>NC_140590.1:1867697075-1870564575 GCF_964204655.1 Triturus cristatus
TCAGAATTCTCCTAGAGCTGTGAAGACTAAGAAAAAGGACTGCCCTGTTACCAGAGGTATAATTGGACCTGCTTGCCTTCAACCCAGGATCTCAGAAGTGACTACAAGTGCCAGCTGGCTGAACTCCTGTGTGAGCTACAGGGACACAGCAAGCTTCCACGGGCCATCTGTGCAACCTCTCTGCTTTTCCTCCTGACCAGCACCAACTGGAACTGCCCTGCACGTGCGACTGGTCTCTGCTACAGTGAGGTCTAACTCCCAAGAGGTGCCCCCCCAGGTCCTGGACCCTTGGTTGGTTTTAGAGTGTACCTACCTGTCCAAAAACGTCAAACTGGACACTTGGAAACATTTACTGAACTTCCCTCCAAAAGAACTGTAGGAAGCTGGCTCTGTATATGGTATTTCCGCTAGGCGATAATACCGTGCCCAGAGTCCAGGGGTTCTCCAAAAGTGTACAGGGCTCAATGCAAAACCCAAAGTGCTCTATTAGTGGTAGTCTGGGCGGGCAGGCTTGGGCCTAACACAGAGGAGTATAAGACATTTATTGAACAGTGATCAGTAATGGACACACGACTCAAGAAGGGGATCCAGACCAATTTTATAAAATTATGATGTGTTTGTACTTTATTTTAAGACCCTGGTCTTTGTAAACGGGTAAGTACGTTTTTAGTTTAAAATAGTTTTCACTTTGAAAAATCGACACAATAACGTTTTCACACAGTCCAATGTTATCCTATGGGGAAAACAATATTGTGGTAAAACAAGTAAGTATTCAACTAACACTTCCAGTTTTCTGAGCCAAAAGTCAGTATGGGCCAGGGGTCGGGTAGGTCCCAAGACTTCACCCCCAGTGGCACAGGGACGGCCGGGTGCAGAGGTCAAAATCAGAGTTCGAGCCAATGCTTTCCAATGGAGGCAGGGTGTGCCTGGAGCCACACTGCTTGCAGGTAAGTAAATTGGTTACAGGGGCCAAGTTTTGGGGATTAGCACAAGCACGGGGGGCACCAAGCAGTACCAAACATACACCATCAGTGGCACAGGGGCGGTCGGGTGCAGGGTGTAAATTTGACATCTGGCGTCCAATTCTTTTTAATGGGGATTCTTCTTTCGGCAAAGAGTCTGCAAGCATGGCCCTGGAGGTTGCAGGAGGAAGACCAACGACAGCAGAGGTAAGTTGGGATGTAGGGGGTCTTAGGGGTACCAAGGCCCAGCGGCTTTGGGTGCATTTCGACATTGTAGTCTTCTTCCTGGAGTCGGTCGCGTCGGGGGAGCCTCTAGATTCACACTGCAGGTGCCATTGTGGAGGGCAGGAGAGGTTAGCCAACTCAGGACACGAGGTCAGGATTGCCGGGGAGACTTCACCGAACAGGTGAGCCACTCAGACTCGTGCCGTGGGCGTTGGGTGCAGAGTGGGCTGGGACGCGGATCCTCCTAGATCTGTAGTCTTTAGACTCTGTTTCTTCTGGACAGGTCCGCTGTCCACGGGAGTTTGGAGTCTTTTTTTCAAAGTCAACAGTTCTCCCAGGGGTTTCAGGTGTCGCTGTTGCAAGACCAGTTGCAGAGTTGTCGAAGCTGTATACAGGCAGGTAGGGCTGGGGCCAAGGTTGTTGTCGTCTTCTGGCTTCTGCTGCAGGGTGTCTTCTCTCTTTTTAGGCCATCGCAGATCTGAGTGCCAAGTCCGGGAGAGCCACCTAAATACTACATTTAGGAGGCGTTTTAGGGGAGTAGCAGGTAGGGCCAATGGGCATCTTACCTGGGGTACCTACACCCTCTATGTGGGAGGGGGCATAGACCTGGCCCTGATTGGAGGGGTCTGAAAGTTGTGCTTCACCTTGCTTCCTCCACTTTAGGGGCGGGGGTGGGCACACCGCCTATCTTTTTTAATTTTCCCACTGGTTTTCCTACCCAAAGTGGGGGTGTAAACCAGGAGCTGCCATCTGCTGCTAGCAGCAGAGGTTGGTGGTCGCATTATAAAGGAGACCGGTCTTTGAACCTTCCTTCTTTAAGCACTGGCCCATCCTGCGGGGGGAGGTATGACTCCTCTGCCCAGGATGTGCATTGTTTCTGGTCCCAGAGGACAGAGGCTCTCTACCCAGGGGTCCAGAAACATATTTTGTGGTTGCTGGCTGCCTACAGCTGGTCAGAGACCACACCAGGGTTTATTAGGGATGCAGGGGGCACCTCTGAGGTGCCCTCTGGGTACATGGTACAATAAATCCTACACTGGCACTAGGGTGGATTTATTGAAGGAGTAGTTTGGTACTGTAGGAAGCTGGCTCTGTATATACTATACCAAAGTAAGGTACAGTGGGCACAAAGTACAGTGGATCCCCAAAGGTAGGCAGTCGCTAAAGTAGATAATGCCTCACTCTCCATTTGTGGTAGTGTGGTGATCAGTAAGGCTGCATCAGAGGGTAGTGTTAAGCATTTATTGTACACACTCAGGCAAGAAATGATTTCACACACTCAAAGACTGAACTCTGACCAATTTGTTTTGTATAAAAATATTATTTAGTTGTATTTTATTTCTAGAATGAATCCAGGCCTGGTACAGGTAAGTGTAATAGTACTTTGCAAGAATAATGCAGTTAAATACAATTTGAATGCAGATGAATGCAGTTGGATCGGTTCAGGAAAGTAACTTGTTCATAAACAGTTAGAATTACTTTTCAGCTACTACTGAAATTACTTTTTAAGTTACTTTTCAGATTATTTTTTAAGTTAATGTTTCTACTGCGATATGCCTAGGTATCACACTGGGACATTTGCTAGATAAAAGGTGAGTAAATCCATTTTTGTAAATTTACAGTTTCTTATGTTTCATGCAATTTTCCAACTCCACACTTTTTCACAGAAAAGAAATCGATGCAAATACTATGGGAGAAAATGAAGTTATCGGTTTAACGGTAAGTACTTTGTTTTGGGAGTTGGTGGTCTGGGGTTGGAACAAGGGTTCCCCCCCATGGCCAAGGATGCACCCTCAGCGGCTCTAGGGCGGCCGGGTGCAGAGTGCTCAGGCCCAACGTTATCCAATGGGGGATAGAGGGCTTCCGGTTGGAGGCTGCTTACGAGCAGGCCTCACAGTTGTTGGAGCAAAGCTCCTGGAATTAAGCTCAGGGCAAAGGGGGTGTTCAAGTTAGCACCCAAAGTGCACCCACAGCGACACAGATGCAGGGTGCTGATTTGGCGTTGGGTGCCCTGTTGTTTTCAATGGGGATTCTCTGTTTGCAACAAACACTGTAGGCTCGGGGACGAAGATCTTCTGGAGGCGACCACCAGTTGGAGAGGTAAGTTGGGATGTCATGGGATGCTGGGATACCGTTGGTTGGGCCACCACAGGCGTGGGGCATCGGGTGCAGCGGTGTCGTTTGGCGTCGGATTCTTCTTACCGACTTCGGTCGGGGGGGATCCTCCAGAAAGGGGCTGCAGGCATCGTCGGGACACTAAAGGCAGGTCAGAGATCCTCAGGTCAGGAATCACCTGGTAGACCTCTCTGTGATGTAGGGCCACTCAAACTCGGGCCGTGGGTGTCTGGTGCAGAGTGGTGCAGACTTGCGGATTTGGCCGGAGCCAGAGTCTGTTGGTGAGCAAATCCGGTGCTCACGGGAGACAAGGTCTGGTTGGGGAAGGCGAGGCAGGTCCTCTGGGTTCTGGGGGGGGCTGCTGGCTACAGGACACACTAGGATTTTGCTGGAGCAGGTTAGGGTCGGGGCAGGCCGGTAGGGCTGGGGCCTAGTCAGTTGGTGTCCTCCTCCGCGTTATAGGTAGGTAAAGGTTGGGACCAATGGGTCCCTTCCTTGGGGCAGGTACACCCCCCAATTATGCCATCCTCCAGTGGGAGGAGGGCATAAGCCTCACTCTGGTTGGTCGGGTCTCCCAATCTTCAAGATGGCAGGGACAGAGAGTTGTGCCTCGTCTCCTCCACCTGAGGGGTGGGGTTGGTAAAGGTGGGCACATCCCTCCTCCTATCTTGGTTTTCCCGCTGATTCTCCTGTCCAAAGTGGGGTCAGAACCAGTGAGGGCCAGTTGCTGGGAGCAGCAAATGGGTGGGGCAGCTCACAAAGGCGGCAAGCCTTTGAAGCTTCCCCCTCGTGGACCCTGCCCATCTTGGATGTGCATGGTTTCAGGACCCCGTGAGCGGCAGGCTCTCTATTCAGGGGACCAGAAACATGTCTGGTGGTGGCAGCTGGCAAGCAGCCCCTCAGCCAGGACACTAGAGTAGGGTCGTTTTTCAGGGGGCATCTCGAAGATGTCCTCTGACTGCATTTTTCACTGGCATAACTATGGGTTTAATGTGCTGAGAAGTTTGATATCAAACTTCCCAGTTTTCAGTAAAGCCATAATGGTGCTGGGGAGTTCGTAATGACACTCCTAGACCATATACTCTTTATGGCTGTACTGCACTTACAACGCCTAAGAATAGACGTGGGTTCCGGGCTCACCGTGCCACTGGAGTCAAGCTATCCTGGCTGATGAGGGTGATGCCCCGAAATTGGTCCCAGAATGCTTGTTTCCGGTCCAGGGAGGCCTGGCTTGGCAGTTCGGACTGGACTGTTCCCATGAGGCAGAGGGTCAAGACTGATTTGCATATGGCTGGGTCTAAACTGGGGTGGCATGGTGAGCAAAAGAATAATGGATTCCAGATCTATTGACTGGGGTGAATGTTAGATTTGTTCTGCATTCCTTTCATCATCTGTGTGTCTTTTGCAAGAATAGATTAAGGCACTGTAGGGGTACAGGGCTCATGCTCCTGTACTCTCACCAATGGTATAGTGTACCCTGCTAGAGGGGTGGCTTACCTATACCAGAGACAGTGGCTGTAGGCATGGCACACAGGGATGTGTGCCATGTCGACTCTTTAAGTTTTCTCTGCACCAAAACACGCAGCCTACATTGGCAGTGTGTGTGTGTGTGTTAGGTTACAGGGCCTCTAAGGGTGGCACAATATGTGCTGCAGCCTTCTGAGGCCTTCCATGGTCACAGGACCCTTGGTATCTATGGTACCTTTTACAAGGGACTTAAATGTGGCTAGGGAGATGCCAATTTGGGAGTACAAAGTACTCTTTTAGGGAAAGAACAATAGGCCCTGGGTACCTGGTTGGCAGAAACCCAGGGTACACTCAGTCAAAGAGCATCAACATAAGACAAGAAGTAGGGGCAGCCATTCAAAAAGAGGCACTTTCCTACAGGTACGAAACACTCAATGAAGCCATCATGGTGCTGGGGAACTCGAGTTGTCGAGTTCCCAGCCCATGTACTCTCTATGGCTTCCCTGGCACTTACAATATTAGGAAATTGTTCCCAATATTGTAGGCACATATCTGCTCATGCAGAGTGGGCCTCACCTGTAGTATAGTGCATCCTATCTTAAGGCTGTGAGGCCTGCTAGAGGGGTGACTTACCTATGCTGTCAGGCAGTGGTAGCTGGCATGGCACCCTGGCAAGGTGCCATGTTGACTTATTTGAAGTAAGTTGCCAAACCCGGCAGTACTTGGTGCATTGTTTACTTCATGTAATAGCCGATTGCCTGGAATGTCTCCTGGATCTCTGTGGTTCCCTAAAGAACATCACCCCTGGAGTAGATATGGTGCAGTGTCACGTGTCCACTACAGAGCTCCTCCACCCTGCATTCCCCAAAGAGGGCAGAATATTATTGCTTAAGAATATAAGTTTCCATCCCAGCTATTGAGGTACCTAAAGGCAAAAGTTCAGTCATACCGGTGGAAGACGCTGTAGTCTCCCTGTCCAAAGAGTTGTTAGAAATGCCTGGTCTCTTTCTGGACAGTGCGTTCTGCATAGACATTTTTCCCCGAAGTCAGGACAGTTTGGAGTTGTGCTTCTCATAATCATCCAGGGTGCAGCGGCATCGGCCTTTACTTCTCTGATCTTAATACGGTCCATGAGCAGGTCATCCTGACTGGGAACTTTGTTTAGATGTGTGAATAGCTTGTGTCTCAAAGCTTAAGTCAGACGAAAGAGAGCCATTCTTTATATTAGATGTTAAGCTCCATATAAAACAAAGCTTGGATTTTGACAATGTCCATGACACAAAGTCTTGCTACAAGGCACCAAATTGAGGTAGCCTCGAGCTACGATGCCTGGTGCACGTCCACTGGGTGGTGCTTCTCTCATCCAACCGAACAGCTTTATTTTTTATTAATCTATAGAGGCTGTTACAACTACACCACTCTTATTTCTGTAGGCCTAAAAGTGATTGCTTTGTTTCCTTCTTCATTCCATCCAAGGATGTCAGTATTCAGCATTTTACGCCAAAACGCCCAGTTACAGACACTCTTCTAAGGGCTATAAGAACCAGGCAACCAAGCCTCTAGTTGTCCGCTGGCTAGCAAGCCAATGGAAGGTTTCATCAGTCGGCAGGGCATCTGCACTAATCGAAAAATAAAATAATGCAGTGGAACTAGTCAGCCACACATCCAGCAAGGCAACAGAAACAG
Organism: Triturus cristatus; assembly: GCF_964204655.1. Taxonomy (NCBI): domain Eukaryota; kingdom Metazoa; phylum Chordata; class Amphibia; order Caudata; family Salamandridae; genus Triturus; species Triturus cristatus. The sequence continues at coordinate 1,867,703,531 of NC_140590.1, forward strand.
CCATTTGAAAACATGCATTAAGAATTCTGATCAAGAGACTATAAGCCAACAGAACCTGTCCAGGGCAACAACTCCCGTGGAAGGCACACAAGCAACCAGCCCTACACACGGCAGCTGTGCCAGCAGAATGCATTGATCGAGCAGCAAACCTAGCGAAAGACCTCATCTGGCCAGCAGAAGGCATAGATAAGGCAACAAATCTATTGAATCCATCCGCCTGGCAGAAGGCTCTGCGGAACCAGTCAACCAAGCTGCAGTCGAGTGTGACTGGTAAGTCCAGTTTCAACACCATTAAATCATTGGACCTCACCAGCTTAGTACACCACAAGGCAGCAAGCCAACAGAAGCCTTTGTCCAAGCAGCAGGAAACGTTATCCCATAAACCACAGAGGAAACGGTGGATTACCTCGACAAATCTGCTCCTTAGCGAGACAACCAGAAACAAGTCACAAATTCAGCAAAGCATTTTTAAGTAGTCAACTAGGATGGACATGCCTCCTCCTCCCTCACCCCCTCTTCACCCCCTTTTGTTTGGGGACTTGACTCCATTCTTCACTGCATTGATACTGATTAAACACTCCTCTGCGAGACGACAGCATGCACGGACGCAGTTACAGTTTGTAAGTTGTTTATGATGTTTTACCAGCGCTGTTTACGGCATGCAGCCCTCCTGGCTATGTAGTCACACCCCTGTACCCTGCGGGAGACAGATTGCTTCTGATTACACTATGAGCACTAGTAAGGAAGGTGGATGCTGCATGAATCCAAGAGGGGCCTCTGATGCCATGGTCACTTTAAAACATTTCTAACATATCAATTTAATGTTCTCTGTACAGTGTTGATGTGTTTACTAAAATGCCATTAAACAGAAGTGTGAAAAAAAACTCGGTAAATGGAAACCCCAACAAACTTTGTAAACAAACCTAAATCTATCAAACATGCAGCAGGAATATAAGCTGTTCAGCAAATCCAACCCAGTGGCTAGTCAGCTGCCAGTGGCACATTCTCAATGTGACAACGGGCATAAAAGAAAGGATGCAATCGGCAGACAATGGGTCAGTAAAATCTTTCCAGTAGCCATCAAGCCAGCAACATTTATGAACCAGGCAGCAAACCTACAAATCACATTGAACTGACCGCAAAATAGGCCCAGTCAGCCAGAGCGACTACAAATCAGTAGATCCCACCAGAAGGCAGCAAATCAAAGGAGCTGATCAAACAAGCCAAAATAACCACTTGCCGACAGACGATCGCGGTTACCCATCACACATACAGAGGTCAAAAGAACCAAACCTAGCAAACAGAAGGACTCTCCTCACAAGGGCAACAAACTAATGGAACCTTTAAACTAGAGCTTTACATTTACCTTTCAACGACCTTTGGGGGTAAGTCATTGGAACCACTCAAGTGTTCAGCAAGCCGGTGAAACCCATTAACGCTCACAAAGCTATCGGAACTGTGTGTACCGGTTCAAGATCCAAAACATGCGATGCTCTATTCTCTCTCCCCGTCCCCACTAGTGACCGCAGACACTAGAACATGAGAGCCAGTGGCAGAAGTGGGCGAAAGAGGATGGGATTAGAGACAAAACAGAAGCACAGAACTCAACAAACACTCTGTCTCATCACTTCTGGGGTCCAGGAGACCTTCACCCTACAAGACAGAGATACACGTTAAGTAACTCGTCATTGGAGCACTCAGCATAATTAGCCGTGGTGAAATGTCATGCTGTAACGATATCTTTGTATAACCAACTCTATCTGCTTAGTCCTGATACTAGGAATGCTTGTAAACTTATCCTGCTATACATAAATGAGCATTCAAGTTTCTCTCTGTTAGAAGAACTACCTCGAGCTGGGTCGCTGTACACTCTTATGGATGATAAACATATTGTTTGAGGCATCTGAGCTGTAGATCACATGCTTTGCATACTCCTGCCATCTAGTGTTGGGTTAGATGGCAGGAGTATGCAAAGCATGTGAATCTACAGCTCTACATGCCAAGAACAGATGCTTACTGGGTAAGTAACATTATCCTTCTACTTGACTTTAGTAAACAGAAAAAACATATAACCTCATTAAAATCCTGTGATTCCCTATAATTTGAAATGTATGCGCAGGCTGAAATTCTAATACTCATGCATAACAATTGTAAATATATGAAAATGTCAGCGAACGTGCCAAACAATAGTTCAGAGTTTGTTTCCTAATCACAAACTGCACTCTGAGAGCCAAAATATTTACAAACCAAGCATTAACGCTTGAAAAGCAACATCATCTAGCAGGACGAGCTGCGGTAAGATTGTGCCACAGATTGCCTCGCAAGGACGCCAAGCACCACAAGAGAAGTTCTACATAAGAGCGATGATAGCTGTCATCTCAGATGTGCAAGAGTCTGTCACATACTAGAAAAGAGAGTTCACTGCACTGCATGGGGTGTTTCCAACTTGCACACGGTTTGAATTTATTTAACGCCAACATTCTGTACTGAGCGCCAGCCTTTCCTTTCCTGCAAGGCCCTCAGTGTAGATGACCTCCAAGTACTGCTTCCTCGCACACACTTGGCAGGGCAGTAAGAAACCCTGTCAGCCATATATACTGACACCATGAACTGGCAAAACGTTTTTTATTTTTAAACTTTATGTTCGAGGCATATGAGCTGCAGATTGTACACTTAGCATAGATCGCCATCTGGTGTTGGGCCCGGACGTTTGCAGTTTGTTTTTGTTCTTTGGACAGTCTATGGAAGTCACGAGTTTGGTGACTCCTCCTTCGGTCCGTACTGCGCATGGGCTTCGGCTCCATCCTCCGATTGTTTTTTTCCGCCATCGGGCTCGGATGTGATACTTCGTGCTCTGGCTTCGAACTTCTACGGTTCCAGCCTCGACGGAAAATCCTCGTTCTTCGAGTTTTCTTCATCAATCTTCATCTCTCGAAGCGGCACTTTTCTCCATCCCGTACATCGGTACCGGCCTTCGGGCCCTCCTCGACTCCGGTCCCGGCCGATGGAAAGGACTCCGTTCAAAAAGTGCCCAAAATGTGGGTCTAAATTTCCCCACACCGACCTCCATCAGGTGTGTAACCTTTGCCTCTCCCCAGAACACGAGGCTAGAGACTGCCCCGCCTGTAAGTCTTTTCGATCTAAAAAGACCATCCGGGATCGAAGAGCTCGACGCACCATGGCGCACTCCTCGACCGCGGCTCCACCGGACATCTTCGGAGACGACGCCGAAGCTTCGGGGCAACTACACACCGAGCATGAGGACGACGTCGTCAGCGCTTCCGAGGCCGACGACTCCGACGTGGAGGACATCACACCGGCACAGCGGGTCGTGAGTACTGTACCCCCTCCCACCCCCGCGCCCAAAACCAAAGAGACTCAGGTTACACCCTCTCCTGCAGGCCTGGGTAAAACCAAGCACACAGCTTCCATCACCCCACCTTCGGGCCCGGTGTCGAAGCCTCAAAAGTCTCACGGCAGCTCGGGCTCGAGCCAGCCGACGCCTGGTGCCGAAAAACACCATCCGGCACCGAAGAAAGTGATACCCAGCTCGACTCCGAAGCCTGGACTCTCGGTGCCGACGAAACACAAACACAAATCTGTCGGCACCGACGCTCCGGCGCGGAAAACTCCTTCGACGCCGAAAAAACCGGAGGTTCCAAAAAAGCATGGCGCACAGAAACCATCGAAACCCTCGGCTCCGAAAACATCGGCGCCAGCGGATCTCTTTACACCAGACCCTTTGCAAAAGACTCTATTTAAAGATCCAAAGACTGGGCTATTGACTTTAGTTGTCAAGAAAAGACGTCTTGACACACCGGCTCCTCCTCCACCGCCCAAACGGAAGGACTCTGCTACTTCTCCTCTCAGAGTGCCCTCCCCACTACCTCCTCCTCCACCTCCTCCACCCCCTCCCCCTCCCAGATCTCCGCCACCCTTACCTTATCACTCCCCGACCCCGTCCCCAGATCCGGACTTCGGGGATCCACATTATGACCCAGCGGACGCCCCAATGGACCCCACTCCACCGGGGACCCCAGACCCATGGGAAGACACCACAACCCTGACATACCTGATATGCCTCAGGACGACCTATACCCATCCCGGCCGTCTCCTCCAGAGGACTCCTTAGGGTTTCACCACTTAGTGCAGAGAGCAGCACACTACCATGGGGTGGACATGCATAGCGAACCAGTGGAAGATGACTTCCTACTGGACACATTTGACATTCAGGACAAGTCCACGTCTATTTTGCCCATGCTTAAAGGTGTCACCAAGCATGCTGCAGAGGTGTTCAAAGACCCTGTCAGGGCCAGGGTACTGAACCCTAGAATAGAAAAAAAGTACAAGGCGGCACCCACAGACCCTGCATACATTAAGGGCCCTGCTCCCTTAGATTCCCTAGTTGTCTCCACAGCTAGAAAGCGGGCTAACTCCCAGTCCTCAGGGGAAGCCCCACCGCCAGACAAGGAATCGAAACTTTTAGACGCGTCTGGCAAACGCACCGCCTCCCCAGCTGCAAACATGTGGCGCATTGCAAATACACAAGTGCTACTTGCGCACTATGACAGAGCACACTACGACGAACTTGAGGCTCTTATGCAGCACCTCCCCGAAAAACACAAGCGCAAGGCTCATGACCTGATACAGGAGGGTAAACTAATTACAAACACCTCCATTAAGTGTGCCCTCGATGCAGCCGACACTGCTTCTAGAGCAATAAATGCCAGTGTCCTGCTTCGTCGTCCTGCCTGGCTCAGGATCTCAGGGTTCAAGCCTGAAGTCCAGGCGTCCATACTAAATTACCCTTTTGACCAACAAACTCTCTTTGGGCCAAAGGTGGACGAAGCGTTGGAAAAGATGAAAAAGGACACAGACACAGCAAAGTCTATGGGGGCACTCCAATCACAGGCCCCTAAACGTTCCTTTCGACGCTCATCCTTTCGTAGCACAGGCAGAGGCTTCTCCACCGATAGCGCCTCTACCTCCTACAAGTCCCCTCCTCAAAATACCTTTTCAAAGGGCAACCAAAGGGGTGGTTACAGAGGCAACAACAATAAGGGCAGGGGCAAAACTAACACCACCCGTTCCGCAACCCCACCCGCACAATGACTTCCCTTCCCTCCCCCCAGACCATCCCACTCCGGTCGGGGGCAGACTACAACAATTTATCCACGCATGGGAGTCCATAACATCGGACAAATGGGTGACCCAAATTATTCGGTCAGGGTACTGTCTCGAGCTAACATCTACCCCACCCAATATCCCACCAAGACACCGTCCAATGTCTCAAGAACATTCCACACTACTCAAACAGGAGGTGCTCTCCCTCCTCCAAAAACACGCTATAGAGCAGGTCCCCGTCAATCAGCAAAATATAGGGGTCTACTCTCTGTATTTCCTGATACCGAAGAAAGACGGGACCCTGAGGCCCATTCTGGACCTCCGGCCTCTCAATGCATACATACATTCAGACCATTTCCACATGGTCACCCTACAACAAGTCCTCCCGCTCCTCTGTCAGGGAGACTTTCTCACTACCTTGGATCTGAAAGACGCATACTTTCACATTCCAATACACCCTTCTCACAGGAAGTACCTCAGGTTCGTGGTGGACGGTCAGCATTACCAATTCACGGTTCTCCCCTTCGGGGTCACCACCGCACCACGGGTGTTTACCAAATGCCTAGCGGTAGTAGCAGCACACCTCAGACGTCAACAGATTCACGTCTTCCCTTACTTAAACGACTGGCTGATAAAAGCCGCGTCCTACCACCAATGTGTGCAACATACAAACAGCACCATCCAACTGCTCCACCAGCTAGGCTTCACGGTGAACTACCAAAAGTCCCACCTCATACCATCTCACACAAAGCAATATCTCGGGGCCACTATAGACACCTCCAAAGGTATTGCCTATCCAAACTCAGCCAGAATCGCAAGCATACAAGCCTTGCGCAAAACATTCCTTCCTCAACACTCTCTTCCAGCAAGAGTGTTTATGAAGCTCATAGGAATGATGGCGTCTTGCATTTTCATAGTGCCCCATGCAAGACTTCACATGCGTCCACTTCAAGAGTGCCTAGCATAACAGTGGAACCAGGCCCAGGGTCAGCTGACGGATCTGGTGTTGGTGGACGGCCGCACCCATCACTCTCTGCAGTGGTGGAACACCACAAACCTTTCCAAAGGGCGGCCGTTCCTGGACCCGGTTCCTCAGGTGATTCTAACAGCGGACGCATCGCTCTCCGGCTGGGGAGCGCACCTCTTACACCTCACCATGCAAGGTCTATGGACGCCACAGCAAAAATCGCTCCACATCAACCATCTGGAGCTCTTGGCGATCTTTCTAGCCCTAAAATCTTTTCAAAAACAGATTTCGGGCAAAGCAGTCCTCATTCGCACAGACAACATGACTGCAATGTATTATATCCAAAACAGGGGGGGACACACTCTCCCCAGCTCTCCTGCTTAGCCCAGAGCATATGGAGATGGGCAATTCCCCAAAACATCTTTCTCCTGGCACAGCACGTTCCAGGCGTACAAAACACCGTGGCAGATCTGCTCAGCAGACAAACGCAACAACTACACGAATGGGAACTGCATCCACAAGTTCTTCACCCATTCTTCCAACAGTGGGGGCGTCCTCAGATAGACCTCTTCGCCACCCACGAAAACAAAAAATGCCCAAGCTTCGCCGCCAGATACCCACACCCATTGTCCAAGGGCAATGCGATATGGATGAACTGGTCAGGCAGATTTGCATACGCCTTTCCACCTCTCCCGCTAATTCCATTAGTGGTAAGGAAGCTACAGCAGCACTCCCTCACACTCATTCTGGTAGCCCCAACATGGGCCAGGCAGCCGTGGTACACCACACTACTACAGCTATCGGTGGTACCACATCAAAAACTGCACCTGTCCCCATGCCTCCTAACCCAGAACCATGGAGAAATCAGGCACCCGGACCCAGCTCAGCTCAACCTTGCGATCTGGCTCCTGAAATCTTAGAATTTGGATACCTTAACCTTCCCCCTGATTGCATGAACATCATCATGGAAGCCAGACGTCCTACCACTAGAGCATGCTATGCCGCAAAGTGGAAAAGATTTGTAATTTACTGCCGTAACAATACAATCAACCCTTTAGATGCATCCATACAGCACATCATATGCTATCTGCTCCATCTTCACAGGTGTAACCTGGCATATTCATCCATACGCCTACACCTAGCAGCGATCGCTGCTTATCTACAAAACAGACAGCATTTATCACTGTTCAGAGTGCCCGCTATTAAAGCCTTTATGGAAGGCCTTAAACGAGTAATTCCTCCCAGGGCACCACCTTCCCCTGTATGGAATCTAAATGTAGTTCTTACACGGCTAATGGGTCCACCCTTCGAACCAATGCATAAATGTGAGCTACAGTTCCTCACCTGGAAAACAGCTTTCCTCGTAGCTATCACTTCCCTTAGAAGGGTTGGTGAAATACAAGCGTTCACTATACAGGAACCCTTCCTACAAATACATCACAGCAAGGTCATACTTCGTACAAATCCGAAGTTTCTGCCCAAGGTCATTTCCCCCTTCCATCTCAATCAATCGGTGGAATTACCTGTCTTTTTCTCGCAACCTCAATCTGTTGCAGAGAGGGCCTTACACACACTCGATGTTAAAAGGGCTTTACTTTACTACATACAAAGAACGCAACCCTTCAGGAAGACTAAACAATTGTTTGTTTCCTTCTCTCCACCACATAAAGGCAACCCCATCTCTAAATCAGGGATAGCTAGGTGGATTGTAAAGTGTATACAAATTTGATATCAAAAGGCAAAAAGAACATTATCTGTTCCACCTAAAGCCCACTCTACTAGAAAGTTAGGGGCTTCTATGGCTTTTCTAGGGAACATACCCTTAGATGACATCTGCAAAGCAGCCACATGGTCAACACCGCACACCTTCACAAAACATTACTGTGTAGATGTGCATTCCAAGCAGCAAGCTAGTGTGGGCCAGGCTGTACTAAAGACACTTTTTCAAACCACTGCAACGGATACCGGTGGTCGCCGCTAAGGTTGGGTACTGCTATATAATCTATGCTAAGTCTACAATCTGCAGCTCATATGCCTCGAACGGAATATGCTACTTACCAGTATGCATCTGTTCTTGGCATGTAGAGCTGCAGAGTTGTACACGCCCACCCGCCTCCCCGGCTACCTGTATCCGTTCCAGTCCATCTTATTTAGATACAACACACATGGGTTTCTCACTGTTATTACTACGCTCCATCATTTCCCTGTTGGCGAAAAACAATCTGAGGATGGAGCCGAAGCCCATGCGCAGTACGGACCGAAGGAGGAGTCACCGAACTCGTGACTTCCAAAGAACAAAAACAAACTGCAAACGTCCGGGCCAAACACCAGATGGCGATCTATGCTAAGTGTACAACTCTGCAGCTCTACATGCCAAGAACAGATGCATACTGGTAAGTAGCATATTCCTTTTCATTTTGCTATAATGAAAACCTAGCATAAACAATACAGCACATAGGGTCGCAACATCTTTTTAGTTGTTGATACTTGGCACAGATTGCAGCGTTTAAGGAGAACAAACACATCAGGGGTACATAATCAGCCTTGTAAATACAATTCAGTGTGAAATTGTACCCAGGGTACTCCAAACACATATAGTCAAGACACTTATAGCATTAACTCTCCCGGCCTCCATTATCAAGTTGGTCTTCCTCATCCGCCCCGCTCTCCCCGCTCTCCAGAACTGGCAAAAAGTTAATGAAACTTTTCAATCGTCAGCAAGGTAATGGAGCCAGTCAACAAGTATCACTCTAACAGAAAGAGACGGCAAAGCGACAGAGCAACAATCCAGCAATACGCATGTAGTGATGTTGCTCTCCCCCTGCCGCCAACTACAAAGACACAATCCGCTACTATGGAGCAAGAAACCTACAATCCAACATCAATCGTAGCATCATCCTAAGTTCTGCACAGCTAAGGCCAGAGGTTTGAAATGTTCTGGAAGTGCACTTCATTCATCTGTGGCACTCAGTTCTTTATCCATCCTTTATGTTCCCCACTTGAGGTCACAGCTGTAAATGTATTTCCCCTGTTCCGCCTAGCTTCTGGCAGTTGCGTGTACTTGCACCTGCCTGCTAGACCTGCCTACTGCTGCATCTGCCTGCAGGTTTTCCGCATTGTGCACAAAACTTTGTGGGTAACAAACCCTCTTTTCTGTTTTTAAAACATTTTATTCACATTTTGTTGCAAAAAGGATAGTCACCATCACTTTTCACTCTTAACAGAGACAGATGCTCGGTCCTAGATTCTGTGAGACCTAGTGATATTGCAACTGTGTTAGCCTGCCAGCCAATACTTCCCTGAGTCAGGCTACAATTTCCTGCATACTTTCAGGTAATTGCATAACTAACACACACCTATATTGTTGCCATGGTTGCACCTACGTTTTCTGGCACCCTCTATCCTCGTAAACTTGCTTCTTAGCTTGCATACACCTGTTTGTGCCCTTATTTCAGGTATTTAACTCGGGGGGGGGGGGGTGTTCACTCCCTATCTTCTAGTGCTGTTCCTCCTTGCTGCTATTAGTCTGGGGACCACAAATAGTTTTGTGTATTTCAGTGCCCCCTCCCCCGACATTAAGTAGGATTAACTTAGTTGAATTGTCTATTTGTGCTCCACCTGCCTGCCTCAACCCGTTCCTTCCAGAAGTGTGCTGCTGTCTGTGGGCAGGACCATTGTATGTGGGTAAAGGTGCCATTTGGTTGCAGCTTTGTATGCATTTGTCTTTATCATTCGTCCTTCTCATTCGTCCCCATATTCTGCAGTGCACCCCTTGTGTAGTATGATCTGGGAAGGATTCGGAATTGTATGAGTTGAAGCCATGCTCTGCCATGTCCCGTTCTTCCTCCATATCATCTATAGCTCTCTCCCAGCCTCCTCAACTTCTCCGTGGGTTTCAGGGAATTGTTGACCTTTTTTCTTTTTTGTCGGTGATCCTTGTTTAGAGGACCTTTCCCTCTAACGGGGATGAGTCCTCTATGAGCGAGTCCTTTATAATAACTGCCAATGCATGCTTAACTTGCATGTATCTGTAGTCCTCCTTGCCAGCTAACTTGTACTCTTGTTGGAACGCATCTAGGGGCACTGGCCCGTCCTTCCATGTGTTGTCCAACTTGCTGATCTCCATGTGATCCCACTTGAGGAGCTCCTGAGGTTTACTCACCTCTGTGAGTGCATCACTGTCCGTAATGGTGTTTCTTTCGTAGTACTCTCTCTCTCATCCTAGATACCTCATCACTTTTCTCTAAAGTGTAAGTACAGTTTTCGTATGTGTCCCTGGCTGACTTCATTCAAAACAGCCAGCTAGCCTCTTGTCCTCGTAGTCTGTCTGTCGATCCTCAGGGCTATTTTCTCCTGCGGGGCAAATGTTGCACCGGCTAGTAGTATTTATTTCTTCTGGAAGCTCATTCCCCATCGTAAACCCCTCTCATCAGTTTGTCAAGGGCAATACGGGGCGTGTACCCGTTCTAAAGGAACAGCCTGATCTCCACCTCTAACAACCTGAAAAAGTCAGCAGGCATCTCGAATGGCGTATTTTGGAGTATACTGAGAAATTTGGTAACAGTGACATTACCACTTAACCTAAAAAGGAAAATGGCAGTGCCCTCTGGTGTTTTACCTCAGTTTTGGACTTGTCTAGCAATGCATGGAGGTTACAACTAAGGAATTCCTCTTCATCTCATGGGATGTATATCCCCAGATGTCTCAAGCCTCCAGGAGGAAGGTTAACTTCAGACACCATTCCATCATGGATATAAAAGAGATTTCTCCCAGTTAATCTTGTGTCCAGAGTATTTGTCAGATATTTGGAAATTCTTCAGTAAACTAATAATAGTCGGAATATCGAGTATGTTATCCTCGTATAACGAGATTCTTTCATCCCACGCTACCTCCCAAAATAATCTCTTCACCAATGGATCTTCCTTGATCCAACCTGCTAGAGGTTCCAAGGCCACAGCAGAAATCACGGGGAAAGCGAGCACCCCTGTCTACCTCTCATCTCAAGCTGAAATGGCCGCAACTGAGTGCCATTCATCATCATCATGCTTGCATCGCTTTCTGGTGCAATATTTTGATCCACTGCCTGTATATTGTTTCTATCCCATACTCTCTGGGACCCCAAACATAAAGGGCCACCCCGAGTTGTTGAACCCTTTAGTGGAGTCTAGTGACAACAGCACTGTTTTTTTTTTTTTTTTTTGAAAAACCTTTATTGACATTTCGATCATTGACAAGTATGGGCCTACAACCCCCCAGGGCCGGCCGCTAAGCAATCAGAGCAATAAGGTCAAATATAAGCACATGCGGCACCGCGGTAGCAAAATCTTCATACTTAAGATAGTTCGGCCCGGGAGCCGCGCAGGTAGGACACCAGGAGAAAAGGGGTTTTTCATTTTATAATGAAACAAAACAGTAGGATCAGGTGCCAAACAATTTCCCAACAGCGATAAAGGGCAGGCCGCATGATAGACGTTAGCAATAAACAGCAATCTGTCGAATCCATGGCGCAAACACAGGAAAGGATGGGGAAGAATATCAAAAACAGTTGCGCCTGCAGGCCCCCATACCTAACGCCCAGAGAACCCCCAGGAAACTGTGGCACACACGGAGAGACAACGGTTCACAGCAAAAGAGGCGTACCACGCTGATCCCAGAAAAGAAGAAACAAGAAGAAACGGAGAAGAAAAAGGAGGCCATGGAAAAAGAGAGGAAGACTGAGAAAGAAAAGAGTCCCCCCCCCCCAACCCCCCACCCTGCACCTCCGCAAATGAGTATGGCCCCTCCCCCCAGCAGTGTGCCTGTTGCCCTGGAACTAGACCCGAAATATAGAAGAAACAGGGAAAAAGGAATAAGAAAGAACCCCACCAGGCGGGGGGGTGGAGAAAATATAATAAACTGGAGGAGGGCCTTCAGAACATACCCCCGGCTTCTCCCTCCCGCACAGTAAGGTATCCCAACAGCAAACAATAAGTAGCACCAAATCGACCATAACAAAAGGGGGAATGGGGAGCATTGCGCACCGAATATGCTAGTAGCTGTGTCCTGGGAGTACACAACCGTGAGTTCACCCGTCTACCAGATGACCACCCCGAGGGATCAGCCTCATCCCTGACCACTCCTGGCGATGCTGCCCATGCCTACCCCCCGACCCAGCGCCATGTCCGATGTTCCAAGGTGAAGGGATGTCCCAAAACAACCGGGAAGCGACGCACACAGGTGGGGTGGAGGTCTCAGAACGCCAACACAGTCCGCATCTCGGAGGGACATCTTTCCCAGTGCTGCCCCAGGATCTGCACTGCACACAAGGTCCGGAAAGGCTGAATCATCCAAAGTAGACAGACATTGCTGGTAAAGTCCCTGGGTCACCGGAGGTCGTGCACGGGACGAGGCCACCACCTTCCACTCGGAACCACTACCTCCGGAACAGATCAAACCCTCAGTCAGCCGATCATACGGTAGCATACTGTCCGGAGTGTACGGCTGTGCCCTAATCGCAGGGATGGCCGCGACATTATCCTCCTGTGTGCAGTGTAGGAAGTCCCCGTGTAGCTGCGGACCAGCATGCCGCCATTGTCCCATCGCTGATGCCACACCGTCGATCTTACTCCCCAAGACCTCGATGCCACGAGCCAAGGAGAAATGAAGGGCACCAAGGGCCTCAAGGAGGTCGCCGTACCCCAGCACTGCTCCCCGCGGTCGCTCTGCCACACTCCCAAAAGTCACACACTCCCAATCCTGCTGCGACCCGGTGGACAGGATAGTAGGCTGCATCGCAACAAGATGGCCGCCGGGGGAGGCCCGACTCGTATGGGGGCCGGGACCCAGGGACAAGCACCTCGGGGTCCACGTCGCTGGAGACAGGGGTCCGGGGGCAGGTACAAATTCAGCCGTTGCGTGGACTCGGGCAACAGTCGTCTCCACCAAGGACCAGCAGCCGCGAAAATCCGGGAGCAGTCTGCAAGGATCAGGGCGAGCTAGGGGCGGTGTCCGGGCAGCTCACCGTCAAAGGCAGGGGCAAACACCGAAGAGTCTGAGAACTGCACCCCCGGGCATGCCCTCGATCCACTACGCTTTAGCAACGGGAGCGGCCGTGGCGAGATGCAGGCCGGGGGCAGCACCGCTCCGGTGGACCGACTCCACCCAGTCACCACAGGCCGTTGTTGTTAAACTGCCACCCGGCCAAGGCGTCCACTCGAGGTCCCGGCTCCGGGGCTGCACGGGCCGCAAAGTTCATCCGCAGATTTCTCAGGCGGTACAGTAGCCAGAAACCCCGGAGTCACACGATCGGTTGCCACTCTCCTTCACAAACACGATCCCATGGCGCAAGCTGAGGATCTAGTACAGGATATCCGTGCGGGATGCGGAGGTTCACGGAGCCGGGAATCTACGCTGCCGTCTCGGTCGCCATCTTGGCTCCTCCCCCGACAACAGCACTGTTGACTCCACCACTCCCTCTGTGTATCTCACACCGGTAAAGTCTCCTCAAATTGAATCTGATCCCCATATTGACTTGTGACGGATCTGACAACTCTGGAGACCGAGGGGGTGTTTTGAACGCTTTTATTTGTCTAGTCTTTCGTTTACGAATGGGGGAGGGTCTATAGTAAGGTAGGGGAGCTTCGGTGATTCTTTCCCTGGGCTCTCTCCTTCCCGCCGTGGTCCTTCCTCTCCGGATTCTTCCACAGTGGAGGTTAAGGTGGACGGTTCTCCCCAGGTCCCTGGGTCTCACGCACTCAAAGAAAGAAAGAAAACAACCCTGAGAACTCGGGTTTCGTCCCGGTCTGATTAGGGGAACGGGGTTGAGGGAACACTCGGTGCACTGGTAGACAGACTTTCAAGTGAAGTGGTGCTCAGGAAGGGGTGTGACGGGATGCATACACCAACGCTCCTGACTAGTGCCCGGTTGTCCCCTTACTCGGTCCATCCCTTTCTTTCTCCCCAGCCCCGTATGCACTCTCGTACCTTGGAAAGCCACGCTCCTCCGTGAACGTGGCTGGGCGGCTCACGGTGTCGTTGGCCTCCTGGCTCTCGTCGCTGGGGTTCCACGTCGTCTCCGGCCGTCCTCTGCTCCTCCCTCGCTCCTCCGCCGTTCCCAGTCTCCGTACGCCTCCCGATCTTTTCCTTCGGTGTTTCGCCTTCCTCTCCGCCAGTTCTCGATATCCCGCTCCAGCCCCTCTCAACCAACTCCTTCCGCTCTCCGGTGTCCATACACACTGTGGAATAGGCTGCACTTCCTATATCCGCCCGGGCTTCCTCGTCATCGCTGTTGGGGGCGGGGCTCTCTGCACAGGCCTGCCAGTTAAAGGAACAGACACCAGGATCTTCGGTTACGACTGGTGTCGGGGTTCCTATAGGGAACCACTCGTTTTGCTGTGGAAGAGAAGGGGGAGCGAGGGTATTGGTCAGAGTCTTGGCCTGGACGCCACGTCCCTCGGTCCGCTTCACCCCGTGACACACCTCCCCCCTGGGATTCTCCCAATCGGGGAGAGGGTTTCGTGACAGAAAATCCGCACTTTGGTTTTCTTTTCCTTTCCTATGCTGCACCGTGAAGGAATAGGGTTGGAGAGAAAGGAACCACCGCAGTACCCTAGGATTTAGGGAGATGTTGCGACTCATCCACTGCAGGGGGGGCGTGATCTGTGTATAAGGTGAAGGTACGACCCTCTAGATAATATCGCAGTTTGTCGACAGCCCATTTTATCGCCAAGCATTCCTTTTCGACTGTGGGGTATTTCAACTCTCTAGGAAATAGCTTTCGGCTGATATATAGGATGGGATGTTCGGTCCCCTCTGGTCCTATCTGTGATAAGACAGCCCCGATGCCGTAGTCGGAAGCGTCTGTGTGTAGAATGAAGGGGCGTGAAAAATCGGGGGAAGACAAAACGGGGCTGGTGGTGACAATTCTTTTCAAGGTGTTAAAGGCTTTCCACATTCCTGGGGAGGGAGTCAATAAGGTCTGGGCTTTAACGTTTTGTTTGAGGGTGTCGGTGAGGGGGGTGGCGATTTCCGAGAACTGAGGAATAAATCGCCGATAGTACCCTATCAGGCCTAGGAACCCTCGCATCTCTTTTTTTGTTTTGGGAAAGGGTGTCTCAGCTATTGCCCGGACTTTTTCTATTTGGGTCTCTATCAATCCATGCCCCAACACATAACCCAGGTATTTCACTTTGTGATATCCCACCCGTGATTTCTTTGCGTTTATATGTAGGCCCGATTGTTTTAGGGCCCCTAGGATGGTATGCAGATGGTGTAGGTGTTGGTCCCAGTCCGCACTGAAAATCACAATATCATCAAGATATGCTGATGAGAAAGACTGATATCGTCCCAACACCTGGTTCATGAGGCGCTGGAAGGTAGCAGGGGCTCCATGCAACACGAAAGGCAAGACGGTGAACTCGAATAGGCCTTCTGGGGTGGCGAATATTTCGCGGTCCCCAGCTTCTCAATGAGCTCGTCGATACGAGGAATGGTGTAGGCGTCGAACGACGAGATCTCGTTTAGGGCCCTGAAATCCATACAAAATCTTGTACTCCCATCGGGTTTGGGCACCATAACAATGGGGGAGGACCATTCGCTTCTAGAGGGTCTTATCACCCCTAATTTCAGCATGGCTTCTACCTCCTTTTGGATGGCGGCCCTGCGGGCGGCCGGTATGCGATAGGGGCGCTGTTTAATGGTTTTTCCGGGTAAGGTATCAATGCGGTGTTCGGTTAGGTTGGTTTTTCCTGGCTGGTCGGAGAAGATGTCAGCAAAGGGCAATAAGGTCGTTCTCAGGTCCCCTTTCTCTTGTTCCGTAAGGTCATCGTTCACCACTAGGTCGGTTAACGTGGAGCCAAGAGGGGAAGGCAGTGCAAGGGCTACTTGGGTCGGTCTGGGTGGGGGACCGATCCATTTTTTTAGCAGGTTGATGTGGTATGTTTGTCGTGTCCGGTTATTGAGCTGGAGTTGATAACTGGTTTTTCCAATGGTCTTCACCACTTGATAGGGTCCTCTCCATTCGGATTGGAATTTTTTGGTAGAGGAGGGAAGGAGTACCAACGCCCAGTCCCCTATCTCCAACCGCCTCCACTTCTTGCCCTTGTCGTAGAAAGTTTTTTGTACTCTCTGGTTTTTTTCCAAGTGGGAATAAGCCAGGTCCCGCAATTTCCCTATTTTAGATTTTAGGGCTTTTGTATACTCGAGCATCCCCTTTTCTTGTTCTTCGTCCTCCTTCTCCCATGCCTCTTTGGTCATCTCTAATAGAGACCTTGGTTGTCGGCCGTAGAGCATCTCGAACGAAGAGCATCCGAGGCTGCTCTGTCTTTGCCCCCGTATAACGTACAAGGCTAGAGGTAGGATTTGGTCCCATTCCCTTCCGTTCACGGTCAACATCTTCCTCAGGTTGGCTTTCAGGGTCCCATTATACCTTTCTACAAGGCCGTCGGTTTGGGGATGGTAAACCGCCGTTCGGATCTTCCGTAGCTGGAGAAGGGCACAGACTTCCTTCATCAAACGTGAGACAAAGGGGGTCCCTTGATCCGTCAGGATGTCTTTCGGGAACCCCACTCTGGAGAAGAGTTCTACGAAACGGTCTGCAATGAGGCGGGAGGTAGGGGCCCGTAGAGGATAGGCTTCAGGGAACCGGGTAGCATAGTCCACAATGACTAGGGCATATAGGTTTCCCCTACGGGTCTTTGGTAGGGGTCCTATGAGGTCCATTCCCACCCGTTCAAAGGGCGTACCAATGATGGGAAGAGGTTGCAGAGGTACGGCTGGTGGACGGTGAGTATTCCGTTTTTGGCAGACGTCACAGGCTTGACAGTGTCTCTTTATGTCCTGATAAATTCCGGGCCAAAAGAAGTGGCGCAGTACATTCTACGTAGTCTTTTCGCTCCCTATATGTCCGGCTGTTAAATGGGAATGCGAGAAAAACATGATTTGCTCGCGAAAAGACATGGGGACCAGTAATTGGGGTGAGTCGTCCCTCTTCCCTTGTCGGTACAACAACCCCTCTTTGATGAGAAATCTGGGAAATACTGGATTAGGGCTGTCTTGTTCCCTGTGAGCCTGGTCCCACGCATTACCCAGTGTGGCATCATTTGCCTGTGCAAACTTAAAGCTGCGATCCAATACCCAGGGCTCGGGGGATGTCAGGGTCGAGAGTGGGGCGGTAAGGGAGGTGCTTGGGTCTCGGGCAGAGACCTGTTGTTCTAGGGTTTTTGTGAATAGCTCTAAAAACTTGGGGTTGTCTGTACCTAAGATAAGGTCTTCTGGAAGTGCCTCTAACACCCTTACTTTGACTGAACATGTCGAACCCTCCGGTAGCTCAAGGGGAATGATGGCGACTGGGTATGGTTTGACATCCCCATGTACACACCTGACGTGCACTTGGGTGTCCGGGATAATCTGCTCGGGGCGTATGTATATTGCTTGGACAACGGACTGTCGACACCCTGAGTCTAGCAAGGCCCTTGCTGTCAACCCATTCACCCCTACACTTACGTGAAACGCGCTCCCCAACTCAGCGGTGTATAGAATAGACCTGGGCACGTAGCCGACCTCCATAGGCTCTTCCGTCGGCTTCTTTTGAGGGCATAAACGGGCTATGTGGCCCCAGTTCCCGCATTCGAAGCACTGGGGGCACCTGAATGTGGGGGTAGGAACGACTGGTCTCGGGATTACAGGCTTTATTTGGTCGGGGCGAGGCTTCCGTTCGAACCGGGGCCCTGAGGGCCTGACTGGTTTTTCTGGTTCACAAACTGGTGTTTTGGGTTGGGCTCGAGCAAATGTAACAGCCAATTCCATGGCTTGTTCCGTGGTGAGTCGTGGGTGTTGTCGCAACCACCTTTGGGTGGTGTAGGGAAGGGCTTCCAGATATTGTTCGAGATATACTTTGTCCATTATCTCGGCCTTCGTACTCCTCTCTGGCGTCAACCATTTATCGGCAGACATCTTCAGTCTATAGAACAGGGTTTTAGGGTTCTCCCCTGGGACCCCTCTCTCTTTCCGGAAACGGACCCTATAGGCTTCGGTATCCAACCCCAGATGGTCGAGTATTACTTTTTTAATGTCGGCATAGGCGGTCGACCCTTCTGGATTTGCCACCTGGTATGCTGCTTGTGCCTCCCCTGTGAGCAAAGGGGCCAGGAAGAATGGCCATTTCTCCGGTGGCCAACCGCATGCCCGGGCCACCCGCTCAAAATTTAGAAGGAAGGCGTCCGGGTCTTCCCCCGGCATGTATTTTTGCAGGGAGATCCCTGAAGGCATTGGCGCATGCACGCGTGTCTCAGTGGGGTTTACTGCCCCAGGTTTTCTTAAAGTCTCATGTAACCCCTCCAACTGGGCGGATACAGTGGCTTTAAACGTTTCCCGGTCAGCCTGCGCAGAGTTTAACTGTTGTTCAACCACCCAACTCAGTTGGTCCTAGCCCTTCACCAGGTGCTGGATGAGTGAGTCCATCTTGGGCGTACAGATGGTTAAAGTGCCCGCATTCTCCACCAGTTGTGACGGATCTGACAACTCTGGAGACCGAGGGGGTGTTTTGAACGCTTTTATTTGTCTAGTCTTTCGTTTACGAATGGGGGAGGGTCTATAGTAAGGTTGGGGAGCTTCGGTGATTCTTTCCCTGGGCTCTCTCCTTCCCGCCGTGGTCCTTCCTCTCCGGATTCTTCCACAGTGGAGGTTAAGGTGGACGGTTCTCCCCAGGTCCCTGGGTCTCACGCGCTCAAAGAAAGAAAGAAAGAAAACAACCCTGAGAACTCTGGTTCTCTTCCAGGGGATCCTCATCAATAGTCATAAGCATTAGAATATTCCCGCCCATGTGCGGGATCCCGGAAACAGTATATTATATGTGCCCCACATATATATATCCATACATATATACCTATATGTATACACAAGCAATTGCAGCCCCTAAACCCTAGAGCTGAACCATGCTGTAAGTAATTTCCACTACGCATAAGAAAATAGCATTATAAACATGAGAAACAACATTATAACTTGTTTGCAAACTGTTTTAATGCTTAGAAAACAGCAGAAATTCTTAGAAAACACTGAAAGCATAGGAAGCTCCCAGGCTGCATTGCAAATACCCAGTCTAAAAAGACTGAAAAGCTAACTCATAGCTGCATAGCAAAAAACTGACACCGTGCCTTTAAGGCACACCTGACCCCCACCTTCCCATCATGCCTCAGGGGTGGCAGTTAGGTCAGTTGTTCTTTCCGGCTCCTTCTGGAAGGATCCTGGCAACAGAGCTCCACTTTTTTCTGAGTTTGTCAGAAAATTTTGTCTGTTTTTCAACTGTTTTTTTCCCTTACTTCGACGTTTTACATCTAAGTCAGTAAGAGGCTGCCTTTTTTAGGCATTTTTGGGCATTTTTTCCATCTTAAAATGCCTTCTCTTTTCGATCCTTGCCCTGCCTGTGGCAAGAAGAAGGCCAGGACTGACTCTCATAGGGTCTGTATCCTGTGTCTACCGGAGGATCATGATTCCAAGACATGTACTCACTGCCAGAGCCTGTCCAAAAGAACTTTGAAGGACAGAGAGCGAATTCGCGTTTATGGCCTGGCACAACCATCCAGAGGCCGATCTCCGGTGAGGAAGGGCTCCAAGAGGCATAGAGATTCATCTAGAAGCAAGTCCTCTCGTCCTTCCGCCTCAGCGTCGGGCTCGGCGCTGAGAAAAGATGTTCCGGTAGGTCGTGTTTCGAAAAAGAGGCTTTCGACAGCGGGCTCGCCGTCGAGAGCAGGTACGTCGTCGTCGTCGACGTCGAAGTCCAGACCGCCATCGTCAACTCGGCGACGATCGGCGTCGAGATCCAGAGCCTCTCCGCCGTCGTCAACCCGGCGACGTTCGGCGTCGAGAGACACCACCCCTCCGCCGTCGTCAACCCGGCGACGATCGGCGTCGAGGAGCAGGGAACCTCCGCCGTTGTCAACCAGGCGACGATCGGCGTCGAGGAGCAGAGAGCCTCCGCCGTCGCCAACCCAGCGGCGTTCGGCGTCGAGGAGCAGGGACCCTCCGCCGTCGACATCTCGACGTCGATCGGCGTCGAGGAGCATGGACCCTCCGCCGTCGTCAACCAGGCGACGACCGGCGTCGAGGAGTGTCACCCCTCCGTCGTCGAGGGCACCATCCCCTCCGTCGTCGAGGCTCCATCGGCGTTCGACGTCGAGACAACAGGATCCTCCGCCGTCGTCCTCCAAGCGGCGTTCGGCATCGAGGTTGGCATCCGTGTCGACGTCGAGAGTGGCAGCATCTCCGCCGGCGTCCCCGCGGCGTTCGGCGTTGAGGGAGAGAGGGCCTCCGTCGTCGGCTTCACATCGCCGTTCGACGTCGAGGCGGCATGCTTCGCCCACTGAACATGGCCACCGGTCCACATCGAGGCGTCGTTCGACGTCGAGAGAGTCCCGGCGAGAAAGGAGACGACACCACGGATCGACGTCAAGACCGCGCTCGACGTCGAGACAGGCCTCGGACAGGTCGGTGGTCCTGGTGACAGAGTCGGCGTCTCGCCATTCCTCCTCCCACTCAGGGGCCTCTCCACGGCCAGCAAATCCACGAGAACCCGCAGTTCAACCCCGTAGGTCTTCTCCTCAGACTCAGACAATTAATCTGTCGCCCAGATGGCTGCTGCCAGCACATCATTGGCAGGACTCCGGGCCAACAAGGAGGATGCGGGAATACATCAGTCCAGTGCATGATTCTCCGCTGCAACGGCTGGTGGCGGCTGTGGACAGAGCTAGTCCCCCCAGGCCAGCGCGTCAGAGATCGCCGGACGACAGGCGACGCAGATCGCGCTCCCCCAGACGGAAGGAGCGTTCACCTGGGTCACGGGCTCGTGATCATCGCCGGAAGAGGAGAAGGACTCCATCATCGTCCTCTTCCTCGTCCTCCAGGTCATCCATCAAGGACTATTCACCCACGCTCTCGGGCAGCCCAGTGTCCAGGGTCTCGCCCATAGACGACATCAGCACCTACCAGGAGGTGTTGCAGCGGGGAGCACAGAAGCTGGGGATTGAGATGTCAGTCCCCCAAGTCACCACGTCGGTGATTTTTGAAACACTTCACCAAAAGTCTGCCTCTCGTCCGCTGCTGCCTTTGGTCCCAGGAATCATGGAACCAGTCATGGACACCTTTCTCACCCCGGCGACCGTCAAAGCCGTTCCGGCTCGTATCCTGAAAAAATACAAGCCAGCTACCTCTGACCCCGTCTTTGTGAAGACAGACCCGCCTGCGGACTCTGTCATAGTAGCAGCTGCAAGAAAGGGTCAGACGGCGTCGGCCTCCTCTTCCGTCCCTCCAGATAAGGAGAGCAGAACCCAGGACTCATGGGGACGCAGGGCCTGCTCTTCTGCGGCGGCGGCCCTCAAAATCTCCAGCGCGGCGGCGCTTCTGGGCAGGTACGACAGGGCTCTCTGGGACTCGATGGAGCGTTTCAAGTCCAAGCTCCCCAAGGAGGACCAAAAGGACTTTGAGGAGATTGTTACTGAAGGGGCTCTGGTGGCTAATCAGTCGATTAGCACAGCGGCGGATGGTGCGCTAATCTCAGCCCACTCTTACACACACGGCGTCTGCGCCAGGAGGTCGTCCTGGTTGCGACTGACAGGGCTCAAGCCAGACGCACAGCAACGGATTTTAAACCTCCCGTTCTCTGGCAACTCCCTCTTCGGCACTCACACGGATGAGGAGATGGGGCGCATGAAAACTGAGCTGGACACCCTCAAAGCCGTGGGCTTGGAGAAGAAAAAGGAATTCAAGCGCCGTTTTCGACCCACCCAACGCAAGGTGCCTCAACAGAGGGTTCAAACCCCTCAGTGGTCTCAGAGCAAGCCCCAAGGGAAAACCCAGTTTCGAGGCGGAAAGTCTGGCAAGGGCAGAGGTGGACACCAGCAACAGTCCTCCACTACCACAAGAGGAGGAAAGTCATGAGCTGTGGCTTCCTCTACGGCCGTTGCCCACTCCAGTGGGAGGAAGTGCGTCACAACATCTAGCAGAGTGGGACAGCATCACAAAAGATCGCTGGGTGCTGAATATACTGCGTCATGGATATGCACTACGTTTTCGAGCGCGTCCCAGAGACATCCCGCCAAAGAGGTCCCGTCCTCACCACCTGAAGCTGCTCGAGCAGGAGGTGAGGGCCCTTCTGCAAAAACAAGCCATAGAAAGGGTTCCTCCTTCGCAGGTCGGAAAAGGAGTGTACTCCCGGTACTTCCTGGTGTCCAAGAAAGATCAAGAGCACAAGTTTCGGCCGATTCTGGACCTTCGTCTCCTAAACAAAGTCATCGTCAAGGAGAAGTTCCGTATGTTGGCGCTTCACCAAATATGTCCACATCTACAAGTCGGAGATTGGATGTGTTCGGTGGACCTCCAAGATGCGTACTTTCACATTGCAATAGCGAAACATCACCGCAGGTACCTGCGGTTTGTGGTTGGAAGCAAGCACTACCAGTACAAAGTCCTCCCATTCTGACTCAAGTCGGCTCCGCGAGTCTTCACCAAATGTATGGCAGTGGTGGCGGCCTGCCTACACAAGCAGGGTCTCTTCGTCTACCCGTACCTAGACGACTGGTTGCTGAAGGCTCCATCCCAGCAGCAAGTGAAGAAAGACTTCCAAATCTGTCTGAGACAGTTGCACGCTCTCGGCCTTCACGTCAACATGGCAAAGTCCGTGCAGCAGCCCACTCAGTCCATCCACTACCTTGGCTCCGTTCTGGACACAAGCGTGGGAAGAGCGTATCCTTCGGAGGAGAGACTATCTTCAATGAAGAGGAAATGCAGGCTTATGCAGCAGATGCGGAGGCCGTCAGCTCGGCAGGTAGCATCTCTGCTGGGTTCCATGGCGTCCTGCATTTTTCTAATTCCCCACGCCAGACTGCGAATGAGACCTTTGCAGCAGGCTCTGGAGGACCAATGGGATCAGTCCACAGGCCGTTGGGGAGATCGAATCTCTCTCTCCCAGGTAGCGAAATCTTCCCTAGCATGGTGGACTCGTCAGGACAATCTGTTGGTGGGAGTCCCGTTTCACCAGCCACTTCCGGTGCAATCGGTGGTGACAGACGCATCGCTACAAGGATGGGGGGCCCATATGGGGTGCCTCCAAATACAAGGTCAGTGGTCTGCAAAAGAACAGGGCTACCACATAAATATGCTAGAGCTTCGAGCAGTCCACCTTGCTCTAAAGGCGTTCCTCCCAGCAATCGAGACCGACTCAGTCCTGGTGCAGACCGACAACACCACGACCATGTTTTACCTGAGCAAACAGGGCGGGACTCGGTCACGCCCCCTCTCCCTGGAGGCGCAGGCGATCTGGCACTGGCTGCTCGCCCGGAACCTCTCGGTGGTGGCAGTACACCTTCCAGGGGAGTTGAATATCAAGGCAGACGCACTCAGCAGGCACTTCGAAGATCAGCCCGACTGGGTGCTGCACGACGACGTGGTGGCGGACCGGTTCCGTTGGTGGGGTCGTCCAGACATCGATCTGTTTGCAGACGATGAAAATTCAAAATGCCACGCCTTCGCGTCCAGATTCCACCGTCCAGGGACCAGGGGGAATGCTCTTTTGATGGACTGGTCAGGGACATTTGCCTACGCCTTTCCGCCCCTGCCTCTGATTCCGAAGGTGGTATCCAAGCTGCTCAGATCCGACATGAAGATGATCCTCATAGCTCCGGACTGGCCGCGCCAGTGGTGGTACCCGGACCTTCTTCATCTCTCAGTTCGACCTCACAGGCGGCTGCCTTGCAGGCCGGACTTGCTGTCCAAGATGGGAGGGAGGATTCTGCATCCCAACCTTCCCTCACTGAACTTAACAGCATGGCTCCTGAGGTCCTGCAATACGGACATTTAGGTCTACCGCCTGACTGCATGCATATTCTCAAGGAAGCGAAGCGACCCTCCACAAGAGCGTCTTATGCGTTTAAGTGGAAGAGGTTCTTCATTTGGTGTAGGGAGAATCACCATGATCCTACAAAGGGGCAGGAGGACGTCATCCTTCCGTACCTCCTTCACTTAGCTAGATCAGGCTTGAAGTATGCATCCATCAAGGGTCCATTTGTCTGCCATTACAGCTTACAGGAGGTCTCCAAGTCAACCTTCTTTTTTCCAGATGCAGGTGGTCAAGGACTTCTTGCAGGGGTTGAAAAAAGTTTACCCCCCTGTTCGAAACCCTTCGCCTCCGTGGGAGTTGAACTTAGTGTTATCCAAGTTGATGGGCCCACCTTTTGAGCCGATCCACAAATCTTCTTTACAGCATCTGTCATGGAAGGTCGCTTTTCTGGTAGCCATTACATCGGCACGCAGAGTAAGCGAAATCCAGGCTCTGTGTACTAAAGAACCGTACACAGTTTTTCACCAGCACAAAGTGGTCTTAAGGGCACATCCATCCTTTCTCCCTAAGGTAGTGTCTGATTTTCATATTAATCAGTCCATTTCTCTGCCATCCTTCTTCCCGAATCCAGCGACCCCGGCTGAGCGGTCGCTCCACTCCTTAGACCTCAAGAGGGTACTTAAATTCTATCTGGCCAGTACCAGAAGCATTAGGAAGACGGATCAGCTGTTTGTCAACTATGGCGCCATGAGAACAGGCTTCCCAGCGGCTAAACGATCCATTTCCAGATGGATTGTTTCCTGCATTACCCTAGCCTACCAGCTGGCGAAAAGGCCCTTACCTTTGGCCCCTAAGGCTCATTCTACTAGGGGGAAAGCGGCCACAGTAGCTTTCTTGCATGACGTTCCAATGGCAGAGATCTGCAAGGCGGCCACTTGGAAATCGGTCCACACCTTTACCAGGCACTACTGCCTCGAATCCGATTCCAGGGCGGATGCCCAAGTAGGCCAAGCCTCCTTGAGGAACCTGTTTGGGTAGCTGTGCTATCTGAGCATACTGTTCCTTCTCTGTTTTTCTTTCCTTTGCCCGCAGGGGGATGAGGTGAGGCTCGCTATTCTATTCTAATGCTTATGACTATTGATGAGGATCCCCTGGAAGAGAAGGATTAGTTACTTACCTGTAATCCTAGTTCTCTTCCAGGGGTATCCTCATCAAAGTCATAAGCAACCCTCCCGCCTCCCCGGGCAAAGGTGTGTTAGTTTTCAGAGGTTATTATTTTTCTTTGTGCCATGACTTTTCAGTCTCCGCAAAGAACAACTGACCTAACTGCCACCCCTGAGGCATGATGGGAAGGTGGGGGTCAGGTGTGCCTTAAAGGCACGGTGTCAGTTTTTTGCTATGCAGCTATGAGTTAGCTTTTCAGTCTTTTTAGACTGGGTATTTGCAATGCAGCCTGGGAGCTTCCTATGCTTTCAGTGTTTTCTAAGAATTTCTGCTGCTTTCTAAGCATTAAAACAGTTTCCAAACAAGTTATAATGTTGTTTCTCATGTTTATAATGCTATTTTCTTATGTGTAGTGGAAATTACTTACAGCATGGTTCAGCTCTAGGGTTTAGGGGCTGCAATTGCTTGTGTATACATATAGGTATATATGTATGGATATATATATGTGGGGCACATATAATATACTGTTTCCGGGATCCCGCACATGGGCGGGAATATTCTAATGCTTATGACTTTGATGAGGATACCCCTGGAAGAGAACTAGGATTACAGGTAAGTAACTAATCCTTTCGTCCCGGTCTGATTAGGGGAACGGGGTTGAGGGAACACTCGGTGCACTGGTAGACAGACTTTCAAGTGAAGTGGTGCTCAGGAAGGGGTGTGACGGGATGCATACACCAACGCTCCTGACTAGTGCCCGGTTGTCCCCTTACTCGGTCCCTCCCTTTCTTTCTCCCCAGCCCCGTATGCGCTCTCGTACCTTGGAAAGCCACGCTCCTCCGTGAACGCGGCTCACGGTGTCGTTGGCCTCTTGGCTCTTGTCGCTGGGGTTCCACGTCGTCTCCGGCCGTCCTCTGCTCCTCCCTCGCTCCTCCGCCGTTCCCAGTCTCCGTACGCCTCCCGATCTTTTCCTTCGGTGTTTCGCCTTCCTCTCCGCCAGTTCTCGATATCCCGCTCCAGCCCCTCTCAACCAACTCCTTCCGCTCTCCGGTGTCCATACACACTGTGGAATAGGCTGCACTTCCTATATCCGCCCGGGCTTCCTCGTCATCGCTGTTGGGGGCGGGGCTCTCTGCACAGGCCTGCCAGTTAAAGGAACAGACACCAGGATCTTCGGTTACGACTGGTGTCGGGGTTCCTATAGGGAACCACTCGTTTTGCTGTGGAAGAGAAGGGGGGGAGAGGGTATTGGTCAGAGTCTTGACCTGGACGCCACGTCCCTCGGTCCGCTTCACCCCGTGACATGACTGCTCTCATTTGTCTAGTTAATAGTACTTTCATCAGCATTTAACTTCTGCATTAAGCAAAGATGTAGGCCTGTACGAAGCACAATCCTCGGGCTGATTACTCTCATTCAATATTGCCATTATTATTTATGGAGAAGTGTTGGTTATGTGGCAGCTGTCTCTGCTTGTCAGCTTTCAGAAGCATCTGTAGAATGTGAGGATAACATGCTTGCCATGCTTATACAAAGCTCTTACAACAGGCCCTTGCACCTTGATCATCTGTAGATGCCTGATCGCCTCAGCCATCTCCTCCAACTGTATTTGCATCCAGATCTTGTCTGCATTATCGAAAGAGTCTATGTAGTTTCATGTCTTAGGCAGGCACGTACTTCTTCAGGGGATCTCGAGATGGTGGATTTAATAGGCTTTGATAGTGTTTAACAAATGTTCCAGCGATCTAAGGAGTCCCTGGAGCTTCCGTCCTCGTGCCAGTTCCGATTTGTGCTGCGCTTCTTCTGTCTTAGCCATGCCGATAGCTTCCCGCCTTAGTTCCTACAGCGTACAACATCCTTTGGGAGGCTGGGGAGCTGGCACATGCACTATTGTTGCTAGTTCTCCGTACTCTTGCTGCTTAATACGCAGCTGATGACTATGTAGTTTGTTGCCTGTTGATGAGAATTCGGATTCCAGTCTAAGTATAGCTGCCTCTGCTGTGTCCACTTGTTCTCTTTTCATTCTTTTGACCTCTATTATCAAGAGAGAATAGTCCAAGATCCCTCGAGCAAGGAGCCTTGCCCCTCTGAATCTACGTGTGTGTGTGTGTGTTATGAGTGAGAACATAGTCTATGCATGAGAAGTTGTGTGCGTTACAATAGAAGGTGTATTGTCTACCTAATGGGTAATGTGCCTGCCGCGCTTCAGTCGAACCTATTGCATCAAGGAATCTGACAAGAGAACCATCTGTCATCCTTTCTCTGTGGGATTCTTCTATCCGCCTCCTCTTTCAAGACTAAGTTGAAGTCTCTGACTAATATAAGCCCCGCCACCAGCAACTGTATCGGTAGAGATTCCAGTGCCTACAGAGAGGCGGAGTGGAGTGTGGGTACTATATACACCAAACAGCGATTTTGTCTTTCTATCGGTGTCTGTGCTTCTTATCTTCCCTGCTTGTCTGCCCGTGTCTGTTGTGGGACATAGCGTGTTGTTTTCCTTCGCTGGTAGAGACATCACCCTGCAAATTCCTTACCTTAGAATTCTCCCCAGTCGCCACAGTGGATACTGAAATTTTTTCAGCAGTACCTCTGCGAGTCAGCAGAGGGCGTTGTGCGTCTCCATACCGACGTTCCCACGTATGCAACAACACCGGATTCTATATAGCTCTTCCCCGTCCCGACACGCTGATATCAGTTTCTTCGTTTCCGCGCTTACAACGCGAATCCATAAATATGTTTACCTCGGGCTGTTTATGGCCTACTTCAACGTTTTCATAGTTGAAACAGTGTGCCTTTTCTGTTCAAACCTTGTAGGTCATGTGGACAACAAATTTCGTCCGCGGACCCTCACTCCATTTGTATGTGGTGTTTGGGGGAGCACCATGACTCTAAGGAGTGCAACTCCTGTCTTCTACTTTGACCGAAGGTGCCGTGGGAATGTTGGATGAAGCTCCTGTCGGTGCAGAGGTCGACGTTACTGCACGGTCCGTTCTCAGGCCCGGTCCAGAGGGGTGTTCCTGTGGACGTCACTCTCCATCGTCGTCCCACAGTAAGTCTCGACGCAGGCAGTTGAAGTTGCCGCATCCCCTGACTACACCGTGCAGAGATTCCAACTTTCAAGCCTCCTCCCGCTTGCCGGTTGAGAACTCCGTGCACGAGTTCGCCCTGCTCCTCCCTGTCTACCCTGGAGCTGGGGCGACTGACCCAGATGCGAGCATATTATTGCTCTCTGTATGCCATCTTTGGGTTTTTACCTTCCCCTGGAGTGCCTTGGGGCACCAAGAAGGTGAGAGGTACCTCGACTGTCCATGTGGCAGGTTCGCCCTCAGGATCGATGGTCGACTCCGTTTCGGCGCTGGTGCACAGCCCTTTGGGGTTCTCACCTTCAGAGCTTCTATCCTGTCAGCCGATTCCAGCGTCGAGTGCGGAGCAAATGGTGCCGCCTATCTCGTACACCCTTCTTCTGCTTTCTGTGGGGCCCGCCATTATTTTTCCTCTGAGGAACACTGTTTAGGAGGTGATGGGAATGAGTAGGGGTTTCTGCACCCCATATCTGATGCTGCTCAGCCTCCTGTGGAGTATAGCTGGCTAATGGAACTGGGTTAAGCTAGTGAATTAGGGTCTTCCCCAGCCTCAATCCTTCTTTCCCCTTCTGGTCTTGCTACAGAGTCTGGCGCCTCTTTAGCCAATATGCTAAAGGAAGTTGCTCTGATTTTGGATTTAACTCTTCCTTCTGTAGAAAAATCTACTGATCTCCTAATTGGCGTTCTCCTCCAGGGCCAAACTGAGGTGGAGCTGGTGCTTCCCTATTGCGATGCCCTACATGACATTTTGTTGGGAGCTGGGCTAAACCAGATCAAGGGCCCTGGTGGATCAATCTATATCTCAGACACCATCTGGCCCCTGGTGATCTGGCCTGTCTCATCCGGCACCCTACTCATAGTTTGGTGGTACAGGCTGCTTCAGCCTCGCATGATATGGACTCCCTTCTTCATGTTCCATCAGACGGGTTCCAGAGACTGGACCCTTGTGGCAGGCATGTCTTCTCCACAAGTTATGATTTGCGTTCCATTAATACATCTTGCTTTCTTGGACGCTTTTCCTATTTCAGTTTGTATGGGGGATGTTGGTTCTTAATTTCTTTCTCGATTGAGTATTCCATGGCGGTGTCCCTGGTTGTCTGTCCCATCTACTGGTAACACCCGGTGTGGTATTCCTGCTTCCTGCAGGTATTCTTATCCTTCTTACACTGTCAACGACGGGTTTAACACTTGGGTGGTCTGTTTCTCTGACTATGGGCTCTATGCAAAAGATATTGTTATTTCAGTATTATTCTTTTCTCGCACGAGAAAAATGTCCTGTGTTACATGCTCTTTAGAGCAGTTCTGTATATTTTACGCACTACTTATGAGAGCCACCGTCTCTACTCTGTTGTCCATGTCACTGGCCATTTTTTTCCCGCTAGGACATTCTTTTCTCCATGTCCCTAATTTCTTTACCGAGCTTCTCGCTCTACTTCTGCAGGTTGGGCTACTCTGGTGCTCACGCTTCACTCACTTCTTGTGATTTTTCACAAGGGTTTTTAAAAAAAAAGAAGAGTTTCCTCCCTCAGTCCTGCTGATCATCTTGTTGGTGGTTTCCTCCACATTCTTCATCTGTGTGGTAGTGCTTAAATGCAGACTTTTTTCTACAACCGGTCTCGTTGTCCTTGCTCTGACTTTTCCTGTCAGGGCATCTGTCATACTCTCCCATTGCCTACAGGCAAGTCTCTTTCTCTTATTGGCACGGACACCTCCTTTTTCAGAGTTCATACACACGCATGGCATCATGGCATCTACATTTTAATTCTTTCAAAGACACTGTATGGTCTCTTTTTGTGTGATAATGGCTCATCCACCTTTTGGTGGATTCCTTGTTATTTGAAACTGTTCCTTGAATATTATGATTTCGTCCTCTTGCACTTGGTTTCCTTGTTGGCTTGCTTGTCCCCTTTGCTACCTGTCTCTATGGACAACTCTTTTCATTTTCTTGTTTTGGGTACTCCTATTCCCAGTACTCCTCGTGGCTTTTGAGCCACAGACGTGATTCCTGCACGCCCGGAGGCATTTAAAATCCATCAGAGCCTCCCGCAGTGCAGGCATGCCCTGTCCATGCCCGTCGGAGGGGAAGTACAGATTCCTTGCCTATAGCACAGTCCAGTACTATTTGCAAACCCCTCACTTCCATACCATTAATTACTGCACCTGAACAGAAGGTTGTTACTATTCATAATAGACCCTAGTTGGGGAATGTGGCTGTCCTGGGGAAGCTGTCAAATAGCTCTCACCGTGCAACAACCAAACTAAGCTCAGACCCACCAAGACCAACAAGATCACGGAATTCATGGAGCTCTATTACTAGCAATTCGCAACCAGCTACTTACCCAAGGATGGTGGGTAACCATTATTCTACTGATGGAAGTACGCAGTTTAATGCTAATTCCCGGTTGCCAATTTCTAATCCTTCAAGGAGATTATGTGACAATAATGGTCGTTTGACTCCACTAGATCACCCTCACTCCTTCTACATGATCCAGGTCCCCAAGCTGAAACCTGGCACCTCTAAAGACCCAGACGCCCTGATCAACAAAGCTATCCATTTGCTGAGAGTTGAAAGGAATGTTCCTTAGTGATTAGAGCCGATATTGTGCTTGCCAAGAGGTACACATCGAGCACATCGACCTACGACTTTATACAAGTTGCTCTTACATCTCACTACTTGGTTGAAAACCTCGTCAACTTTGAGCTACGTACATGTAATTTGGTTGACATTCAATCACTGGGAATAAGATTAAAGGCATCCCCGCCATCCAGTGAAATCTTACGGAACTCTGCTGTTGCTCCAACTAACTTGGACGAGATTGATTGACTAAGGTTGTCCTTTATAATGGCTTTAAGTCATCGATGAAGTTGGACAAATTAAGTATAGCTTGCAGATCACATTTAGCCTCTCATGCGAATGGGTGCACTGATGTTGTTGCCTTATCTCCTGTTGATCGAAGTAATTCTGTTGCTTACTGTGCTGGAGATGAAGTGCTCCATCGCAGGGGCAATCCTGAGGCGGGATTGGCGGATCTATGTAGCTCAGTGGGGAGCCAGGGATATGCAGCCTCTCGTGTTGCTGGGTGTACTGATGTCCTTGCTCTAACTCTTGTTGACTTAAGTAATTTCCGTGATTTCTGTGCTGGGGATGAAGCGATTAATCGCATGGTTAGCCACCAGGTGGGGCTAGTAGATTGAACCATCCCAGAAGGGAACCAGGGCCATACTGACGCAAACCCAATATTACTAATCCCTTGTGAATTGGACAAGAATGTTGTAGATAATAGGTGTAAGTACTATGCGGTTAACAGCACCAATCTCACAGGGAATCTTGACCAAGTGGAGATATTAGCTGTCCCGACTGGAAATGGGTTGACTAGGCAGGGTAATCGCCCACCCTTTTTAAAATGATTAATCTGGAATATAGCCGGTTTGGGGCCTAAACTAGTTGATTCGGACTGGATGGCATATATAGCCAAACAAGATATTTGCCAGCTGCAAGAGACATGGGCGGCAGAAAAAGTGTTTATTGACGGGTTCACTAGCTATAGTGTGGAGGCAAAAAACTGGCAGCCCACTTTGGGAGAGCTATAGGAGGGCTTATGATTTTAATTAAGAATGGATGTGTTAGCAGTTCCACGTTGATGGTGATTGGTAACTTGGACCTAATGGGGATTATTGTAACTTTTTCATCGGGTCTCTGCTTGTCTATCTTTAACATTTATGTTAGGAATTCTAGGGGACTGGATAAATCCCCCACATCATCCCTCCTCGAGGGACTTAGAGATAATTTGGACCCAATATAAAAATTGTAGTAGCAGGTGATTTTAACACCTCTTTCGAACCCTCGACCTATCTAAACGCGATAACAAAAGAGGAGGATGAAACCTGGGGTATACCACCGTTGTTAGGTTCCCCTAAGAAAATGTTTTCAAATGTCGCTCTAGAACTGGCTTTGTTTACATTAAGTAGGGGTCTCGGAGCATGTAATGGGCGCACTCGCTCTGATTCTACTAGGGCGGTTACATTCAAAAGAGGGGATTGTACCAGTACTATTGACTGTGTTCTAGTTGATTAAAGATTATGGCCACTTCTGCATGATATCAAAGTGGTGACGTGTCCTGGCTAGTGACCACAATTTTCTTGAAGTAACTCTGACTGGTGACTCCTTAAATCAAGACAAAAGCGACTAGACCACTATTGTACCCGCCCCCTTGGTAACAAACAACCGTCTTTATGTTTCCTGGCCAAATGTTATGTCCAACCAGAAATTATTCACACAGATTTATTAACTCTGTTACATTTCTTGAAGCATATGTAGGATCGAGTGAGGATGTAATTCCTATTTTAGATATATATGTTGGCCTATTTAAAGCTTTACGGGAAATTTTCTATCAAATTAGTGCTGCCACGATTTCCAACTTCTCTTAGGTGGAGAAATGGTTTAATCTGACTTGTAAATTAGCAAAGTCAGCTCTGAGGAAGGCTATAATAGCGGGGAATAGTAACAAGGTCAAAGGAGCGAGAACCCTATCTAAATCTACCTTGATTAAGGCTAAGAGGAATTGGGAAAATAATCTATGGCAAGATATTTTGGACGCCGGTAAAAAAAATGATATTAGACTATTCTGGCCTCTCATTACTCAAATTAAGTTGAAAAAGTCTAATTCACATCATTATAATATTCCTCCGGACAAATGGGTGTTACATGTTTCTACCCTTTATGCTCCTGGCGATTTTCAGGCTTTTAATGGCACTAGCACTTTAAATGCACGATTAACATTGGATTCGATCTCTCCCACTGGTTTTAGATTAGGAGGATTGATTCACGGAAATCTGCCAAAGCCCCTGGCTCGGATAAAATTCCTGGGGACTTGTATAAATCTGATATGGTCTTCTTATCTTAATATGGTGTCAAATGCTATTGCAGCTGGGGGGAAGGTTCCATATTCCTGGCTTGAGGCTGAAATCATTGCAATACATAAAGGTGATCCAGGGGAGCCATCAAAGAGGCCTATCAGCCTTATTGATCACGCCTAAAAACAATTCTCAAATCCAATCTTGGTGAGACGTCTTGATTGGATTAATACCAATTAAATTTTATCCCCCCCTCCTGGCAGGTTTTAGGTCAAGAATTAGTACAACAGACCAGATTTTTAGATTTGTTGTTTTATTTGGGAAATATGTTTTACTACAGAAACAAAAACTCTGTTTTTTTATTGACCTCAGAGCAGTGTTCGACCTTATCCCACGGCCCGCTCTCTGGCAAGCTCGGACAAATATGGGGGTCCCGGCTAATTTAGTATGCCTAATCAACAGACTGCATGTGAATAATTTGGCACAAGTTCGCTGGGGCCCCAATGGCGAACAGGTGGATCGTATCCCTATAGAGAGAGGAGTTTGCCAGGGCTGTGTTTTAGCACCTACCCTATTTTCATTGTATATTAATGATGTTGTGGACATTTTAGAACATTGTAGAAACGACTCCCCAACCTTGATTAACAAGAAGATACCTATTTCACTTTTTGCTGTTGACTCACTTCTTTTATCGAAACCACCAATGGGCCTCGAAATCCTAATTGATGTTTCTAAACTTCTTTAATTCAAGACGCTTAGAATTAATCATAAACAATGCCAAGTTTATGGTGTTTGAAAAGAGGAAAAAGGGAAGTCGTAGTATTCATGTCGGTGGCGAAGCCCTTGACAGAGTACATACTTTTAATTATCTAGGGGTTAGGCCCATGGACAATCTAAGGTGGACAAGTCAATTGGAAAAATCGACATTAACGATTGAACATGGATCCAATGCAATTTTAAGGTTCTATAATCAAACCAAGTCGCGTACAAGTTCCCCTACTGTGAAAGCTACCGCGCAACTGCCAAGGGAGCGGCTCTTTACGGGCGGAGATACGGGGCTGTGGTATCTACATCTACTAACGATTGCCGAGAATAACTTTTTCAGAAGGCTACCAGGGCTACCATCGAGTTCACCACTAACCCCCATGTACTTCGATGTTGGGATTGAAAGACTTGCCGACCAGGCTATTTTAAAACCTTTCGCGTATTGGATCCGGCTTTGGTCTACACCTGAACTTGGAGTTTTCAAAGATTCATTGGTAGAGCTATTTAATCTCCAGGGAGCGAGGGAACTTCCATGGGTCAAATCCGTCTCCAGATGGTTCTCTAAACTTGGAATGCAGAACTTGTGGGATGACCCCAATACTATTATAAAATCTGACAATAAGTTGCTAAAAATCCAGTATTGGGCTTATATTAACAACCGATATGTTACCAATAGCCATAATGAGTCTGCAACCAGCACATTCCTGGCTCACAAGTATACCCCTATAGTTGAAGAATTCCTAGATTGAATATTTCCATCTTCAACTAGGAATTTGTATACAAGATTTTGCTGTGGAATTCTACCATTGAGGTCTTATACGGTAAATGGTCTACTAATCAAGAATTTAAGATCTGCCCCACCTGTGGCTTGGGTATTGAAGATGAGAAACGCGTATTGTTCTTTTGCAAGGAGTATCGTTTCATACGTTGCAAATGGCGAGTCCCTGTCTGCTGCAGCATGGCTACATGCAGTCACCTAGAAGCTTTTAGGATTTTAAAAAGCGACACATCGCAAAAAACAGTATTTGCTGTAAGTCAATTTTCACAAGCAATGTGGTACAAGAGACTAAAAGTTTTAAATGTTCCAGAATTATGTGTTTTACAAGTTGATGCTTCCCCTTGTGTACTGTAATTCAACTCCATATTTGAGCTATGCACAGTCCCTTTTGCATTTCCTGCACAGCCTTCACAATATTTGTAAATGTACAGAGGCCTTTTGCTAATATGCTTTATATCAAAACAAGTAGAGGACACTGTTCCAAAGGTTGGATGTAAGTATTCATCCATATACCTTCAAGAATATAGGAAAACAATGAAGTTCTAGGTGGGGTGGTCCCATCAACCAAGGGAAAGAACGTATCTTGCCTCTTGTTGCCCTCACACACCCCTAGGGGTGTCATGCTTCATCATCGGGCGATTGCTCCTCGTTGGGACCGGCACTGCAATACCCAACGGGTCCCCCGAAGGGTCGCTTTATCGGAGATCTTTTGAGGCATGCCGGATGGTGCATGAGGGTGTGTGGGGTGTGTGGGTCCTATATAGGGGTAATATGAAATGTGCGTGCATAGTGATCTAAAACTGGCAAGGGGTGACCTTAAAAAAGGTCAGAACAGGTAATTTCCCCCTTTGACAGAGTAAAAGACTCTGAAGTAGAGTATAATCCCAAAAGGGCATATTATGCCTTGTTGTCACAAAACGGTCAACATGTTTCGCGCCTCTGTTGCCGCAAAAGGTCATTGGCGCTTCTTCAGGACCAGGATTATGGAATAGTTGTAAAGTGTACGGGACAGTGATTAAGAAGTAATAAATACCCAAAATGCATGTCAGGGCGGGCCAATGTACTGCTCCTGATCATAACCTCCCGACTAACCGAGAGTTGTTCCAATGGCTGAGAGCGTGAGGCGCCTGCATCTTGCTGGGCTACATTGTCAAAAGATGCCTGGGCCTTTGCACCTAACGCGCCCCTCCTCCAGCCATCGTACCGGCTGGCGGAGGGGCGCGTTAGGTGCAAAGGCCCAGGCATCTTTTGACAATGTAGCCCAGCAAGGTGCGGGCGCCTCACGCTCTCAGCCATTGGAACAACTCTCGGTTAGTCGGGAGGTTATGATCAGGAGCAGTACATTGGCCCGCCCTGACATGCATTTTGGGTATTTATTACTTCTTAATCACTGTCCCGTGCACTTTACAACTATTCCATAATCTTGGTCCTGAAGAAGCGCCAATGACCTTTTGCGGCAACAGAGGCGCGAAACATGTTGACCGTTTTGTGACAACAAGGCATAATATGCCCTTTTGGGATTATACTCTACTTCAGAGTCTTTTACTCTGTCAAAGGGGGAAATTACCTGTTCTGACCTTTTTTAAGGTCACCCCTTGCCAGTTTTAGATCACTATGCACGCACATTTCATATTACCCCTATATAGGACCCACACACCCTCATGCACCATCCGGCATGCCTCAAAAGATCTCTGATAAAGCGACCCTTCGGGGGACCCGTTGGGTATTGCAGTGCCGGTCCCAACGAGGAGCAATCGCCTGATGATGAAGCATGACACCCCTAGGGGTGTGTGAGGGCAACAAGAGGCAAGATACGTTCTTTCCCTTGGTTGATGGGACCACCCCACCTAGAACTTCATTGTTTTCCTATATTCTTGAAGGTATATGGATGAATACTTACATCCAACCTTTGGAACAGTGTCCTCCACTTGTTTTGATATGATTGTAGGGAGCCCGGACACTGGACCATTAATAGCTCTCTGGTCCCCCCCCTTCTTCTTTTTGATTAATATGCTTTATATACAATCAAAAAAGAGAAGTTCCAGGCCCCAGTTACTCATTTTGCTCAATTCCTGAAGTAATACATATTTTAACTTATTTTGTATTTTTATAGTTTAATGAACCGACTAAAATTGTAATAAGAACACTGTGATGATGCTGTATTTGGGTGTGTATATAGGTCCCTTTTTAAGAAAAAATCGAGCCATGTCTATCATTTTTGTGTGAATTGATTGTCTGTGCTCTTGCTTGTGGGTACTTTGATGGTTATTTCAACCGAATAAAGTTATTACTACTAATACTATTTATAGCTGATTACTGTGTGTGTCTGTCAGTCTATATATAAGTGCATATATATTGTGTATATCTTTAAATATGTGTTATGCTACATTTCGTAACGAGAGCCTATGTATAGCTGACGTGGATGTGCCCTTCATTGCTGTCTTGCAGTCTCGTCTTCGTTTAGATGCTGTGTATGCGCTGGCTCTACTATCCACTCTATGGGTTCTACATGTTGAATGATCCCATCAGTGTTATGTCTCTGGGACTTATTTCTTAACACAAGCGTTGCGCTTGTCAATACTTGTTCTTGTTGTCTCAATTTTTTCAATGGTTGCATTTATCCATGCTCCTCCACCATGGATCTATTCTAAGGTTCCTTTCTCAGAGTCTCTCAGCACAGGGTAGCCTCTAATGCATTTGCTATTGCCTCTGGCCCTCTGATTCCCAGCTGTCCATCAGTTTGGTTCTTGGGTCCATTTTCTCAGTTTTTTCTGCGTAGTACATTTGACTGACATTATGGTTTTCTAAGTCAAGGCCCTATAGCTGAGTGGCATTGGCTGTTGCCTTTGGGTTCCCAAGTCACAGCCAACCATGAGCCAGATCCTACCTTTGGAGCGACCTAGTATTGTATTTATATTGACTATTATCTACGGACATATTTCTGTTCCTCTGCCATAGGTAACTTTATTCCCAGTGCTTTTCACCGTCTTAATGACTTTTCTTGCCTGTGGTTCTTGCCGCAGTTCACAGTTTAAAGTGTTCGCTCTTGCTCACCTAACTTACTAAGATCGTTTGGTCTTGTCTGTCTTATCATAGACTGGCTAGTTCTATTCAGGGATTTTTAGTATGATTAGTTTGCAGACCCTCCGACGAGTAGGTATTGCATGGGTATCTATTCTAAAGTAAGGAATTTGCGGCTAGACGTCTCTATCAGATGAACGAGTTACTTACCTTCGGTAGCGCTTTATCTGGTACGGACATAGTCTTATCACAGGTTCCTTACCAACCCACCCGTCCTACCCTTTCTGTGAACTGATTCAATTTGACCTAAAATATCCCTTTCTTGGTATTCGCATACCGTGCATTTCTACTTCATAATTGTTAATTTAAAGAGATATTTATATCTTATGGTACACTGTTTTCTCTGCCAGTTTCTATGATGGCTCTGAGTTTTTGGTGTGGTAAATAGTCACAGAATAAACTGAGGTCAATGCATCAGGGAAGGGCTTAATGGACTCCGGTGCCGTCGCATATGTGGACGATGTTGGTGAGGAGTTGCACAACGCCCTCTACCACCATTCAGGGGTACTGCTGAAAACATTCTGTATCCAGTCTGGTGCCTGGGGAGAATTCCAAGGTAAGTAATCTGTGGCTAGACTGCCTCTACCAGATAAAGCTTAACCGAAGGTAAGTAACTTGTTCAACAGTAGCATGACCCCTCTCGAGTCTGAGGTACAGCCAAATATTCCAGTTAGGAACAATCAATCCCCGAGTATTCACATAAGTTGATCACTATTGATGTTGTGGGAACTTTTAGCACCAAAGTGGTCTTACAGGGGTAATATTCCCTCAGTGTTAAATACCCACAACTAGAGTTGACTAAACTGGAGACATAGGAAGAGTGTTTATTTGGTTGAAGTGGTTTGGCTGATAGAATTTTAAGAACAATGCTTTAGACCAAGTCATTCTTCCTGAGAATGTTGTCTTGTATTGTGTCTTGAATTCAGAAGCTGTTTTCAGTTTTCTTCTCTAGCCATCTTACAAAGCACTGAGTTCCCTGGTCATTGCTGATATTAGGAGAGCACTCACACTTTATTTGCACCACACCAAGAGTGCATGTTCAGCCCTTGTAAATTGGTTTTGTCCCCTATAGCCTTCTTAATCCTGGCAGGCAAGCATCCACGGCTTCGTGAATGTTCTCCGATAGATACTAATCTCCCAGTATCTGAAATCCATGCTTGTGTAGGTCTCACAAAGAACGCTCCATGCAACGCATGGTGGCACATAACCTCGCAACCGTGGTTACTAAAGCTCTCAAAGGTAGGTGCAGCCACTGCCTTGGCAACTTTAAAAGCCGTGCCATTATTTGATTTATTTTTAGGGTGAGCCTAGCGCAGCACTGCTCTAGCAGATGACCTTTAGAAATCGATCTGCACTTTTATTACACTTGTGCTTGTGCATCCACCTTGCGGAAGCGAGCAGCGGCGATCAGGGGCCATCTGTTTTCAATTAGTGTGGCCGCGCGCGCTCGTTGACATTCGTCTACTCTCGCAAACAAAACTGCTCATTAAGAATATTTGTAAATCCTTCAACTCTTTTAAGAACTACGTTTATTACATTTTGAAAACTAAGCATTTCCACGTACCCCAAGTCCTGTCTAATTCTAGCAAGAGCAATGGCTGCATTGCTACCGTATATATTCATAGGAGGAGCATTCGAGCATTTAATGTTGAAGATCACTCCCTTTCTTTGACACAGGCGTGAAATTATTCATGTGTGTCTGTTCACGTACTCCAGTTGCTGTATCATTCCATCCTTGCAGATGAGCACCCTTGTTATTATACAGATCAACCCTCCCCGTATACGTCGCAAGGATCTATTTGTCAATGTTTGTGCAATCTCGTGCAATGTTAAACGATAGATTTAACATTTGAATCCAGCTGTTGCTCTCAAAGCCATCTTGGGCCTCTGCCCCTTCCCAGAAGACTATTGGGGCACCGCTCATTACCTCCCTCATTCTCCGAGAATGTTTGATGGCTCAGGGGCATTACTCTCCAGACCTTCAAGCCACCGCTGAGCAATACTGCAAGCAAGGTCGATCAGATGCCGCACATAGAGGAGCCAAGCGAAATTTCAGAAGACCTCATGGTGGATACAGCAACTAGATCAGAGGCACATTTGGAGACAATTTACTCTTTCCTGAGACTAAAGGAAGATTTTTTTTCCTGGTGCAGTGGGAACAGAATAGAAACAACTCCGCTTAAACACGACCAAAAACCCATGTTATACTTGGTAAATAAAAATAACTTCCTGTTTTTCAAAACATAAATGTGTTATTTTACCAGCATTTGTATAGGGCACATCTTCCATTTGTACAGTACCGCACTACTGTGTGTGCATTGCAAAAACATGTATTGCTCCTCATTCCGAGACTGACACGCACTTGTCAGCCTGTTTTACGAGCGCTGCTTCTGGCTCAGAGGCCGGGGGAGGCCGTCCCTCCGTTGGCCTTTTAGGTTAATAGCCACTTTCCTGCCACCGCGGGCACCCAGAGGCTGCCAGGACTTCCTCAATCACCTGGAATTGGTTTCACGTTGTCACCAGGGGTGGCCTTCGTGGCCTCTTGCCCCCTCGCGCAATATAACCAGCATTGGCATAGCCAATAGGTCTCGCTTTTGGGAGCTTATAAGTATTTAGTTATGCAGCACAATATCCTTGGTGCAACAACATCAATTGTTGCATGGCTAAATACTTATAAGGTCCCAAAGACGAGACCTACTGGCTATGCCAATGCGTGTTACTTTTTGCCCATGTATGCAAGCCAGAGAAGACATTCTAGTACCTATAGAGACTTGTTCTCATCAACCATTAACTGTGGAGGCATTCTCACTTCCACTGGATTAAAATAATGTAAAAAACATCCTGTGGTACAACTACATTGAGTCCAGTACCAGGTACTGTTTCTGCATGGGGATCATACCTACCATTCCCCTCGCGAAGGGTCGGTAGCAGGAAGAGCCAAGTGACATGGGAGGAGAACTGCTGGTAGAACAAGCACTTCTATTGAACATTGACAACACCAAGGAGAGCTGTTTTCCAGTTGCTGGATGATGTTTGATATCTCCACGGGGAAGGCTAAGATGTTTATTGGTTAATCGCTAGAATTGGTGTAACATAATGGCCTGTGTGGCCGACAGTGCAAATGTTCGAAGAGATGTGTAATGGGATAGACTTACCTGCGAGGGAAATGCATCGCAATCAGATCCCAAATAGTCCAATGGGGGAAAGTGTAAAAAACAATTCTAGAAACAGTAAACGGAAAGAAAGAACTAGGCAGGTGTAAAATGTACAGGAAAGAATGGCTAGACAAAGAAACAAGATGAGAGCATAATATTTAAAGAGAGAGAAAGGACTTAAAGACTCTTGACCGAAAGAAGGAAATAGCCGGCAGGAAGCAGATTCTGAGAAAGAAACTAGTAATAGGGAGAGGGTGTTGTGTCAGAAGAACTCCAAACGGATTCTAAACAGAACCCTGCATGTGCCACAGAAAAGTACACCGACTTCTACTGAAGCCCAGAGAGTCTACATTTCTGCATTCCAACCTCCAGACGCGGAGGAAGATGAGAAAGAGGTAGAGTCCTGGACAGAGGAGTGATGGCCCCCACCAGTGAAGCTACAGCACCCGCCATGATCCCAGGATAAGTCATAGGTGTGTGTTCTAAAAAAGTGAGGGAGGGTGAGAAAATAAGAATTTGCGTATTGCTCACATAAGGACAACTCTTTTGCATGTTATTTATTTAGCCTTCCTCTGTTTTATTTTATTTTAGTTGTTGGATACCTGAAAAGAAAGACCATTAATGGAATGATCCAACCTTAAGATTCATAGGGAGATTGTATCTAGGATCTCCAGAACAGAAACCAAGAAAGTGACAGTGACTAGGAATTAGTGGCCTCACACTTCCCCTCTGTCCTAAAGAAGATCCGCAACGGAGGCTTAAAGTTACCCTCTACGCATAAGCCGGGTCGAAACGTCGACACATACTCCCAAGCAAGGGCCTGTACCACACCTCATTACCCTGCCCTATTATCGGATGTTGCATCCATGCACCTACAAACTGATGACAAATTTGTTGTAAGAATTATGTTGTGGACAGGTCTTGCTATACTGGTTTTTGCTGCACTTAATAACCAGTATCCATCTCAAACGAAAATTACTTTGACACGCTACAGCCTGTAATTTTCCCCTTTTCGTATTTCAAGCACTAGCACTTCTCCTCCCTACACTTTTCCCCTTGAGCAACCTGCTTATCGCTTAACATATGTGGTAATGTCTTTACCGTTTTTCTACATTTCTTTGGAAATATAAAAAGTGAATATATTTAACAGAAAACTGTGGGTGTATTCTCTCTTTTTTTCTCCATGGGTGTGAATTATTGAATAATATGTGATCTAGAAGTATCGACTACTAGCTGTTGATTATCCAAGCAGCCCGCCTCACCTACTCTGTCATGCTCAATATTCTTCTGATGTTTAGGACTGAAGCTGCTAGGAAGTAAGAAAAATATTCATTTTGGTAGATGTGATATTCTTAATCCTTCATTTATGCAATCACTTTCATCCCTTTACTTCAGCCAGCATCAAAATCTATTAATAGGAAAGGGATTGGCATGAAAGAGGATAGGCAAGTGTGGATGTTAAGTAGGAGAGGTGACTGGCTGTGGATGTGAAGGAGGAGAGGTATCCGTGGATGCGAAGGAGGAGAGGTGTTTGTGGATGTGAAGGAGGAGAGGTGGCTGTGAAGGAGGAGAGTTGGTTGTGGATGTGAAGGGGAGGTGTGTGTGTGGATGTGAAGGGGAGGTGTGTGCGTGTGTAGATGTGAAGGGGAGGTGTGTGTGTAGATGTGAAGGGGAGGTGTGTGTGTGTGTGTGTGTGTGTGTAGATATGAAGGGGAGGTGTGTGTGTGTGTAGATGTGAAGGGGAGGTGTCTGTGTGTAGATGTGAAGGGAGGTGTGTGTGTGTAGAGGTGAAGGGAGGTGTGTGTGTGTAGATGTGAAGGAGAGGTGTGTGTGTGTGTGTGTGTAGATGTGAAGGAGAGGTGTGTGTGTGTGTGTAGATGTGAAGGAGAGGTGTGTGTGTAGATGGGAAGGTGTGTGTGTGTGTGTGTGTAGATGTGAAGGGGAGGTGTGTGTGTGTGTAGATGTGAAGGGGAGGTGTGTGTGTAGATGTGAAGGGGAGGTGTGTGTGTAGATGTGAAGGGGAGGTGTGTGTGTGTAGATGTGAAGGGGAGGTGTGTGTGTGTAGATGTGAAGGGGAGGTGCGTGTGTGTGTAGATGTGAAGGGGAGGTGCGTGTGTGTGTAGATGTGAAGGGGAGGTGCGTGTGTGTGTAGATGTGAAGGGGAGGTGCGTGTGTGTGTAGATGTGAAGGGGAGGTGTGTGTGTGTGTAGATGTGAAGGG
Source organism: Triturus cristatus (assembly GCF_964204655.1). Lineage (NCBI taxonomy): Eukaryota > Metazoa > Chordata > Amphibia > Caudata > Salamandridae > Triturus > Triturus cristatus. Next base: position 1,867,746,526 of record NC_140590.1, read on the forward strand.
GAGGTGTGTGTGTGTAGATGTGAAGGGGAGGTGTGTGTGTGTGGAGGTGTGTGTGTGTGTAGATGTGAAGGGGAGGTGTGTGTGTGTAGATGTGAAGGGGAGGTGTGTGTGTGTAGATGTGAAGGGGAGGTGTGTGGATGTGAAGGGGAGGTGTGTGGATGTGAGGGGAGGTGTGTGTGTGTGGATGTGAAGGGGAGGTGTGTGTGTGTTTGTAGATGTGAAGGGGAGGTGTGTGTGGAGGTGAGTGTGGTTGCGAAGGATGAGATGTGAGTGTGGATGTGAAGGACGGGGGGAGTGTGAATGTGAAGGAGGAGGTGGGTGTGGATGTGAAGGAGGAGAGGTGGGTGTGGATGTGAAGGAGGAGAGGTGCGTGTGGATGTGAAGGAGTGGTGCGTGTGGATGTGAAGGAGGAGTGGTGTGTGTGGATGTGAAGGAGGAGTGTAGAAAAGTGGGTTTCTGTTTCAATAACCCCCCCCACTTTTTGCTAGACTACTGATGCACTCTTTCTTGGTGTGCCCTGGTCCCTGCCAATCAGGTTCCCAGGGCCTGTGTTCTATCCCCAAAACTAACCCAATTGGCATCTCTGGCCACATGTCAGCCCCTGGTAAATGGTACCACAGGTACCCAGGGCACTGTGACCAGAGAAGGCATCCAAAGGCTGCAGCACTTATTGTGCCACCCTTAAGGGCCCTGTACCCTGACACTCACACACTGCCTTTGCAGGCTGCGTGTTTTGGTGCAGAACAAAGTAAAGAGTCGACATGGCACACATTCCTGTGTGCCATGTCCACAAACCACTGCCCTGGCATACATCAGTCACCCCTCTAGCTGGGTGCCCTATGCCAGTGGTGTGGGTACAGGTGAATGAGCCCTGTACCCCTACAGTGCCCAAGTCAATTCCTGGGCACTGTAAGTGCAGTGCTGCCATTAAGAGTATATGGTGCTGGGAGTTTGTCATTCCGAACTCCACAGCACCACACTGAAGACTGGGAAGTTTGGTATCAAACTTCTCAGCACATTAAACCAACAGTGATGCCAGTGTGGGATTTAATGTAAAATGCACAACAGAGGGCATCTTAGAGATGCCCCCTGAAACTCTACCAACTTCTAGTGACCTGACTGAGTGGCGGCTTTCCGCTGCCACCACCAGACACGTTTCTGGACCATTGGGTCGAGAGCTGCTGCTCTCGGGGGCCAGAAACAATGCACATCCTGGGACGAGGTGCCAATCCTCCTCCCCCAGGATGGGCAGGGTTTACGAAGGAGAAGCTTCAAAGGCATGCCGCCTTTGTGAGCCTCCCCAGACCCTTTGCTGCTTTCAGCAACTGGTCCCCACTGGTTCTACCCCCCACTTTGGGAGAGAGAACCGGCCGGAAAAACAAGTGAGGAAGAGAGGTGTGCCCTCCTCTGCCAACTCCACCCCTAAGGTGGGGGAGCCGAGGTGAAGCACAACCTTTAGTCCCCGCCATCTTGAGGATGGGGAGACCCAGCCAACCAGGGACAGGCTCCTGCCCCCCTTTCACTGGAGTGTGGCAGAATAGGGGGTGTACCCACCCCAGGGAAGGGACCCATTGGTCCCTGCCCTTTACCTACCTGTAACGCCTCTAAAGTTAGTATTTAGGGGCACCAGGAACCTTCTTCCTCAGATCCAGAAACCACAAGAAAAGTAGATCAGAAGGACGAAAAGCCGTGCAGAGCTAACAAGAAGACGATGCCCACTGCCTTTGCCCCAGTCCTACTGGCCTGTCTCCCATATAACGTGCTCCTGCAAAACCCCAGTGGGCCCTGCAGCCAGCAACCTCAAAAACCCCGGAGGACCTGCCTGCCTTCACTTCAAAGACTGAATCTCCAGTGAACACCGGACTTGTTCTAACTGCAGCTTCTGGTGCCAGCCAGAGACCACGAATCCAGCCCACTCTGCACCCGCTGAACCCGTCCCGAGCTCGAGTGGAACAATACCATGAGGAGGTCCCCCTGGCGATCCTGACCCGAGATCCAGAGACCCCTGCCCTGCCTCTAGCCTCCAGACGATGCCTGCAGCCTCAATCCAGAGGACCCCATCTACCGTGACCAGAGCGGGTAAGAAAATCCGACGTCCCAAGGCACCCCTGCACCCGACGCCCCACGGCCTTGTGTGGCCAACCCAGCGGTGCCTAACCAACCACCGACATCCCAACTTACCCCTCTAAGTGGTGGTCGCACCTGGAAGATCCTTGTACCCAAGCCTGCAGTGTTTCTTCAAACCGGAGGTTCTCCATAGGTTAACATTGGGCCTCAACACTCTGCACCCGGCCGCCCTAGTGCCTCTGAGGGTTCAATTCCAGTGCATCACTGACCCTGGGAGACCCCTGAGTGTAACCCCAGAACCTTAACTTCCACAGTTGTTTACTTACCTGCAAACCGATAACCTTTTTTTCCTCCATAGGATAACATTGACAATTTTCACTCCAAAAAACGACTAAAAGTGTGGAGTTTTGAAAACTAAAGTTATCGTTTAAAAATTGTACAAATAACCAAAACATGTTTTCTCACCTGTTTACTGGAAATGTCCCAGTGCTGAGTTAGAAAAAGTAACGTAAAAGTAACTTAATTTGTTGACAAAGCCTATTCATTTCAATCTACAGCTCCTTAAAGTTTTTGTGTGGAGTTTTGAAATCTGAAAATTTTCTTTAAAAATCGCAAGAATAACAAAAACGCATTTACTCACCTGTTTACAGGTAATGTCCCGGTGCTGAATCTAGGCATCCAGCTCGGAGTTAGAAAAAGTAACGTAAACGTAACTTACCTGCAATTTATTGAAAAAGCCTATTCATTCCAATGTACTGTATTTGCTAAGTGTTGCATACTACTGCTCCCCTGTAAATCAAACAAAGTACAATTTTGATTGCATTTACAATCTGTTCGATATCCAGTAAACTTATTACTGAAAAGTATTTAATGCTTACCTGTACCAGGCTTGCTTGGTTCTAGAAATAAACAACCGTATATTTTTTATACAAAAACAATTGGCCTAGAGTTCAGTTCTTGAGTGTGTGAATTCGTTTGCTGACTGAGTGTGTACATCAAATGCTTAACCCCTTCGATGCTGCAGACGGCCTCCGGCCGTCCCATATGACGGTGTGCGGGGGACGGCCGGGGTCCGTCTGAACCCCGCCCACTGATTAGAAATCCAGCACCGCTGCGGAATTCACGCCGCGGTCACGGTGTTAACACTGTTCTCTGATACTGCCTTACAGCTCGACCAAGCTACCACTAGTAAGGTTCTATCTAACATTAACCTCTGCCTACCTCTGGGGACACTTGGACTCTATACACACTATACCTCAGTTTGGTGTAGTATATATACAGCCAGTTTCTTACAAGGAGTTGGGCGTGTGGATGTGATGGAGGAGAGGTGCGTGGATGTGAAGGAAGAGAGGTGCGTGGATATGAAGGAGAGGTGCGTGGATATGAAGGAGAGGTGCATGGATGTGAAGGAGGAGAGGTGTCTGTGGATGTGAAGGAGGAGTGGTGTGTGGGGATGCGAAGGAGGAGTGGTGCGTGTGGATGCGAAGGAGGAGTGGTGCGTGTGGATGCGAAGGAGGAGTGGTGCGTGTGGATGCGAAGGAGGAGTGGTGCGTGTGGATGTGAAGGAGGAGAGGTGCATGGATGTGAAGGAAGAGAGGTGCGTTGATGTGAAGGAGGAGAGGTCGTTGTGGATGTGACGGTGGAGAGGTGAGTGTGGGCATGAAGGTGGAGAGGTCGTTGTGGATATGAAGGTTGAGTGGTGCGTTGATGTGAAGAAGGAGAGGTCGTTGTGGATGTGAAGGAGGAGATGTCGTTCTGGATGTGAAGGAGTGGTGCGTGGATGTGAAGGAGGAGAGGTCGTAGTGGATGTGAAGGAGGAGAGGCGAATGTGGATGTGAGGAGTAGAGGCGAGTGTGGATGTGGAGAAGAGGTGAGTGTGGATGTGAAAGAGGATAGGCGAGTGTGGACATGAAGAAGGGGAGGTGAGTGGATGTGAAGGAGGGGAGGTGAGTGGATGTGAAGGAGGGGAGGTGAGTGGATGTGAAGGAGGGGAGGTGAGTGGATGTGAAGGAGGGGAAGTGGGTGTGGATGTGAAGGAGGGGAGGTGGGTGCGGATGTGAAGGAGGGGAGGTGGGTGCGGATGTGAAGGAGGGGAGGTGGGTGCGGATGTGAAGGAGGGGAGGTGGGTGCGGATGTGAAGGAGGGGAGGTGCGTGCGGATGTGAAAGAGGAGAGGTGGGTGGGGATGTGAAGGAGGAGAGGTGGGTGGGGATGTGAAGGAGGAGTGGTGAGTGTGGATGTGAAGGAGGAGTGGTGCATGTGGATGTGAAGGAGGAGTGGTGCGTGAGGATGTGAAGGAGGAGTGGTGCGTGAGGATGTGAAGGAGGAGTGGTGCGTGTGGATGTGAAGGAGGAGAGGTGCATGGATGTGAAGGAAGAGAGGTGCGTTGATGTGAAGGAGGAGAGGTCGTTGTGGATGTGACGGTGGAGAGGTCGTTGTGGATGTGACGGTGGAGAGGTGAGTGTGGGCATGAAGGTGGAGAGGTCGTTGTGGATATGAAGGTTGAGTGGTGCGTTGATGTGAAGAAGGAGAGGTCGTTGTGGATGTGAAGGAGGAGATGTCGTTCTGGATGTGAAGGAGTGGTGCGTGGATGTGAAGGAGGAGAGGTCGTAGTGGATGTGAAGGAGGAGAGGCGAATGTGGATGTGAGGAGTAGAGGCGAGTGTGGATGTGGAGAAGAGGTGAGTGGATGTGAAAGAGGATAGGCGAGTGTGGACATGAAGAAGGGGAGGTGAGTGGATGTGAAGGAGGGGAAGTGGGTGTGGATGTGAAGGAGGGGAGGTGGGTGCGGATGTGAAGGAGGGGAGGTGGGTGCGGATGTGAAGGAGGGGAGGTGGGTGCGGATGTGAAGGAGAGGAGGTGCGTGCGGATGTGAAGGAGGGGAGGTGCGTGCGGATGTGAAAGAGGAGAGGTGGGTGGGGATGTGAAGGAGGAGAGGTGGGTGGGGATGTGAAGGAGGAGTGGTGAGTGTGGATGTGAAGGAGGAGTGGTGCGTGAGGATGTGAAGGAGGAGTGGTGCGTGAGGATGTGAAGGAGGAGTGGTGCGTGAGGATGTGAAGGAGGAGTGGTGCGTGTGGATGTGAGGGAGGGGAGGAGAGTGGATGTGAAGGAGGAGTGATGCGTGTGGATGTGAAGGAGGGGAGTGGATGTGAAGGAGGGGAGATGGGTGTGGATGTGAAGGAGGGGGTGTGGGTTTGGATGTGAAGGAGGAGAGGTGGGTGTGGATGTGAAGGAGGAGAGGTGAGTGTGTATGTGAAGGAGGAGAGGTGAGTGTGTATGTGAAGGAGCAGAGGTAGGTTTGTAATGGGTGTGGACTGGGTACAAGTGTCAGTTCCGACGTCTGCTTATCTTCTTCGTAAGTACTAATGCACCTGCTCTGATGTTGCCCAATGTATTGAAGCTTCAGTGAAAAGTAGCAGGAGCGCCAAAGGTGCCTTGTATACTATGATAAGTCCTGTTAGGGCTGCACAACTTTGCATTCTGAAGGTTCAAGTTAGGGATGCACATTTTAACATTCTATGTATTCACAAACCAGATACATGACCTGAAAGTTGAAGTGCTATTGTTATGGGGTGAGTACATTCCGCAGGCTCCTGACACCCTTATACCTTGTGCAAGGCATTATTCCTCCTCGTGATTCTGTACGGTTCTGTACGGTTCTGCTCTCAAAGGTAGTTTCTGTACATGGGCTGGGTCCAGTATTTATTTTTGGAAGTGGGCTGATGATCATCTCTCCACTCTTTGTAGGTTCAGCTTCTGTGTAACATTTGGTGACCGGATCTTTCCAGCAGTTTCTGCCCACAGCACAAAGTTAGCAAAGCAACTGGCCGCCGAGGCAGCACTGAAGGAGCTGGAAAAAGAACCAGAAAAGGTACACACGGCTTGCAGTTTGGGATAATGTTCCTCTTGACATGGTTTCTACTTGCTTACCTATACTTTCTCCATGTTTTTCCTAGTGATAACTGTGCAGTCAATATTTTCTCCTTGTGTTTCTTGTTATTTCTTGCTGTTAGTGATAACCAGGTTTTCTTTACATGCTCTACTTCTTTTTTTGTGGTCCCCCTCTTGTCTCCATGATTTTCGCTGTAATCATGCTTTCAACAGTTTCTGATTGTTTTGTTAGCAGCCCTTTGAGCATGGTTTCTGTTTGTCATTTATAGTAACCGCTATGTTCGAGGCATATGAGCTGCAGATCACATACTTTAGCATAGATCGCCATCTGGTGTTGGGCCCGGAATGTTTGCACTTGTTTTTCGTCTTAGAAAAGTCTTTGTAAGTCACGAGATAGGTGACTCCTCCTCTGGATGATAGTGCGCATGGGCATCGGCTCCATCTTCAGATTGTTTATTTCCGCCATCGGGCTCAGATGTTTCTCGCGCTCCAGTTCGGTACCGTGAACAATACAACTTTCGACGCGCAATCCTTCACCTTTCTCCGGTATTGTTTTCGATCGCGTTTCCTAATCGACACGCATCTTCAACTTCAAAGTCTTCGGTTCCGGTTGTCGACGAAGGCCTTCGGGCCTACCTTGGCTCATGGAAAGGACTCCATTTAAAAAGTGTCCTCCGTGTGGATCGAAGTTTCCACACACAGATCTTCATGAGGTGTGTAACCTGTGTCTTTCACCGGAGCACGAGGCCAGAGACTGTCCAGCTTGTTCCTCCTTCTGCTCCAGAAAGACCATTCAGGACCGTCGAGCTCGACGAACCATGGCTCGCTCGTCGACATCCATTCCCGATGACATCTTCCACGAGGGTGTCGATGTACCAGAGAAGGAGCAGGCCACACAACACCTCGGCAACGACTCCGAAGTTGACTCCGACGTCGAAGACATCACTCCCGGGCAGCGGGTCGTAAGTCCTGACGTCGACCCCGAAATCCTCCCTAAAACCCCCCAAAAGGCTTCGGTGACACCTTCTCCTTTGGGCCTTGGTGCTCACCGGGACACTACTTATCACGCCCCGCCTCCGGGCCTGGCAAAGAAGTCTACAACTAAGCCTTCAAGCCACTCGGTATCGAGTCAGCCTGTCGTCGGAGCCGACACCAAGACCCCGGCACCGAAAAAGAAACCCTCTTCCTCCACAGTGCTGACTACCACATCGACACCGAAACATTCTGGTACGCAGCCATCCGTTCCGAAAAAGCCATTGGAACCAAGTACAACACCACCGGCACCGAAAAAACCCTCTGAACCAAAACAACTACTGGTCCTGCAGGCCCCCTCAGAGACTAAAAAACCTCATGCTCTCAAGCCTGAAGAGCACAGATCCGCTTCAGAATCGGTGCCGCGTAAGCATTTGGCACCGAAAAAATCGGCACCTAAAGGTTAACCTCAAACAGAAGAACTTTTTCAACCAGATCCACTGCAAAAAACACTTATGAAGGACCCTAATACAGGGCAACTCACTATAAGCCCTAAGAAGAGACCAATGGACATGCCTCTACCGGCTCCATCTCCACCAAAGAAGAGAGACATTGCAACATCTCCTCTCAGCGTCCCTTCACCACCTCCACATCACTCCCCTTCTCCATCTCCACCCTCATCTCCTCCACCAGCAGATGATGAGACCACCTCAGATGATGGGGGGAGGTGGGTGCAGACGATGACGATGACCCAGATCCTAGTCCGCCTTCAACCCCAGACCCATGGGACGATTATAATACACCAGATGTCCCCAATATACCACAAGAGGACATCTAGCCCTCTAGACCTTCCCCTCCAGAGGACACCATGGGTTTCGACCAACTCATTCATAGGGCTTCAGAATACCACAGGGTGGATTTACACACCGACCCTGTGGAGGAAGATTTCTTAATGGACACATTTGATACAGCCCAAAAGTCCACTTCTATTCTTCTTATGTTAAAGGGAGTCATTAGACACGCCCCAGAGGTGTTAAAAGACCCTGTTAGGGCTAGGGTTATTAACCCCAGGATTGAGAAAAAGTATAAATCTGCCCCAGCAGACCCTATATACATCAGGGGATAAATACCATTGGATTCCCTAGTAGTCTCCACTGCCAGAAAAAGGGCCAATTCACAAACATCGGGGGACGCACCACCACCCGACAAAGAATCAAAGCTCATAGACGCCTCTGGCAAGAGTACAGCGTCACAAGCAGCTAATATATGGTGCATAGCTAACACTCAAGCACTGTTGGCCAGATACGATATGGCACACTATGATGAATTAGAAACCCTGTTGCAACACCTCCCTGACAAATATAAAACTAAGGCCAACGACCTCATACAGGAGGGTAAGCTCATCACCAACACCTCCATTCTGTGCTCTCTAGATGTCGCAGACACCGCCTCAAGAGCCATCAACACAAGTGTCCTGTCACGTAGGCATGCATGGCTACACATTTCAGGGTTTAAGCCAGCGGTGCAAACTTCCATCCTTAGCCAGCCATTTGACCAAAAACACCTCTTTGGTCCTGCTGTGTATTTATCTCTGGAACAGATGAAGAAAGACACTGACACAGCCAAATCAATGGGAGCTTTGCAATCGCAAGCTCCCAGACGTTCTTTTCGTCGCTCTTACAGAGGCAGCTCCAGAGGCTATTCCTCTGACAACCCATCCACGTCTTCTAAGGCTCCCGCCCAAACCACATTCACCAAAGGTTACCAAAGAGGAGGCTATAGAGGCAACAATAACAAAGGTAGAGGCAAAACCAACAACAGTGGATCTGCCTCCACCTCTACCCAATGACTTCCCTCCACTCCCCCCAGACCATCCCACTCCGGTCGGGGGAAAATTACTACAGTTTCTACCTGTCTAGAACAACATCACTACCGACAGGTAGGTGAGACAAATAGTTCAGTCAGGTTATTGTCTGGAACTCACCTCTACCCCCCCCCCCACAAACATACCACCCAGACAACATCCAATGTCAACAGAACATTTAACACTATTAAAGCAGGAGATAATATCCCTCCTACAAAAACATGCAATAGAACCAGTTCCCTTGTATCAGTAAAATACAGGGGTTTACTCCCTGTATTTCCTCATTCCGAAGAAGGACGGCTCTCTGAGACCCATCCTGGACCTCAGATCCCTAAACCTGTACATACAATCAGACCACTTTCACATGGTCACTCTTCAACAAATCTTTCCTCTTCTCACACAATGCGATTTCCTTGCCACTTTAGATCTCAAGGCCGCCTACTTTCATATTCCCATTCACACCTCTCACAGGAAATATCTCCGTGATGTAGTGGACGGTCAGCACTACCAATTCACTGTGCTCACATTCGGGGTCACCACAGCACCCAGGGTTTTCACCAAGTGTCTAGCAGTAGTTGCAGCTCACCTGCGAAGACAACAGATTCATGTCTTCCACTACCTAGACGACTGGCTAATAAAAACCAAGTCACACGATCAGTGTGTACACCACACTCACGCCACAATTCAACTGCTTCACGACTTAGGGTTTACCATAAACCACGCAAAGTCTCACCTACAACCGTTCCACACACAAAAATACCTTGGTGCGACAATAAACACCTCAAAAGCACTTGCATATCCTAGTCCAACCAGGATAGCAAGCATACAAAGTTTCTGCCGCAACACTCTCTCCCAGCTCGAGTGTTAATGTAGCTGATAGGGATGATGGCCTCTTGCATATTCATAGTACCGAACGCAAGACTCCAGATGCGTCCTCTACAGGAATGTCTCGCACGTCAGTGGAACCAGGCTCAAGGTCAGCTAACAGATCTGGTGTTGGTGGACGGTCGCACGCATCGCTCTTTGCAGTGGTGGAACACCAAAAACCTTTCCAAAGGGTGACCGTTCATCGAGCCTGTTCCACAGATTGTGCTAACAGCGGACGCATCGCTCTCCAGCTGGGGAGCTCATCTATTACATCATACCATGCAGGGCAGGTGGACACCTCAACAAAGGTTACTCCACATCAATTACCTGGAGTAACTAGCCATATTTCTAGCGTTAAAGTCCTTCCAGAAACACATTCTAGGCAAAGCTGTCCTGGTCCGCACCGACAATATGACAGCAATGTATTACATACAGAAACAAGGCGGGACACACTCCCTGCAGCTCTCCCAACTAGCACAAAGCATTTGGAGATGGGCTATTCCACAGAACAGTTTTCTCCTAGCCCAACACGTTCCAGGAGATCAAAACAGCATAGCAGATCTGTTAAGTCCTCAGACGCAACAGATTCACGAGTGGGAACTTCATCCACAAGTTCTTCAACCATTTTTCCAAACTTGAGGGCAACCAGAGATAGATCTGTTCACCACATATGAAAACACCAAATGCCCAAGCTTCGCCGCCAGATATTGTCCAGAGGCAATGCGATATGGATGAATTGGTCAGGCAAATTTGCGTACGCCTTTCCACCTCTCCCACTCGTTCCACTAGTGGTGCGAAAACTGCAGCAACACTCACTGACTCTCATCCTAGTTGCTCCAACATGGGCCAGACAACCGTGGTTCACCACATTACTGGAACTATCTGTAGTCCCGCACAAAAAACGACATCTCTCCCCACATCTCTTAACCCAGAGCCATGGAGGGATCAGACACCCGGACCCAGCACAGCTCAACCTAGCGAACTGGCTTCTGAGGTCATAGAGTTTGGTTACCTTAACCTACCCCCTGACTGTATCAATGTTATAAAAGAAGCTAGACGACCCACCACTAGAGCCTGCTACGCAGCCAAGTGGAAAAGATTTGTGTTAAATTGTACCAACAACACTATCAGTCCATTAGATGTGTCCATTCAACACATCATATGTTACTTACTACATCTTCAAAGGTGTAATCTGGCATTCACATCTATTAGGTTACACCTCTCTGCAATAGCTGCCTACTTACAGAATAGACAACATCTATCACTGGTCAGAGTACCAGCCATCAAAGCATTTATGGAAGGCCTCAAAAGAATAATTCCTCCAAAGGTTCCACCCTCACCAGTGTGGAACTTAAATATTGTTCTCACTAGATTAATGGGCCCTCCATTTGAACCTCTGCATAAATGCGAGTTGCAATTTCTTACATGGAAAGTCGCTTTCCTTGTAGCCATTACTTCCCTTAGAGTCAGTGAATTACAGGTACTGACTATTCAAGAACCATTTTTTCAACTCCATCACAACAAAGTGGTCCTCAGGACAAATCCCAAATTCCTCCCTAAAGTAATTTCTCCGTTTCATCTCGATCAGTCTGTAGAGTTGCCAGTATTCTTCTCGCAACCACAGTCAGTCGCAGAAAGAGCTCTTCATACTCTTGATGTAAAGAGAGCACTCCTTTATTATATTGAAAGGACAAAGCCTTTTAGCAAAACAAAACAGCTTTTTGTGTCCGTCCTCACCACCACATAAAGGCAATCCCATATCAAAATCTGGCATTGCAAGATGGATCGCCAAATGCATACAGAATTGCTTCCACAAAGCAAAACGAACGCTATCCGTTCCCCCTAAAGCCCACTCTACACATAAAATAGGGGCTTCCATGGCATTTTTAGGGAACATTCCCTTAAATGACATCTGCAAAGCAGCTACATGGACTACACCGCTGTCACGATGCCAGCAGCTTGCGAACTAGGATAGCCACTAACCTCGGTAGATCATCAGCAGGAACGAGGATCGAAGAATAAATCCCCAAATTCCCCAGGGCGCAGCACCACACAGGGAAATGAAAACTCCGCTATGGGGACTGCCCTCTCGGGAAGAAACTGAAAAAAAGGGGACAAAGAATAAACACCACCGCGTCTCTCCTGTCTTCCAGGTCTCCAGATAGTCCGGCCAGGCCAACAAGGGAAACTGTACAGGGGAAGAGATAGAAGGTCTAATTTTAATAGGGAAAGCAGACCCACCCCAGTTCTCCCTTCCGCTTCTGTAACTGTTCCTGATATTTTCCGTACCTGCGAGACTCGATTGCTACTTGGAGATTTGTGTGGGTGGTAGGTACGACGGTGAATCATGGACCAGTTATCTCTACTGCATTCTGGGAGTCGTAGGAGGATGATCACAACAGAGTACGCTTGTGAGAATTGTAAATTACTCAAAATCAGCAAATGGCAAGAATCGTAAGTTTAAATACTCAAAATCAGCAAATGGCAAGAATCACGCGCCAGAAGTAGCACACGTGGCAGTGGCCCGTGAATACTTCTAAAACAAAACAAAACAACAAGCACTAAAGGCAAAATCAGCAAGGACCAGCTGGGACCGCAAATAGCAAGCCCCTCGAATTGGCAGGACAGCTCAGATACCTGACCGTGGCTGGTGTCCGTCGTGCAGATCTGGATGACGTTTCCGTCCGGTTGCTTCACCGCAGGAAACGCAAAGGTTCAGAGGAGGGAGGGAACGCGTCTGCAAACGCTTCCCAGGATGAGGGGTCAATGGCGTGATTGAGACTCGGTCGTCCCGCGGGGACAACACCTTCCGCCGACCGAGTCTCGCGGTTGGCTGGCAACACTCCTGAAGGCCAGGCTCGGGGGAAAATGATACGAGGGCGATGGCAGCGCCGTACTGGGCAAGACGCCTTCAGCGGCTTCAAGAGATTAACGGCTCTCGTTCTCTCGTGTCCGTTGATTGACAAGCCCCCTCCTGTGGGAGCGGCAAACTTTTGTAGTTCCGGAGGGCAGGGAGCGCCTTCCTGTTTCCTGTTTGGCGTGGCGTGGGGCTTCTGGGTAGTGTAGTGCTATGTCTCGGCCGTGGGCCAATGATCGTGACAACCGCACACATTCACAAAACATTATTGTGTAGATGTGCAAACGCAACAACAAGCTAGTGTGGGCCAGGCTGTACTGAAAACACTATTTCAAACTACTGCTATATAATCTATGCTAAAGTATGTGATCTGCAGCTCTTATGCCTCAAACGGAAAATGCTACTTACCAGTATGCATCTGTTCTTGGCATGTAGAGCTGCAGATCCACATACTCCCACCCACCTCCCCGGCTACCTTTATCTGTTCCAGTATTATCCTGTTTAGATACAGCACACATGGGCATCTTTTTCTGTTTCTAACAAAACTCCATCATTCTCTGCTGGCGAAAAAACAATCTGAAGATGGAGCCGATGCCCATGGACTCATCCAGAGGAGGAGTCCCCTATCTCGTTACTTCCAAAGACTTTTCTAAGACAAAAACAAGTGCAAACATTAGGGCCCAACACCAGATGGCGATCTATGCTAAAGTATGTGGATCTGCAGCTCTACATGCCAAGAACAGATGCATACTGGTAAGTAGCATTTTCCTTTCTTTCTACTTGCTGTAACTCTTCCCCTTCCATAGTTCTGCTTGCCTGTAACCATGCCCACTGTTTAAGGGTTTGGTTTGATGTTTCGGTACTTTTGCTGCCACTGTAATTTCTGCTTGCTGTTTGTGGTACCGATGTTCATGCATGGTTGATGTTTGCCTTGTATTGGTAAGAATTACACTCTTTGACAGATCTGCTTGCTGTTTGTATTTTCACAACATTGTTTCTGCATGTATTTTGTGGTAACCATTCTCTTTCTGTGGATTCAGCTTGCTGCTTGTTATAGCTATGTTGTGTCCATGCTTTCTGGATGCTGCTTGTAGTGACGCTCGTCTTTCTAACAGTGCTCTGTATATACTGTATGTAGTAACTCTCCTCTATCTGTGTTTCTGCTTCCGGCTCACTGTTACCAATCTCTCTTCAGCATGCTTTCTGCCTGGTGCTTGTAGTAAAAATCCAAAGGTTCTTGCTTGTGGTTTGTGATAACATCCTCTCGCCATACCTTGTGCATGCTGTTTGTGGTAATCGTCTTGCCAAATTTCAGCTTGCTGTCTGTTGTACCCATGCTCTGTGATTTCTGGATTCCGTATGTGGTAACCCTTTTTCCTAGGTTTTTTCTTGCTTGCTGTTTTTATGTAATCATACTCTCCTGATAATTTCTATTTGTTTCTTTTAAATGATGTTCTGTGCATGGTTTCTGTGTGCTGCTTATAGCAACATATTCCCATTAGGGTTTCTTCTTTCTGTTAGTGGTTACCTTCCTCTTTCAATGGTTTTTATGTTTTGTGAACAGTTCTCTCTCTATATACTTTCCACTTGATCTTTGTTGTAGTTATGCTATCTTGATTGGTTTGGTTTGCTACTTTTTAGAACGGTGCTCTTGTGGTTTGTAGTAACTATGTCGTCGTAGCAGTTTCTCCTTGCTTCTTGTTGTCTCTTTGTTTTTGTCTGCATTCTAGTTGTGGCACAGAAGCCGTTGCCGTGGTTTCTGTTCCTCATGCTGGTTGTGGCACAGCTGCTGTCGCCGTGGTTTCTGTTCATCATGCTGGTTGTGGCACAGACGCTGTCCCAATGGTTTCTGTTCATCATGCTGGTTGTGGCACAGATGCTGTTGCTGTAGTTTCTGTTCTTAATGCTGGTTGTGGCACAGATGCTGTTGCCGTGGTTTCTGTTCCTCATGCTGGTTGTGGCACAGATGCTGTTGCCGTGGGTTCTGTTCCTCATGCTGGTTGTGGCACAGACGCTGTCCCACTGGTTTCTGTTCATCATGTTGGTTGTGGCACAGACGCTGTCCCACTGGTTTCTGCTCATCATGCTGGTTGTGGCACAGCTGCTGTCGCCGCAGTTTCTGTTCCTCATGTTGGTTGTGGCACAGACGCTGTCCCACTGGTTTCTGCTCATCATGCTGGTTGTGGCACAGATGCTGTTGCCGTGGGTTCTGTTCCTCATGCTGGTTGTGGCACAGACACTGTCCCACTGGTTTCTGCTCATCATGCTGGTTGTGGCACAGCTGCTGTCGCAGTGGTTTCTGTTCAACATGCTGGTTGTGGCACAGCTGCTGTCGCCGCAGTTTCTGTTCCTCATGTTGGTTGTGGCACAGACGCTGTCCCAATGGTAGTACAAGGTAAGAAGTAGGTGCTGTTTTCTAAAGTATAGCTAACTATAGTTTTAGTTTTGCCAAGAGTTGCCAAAAGTTTCTCTAAGTTCTAGTCTGCTCCATACCTTAGAATGTATGAGGTTGGAATCTCTTTCCGGGACTCTATATCTAACACCCCGCAACGGGAGTCAGGAACACTGGAGCTGGATTCTCTGCGAGGGGGATGACAGCGTCTGGTCAGTGCATCAGGTGGGAACTCGATCTCCTTCCGAACTTGCCATGGCGAACCGCAAGTAGGCAGGCGAACTGGACCGTACCGGAACCGTGGTTTCCCAGGGCAAGTGCAGGTATATTTATACCTTGAAGGTGTTTAGGAATGCCTGTATTGACGTAAAAGTCGGGCATCGGAACGTCATGAATGAACCCCTAAGGAATATATGTTCATGCATAATAAATGAGTTCTTGGAGAAATCAATATCCAAGCAAGGGAAATTCCTAAAGGCTTAAGAGTCTGGTTTTCCAAGAACTCCTTGTGATGTGGATGGACGGATGTAGGAGACCATGCCTGTATTTGGTTAGCCTGGACAATGCCTAAATAAGGGCTGGATTTTCTATGCCTAAATAAGGGCAATATGGATTGTACCTATATAGGGGCAAAAATCTGGAAACCTATGTACGGAATCTAAATCCACACACAACACCCACTCCA
Organism: Triturus cristatus; assembly: GCF_964204655.1. Classification (NCBI taxonomy): domain Eukaryota; kingdom Metazoa; phylum Chordata; class Amphibia; order Caudata; family Salamandridae; genus Triturus; species Triturus cristatus. The sequence goes on from NC_140590.1 coordinate 1,867,762,119, forward strand.
GTTTCGTATGAATGACATTACTAAATCCCAAACATACTAAACATATCTAAAAGAGAGTATTGCATGATTAGCTAAAACATATCTAAAACATATATCCTAAAATGCATTACAAAACCATTGTTATGCATAAGGTGCTGTACATATTAAAAGCAATGTTTAATTCGAAGTATATGCGTGCATTGAAAATGCCAACAAGAATGAACCAGAAATATATACATATGATGAAATGGCTCGTTAATACAGAAGAAAAGCGGCCAAAACCATTTCATATCAGGTTAACACAAATCAATTGTTGATGTGACAAGGTGACATAATGCCCCTGGAACATTTTCAAAGAATTCTGTTCTCTATGAATAGTTCTACTATAAGCAGATTACTGTGCCAAAAAATACAAATTTTGGGGGGGAAAAAATTAATCCTAGGAAAAAAGTTCTGAAGTTAGTCCTTTGTCTGAAAAGAATGAAGGCCAAATTCAGTGTCTCATCGGAACACTTTGTGCCTGAATCAAAAGTCAGTGTGTGGGCCTGGAGAAAACATGAAATCTTCTAATCCTGTAGACAAAAAGTCGTCTACCGGTGTAGGTGAAAGTTGGAATACCTCGTTTAGATGATTAATTGCACATAGATGTGAACTATCGCCTTCAGCATTAGTTGCATCAGCAATGTTCGAATCGGATGGTTCGAGGCATGTGGGCTGCTGAATTCATATCTGTGCATAGATCGCCGCCTAGTGTTGGGTCCGGATGTTTGCACGTTGTTGTCCTGGAAGAGTCTTCGAAGTATCCTGGGATAGGTGACTCCTCCCCTGGACTACAGTGCGCATGGGCATCCTCTCCATCCTCAGATTGTTTTTTTCCGCCATTGGGTTCGGATGTGCTTATCTTGACTCAAGTTAGGAAAAACTTTTTCCAGGCCAAAAGGCCTGTAGTTCGCGTCGGTACTGTTCCCGATCGGTATCGATAGTATCTTTGTTAGTTTACTAACTTCCAGAACCAACTTTTTCGCATCTTACCCGACCATCGACCCGACAACGACGATGGAATCGAGGACACCATTCAAGCGGTGCCCTGTACGCAATGCGAAATATCCACACATCGACGTCCATCTGGTGTGCAACAAATGCCTTTCACCGGATCACAACGAATCTACATGTATGGCCTGTGCCCGATTTCGATCCAAGAAGACTCTCCGGAATCGACGAGCGGCGAGACTCGAGGCGCAGCAAGCGGCACCGGCCCCGGCCGACATCTTCAGCGCCGAGACCGAAGATGTCGAAGAAGTGGAGAACCTACCCTCCAGTCCCGCTTCCGAACATGACTCCGGATCGGAAGACGTCGACGAAACACTCTTTTGCAGAGATGAAGACGACACCGAGGTAGGAGACTACAATGAGGCCTTAGGGGCCGAAGAGAGTAGCTCCGGTGACGAGCAAGGCCTACCCGTTCAGACTGAGGAAATCCCAGTGCAACAGTCTATGGCTCCGGTCGAGGGATCGCCTTCGGGCCTTACCCAAGACCTATCCCGCAGTTCTTCGGCCCCGCCCTCGGGCCCGGCCTCGGACATTCAGCGGCAGCCATTAATGCCCAAACCGGCTGGTTTCCCTTCTTCGAAACCGAAACCAAAAGCTGTATTGGTTCAATTGAAACCATAACCGAAAGTGGCGCTGGTCGGATCGAGGCCCTCCACACCTTCGACGCCAGCAAAACCCGTCGGCACCGAGCGCAACAAACGAGACTTCGGTGCCGAGCTTGAAGCGGCCGACGTCGGAGTCGACATACGGAAAAAGACCTTCGGTGCCACCAAACCTACTCGGCTCCCGGCACCGACGCAATCGGCTCCAACCCCAAAGGTCAAACTGCCTGCCGCGTCTCCCACCGCTTCGACGGCACCACCAAAGCCACACTCATCGAAGACGTCGACGGCCATTCCCGCCCCTCGACTCGATGACTCACCGGCGCCGAAAAAGTCCACGCCCGCATCCACAGAACCGGTCGGCGCAAAGGAATCGAGGGCGCTCCAGGTGCGACCCGTTGCTGCGCAACGCACCAAAAACAAAACGGTCCTCCAGGACACGTCGGGCTCCGAGCCAATAAAAGCTCCAACAGCCTCTTCGGCACCAGCCAACATTACTTTTGGCCTGCCACCATCCACGGCCCCGAAACTGTTCCAAATCAGGACACGGGTCACCCACACCACGATCACGCCTGCCGAACGCTCTGCGGAGACGTCTCCATCGCATCTCATCGACGCCGACACCGGCAGGATGATTATCCACAAAAGGAGAATAACTTCTGAGCCAGCTTTGGACTCCTTCCGGATCCCACTTAAGAGAAAGCTGCCAGTGGCTTCGGAACCAGTTCTTTACGAACCTTTCCATTCACCCTACCAGGATCCACAATCCTTCTCTCCCACACACTCCGACACGGATGCGTTGGAGGACTACATGGGTGACCAAGTCCCCTACCCCGGAGAGATGGACCCTGATGGCCAACAGGACCCTGATCAAGCTTGGGATGACCCTGTAGACCCAGGTGCACCTATGGATGCACAGGACCCGCAACTCTATGGAGCAAAAACATCTCCCACAGAGGACACTGCCGCGTTCAACGCTCTAATTGAACGTGCTGCGGCCAATCATGGGGTGCAACTTCACTCTGACACCATCGAGGACGACTTTCTCATGGATACTTTCGCATCCTCAGAAAGGAATATAAAGACTCTGCCCATGTTAAAGGGGGTCCTCAAACCAGCAAAGGACATCTTCAAGGAACCCACCAGGGCAAGAGTGATAAACCCCAGGATCGACAAAAAATACAGATCAGCGCCTGGGGACCCTACTTACATTAGAGGCCAGTTACCTCTGGATTCCATTGTCGTTGCGAATGCTCGCAAGAGGGCACACTCGCAAACAACAGGTGACGCTCCTCCCCCGGACAAAGAGTCCAAGGTGCTGGAGACCTCTGGCAAACGGGTTGCCGCCCAGGCAGCTAACATATGGCGCATTGCCAATACTCAAGCGCTCCTCGCTCGCTACGATAGAGCGCACTACGACACATTAGAGCAACTACTCCAACATCTCCCTGACCAATTCAAAGAAGGTGCAGAGATCCTCATCAGGGAGCGACAACTGCTCACATGCATCCATTAAGTGTGCACTGGATGCCGCAGATACAGCTGCCAGAGCCATAAACACTAGCGTCATGTTGCGACGACACGCCTGGTTGCGAATCTCCGGATTTAAACCGGAGGTACAAAATAACATCCTCAACCAACCTGTCAACCCCGACTACTTATTCGGGCCGGAGGTTGACACCACCCTAGAGAAAATAAAAAAGGACACAGACACTGCAAAGTCCATGGGGGCCCTACAAACGCAGTCCTTTCGGAGCGGCTCCTTTCGTCGCCCCGGAAATAGAGGAGCAGGTAGAGGACAGGGGTCACAGCAAACATACAACAAGGGCAACACGCAAAACACCTACGATAAAAACACCCGGGGTGGATATCGTGGCTCCAGCACAAAGGGCAGAGGACGCGGCTACGGCAACACCAGGTCCTCCCCCAAGAACAAGCAGTGACGCCCTCTCCCTTCCTCCCGACCACATAACACCTGTCGGGGGAAGGCTACAAAGGTTCCTGTCCACGTGGAACTCCATCACCACGGACAGGTGGGTCAAAGATATTGTCAAATACGGTTACTGCCTAGAATTGACTTCAACTCCACCCACAATACCTCCAAAAAACCGTCCTATGTCCTCAGAGCACTTAACGCTCTTACAGCAGGAGGTGCAAAGTATGCTACTAAAAGGCGCAATAGAGGTCGTACCCGTCCACGAGCAAGGTACGGGGGTGTACTCCCTGTACTTTTTAATACCGAAAAAGGACGGGTCACTCAGACCTATATTAGACCTGAGACCCCTGAACCAGTACATTCTTTCCGAGCATTTTCACATGCTCACTTTACAGCAAGTCCTCCCGCTGCTCAAGCAGGGAGACTTCCTGGCCACACTGGACCTCAAAGATGCGTATTTCCACATACCCATTCACCCCTCATACAAAAAATACCTCAGGTTCACTGTTCAAGGGCAGCACTACCAATTCAAAGTCCTCCCCTTCGGCGTGACAACAGCACCCAGGGTGTTCACAAAGTGCCTAGCTACTGTGGCGGCACATCTACGGAGGCAGCACATACACGTCTACCCTTACCTGGACGAGTGGCTCGTTCAAGCGAAGTCAGCCCAGCAATGTGCCAGCCACATGTCCCGCACCATTCACCTCCTTCACAGTCTGGGTTTCTCACTAAATTACCCCAAATCCCATCTCCAGCCCGCACACGTACAACAGTACCTAGGTGCGACTATAGACACTCTGGCGGCCACAGCTCAGCCAAATTTAGTGAGAATCAACAGCATGCAAATGCTGATTTCCAAGTTCAAACCACAACACTCCCTTCCCGCGCGAGTGTTCATGCAGTTGATAGGCATGATGGCCTCCTGCATTTTCATAGTCCCACACGCGAGACTACATATGCGCCCGCTTCAGGAGTGCTTAGCACGTCAGTGGAATCCGGCTCAAGGACAGTTGAAAGATCTAGTGTTGGTGAGCGGTCGGGCATACAACTCTCTGTATTGGTGGAATCCACAAAACCTTTGCAAGGGCCGACCGTTCCAAGAGCCTCTCCCACAAATAATACTGACGGCGGACGCGTCTCTCCAGGGATGGGGAGCTCATGTACTCCATTACACAGTGCAGGGACTATGGACAACACAACAAAAGAAGATGCACATCAACCTTCTAGAACTGATGGCAATCTTCCTGGCTATGAAAGCATTCAAAGTACACTTGTGCAACAAAGTCGTGTTGATCCGAACGGACAACATGACCACCATGTACTACATACAGAAGCAGGGAGGAACACACTCTCCACAGTTGTCTCATCTGGCTCAGAGCATGTGGAAGTGGGCCATTCAGAGGAACATGTTCCTCATGGCAGAACACCTCCCCGGCAAGGACAACCAGATGGCGGATCTGCTCAGCAGACACAGCCACCAGATGCACGAGTGGGAGTTACACCCATCAGTACTCCAACCGTACTTCCAGCAATGGGGTCATCCAGAGATAGACCTATTCGCCACAAGCGAAAACGCAAAATGCCAAAGCTTTGCCGCCAGGTTCCCACATCCGCAGTCGCAGGGCAATGCGATATGGATGAACTGGTCCGGCAGATTTGCGTACGCTTTTCCCCCAGCACCACTGATACCGCTGGTGGCACGCAAACTCAGACAACATTCACTGACACTCGTCCTGGTTGCTCCAACGTGGGCACGCCAGCCATGGTACACCACCTTTCTCGAACTTTCCGTGGTGCCGCATCAAAGGCTGCGGATCAAACCCGCGCATTTGACGCAGAACCATGGAGAGATTCAGCACCCAGATCCGCAACAGCTGAACCTGGCAATCTGGCTCCTGAAGTCCTAGAGTTTGGCTACCTAAACCTGCCACCTGACTGTATGGACATCATTAAGGAGGCCAGGAGACCCACTACCAGAGCTTACTATGCAGCCAAATGGAAAAGGTTCGTCATTTCTGCAATAATAATGACATTAACCCGCTAGACGCATCCATCCAAAACATAATTTGTTACCTCTTACACCTATACCGATGCAATCTGGCGTACACCTCTATACGTGTCCATTTGACCGCAATATCAGCCTATCTGCAGACCAGGCAGCACCTCTCTCTATTCAGAGTGCCTGCCATCAAAGCATTCTTGGAAGGACTCAAACGAGTCATTCCACCAAGCCACCCACCGGCTCCGATGTGGAACCTCAACTTGGTCCTCACACGCCTGATGGGTCCACCCTTTGAACCTCTACACTCATGCGAGATTCAATTCCTTACCTGGAAAGTAGCTTTCCTAGTGGCGATCACTTCTTTAAGAAGAGTTAGTGAACTCCAGGCACTAACCGTTCAAGAGCCATTTATACAGGTTCACGCCAACAGGGTCGTACTACGTACCAACCCCAAATTCATGCCCAAGGTGATATCGCAGTTCCACATGAATCAAACTATTGAACTGCCTGTTTTCTTTCAAAACCCACAAACTGTCGCAGAAAGGGCACTCCATACACTAGATGTGAAAAGGGCCCTCATGTATTATATCGACAGGACCAAACCCTTTAGGAAAACAAAACAACTTTTCGTTGCCTTTGCCCCACACCACAAAGGTAACGCTATCTCCAAAGCAGGTATAGCCAGATGGATCGTTCAATGTATTCAAATTTGCTATCAAAAGGCTAAACGCACATTAACGATTCCCCCACGAGCCCACTCAACACGTAAGTTAGGGGCCTCCATGGCTTTCCTAGGTAACATTCCTTTGCATGATATATGTAGAGCAGCCACCTGGTCCACTACACATACATTTACCAAACACTATTGTGTAGATGGGCAATCAAAACAGCACGCAGCTGTAGGACAGGCTGTTCTCAAAGCTCTTTTTCAGACCGCTGCAGCTGGCACTGGTAGCCGCCGCTAATAAGAGGGCACTGCTGTATATTCTATGCACAGATATGAATTCAGCAGCCCACATGCCTCGAACTGAATATGCTACTTACCAGTATGCATCTGTTCTTGGCATGTAGGGCTGCTGACATTCATATCGCCCTCCCTCCTCCCCGGCGCCTGTAGCAGCTGCAGCTCTCAGAATTACTGTAAAGCATGCTCATCACTTTCCGTATCTACTCCATCACTGCCACAATGGCGAAAAACAATCGGAGGATGGAGAGGATGCCCATGCGCACTGTAGTCCAGGGGAGGAGTCACCTATCCCAGGATACTTCGAAGACTCTTCCAGGACAACAACGTGCAAACATCCGGACCCAACACTAGGCGGCGATCTATGCACAGATATGAATGTCAGCAGCCCTACATGCCAAGAACAGATGCATACTGGTAAGTAGCATATTCATTACCTGCGTACCTGATGTTTCTTCTCGTACCTCAGCAGTAGCCAGGGCCGGACTGGCCGTAACGGGCACCGGGCAATCCCCCGGTGCGCCGCACGGGTGGGGGCTGGTTTTGGGCCCCTGGGGTCCGATTTTGTTACAGGGCCGTTTCGGCCCGGTAACAAAATCGTCCGAAAACCGGCCCTGGCAAAGTGCTGGGCGGCACCGCCAATGCCCCCCCCCTCCCTGGAAGGGGGGGTGGGGGCTGCCAAGCTCTTTGCCAGGGCCGGTTTTGGTTCCCAGTCCGGCCCTAGCAGTAGCAATTTGTGTCTGTGAGATCTCAATGAATGCTGTCATCAGGATTGGTAGCCGCCGGGGACAACACAGAGCATGGGCCGTTACCGGGTCCAGCAGAGCATCGATATCCATAGGCATGACTGATGGGAGTGTTATAAATGTCTAGCACGCATTCTTCACCGCAGAGCAGGCAGCGTAGAACAGGTAAGATGTAATCTTGCCAGATTGGTCTGAATGACAGAAACCATTTGGTGTTTAATTCTCGTAGACGAGGTAACCCAAAATTTGGACGATGCGCTCACGACACTTCATCTCCATTAGAGCTCTCTCCATGACGAATAGGGTGTTGCTGGTGATTTGGCTTGCCGTATCGTAGAAGTAGGAGCAAAAATAGGATCCCTGCAACGAGTGCTAAAAGGAGTGGCAGGTATGTATCTCTGCAGAAGTCCTTGCGACTTGTAGATCATAAGTCTCTCTGGCCGAGGTCAGTGGCAGTGTTTTCTGGAAAAGAATGGCTTTCATTCTGCTTAGAGTATCAATTCGTATAGAAGAGATGTTCAGTGAAGGCCATAAAGGCGTCTCCCTGACTCTGTCTATTTGTGGAAACAAGACTTGCATACAGCAAGTAACCCTGGATGTAACCATAACTAGATATGAAATACCTGGCAACATGCCACAGCAGCTGTGATCATTCAACATAATGCAACTCCCATTAGAAGGTTGGCCAAAAATTGGATTAATCGCTGCAGCCGGTGAACTTTGCAGGTGACAGGATAAGTTTGTAGTGGAACCATCACAGGCCCCATGTAAGTTAATACCCTGACAAAGGAGAGAACCGCTAAGTGCATTTTCACAGTTTTCACCGCTAAGAAACACTTCACGTTCCCCACTCCAACATCTATGTGTGTAAGGTAAATCCCAAGATGTCTTGATGTATTCTTTATCAAACCTTTCATATTTGCCTGCTGGTATATGTTTTAGGCAATATTGAAAATGGAAAGTTGTAACATGCAGAGTAATTTTACCATGTATGAGCCATTCAGTGGCTGGTTTTTCTGCCACTGTGAATGGTAATTTTTCCAGTTTTTCAATGCTCAGCATAGTGTAGTCTGCTCCCCTTTGGGCCAGTCTGATCTGTTTATCAGTGAGATTGATTTCTGAAAACAGTGACGTAGTGTTGATTAAACGCCAAGGCACATAGCCTGCACGCACGTTTTGTAGCGTCCAGCCCAATAGCATGATAGAACGTAGCTGAGACTGACCATGTTGCAGCATGACCAAGACTTGTTCCATGATGTCTATGACAGAAGACACAATGCTGTCCAATGAATATATTCTGGACGACAGAGTTGTTAACCCATTGTTTACTACAGAGAGAGTTGTCTCTAAATTAACATGATCAATGTCTCGTATTCGGTTTGCAGTCTCTGCTTGGGTAGCTTTTCATGCTTCATTATAAGCAGCATAGATACCGGCATATATGAAATGTTTTTGATGTGGTTTTCTTGGCCCTAGCAAGAATTCCCTAAGGTCTGCACCTTCTTGAAGTTAAGTGTTGTTTTACATCCTTCAGTGTAGCTTTCTGTAGCCAATCAAGGCAAAGTTTCCCTACACTGTATGTTGTTACTACCCCTGGATGCTGTCTTTGAACATAGCGTGGGTCTGGCCTATTGATAGTGAAACCCTCTGTTTTGTTCAGGAATCGATTTTGACAGTTATTAGTGTCTGTGGGTCACAGCAACCATTTTTTTCCATTCTGGATCTGATCTGTTGTGATGCAAAATATTATGTACGTCGACCTCCCCCCGTGTAGTGCTATTACTTGCAGGTGTAGGTATGGTCGGTGTGTTCATGTCTTTGATCTTGGCTAATCCAAGGCAAGACTTTTGTTGGACAGTGTCATTCAAAAACATAATTGTCTCAGGGAGGAAACAGGCTCTAAACAAAGCTTCTACCCCCTGCACTTGCCAATCTTTTGTACCCCAAACAGATTTTGTCTCAATGTTGTCTTTCCAAAAGTCGAAACCCTGTCTAGACAGTTGGGCAATAAAGACTGCAGAATAAATCTGTTTCGTATTCATTAACATATTTTTTGTTCCTGTTTTATTCACATTCTTAAAGTAAAACGATTCTGGATTAGACAAATTGTAGCCTGAAAAATATGGAAATTTCATTGCAAAAGTTTTTGAGCTACCCTTTGGAGGTGTAGGACAATGTTCCCATTGGTTATACATAAATACATTTCTAGGTGTTGCAGATTTATGAAGGAAATGATTACCATAGTGGTTATAACAATACATGTGTTCATAGTCTGATGAACCCTCTAAATATTCATGATTTGTGAATACTGCAGACATTTCTAGATCAGACATGTTATTAACAGTCTTGAAGTCCTAATCATCAGAAAAGGTACTAGAGGTAATAAAGTCACTTAATGAAATCTTAAATAAATGTGGAATCTTCAAAAGCTCCGACGGGCCATAAATGTCATATTCACTTTGGTCCCAAACTATACCATCTGGTATAGGAACGGCTGTGATGTTCACTGCTGACAAGTCTCTTGCTTCACGATGGGATGATTTGTGTGGCTGGAGAAGTAAGTTCACTCTTACTTGCTGTGTCCATTCGGATACATTTTCCACCTATCAGCATACCCAGAGTTAATACCAGAGCTAACCAAAGTAGAAGGAAGAATATTCCCAAAACAATCCATATTTCAATCCATGGTGAAACCAGATAAGTCTTTTTCAGGAGATGAAAAAAGTCTGTTGCTTGTTCTTTGAAAGTTCTTTGTGCTGGCGTCGTTTCAGGTTCGCTGGGATCCTCAGAAAACGTATCAAAGTTCATGAAATAGCCAGAGGCAGTTCTGTCAATGGTTGGAATTGCATCAGGATTTGTTGAATTCGCTGGAACCAGTTGATCACTTGTTACTTCGTTGTAGACATGTGTATCAGGACAAACTGTTATTTGGGTCTCAAGAGGTATAAGTTCCATGGCATTGTTGCTTAGTCCTTCATTTCTCACTGCAGAATCTTCAAAGGTGATGAGTCTTTCAGTTTGAACCTCTTGGATTGTAGCTAGAGGAGTGCGTCTGCTACATTGGCGGAGTCCACTTGGCTTACTGCTTAGTATCGGCCACATAGTGTGGTTTGATCAGGTCGATGGACACAAATCTTTTCTCCTTTTTACCAGCAAGGGGTGGGAAAAGTACTGTTCTTGATCCGTGGATTGCTAGGACAGGTACTGGTTGTCTGCAAGAAGGCCCAAATTCCTTCTTGTCCGTGATCTTTTCTCTGACTAGATCACCAAGCTTTGGGATCCAGACAGGCCTTGCTGGGACGGGCGGTTTTTCTCAAGTGATGATTGGCTTCAGGAGCACGTTGCTTTGTTTCGTTCTTAGTTCATTTAAGTCCTGTAAAACAGCCAAACGGTCTTTGACATCAAACTTTTTATTTTCCATCACTGTGCCTTGCATATCAAGTTCCGGTACCAACATTCTAGTTCCAAATAGAACTTCATATGGAGTGACTCCCCCTAGAGAACTTCTTGGCAAGTTGTTAAGTGCGCGCTGGACACCATAAAGGTGTTTGACCCACTCATCACCCGAACCTAATACCCTAGCTGTTATAGACTGCTTTATGTCCCGGTTTTTTCTTTCCACAACAGAATTTCCCTCAGGATGGAATGGAGAAAAATACCGCAATGCTACGCCCAAACTGGCAATGGCTTGTTTGTAAGCTCGAGAGCTAAATGCAGGACCCTGGTCACAATGTAGTGTGCCAGTTGCGTACGTGCCGATAAAGACTCACAAATCTTTTAGAACAGTTTGAGCGTCAGCCGAGCGCTGAGGCCACATCCATAGGAACCTAGAACACAAATCCACTGCGACCATGATATATTCATAGTTACCATCCCTTTGTAAGGGACCGCAGTGGTCCAGGTAAACACATGCTAATGGTTTATCTGAAATTAACAGGGGTGTCTGCGCAGGACGTTTCACAGTAGAGACTTTCATCTTCTGGCATAATTTTCAGTCCAAAACATAATTCCTGGTCTGTTTCCTAATGCCTGGCCATCTCTGTTTTAATAACAATACTGTGGCGGAAACACCTGCATGGGCAGAGGCGATCCCTTCATGTGCTGCTAGGATTAGTCCTAATCTATGTTCCATGTTTGGTATTACCATATCCACCACTCCAGGGATTCGAGCAAACAGAACATTGTTCTCATCAATTATATATGAGTATTTGAGTGGAAACCTTTTGGGTAACGCTGCACCCGCTGCCTGTGCTTGAAGCATTGACAGCCAGCATTGCCTATTTTCGTTTTTGAACGAGTGATTGCAGCTACAGAAGCTATTTGCACAGCCCCTTTCGCGGCTTCATCAGCCAATGAATTCCTTTCAACGTGAACGCCATCATGTTGATGACTCAGCATGTGTATCACGTGAGTGTTTTGCAGTCCGTTTCGCAACTGAACTACTTGTGCCCAAAGCGTTTTATGCTTGATTGTGCCACCTTTTGCATCTTTGAAACCATTTTGAAGCCAATTCTGTAAATATTCATTGTAAGATTGAACACAGTAAAAAGAATCGCACACTATGAGTGTGGGGAATTCGCTATCCGTGTTTTCAAGTGCCATCTTGAATGCTTGTAGTTCAGCTCACTGAGCTGTACAATCTCCTAGAGATTGCATTTTTGTGACCATTGACCTGAATTTGCCATCGCGCATACGACCTTTAACGATCGCGCATGCTGCACTGTAAGCTTGTTTACTCTCCGTAGCGGGTTGTGTAGAAACATCACTATAAATCATAAATTCGTACTAATCAAGAGGGAGAATTTCAGTAGGCAGAGGACATTCGTGTTTGTATTGCAGGAATGCTTGTGTTTTCAAGTAAGGATCAAAAACATATTCAACATCAGTTGCGGCAAGAGAATTAACCCATTGTATCCATCTTGGATGTAAAGCTTTTGCATTCAGAATGCTAGCTTTAGTAACTGCCTTTAAGGCTGGTACAGGAGTCACGACCATAATGCGTTTCCCCTGTGCTCTTTCTTTTGCTACAGTGGTTTGAACTGCTGTCAGAATCTTTTCTGTAGCAGTGAATTTCATTTCGGCTTGTGTATACAAGTGTGATTTGTATGCAATTGGTACTTTTTCCCTTCGTTAAAAGTTAAGTAGGTGAATCCACATTGACCCGGAATGATTCGGATCACTAAGTTGCGTACGTTTATGCGTGTTTGCAAGTGTTTTGTTGCTAACATGTCTGTTTGAAGTGAAGGCAGAATTTCTGTGTGTTCTTGTGTCCAAGTTGTGGCTTTGAAATCAAGTTTGATTAATTCGTAGGGAGGTTTAACCCTCTCTGCATAGTTTAGAATGTATGTTCTTCCAAAATTTAGGAAACCTAGAATCGACTAAGTTTTTCAGCGTTTTTGGACGTTGGAGCAGCGCACACTCTTCTAAAAAATTGGCTACCAGGCTTTTGCCTTCACTTGAAAGTTCATATCGTAAGAAAAGGACGTTGAGATGGGCAATTCTGGATTTTTTAAAGTTGAATTTGTAACCCTCCAGAGGCGAAGCCCAATATAATGGTGTTCACCCTGTTCAAGTGTCTGTCCAGGTCATCGTCTGTCAGATATATATCATCGACATATGACAATGCCTCTTCATCATAAATTTGTAGTTACTCTGTTACTCTTGCTGAGAATAACCCCGGGCTGTTTTTGAACCCCTGTGGGAGTCGACAAAATTGACGCTGTGTCCCCATTATGAGAAAGTGGTCAAATATCTACTTTCAGGTGCAATATTTTGACAAAAGAAACCATTTGAAATGTCTAATGTGGTTTTGTACTTTTTACGCACAATGTTATTCATTGATGCTGTACTGTGTGCATTTTGCACTGCAAATGTTTTACAATAACAGTTTAGGTGTTTGTAATCCAAAACTAGATGATATGTATGGTCTGGTTTGGAGACAGGAAACAAAGGATTGTTCATTGATGAGGTGCATGTTTCAATCATCCCCTGGTATTCAAGTTGATCTAAAATCTCCCTGACCTGTTTTTTAGCTTCTTGCTTAACCGGGTACTGCCTTTGTGTAGTTAGTTGATTTTTTTTTTAACTGGATTTTGTGATGAGGTGAGACCTCATCCCATCCTACATGATTCTTATATAATGCTGGGGCCTTGGCCATTTCCTGGCATAAGTATATTTTAAGTGTACTGGAACATCGTTGGAGAAGGGTGGCATAATGATGTCTTCGCCATGTGGGCACTCTCTGACAAATTCTGGTGGCCAGTCTTGTTCTGCTAGAAGTATATAATAACCCTTTGAAAGTCGCTCCCAAAAGAGTGCTTTCACTTTTCTTGGTATGTCCCCCACCATCCGGAGTGTTATTTCATATAACCTATGCGGAGAACTAACCCCGGTATCTGCAGTTTCAACTTGAATGTCCTCATTCAAGTCCACTGTCTCCAGAAGCCCCTTCAGGTTCTGGTGAGCTACTGTACTGTAACTTCTGCTGCGCTGTCCAACATTGTCTGAGCCCATTCTCCGTTCTTGAGTTGTGTTCTCCGAATCCTCGGCATGTCTGATCTTCAGACCTGCTACCTTCTTTTTGGAGAATTATGGTTTTACTTTATTTTTCTGAACGTGTTGATCGTCTTTAGACTTCACGCGTTCTTCGTTGTTCTCTGACCGTCCTCTTTTTTCGGATGTCTGTGATGATATCTGAAAGGTATGAGAGGAACGTGTATCAGTATCTTGATCCCTGTCAGGTTTTCTCAAATTATCCCTATTCCTGAGGTTGTACCTCCTTTCAGAGGGCTCCTTTTGAGGAGATCTACCTCAGGATTGAGAATCTTTCTCTTTTGAATGTTGTTTGCTCTTTTCCCACTTCTTTTTAGAAGAGGTAGGAGTGTTTTTAGGAAAGACCTTATCAGGACTTTCAGACAGTTGTAGTTTAATTTGAATGGATGTTTATAACACCCTCATCGGTTTCATTTAAACCTGTAGTATTAAAGCCTGCTACGACTTGGTCAGCCTCAGCGTCTGTATCAGACATTTTGTTGAAAAAAATGTAGAACCAGTTTCAAGGAAACAAAGATAAGGTGCCCACTATTTTGGAACACTGTATCCTTCAACGTTGAACAAACCAAACAGCTAATACATAGGATTTTTGTTCTACTCCGCTATGGCGAATATTATCCCTACCCACTCCAGACGTCTTATGGAGTTTTATGAGTAGAGGGTCTCTGAGAAAAGCATGACTGAGTTGCATCAGTATCTAGCGTTAAATTAGTGCCTTACCAAACGGTTGGGCGCCATGTTCCTATATCACTGATAGGCTCTGCGCATTGGAATAATATACACTATAGTTTTGACATGGGACTGAGGTCAGTAGGTCTCTATCGAGTACATTAAACTTAATTACTTGTGTGTGCAAGCTAACTCCGAGGTCACTAGAAACTTCTTGAATAAACAAGAAGGGATTCGTTTCTGACAACCGCATAAACATGACAACTTTGTTTCGCTTAGAATTGGAACAATCTCTGAATCGTGGAAACAATAGATAACAGTTTCACTCAGTCAATTGTGCATGCTTCGTTTCTACAGAGTTGCACAGAAATAGAGAGACGGTGTTTCAATAAAAAGGGGTTTATTTAACAGTCTTATTGCTCAATCAAGAGATATGAACTGCTACAATCGTAAGACAGGATGCGAAGTACAATACGTACAGGGTTAGCAGTAAGATAAAATAATACTGCAATGGCATGGTTTGTAGCTATGACATATATTCTTAAAATACATACATAAATAACACAGGCTAAAATGTGAATACTCATCTGATGCTTCTAAATAGTTCTACCCCAGTGTACCTAACCTAAGTGTAGTACGAGGTAAGCAGTAGGTGCTGTTTTCTCAAGTATAGCTAGCTATAGTTTGTTTTGCCAAGAGTTGCCAAAAGTTTCTCTAAGTTCTAGTCTGCTCCATACCTTAGAATGTGTGAGGTTGGAATCTCTTTCCGGGACTCGATATCTAACACCCTGCAACGGGAGTCAGGAACACTGGAGCTGGATTCTCTGCGAGGGGGATGACAGCGTCTGGTCAGTGCATCAGGTGGGAACTCGATCTCCTTCCGAACTTGCCATGGCGAACCGCAAGTAGGCAGGCGAACTGGACCGTACCGGAACCGTGGTTTCCCAGGGCAAGTGCAGGTATATTTATACCTTGAAGGTGTTTAGGAATGCCTGTATTGACGTAAATGTCGGGCATCGGAACATCATGAATGAACCCCTAAGAAATAGATGTTCATGCATAATAAATGAGTTCTTGGAGAAATCAATATCCAAGCAAGGGAAATTCCTAAAGGCTTAAGAGTCTGGTTTTCCAAGAACTCCTTGAGATGTGGATGGACGGATGTAGGAGACCATGCCTGTATTTGGTTAGCCTGGACAATGCCTAAGGGCTGTATTTTCTATGCCTAAATAAGGGCAATATGGATTGTACCTATATAGGGGCATAAATCTGGAAACCTATGTACGGAATCTAAATCCACACACAACAAGACGCTGTCGCCTTGGCTTCTGTTCCTCGTGCTGGTTGTGGCACAGATACTGTCCCAATGGTTTCAGTTCCTAATGCTGGTTGTGGCACAGCTGCTGATGCTGTAGTTTCCGTTCATCATGCTGGTTGTGTCACAGGTGTTGTCCCAATGGTTTCTTTTCATCATCCTGGTTGTGGCACAGATGCTGTCGGCTTGGTTTCCGTTGATCATGCTGGTTGTGACGCTGTCCCAATGGTTTCTTTTCATCCTGCTGGTTGTGGCACAGACACTGTCGCTGTGGTTTCTGTTCATCATGCTGGTTGTGGCACAGACGCTGTCACCGTGGTTTCTGTTCATCATGGTTTCTGTTCATCATGCTGGTTGTGGCACAGATGCTGTTGCCGTGGTTTCTGTTCATCATGCTGGTTGTGGCACAGATGACGTCCCAATGGTTTCTGTTCATCCTGCTCGTTGTGGCATAGCTGCTGTTGGCTTGGTTTCTGCTCATCATGCTGGTTGTGGTACAGACGCTGTCCCAATAGTTTCTGCTCCTCATGCTGGTTGTGGCACAGCTGTTGTCGCAGTGGTTTCTGTTCCTCATGATGGTTGTGGCACAGACGCTGTCGCCGTGGTTTCTGTTCATCATGCTGGTTGTGGCACAGATGGTGTCCCAATTGTTTCTGTTCATCCTGCTGGTTGTGACACAGCTGCTGTCGCCGTGGTTTCTGTTCCTCATGCTGATTGTGACACAGCTGCTGTCTCCGTGGTTTCTGTTCCTCTTGCTGGTTGGGCACAGCTGCTGTCACCGTGGTTTCTGCTCCTAATGCTGGTTGTGGCACAGATGCTGTCGCCGTGGTTTCTGCTCCTAATGCTGGTTGTAGCACAGATGCTGTTGCCGTGGTTTCAGCTCCTAATGCTGGCTGTGGCACAGATGCTGTCGCCGTGGTTTCTGTTCATCATGCTGGTTGTGGCACAGCTGCTGTCCCAATGGTTTCTGTTCATCGTGCTGGTTGTGGTACAGACGCTGTCGCCGTGGTTTCTGTTCATCATGCTGGTTGTGGTACAGATGCTGTCTCCATGGTTTCTGTTCCTCATGCTGATTGTGACACAGATGGTGTCCCAATTGTTTCTGTTCATCCTGCTGGTTGTGACATAGCTGCTGTCGCCGTGGTTTCTGTTCCTCATGCTGATTGTGGCACAGCTGCTGTCACCGTGGTTTCTGCTCCTAATGGGGTTGTGGTACAGATGCTATGGCCTAGGTTTCTGCTCCTCATGCTGGTTGTGGCACAGATGGTGTCCCAATGGTTTCTGTTCATCATGCTGGTTGTGGCACAGACGCTGTCGCTGTGGTTTCTGTTCATCATGCTGGTTGTGGCACAGATGCTGTCGCCATGGTTTCTGTTCATCATGCTGGTTGTGGCACAGATGCTGTCGCCGTGGTTTCTGTTCATCATGCTGGTTGTGGCACAGATGCTGTCGCCGTGGTTTCTGTTCCTCATCCTGGTTGTGGCACAGATGCTGTTGCCGTAGTTTCTGTTCATCATGCTGGTTGTGGCACAGATGCTGTCGCCGTGGTTTCTGTTCATCATGCTGGTTGTGGCACAGATGCTGTCGCCGTGGTTTCTGTTCCTCATGCGGGTTGTGGCACAGACGCTGTCCCAATGGTTTCTGTTCATAGTGCTGGTTGTGGCACAGCTGCTGTCTCCGTGGTTTCTGTTCATCGTGCTGGTTGTGGCACAGATGCTGTTGCCTTGGTTTCTGTTCCTCATCCTGGTTTTGGCACAGCTGATGTCGCCATGGTTTCTGTTCATCATGCTGGTTGTGGCACAGATGCTGTCACTGTGGTTTCTGTTCTTCATGCTGGTTTTGGCACAGATCCTGTCGCCGTGGTTTCTGTTCCTCATGCTGGTTGTGGCACAGATGCTGTCGCCGTGGTTTCTGTTCCTCATGCGGGTTGTGGCACAGACGCTGTCCCAATGGTTTCTGTTCATAGTGCTGGTTGTGGCACAGCTGCTGTCGCCGTGGTATCTGTTCATCGTGCTGGTTGTGGCACAGATGCTGTTGCCTTGGTTTCTGTTCCTCATCCTGGTTTTGGCACAGCTGCTGTCGCCATGGTTTCTGTTCATCATGCTGGTTGTGGCACAGATGCTGTCGCTGTGGTTTCTGTTCATCATGCTGGTTGTGGCACAGATGCTGTCACTGTGGTTTCTGTTCTTCATGCTGGTTTTGGCACAGATCCTGTCGCCGTGGTTTCTGTTCCTCATGCTGGTTGTGGCACAGATGCTGTCGCCGTGGTTTCTGTTCCTCATGCGGGTTATGGCACAGACGCTGTCCCAATGGTTTCTGTTCATAGTGCTGGTTGTGGCACAGCTGCTGTCGCCGTGGTTTCTGTTCATCGTGCTGGTTGTGGCACAGATGCTGTTGCCTTGGTTTCTGTTCCTCATCCTGGTTTTGGCACAGCTGCTGTCGCCATGGTTTCTGTTCATCATGCTGGTTGTGGCACAGATGCTGTCACTGTGGTTTGTGTTCTTCATGCTGGTTTTGGCACAGATGCTGTCGCCTTGGTTTGTGTTCCTCATGCTGGTTGTGGCACAGACATTGTTGCTGTGGTTTCTGTTCATCATGCTGGTTGTGTCACAGCTGCTGTCCCAATGGTTTCTTATCATCATGCTGGTTGTGGCACAGCTGCGGTCGCCCTGGTTTCTGTTCATCATGCTGCTTGTGGCACAGCTACGGGCGCCGTGTTTTCTGCTCATCATGCTGCTTGTGGCATTGATGCTGTCACCGTGGTTTCTGCTCCTTATTCTGGTTGTGGCACAGATGCTGTCGCCGTGGTTTCTGTTCCTCATGCTGGTTGTGGCACAGCTGCTGTCGCCATGGTTTCTGCTCCTAATGCTGGTTGTGGTACAGATGCTCTGGCCTAGGTTTCTATTCCTCATGCTGGTTGTGGCACAGACGCTGTCCCAATGGTTTCTATTTATCATGCTGGTTGTGCCACAGATGCTGTCTGCTTGGTTTCTGTTCATCATGCTGATTGTGGCACAGATGCTGTCCCAATGGTTTCCGTTCATCCTGCTGGTTGTGGTACAGATGCTGTCGCCGTGGATTCTGTTCCTAATGCTGGTTGTGGCACAGATCCTGTTGCCTTGGTTTGTGTTCCTCATGCTGGTAGTGGCACAGATGCTGTCACCGTGGTTTCTGTTCATCATGCTGGTTGTGGCACAGACGCTGTCCCAATGGTTTCTGTTCATCGTGCTGGTTGTGGCGCAGATGCTGTCGGCTTGGTTACTGTTCATCATGCTGGTTGTAGCACAGATGCTGTCGCAGTGGTTTCTGTTCATCATGCTGGTTGTGGCACAGCTGCTGTCGCAGTGGTTTCTGTTCCTCATGCTGGTTGTGGCACAGATGCTGTCCCAAAGGTTTCTGTTCATCATGCTGGTTGTGGCACAGCTGCTGTCGCAGTGGTTTCTGTTCCATCATGCTGGTTGTGGCACAGATGCTGTTGCCTTGGTTTCTGTTCCTCATGCTGGTTGTGGCACAGATGCTGTCGCCGTGGTTTCTGTTCCTCATGCGGGTTGTGGCACAGACGCTGTCCCAATGGTTTCTGTTCATAGTGCTGGTTGTGGCACAGCTGCTGTCGCCGTGGTATCTGTTCATCGTGCTGGTTGTGGCACAGATGCTGTTGCCTTGGTTTCTGTTCCTCATCCTGGTTTTGGCACAGCTGCTGTCGCCATGGTTTCTGTTCATCATGCTGGTTGTGGCACAGATGCTGTCGCTGTGGTTTCTGTTCATCATGCTGGTTGTGGCACAGATGCTGTCACTGTGGTTTCTGTTCTTCATGCTGGTTTTGGCACAGATCCTGTCGCCGTGGTTTCTGTTCCTCATGCTGGTTGTGGCACAGATGCTGTCGCCGTGGTTTCTGTTCCTCATGCGGGTTATGGCACAGACGCTGTCCCAATGGTTTCTGTTCATAGTGCTGGTTGTGGCACAGCTGCTGTCGCCGTGGTTTCTGTTCATCGTGCTGGTTGTGGCACAGATGCTGTTGCCTTGGTTTCTGTTCCTCATCCTGGTTTTGGCACAGCTGCTGTCGCCATGGTTTCTGTTCATCATGCTGGTTGTGGCACAGATGCTGTCACTGTGGTTTGTGTTCTTCATGCTGGTTTTGGCACAGATGCTGTCGCCTTGGTTTGTGTTCCTCATGCTGGTTGTGGCACAGACATTGTTGCTGTGGTTTCTGTTCATCATGCTGGTTGTGTCACAGCTGCTGTCCCAATGGTTTCTTATCATCATGCTGGTTGTGGCACAGCTGCGGTCGCCCTGGTTTCTGTTCATCATGCTGCTTGTGGCACAGCTACGGGCGCCGTGTTTTCTGCTCATCATGCTGCTTGTGGCATTGATGCTGTCACCGTGGTTTCTGCTCCTTATTCTGGTTGTGGCACAGATGCTGTCGCCGTGGTTTCTGTTCCTCATGCTGGTTGTGGCACAGCTGCTGTCGCCATGGTTTCTGCTCCTAATGCTGGTTGTGGTACAGATGCTCTGGCCTAGGTTTCTATTCCTCATGCTGGTTGTGGCACAGACGCTGTCCCAATGGTTTCTATTTATCATGCTGGTTGTGCCACAGATGCTGTCTGCTTGGTTTCTGTTCATCATGCTGATTGTGGCACAGATGCTGTCCCAATGGTTTCCGTTCATCCTGCTGGTTGTGGTACAGATGCTGTCGCCGTGGATTCTGTTCCTAATGCTGGTTGTGGCACAGATCCTGTTGCCTTGGTTTGTGTTCCTCATGCTGGTAGTGGCACAGATGCTGTCACCGTGGTTTCTGTTCATCATGCTGGTTGTGGCACAGACGCTGTCCCAATGGTTTCTGTTCATCGTGCTGGTTGTGGCGCAGATGCTGTCGGCTTGGTTACTGTTCATCATGCTGGTTGTAGCACAGATGCTGTCGCAGTGGTTTCTGTTCATCATGCTGGTTGTGGCACAGCTGCTGTCGCAGTGGTTTCTGTTCCTCATGCTGGTTGTGGCACAGATGCTGTCCCAAAGGTTTCTGTTCATCATGCTGGTTGTGGCACAGCTGCTGTCGCAGTGGTTTCTGTTCCATCATGCTGGTTGTGGCACAGATGCTGTTGCCTTGGTTTCTGTTCCTCATGCTGGTTGTGTCACAGCTGCTGTCGCCGTGGTTTCTGTTCATCATGGTGGTTGTGGCACACATGCTGTTACCTTGGTTTCTGTTCCTCATGCAGGTTGTGGCGCAGATGCTGTCGCAGTGGTTTCTATTCATCATGTCGGTTGTGGCACAGATCCTGTCGCCGTGGTTTCGGTTCCTCGTACTGGTTGTGGCACAGACGTTGTCGCCGTGGTTTCAGTTCCTCGTACTGGTTGTGGCACAGATGCTGTCGCAGGGGTTTCTGTTCATCATGCTGGTTGTAGTAGAGATGCTGTCGCTGTGGTTTCTGTTCCTCATGCTGGTTATGGCACAGCTGCTGTCCCAATGGTTTCTGTTCCTCATGCTGGTTGTGGGACAGACGTGGTCGCCGTGGTTTCTGTTCATCATGCTAGTTGTGGCACAGATGGTGTCGCCATGGTTTCTGTTCATCATGCTGGTTGTGGTACAGATGCTGTCGCCGTGGTTTCTGTTCCTCATGCTGGTTGTGGCACAGATCCTGCGCCATGATTTCTGTTCCTAATGCTGGTTGTGGCACAGATCCTGTTGCCTTGGTTTGTGTTCCTCATGCTGGTTGTGGCACAGACGTTGTTGCCGTGGTTTCTGTTCATCATGCTGGTTGTGGTACATTTCCTGTCCCAATGGTTTCTGTTCATCATGCTGGTTGTTGTACAGCTGCTGTCGCTGTGGTTTATTTCATCATGCTGGTTGTGGCAGAGACGCTGTCCTAATGATTTCTGCTCCTCATTCTGGTTGTGGCACAGCGGCTGCTGCTGTGGTTTGCGTTCATCATGCTGGTTGTGGCACAGATGCTGTATTCGTGGTTTCTGTTCATCATGCTGGTTGTGGCACAGATGCTGTCGCCGTGGTTTCTGTTCCTCATGCTGGTTATGGCACAGCTGCTGTCCCAATGGTTTCTGTTCCTCATGCTGGTTGTGGCACAGATGCTGTCGCCGTGGTTTCTGTTCATCTTGGTGGTTGTGGCACAGATGCTGTCGGCTTCGTTTCTGTTCATCATGCGGGTTGTGGCACAGCTGCTGTCGCCGTGGTTTCTGTTCCTCATGCTAGTTGTGGAACAGCTGCTGTCCCAATGGTTTCTGTTCCATCATGCTGGTTGTGGCACAGGCGATGTCGCCGTGGTTTCTGTTCCCCATGCTGGTTGTGGCAGAGCTGCTGTCCCAATGGTTTCTGTTCTTCATGCTGGTTGTTGTACAACTGCTGTCGCTGTGGTTTCTTTCATCATGCTGGTTGTTGTACAGCTGCTGTCGCTGTGGTTTCTTTCATCATGCTGGTTGTGGCACAGACGCTGTCCCAATGGTTTCTGTACATCGTGCTGGTTGTGGCGCAGATGCTATCGCCACGGTTTCTGTACCTCATGCTGGTTTTGGTTCCCATGCTTTATCTATGTTCCTAGTTCCATCCACAGTCTACATGCTTCTGGTAGATGAGCTTGTGACTGCTCCCTTGTGTGCTGTAAACATTCCATGTACCCAGGGGCTGTAGAAGTTTCCTACTCTGTGTGTGTTTTCTGTTTGCATTTGCATCACCCTTTGCTCTTTGCAATCTGCAGGATACTAATCATAAGGAAACAATGTTAGTGCTATGTCCTACCCCTAAATCTGTATTGCTTGCTCCCTGTATCTACAGGCACCAAAAATACAAGCTCCTACAAAGGAAGTATTTTCTTCTGCCAAACTTACCCCTGGTAGTACCAAAACTTCCAGATCATGTAGTGTTGAAGATCTGATGAGATACCTGCGTGAGGATCCTATGAAGGGCGTTCGGGAGTTTGCCCGTGCCAAAGGCTGTGGCGCTGAATTCAAACTAGTCGAGGTGACAGGATCACCGGACAATCCTCGGTAAGTCTTTTCCATGAGTAAGCAGATGAGTGTACACTAGTCTAATACCTGCACTTAAATCAAAATCTCTTTTGTTACAAGGGCCCAGACCACAAATATATGGAACTTAACCTTGAGTTTATAATGTGATTTAATATATATATATATATAGTGTTAAAACTCCCACAACCTCCGAACGGCGAAGAAGGAGAGACGGACCACAGGAATCTTCAGGCAAGATATTTATTCGACCAATTCTCTCAGCATAACATGACGCGTTTCGGGCTCGAGAGCCCTTGTTCACATGCGGAGACAAATTGCACTGAGTGTTTTTTAAGCGCTGCATAGTATCCACCCACTTCCTGATCACATGGTACTAGACCAAGAAAACAGACTTGGTGAGATACAGTGGAAAACATCAACATCACATTGCACAATGTTTGTTAGAACACAACATAATTATATAATGATAAGATAATTACGGTTAGTATTTCATGTAATGTAAAATACGGAAATATATTATTAGCAAAATTCCGGCTAAGCTTGTTGTATAAATACGTTGATATGACAGGATAAATCCTTGAAGAACAACCAAACAACAAGAAAGGTGAAGCAGTGCCAGGTAGATAAATTTCCCGTATGGTTTACCAATAAGTATGGGAACTAACAATCTGTACAAGTGCAAAAGGTGCATAGCAACATTTTCAATAATAGTGCAAAACCGTTCAAAAGTGCAAAATATTGGGGAGTATGTGCAAATGTGTGTGTGTGTGTGTGTGTGTGTGTGTGTATATATATATATATATATATATATATATTAGTTAGGATCGTGTTTCCATAGGAAATCCGCAACATTCTATTTGGAATAACTTTGGCGCCGATTGACGAATCCTCGCAAAATTTTCAAAATAGGTGGGGCGCTCTGCTCCGCTCCTTCCCTGAAAGTCTCGGGGGGATTCGTCAAGCGGGGGCTGAGAAAAAGGGGGGGTCCCAAAACGCGTTTTCCCCATGCATTTTTCCATAGGACCTTTAGTCCAAGCTACAGCCCGAACGGCTGAACAGAATTACTTGAAATTTGGCAGAGAGGTAGTCCTCAGGTCAGGGATGTGCCTTTTGCAGGTCTGGTGTAAATCTGTTCAGTATTTCCTGAGAAAATAGCATTTAAAAGCATATATATATCTATAGGCGCGCACCGTGCGCGTACGGTAAAACTTACCGTACGCGCACGCTGCCGTGCGCGAGCGGGATTCTGATTGGTTGTTAGATCTTAGTAAACATTTGAATCGGTCGAAACCAGGAAGTGTCGGCCGCCATTTTGTCTCTCGCAGTCTGAGGGGGTGAAAAACAAAGGTGGAGAACGTGAAAAGGGGGCAGGGTGGACAATTCCTGACCCCCTAGCCTTTGTCAGGGGGTCCCAGAAGGACCCCCAAGGGCCAAAATTTCTTTAAATGTTTTTTCGAAAAATCGCGGAGTGCGCGTAGCATGCGCGTACGGTACAAACCGAAAAATTCCGTAAAATGCGTAGCGTGCGGTGCGCGAAGCGCACCGCGCGCGTACGGTACGCGCACGGTGAAAAACCTTAAAAAAATAAATACATAACTTAGCATTTAAAAAACCGTACAAATTCACTGAAAAAACCATAGGTTTCACACACGTTATAGTTAGGAATTAGCATTTAAAAAACCTTGCAAATTCACTTAAAAAACCATAGGTTTCACACATGTTATAGTTAGCTGGACATTTCACTCGTGAAAAACCATTGAAATTCCCCCGTTATAGTTAGTGCAGGCAACTATAACTCACGCGACCGCAATCCTCTGCTGATGACGTCAGATATTACATCACTGATGACATATGTGTCTTTCTGAAAAAAAAATTTTTGTAATATATGTATAGCTAAAAATTAATGGAAGAAGACATGGGTAAATAAGTGTCTAAATACAGTGATGTAATATCTGACGTCATCAGCAGAGGATTGCGGTCGCGTGAGTTATAGTTGCCTCGGCTCGGCGACCTCGTAGGCAGTCAGCTGGTTATGGCAGAGCCTCGATCCAGGAGGGGGTCTGTGAACCGGCAACAGCCATTCACCGGTTAAAACTTGAAGCAACTCGCAATTCTTTTTCCTGAAGGAAAATTACGGGCACAGACCACTGTTATACCAGAACAGTTTGCTTTATTCATTTCCCATTTTCGATGTCCAGGACGCGTTTCGGCCGTCCAAGCAGCCTTGATCACCTGACCACACGCATTGACAAGCCCTCAATTTAAAGTGCTAGTGCTGATTACGTAAGTAGTAAACATGGAAAAGTTACTGTTTGTATCGTCATTTTTCACATAGTCATATATTGCTAATGCAAAAACAATTACCTAGAAGAAAATTCATGTCATGAGTGATGTAATATGTGACATCATGAGCAGAGGATTGCGGGCGCGCGGGTTATAGCTATCTGAAGTAACTATAACGGGGGAATTTCATTGGTTTTTTACGAGTGAAATATCCACCTAACTATAACATGTGTGAAACCTATGGTTTTTTAAGTGAATATATATATATATTTACATTCTACTGGCGGTCGCCAGTAGATAGTTATAATTAGGACCGTGTTTCCATAGGAAATCCGCAACATTCTATTTGGAAAAACTTTGGCGCCGGTAGACGAATCCTCGCGAAATTTTCAAAATAGGTGGGGCACTCCGCTCCGCTCCTACCCTGAAAGTCTCGGGGGGGATTCGTCAAGCGGGGGCTGAGAAAAAAGCGGGGTCCCAAAACGCGTTTTCCCCATGCAATTTTCCATAGGGACCTTTAGCCCAAGGTACAGCCTGAACGGCTGAACAGAATTACTTGAAATTTGGCAGAGAGGTACTCCTCAGGTCAGGGATGTGCCTTTTGCAGGTCTGGTGTCAATCTGTTCAGTAGTTCCTGAGAAAATCAAAAGTAAAATCATATATATATGTGGGCGGAGCCTAACCACACATCTCATCCTGAGATCTGATTGGCTGTCAGCACTTCATCCAAGAAGTGTTGGCAGCAATCTTGGGACCAATATACATGATAGCACCTCATTAAAAGGCATTGCAGTTAATAGAAGGTTTTAAGACTTTAGTTACATTATAAATCATTTGTTGATGGTACCATACTCATTTTAGGAATTGTGGTATGTTCTAAGGTGATTTCACCATGTGAAAAAGCCTTCTGCTGGGATATCATGATTGAGAGAAAAATATTTTCTCATGCTTTTCCCACAGAGGTTTGGAAGGTGATCTATAAGCTAAACTGAGAGCTTATTTTCTGTAAATTCACATTATCTTTCTCAGTCATGTGAGAATGAAGTCTGACATTCTCAGTAAAACATGTACATCCAACAAGGGCAGAGACTGTCAGTTGATTCCTTTGTGTTCTACTGCAGCTTCCCAGAGTGTTCCAAAGAACAACTAGAGCGCTAACAGTCCTACTTATGATAAACGTATGGCACACCTGAAGCCATCTTGCTTGGATTAAAGTGGTAACTCTTAAAACATTTAATTTAAAAAGGAACACAATGAGGGTGTTCATTTTTTCATAAAAAATATGATTAGTGCTGCAGAAAGAAAAATGTGGGCACATTTTGAGTGACTTCTCAAATCCTCTTCTATTTCATTAAAAAATTCTGACATGCAGACTTAAACATGCACTTTCAATACCAGCAGCAGTTTTCCCTGGTGAGCAGTAGCTTTACTACAGTGATCTAATGAGCAAAAAGAGTGCTAACATTCTGAATTTATGGCAAATGTGTGACACATCTGAATGCCTTTGGAATCAAAGTAAAAAACTAAAAGTATTTCCTACTGAGGAGACTGCAGTAAATGAGGAAATTAGGAAACTTCATAACAAATAAGTCTGCCAAGATGGCCACCAGAGACAAAAGAGCCCAAATGTAGCCCAGATGTAGCCCAAGTATATCCCAATGACAGAATGTCCCAGAGTGTTCTTAAAAACAACTAGAGCGCTTACTGTCTTCATTATGACAAAAGTATGGCACACCTGAAGCCATCTTGATTGGAATAAACTGGTAACACTTAAAACATTTAATTTAAAAAGGAACACAATGAGGGGGTTCATTTTGCCATAGAAATTATGATTAATGCTGAAGAAAGAAAATGAGGGCACATTTTGAGTGACTTCTCAAATCCTCTTCTATTTCATTAAAAAATTCTGACATGCAGACTGAAACATGCACTTTTAATACCAGGAGCAGACTTCCATGGTGAACAGTAGTTTTACTACAGTGATCTAATGAGCAACTAGAGTGCTAACATTCAGAATTTATGGCAAATGTGTGACATATCTGAATACCTTCATGATGGAATCAAAGTAAAAAACTGAAAGCATTTCCTACTGAGGAGACTGCAGTACATGAGGAAATTAGGAAACTTCATAACAAATAAATCTCCCAAGATGGCCACCGGAGACAAAAGAGCCCAAATGTAGCCCAAAATCACCCAGATGTAGCCCAAATATAGCCCAATGACAGAAGTGTGCAA
Source organism: Triturus cristatus (assembly GCF_964204655.1). Taxonomy (NCBI): domain Eukaryota; kingdom Metazoa; phylum Chordata; class Amphibia; order Caudata; family Salamandridae; genus Triturus; species Triturus cristatus. The sequence goes on from NC_140590.1 coordinate 1,867,789,427, forward strand.
AACACTTATTATTTTGTGTTTTTGCAGTGTTATATAGTGCAGACTTGTCAGGTATTGGAGTGCTTTACATGAGCATTGGTTACATCACACAAGAACAAATTCATTTTGGTTGTAGACATGGGGAGACTAAGTGATTTGACCAGAATCACAGAATGTCGAGCTGAAGCAGAAACTTCAACCTGGTTCCCCAGTTGCAAAGTCTGCAGTTCTGGAAGTAACACCACATCCTCTCCCCTAAGTGCAACATTTAATCAAGTGATAAAAAAACCATAAAGGTAACAAATAATTTAAAAGTGCTTTCTCGCTATTTGAAAACTCAGAAAACATGTCCTTATTTTAGTCTTTTAGAGCACTAACCATAATTTTGATGCCAATAAGACCCTCTCATATATGTAATTTCTAAAGGAAATGCTCTAGGTATTACAGTTTTGATTACATCAAGATGACGTCAGGCGTTCCACACTTTTGTAATAAATACAGAATGTTAGCAATCTAGTTGTTCATTAGGATACTGTTGAGAGGCAGAGGCCAGGGGCACGGACTCTGAAAATTGAAGGCAGGTAGGAGGGTGCAAAGGCAACAATTTAACCACACTGAGCAGGCAGGAAGGGCCGTGGCAGCACAACAGACTATGGAGGGCAGTGGAAAGGGGGGCAGGGGCAACAAACCAACAATACGGGACTTGCAAGAGAGGCTGTGGCAATGTAATAGACCATTGTGGGCAGAAGGAAGAGGCAATGGTAGTACAACCATACATGCCAACAGACCCGATTCAGCCAGGAAACGTCCAATGTTTTTAAGCTCAAATGGGCTTTATTTGATCTGGTTCCTGTCTACAATCTCCTCTTTTTCAATGTAACTCAAAGGGGAAAATCAATACCCCAGTTTTTTTTCTAAATCTCCCTCTTACCAAGTTCAAAATGTTCGCAAGTATGGTACATTGGATCATGGAAGGGAATGGGGTAGGGACATGGACTTGGATAACAGAGGACAGGAGGGACATGGAGAGGTGCACCAAACTGACCCTGCAGGGCAGGCATCAGGGTTTGCAGCAGCACAATACACCACACAGGGTATGCGGGACGGGAGTGCAGCACAACAATCCATAGAAAGCAAGAGGGAGGGGACAGGACCATGCACATGGACAACAGAGAACAGAGGGGCAAGAGGCAGGACCATAATGGACAGACAGGAGAGAAAGCTGCAGCATAACAGACCATAAAGGGCAGGAGGGATGGATCGGGGGCATTACAATGGAACAGACAAGCCAGGAGGGAGGGAGTAGGGGTCTGCACATGTAAACAGAGGGCTGGGGGCAAGGGGGCAGGGCAGGAGCAGCAAGATAGCCATGGAGGTCAGGCAGGATGGGCACTAGAAGCAAGACACACCATGAAGAGCAACAGTGAGACTGTGATGGCATACACACAGACCATGGAGGGAAGGTGGGAGGTGTTCAGGGGCAGCTAACTGACCACACAGGGAAGGTGGGAGGGGCCATGGCAGCACAGAAGACCATGCATGGCAAGTGGGAGGGTTAGTGGTAGCACAATGGCTATGATGGGCAAGAAGGAGGGTGCAGGGGCATGCACAAAGGACGATGGAGGATAGAAGGGTGGGTCAGGACCTGTGCACAGACAAAGTTCAGGGGAAGGGGCCTCACAACAGACCGCACGGAGCAGGCAGGAGGAGCAGTTGCAGCACAACAGACCAGGGAGGGCAGAAGGGTGTGGCAGTACAATGGACCATGTAGGACAGGAGGAAGAGGATAGGGGCATGGCATGTGGACAGGCAGGGTGGAGGTGGCAGGGACAGGTTACAGTCATCTGACGATGCTAGGCAGGTGGGAGGGGAGTGGCAGCTCAACAGAACACTCAGAGTAGATAGGAGTGGCAGGTCCATGGAACATAGTGGGCAAAAAGGATGGAGCAGGGGCATGCACAAAGACATCGAAGGGCCGGGGGAAGGAGAATAGGGGCAGCAAGCTAAGCACAGAGTTTAAGCAGGAGGTCAATGATGGGGCATAGAATTGGGCAATGGAGGGCAGGAGGAGTGGACTGGTACATCATACTAAATTGAGGGCAGTGGCAGCACATCAGACCATGCATGGCAGGAGGGAGGAGGCTAGTCCATGGATTCACACAACAGAGGATAGGGAGGAGGGGGATGGGGCAGCAAGCTAACTGTTCAGAGAAGGCGGGTATTAGGAACTTTATTGTTTTTAAAACGTGGGTCTGTGCGAACTACTTAAAATATGAACAAGTATACAGCATAATCTCACTTTTATTCATGAAGAAAAGGACATTTGTGACTGTGACTCCGGGCTCACTTGGCAGAAACGCCCCCTGACCCTCCACCCCCTATCGCAAAATGTAATTCCCGTGAAAAGGGTAGGTGAACACAGTGTTATATAGAACATAGTCCTGAGAGCACGATTGAAAATGAAAACTAGATATAGTGTATGGTATAAACTATGCACCAAAAAGTGTGATATAAGATGAACCGGGCGTGAAATATAATATGCAATACATTGTGCGCAATGACAGATTCATTGGAGAGCGCGAGATAGCACAGGCACTAGCGCGTGCTATGCGATATGCGCCTTGGAGTGTAATATGCACAGGGCAGTGTTGTGTAACCTAACTAGTCTCTAAAGTTGTAATATAAAATATGTCCTGGGGAGTGTAACGTTGCATATGCACTGTGACAAAGATATGGATCCCAGATTGTAATATGTATGGCATAGCACTGTGCGTTATAACATAGGCATCGAGGAAGGCACGTTAGATGGGGCAATATAACCCGTGCGAAGACAATTGTGGCATGACATATTCACGGGGTGGTGTTACAGTGCACATGGGCTAGAGAGTGTCATAGCATATGCACTAGCTAGTGGAATATAACACAGAGGTGTGTGGCACTCAGCAGGCAATGGTGGGTGTAACACAGCATTGGGCTCTGCCAGGAGCGCGCTGTGACTCTCAAGTGATGTTCGTCCCCTTTCCAGAGAGTAAAATTAAAAGTATTACACATCCGGCAGTGGATGTGTGTTTTATTAACCGTGAGGGGGGTTTCTTGCATAGTTTTGGACGAATTTTTGTCGAATCCCCTTTGAATGGCTTGGTGTGCATGTGTATTAAATGTGCCCGTCAATAGCTACCCATGTTTGTATAAATAAACGACAAGGGTGTCTACCGGGATTAGGCACGGTAGGGCATCAGACATGTCAGAGCTTCACTAGTGGTGTAAATACATTCCACGTGGATTCATTGTATGCATAGTCGCCTTTTAATGAATATCACACAAATCGTCATGGTGATAGGTATGTACGGTTTGTCCAGCATGTCCTAGGTGTTTCTATAAATATATATTTTTTAAAAATAATAAAAAACAGTGGCCGGCCCTGGGGATTGGGGTCAAAAAAATATAATTAGGAGACAGGCCCTGGGGGATGGGGTCATCAGGGCCAATAAATTAGAATAAGAAGGCGAACCACACAGCCCCCCTTCTTAAAAAATTAAAATAAATAAAAGACTGGCATCGTGCCGGAGGCCACGCCCCCTCCTTGCAGCACTCTGCAAACGCGCCCCCTGGCCAGTTGTAAGTTGAGGAATTAATTCCTCTTCAATACTGAGGGTCCCTGAGGGCCAACTAGCCCAACAGGCATCTCCAGTATGCACCAGGGAGCTGCGCTGCAGACAGGTGTTCTGAGGCCAAGCCCCTTTTTACACCTCTCTGCAACGCAGCTCTGTGGCGCTTACTGGAGGTACCTAGTGGTCTAGTTTGACCCTAGGGACCCTTAGGATTCAAGGGGACTTAATCTCTCAACTTAGAACAGCCACAGGGCGCGTTTACACAGTGGTGAAGGGAGGGGACGGGGCCTGAGGTGACGTGTGCAGACACGCACTATGGCACGTTTTAAATTGGGGATATAATTTTCCTTCAATACTGAGGGCCCCTGGGGGCTAACTAGCCCACCAAGTGCTTCCAGTAAGCGCCACTGAGCTGCATTGCAGAGAGGTGGTCCAGGCCGTGCCACTTTTTACACCTCTCTGCAACGCAGCTCTGTGACACTTACTGGAGGTACCTACTGGGCTAGTTGGACCCTAGGGACCCTCAGGATTCAAATGAACTTAATCTCCCAACTAAAAACGGACACAGGGCGTGTTTACACAGTGGTGAAGGGAGGGGACGGGGCCTGAGTTAATGTGTGCAAAAACGCCCTGTGGCCTGTTTTAAGAGGTAGTTTTAATCCCCCTGCCCTATTACATACTAGGGGCTTACAGAGGAGGTCATGCTAATCACAGGGAGACCCCAACGCATAATGTTCCCTAGTGTATGTAGGTGTTTTCACTGTATTCTAAGTGTCTTTTAACATAGCACTGGCTCTAGGACTGGTTAGTCAGACTCAGTTACCACCAGTATCCGTCTGAAAAAGTTGAGGGTACAGGATAATTTTGCAACAAGGCTTCTTTCTGCTCTTCTTTTTGTTCTTTCTGCACGTTATCCTTCTTCCTAAACTTTTCTTAGTCTTTGAGGACTTCTGTTGCTTCATTCTGCACTTCTTTTTTTTCTTTCTGTGCATTTTTTCTTCTTTCTTAACATGTCCTATCTCTGTAGGCATAGTTAGAAATTAGCATTTAAAAAACCTTTGAAATTCACAGAAAAGACCATAGGTTTCAGGCACGTTATAGTTAGGAATTAGCATTTAAAAAACCTCAGAAATTCACTGAAAAAACCATAGGTTTCAGGGGTGTTATAGTTAGCTGGACTTTTCACTTGTACAAAACCATTGAAATTCCCCCGTTATAGTTAGTTCAGCTAACTATAACTCGCGCGCCCGCAATGCACTGCTGATGACGTCACATATTATATCACTCATGACATGGTCAGTGACATCACTCATGACATCACTGATGACATCATCCTTGTGATAGAGTGGCAGACCTCCTCTCACCCTAATATAACCTTCGATGTCTTTGTGCATGCCCCTGCTCCATCCTTTTTGCCCACCATGTTCCATGGACCTGCCACTCCTATCTACTCTGAGTGTTCTGTTGAGCTGCCACTCCCCTCCCACCTGCCTAGCATTGTCAGATGACTGTAACCTGTCCCTGCCACCTCCACCCTGTCTGTCCACATGCCATGCCCCTATCCTCTTCCTCCTGTCCTACATGGTCCATTGTACTGCCACACCCTTCTGCCCTCCCTGGTCCGTTGTGCTGCAACTGCTCCTCCTGCCTGCCCGTGCGGTCTGTTGTGAGGCCCCTTTCCCTGAACTTTCTTGTCTGTGCACAGGTCCTGACCCTCCCTTCTATCCTCCATCGTCCTTTGTGCATGCCCCTGCACCCTACTTCTTGCCCATCATAGCCATTGTGCTGCCACTAACCCTCCCACTTGCCATGCATGGTCTTCTGTGCTGCCATGGCCCCTCCCACCTTCCCTGTGTGGTCAGTTAGCTGCCCCTGACCCCCTCCCACCTTCCCTCCATGGTCTGTGTGTATGCCATCACAGTCTCAGTGTTGCTCTTCATGGTGTGTCTTGCTTCTAGTGCCCATCCTGCCTGACCTGCATGGCTATCTTGCTGCTCCTGCCCTGCCCCCTTGCCCCCAGCCCTCTGTTTACATGTTCAGACCCCTACTCCCTGCCTCCTGGCTTGTCTGTTCCATTGTAATGCCCCTGATCCGTCCCTCCTGCCCTTTATGGTCTGCTATGCTGCAGCTTTCTCTCCTGTCTGTCCATTATGGTCAGCTAGCTACCATTGCCTCTTGCCCCTCTGTTCTCTGTTGTCCATGTGCATGGTCCTGTCCCCTCCCTCTTGCTTTCTATGGATTGTTGTGCTGCACTCCCGCCCCGCATGCCCTGTGTGGTGTATTGTGCTGCTGCAAACCCTGATGCCTGCCTTGCAGGGTCAGTTTGGTGCACCTCTCTATATCCCTCCTATCCTCTGTTATCCAAGTCCATGTCCCTACCCCATTTCCTTCCATGATCCAATGTACCATACTTGCGAACATTTTGAACTTGGTAAGAGGGAGATTTTGAAAAAAAACTGGGGTATTGATTTTCCCCTTTGAGTTACATTGAAAAAGAGGAGATTGTAGACAGGAGACAGATCAAATAAAGCCCATTTGAGCTTAAAAACATTGGACGTTTCCTGGCTGAATCGGGTCTGTTGGCATGTATGGTTGTACTACCATTGCCTCTTCCTTTTGCCCACAATGGTCTATTACATTGCCACAGCCTCTCTTGCAAGTCCTGTATTGTTGGTTTGTTGCCCCTGCCCCCCTTTCCACTGCCCTCCATAGTCTGTTGTGCTGCCACGGCCCTTCCTGCCTGCTCAGTGTGGTTAAATTGTTGCCTTTGCACCCTCCTACCTGCCTTCAATTTTCAGAGTCCGTGCCCCTGGCCTCTGCCTCTCAACAGTATCCTAATGAACAACTAGATTGCTAACATTCTGTATTTATTACAAAAGTGTGGAACGCCTGACGTCATCTTGATGTAATCAAAACCGTAATACCTAGAGCATTTCCTTTAGAAATTACATATATGAGAGGGTCTTATTGGCATCAAAATTATGGTTAGTGCTCTAAAAGACTAAAATAAGGACATATTTTCTGACTTTTCAAATAGCGACAAAGCACTTTTAAATTATTTGTTATCTTTGTTTTTTTTATCCAGTTGACCACTTGAATAAATGTTGCACTTAGGGGAGAGGATGTGGTGTTACTTCCAGAACTGCAGACTTTGCAACTGGGGAACCAGGTTGGAGTTTCTGCTTCAGCTCGACATTCTGTGATTCTGGTCAAATCACTTAGTCTCCCCATGTCTACAACCAAAATGAATTTGTTCTTGTGTGATGTAACCAATGCTCATGTAAAGCACTCCAATACCTGACAAGTCTGCACTATATAACACTGCAAAAACACAAAATAATAAGTGTTTTGCACACTTCTGTCTTTGGGCTATATTTGGGCTACATCTGGGTGATTTTGGGCTACATTTGGGCTCTTTTGTCTCCGGTGGCCATCTTGGGAGATTTATTTGTTATGAAGTTTCCTAATTTCCTCATGTACTGCAGTCTCCTCAGTAGGAAATGCTTTCAGTTTTTTACTTTGATTCCATCATGAAGGTATTCAGATATGTCACGCATTTGCCATAAATTCTGAATGTTAGCACTCTAGTTGCTCATTAGATCACTGTAGTAAAACTACTGTTCACCATGGAAGTCTGCTCCTGGTATTAAAAGTGCATGTTTCAGTCTGCATGTCAGAATTTTTTAATGAAATAGAAGAGGATTTGAGAAGTCACTCAAAATGTGCCCTCATTTTCTTTCTTCAGCATTAATCATAATTTCTATGGCGAAATGAACCCCCTCATTGTGTTCCTTTTTAAATTAAATGTTTTAAGTGTTACCGGTTTATTCCAATCAAGATGGCTTCAGGTGTGCCATACTTTTGTCATAATGAAGACAGTAAGCGCTCTAGTTGTTTTTAAGAACACTCTGGGACATTCTGTCATTGGGCTATACTTGGGCTACATCTGGGTGATATTTGGGCTACATTTGGGCTCTTTTGTCTCTGGTGGCCATCTTGGGAGACTTATTTGTTATGAAGTTTCCTAATTTCCTCATTTACTGCAGTCTCCTCAGTAGGAAATACTTTCAGTTTTTTACTTTGATTCCATCAAGCAGGCATTCAGATGTGTCACACATTTGCCATAAATTCAGAATGTTAGCACTCTTTTTGCTCATTAGATCACTGTAGTAAAGCTACTGCTCACCAGGGAAAACTGCTGCTGGTATTGAAAGTGCATGTTTCAGTCTGCATGTCAGAATTTTTTAATGAAATAGAAGAGGATTTGAGAATTCACTCAATGTGCCCTAATTTTTCTTTCTGCAGCACTAATCATACTTTTTATGGAAAAATTAACCCCCTCATTTTGTTCCTTTTTAAATTAAATGTTTTAAGAGTTACCACTTTAATCCAAGCAAGATGGCTTCAGGTGTGCCGTACGTTTATCATAAGTAGGACTGTTAGCGCTCTAGTAGTTCTTTGGAACACTCTGGGAAGCTGCAGTAGAACACAAAGGAATCAACTGACAGTCTCTGCCCTTGTTGGATGTACATGTTTTACTGAGAATGTCAGACTTCATTCTCACACGACTGAGAAAGATAATGTGAATTTACAGAAAATAAGCTCTCAGTTTAGCTTATAGATCACCTTCCAAACCTCTGTGGGAAAAGCATGAGAAAATATTTTTCTCTCAATCATGATATCCCAGCAGAAGGCTTTTTCACATGGTGAAATCACCTTAGAACATACCACAATTCCTAAAATGAGTATGGTACCATCAACAAATGATTTATAATGTAACTAAAGTCTTAAAACCTTCTATTAACTTCAATGCTTTTTAATGAGGTGCTATCATGTATATTGGTCCAAAGATGGCTGCCAACACTTCTTGGATGAAGTGCTGACAGCCAATCAGATCTCAGGATGAGATGTGTGGTTAGGCTCCGCCCACATATGTATATGATTTTACTTTTGATTTTCTCAGGAACTACTGAACAGATTGACACCAGACCTGCAAAAGGCACTTCCCTGACATGAGGACTACCTCTCTGCCAAATTTCAAGTAATTCTGTTCAGCCGTTCGGGCTGTACCTTGGACTAAAGGTCCCTATGGAAAATTGCATGGGGAAAACGCGTTTTGGGATCCCCCTTTTTTCCTCAGGCCCCGCTTGACGAATCCCCCCGAGACTTTCAGGGTAGGAGCGGAGCACCCCACCTATTTTGAAAATTTCGCGAGGATTCGTCAACCGGCGCCAAAGTTATTCCAAATAGAATGTTGTGGATTTTCCGGGGGGCGTGGTTTGGACGCCGGGGAAGATGGCGGCTTAGTGCGCTGCTCCTCCCGTGGTCGTGTAATCCGAAGCAGCTGACGGAGTCAAATGCGAGTCATGCGAGCGGAAAACGACTGATATGGCGATCGGAGTGCGAGGCCCGACTCTGGTCCAAATTTGAGACGCCTGGGCAGTCGCGTTGGAGAGTTATCGCCGAATCCCCTGGAGGCGGATGCCGAGCGAGACATGAGGCAGTGAGACCTTGTCGAGCGGAAAGCGGAGGCCAGCGTTAAAGATATCGTCGCAACGAGTAACGGTCCGCCGTGGAAGGTCGTGAGATACACATGATGTAATGCGTGTATGTGGACACTTCCAGGTTGGACCGCGGTGGCGTTCCCCGTCAGGAGAGAACACGCGGACGCGCAAGATGGCGGCGATGGGGGTCCCTGAATCCCGGTCTCGGTGAGCGACTCGACGGTTATATGAGGAAGGTCAGTGGGGGACACGCTACTGGTTCGAAGCTGGCGCTTACGCACACGAACGGGGAGTGCTTTTGGAGTTGTGGCTCTCACCGCCATGGGCTGGGTCAGCAGTGAATTACTGAGGTTCGGATAAACACAAAATGGCGGCGGCGGTGACGGCTAAGTTCCCCGGAGCACCAGCGAATTCCTGAAACAGATGGAATATTGTATTCGAGCGAGGTCACTGGGGGCCGCTGATGCAATTTGGATGCAAACTGGATGGAAACTGGTTGGTGGACTCACGGCGACCTGGATGGAGGAAGTAAGGCTGCGCGTTGCGCATACGAGTGCATAGAAGAGCAAGTGCATCAGAAGTGCATAAGAAATGCAGCCGCGTTGGAGTGTGTGAATGGCCATAAATGATCACAATGAAGCTTAGGATCCCTAACGAAGGCAATGAGCCTGAATGAGACGGTGGAAAGAGGATTTGTAGATGTATGCCGACTTCAGAAGTACGGAAAATAATGCTAAACTCTAATGAAGGACGTGAGTACTGAAGATGCTGGGGGCTTCCTGTTTACATTACATGTACACCAACAGTGTAGCTGATGTCTGAGTGACGCATGGAAGACGAAGTCAGCTAAACAACAGTGAGTCTGTCCTGGAGCTGTGACAACATTGAGGTGCCCTTGCTGGGGTGACTGTCTTTGAGATTTGTGATTGTGCCTGATAGCCTCTGAGTGCGTTTCCAAGATGGGGGACAAAGAGGCAAATAAAGATACCAAGAATTTAAAAAGACTCAAGGCAGAGCCACCCAATCCGATCTCGCCGGTCAAGGGTAAGAAGGATGTAACGGACACAATGGACATAATATTAAATAGATTAGAAGAGGTCAGAGAGATTGCGAAATCTACAAAAGAAGAAATCGTAGCAATTCGCAAAGATATCAGGGAAACCAATGCCAGATTGACGGAGTCGGAATCAAGAATTAGCCGCCTGGAGGATATGGAATCCAAAACATGTAGCTCGTTGAAACAACTACATATTTCCACTGAGCAAATGTCACGGAAGCTGTCGGAATTGGAAGACAGAAATCGAAGGGGGAACCTACGCCTTTTTGGGATTCCGGAGGGGTCAGAAGAAACGTATGGGTCCTGTGTCTCATTTCTAGAAACATGGTTTTCGCAGGCGACTAATCTTAGCTTCCATCACCCACTGGAATTTGACAGAGCGCATAGAGTTCCAGGCAGGATCTTGCCGGGTCAAAGAGGGCCGCGACCAATTGTCTGCAAACCATTGCGATACCAGCATGTGGAACAGATACTATCATTTGTACGCAAAAATAACCATGTGCTATGGAAATCTAGTAAGGTGTTTATATCACAGGACTACAGTAAGGAGACTGTTGACACGAGGAAGGCTTTTCTTGCTTTGCGACCACAGTTGAAGTCGCTGGGTTACCAGTTTGGTTTTGTAGGACCAGCAAAGTTCCGCGTCTTCATCAAAGGATCCCCGCAGGTTTTCACGGACCCGGTGAAACTTAGGCAATGTATGGAGGGAGGTGATGAGCTACATATGGACACGTCAACGGTGGCTTCCACTTCATCATCTAAGTAGAACTCCCTGAATCCATAACAGACTATCATTCCACGGGTCATATGGGGCTATATAATGCTGGTCTCTGATGTTTTGGTCTGTTGTTCCGTTGTAGTGGTGGATTATTTCCAAGGAATAGAGAGGGGGGGAATCTTCTCCTTTGTGTTCTAGGATGACTTGTGCTCTATTCGAGTGTTGGTTACTAACCATGCCTTGCTATATATATCTATTACTTGCTCATTGTTCTGCCCGAAAGTGCCTTTTGTTAGTATGGTTAAGGTCAGGGAAAGTGAGTATTGCAGATTATTACTGTTACTGGTTACTGATAACTTAGGATTTAGTGTTGCCTAAATAGGCTCGGTTATCTAATTATGTTGTTTGGAGGTTGGGTCAATCTCCGGATTGCCGGCACAACTACGTTTTGTGACCATGGGAGGAACACTAGTCTTTCCGTGTCACCATGCCTACTAGTTTAAATCGGGGTGGAGGGGTGGGAGAGGGTGTTTGGGTGGGTGAGGGGGAGGTGGGAGGATGGGAGAGGGAGAGTGGGGGGGATGTGTATTTCTTTTTTGTGTTATTTTGTATTTATGTTATTGCTTATGTTACCATCTACGTCATGTTCCAGCACGCGCCAGGTCCATTTTATTGCCAATGCCTATGTCGATTACACTATCACGATCCTACCTATGCCTATGTCATTTCCAAATGTACCCCAAAATCAGTCTCTTCATATTGTCAGCATCCACGTCGGGGTGGTTGTTACGATCTTGATACTGCGTGTGTCCAGTCGCTATACACTCCTGTTCTAGGACGGTTCCCTTGTTGTTGCCCTTGTAGAATGTACAGGCTGTTTTCAATCCACCATGTTGGCCTTGATTAGTCATGTCATTATCTGCTATTGATACTCCTATAGGCGTGACGAGAGTGAATAAATTGAAATTGCTTTCTTTCAATGTCAAGGGTCTGAACCAGCCAGTCAAGCGCCAAAAGATTCTAGAATATTTACGTAGGCAAAAGGGTGACATTGTGATGCTGCAGGAAACTAAGCTTGAGGCCTCACAATTTCATACCCTTAGGAATAAATTTTTTGTCGAGGTCGCAGGGTCGGAGGCGATAGGGAAGAAAAATGGAGTCCTGACATTGATCGCGAAAAAGTCTAACGTGGACTTACTCTCCTTTGAGTCGGACTCAAAGGGGCGGTGGGTTACGTCCAAGTTGTCGAAGGACGACACTGAATTCTATGTGACAAATGTTTATGCCCCTAATACCTGTGATCTCACGTTCTGGTCGGATCTGGCTAAACAACTAGAGAATATCCCGGATTCAGCCATTCACATTATGGCAGGGGACTTTAATCTCCCATTTGACCCGGTGTTAGACAGGGATTCTAGATGCTCCTTTCGTAGCAATAAATCTCATAAGGCCTTCACTAATCTGTGCACTCGATTCCAACTGGTAGATACATGGAGATTACAGAACCCGGATGGGAGGGATTATACCTTTTACTCTCCACCACATGACTCATTCTCCAGGATAGATTATCTATTTATAACAAAGAATGGCATTCCTAGAATGGAGGAAACATCTATAGAGCCCAAGGTCTTATCCGACCACTCATGTATCTCCCTGTCCATTTCCAATGTTAAATCTTCCGTCAGACAATCAATCTGGAGGTTTAATGAGGAGGTCCTTGATAAAGAACAATATAGGGTGGAGATAGAGTCCGCGATTGGTGACTACCTAGAGCATAATGGTAGGGGGGACACTTCGGATCTGATTCGGTGGGAGGCGCTAAAAAGTACGATAAGGGGAGTAGTTATTAAAATAAAATCGGTTATCAATAAGGAACACAATAAAGCTCTGGAGGCCTTGGAAAGAGAAATTGCAGCGTTGGAAAAGAAACACCTGTCAGACAGGAAAGAGGACACACTGAATAAACTAGCTAATAAAAAGTATGAATATAACAAAATAGTCAGTGAGAGAGCAGGAACTTGGTTGACTAAGAGGAAACAATTCAAGCTCTGTGCGTCAAACAAGGCAGGGAAAAGCCTCGCGGCATACCTCAAGTTTAAAGTCCAAAAGAATACGATAATTTCCATCAAAGACCAAGGGGGGACGACACACTCTGACCCAGTGGAGATAGCGGAAGTATTCAAGCAATTTTATGAGCAACTTTATGCCAAGAACAAGGAGGTAGTTGATTCCAAAATAGACGGCTACTTGGAGGGCTGCAAACTCCCATCCCTGTCCAATATAGATCGTGATGGCCTTAACGAACCCATCACTCTTCAGGAAGTAGAGACAGTCATTAAAGCGCTAAAATGCGGTAAGGCACCCGGTCCAGATGGGTTCACCGCTAGGTTTTACAAGAGTTTTTCCGCACTTCTATCACAACCACTTCTACATCTATTCCAAGAAATCAGTGATGTAGGAGAGGTGAGGGGAACGTTATCGGAAGCCATCATTGCAGTACTGCCGAAAGAAGGGAAAGATCCGGCACTGCCAAAGAACTATAGGCCTATCTCCCTCATTAATCTCGATTGTAAACTTCTAGCCATGATTTTGGCCAATCGGCTTCAAAAGGTCCTACCCAAATTGATACACGCCTCACAGGCGGGATTTTTGAAACACAGATTGTCGAGCGACAATACTAGAATATTGGCGCATGTCCTTGAAAGGGCAAGACTGTTACCTACACCCACGGTTGCTATCACGCTTGACGCAGAGAAGGCGTTCGATAGGGTGGATTGGAACTATCTGCAGGCAGTCCTAAATAAATTCAATTTGGGTCAAACTTTTACAAAGATGGTGATGTCTTTGTACTCTTGTCCCTCGGCGAGAGTTAGGGCTGGAGGATCATTCTCCTCCTCGTTTGATTTACACCAAGGTACTAGACAGGGTTGTCCTCTCTCGCCATCACTGTTCCTATTGGCCATTGAACCCTTTCTCTATCGATTGAGAAATAACGATGGTATTGCAGGTATCCCATTTGAAGAATGTACAATAAAGTTGACGGCATATGCGGATGATGTCTTAATAGTTTCGGAAAGAGCGGAAGAGGCTATACCGGCTCTTCTTTCTACCATTGACGATTTCTCCAAGGTATCAGGATACAAGTTAAATAAGGATAAAACAGAGGTGAAATTGTTAAATAATTTTGGTAATAAGGAGATCATGGGGGACTCAGGATTGACGTGGCAGCCAGGCTGCTTTAAATACTTGGGACTGGAATTTGAGAAAGATCTAGTCACAACGTTAGGGGTGAACGAAACCTTGATTCTGAAGAAAATTTCTAAATTATTGGAAGGATGGTCTCCAAAATTCCTTTCATGGTGGGGTAGGGTGGAAACCCTAAAAATGATGGTGACACCACTGGTAAATTATCTGGCGTCCATGTTACCAATGACGTTCTCGGAAGCCTTCTTGACAAAGGTAGATGGGTTGTTTGGTGGGTTCCTGTGGCAGGGGAAGAAACCCAGGATATCTATGAAGAAGCTACAGCTATCAAAAGAGAAGGGCGGCCTGGGCCTTCCTAGCTTTAGGAACTACCAGACGGCATTTCTGTGTAAACAGGGTGCACAGTGGTTGTGTGGAGATGCGGAATATACCCCCTTGTGGATTGAGATTGAAAAATCTCTGGCTGGTGATGCCCCCCTAACAATATTCCTCTCAATGGATTTGGCACATCTGCCCCATTCCAAGTATATATTACTGAATACGAGAAGAGCGCTTCTGAGACTAGATCAGACTCATAAAACAGGTTTGTTATGGAGGAAGTCTACTATGGGATCGTTATGGCATAATCCGTTGTTTAAAATGGAAGGGAGGCCTTTGCAGTGGGAAGAATGGTCTAGGAAAGGCATTAATCTGGTTAAGGACTTGTTTGAGGATAAACAACCACTACCGTTCTCCTCGCTTCAGGCTCGTCACAACCTGTCTCCAATGGATTTTTATGATTTTTTGAAACTTAAGGTTGTTTTGTCTAATCGCTCTCTTAACCCTAGTGACCCTTGGCTTCTGACCCAGGTTCCACGATTCTTGAGGGCAGGTCACTTTGTCTCTAAAATCTATAAATTACTCCTTCCCATCCCAAGGAAGGCATACAAGAAGAATGAATCCAGATGGGAATCTGAGTCTAACTCTACTGGTTTGGTATTTGATTGGGACTTGATCCATACTGCTGCTCTGTCGAATAAGATCTCCCCGATTCTGGTCCAAACCAAATACATGCTCCTTAACAGGACATATTGGACGCCCGAGAAACTCCATCGATTGCATCTGAGGGACAGCCCCCTATGTTGGAACTGTAATATAGCGGTTGGTGACTTGGCCCATATGCTTTTTGGGTGTTCTGCACTAGGTCTGTTTTGGGGGAAAGTGTTCGACTGCATAGACCATACTTTTAAGATCAAATCCAAGAGGGAGTTTGTATATGTTCTGTTGGGGGTGTTGGATAATGACCTTCCTAATAACAATGACCGTCAGCTGTTAGACATCATGCTTACTTTAGCATGCAAAGTGGTGTTATGTAAATGGAAGAGCGCCTCTGAGGTCTCATTCAGGGTGTGGCAGGATTGGCTTTCGTTCCTGAGAGGGGCTGACAATCCAGCGCTACACTCCTCCCCGTGGCGCGCTCCCAATAGGAGGCTCTGGAAATCCCTGGACAGCTCATCGTTCTCGTTTGACCCGCCCTGAGGGGAAGAGACGTGTTATGCCTTCTAGATCATAGAGTACAGGGTGTGGCAGCTGCTGTGGTACACGTATGATATAAGGCATGGGCTGATATGATGCTTACTCACCATAATGCAAGCGGAGTGTCTGGTGCGGGTTGGAATTCGTGACGTCCTTCGACTACTTATTTATTTTATTTCATTTCTTTTACTTTCACTTAGGGGTTTTATTTAATTCATTTAATTTAATTTAATTTAATTCAATTACTTCATGTAATTAATTGATGTAATTCATCTCATCTAACTCGTATACTTCATTCAATTCATCTAGACCCAGTTTCAGTATCTCCAAATTCAGTTTCATCACTAGCCTCACTATAGGATTCCTCATGTTATTCGGATGCAAGGTCAGAACTATAGTCCTGATGAGAATTTTATGTACAGTTTTTATTGCTATGTATTCAGGACTATAATCCATGTTAGTCTGTGAAGGGGCGAGTCCCCTAGCGATTCACCAGTTCGATTTGTCAGTGCTCAGGGGCTCTGGATTGCATATGTCATTATTGTCATTTATAATTCTTTATTGTCATTATTGTTTTTTTACTGTATGTCTTTGATTTCTTTCTCAATAAAAAAGATTTGAAATATAATAAAAAAAAAAAAAAGAATGTTGTGGATTTCCTATGGAAACACGGTCCTAACTATAACTATCTACTGGCGACCGCCAGTAGATAATATATATATATTCACTTAAAAAACCATAGGTTTCACACAAGTTATAGTTAGCTGTACATTTCACTCGTAAAAAACCAATGAAATTCCACGTTATAGTTAGATCAGGTAACTATAACTTGCGCGACCACAATAAACTGCTGATGACGTGACATATTACATCACTTCTGACATGGTCAGTGACATCACTCATGACATCAATGATGACATCTGAAATGACACATTGTGCATTGCGGTCGCGCAAGTTATAGTTACCTGATCTAAATATAACGTGGAATTTCATTGGTTTTTTACGAGTGAAATGTACAGCTAACTATAACTTGTGTGAAACCTATGGTTTTTTAAGTGAATTTGCAAGGTTTTTTAAATGCTAATTCCTAACTATAACGTGTGTGAAACCTATGGTTTTTTCAGTGAATTTGTACGGTTTTTTAAATGCTAAGTTATGTATTTATTTGTAATTTTTGCGCGCACGGTGCGCTTCGCGTACCGTGCGCGCGCTGTGGGCACTCGGTGCGCTTCGCACACCGAGCGCCCACGTTGCGCATTTCGTACCGAGCACGCCTCGCCATTTTTTACAAAATATCAATTGTTTTTTCCTCCCTTGGGGGTCCTTAGATTTATATATTAAATGTGATTGTTAATTCTTTTTTTTTTTTTTTTTTTACCGTAAGCTTATCGTACGCGCACTCCGCGATTTTTCTTTCAAATTATTAAATTTATTTTTCATACTTTTTGGTCCTTTGTGAACCCCCTGACGAACGCTAGAGGGTCTGCAACTCTCTTCGTTGCCCCCTTTTCATGTTATCAGCCTTTGTTTTTCACTGCGAGAGACAGAAAATGGCGGCCGATGCTTCCTGATTTCGACCGATTCGAATGTTTACAGTCATGTAACCACCAATCAGAATTGAGCTCGCGCACGTCACCGTACGCGTACGGTAAGCTTACCGTAAGCGCACGGAGCGCGCTTACAGATATATATATTGATTTAAATGCTATTTTCTCAGGAACTACTGAACAGATTTACACCAGACCTACAAAAGGCACATCCTTGACCTGCGGACTACCTCTCTGCCAAATTACAAGTAATTCTGTTCAGCCGTTCGGGCTGTAGCTGTGTCTAAAGGTCCTATGGAAAAATGCATGGGGAAAACGCGTTTTGGGAACCCCCTTTTTTCTCAGCCCCTGCTTGACGAATCACCCCGAGACTTTCAGGGTAGGAGCGGAGCGTAGCGCCCCATTAGTTTTGAAAATTTTGCGAGGATTCGTCAACCGGTGCCAAAGTTATTCAAAATAGAATTTTGAGATTTCCTATGGAAACACGGTCCTAACTATAACTACCTACTGGCGACCGCCAATAGGTAATATATATATATATATATATTCACTTAAAAAACCATAGGTGTCACACATGTTATAGTTAGGTGGAAATTACACTCGTAAAAAACCAATGAAATTCCCCCGTTATAGTTACTTCAGATAACTATAACTCGCGCGCCCGCAATCCTCTGCTCATGATGTCACATATTACATCACTCATGACATGGTCAGTGGCATCACTCTTGACATCACTGATGACATCATCCTTGTGATAGAGTGGCGGTCGCGCGGGTTATAGTTATCTGAAGTAACTATAACGGGGCAATTTCATTGGTTTTTTATGATTGAAATATCCACCTAACTATAACGTGTGTGAAACCTATGGTTTTTTCAGTGAATTTGTATGGTTTTTTAAATGCTAAGTTATGTATGTATTATTATTTTTTTTATATATTTATTTTTCAATAAACTATGTATTAAAAATTATTTCTTTTTTTATGGTTTTTCGCCGTGCGCGCACCCCCGCGATTTAAAAAAAGAAAAAAATTAAAATGTTTTTTTCTGCCTTCGGGGTCCTTCAGGGACCCCCTGACAAAGGCTAGGGGGTCAGGAACTCTCTACCCTGCCCCCTTTTCACGTTCGCCACCTTACTTTTCCACTCTCGTACTGAAAACCAACCTAAATGGTGGCCGACACTTCCTGATTTCGACCGATTCGAACGTTGACTGACATGTAACAACCAATCAAAATTACGCTCGCGCATGCTAGGGTGCGCGCACGGTGCGCGGCTATAGATATGTATGTGCTTTTTACTGCAATTTTCTCTGGAACTACTGAACAGATTGACTCCATATATACAAAAGGCACATCCCTGACCTGAGGACTACCTCTCTGCCAAATTTCAAGTAATTCTGTTCAGCCGTTCAGGCTGCACCTTCGACTAAAGGTCCTATGGGAAAATGCACGGGGAAAACGCGTTTTGGGACCCCCCTTTTTTCTAGGCCCCCGCTTGACTAATCCCCCCGAGACTTTCAGGGTAGGAGCTGAGCGGAGCGCCCCATTAGTTTTGAAAATTTCGCGAGGATTCGTCAACCGGCACCAAAGTTATTCAAAATAGAATTTTGAGATTTCCTATGGAAACACGGTCCTAACTATAACTATCTACTGGCGACCGCCAGTAGATAATATATATATATTTTTTCATTAGATAAAGAAAAGTTAATTGTTATTTGTGGAGATGTTAGCAACATATGAATTTAGGAATCTGCTGTAATAAGAAACGCGGACCAAGTCAGGGAGTTCTATTGGGAAACCCATTGTTGAAAGTATGGACTGTGCGATTAAATTACAATTATTATGACATAAAAAAACAACAAGATTGATGAATAACCATTGAGAAATCCTATTTTAGATATATTTAGATTTTAAATAATTTTATATATTTTGTATGTATTTATATTTATATATTATATATTTATATATTGTGGGATTTTTTCGGTGATCATGATATTATTGTAATGGCTTATTGCAGTATGTTTTCCATGTCTATTTTAGTTGCAACACACGTGAAAGCCATTTCCTGTCCATTTCCTTAAATACCGCTGTTTCCGTTAGCAATGTGTCATGTGATCAAGACCCGAGTGGGGGTCGAAACGCGTCATGACGGACTGGCTGGGCAACTGAATAAAGCACTTTAAATTGGCACAAAACTTGGGTCCGCTCTTCGTCTCTTGTGTCTTGGGAAGGCATCGACAGTGGCGATTTACGTTTTTATATTTATATATATATATATATGTGTGTGTGCCATCACCACAACCCCTGAACATCACTACTACATCCTGATTTTGGTACTTGGATAAAGAAAAAAGTAATCCTAGACTTCAGAAAATTAGGATTACAAGTCGCTTTTCCTTCCTAGGCTTGGATCTGCATTGACCTTTATAATGACTTGGAGTAGCAAGAAAATCCTTAATGGAAAGTCAGTGAGTCAGCCAAGCAGACCTGTAAAGAGGCTCTGTCTGGGGGTCCGAGCAGTAAACATGTGGACACTATGCCGATATATAAATAAATATGTTTCTTGATAGAGCCTCAATTTTTAGGTCTTGCGTAGGCGGCGCATTCTCTGTCTCTTCGAGACGTTTTGTTTACTGTTAGTGGGCTTGGAGGCTGACCATTACCTACATTGGGGAGCATCAACGCCACTCTTGATCACTTGCTTCCTGCTGGTCAGCGCTGCGGTCAGCACTTCCCTCTTCTTGAATGTGACTGTCTCTTGGAGCATGGCCCAAGTACTTGTGTCCTTACACTGCTCGCACTTTTGGGAGCAATTTTTTCTTTTCATTGCGACACTCTACAGAGTTAATCTTTTGTAGCGGATCTGTCGTCTGCTCCCTCCCACTCTGCGTCTGCTTATTCCCTCGTGTTGCCCCTCCTTCCCATTGGCGTGGGTGACCTGTGGCAACATAACACCTAGTGAGCAGGGAGGCATAATAAATTGGATGGGAGGCCAGATGGCTTTGTCCACGTCATGCTTCTGGTAAGCCTCTGATTTAAAAAAAATGTGTTGCATTCTTTATTCAGCACAGAGTCAAGCCGAAAGTATTGGAGCACTTTACGCGAGCACCAGTTACATTACACAAGGACACATTCTTTTAATGTAGACATGGGAAGATTACATTATTATTGTTATAATTTTTTTTGGGGGGGGGGTTTATGGCACGAACTTGAGGCGAAGGTATTGGAGCTCTTTACGCATGCACCAGTTACATCGGAGGCATGGGAAGATGAAGTGATTCGCCCGAGTCACGAGAGGTGAAGCAGGCGCCGAGAGTGACCCACTACAGAGTGCATCTTTTGTCGCTGGCTCTTTCGTCTGCTGTCTTCTCTCATTCCACTCCTGTTTCTTCTAAGCCCCCCTCCCAACAGGCTAAAAGGCAAAAAAGGGCTATGAAGCAGTCAGTGCTGGCTGCTTCATAACGCCCTTTTTTTTGTTTGTTTTTTTTTTTATTTACCAGTCCTGTTATCCACACCCACCCGATAGTCCGTTCATCACCCCCACCTGATTGCCAAAGCCAATAGCTCACTCATAGGAGAGACCTATTTGCTTTACCAATACTTGTTTCCTTTATGCAATGTGCTCTTGGTTTCAGTCAGTGTTTTGGTGATCAGTCTATGCAGACTAGAGCCATCTGGAAACAGATTGTTGGAGTACGCTAATGCTGTTGAATGGGACTGTAGGAAGCTGACTCGCTATAAACTATACCAAAGTGAGGTACAGTGTGCACAGAGTCCAGTGGAACCCCAAAGGTAGGCAGAGGTAAGGTTAGATAGAACCTCACTCTCTATTTGTGATAGTGTGGGCGAGCAGTAAGGCAGTATCCGAGGACAGTGTTAAGCATTTGTTGTACACACTCAGGCAGCAAATGAATTCACACACTCAGACTGAACTTCAGACCAATTGTTTTTGTATAAAAATATTCTTTTTTAGTTATTATATTTCCTAGAACCAAGCAAGCCTGGCACTGGTAAATGATAAGTACTTTGTAGTAAATATACAGATTGTAACACAGTTTGGATTGCAATTGTAAATGCACTTTGTTTTGACTTACAGTATTATTTCAGAGAGATGCAATGCTTTGTAAATACAGTACATATACTTTGTATAGGATTTTCAGTAAGATTACAGGAAAGTTAATTTTGAGTTTACTTTTCTTACACTGTGTAGTATACCTGGATACTACACTGGGACATTTCCTGTATACAGGTAAGTAAAAGCATTATTGTTAAATAGTACAATTTTAAAGAATTTCTTTAGGTTTTCAAACTCCACAATTTTCCAAACCAGTCTATGTTCTCCTATGGAAGAAAATAGTGTTATCGGTATTGAGGTGAGTATTTGGTAGTCTGAGTTGAGGTTCTGGGGTTAGGCTCAGGTCCCCCAGGGTCAAGGATGCACTCTTGTTACACCCTCAGCGGCACTAGGGCAGCCAGGTGCAGAGTGCTGAGGCCCAATGTTATCCAACGGGGGATAGGGGGCCTCCGGTTAGGGGCTGCTGGCAAGCAGGCCACTTGGTTGTGGGAGCAAAGCTCGTGGACTTTAGCTCAGGGCAAATGGGGAAACAAAGTAGCACCAAAGGTGCACCCTCAGCGGCACTGGGGCGGCCGGGTGTAGGATGCTTTTTCGACGTTGGGCACCCTGTTTGCAATGGGGAACCTTTGGTTTGCAAATGCACTGCAGGCTCAGGGACGAAGGTCTTCTGGGTGTGACCACCACTTCGAGAGGTAAGTTAGGATGTTGGGGGTTGGTTAGGCACCGTCGGTTTGGCCACCCAAGGCCGTAGTGCGTCGGGTGCAGGGGGGCCTTTTAGGGTCGGATCTTCTTACCAGTTCCTGGTCGCGGTTTGGGGGACCGTCTGGATTTAGGCTGCAGGCGTCTGCTGGATGCTTGAGGCAGGTCAGGGGTGGCCGGATCTTGGGTCAGGATCGCCGGGGAGGCCTCCTTGTGGTGTTTGCCCACTCGAGCTCGGGCCGTGGACGGCGGGTGCACAGTGGTGCGGAATTGCGGTGTCCGGCCGGAGCCAGAGGTTGGAGATGAACAAATCCGGTGTTCACGGGAGACAGTCTTTGTGGTTGAAGGCAGAGGCAGGTCCTCCGGGGTTTTCAAGGTTGCTGGCTGCCGGACACACCGGAATTTCGCAGGAGCAAGTTCGAGTTGGGAGACAGGCCGGTAGGGCTGTGGCCAAGTCAATGGGCGTCTTCCTCTTGTTAGCTTCGACACAGCTATCCAGTCCTTCTTTTCTTGTCTGGTCTGAGGAAGCGAGGTTCAGGGGTGCCCCTAAATACTAGATTTTGGGGCGTTACAGGTAGGTAAAATGTTGGGACCAGTGGGTCCCTTCCCTGGGGTGGGTACACCCCCTATTATGTCGCCCTCCAGAGGGAGGGGGCAGTACGCTTTCCTTGGTTGGCTGAGTCCCCTCATCTGCAAGACGGCAGGGACTAAGAGTTGTGCTTCACCTCGCCTCTCCCACCTGAGGGGTGGAGTTGGCAGAGGTGGGCACACTTCTCTTCCTCACTTGTTTTTCCCACCGGTGGGGGTCAGAACCAGTTGGGGCCAGTTGCTGAAAGCAGCAAGTGGCCTGGGGAAGCTCACAGAGGCGGCAAGCATTTGAAGCTTCCCCTTTGTGGACCCTGCCCATCCTTGGGAAGGAGGCTTAGCACCTCAAGCCAGGATGTGCATTGTTTCAGGCCCCCTGAGAGCAGCAGTCTCCCGACCCAAGGGTCCAGAAACGTGTCTGGGGGTGGCAGCTGAAAGCAGCTAGTCAGCCTGGGCACTAGAGGTAGGTAATTTTTCAGGGGGCATCTCTAAAATACCCTCTGTGTGCATTTTTCATTAAATCCCACATTGGCATCAGTGTGGGTTTATTGTGCTTAGAAGTTTGATACCAAACTTCTCAATTTTTATTGAAGCCATTATGGTACTGTGGCGTTTGTAATGACAAACTCCCAGCACCATATACTCTTAATGGCAGCACTGCACTTACAATGTCTAAGAATGGACTTAGGCACTGTAGGGGTTATAGGGCTCATGCACCTGTACCCCCACCACTGCTATAGGGCACCCAGCTAGAGGGGTGACTGATCTATTGCAGGGCAGTGTGTTGTAGGCGATGTGTGCCATGTCAACCCTTCACTTTGTTCTGCACCAAGACATGCAGCCTGCAAAGGCAGTGTGTGAGTGTCAGGGTACAGGGCCTCTAAGGGTCGCACAATAAGTGCTGTAGCCCTTAGAGGTCTTCCCTGGTCACAGTGCCCTGGGTACCTGTTGTACCATTTACCAGTGGCTGACCTGTGGCTAGAGATGCCAATTGGGTGCAGTTTTGGAAAAAGAACACAGGCCCTGGTAACCTGATTGGCAGGGACCCAGGGCACATCAAGTCAAAGTGCATCAGTAGTCTGGCAAAAAGGGGGTGGTTACTGCAACAGAAACCGAACTTCTCACAGGGACCTGTCCAGATTATGCAAGTCTAAAAGTTCTTTCGCAGGAAGCTAAAGCCGGTCAGTAAGAAGCCATAACCTCTGCATCCTCTTTGCTCTACTCCGCATATTAAAGCCACAACTACTGGAAGTGCCCGCCTTCTTTGATGCAACTAAAGCATTTGATTCACTGGAGTGGTCATATTTATGTGCACTCTTACATCGCGTTGACTTTAGGCAGGGCTTGCTCAAGTGGATCAAGCTACTATGACTATGTACACTACCGACAGCAAGACTTCACATCAAAAGGAAGGTTTCCGAACCCATCGCTATAAATAGAGGCCCCAGGCAGGGTTGTCCACTTTCCCCGGTCCTGTATGCCATTGCCATGGAGCCTCTGGCGGCATGCCTGCGACAGCGCCATGCTAAACGTGGCCTCTACCAGATGTCACCGCGGCTGATTATATCCATATACGCAGACCATGTCACAGTTTATGTGGGAAATTCACCAACTAACATTACACCCCTACTACATGAATTCATCCATTCCACAGCACTCACTGGAATTACCAATAACTGGCTTAAAGTAACTCTTCCCCCTCACTGAGTGCACTAAACGCTTCTCCATCAAGTACCCCCTCGAGTGGTCAACTGTCAGCGTCTGATATTTAGAGATTCATATTATAAGAGATAGGACTCATCTGGAAAGAACAATGGCAGGTCAGTGAAGTGGATGGAGGAGCGACCCCCGGTGTGGACTAGACAGCCGCTGTCCCTCACCCGACATTTCACCATTGCAAAAATGCTGGTGCTGCGGAAACTGCTTCATTTTTTTGTAAACCTCCCAGTCCCACTCACTAGGGAATTCCTCAGGCACACTCGCTCAATCTTAATTCAGGTGAAGGGCGGCTGGCAGACATTGGCGGCTAGCTGGGTAGCTATTAATGCTCCCCTTTGAACAATAGGGCATGTGCGCTCCGGACATTGAACTGTACTGCTGCTCACAGGCACATTTTGCGCACTATTGGATACACCCTATTCTACACCTGCCTTATACTGCAAAAGAGACTGACGATGTAGGTGCATGCCCCCTGCATGCAGGGGTTTGCACGACTACGGGGCGCTTGCATACGGACATTGGCATAATTCAATGCATTGTCTGGGCTTGGCGCTGTTTCTGCTGTAGAGCCAGACTGGATAATCTCTATCCTGCCAACCTCTACATCGCCAATAACTCAACCCTGCTCCCCATGTCCGATGAGCTCACTAAGTGCCAGCTGCGCAGACTGGGTCATGAAGCAATGGGTGACCTCTACCCAGATGGTGAATATTTTCCCTGCAAAACCTGTAGGCCCGCACCCCTTGCTCACCATTAGACCTCTTCCTCTACTACCAACTGCGCAGCTCCTGCAGAGGTGCACACAGCTCATTCCCCCAAAACTATGTGCTTGCCACCCTGTCCCACAGGAGATGAATTACATTCTTGTATTCTACAAAGCAACTAAAGGCTCCTGTGCTCAAGCCTACAGCCTTGTCAAACTGGCTGGCAGGCCTGGGGAATGATCTAACAGAGGACAAGTGGTAGTAATCTTGCTCCCATACCAGCAAGCTGTCTTGAAACTACAGGTTGAGACTCCTACAAGTGAAATTTCTGCATCGCATGTGCCACACCCCAGCAGCCTTGCAAAGGACGGACCTGGCTCCAGAGCAAATTGTGCACGCTGCCGAGCTGCAGATGCAGATTTGCATCCCCTGTACCACGCCCAGCTGCCTTGCAAAGGGCGGGCCTGGCTCCAGAGTGAGCTGTGCACGCTGCTGAGATACAGATGCAGATTTGCATTGCATGTACCATGCCCAGCTGCCTTGCAAAGGACGGGCCTGGCTCCAGAGCGAGCTGGGCACACTGCCGAAATACAGATGCAGATTTGCATTGCATGTACCACGCCCAGCAGCCTTGCAAAGGACGGGCCTGGCTCCAGTGTGAGCTGTGCATGCTGCCAAGCTGCAGATTTGCATCGCATGTACCACGCCCCAGCAGCCTTGGAAAGGACGGGCCTGGCTCCAGTGTGAGCTGTGCATGCTGCCAAGCTGCAGATTTGCATCGCATGTACCACGCCCCAGCAGCCTTGGAAAGGACGGGCCTGACTCCAGAGTGACCTGTGCATGCTGCCGAGCTGCAGATGCAGATTTGCGTCGCATGTACCATGCCCCAGCAGCCTTGCAAAGGACGGTGCATAGAGCTTAGGATATTTAGTACTCCAGTATCTGGGTGTACCATGCTTAGAGCTTTGGAACATTAGTGCTCCAGTATCTGGGTGTACAGTGCATGGAGCTTAGGATCATTAGTGCTCCAGTATCTGGGTGTACAGTGCATGGAGCTTAGGATCTTCAGTGCTCCAGTATCTGGGTGTGCAATGCATAGAGCTTAGGAACTTCAGAGCTCCAGTATCTGGGTGTACGGTGCATAGAGCTTTGGGTCATTAGTGCACCTGTATCTGGGTGTACGGTGCATAGAGCTTAGGATCTTTACTGCTCCATTATCTGGGTGTACAATGCGTAGAGCTTAGGATCATTAGTGCTCCAGTATCTGGGTGTACGGTGCACAGAGCTTAGGATCTTTAGAGCTCCAGTATCTGGGTGTGCGGTGCATAGAGCTTAGGATCATTAGTGCTCCAGTATCTGGGTGTGCAGTGCATAGAGGTTAGGATCATTAGTGCTCCAGTATCTGGGTGTACAGTGCATGGAGCTTAGGATCATTTGTGCTCCAGTATCTGGGTGTGCGGTGCATATAGCTTAGGTTCATTAGTGCTCCAGTATCTGGGTTTACAGTACATGGAGCTTTGGATCATTAGTGCTCCAGTATCTGGGTGTACGGTGCATAGAGCTTAGGATCATTAGTGCTCCAGTATCTGGGTGTACGGTGCATAGAGCTTAGGATCATTAGTGCTCCAGTATCTGGGTGTGCTGTGCATGGAGCTTTGGATGATTAGTGCTCCAGTATCTGGGTGTACAGTGCATGGAGCTTAGGATCTTTACTGCTCCAGTATCTAGGTGTGCGGTGCATAGAGCTTAGGCTCCTTAGTGCTCCAGTATCTGGGTGTACGGTGCATGTAGCTTAGGATCTTTACTGCTCCAGTATCTAGGTGTACAATGCATAGAGCTTAGGATCATTAGTGCTCCAGTATCTGGGTGTACGATGCATAGAGCTTAGGATCTTTACTGCTTCAGTATCTGGGTGTACAATGCATAGAGATTAGGATCTTTAGTACTCCAGAATCTGGGTGTAGAGTGCATGGAGCTTTGGATCACTAGAGCTTCAGTATCTGGATGTACGGTGCATGAGCTTAGGATCTTTACTGCTCCAGTATCTGGGTGTACAATGCATAGAGCTTAGAATCTTTAGTACTCCAGTATTTGGGTGTACAGTGCATAGAGCTTAGGATCTTTAGTACTCCATTATCTGGGTGTGCGGTGCATAGAGCTTAGGCTCCTTAGTGCTCCAGTATCTGGGTGTACAGTGCATGGAGCTTAGAATCATTAGTGCTCCAGTATCTGGGTGTACGGTGCATGGAGCTTAGGATCATTAGTGCTCCAGTATCTGGGTGTAAAATGCATAGGGCTTTGGATCTTTAGTGCACCAGTATCTGGGTGTATGGTGCATGGAGCTTAGGGTCATTAGTGCTCCAGTATCTGGGTGTACAGTGCATGGAGCTTAGAATCATTAGTGCTCCAGTATCTGGGTGTACGGTGCATGGAGCTTAGCATCTTTACTGCTCCAGTATCTGGGTGTACTAAGCATAGAGCTTAGGAACTTTACTGTTCCAGTAGCTGGGCGTACAATGCATAGAGCTTGGGATCTTTAGAACTCCAGTATCTGGGTGTACAATGCATAGAGCTTAGGATCTTTACTGCTCCATTATCTGGGTGTACAATGCTTAGAGCTTAGGATCATTAGTGCTCCAGTATATGGGTGTACGGTGCATAGAGCTTAGGATCTTTACTGCTCCAGTATCTGGGTGTACAATGCATAGAGGTTAGGATCTTTAGAGCTCCAGTATCTGGGTGTACGGTGCATAGAGCTTAGGATCTATAGAGCTCCAGTATCTCGGTGTGCGGTTCATAGAGCTTTGGATCTTTAGAGCTCCAGTATCTGGGTGTGCGGTGCATAGAGCTTTGGATCTTTAGTGCTCCCGTATCTGGGTGTACATTGCATAGAGCTTTGAATCTTTAGTCCTCCAGTATCTGTGTGTAGAATGCATAGAGCTTTGGATCATTAGTGCTCCTGTATCTGGGTATACAATGCATAGAGCTTTGAATCTTTAGTGCTGCAGTATCTGGCTGTGCGGTGCATAGAGCTTGGGATCTTTAGTTGCGAACGGGTATTTGAAGAAGGTATACATCTTTTCAGCAAATGGAATCCCTTCCCTCTTACTTTGGTTTATTGTGATCACTATTAGAACTGGGACTCTCTAGTTGGCACAGGTATGCACTTGCGACAAGCAGGGACTCTCAATTCTAAGTCAGAGTAAGGGGATCACCCTTTCAAATAACCCCTGCTCACCCTTTAGGTAGTGTGGCGCAAGCAGTCAAGACTATTCTCAGAGCGTCCTAGGTTGAGCATTTGTGAACACATACAGTAATACAATGACACACCACAAATGGACACCAGTCAAGGTTATATCAAAAATAGGTTTCTTTATATAAGGCTTAGCACAAGACCAGAATAACGAATAAAATGACCACAGTATTATTATAAAGTTCAATGTTCTTGTAAAAAGGCTTAAAATACAAAAATAGGCTTCTTTTAGTCAATTACGCTTCTTTTCAGGCTTTGTACGGTTCGTACCTGGATGTGAGACTCGTTGGCATTAAAAACAAGGAAAGTACGAATCAAACAATCGTTGCGGACTCTGGGGTCCGTAGCGTGCACGCTGCGGTGCGAACAGAACAAAGTACCTTGGTTTTGTAGGGTCCGCGACGGACAGAGCGGGACAAGTTGATGGATCCGGGTCGTAGTTCGGCAGCGTATTCGGATGCTGGTCGGGTCGCGGCGTTGGTACGGGACCTTCAGAGATACGTGCGGATGGCCCGGATCAGCTTGCAGAGTCCGTGGCGTTCGGCGTTCGAGCCGTACCTTCGGTGCGGATAGGCGGCGACACTTCTCGGTGCCATACAGCGTACGGAGAGGATCGGTGCGATGTGGCGTCTCGACTCTGAGCACGGCACAGTACAGTACATCTAGCAGCGTACGGCCCGTACCTGCGGGACAATGAAGCTTGGGTCCGGCGTACAGGGTTTGGCAGCCAGGGCTGTACGAGTCGAATCGGCGGGGAAGGTTAGGTGTGATGCGGCCGGGAGGGATACGGTGCGTACTAGTGCTTTTGGATCAGCGTAGACACACGGTGCCGGGCGGCAAAGACACGGCTTCGCGGCGGATGGGGTACGAGTCGAACTGGGGCCAAATCCAGCGGGAAACAAGCAAGAATTGTCCAGGCAACTCAGTCTTGGAAGGCAGATGAGTCCAATGGTCCTGGGACTCAGTTCAGGGGGCCAGCTCTTCTTCCAAGCCCTTGGAGATTGTTGAAACAAAGTGCAAAGTCTCTTTCAGGCTTTTCCTCTCCTTTCTCAGCAAGGCACCCACTGCAGGCCAATCCCCCAGGTTAGGGAAAGTTACTCCTCCTTCAGCTTCTTCCAGGTCCTTCTAGTCAGGCAGAGTTTCTTCGTGGTTCAATCAGGATCTGATTTCTTAGGAGCAGGGCTCCTACATTTATACCAAGTTTCTTTTGTCTTTACAGGCCAGGGGGGGCTTTGCATAATCCCAGTCCAGTTCTTTTCAGTGAGGAGCACTTTGTTGTTGGGACTCTGGCTTCTTCTTTCAGCAGGCAGGGCAGAGACATCAGACGCTCCCCAGGGGGTGGAGCCAGCATTGTGGTGGCAGAGCACTGCCCTATTCAGAGTCAAGGTGCACTCCTCCCACCCATCCTGGTGTAATCTTTCTATTCACCACCTAGCAGCCCCAGCCTGTCTCCTGGAACTTCCCAGCCCTGTCACTCAAGCTACACACAAAGAAGATAGCCCTCCCCTCCAGAGGCGGACTGAGATGGTTAGGCATGCAAAGGCTAACTTTCTAAAAGTAGCATTTGCAAACCCAGGAAATTAAAATAACCTTTGCTAAAAGATGTATTTTATTATTCTGAGTTCAGGCATACTAAACATGAATTTCTACCATGCTTCCTGAGCCTGCTAGGATTATAGAGTGTTATTGTTGGACAGGCCACCTAAAGGGCTTGCTCCCTCCCCGCATGACAGGGCCCGAGCCCCGGCTCTCCAGGTGTTACCCACAGAAGCAACCCGCACCCCGTCTCATACGGGACTCCTGCCCCCGGACATCTCGGTATCATGGGGCCGAACCACTACCGGCTCCCTCGCCCGGCCCGGCCGCCATCTTGGACACTGCACCATGAGGCCGCGTGGCCTCAGCTCGACCCTAACCCTGGGCCTGGCCATGCCCCGACATCCCGGCACCACCATCCACCCAGGAGGTGAACGGACCACTTGGCAGGTCAATGGGAGAAAGAAGGGTCGATGGCTCTCCCCCGCCAGGTGCCGATTGCCCCCCAGCTCCCCCGGGCGCTGGCTCCACCCCCCTGCTGGGTGTCTGGACTCCCTCATCCCGGACCTCGCGACTTCCAAGTGCGTGGGTCCGGACATCAAAGGGCGCCAGACCTATAACTGGGGCAGCTCCAGAGCAGGAAGGCAGTTGTATCCTGGAGTCGAGAGACACCGTGAAGAACTCATCCTTGACGGCCTACTGGCGCTGCCGTAGCCCTGCCTTGTGAACTACCGTCCGGCCTGCTGGCGCTGCCGCAACCTTCTGCATCCTTCATCCTCGTCGGGACCTGCTGGCGCTGCCGCGGACCGTTGTAACTACCACCTTCACCGGGACCTGCTGGCGCTGCCGCGGACCGTTGTAACTACCACCTTCACCGGGACCTGCTGGCGCTGCCGCGGCCCGTCCATCTAGAACACCGAGCTCGAGGATTGTGAGCTACCCATCATATCATCGTATCTACCAGATTGGTAACAAGACTGTCCCGCTACCCCCTTTCCCAACCAAGAGACTAGAATCGAGGGGACCCCTGAGTCCTGACCTCCTTGTACCATTTTATCGTACCTAAGATTGCTTATAAAGAACGTTAAACCTTATCTTCGTGTGGTGTACATCTGTGGGGGGGAAGTTACTCGTCTGTACGATCGCTGGAGACGGCTCTCCCCGGAGACCTCTCACCTCGTCCTCGGCCGACCCTCCCGGTCCGTCTAACATTGGTGGCCAGCGGCGCGATCCGAATCAAAGCGTAATCGTACAGAGAGTAGCTCACCCCACGACAAAACCACAATGACAACCAAAGAGAGCGGATCCACCGAAAAATTCCAGATGGAGAAATTGGAAGAGTACAGCCATCGTGAGTTGAAACAATTCTGCATTGAACTAGGCATTGCTACCACCGGTCTGAGTACCAAAGACGATTTCAAGCACGCCATTGAGTCGTGGGCAGAAACCGGGGCCGCCAGACCCCTGGACCAAAACATTGCAGCATCAGAGAGGAACACCACGGCTCCCGAGGAGCGAAGAACGGGTCTCTCGCAGGAAGAGATCCAAGAGAGAGAAAAAAGCAGACTACATGAGTTAGAAATGGCACGGCTCAAAATGGACGGTGAACTAAAATTAGCCGAACAAAAACTGAACCTAGAACATCTGCGGCTCCGAGAAGAACGGGAAGAAAAACAGAGGCAGAGAGAGCTCGAAGAAAAGAGATTAGCGTACGAACACGAGCGCAAACTGGCTGAAATAGACCTACGGAAGCAGAACAAGGAACTGGGGGTGCCCGAGCAACCGCACACCCCAGGAGCGACAGAAAAGAAAGTACACATCCCCAAGGATGTCGTTCGAGAGTATGTCCGAGACAACGACATACAACAGTGGTTCAAGGCCTACGAGATCGCCATGACCTCCCACCGGATCGATCGAAGTGACTGGGGAGCCGGTCTATGGGGGAGGTTCGTCAATGAAGGCCGCGATGCCCTGTTACAGCTCCCAGACCATCTGATGACATCCTACGACCACATGAAGGCTGCCCTCCTCACCCAATATGGGCTCACACCCGAAATGTACCGCCAGAGGTTCCGAGACTGCACCCGGATCCCGGGTACAACTTGGGTGGAATATGTGAACTATTTCAGCCGAGCCTTCGAGGGTTGGATCAAGGGAAGCCACGTAACGACCTACGAGCAACTTTTTAATCTCCTGGTGTGGGAGCACCTCTCTAACAACTGCTTCGTCGAGCTCCGGCAGCACCTCCTCAACAGTAAATTGACTGACCCACGGCAGCTCGCCGCCGAAGCTGACCGGTGGGAAAGCACCCGAGTAGGCCGGAGGGGGCCGCACGAACAGAACCGGAACAACCAAGGTCAGCACCGTCCCCGAGGAGGAGGAGGAGGCCAGGGACGAGGAAGAGACACCGTCCCGGCCGCCCCCGCTGCCAGCACCACGCCCCCGGCCAGCCGGGGCAACCCCCCGTTGCGCCCGGGGTTCCGAGCCAATATCACGTGTCACCGATGCCAGCGAGTCGGCCACTACGCCAATGACCCGAGCTGTCCACAGAACCAAACCCTGAGACCCCGCCAGGTAGCTGCCGCCGCCCTGGGGGGAGAACAAATCTCCGAAGAGCAGGAAGAACGCGAACAAGAACAACAAGAGTGGGAACCGGCCGCCATGATTCTAGCGTGCCTAGGGGGAAGAGACATGGTCCCGCGGGCTCCCCTACCCGCCAACACCAGAAAATATAGTCAGTGGGTGAACATTAATGGACGCAGGGCCGAAGCACTACGTGACACGGGGGCCAGTGTGACGGCCGTCCGCTGTCACCTGGTGACCCCGGAACAGATCCTGCCGAACATTCTCTGCCCCGTCCGTTCCGCCGACAATTCAGAGAGTCTATGTCGGATGGCCTGCGTCCCCTTCGAATGGGGAGGAGTCTCCGGCATGTTAAAGGTGACGGTCCGAGATGATGCCCCCGTGGACTGTCTCCTGGGGCATGATCTTGAGAGTTCCCCGTGGGCCGCCGTAGAAAGAAGAGAGCACCTGGGGATGTTGGGCCTCCCGGACTGGGCGTGCGTAACCACCCGGTCCATGGCCGGCCGTGCCATCCCCCGACCAGAAGAACCAGAATGGCCAGCACCTCCTCCCCCGATCGCTCCAGTAGAGGACACCGACCATACCGACCACCCAGAGCAAACCCCCGAAGGGCTCGCTCAGCCCCAGGACCTTCCCGACCTGGCTCAGTGGCGTCAAGAGGGGGGGCCCACCCAGGAACAGTTCCGTCAAGAGCAGAAGACCTGTCCCTCCCTCGAGGGACTCCGCCAGCAAGCCCTCGCCCAGAGCGCAGGGGACACCACCGGAGCCCATTGGATCTATTGGGACAACGACCTGTTGTACAGTGAACAGAGAATCGCGGAGTTGGGGGCCAGTCGAGTGCTGGTGGTGCCCCTCCGTTTTAGAGACTTCTTGTTAAATTTGGCCCACGATGTCCCTCTGGCTGGACACCTGGGCCAGGACAAAACCTACAGTCGCCTGGTGACCCACTTTTTCTGGCCCAAGATGAGGAACGACGTCCTCAACCACTGCCGGTCCTGCCCCACGTGCCAGGCCAGCGGGAAGAGCGGCCGCAAACTTAAAGCACCTCTGCAACCCTTCCCAGTTGTCACCACCCCGTTCGAGAGGGTGGGAATAGACATTGTGGGGCCCCTGGACCCCCGTACAGCACAAGGACATCGGTTCATCCTGGTACTGGTGGACCACGCCACCCGCTACCCCGAGGCTGTTCCCCTGCAAACTGTGACAGCCCCGGTGGTCGGCCGGGCCTTAATGGGGATCTTCTCCCGGGTGGGCTTCCCCCGAGAAGTCGTCAGCGACAGAGGCACAAACTTTATTTCAAAATATATGAAGTCCCTCTGGCAACAGTGCGGGGTCACCTACCGATTCAAGACCCTCTATCACCCTCAAGGAAACGGGCTAGTCGAGCGGTTCAACCGCACCCTCAAGGGAATGATTGGGGGGTTGGAAGAGCCCCTCCGTCGCCAGTGGGATGTACTACTTCCGTGCCTCCTCTTCGCATATCGAGAAGTCCCCCAGAAGTCCCTCGGCTTCAGCCCTTTCGAACTCTTGTACGGGCACCCGGTGCGAGGGCCCCTCAGCCTAGTCAAAGAAGGTTGGGAGATGGCCCCGCTAAAGACCCCTCCAGACGTCTTCAAGTACCTCCTGACCCTACGCAATCAGACCAGGCGATTCAGAGAAATGGAGAAAGCGAACCTCGAGGCCAGTCAGGAGGACATGAAAAGATGGTACGATCAAAATGCCTCCTCCATCGAATTCGAACCTGGCCAACAAGTGTGGGTGATGTCCCCCACCGAACCATGTGCCTTGCAGGACAAGTGGACGGGGCCCTTCAAAGTGGTCGAGCGCAAGAGCCCCGTCACCTATCTCATCGATATGGAATCTCCACGGAACCCCCTCCGGGTCCTCCACGCCAACAGACTCAAACCCCACTTTGTGCGCTCGGAGCTCAGCCTCCTGATGGCTACAGACAGTGGAGCGGAAGAAGACTCCGAGCCTCTCCCTGATCTCCTAAAGACTCGTGAGAAAGATGGTTCCGTGGACGGGGTCCGACTCTCAGATGCCCTCACCCCGGAACAGCGCCAAGGCTGCCGGGACCTCCTGCTGCAGTTTGCGACCCTGTTTTCCCTAACCCCAGGGGTCACCCCCTGGTGCTTGCACGACGTGGACACTGGGGACAGTCCCCCTATCAGACATCGGGCGTACCGCGTACCAGATCGGGTACGGGCCTGCATCCAAGAGGAGGTGTCAAAGATGCTCACGCTCGGGGTCATCGAGCCCTCGGACAGCCCCTGGGCCAGCCCGGTCGTGCTGGTCCCCAAAGCTGCTGCCCCCGGCACCACTCCTGAGCTCCGATTCTGCGTCGACTATCGGGGCTTGAATGCTGTCACCAGAACCGACGCTCATCCCATCCCCCGAGCGGATGAGCTGATCGACCGCATGGGGGCTGCCCGCTACCTCAGCATCTTCGACCTTACAGCGGGCTACTGGCAGATCGGCCTCAAACCCCGGGCTCAAGAACGATCCGCCTTTTCCACCCCCGATGGCCACTACCACTTCAAAGTCATGCCATTCGGCATGAAGAATGCCCCAGCTACTTTTCAGCGACTGGTGAACCAGGTCTTGGCGGGACTCGAGGGGTTCAGCGCCGCCTACCTGGACGATATCGCTGTGTACAACCGCCACTGGTCCGACCACCTCCACCACCTCCGAGAGGTCCTGCAGGCCCTCCAACGGGCCGGCCTCACAATCAAGGCCAGCAAGTGCCAAATTGGTCAGGGGTCCGTGACTTATCTCGGACACCAGGTGGGAAGCGGTCTGGTGGCCCCTCTACAACTCAAGATCGCTGCCATCCAGTCCTGGCAGCCTCCAGTCACGCAGACCGAGGTCCGAGCCTTCTTGGGGCTCACCGGCTACTACCGGCGGTTCGTGAGGGACAATGGCAGCATTGTGGGGCCCCTCACGGAACTCACATCCAAAAACCATCCGAAGAAGGTCAACTGGACCCCAGACTGTCAAGCGGCCTTCGAGAAGCTGAAGGCCGCCATGTGCACTGCTCCTGTGCTCCAGGCCCCTGACTACAGTCGGGAATTCATCGTACAAACAGATGCCTCCGACCATGGCATCGGGGCGGTCCGCTCCCAGTTGAACTCCGAGGGACTTGACCAACCCGTGGCCTTCATCAGCAGACGCCTCCTGGCCCGAGAACGGCGCTGGAGCACCATCGAGAGGGAGGCCTTCGCAGTGGTGTGGGCCCTCAAAAAGCTCCGGCCCTATCTCCTCGGTACCCACTTCCGGGTGCAAACAGATCATCGGCCCCTGCAGTGGCTAATGCAGATGCGGGGGGAAAACCCCAAACTATTGCGTTGGTCCATCTCCCTGCAGGGGATGGACTTCACTGTGGAACATCGACCTGGCCAAGACCACGCCAACGCGGATGGCCTGTCACGCTTTTTCCGCCTTGACGAGGAGAGTCCCCAAGAGGATGGGTGACTCTCCCCGCCTTCAGCTGGGGGGGACGCATGTTGGACAGGCCACCTAAATGGCTTGCTCCCTCCCCGCATGACAGGGCCCGAGCCCCGGCTCTCCAGGTGTTACCCACAGAAGCAACCCGCACCCCGTCTCATACGGGACTCCTGCCCCCGGACATCTCGGTATCATGGGGCCGAACCACTACCGGCTCCCTCGCCCGGCCGCCATCTTGGACACTGCACCACGAGGCCGCGTGGCCTCCGCTCGACCCTAACCCTGGGCCTGGCCAGGCCCCGACATCCCGGCACCACCATCCACCCAGGAGGTGAACGGACCACTTGGCAGGTCAATGGGAGAAAGAAGGGTCGATGGCTCTCCCCCGCCAGGTGCCGATTGCCCCCCAGCTCCCCCGGGCGCTGGCTCCACCCCCCTGCTGGGTGTCTGGACTCCCTCATCCCGGACCTCGCGACTTCCAAGTGCGAGGGTCCGGACATCAAAGGGCGCCAGACCTATAACTGGGGCAGCTCCAGAGCAGGAAGGCAGTTGTATCCTGGAGTCGAGAGACACCGTGAAGAACTCATCCTTGACGGACTACTGGCGCTGCCGTAGCCCTGCCTTGCGAACTACCGTCCGGCCTGCTGGCGCTGCCGCAACCTTCTGCATCCTTCATCCTCGTCGGGACCTGCTGGCGCTGCCGCGGACCGTTGTAACTACCACCTTCACCGGGACCTGCTGGAGCTGCCGCGGACCGTTGTAACTACCACCTTCACCGGGACCTGCTGGCGCTGCCGCGGCCCGTCCATCTAGAACACCGAGCTGGAGGATTGTGAGCTACCCATCATATCATCGTATCTACCAGATTGGTAACAAGACTGTCCCGCTACCCCCTTTCCCAACCAAGAGACTAGAATCGAGGGGACCCCTGAGTCCTGACCTCCTTGTACCATTTTATCGTACCTAAGATTGCTTATAAAGAACGTTAAACCTTATCTTTGTGTGGTGTACATCTGTGGGGGGGAAGTTACTCGTCTGTACGATCGCTGGAGACGGCTCTCCCCGGAGACCTCTCCCCTCGTCCTCGGCCGACCCTCCCGGTCCGTCTAACAGTTATAATCTAGCAGCCTATGGAGAGCAGGTAGCCTTACAATAGTGAAAAACGAAAAGGGCTGTAATTCACTATTAGGACATGCCACACACTTCAGGGCATGTCCTACATTATCCTTACAATGCACCCTGCCCTAGGGCCTACCATAGGGGTGACTAACATGAAGGTAAGTGGCACAGGGCCCTGAGCAGCTAACACCAGCACAAAAATACATTGAGGCACAGACAAAAATGGAAGGGTGACCCACGCCAATGGTGCCAGGTCTAACACGTGTCCCCTCCAGCTGAAATGTGGGGAGAACTACCCTACCCCAGGGAGTTCTCATCACTAAGGCGGAAAAATCTGGAAAGACCATCCGCTTTGGCGTGGTCTGTACCGGGGCGATGTTTCACCGTGAAATCCATCCCCTGTAGGGAAATGGACCACCTCAACAAATTAGGATTCTCACCCCTCATCTGCATCAACCATCTGAGGGGCCTGTGGTCTGTTTGAACCCGGAAGTGAGACCCAAACAAGTAGGGTCGTAGCTTCTTCAATGCCCAGA
The DNA here is from genome assembly GCF_964204655.1 of Triturus cristatus. Classification (NCBI taxonomy): domain Eukaryota; kingdom Metazoa; phylum Chordata; class Amphibia; order Caudata; family Salamandridae; genus Triturus; species Triturus cristatus. The sequence goes on from NC_140590.1 coordinate 1,867,826,812, forward strand.
CCACAGCAAATGCTTCTTGCTCAATCGCACTCCACTTTTGTTCCCGGGGCAGTAACCTCCTACTTATGAAGGCTACAGGTTGGTCCCAGCCCTCCTCAGTCATCTGTGAGAGAACAGCCCCTACGCCATGCTCTGATGCATCTGTCTGCACAAGGAATTCTTTGGAGAAGTCAGGAGCCAAGAGCACGGGCGCCGTGCACATGGCAGTCTTCAGGGTGTCAAAGGCCTTCTGACAGGTGTCAGTTCATATCACTTTTCTGGGCTGCTTCTTCGAAGTCAGCTCCGTCAAGGGGGCAACAATGCTGCCATACCCCTTGACAAACCTCCTGTAGTACCCTGTGAGTCCTAAAAAGGCCCTCACCTCAGTCTGGGTCTTTGGGGGCTCCCAAGCCAGGATGGTTTCAATCTTGGGTTGGAGGGGCGCCACCTGGCCGCACCCCACTTGGTGTCCCAAGTACACCACTGATCCCTGCCCGATCTGACACTTGCTTGCCTTGATCGTGAGGCCTGCCTTGCGCAGTGCCATCAACACTTCCCAGAGATGTTGCAGGTGTTCTTTCCATGTCCCACTGAACACTGCGATGTCATCCAGGTAGGCGGCGCTGAACTCGGTCAGCCCAGCCAACACCTGGTTGACCAACCTCTGGAAGGTGGCAGGGGCATTCTTCATCCCAAATGGCATAATGCAGAACTGGAAATGCCCATCTGGTGTGGAGAATGCGGACCTCTCTTTGGCCCCATCTGTCAAGGCGATCTGCCAGTACCCAGACGTTAAATCAAACGTGCTGAGGTACCGTGCAGCCCCTAACCGATCAGTGAGCTCGTCAGCTCTGGGGATGGGGTGCGCGTCAGTCTTTGTGACTGAGTTGAGTCCTCTGTAGTCCACACAGAACCGTAGTTCGGGTGTGGCACCCGGCGCGCCAGCCTTTGGGACCAAGACCACTGGGCTGGCCCAAGGACTGCTGGAGGACTCAACCACCCCTAGAGCAAGCATCTTTGAGACCTCCTCTTTGATGCAGGCTCTGACCCTGTCAGTTACCCTGTAAGCTTTGTGCTTCACAGGTAAGCTGTCTCCTGTATCCACATCATGGACGCACCAATCTGTGATTCCAGGAACCAGGGAGAACAGGTCAGGAAACTGCCCCAGCAGCTGGCGGCAGTCATCCTGTTGCTCAGGGGTCAGGGTGGGTGAGAGGTTAACTCCATCCACTGACCCGTCTCGCTCTGAGGCTACCAGGAGGTCAGGAAGAGGCTCAGACTCCTCCACCGTCCCATCATCTGTGGCCAAGAGCATGCCCACTTCGGACCTCTCCAAGTGGGGCTTTAGTCGATTGACATGTAGGACCCTTAAGGGGTTCCAAGAGACTGCAAGTCCACCAAGTAGGTGACAGAACTCTTGCGCTCCACAATCTCAAAGGGTCCCTTCCACTTGTCCTGGAGTGCACAGGGCTCCACAGGGGCCAGGACCCATACCTTTTGACCAGGTTGGAGCTCAACCAGAGTGGCATTCTGATCGTACCACCGCTTCATTTCCTCCTGGCTGGCTTCCAGATTTGCCTCAGCAAGTTGCCTGAAATGCCTAGTCTGATTCCTGAAGGCCAGCATGTAACTATATACATTCTGGGGAGGTTTCCTGGGAGATTGCTCCCAGCCTTCCTTGACCAGACTAAGAGGTCCTCGCACTGGGTAGCCATACAGAAGCTCAAAGGGACTGAACCCCAGAGACTTCTGTGGCACCTCACGGTACGCGAAGAGAAGGCATGGTAAGAGGACGTCCCACTTACGCCTCATGGGCTCCTCAAGGCCCATAATCATGCCCTTTAGGGTTCAGTTGAATCTCAACCAACCCGTTTCCTTGGGGATGGTAAGGGGTGGTGAACTTGTATGTCACACCACACTCTTGCCAAAGGGATTTCATATATTTCTATATGAAATTGGTCCCCCTGTCAGACACCACCTCTAGAGGGAATCCTACTCGTGAGAAAATTCCCATCAGTGCCCGTCCCACCACGGGGGCCGTCACTGTCCTCAGAGGGATGGCTTCAGGGTACCGGGTGGCATGGTCTACCAAGACCAGGATAAACCTGTTGCCCATGGATGTCTTGGGGTCCAGTGGCCCCACAATGTCAATCCCCACTCGCTGGAATGGGGTACTGACCACAGGGAAAGGTTGGAGTGGAGCCCTCAGCTTCCTTCCACTCTTACCACTTGCCTGGCAAGTCTGGCATGTCCTGCAGTGAGTGTCAGAACTCCTGCACATTTGAGGCCAATAAAAGTGGGTGACAAGCCTTTCGAAGGTCTTGTCCTGCCCCAAATGCCCTGCTAACGGAACGTCGTGAGCCAGCCCCAGTAGGAAGGCTCTGAACTTCTGGGGTACCACCAGCGCACAGGCTGACCCAGGTTCAGCAACCTTAGGCTCTGAGTACAGGAGGTCGTTCTCCCAGTAGATCAAGTGAGTACCGGACTGATCACCATTGGCCTGGGCTGCAGCCTGCTGCTGCATACCCACTAGAGAGGGACACTCCTTCTGCTCCCTGCAGAATTCCTCCCTGATGGGGCCTTCTTCTTGCTGCCAATGGGTCAGCTCAGGCAGGTCCCCCAGTTCGGCTATCTGTTCCCCGGTTGGCTCCAGGGCATCCCCCTCAAGGTCTGCTTCCTCCTGGGCCGTGGGAACTTCAGGAGCCGGTTTCCCGTGCCTCCTGCGCCCTCTCCCTAAGGCCGGTTCCTGGGCCTCTCCTTCAGGCTCCAGGGTCCCTTCAACACCCCTACTGGCTGCTATTGACCGGGTGGTTACGCACGCCCAATCAGGTAAACCCACCATCCGCAGGTGAGTTGTCTTCTCCACCTTTTCCCAAGGGGAGCTCTCCAAATCATTTCCTAGGAGACAATCAACAGGCATGGCAGTTCTCCCAGCGACTTGCATAGTACCAGAGACCCCCCCCCCCCCCCCACCCCCCCTCAAAGGGAACTTGAGCCATTGGACACTGACTCTCTGTGTTGTCAGCGTTGACAACACGGCAGAATGCGTGTGGGACCACCTGCTCTTGAGACACCAGGTGTTGCTTGACAGCAGTCACACTGGCTCCTGTATCTCTAAGAGCCCCCACCCTCTTGCCATTTATGGTCACCCACTGCCCGTACTTTTGAGTATTGGGGGCAGTTGGGCCTCAACGACCAACTCATTGTCTCCTAATGAGACTAGGGTCATCTGTACGGGAACCCCCTCCCCTTGGACATCTACCTCCCTCCCAAAGGCTACACTAGCCACCTGCTTGGGGGGTGGAGCACCAGAGGGTGCTGGTTTACCAAACATGGGGCACTTGGGATCCATGGAATAGTGCTCCAGGTTGTTACACTTGTAACATCTGGGGGGCCCTCTTTGAACAGGGTTACCTGTCGGGGCCCCGGTCTGCTTCGGGGGTGGGGGTGGCTGAGAACCTTTCCCTTGGTTCCCTTGGGAATTACTTTGGGGCCCTCTGTAGAACTCCCTCTGTTTACCCTTGTCCCCCCCACTCTTCTGCTGGGGACCCTGACCACCTTTGGCGGGGCCTCCCACGGACCCTTGTGGACCCTGGTGCTGATCCAGCGGTCCGCCTCCTCAGCAAGCCTCCTAGGGTTAGTCAGCTTGCTATCGATCAGTTGCTGGCGTAGCTCAGGAAAACAATTATCAGACAAGTGCTCCCATGCAATTAGATCAAACAGCCCTTGGTAATCATTCACTTTGCTACCCTTCACCCAACCATCTAGCGCTCTGGAAAAAAAAGTCACATATTCTACATAAGTGGTACCAGGTTTCTTGGTGCAATCCCTAAACCTCTGCCTGTACAATTCAGGAGTTAACCCATACCTTGTCATCGGAGCTTCCTTCATGTGTGGATAGGATGTGGTGACATCAGAGGGGAGATCCCGCCCCTCACTCAGGAACCTTCCACACAACCCAGCTCCCCAATCTCTCTCAGGGACCCGGTGGGAGGACATGGCTACTTCATAGGCCCTGTACCATTGCCCAATATCATCCTGCTTGTAATACTCTTTCACCACATCTTTAGGAATGTGCACCCTTGACTCTGTTAAATTGCTGCCACCAGAGGGAGAGCGGTCTAAACTCTTGGCCTTGAGATCCAACTCCCTCATTTTTAGGTCTCGCCTGACCCAGCGCATGCGCTGGTCTGGCAAGACATTTTGTGAGGGCTCCAAAAAGTGCTACCAGGCCAGCCTAGAGCTACAGTGCATGTGCGCGGGCGCGCGCGTCACACTTTACCGCGATTACTTTCACTTTCACGGCCGCGCAGCCGCTTTGATGTCTGATCGCGATCACTTTTGCGGCCGCACGGCCACTTTGATGTTCTCCGTGAGGCTTCAATAGATTGCAGCAGTTAAAACAAGCATTGGCATAGCCAATAGGTCTCACTTTTGGGACCTTATAAGTGTTTAGTTATGCAACTGTTGCATGGCTAAACACTTATATGGTCCCAAAGGCGAGACCTATTGGCTATGCCAATGCTTGTTACCTCATGCTCCATGGCCAGCCTTTGTCTTTCCATTTTCATTTGAAGTTTTTCCATCTCCACTTCATGTGCTCTTGCAGCAATCCTGTCGGCCATCTCCTCTGGCGACAGGCCTCTGCCAGGCTCAGAAGCACCTTCTTGGGGTATCACCTCCAGCGCATTCTCTGGGAACTTTGATTCGTACCAGGCCCTCAGCGCCTTTATGTACTGATCCTTGTTTTTCAATCCAGTTTGGTTGATTCTGTACTTGGAGAGGTATCCTTTCAAGACTTCACTTGTGCACTTCATCAGTGCCCTCTCCTCCCAATCTATGTCATCAACTCCAGAGAATATAGAGGACGCCCTGCCTCCATTGACTGAGCTAGGCATGGTTTCTTAAAGTGGAGATTCTTCAGCAAAAACAAAAATCAATACTGTGTGGCTGCGTTATCGGTCTGAACTCACTACGTGGCGTTCACTCAATTACTGTACATGAATCACAAATGCAAATTCAAATCCTCACCGCTGACCACCAATGTTAGAACTGGGAATCTCTAGTTGGCACAGGTATGCACTTGCGACAAGCAGGGACTCTCAATTCTAAGGCAGAGTAAGAGGATCACCCTTTCAAATAACCCCTGCTCACCCTTTAGGTAGTGTGGCGCAAGCAGTCAAGACTATTCTCAGGGCGTCATAGGTTAAGCATTTGTGAACACATACAGTAATACAATGACACACCACAAATGGACACCAGTCAAGGTTATTTCAAAAATAGGTTTCTTTATATAAGGCTTAGCACAAGACCAGAATAACAAATAAAATGACCACAGTATTATTTTAAAGTTCAATATTCTTGTAAAAAGGCTTAAAATACAAAAATAGGCTTCTTTTAGTCAATTACGCTTCTTTTCAGGCTTTGTACGGTTCGTACCTGGATGTGCGACTCTGCATTAAAAATAAGGAAAGTACGAGTCAAACAATTGTTGCAGACTCCGGGGTCCGTAGCGTGCACGCTGCGGTGCGAACAGAACAAAGTACCTTGGTTTTGTAGGGTCCGCGACGGACAGAGCGGGACAAGTTGATGGGTCCGGGTCGTAGTTCGGCAGCGTATTTGGATGCTGGTCGGGTCGCGGCGTCGGGACGCGGCGTTGGTACGGGACCTTCAGGGATACGTGCGGATGGCCCGGATCAGCTTGCAGAGTCCGTGGCGTTTGGCGTTCGAGCCGTACCATCGGTGCGGATAGGTGGCGACACTTCTCGGCGCCGTATAGCGTACGGGGAGGATCGGTGCGATGCGACGTCTCGGCTCTGAGCACGGCACATTACAGTACGTCTAGCAGCGTACGGCCCGTACCTGCGGGACAATGAAGCTTGGGTCCGGCGTACAGGGTTCGGCAGCCAGGGCTGTACGACTCAAATCGGCGGGGAAGGTTAGGTGCAATGCGGCCGGGAGGGATACGGTGCGTACTAGCGCTTTTGGATCAGCGTAGACACACGGTGCCGGGCGGCAAAGGCACGGCTTCACGGCGGATGGGGTACGAGTCGTACTGGTGCCAAATCCAGCGGGAAACAAGCAAGAATTGTCCAGGCAACTCAGTTTTGGAAGGCAGATGAGTCCAATGGTCCTGGGACTCAGTTCAGGGGGCCAGCTCTTCTTCCAAGCCCTTGGAGATTTTTGAAACAAAGTGCAAAGTCTCTTTCAGGCTTTTCCTCTCCTTTCTCAGCAAGGCACCCACTGCAGGCCAATCCCCCAGGTTAGGGAAAGTTACTCCTCCTTCAGCTTCTTCCAGGTCCTTCTAGTCAGGCAGAGTTTCTTCGTGGTTCAATCAGGATCTGATTTCTTAGGAGCAGGGCTCCTACATTTATACCAAGTTTCTTTTGTCTTTACAGGCCAGGGGGGCCTTTGCATAATCCCAGTCCAGTTCTTTTCAGTGAGGAGCACTTTGTTGTTGGGACTCTGGCTTCTTCTTTCAGCAGGCAGGGCAGAGACATCAGACGCTCCCCAAGGGGTGGGGCCAGCATTGTGGTGGCAGAGCACTGCCCTATTCAGAGTCAAGGTGCACTCCTTCCACCCATCGTGGTGTAATCTTTCTATTCACCACCTGGCAGCCCCAGCCTGTCTCCTGGAACTTCCCAGCCCTGTCACTCAAGCTACACACAAAGAAGATAGCCCTCCCCTCCAGAGGCGGACTGAGATGGTTAGGCATGCAAAGGCTAACTTTCTAAAAGTAGCATTTGCAAACCCAGGAAATTAAAATAACCTTTGCTAAAAGATGTATTTTATTATTCTGAGTTCAGGCATACTAAACATGAATTTCTACCATGCTTCCTGAGCCTGCTAGGATTATAGAGTGTTATAATCTAGCAGCCCATTCTGGCCTATGGAGAGCAGGTAGCCTTACAATAGTGAAAAACGAAAAGGGCTGTAATTCACTATTAGGACATGCCACACACTTCAGGGCATGTCCTACCTTATCCTTACAATGCACCCTGCCCTAGGGCCTACCATAGGGGTGACTAACATGAAGGTAAGGGAAGGTTTAGGGACTGGCAAGTGGGGACACTTGCCCAGTCAGCATGACAGTACCAGACTGCATGCAGGTTCTGCAATGGCAGACCTTAGACACATTTTACCAGGCTGTTTCTGTGGGTGGCACAACCAGTGCCGCAAGCCCACTAGCAGCATTTGGATATACAAGCCCTTGGCACCCCTGGTGCACTCTACTAGGGACTGATAGTAAACCAAATAAGCCAAACATGGAAGTCAATTCACATAATACATTTTCCCATAGGGAGCACTTGCCCTGTGGCACTGGATGGCAGTGGCACAGGGCCCTGAGCAGCTAACACCAGCACAAAAATACATTGAGGCACAGACAAAAATGGAAGGGTGACCCACGCCAATGGTGCCAGGTCTAACAATCACGATGATTGTCCTCCTAAAGATGATTTATGTTTTCTGGCCCCTGGCTCTTTCTTTGAAAGACTAGACGCTCCCTGGCTCTTTCTTTGAAAGGCTAGACGCTCCCTGGCTCTTTCTATTAAAGGCTAGACGCTCCCTGGCTCTTTCTTTGAAAGGCTAGACGCTCCCTGGCTCTTTCTTTTAACGGCTAGACGCTCCCTGGCTCTTTCTTTGAAAGACTAGACGCTCCCTGGCTCTTTCTTTGAAAGACTAGACGCTCCCTGGCTCTTTCTTGGAAAGGCTAGACGCTTCCTGGCTCTTTCTTTGATAGACTAGATGCTCCCTGGCTCTTTCTTTGAAAGGCTACACGCACCCTGGCTCTTTTTTGAAAGACTAGATGCTCCCTGGCTCTTTTTTTGAAAGACTTGATGCTCCCTGGCTCTTTCTTTGAAAGGCTAGATGCTCCCTGGCTCTTTCTTTGAAGGACTAGACGCTGCTATAACAGCATCATTCGGTCTCACGTAAACGCTTGCCAAGCTCTTCATTTCCGCTGCTGCCACTGGTTAAAGGTGGCTGAGAGCTTCCTAATGTTCAGGCATACTGCTGGGCCTCTAGGGGCTCCTAGCTAGTTAATCTAATGCAACATGTCTCTACATTTATTGATGTCTTGGTCAGTCGGTTTCATTGCCTTAACTTACTTTGCCGTGTTATCCTCTCGACATCCCATGAGCATTACGTTTTAGGTTATACTATATATGTGCATTAGTTGGCGTGACATCTGCAGGTAGCATAAGGTTCTGAAACCAAGTGGTTACACTCCAATCTGGAATAATTCATTCCTTTCGTATTTGTTTAAGGTTTCCAGGGATTCTGTAAGGTATAAATCCAACCAGTTATACTGTAACAGAATGCTTGCATCATTTACACAAGTCTCTGAAGAATTTGAGATTCCACAGCATGATTTTTATTTGATGTCTTCATAGTTGTGTTTTCCTTCTTGGTATGTCGGAGGTTAGCTTCCAGACTCTTCCTGATATTATGGCGCTTTTAGTCACACAAACTCCTTCCAAAGTTTCCAACCTGCATTTGGTTTGTGATAATCCACTAGAGAAGCAAAATGTACTGTGGGCTACAAAGGGATCATTTTGGCTATCCTGTGAGATCAATCAAGAATTATTGGCAGAGTCTCTGCATCCATAGGACCCTAACCATGTCTACATATAGACTCGATCAACTTCGGCTATATTTTGATTTTTACATTAGACCTGATAAAATATTGAAATGGTATTATCATATTGGTACAGGTGGGGTATGTCCCAGGTGCCAGTCGGTACTCACATATTTTCTACAGTATCCGAGTTTGAAATCCCATTGAGATACAGCCTTCACTTGAAGACATCCTGTATAAAACTGAATGCCACGCTGATTATGATGGGAATCCAATCCAACTTCGAGAATTCTTTTTGTGTATCCGGCAGTTCTCATTCCTCGGCTGCAAAGTGTGTCAGTGGCTAAATGTTTATCCAACAGATTTTATTAAATCGGACATTGTGCACCCAATCTTGGTTTCTAAGTCCCTTTTTAGGTCTTGCCTACACAGCGCGCAAGCCCTGCTTTGGAGTGACCTCTTGGAATCACTCTGGACTTTTTCGGAAAATCGTGCATGTATGCACTGTTTCCAATGAGCACTCGTGCATGTACGGCGTTTACCTTGCGGGAGCAAGCAGCGGCATCATCTGTTTGCAATTATCGTGCCTGCCCTTTGGAACCAGATGGCGCCGCTGCTCGCTCCCACAAGGTAAGCGCTGTACATGGACTGAGCCTCGAAGCCACGCCCCCGTTTCCCACCGCGCAGCCTGCCATCTGTTTTTCTCCTGCAGCGGCGGGCACAAGCACGCACCCCACTTCCGGGGATATCCTTCCAAAGGCAGGCCGTCTCAGCCATGTCTGTTTCCACAATCTTCTTGCTCGGGCGGCTCCACACGGGCTTCCAGGGCAGGCCTTAACTTTCCCCAACCAAGCAGTGAACAGTGTAGCATGCAAATCGATATGCTAATGTGGTTCAGCGCCTTTTAAGAGGTACAATACATTACAAAGGGTGCCTGTGTTCAGTAATGGCTTGCTATGTCCTGCAGGGAACATTGCTTTGCAGGGCCAAACATCAAGCCCTTTGAACCCAATTCGGTATTTGAAATGTTTGGTTTGAGATATCTGGAAATCTGGGACATAAAGATCAAGGCAAAAAATCCATTCAACCCTCTAATCCCTGAGTTGTCAGGAGAGCTGAACAGGCCTGGCATGGGTGGGTGGAAGGATGCCAATGCAGGTTGTGGAGTGCCATGTTGTGCTGTAGTTGTCATGGGTTCAGCTGCTGCTCCTCTGTTATGGAGGAGGAGAGTCACCCTCACCCCCGCCATCAGAGACAAACCAGCATTGGCATAGCCAATAGGTCTCGCCTTTGGGACCATATAAGTGTTTAGTTATCCAGCACAATACCCTTGGTGCAACAACATCAACCATTGCATGGCTAAACACTTATAAGGTCCCAAAGGCAAGACCTATTGGCTATGCCAATGCTTGTTTTGTTTTCTTGTTCATGAAATATAGTATCCTAAGACCTTTATTGCATTTGGAATGTGTGTATCGATCTCTTCCGTTGCTTCTAAAAAAAAGAAAAAATGAAACCCTCTGGAACACTGGCATCAGTGAGTCCTTTTCTTTGAGGTCTTGAGGCTAAGTAACTAAATGTGCCAATTCCTGCAAAAAGTTGATACATACATTCATATGTTCTGCTGCGTTCAGTTCCTACAAACCTAAAAGAACAGACCTCATCAGAAGGAGTTCCAGTAGGGGAATCAATGTTGCCCCCCTGGGATGAGTTTAGATCACTAGCGTTTTGTGGGACTAGGTAAAGGCAGCATCTCGAGGATGTGGAGGAAGGCGAAACATTACTCTGTGTGCAAATAATCTCTTGGGCGTGTCTGAGGCATCCAAACCTGAGCCTTCTCTTTTCAAGTGAATCTCTGTCCTCTGGGGTGCCAGGGGCTGGTACCTGAACCTTTTTTTCTGCCACACAAAATATGGGCCTTATTTGGAGTTTCAGATGGTAACTCCAGGAAAATGACACATTTTCAAACCACCATAATTACAAGTGGCATAGACTATGATGTACTTATGATCGAGAGGACGGGACATCTGTCTTGTTTGTGGCGGAGTGTCATGTCCGTCTAACTCTAAATAATGCTGTGTGTGCTGACTTCGAGAGCTGACGCCATGTCTGTTTGTGAACAGCGGCAGAGGCTAACTGGTTGGCAGCTTAGTAGGCAGGGGCTCCTCTTGTAACTACCGAAGTGAAGTTCCTGACTTACATTGGTATGGTGTAGAGAAACAGCCACTGGTGCCAGCATGCCACATGGCACCATATGTTGTCCACTGTCGTCACCTCTGGGGTGGAGGAAGCTGAGATTGTTTGACCAGGAATATTGTGAATGAAACTAGAGACAGTACCGCACCTCTAAACTAAATTAACTGGCCCTAGGAAATCTTTATGGAGGACGGATGGTTATCTGTATAGGATCCGACTGACTCTTTTCAGACACTTCATATTATTTTTACAAACATTTGTCATTGTTTTCTGGTCTTGTTATTTTTGTACTCTTTGGTTAATTGTGACAGTTTCCCTATATTAAGGATACATAGTGTGCTCCTCAAAGTAATAAAGACTTTTGTAAAGCAAAAACACTGACATGAGAATTGTTAGCCTTGCTGAACATTCTTTGATTATTCGAAAGTGAGTGAGCTGTACATCTTCCTGCACGGAATCCTGTGAATTGGCCCCGCCTCCAGCAGATCTATCCTTGCCGCAGCCATTATACCTATCCACTGTTTCAGTTTCTGACACTTTCCACTTTATTTTCTTTCTTTCTTTCTAGGTTTGTCTTTCAAACAAAGGTGGGCTCTCGCTGGTTTCCGGCCGCCTGCGCACACAGCAGAAACAGGGCGCGAGAGGATTGTGCTGAAGCAGCTCTTTGTATGCTGATCACAGAGGCAGAGAAAGAGAGATTCGCCCAAGGACACAGCCGATAGGTAACAAACCCTGACAATCCAGGCCTTTCTTTGCAGCCCTGCTTCCCAAGCGCAAGAAATAAGATGAAGCTGTGACATTTGCCTGTCATTACTTAATGTGCAGACTTGCCTCCACAGCTCTGCTATGGAATGTGCAGGCCTGCCTCCACAGCTCTGTCATTATGGAATGTGCAGCCCTATCTCCTCAGCTTTGTCACTACTGAATGCGCAGCCCTTATTCCTCATCTGTTATTATGGAATGTGCAGCCCTGCCACCACGGCTCTGCCATTATAGAATGTGCTGCCCTTCCTCCTCAGCTTTGTGTCACCGCTGAATGTGCAGCCCTTCTTCCTCAGCTCTGTCATTATGGAATGTGCAGCCCTGCCTCTACAGTCCTGTGTCAGTACTGAAAGTGCAGCCGTGCTTCATCATCTTTGTGTCATTACTGGATGTACAGCCCTGCTTCCACAGTTCTGCTATGGAATGTGCAGCCCTGCCACCACAACTGTTATTATGGATTGTGCAGCCCTGCCATTATGAAATGTGCAGCCCTGCCTCCACAGCTCTGCTATGGATTGTGCAGCCCTACCTCCTCCGCTTTCTGTCACTACGGAATGTGCAGCCCTCCCTCCACAGCTCAGTCATTATGGAATGTGCAGCCCTACCTCCACAGCCCTGTCATTATGGAATATATAGCCCTGTCTCCCTAGCCCTCTCTCGTTACTGAAGGTGCAGCCCCACCTCCCTATCTTTCTATTATTACTGAAGGTGCAGCCCGCCTCCTCAGCTCTCTCTACTGAATGTGCAGCCCCACCTCCACAGCTCTATCTTATAGAATGTATAGCCCAGTCTCCTCCGCTCTACCATTACTGAAGGTGCAGCCCCGCCCCCCTACCCCATCATCATTACTGAAGGTGCAGCCCCGCCTCCCTAGCTTTCTATCATTACTGACGGTGCAGCCCCGCCTACCTAGCTTTCTATTATTACTGACGGTGCAGCCCCGCCTCCCTAGCTTTCTATCATTACTGAAGGTGCAGCCCCCACCTCCCTACCGCTCTATCATTACTGAAGGTGGAGCTCCGCCTCCCTAGCTTTCTATCATTACTGAAGGTGCAGCCCCACCTCCCTAGCTTTCCATCATTATTGAAGGTGCAGCCCGCCTCCCTAGCTTTCTATCATTCCTGAAGGTGCAGCCCCGCCTCCCTATCTTTCTAGCATTACTGACGGTGCAGCCCCGCCTCCCTAGCTTTCTATCATTACTGACGATGCAGCCCCGCCTCCCTAGCTTTCTATCAATACTGACGGTGCAGCCCCGCCTCCCTAGCTTTCTATCATTACTGACGGTGCAGCCCCGCCTCCCTAGCTTTCTATCATTACTGACGATGCAGCCCCGCCTCCCTAGCTTTCTATCATTACTGAAGGTGCAGCCCCACCTCCCTAGCTTTCCATCATTATTGAAGGTGCAGCCCGCCTCCCTAGCTTTCTATCAATACTGACGGTGCAGCCCCGCCTCCCTAGCTTTCTATCATTACTGACGATGCAGCCCCGCCTCCCTAGCTTTCTATCATTACTGACGATGCAGCCCCGCCTCCCTAGCTTTCTATCAATACTGACGGTGCAGCCCCGCCTCCCTAGCTTTCTATCATTACTGAAGGTGCAGCCCCACCTCCCTAGCTTTCTATCATTCCTAAGGTGCAGCCCCGCCTCGCTAGCTTTATATCATTACTAAAGGTGCAGCCCCACCTCCCTAGCTTTTTATCATTACTGACGGTGCAGCCCCGCCTCCCTAGCTTTCTATTAATACTGACGGTGCAGCCCCGCCTCCCTGGCTTTCTATCATTCCTGAAGGTGCAGCCAGCCTCCCTAGCTTTCTATCATTACTGACGGTACAGCCCTGCCTCCCTAGCTTTCTATCATTACTGACGGTGCAGCCCGCCTTCCTATCTTTCTATCATTACTGACAGTGCAGCCCGCGTCCCTAGCCCTCCATCATTACTGAAGGTGCAGCCCCGCCTCCCTAGCTGTCTATCATTACTGACGGTGCAGCCCCACCTCCCTAGCTTTCTATCATTACTGACGGTGCAGCCCCACCGCCCTACCCCTCTATCATTACTGAAGGTGCAGCCCCACCTCCCTAGCTTTCTATCATTACTGAAGGTGCAGCCCTGCCTCCCTAGCCCTCCGTCATTACTGAAGGTGCAGCCCGCCTCCCTAGCTTTCTGTCATTACTGAAGGTGCAGCCTTGCCTCCCTAGCTTTCTATCATTACTGACGGTGCTGCCCCACCTCCCTAGCTTTCTATCACTACTGAAGGTGCAGCCCCACCTCCCTAGCTTTCTATCATTACTGATGGTGCAGCCCCGCCTCCCTAGCCCTCGGTCATTACTGAAGGTGCAGCCCCACCTCCCTAGCCCTCCATCATTACTGAAGGTGCAGCCCCGCCTCCCTAGCTTTCTATCATTACTGAAGGTGCAGCCCCGCCTCCCTAGCTTTCTATCATTACTGACGGTGCAGCCCCGCCTCACTAGCTTTCTATCATTACTGAAGGTGCAGCTCCGCCTCCCTAGCTTTCTATCATTACTGAAGGTGCAGCCCCGCCTTCCTATCTTTCTATCATTACTGAAGGTGCAGCCCCGCCTCCCTAGCTCTCTATCATTACTGAAGGTGCAACCTCGCCCCTCCATCATTACTGAAGGTGCAGCCCCGCCTCCCTAGCTTTCTATCATTACTGAAGGTGCAGCCCCGCCTCCCTAGCTTTCTATCATTACTGAAGGTGCAGCCCCGCCTCCCTAGCTTTATATCATTACTGACGGTGCAGCCCCACCTCCCTAGCTTTCTATCAATACTGACGGTGCAGCCCCGCCTCCCTAGCTTTCTATCATTACTGAAGGTGCAGCCCCACCTCCCTAGCTTTCTATCATTACTGAAGGTGCAGCCCCGCCTCCCTAGCTTTATATCATTACTGAAGGTGCAGCCCCGCCTCGCTAGCTTTCTATCATTACTAAAGGTGCAGCCCCACCTCCCTAGCTTTTTATCATTACTGACGGTGCAGCCCCGCCTCCCTAGCTTTCTATCATTACTGACGGTGCAGCCCGCCCCTCCATCATTACTGAAGGTGCAGCTCCGCCTCCCTATCTCTCTAGCATTACGGAAGTTGCAACCCCCACCTCCCTACCCCTCTATCATTACTGAAGGTGCAACCCCCACCTCCCTACCCCTCTATCATTACTGAAGGTGCAGCCCCTCCTCCCTAGCTTTCTATCATTACTGAAGGTGCAGCCCCACCTCCCTAGATTTCTATCATCACTGACGGTGCAGCCCTGCCTCTCTATCTTTCTAGCATTACTGACGGTGCAGCCCCGCCTCCCTAGCTCTCTATCATTACTGAAGGTGCAGCCTCGCCCCTCCATCATTACTGAAGGTGCAGCCCCGCCTTCCTAGCTTTCTATCATTACTGACGATGCAGCCCCGCCTCCCTAGCTTTCTATCATTACTGAAGGTGCAGCCCCGCCTCCCTAGCTTTCTATCATTACTGAAGGTGCAGCCCCGCCTCCCTAGCTTTCTGTCATTACTGAAGGTGCAGCCCCGCCTCCCTAGCTTTCCATCATTACTGAAGGTGCAGCCCGCCTCCCTAGCTTTCCAGCATTACTGAAGGTGCAGCCCCTCCTCCCTAGCTTTCTATCATTACTGACGGTGCAGCCCCGCCCCTCCATCATTACTGAAGGTGCAGCTCCGCCTCCCTAGCTTTCCAGCATTACTGACGTTGCAAACCCCACATCCCTACCCCTCTATCATTACTGAAGGTACAGCCCCGCCTCCCTAGCTTTCTATCATTACTGAAGGTGCAACCCCCTCCTCCCTACCCCTCTATCATTACTGAAGGTGCAGCCCCTCCTCCCTAGCTTTCTATCATTACTGACGGTGCAGCCCCGCCCCTCCATCATTACTGAAGGTGCAGCTCCGCCTCCCTATCTTTCTAGTATTACTGACGTTGCAAACCCCACCTCCCTACCCCTCTATCATTACTGAAGGTGCAGCCCCACCTTCCTAGATTTCTATCATTACTGACGGTGCAGCCCTGCCTCTCTATCTTTCTAGCATTAATGACGGTGCAGCCCCACCTCCCTAGCTTTATATCATTACTGAAGGTGCAGCCCCGCCTCCCTAGCTTTATATCATTACTGAAGGTGCAGCCCCGCCTCGCTAGCTTTCTATCATTACTAAAGGTGCAGCCCGCCTCCCTAGCTTTCTATCATTACTGACGGTGCAGCCCCGCCTCCCTAGCTTTCTATCATTACTGACGATGCAGCCCCGCCTCCCTAGCTTTCTATCATTACTGAAGGTGCAGCCTCGCCCCTCCATCATTACTGAAGGTGCAGCCCCGCCTTCCTAGCTTTCTATCATTACTGACGATGCAGCCCCGCCTCCCTAGCTTTCTATCATTACTGACGATGCAGCCCGCCTCCCTAGCTTTCTATCATTACTGAAGGTGCTGCCCCGCCTTCCTATCTTTCTATCATTACTGAAGGTGCAGCCTTGCCCCTCCATCATTACTGAAGGTGCAGCCCGCCTCCCTAGCTTTCTATCATTACTGAAGGTGCAGCCCCGCCTCCCTAGCTTTCTGTCATTACTGAATGTGCAGCCCCGCCTCCCTAGCTTTCCATCATTACTGAAGGTGCAGCCCGCCTCCCTAGCTTTCCAGCATTACTGACGGTGCAGCCCCACCTCCCTAGCTTTCTATCATTACTGACGGTGCTGTCCCACCTCCCTAGCTTTCCGTCATTACTGACAGTGCAGCCCCGCCTCCCTAGCTTTCTATCATTACTGACGGTGCAGCCCCGCCCCTCCATCATTACTGAAGGTGCAGCTCCGCCTCCCTATCTTTCTAGCATTACTGACGTTGCAAACCCCACATCCCTACCCCTCTATCATTACTGAAGGTGCAGCCCCGCCTCCCTAGCCCTCCGTCGTTACTGACGGTGCAGGACCGCCTCCCTAGCTTTCTATCATTACTGAAGGTGCAGCCCCGCCTTCCTATCTTTCTATCATTACTGAAGGTGCAGCCTTGCCCCTCCATCATTACTGAAGGTGCAGCCCGCCTCCCTAGCTTTCTATCATTACTGAAGGTGCAGCCCCGCCTCTCTAGCTTTCTGTCATTACTGAATGTGCAGCCCCACCTCCCTAGCTTTCCATCATTACTGAAGGTGCAGCCCGCCTCCCTAGCTTTCCAGCATTACTGACGGTGCAGCCCCACCTCCCTAGCTTTCTATCATTACTGACGGTGCTGCCCCACCTCCCTAGCTTCCCGTCATTACTGACAGTGCAGCCCCGCCTCCCTAGCTTTCTATCATTACTGACGGTGCAGCCCCGCCCCTCCATCATTACTGAAGGTGCAGCTCCGCCTCCCTATCTTTCTAGCATTACTGATGTTGCAAACCCCACATCCCTACCCCTCTATCATTACGGAAGGTGCAGCCCCGCCTCCCTAGCTTTCTATCATTACTGAAGGTGCAGCCCCCACCTCCCTATCCCTCTATCATTACTGAAGGTGCAGCCCCACCTCCCTAGCTTTCTATCATTACTGAAGGAGCAGCCCCGCCTCCCTAGCCTCCGTCATTACTGATGGTGCAGCCCCGCCTCCCTAGCTTTCTATCATTACTGAAGGTGTAGCCTCGCCTCCCTAGCTTTCTATCATTACTGAAGGTGCAGCCCCACCTCCCTAGATTTCTATCATTACTGACGGTGCAGCCCTGCCTCTCTATCTTTCTAGCATTACTGACGGTGCAGCCCCACCTCCCTAGCTTTCTATCATTACTAAAGGTGCAGCCCCGCCTCCCTAGCTTTATATCATTACTGAAGGTGCAGCCCGCCTCACTAGCTTTCTATCATTACTAAAGGTGCAGCCCGCCTCCCTAGCTTTCTATCATTACTGACGGTGCAGCCCCGCCTCCCTAGCTTTCTATCATTACTGAAGGTGCAGCCACCACCTTCCTACCCCTCTATCATTACTGAAGGTGCAGCCCCACCTCCCTAGCTTTCTATCATTACTGAAGGTGCAGCCCCGCCTCCCTAGCCCTCCGTCGTTACTGACGGTGCAGGACCGCCTCCCTAGCTTTCTATCATTACTGAAGGTGCAGCCCCACCTCCCTAGCTTTCTATCAATACTGACGGTGCAGCCCCGCCTCCCTAGCTTTCTATAATTACTGAAGGTGCAGCCCCCACCTCCCTACCGCTCTATCATTACTGAAGGAGCAGCCCGCCTCCCTAGCTTTCTATAATTACTGAAGGTGCAGCCCCACCTCCCTACCTTTCCATCATTACTGACGGTGCAGCCCCGCCTCCCTAGCTTTCTATCATTACTGAAGGTGCAGCCCGCCTCCCTAGCTTTCTATCATTACTGAAGGTGCAGCCCCGCCTCCCTAGCTTTCTATCATTACTGACGGTGCAGCCCCGCCTCCCTAGCTTTCTATCATTACTGACGGTGCAGCCCCGCCCCTCCATCATTACTGACGGTGCAGCCCCGCCTCCCTATCTTTCTAGCATTCCTGAAGTTGCAACCCCCACCTCCTTACCGCTCTATCATTACTGAAGGTGCAACCCCGCCTCCCTAGCTTTCTATCATTACTGAAGGTGCAGCCCCGCCTCCCAAGCTTTCTATCATTACTGAAGGTGCAGCCCCACCTCCCTATCTTTCTATTAATAATGACGGTGCAGCCCCGCCTCCCTAGCTTTCTATCATTACTGAAGGTGCAGCCCCGCCTCCCAAGCTTTCTATCATTACTGAAGGTGCAGCCCCACCTCCCTATCTTTCTATTAATACTGACCTTGCAAACCCCACATCCCTACCCCTCTATCATTACTGAAGGTACAGCCCCGCCTCCCTAGCTTTCTATCATTACTGATGGTGCAACCCCCTCCTCCCTACCCCTCTATCATTACTGAAGGTGCAGCCCCTCCTCCCTAGATTTCTATCATTACTGACGGTGCAGCCCCGCCCCTCCATCATTACTGAAGGTGCAGCTCCGCCTCCCTATCTTTCTAGCATTACTGACGTTGCAAACCCCACCTCCCTACCCCTCTATCATTACTGAAGGTGCAGCCCCACCTCCCTATCTTTCTATTAATACTGACGGTGCAGCCCCACCTCCCTAGATTTCTATCATTACTGACGGTGCAGCCCTGCCTCTCTATCTTTCTAGCATTACTGACGGTGCAGCCCCACCTCCCTAGCTTTCTATCATTACTGAAGGTGCAGCCCCGCCTCCCTAGCTTTATATCATTACTGAAGGTGCAGCCCCGCCTCGCTAGCTTTCTATCATTACTAAAGGTTGTTGGACAGGCTACATGAAGGGCTTGCTCCCTCCCCGCATGACAGGGCCCAAGCCCCGGCCCTCCAGGTGTTACCCACAGAAACAACCCGCACCCCGTCTCCAGACGGAGCTCCTGCCCCCGGACATCTATGTATCATGGGGCCGAACCACTACCGGCTCCCCAGGCCGGACCAGCCGCCATCTTGGACACGGCACCACGAGGCCGCGTGGCCTCAGCTCGACCCTAACCCTGGGCCTGGCCAGGCCCCGACATCTCGGCACCACCATCCACCCAGGAGGTGAACGGACCACTTGGCAGGTCGATGGGAGAAAGAAGTGTCGATGGCTCTCCCCCGCCAGGTGCAGATCGCCCTCCAGCTCCCCCGGGCGCTGGCTCCACCCCCCTGCTGGGTGTCTGGACTCCCTCACCCCGGACCCCCCGACCTCCAAGTGCGAGGGTCCGGACATCAAAGGGCGCCAGACCTATAACTAGGGTAGCTCCAGAGCAGGAAGGCAGTTGTATCCTGGAGTCAAGAGACACCGAGAAGAACTCAGCCTTGACGGACTACCGGCGCTGCTGTAGCCCTGCCTTGTGAACTATCGTCCTGCCTGCTGGCGCTGCCGCGGCCTTCTGCATCCTCCATCCTCGTCGGGACCTGCTGGCGCTGCCGCGGACCGTTGTAACGACCACCTTCATCGGGACCTGCTGGCGCTGCCGCGGACCGTGTAACGACCACCTTCATCGGGACCTGCTGGCGCTGCCGCGGACCGTGTAACGACTACCTTCACCGGGACCTGCTGGCGCTGCCGCGGCCCGTCCAAAGCTAGAACACCGAGCTCGAGGATTGTGAGCTATCCATCATACCATCTCAGCTACCAGATTGGTAACCAGACTGTCCCGCTACCCCCTTTCCCAAACCAAGAGACTAGAATCGAGGGGACCCCTGAGTCCAGACCTCCTTGTACCATTCCATCGTACCTTAAGAAATCGCTTATAAAGAACGTTAAATCCTATCCTTGTGTGGTGTATATCTGTGGGGGGGAAGTTACTCATCTGTACGATCGCTGGAGACGGCTCTCCCCGGAGACCTCTCCCCTTGTCCTCGGCCGACCCTCCCGGTCCGTCTAACATTGGTGGCCAGCGGCGCGATCCGAATCAACGCGTAATCGTACAGAGAGTAGCTCACCCCACGACAAAACCACAATGTCAACCAAAGAGAGCGGATCCACCGAGAAATTCCAGATGGATAAATTGGAAGAGTACAGCCATCGTGAATTGAAACAATTCTGCATGGAACTAGGCATTGCTACCACCGGCCTGAGTACCAAAGACGATTTTAAGCACGCCATTGAGTCGTGGGCAGAAACCGGGGTCGCCAGATCCCCAGACCGAAACGGTGCAGCATCAGAGAGGAACGCCACGGCTCCCGAGGAGCGAGGAACGGGCCTCTCGCAGGAAGAGATCCAAGAAAGAGAAAAAAACAGACTACATGAGTTAGAAATGGCACGGCTCAAAATGGACGGTGAACTAAAATTAGCCGAGCAAAAACTGAACCTAGAACATCTGCGGCTCCGAGAAGAACGGGAAGAAAAACAGAGGCAGAGAGAGCTCGAAGAAAAAAGATTAGCATACGAACACGAGCGCAAACTGGCAGAAATAGAACTACGGAAGCAGAACAATGAACCGGAGGTGCCCGAGCGACCGCGCACCCCGGGAGCGACAGAAAAGAAAGTCCACATCCCCAAGGATGTCGTCCGAGAGTATGTCCGAGAGGACGACATACAACAGTGGTTCAAGGCCTACGAGATCGCCATGACCTCCCACCGGATCGATCGAAGTGACTGGGGAGCCGGCCTATGGGGGAGGTTCGTCAACGAAGGCCGCGATGCCCTGCTACAGCTCCCAGACCATCAGATGTCGTCCTATGACCACATGAAGGCTGCCCTCCTCACCCGATATGGGCTCACACCCGAAATGTACCGCCAGAGGTTTCGGGACTGCACCCGGATCCCAGGTACAACTTGGGTGGAATATGTCAACTATTTCAGCCGAGCCTTCGAGGGTTGGATCAAGGGAAGCCACGTAACGACCTACGAGCAACTTTTTAATCTCATGGTGTGGGAGCACCTCTCTAACAACTGCTTCGTCGAGCTCAGGCAGCACCTCCTCGACAGTAAATTGACTGACCCACGGCAACTCGCCGCCGAAGCTGACCGGTGGGAAAGCACCCGAGTGGGCCGGAGAGGGCCACACGAGCAGAACCGGAACAACCAAGGTCAGCACCGTCCCAGAGGAGGAGGAGGAGGAGGAGGCCAGGGGCGAGGGAGAGACACCGTCTCGGCCGCTCCCGCTGCCAGCACCCCGCCCCCGGCCAGCCGGGGGAACCCCCCGATGCGCCCGGGGTTCCGAGCCAACGTCACGTGTCACCGATGCCAGCGAGTCGGCCACTACGCCAATGACCCGAACTGTCCACAGAACCAAACTCCAAAACCCCGCCAGGTAGCTGCCGCCGCCCTGGGGGGAGAACAAATCTCCGAAGAACAAGAAGAATACGAGCAGGCACAACAACAGTGGGAACCGGCCGCCATGGTTCTAGCGTGCCTAGGGGGAAAAGACATGGTCCCGCGGGCCCCCCTACCCGCCAACACCAGAAAATATAGCCAGTGGGTGAACATTAATGGGCGCCGGGTCGAAGCCCTACGTGACACAGGGGCCAGTGTGACGGCCGTCCGCTGTCACCTGGTAAAACCAGAGCAGATCCTGCCGAACATTCTCTGCCCCGTCCGCTCAGCCGACAATTCAGAGAGTCTATGTCGGATGGCCTGCGTCCCCTTCGAATGGGGAGGGGTCTCCGGCATGTTGAAGGTGACGGTCCGGGATGATGCCCCCGTGGACTGTCTCCTGGGGAATGATCTTGAGAGTTCCCCGTGGGCCGCCGTCGAAAGAAGAGAGCACCTGGGGATGCTGGGCCTCCCGGACTGGGCGTGCGTAACCACCCGGTCCATGGCCGCCCGTGCCATCCCCCGACCAGAAGAACCAGAATGGCCTGCACCTCCTCCCCCGATCGCTCCAGTAGAGGACACCGACTATACCGACCCCCCAGAGCAAACCCCCGAAGGGGTCGCCCAGCCCCAGGACCTTCCCGACCTGGCTCAGTGGCGTCAAGAAGGGGGGCCCACCCAGGAACAGTTCCGTCAAGAGCAGAAGACCTGTCCCTCCCTCGAGGGACTCCGCCAGCAAGCCCTCGCCCAGAGCGCAGGGGACACCACCGGAGCCCATTGGATCTATTGGGACAACGACCTATTGTACAGTGAACAGAGAATCGCGGAGTTAGGGGCCAGTCGAGTGCTGGTGGTGCCCCTCCGTTTCAGAGACTTCCTGTTAAATTTGGCCCACGATGTCCCTCTGGCTGGACACCTGGGCCAGGACAAAACCTACAGTCGCCTGGTAACCCACTTTTTCTGGCCGAAGATGAGAAACGACGTCCTCAACCACTGCCGGTCCTGCCCCACGTGCCAGGCCAGCGGGAAGAGCGGCCGCAAGCTCAAAGCACCTCTGCAACCCTTCCCAGTTGTCACCACCCCGTTCGAGAGGGTGGGAATAGACATTGTGGGGCCCCTGGACCCCCGCACAGCACAAGGACATCGGTTCATCCTGGTACTGGTGGACCACGCCACCCGCTACCCCGAGGCTGTGCCCCTGCGAACTGTAACAGCCCCGGTGGTCGGCCGGGCCTTAATGGGGATCTTCTCCCGGGTGGGCTTCCCCCGAGAAGTCGTCAGCGACCGAGGCACAAACTTTATTTCGAAATATATGAAGTCCCTCTGGCAACAGTGCGGGGTCACCTACCGATTCACGACCCCCTATCATCCTCAAGGAAACGGACTAGTTGAGCGATTCAACCGCACGCTCAAGGGAATGATTGGGGGATTGGAAGAGCCCCTCCGTCGCCAGTGGGATGTACTACTTCCGTGCCTCCTCTTCGCCTATCGAGAAGTTCCCCAGAAATCCCTCGGTTTTAGCCCTTTCGAACTCTTGTACGGGCACCCTGTGCGAGGGCCCCTCAGCCTAGTCAAAGAAGGTTGGGAGATGGCCCCCCTAAAGACCCCTCCAGACGTCTTCAAGTACCTCCTGACACTACGCAATCAGACCCGGCGATTCAGGGAAATGGCAAAAGCGAATCTTGAGGCCAGTCAGGAGGACATGAAAAAATGGTACGATCAAAATGCCTCCTCCGTCGAATTCGAACCTGGTCAACAAGTGTGGGTGATGTCCCCCACCGAACCATGTGCCTTGCAGGACAAGTGGACGGGGCCCTTCAAAGTGGTCGAACGCAAGAGCCCAGTCACCTATCTCATCGATATGGAGTCTCCCCGGAACCCCCTCCGGGTCCTCCACACCAACAGACTCAAACCCCACTTTGTGCGCTCGGAACTCAGCCTCCTGATGGCTACAGACAGTGGGGCGGAAGAAGACTCCGAGCCTCTCCCGGATCTCCTGAAGACTCAGGAGAAAGATGGTTCCGTGGACGGGGTCCGGCTCTCCGATGCCCTCACCCCAGAGCAGCGCCAAGGCTGCCGGGACCTCCTGCTGCAGTTTGCTACTTTGTTTTCCCTCACCCCAGGGGTCACCCCCTGGTGCTTGCACGACGTGGACACTGGGGACAGTCCCCCCTATCAGACACCGGGCATACCGCGTACCAGATCGGCTGCGGGCCTGCATCCAAGAGGAAGTATCCAAGATGCTCACGCTCGGGGTCATCGAGCCCTCGGACAGCCCCTGGGCCACCCGGTCGTGCTAGTCCCCAAAGCTGCTTCCCCCGGCACCACTCCTGAACTCCGATTCTGCGTCGACTATCGGGGCTTGAATGCTGTCACCAGGACCGACACTCATCCCATCCCCCGAGCGGATGAATTGATCGACCGCATGGGGGCTGCCCGCTACCTCAGCATCTTCGACCTGACAGCGGGCTACTGGCAGATCGGTCTCACACCCCGGGCCCAAGAACGGTCCGCCTTTTCTACCCCCGATGGCCACTACCACTTCAAGGTCATGCCCTTCGGCATGAAGAATGCCCCAGCTACTTTTCAGCGACTAGTGAACCAGGTCTTGGCGGGGCTCGAGGAGTTCAGCGCCGCCTACCTGGACGATATCGCTGTGTACAGCCGCCACTGGTCCGACCACCTCCACCACCTTCGAGAGGTCCTGCAGGCCCTCCAGCGGGCCGGCCTCACAATCAAGGCCGGCAAGTGCCAAATTGGTCAGGGATCCGTGACCTACCTCGGACACCAGGTGGGAAGCGGTCTGGTGGCCCCTCTGCAACTCAAAATCGCTGCCATCCAGTCCTGGCAGCCCCCAGTCACGCAGACCGAGGTCCGATCCTTCGTGGGGCTCACCGGCTACTACTGGCGGTTCGTGAGGGACTATGGCAGCATTGTGGGGCCCCTCACGGGTCTCACGTCCAAAAACCACCCGAAGAAGATTAACTGGACCCCCGACTGTCAAGCCGCCTTCGAGAAGCTGAAAGCCGCCCTGTGCACTGCCCCTGTGCTCCAGGCCCCCGATTACAGTCGGGAATTCATTGTGCAAACGGATGCCTCCGACCACGGCATCGGGGCGGTCCTCTCCCAGCTGAACCCCGAGGGTCTTGACCAGCCGGTGGCCTTCATCAGCAGACGCCTCCTGGCCCGAGAACAGCGCTGGAGCACAATCTAGAGGGAGGCCTTCGCAGTGGTGTGGGCCCTCAAAAAGCTCCGGCCCTATCTCTTCGGTACCCACTTCCGGGTGCAAACAGATCATCGACCCCTGCAGTGGCTAATGCAGATGCGGGGGGAAAACCCCAAACTATTGCGCTGGTCCATCTCCCTGCAGGGGATGGACTTCACTGTGGAACATCGACCGGGCCAAGACCACGCCAACGCAGATGGCCTGTCACGCTTTTTCCGCCTCGACGAGGAGAGTCCCCAAGAGGATGGGTGACTCTCCCCGCCTTCAGCTGGGGGGGACGCATGTTGGACAGGCCACATGAAGGGCTTGCTCCCTCCCCGCATGACAGGGCCCAAGCCCCGGCCCTCCAGGTGTTACCCACAGAAACAACCCGCACCCCGTCTCCAGACGGAGCTCCTGCCCCCGGACATCTATGTATCATGGGGCCGAACCACTACCGGCTCCCCAGGCCGGACCAGCCGCCATCTTGGACACGGCACCACGAGGCCGCGTGGCCTCAGCTCGACCCTAACCCTGGGCCTGGCCAGGCCCCGACATCCCGGCACCACCATCCACCCAGGAGGTGAACGGACCACTTGGCAGGTCGATGGGAGAAAGAAGTGTCGATGGCTCTCCCCCGCCAGGTGCCGATCGCCCTCCAGCTCCCCCGGGCGCTGGCTCCACCCCCCTGCTGGGTGTCTGGACTCCCTCACCCCGGACCCCCCGACCTCCAAGTGCGAGGGTCCGGACATCAAAGGGCGCCAGACCTATAACTAGGGTAGCTCCAGAGCAGGAAGGCAGTTGTATCCTGGAGTCGAGAGACACCGAGAAGAACTCAGCCTTGACGGACTACCGGCGCTGCCGTAGCCCTGCCTTGTGAACTATCGTCCTGCCTGCTGGCGCTGCCGCGGCCTTCTGCATCCTCCATCCTCGTCGGGACCTGCTGGCGCTGCCGCGGACCGTTGTAACGACCACCTTCATCGGGACCTGCTGCCGCGGACCGTGTAACGACCACCTTCATCGGGACCTGCTGGCGCTGCCGCGGACCGTGTAACGACCACCTTCACCGGGACCTGCTGGCGCTGCCGCGGCCCGTCCAAAGCTAGAACACCGAGCTCGAGGATTGTGAGCTATCCATCATACCATCTCAGCTACCAGATTGGTAACCAGACTGTCCCGCTACCCCCTTTCCCAAACCAAGAGACTAGAATCGAGGGGACCCCTGAGTCCAGACCTCCTTGTACCATTCCATCGTACCTTAAGAAATCGCTTATAAAGAACGTTAAATCCTATCCTTGTGTGGTGTATATCTGTGGGGGGGAAGTTACTCATCTGTACGATCGCTGGAGACGGCTCTCCCCAGAGACCTCTCCCCTTGTCCTCGGTTGACCCTCCCGGTCCATCTAACAAAGGTGCAGCCCGCCTCCCTAGCTTTCTATCATTACTGACAGTGCAGCCCCGCCTCCCTAGCTTTCTATCATTACTGACGATGCAGCCCCGACTCCCTAGCTTTCTATCATTACTGAAGGTGCAGCCCCGCCTCCCTAGCTTTCCATCATTACTGAAGGTGCAGCCCGCCTCCCTAGCTTTCCAGCATTACTGACGGTGCAGCCCCACCTCCCTATCTTTCTAGCATTACTGAAGTTGCAACCCCCACCTCCTTACCGCTCTATCATTACTGAAGGTGCAACCCCGCCTCCCTAGCTTTCTATCATTACTGACGGTGCAGCCCCGCCCCTCCATCATTACTGAAGGTGCAGCTCCGCCTCCCTATCTTTCTAGCATTACTGACGTTGCAAACCCCACATCCCTACCCCTCTATCATTACTGAAGGTACAGCCCCGCCTCCCTAGCTTTCTATCATTACTGAAGGTGCAACCCCCTCCTCCCTACCCCTCTATCATTACTGAAGGTGCAGCCCCTCCTCCCTAGCTTTCTATCATTACTGACGGTGCAGCCCCGCCCCTCCATCATTACTGAAGGTGCAGCTCCGCCTCCCTATCTTTCTAGCATTACTGACGTTGCAAACCCCACCTCCCTACCCCTCTATCATTACTGAAGGTGCAGCCCCACCTCCCTAGATTTCTATCATTACTGACGGTGCAGCCCTGCCTCTCTATCTTTCTAGCATTACTGACGGTGCAGCCCCACCTCCCTAGCTTTCTATCATTACTGAAGGTGCAGCCCCGCCTCCCTAGCTTTATATCATTACTGAAGGTGCAGCCCGCCTCGCTAGCTTTCTATCATTACTAAAGGTGCAGCCCGCCTCCCTAGCTTTCTATCATTACTGACGGTGCAGCCCCGCCTCACTAGCTTTCTATCATTACTGAAGATGCAGCCCCGCCTCCCTAGCTTTCTATCATTACTGAAGGTGCAGCCCCCACCTTCCTACCCCTCTATCATTACTGAAGGTGCAGCCCCACCTCCCTAGCTTTCTATCATTACTGAAGGTGCAGCCCCGCCTCCCTAGCCCTCCGTCGTTACTGACGGTGCAGGACCGCCTCCCTAGCTTTCTATCACTACTGAAGGTGCAGCCCCACCTCCCTAGCTTTCTATCAATACTGACGGTGCAGCCCCGCCTCCCTAGCTTTCTATATTTACTGAAGGTGCAGCCCCCACCTCCCTACCGCTCTATCATTACTGAAGGTGCAGCCCGCCTCCCTAGCTTTCTATAATTACTGAAGGTGCAGCCCCACCTCCCTACCTTTCCATCATTACTGACGGTGCAGCCCCGCCTCCCTAGCTTTCCATCATTACTGAAGGTGCAGCCCCGCCTCCCTAGCTTTCTATCATTACTGAAGGTACAGCCCCGCCTCCCTAGCTTTCCATCATTACTGACGGTGCAGCCCGCCTCCCTAGCTTTCTATCATTACTGAAGGTGCAGCCCCGCCTCCCTAGCCCTCCGTCATTACTGAAGGTGCAGCCCCGCCTCCCTAGCCCTCTGTCATTACTGAAGGTGCAGCCCCGCCTCCCTAGCCCTCCGTCATTACTGAAGGTGTAGCCCCGCCTCCCTAGCTTTCTATCATTACTGAAGGTGCAGCCCCACCTCCCTAGCTTTCCATCATTACTGAAGGTGCAGCCCCACTTCCCTAGCCCTCTGTCATTACTGAAGGAGCAGTCCCGCCTCCCTAGCCCTCAGTCATTACTGACAGTGCAGCCCCGCCTCCCTAGCTTTCTATCATTACTGAAGATGCAGCCCGCCTCCCTATCTTTCTATCATTACTGAAGGTGCAGCCCCCACCTCCCTATCCCTCTATCATTACTGAAGGTGCAGCCCCACCTCCCTAGCTTTCTATCATTACTGAAGGAGCAGCCCCGCCTCCCTAGCCTCCGTCATTACTGATGGTGCAGCCCCGCCTCCCTAGCTTTCTATCATTACTGAAGGTGCAGCCCCACCTCCCTAGCTTTCTATCATTACTGAAGGTGCAGCCCTGCCTCCCTAGCTTTCTATCATTACTAAAGGTGCAGCCCCACCTCCCTAGGTTTCTATAATTACTGAAGGTGCAGCCCTCGTCCCTAGCTTTCCGTCATTACTGAAGGTGCAGCCCCGCCTCCCTAGCCCTCCGTCATTACTGAAGGTGCAGCCCCGCCTCCGTAGCCCTCCATCATTACTCAAGGTGCAGCCCCGCCTCCCTAGCTTTCTATCATTACTGAAGGTGTAGCCTCGCCTCCCTAGCTTTCTATCATTACTGAAGGTGCTGCCCCGCCTCCCTAGCTTTCCGTCATTACTGAAGGTGAAGCCCCACCTCCCTAGCTTTCCGTCATTACTGAAGGTGCAGCCCCACCTCCCTAGCTTTCTATAATTACTGAAGGTGCAGCCCCGCCACCCTAGCTTTCATTACTGAAGGTGCAGCCCCGCCACCCTAGCTTTCCGTCATTACTGTCGGTGCAACCCGCCTCCCTAGATTTCTATCATTACTGACGGTGCAGCCCCGCCCCTCCATCATTACTGAAGGTGCAGCCCCGCCTTCCTATCTTTCTATCATTACTGAAGGTTCAGCCCTGCCTCCCTAGCTCTCTATCATTACTGAAGGTGCAGCCCCACCTCCCTAGCCCTCCATCATTACTGAAGGTGCAGCCGCACCTCCCTAGCTTTCTATCATCACTGAAGGTGCAGCCCCGCCTCCCTAGCCCCCAGTCATTACGGAAGGTGCAGCCCCGCCCCTCCATCATTACTGAAGGTGCAGCTCCGCCCCTCCATCATTACTGAAGGTGCAGCTCCGCCTCCCGAGCTTTCTATCATTACTGAAGGTGCAGCCCCGCCTCCCTAGCTTTCTATCATTACTGAAGGTGCAGCCCCGCCTCCCTAGCTTTCCGTCATTACTGAAGGTGCAACCCCCACCTCCCTAGCCCTCCATCATTACTGAAGGTGCAACCCCCACCTCCATAGCCCTCCTTCATTACTGAAGGTGCAGCCCCACCTCCCTAGCTTTCCATCATTACTGAAGGTGCAGCCCCTCCTCCCTAGCTTTCCATCATTACTGAAGGTGCAGCCCCGCCTCCCTAGTTTTCCATCATTACTGAAGGTGCTGCCCCGCCTCCCTAGCTTTCTATCATTACTGACGGTGCAGCCCCGCCTCCCTAGCTTTCCATCATTACTGAAGGTGCAGCCCGCCTCCCTAGCTTTTTATCATTACTGAAGGTGCAGCCCCACCTCCCTAGCTTTCTATAATTACTGAAGGTGCAGCCCTCCTCCCTAGCTTTCCGTCATTACTGAAGGTGCAGCCCGCCTCCCTAGCTTTTTATCATTACTGAAGGTGCAGCCCCGCCTCCATAGCTTTCCATCATTACTGAAGGTGCAGCCCCGCCTCCCTAGCTTTCTATCATTACTGACGGTGCAGCCCCGCCTCCCTAGCTTTCTATCATTACTGACGTTGCAGCCCCGCCTCCCTATCTTTCTAGCATTACTGACGTTGCAGCCCCGCCTCCCTAGCTTTCCATCATTACTTAAGGTGCAGCCCGCCTCCCTAGCTTTCTATCATTTCTGAAGATGCAGCCCGCCTCCCTAGCTTTTTATCGTTACTGAAGTTGCTGCCCTGCCTCCCTAGCTTTCTATCATTACTGAATATGCAGCCCCGCCCCTACATCATTACTGAATGTGCAGCCCCGCCCTTCCATCATTACTGAAGGTGCAGTCATGCCGCTACATACATTTCTCTGCCCTTGTTGAATAGTAGTGGTTTGCCTGCTTTACTGAAGGTGCAGCCCTGACGCATTTGGAGAGTTGACAGCCATTGTTAAACCGCACAACTGTGCTTACCATAATCAAAATTGCAGTTTCGCCTCCACTGCCCTTTGTTTGCAGCTACTTGGTGTGCAGCCCTGCCCCAGCCCTTAGTCTGCAGTTACTGAACATGCAGCCCATCCCCCAGTCCTTAGTCAGCAGTTACTGAAGGTGCAGCCCATCCCCCAGCCCTTAGTCAGCAGTTACTGAAGGTGCAGCCCATCCCCAGCCCTTAATCAGCAGTTACTGAAGGTGCAGCCCTGCACCAGCCGTTTGTCTGCAGTTACTGAAGATGCTTGATTGGGAAACAAGGAAACCCTACCCACAAGGAGCTTGGGTATTATGTACTGTAAGGAAACAATAGCTCATGCGGATTAATACTTAACAATATAGTATGTAATCTAAAATAATGATGAAAAAAAGAAAAGGGGATTATGAAAGATGTCAGAAGAAAAGGCAAAGCCATACACGTTAGGTCTTTTTTGTGAAGAATGTTCTTCGTTTATATTACTAGAATATTTACACAAGAAGTGGACATAAATTTACAATACAAATTGACATTAGACAAACAAATTACAAATTAGTGTCCCAATGAAAAAAACCTTTAAACAAACAAATAACATAAAATACGACATACAAACAAGGTTTCCATTTCTCTTTACAAAGGCAATCACAAGTAATTAATAATTCAAATTAGCAACACTCAATTATTATAGGTGTTGATTTAGTGATTTGCCTATCGCGTCAACGGCGTTTCGACCCTATTCCAAGTTAAAGGGTCTCGTCAGGACTGTCTAATATAGGGACACCTTATCGTCCAGGACAGGTCTAGCGTGTAAGTGTACAGTGACACCGTGTTCAAAGTGAAAGGATAAAATACTCACAGGTACCCAGCCGGGTGCCCTGTGAGAGAGGACTCACACGGAGGCAGTTGCCCACTGTAATTCAATACGGTTTTGATTTTAGCGTGATGTAAGGGTCCTTCAATGTATGACACCTACAGAAGCTCCAGGCTGCTGTGTAGCTGTCGCCTCGTAATAACGAGTCCGGTAAACTCTCTTCCTCCTTCCGGGGTTACGAATGTCCCGAGAAGTGCTGCAGCAGGCAACCAAAGTCCTGTCTGCTTGGTACAATCACTTACTGAAGATGCAGCCCATCCCCCAGTCCTTAGTCAGCAGTTACTGAAGGTGCAGCCCATCCCCCAGCCCTTAGTCAGCAGTTACTGAAGGTGCAGCCCATCCCCCAGCACTTAGTCATCAGTTACTGAAGGTGCAGCCCATCCCCCAGCCCTTAGTCATCAGTTACTGAAGGTGCAGCCCATCCCCCAGCCCTTAGTCATCAGTTACGGAAGGTGCAGCCCATTGCCCCCAGCCCTTAGTCTGCAGTTACTGAAGGTGCAGCTCATTGCCCCCAGCCCTTTGTCTGCAGTTACTGAAGGTGCAGCCCTGCCCCAGCCCTTAGTCTGTAGTTATTGAAGGTACAGCCCATCCCCCAGCCCTTTGTCTGCAGTTACTGAAGGTGCAGCCCTGCCCCAGCCCTTAGTCTTCAGTTACTGAAGGTGCAGACCCTGCCCCAGCCCTTTGTCTGCAGTTGCTGAAGGTGCAGACCCTGCCCCAGCCCTTAGTCTGCAGTTACTGAAGGTGCAGCCCTGCCCCAGCCCTTAATCTGCAGTTACTGACGGTGCAGCCCTGCCCCAGCCCTTAATCTGCAGTTACTGAAGGTGCAGCCCATCCCCCAGCCCTTAATCTGCAGTTACTGAAGGTGCAGCCCATCCCCCAGCCCTTAGTCAGCAGTTACTGAAGGTGCAGCCCATCCCCCAGCCCTTAGTCAGCAGTTACTGAAGGTGCAGCCCATCCCCCAGCCCTTAGTCTGCAGTTACTGAAGGTGCAGCCCTGCCCCAGTCCTTTGTCTGCAGTTACTGAAGGTGCAGACCCTGCCCCAGCCCTTTGTCTGCAGTTACTGAAGGTGCAGCCCATCCCCCAGCCCTTAATCTGCAGTTACTGAAGGTGCAGCCCATCCCCCAGCCCTTAGTCTGCAGTTACTGAAGGTGCAGCCCATCCCCCAGCCCTTAGTCTGCAGTTACTGAAGGTGCAGCCCATCCCCCAGCCCTTAGTCTGCAGTTACTGAAGGTGCAGCCCATCCCCCAGCCCTTATTCAGCAGTTACTGAAGGTGCAGCCCATCCCCCAGCCCTTAGTCTGCAGTTACTGAAGGTGCAGCCCATCCCCCAGCCCTTAGTCTGCAGTTACTGAAGGTGCAGCCCAGCCCTTAGTCTGCAGTTACTGAAGGTGCAGCCCTGCCCCAGCCCTTTGTCTGCAGTTACTGGAGGTGCAGCCCATCCCCCAGCCCTTAATCTGCAGTTAGTGAAGGTGCAGCCCATCCCCCAGCCCTTAATCTGCAGTTACTGAAGGTGCAGCCCATCCCCCAGCCCTTAGTCAGCAGTTACTGAAGGTGTAGCCCATCCCCCAGCCCTTTGTCTCAGCCCTGCCCCAGCCCTTAGCCTGCAGTTACTGAAGGTGCAGCCCATCCCCCAGCCCTTTGTCTGCAGTTACTGGAGGTGCAGCCCATCCCCCAGCCCTTAGTCTGCAGTTACTGAATGTGCAGCCCATCCCCCAGCCCTTAGTCTGCAGTTACTGATTGTGCAGCCCATCCCCCAGCCCTTTGTCTGCAGTTACTGAAGGTGCAGCCCATCCCCCAGCCCTTTGTCTGCAGTTACTGAAGGTGCAGCCCATCCCCCAGCCCTTAGTCTGCAGTTACTGAAGGTGCAGCCCATCCCCCAGCCCTTAGTCAGCAGTTACTGAAGGTGCAGCCCATCCCCCAGCCCTTAGTCTGCAGTTACTGAAGGTGCAGCTCATCCCCCAGCCCTTAGTCAGCAGTTACTGAAGGTGCAGCCCACCCCCCAGCCCTTTGCCTGCAGTTACTGGAGGTGCAGCCCTGCCCCAGCCCTTAGTCTGCAGTTACTGAAGGTGCAGCCCATCCCCCAGCCCTTAGTCAGCAGTTACTGAAGGTGCAGCCCATCCCCCAGCCCTTAGTCTGCAGTTACTGAAGGTTCAGTGCAGCCCATCCCCCAGCCCTTAGTCTGCAGTTACTGAAGGTGCAGCCCTGCCCCAGCCCTTTGTCTGCAGTTACTGAAGGTGCAGCCCTGCCCCATCCCTTTGTCTGCAGTTACTGAAGGTGCAGCCCATCCCCAGCCCTTAGTCTGCAGTTACTAAAGGTGCAGCCCATCCCTTAGCCCTTATTCAGCAGTTACTGAAGGTGCAGCCCATCCCCCAGCCCTTAGTCTGCAGTTACTGAAGGTGCAGCTCATCCCCCAGCCCTTAGTCTGCAGTTACTGAAGGTGCAGCCCATCCCCCAGCCCTTAGTCTGCAGTTACTGAAGGTGCAGCCCATCCCCCAGCCCTTAGTCTGCAGCCCTTAGTCTGCAGTTACTGAAGGTGCAGCCCATCCCCCAGCCCTTATTCAGCAGTTACTGAAGGTGCAGCCCATTCCCCAGCCCTTAGTCTGCAGTTACTGAAGGTGCAGCCCATTCCCCAGCCCTTAGTCTGCAGTTACTGATGGTGCAGCCCATCCCCCAGCCCTTAGTCTGCAGTTACTGAAGGTGCAGCCCTGCCCCAGCCCTTTGTCTGCAGTTACTGGAGGTGCAGCCCATCCCCCAGCCCTTAATCTGCAGTTACTGAAGGTGCAGCCCATCCCCCAGCCCTTAATCTGCAGTTACTGAAGGTGCAGCCCATCCCCCAGTCCTTAGTCAGCAGTTACTGAAGGTGCAGCCCATCCCTCAGCCCTTAGTCTGCAGTTACTGAAGGTGCAGCCCATACGTTAGCCCTTAGTCTGCAGTTACTGAAGGTGCAGCCCATCCCCCAGCCCTTAGTCAGCAGTTACTGAAGGTGCAGCCCATCCCCCAGCCCTTTGCCTGCAGTTACTGGAGGTGCAGCCCATCCCCCAGCCCTTAGTCTGCAGTTACTGAAGGTGCAGCCCATCCCCCAGCCCTTAGTCTGCAGTTACTGAAGGTGCAGCCCTGCCCCAGACCTTAGCATGCAGTTACTGAAGGTGCAGCCCTGCCTCCCTAGCTCTCTATCATTACGGAAGGTGCAGCCCCGCCCCTCCATCATTACTGAAGGTGCAGCTCCGCCCCTCCATCATTACTGAAGGTGCAGCTCCGCCTCCCGAGCTTTCTATCATTACTGAAGGTGCAGCCCGCTTCCCTAGCTTTCTATCATTACTGAAGGTGCAGCCCCGCCTCCCTAGCTTTCCGTCATTACTGAAGGTGCAACCCCCACCTCCCTAGCCCTCCATCATTACTGAAGGTGCAACCCCCACCTCCATAGCCCTCCTTCATTACTGAAGGTGCAGCCCCACCTCCCTAGCTTTCCATCATTACTGAAGGTGCAGCCCCACCTCCCTAGCTTTCCATCATTACTGAAGGTGCAGCCCCGCCTCCCTAGCTTTCCATCATTACTGAAGGTGCTGCCCCGCCTCCCTAGCTTTCTATCATTACTGACGGTGCAGCCCCGCCTCCCTAGCTTTCCATCATTACTGAAGGTGCAGCCCGCCTCCCTAGCTTTTTATCATTACTGAAGGTGCAGCCCCACCTCCCTAGCTTTCTATAATTACTGAAGGTGCAGCCCTCCTCCCTAGCTTTCCGTCATTACTGAAGGTGCAGCCCGCCTCCCTAGCTTTTTATCATTACTGAAGGTGCAGCCCCGCCTCCCTAGCTTTCCATCATTACTGAAGGTGCAGCCCCGCCTCCCTAGCTTTCTATCATTACTGACGGTGCAGCCCCGCCTCCCTAGCTTTCTATCATTACTGACGTTGCAGCCCCGCCTCCCTATCTTTCTAGCATTACGGACGTTGCAGCCCCGCCTCCCTAGCTTTCCATCATTACTGAAGGTGCAGCCCGCCTCCCTAGCTTTCTATCATTACTGAAGGTGCAGCCCCACCTCCCTAGCTTTCCATCATTACTGAAGGTGCAGCCCGCCTCCCTAGCTTTCTATCATTTCTGAAGATGCAGCCCGCCTCCCTAGCTTTTTATCGTTACTGAAGTTGCTGCCCTGCCTCCCTAGCTTTCTATCATTACTGAATATGCAGCCCCGCCCCTACATCATTACTGAATGTGCAGCCCCGCCCTTCCATCATTACTGAAGGTGCAGTCATGCCGCTACATACATTTCTCTGCCCTTGTTGAATAGTAGTGGTTTGCCTGCTTTACTGAAGGTGCAGCCCTGACGCATTTGGAGAGTTGACAGCCATTGTTAAACCGCACAACTGTGCTTACCATAATCAAAATTGCAGTTTCGCCTCCACTGCCCTTTGTTTGCAGCTACTTGGTGTGCAGCCCTGCCCCAGCCCTTAGTCTGCAGTTACTGAAGATGCAGCCCATCCCCCAGTCCTTAGTCAGCAGTTACTGAAGGTGCAGCCCATCCCCCAGCACTTAGTCATCAGTTACGGAAGGTGCAGCCCATTGCCCCCAGCCCTTAGTCTGCAGTTACTGAAGGTGCAGCTCATTGCCCCCAGCCCTTTGTCTGCAGTTACTGAAGGTGCAGCCCTGCCCCAGCCCTTGGTCTGTAGTTATTGAAGGTACAGCCCATCCCCCAGCCCTTTGTCTGCAGTTACTGAAGGTGCAGCCCTGCCCCAGCCCTTAGTCTGCAGTTACTGAAGGTGCAGCCCTGCCCCACCCCTTAGTCTGCAGTTACTGAAGGTGTAGCCCTGCCCCGGCCCTTTGTCTGCAGTTGCTGAAGGTGCAGACCCTGCCCCAGCCCTTAGTCTGCAGTTACTGAAGGTGCAGCCCTGCCCCAGCCCTTAATCTGCAGTTACTGACGGTGCAGCCCTGCCCCAGCCCTTAATCTGCAGTTACTGAAGGTGCAGCCCATCCCCCAGCCCTTAATCTGCAGTTACTGAAGGTGCAGCCCATCCCCCAGCCCTTAGTCAGCAGTTACTGAAGGTGCAGCCCATCCCCCAGCCCTTAGTCTGCAGTTACTGAAGGTGCAGCCCTGCCCCAGCCCTTTGTCTGCAGTTACTGAAGGTGCAGACCCTGCCCCAGCCCTTTGTCTGCAGTTACTGAAGGTGCAGCCCATCCCCCAGCCCTTAATCTGCAGTTACTGAAGGTGCAGCCCATCCCCCAGCCCTTAGTCTGCAGTTACTGAAGGTGCAGCCCATCCCCCAGCCCTTAGTCAGCAGTTACTGAAGGTGCAGCCCATAGTCAGCAGTTACTGAAGGTGCAGCCCACCCCCCACTCCTTAGTCTGCAGTTACTGAAGGTGCAGCCCATCCCCCAGCCCTTAGTCAGCAGTTACTGAAGGTGCAGCCCTGCCCCAGCCCTTTGTCTGCAGTTACTGGAGGTGCAGCCCATCCCCCAGCCCTTAATCTGCAGTTACTGAAGGTGCAGCCCATCCCCCAGCCCTTAATCTGCAGTTACTGAAGGTGCAGCCCATCCCCCAGTCCTTAGTCAGCAGTTACTGAAGGTGCAGCCCATCCCTCAGCCCTTAGTCTGCAGTTACTGAAGGTGCAGCCCATACGTTAGCCCTTACTCAGCAGTTACTGAAGGTGCAGCACATCCCCCAGCCCTTTGCCTGCAGTTACTGGAGGTGCAGCCCTGCCCCAGCCCTTAGTCTGCAGTTACTGAAGGTGCAGCCCATCCCCCAGCCCTTAGTCTGCAGTTACTGAAGGTGCAGCCCATCCCCCAGCCCTTATTCAGCAGTTACTGAAGGTGCAGCCCATCCCCCAGTCCTTAGTCAGCAGTTACTGAAGGTGCAGCCCATCCCCCAGCCCTTAGTCTGCAGTTACTGAAGGTGCAGCCCTGCCCCAGCCCTTAGCCTGCAGTTACTGAAGGTGCAGCCCATCCCTTAGCCCTTATTCAGCAGTTACTGAAGGTGCAGCCCACCCCCCAGCCCTTTGCCTGCAGTTACTGGAGGTGCAGCCCTGCCCCAGCCCTTAGTCTGCAGTTACTGAAGGTGCAGCCCATCCCCCAGCCCTTAGTCTGCAGTTACTGAAGGTGCAGCCCATCCCCCAGCCCTTATTCAGCAGTTACTGAAGGTGCAGCCCATCCCCCAGTCCTTAGTCGGCAGTTACTGAAGGTGCAGCCCATCCCCCAGCCCTTAGTCTGCAGTTACTGAAGGTGCAGCCCTGCCCCAGTCCTTAGCCTGCAGTTACTGAAGGTGCAGCCCATCCCTTAGACCTTATTCAGCAGTTACTGAAGGTGCAGCCCATCCCCCAGCCCTTTGCCTGCAGTTACTGGAGGTGCAGCCCTGCCCCAGCCCTTTGCCTGCAGTTACTGAAGGTGCAGCCCATCCCCCAGCCCTTAGTCTGTAGTTACTGAAGGTGCAGCCCATCCCCCAGCCCTTAGCAGTTACTGAAGGTGCAGCCCATCCCCCAGTCCTTAGTCAGCAGTTACTGAAGGTGCAGCCCATCCCCCAGCCCTTAGTCTGCCGTTACTGAAGGTGCAGCCCTGCCCCAGCCCTTAGCCTGCAGTTACTGAAGGTGCAGCCCATCCCTTAGCCCTTATTCAGCAGTTACTGAAGGTGCAGCCCATCCCCCAGCCCTTTGCCTGCAGTTACTGGAGGTGCAGCCCTGCCCCAGCCCTTAGTCTGCAGTTACTGAAGGTGCAGCCCTGCCCCAGCCCTTAGTCTGCAGTTACTGGAGGTGCAGCCCTGCCCCAGCCCTTAGTCTGCAGTTACTGAAGGTGCAGCCCATCCCCAGCCCTTAGTCTGCAGTTACTGAAGGTGCAGCCCTGCCCTAGCCCTTTGCCTGCAGTTACTGAAGGTGCAGCCCATCCCCCAGCCCTTTGTCTGCAGTTACTGAAGGTGCAGCCCATCCCCCAGCCCTTTGTCTGCAGTTACTGGAGGTGCAGCCCATCCCCCAGCCCTTAGTCTGCAGTTACTGAAGGTGCAGCCCTTTGTCTGGAGTTACTGGAGGTGCAGCCCATCCCCCAGCCCTTAGTCTGCAGTTACTGAAGGTGCAGCCCATTGCCCCCAGCCCTTTGTCTGCAGTTACTGAAGGTGCAGCCCATCCCCCAGCCCTTTGTCTGCAGCTACTGAAGGTGCAGCCCTGCCCCAGCCCTTAGTCTGCAGTTACTGAAGGTGCAGCCCTGCCCCAGCCCTTTGCCTGCAGTTACTGAAGGTGCAGCCCATTGCCCCCAGCCCTTAGTCAGCAGTTACTGAAGGTGCAGCCCATCCCCCAGCCCTTATTCAGCAGTTACTGAAGGTGCAGCCCATCCCCCAGCCCTTAGTCAGCAGTTACTGAAGGTGCAGCCCTGCCCCAGCCCTTAGCCTGCAGTTACTGAAGGTGCAGCCCATCCCTTAGCCCTTATTCAGCAGTTACTGAAGGTGCAGCCCATCCCCCAGCCCTTTGCCTGCAGTTACTGGAGGTGCAGCCCTCCCCCGGCCCTTTGCCTGCAGTTACTGGAGGTGCAGCCCTGCCCCAGCCCTTTGCCTGCAGTTACTGAAGGTGCAGCCCATCCCCCAGCCCTTAGTCTGCAGTTACTGAAGGTGCAGCCCATCCCCCAGCCCTTAGTCAGCAGTTACTGAAGGTGCAGCCCATCCCCCAGTCCTTAGTCAGCAGTTACTGAAGGTGCAGCCCATCCCCCAGCCCTTAGTCTGCAGTTACTGAAGGTGCAGCCCTGCCCCAGACCTTAGCCTGCAGTTACTGAAGGTGCAGCCCATCCCTTAGCCCTTATTCAGCTGTTACTGAAGGTGCAGCCCATCCCCCAGCCCTTTGCCTGCAGTTACTGGAGGTGCAGCCCTGCCCCAGCCCTTAGTCTGTGTTAGACGGACCGGGAGGGTCGGCCGAGGACGAGGGGAGAGGTCTCCGGGGAGAGCCGTCTCCAGCGATCGTACAGACGAGTAACTTCCCCCCCACAGATGTACACCACACGAAGATAAGGTTTAACGTTCTTTATAAGCAATCTTAGGTATGATAAAATGGTACAAGGAGGTCAGGACTCAGGGGTCCCCTCGATTCTAGTCTCTTGGTTGGGAAAGGGGGTAGCGGGACAGTCTTGTTACCAATCTGGTAGATACGATGATATGATGGGTAGCTCACAATCCTCGAGCTCGGTGTTCTAGATGGACGGGCCGCGGCAGCGCCAGCAGGTCCCGGTGAAGGTGGTAGTTACAACGGTCCGCGGCAGCGCCAGCAGGTCCCGGTGAAGGTGGTAGTTACAACGGTCCGTGGCAGCGCCAGCAGGTCCCGACGAGGATGAAGGATGCAGAAGGTTGCGGCAGCGCCAGCAGGCAGGACGGTAGTTCGCAAGGCAGGGCTACGGCAGCGCCAGTAGTCCGTCAAGGATGAGTTCTTCACGGTGTCTCTCGACTCCAGGATACAACTGCCTTCCTGCTCTGGAGCTGCCCCAGTTATAGGTCTGGCGCCCTTTGATGTCCGGACCCTCGCACTTGGAAGTCGCGAGGTCCGGGATGAGGGAGTCCAGACACCCAGCAGGGGGGTGGAGCCAGCGCCCGGGGGAGCTGGGGGGCAATCGGCACCTGGCGGGGGAGAGCCATCGACCCTCCTTTCTCCCATTGACCTGCCAAGTGGTCCGTTCACCTCCTGGGTGGATGGTGGTGCCGGGATGTCGGGGCCTGGCCAGGCCCAGGGTTAGGGTCGAGCTGAGGCCACGCGGCCTCGTGGTGCAGTGTCCAAGATGGCGGCCGGGCCGGGCGAGGAAGCCGGTAGTGGTTCGGCCCCATGATACCGAGATGTCCGGGGGCAGGAGTCCCGTATGAGACAGGGTGCGGGTTGCTTCTGTGGGTAACACCTGGAGAGCCGGGGCTCGGGCCCTGTCATGCGGGGAGGGAGCCAGCCCTTTAGGTGGCCTGTCCAACAGTCTGCAGTTACTGAAGGTGCAGCCCTGCCCCAGCCCTTAGTCTGCAGTTACTGGAGGTGCAGTCCTGCCCCAGCCCTTAGTCTGCAGTTACTGAAGGTGCAGCCCATCCCCAGCCCTTAGTCTGCAGTTACTGAAGGTGCAGCCCTGCCCTAGCCCTTTGCCTGCAGTTACTGAAGGTGCAGCCCATCCCCCAGCCCTTTGTCTGCAGTTACTGGAGGTGCAGCCCATCCCCCAGCCCTTTGTCTGCAGTTACTGAAGGTGCAGCCCATCCCCCAGCCCTTTGTCTGCAGTTACTGGAGGTGCAGCCCTGCCCCAGCCCTTTGCCTGCAGTTACTGAAGGTGCAGCCCATTGCCCCCAGCCCTTAGTCAGCAGTTACTGAAGGTGCAGCCCATCCCCCAGCCCTTAGTCAGCAGTTACTGAAGGTGCAGCCCATCCCCCAGCCCTTAGTCAGCAGTTACTGAAGGTGCAGCCCATCCCCCAGCCCTTAGTCAGCAGTTACTGAAGGTGCAGCCCATCCCCCAGCCCTTTGACTGCAGTTACTGAAGGTGCAGTCCTGCCCCTGAGCAATTCTTTTGTCACTACTGAAGATGCAGCTCTGCCCCTCGATCCCTTCTGTCTCTCATTCCTTAAGGTGCCGCCCTTCCTGGCTGCTTCTTGTCCACCGCTACTGAAGGTGTCGGCCTAATTCCCCAACTCCGTCTCATTAGTGAAGGTGCAGTCCTATCGCCGCCACCCATTGTCATTACTGAAGGGTCAGCCTGTATTCCCCAGCTTTCTCCACAGTTACGGAAGCTTTGCCGGACTGTAATATTACGTCCTGCTTCTCTAACCCTTTATCTGTTATTCTGGGGCATAGAGGCCATGTACCCAAAAGAACCCCTTGTGGCATGTTCCCTCTTAATCCATCGAGAAGAAAAAGATTCTGAGCATAGAGAGTGGGCTTGGAAGCACTGTTTGGTGAGGGTGGGGCACACACCGGCAACTGAACTGCACTCTTTGCTCCAGCCAGTGCAAGTCCCTTCGTGTCTCCTTTTCACGATCAATACTGCACAGGGTTTGTGTGAGTGAGTTTTGAGCTTGAATAGTTAACAAATATGCTGGTAGACCAGGTGTTAGAAGGCGGACCGCTGGGGAGTCGGCGGGACCACCCAGTGGGCCTCCTTACTGCAAGGAAGTAGCCGAGCGCCGCTGAGAAGCCTCCGAGGAGAGGTCCTTCCCCTATAATCGTACTAGCCCAGTAACCCCACCACACAAGACTCGACACGAGTATCAGTTCTCATATATCTTTATCGGTAAGTATCGTAGGTTTCTTTGGCAATATGTACAGGTGGATCGAGGGATCCGCAAAGAGTCTCAATGTCTTTGTGGGGAAGGGGTAGCGGGACAGTCTCAGTTTCAGCCTGGTACGGGGGTACCCTGCGCCCAGGTATTAAGCCTCAAGCTGGGAGGGACTCCGGGAGTTGGAGCGTCGGGTGCCGGACACAAGGGCAGCTCGACGAGGTTGAGCCGCGATGGAGTCAGCAGGGCTCGGCGGGTCAGTTCAGCTAGCTCGAGCCGCGACGAAGTCAGCAGGGCTCCGATGGTAGTTCAGCGAGGATGGGCTGCGACGGCGTCAGCAGGGCTCCGAGGTTTCCGTAAGGGTCTTAGTCTCAGCAAGGTGGAGCCGCGACGCAGTCAGCAGGGCTCGAGGTACAGTTCCAGGTAAGAGTCTTTTCTCCGTAGGGTCAGCCGCGATCCGATCAGCAGGGCTCTCGACTCCAGGATACAACTGCTGTCCTGGTGCGGGTTCGCCCCAGATATAGGTCTGGAGCCCTTTGATGTCCGGACCCTTGCGTCCGGAGGGGGCGGAGAGGCCGGGCTGGGAGAGGCCAGACGCCCAGCGGGAGAGGCGCCAGTGTCCAGGGAGGCCGGAGAGCGATCGCACCCAGGCGTTGGGGGGACGGTAGGGGGTCCCATCGACACTCCCCTCCTCCGGGATCGGGGGATTGGTCACGTGGTGCCCCCTGGCCGGATCTTGGTGCCTCGATGTTGGGGTTTCGCTGGGGCCGGGGGGGGCTGGGTCACGTTGGCTGGTGTGGGTAGATGTGTACAATCCTGGGGGGACCCCGAAGGGTGAAGAGGTCCCCGGTCGGCCTGAAAAGGGGGCCAGGACCACGCCACGAGGCCAGGTCCAACAGGCGTCCCCCCCAGCCAAAGGCAGGGAGAGTCACCCATCTCCTTGGGGGTTCTCCTCGCCAAGGCGGAAGAAACGGGACAGGCCGTCGGCATTGGCGTGGTCGTTGCCGGGCCGGTGTTCTACTGTGAAGTCCATCCCTTGCAGAGAGATGGACCATCGCAACAACTTCGGGTTTTCTCCTCTCATTTGCATTAACCACCGCAAGGGCCGGTGGTCGGTTTGGACCCGAAAGTGGGTGCCGAAGAGGTAGGGCCGGAGCTTTTTGAGGGCCCATACCACGGCGAAGGCCTCTCGCTCGATGGTGCTCCATCTCTGCTCCCGGGGCAGCAGTCGCCGGCTGATGAAGGCCACTGGTCTGTCAAGGCCTTCCGAATTTACTTGGGACAGGACCGCCCCAACTCCGTACTCTGAGGCATCGGTCAGTACTATGAATTCCCTGCTATAGTCGGGGGCTTGCAGCACAGGAGCGGTACAAATGCTGTCTTGAGGGTGTCGAAGGCCGCCTGGCAGCGGGGTGTCCAGTTCACCTTTTTGGGTTGCTTCTTGGACGTAAGCTCCGTGAGGGGTCCCACAATGCTCCCATAGTTTTGGATGAACCGCCGGTAATAGCCCGTGAGGCCCAGGAAGGCCCGGACAGCGGTTTGGGTGGCTGGGGGCTCCCAGGCCTTGATGGCGTCCATTTTTGGCTCGAGGGGAGCCACCTGGCCGCTCCCCACTTGATGGCCCAGATAGGTCACGGATCCCTGGCCTAACTGGCATTTGCTGGCCTTTATCGTGAGTCCGGCTCTCTGGAGGGCGGCCAGAACTTCCCCGAGGTGCCCCAGGTGCTCGGCCCAGTGGCTGCTGAATACGGCAAGATCGTCCAGGTAGGTGGCGCTGAACGCTTCCAGTCCGGCCAGGACCTTGTTCACTAGTCTTTGGAAGGTCGCCGGGGCATTTTTCATGCCGAAGGGCATCACCCGAAAGTGGTAGTGCCCATCGGGAGTGGAGAAGGCGGATCGCTCACGGGCGCCGGGGGTGAGCCTGATCTGCCAGTATCCGGCAGTGAGATCGAAGGTGCTTAGGTAGCAGGCGGCTCCTAGGCAACCGATTAGTTCGTCTGCCCGAGGAATGGGATGGGCATCGGTCTTGGTGACGGCATTCAACCCTCGGTAGTCCACGCAAAATCTGAGTTCCGGGGTGGTGCCTGGGGCGGCGGCCTTCGGCACCAGGACCACTGGGCAGGCCCAGGGACTGTCGGAAGGTTCTATGACCCCGAGGGCTAGCATCTTGGCGACCTCGGCTTGGATGCAGGCACACACTCGGTCGGGCACCCTGTAGGCCCGGTGTCGCACGGGGGGGGGCTGTCCCCGGTGTCAACGTCGTGGACGCACCAGGGAGTGACCCCGGGCGTGAGGGAGAAGAGGGCAGCGAAGGGTTGCAGCAGCTGTTGACAGTCGTGGCGCTGTTCCGAGGTCAGGGTGGTGGAGAGTTTGACGCCCTCTATGGAGCCGTCTTGGTCGGAGGTTCTCAGGAGGTCGGGTAGGGGCTCGGAGTCGCCCTCGCCCCCATCGTCGGTAGCTAGCAGCAGGCTTAGTTCCGTTCGGGCAAAGTGGGGTTTGAGCCGGTTTGCGTGTAGAACCCGGAGGGGGTTCCTGGAGGACTCCAGGTCGACTAGGTAGGTGACGGGGCTCTTCTGCTCCACCACCTTTAAGGGCCCGGTCCATTTGTCCTGGAGGGCACAGGGGTCCACGGGCGACATGACCCAGACTTGCTGGCCCGGCTCGAACTCAATGGAGGAGGCGTTCTGGTCATACCAGCGTTTCATGTCCTCTTGGCTGGCCTCGAGGTTGGTCTCGGCCAGTGCCCGGAACCTCCGGGTTTGGTTCCGCAGGGTCAGGAGGTACCGGTAGACGTCGGGAGGGGCATTTTGGATGTTCGTCTCCCAGCCTTCCTTGACCAGGCTGAGGGGACCTCGGACAGGGTGTCCGTACAAGAGTTCGAAGGGGCTGAACCCTAGAGACTTCTGTGGGACCTCCCGATAGGCAAATAGGAGGCAGGGCAGCAGGACGTCCCATTTCCGCCTCTGGGGCTCTTCCAGGCCCTTGATCATCCCT
Organism: Triturus cristatus; assembly: GCF_964204655.1. NCBI lineage: Eukaryota > Metazoa > Chordata > Amphibia > Caudata > Salamandridae > Triturus > Triturus cristatus. The sequence goes on from NC_140590.1 coordinate 1,867,870,590, forward strand.
TTCAGTGTTCTGTTGAAACGTTCGACTAGTCCGTTCCCCTGGGGGTGGTACGGGGTGGTGAACTTGTAGGTGACCACGCATTGTTGCCATAGGGACCGCATGTATTTTGATATAAAGTTCGTACCTCGGTCGCTCACCACTTCCCGGGGTAACCCCACTCTCGAGAAGATTCCCATCAAGGCCCGGCCCACCACGGGGGCTGTCACAGTTCGGAGAGGGATGGCCTCAGGGTATCGGGTGGCGTGGTCGACTAGGACGAGGATGAAGCGGTGACCCAGGGCGGTTCGGGGGTCCAGGGGCCCCACTATGTCGATTCCCACTCGCTCGAACGGGGTGTTGACGGCCGGGAAGGGCTGGAGAGGGGCTTTGACCCGTCCCCCACTCTTTCCGCTGGCTTGGCAGGTCGGGCAGGTCCGGCAGTGATTGTCCACGTCCTTACGCATTCGGGGCCAGCAGAAGTGGTTCACCAGGCGGCTGTATGTTTTGTCTTGCCCCAGGTGTCCGGCGAGGGGCACATCATGTGCCAAATTGAGGAGGAAACCTCGGAATCGGAGGGGGACCACCAGCACTCGACCGGCCCCTAGTTCTGCGATCTTCTGCTCGCTGTAGAGCAGGTCATTGTCCCAATAGACCCAGTGCGTTCCTGTTTGGTCACCGGCGGCCTGGGCGGCCGCCTGCTGTCGGGTCCCCTCGAGGGAGGGGCAGGTTTTCTGTTCTTGCTGGAACTGTTCCCTTGTGGGGCCCCCGTCGTGGCGCCACTGTGCAAGTTCAGGGAGTTCGCCGAGGGAGGCGATCACGTTCTGGGGAAGTTCGGACGGCCCGGCATCCGCGTCTGGTTCCTCCTCGACCGAGGGAGGTGGGGGTTCGGGCCCCCTGGGCTCGTCGGGGGCCGCCGCTACGGTTGGTCGGTGGGCCTGGGCGGTCATGGACCGGGTGGTGGCACAGGCCCATTCGGGCAGTCCCAGCATCCCTAGGTGCTCCCGGCGCTCAACCTGGGCCCAGGGGGAACTTTCCAGGTCGTTCCCCAGGAGGCAGTCCACCGGGGCGTCGTCGCGGACGGTCACTTTCAGCAGGCCTGACACTCCTCCCCACTCGAATGGAATCCGGGCCATCCGGCACATGCTCTCAGTGTTGTCGGCCGTCCGGACGGGGCACAGTACATGAGTCAGGATCTGTTCGGAGGTCACCAGGTGGCAGCGGACAGCGGTCACGCTGGCTCCAGTGTCACGGAGGGCTTCGGCCCGGCGTCCATTAATGGTGACCCACTGCTGGTATTTCTGGGTGTTGCTCGGGATGGGGGTTTGGGGCACCATTTCTCGGTTGCCCAGGCATACGAGGGACATGGCGGCCGGCTCCCACTCGGTGGACCCGGCGTCTGTGTTCTCTTCCTCCTCCTCCCCTTCCCCCAGGGCGGTGGCTGCCAGCTGTTGGGGCGGGGGCCCGGTGGCCCGCTTCGTCGGTTCATGGGGCAGGATGGGTCACTGGCATAGTGCCCTGGTTGTTGGCAGCTGTAGCAGGTTACCGTTGTCCGAGGTCCTGGTCAGGCTGGGGTTGTCCCCCTTCGGGCTAGAGTCGGGGACGTGCGGTTCGAGGGCGGACCCCGAGGAGGACTCCGGGGCGGCCCTGCTGTAAAGTCTCGGTTCCGGTTTGACCCTCCTCCTCCGCCGCGCTGGCGGGGGGGTCCTGTGGCGTTCCGCTGGTACTCCCCCATCGAGTTCCGGGGGACCCGGGTGTTCACCCACCGATCGGCCTCGACGGCGAGCTTCCATGGCTCGGTCAGTTTGCTGTCGAGGAGGTGCTGTCTTAGCTCGACAAAACAGTTGTTGGAGAGATGCTCCCAGACAATGAGGTCGAACAGCTGCTCATAGGAGGTGACCTTGCTGCCCTTGACCCACCCTTCCAGGGCTCTGCTAAAAAAAGTCGACGTACTCCACCCAAGTGGTACCGGGGAGTTTCTTGCAGTCTCGGAAGCGCTGGCGGTACATTTCGGCGGTGAGGCCATAGCGGGTGAGCAGGGCCTCCTTCATGAGAGCTGTAGCAGGGTGTCTCGACCCTCGCTGAGGAATCGTCCCCATAGGCCGGCACCCCAATCCTTCCGGGGTACCCGATGGGAGGTCAAAGCTACTTCGTAGGCTTTGAACCATTGTTGGATGTCGTCGTTCTTGTAGTATTCTTTGACGACATCCTTGGGGATATGTACCTTCGCCTCTGTCGGCGGAGGAGTGTCCTTGTTTCCGGGGGTGCCGGTCTCCCCCTTTTTGGACTTAAGTTCAAGCTCCTTGAGGCTCCGCTCGTGCTCGAGGGTTAGCTTTTTCTCCTCCAGTTCTCTGTGCCGTTTTTTTGTCCTCAATCTCTTCTTGCAACCGTAGTTGCTCTAGGGCCAACTTCTTTTCCGCCAGCAGGAGTTCTCCGTCCAGCCGGAGTCGTGCGAGTTCTAATTCATGGGTCCGGACCCTCTCCCGCTCCCGTATCTCTTCTGGGGATAGGCCGGTTTCCATGCGGTTTCTTCCCCCATTTGCCGGGGCCGTGGTTGGCTGCACGGCTACGTTTAGTTCTGACGTTCGTTCGTTTTGGGGCGATGCTGCTTCGGACTCTACCCAGGCTCTTAGGGCTTTCTGCATGTCCTCTTTTGAGCCTAATCCGGTGGTCGAAATGCCTTTGTCTTTGCAGAACTGTTTGAGTTCTTTGTGGGTATATTCCTCCAACCGTTCTTGTTGGAACCCCGCGGTCGTGGTGGTCTCCTGGCTGCTCATGGTTATTCTGCGTCTGGTTAGGTAGCGGGTGAGTTACTTGCTGTACGATTTGCGTCAGGCTCGGATCCCGTCGCTGGCCACCAAATGTTAGAAGGCGGACCGCTGGGGAGTCGGCGGGACCACCCAGTGGGCCTCCTTACTGCAAGGAAGTAGCCGAGCGCCGCTGAGAAGCCTCCGAGCAGAGGTCCTTCCCCTATAATCGTACTAGCCCAGTAACCCCACCACACAGGACTCGACACGAGTATCAGTTCTCATATATCTTTATCGGTAAGTATCGTAGGTTTCTTTGGCAATATGTACAGGTGGATCGAGGGATCCGCAAAGAGTCTCAATGTCTTTGTGGGGAAGGGGTAGCGGGACAGTCTCAGTTTCAGCCTGGTACGGGGGTACCCTGCGCCCAGGTATTAAGCCTCAAGCTGGGAGGGACTCCGGGAGTTGGAGCGTCGGGTGCCGGACACAAGGGCAGCTCGACGAGGTTGAGCCGCGATGGAGTCAGCAGGGCTCGGCGGGTCAGTTCAGCTAGCTCGAGCCGCGACGAAGTCAGCAGGGCTCCGATGGTAGTTCAGCGAGGTTGGGCCGCGACGGCGTCAGCAGGGCTCCGAGGTTTCCGTGAGGGTCTTAGTCTCAGCAAGGTGGAGCCGCGACGCAGTCAGCAGGGCTCGAGGTACAGTTCCAGGTAAGAGTCTTTTCTCCGTAGGGTCAGCCACGATCCGATCAGCAGGGCTCTCGACTCCAGGATACAACTGCTGTCCTGGTGCGGGTTCGCCCCAGATATAGGTCTGGAGCCCTTTGATGTCCGGACCCTTGCGTCCGGAGGGGGCGGAGAGGCCGGGCTGGGAGAGGCCAGACGCCCAGCGGGAGAGGCGCCAGTGTCCAGGGAGGCCGGAGAGCGATCTCACCCAGGCGTTGGGGGACGGTAGGGGGTCCCATCGACACTCCCCTCCTCCGGGATCGGGGGATTGGTCACGTGGTGCCCCCTGGCCGGATCTTGGTGCCTTGATGTCGGGGTTTCGCTGGGGCCGCGGCCGGGGGGGGCCGGGTCACGTTGGCTGGTGTGGGTAGATGTGTACAATCCTGGGGGGACCCCAAAGGGTGAAGAGGTCCCCGGTCGGCCTGAAAAGGGGGCCAGGACCACGCCACGAGGCCAGGTCCAACAGCAGGCTATAGGCTATTAAATAGTCAAGTTGAAATCTAAAGAGAATACACGAAACAACAGTGGGAGAATGATGCTACTTCCAAAGAAAGGAGTAGAACTTTGTTAGATGAGCGAGCAGGTAGAACAAGACCGAGCTGCCTCATCATCCTACGTCTTGAAGGAAATGCCTTGATTCTAGTAAACCCCTGGATGAAAGGTCTACTAATGTAACCTGCTGCTCAACGTTCTTCTGCACCATGTGATTTTCATTCATAGTCATAAACTGTCATATTCCAACCTGCGTGTGATGGCACTGAGACATTTACAAGTATCCTTTTATAAAGGGGTGTGGAATTGAATAAAATATCTACTTTTCCATGGGGCAGGTTGCTTCATAAATCTACTTGTTCTGTAACAAAATCCACTTGTCCCTTTGGTTCCATGTAATGCGGCGACAAATATGGCAGCAATCTCATTATATAAGTGCTATGATAATAGATTCTCTGATTATACCAGGGCTTAGTCATAGTAGGGTTTGAATTTGAGCAATTATGTTACTTTGCCACCTTTCCACTGATCTACACACTGGGGCTGGAGGTCGTGTTGAGCAATAGTTACAGGGTTGGAATGCGCTTTTGAGTCTCTGCAAACCCAGGGGCGGCTGGTCCATAGGGGTGTCGGGGCAGCACCCCACTAGGCAATCACAAAGAAAAGAAACTGCACACAGAATCGGGCAGCAAAGCAAGAATGTAAGCAGACGAATTGGCAGATTTGACAATTCGTCTGTTTACATTTCCGGCCTGTGCTGGCAGCTGCTTCACAGGTGAAAGTGCGTATGAGTCAACAAACGCACAGCGCATGCAGGCGGGAGCAGCAGGAGTCCAGAAGTGGACTCCTACTGTGCATCTGCGAGAAGAGCGCTTTTTAATTTCAGCTCCCCCCTCCATTCATATTACATTAGGTATGCTGCGCATGCCTAGTGTAGTGCTGGAGTCAGAAGATGGGATCCACCTCGGGAGGTGACGTACAGTCGCCCTATGCCCTGTCACATGCCAGGATACAGCTGAGTAGGCGCCCCCAGTCGCATCCAGTTGTCTTCTGATTTGCCAGTCAATTTCAAGCAAAAGAGCGGGGAGAAGTTAGTTCCACTGATGTGACGTCTTGTGACTGTGAGAGGAGACGTGATGCGACGCGGGACCAGAGCGGAAGATGCCTGGTAAGTTTATTTGTTTTATTTAATCATTAAATGAAATGCCTCCCCCCGCGTACCCCCCGCCCGGGCGCCTGCCAATTACACCATTCACTATGCCTCCCGCCTGCTCGAGAATCGAGAGAGGAAACATAGGCCTATGCCCTTGGTACTGTTATTTTTGTGAGGTTTAATGTTGAGATGTGTAAGCTGTAAAATTAAATACTGTAGGCAGTTACAGTATTTAATTTTACAGCTTACACATCTCAACATTAAACCTCACAAAAATAACAGTACCAAGGGAATAGGCCTATGTTTCCTCTCTCGATTCTCGAGGCACCGCGGAAAGTCGGTATGGCTAGTTACGTTTTCGTTTAGTTTTCCCGGGTATGTTTCTCGTGTAGGCTCTAGAGATTATTTCGCCGTTAGTATCTGCAGTTGGCATCAGTTACTTGGAGGGAAAGGATTTCAATAATAATGATCTATAAGAGGGCTATATTCGAAAAGCATTACTGGAGTGATGTGGACTGTTGGAAGGGCGTTCTCCGGGGGGCTTCGGAATACGTTCCTGACCACCCTTTGACCCACCTCTCCCAGAGTTAGGCCGAGCACTGGCGGGGAGGCCCTTCCGGGAAGGGTCTCGTTCCTAGGATCGTACACGCTGAACTTACACTCTCTGACAGAGGGACACCACACAGTAGTTCTTAGTAAGACAGTATACTTTATCGAAAGGTCAGGGGATCTTTATGATCCGTGATACAGCTGTTGGATCAATGCCGCAAGCGGCGGCGGTCTCGGGATGGGGGTATTGGGGTAGCGGGACAGTCTTTAAGTTCAGTGTCTCTGCGGAGTATCCTTCGCACAGCTCTCAATCCTCAAACTGGGGGATTTGGGTTCACTCGGCAATCTCCGCCGATCTTTCTGGATAGGAGCGCCGCGAGTCTCGGCAGGCACAGGTGGTTTCGGGTTCTCGGGAGCCGTGACGGCGTCAGCAGGGCTCAGATGGTTCAGAGTTCGGGGAGCCGCGACAGCGTCAGCAGGGCTCAGATGGTTCAGAGGTCGGGGAGCTGCGACAGCGTCAGCAGGGCTCGGATGGTTTCAGAGTTCGGGGAGCCGCGACAGCGTCAGCAGGGCTCAGATGGTTTCAGAGTTCGGGGAGCCGCGACAGCGTCAGCAGGGCTCAGATGGTTCAGAGTTCGGGGAGCCGCGACAGCGTCAGCAGGGCTCAGATAGTTTCAGAGTTCGGGGAGCCGCGACAGCATCAGCAGGGCTCAGATGGTTTCAGAGTTCGGGGAGCCGCTACAGCGTCAGCAGGGCTCAAATGGTTCAGAGTTCGGGGAGCCGCGACAGCGTCAGCAGGGCTCAGATGGTTTCAGAGTTCGGGGAGCCGCAACAGCGTCAGCAGGGCACAGATGGTTTCAGAGTTCGGGGAGCCGCGACAGCGTCAGCAGGGCTCTCGTAGGTCCAGGTCTTCTCTGCCTCCTGTCCCTTCAGCACCCCTTGTTATACTACCCCCCCCCCCCTCTTTGAAGTCTGGAGTCCTCGCGGAGAGGGGTCTTGGTGCCTGGGGGCGGTGTGTCGGGATTTCCTGCCGCTCGGCCCTTTGATCTGTTCAGGTTGGTCTGGGAGGGACTCCAGACGCCCAGCATGCGAGACGCCCGCTCACCGGGGGCCTGGTGGCCGATCGAAACCCTCCTTGGGGAGGAGATCAGAGGGTTGACCGAGACGGCGTCTCCCGGTCTTGCTTGGGGGTTTCTCTCTCCCTCGGCCGGGCATGCGTGGTAGTGTCGTGGGTTTTGCTGGGGCCCCGGCCGGCCATCGGGTTTGTTGGGCCATGGTGGCCGGAAGTCTGTGACACCGGGGATCAGGTGCGGTTGCAGGTTTGCTTGCTGGTCTGGAGGGTCCACGCCACAAGGCCGGTCTCACATGGACATAAATTATGTGAAAAGGATTTGCCAATAACATCACATCAGGTTCTAAAAAGTGCAGAGTAAGCCAAGATTGAGTCCTAACAAACATTTTAGGATTCATTAAAAAATCGCTTCATTCTGATAATCAATTTCCCTGCTGCAAAGACTATAAAGTCATTACAACAAAAATTTCATGTAGGGGAAACCAGATAACAGTTGTATATGTGAAGTGTTATTTTGGCCAGTGCAAGCAGTTGTGTTAAAATATATAGCGCAAGGATCACAAACATTTCAATATGCGCTATTTAATGTCCTTGGTCGGAAGTCGTTGGTCGGAAGTTAAAGCTGTGCTTGGTGCAAACACATGTATTATGAAAGCAGGTTTCTGAAGGTGGTGATTGGCGCAAGAATGCTTGTGTGTATTTGGTGTATTACATTTTGTTTGTGGTGGTAACATATTCTGTTCTTATTTGTGTTGCTTTATGTTTGTGCTACATTATAATGTGATGAGATTCCGTTGTTGTGTTACATGCTATTATTACTGTTTTCTTGTATTGTGTCTTATAATATTTTAATTGTGTGGCCATGTTGCTTTGTGTGTGTTACTGTTGTATGTTCTGTTGTTTGGTTTAGATATGTTGTCAAATGTTTCTTCATTTCCACTCCAAAGTAACACATTCTTAAATTATTTGAGAAAATTAGAAAAACTGTGTCAGAGAGTTGTATCTTTAGTTAGCACATGTAGTGTGCACTTTATGTGATATGGCCGATGGAGAGATAGTGGTGTGAGTTTGTTTGATTGGAAAATAGGCATTGCATTACGATACTACTGTTTAACGAGACTGGAGCGCGTTGTTTATTTTCTAATATGCTGACCAGGTAGTAGTGTTTTATGAGGTGTTGTTCATTTGTATGAGCACACTTCATTTTAAATGATTGCTGATAATTTGAAAGGGTGTGCTGTATAGCTGATGTTTCATGAAATCAGGAATTTCAACCGAGAAAAAATGTATAATTGTACATTCATATTCGTAAAGTAAACTACTTATATTCTGAATTCTTAACTTTAGCGGATATTGCAAAAGTGCAGAAGCGGCTTATTTACAAGCCCCTTGCGCCACTGGTGCATCTCTTATTACCATGTTAGAAGTGACGCACTGGTGGCACAAGGGTCTTGTAAATAAGCCACAGAGTGTATTAGCGACTGTACCGTATTGGGCAGCTAGTAAGCCCTTTAGCAAGAATTGTGACAGGCAATGAGTGTGGGGTGGTCTGGAGAGGGCCTTGGAGAGTGGTTCTGATTGTTATACAGACGCAATGTCACACTTGGGACCCCCCCCATTACAACGGGTGAAGGAATAGCAGACAATTACAAGATTGCCCCTGAGACATAGGGAGTATTAGATGGGAATCTGTTTTCACACAGGTTCCCATGCTATTCCTCCTTTGAGGACTTTTTTTCATCTGCCCATATCACCTACTCGAAGCAGGCGAAATGCCCACGTGTTGTAGCTGTACCCATTTCCATTGATATCTATGTCTAATTGTGAGGAATCCGTGACTGGTAAGGTGTTGACTCTCAGACTCGCGTCGTGATTGGGGTAAGTCCATTACATGGACAGACTATTAAACAGCTTCTGCAGACCATTCCACATTTGAGGAATATAAGTCCATTTCTGTGGTCACACTGTAGCCGTTACTCCTCTCAAGTTTTTTTCACAGAGCAGAGCGGTGAGCACTGCTTCTCTCTGTGAGGTTTGGGTGATCAAAAAGATGGAACTTTAATGGCAGTTCGGAAATGAGCATGGAGAATATCCCTGAATCCAAGCCCCTGCGGGACAAAAGTGCAAGACGGCTGAGCATATTGCTAGCAGCTTGCAGTGTCTGCTGCGGCTCAGAAAGAGGCCGTCTGGCTCCTCCGCTGTGTTTGTTATCATTTCTGCAGCTCAGGAACTAGGCAAGAGGGGAGCGACTAGTTGCCAAGGGAGTAACTCACTGGATGGAGATAGGGAAAGAAGGGGTGGGGGTGTACTGGCTCCAGACACGTGGGGATGATTTCTGGGTACAGGCCTGCATGTTGGGGGTCACTGGCTGAAACCAGGCTGCAGCTGATGTGCAGCTGAAATATATATATATATATATATATATATATATATATATATATATATATATATATATAATCTAGTTTCCATAGGAAATCTCAAAATTCTATTTTGAATAACTTTGGCGCCGGTTGACGAATCCTCGCGAAATTTTTCAAAACTAATGGGGCGCTCCGTTCAGCTCCTACCCTCAAAGTCTCGGGGTGATTCGTCAAGCAGGGGCCGAGAAAAAAGGGGGGTCCCAAAACGCGTTTTCCCCATGCATTTTTCCATAGGACCTTTAGACACAGCTACAGCCTGAACGGCTGAACAGAATTACTTGAAATTTGGCAGAGAGGTAGTCCTCAGGTCAGGGATGTGCCTTTTGCAGGTCTGGTGTAAATCTGTTCAGTATTTCCTGAGAAAATAGCATTTAAAAGCATATATATATGTGGGCGGAGCCTAACCACACATCTCATCCTGAGATCTGATTGGCTGTCAGCACTTCATCCAAGAAGTGTTGGCAGCCATCTTGGGACCAATATACATGATAGCACCTCATTACAAAGCATTGCAGTTAATAGAAGGTTTTAAGACTTTAGTTACATTATAAATCATTTGTTGATGGTACCATACTCATTTTAGGAATTGTGGTATGTTCTAACGTGATTTCACCATGTGAAAAAGCCTTCTGCTGGGATATCATGATTGAGAGAAAAATATTTTCATATGCTTTTCCCACAGAGGTTTGGAAGGTGATCTATAAGCTAAACTGAGAGCTTATTTTCTGTAAATTCACATTATCTTTCTCAGTCATGTGTGGTAAATAAAATCTTCTTTACCGGACTGAATTTCATACGGAATCTTAAAATAAAGTAAAATAGCTCAAAATAACAAGAGGCAGAATCCGTGGTATAAGAGGTTTTCTAAATGGGCTTTATTCCATTCAAAATGGCCGACTCGAGTCGCGGCCTTCAGGTTCCGTCACCACGAGGGTTCAGGAAGTGAAGTACAATACTTTATTGACAGACATGCATTTTTATAATAAGTACATTACAATGAAACGAATGTAGAAGGCGTAACATTTGATAAGAAAAGTGACATAACAGGTACGTAATCGAAACTAGGCGTAATAAGGAATAAAAGAAACATGATTGGTTAGGATTATCAGACATAGGTGGATCTATAAGATAATACTTGGCATAGATGCGCGCGCAGCAGCATGACGTGTGAGTGACGTGCAACTAGGGGGTGAAGGGACTTGACATTTAGCTCTACATGTGGAGACGAGAAGTCTGGGGGGTCAAGTCAACCTAATCCCAAATCATATCTAACATCCTATGTTTAAAGAACTATGTTATCCACAAGGAAGGACTCTCGGACAGAATCTAGTCTATACTGACTGTGTGCGTGCACAAACGCCTAAGTGTCTATATGAGATGCGAGAGGCAGAAAACTTTCCATGGCAGCAGGGCTATGAATCATTTGCAGGAGGACGGAAAGGCTGAGTCCTTTGCTTGTGAGCTAAAGGAAATGTTTACCTAAATCACTAGACAGGAATGCATCGGCTGGAGAGCAAAATAGATAATTCGAAGGTGAAATACAGCTTCTTGGCAGGCAGGCGAAAACTGGCCGAGGCAGGCAACGTTAGCTGCACAGGGAGTAGGACAAAGTTCATGGATACAGATGCGAGCTCAAGCTGAAGCGGTCAGAGACAGAGAGCAGGGAAAAGCTTTGAGGACAGAATCGGGCCTACTTGCCTGAACTGTAAAAATGGAGTAACTTAGCCATATAAAGTCGGTGGCCTTTCATACTTAGGAATCGAATATCCAGCCCATCGATGGCGGATCTGACAGAGAACATGTCGACGGTAGACACACATATGTTTGCGTCTTAGAAACTGGAACTGGAGGGAACATACATGTACTTGTAACATGCATATAGAACCGTTGGGGTCCAAGATAGGGGACATAACTGATCAGGAAAATCCACATTTCCACATTCCCTCCTTGTCCCCTACTTGCCCTTCAAGAGATATCAATCTCCATCATTCCATCGATTTGCTCATGGAGCATCATTTCTTCTTCCTTCTTCTTCCGGTATTTTGAACGAGAACTGTGATATGGAATGCATGATGTGGCACACAGACCACAAATCGCTGGTCCACATTGCAGGCATAAACAACAACTGAAGAGCATAAGAAGGCCAATACCTAGGAAGGATAGAACTCTCCATCCCCAGGCTGATATCACACTCCAAAACCACCCGGACCACGTCCAAGTGCCTGGATTCTCGTGTATCTGGCTCACAATCTTATGAAGGCGTGTTATAGCTTTATATACAGATGGCGAATTTTCTGGTATGAATATGCAGCAGCTGGATCCGATGACCCTGCAAGCTCCGCCCCTATCGGCCAGGATGACGTCAAGGACAAGACGATTCTGGAGAACAACAATTCTCATCACTGATTGTTCTTCCGTCAGATTGCCTAGGGCGGCTATAGTCTCGTTTACTACAGCTTCAAGAGTCTTGGTTAGTCTGCGTATCAGCTTACTATTTGATATTGTACCTATATAGGGAAAGATACCTTTATTGAAATCTACATACTTGTCCCATGCCGTCTCAGTATAATCGACAACTGGGAGATCTCTTCGCTCTCTATTGTGTACTAAATGAACATTTCGATAATAATCAGGGGGAGCTAGGAAAACAGGTGGCAGAAGGAATGCTATATAACAGGTACCATCCCAATCTAGAGGCAGACGCATATATGCAGTCTGACCACATATAAAGTAAGAATGGCGAGAAGCTCTAAATGAAGATTTACCTTGATCACGATATTCTACTGTAGTAACGCATTGGCTATGGCCCATGTGTATGGAACCAACTTTTCTCACACATAATTCACCCTTAACTGGAAATACAGACATAGTGGGCAGAATTAGTTCAACTTCGGATTTGACATTCAAAATCATAAGATTAGGCGTAAAATTACCTAATTTATACACTTCATTTTCTAAATCAGTTCCTGTTCTACTGGGGTGACCCTCCTTATTGGGGTGACAGACTTTGAATAAAACTAGATTCAGATTTCCCCATATCCAATGTTGTTGATAAACTGCTGTGTCTGGGTCTATGGAATTTAATAAACTAAACCATGCTCCACAGGAGCCATTGTGTGTGAACGGATGTGGAAAGAAAGGCAGAACTCCTTTGTTATTCTGATAGGGAGGGAGTCGGCCACACACCCAACAATTGGTGGCATTACTAGTCTGATGGGAATGATGTAACATACTAATGAAGGTGTTGTTGCGCAGCGCAAGTCTATAGGACAACTCATGTGGGGGTAGGTCACTAAAAGAATGTTCATCAGTTATATTGAAAGCACGTTTAGAAACAGGATAATACATATGCAACAATATACTTGCAGTAACTATTAAAAAACTCAAGGAAAACAAAATTAATAAAGTCACAATACAGTGGCTACGCAGTAATTTACAATAAGCATGTCGTTTCATTATGATTCTGGACTCTACATCATTCAGACCTAAGGGATACATGTCGGGACAGATTCAACCGCTTCACCTTGGAGAGGACTTAAACAATCAAATCGTCCGACAGTTTGGATCTGGACCTGAGTTTCTGCTTATAGAGTTCGGTGCTACTGGCTTCAGCCAAAGGTAGCTTTGAGTCAATGGGGGAAGACACACGGGGAGTACTGTTTGTGTCAGGAGGAAGTCCATGAAATTTCTTTATATGGCTGGAATGCACCCAGCCTTTTCTCCCTTCGATCTTCACAGCTGTTCTGGTTGTCAGCAGGACCAACTCAGGAAGCCTCCACCTTGGCTCCAGTTGGGTTTTCCGATCGAAATTCCTGACGAGAACATAATCGCCGGGAATTACATCATGAGGTTTCACCTCGGTGTTGTCGGGAAAAGCTGCGACTACCTGTGAACGACAAGATTGTAGTGCAGACATCAAGGAAGCCAGGTAATCTGTCAGCATATTACAGTCAACATCAGTTATTTTACGGGGTATAGGCGTCCCCCACATATTCGGTGGTCTACCAAAGATCACCTCATAAGGGGATAGCCCTGTTCGAGAGTGTGCTACCATTCTCATGTAAAATAGCGCAACTGGTAAGGCTACTATCCAGTCCACACCTTTTTCCTGACATATTTTAGACAGTCTGATTTTTAAAAGTTGATTATGTCGTTCCACGAGACCTGCTGCCTCGGGGTGTCGGACACAGTGGAATTTCCACTGATATCCCAACAAAAGTGAGACATGTTTCATTAATTCGGATGAGAAAGGCTGGCCGTTATCTGAATATACAACACGTGGTAAACCGTACCGTGGGAAGAATTCTCAAACTAGCTGCTTGGCAGTAGTCGGGGCAGTGTAATCTGATACGGGATACGCCTCTGTCCAACGGGAGAGAGCGCAGACAACTACGAGAACATATTTGAATCCTCGACAACGTTCCATCTGAATATAATCCATCTGGAGGACTTCAAAAGGATGGTCAGGAGGCTGAAATCCACCCTGCTCTACGGGAACACTCTTTCCTGGATTAAACTGACAACATATCATACAGGTACGAACTTTTTGTTTAGCTGCTGCTCGTAAATGTTTGTTGAACCAAATGTGCTGAATGCTGTCTAGCATAGCCTTCTCTCCTAAATGTGCTGGACTGTGAACTGTAGCTATAATGGCTTGAACCATGGAATCAGGGAGAAACCATACAGATTTCTCCTTCGTCATCCATCCTTGATCTGTCTGGATCCCTCCTAGTTCAGTCCACTTCTTTATTTCTTCTGCCGTGGCATGTGTCTGTATGTCAATTACGTCAAGTGCGGGATCCTTAATTGTCATACACTGTGTTGGTGTCTGACCTATTGGCTTTGTCATGTCTAATGTGCGATTCTGAGCAGTCTGTTTAGCTGTTCTGTCAGCTAAATCATTGCCTTGAGAAATGATATCAGTAACCTTCGTGTGTGCTTTACATTTCATAATCGATATAGCAGTGGGTAGATGTATTGCGTCTAACAAGGCATGAATGAGGGGTCCGTGCTGAATGTGGGCACCATGGGAGGTTAAATAACCTCTCTCTCGCCACAGCACGCCGAAGTCGTGTACAACTCCGAATGCATAACGTGAGTCAGTGTATACATTAACTTTCTTATTTGTGGCTTGAATACAGGCTTGCGTTAGAGCAATAAGTTCTGCTGCTTGGGCTGACAAAGTATCTATACAATTTGTCTCAATAACTTTAGTGTCTGTTGTGACTGCATACGCGGCCACTAAATCTCCTGTATTTGTTCTCATGCACGATCCGTCTACATACAACGTCAGGTCTGGATCTAACAATGGAACGTCTGTCAAGTCTTGTCTAGGTTTCGTCTTTATTTCAATGATTTCAACACAATCATGAGCTAGTGGGTCTGTTCCAATTACAGGTAATAGTGTAGCAGGATTCAATGTATTACACCGTCGGATCTCTATGTGTGGTTGAAACAATGTCAGTTCATAACCGGTAAGTCTTGCTATGGTCAAGTGTTGTGTTTGTGTTCGGTTCACAAGAACCTCTACTGCATGTGGTACTTGTACTGTCAATGGGTGTCCTAATACTATGGCATCGCTTTGTCTGATTGCTAAAGCTGTCGCTGCCACTGATTTCAGGCATGCAGGCAAAGCCTGAGCTACGGGATCTAATGTACTGGAAAAATAAGCACATGGCTTGCGTGATCCTGCTTGATCCTGAGTGAGTACTGACAAGGCAGTACCTTCGCGTTCTGTGACAAAGAGTGTAAAATGTTTGCTATAACATGGTGTTGCTAAAACAGGTGCTTGACATAAAGCTTCCTTTAGGCTTTCAAAAGCTTGTGTATGTTCCTGAGTCCAAGGGAGAACAGTCGATGTGGCTGCCTCCTGTGTGGTTAACTGAATGAGTGGTTTTGCTAGAAATGCGTACTGAGGGATCCACTGCCTACAATATGAAGTGAGGCCTATGAAAGCCCGCACCTCCTTTTGTGTCTGGGGTATTGACATGTTAGCAATTAACTGGATGCGATCTGGTGTAAGCTGCCTTCCCTCCTTGGACAGCGAGTGACCAAGATAAATAACTCGCTGGACACAGAATTGCAGCTTAGAAGGAGACACCTTGTGCCCCTTGTCGGCTAGAAAATGTAAAACTATCAGAGAAGCCTTTTCACATTCAGGTCCGCTTCTCGCGGTGATCAGCAGATCATCGACATATTGAAGCAGTGCAGTATTGACTGGCATGTGGATACTGTCAAGTTCTCGTTTCAGTGCTTGGCTGTAAATGCTGGGGCTTTCTGTGAATCCTTGGGGAGCGCGTGAGAATTTAAAACTGCGCCCATTTAAACTGAATCCGAACAAATATTGGCTTTCCGGATCTATTGGGACGCTGAAAAAGGCATTCTTGAGATCGATTACAGTAAAGAATGTTGCTTCGGAATCAATTGCTGTCAACAATGATGATATATCAGGGACCACAGGGAATTGTGGTACAATACACTTGTTTAGTTCACGCAAATCAATAACCAATCGGTACACTGGTGGGGCAGTAGGATCAGTTCGTTTAAGAATCGGAATTATCGGTGAATTACATACATTGGAGTCTGTTTCTACAACTACTCCCTGGGCAATCAGCTCATCAATGATTTTCAGCAAAGCCACTACAGCATCATGCGGTAACTTGTATTGTCGCATTCGTGGTAGTACCACTCCTGCTTTCAGTGTGACTCGATAGGGTGTAATGTTCATGCAGCCAACATCCGTAGGGCCTTGTGCCCATAGATGTACTGGTAAAGTCTGTAGTCGGGGATCCATGTCTCTAGACACATAGTGACCTTTAAAATCACGTAAAAACAACCTTACTCCTTCCGGAGAACAACATATTATGGCTCCTAGTGCTTTCAGAGTTTTAATTCCTAACAGATTTTCTGGGCATGATTTAGTAAGCAATAAATCTGTAGTTCGTGTCAAAGGTCCTATCGTAAGTGGTAGAGGCTGTGATACTTCATTAACAATAGGTTTTCCCGAAAAACCAAGGGAAACATTTTGAGAGCCTGAGAGGGGTGCCCCTGGAACTTCACTACGTTTTATAGTTGTTCGACTTGCCCCTGTATCGAGTAAGAATTTTCTATCTTGACCTAATAATTCACTATGTACATAAGGTCCTTCTTGATCTACAGGAATCTCGATAAGCGGTAAGTCAACTTCCCTCTCTAGGCTTGTTCATGCGTAACGCTGATACTCAGGATATTCATACTGTGCAGTCTGATACATTTGTCGTGTTGTGGTTTGTGTGGCAGTAGCAGGCAACGGTGGTGCAGCTGGCACAAACTGTATGAGTTGCTGTGAGGCTGGCATGGACTGTTGTTGAACTGGCATGGACTGTCCATGCTGCATAGCTCCTTGTTCATTCTGATCTGGTCTAACTAATCGTGGTCTCTCCTTTGCAATGCCTGTAGCTATATTACGTTTCAGGACTGGACAATCGTGTACATAATGGCCTAGTTGTTTACAGTAATTGCAGGTTCCTTTTACAGGAACTGCAGAATCACCAGAATGTGTCACACCCTTTTTGTGACCATCTGCTGGTACTGTCTGAGAAACTAGCATTTTCATTTTTGTATCCTTCATGCGTCTATGCTCGTGTTCTTGTTCATCCCTAATTCTATTGTGATGATACTGTAACATTTGTAGCATTTGCGACGGAGTGTTACTTTGCCAGGTACTCTCGAATTTCAATATTCTATTCTTTACTGGAGGCAATGCATTTTCCACTAATTTTGTCACAAATAAATGTGGATATGAGTCACTACTTGCTTTTATACCACTATTTATACCAAAACATTTTTCAAATCGAGCATAATAATCGCTTGTGTCTTCATCTTGCTTTTGTTTGCAGGCTGTGATTGCACCCCAATCTTCCTTTTTTGTAGTTAATAAACGTGGCAGTACCTGTACTAGTAAACCTGGTAACAGTTTAACTTTATCCCCGAGCCCTGAACCTGCAGTTCGGCCCCTTTCTTCCTCTGCTAATGCTGTCCAGTCTATCTTTTGGTCACCCACTTCCCACTCTTTTTCTTTCAGTTTTTCATAAATGCCAGCAGGCAAAAGCACCTTTAATATCGTCATAATATCAGGAAAGGTGTACTCTCCCATCAGTAACATGTCTTTAATTTCTCGGTGGAAACCCGCTGGGTCTTTGTCATGACTAGGTACTACTTTTTTCATTTCTAATAATTCCATTTTTGATATGGGTGTGTAAACAAATACACGGTGAAACTCATTATCTTCGCCTTTTATTGGGTGCACTTCTCGTAGGGGATTTTGTCTATCCATATAGTACGGCGCTCTTTCTCTGCGGGGCAGCGAGAGAGAATCCGGACTTACAAAAAGGACATACTGCTTACGTGACACTAATATCTCTTTAATTAGCTTGTTACTAGAACCTCTCCATCTGTTCGTGAGTAGTTCCGTTAATATATCAGGTAAAGGACCAGGGTCAGCATGTTGGCTCTTATATAATATGAGGAGTTGCTGAATCATATAGATTCCAGCTAAACGTTGTTCATCTGTACTGAGATTAAAAAACGTGTGTGCTACGGTCTCATCACCGTATTTTTCAGGACTGTCAATCCAGTGAACGGCTGATCTGGCTAATTCTTGCTCATCCATGGAATCGAGGAGGTGGTAACCCCTTCGTTCTCGTAGTATTTTATCTGCGGCTTGAAACGAATGTTCAGGAGACTTCAGATTTATTATAGGCGTCGGATACGTTCTGCTATTATTTGGGCATACTGAGTGTATGGGATCAGAAAAACATCTAGCATTATCACAGGATCCTCTTCTGCCTACATAGGCTATGGTCTCTGACTGTCTTGCGGAATTCCCTGATTCGGACAC
Source organism: Triturus cristatus (assembly GCF_964204655.1). Taxonomy (NCBI): domain Eukaryota; kingdom Metazoa; phylum Chordata; class Amphibia; order Caudata; family Salamandridae; genus Triturus; species Triturus cristatus. The sequence continues at coordinate 1,867,888,598 of NC_140590.1, forward strand.
TTCATCTTGCTCAAACTCGTCTGTTCCCAATCTTTCTTCATGAATACGCTCTATTTCTTTACGGATTTTTCGGCACATGGCTATTATACAATTTTGCTTATCGTGTCTCCCTTCTGATATATTCTGACTCCATCTTGTAAGAATAAGCATTGCATTCGGGTCTACCCCCGGGCGGTCTTGATTTCTGATCACACAGTTTATGAGGAAACGTAACAGTTCCCCCTGTATTTCTACTTTCTGGAATTCCATAGCTCTGTTAATACATCCTGGATCTCGTCCTGTTTGAACAAAATGATATATGTTATCTAGATGCGTAGTCATTCCTGGTAACCTTGCTAAATACTCTGCGGCTCGCCTGATACGTAATGATGCCAGGACCATTTCGTCCTCTTTACCAACCACCGGGTCATATCTACAATTTACAAGGAGTTCCTTAAGCGTACGTTCACTTACGAATTTAGGTGTACGTGAATGTGCTGACTCTTGAAAGACAAGTTTATTTATTCTAGGTGGTGTAAAGGTACTGCTAGCACCTCCCGTGGCCCCATCTGGGGCGTCGGGTGTGAATGGGTTCGTTGAACGTGACACAGCAACTATGGGTGTCGATACCTCTGTAGAGTCGACTGCGGAGACAGATGCGGAAACAGATGTGCTTGCCGAAGCTTGTGTCGGGACTTGCTGTTGCACGGGGACAGATACCTGATCCTGACGTTGAACCCCTCCGCCAGACGGTCTATGCGGTGTGGCGTTAGCATACTCGGGAGCTGCATCGTCTAGATATGAGGAAAGAAAAACATCTTCTGCGGTTCTGGGATGCCCTTTTTGATGTACCTTAATTGGAAATAATGGGGGTGGCAAGTCTTTTGGCATCTCTGTAACAGTCTTAGGTAGTCCTTCGGCTAGAAGGGGATACATACCATTCATAAGAGCATTTCTTTGTCTATTTACTTGTTCTGATTTCACTCGGATACCTTCCTCAATTAATAGATTTTCTTGAACTTTATTTGAACTTTCTTTACTCCTCTCTTCTTGTCTACGTGCTTTTTCTGTACGTCTATGAGATTCTTTACGCCATAACTCAACAGCGTCTTTCTGTGACTGTCTGACCTTTCTTTTCCATAACTCTTCCTCTACTTTCATGATGCACTCTGCATCCCAGGTTCCCGCTACGGGCCACCTTTGACTTTCCGGCAATCCCTTGGTATAATCTACCCATAGATCAAGAAACAATATGGCATCTAAGCCATGCTTATGGTACATAAAATGCCCTGGAGTGTCCCTAGGAGGAATAGGAACTGCTTCTTCAAGCACCCCTTTTCTGGTAGTAATCTGTCTTAACTTCGAGAAGAGCGGCATATTGACAACTGATCTGATACTTACTCTTGAATTCACTTAATACGAAAAACACAATAATGAACAGTGAACAATGAACAATCATTCATACCACAATATGCAAGACATTTAAACACTTTAAATATTGAACATTAAATATTTTAACAATGACCGACAATGATGACAGTCTGCCTAACTAATCACCACGCTGAATTCTTGACAGTAACTGAATACTTCGGAATACTTGATATACTGCTAAACAGTACATATACACTGCTAAACAGTGCAGACCGGATTTGTGTACCCAAATCCGTCTTGACCGGCACAACCTATGTGCGCGTCAACACGCCTCCCCGGCGATGGTACTCACCGAGTAGCTCCTTGAAACGGAAGGCCTCAGAGAATGGACAGGACTCGATGACTGCGGACAGCGGACCCTCTGGACATCGGGATTTCGAGAAACCTGGTGGGCCTCTGTATACCTCGGATCTTGCTCTCTCAGCTAGGCTCTGGTCGGGATACTTCGCACTTCTCACCGCCTCGTCTGGGTTGATCGCAGCCTCAGTCGCCCCCGCTTGACCGGAGGGAGCTTACAGGAAATCCTGCTGGTACGCGTTTATGGTCCGTCCAGTTGTGGCAGGAGACCGGGCCTGCAACGCACCGCCGGCGCGTGAGATGAGAAAGTGTCCCTGTTCGGGCGCCATTATGTGGTAAATAAAATCTTCTTTACCGGACTGAATTTCATACGGAATCTTAAAATAAAGTAAAATAGCTCAAAATAACAAGAGGCAGAATCCGTGGTATAAGAGGTTTTCTAAATGGGCTTTATTCCATTCAAAATGGCCGACTCGAGTCGCGGCCTTCAGGTTCCGTCACCACGAGGGTTCAGGAAGTGAAGTACAATACTTTATTGACAGACATGCATTTTTATAATAAGTACATTACAATGAAACGAATGTAGAAGGCGTAACATTTGATAAGAAAAGTGACATAACAGGTACGTAATCGAAACTAGGCGTAATAAGGAATAAAAGAAACATGATTGGTTAGGATTATCAGACATAGGTGGATCTATAAGATAATACTTGGCATAGATGCGCGCGCAGCAGCATGACGTGTGAGTGACGTGCAACTAGGGGGTGAAGGGACTTGACATTTAGCTCTACATGTGGAGACGAGAAGTCTGGGGGGTCAAGTCAACCTAATCCCAAATCATATCTAACATCCTATGTTTAAAGAACTATGTTATCCACAAGGAAGGACTCTCGGACAGAATCTAGTCTATACTGACTGTGTGCGTGCACAAACGCCTAAGTGTCTATATGAGATGCGAGAGGCAGAAAACTTTCCATGGCAGCAGGGCTATGAATCATTTGCAGGAGGACGGAAAGGCTGAGTCCTTTGCTTGTGAGCTAAAGGAAATGTTTACCTAAATCACTAGACAGGAATGCATCGGCTGGAGAGCAAAATAGATAATTCGAAGGTGAAATACAGCTTCTTGGCAGGCAGGCGAAAACTGGCCGAGGCAGGCACCGTTAGCTGCACAGGGAGTAGGACAAAGTTCATGGATACAGATGCGAGCTCAAGCTGAAGCTGTCAGAGACAGAGAGCAGGGAAAAGCTTTGAGGACAGAATCGGGCCTACTTGCCTGAACTGTAAAAATGGAGTAACTTAGCCATATAAAGTCGGTGGCCTTTCATACTTAGGAATCGAATATCCAGCCCATCGATGGCGGATCTGACAGAGAACATGTCGACGGTAGACACACATATGTTTGCGTCTTAGAAACTGGAACTGGAGGGAACATACATGTACTTGTAACATGCATATAGAACCGTTGGGGTCCAAGATAGGGGACATAACTGATCAGGAAAATCCACATTTCCACACATGTGAGAATGAAGTCTGACATTCTCAGTAAAACATGTACATCCAACAAGGGCAGAGACTGTCAGTTGATTCCTTTGTGTTCTACTGCAGCTTCCCAGAGTGTTCCAAAGAACTACTAGAGCACTAACAGTCCTACTTATGATAAACGTATGGCACACCTGAAGCCATCTTGCTTGGATTAAAGTGGTAACTCTTAAAACATTTAATTTAAAAAGGAACAAAATGAGGGGGTTCATTTTTCCATAAAAAGTATGATTAGTGCTGCAGAAAGAAAAATTAGGGCACATTTTGAGTGACTTCTCAAATCCTCTTCTATTTTATTAAAAAGTTCTGACATGCAGACTGAAACATGCACTTTCAATACCAGCAGCAGTTTTCCCTGGTGAGCAGTAGCTTTACTACAGTGATCTAATGAGCAAAAAGAGTGCTAACATTCAGAATTTATGGCAAATGTGTGACACATCTGAATGCCTTCTTGATGGAATCAAAGTAAAAAATTGAAAGTATTTCCTACTGAGGAGACTGCAGTAAATGAGGAAATTAGGAAACTTCATAACAAATAAGTCTCCCAAGATGGCCACCAGAGACAAAAGAGCCCAAATGTAGCCCAAATATCACCCAGATGTAGCCCAAGTATAGCCCAATGACAGAATGTCCCAGAATGTTATTGAAAACAACTAGAGCGCTTACTGTCTTCATTATGACAAAAGTATGGCACACCTGAAGCCATCTTGATTGGAATAAACTGGTAACACTTAAAACATTTAATTTAAAAAGGAACACAATGAGGGGGTTCATTTTGCCATAGAAATTATGATCAATGCTGAAGAAAGAAAATGAGGGCACATTTTGAGTGACTTCTCAAATCCTCTTCTATTTCATTAAAATATTCTGACATGCAGACTGAAACATGCACTTTTAATACCAGGAGCAGACTTCCATGGTGAACAGTAGTTTTACTACAGTGATCTAATGAGCAACTAGAGTGCTAACATTCAGAATTTATGGCAAATGTGTGACATATCTGAATACCTTCATGATGGAATCAAAGTAAAAAACTGAAAGCATTTCCTACTGAGGAGACTGCAGTACATGAGGAAATTAGGAAACTTCATAACAAATAAATCTCCCAAGATGGCCACCGGAGACAAAAGAGCCCAAATGTAGCCCAAAATCACCCAGATGTAGCCCAAATATAGCCCAATGACAGAAGTGTGCAAAACACTTATTATTTTGTGTTTTTGCAGTGTTATATAGTGCAGACTTGTCAGGTATTGGAGTGCTTTACATGAGCATTGGTTACATCACACAAGAACAAATTCATTTTGGTTGTAGACATGGGGAGACTAAGTGATTTGACCAGAATCACAGAATATCGAGCTGAAGCAGAAACTTCAACCTGGTTCCCCAGTTGCAAAGTCTGCAGTTCTTGAAGTAACACCACATCCTCTCCCCTAAGTGCAACATTTAATCAAGTGGTCAAATTGATAAAAAAACATAAAGATAACAAATAATTTAAAAGTGCTTTGTCGCTATTTGAAAACTCAGAAAATATGTCCTTATTTTAGTCTTTTAGAGCACTAACCATAATTTTGATGCCAATAAGACCCTCTCATATTTGTAATTTCTAAAGGAAATGCTCTAGGTATTACAGTTTTGATTACATCAAGATGATGTCAGGCGTTCCACACTTTTGTAATAAATATAGAATGTTAGCAATCTAGTTGTTCATTAGGATACTGTTGAGAGGCAGAGGCCAGGGGCACGGACTCTGAAAATTGAAGGCAGGTAGCAGGGTGCAAAGGCAACAATTTAACCACACTGAGCAGGCAGGAAGGGCCGTGGAAGCACAACAGACTATGGAGGGCAGTGGAAAGGGGGGCAGGGGCAACAAACCAACAATACAGGACTTGCAAGAGAGGCTGTGGCAATGTAATAGACCATTGTGGGCAGAAGGAAGAGGCAATGGTAGTACAACCATACATGCCAACAGACCCGATTCAGCCAGGAAACGTCCAATGTTTTTAAGCTCAAATGGGCTATATTTGATCTGTCTCCTGTCTACAATCTCCTCTTTTTCAATGTAACTCAAAGGGGAAAATCAATACCCCAGATTTTTTCAAAATCTCCCTCTTACCAAGTTCAAAATGTTCGCAAGTATGGTACATTGGATCATAGAAGGAAATGGGATAGGGACATGGACTTGGATAACCGAGGACAGGAGGGACATGGAGAGGTGCACCAAACTGACCCTGCAGGGCAGGCATCAGGGTTTGCAGCAGCACAATACACCACACAGGGCATGCAGGACGGGAGTGCAGCACAACAATCCATAGAAAGCAAGAGGGAGGGGACAGGACCATGCACATGGACAACAGAGAACAGAGGGGCAAGAGGCAATGGTAGCTAGCTGACCATAATGGACAGACAGGAGAGAAAGCTGCAGCATAACAGACCATAAAGGGCAGGAGGGACGGATCAGGGGCATTACAATGGAACAGACAAGCCAGGAGGGAGGGAGTAGGGGTCTGCACATGTAAACAGAGGGCTGGGGGCAGGAAAGGAGCAGCAAGATAGCCATGGAGGTCAGGCAGGATGGGCACTAGAAGCAAGACACACCATGAAGAGCAACAGTGAGACTGTGATGGCATACACACAGACCATGGAGGGAAGGTGGGAGGGGGTCAGGGGCAGCTAACTGACCACACAGGGAAGGTGGGAGGGGCCATGGCATCACAGAAGACCATGCATGGCAAGTGGGAGGGTTAGTGGCACCACAATGGCTATGATGGGCAAGAAGGAGGGTGCAGGGGCATGCACAAAGGACGATGGAGGATAGAAGGGAGGGTCAGGACCTGTGCACAGACAAGAAAGTTCAGGGGAAGGGGCCTCACAACAGACCACACGGGGCAGGCAGGAGGAGCAGTTGCAGCACAACAGACCAGGGAGGGCAGAAGGGTGTGTCAGTACAATGGACCATGTAGGACAGGAGGAAGAGGATAGGGGCATGGCATGTGGACAGGCAGGGTGGAGGGGGCAGGGACAGGTTACAGTCATCTGACAATTCTAGGCAGGTGGGAGGGGAGTGGCAGCTCAACAGAACACTCAAAGTAGATAGGAATGGCAGGTCCATGGGACATGGTGGGCAAAAAGGATGGAGCAGGGGCATGCACAAAGACATCGGAGGGCAGGGGGAAGGAGAATAGGGGCAGCAAGCTAAGCACAGAGTTTAAGCAGGAGGTCAATGATGGGGCATAGAATTGGGCAATGGAGGGCAGGAGGAGTGGACTGGTACATCATACTAAATTGAGGGCAGTGGCTGCACATCAGACCATGCATGGCAGGAGGGAGGAGGCTAGTCCATGGATTCACACAACAGAGGATAGGGAGGAGGGGGAAGGGGCAGCAAGCTAACTGTTCAGAGAAGGCGGGTATTAGGAACTTTATTGTTTTTAAAACATTGTGTCTGTGCGAACTACTTAAAATATGAACAAATATGCAGCATAATCTCACTTTTATTCAGGAAGAAGAGGACGTTTGTGACTGTGACTCCGGGCTCACTTGGCAGAAACACCCCCTGACCTTCCACCCCCTATCGCAAAATGTAATGCCCGTGAAAAGGGTAGGTGAACACAGTGTTATATAGAACATAGTCCTGAGAGCACGATTGAAAATGAAAACTAGATATAGTGTATGATATAAACTATGCACCAAAAAGTGTGATATAAGATGAACCGGGCGTGAAATATAATATGCAATACATTGTGCGCAATGACAGATTCATTGGAGAGCGCGAGATAGCACAGGCACTAGCGCGTGCTATGCGATATGCGCCTTGGAGTGTAATATGCACAGGGCAGTGTTGTGTAACCTAACTAGTCTCTAAAGTTGTAATATAAAATATGTGCTAGGGATTGTAACGTTGCATATGCACTGTGACAAAGATATGGATCCCAGATTGTAATATGTATGGCATAGCACTGTGCGTTATAACATAGGCATCGAGGAAGGCACGTTAGATGGGGCAATATAACCCGTGCGAAGACAAGTGTGGCATGACATATTTACGGGGTGGTGTTACAGTGCACATGGGCTAGAGAGTGTCATAGTATATGCACTAGCTAGTGGAATACAACACAGAGGTGAGTGGCACTCGGCAGGCAATGGTGGGTGTAACACAGCATTGGGCTCTGTCAGGAGCGCGCTGTGACTCTCAAGTGATGTTCGTCCCCTTTCCAGAGAGTAAAATAAAAAGTATTACACATCCGGCAGTGGATGTGTGTTTTATTAACCGTGAGGGGGGTTTCTTGCATAGTTTTTGTCGAATTTTTGTCGAATCCCCTTTGAATGGCTTGGTGTGCATGTGTATTAAATGTGCCCGTCAATAGCTACCCATGTTTGTATAAATAAACGACAAGGGTGTCTACCGGGATTAGGCACGGTAGGGCATCAGACATGTCAGAGCTTCACTAGTGGTGTAAATACATTCCATGTGGATTCATTGCATGCATAGTCGCCTTTTAATGAATATCACGCAAATCGTCATGGTGATAGGTACGTACGGTTTGTCCAGCATGTCCTAGGTGTGTCTATAAATATATATTTTTTAAAAATAATAAAAAACAGTGGCCGGCCCTGGGGATTGGGGTCAAAAAAATATAATTAGGAGACAGGCCCTGGGGGATGGGGTCATCAGGGCCAATAAATTAGAATAAGAAGGCGAACCACACAGCCCCCCTTCTTAAAAAATTAAAATAAATAAGACTGGCATCGTGCCGGAGGCCATGCCCCCTCCGTGCAGCACTCTGCAAACGCGCCCCCAACAGGCATCTCCAGTATGCGCCAGGGAGCTGCGCTGCAGACAGGTGTTCTGAGGCCAAGCCCCTTTTTACACCTCTCTGCAACGCAGCTCTGTGGCGCTTACTGGAGGTACCTAGTGGTCTAGTTTGACCCTAGTGACCCTTAGGATTCAAGGGGACTTAATCTCTCAACTTAGAACAGCCACAGGGCGCGTTTACACAGTGGTGAAGGGAGGGGACGGGGCCTGAGGTGACGTGTGCAGACACGCACTATGGCACGTTTTAAATTAGGGATATAATTTCCCTTCAATACTGAGGGCCCCTGGGGGCTAACTAGCCCACAAAGTGCTTCCAGTAAGCGCCACTGAGCTGCATTACAGAGAGGTGGTCCAGACCGTGCCACTTTTTACACCTCTCTGCAACGCAGCTCTGTGGCACTTACTGGGGGTACCTAGTGGGCTAGTTGGACCCTAGGGACCCTCAGGATTCAAATGAACTTAATCTCCCAACTAAAAACGGACACAGGGCGTGTTTACACAGTGGTGAAGGGAGGAGACGGGGCCTGAGTTAACGTGTGCAAAAACGCTCTGTGGCCTGTTTTAAGAGGTAGTTTTAATCCCCATGCCCTATTATATACTAGGGGCTTACAGAGGAGGTCATGCTAATCACAAGGGGACCCCAACGCATAATGTTCCCTAGTGTATGTAGGTGTTTTCACTGTATTCTAAGTGTCTTTTAACATAGCACTGGCTCTAGGACTGGTTAGTCAGACTCAGTTACCACCAGTATCCGTCTGAAAAAGTTGAGGGTACAGGATGATTTTGCAACAAGGCTTCTTTCTGCTCTTCTTTTTGTTCTTTCTGCACGTTATCCTTCTTCCTGCACTTATCTTTGTATTTGAGGACTTCTGTTGCTTCTTTCTGCACTTCTTTTTTTTCTTTCTGTGCATTTTTTCTTCTTTCTTCACATGTCCTATCTCTGTAGGCATAGTTAGAAATTAGCATTTAAAAAACCTTTTAAATTCACAGAAAAAACCATAGGTTTCAGGCACGTTATAGTTAGGAATTAGCATTTAAAAAACCTCAGAAATTCACTGAAAAAACCATAGGTTTCAGGGGTGTTATAGTTAGCTGGACTTTTCACTTGTACAAAACCATTGAAATTCCCCCGTTATAGTTAGTTCAGCTAATTATAACTCGCGCGCCCGCAATGCACTGCTGATGACGTCACATATTACATCACTCTTGACATGGTCAGTGACATCACTCATGACATCACTGATGACATCTCAAATGACATCACTGATGACATCATCCTTGTGATAGAGTGGCAGACCTCCTCTCACCCTAATATAACCTTTGATACACACATTCAAAAATAGAGACTAAAATTTTCAAAACAATGGACATACCAATACCAGTTACAACAACCTCTTCAGTAATTCGAAGATCCACATACACATCCACTCATTCACCAACAGTCCTATACAGTCACTCATACATGTACTCACTCATCATATGTACTCATACACCTATACATCCTGTTACACAATGCCACTCATCCATAGAGTTACTCACACACATAGTCACTCATGCTAATAAAGAATCAAACATACATTTACTTGCATATACAGTTATACACACACCACCACACTTACTTCTACGGAAACTTACACATACTTAGTCTTTTAAACAATCACTTATAGAAACACATACTTATTCATACAGGAACTCTTTCAATCTCTCACTCTCACATATACTCACATATATACACCAATAGTCACATATACTAGTTTAAAACATATGTAGTTACTCATAAAGACACTATTGAGACAGTCATTCACTCACTAACACACCCATACACACACTCATCCACCCATACAGTCCTGAACACATGCTGTGTTCAACACATACAAACAGTGAGTCACTCATTCATGCACCTATGCACTACGTAATACCCCCCACCGAACCATGCAGACACTCAGACTGATACTCAAAAAACCAACTAATAACCTATATAGACACCCATGTAGCTACTCACCAACCCATGCAGCCACTTATACACAAAGTGAGAGACTGATACAGATATTTACATATTTAAACATTACTCACTAAGCCATGTATTCACTATGATACACTTACTCAGTCAGTTACACAATCAATTTTTCAAAAACAAATCATCCATTTAGACACTTATATACCCATTTATTCTTCCATCGACCTTGAGATATACATATATAAAACATATTTAATTTTCAGAAAAACACACATTCACTGGATGATGTCATCAGTGATGTCATTTGAGATGTCATCAGTGATGTCATGAGTGATGTCACTGACCATGTCATGAGTGATGTAATATGTGACATCATCAGCAGTGCATTGCGGGCGCGCGAGTTATAGTTAGCTGAACTAACTATAACGGGGGAATTTCAATGGTTTTGTACAAGTGAAAAGTCCAGCTAACTATAACACCCCTGAAACCTATGGTTTTTTCAGTGAATATATATATATATTATCTACTGGCGGTCGCCAGTAGATAGTTATAGTTAGGATCGTGTTTCCATAGGAAATCCGCAACATTCTATTTGGAATAACTTTGGCGCCAATTGACGAATCCTCGCGAAATTTTCAAAATAGGTGGGGTGCTCCGCTCCGCTCCTTCCCTGAAAGTCTCGGGGGGGTTCGTCAAGCGGGGGCTGAGAAAAAGGGGGGGTCCCAAAACGCGTTTTCCCCATCCAATTTTCCATAGGACCTTTAGTCCAAGCTACAGCCCGAAAGACTGAACAGAATTACTTGAAATTTGGCAGAGAGGTAGTCCTCAGGTCAGGGATGTGCCTTTTGCAGGTCTGGTGTAAATCTGTTCAGTATTTCCTGAGAAAATAGCATTTAAAAGCATATATATATCTATAAGCGCGCACCGTGCGCGTACGGTAAAACCTACCGTACACGCACGCTGCCGTGCGCGAGCGCGATTCTGATTGGTTGTTAGATCTTAGTAAACATTCGAATCGGTCGAAACCAGGAAGTGTTGGCCGCCATTTTGTCTCTAGCAGTCTGAGGGGGTGAAAAACAAAGGTGGAGAACGTGAAAAGGGGGCAGGTGGACAGTTCCTGACCCCCTAGCCTTTGTCAGGGGGTCCCAGAAGGACCCCCAAGGACCAAAATTTCCTTTAAGTTTTTTGCGAAAAATCGCGGAATACGCGTAGCGTGCGCGTACGGTAGAAACTGAAAAATTCCGCGAAGTGCGTAACGTGGGCGCGCGGTGCGCCAAGCGCACCGTGCGCGTACGGTACGCGTACGGTGAAAAACCTTACAAATAAAAATAAAATACATAACTTAGCATTTAAAAAACCGTACAAATTCACTGAAAAAACCATAGGTTTCACACATGTTATAGTTAGCTGGACATTTCACTCGTGAAAAACCATTGAAATTCCCCCGTTATAGTTAGTGCAGGCAACTATAACTCACGCGACCGCAATCCTCTGCTGATGACGTCAGATATCGCATCACTGATGACATATATGTCTTTCTGAAAAAAAAATATTTGTAATATATGTATAGCTAAAAATTAATGGAAGAAGACATGGGTAAATAAGTGTCTAAATACAGTGATGTAATATCTGACGTCATCAGCAGAGGATTGCGGTCGCCTGAGTTATAGTTGCCTGCACTAACTATAACGGGGGAATTTCAATGGTTTTTCACGAGTGAAATGTCCAGCGAACTATAACATGTGTGAAACCTATGGTTTTTTAAGTGAATATATATATATATATATATATATATATATATATATATATATATATATATATATATATTCACAGAAAAAAACATAGGTTTCAGGCACGTTCTAGTTAGGAATTAGCATTTAAAAAACCTCAGAAATTCACTGAAAAAACCATATTTTTCAGGGGTGTTATAGTTAGCTGGACTTTTCACTTGTACAAAACCATTGAAATTCCCCCGTTATAGTTAGTTCAGCTAACTATAACTCGCGCGCCCTCAATGCACTGCTGATGACGTCACATATTACTTCACTCATGACATGGTCAGTGACATCACTCATGACATCACTGATGACATCTCAAATGACATCACTGATGACATCACTCATGACATCATCCAGTGAATGTGTGTTTTTCTGAAAATTAAGTATGTTTTATATATGTATATCTCAAGGTCGATGGAAGAATAAATGGGTATATAAGTGTCTAAATGGATGATTTGTTTTTGAAAAATTGATTGTGTAACTGACTGATTAAGTGTATCATAGTGAATACATGGCTTAGTGAGTAATGTTTAAATATGTAAATATCTGTATCAGTCTCTCACTTTGTGTATAAGTGGCTGCATGGGTTGGTGAGTAGCTACATGGGTGTCTATATAGGTTATTAGTTGGTTTTTTGAGTATCAGTCGTGAGTGTCTGCTTGGTTCGGTGGGGGGTATTACGTAGTGCATAGGTGCATGAATGAGTGACTCACTGTTTGTATGTGTTGAAGACAGCATGTGTGCAGGACTGTATGGGTGGATGAGTGTGTGTATGGGTGTGTTAGTGAGTGAATGACTGTCTCAATAGTGTCTTTATGAGTAACTACATATGTTTTAAACTAGTATATGTGACTATTGGTGTATATAAGTGAGTATATGTGAGAGTGAGAGATTGAAAGAGTTCCTGTATGAATAAGTATGTGTTTCTATAAGTGATTGTTTAAAAGACTAAGTATGTGTAAGTTTCCGTAGAAGTAAGTGTGGTGGTGTGTGTATAACTGTATATGCAAGTAAATGTATGTTTGATTCTTTATTAGCATGAGTGACTATGTGTGTGAGTAACTCTATGGATGAGTGACATTGTGTAACAGGATGTATAGGTGTATGAGTACATATGATGAGTGAGTACATGTATGAGTGACTGTATAGGACTGTTGGTGAATGAGTGGATGTGTATGTGGATCTTCGAATTACTGAAGAGGTTGTTGTAACTGGTATTGGTATGTCCATGGTTTTGAAAATTTTAGTCTCTATTTTTGAATGTGTGTATCAAAGGTTATATTAGGGTGAGAGGAGGTCTGCCACTCTATCACAAGGATGATGTCATCAGTGATGTCATTTGAGATGTCATCAGTGATGTCATGAGTGATGTCACTGACCATGTCATGAGTGATGTAATATGTGACGTCATCAGCAGTGCATTACGGGCGCGCGAGTTATAGTTAGCTGAACTAACTATAACGGGGGAATTTCAATGGTTTTGTACAAGTGAAAAGTCCAGCTAACTATAACACCCCTGAAACCTATGGTTTTTTCAGTGAATTTCTGAGGTTTTTTAAATGCTAATTCCTAACTATAACGTGCCTGAAACCTATGGTTTTTTTCTGTGAATTTCAAAGGTTTTTTAAATGCTAATTTCTAACTATGCCTACAGAGATAGGACATGTGAAGAAAGAAGAAAAAATGCACAGAAAGAAAAAAAAGAAGTGCAGAAAGAAGCAACAGAAGTCCTCAAAGACGAAGAAAAGTGCAGGAAGAAGGATAACGTGCAGAAAGAACAAAAAGAAGAGCAGAAAGAAGCCTTGTTGCAAAATCATCCTGTACCCTCAACTTTTTCAGACGGATACTGGTGGTAACTGAGTCTGACTAACCAGTCCTAGAGCCAGTGCTATGTTAAAAGAATACAGTGAAAACACCTACATACACTAGGGAACATTATGCGTAGGGGTCCCCCTGTGATTAGCATGACCTCCTCTGTAAGCCCCTAGTATATAATAGGGCAGGGGGATTAAAACTACCTCTTAAAACAGGCCACAGGGCGTTTTTGCACACGTTAACTCAGGCCCCGTCTCCTCCCTTCACCACTGTGTAAACACGCCCTGTGTCCGTTTTTAGTTGGGAGATTAAGTTCATTTGAATCCTGAGGGTCCCTAGGGTCCAACTAGCCCACTAGGTACCTCCAGTAAGTGCCACAGAGCTGCGTTGCAGAGAGGTGTAAAAAGTGGCACGACCTGGACCACCTCTCTGCAATGCAGCTCAGTGGCGCTTACTGGAAGCACTTGGTGGGTTAGTTAGCCCCCAGGGGCCCTCAGTATTGAAGGGAAATTATATCCCCAATTTAAAACGTGCCATAGTGCGTGATTGCACACGTCACCTCAGGCCCCGTCCCCTCCCATCACCACTGTGTAAACGCGCCCTGTGGCTGTTCTAAGTTGAGAGATTAAGTCCCCTTGAATCCTAAGGGTCCCTAGGGTCAAACTAGACCACTAGATACCTCCAGTAAGCGCCACAGAGCTGTGTTGCAGAGAGGTGTAAAAAGGGGCTTGGCCTCAGAACACCTGTCTGCAGCGCAGCTCCCTGGCGCATACTGGAGATGCCTGTTCGGCTAGTTGGCCCTCAGGGACCCTCAGTATTGAAGAGGAATTAATTCCCCAACTTACAACTCGCCAGAGGGCGCGTTTGCAGAGTGCTGCAAGGAGGGGGCGTGGCCTCCGGCACAATGCCAGTCTTTTATTTATTTTAAGTTTTTTAAGAAGGGAGGCTGTGTGGTTCCCCTTCTTATTCTAATTTATTGGCCCAGATGACCCCATCCCCCAGGGCCTGTCTTCTAATTATATTTTTTTGACCACAATCCCCAGGGCCGGCCACTGTTTTTTATTATTTTAAAAAAATATATATTTATAGACACACCTAGGACATGCTGGACAAACCGTACGTACCTATCACCATGGCGATTTGCGTGATATTCATTAAAAGGCGACTATGCATACAATGAATCCACGTGGAATGTATTTACACCACTAGTGAAGCTCTGACATGTCTGATGCCCTACCGTGCCTAATCCCGGTAGACACCCTTGTCGTTTATCTAAACAAACATGGGTAGCTATTGACGGGCACATTTAATACACATGCACACCAAGCCATTCAAAGGGGATTCGATAAAAATTCGACCAAAACTATGCAAGAAACCCCCCTCACGGTTAATAAAACACACATCCACTGCCGGATGTGTAATACTTTTTATTTTACTCTCTGGAAAGGGGACGAACATCACTTGAGAGTCACAGCGCGCTCCTGGCAGAGCCCAATGCTGTGTTACACCAACCATTGCCTGCTGAGTGCCACACACCTCTGTGCTGTATTCCACTAGCTAGTGCATATGCTATGACACTCTCTAGCCCATGTGCACTGTAACACCACCCCGTGAATATGTCATGCCACACTTGTCTTCGCACGGGTTATATTGCCCCATCTAACGTGCCTTCCTCGATGCCTATGTTATAACGCACAGTGCTATGCCATACATATTACAATCTGGGATCCATATCTTTGTCACAGTGCATATGCATAGTTACACTCCCCAGCACATATTTTATATTACAACTTTAGAGACTAGTTAGGTTACACAACACTGCCCTGTGCATATTACACTCCAAGGCGCATATCTCATAGCACGCGCTAGTGCCTGTGCTATATCGCGCTCTCCAATGAATCTGTCATTGCGCCCAATGTATTGCATATTATATTTCACGCCCGGTTCATCTTATATCACACTTTTTGGTGCATAGTTTATACCATACACTATATCTAGTTTTCATTTTCAATCGTGCTCTCAGGACTATGTTCTATATAACACTGTGTTCACCTACCCTTTTCACGGGCATTACATTTTGCGATAGGGGGTGGAGGGTCAGGGGGTGTTTCTGCCAAGTGAGCCCGGAGTCACAGTCACAAACGTCCTCTTCTTCCTGAATAAAAGTGAGATTATGCTGCATACTTGTTCATATTTTAAGTAGTTAGCACAGACATTAGTTTTAAAAACAATAAAGTTCCTAATACCCGCCTTCTCTGAACAGTTAGCTTGCTGCCCCATCCACCTCCTCCCTATCCTCTGTTGTCTGAATCCATGGACTAGCCTCCTCCCTCCTGCCATGCATGGTCTGATGTGCTGCCACTGCCCTCCATTTAGTATGATTTACCAGTCCACTCCTCCTGCCCTCCATTGCCCAATTCTATGCCCCATCATTGACCTCCTGCTTAAACTCTGTGCTTAGCTTGCTGCCCCTATTCTCCGTCCCCCTGCCCTCCGATGTCTTTGTGCATGCCCCTGCTCCATCCTTTTTGCCCACCATGTTCGATGGACCTGCCACTCCTATCTACTTTGAGTGTTCTGTTGAGCTGCCACTCCCCTCCCACCTGCCTAGCATTGTCAGATGACTGTAACCTGTCCCTGCCACCTCCACCCTGCCTGTCCACATGCCATGCCCCTATCCCCTTCCTCCTGTCATCCATGGTCCATTTTACTGCCACACCCTTCTGCCCTCCCTGGTCTGTTGTGCTGCAACTGCTCCTCCTGCCTGCCCCGTGCGGTCTGTTGTGAGGCCCCTTCCGCTGAACTTTCTTGTCTGTGCACAGGTCCTGACCCTCCCTTCTATCCTCCATCGTCCTTTGTGCATGCCCCTGCACCCTCCTTCTTGCCCATCATAGCCATTGTGCTGCCACTAACACTCCCACTTGCCATGCATGGTCTTCTGTGCTGCCATGGCCCCTCCCACCTTCCCTGTGTGGTCAGTTAGCTGCCCCTGACCCCCTCCCACCTTCCCTCCATGGTCTGTGTGTATGCCATCACAGTCTCACTGTTGCTCTTCATGGTATGTCTTGCTTCTAGTGCCCATCCTGCCTGACCTCCATGGCTATCTTGCTGCTCCTGCCCTGCCCCCTTGCCCCCAGCCCTCTGTTTACATGTGCAGACCCCTACTCCCTCCCTCCTGGCTTGTCTGTTCCATTGTAAGGCCCCTGATCCGTCCCTCCTGCCCTTTATGGTCTGTTATGCTGCAGCTTTCTCTCCTGTCTGTCCATTATGGCCAGCTAGCTACCATTGCCTCTTGCCCCTCTGTTCTCTGTTGTCCATGTGCATGGTCCTGTCCCCTCCCTCTTGCTTTCTATGGATTGTTGTGCTGCACTCCCGTCCCACATGCCCTGTGTGGTGTATTGTGCAGCTGCAAACCCTGATGCCTGCCCTGCAGGGTCAGTTTGGTGCACCTCTCCATGTCCCTCCTGTCCTCTGTTATCCAAGTCCATGTCCCTACCCCATTTCCTTCCATGATCCAATGTACCATACTTGCGAATATTTTAAACTTGGTAAGAGGGAGATTTTGAAAAAAAACTGGGGTATTGATTTTCCCCTTTGAGTTACATTGAAAAAGAGGAGATTGTAGACAGGAGACAGATCAAATAAAGCCCATTTGAGCTTAAAAACATTGGACGTTTCCTGGCTGAATCGGGTCTGTTGGCATGTATGGTTGTACTACCATTGCCTCTTCCTTTTGCCCACAATGGTCTATTACATTGCCACAGCCTCTCTTGCAAGTCCTGTATTGTTGGTTTGTTGCCCCTGCCCCCCTTTCCACTGCCCTCCATAGTCTGTTGTGCTGCCACGGCCCTTCCTGCCTGCTCAGTGTGGTTAAATTGTTGCCTTGCACCCTCCTACCTGCCTTCGATTTTCAGAGTCCGTGCCCCTGGCCTCTGCCTCTCAACAGTATCCTAATGAACAACTAGATTGCTAACATTCTATATTTATTACAAAAGTGTCGAACGCCTGACGTCATCTTGATGTAATCAAAACTGAAATACCTAGAGCATTTCCTTTAGAAATTACATATATGAGAGGGTCTTATTGGCATCAAAATTATGGTTAGTGCTCTAAAAGACTAAAATAAGGACATATTTTCTGAGTTTTCAAATGGCGACAAAGCACTTATTATTTGTTATCTTTATGTTTTTTTATCCAGTTGACCACTTGAATAAATGTTGCACTTAGGGGAGAGGATGTGGTGTTACTTCCAGAACTGCAGACTTTGCAACTGGGGAACCAGGTTGGAGTTTCTGCTTCAGCTCGACATTCTGTGATTCTGGTCAAATCACTTAGTCTCCCCATGTCTACAACCAAAATGAATTTGTTCTTGTGTGATGTAACCAATGCTCATGTAAAGCACTCCAATACCTGACAAGTCTGAACTATATAACACTGCAAAAACACAAAATAATAAGTGTTTTGCACACTTCTGTCATTGGGCTATATTTGGGCTACATCTGGGTGATTTTGGGCTACATTTGGGCTCTTTGGGCAAAATGAACCCCCTCATTGTGTTCCTTTTTAAATGAAATGTTTTAAGTGTTACCGGTTTATTCCAATCAAGATGGCTTCAGGTGTGCCATATTTTTGTCATAATGAAGACAGTAAGCGCTCTAGTTGTTTTTAAGAACACTCTGGGACATTCTGTCATTGGGCTATACTTGGGCTACATCTGGGTGATATTTGGGCTACATTTGGGCTCTTTTGTCTCTGGTGGCCATCTTGGGAGACTTATTTGTTATGAAGTTTCCTAATTTCCTCATTTACTCCAGTCTCCTCAGTAGGAAATACTTTCAGTTTTTTACTTTGATTCCATCAAGAAGGCATTCAGATGTGTCACACATTTGCCATAAATTCAGAATGTTAGCACTCTTTTTGCTCATTAGATCACTGTAGTAAAGCTACTGCTCACCAGGGAAAACTGCTGCTGGTATTGAAAGTGCATGTTTCAGTCTGCATGTCAGAATTTTTTAATGAAATAGAAGAGGATTTGAGAAGTCACTCAAAATGTGCCCTAATTTTTCTTTCTGCAGCACTAATCATACTTTTTATGGAAAAATGAACCCCCTCATTTTGTTCCTTTTTAAATTAAATGTTTTAAGAGTTACCACTTTAATCCAAGCAAGATGGCTTCAGGTGTGTCATACGTTTATCATAAGTAGGACTGTTAGCGCTCTAGTTGTTCTTTGGAACACTCTGGGAAGCTGCAGTAGAACACAAAGGAATCAACTGATAGTCTCTGCCCTTGTTGGATGTACATGTTTTACTGAGAATGTCAGACTTCATTCTCACATGACTGAGAAAGATAATGTGAATTTACAGAAAATAAGCTCTCCGTTTAGCTTAAAATAGTTTTCTCTCAAACATGATTCATGATATCACAGCAGAAGGCTTTTTCACATGGTAAAATCACCTTAGAACACACCGCAATTCCAAAAATGAGTATGGTACCATCAACAAATGATTTATAATGTAACTAAAGTCTTAAAACCTTCTATTAACTGCAATGCTTTTTAATGAGGTGCTTTCATGTATATTGGTCCCAAGATGGCTGCCAACACTTCTTGGATGAAGTGCTGACAGGCAATCAGATCTCACGATGAGATGTGTGGTTAGGCTCCGCCCAGATATATGTGATTTTACTTTTGATTTTCTCAGGAACTACTGAACGGATTTACACCATGTAAGCAAAAGGCACGAGTCTGAACTGAGGACTACCTCTTTGCCAAATTTGGTGTAATTCCGTTCAGCACTTTGGGCTGTAGCTGCGTCAACAGGTCCTATGGGAAAATGCATGGGGGAAAACGCGTTTTGGGACCCCCCTTTTTTCTCGGCCCCCGCTTGACGAATCACCGTTTTCAGGATAGGAGCGGACCGGAGCTGGCCAAAAGTTTGGAAAATTTTGCGAAGATTCATCAATCGACGCCAACGTTATTCCAAATAGAATGTTGCGGATTTCCTATAGAAAAAAGGTCCTAACTATAACTACCTAGTAATATATATATATTCATTCCCCCGTAGGTGGTTCAGGCTCGCTCGCCACAGTGAAGTAGGACAATTATTTTACGCCTCACCAATTTCAAATGTCACCAGCCGCCACTTTGCAAACCTACTAACTTGCATGTTTTAGGGGTTTTTGCCAGCTCTTTTCTAATCTTTCCCCATACTCTGAGAGGTCAGAAATGTAATCCTGGCAAAGGCAGGAGTAAAACTTCTTGGAGGGAAAGTCAACTTGTAAACGTTCAAAAGATTTTTGCATGAGCAAATCTACCCATGCATATTTGCTTGTGCTAAAATACAGTTTGCTAATATTTTCTAGCAGTATGATTTCCTGGCCTACTTCTGTAAATTGTTGTGTATTCATGAAAGCTGTAGATCTGCACCAATGCATGGACATGAATCATCAATGCACTTGTGTGACTTAATTTACAAATGTTGCCCCTAATTTGGTCTTGAGTTAACCAAGGCCTTATGTTTTCATTAAAATTCTCTTCCATGGACACAAATATTACCTTAACTGCAGGCAATGCCTTCCCTGATTCATAATCCGGTACTGTAAACTGACAGCCAAAAGTTTGTGCTCCAAAGACAAAATACACATGAAAACATTTTGTGCTTGACCCCAAAGAACATGTCCTGGGCGTCGGGCTATAGGAATTCCACATCCCTGCTTTGAGATTTTAATCTGTTTTATATTAAACCTCACCTACATCCACTGGCCGGTGAGGTGAACGGGGGGGGGGGGCAGACAGACTGGGTGGGGCAGAGGGCAGTAGAGCGGTTTCAGCTCCAACTGTCTTAGGGTGGGGTGGAGGAGGGGAGAAAGGGGCAGCAAAGTCTGAGGGAGAGGGGTACTGCTCGACAGCTCCTGCTGCAGTGAGCAAGCAATAGTCCTGAGGTGGTCCCAAAGTGGCTGCAGGCATCAAGTGCCCGTTCTCTCTAGGTCAGTCGGTGCTGCTCTCTGCGTTTGAGAGTCAAAGCGCTTGTAGGTATGCCGGGCAGGACAAGTCCTGAAAGTCTTCAGTAAGAACCTGTATACATGCTCCCCATGTGTTATCGAATTGGGTGAGCTTGTGTTCTATGGACGTTGTTAATTTTTCCATGCCTAATAAATCCCAGAGATTATGTAGCCAATCAGCATGGGTCGATGTCTGTGTACCACTTTGACATAATGACCTGCTTGGCCGTACAGAGTGCGAAGGTAAATTGCCTTTCCTGTCTCAGAACGCAGTGGATAAGGCAGAGCATTGGTTAGCCGTAACAGTTCGTAACTAGGGAATTTGGGTAGGTCTGTCCCATACATTTCATTAATGTCTGTCAACACCTCTGCCCAGTACATTTAAAATGTAGTTTAGGGCAATGCCAAAGAAGGTGGATCAGCGTTCCTGGGTGGTTGCATTTGCGCCAACAACTATTGTCCCCGCTGGGCTTCCATTTAGCCATTGTGGCTGGGATGTAGTGCCAGTAATGCGTTTGTTTACTTAGGGTCTCCTTTCCAGAAGCACTAAAGGCAGAAGTGCAGGATCTGTGAAAGATGCTTGACCATGCCTTGGGGGTAAAGGAGCACTCTAACTCATCCTTCAAAGCAGATTTTTCCTACTGCACTCTGATTACGCCCAGGACCTCTTGGGGCACCCCTGCTCCAACCACAGCAGGTACCTCCTGCAGCACTCTTGCCCCAACCACAGAAGGTACCTCCTATGGCACTCCTGGTCCAATCACAGCAGGTACCTCCTACGGCACTCCTGCTCCAAACACAGCAGGTACTTCCTGCAGCACTCCTGGTCCAATCACAGCTGGTACAACCTACGGCACTCCTGCTTCAACCACAGCAGGTACCTCCTGCAGAACTTTTGCTCCAACCACAGCAGGTACCTCCTACAGCACTCCTTGTCCAATCACAGCAGATACCTCCTGTTGCACTCTTGCTCCAACCACAGCAGGTACCTCCTGCAGCACTGTTGCTCCAACCACAGCAGGTACCTCCTACGGCACTCCTGGTCCAATCACAGCAGGTACCTCCTGTGGTACTCCTGCTCCAGCCACAGCAGGCACCTCCTGCAGCACTCTTGCTCCAACCACAGCAGGTACCTCCTGCGGCACTCTTGCCCCAACCACAGAAGGTACCTCCTACGGCACTCCTGGTCCAATCACAGCAGGTACCTCCTATGGCACTCTTCCTCCAACCACAGCAGGTACCTCCTGCAGCACTCTTGCTCCAACCACAGCAGGTACCTCGTGCGGCACTCTTGCTCCAACCACAGCAGGTACCTCCTACAGCACTCTTGCTCCAACCATAGCAGGTACCTCCTACGGCACTCCTGGTCCAATCACAGCAGGTACCTCCTGTGGCACTCTTGCTCCAACCACAGCAGGTACCTCCTGCAGCACTGTTGCTCCAACCACAGCAGGTACCTCCTCCGGCACTCTTGCTCCTACCACAGCAGGTACCTCCTGCAGCACTCTTGCTCCAATCACAGCAGGTACCTCCTACGGCACTCTTGCTACAACCACAGCAGGTACCTCCTACGGCACTCCTGCTCCATACACAGCAGGTAACTCCTATGGCACTCTTGCTCCAACCACAGCAGATACCTCCTGTGGCACTCTTGCACCAACTACAGCAGGTACCTCCTGCAGCACTCTTGCTCCAACCACAGCAGGTACCTCCTGCAGCACTCCTGGTCCAATCACAGCAGGTACCTCCTGTGGTACTCCTGCTCCAAACACAGCAGGTACCTCCTGCGGCACTCCTGGTCCAATCACAGCAGGTACCTCCTACGGCACTCTTGCCCCAACCACAGAACGTACCTCCTACGGCACTCCTGGTCCAATCACAGCAGGTACCTCCTATGGTACTCTTGCTCCAACCACAGCAGGTACCTCCTGCGGCACTCTTTCTCCAACCACAGCAGGTACCTCCTATGGCACTCTTGCTCCAACCACAGCAGGTACCTCCTGCAGCACTCTTGCTCCAACCACAGCAGGTACCTCCTATGGCACTCTTGCTCCAACCACAGCAGGGACCTCCTATGGCACTCTTGCTCCAACCACAGCAGGTACCTCCTATGGCACTCTTGCTCCAACCACAGCAGGTACCTCCTATGGCACTCTTGCTCCAACCACAGCAGGTACCTCCTGTAGCACTCTTGCTCCAACCACAGCAGGTACCTCCTATGGCACTCTTGCTCCAACCACAGCAGGTACCTCCTGCGGCACTCTTGCTCCAACCACAGCAGGTACCTCCTGCGGCACTCTTGCTCCAACCACAGCAGGTACCTCCTGTGGCACTCTTGCTCCAACCACAGCAGGTACCTCCTGTGGCACTCTTGCTCCAACCACAGCACGTACCTCCTGTGGCTCTCTTGCTCCAACCACAGCAGGTACCTCCTGCGGCACTCTTGCTCCAACCGCTTGCTCCAACCACAGCAGGTACCTCCTGCGGCACTCTTGCTCCAACCACAGCAGGTACCTCCTGCGGCACTCTTGCTCCAACCACAGCAGGTACCTCCTGCAGCACTCTTGCTCCAACCACAGCAGGTACCTCCTATGGCACTCTTGCTCCAACCACAGCAGGTACCTCCTGCAGCACTCTTGCTCCAACCACAGCAGGTACCTCCTGCGGCACTCTTGCTCCAACCACAGCAGGTACCTCCTGCGGCACTCTTGCTCCAACCACAGCAGGTACCTCCTGCGGCACTCTTTCTCCAACCACAGCAGGTACCTCCTGCAGCACCTGCTGCTCCAACCACAGCAGGTACCTCCTATGGCACTCTTGCTCCAACCACAGCAGGTACCTCCTATGGCACTCTTGCTCTAACCACAGCAGGTACCTCCTATGGCACTCTTGCTCCAACCACAGAAGGTACCTCCTACGGCACTCCTGGTCCAATCACAGCAGGTACCTCCTGCAGCACTCTTGCTCTAACCACAGCAGGTACCTCCTGCGGCACTCTTGCTCCAACCACAGAAGGTACCTCCTACGGCACTCCTGGTCCAACCACAGCAGGTACCTCCTGCGGCACTCTTGCTCCAACCACAGCAGGTACCTCCTATGGCACTGTTGCTCCAACCACAGCAGGTACCTCCTATAGCATTCTTGCTCCAACCACAGCAGGTACCTCCTATGGCACTCTTGCTCTAACCACAGCAGGTACCTCCTGCAGCACTCTTGCTCCAACCACAGAAGGTACCTCCTACGGCACTGCTGGTCCAATCACAGCAGGTACCTCCTGCGGCACTCTTGCTCTAACCACAGCAGGTACCTCCTGCGGCACTCTTGCTCCAACCACAGAAGGTACCTCCTACGGCACTCCTGGTTCAATCACAGCAGGTACCTCCTGCGGCACTCTTGCTCCAACCACAGAAGGTACCTCCTATGGCACTCTTGCTCCAACCACAGCAGGTACCTCCTATGGCACTCTTGCTCCAACCACAGCAGGTACCTCCTATGGCACTCTTGCTCCAACCACAGCAGGTACCTCCTGTGGCACTCTTGCTCCAACCACAGCAGGTACCTCCTGTGGCACTCTTGCTCCAACCACAGCAGGTACCTCCTGTGGCACTCTTGCTCCAACCACAGCAGGTACCTCCTGTGGCACTCTTGCTCCAACCACAGCAGGTACCTCCTGCGGCACTCTTGCTCCAACCACAGCAGGTACCTCCTGCGGCACTCTTGCTCCAACCACAGCAGGTACCTCCTGCGGCACTCTTGCTCCAACCACAGCAGGTACCTCCTGCGGCACTCTTGCTCCAACCACAGCAGGTACCTCCTGCGGCACTCTTGCTCCAACCACAGCAGGTACCTCCTGCGGCACTCTTGCTCCAACCACAGCAGGTACCTCCTGCGGCACTCTTTCTCCAACCACAGCAGGTACCTCCTATGGCACTCTTGCTCCAACCACAGCAGGTACCTCCTATGGCACTCTTGCTCTAACCACAGAAGGTACCTCCTACGGCACTCCTGGTCCAATCACAGCAGGTACCTCCTGCGGCACTCTTGCTCCAACCACAGCAGGTACCTCCTGCGGCACTCTTTCTCCAACCACAGTAGGTATCTCCTATGGCACTCTTGCTCCAACCGCAGCAGGTACCTCCTTCGGCACTCTTGCTCCAACCACAGCAGGTACCTCCTATGGCACTCTTGCTCCAACCGCAGCAGGTACCTCCTATGGCACTCTTGCTCCAACCACAGCAGGTACCTCCTATGGCACTCTTGCTCCAACCACAGCAGGTACCTCCTATGGCACTCATGCTCTAACCACAGCAGGTACCTCCTACGGCACTCCCGGTCCAATCACAGCAGGTACCTCCTATGGCACTCCTGGTCCAATCACAGCAGATACCTCCTATGGCACTCCTTGTCCAATCACAGCAGATACCTCCTGCAGCACTCTTGCTCTAACCACAGCAGGTACCTCCTGCGGCACTCTTGCTCCAACCACAGAAGGTACCTCCTACGGCACTCTTGCTCCAGCCACAGCAGGTACCTCCTATGGCACTCTTGCTCCAAACACAGCAGGTACCTCCTGCAGCACTCTTGCTCCAACCACAGCAGGTACCTCCTATGGCTCTCTTGCTCCAACCAGCAGGTACCTCCTGCGGCACTCTTGCTCCTACCACAGCAGGTACCTCCTGCGGCACTCTTGCTTCTACCACAGCAGGTACCTCCTGCGGCACTCTTGCTCCATCCACAGCAGGTACCTCCTGCAGCACTCTTGCTCCAACCACAGCAGGTACCTCCTGCGGCACTCTTGCTCCTACCACAGCAGGTACCTCCTGCGGCACTCCTGGTCCAATCACAGCAGGTACCTCCTGCGGCACTCTCGCTCCAACCACAGCAGGTACCTCCTATGGCACTCTTGCTCTATCCACAGCAGGTACCTCCTATGGCACTCTTGCTCTAACCACAGCAGGTACCTCCTGCAGCACTCTTTCTCCAACCACAGCAGGTACCTCCTGCAGCACTCTTGCTCCAACCACAGCATGTATCTCCTGCGGCACTCTTGCTCCTACCACAGCAGGTACCTCCTGCCACACTCTTGCTCCTACCACAGCAGGTACCTCCTGCGGCACTCTTGCTCCAACCACAGCAGGTACCTCCTGCACCACTCTTGCTCCAACCACAGCAGGTACCTCCTGCGGCACTCTTGCTCCTACCACAGTAGGTAACTCCTACTGCACTCCTGGTCCAATCACAGCAGGTACCTCCTGCGGCACTCTCGCTCCAACCAAAGCAGGTACCTCCTATGGCACTCTTGCTCTAACCACAGCAGGTACCTCCTATGGCACTCTTGCTCCAACCACAGCAGGTACCTCCTGTAGCACTCTTGCTCCAACCACAGCAGGTACCTCCTATGGCACTCTTGCTCCAACCACAGCAGGTACCTCCTGCGGCACTCTTGCTCCTACCACAGCAGGTACCTCCTGCGGCACTCTTGCTCCTACCACAGCAGGTACCTCCTGCGGCACTCTTGCTCCTACCACAGCAGGTACCTCCTGCGGCACTCTTGCTCCTACCACAGCAGGTACCTCCTGCGGCACTCTTGCTCAAACCACAGCAGGTATCTCCTGCAGTACTCTTGCTCCAACCACAGCAGGTACCTCCTGCGGCACTCTTGCTCCTACCACAGCAGGTAACTCCTACGGCACTCCTGGTCCAATCACTGCAGGTACCTCCTGCGGCACTCTCGCTCCAACCACAGCAGGTACCTCCTATGGCACTCTTGCTCTAACCACAGCAGGTACCTCCTATGGCACTCTTGCTCTAACCACAGCAGGTACCTCCTATGGCACTCTTGCTCCAACCACAGCAGGTACCTCCTATGGCACTCTTGCTCCAACCACAGCAGGTACCTCCTGCAGCACTCTTGCTCCAACCACAGCAGGTACCTCCTACGGCACTCCTGGTCCAATCACAGCAGGTACCTCCTGCGGCACTCTCGCTCCAACCACAGCAGGTACTTCCTGCAGCACTCTTGCTCTAACCACAGCAGGTACCTCCTGCGGCACTCTTGCTCCAACCACAGCAGGTAACTCCTGCAGCACTCTTGCTCCAACCACAGCAGGTAACTCCTATGGCACTCATGCTTCAATCACTACTACACTCCTGCTCAAATCGACATGAGAAATTAATATGAATGCAATTCTATTTTTTGTTTTTTTCAATGTGTGTTGCACAGCTCAATTTATAGCAGATAACTCACACATTGCATGTCTGTAGGTTTTCTTTCCCGCTTCCACAGGACCACCATGCCTGCACATTGCATTCCCTCTCATGGAAACAGGAAGGTGATCATCTATTTTGCACAGTAGAAAAGCCACTGAAATACTCAAACTATGAAGGCCACTTACCAAATCCAATCTGGTGTTTTGCAGTAGACGATGGCTGCTGACCAATCACAGGCTAGTGTCGTTGTTAGTTAAGGAAAGCCTCAGCCAATGACGGGCTATGAGTGCTGTAGACCAGCTACATGGAGCCCACGTGCTTGAGATGCACCTTCCGCAGGCGAGAATGATTGCCTGTTAATTGGAGGTTCTTGTGCAGCGCCTGGATACAGACCAGACCTGCGAGGCGCTACAACCTGTCTGCAAACTTACTGAGGAGGAAGGTATTCCATCAAGAGACGTGATGAAATCTGAAGGGAAACGAGCAGGATGTTATTGGATACATTTCATTTGCATTTACTTGAAGAGTTGGTTCCTGCCCTTGGATGAATTATAAATGTATTGTGCAAGCCGCGTGTGTATTGAGGGGGGTGTTCAATAGAAGCAGAATCTCCAGCATGGACTTGAGTAAATGTTTTATTGTGAACATTTATTGAAGAGAAATGATGTGTAATGTTAATATTTATTACCATGTAACATGCAGAAAACGTGTCTTTTTATGTTTTTAGCAGCGTAAAATGGAGACACGCATCCCTACGAAGAAAGACCGGGCGGAATCATGAAGACATGGCTTTATCTTCTTCAGTTTAATAGTACATGAACACTTTTAGTATAATTGAATTCATCATTACCTTTACTCTCTCATTGGGCCATGTTTTAGCATTTTTAGCGCATTCTACGTACAGCCGTGCACAAGGACGCCCAGGAACCCAGTAACTTCATAAATCAAAACAATCCCTTTTGTACTGCTAGTTCGAGAGATCTAACCATATTTGTTGTTGTTTGACTGATTGAATCTCAATTGTAAAAATTGCCTCGTCTGATCAGACACATTTATTCCGGCTACTTGTGGTTGCTGTGCAACAGCAGGTGAGCTCAAGAAATAAAGTCTTTGGAAAGGACAGCTGAGCGTGCTTGTATTTCCTAGAGTTTATTGCAATAATTAAATGATCTGTCTTCACCGTTTCAGCAAGTCGGTGGCTCAAGAGTTAGAGACGCAATCTGACTCTTGTTTTTGGATTTATGGAATGCTCTGGGTAGGGGATGCCAGAAAACAAACTCCTACCCAAACTCTGTTTTGGGAAACTATAACATTTGGGCTTATGGAATTTGAACAGCTTTTATTCTTTTCCAGATATTTTCAAGAAAGTATTCCATAAATTGCTATTTTTAATCTTAAAAGATCTCCTCCTCAATTCTGGCAGTGTTAACTTGAAAATCATAAATTTGTGGAAACCCAAGAGCAGAGCCCCCCCCCCCCCCTGGTAGCTTTACAAGTTTATTAGTCTGGGAAGGAGAGGCTTGATGAAAAGAAATCTGATGGCTTCTCAAAATGGACACTCGTCACGTCTCACCAGTGAAGCGCCCTGATGACCGGTAATACAAGGTCACGTATCCAGAGTCCCCGAGTCAGATGGACAGTGCTGCAACGAAGCAGTGGAACAGCAGGAGAATACTAATGCAAACAAGGCGAGATCCTAAAATTGACCAGACTTATCCGATACGGCAAACAATGAGGCTGATGGAAAGTACTGTTGCAGACAGCTCTGTCTGGGCCAGTGACGTAGGCAGGGAGTCGGTCGTCCATCATCGTTTCCTTACAGCGATGGTCAGTTTGTGGCCAGAGAAAGAGTTGGGCTAGAGTGAGAGTTAGATCTGCAGCGCAGTGAAGCTTGCATCATGGGATGTTTTTGAGGCAGAAGCTCAGCGCGCTGGCAGATCATAAATCCCCAATGACCAGAGCGTTGGGAACATGAACATGAAATGCTGGTTTTGCCGTGTGAATCTGTTTTGGATTCACATGCCGTGTGAATCTTTTTTGGATTCACATGCTCTGCTCTTTATGTCAAATCAAGTCAAATCCGCTTTATTCGGTGAACACAATGACACCATTAAAGTATTCTTAACATAAAAAGCTCTTTAAAATGACAGGTAACAGAGCCCAATTGTACAATCTAATTGCAAGATGTCTGTTTCAAACTGAGGTATAACAGTCCATTTAATAATGTTCAATCAAAATATGCAATCAACAGTTCTTAGGCATAAGGTGCAGTGTGCTTAAAATATGCAAGTAAAACTTTCGAAGCAGCATTCATTCTAATCAATTATAAAGTGTAGACGATACTAAATGCCAGTCTAAAGTTACTTTCAATCATCCGGTCGCTCATATGACAAGATGTCCAAGTGTGCATAGGTCTTTCGCCTCCTTATGGCGAGGAGTATATACATAATAACTGCATTTATAATTTCCAGGTTTTCCAGACTACTTACTAAATTAAAAGCATGTTTGTAATGGAAAAGTGAATTTGATAAAAACAA
Organism: Triturus cristatus; assembly: GCF_964204655.1. Taxonomy (NCBI): domain Eukaryota; kingdom Metazoa; phylum Chordata; class Amphibia; order Caudata; family Salamandridae; genus Triturus; species Triturus cristatus. Next base: position 1,867,917,954 of record NC_140590.1, read on the forward strand.
TGGTTTTAAAATCCTTTTCCGGATATCTATATAACATCTACAAAAAAGTCAAAGATGCAGCGTGGATTGGCGGTTTTTCCATCACACCGGCATTTAGACAGTTTATGAAACCACATATCTTGTTTTGGAGATGCCGTTAAATAGTGTAGGGTACCAAGCCTTAATCTGGTCAGGTAAAATCTATATTGCGTGTTTCTCACCTGTATTAAATAGTATTGCAGGCCCCTTACTACTGGAATTTCATAGTATGTTTTTACACTATTTTCCTCACTATATTCATACTCTCTGGTGTCTTCCATAGCCACCAGATATCGCATCTTCAAATCGCTTTTACTAAATTTTAAAATTGATGAGGGAATCTTCCTATCCATACATAACCCAGAGTGTCCCAAGAAAGTTTTTACATGCACCAGCCAGGGAATCTTACTGCTGTGGTCTAGAGAAAGACAGTCTACAATTAGATATTTTCTAATTTGGTCTCATCTTTTGCCCATAGACGGCGCCAGAAGGTGAGGGCCGCCATATTAATTAAATCAGTTAGATACAGAACATAAAGTTCTTGGGGTATACTGAGGTTTGCAGTTGAAACAGGGACAGCCAACAATCTTTTTAGAACATTATGTTCGAGGCATATGAGCTGCAGATTATACACTGTGCATAGATCGCCATCTGGTGTTGGGCCCGGATGTTTGCAGTTTGTTTTTCTTCTTGGACAATCTTTGGAAGTCACAAGTTCGGTGACTCCTCCTTCGGTCCGTACTGCGCATGGGCTTCGGCTCCATCCTCAGATTGTTTTTTTCCGCCATCGGGCTCGGATGTAATACTTCGTGCTCCGGCTTCGAACCTTTCCAGTTCGACCTTCGACGAAAAATCCTCGTCCATCGAGATTCTTTAGACGAAATCATCTTCTTCATCTCTCTCTTCGGCACTTCCTCGATTCCAGGCATCGGCAGCGGCCTTCGGGCCTATCTCGACTCCGGTCTCGCCCGATGGAAAGGACTCCCTTCAAGAAATGCCCAAAATGTGGGTCTAAATTTCCCCACACCGATCTACATCAGGTGTGCAACCTCTGCCTCTCTCCCGAACACGAGGCCCGAGACTGCCCCGCCTGCAAGTCTTTTCGATCGAAAAAGACTATTCGGGATCGACGAGCTCGACGCACCATGGCGCACTCATCGACCTCGGCTCCACCTGACATCTTCGGAGAAGACACCGGAGCTTCGGGACAGCAGCACACTGAACAGGAGGACGATGTCGTCAGCGCTTCCGAGGCCGACGACTCCGACGTGGAGGAGATCACACCGGCACAGAGGGTCATGAGTACTCTACCCCCTCCCACTCCCGCGCCCATACCGAAAGAGACTCCGGTTACACCTTCGCCTCTGGGCCTAGGGAAAACCAAGCATACCGCTTCCATCACCCCACCTTCGGGCCCGGTGAAGAGGCATCACAAGTCTCCCGGCGGCTCGGGCTCGAGCCAGCCTGCTAGCGGCGTCGAAAAACTCTCTTCGGCGCCGAAGAAAACCACACCAAGCTCCGTTCCAAAGCCATCGGTGTCGAAACCTGGCCTCTCGGTGCCGACCAAACATAAATCCCTCGGCAACGACGCTTCCGTGCCGAAGCCTGCCTCGGCACTGTCATTGTTACGGCGCTTGCCGGTGCTCCCGTTCCGTCCGCTAATACACACACAGAATGATCGGGAGCCTCACTTCCGGGCGGAAGTGAAGCCCCGGTCTAGTCTTGCAACACCAGCAACATCTCAGGAAACCACTTCCGGGGGAAAACGCTTAAACAGCGCGTTTCCCGCCGGAGTCGTTGCTTCGTATTCTAGAAGACAACCTGAAGCGGACTCGCCGTGCTGTGGAGCATCGTGAGGGTTGATCTGGTTTCTCCCCGCACTGGAGTGCATTAGCTTTGTTAACACCCACCGCGCTGGAGCGCAGTTTCCTGGTTTCGGTTCACGGCGCCGGAGCGCTTGGAGCCGTGTTTTGTTTCCACCGCGCTGGTGCGCATTTTCTTTGCTTCAAGTCCGCCGCGCTGGAGCGCATTTGTCTTGTTTTGTTTTGTTTTCCGTACATCGCGCTGGGGCGCTGGTATCGTTTGGTTCTTTATCCGCGCAGGAGCGCTATATGGTAATTTTGTCCCCAACCACGCAGGAGCGTTGAGGAGCTGTTTTGGGGGTTCCTTTTGTTTTGACTATTGAAGTTCCGTTGCACTGACACTGTTATGGGTCAGGATACCCCAGGGTCAAGCAGCGTCCAGCGGAACGTGTGCCTTACAGGAGTGCCTCTGGAGTAAGAGCACTCTTGGATACGAGACGCGCAGAAGCGCCTTCTTTGCTGACGGAAGAGCTCGCAGGCCAGCACCTGAATCAGGAAAGCCTCGCTGGGCTGCCAGTATCGTTAAGACTCGTGGACTGCTGCGCACTGGTAAGTCTTCCAAAGGGGGGACACGAGCATTTCTGTGTGTGGATTACGGGGTGTGTAGACGAAGGAGTTGGGGCCCCCTCACTAAGCTGGGTCTTTGTTCTTCCTTTCCAGTCGTCTTCAAGAACCCTACACTCCCAACCCCCTACCTTCCTTTTGGCTCCCTTCCCTGCGTCCATCTCATCCCTGCTGGGTTCTACCTTCCACGAGGGTCAGGTGGGTACAGGGACGGGCGCTCTTGTCGTCTCTGCGGAATCACTCCACAAGCAGAGGTAAGCGTTGTGGGGTACCCGACAGGCACCGAACAAAAAATCGGAGGCCCCGAAAAAGCATGGCGCGGATAAACCGAAGAAGCAGTCGGCCACGAAAACATCGGCACCGACAGATGAATCGGTGCCTGAGGAGCATTTCACTCCAGATCCTCTACAAAAGACTTTAACAAAGGATCCAAAGACTGGACATTTGACTTTGTCTTCAAAGAAAAGACATTTAGACAAGCCAGCTCCTCCTCCACCGCCAAAACGGAAGTACTCTGCCACATCTCCTTTCAGAGTACCCTCCTCCACCTCCCCCATCTCCGCCTCCACCTTCCCCACCCTTGCCTCATCGCTCTCCGACCCCGTCTCCAGACCCTGATGACCAAGGGGATCCCTACTATGATCCAACAGATGACCCACAGGACCCCACTCCTCCGGGCACACCAGACCCATGGGAGGATTATCACAATCCAGATATCCCAGATGTGCCTCAGGATGATCTGTATCCATCCAGGCCATCTCCACCAGAGGACTCCCTGGGGTTCCACCTCTTACAACGGGCGGCACATTATCATGGGGTGGAGTTACACAGTGATCCAGTTGAGGAAGACTTCCTACTTGACACTTTTGACATCGCAGATAAATCTACTGCCATATTACCCATGCTTAACCCCTTCGACGCGCTTGACGGAACGGTTCCGTCATGCACGTCGGTTGGGCTGTGCTTATGACGGAACCGTTCCGTCATGGCCCCGCCCGCGCACGGAATCTTCGGCGTGGCGCGGAAATCCGCGCCGCGCTGAAGGGGTTAAAGGGGTGACCAAACATGCGGCAGAGGTTTTCAAAGACCCCGTCAGGGCTAGGGTCTTAAACCCCAGAATAGAGAAGAAATATAAGGCAGCCCCCACAGATCCTGCCTATATTAAAGGACCTGCGCCCTTGGACTCATTAGTGGTATCCACAGCTAGGAAGAGATCCAATTCTCAGTCATCGGGTGAGGCTCCACCACCCCATAAGGAGTCCAAGCTCTTAGATGCGTCAGGCAAACGCACTGCCTCGCAAGCTGCCAATATGTGGCGCATCGCCAACACGCAAGCGTTGCTGGCGCGGTACGACAGAGCGCACTATGATGAGCTGGAGGCTCTCATGCAACATCTCCCAGAGAAATATAAAAATAAGGCTCATGAACTGATACAAGAGGGAAAGATTATTACCAACACCTCTATTAAATGTGCACTTGACGCAGCAGACACAGCTTCCAGGGCTATAAACACCAGTGTTCTGCTTCGCCGTCACGCCTGGCTCAGAATCTCAGGCTTTAAGCCGGAGGTCCAAGCATCTATTTTGAACCACCCTTTTGACCAACAACACTTATTTGGCCCAAAATTAGACGAAGCCCTGGAGAAAATGAAGAAGGATACAGATACGGCGAAGTCTATGTGAGCATTACAATCCCACACTCCTAGACGCTCCTTTCGCCGTTCCTCCTTTCGAGGCACTGGCAGGGGTTACTCTACCGATAACGCCTCCACGTCCTACAAGTCCCCTCCTCACACTACCTTCACAAAGGGCTATCAAAGAGGTGGATATAGAGGGAACAATAATAAAGGCAGGGGCAAAACCAACACCGCCCGTTCTGCCACACCGCCCACACAATGACTTTCCCCCGCTCCCCCAGACCATTCCACTCCGGTCGGGGGCAGACTACAAGACTTTTTTCAAACCTGGGAGACCATAACATCAGACAAATGGGTGACCCAAATTATTCGGTCACGGTACTGTCTCGAACTAACATCTACCCCCCTCCCCCAAATATTACACCCAGGCACCGTGCAATGTCACAAGAACATACCACACTGCTGAAACAAGAGGTTCGAGGCATGTGGGCTGCTGAATTCATATCTGTGCATAGATCGCCGCCTAGTGTTGGGTCCGGATGTTTGCACGTTGTTGTCCTGGAAGAGTCTTCGAAGTATCCTTGGATAGGTGACTCCTCCCCTGGACTACAGTGCGCATGGGCATCCTCTCCATCCTCAGATTGTTTTTTTCCGCCATTGGGTTCGGATGTGCTATCTTAGCTCAAGTTAGGGAAAAAATTTTGTCGAGGCCACAAGGCCTTTAGTTCGCGTCGGTACTGTTTATCGATCGGTTTTCGATACTCTCTGTTAGTTTACTAACTTTCAGCACCGACTTTGTTCGCATTTACCTGCCCATCAACTACTTCGACGATGGAATCGAGGACGCCATTCAAAAGGTGTCCGGTATGTAATGCGAAGTACCCACACATCGACGTCCATCCGGTGTGCAACAAATGCCTTTCGCCGGACCACGACGAGTCGACATGTATGGCCTGTGCCCGGTTCCGTTCAAAGAAGACTCTGCGGAATCGTCGAGCGGCGAGGCTCGAAGCGCAGCACGCGGCACCGGCCCCAGCTGACATCTTCGACGACGCGGACGACGTCGAAGAAGTAGAAGTCTTACCCTCCAGTCCCGTTTCCGACCAAGAACCCGGATCGGACGAGGCCGACGAGTCACTCTTCCACAGAGGTGAAGACGACACCGAGGTAGGAGACGACGAGGAGGCCTTAGGGGCCGAAGAGAGTAGCTCCGATGATGAACAAGGCCTACCTGTTCAAACCGAGAATTCACCAGTGCCACAGACTATGGCTCCGGTCGAGGGATCGCCTTCGGGCCTTACCCGAGACCTATCACGCAGTCCTTCGGCCCCGCCCTCGGGCCCGGCCTCGGACGTTCAGCGGCAGCCATTACCGCTTAAGCCAGCTGGTTTCCCTTCCACGAAACCGAAACCGAAAGCTGCTCAGGTTCCTACGAAACCGAAACTGAAAGTGGCGCTAGTCGGATCGAGGCCTTCAACACCTTCGACGCCGGCGCACCGTGTCGGCACCGACCGCACCAAGGGGGACTTCGGTGCCGAACTCGAGACGGGCGACATGGGAGTCGACAAACGGAAGAAGGCCATCGGCGCCGAAAAACCTGCTCGGTTACCGGCGTCGACGCCACCGACACCGAGGGCCGTCCCGCCTGCTACGCCTCGCAGCACTCCCTCGACGACACCGAAACCTCACGTGTCGAAGACGTCGACGGTGATCTCCGCACCTCGGCTCGATGCACCACGGGCGCAGAAGATATCTGCAGCCGCCTCGACGACCCTGGCGGGGGCCACGACCTCTAAGGCGCCCCGAGTACGGCCTGGCGCAATGCCAGGCTGCAAAACCAAGGCTGCCCTCCAGGACCAGTCGGGTTCGATCGATCCAGCGGTTTCGTCGGTGCCGACCAGCATTACCTTCGGCTTGCCTCCATCCACAATCCCGAAGGCGTTTCAACTCAGGACACAGGCCACCAAAACTGCGGTTACGCCTGTCGAGCCGTCTCCGTCACGCGTCATCGACGCCGACACTGGCAGGATGATTCTCCACGACCGAAGGATAACTTCGGAACCGCCATTGGAACCTTTCAGGATCCCGCTAAAGAGGAAGCTGCCTGTGGACACAGAACCTCTCCTGTATGAACCCTTTCATTCACCCTACCAGGATCCACACCGGGCCTCCCCCACACGCTCCGACACGGATGCATTGGAGGACTACATGGGTGAACAAGTCCCCTACCATGTGGACACGGACCCTGATGACCAGCAGGACCCTGACCAAACTTGGGGCGACCCTGCAGACCCCAGTGCACCTCTTGATGCACAGGACCCACAACTATATGGGGCAAAAACGTCACCCACAGAGGATACTGCGGCGTTCAACGCTCTGATTGAACGGGCGGCGAACAACCATGATGTACAGCTTCACTCTGATATCATCGAAGATGACTTTCTAATGGACACCTTTGCATCCTCAGAAAGACATGTAAAGACTCTGCCAATGTTGAAGGGGGTCCTTAAGCCAGCCACTGACATTTTCAGGGAACCCACCAGGGCACGAGTGATAAACCCCAGGATCGATAAGAAATACAGATCAGCACCTGGGGATCCTACTTACATCAGAGGACAATTACCACTCGACTCCATCGTTGTGGCGAATGCCCGCAAGAGGGCACACTCGCAGACAACGGGTGACGCTCCTCCCCCGGACAAGGAGTCCAAGGTGCTGGAGACCTCCGGCAAGCGAGTTGCCGCACAAGCTTGTGCACTAGACGCTGCTGACACGGCTGCCAGGGCCATCAACACTAGCGTCATCCTACGACGTCACGCCTGGCTACGTATCTCAGGATTCAAGCCTGAGGTACAAAACAATATCCTTAATCAGCCCGTCAACCCCGACTTTTTGTTCGGGCCTGAGGTTGACGCCACCCTCGAGAAGATAAAAAAGGACACGGACACTGCAAAGTCCATGGGCGCCCTACAAACTCAGTCCTTTCGGAGCGGCTCCTTTCGTCGCCCCGGAAACAAGGGAGCAGGCAGAGGACAGGGGTCACAACAAACATATAACAAGGGTAATACGCAGACCACCTACGATAAGAACACCCGAGGTGGCTATCGTGGCTCCAGTACCAAGGGCAGAGGACGTGGCTACGGCAACACCAGGTCCTCCCCCAAGAACAAGCAGTGACGCCCTCTCCCTTCCTCCCGACCACATAACACCTGTCGGGGGAAGGCTACAACGGTTCCTGTCCACGTGGAACTCCATCACCACGGACAGGTGGGTCAAAGATATTATAAAATACGGTTACTGTCTGGAGTTAACTTCCACTCCACCCACAATACCACCAAGAAACCGTCCTATGTCCTCAGAGCACTTGACGCTCTTACAGCAAGAGGTAGAAAGTATGCTTCTAAAAGGCGCTATCGAGGTCGTACCCGTCCACGAGCGGGGCACGGGGGTTTACTCCCTCTACTTCTTAATTCCAAAAAAGGACGGGTCGCTCAGGCCTATATTAGACCTGAGACCCCTGAACCAGTACATTCTTTCGGAGCACTTTCACATGCTCACTCTACAGCAAGTCCTTCCGCTTCTCCAGCAGGGAGACTTCCTAGCATCACTGGACCTCAAGGATGCGTATTTTCACATACCCATCCACCCCTCACACAAAAAATACCTCAGGTTCACTGTTCAGGGGCAGCACTATCAGTTCAAAGTCCTTCCCTTCGGCGTGACAACAGCGCCCAGGGTTTTCACAAAGTGCCTAGCTACGGTGGCGGCACATTTACGGAGACAGCACATACACGTCTACCCCTACCTAGACGACTGGCTCGTTCAAGCGAGATCGGCCCAGCAATGTGCAAGCCACGTGTCCCGTACCATTCACCTTCTTCACAGTCTGGGATTCTCACTAAATTACCCAAAGTCTCATCTCCAGCCCGCACACGTACAACAGTACCTAGGTGCGACTATAGACACTCTGGCGGCCACAGCTCAGCCAAATTTAGTGAGGATCAACGGCATACAAGCGCTGATCTCCAAGTTCAGACCCAACCACTCGCTTCCAGCGCGAGTGTTTATGCAGTTGATAGGCATGATGGCCTCCTGCATCTTCATAGTCCCGCACGCGAGATTACATATGCGCCCACTTCAGGAGTGCCTAGCACGTCAGTGGAATCAGGCTCAAGGACAGTTGAAAGACCTAGTGTTGGTGAGCGGTCGGGCATACAACTCTCTGCATTGGTGGAATCCACAAAACCTTTGCAAGGGCCGACCGTTCCAAGAGCCTGTTCCACAAATAGTACTGACAGCGGACGCGTCTCTCCAGGGTTGGGGAGCTCATGTACTCCACTACACAGTGCAGGGACTATGGACGACACAACAGAAGAAGATGCACATCAACCTTCTGGAACTGATGGCAATCTTCCTGGCCATGAAGGCTTTCAAAGTACATCTGTGCAACAAGGTCGTGTTGATCCGGACGGACAACATGACCGCAATGTACTACATACAGAAGCAGGGAGGGACACACTCTCCACAGTTGTCTCATCTGGCTCAGAGCATGTGGAAGTGGGCCATTCAGAGGAACATGTTCCTCATGGCGGAACACCTCCCCGGCAAGGACAACCAGATGGCGGATCTGCTCAGCAGACACAGCCACCAGATGCACGAGTGGGAGTTACACCCATCGGTACTCCAACCGTACTTCCAGCAGTGGGGTCACCCAGAAATAGACCTATTCGCGACAAGCGAAAACGCAAAATGCCAAAGCTTCGCCGCCAGATTCCCACACCCGCAGTCGCAGGGCAATGCGATATGGATGAACTGGTCCGGCAAATTTGCGTACGCTTTTCCTCCAGCACCGTTGATACCGCTGGTGGCTCGCAAACTCCGACAACACTCCCTGACACTCGTCCTAGTTGCTCCCACGTGGGCACGCCAGCCGTGGTACACCACCTTCCTCGAACTTTCCGTGGTACCGCATCAAAGGCTGCGGATCAAACCCGCGCATTTGACGCAGAACCATGGAGAGGTTCAGCACCCAGATCCGCAACAGCTGAACCTGGCGATCTGGCTCCTGAAGTCCTAGAGTTTGGCTATCTCAATCTGCCACCTGACTGTATGGACATCATCAAGGAGGCCAGGAGACCCACTACAAGAGCTTGCTATGCAGCCAAATGGAAACGGTTCGTCATTTATTGCGGTAATAATGACATTAACCCGCTGGACGCATCCATCCACAACATCATATGTTACCTCTTACACCTATACCGATGCAATCTGGCGTACACCTCTATACGGGTCCATTTGACCGCAATATCAGCCTATCTGCAAACCAGGCAGCACCTCTCTCTCTTCAGAGTGCCTGCCATCAAAGCATTCTTGGAAGGACTCAAACGAGTCATTCCACCTAGTCACCCACCGGCTCCAATGTGGAACCTCAACTTGGTCCTCACACGCCTGATGGGTCCACCCTTTGAACCTCTACACTCATGCGAGATTCAATTCCTTACCTGGAAAGTAGCCTTCCTGGTAGCGATCACTTCCCTAAGAAGAGTTAGTGAACTCCAGGCACTAACCGTTCAAGAGCCATTTATTCAGGTTCACGCCAACAGGGTCGTACTACGTACCAACCCCAAATTCATGCCCAAGGTAATATCGCAGTTCCACATGAACCAGACTATTGAACTGCCCGTTTTCTTCCAAAACCCACAAACTGTTGCAGAGAGGGCATTACATACACTAGATGTACGGAGGGCCCTCATGTACTACATCGACAGGACTAAACCCTTCAGGAAGACAAAACAACTGTTCGTTGCCTTTGCCCCACACCACAAAGGTAACGCCATCTCCAAAGCAGGGATAGCCAGATGGATAGTTAAGTGTATTCAAATCTGTTATCAAAAGGCAAAACGCACATTAACTATTCCACCACGAGCCCACTCAACACGCAAGTTGGGGGCTTCCATGGCCTTCCTAGGAAACATTCCCCTGCATGATATATGCAGAGCAGCCACATGGTCCACTACACACACATTTACAAAACACTATTGCGTAGATGTGCAGTCAAAACAGCAGGCAGCTGTAGGACAGGCTGTTCTCAAAACACTTTTTCAGACCGCTGCAGCTGGCACGGGTAGCCGCCGCCAATAGAGGGCACTGCTATGTATTCTATGCACAGATATGAATTCAGCAGCCCACATGCCTCGAACTGAATATGCTACTTACCAGTATGCATCTGTTCTTGGCATGTAGGGCTGCTGACATTCATATCGCCCTCCCTCCTCCCCGGCGCCTGTCGCAGCTGCAGCTCTCAGAATTATTGCAAGCATGGTCATCACTTTCTGTATCTACTCCATCACTGCCACAATGGCGAAAAACAATCTGAGGATGGAGAGGATGCCCATGCGCACTGTAGTCCAGGGGAGGAGTCACCTATCCAAGGATACTTCGAAGACTCTTCCAGGACAACAACGTGCAAACATCCGGACCCAACACTAGGCGGCGATCTATGCACAGATATGAATGTCAGCAGCCCTACATGCCAAGAACAGATGCATACTGGTAAGTAGCATATTCAGTACTCTCCCTCCTGCAAAAACAGGCTATAGAGCAGGTCCCCATCAATCAGCAAAATTTAGGGGTCTACTCTCTGTACTTTCTGATACCAAAGAGAGACGAGACCCTACGGCCCATTCTAGACCTCCGGCCTCTAAATGCATACATACATTCAGACCATTTTCACATGGTAACTCTCCAACAAGTACTCCCACTCCTTTGCCAGGGCGACTTTCTCACTACACTGGACTTGAAAGACGCATACTTTCATATTCCAATACACCCTTCTCACAGAAAGTACCTCAGATTTGTGGTGGACGGCCAACATTATCAGTTCAAGGTTCTCCCCTTCGGGGTCACAACCGCACCACGAGTGTTTACCAAATGCCTAGCAGTAGTGGGGGCACACCTCAGAAGACAACACATTCACGTCTTCCCTTACTTGGACGACTGGCTAATAAAAGCCGTGTTCTACAACCAGTGTGTGCCACATACAAACACTACCATCCAACTACTCCACCAGCTAGGCTTCACGGTGAACCACCAAAAGTCCCAGCTGATACCGTCTCACACAAAGCAATACCTCGGTGCCACTATAGACACCTCAAAAGCTATAGCATATCCCAATCCAGCCAGAATCGCAAGCATACAAGCCTTGCGCCAAAGATTCATTCTCCAGCACTCTCTCCCAGCAAGAGTGTTTATGAAGCTAATAGGGATGATGGCATCTTGCATCTTCATAGTGCCTCATGCAAGACTCCACATGCGTCCACTGCAAGAGTGCCTAGCACGCCAGTGGAACCAGGCCCAAGGACAGCTGACGGATCTGGTGTTGATGGACGGCCGCACCCATCGTGCTCTGCAGTGGTGGAACACCACAAACCTTTCCAAAGGTTCCTGGACCCGGTTCCTCAGGTGATTCTAACGACGGACGCATCGCTCTCCGGCTGGGGATTGCACCTATTACACCTCACAGTGCAAGGTGTATGGACGCCACAACAAAGGTTACTCCACATCAACCGTCTGGAGTTATTGGCGATCTTTCTAGCCCTGAAATCGTTTCAGAAACAAATCTCAGCCAAAGCAGTCGTCATTCGCACAGACAATATGACTGCAATGTATTATATTCAAAAACAGGGGGGGGGGACACTCTCCCCAGCTCTCTCGCTTAGCACAGAGCATATGGAGATGGGCAATCCCACAAAAAATCTTTCTCCTGGCACAACACGTCCCAGGCATACAAAACACCATGGCAGATCTGCTCAGCAGACAAACGCAGCAAAAGCACGAATGGGAACTGCAGCCACAAGTTCTTCACCCATTCTTCCACAAGTGGGGGCATTCTCAGATAGACCTCTTCGCCACCCACGAAAACAAAAAATGCCCAAGCTTCGCCGCCAGATACCCACACCCATTGTCCAAAGGCAATGCGATATGGATGAACTGGTCAGGCAAATTTGCATACGCCTTTCCACCTCTCCCGCTAATTCCATTAGTGGTAAGGAAGCTACAACAGCACTCCCTCACACTCATTCTGGTAGCTCCAACATGGGCCAGGCAGCCGTGGTACACCACACTACTACAGCTTTCAGTGGTACCACACCAAAAACTGCACCTGTCCCCATGCCTCCTGACCCAGAACCATGGAGAAATCAGGCACCCGGACCCAGCTCAGCTCAGCTCAACCTTGCGATCTGGCTCCTGAAATCTTAGAATTTGGATACCTTAACCTTCCCCCTGATTGCATGAACATTATCAAGGAAGCTAGACGTCCTACCACTCGAGCATGCTATGTCGCAAAGTGGAAGAGATTTGTTGTTTACTGCCGTAACAATACAATCAACCCTTTAGATGTATCCATACAGCACATCATATGCTATCTGCTCCATCTTCAAAGGTGTAACCTGGCATACTCATCCATCCGTCTACACCTAGCAGCAATTGCTGCTTACCTGCAAAACAGACAGCATTTATCACTTTTCAGAGTGCCTGCTATCAAAGCCTTCATGGAAGGCCTTAAAAGGGTAATTCCACCCAGGGCACCACCCTCACCTGTGTGGAATCTAAATGTAGTTCTTACAAGGCTGATGGGTCCGCCTTTCGAACCCATGCATAAATGTGAGCTACAGTTCCTTACTTGGAAAACAGCTTTCCTCGTAACTATCACTTCCCTTAGAAGGGTTAGTGAAATACAAGCGTTCACTATACAAGAACCCTTCCTACAGATATATCACAGCAAGGTGATACTTCGCACAAATCCAAAATTTCTGCCCAAGGTCATTTTCCCCTTCCATCTCAATCAATCGGTGGAATTACCGTTTTTTTTCTCGCAACCTCAATCTGTTGCGGAAAGGGCTGTACATACACTTAATGTTAAAAGGGCTTTACTTTACTACATAAAAAGAACGCAACCTTTCAGAAAGACTAAACAGTTGTTTGTCTCCTTCTCTCCACCGCATAAAGGCAACCCCATCTCAAAATCAGGGATAGCTAGGTGGATTGTAAAGTGCATACAAATTTGCTATCACAAAGCAAAAAGAACATTATCTGTTCCACCTAAAGCCCACTCTACAAGAAAGATAGGGGCTTTTCTAGGGAACATACCCTTAGATGACATCTGCAAAGCAGCCACATGGTCAACACCGCACACCTTCACAAAACATTACTGTGTAGACGTGCACTCCAAACAACAAGCTAGTGTGGGCCAGGCTGTACTAAAGACACTGTTTCAAACCACTGCAACGGATACTGGTGGTCGCCGCTAGGGTTGGGTACTGCTATATAATCTATGCACAGTGTATAATCTGCAGCTCATATGCCTCGAACGGAATATGCTACTTACCAGTATGCATCTGTTCTTGGCATGTAGAGCTGCAGATCTATACACGCCCACCCGCCTCCCCGGCTACCTGTATCCGTTCCAGTCTATCTTATTTAGATACAACACACATGGGTTTCTTTACTATTATCACTACGCTCCATCTTTTCGCTGCTGGCGAAAAACAATCTGAGGATGGAGCCGAAGCCCATGCGCAGTACGGACCGAAGGAGGAGTCACCGAACTCGTGACTTCCAAAGATTGTCCAAGAAGAAAAACAAACTGCAAACATCCGGGCCCAACACCAGATGGCGATCTATGCACAGTGTATCGATCTGCAGCTCTGCATGCCAAGAACAGATGCATACTGGTAAGTAGCATATTCCTTTCATAAATCTGTAGCGGGCGATATGCGCTCACCCCCACAAAGCTGCCCCGTAGCAAATGCCAGTTCTGCACTTGCTGCGGTACTGGGTCAAAATCTCTCTAATTGGTTTATTGCCTATTTTTGCAGAAAACCTCATAATATATTCAGTGCTTCTTAAAAATTTCAGCTTGCACGATTCCATGTGTGTATTCTATGATTCGTTCTTATTAAAGAGCAAACCTAAGTATGAAAAAGTAGAAACTCTGTCAGTGGTCACTCCGTCCACATGATGCTGCCTGTTCTTCTGTTTAGATCTCCCACATGACATAACAAATGTTTTCTTCAGATTTATCTGGAGATCTTTTTCATGAAATGAACAGTGCGAAGTTATCTATTATGCGCTGCAGTCCGTTTGCTGTCCTTGATAGCATCGTCTGCATAAAGGAGAACGGGAATTGGGCGTGTCTTAACCTTTGGGGCATCAACATTAAGATTTTTTTTAAAGGAATCTACATTGTTGATGTATATAGAAAATAAAAGAGGTGCTAAAACACAACCTTGTCGTATTCCACGCGTAACTCTAAAATCTTGGGTGCATTACCCCTTTGTACCAAAACGGACTCTAGAAGTTAACATACTATAGGTCTGGGCAAGGTAAGTAATTATATCGTCCGGGGCACCTAGCGTCTTCAAGGTCTGCCATGATGTCATCTAGTGGTTGGGTCCGGAATTCTTCTGTATGTCCTTTTTTTTTTTTCCTTCTTGGACGTCAAGGACAATTTGGTGATGAGTCCCTCTGTTAGAACTGGGGTCAGCAATTCCGACACAGTAGCTTGGCGCGAGGCAGGAAGGCACCCGAAGGCAATGTGTAAAGCAGTTGTGCAGCACACACTCACACGGACTCAGTAATGCGCACACAATGAAGAGACACCACACCAGGCTGACTTATAAAACAAGACCCTTTATCTCATTCAGGTCATGGCAAATAAATTCATTTCAGTAATAGAGCAGATAATCTCCGGGCAACAGTAAATTCATTTCAGCACAAAACAGACGTAAATTCATTCAAGGGCATCCGGGCATGAATATGACATCAAAACATCCCCGAGGTAGGGAAATAATGAATGCAACATTCCTTATATTACATCAATCCAGGCAACATCGCTTTTGCGCATCTTCCATATGGGCAACACTTCCTATGCGCAGATTCAATGCAAATGAACACTCCCTAACAACTGGGAAACACGGGTAACCACTTTAGGGCTGGTCTCAATGCTATGCAGGGGTGGTACCCACATCTACAACTTATCTTTTGCGGAAGGAGCTCCCTTTAAGTACCCGGCCCTCCTTCACATGGTAATTACAGGCAGCCGGGCCTACTGGGGGCATAGGAATTGTGGCCCAGTCTAATACGCCAGGCGGTTAGCAGTTCCAGTCAAAGTTCACAACCCCCAGGCAGAGAGGCAATGCAGCGTGCGTCTGGTGTCTAGGGGCGTATGTGCAGGCCCCAGCTTCCCCGCACTCACCGCTCTGTGTTTGGAAGTCAGAGGAGGTAGGCCCCACAATAGCGATGGTCCCGCCTGAGGAAGGCCGCCTCCCTCACCAGTCAGCCCCCTTTGACCCTCGGGGCCGGAACTGGTGAAGGCGGCCTCTCTCTCTGAGGGCTCGGTCGGGGCCGGTCCGGGCGCCACGCTCCCCAACGCGGCCCTCGGCGAGGCCCGGCCGGGCTCCGGACTACTCCCGCGGCTCACGGCGCAGCAGCCAATAGGAGCGTGGCGTTCCGGGGGCGCGGCCTATGACGCGGCCGGCGCCCCGGTTGCCACGCAATGCACGCTCTTCGCTCCTTCGGCCTGCTCTACCGCCACGGCAGCCCTCCCCAGGCTACGGGGGCCGCAGAGGCGGATCGGACCACCGGATCTTCTTTGGGGGGCAGCCCCGGGGCCGCGGCGATGACTTCAGCCGCAGCGCTTCTCAGGATAACATGCCTGGCAGTCCTAGCGCCACCCTCAGGTACCCGGGCAGCGGTGGTGATCTTGGGCAGCCCGCGCTAGATTTCTCAGCGCCGTGGGGGGCACAATACTAGCGCACTAGCTCAGCGCTCACCAGGGGGGCAAATTCGGTCAGGCTAGCGCGTGGATGGAACAGCGCTCGTTGAAGGGCATTACTGGTGGCAATCAAGCGCTTGGGTGTCACAGCATGCAGGGGCCAAACAGCAGTTCATGCCAGTCTTGGGCGGCGGCAGTGATCTGGGAACAACTAGCGCTTGGCAGCACAGGCAGATTACTTCCCCATAGCGCAGGAGGCGCCGTTCTAGCACTAAAGCGCTAGGTGAGCACAGGGCTGACAGTAGAGCGCTAGGTGGGCACAGCGCTTTACCTGTTGATCCCCCCCCAGCAGCAGCAGGTCTCACAGGGTCCCCAGCGCTGGGAGGGGATGGCAGGTTCCAGGTGCACAGCGCTAGTTGTTAGCAGGTCGTAGTTCCAGGTTCTTGGAGTGCAGTATCTTGGGGGTCAGGTAGGGGTTGAGTTGGCAGGCACAAGAGGCAAGATGGTTCCCTGCGGCACACTGGAGTTGGTCTCCTGGGTTTCCCCCTCACTGGGCAAGGTCAGCAGGCTGGCAGAGTCCTTCAGCTATCTTGGGTACAGCAGGGCCTAAGCTCAGTCAGTCTCAGTAGTGTAGGTTCCCCCCTAGGCCCAACCGCCTATACTCCAGAAGAGGTTCCCCCAGGTCCAGTGGTGCCCCAACTAACTAGTCATGTTTCCCTCCTTTCCTCTTATACCCCTAGGTCAGGTGACCCTCCTGAAAGGTGGCAAAGCATAACTCCTCCCTGGGCTGGAAGGTTCCAGGGGCTTCTACATGTCTGTCTATGGGACAAAAAGGCGGGACGGCAAAGATAAAGTAGCGCTATGTTTTAGCCTGTTCCTGACTACTGGTGCGTGTGTTCAATGGCCACTCCGCAGTAGCAGGGGCCTGTGGCAGCCGTGTTATTAGGAAAGAGCACCTGCACCTCAGCACTGTTTGGCAGTGGTAAGGTGCCCAGAGGCCTTGGTCCAACAAAAGACAGTGGCAAAAAATGAGGCGACAAGGGCAAAAAAACGGGGTAAGACCACCCTAGGGCTGACCGGTCTAACACCCTCCCCTTGTGACATCAGATGTATGCCCTGGAAACCCCAATGCATGGTCTCCAAGTTCAGATTCTTTTTTCCGTTGTTGGGTTTAGAAGCTCAAAGGAGGAGCTCCAGCATTCAGAAAATGCACCAACGAATCATTGAGAAAAACTATGAGAAAAGGAGATCGCGACTTTGAGACACCGAAGAAAACCAAAGGAAATATCGTTGGGACTGAGTTTCCATCAAAGGTTTTTATTGAAAGAATCAACCACGCAGTCCGATGTTTATTCAGGTACCTACAGCTTTGGGGGAGATTGAGAATACCTCCTTTAGATTTTGCCGATGGTGTCACCACAACTTTTCACAAGAAAAGAAAAGACACAGGCTTTTTATGGACCGTTTGCTGTTTATCCATCTGAAGGACATCTAAGCCGGAGCCTCTCTTGATCGGCGGCGATATATCTTTCGTGCATATCAGCCTATCTAAGCGCTGCCACTATATACGCAATCTCGGACTCAAAGCCCGTGTCTTTTCTTCATCTGACTTTCGACACTTAGAGATCTGCGCATTCAGAATTTTGTGAATCACCACGAGTGTTGCATTCAATTCAAACCGACGGAACCCGAGCATTCTTTAATACTTGTTCCATTCTTACACTCCTACAAACAAGCTGATTCGATTCACTTAGAGCGTTGGCGGCCCGCCTGAGGTCAGGACTCTCTTTCCTGTGCTTCCTTACGACTGAACTTAGCCAGCCACAGCTTGATTAGTATTTCATACTCCATACAGGTCCCAGTACATTGTCAAACCCGTTCCATACGGTTTTTGTACGCCCTGAGGAAGGTGATACCCGGATTAGGGTGTGGTCACCGAAACGCACGTCGGCGCATTCAATGAGGCCCTCCTAACTTCTTGTCTCTCAAATATTGAAATCTTATTTGAAATTATAATTAAATATGTACAATTATGCACAGCATTGATCATTTATACACTGATTTTCGAACATTGATTTCTTTGCTTGTAGGGCCCTCAGGTTTATTCAGTTTATTGTTTGTATAGGTGTGATGTATGTATTCATGGTGCTGTATGATAATTGTGTCAGTCTGAGAGTGTGTTGTGAATTACTTTGTTTGGGACCTTTCTCTGAGTTTGATCGACACTGCTGTATATAAATCTTTTTGTCATGTTAATGTATTATTATTCAAAAATTGTTAATATATAATTGCATTGAACTCATCTTTTTGACTTCGATAAAAAATGAAAAATAAAATCTAAGAATGAATATTCTCTTTCTTATGTGTTAAATGTTCTGTTTGTTGGTCCAGTCGGAGTGTCAGTGTTTAAATAGATGATACGGTGTACATTTTGAAACATATAGGTAGAGAAAGCCTTTTTCTCCGTTAACCTCACCCAGGGAAGCCGGGTGCATAGGTGTCAAATGGTGTCGGGTCGCGTCGTCTTTTTCAATGGGAGCTGGCAAAGAAGTGCTGCTGCCGGGAAGATGCGAAGTGTCCAAAGAGATCCAAACCTGGATTGAAGTCGAGAAGAACGTGAAAGCAGAGGGGACAGAGTCTGGGTCACTTGCCAGTAACTAGGGGCACGATAGACGAATGCCCACCGATGTTGGGTGTTTCAGGTGAAGAAGGAGAAGCTTGACTCTTCAGCCACGAGGACCAGGAGGCATTGAGGACGACCAGGAGCTGGATTCGAGCTGTCCCACGAAGGATGTCGAATGCTGCAGCGTCGGTGCCCGGATTGGACACAACAAGCCTTGGCAACAGCAACCCACGCAGAAAGGAGAAAGATGCTTTGGTGCAGACCCGCAAGGTCTGAGGGACTCACCACTTGGTAGGGAGTCAGGGCACGTCTGGAGCAACCACGGAAGCCCAAGGAAAATCAAAGTTGGCTTCACAGGGACCAACCAGTCGACGGACCAGGGATCGCAAAGGAGCCTTGAGAGGAGAAACAAAATGACGGTCCACGGGTCACTCGGGGTGACTAGGCCAACAATCTTCGGTGGATCTTCTGCTCGAGGAGGGGGCTACAAGTAATCACAAGCACGACTTCAAGAGACGTCGAGAAGTCAATGCACTTGGAAAAGTGCACAGTGTCCAGGAGTTCCGGTTCCACGCTACTCACGAGGGCTGCGGGACTCCGCTTTGCTGGGGACTCGGGTCGGCCTCTGAGATGTCTGGAAATCCTCTTCCTGAGCTGCAAATACTTCGGAGTCCGGCAGGAGCTTCGGAGATGCAGACCGGCAAAATGCTTCGGTGGTGCCTGCCAAGCAGTGGAGTCACTCCTTGACCCCAAGGGAGATTCCTTCAGTCCTCTAGTCTTTAGGAGAGCGTTGAAGTTCCAGGATTCAGCTTCAGAGTTTTGTCCAGGGATATCTAAAGTTCTGGTTACAGAGGTTCCTTACTTATACCTAAGGAAGGGGTTGGACTAGCTCTGGGGACCCACCTATGGGAGGGTTTGGAAAGAGGGGTGGATACACCCATTTCCTTTGTCCAGTTTCACGCCAGAGCAGGGGCTGGAAGCCCCTGAACCAGTTTGAGCTGGACTATGCACAGGGACACCAAATGTGCCCCCAGTGCAGGACTTCAAAGCACTCTGAGAGTGCTCCCACCCAGGCCCAATACACATCATCCTGTCTGGGAGGTGGTTACACCTCCCTGTGACAGGAAACCTATTATACAGGCCTCCCCTGCCAGAGTTTCGGTCAGCAGCAGGAGTCCAGACCCGTGTCTGTGGCTGCAGCATTCATTTTGTGATGCCTGGGCTCTCAAGTTTCTACCGGGTATACCAGTACTGCCATGTCTCTTCCTCTAGAAGGGTGGGATCATATTCTCACATCAGGAATTGATGTGGGGTTATGTTTCACAGGTGTTTGACACCAAACCTGACATGTTTTCATGCAGCCAGTCCAAAGTCAGCATTAACCATTTAAGATATAATGCACTTAAGAGTATATGGTCAGGCTGCCCCACTGACAACCCAGGAGGATGGATTCCAAAGGCTGCAGAGGGGCTCAGCTCGTGCCTGGGCACCCTCTCACATATAACCACACACCCTGCCATCAGGATTGATAAGACCTGCCATAGGGGTGACTGATAGGTTTCTATGTGCAGTGATAGGTGAGATATAGTGAGCCTATATCTCAGTAAGAGGTGCATGCGCCACCTTACCCAGGCTGCAGTAGCAGACCTGTGGTGTCATTTTGGAGGGCTTTCCAGGGATGGCACAATACATGTTTCAGCCCCTGGTAGGCCTCTGGGGTACCTATGCCCTGAGTACACAGTATACCATATACTAGGGACTCACAAGGTTACTCTAGTATCCAATCTGGAGTGTACCTAAAGTAAATGCAATCAATTTAGAGAGGAAGCAGCTAGACTGAGGCCCTGAATAGCAGGGTCCCAGCCAGAATAAAGTCGAAAAACAGTGAAACACCAGCAAAAAGTGGGGGTAACCATAAGAGGCAGATCCTACTCTCCTACAGACACCTTTGCGCTCCGTGTTTATTCCATTCACCCCGCAGCAGGGTCCTTCTGTCGTTAAGCAGTGCGGGGCAGACGCAGACCACATACTCAATTGAGTCCGAGTGGTAGCCGCACCCTCTGCACTCGGTGCTGTCACTTGAGCGGCGCCATTCTGGTAGGTGTCTTAAGAAGGGCCATTCGCCCATCCTCCGTGCCATGAACCTTTTCTTCCATGAAAGTGCATAAGTATTCAATAGATAGGGCGCCTCTGCCCCTGGTTTGAATTCGGGATAACTGACCAGGCGTGTTTTCTTTTGGACAATTGTGGCCTATCTGAGGAAAAGGACCAGAGTCGAACACTTGTTTTGATGGAGAGCTTTTAAGCCTGCTTGGATGGGTTTGATCCCCGGTGTTCTTCAACATCGAGTAGTTGCAGGGAGTGTTCCAGGTGAAGTCGGTGTTATTGGCTGATTTGGCCTGCCGATAGTTCTTGCCACTAGTTTTAAACAGCGAAATGTTGGGGTGTGCGAGTTAAGCTATATTTTAGGAAAACACTTTGACAACTAAAGTGATTATGGTGTCATAATCACTTTAGTTGTCAAAGTGTTTTCCTAAAATATAGCTTAACTCGCACACCCCAACATTTTGCTGTTTAAAACTAATGTTGAGGCCCAGTTCGGGTGTGGTAATGGGCCCATCCCCTCCTTTTTTTTAAAAGATATTTCTTGCCACAGCATAGCCTCCAGACTACTTTATCAGGAGTTGCGCAATCTATTACACAGCTTGATGTATGCGCCGGCCTCGACGCCTCGATGATCTAGTAGCCCAAACTTGAGCCTTACCTGGGCTGGCGATGCAGACTTTGGCAGGTGCCATACTCGCTTGAAGATTCTGGTAGTTATTTTGTTCAGCATGTTGAGGTTGGTCCCCAGCATAATCTCTTGGCCATATGTTAGATAGTTTGTGATCTTCGCTTTCATTACTGTTAGGAGCAGGGTTAGGCTCAGTAACAACTTCAACGTTGATTGAGAGAAATTGAGGGAAAGAGATGGAAAATCCGACATTGAAGAGAAATTAGAAGCCAATCCCTCTACTTCGATCAACGGGCACTCGAGGTCCAGCACAAGAAACGTTAACTCTAGGCCAACATGGTGGCTCAGTGACAAAAGAAGAAAGACTTAGACGGGTTGCTGAAACGGTTCCGTGTCCCTTCATGTTGACAAGATTCCAGAGGGGTCGAGGAAAAACAAAAGAACCTCTGAACACACTGGAATCATGCGATGAGGAACATTAAGAGTTTCTCTATGCCGATAACGGCATTGTCAAAGACATGCCTTTCGACAATGAGAGCGAGCAATAAGAGGTTAGGCAGGACCTCAATGCTGAGTCTCCAGAGGAGGCTGTTGATTCATACTCCGACCTTTAGATTGGACATTGGGAGGAAAGCCATTGGAGTCCGTGAAAGAATACACCTACTTAGGTCGAATTTTTCCCCAAACTTTACAGAACTCTTCCCATTTACACCACATAGGGCAAAAGGCAGATACCCAATTAGGGGCACTGCTGAGGCTATACTCTTCTACTGGAAACAGGCATTTCGAACCTTTGCTAGAAGTTTATCGTATGAAAATCCCTCCCATTTTAACATTTGCCCTAGAGTATATACATATCAAAACCTGTTAATTTGTAAGAACGTGAGAAGGGATTCTTCTACGCAAACTGGAAAAAGTTAATCAAGCTGTTCTAGTCCAAGCACTTCGCCTCGAGCTTCCTTAGCTAGTAAATATGCTAGGGCTATCTCGAATATAATAAGATGGGCATATCACCTTTTACACGCTGATTCTGGATCTTTGAGGCACATTTTAAAATTGGAAACTTTCAGAGATGAGTCGTCGCAATACACTTTTAACAAGAATCTCAATATAGGCCTCACCCTGTCCCACTGCACAGTAGCACTTACACAAACGTGGACACCGGCACATTTGAAGCTTATTTTAAAAACCTGACACAAAGAATCAGCTTTGGCCTGGATGTAGAACACTGTATTCAATTAAAACACTATACACAATACGCAAAAAATATAGAATATAAATCCCCAGAGAAATCCACTTATTTTTCACTAGATCACAGGGTACGGCGCTCTATTCTTCCACCGAGGTTGAAATTCTCCCTTTGAAAGTATACATAGCAAAGTGGAACAACTCTGAAAACACAACAGGGCCCTGTGACTTGTGTAAGGGAGGAACACAAGATCTATCTATCGCATGTATTGACAGTTTGTCCTAATCCAACCCTGGTATAAGCCCGGCGGCGGTATTTATGGCCCATTTGTCTCAGAAACAATGTCTCTTCTACACAAGGTCTAATTAAGCTCTGTAAATCACCACCTGATGAATTTGCCTGTTGTCAATTGTATAAATTCTTAAAGAGCTTTTTAAAGCTGTTTTAAAGTCTGTTATGATAAATGTTTTTAAATTATAAATGCTCAAAGCTGTTTTTAAGGGTATTACGATCAAAGTTTTAAAACTATGTCTGTGTATTTGTTGAGCTCAGTAGAGGTCATACCAAATAAACTTGAACGTGACACTCTTCGAGGTCTTCAATGCAGGATGGCCTTGCAGACTTCAACTCCTTGATAAACTGTGCTGCAGACACGTAAAGAGTCCAGCTGGAGGAGGAGTAGGCCGAGTCTTTCTGTAGACCCCATGCCAAACCAGAAGAGGAATCCACCTACCAATGCTTTTGGATCAGAGAAAGATGCACTTCGGGACCCCGTTTCCTCAAAGGCTGTCACCTCTTGAGCGGAGAAGAAATACAAACACTCGTAACAGAATCCACTGTTTATCAGGGACAACGCAGCGGCTGACTCTATAATCATCATGACAGCCAGCAAGAGAGAGATGAACCCTACATCCACAGGACCACTCGCAGGACATGGAGAAGCAGAGGCTGGAGATGGTAGGCTGCAAAATGGCAAGGGAGGCTGCAATCAATGAAGGATTGCAAACTATCGATCTGCTCAACCATTATGGCCATTAACAGTGGGATGAGATTGGAAATCTGATGCATCTCCCTGAACAATAACACAAGAGGTAAAAAGCAGTCCTACAAAATGGCAAGATAATAGCAAACACATGCCTGAAGTCAGCCCCCTCCGTAGCAGACACTGCAAGTAGACAGACGTGTACGGGGACAACACTGGGGAGGCACACTTGGCTCAGAGTTTTAAAATTCCATCCAGAGGTACAATCATCTGCCATGAACATGCCATTCACTGGAGAACATCTATTTGGACCAACTGTTGATAAGGCCCTGAAAAAATAAAAAGTTGTGAAACAGCTAAAGCAATTGAAGTTTCGAGGGGCCTTCTAGAGAGGTACTATACAAAACAAAAGACCAACAGTGAGGGGAGCTTTCAAGACAAGCACCCCCAAGTGCCATTTAACCAACCGGGAGGTGCACAAACAGGAGCACCCCAGTGCCAGTACCCCTCTACATCACAACAACTGTTTCGTGCTAGGGCAAGAGGAAGGACTCAGACTGCAAGAGGCTTGGGGGTCCTCAGCCAAGTGATTGAGTTTCCCTACCCCCTCCTTACACATCACCAGTGTGCGGCAGAATAGGGGGATTCCTTGCACAGGCTTCAGCCGCAATTATCCAGCAAAAACTTCCACAGCTCCCGTATTGGCATACAAGGTCACTGCAATGGCACCACACAGGCTTTCCTCACCCTCCACAGCACTCTGCTCAAAGCTATCTTCACGGTGGCCCTCTCCTGGCATTCATGGGTCGCCCCCCTGAATCTGCACATGGGCAACAACTCGATTGATGCAGCATCAGTCTCCTTGCACCAGAAGTCCACTCAACAGGGCTCCTTACTGGACCTTGTTCCCTCCAACGCTGTCCTCTTCTTCACAGGGCACACAGGTCTTGGCAAGCAGGCAGGCACTGGCGCTCCAGAGAAGGTGGTCTCACCCTGCAGAGTGACTAGCAGGACTTGCCCCCAGTTCCGGTCACAGGCAGACGTCTTGCAGAGGTTCCCCTCCTCACACAGCCCGCCTGGCTGCTTGTCAATATTTGGGGTCTCAACCTCCCCTACTTATAGTCCATTTCCAGACACCAAATGTGATTTAGGGTCTGGGTCTTTGAAGTTTTATGTTGGAGTTCTGCTTCTTTTGTAGTGCACACTTCTCCCCCTCTTAAAATGCCATCTATCACAGCAGGAGAGACAACAAAGCTGATAGTCTCACAACACAGGTCACGGGAGTAAGGATTTTATACATGGATGTCAGCCACTGTGATATGTGCATTGAAAGGTTAGTCCCGGGGTCCCAGCCCTACTCTTTATCATCCCATATCAGACCTGCCTCCTCCTTTAGATATGTCCAGCCCCTTTCTTTGTGATCTCTCAATGAATCAAGGAGCACTCTTTGGAGTGCACCACGGGATTCTCTCTCTTCCTAATCCAGTGTGTGCCACACAGCTCACAGGAGTACAGCAACACAGAAGTCTATCCTCCTCACGTCTTCACCATGCAGGCTTTGGCCTCCTAAAATGGAACCCAAGGGTCCCTAATGTAATGTACCATTGCAGGCACACTTTCACTTAGTGTATGCACTCGCATTAGATTTCCAGTGAATGAGGCAGCCTACTTTATCATGTTTGGTTGTTTTCATCCATAAGCACTTGACAAAAATGGCTGATTCACTTCTTTCCAAGCACGTCTGAAAGAGTTTTTGGTGGAAGCTGTTATCATATTCAGATATTATTAGCCCCTCATCTGTGGGCTGCAGGTCCCTCATTTGTCTGTTCTAGTCCTCCCCTAAGAGTTGCACATTGTTCCGAGTATATTTGTGTATCCTGGAATTATGTTAAGTTCATTGTGTAGTCCAGTTTTCTGACATTATTGGCACTTATGTTTGTTTTCTTTTGTTGAGTTTTCTGGTTTTATGACCAACGGTTTTTTAGGTCTCGGGACCATCCGGTCGGCAGACCGGAAGTCCGGAGATTTAATGACTTGGGAGAAGAGGGGCTTGAACCCGCCCCTCTTCTGCCCTGTTCTCCATTGGCTGGTCTCGTAAATGCTGGCCAGCCATTGGAGAAGAGGTCCCGTCACTCCAATCATGCCCCGTCCTTTTCGGATCGGGGGGCGTGTTTTTTGCGAAAAGTCTCAGGGAGGAGACAAAAACAAAACACGCCCCCAATCCGAAAAGGACGCTGCGTTTGGCGGTGGTGTTGTGTTGTGTAGTTTTACAGTAGTTGACTATGCATGTTTTTATTACGATTTGTTACGTTTCTGTGTCTTTAATTTGTCGGGGGCGGGCCTTGTGCCAGTCTCAGGCCATTCTAAACCGCCTTCTCCCCCCGCGCGCCAAGTTGTGCTCTCCGCCGCTGTATCGCCTCACTCCTTCCCCGGTGCCCGAGTCGCCCCCCCCTCCCCCGGAGGTGGCATTGTCCTCGCAGGGGAGTGCGTAGGTGACGTGCGCTATATCAGGGCTGTGAGCTTGGCAGGCAGGCACCTACTCCGCTGTAAACACCGCACCAGTGTTCCAGGTGCCCTTTCAGGGATCACGCAGCAAACATCAAACACCCCGAGCCAGCGCAGACCGTGGCACTGAGGTGCCAGCGCCACGCCGGAGAAGGGCGCGGTGTGTGATATCAGACATGAAAGGCAGGCAGGTCTAAGGTATGGCGACCTCTCCCCATCCCCTCTACCCTTTCCAAACACTTCGCATGCAGCAATGTGCGAAGGAGTTCAAGCTTCGCCCCCTGGCGGCCCCCCCCCCCCCCCAGCTACTTACAGGCATACATAACAAGCATTTACAATGCAATGGTCTCGGCATTGGTAAAGTTGGAGCTATTGGCATTGCTCATGACATTATTTTTGTTTATGTTTTTGTTTTTAAAACATTTAAAGAAACGGCATTGTTATTTACAATGTCAATAGCTTAATCACTCTCAAATGCGAGACCTATTGCATTTGCACCACACACACAGCCACCTACACACACACTGATTAAGCTATTGACATTGTATATAACAATGCCGTTTCTTTACATGTTTTAAAAACAAAACCATAAACAAAAAAAAATGTCATGAGCAATGCCAATAGCTCTAACTTTAACAATGCCGAGACCGTTGCATTGTAAATGCTTGTTATCATTAAAGTGTACCAGTGTGTAACCGTCTAGTAATCTATTTCCTGAACTTTCTCAACCCCCATTGTTTAGCTCTGTTTGAAAATAGCTGTCTGTGATGCAGCAAATTGAGACCAGCTACTTGCCTGTGTGAAGACAGTCGATCTCCCCATCGCAACAGTAAAGAGCTGTTTTTACATTGTCCAAGAAGAGTCTATCTTTTCTTCAAATTTAAGTTACCCTGCAATAAAGGTTTGAGTGACTTCCTATGACAATTTCCCTGTGTGAGCTGATTTGCCTTGGAAAGTGCCCAGGGCCAGAATCTCTGCAATTTATGTCGCCTGAAGTTCCTTGGCTCTTATAATCCTGACCCCTTTCTTGTCAATAACCTATATTACTTCAACAAATAACGGATATATGCTTTCTCATATTTCACAGTTCCCAGTTTATATCCCCACATACTGATACCGTTGTTGGTATTTCTGGGGAACTGTGCTTAGGACTTTCGTGGCCTGCACCTTCCAAGCTTGTAAAAGAAACGCACAAACCTATTATTGAGGGTCTGGGGATTTACCGAGACTGTGACTTCAGCACTTTTAAATTCAGCAATGAGTAATTTACTTTACTCCCTTAGTGTTAAATGACTACCGCATTGACAAAGGGGTAGCACACCAAGCATGATACTGCCATACAATCAGGAATAAACGTTGTGCAATGCACATCATATTTCCTCGCTACCTCTATTATACAATGCATGCATACTATCAGCATCAACTTTGCTGCGACACGAACAGATCAGATGTTAGTCCCGTGTGTACCTCTAGCCACTCTTTCCACATAGGCAATATTACAAACACACATCTCTCCAAACAACTACCTGTAATCGTTCTGAACAGTTGGCACTATGATACCACCATTGGTAGATGCACACTACACAAATGCTAGGTTACATAACATAACTTGACAAGCGTCACTTGTGAGTCCTACACATTGAAAACGATAGAACAAAAAACATAATTTTTATGTCAAGACAAAGTTGGGGAAAATCTAAGAACAAAGCGCTATAAAATGTTCTTCTGCAAAAAAAAGTGCGCCAAACAACATCAGCTCGGTCTAATTTCACTTTAAACAATTGTACGTGAAAACATAAGAATTGTACGGCCGCTTACTTTGAAAAGGCTCTGGAGCAAAGACAGACAATGTCACTGTCCTC
Organism: Triturus cristatus; assembly: GCF_964204655.1. Taxonomy (NCBI): domain Eukaryota; kingdom Metazoa; phylum Chordata; class Amphibia; order Caudata; family Salamandridae; genus Triturus; species Triturus cristatus. The sequence goes on from NC_140590.1 coordinate 1,867,945,705, forward strand.
ACCGGGCTCATCTAAATGCAACACGATCTCTGCCACCATGCTCCACCATTCGCACAACATGATGGTTCCCGCGGAGAACAGCAACCAAATATGCCTTCTCTGTACGCGGGGGTGCCACACAAATGCCCCAGTGCCTCTTGGCGACAAGCATCGAACGTGTGAGTCGTGCCAAGATTGCGCTTTATCACCGGTAAACACGGTAATCACTGCGCACGAGGACCGAAACAGCGGCTCCAAGTAAACACACTCAATCAGGTAAAAGAAAACATATTCTATTTAGATAGGGCAGTACTGTGACAATCAGGGATTGGTTTGTTGAACTTTTGTCATGTGACTGGCTGGGATGCTATTGCCAACTGTTCATTGGCCAATAGTGCTCTGAAACTACACGGCTGTGGATTGGCTGAGAGACGTCTGCCAATTTATTACTGGATGAGTGATCCCGGAAGACTGCACTCAGCCCTACGATTGGATGACGGCATGCCTGTTTTCTTCTGCGCGGGCAGTGTGTTTTGTTTGCAGCCCACCCGGCCTGTACTGTCGTCATAGGCGTGTCATCTTCTCCTTCTTTTCCTACGGCAGCACCGGCCTCTGTAAGAGCACCTTTCGTAATTTACGCCACCGCACCCGCTCTGTCTGTTGCGCCCCCGCAGCTTTTCACTTGGATTATTTTCTGCAGGCGGTTCAGGTGAGGCTGCTGCAATGTGTAGTATCACCTGACATCGGACCAGTTTTGGTACCGAATGGGGCTAGGTTGCTTATGATTTAATCCCACTTAGGTGCCAGTGCAGAGCTGGCTATGCGAAATTGCTCAGATGCTGTCTTCCAAGCCCCTGTACGAACCAATAGAAACACCCCCCCCCCAACCTATTTAAACAAGAACACCCTTGGAGAGGTGAGGAGACCAGAGCAGCAACCGGACGAAGGGGGAGCGGACGAGTACACGACTGCCTTTCTCCGTGGCAGAGCAGAAATGCCTCGGAGAAAGGCACCGCCCTTTTCGGATTCGGGGGCGTGTTTTGCTGTTGTCTCCTCCCTGAGACTTTTCGCAAAAAACACGCCCCCCGATCCGAAAAGGACGGGGCATAATCGGAGTGACTGGACCTCTTCTCCAGTGGCTGGCCAGCATTTAAGAGGCCAGCCAATGGAGAACAGGAGAGAAGAGGGGCGGGTGCAAGCCCCTCTTCTCAAAGTCACTCAAACTCATTAAATCTCGGAGCGAGACTGCGCAAGCGCAGCCTTTCGCAGCCGAGACCTAAAAACCGTTGCTTCAGGGTTACAACCCGGCTGCAAACTGACCCTCCCCAGCCCGTCTTACATGTATAATTTAATGTAAAGTTACAATTTGTATATGCGACCTAAATCACTCTTAATATGGACACAAATATGTATTTTTTTAAGGAATCCTTTGAATCTGTTTTACCCACTTAGTATATTGCTACTCGAGAGGACGAGACTACAGGACTGTTACTTGCAGACTCCTGCTGCGGCTGCCAGTGCTTTTATCGTTTTTAGAAACATTTTGCACATACCTTCTGCTGCTCTGAGGGAGTTGATTTTTTTATGGTCAAATGATGTCGTTTTAAGGATTGGTTTTACTAATGCAATTGCGCAAGAATGCCCTTTACTATCACGACCCAGAGTAACAGACTGTAAACTTTGAGGCTGGAGGAAGATTTTCCACAACTGTTATTGATTCTCCTTCCTTCGGAATCATTTGCACGTGCATTTTTGCATTTTTGCTGCTTGGTGGTTTGGTCTATTTGCACAAAAGTGTAACCTTTTATGAATTGCCCATATATGGAAGTTTTATAATAACAAATTACGTATGCATTTAACTTGATTGATCCGATGACGCTAAGGGATTTAAATATATATGTGTAATCTTATTATTTTGACATAATTGTGAACATCATTTTGTGTATTCTGCTCTGTCTTTCAGAGGGCCTCGTTAGAGAGCGAAATGTTAATAAAAGAATTGAATTGACCTAAATGACTCCTTTTTTTACAATAAGACCCCTTGCCCGTTAGGGGCACTCTGGCTTTTAAAAAAGCCTCTATGATCTTTTCATTAAAATCCGCAACAGCGCTTTATGCACCAACAGCCACACAGGTGGGAACGGTTTTGTTGGAAAACCATAGTTTTCGAATCGGTAAAGGGCCATTCGGGGTGGGGTACAAGGTTGCAGTAAAGCATTCTAAGGCACCCAGCCCCTTAGGAGTGTTAAACACAGTTTACTATCGAGTGTTCACACTGCTTTGTATGTTTTCGGAGGGTGCGACCAAGTGGAGACTAACCTACTGTGACAAAACGCAGTATTTCAATGCCGTCTCTGGGTTCCAGTGGCTTCGTACTGCAAGCTTCCTTCCCTCACCTTCGCCTGCAGATGGTTAGAGGCGCACACCACAAGCCTCCCTACTACTGCATAGTTCCAAAGCAAGGTGACCTCTCCCCAGCCCATCTAACCGATCTGAAGACTAAATAAGTTGAATCTGCAAAGGAGTTTACCCTTCCTCCCCTGGCCCTCTGCTTCAGATAGTTACAAACATACACAATACGTGTTGTTGAAGGGTGACCTCTCCCCAGCCCATCTAACCGCTCTGAAGTCTTAAGAAGTTGCAATCTGCAACATACTTCACACTTCCTCCCCTGGCCTTCTCCCCGAGCTACATACAAGCATACAAAAAACGGTGGTTACAGGGTTACAGCACAGCTGCAAAGTGGCCTTTCCCAGCCCATCTTACATGTTTCATTCAATGCAAAGTAAACATTTGTAAATGTGACCGAAATTACTCACTTGAAAAAAATAATAACCCTTGCCAGTTAGGAGCAATCCGGCTTTTTAAAGATTGTTAGAGGCGCTCACCAAAAGCAGCACCTCAGCATCAACACAGCACTACAAAAGCACATCACCAATTCAACACCACTAAGAACCACCTCAGCACCACCACCTCAGCATTACTCAGCACCACCCCAGCATTACTCAGCACCACCACCTCAGCATTACTCAGCACCACCGCAGCATTACTCAGCACCACCTCAGCATTACTCAGCACCACGTCAGCATTACTCAGCACCACCTCAGCATTACTCAGCACCACCGCCGCAGCATTACTCAGCACCACCTCAGCATTACTCAGCACCACCTCAGCATTACTCAACACCACCGCAGCACTACTCAGCACCACCTCAGCATTTCTCAGCACCACTCACCACCACTTCACCATTACTCAGCACCACCTCATCATTACTCAGCACCACCTCATCATTACTCAGCACCACCTCAGCATTACTCAGTACCACCTCAACATTACTCAGCACCACCTCAGCACTACTCAGCACCACCTCAGCATTACTCAGCACCACCGCAGCATTACTCAGCACCACCGCAGCATTACTCAACACCACCGCATTACTCAGCACCACCTCAGCATTTCTCAGCACCACCCACCACCACTTCAGCATTACTCAGCACCACCTCAGCATTACTCAGCACCACCTCAGCATTACTCAGTACCACCTCAACCTTACTCAGCATTACTCAGCACCACCTCAGCATTACTCAGCACCACTTCAGCATTACTCAGCACCACCACAGCATTACTCAGCACCACCGCAGCATTACTCAGCACCACCTCAGCATTACTCAACACCACCGCAGCATTACTCAGCACCACCTCAGCATTTCTCAGCACCACCCACCACCACCTCAGCATTACTCAGCACCACCTCAGCATTACTCAGCACCACCTCAGCATTACTCAGTACCACCGCAACATTACTCAGCACCACCTCAGCATTACTCAGCACCACCACAGCATTACTCAGGACCTGGGCACCTCTCGGCATTGTTAAAGTTAGAGCTATTGGCATTGCTCATGACAATTCCGTTTCTTTAAATGTTTTAAAAACAAAAACATAAACAAAAATAATGTCATGAGCAATGCCAATAGCTCTAACTTTACCAATGCCGAGACCATTGCATTGTAAATGCTTGTTAGCATTCTGTGTGCTGTTTGCATTTTGTCTAGTAGTTAATGGGTCCAAGTTAATTATGTTTTTGCAACATGCAATAATCCAAGTTAACCAAATCCTTTAGTTCGAGAATGCAGGATGACATTGTGCAGAAATTAGTAGAACAGAAGTTCATTTTACCTTAATTATGTACAGTTCAAAATTCTAGTTTTGTGACTTGTAGCACTGGACTTTTATCTCTGAATGCCACCAGTATTCAAAATTGATTAATAGGACACCAAGAATATTTTTCAATTTAGCTTTCTGCACTGTTGCTCCCAACTCGACTAAAACAAGGGCCACAGTTGGTAGCGGGCACACTTGATTCTAGATACAATACACTTTATTCACCATGCTGATATCTGGTTACGGTGTTTTACAATAAATGCTGCCACGTCCCAGTTGTAATTCTAGTGCATATTTATTATGTATCGCTGCTCATCCCCTGCCTTGTTCACATGCCCAATTAACCTGGTGGCACGGTACAGTTATGATTCTGTCTTATGTGTTCTATCCTGCAGTCACACTGATTATCACAAGGACACTTTGCGTTCATGCACTGGCAAAAACAACCTATAGTCCTAAAGCAGGACATGCAGAGAAACTTTATGGCATTGCAGTGTCAATAGAAACGGTTCCTTTAGTCTTCCCAAGTCCAGCTCAGAGTAGTCAGTCGTGCAGACATTTATCCAGGCGCTGTCACCTGTGTTTTCTGATGATTCGCGGCACCCTCATTTACAGACCACCCGGACCCCGCACCGTTCGCCATCGTCAACCTTATCGCACCCCACGCCATCGCCTCCATGGACTACATACTCATCGGAGATCTGAACTACCACCTTGACAACCCCAACTCCACCACCCTCCTGGACAACCTCGCCAACATCGCACTGCAACAGCTCGTCACGCCTACCCACAAGGCAGGACACATCCATGACCCCATCTTCGCAGGTGGTAACAACAATCAATTCAGCCACACCTCGCAACCCCCATGGACAGACCACCCCTGCGTATACTTCCACATCGACAAACCCATGCTGCCCAAACCCGCATCACGCCCTCCACGAAGGAACTGGAGCAAAGTCACGGAGGAGCAGCTCAACTCCACCCTCAACCACAATGCCCCCCCCCACCTCAACCGACACCAACCTCGCAGCCAAAGAACTCCAGAGATGGATCTCCACCTGCGCAGACAAGCTTGCACCCCTACGGAACCCTGACTGACAGTGCCCCAGGAAGTCCACCTGGTTCAACGCCGACCTCCAAGAATCCAGACGCACCTGCAGATGCTTCGAGAAGAACTGGAGAAACAGCAAAATGCCCGAAGACCGCACCACCTACAAGAATGTCATGACGGAATACCACCAACGCATCAGATCCACCAAAAGGACCTTCATGCAAAGCAAGACCCTCGCTAACTCCAGCAACTCCAAGGAACCCTACAGCATCATCCAGGAATTCGCCATGCCCGCCAGCGAAACCAAGGACATCACCCCCTCCCAGGCCCTCTACAACAAGCTCCGATCCTACTTCCATCTGAAAATAAAAGAGGCTTTTTTGACAACTTCAACGATCAGACACTAGACTCTGTAACTACCTTCCTCCCCAGCAACGACACCCAGCCCACCATCTCCTCCTGGACCCCAGTCACCACCAAAGACACCGCTTCGAGCATGAAAGGCATCCACGCAGGGGCTCCCACAGACCCCTGCCCACCACACATCTTCCATAGAGCCGCCGCCACCACCATTGCTCCAGAACTTTGATGCACTATTAACGCCACCCTCAAGACCAGCATATTTCCCGACGACTGGAAACGCGCAGAAGTCAGACCCCTGCTCAAGAATCCCTCAGCTGATCCCACAGACCTCAAGAACTACCGTCCCATCTCCCTCCTCCCATTCGCGGCCAAAGTCACTGAGAAAACCGTCAATGCACAACGAACAAAATGAACCGAAGAAAACTTCATCCTCGACACCTCCCAATCTGGATTCCGCAGCAACCACAGCACTGAGACCTCTCTACTTACCGCCACAGACGACATCCGCACCCTCCTCAACCAACGACACACCACGGCCCTGATCCTACTCGACCTCTCGGCAGCTTTCGACCCAGTCTCCCACCGCACACTCATCGCCAGACTCCACGACGCCGGCATACAAGGAACGGCCCTCGACTGGATCCGCTTATTCCTCATCGGCAGAACCACAGAATCAGACTGCCTCCCTTCCTCTCCGAACCCACGGAAATCAACTGCAGAGTACCCCAAGGATCATTGCTCAGCCCCACGCTCTTTAACATCTACATGACCCCCCTCGCCGCCATTGTCAGACAGCATGGACTCGGCAAAGTATCCTACGCCGCCGACACCCAGCTCATCCTCTCATAAAGGAACCCGCCCGCCACCACCAGACTCAACTTCCAGGAAGGAATGAAGGATGTCCCATCCTGGATGAGCAGCAGCTGCCTGAAGCTCAAGTCGGAGAAGACAGAGGCCCTCGTCCTCGGACCCTCCCCCTCTGCATGGGACAACACCTGTTGGCCCACCGCCCTTGGCAGCCCTCTCATCCCCACCGATGACACCCGGAACCTAGGCATCATACTCAACTCCGCCCTCTCCATGACCCGACAGGTCAACGCAGTTGCCTCCAGCTGTTTCAACACCCTCCGCATCCTCTGAAAGACCTTCAAATGGATCACCCAGAACCGTCACCCACACACTCATAACCAGCAGACTCGACTACGGAAACGCCCTCTACACCGGGATCAACAAGGCTCTGCTCTGCAAGTTCCAGACCATACAGAAGACTGCAACTAGACCCATACTTGGCATCCCTCGATAGGAACACATCACCCAACACCTGCGGAACCTCCACTGGCTCCCTGTTGAGAAGAGTTACTTTCAAGATACTCACCCATGTCTACAAATACCACCACAACACCGGACACCAATACCTCAATAAAAGAATCTCCTTCCACGTACCCAAAAAAAAACACCGACCCCGCCCTCGCCGAAATCCCTCGCGTCCACAGAGCCAGAAGAGGTAGAAGAGCCTTCTTCTACATCGCGGCCAAAACCTGGAACGAGCTCCCAGTTGACATCAGACGCGCCCCGTCCCTGAACATCTTCAGGAAAACACTCAAGACATGGCTTTTCAACTGAACGGAGCTGCCCCCCCACTACTCCCAGCGCTTGAGACCCTCACGGATGAGTAGTGCGTTTACAATTCTCCTGATTGATTGATTGATGTTTATTTGATGGCTGTCTCAACTGAAGTCTTTCTGACATTCAGTGCGTTGATGGACTTCTCATCTGTGAGTCCTCTTATTCGGCATCACCGTGTTTTTAAATGCTACCATACAGGTATTTAGCGCGTTGGTAGGTGTTTTTCCCACAGCAATAGTGTATTATCAAATGTTTTTTGCAGATATGCACATAGTGGCAGGAATTCACTTCATGAAGTTACTCATCTCCGATCTGGGAGTGTACTTTATTCATCTGTCTTCATTCTGATAACGCCCCCTTTGTGTGTTCTCTCATGGCGAGTCAGGTTTCCTTTCATCCTGAAGCTTTTATGACATTCTCTACACTGAAATGCCACCGGACCTGTGTGTATTCTCTCGTGTAGTCTCAAACTTACTTTATGGCGGAAGCTAATTCGGCACTCTGTGCACTGGTAAGGCTTGTGGCCTTTGTTTCCTTTCATGTCGAGCACACTGTCTCTTAGACTGAAACATTTCTGACATTCATTGCACTGATAGGGTTTTATTCCTGAATGCACTCTCTCATGTCGCGTCAGACTGTCTTTCTCTCTAAAGCTTCTCTGACATTCAGTGCACTGAAATGGTTTTACGCCAATGTGCTTTCTTTCATGCCGAGTCCGATTACCCTTTACTTTGAAGCTTTTCTCACATCCTGGCCTGTGTGTTTTTTCTTATGTATATTGAAACGGACTTTATCACTGAAGCTGATGAAACATACGGCGCACTGATAGTATTTATGACCGGGTGCATTATCTGATGTCGAGTCAAATTGTTTTTGTGACCGAAACTTTTCTGGCACCCTGTGCACTGATACGTTTTCTTTTCCATTACTTTTCTTCTCCAGAGTGAGATTGGTCTTATGACAGTCAGGGAAAAAATATTTGCTCATATGATTCCCCAGTAAATCTATATCTTATCAAGTACTCGTAAATCTTTACACAAACATGTACTTCGAGGTGCATTGGATGGCAGCTGTAACTTCTCTCCCACACTCTGAACAAATGTTTCTTACTACTACCATTTGTACTATCCTGCACGGAGGCTGTCCTTTTGACTTAAAATGTTCTTAATTGTTTAAGTACTTTGGTAACACCAAATTGATTTATTTAGGATTAACGAGCTTTGATTATCCTTACTCTTATGTGTTTCTAAATCCTTCCTTTAACATCTTACTGTTGTGATGTGTAATGATGGATTGTAGAAGTATCTTCTGCGTTGAGTGGTCCTTTCTCTCCAGTAGATCGTTACCTCCAGGGTAGATCTGGCCTCTAGAAGCAGCTTCCTGTTCTGAGCTCTGCAGAATCTTCTCTTTCCTTGCAACACTTTTGGTGTTAATTCTTCAGGCGGATCCTACTCAATCAATGCTCTGCTTTTCCATCCATGCTTCAGTCACCTATAGAAAGAAATTACATTCAGGTGTTTACGGATGTACGTTATAATGAAGTGCAACCAGGCCTTACTTCAAAAGTATTCTTTCCGTTTGTACTTCGTGGAGACACTAAGCAGCTCAACAGGCTTTGGCGTTTTCATAACCACAATGTGCACATGCAGGTACAATGTGTATAGGATTTGAACTTCTGCACCTTATCCACTTGTTCAAGAAAGTGGAAGGGGCAGACGTTTTTAAAATAGATTTTTATTGAGTGTACAAGTCTGCAAATCCACATTGTGCACTTATCAAAAAGAAAAAACAACAGTAGGAAACCCATACTTATACCTGGTTCCATCCCCCAATGGCCACAAACACTGTGCGGTTCAGGCAACCCCAGGACAATCTTTTGGCTCCACTATCCCACTCACTATTAATAAGTACAGAGCTTATCAGCAAGGGTCGAACATTCCAACCTGGAGGCAATATAGAGAGAAACTGAACATGAACAACTAATGAGCCCCCCAACCTCCCCCGATTTTACCTCAGTAGCTGCAAGGTCTCTCGGGTCATCTCACTCAATCCTGGACCCTGCCCCTTGTGTGATCATACAATTACTCATTTGAATCCTGAGTCTCTGTTACTAGCTGTTTCTGTAGCTGTTGTTAAAATCCCTTTAAGGCCTACAGCCTTGTCCCATCTGCTTATCGCCAGAGTGTTGGGTTCCTGTCCATCTCCCTTCCCCACCAGGTCCACCTGCAGTAGTCCGATCAGGGAACTTCCCCATGCGAGGGAAGGTTACATTCTCATGGAGGTGCACCTCCTACGCGCCTCTCCAACTTGACAACATATGCATCCCAGGTCGTTTTTTCTACTGGTTGACTTGTCTGCCTACTTATGGTGGTGATGATGGTGGTTTTGGTCCAGTGATGACCGCTTCCTCAGGCCTTTGCATCAGAGAGACACCAATGGAGGTTTCGCTGCTTACCAAGCCATTGTTGTTTGGCATTTGTAAAGCTGCAGTGCCTATACCTATCATCGTACACTCCAGCAACATGCATCTGACAGAGCCATCTAGCCCTAGATGCCTTACCTTTGAATTTCCCAGGCATAAGACTGGATTCAGAAGATTTTTCTTCGAGCAATACCCCTGCACGCCAGTAGTTGGCGTCTGATAGCTCCGTGTTACGTCTTCGGCATCATCTGCGCCGTTGTCACATCTGCGGCACCTATATAGGCACCACCTCCGCCAATGATGTCCGTTCTTTTCTTTGCGCGCCAGCCAGCGCAGATCCATGAAGAGAGCTACCCTCTGTCACTTTTTGACAGGCTTGTTTTGACGTTTTGTCGACCCCTTTTTTGTGTGTAGGTTTTTCCTCATGTCTAAGAAGACTTCTGAGTTCAAGCTGTGCGGCGCCAGTCACCATGCCATGTCGGTGACGGGCCCACACCTGGTTTATCTCTGCTGCCTGGAGTGCGATCATGACTTTAAGTTGTGCTCTGACTGCCAGGCCATGGCTCTGAAAGCTTTAAGGTAGCGGTCCCTAAAGCTGCTTGCGGCCAGGTGCTCAGCACCACATCGTCCTCCTTGGAAGTTTCGTTCACGGTCCCGGTCGATAGGAAGGTCCAAGCACCAATCAAGGAGTCCTAAGCTTTTGTCCTTCCATTTGAAGTCACCGAGTCGTCAAGTGAGAAGCACAAAAAATATAAGAAGTCGAAGAGTGCTTTGACATTCCCCATCCGTCGACCAACAACACCGAGGAGTCTTTGCGTTCTAGGCCTCGTTCCTCTGAACCTGCGCCTGAGTCGTCTCCATGTTTACAGGGAGCCGGAGTAACTGAGGCCCAGCTCAAAGAATTTTATGATGCCCCGGAGGCTCCATCGGGGTCAATGCAGGCAGCTTTGACCCAGATGATCTGCCTCATGGATCTGGACCGATGCCGTTATGCCATTGTGACCTTCCCCGGTGCTGTCCTGACACCGAGACTCCCGACTTTGAAACACCCCAAAGCCATTCTCATTCCCGACACCCTGGGGCCAGATCAGTTTCTGCCGATACCGGCGCTGACAAAACCCTCAGGTCCTAGGTAGGTTCCTCACCCTTATTCTGAAGTTCTAGGAATGGAGACAAATTGGGAGAGGTCGCTGGACCCGTTACAAGACCAACCTTATCAAGACATGGACTGGTTCAAGGAATTGGGTGAGGCCAACGGACTGGATACCTCTTCAGATTCTGGCCTACTTTCTGCCCCTACTGTCATGACCTGCAAACCTCCTTCAACTTATATGAACACTGCAATCATCTCCGCTACCATTTCCTAATAAGGCATTCCATATATACATTAAAGATACTGTGTTGATTATGGCTAACAAAACAGAGTAGTTTTGGACCCAGGGGCAATTCTAAAGGGGCATGTGTTCTTTTGTTTTACTTTCTATGTTGTGTTTTTCAGTTGGGCTTTAGAGAGACTACATTGCCCAGAAGCCTGTGCTGCCTCGCAGGGCTCACAGTTTTAGGTCACTGACTGATAGCCCGAACAGTTTCCTGCCACAGTGATTGATGATTCATAGGAAATTCCACCATGACTGTGGTGATTGCTGACTCACATGAGGTTCAACATTAGGCAAGACTGCTCTATAAATATGACCGTGCCCTATCTTCACTGCTTGTTATTCTCCGACATCAGCAGTACAACTCAAAGCCGTGGAGAACTCGGAAATCCTGAGATAGCACAAATAAAAGTGAGCAGGGACAAGTCAGCGCCTTTGAGGAATTGCAGAAAAAGAGCAGAGCGTGATCAGGAAGATGCAGCATCAGAAGCGGTAGAGAATGTCAACACAGCTCCAGGATTCTCCCAAGAACCTCACTTCAGTTGGAGCGGTGGGAGAGTCTTCATCTGGTTGAGCCTATGCAGTTGGCGGAAGTTTAAACAGCGACAACCCACGCTGGCACAACAAACAAAAGGCAAGTGTGGGTCAGTTTGAAACGCGGGTGGGCTCCACTTTTGTACAAATCTTGTTGGCAAAAGAGCAGGTGGGCTCCGCTAAAAACTTGCTTAAATATTTTTGTTCAAATAAACAAAAGATCAGTGCGGAGTGAGGAAACTTCGCTTTAATCAGGGATTGGACAATTCTGTAGACTGTGCAAGTAACAGTAATACAGAGTGAGAAAGCTCCACTATTAGCATACAGGAATTAAGAATAATACTTGTTGTCCGATCACCTGCCTTTTGCCGCTAAACCGGAAAAGGGAGAGTAAAAGCCTTTTCCTGTGCCCTTTCAGCAACTAAGAGTCATGGGGAGAATCCATCGCATTAAAGGCTCCTAGAACAGGTTGAGACTAACTCATTTCATTTTAGGTAAGGTGGTATTAATCACAAGTCTGGATACTAATGAAGTACTTGTATGATAATTGCATTGATTTATACAGTGACTCTTGTGTCTTCCATATCTCCCTCCCAGCTGTCCCCTTCTCCTCCTTTCCTCGATTGATCCTTCCAACTGTCTATGCTTTAATGTCAAGTAGCAGTTGAGACTATCGGGAGGTGGACCCTCATGAGCACTGCCTTGGTCCTGTGGAGTTCGTCTGGCTTGACACCTACGTTGACTACGCAGGGAGCATCATACGCTGTGGTGGTGCAAAGGGCAGCTGAGGTTCTAGACCTTCAGCTCCCTTCCCTGGCAGTCAAGACAAATATACTGACAGAGGTCTTGCAGCCAGGTATCCCAACCTTCGAACCCTTTATGCCCTTCAACAAGGCGTTAACTGATGTCCTACTGGGAACCTGGCCCAAGCTCAGCACAAGGGCTCCTGTGAACAGAATAATCGCACGCCACCATCACCCTGCACCATGCAACCTAAATTTCCTCACCAATCTCCCTACTCCCAAGAGCTTAGTGGTCCAAGCCTCTACCTCCCACAGTGCATTCCCTTCGGCACCCCTGCACAAGGAATCCAAGAGGCTGGACAGTTGGGGTAAGAAATGTTTTTCTTTCGCCAACCTTGCATTGCGGTCGGTGAACACCACATGCCTATTGCGTTGTTACTCCCACTCTGTGTGAAAAACAGTTGCATAAGTGCTGCCACAGGTCCCAGAGGAGGCCCAGACAATCTTCTCCCAAGCAGTATCACACGGGAGAGATGTGGCAAAGTTCGCCATTCATTGTCTAGACACGACCGACTCGCTGGTCAGTGCAATTTCATCAACCGTGGCTGTCTAACGACACGTCTGGTTGGGGACTTCTGGCTTTTCAGGGGATGTCCAGGCCTCTCTCATGGACATGCCATTTGATGGCACCCGTCGCTTTGGAGAAAAGGGAGACATGGTGCTGGAGCGCTTTAAGAACTCACAGGCTACGGCCAAGTCCTTGGGCCACTACGTGGCCAAACGTCCCCGTCTGCCTTTCACCCCTTTTGTGGCTATGGAAGGGGCTTTCTGCTGCACCAGCCATACACCAGTCACAATACTGCATAGGTTCAGCAATCTGTGCACAGCTGTGGGTGCGGTCGTTCCGATCCTGTGGGTTGGGTGTCCAATTGTCTGGTCAGAGCCCACCTCCCTGCAACCTCAGCCTTTAAACCTTCCTAGTCCGGCCCTTCTAGATCATGTGCGGCCAGTTGATGGCAGAATCAGCCATCACCTCCACCACTAGCAGAGCATCACTTCGGACAGGTGGTTTCTCCAGATAGTCCGATGGGGCTTCTCCCTCCTCTTTGAGACTACCACTCCGTCCATGCCTCCAACTTACGACCGGCAGACGTAGTATTGCCTGACTTTTCTTCAGGAGGAAGTTGTGACTCTCTTGGCCAAGGGAGCCATAGAGATGGTTCTGATGCCAGAAGTAGGCCGTTTTTTTCCCTGCTACTTTCTGGTCCCAAAAAAGGACACGGGTCTTCGTCCTATTTTAGATTTGCGGACCTTCAACTACTTCCTCAAGAAGGAAAAGTTCAAGATGCTCACTCTGGCTCAGGAGACTTTCAGTTCACTGTGCTCCCCCTTAGCCTTACCAGCATCCCTTGGGTGTTCACCAAGGTGATGGCAGTGGTCGCAGCTCATCTGTGCAGATCAAGCGTGCTAGTCTTCCCCTATCTCGACGACTAGCTGTTGAAGGCGTGCTGGCCCTGTCTTATCCCACCTCCAGACTATGGCTAACCTCCTGCATTCGCTGAGGTTTACTATCACAGTGCCAAAGTCCCACTTGACTTCCTCTCAGGTGCTCCCTTTCATCAGAGCTGTTCTGCACGCAGTGAAGTTTCGGGCAAATCCTCCTAAGCGGCGAGTCCAGGATATTCAGGCTATGATGCTGATGTTTCAGCCTCTCTTCTGGATTTCGGTGAGAAATACTCTGAGGCTGCTGGGCCTCATGGCCTCCTGCATTCTGCTAGTGACACATGCCAGGTGGCATATGCAGGCTCTGCAGTGGAACTTGAAGTTCCAGTGGGCACATCATCAAGGGAATCTATAAGACATGGTCCAGATCTCGGAGGGAACTTCGCCGGACCTGAAGTGGTGGCTGACCAAATGCGATTTGGTCTGAGACAGACCCCTCTCCTTTCCTCAACCAGACCACACAGTAGTAACAGATGCATCACTCCTGGGATGGGGCAGCCATCTGGGAGAGATGGAGATCAGAGGACTCTTGTCTCCAGAGTCCACATCAACTTGCTGGAGCTCCAAGCGATTTGCTTAGCATTGAAAGCCTTTCTTTCTTTCTTCAATCACGGGAAAGCTGGTTCAAGTGTACACAGACCACACCACTGCCATGTGGTACTGCAAAAAATAGGGCGGGGTGGGGTCGGGACCCTTTGTCAAGAGGCCCTTCGTCTCTGGACATGTCTGGAACAGCAGGTGAAATCCCTGGTGGTTCAATACCCAGCAGGTTCTCTAAATGCCAGGGTGGATGAACACAGCTGTTGATGCCTAGCGGATCACGAATGACGTCGTTATGTGGAGGTGTCTTAAGGTCTCTTCCAACAGTGGAGAGAGCCTTGGTTAGATCTGCCTCCACCAAAATCGTGCAATGTCAGCTGTTTTGTACGCTGGAGTTTTCAACACTTTTTGTCTCGAGTGGAACTCCGGCCTCCTATACGCCTTTTCGCCCATTCCACTCCTGTCCAAAATGCTTAAGAAGATCAGGACTGACTGGGCCCAAGTAATTCTTGTGGCTCCAAAATGGGCACGGAGAGTCTGGTATCTAGAGCTTCTTCAATGGAGCATTGATCCTCTGATCAGGCTGTCTTCTCTGGGGATCTTCTGTCGCAGCAGGAGGGGAGGGCCCTCCACCCGAATCTGTCAACTCTACGCCTTCTTGTGTGGGGATTGAGCCGCGGCAGTTGATAGCATTCAACCTTCCTCCTGAAGCTTGCAATCTTATTTTGGCGGCCAGGTGGCCCTCCACCAAGACTGTATATGCCTGCCGGTCGACCAAATATGTAAAATATTGTACAGAAAGGCCTACTGATCCTCTTTCTGCTTCCCTCTCTCAAGTTTTGCTTTTTATTTTGACCCTTGCCCAGCAGGACTCTGCACTGGGAGCTCTCAAAGGTTACCTTTCGGCCCTGTCTGTCTTCCTGAGGCTGCCAGACAAACGCTCATTATTTAAATCTCCCATTCTAAATAGATTCCTCAAAGGGTTTGTACATATGTTGCCACCTTCCCCTTCCATTATGCCTCAGTGGGACCTTAATTTGGTTCTCACCTTCCTGATGTGTTCTCCATTCGAACCTCTCCACAGGTGCCCTCTCTGGCTACTTACCATCAAAACAGTCTTTTTAGTGGCACTCACTCCTGCCAGGACAGTGAGCGAATTGCAGGCTTTGGCATCCAAGCCTCCTTACCTGACAATATTCCCTCTGCACCCTCCTAAAGAGGAGTGACTCCACCGTCTGGACCCAAAAAGAGTGTTGTCGTTCTACCTTGACCGCACTAAAGAGTTCCGGGCAGACAACCAACTTTTTGTGGGGTACGTTTGAAATAAGAAAGAGGAGGACCATCTCGCGATGGGTCATCCTCTAGATCAAAATTTGCTTTGCTCTGGCCAAAATGTAGCCTCCTGAAAGCTTAAGGGCTCATTCCACCAGAGCTAGTGCTGCTATCACAACGTTGCAACGTGAAGTTCCAGTCCTCAACAGTGTGGGAATCCCTGCACACGTTTACTAAGTACTACGGCCTGGACAGTCAAGTCTGCAGGGACAGCTTTTTGGCTGCTCCGTCCTGCGGGACTTCTTGGTCTAAACTTGTCCGCAGTCATTCTTCCGGGGTGGTATTGCTTGGGTATCTATTCAAAGGTAAGGAATCTGTGGCTAGATGTCTCTATCAGATGGACAAGTTACTTAACTTCGGTATCACTTTTTTTGGTATGAGATCTAGCCGCAGATTCCTTACAGACTCACTCATCCTCCCTGCACTGCGGACAGGTTTCCAGGGTCAGGGCTGATCCCTTTCAGAGCCCTAGTTGTTCAGAAATACACCAATGTCCATGCACTTAATGGCTCTGCGATTCTGGCAAGGAAAGAAAAGAAAAGTAACTGATGTCGGTGCACCAAGGTGGTGCCTATATAGGTGATGCGCACGTTGAAGACGAAGTCCCGCATAGCCAACTGATGCCACCTACTGGCGCCCAGGGGTATTGCTTGAAGAAAAATCTTCGGGATACAGTCTGACGCCTGGGAAATTGAAAAGTAAGGATGATAGACATACCACTGCCACTTTAGAAATGCCAAATAATGATGGCTTCGAAAGCAGTGAAACCTCCATTAGTGTTTCTCTGATGCAAAGGCCTGAAGAAATGGGCAACGGCGGACCAAACCAACACCATCATCACCACAAGTAGGAAGACGGGCCTACCAGTAAGCAAAACTATCTGGGATACGTATGTTGACAAGTTGGAGAGGTGCATAGGAGGCGGACCTCCATGAGAAATTAACCTGCCCTCGCATGGGGAGGTTCCCTGATCGGACTCTGTAGGAAGCTGGCTCTGTATATACAATACCAAAGTAAGGTATAGTGTGCACAGAGTCCAGTAGATCCCCAGAGGTATAGCAGTGGCTAAAGTAGATAATACCTTACTGTCTTTTGTGGTAGTGTGGTTGAGCCGTCCGGCTTATCAGAGGGTAGTGTTAAGCATTTGTTGTACGCACTCAGGCAAGAAATGATGTCACACACTCAAAGACAGAATCCAGACCAATTGTTTGTCCAAAAGTTGTTACTTTGTTATTTGTATTACTAGAATCAAGATTTACTCAGTAGCAGGTAAGTGATACTTCTCTTACAATGTTACATTTCACAATACAGTGTGCACTGGTTTTGTGAGGAAAGCTGTCATTTGCTGCTTATTTGACTAAGTGCTAGTAGCGTGTGAGTGGGGCTACGTGCTGCACTTGTTTTACTTTAATTTTTTAATACCACTGGATCTGGGGTTGTTGGGCTCACGCAGTCTTGCGTTGTTTTATCGTTTAAAATAAACTTTCTTACTGTATTTTTCTTCTGTGTCACTCTCCTTCCCGGTCCACCGCAGCTTGTGCTGATTGCGTGGAGGGAGTCTTCGGCGGATTAGCAGCCCGTTCTCCTCACTTCCGGTGGCACGATCAGCGTCGGCCATCTTGGAAGGGGCGGACTAGTCTTCTTTTCTTGCTCTGCTGCACTGCACTATAAAAGGAGCACTATGGCGCTGCCCCGCCAAAGGCAAGCCTGTCTGCGCCCGTCCACGCCAGTACGACGCCAGACATGCTGTCTCTTCTAGGAGGGATATTGTGAACTACACTCGGGAGGACTTGGTGCAGTTTAGGACCTTTGGGAGTGGGTGTAAGCTGACTTGTGGGTTTGTTGTTGAGGGCCCTTTCTGCTGTCCATTATGTGGCTTTCAAGCCACACTTACTCTGCCCCTGCGCCACTGCCCGTCTAAGCCCGGGATGCATACGAGCATATTGAGTCTTAACTGTCGCTCATTAGTCAAACACCATGCAGATATTTTTGACCTGCTAGAGGAGGCTTCCCCGGATGTTCTCTTTCTTACGGAGACATGGCTCTCTGATGCCTCAACAGCTGAACCCGGCCTTGAGCTTCCTGCAGGCTATAGTATTCCTTCACTGAATAGAGCATCTAGTGGTGGGGTGGGGGATAGCGAAAATTTTTAAATCTTGCTATCCATGCTCCTTTATTAAGCAGTCGGTTATCGGCTGTGAGAGTGCACATTTTAAGGTCACCTTGAGCCCGAATTATACTCTGTCTGGGCTACTTGTGTACTGACCTCCAGGGCCTTCCCTAGGTTTCAGGGAGGCCCTTGTAGACATGGTCAACACACTGGCAGTCAACACCGCTAACTTCACGGTTTTGGGGGATTTGAATCTCCACTTGGATAATACCGAGGACACTGATATAGCGAGTTTTGTAGCTGACCTTGCAGCGTGTCAACTACTGCAGTTGGTCGTAGGCCCCACGCATAGTGCGGGACATTTATTAGACCCCGTTTTTACGAATGTATCTCAAGTTACAATGTGTGCACCCATTAGGATGGGATGGACGGACCATTTCCTGATCTCTTTGTTCCTTCTTGGAGTCATCCCTGTCCAGTCCGAGGGTCGGTTGACCTCGTTGAAACGGCCCTGGCACAAACTGGATTGGGATCAATTTGAGGTTTGTCTCTTGGCTACCCGGACAAGTTTGCCAGATGACTCCAATGAGGCATATAGGCTATTATCAGAATGGATAAGGCATCCATTAGACAGTTTAATCCCCATGAAAAGATCAGTTAGCCGTAAAACCAAAACAAGACCTTGGTTTAAGGCTGAATTAGTTGATATGTGTAAGGGATGCAAGAGACTTGAGCGGATTTGGATAAGAGATTTCAGCCCAGCAGCTAAAGACATCTATCGGGCAGCAATTAAAAGATACTATAAAGCCATATATCAGGCGCGAGCAGTTTTTCTCTCCAACCAAATCCGTGAAAGTGCTAATCCCTCTAAGAGTATGTTTTCTATACTTGCTAGTCTGCAATCCCAGCAAACGCCGGGTCTACCATTAAGTCCAACAAGCAGTGTGAGGAGCTGGTCACGTTTTTTGTAAAAAAAAAAAAGGTGGATGATATCTATAGATCCTCCCCCATCACACACAGTAACGGGCCGCTGGCACCTTGTTGTCAACGACTAAATACCCTGCACACCTTTCCACCAATCTCGGCAGATCAGTTGATAGTACTGTGCAATAGGATCAAGTCGGGCTCCCCAGCTGATCCTCTCAAACCAGACCAATTTAAGACGGTACTGCAGACTATTTTACCCTCCTTGAATCAGGTGATCAATAGCTCCCTTAGTACAGCTACGGTGCCCAGGGCCCGGAAACAGGCTAAAGTAATTCCGTTACTTAAAAAACCTGCGCTTGATCCAACAAAGTCAGAAAGCTATCGTCCTATCTCTCTGCTTCCTTGGGCAGCAAAGATCACAGAGGCATGTGTGAACTCCCTCCTGTCGGATTTTCTTACCCGTAATAATATACTGCGCCCCTCTCAAAGTGGTTTCAGGCCAGGTCACAGCACGGAGCCAGCTCTCCTGGCTGATACAGAACGTCTTTGGTCAGCCATGGATGAGGGGCAAACGTCGGCGCTGAGCCTGTTGGACTTGAGTGCCGCGTTTGACACGGTGTCGCATGAAATTCTGTTGAGACGCCTTGTGGAGGTGAGAATCACGGGCCTGGCATTAGAGTGGCTTGCCTCATTTCTTCATGAGAGGTCATTCTCGGTATCTGCCCTCCTGTTTGCTTCTGGTGAATACTGCATCAAACATGGGGTGCCACAGGGTTCCTCCCTCAGTTCTCTACTATTTAACATCTATGTTCAACCTCTGGCTGCTGTAGCCATGAGTAGGGGCCTGACCATGGTCTCATATGCTGACGACACTCAGTTAGTGGTGGCACTCTCTAATAACACCGAGCAGGACGCCCTTAAGTTTCAGGGCGACCTTGCGGCAGTGGCCGAGTGGATGACTGCTAACTGCCTCCGACTGAATTCCAACAAGTCGGAGGTACTGTTGGTAGGTAGGGACCATGGTCTGTGGAGTGATCTCTGGTGGCCAGCCAGTCTGGGCATGCCCCCTTTCCCGAAAAAAGCAGTAAAGAATTTAGGGGTCAGGTTAAACTCTTCTCTAAACTATTGAGTCCAAACTAAAAAAACAGCAGGAACCTGCTTTGGACTGCTACGGGGGCTCAGACCACTGCTGGGCTTTTTTGATGCCTCTACACGTCAGGTCATTATTCAAGCGATGGTTTTGTCCAGACTTGATAATGCCTGTTCCCTCTATTTAGGGTCCAATAAAGGGGAGGTTCAGAGACTGCAAAGGACACAAAATGAAGCAGCCAGAACACTTCTAGGCCTGCGCAAGTTCTGCTCTGTGTCCAGCGCCATTTGCCGTCTTCATTGGTTACACCCGTGGCCAGGCTTATTGAATTTAAGGCCTTATGTACCACTTTTAAGGTTCTGAAATCTGCTACCCCTCCTTTTCTGGCCAACCTTCTTTCACCATATGTTCCATCACGGCCCCTCCGGTCACAGGGCCAGCATTTGGCAATGGTTCCACAGATACGAAGAGTTTGGGCCGGTGGCCACTCTTTTCGTTATAGAGCTGCCACTTTATGAAACACACTCCCTGTGCAGATTTGTGGTCTTAACAATTACTTAGATTTTAGGAAGGCCATCAAGACTTTTCTCTTCCCCCTTATCCTATCAGCGCTGGGACGCCCCTTTGCTGGGGCAGCTGTTGCGCTTTATAAGATTTTAACCTAACCTTTGTGTGATTATTCAAATTACTTTTGCAGTCATGAAAATGGGTTGTAAGCTGTTCAGAACACTTAAAATTACTTTCAGATTACTTTGTAGTCACTTTTCTAGTTTGGCATGAAACAAACTAGTAAGACTGTTTAAGCAACACACGACATCAGCAAACAGGTTAACTCTCTTAAAAGCACTAAGCTACTTTTGTTGCAGTACAAGGCAGTTCAACAGTAAAAGAATTTCCTGAGAAAACCCACCATACAATCCGATGGAGAAAAACAAAGTGTTAGGTTTAGAGGTAAGTAAACAGTTTTGGGAATAGAGTTTTTGGGGGTAGAACCAAAGTTCCCAAGGTTCAGGGTGGCAATCAATGGGCACCACCAGTGGCATTAGGGCGGCCGGGTGCAAGGTGCCAATGTTAGCCAATGGGGCTAGGGGGCACCTCAGTTTGGGGCTACTCACAGGCAGGCCACTCAGTCTTGGGAGGCAAGCTCCTAGGTTTAAGGTAAGGGTAAAGAGGGTCCCAGGTTAGCACCAAATCCACACCATCAGCCGCCGGGTGCAGGGTGCTTAGGCGATGTCTGGAGCCCAGTGCTCTCCTATGGAGGATGCCGGTTGAAGAGAAAGACTGCAGGCTGGAGCTAGAAGATTGGAAAAAGGTAATGGAAGCTGAACATGAAAAGATGTTTTACACTATCTGTCGGGCACCTTACAACTCGGGGGCTGCAGATGCAGGGTTGTCTTTTCGTGTCGGGTTATTCTAACCGGTTCTGGTCGCAATCAGGGGGACCCTTCAGGATGAGGCTGCAGGTGTCAAGGAGAAGGGCGGAGGTGGTTGTCCAAAGCTGTATCACAGGTCAGGATCATCAGGGGGGACCTCGCTGGGGTGTTGTGCTACTCGTACTCAGGCCGTGGGCGTTGAGTGCAGAGTGGTGAGGACTTGCGGATCAGGCTAGATCTGGGGTCCTGGATTGGGTTGCTGTTGGACAAATCCATGTCCACGGGAGATCAGAGTTCTTTGGAAAGGCAGGGCAGGTCCCCAGAGTTCTTGGAGCTTGCTGGCTGCAGGACATGCTGGTTTCAGCTTGCAAGGGCTCCCGACCAGGAGAGAGGCAAGTAGGGCTAGTGCCAAAGGAGTTGTTGTATAGTAGCCATTGGGTTAATGTCCCCCTGGATGACTACACCCTTAGAGTGCTCACCCCATGTGGGGGGTTGGCACCATCCCTATCCCTGATTGGAGAGTGCATGCCATCCGCAAGATGGTGAGCACTGAAGAGTGGGCTTCACCTTGCCTCCCCCCACCTGTGGGGTGGTGTTGGCAGAGGTGGGCACACTTTCTGGGCTGTTCCACTTTTTCCCCACCTGTCTTCCAGCCGAAAAGGGGGTGAGACAGGAGGGGGCCTGCTCCTGATAGCAGGAGAGGCTGGAGGTCTCTTTGCAAAGGCAGCAAGGCCTTTGAAGCTCTCCTGCCGCAGATGCTTGCCTGACCTGGGGGAGGTGTGAGCACCCCGCCCAGGAAGGCTCCCATCCCAGCGGTCCAGAAACCTGTCTGTAGGTGTCAGACTGGTGGTCTTCAGTCAGAAACCCACCAGAGGCTGGTTTAGTTCAGGGCTTCCCTCTAGAAGGGGCCTGTGTCCACTGCCTGTAATAAAAATGATGCATAGACATCATGTGACTCCAGGAGTTGTGCGCCATATGGCCTCAAAATTCTGTTGCTTCTGGTATACGCCATACTGTTTTATAACAAAACAGACCCAATCTATTAAGTACAGAGATTTTTTGAGTACTGTGTAACAACAGGGATTGAGAGGTTGAGAAAGTGGCTCTGTATATACTGTTCCTTAATAGGTACAGGGTGTACAGAGTCCACAGACCCCAAGGGTTTAACAGAGGTTAAAGTTAGATATAACCTTACTCTCCAAAGTGGTAGCCTGGTCGAGCAGCAAGGCAGTATCAGAGGACAGTGTAAAGCATTTGTTGTATACACTCAGTCAGCAAATGGTTCCACACACTCAATAACTGAACTCTAGGCCAATGGTTTGTATATAAAAAATATATGCTTGTTTTATTTTAGAACCAACACTTGGAATTAAAATATACTTTCTCGACAGGAGATGTTTCATAAAAATACTTTTGTATATGCAATAGACTTTTTAGTAAACAGTTACAAGTAGTTGCAGTAGGCAACTCTATTTCTAAACACAATACATTGAGCTCAATGATAAATTCAAATGATATGCAATAGATTACTTTTTAGATTACTTTTGTAATTCCAGGCCTGGATCCTAGATCCAGTCCTGGGTCAGTTCTCAGAATCAGCTGTTGAAAGTCGACTTTGGTACTGTAATGATTTTTAACTAATATTTAGCTATTTCAAAAGTTAGCACTTAAAAAATATTTCAGAGCAAACAATCAATGATTCCCTATGGAAGGAAATGTAGGTTACAGGTACAGTAGGTTATCGTTACTTTTGTAATCCAGTACTGGGTTTCTGGACTCAGTACTGGGACCTTTATCCAAAACAGGTAAGTAATTACGTTTTCAGATGTTATACGATTTTTGATGAATATTTAGAAATTGCAGGAATCAACACTTAGAAGAAATTTCACAGAAAAGCAGTCAATGGTTTCCTATGGAAGAAAAATGAGTTAAAGGTAAGTATAGTTGTGGGTACTTTTCAGAGTCAGTGCTGGGCACCAAGATCCAGCACTGGGAGTTCACCTAAGAGCAGGTGAGTAAATTCGTTTTTGTCACTCGGCTGATTTTTGGTGATTATTTGAAGATTTGAAAAGTCCACACTTAGAAGAATTTTCAAGAAAAAGCCAGTCAATGTTACCCTATGAGGAAAATGAAGTTAGCGGTTTAAGGGTAAGTACTCGGCTGGCAGAGTTGAAGTTCTGGGCATAGACTCAGGGGTCCCCCAGTGTCAGGTAGGTACAGTTAGTTCACCCAGAGCGGTTTCAGGACGGTCGGGTGCAGAGAGAGTTAGGCCCAATGTTATCCTATGAGGGATAGGGGGGCCTTGGTTGGTGGCTGCTGTCTGGCAAGCCACGCGGCTGTGGGAGCTGGGCTCCTGGTCACTTACTCAGGGCAAGTGGGGAAGTAGGTTAGAGTAGAGTTTTCACTGCCAGGGCCACTCGGGCAGCTGGGTGCAGGGTGCTTTTGATCCCTATTCTTCCAATCATATATATAAAAAGCATGAGTTATCATTACCCGTTGTCAGCCAATGTTTCTCATACCAGCTCGACAGCGTATCACCTATATTTGTCCGTTATATATAGATTAAAGGGTATTTATGATGCTATCATTTTTATCCCTTTTCTTCATTCAAAACTGAGCTCAGGCTACTTTCGCTAACTGGCAATAAGCATTTTTACACACACAGTAGCGTATAGCGGAGTTTTACACCGGACCGAGGTCCATAACTCCCACATAAACATCCCTTTAACTCGAAAAAGTGAATGTGCCCAAGCCCGTATCACTCCCTCACTCATACATCTCACCGCGATAAAGTGGCATCCCGAGCTTGACGACGTGTTATGCATCTGGGAAGGTACTGAGGACGATTTGTTGCTCTTTTTGAATAGATTAAATACACTAGATCAAAGCCTTAGATTCACCTGGACTTACAATCGCCAGTCTGCGACCTACCTGGATCTCGATATCCGGGCTGAACAGGGGCAATTAACAACGAAGCTACTGTGTGTATATAACGGACAAATATAGGTGATATGTTAGACGTTTGTTGGATCGGATTGGGTGAAAAACTGGTTTCTGATCTAGGGCGTTTATGAAATCTCTTTACAGAATGCCCAAAGTATAAGAGGGCTTGTGAAACATAGGATCACTGCAACATTTACAGTACCTGTTTGATACGCTGTCGAGCTGGTATGAGAAACATTGGCTGACAACGGGTCATGCTTTTTATATATATGATTGGAAGAATAGGGATCATGTGGGATTGTGTCCTGGCACTCAGTGAGTAACAGCAAGAACCCTTTTATTTTATGTTTTGCGGTCACATATAGTTCAGTACAAAATGTGCTGACAAGGTGAATGAAGTCCTGTTGCCCTGAAGAAATTGCTGTAAAAGTAAGGCAATGAAACATGTCGGCTCATTGGCTTCGTGTCTGTTGAAATACAGCACTTTTTATTTTTGAATTGACCCATTAGCAGAGAATAAAATTGTGGTAGTCATGGTTCTTTATCAATTTTAAGTCAGGACTATGGTGCGTGATATTCACATATTTTCACCTTTTGTTTTTCTTGGTTTCTGCTGCTCCAGTTTTCCAGTTTTCTTTGAGCGAGGCGGCAACCTATGATGAGAAACGTGGCAGCGCTGGTGATGATCCAACCAGTTTCAGCCCGCTAAGGTGTTGCGCACGTGAGGTGCTACCTTGTTCTGCACATATTTTTCTTCACTGATTGCCACGGTGTGGGGTGCTATACCTTTGTGATTAAAATATTTTTTTTCACATATTGGCATTTTTTTTTAACACAGTGATTGCTATATTGGTTTAGGGTTCTTGCAATCTTTTTATAAATCAGTACAGATCCTGGTAAATCAGGAATCCACCCCACGAATTTAGATAATTGGGGGTGGTTGTGAAGAGGTTAATCTGATACCTCTCAATCCCTGTTGTTACACAGTACTCAAAAAATCTCTGTACTTAATAGATTGGGTCTGTTTTGTTATAAAACCGCTTTGAGTGGGGGATGACCCAATCTTTTTCTTTCCCCTGTAGCTCCCTGTTGTTATGAGATACGCCATACTGTATCTGCTGGTGGCATAACAATCTCTCCAGAAGATGAGCTTCTGTTACTTCTAGTGTACACCATATTGTATCTACTCATGACTCCGGATAACCCACTGGACTAGAACGACTCTCGCCAGGGTTAGTGGCACTGGCCCCCTTCAGCCGCCTGTGGAACAGCTGGGGAAATGGACCTTGCTAAGGGATGTGGAAGGCTCCCCTAGGACATTTGGGGAGTGGCCCTTAAATCAGCTGACAGAGAGGTCAGGAGGCTCTGAGACCTGATGGATGGCTGCAGAAAGGCTGCATACGATGCACCAAACAATAGAATACAATACCAGGAACCAAACAGAGGGCAGAAAATCCAGCTCCCCACGAAAAGCTCCCCTTTAGAAGCAAGAAGCACTGAAGAATCTTCTCCTAGTGGCTAGGACTTGCCACCAGGAGTAAAATAACACCAAATGTGTTCAAATTGGCCCAAGTGTGCCAGAAAAACAGGTCTGCAAAATCTAGCATCCTGAGAAATGATAGAGCGCATGACACTCCACTGCAAGATCTCCAAAATCCACGTGCGCCGTGGAGGTCGTCGCATCTATTTTCTATTATTTTATGGGGAGGGGACATGCATTTGCCCCTACTCTGATTCAGTGTGCCTCCAGCGAGCCCCAAATCCCAGGGGGCTGGCACAAGTTATTATACTGTCTGTATTCGAGAGGTGTTCTTACCAGTTCCTGGTCGTGAGATGTACATTTTTATCTTGTAGGAGTGTGTTATTTGAACGTACGTTTTGGAACATCGTTACTGCACAGTTTAAAAAATGCCCTGCTATCCCCCATCCTTTTTGCGCTAGCGCTTGAACCATTGGCAGCATGGATCAGAGGAGACCCTATAGTGAGAGGAATAGATGTGGGGAAATGGGAAGGACGTATATCGCTGTACGCTGTACGAAGTCGATATCTTACTTAATGCGGGTAAGCCCCGACAGACATTTCATCGGCTTCTGAATATTATCTAAATTTTTGGCACCTATTCGGGCTATCAAATAAATTGGGATAAATCCCTAATTTTTAACCTTGCCGGAGAACTTCTCCCGCTTACCTCTAACTGTGCGGCGTTGACGCAACAGGACAAGTTTAAATATCTGGGTATTTGGATCTCACATTCCTCTGAGGAATTCTTACGCATGAATACTCAGGGGCAGCTGACAAGGCTCCGCGACGACATTGCCCATTGGTGGCATCTCCTCATCACTCTTATGGGGAGAGACGTATTATTTAAAATGATGGCCCTCCCCCGCCTGTTGTATGTGATACAAAACACGCCGCACAAATTTCCTGATACTTTTTTTCGAGCTATTGATGGGGAACTACGAACCCTGCTCCGGGGCGCCACGGATAGCGCTCCACAAGCTTCAGGGAGGAGTGTATGAGGGCGGGCTTGCGATGCCAGACGCCAGGAAGTATACTTGGCATCTCAACTTCTGAGTGTCAATGGTTGGGTCTTTGTGCTGCTGACTGAGCCCGCATGTAGAGTGGATAGGCAAGCGCTGGGAGCAAAGGGATATCCGCCGACCCTATAACAGAATAGAGGGGGCAGAGGGCTTCCCTTGCACACTCAGACGGTGCTGCGAGCATGGCACACTGCCACCAAGGCGCTTGGGTGGAAGGGCATGTTAACCCAAGAGACTCCCCTATGGCACAGTGACGGGTTAAGCGAGGTAGGGAAGCTTGAGGGATTCCGCTCCTGGAGCTGCATAGGCATAGACACACTGGGGGACATATGGAGGCGGGATCGGATGCTTACATTTAGTGAATTACAAAAAGATTACCACTTGGTAGAGACGGAACAATACCGATATATCCAACTGAACCATGTGCTTAGATGTCATATCTAAGATGGGGACATTATACCAGAATACGCTCCGTTAGAAGACCGGCTGTTATTAGACCCTGTCCCCGACAAAGCCATCTCCCTTACTTACAGGAAAATAGTGAACAACTTACCTGACCCTCTCTGGATGCTCCGGGCGAGCTGGGCACTAGATATTGGTCTGTTGGAGGACGACGACTGGCAGCAGGCTATACAGAGCCTCGGAGATATAGCAATACGGGTCAGATTTCGATTCATCCAATTGCGAATTTTTCGCAGGACATACAACTCCTGCACACTTTTGCATAGGATTGGGCATGCAGACTCTGAACTATGTGTGCGGGGCTGTGGTTTACCCGGCACGTTCTTCCACACTCTATGGGAATGCCCGGTGATACATCGATACTGGACAAGGGGGGCTGGTGTGCTGACCGGGGTGTTGGGCATACACATACAACCAGAGCCATGCTGGCTCCTGCTGGGCGTTACCGGGTAGGATTGATGGCCAATACACTCAAAACTCTGGCTAATACTAGCTGCGGGGGTGGCTAAACACAACATTGCACGGCTGTGGGGTGCAGGAACGCCTCCCAAATGATCAGACTGGAAGGCAGATATGGACTGGTGTATGAGAGCAGAGGCTGGTGCATGAGAGCAGAGGCTGCCCTAAGAAGTGGGAAAATATGGAACCCCTGGGGGACATATAGAGCTTAACAATAACGAGACCGGATGGGGGAAGCATAGACACAAAACGTCTCTCGAGGGGGAGGTTGACCTGCTTGGGATTCATACACATTACTGATGTGTCCACGACAGTGCCCCTGCGGGATGTAATCTGTACTTCACATGTCGACATGATGTATGTTGTGTATCTGTCTGGAACTGGTCTTGTTTCCTTTTCTGTGTGTTTAATAAAAATACTTGACAAACAAAAAATGCCTTGCTCTCCTCTGCCGCTTGTGTCTGGGTCGTGCCGGACCCTGTTGTGACAGCTGTGCATGGCCCCTTCTTCAAGCTCCTGGTTGATGCTGTAGCTTACGCATGCCGCGTGACACCATTTCCGACGCAGTTTTCTTCAGATTAATGTACTTTTCTTGCAATTCTAGCCAATTCACGCTACGTATGCACGTTGCGTGCTGCCAGTTTTTGTTATTTTGTTTATTCCGTTTCCAATTGTCGATTACTGTCGGCGTTGTCTCTGAAACCTGTTGCATTCTTGTCAGCGCACATCTGTAAGGTATTGTGTGAGTTCTCGCCTCTTATATTTTTGCCGCATTCAGATGTCTTTTTTTTTTTTACATCGGTTCCATCTATTTGGGGATATTTATTTCTTGTGGCAAATTTTAAGTGGCATATTTAAGGCACTGTTATTCAGTTCTTTCTTTTTTATTTTTTTTTATTTTTTTTTTATAAAAATTTTATTGTGCAGAGAAAAAGGGTACAAGCACGGGCCTACAACCTCCTGGGCCGGCCGCTAGTATGCAGAAATGATCAGGCAGTTCAAAAACAATGACTGGCCCGCAGGGGCTCCGCTAAATGACAGGAGATCAAGCTGCACATAAAGGAAGTCAGGATACACCCTTTTTACATAACTATCAACCAAAGTAAAGAAAAACAAAAAGCAAGGCGAAAAACATTGAAAGGGCGTCTAACCATAGCAGAGGAACTCCACATAGGACCACCCTAGGGTGGTCAATAAAAGGGGGGTCTGAGAGGGAGGGGGGGGCCACGGGAAAACCAAATCAATACTCAGATGAACAGAGTAAGCAAGGAACCCTCAAGGATCAGGGGGACAAGGCAACCTCAGACGTATCCACCAGGGGGGGAGAACAGATAGTCCCTCGATACACATTCCACTGACCCCAGATTCTACCCCACGCCCCCGGTTTACCACGAGCCACATACACCGTCTTCTCCCTGAACATGCACCAGTCCATGTTCTCCTTCCATACGGACACGGTGGGAGGCCGTTGGGAACCCCAAAGCTGCGCAATATCTCTCTTTGCGATCATGTTCCCAAGGGCCGCCCACCGAGCCTGGGCCGCATTATAGTCATTGGGCTCCCACACATTCAGAACACATCGGCGCACCTCCGGCAGCAGAGCGACCCCAGTGACTAGTTTCATAACATCATGCACCTGGCGCCAATATTCCGCCACCTCGCGGCACTCCCAGAGGATGTGGAGAAAGGTGGCACTGAGCCCGCAGCCACGCTTACAGAGCCCGTCGTCAGAAAACCCCATCGAGACCAAACGGGGACCCGTCACATAGACACGATGGAGAATCTTAAGCTGGACCAGACGGAGACGGGCCGGGATGGCAACCTCCTTAGGGGATGACAGCGCAGACTGCCAGTCCTCGTCGTCCAACTCCACCCCATCTCCCGTCCATGCCTCCCGAAGACGCACCAAGAGATCCGCCCGATTATTTATTAGTTTTTTAAAAATCAGGGAGATAGTACTGTCGGGGACGTGTCCGTCGAGTATATGGTCCTCGAGAGGCGAAGAAACAGGGACCGTGGTCCCCTCCCCAAAGACCGAGAGTAGGGCGTGCCGAACCTGGGCATAGCGGAAGAACTCCCTTTCACTAAGCTCGTACTCGCTCTGAAGCGCCGCAAAGGATTTAACCGCGCCTTTAACCCATAGGTCCCCCACTCTGCTAATGCCGATCGTATCCCAGTGCTCAAAGCCTTTCGTTGTCCAGAGGCTTCCCAAGCGCTCAGAGGCGAATAGAGGAGTAGCACACGTTAACCGCTCACTCCAGCCCACAGCTACATTCGCCGCCTTCCACACACGTACCGCAATCCTAGTAGGGCCCGTGAGGGTCCTTCCGGCAGATCGAGAGTAAAGCGCTCTGTTATAGTTACCGCCGGGAAGCAGGAATTTATCCATCTCATATGCCGGGTTCGAGCCAGGAGCGTACGTAGCATGGTTAATGGCAGACAGCTGGGAGACCCAATAGTACCTTCTAATGTCAGGAAGCGCGATGCCCCCGTCATACCAGGGAAGAGTCAGCTTTGCCAAGGCGATACGCGCACGACCGTCCCAAACCAGTTTCCTCTGCAAACTCTCCACCTCCCTAAAGTAGGCCGCCGGAATGATATCGAAGGAGTTCTGGAGAGCGTAAAGAAATCTGGGAAGGGACATCATTTTAAACAGTGCTGCGCGACCAAGTGGAGACAAGGGCAACTTACACCACCGAGCCGTGTCCGCCCTCAATGCCGGAGGGGAGACAGGAGATTCTGCTCATAGCGGACCGCCGGATCCAACGAAACGTATACCCCCAAGTATTTAAAGCCGGATTGAGATGTTTGGATCGGAAGCCGAGGCGGCAAGAGAGGAAGGCCACCGGAGATAGGATACACGCAAGATTTGGACCAGTTAATTATCAAACCCGAATTTCTCCCGAAGGAAGTAAGGACATCAAAAAGCACATTGAGCGACTTCCGCGGCGAGGTGAGGTACAGAAGAATATCATCCGCGTACAACGAGACCCGATCCTCGAAGCCCCTGATCGAGGGCTCCCAGTGGAGCCAGGCAGCGAGCGGTTCCAAGGCGAGAGCAAAGAGCAGAGGGGACAACGGGCACCCCTGCCTAGTACCCCTCCCGAGCGCGAAGGGCCGAGAAACCCGCCCATTGACAACCACCTGAGCCATTGGACCAGCATAGAGGAGCTTCACCCAACCAATAAATCCCTCCCCAAAGCCAAATTTCGCCAATACGGCCCAAAGGAATGGCCACTCGATGGTATCAAAGGCCATCGTGGCGTCTAAAGAAACCAATATGGCCGGTTCAGAGAAGTACTCCGCCCTAGCGAGGACGCCATGCAGACGCCGCAAGTTGAGAGCGGTATTACGATGAGGGATAAAGCCGCATTGATCCGGATGTATCAAATCACAGATAACTCCCAGCAAGCGATTAGCGAGAACCTTGGCAAGGATTTTCGGTTCGGCATTTAGTAGGGAGATAGGCCTATATGAGGCACAGCGGTCTCGTGGCTTACCGTCCTTGGGAATAACAACTATAGTAGCCAGACGCTGGTCGTCGGGAAGGGAACCCCGCTCGAGCGACTCCAGAAACATACAACGGAGGAAGGGCGCGATTTTATCCGGGCGTAGTTTATACAGTTCAATCGGCAGTCCGTTGGGGCCCATAGCCTTGCCCGAGCGAAGGGAACGAATCGCGGTAGCAATCTCGGCGACAGACAGGGAGGCATCCATCTGCTCACGGTCCTCGACGGATAGGCCGGGCAAGGCAATATCCCGCAGCAAGAGACGAGAGTCATCCTCATCTCTATCAGACACCGGGGAGTACACCGCCCGCAGGTGGTCAGCAAAACACTCCACAATCTCACCAGGGTCAGTCACACACACTCCATCCGAAACCCGAAGCTCCGGGACCACACGATTCACTCTCTCCTTCTTATCCAACCAAGCAATCAGCTTACCCGCCTTGTCCCCGGCATCATACAACCTACCCTGTTGCTCCCTATACATGCTCTTGGCAGCGTCAGTGACAAGAGACTTATATTTAAACTGCTTCAAGCTGAGGGCATGAAGCCCATCCTGAGTGACACCCGTCTCCAAAGCCGCCTCCAGCCCCGATATTTCAGTCTCCAGCTTCACCACCGCCTCATTCTTAACCCTCTTAGCCTCCACTATCTGGGATAGGGCATGCCCGCGGAGCACTGTTTTGAAGGCTTCCCACAGGGACACTGAGGACAACACCGACCCCTCATTCTCGAGAAAATACTGATCAATCGACTTAACAAGGCTATCACGAATCTTGGGGTCTCGCAAGTACCAAGGGTTAATAGGGGCGATCCGCCCAGCGGACCGCATCCCGGTGTCGAAAAGCAACCACAGTGGGGAATGATCAGAGATACCCCGGGCTAAGTGCTTGACCTCTCGAATCCGGGCAGTCTGGGCCGCGGGCATAAGAAAATAATCCAATCTGGAGAGACTCCCATGGGCCCCAGAGTGAAATGTGTACTGACACTGTGTCGGATGCATTAACCTCCAACAATCCACCAGACCGAAGGTATCCAAGAGTCCGCCGAGCCACGCCTGGGCAGCAGGGAGGGCCCTGGGCGGGTGGCGATCCAAATCACCCGAAACAACCAAATTAAAATCCCCACCCATAAGCAAAAGACTGTCAGGAAGCTCAAGCAGCATACGACCCAAGTCTGAGAAAGTGGAGTTCTGGAGGCCCGGGGGAACATAAACCGAAACCAAGGAAAGAGACTGTCCCTCCCACCTCCCAATCAGAGCCACATAGCGCCCTCTATCGTCTAGGACAACCCTGGTGATCTCTAGCGGAAGTGAAGATCGTAGGAGAATGCCCACCCCTCTAGAGCCAGTGGTGAAACCGGAATGGGCCACGAGTCGGTATCCCCCCCTGTTCATGGCATGACAAACATTACCAACCAGATGCGTCTCCTGTAAGAATACCACATCAGGAGTCAAACGACGCAAATACTGCAGCACAACACCCCGTTTGATACGATCCCCCAATCCGTTGACGTTCCAAGACATCAGTCTCAACCCGCCCCCCCCCCATCCCCTCCAATAGATCAAAGGTCCCCCAGCAAATAGCGCGACACCTGAAACTGAAACAGAGCCAATACCTCGCCTTGAAAACAAAAAACACAAATCCAAACAACCCCTCCCACCCACCAACCCCCCCCCAAATTCAACTCCCCCCACCCTGCACCCCTGCGGTCCAAAAAACCACCCCAACTTGCAGTGTGCCTGTCGCCCTACAAACCCCATTCTACGAAAAGACCCCGGAGGAGGAAAGGGACCCGTCCCTGCCCACCCCCAACATAAATCATAATTAAACAAAATGTACAAAAGAAGTAGAACCCAGCCGAACAAAACAAAATGTCAAAGTCAAGGACCAAAAGTCACTCCCAAGGAGGCCCGCCACCCTCGGCACCACCAGAAGGCCCAGGCCGGTCACCCCGGTCCGGCAGAGAATCCAGCCAGTCACTCACAGTCGCAGGACAGTCAAAAAAGGTAGCCCGATCTTCGTATTCCACTCGGAGCTTAGCAGGAAAAAGCATCGAGTACTTAAGACCCAGGTCCCGGAGACGGCGCTTCACCCCCTGGAAACCCATCCGCTGTTTCTGGACCAGTTGGGTGAAGTCCGAGAAAAAGTTAACGGATGAGTTCTCATATCGGACCGGGCCATGTACCCGTGAGGCCTGCAGAATCGCATCTCGGTCTCTGTAGTGAAAAAGTTTTGCGACAATAGGCCTCGGGGGAGCTCCCGGTCGCGGCCGACCGCCTGGGACTCGATGGGCCCGCTCCACGGCAAAGAACTTACTCAGGCCAGCGGGGGCAAGCTGTTTGAGGATGAGTTCCTCAACCATAAGATCCACCGGGCGATTGTCGGAGGTCTCCGGAACACCTATGACGCGGATGTTATTGCGTCGAGCCCGTCCCTCGAAGTCCTCCAGCCGCCGGGCCATCAGGTCGTTGGTCGACTTTAGGTCGCCGAGAGCAGTCTGCAGCTCCGACACATCCGTACCAAGGGTGGACGTCCGCAAATCCAGCGATTGGACCCTCTCTTTGGTCTTAGAGAGATCCGCCCGAATTAGCGTAACATCAATGGCCACCGTGTCGATTTTACGGGCCAAGGCCTCGTACTGCTGAGCGATGGTCTACTTGATGCCATTAATGGCGCCCATGATGTCCTGCAAGGACAAATCCGGAGGGGCGGACGGAACACCCCCAGCGTCATCCGGGAGAACACCGGCCGTCCCAGGGGACCCTTTACCCTGAGTGTAGCGGTCCATGTTGTTGGTCTGGACCGGTCCCCCACGTAGGGATGTCTTGGTCTTACGCCTCTCGGGATCCCCTCTGCCTCCCATGTGGAACCACGCTCGCCGAAGGGGACCACCGAGCAAGCGTCAAAGTGGCACGGGCGAAGCCGACACGAGCCGTACCAGGGACCGCAATGTGGCGGTGCGAGAGGATCAAAGTCAATGGGCACACTGGGTTCAGGCGGAGGCAAAGGCATGAAGCGAAGGCCGAGTAAAAACCCAGCCGCACAAAGCAACTCCACTGTCCAGCCACTCAGAGATCCAAAAGTGAAACCGAAAGTGATGAGACGGCCGCCGGCACAGCCCCAATGCCGTTGTTGTTCAACTATGCCCCGGCTCCACAGTTCACCTTCGCACCGGGCACAGCCATCAGTTGGGCCTCAAAAGTTCAAACCACCATAGATCAGGTCTCCCAGGTCCGATTTGGTTTCTGAAAAGAGTTTAGGGTTCAGCCAACGTTCATCTTCCAGAATCCGTCAATCAAGTCAGGATAGAGTCAGGATAAGTTCCGAGGAGCAGCGAGGGTCCGGGGAGCCCTGTGCTCACGCGACCATCTTGGATGCGTGCTAGGCTCCTCCTCCTGTTATTCAGTTCTTTGAAGCCTTTCACTTCTTCTGCAGCAATTTTAATCTGCAGCAATTTTCTCTTCACCTGCACACTGTCTGGATTTCATATTTTCATTTTTCCTTGAGGGTGAAGAGTGTTTATGTGTTGACTTTTCTCCTATTTTGAGCATATTATTTCATTCTTCACTTTTAAACTGTTCGTTCTTCTGGTGCCATATTTTAGCATTGCTTTGCTTACCCGCACAGTGAACGAGTCCCTCTTTCTGGTGTACTATCAACATGTGTACACAGAATGTTACCTGAGCTCCTCCACAATCACTCTTGCCTGCTGGAGGTGTTCCATGCATGAAGTGGGCTGAATGGAAAGCTTTTATTTTAAATTATATGGAGACTGTGGATGATCAAGGAAAAATGTCAGCAGAGAAAAAAAAACGTCTATTTCTACATTGCGATGGCCAAGGATTAAAAGCTTTTGACTAAATTGCTAAAGAAATGGGAGGGGGACAGAAATGTTTTTGATTGTGCCATTGTTGATTTTGACAGATATTTCTCTCCCAAAGTTTGTATTCGTATTATAAGGTACAAATGATTTCACAGAAAACAACAAGATGATGAAAGCGTTGAGGATCACGTGGCCGCCCTTAGAACCTTATCCCTGGATTGTAAGCTTGGGTCACTGCAAGAAGAGGATGAAAGCGTTGAGGATCACGTGGCCACCCTTAGAACCTTATCCCTGGATTGTAAGCTTGGGTCACTGCAAGAAGAGGATGAAAGCGTTGAGGATCATGTGGCCGCACTTAGAACCTTATCCCTGGATTGTAAACTTGGGTCACTGCAAGAAGAGGATGAAAGCGTTGAGGATCATGTGGCCGCCCTTAGAGCCTTATCCCTGGATTGTAAGCTTGGGTCACTGCAAGAAGAGGATGAAAGCGTTGAGGATCACGTGGCCGCCCTTAGAACCTTATCCCTGGATTGTAAGCTTGGGTCACTGCAAGAAGATGATGAAAGCGTTGAGGATCACGTGGCCGCCCTTAGAACCTTATCCCTGGATTGTAAGCTTGGATCACTGCAAGAAGAGGATGAAAGCGTTGAGGATCACGTGGCCGCCCTTAGAACCTTATCCCTGGATTGTAAGCTTGGGTCACTGCAAGAAGAGAATGAAAGCGTTGAGGATCATGTGGCCGCCCTTAGAACCTTATCCCTGGATTGTAAGCTTGGGTCACTGCAAGAAGAGGATGAAAGCGTTGAGGATCACGTGGCCGCCCTTAGAACCTTATCCCTGGATTGTAAGCTTGGGTCACTGCAAGAAGATGATGAAAGCGCTGAGGATCACGTGTCCGCCCTTAGAACCTTATCCCTGGATTGTAAACTTGGGTCACTGCAAGAAGAGGATGAAAGCGTTGAGGATCATGTGGCCGCCCTTAGAACCTTATCTCTGGATTTTAAGCTTGGGTCACTGCAAGAAGAGGATGAAAGCGTTGAGGATCATGTGGCCGCCCTTAGAACCTTATCCCTGGATTGTAAGCTTGGGTCACTGCAAGAAGATGATAAAAGCGTTGAGGATCATGTGGCCGCCCTTAGAACCTTATCCCTGGATTGTAATCTTGGGTCACTGCAAGAAGATGATGAAAGCGTTGAGGATCATGTGGCCGCCCTTAGAACCTTATCCCTGGATTGTAAACTTGGGTCACTGCAAGAAGAGGATGAAAGCGTTGAGGATCACGTGGCCGCCCTTAGAACCTTATCCCTGGATTGTAAGCTTGGGTCACTGCAAGAAGATGATGAAAGCGCTGAGGATCACGTGTCCGCCCTTAGAACCTTATCCCTGGATTGTAAGCTTGGGTCACTGCAAGAAGAGGATGAAAGCGTTGAGGATCACGTGGCCGCCCTTAGAACCTTATCCCTGGATTGTAAACTTGGGTCACTGCAAGGAGATGATGAAAGCGTTGAGGATCATGTAGCCGCCCTTAGAACCTTATCCCTGGATTGTAAGCTTGGGTCACTGCAAGAAGAGAATGAAAGCGTTGAGGATCATGTGGCTGCCCTTAGAACCTTATCCCTGGATTGTAAGCTTGGGTCACTGCAAGAAGAGGATGAAAGCGTTGAGGATCATGTGGCCGCCCTTAGAACCTTATCCCTGGATTGTAAGCTTGGGTCACTGCAAGGAGAGGATGAAAGCGTAGAGGATCATGTGGCCGCCCTTAGAACCTTATCCCTGGATTGTAAGCTTGGGTCACTGCAAGGAGATGATGAAAGCGTTGAGGATCATGTGTCCGCCCTTAGAACCTTATCCCTGGATTGTAAGCTTGGGTCACTGCAAGGAGATGATGAAAGCGTTGAGGATCATGTGTCCGCCCTTAGAACCTTATCCCTGGATTGTAAGCTTGGGTCACTGCAAGAAGGTTACATTGGGGATCAGGTTCTTATGCAGGCAAAAGATGCATCTGTACAAGAGAGATTATGGGTAGTGGGGATCCTAATATACAGCACATTATGGCCATGGTCCGGAAAACTGAAATGTCCACTAGAAGTGCTAGAGTTGTACAATCTGAGTCTAGTGTCAAACATGAAGAGTTTATCAGTAAAGTGCACAATGAGGGGGAGGGGCAGAGACAAGAAAAGCAGGAGAAATCTAAAGAACGGGCTACAGGCGTTCTTCAGTGTGTCAGGTTTGATAGCAAAGCACATCTTGCCAGTAGTAAGTTAAGCCCCGCTTTAAAACAGAAATGCTCCAATTGTGGGATGTTTGGACATTTCTCCAACGTGTGTAGGAGGAAAAAGTGTGAAGTGTGTGGATGTCGGTGAGTGATGAAGCAAGATAGGTTTCAGACACAAGGCGAAGATAGATTTGTCCTAAAAAAGGATAGTGATGATAATAGAATTTAATATGTGGACAAAGCTATTGTTAAAAAAAAAAAACACATGCGCCATATTCTATTATAAATGAAAACGTCTAGAGAACCACACTCACAGAGGAGCTCGGCAGTGCACTTGAAGAACCTGTCTCTCTCCTGAGCCATATTCAGGTGAGAGAATAGATATGTTAGGCTTTCACAAACTGGTGTTTAGGTTAAAAGAAAGGAGAGTATTGCAAACTATATATTGCTCGGAGAGGACCCTCTGTTCTGGGTTGCTTTGATCGAGTTGAACTTGGAATTTTACTTGACCCTAATAGTCATGAACTGGTCATGATACTGAACGATGGTGAGAATACAGGAACAAATATGATAGAAAGATTTCCCAGAGCTTTCAGTAAAAAGAAATTGGAAAATGTACTGATTTTGAAAACAATATTGTTTTGAAAAAGGATGGCTGTCCCAAAGTGTTTAAAGCAATAAATATTCTTATACTATCAGGAAGGAAGTAGATAAAGAACTGGACAGTTTGGTTGCAGGGGCCCGATTGAAAATATGGAGTCCTCAAATGGGTTTCTCCTGCTGGGGATGTGTTGTGACTTGTCTTGGTTACTATGCATCCTCTCCGGAGTTCGAAGTCCCTGCTGCTCAGCAAGCGACGGAGGTCATTGTATGGTGGGGACGCGCCAAACTATCAAAACTTGCCAGAGCACTCACCTGTTTCTGCGCCGTGAGGTGAACGGCCAACTGGGTCAAGCATATCCTTCCCTGCTAACAGCGGGACCGCCGTGAGGGGAACAGCCAGTGGGAGAGGACTACATTACCCAGCAGCCCCACGGCGCATGCCATTGGAGTCAGCAGGCAGCGCCGGGGGAGCTCATAAGCGTCGAGGGTGCACCACAGCGCGGGACGCGCGTGGGCAGCGCCCGGGCCAAGGGCGGGCCCGTCCTTGCCCGTCACTGCCTGGAGGTGGCTGGGCTGGGCCCTACCTCTTACGTTCACCTCCACGCGCCAGCAAGTTCCATATACATCAGAAGTACTGTGACTATACGTTTGCTTTGTCAAAAACATTGAGAGCCAATTGATTTCCCCCTCGATTTCTAAGGGACTCAAGGTACTCTAATCTAATTGTTTTACTGTTTTGTTTTGGACTGTTTTATTTTTTATTTTTTTTGGGTCATTGTAACCTTGCTTCTGTTCTATCATGGGTAAGCGGAAAATCATGAAGGGGGTTGGGGTCGGGGCGGAAACGCCTCCAATAGCTCGGTAGGGAAGATGAAAAAGGCTAGAAAAACTCTTAAAACTGCTGGTGACAATTGTGTCATGGATCGGATAGATATCCTTGTTAGAGAATGTGAGGACCTCTTGACTGACAAAACCTCCATTCCCTCTCCAATGGTAGCCAATATAAAAGCTGGCGTGTCCACTGTTATGCCAACATGTCTATTTTGACTGTAATCTCTCCTTTTCCAGCCAAGTCAAGCGTGTGACTGGTTGCTGTTTTGGTCTCCTCCGAATTCTGCGAAGATTCCTTCCGCTTCTCCCTCAAGCGGCCAGGGAATCGGTGGTTCGGGCGCTTATTCTGTCTCGTCTGGACTAGGCCAATGCGCTGTACGCAGGGATCCCAGCCTATGCTCTTAATAAGTTCCAAGTGATCCAGAATGCGGCTGCCCGACTGCTGGGTGGGCTGGGGCCCAGAGAGAGCGTACACGTTTACCGTCGCTCCCTTCACTGGCTCCCGGTCAAGGCACGTGTGGCATTCAAATCGCTTACCATCACCCATCGTGCACTGCATGGGCAAGGCCTTGGTTATTTGCAGAAACGCTTCTCTTTTTATGTCCCGGGGAGATCCTTGCGCTCCTCATCCCTTAGGTTGATGAAGATTCCTGGTTTCCAGCGCCATCGTTTGGCAGCGCCTCCATGGCCGTGCTTGCGGCCCGCGCTTGGAACGCACTTCCCCTCTCACTCCGCATTGTTGATGACATTGGAGTCTTTAAAAAACTACAAAAAACGCACCTTTTCACCTAATGCTCGGTTATTCTGTATCCCCTGTTGTGCCGCGCCGGGACACTTCTCGGAGTAATTGCGCGCGTAATCAAGTGCAATTAACATAACATAACATAACATAACATAACAATGTTCAAGAAATCTTGTCGCAATTCCGATGAACAAATAGCCAAATCTTTGGCACACAATGAACCCGTAGTTACCACTTCGGAGCTGCAGGCTGATTCTTCTAGTCCAACTATGAGCCAAGTAGGCTTCCAAATACCCTGTTCAAACAGATTCGAAGCCCTAGCAGATATTTCGACCGTTATCCCAATAGAAGCTACAGTTAAAATGTTGCCTCCCGTAAACCATCATAACGGGGAGTGTACTTGTAAATGTTCCGACAGTAATTTGATTAGAATTATCCAGTCCCTTAAAACTGAAGTCGAATCCCTAAAAAGCATGATCACAGGACTCAATTCTCTAGTTAGGTGTTTTCCACTGGCTTGTCACCCAAATCAGCACCCCACCATTTCACAGTGCCCCCCCAGTACATCCCCGAGCACTGGTAAAGAACGTGAAGGGCTTGGTATGGCACAGGCCAATGCGTCTCATCGCCCCTTTAAAAGCAATCCTACTAATTGCAAGATGCCCCAAGTCTCTGGCTCTAATAACCCTCCTGAGAATTATCTTCGAGCCAGCAACCACCCTATGCTCAGGAGCAATATATCATCATTGCCTGACCCTCAAACTCACCTAAAGCGTTGGGCCCCAGCAAACTCTTTACCCCCCCCTAATCACAGGGACTATCTGAAAGCCAAGCACATTGTTTATATGGTTAATGTTCCCAAACTTGACGCCACTCATAGTGTTGAGAGCAAAGACTCGCTGGTCAACAAGTCCATTCACTGGTTAAGACACGTTAGAGGATGCTGCTCCATTATACGGGAGGACATCCTAAGAGCAAGTAGGCGTCCATCTACAAATGGGGTGTTTGACCATATTGAACTAACATTGTCAAATATAGATCTGGCGGACAATCTGGTTGCACTAGAGTATCGTACATCTTCCCCAGAGTCGTCCTCTATACAGATAAGGTGCCTTCCACCTCTAGCTGAGAAAAGAGTCGCTTCCTGCCAAGAACCTACAGCGTGTGATCCTCCCTCACCACTGTCTCAAAACGATTGACTACTTAATATTTCTGTCCAGTCCGAAAGGCTGAATACACTTTTCCATCAGGATAAAATTCCATCTGTTCAATCTGTTTCTTTTCCTTTGCATCAGATTTTATACACGGCTAGTCCTCAAAATCATGGCATCGGACCCATCGCTGATTTTGATAGTGAGGCAGATCTAGGGTCTATTTCTAATCTTTTCCCTCCCAACAACTCTTCTTTGGTTTTCACATCTCCAGGGGGACCATGTGCGCCCACTGCCCCTTTGGTTGCCCCAAATTCGACTCAGGTAGGCCAGACAAACTTGGGACATGCCCATCTAAAAATTAACCATTTGACATCCACAATGGACACAGCTACCGATGTGGTGGCTATAGCACCTGAGAAATGCAACACTTCTTCTAAGATACTTTCTTGGAATCTTGCAGGACTCAGGAACAAACTCTCATTGCCCCACTGGAACAGCTTAGTTGAGGATCACCGTCTTTGTCTCTTCCAGGAAACCTGGTGCTTGACTCCACTTTATAAGTCAGGTTATACCACCTTCTTTATCCCAGCAGTCCAGGCTGGCAAGGGGCGCCCATCGGGCAGGTTGATTGTGTGGGTCAGCATTGACTTAGGATGGATAGTAAAGCAAAATACGGTCCCCTCTCAAGACACCTTGTGGCTCACTATAAAAGGGCCAAAGGGAGGGGAGACCCTCGAACTCTTTAATATCTACGTAAGAGGGATGCCCGCGACCAAAGTCTCATCTACCCTCTCACTTTTGGCGGAAAAACGAAGCAGCTGCCACGCACTTGCGAAAATCATGGTAGCTGGGGACCTCAATTGTACTTTCGAACCTTTAGGCTTGGATGATTTATTGGGGACATCAGATGAAGACCTTCCATGGGGAATATCTCCTCTAGACCCAGCCCCCATTAAGAGATGGTCCCGGGCGGCTATCCAAACCAATGCAATTGTCTTAGAATTCGGTCTGAGAGCACTGAATGGCAGAGTCCATTCTGACTCTCTGGGAGCCCACACTTTTAACAGAGTGGGACATACCTCACGTATCGACTATATTCTAGTGGACATTCGTCTCTGGACCGACTCCATTGATATGGTAATAGGTCCTACAGTGGATAGCGACCATAACTTTCTGTCCTGCCGCCTCCAGAATTCTTGGCTATGCCCAGAGCAAGCCTTAACTATCCATCCAATCTTAACCACCAAAGATGTTGTTCCTTCTAACTCTGGTAGATTTTTGAAGTGGTTGAAGGTCGCTGGGCAAGATCTTAAAATCCATTCCATCTCTGAAATTTTGACCTCCATGTTGGACCCGGCCTCGTGGCGTGGTCCTGACTTCCCGGGGGTTGGGCCCGTTCCCCGCCCTATCCCCCACGAGCTACCCGTTCGGGCCGCACGAGGTCACCTACACCTCGGGGCTCCGCCATTTTGCTGCCTACCACGTGACCCTGCACACCAGTCCTCATGACTCCGCTCAACCCGGCCTCGGCCCCAGCAAGGCCCAGACATTGAGGCACCAAGAACTGGCCAGGGGGTATCACGTGAACACCTCATCGCCCTGGCAGAGGGCGGTATCGATGGGACCCCCAACCACTCCCACACACCGAGGTGCGATCGGTCTCCATCTCTCCTGGGCCGGGCGCCTCTCCTGCTGGGCGTCTGGTCACTCCCAACCCGGCCTCTCCGCCCCCCGGGCGCAAGGGTCCGGACATCAAAGGGCCCCAGACCTATATCTGGGGCGACCCCGCCACAGACCGGCAGTTGTATCCCGGAGTCGAGAGCCCTGCTGATTGAATCGCGGCCGACCCTACGGAGAAGAAAACCTTGCTTGAAACCACCACGAGCCCTGCAGACTGCGTCGCGGCTCCTTCTTGCTGAACCCTTGGAGTCCCCCGGAACATCGGGGCCCTACTGACGCTGTCGCGGCCCAACCTCGCTGAAACCTCCCTCGGAGCCCTGCTGACGACATCGCGGCTCGAGCTGAGCAGAAACCATCTTGAGAGTCCCGCTGACCTGGTCGCGGCTCCCCACGAACTGAACGCCAGAGCCCTGCTGACGCCGTCGCGGCTCGACCCCTCCGAGACCCGGAGGTCCTCCAGCTTGAGGATAAGAACTAGGCCCCAGGTACCCTCGTACCAAACCCCTACCAAAGACTGTCCCGCTACCTCTTCCCTCCTAAAACGAGACACTGAGACTTTTTGCGGATCCCTTGATCCCCCTTTTCTGTACATATTGATCCCGTAACCTTTTAAGTGCTGATAAAGAATTGCTCATCTTGAGACAACCTCCTTGAGTCCGGTGTGGTGGTGTTACTGTGCTAGTACATATTAGGAGAAGGATCTCCCAGGAGGCTTCTCTGCAGCGCTCGGCTACTTCGTACAGTGTGGGGCCCCCCCCTGAGTGGTCTCGCCGGCTCCTCGGGGTCCGCCTTCCAACATTTGGTGGCCAGCGACGGGATCCGAGCCGAACGCAGTACGTACCAGCCAGTAACCCACTAGCCAACCATCCAGACAAACGGAAGTCATGAGCAACCAAGAAAATAACGCGACCACGGAGTTCCAGCCCAAACGGTTGGAGGAATACACGCACAAAGAATTGAAACAGTTCTGCAAGGACAAGGGCATTGCAACCACCGGCCTAGGTACCAAAGAGGAGAGGCAGAAAGCCTTGAGGACCTGGCTGGAGGCCGAGGCAGGCCCCTCCCAGGAAGAAGGTCCCCTGCCCCTGACTGTGGCCACATCCACCGCACCGACTCCGGCAACCGGAAGAAGAAATAGCCTA
The DNA here is from genome assembly GCF_964204655.1 of Triturus cristatus. Lineage (NCBI taxonomy): Eukaryota > Metazoa > Chordata > Amphibia > Caudata > Salamandridae > Triturus > Triturus cristatus. The sequence goes on from NC_140590.1 coordinate 1,867,988,939, forward strand.
GAAACCGGCCTCTCCGAAGAGGAGATACGAGAGCGGGAGAAGGTCCGGAACCACGAACTAGAGCTTGCACGACTGCGGCTGGACGGCGAACTCCAGCTGGCGGAAAAGAAACTGGCCCTAGAGCAGCTACGGCTACAAGAGGAGATAGAAGAGAAGAGACGGCACCGAGAGTTGGAGGAAAAAAGACTGACCCTTGAGCACGAGCGAAGCCTCAAAGAGCTCGAGATCAAGGCAAAGCAAGGGGGGACCGACACCCCCAGTAATAGAGACACCCTACCGCCTGCCGAGGCCAAGGTACATATCCCGAAAGATGTCGTCAAGGAGTACTATAAGAATGACGACATCCAACAATGGTTCAAGGCATACGAGGTGGCCATGACCTCCCATCGGGTGCCCCGAAAGGACTGGGGCGCCGGCCTGTGGGGTTGGTTCCTTAGTGAAGGTCGAGACACACTGCTCCAGCTGCCAGAGGAGGGGATGACCTCCTACGACCACATGAAGGAGGCCCTGCTCACCCGCTACGGGCTAACCGCGGAAATGTACCGCCAGCGGTTCAGAGACTGCAAGAAGATCCCGGGTACTACCTGGGTGGAATATGTGGACTTTTTTAGCCGGGCCCTAGAAGGATGGATCAAGGGTAGTAAAGTCACCACCTACGGGCAGCTGGTCGACCTCATTGTTTGGGAACATCTCTCCAACAATTGCTTCGTGGAGCTGAGGCAACACCTCCTCGACAGCAAGCTGACCGACCCACGAAAACTCGCCGTCGAGGCCGATCGATGGGTCAACACCCGAGTCCCCCGGAACTCGATGGGGGAGTACCAGAGGAGCCCCACCGGACCTCCCCGCCAACGCGGTGGAGGGGGAGGGCCGAACAGGAATCGGGACCCCCCCGCCGGGGCCCCCAGGAGCCCACCTCGAGGGCCGCCACAGCAACACCTCTCCCCGAGCCCAGCCCGAAGAGGGGCGACCCCAGCCAGAACCGGACCACGGCCCCCAGTAACATGCTACGGCTGCCAACAAACCGGACACTATGCCAGCGATCCGGTCTGCCCCCTGAACCGAAGAAGCGGGGCCGGCGAGCCCCCGACAGCTGGCGGCCGCCGCCCTGGGGGAAGGAGATGAAGAAGAAGAAACCCTCGACCGAGGGACCACCGAATGGGAGCCGGCGGCCATGGCCCTGGTCTGCCTGGGCCGCCGAGAAATGGTGCCCCGCACCCCCATCCCAAACAACACCCAGAAGTACCGGCAGCAGGTCACCGTCAATGGACAACGGGCCGAAGCCCTTCGTGACACCGGCGCCAGTGTCACCGCTGTCCGCTGCCACCTGGTGACCCCCGAACAGATCCTACCAAATGTGCTGTGCCCCGTCCGGACGGCCGACAACAGCGAAAGCCTGTGCCAGATGGCCCTGGTCCCCTTCGAGTGGGGAGGGGTGACAGGCCTACTAAAAGTGACTGTCCGCGACGACGCACCAGTAGACTGCCTCCTGGGGAACGACCTGGAGAGTTCCCCCTGGGCTCAAGTGGAGCGACGAGAGCACCTCCGAATGCTGGGACTGTCCGAATGGGCCTGCACCATCACCCGGTCCATGACCGCCCAGGCCCCCCGCTCGTCCCTGGCCCCCGGTGCCGCCCAGCCCGAGGGGCTTGCACCACCCCCCGCCTGCAGCGAGGGGGAGGCGGACACCGACACTGGACCTACTGAACCCTCCCCCGAAGAGATTGCTTCCCTAGGCGCCCTACCAGAACTTGCACAATGGCGCCACGAAGGGGGCCCCACCCGAGAGCAGTTCCAGCACGAGCAACAGTCCTGTCCCTCTCTCGAAGGGGTCCGACAACAAGCGTCCGCGCAAGCCAACGGGGACCAGACCGGCACCCACTGGGTCTACTGGGCCGAGGGCCTATTGTACAGTGAACAGAAAATGGCAGAACTCGGGGCCAGCCGCGTGTTGGTGGTACCCCTCCGCTTCCTGGAGTTCCTTCTCAACCTGGCACATGACGTGCCCCTCGCCGGACACCTAGGGCAAGACAAAACTTACAGCCGTCTGGTGACCCACTTCTACTGGCCCCGGATGCGGAGAGACGTGGACCACCACTGCCGGTCCTGCCAGACCTGCCAAGCCAAAGGGAAGACGGGGGGTCGGATCAAGGCCCCCCTCCAGCCCTTTCCAGCCGTCAGCACCCCGTTCGAACGGGTCGGGATCAACATCGTGGGGCCCCTGGACCCCCGGACCGCCCTGGGCCACCGCTTCATCCTGGTCCTCGTGGACCACGCCACCCGGTACCCGGAGGCAGTCCCACTAAGAACTGTAACGACCCCCGTGGCGGGCCGGGCCTTAATGGGGATCTTCTCCCGAGTGGGATTTCCCCGCAAAGTGGTGAGCGACCGGGGCACAAGCTTCATCTCCAAGTACATGCGGTCCCTGTGGCAACAGTGCGGGGTCACGTACAAATTCACAACCCCCTATCACCCTCAGGGGAACGGGCTGGTCGAGCGCTTTAACAGAACCCTGAAGGGGATGATTCAGGGCTTGGAAGAGCCCCTCCGGCGGAGATGGGATGTCCTACTCCCATGCCTCCTGTTCGCCTATCGGGAGGTCCCGCAGAAGTCCCTGGGGTTCAGCCCGTTTGAACTATTGTACGGACATCCGGTCCGCGGACCGCTCAGCCTGGTCAAGGAGGGCTGGGAGACGAAGCCCCAAGGCGCCCCTCCTGACGTCCACCGATACCTCCTGACCCTACGAAACCAGACCCGCAAGTTCCGAGCCATGGCCGAAGCCAACCTCGAGGCCAGCCAGGAGGACATGAAGCGGTGGTACGATCGGAACACCTCTACCATTGAGTTCGAGCCAGGCCAGCAAGTCTGGGTCATGGCCCCTGTTGAGCCCTGCGCCCTCCAGGACAAGTGGACCGGGCCCTTCAAGGTGGTGGAGAAGAAAAGCCCTGTCACCTACCTAGTCGACCTGGAGTCTCCCCGGAACCCCCTCCGGGTTCTACATGCTAACAGGCTCAAACCCCACTTTGCCCGGACCGAACTGAGCCTGCTGCTGGCGACCGACGACGGGGGCGAGGACGACTCCGAGCCCCTACCCGACCTCTTACAGAACGACGTCCACGACGGATCCATCAAAGGTGTCCAACTCGCCTCCTCCCTGACCCCGGAGCAGCGTACCGACTGTCAACAACTGCTGCAGAACTACGCAGCCCTCTTCTCCCTCACCCCGGGGGTGACCCACTGGTGCATCCACGACGTCGACACCGGGGACAGCCCCCCCGTGCGACACCGAGCCTACAGGGTACCCGACCGAGTACGGGCATGCATCCAGGCCGAAGTAGCGAAGATGCTGGCCCTGGGGGTCATCGAGCCTTCCGACAGCCCGTAGGCCAGCCCTGTCGTCCTGGTACCAAAGGCCGCAGCCACCGGCCATCCCCCGGAGTTACGATTTTGTGTAGACTACCGAGCCCTGAATGCTGTGACCAAGACGGACGCCCATCCTATACCCCGGGCCGACGAACTCATCGACCGCTTGGGGTCCGCCCGCTACCTGAGCACGCTGGACCTCACCGCCGGGTACTGGCAGATCCAGCTCACCCCCGGCGCCCGAGAAAGATCCGCCTTTTCTACCCCTGATGGGCATTACCACTTTCGGGTGATGCCCTTCGGCATAAAGAACGCCCCGGCCACTTTTCAGAGACTTGTAAACAAGGTTCTGGCCGGGCTCGAGGCCTTCAGCGCGGCCTATTTGGATGACATTGCCGTGTACAGCAACCACTGGGCTGAGCACCTAACTCACCTCCAAGCCACCCTGGCCGCCCTCCAAAGGGCCGGGCTCACGATCAAGGCCAGCAAATGCCAGATCGGCCAAGGATCGGTGACCTACCTGGGCCATCAGGTGGGAAGCGGTCAAGTGGCCCCTCTCCAGCCAAAAATCGATGCCATCCAGGCATGGGAACCCCCCAATACCCAGACCGCTGTACGGGCCTTCCTGGGCCTCACTGGGTACTACCGGCGGTTCATCCGGGACTATGGGAGCATTGTTGGGCCTCTCACAGAGCTCACCTCGAAGAAACAGCCCAAGAAGGTGCACTGGACTCCCCGCTGCCAATTAGCTTTCGAGACTCTCAAGGCAGCAATGTGCACTGCCCCTGTGCTCCAGGCCCCTGACTACAGTAAGGAGTTCATCGTGCAAACAGACACCTCCGAATATGGGATCGGGGCCGTCCTGTCTCAGGTTGATGAGAAGGGACTCGACCGCCCAGTGGCCTTCCTCAGCCGGCGGCTGCTGCCCCGAGAGCGACGATGGTGCTGAGAGCGACGATGGAGCACCATCGAGCGCGAGGCCTTCGCCGTAGTGTGGGCCCTTAAGAAGCTCCGGCCCTATCTCTTCGGTACCCACTTTCGGGTCCAGACCGACCACCGGCCCTTGCGGTGGTTAATGCAAATGAGAGGCGAGAATCCCAAGCTGCTGCGGTGGTCCATTGCCCTGCAAGGGATGGACTTTTCGGTTGAGCACCGACCCGGCAATGACCACGCCAACGCGGACGGCCTGTCCCGCTTCTTCCGCCTTGACGAGGAGAATCCCCAAGAAGATGGGTGACTCTCCCTGCCTTCGGCTGGGGGGGGACGCCTGTTGGACCCGGCCTCGTGGCGTGGTCCTGACTTCCCGGGGGTTGGGCCCGTTCCCCGCCCTAGCCCCCACGAGCTACCCGTTCGGGCCGCACGAGGTCACCTACACCTCGGGGCTCCGCCATTTTGCCGCCTACCACGTGACCCTGCACACCAGTCCTCATGACTCCGCTCAACCCGGCCTCGGCCCCAGCAAGGCCCAGACATTGAGGCACCAAGAACTGGCCAGGGGGTATCACGTGAACACCTCATCGCCCTGGCAGAGGGCGGTATCGATGGGACCCCCAAACACTCCCACACACCGAGGTGCGATCGGTCTCCATCTCTCCTGGGCCGGGCGCCTCTCCTGCTGGGCGTCTGGTCACTCCCAACCCGGCCTCTCCGCCCCCCGGGCGCAAGGGTCCTGACATCAAAGGGCCCCAGACCTATATCTGGGGCGACCCCGCCACAGACCGGCAGTTGTATCCCGGAGTCGAGAGCCCTGCTGATTGAATCGCGGCCGACCCTACGGAGAAGAAACCCTTGCTTGAAACCACCACGAGCCCTGCAGACTGCGTCGCGGCTCCTTCTTGCTGAACCCTTGGAGTCCCCCGGAACATCGGGGCCCTACTGACGCTGTCGCGGCCCAACCTCGCTGAAACCTCCCTCGGAGCCCTGCTGACGACATCGCGGCTCGAGCTGAGCAGAAACCATCTTGAGAGTCCCGCTGACCTGGTCGCGGCTCCCCACGAACTGAACGCCAGAGCCCTGCTGACGCCGTCGCGGCTCGACCCCTCCGAGACCCGGAGGTCCACCGGCTTGAGGATAAGAACTAGGCCCCAGGTACCCTCGTACCAAACCCCTACCAAAGACTGTCCCGCTACCTCTTCCCTCCTAAAACGAGACACTGAGACTTTTTGCGGATCCCTTGATCCCCCTTTTCTGTACATATTGATCCCGTAACCTTTTAAGTGCTGATAAAGAATTGCTCATCTTAAGACAACCTCCTTGAGTCCGGTGTGGTGGTGTTACTGTGCTAGTACATATTAGGAGAAGGATCTCCCAGGAGGCTTCTCTGCAGCGCTCGGCTACTTCGTACAGTGTGGGGGGCCCCCCCTGATTGGTCTCGCCGGCTCCTCGGGGTCCGCCTTCCAACACTCCACAACCAAGGATCTCGAGGTTGTTGCCAAAGACCCATCAGCAACTTCTAAGGCAACCCTTATTTATGATACAACTATCAGCCAGATGAGTCTACTTTTCCTGTCTGGTAAACCAGCTAATAGTAAATACAATAACAAAAAGGGACTTAACCCCTGGTTTACCAAGGACTGCCGTTTAAAGAGGAAAGCCTTACTTCTTGCCATAAAAGAGAAAATACTTCCTGAAATTAGAGAAGCCAGGAAAGATTACAACACTACTATCAATAAAGCAAAACGTGATTGGGAGGAATCACATTGGCAGGAATTAAAAGACGCTTGCAACCCTAGGGATTCCACAAAATTTTGGAACTTGATCAAAGCCACTAATTTCAAAGGCACCTCTCCAATACCCAACCACATCACCAGCTTAGAATGGTATACCCACTTTTCTGGACTATATTCATCTCAAGACTTCCTGGCTAATCGCCAGTCTCCAGAGCACATAGACCGCCTTCATCCCGCCGATGATGTGATACCTTTTAACATCACAGAAACCATAGTTACAATCAATTGTATCGTTCCTGCTAAAGCTGCTGGACCGGATGGTATTCCGGGGATTTACTGCGTTCAGACCCAGTTAGGTGGGCCAAATGTATCTCGCTCTTGCTTAATTTAATTGTTAAGGGCGCACCGGTCCCAGACTCTTGGAAAGGAGCCGAAGTTGTCCCCATATATAAAAAGGGGGACAAGGAGGACCCTGCCAACTACAGGCCTATTAGTTTGATAGATGCCATCCAAAAGGTGGTTGGCAGGGTTCTCCTTCACAGGATTCAGGACTGGATTGACGACGGCGATATTATCTCCCAATACCAAGCAGGGTTTCGAAGGAACACTGGAACCATTGACCAGGTGTTTCGGTTATTGCTCCTTTACTGGAAAGTGGTAGTGATTGGTAGGGGCAGCTTATGTCTTGCCTTTATTGATCTCAAGACTGCGTTCGATCTGGTACCTAGGGGGACCCTGTGGTCAGTCTTGGCAGAAATGGGCACCCCACCACAAGTTTTGAATCTATTGATTTGCTTACACGAGGACAATTATGCCCGTGTAAGATGGGGAGCCCAGGGCCAAGTTACTGACAGGATCATCGTCAGTAGGGGGGTCCGCCAAGGGTGCGTCATGGCTTCCACCCTATTCTCATTGTATATGAATGGGGTGGTTGATTTCCTGGGGAAAGGTCCTGTCGACGCACCCACCTTGGCTGGAGAAAAAATCGCGACCCTCTTATCTGCCGATGACACATTGCTTATTTCCAAGACTCCAGGTGGTCTCCAGAAGCTATTAGATCGATTTAATCTTTTTTGCACTATTCGAGGCCTCACGATAAATACCTCAAAAACAAAGTTTATGGTTTTTAGCTCTCGTAAACATTCTAGATCTTGTCCCACCTTGGATGAAACCAGATAGAGAGAGTAAAAACCTTTGACTATCTGGGGGTTCGACTTTTTGATAAGATGAACTGGAGACACCATCTAGATAAAATGCTATTAAACCACAAGCGTGCGGCAGGAGCCATTAGGAAAGCACAGAGTCTATCACTGAGCAAACCGGTCGCTCCTGCCCTGGCAGTCTATGAGAGCAAAGCAGTGAGCTCGGCTTTATATGGTGCGGAGCTTTGGGGCTTCAATAACACCGACGACATTTCCAAGTCCGAATATAAATTTTATAGAGAGCTAGTTTCACTTCCCACCAGCACCCCCTTGAAACCAATTTTATTCGATATGGGCAGACGTTCATTTAGTGACATTGCCAGGTCCCGCCCCCTGTTTTTTTGGGCACGTCCCCGGCGGACACAGGAGCTATCCGGGTATGCAGCCACACTAACAGAGGTTCTGACATTAGACACGGGCAGCAAAATCAAATGGCTGACCAATCTCAAGAAACTGCTAACTGATCTAGGGCTGTCCGGAGTCAGATCCCTCCTCCTAAAGAGGATCTTAAATTGTTATATTGGAATTGGGCAGCAGAACGGGAATTGAGATCCCCCCCTTCTGGGGAAATTAACCGAGGAGTACCTTTCCCACAAACAATACAGCTGCTATGAACCATATTTGGATTTTATTCAAGTGCCGAGAGACAGAACTCTGTATATCCAATTCAGAATAGGCTCATTACCTCTAAACTCGTACACAGGCAAATGGAGCTCATCAAAATCTCTCTCACAATCATGCCCATGTTGCCCCGCCCCGGAGGAAAGCCTTGCCCACTTTCTCTTCGCTTGCCCGGCATATAAACCGGCAAGGGCTAGATGGTTAAAACCAGTTTGCAGAAACCTCGGGACCACTAAGCACTTGGTCGCCCTTCGAATTTCAAAAACCGATGGTACTCCATCATTGGTTTGCGGAGTGGCCAAGTACTTAGGTTGCGCACGATACAAGCGTAACAAACTGATAATGAAAAAATGATCATATGCCCCCCGAAGTGAAAATGTTTTATTGTCAAACTGGTTTTAGCGAAATGTTGTCCTTGCATGGAACAATCTAATTAATACTTCTTAAACTTTTATCTAATCTTAATCATTATAAAATTGTTGTGTCTTGTACCTAAAGATCATGAATGTTCTCCTCTGGGAGCTATGTATAACGACCAAACTCATTTTTTAAACTTCGAACATTTATTCTTAACGGCAACAAAAAGAAGAATGACAAATTTATACTTAAAAGGACTGTCATAGTATTAGCTGGAAGAACACAAGTAGCCATTTTACATATTGCTTATTAGGACCCATGACTGCTCAAATTATTTTGTATTATATCATAAAGCAGGCTTTGTTGCTTATTATGCTTTGTGCATTTTTTTTGGGGCCCCTAATAATACCTTGCACTGCTTATATCTTCTTATAAAGGCACAATGCACTTTCAGAACTTATACCTCATAGGGCATCTTTCGATCATCTTGTACTGTATTTCACCTAGGGATATGCATTAGCACTTTTTGCACACAAAAGTTGTGTGCTACTTTGCTTATTTGCACAATTTACTATGTGAATTTGAACTGTACTTGCCCAAACCACTGACTATGACCCTTTGCTGTTCAAATTTGTTTGTATATTATCTCAATCTTCTCAAATGTGATGTTTTTATCTTTTGCTTTTATGGTGATATATTTTGCACCGAATAAAGCTTGCTTTGAACTCTGTATGGTGGGGATGCAGAGAGTGTTTGTGTCTGGATGAGTGAACAGATGGAGTGAGGTCATTGTATGGTTGGGATGTTGGGAGTGTTTGTGTCTGGATGAGTGAACAGATGGAGTGAGGTCATTGTATGGTTGGGATGCAGAGAGTGTTTGTGTCTGGATGAGTGAACAGATGGAGTGAGGTCATGGTATGGTTGGGATGCAGAGAGTGCTTGTGTCTGGATGAGTGAACAGATGGATTGAGGTCATTGTATGGTTGGGATGTTGGGAGTGTTTGTGTCTTGATGAGTGAACAGATGGAGTGAGGTCATTGTATGGTGGGGATGTTGGGAGTGTTTGTGCCTGGATGAGTGAACAGATCGAGTGAGGTCATTGTATGGTTGGGATGTTGGGAGTGTTTGTGTCTGGATGAGTAAACAGATCGAGTGAGGTCATTGTATGGTTGGGATGTTGAGAGTGTTTGTGCCTGGGTGAGTGAACAGATGGAGTGAGGTCATGGTATGGTTGGGATGCAGAGAGTGTTTGTGCCTGGATGAGTGAACAGATGGAGTGAGGTCATTGTATGGTTGGAATGCAGAGAGTGTTTGTGCCTGGATGAGTGAACAGATGGAGTGAGGTCATGGTATGGTTGGGATGCAGAGAGTGTTTGTGCCTGGATGAGTGAACAGATGGAGTGAGGTCATTGTATGGTTGGGATGCAGAGAGTGTTTGTGCCTGGATGAGTGAACAGATGGAGTGAGGTCATTGTATGGTTGGGATGTTGGGAGTGTTTGTGTCTGGATGAGTAAACAGATCGAGTGAGGTCATTGTATGGTTGGGATGTTGAGTGTTTGTGCCTGGATGAGTGAACAGATGGAGTGAGGTCATGGTATGGTTGGGATGCAGAGAGTGTTTGTGCCTGGATGAGTGAACAGATGGAGTGAGGTCATGGTATGGTTGGGATGCAGAGGGTGTTTGTGCCTGGATGAGTGAACAGATGGAGTGAGGTCATGGCATGGTTGGGATGCAGAGAGTGTGTGTGCCTGGATGAGTGAACAGATGGAGTGAGGTCATTGTATGGTTGGGATGTTGGGAGTGTTTGTGCCTGGATGAGTGAACAGATGGAGTGAGGTCATTGTACGGTTGGGATGTTGGGAGTGTTTGTGTCTGGATGAGTGAACAGATGGAGTGAGGTCATTGTATGGTTGGGATGCAGAGAGTGTTTGTGTCTGGATGAGTGAACAGATGGAGTGAGGTCATTGTATGGTTGGGATGTTGGGAATGTTTGTGCCTGGATGAGTGAACAGATGGAGTGAGGTCATTCTATGATTGGGATGCTGGGAGTGTTTGTGCCTGGATGAGTGAACAGATGGAGTGAGGTCATTGTATGGTTGGGATGTTGGGAGTGTTTGTGTCTGGATGAATGAACAGATGGGAGTGAGGTCATTGTATGGTTGGGATGTTGGGAGTGTTTGTGTCTGGATGAGTGAACAGATGGAGTGAGGTCATTGTATGGTTGGGAGTGTGTGTGCCTGGATGAGTGAACAGATGGAGTGAGGTCATGGTATGGTTGGGAGTGTTTGTGCTTGGATGAGTGAACAGATGGAGTGAGGTCATTGTATGGTTGGCATGTTGGGAGTGTTCGTGCCTGGATGAGTGAACAGATGGAGTGATGTCATTGTATGGTTGGGATGCAGAGAGTGTTTGTGTCTGGATGAGTGAACAGATCGAGTGAGGTCATTGTATGGTTGGGATGTTGGGAGTGTTTGTGTCTGGATGAGTGAACAGATGGAGTGAGGTCATTGTATGGTTGGGAGTGTTTGTGCCTGGATGAGTGAACAGATGGAGTGAGGTCATTGTATGGTTGGGATGCAGAGAGTGTTTGTGCCTGGATGAGTGAACGGATGGAGTGAGGTCATTGTATGGTTGGGATGCAGAGAGTGTTTGTGCCTGGATGAGTGAACAGATGGAGTGAGGTCATTGTATGGTTGGGATGCAGACAGTGTTTGTGCCTGGATGAGTGAACAGACGGAGTGAGGTCATTGTATGGTGGGGATGTTGGGAGTGTTTGTGCCTGGATGAGTGAACAGATGGAGTGAGGTCATTGTATGGTTGGGATGTTGGGAGCGTTTGTGCCTGGATGAGTGAACAGATGGAGTGAGGTCATTGTATGGTTGGGATGCAGAGAGTGTTTGTGCCTGGATCAGTGAACAGACGGAGTGAGGTCATTGTATGGTGGGGATGTTGGGAGTGTTTGTGCCTGGATGAGTGAACAGATGGAGTGAGGTCATTGTATGGTTGGGAGTGTGTGTGCCTGGATGAGTGAACAGATGGAGTGAGGTCATGGTATGGTTGGGAGTGTTTGTGCCTGGATGAGTAAACAGATGGAGTGAGGTCATTGTATGGTTGGGATGTTGGGAGTGTTTGTGCCTGGATGAGTGAACAGATGGAGTGAGGTCATTGTATGGTTGGGATGCAGAGAGTGTTTGTGTCTGGATGAGTGAACAGATGGAGTGAGGTCATTGTATGGTTGGGATGTTGGGAGTGTTTGTGTCTGGATGAGTGAACAGATGGAGTGAGGTCATTGTATGGTTGGGAGTGTTTGTGCCTGGATGAGTGAACAGATGGAGTGAGGTCATTGTATGGTTGGGATGCAGGGAGTGTTTGTGCCTGGATGAGTGAACGGATGGAGTGAGGTCATTGTATGGTGGGGATGTTGGGAGTGTTTGTGCCTGGATGAGTGAGCAGATGGAGTGAGGTCATTGTATGGTTGGGATGTTGGGAGCGTTTGTGTCTGGATGAGTGAACAGATGGAGTGAGGTCATTGTATGGTTGGGATGTTGGGAGCGTTTGTGTCTGGATGAGTGAACAGATGGAGTGAGGTCATTGTATGGTTGGGATGTTGGGAGTGTTTGTGCCTGGATGAGTGAACAGATGGAGTGAGGTCATTGTATGGTGGGGATGTTGGGAGTGTTTGTGCCTGGATGAGTGAACAGATGGAGTGAGGTCATTGTATGGTTGGGATGTTGGGAGAGTTTGTGTCTGGATGAGTGAACAGATGGAGTGAGGTCATTGTATGGTTGGGAGTGTTTGTGCCTGGATGAGTGAACAGATGGAGTGAGGTCATTGTATGGTTGGGATGTTGGGAGCGTTTGTGTCTGGATGAGTGAACAGATGGAGTGAGGTCATTGTATGGTTGGGATGCAGAGAGTGTTTGTGCCTGGATGAGTGAACAGATGGAGTGAGGTCATGGTATGGTTGGGATGCAGAGAGTGTTTGTGCCTGGATGAGTGAACAGATGGAGTGAGGTCAATGTATGGTTGGGATGTTTGGAGTGTTTGTGTCTGGATGAGTGAACAGATGGAGTGAGGTCATTGTATGGTTGGGATGCAGAGAGTGTTTGTGCCTGGATGAGTGAACAGATGGAGGGAGGTCATTGTATGGTTGGGATGCAGAGAGTGTTTGTGCCTGGATGAGTGAACAGATGGAGTGAGGTCATTGTATGATTGGGATGTTGGGAGTGTTTGTGCCTGGATGATTGAACAGATGGAGTGAGGTCAATGTATGGTTGGGATGTTTGGAGTGTTTGTGTCTGGATGAGTGAACAGATGGAGTGAGGTCATTGTATGGTTGGGATGCAGAGAGTGTTTGTGCCTGGATGAGTGAACAGATGGAGGGAGGTCATTGTATGGTTGGGATGCAGAGTGTGTTTGTGCCTGGATGAGTAAACAGATGGAGTGAGGTCATTGTATGGTTGGGATGCAGAGTGTGTTTGTGCCTGGATGAGTGAACAGATGGAGTGAGGTCATTGTATGGTTGGGATGCAGAGAGTGTTTGTGTCTGGATGAGTGAACAGATGGAGTGAGGTCATTGTATGGTGGGGATGTTGGGAGTGTTTGTGCCTGGATGAGTGAACAGATGGAGTGGGGTCATTGTATGGTTGGGAGTGTTTGTGCCTGGATGAGTAAACAGATTGAGTGAGGTCATTGTATGGTTGGGATGTTGGGAGTGTTTGTGTCTGGATGAGTGAACAGATGGAGTGAGGTCATTGTATGGTTGGGAGTGTTTGTGCCTGGATGAGTGAACAGATGGAGTGAGGTCATTGTATGGTTGGGATGCAGAGAGTGTTTGTGCCTGGATGAGTGAACAGACGGAGTGAGGTCATTGTATGGTGGGGATGTTGGGAGTGTTTGTGCCTGGATGAGTGAACAGATGGAGTGAGGTCATTGTATGGTTGGGAGTGTGTGTGCCTGGATGAGTGAACAGATGGAGTGAGGTCATTGTATGGTTGGGAGTGTGTGTGCCTGGATGAGTGAACAGATGGAGTGAGGTCATGGTATGGTTGGGAGTGTTTGTGCCTGGATGAGTGAACAGATGGAGTGAGGTCATTGTATGGTTGGGATGCAGAGAATGTTTGTGCCTGGATGAGTGAACAGATGGAGTGAGGTCATTATATGGTTGGGATGCAGAGAGTGTTTGTGCCTGGATGACTGAACGGATGGAGTGAGGTCATTGTATGGTGGGGATGTTGGGAGTGTTTGTGCCTGGATGAGTGAACAGATGGAGTGAGGTCATTGTATGGTTGGGATGTTGGGAGAGTTTGTGTCTGGATGAGTGAACAGATGGTGTGAGGTCATTGTATGGTTGGGATGCAGAAAGTGTTTGTGCCTGGATGAGTGAACAGAGGGAGTGAGGTCATGGTATGGTTGGGATGCAGAGAGTGTTTGTGCCTGGATGAGTGAACAGATGGAGTGAGGTCAATGTATGGTTGGGATGTTGGGAGTGTTTGTGTCTGGATGAGTGAACAGATGGAGTGAGGTCATTGTATGGTGGGGATGTTGGGAGTGTTTGTGTCTGGATGAGTGAACAGATGGAGTGAGGTCATTGTATGGTTGGGATGCAGAGAGTGTTTGTGCCTGGATGAGTGAACAGATGGAGTGAGGTCATTGTATGGTTGGGATGCAGAGTGTGTTTGTGCCTGGATGAGTGAACAGATGGAGTGAGGTCATTGTATGGTTGGGATGCAGAGAGTGTTTGTGTCTGGATGAGTGAACAGATGGAGTGAGGTCATTGTATGGTGGGGATGTTGGGAGTGTTTGTGCCTGGATGAGTGAGCAGATGGAGTGAGGTCATTGTATGGTTGGGATGTTGGGAGCGTTTGTGTCTGGATGAGTGAACAGATGGAGTGAGGTCATTGTATGGTTGGGATGTTGGGAGCTTTTGTGTCTGGATGAGTGAACAGATGGAGTGAGGTCATTGTATGGTTGGGATGTTGGGAGTGTTTGTGCCTGGATGAGTGAACAGATGGAGTGAGGTCATTGTATGGTTGGGATGCAGAGAGTGTTTGTGTCTGGATGAGTGAACAGATGGAGTGAGGTCATTGTATGGTGGGGATGTTGGGAGTGTTTGTGCCTGGATGAGTGAACAGATGGAGTGGGGTCATTGTATGGTTGGGAGTGTTTGGAGTGTTTGTGTCTGGATGAGTGAACAGATGGAGTGAGGTCATTGTATGGTTGGGATGCAGAGTGTGTTTGTGCCTGGATGAGTGAACAGATGGAGTGAGGTCATTGTATGGTTGGGATGCAGAGAGTGTTTGTGTCTGGATGAGTGAACAGATGGAGTGAGGTCATTGTATGGTGGGGATGTTGGGAGTGTTTGTGCCTGGATGAGTGAACAGATGGAGTGGGGTCATTGTATGGTTGGGAGTGTTTGTGCCTGGATGAGTAAACAGATTGAGTGAGGTCATTGTATGGTTGGGATGTTGGGAGTGTTTGTGTCTGGATGAGTGAACAGATGGAGTGAGGTCATTGTATGGTTGGGAGTGTTTGTGCCTGGATGAGTGAACAGATGGAGTGAGGTCATTGTATGGTGGGGATGTTGGGAGTGTTTGTGCCTGGATGAGTGAACAGATGGAGTGAGGTCATTGTATGGTTGGGAGTGTGTGTACCTGGATGAGTGAACAGATGGAGTGAGGTCATTGTATGGTTGGGAGTGTGTGTGCCTGGATGAGTGAACAGATGGAGTGAGGTCATGGTATGGTTGGGAGTGTTTGTGCCTGGATGAGTGAACAGATGGAGTGAGGTCATTGTATGGTTGGGATGCAGAGAGTGTTTGTGCCTGGATGAGTGAACAGATGGAGTGAGGTCATTGTATGGTTGGGATGCAGAGAGTGTTTGTGCCTGGATGACTGAACGGATGGAGTGAGGTCATTGTATGGTGAGGATGTTGGGAGTGTTTGTGCCTGGATGAGTGAACAGATGGAGTGAGGTCATTGTATGGTTGGGATGTTGGGAGAGTTTGTGTCTGGATGAGTGAACAGATGGCGTGAGGTCATTGTATGGTTGGGATGCAGAAAGTGTTTGTGCCTGGATGAGTGAACAGAGGGAGTGAGGTCATGGTATGGTTGGGATGCAGAGAGTGTTTGTGCCTGGATGAGTGAACAGATGGAGTGAGGTCAATGTATGGTTGGGATGTTGGGAGTGTTTGTGTCTGGATGAGTGAACAGATGGAGTGAGGTCATTGTATGGTGGGGATGTTGGGAGTGTTTGTGTCTGGATGAGTGAACAGATGGAGTGAGGTCATTGTATGGTTGGGATGCAGAGAGTGTTTGTGCCTGGATGAGTGAACAGATGGAGTGAGGTCATTGTATGGTTGGGATGCAGAGTGTGTTTGTGCCTGGATGAGTGAACAGATGGAGTGAGGTCATTGTATGGTTGGGATGCAGAGAGTGTTTGTGTCTGGATGAGTGAACAGATGGAGTGAGGTCATTGTATGGTGGGGATGTTGGGAGTGTTTGTGCCTGGATGAGTGAACAGATGGAGTGGGGTCATTGTATGGTTGGGAGTGTTTGTGCCTGGATGAGTAAACAGATTGAGTGAGGTCATTGTATGGTTGGGATGTTGAGAGTGTTTGTGTCTGGATGAGTGAACAGATGGAGTGAGGTCATTGTATGGTTGGGAGTGTTTGTGCCTGGATGAGTGAACAGATGGAGTGAGGTCATTGTATGGTTGGGATGCAAAGAGTGTTTGTGCCTGGATGAGTGAACAGACGGAGTGAGGTCATTGTATGGTGGGGATGTTGGGAGTGTTTGTGCCTGGATGAGTGAACAGATGGAGTGAGGTCATTGTATGGTTGGGAGTGTGTGTGCCTGGATGAGTGAACAGATGGAGTGAGGTCATTGTATGGTTGGGAGTGTGTGTGCCTGGATGAGTGAACAGATGGAGTGAGGTCATGGTATGGTTGGGAGTGTTTGTGCCTGGATGAGTGAACAGATGGAGTGAGGTCATTGTATGGTTGGGATGCAGAGAGTGTTTGTGCATGGATGACTGAACGGATGGAGTGAGGTCATTGTATGGTGGGGATGTTGGGAGTGTTTGTGCCTGGATGAGTGAACAGATGGAGTGAGGTCATTGTATGGTTGGGATGTTGGGAGAGTTTGTGTCTGGATGAGTGAACAGATGGCGTGAGGTCATTGTATGGTTGGGATGCAGAAAGTGTTTGTGCCTGGATGAGTGAACAGAGGGAGTGAGGTCATGGTATGGTTGGGATGCAGAGAGTGTTTGTGCCTGGATGAGTGAACAGATGGAGTGAGGTCAATGTATGGTTGGGATGTTGGGAGTGTTTGTGTCTGGATGAGTGAACAGATGGAGTGAGGTCATTGTATGGTTGGGATGCAGTGATGGTTTGTGCCTGGATGAGTGAACAGATGGAGGGAGGTCATTGTATGGTTGGGATGCAGAGAGTGTTTGTGCCTGGATGAGTGAACAGATGGAGTGAGGTCATTGTATGGTTGGGATGTTGGGAGTGTTTGTGCCTGGATGATTGAACAGTTGGAGTGAGATCACTGTATGGTTGGGATGCAGAGTGTGTTTGTGCCTGGATGAGTGAACAGATGGAGTGAGGTCATTGTATGGTTGGGATGCAGAGAGTGTTTGTGTATGGATGAGTGAACAGATGGAGTGAGGTAATTGTATGGTGGGGATGTTGGGAGTGTTTGTGCCTGGATGAGTGAACAGATGGAGTGAGGTCATTGTATGGTTGGGATGTTGGGAGTGTTTGTGCCTGGATGAGTGAACAGATGGAGGGAGGTCATTGTATGGTTGGGATGCAGAGAGTGTTTGTGTCTGGATGAGTGAACAGATGGAGTGAGGTCATTGTATGGTTGGGATGTTGGGAGTGTTTGTGCCTGGATGAGTGAACAGATGGAGTGAGGTCATTGTATGGTTGGGAGTGTGTGTGCCTGGATGAGTGAACAGATGGAGTGAGGTCATTGTATGGTTGGGAGTGTGTGTGCCTGGATGAGTGAACAGATGGAGTGAGGTCATGGTATGGTTGGGAGTGTTTGTGCCTGGATGAGTGAACAGATGGAGTGAGGTCATTGTATGGTGGGGATGTTGGGAGAGTTTGTGTCTGGATGAGTGAACAGATGGAGTGAGGTCATTGTATGGTTCGGAGTGTTTGTGCCTGGATGAGTGAACAGATGGAGTGAGGTCATTGTATGGTTGGGATGCAGAGTGTGTTTGTGCCTGGATGATTGAACAGTTGGAGTGAGGTCATTGTATGGTTGGGATGCAGAGAGTGTTTGTGCCTGGATGAGTGAACAGATGGAGTGAGGTCATTGTATGGTTGGGATGTTGGGAGTGTTTGTGCCTGGATGAGTGAACAGATGGAGTGAGGTCATTGTATGGTTGGGATGTTGGGAGTGTTTGTGTCTGGATGAATGAACAGATGGGAGTGAGGTCATTGTATGGTTGGGATGTTGGGAGTGTTTGTGTCTGGATGAGTGAACAGATGGAGTGAGGTCATTGTATGGTTGGGATGCAGAGAGGGTTTGTGCCTGGATGAGTGAACAGATGGAGTGAGGTCATGGTATGGTTGGGATGCAGAGTGTGTTTGTGTCTGGATGAGTGAACAGATGGAGTGAGGTCATTGTATGGTTGGGATGTTGGGAGTGTTTGTGTCTGGATGAGTGAACAGATGGAGTGAGGTCATTGTATGGTTGGGATGTTGGGAGTGTTTGTGCCTGGATGAGTGAACAGATGGAGTGAGGTCATTGTATGGTTGGGATGTTGGGAGTGTTTGTGCCTGGATGAGTGAACAGATGGAGTGAGGTCATTGTATGGTTGGGAGTGTTTGTGCCTGGATGAGTGAACAGATGGAGTGAGGTCATTGTATGGTTGGGATGCAGAGAGTGTTTGTGCCTGGATGAGTGAACGGATGGAGTGAGGTCATTGTATAGTGGGGATGTTGGGAGTGTTTGTGCCTGGATGAGTGAGCAGATGGAGTGAGGTCATTGTATGGTTGGGATGTTGGGAGCGTTTGTGTCTGGATGAGTGAACAGATGGAGTGAGGTCATTGTATGGTTGGGATGTTGGGAGCGTTTGTGTCTGGATGAGTGAACAGATGGAGTGAGGTCATTGTATGGTTGGGATGTTGGGAGTGTTTGTGCCTGGATGAGTGAACAGATGGAGTGAGGTCATTGTATGGTGGGGATGTTGGGAGTGTTTGTGCCTGGATGAGTGAACAGATGGAGTGAGGTCATTGTATGGTGGGGATGTTGGGAGAGTTTGTGTCTGGATGAGTGAACAGATGGAGTGAGGTCATTGTATGGTTCGGAGTGTTTGTGCCTGGATGAGTGAACAGATGGAGTGAGGTCATTGTATGGTTGGGATGCAGAGAGTGTTTGTGCCTGGATGAGTGAACAGATGGAGTGAGGTCATTGTATGGTGGGGATGTTGGGAGTGTTTGTGCCTGGATGAGTGAACAGATGGAGTGAGGTCATTGTATGGTTGGGATGTTGGGAGTGTTTGTGTCTGGATGAGTGAACAGATGGAGTGAGGTCATTGTATGGTTGGGATGCAGAGAGTGTTTGTGTCTGGATGAGTGAACAGATGGAGTGAGGTCATTGTATGGTGGGGATGTTGGGAGCGTTTGTGCTTGGATGAGTGAACAGATGGAGTGAGGTCATTGTATGGTGGGGATGTTGGGAGTGTTTGTGCCTGGATGAGTGAACAGATGGAGTGAGGTCATTGTATGGTTGGGATGTTGGGAGTGTTTGTGTCTGGATGAGTGAACAGATGGAGTGAGGTCATTGTATGGTTGGGATGCAGAGAGTGTTTGTGCCTGGATGAGTGAACAGATGGAGTGAGGTCATTGTATGGTTGGGATGCAGAGAGTGTTTTTGCCTGGATGAGTGAACAGATGGAGTGAGGTCATTGTATGGTGGGGATGTTGGGAGTGTTTGTGCCTGGATGAGTGAACAGATGGAGTGAGGTCATTGTGTGGTTGGGATGCAGAGAGTGTTTGTGTCTGGATGAGTGAACAGATGGAATGAGCTCATTGTATGGTTGGGATGTTGGGAGTGTTTGTGCCTGGATGAGTGAACAGATGGAGTGAGGTCATTGTATGGTTGGGATGTTGGGAGCGTTTGTGTCTGGATGAGTGAACAGATGGAGTGAGGTCATTTATGGAGTGAGGTCATTGTATGGTTGGGATGTTGGGAGTGTTTGTGCCTGGATGAGTGAACAGATGGAGTGAGGTCATTGTATGGTTGGGATGCAGAGAGTGTTTGTGCCTGGATGAGTGAACAGATGGAGTGAGGTCATGGTGTGGTTGGGATGCAGAGAGTGTTTGTGTCTGGATGAGTGAACAGATGGAGTGAGGTCATTGTATGGTTGGGATGTTGGGAGTGTTTGTGTCTGGATGAGTGAACAGATGGAGTGAGGTCATTGTATGGTTGGGATGGTGGGAGTGTTTGTGCCTGGATGAGTGAACAGATGGAGTGAGGTCATTGTATGGTTGGGATGTTGGGAGTGTTTGTGTCTGGATGAGTGAACAGATGGAGTGAGGTCATTGTATGGTTGGGATGCAGAGAGTGTTTGTGTCTGGATGAGTGAACAGATGGAGTGAGCTCTTCGACTGGAACACTGGCGACGAGCAGAAAAAAAACTGCGCGAGAAACAAGAAATTACGAACAAATTAAAGAAACTAAGAAGAAACTAGAGGAATACAAAGAAAAAGAGCTTGAAGTCTGTAATGAACAATTGTGCCTGGCAGCCCCACCAGTGTCTATTTACACCTGACAGCCTGCAGTCTAGGACACTTGAACAGGCCGGTGTAAAGTGTTCTGCAGACTTGGGTAACTGCCTAGTTAGACAGGAAACATGGTGAAGAGTGAGTTTGTGAGGCAATGAGCATTTGACCTGCGTTGCCAGCCCTTCCATCCTTTAGAACACGGTTACTCATAGTAGGGCCCGCGGGCCGCCAGCGGCACGGCAAGCCTTCCTTGGCAGCCCACAGACCTTGCAGACATCCTACCTGTGTTTAAAAAAAAAAAAAAATTAAATAGTGTTAGCAAACACTGCCGGGTGCAGCAGCCCGGACTCTGAGACTCTGCTCTGTGGGGGCCGGGGGATTCCAGTGATTGTCAAAGTGGAGATGCAAGGGCCAAAGAGGTGAAATACAGCAAAGCTTTAACATGTAAATGGTCTTTTAAAGACCTGTGAAGTGCGCTGGGAAGCTGTCTCAGTGCGGCTGTGCGCGCGCTGGGAAGCTGCCTCAGCCCGGGCTGAGGGCTGACACACACACAGGGGGAGATGACAGAGGGTGACGGAGGGAGACAGAGGGAGAGGGAGGGAGACAGAGGTTGACAGAGGGTGACCTAGAGAGGGAGACAGAGAGGCGCAGTCTGGGGGAGACAGAGGGAGGGAGAGAGATGGAGGGAGACAGAGGGAGGAAGGGAGACAGAGGGAGACGGAGGGAGACAGAGGGAGAGAGACAGTGAGAGGGAGGGAGACAGGGAGAGAGATGGAGGGAGACAGAGGGAGAGGGAGGGAGACGGAGGGAGAGAGACAGAGGGAGAGGGAGGGAGACAGGGAGGGAGACGGAGGGTGACAGAGGGAGGGAGGGAGGCAGAGGGAGACAGAGGGAGAGAGAGGGAGACCGGGAGGGAGATAGAGGGAGAGAGACAGAGGGAGAGGGAGGCAGAGAGAGAGGGAGAGATAGAGGGAGGGAGACAGAGAGAGAGACGGAGGGAGGGAGAGGGAGGGAGGGAGACGGAAGGAGGGAGACGGAAGGAGGGAGATGGAGGGAGACGGAGGGAGGGAGATGGAGGGAGACGGAGGGAGGGAGAGGGAGGGTGGGAGACGGAGGGAGGGAGGGAGATGGAGGGAGACAAAGGGAGGGAGGGAGACGGAGAGAGACGGAGGGAGACGGAGAAAGAGGGAGGGAGACCGAGGGAGAGGGAGAGGGAGGGAGACAGGGAGGGAGACGGAGGGTGACAGGGAGGGAGACGGAGGGTGACAGGGAGGGAGGGAGACAGAGACAGAGGGAGGGAGAGGGAGACAGAGGTAGAGAGAGCGAGGGAGAGAGACCGAGGGAGAGAGACCGAGGGAGAGAGGCCAAGGGAGAGAGACCGAGGGAGAGAGACCGAGGGAGAGAGACAGAGGGAGCGAGACAGAGGGAGGGAGAGACAGGGAGAGAGACAGGGAGGGAGAGAGACAGAGGGAGAGGGAGGGAGACCGGGAGGGAGACGGAGGGTGACAGGGAGGGAGGGAGACAGAGACAGAGGGAGGGAGAGGGAGACAGAGGGAGGGAGACAGAGGGAGGGAGACGGAGGGAGGGAGACAGAGGGAGGGAGAGAGGGAGGGAGAGAGACAGGGAGAGATAGAGGGAGGGAGACACAGAGAGAGACGGAGGGAGGGAGACAGAGAGAGAGACAGAGGGAGGGAGACGGAGGGAGGGAGATGGAGGGAGACAGAGGGAGGGAGATGGAGGAAGGGAGATGGAGGGAGGGAGGGAGATGGAGGGAGACAGAGGGAGGTAGAGGGAGGGAGAGGGAGGGAGGGAGAGGGAGAGGGAGGGTGGGAGACGGAGGGAAGGAGACAGAGGGACGGAGGGAGATGGAGAGAGATGTGGAAGAGGGAGGGAGAGAGACAGAGGGAGAGGGAGGGAGAGAGACAGAGGGAGAGGGAGGGAGACGGAGGGTGACAGGGAGGGAGGGAGGGAGACAGAGGGGGAGACAGAGGGAGGGAGACAGAGAGGGAGACCGAGAGGGAGGAGGGAGAGAGGGAGGAGGGAGACAGAGAGGGAGGAGGGAGACAGACAGACAGAGGGAGGGAGACGGAGGGAGGGAGACAGAGGGAGAGGGAGGGAGACGGAGGGTGACAGGGAGGGAGGGAGGGAGACAGAGGGAGGGAGACAGAGGGGGAGACAGAGGGGGAGACAGAGAGGGAGAGAGAGAGGGAGGAGAGAGACAGAGAGGGAGGAGGGAGGGCGACGGAGGGAGGGCAACGGATGGAGAGAGACAGGGAGAGAGAGACAGGGAGGGAGAGGGAGGGAAGAGAGGGGGAGGGGGAGGGAGAGGGAGAGAGAGAGAGATGTGTGTATGCCGGGTCTGGTGGCTCAGTGGACGAAGGCGTCAGCTGCAGGGAACCTGTGTTCAACCTCATGGGAAAAACATTTTTTTGCTTTAGCCCTGCCCCTCCCCCTCTGACCCCGCCCCCACCGGTGCGGCCCTCTGCCACAAGACCACACTGTAAATTTGGCCCCCGAGAGAAAGTTTGTGAGTACCCATGCTCTAGAACAGGGGTACTCATAGTACGGCCCGCGGGCCGCCAGCGGCCCGGCAAGCCTTTCTTGGCGGCCCGCGAACCTTGCAGACATCGTACCGGTGTTTGTTTAACAGTGTCAGCAAACACAGACTCTGCTCTGTGGGGGCCCGGGGATTCAAGCGATAGTCCGAGTGGAGCTGCTGGGGCGCTAAGAGGTGAAATACTACAAAGCCTCGTTATCATGAAAATGGTCTCTTAAAGACCTGTGAAGTACTCGGGTGGGGCTGTGTGTGTGCCCTGGAAGGGAAGCTGCCTCAGCTGCCAGGGGCATAACGCAGCCCCCGCGGTGCGGGGGCCCCCACGCTCCAGGGGCCCCCTCACTCTAAGCGAGGGAGACGGCTGCGCCTGGAAGCAACCCTCTTCAGCCTCCCCAAGTCCCCATAAATTAAACTGTGCGCGCACACGCCACGGTGACGGCATCTAAGCCTCCGAGTCTTCCCTCTCATTCTATCTCGCTCCTTAATGAAAACCGAGACTTCAAGAAACGGATATTACCCTCTCTTTCCTCCTGTCCTTTATTTGCTCCCCTGTGAAATGGATCCAAAAAAGAATAACATTTTTCCTGGAAACGTTGTCTTTCTCTGACACAAGTGCAGCCTCCGGGTGGAGAGAAATAAAACATTCCCAATGTGAAAAATAAATAACTAATTAAAGCAAGGCAGAGTGGTTGCAAGATGTCCAGGTTGATTTACTTACACCTAAACACATTAGTGCCACTTTACAGTGTTTGCCAGTGAAGCGATACTTTTGTTTACTCCTCTCTCTTTGAACAACATAGTTTTCCCTGTGTGGGAAAGTGCACCTTGCCTGGAGGTACTGAAATACCTGCTTGATGGGTGAATTGGAAAACAAAATGTGTACAGCGACTGTGTGTTTACGAATGTGGTCTTTTTAAACCATACTGCCTATGTTTTGAAAGAATATAAGCAATGGCCACTGAAACGGGTCCCTTCCGGGCCCTGTAGTCATGGCCTTACCTTTTCATGCAAAAGCACTCACTGATTTCAGAATAATGAGTGTAAAAGGAAAAAGGTAACCATGACTGAGAGGGAGGGAGACGGGGAGAGGGAGGGAGACGGAGAGGGAGGGAGAGAGGGGAAGAGGAGGAGAGGGGGAGGGAGGGAGGGAGACGGAGAGGGAGGGAGAGAGAGAGAGGGAGAGAGAGAGAGGGAGGGAGAGAGGGAGGGAGGGAGACAGGGAGGGAGGGAGACAGAGAGGGGGAGACAGAGAGGAGGGAGACAGAGGGAGACGGAGAGGGAGGGAGAGAGAGAGAGGGGGAGAGAGAGGGAGGGGGAGAGAGAGGGAGGGAGACAGGGAGGGAGGGAGACAGAGGGGGGAGGGAGACAGAGAGGGGGAGACGGAGAGAGACGGAGAGGGAGAGAGACGGATAGAAGGAGAGAGGGAGGGAGGGAGACGGAGGAGGGAGGGAGATGGAGACGGAGGGAGAGGGAGGGAGACGGAGGGAGAGGGAGGGAGACGGAGGAGGGAGGGAGACGGAGGAGGGAGGGAGACGGAGGAGGGAGGGAGACGGAGGAGGGAGGGAGGGAGATAGAGAGAGGGAGAGAGAGAGATATGTGTATGCCAGGTCCGGTGGCTCAGTGGACGAAGGCGTCCGCTGCAGGGACCTGTGTTCCACCTCATGGTCACAGTTTTTTTGTTGTTGCTCTAGCCCCGCCCCCTCCCCAATAGCCCCGCCCCCTCCCCCAATGACCCCCGCCACAAACCACACTGTAAATTTGGCCCCCAAGAGAAAGTTTGTGAGTACCCCTGCTCTAGAAGGTTCTGAGCGTTGTGATGTACAGGAACTTGGAAGTGTGTCATTGCAAGGCTGGAACGCTGAATTTCTAGGAGCATTTCCAGCCGTATCTTTATTATGACGTGGCAGGTCAAGGGTTATCACAGCCCTGCACATCCCTGAGAGCTGAGTAAGTCGTCTGTTTTGATGCGATGCTGCGGGTTCTTAGTCAGCTTTCAGTAACACAGCATGTGCCAGGGGCGTAACATAGGCCCCCGCATCCCCCGCGTTGCGGGGGGGGCCCGAGCTGCAGGGGGCCCCCTCAGCCCTGTACTAAGGCCTTAGAGCTCCGGGGTTCATTCCGGAGTGGGGGCCCCTCCATGTACCTTGCAGGGGGGCCCCCTGAGCTTTCGTTACGCCACTGTCATGTACGCGTACATTTTGGGCATTTGAAGCGTAGTCAAGCAGCACGATGGGGGACATTCAATCTGCATTGAGTGACATGGCACTGTGGTGTGCTTAGCTGAGCAATGAGGTGAAGTGGCCACAAGCAGCACTGTGCGGTGAAGGCATTTGTGAGCGATTCTCAGCATTTATGCTCCTCGTAAGGACGAGAAGTTTAGATGTATGGAACACTGGACACTCCGTTATGCCTCTGAGGTACTGTGACTGTGAGGTACGGGTACTTCACATATCAGAGATTTGAAGTTGATTTTCGGGTGAGTTGTCGCTCACCGGGGTGTTGAGGATTTGGAGTTGCCAAATTGCATTGGAATTAACACTTTACTAGATTTTATGTATGATTGTCATGTATTCGAACGGCTTGTGGTACAATATTTCTGTATAAGTGGAGCGATTAGGAGGGAGCGGTTTTTGTCCCTGTGTGTGGTATGTTTGGATTGTGTATATTTGCTCCTGTAAAATTATGCAGGAAAAGTGACTAAGTATCCCTGGTCCTGCCAGCATAAGAGCTCCTTGGTACTTATGTGAGTCTGTGTTATGAGTACTTACCCCTGATACTTTGTCGCGTACATAAGGGGGGTTGTGCGAGTGCAGTAGAGGGTACGTGGTCCTTGGTCCTGCTGTGATTTGTGTAAGTGCAGTAGAGGGAATGTGGTCCCTGGTCCTGCTGTGAGTTGTGTAAGTGCAGTAGAGGGTATGTGGTCCCTGGTCCTGCTGTGAGTTGTGTAAGTGCAGTAGAGGGTACGTGGTCCTTGGTCCTGCTGTGAGTTGTGTAAGTGCAGTAGAGGGTATGTGGTCCCTGGTCCTGCTGTGAGTTGTGTAAGTGCAGTAGAGGGTATGTGGTCCCTAGTCCTACCATTAGTTGAGTTAATACAGTAGAGGGTACGAAGACCCTCGTCCTGCCGTGAGTTGTGTAAGTACAGTAGAGGGTGTGAAGCCCCTGGTCCTGCTGTGAGTTGTGTAAGTGCAGTAGAGGGTATGTGGTCCCTAGTTCTGCCATTAGTTAAGTAGATGCAGTAGGGGTTCTTCGGTCCCTGGTCCTGCCATAAGTTGTGCAGTAGAGGGTGTGAAGCCCCTGGTCCTTCTGTGTTTGGAGACACTGGTTGATATGGTTTCTGTTGTCCTTGCCGAGTGGTTAAGGACTTAGTGTAGGGGTAAGTGTGCTGCACCCTTATGGTAGTGTTGTCCCTCCTGAGTGATTAGGGGCGTGCTACAGGAGAGTGTGTGTTGTAACTTGATGTTGTGAGGTGAATGACTAAGGGGTGTTAGGAGTTTCCTGAGATCTGCTGAAGATTGCATGATGTGATCACCTCTGTATTCTAATGTTCATAGGACGGTTTTATCATATTGTGTCATCTCTTTGTCCTTTTGATTTGATGTTTATCTAGTAGGAATATTTATGGGACGCGTTGATTGCTTTATTTGAATTTCCTATCATTTCTTTAACAGAGGGAGATGTGCTGGCTTGTCTTGGTTACTATGCATCCTCTCCGGAGTTCCAAGTCCCTGCTGTTCAGCCAGCGATGGAGGTCATTGTATGGTTGGGATGTTGAGTGTTTGTGCCTGGATGAGTGAACAGTTGGAGTGAGAAGGGCTGGGCAGCAGGATGCTGCTCCTGGTAGGGCTTTACCTGTTTCACTTATAACCTGATCTGAACCTAATAAACCTACATCTTTAATAACCTACAAGACTTCATCTTTGATTGTAACAGATTGCCAGGCGGACCAATGGAACTATCTGTTTGTGTATAGACTTAAGATACCTTAACAGTAATATCCTCCTCGATCAATTCCCCTCACCCCGCATATCAGAGATGCTCTCTTCTGTTAAGGGTGCTAGGTATGTTTCCGTGACAGACCTCTCTGCAGCGTACCTCCAGATTGTGTTGCATGAGAGTTGCAACAATGACACTGCTTTTATCACTCCAGTGGGGTGTTACCAATATAAGAGAATGCCTTTTACACTCGCGTCGGCAGCCGCCATCTTCCAAAGAATGATGCATTCATTATAAGGTCAATCACCCAATGTCCAGTGTTTTCAGGATACTTATTTATGGAAAAAATAAAGCAGAACATGACCAGGTATTTCGAAAAGGTTTTGCAAATACTGGACACACCGAGCTTAACTGTGAAGTTTACTAAATACAAATTTGCTAAGGAATCCGTGACATATTTGGGCCATTTGTTATGCTTGAATGGAGTTTAACCTAAACCAGAATTGTGGAGGCAATATGTTCGGCACCTGCAGTTAAAAGTAAGGATGATGTGAGATCTTTACTAGGGCTTATGGAATTTTATGCCAAATACATTAGGAATTTTTTGTGTAGAGTTTTCCAAATTAGACAACTTCTCAAGAATAAGTGTAAATTTAATTGGCGTATTGAGTGTGAGAAAGAATTTGAAGATGAGAAAAATGCAATTACTAAAGCTACTACTTTGTCAGGTTTTTGATTCTAATCTCACTAGCGTCATCACCACTGATGCCAGCTCCAAGGGTTTGTTCTCCCAAAAGCAGAAAGGAGGTGGTGAAGCTATCATTGCTTGTGCTTCTAGAGCTCTTACTAAGGCAGAAGAAAACTTTTCTGACATAGAGACAAACGTTCGCCTGTGTATGGGCTCTAGAGCATTTGTTTGGGGTAAGTAATGTGATTTGAGGAGCGATCTTAAACCGTTAGTTAGACTTCTGACCACGGATGGCGTGATTAAAGCATCGGCGCCCATCACTAGGATATCAATGAGGCTCCAGGTTTTAATTTATAAAATATTTTATGTACCTAGTAAAGATAATGTACTGGCAGACTTTTTATCCAGAATACCTTTGGCAAACGAATGAACATATGTTAGACCTGTCAGCCCTTTGGGTGGTCCCTCCTCATCATTATTTATTTTGTCCCACTTTTGCCTCAAACCCTGTTAGAATTTTTCCTTTTGGGAACCACCAGACTTTTTAGTGTTGATGCAGGGTCAGGGAGCCATTTTCCCTACCCCTGGAACTTCTGTCTGAGGGCCTGTGACACAAAATGGAGGCCACCTGTGACCTCATCAGAACCCACTGGCGATTTCTAGAACCTTCTGCAACATTCTGGAACCCTGTGACAGTTGGAGGCAGTTTAGAATGTTGGGCGGCCATCTCAGGGTGGCAGTTGGCAGTTGGCAGTTGGCACCTGACTGGAGAGGAGAGAGGACAGAGAAACAGAAGGAGGAAGGAGTAAGGCAGCAGGGGTGGAAACTTGTGCCTGGAGTGGGGTCCAGAAACCCACCCTTGATACTAGTCCCTACTGACCAAGCCCAGCCTGAAGCCCGGTGTGGGATAAAGACCAGAAAATCATCTTAAGGACCTGAACAGCCGGAACAGGCCTTAAAGGAGAAGAACAGTTCCTGACCTGTTTGGTGGAATCCTCCTGGAGACCCGACGTCGAGAAGCCTGGAGACCTGGAGCCCGAGGTGGAGAAGCGGCGCTGACAGAAAGCAGACGTCGTACCCGGAGCCGCCAGAGGTCGAGTGAGGGCGCCGACGGAGGTCGTGGAGAGGCACCGGAGGTCGAGTAGGAAGTCACCTGAGGTCGAGGTGAGGCGTCGACGGGGGAGTGAAGCCCGCCCTCCGGAGTCGCCGGAAACCAAAGTGAAGCGCGCAGGAGGTCGGGAGTGGAGGTCGCACTCCGGGGTCGCCTGAGGTCGAGGTGAAGCGCGCAGGAGGTCGGGAGTGGAGATCGCACTCCGGAGTCGCCGGAACCCGAGGTGGAGCCGAAGGAGGTCGGGAGTGGAGGTCGCACTCCGGAGACACCCGGAAGCGGGGAGACCGTGACCCTGTGACGCCGGAACACGACATCGAGCCAAGGCCGCCCAGCGACATCGATCCGGAGCCGCCTCACGGCACCGACCCGGCGTCAGGTAAAGCAGATCGACGCGACATCGAACCGAGGCCGCCCAGCGACATCGAACCGGAACCGCCAGACGGCAACGACACGGCGTCAAGTGGAACAGATCGACGCGACATCGAACCGGAACCGTCTCACGGCGTCGACCCGGAGCCGAGCGGAGCCGATCATCGTGAAAAGGGCAGTAAGTGGTAGAAAGGGCAT
This sequence comes from Triturus cristatus, assembly GCF_964204655.1. NCBI lineage: Eukaryota > Metazoa > Chordata > Amphibia > Caudata > Salamandridae > Triturus > Triturus cristatus. The sequence continues at coordinate 1,868,017,744 of NC_140590.1, forward strand.
CTGAGGCCCTGTGGAGCCCTAAAAGACCATTCTAGGGGCTAGAGGGGTGTTAGAACCAGCCTGGGAGTGCCAGGGGTGAACTGAGACTGGTGCAGTGACCTTTGGGAGGGGTTGTGTATTTTGGGAGAACCAGATCCTTAGGTTACCCTTAGTCTACCTCAGTTCAGGCCCAGCCTTGACCAATCTAGGTGGGACACCCCCATGTCATCCAAATGACCACAAGCTGTACTTGGGCATGGTAAAATCAATCTACCTCATAATTGTGATCTGATTTGCAATTGTTTAATGGCTTATATTATTTATTGAAGGTGTTTTATTTATTGTCTGACCGTATTTATTCCTGCCTTGTATTTATTGTCTGACAGTATTTATTTGCCCTAGGTATTTATCGCACCTCTATTTATTCCTTGTGTATTTATGACCTAATCCTATTTATTGCACCTGCAAAGTGTTATTATTTAATTGACCTGCTATTTCTGAAGAAAATCCTTTGTATTGTATTTGTGTCATAACCCTGCAACTAAGAGAAAAATTAAGATAAACACAAAGAGATTCTTTCATAAATTTTTACGGTGTAGAGTCGTTTTTGGAACGGATGAACGCATGGTTATTGTGAGGGTGTGACGTACGCTTAACACGGTGCCTGACCCCCAAGCTACCGATGTATGCTTGGAAACCTGGTGACTGCTGACCCGGTTGCCCGGTTTCCAACATAAAATTGGTGTTCAGTGGTGGGATAGAGCTGTGCTTGCGTCCACTCGACAATAACTGTGGGTAGTCCATAGGCCTACACCGGGAGTTTTCTCCAAGCAGCCTTCCTAATTTTGAGTTTTGTTTTTTCCAAATTTACTTCTGGTGGTGGGAGGAGGTATTACATAAGGTACCCCCCTGCATAGTTTCTGCAAGCAACTGTCTTCTAACCTGAGTGGGCAAAATGGAGTTTGTATTGGAGGATGTGGAAACTTATACTGTGGCCCAACTCAGGGAGTTTTGTCAGAGAGAGGGGGTGTTTTGTCCCCAAGGTGCAAAGAAGGGTGAGCTCCAGACCAGCTTAAGGGCTTGTTGGGAGGCACGACGAGAAAGTAAGGTTGAGAAGGAGGACAGGGATGGAGAGCCTGACAGCGAGGGGGCTGGTTTGTACCAACCTGAGGTGGGGGACCTAGTAGCGGGGCCCAGAACACTTTCAAGGAAGGGCAGCAGTGTCTCTAGCAACGGCTTATTAGAAGCAGAATTCATTGACCGGAGGGAGAAAAGACAGCTCACATGGGATTTGGCGAAGCTGGAGAATGAAAAAGAGGAACGGAGGATGGCTCACGAGTTGAGGCTCAGGGAGATAGATCTCCAGATCCTACGGGTCGGGGCACACCCTGTTCCTAGTGGTGGCAGCGAAGAAAGAGGAATCACCAGGGAATCCAAACCCTATTTGCCAAAGGACATAGTAGCTAGCTATAGTGCAGGTGATGATATCGCCAAGTGGCTAGCGGCCTATGAGATCTCATTAAGGGTCCATGGGGTTCCAGAGAAGTACTGGGGAGGGGGATTGTACAAATACATGCCTCCAGCTGGTAGGGATACATTATTGGCCCTGGAGCAGGATGAGCAGACCCACTACCCCACCATGAAAGTGGCGCTCGTGAGGAAGTTTGGACTAACACCCGAGAAGTATAGACAGAAGTTCCGGGGTAGCCACAAACTGAGCACACAGAATTGGGTGGATTTCCTGGACTATGCAAAGAAGGCATTAGAGGGTTGGATACAAGGCAGTGAGGTGAGGGACTACGAGGGGTTGTTTGATTTGATGTTGAAGGAACACCTGCTCGAAAAATGTTTCCCTGAACTGCGTCAACACCTGGTGGATAGCAAGCTGACCAATCCCCGGAAGCTTGCTGAGGAGGCGGACATTTGGGCTAGTACCCGGGTGTCCACAAGGGGGACTGGAGGGGACTCTCAAAAGACCGGACAGGGCGCCCCCCAGAAGAAAGAGGGAGGGGAAAAGAAAACGGAGTTCTCTAAAGGCCCCCAAAATAGTTCCCAAGGAAAGGGGACAGGATTCAACCCTAGGGCTAACCCACCCAGAAACCCTAATCCTGGCCAGAGTCAGCAGCCAAGGGTTGTCCATTGCTACGAGTGCGGTGGTGTCGGACACTATAAGGGAGATGTGAAGTGCCCGAAAAGACCACCCCCTCCCATCGGAGGAAAGACCCCCGGAGTAGCTAGTGTAGTGCTCGGGGAGGAGATGCCCTTAGATAAGGGAAGGGAGTGGGCGGGTGTCACTTTAGTGTCCCTGGGAGAACGGGAGATGGTTCCTAAGATCCAGGTGCCCGCAAATACCACAAAGTATGGGCAATGGGTCACCATCAATGGCCAAAGAGGGGAGGCTCTGAGAGACACAGGAGCCAGTATGACTATGGTCCATAGCCAACTGGTGTCTCCAGAGCAGGTGATTCCCCATGTGCTCCACCCTGCCGCGATGGCTGACGGCAGAATGGGCCACTATCCGGTGGCCGAGGTTCCATTTGAATGGGAAGAGGTTGCAGGTTCACTTCGAGTTGCCGTAAGCCCTGCCGTGCCAGTCGATTGTCTGCTGGGGAATGACATGGAGCATAATGCTTGGAAGGAGGTGGAATACCGGACTCATGCTGAGATGCTGGGTACACCTGACTGGGCCTGTGTCAGCACAAGGTCCGCGACTACCCGGAGGGGGAGTTCGTTTAGGCGGGAGCCTGGAACAAAGGCACCGCCGGCTGCCAATCAAGGGAAGAACCGAGGACAGGAGGAGCCTGCCTCGGCATCCGCGCCCCGTGTGACGGATAGGCCACCGGAGGTGGTGGACCAGGAGTCCGCGGAGGGGGATGTTACCAACCTGGGGAACCTACCCATCCCGGCCGAGTGGCACGTGGAGGGAGGGCCGACCAGGGAGGAATTCTGCAAGGGCCAGAAGGAGTGTCCTACCCTTGAGGGGCTGAGGCGACAGGCCGAAGCCCAGGCAGCAGGGAACGTTGAGGGGAACTATAATATTTACTGGGAGGATGGCCTCCTCTACAGTGAACCCAAGGCGCCCATGCACGGATCGTCACGGGCCTTGGTTGTCCCTCAACGTTACCGAGCCTTCCTTCTGGAATTGGCTCATGAGATCCCCTTGGCAGGACACCTGGGGCAAGACAAGACCTTTGCCCGTCTTGTCCCACACTTTTATTGGCCTCAGATGAAAGTGTCGTCCGACACCTACTGCCGGACGTGTGTGTCTTGTCAAGCCAGTGGGAAAACAGGGGTGAAGCTGAAAGCTCCCCTGGAACCACTTCCTGTCGTTAGCACCCCCTTTGAAAGGGTGGGCATCGACATTGTGGGTCCATTAGATCTGCCTACTACAGCTGGTCACAGGTTTATCCTGGTTCTGGTGGATCATGCCACGCGGTACCCAGAGGCCATACCTCTGAGGACCATTACTGCACCTGTTGTGGCTAGGGCCCTGATGGGAATCTTTACCCGAGTGGGTTTTCCCAAGGAGGTTGTGTCCGACAGGGGGACCAACTTCATGTCAGCATACATGCGGGCGATGTGGAAGGAGTGTGGAGTGACCTACCGGTTCACCACTCCTTACCACCCCCAGACCAACGGTCTGGTGGAGAGGTTCAATTAGACCTTGAAAGGCATGATCAGAAGTCTGCCTGAAAGCCTGCGGAGGAAATGGGACGTCCTCCTACCCTGTCTATTGTTTTCTTACAGGGAAGTGCCACAGAAGGGAGTGGGCTTCAGCCCCTTCGAGCTTTTGTATGGGCACCCTGTGCGTGGACCTCTCAGCCTGGTGAGAGACGGATGGGAAAGAACTCCCAGAAAGCTCCCCCAGGACGTGGTGAGCTACATGCTGGCCTTCCGGAGCCAAATGGCTAAGTTGTGGAAGCAAGCTTCTGACAACTTGGAAGCCAGCCAAGCAGTAATGAAGGCGTGGTATGACCACAATGCTCACCCGGTGGAGTTGGAGCCTGGCCAGAAGGTGTGGGTGATCGAACCAGGAGAGCTTAGCGCCCTCCAGGATCGCTGGTCAGGACCCTTTGAGGTGTTGGAGAAGAAGGGTAAGGCTACCTACTTGGTGGACCTGAAGACCCCTCGTCAGCCCCTACGGGTGCTGCATGCCAACCGCCTCAAACCCCACCATGAGAGGCCCGAAGTCCTATTGTTAATGGTGACTGACGGAGCAGAGGACGTGGAAAGCGAGCCTCTCCCCGACTTATTTGCGTCTCAAGAAAAGGATGGGTTGGTGGAGGGAGTGATTCTCTCCCCGTCCCTAACTCCTGAACAGCAGGAGGACTGCCGCCAGGTCCTGGGGCAGTACTCTTCGTTGTTCTCCCTTGTTCCGGGTAGGACTCACCTGTGCGTCCATGACGTGGACACAGGGGACAGCCCACCTGTGAAGTCCAAGACCTACCGGATGACAGACAAGGTGAAGGCCAGCATTCATAGTGAAGTCACTAAGATGCTGGAGCTAGGAGTGATTGAACCTTCTAGCAGCCCCTGGTCCAGTCCGGTGGTACTAGTACCAAAAGCTGCACCACCGGGTGCCCAACCGGAACTGAGGTTCTGTGTGGACTACCGGGGACTGAATTCAGTAACCAAGACTGATGCTCATCCGATCCCGAGGGCGGATGAATTGATTGACCGGCTGGGAGCTGCCCAATATTTGAGTACCTTTGACCTTACTTCTGGGTACTGGCAGATCTCTCTGACTGATGGAGCTAAGGAAAGGTCAGCCTTCTCCACGCCCATGGGCCACTACCAGTTCTGCGTGATGCCCTTTGGGCTCAAGAACGCACCTGCCACGTTTCAGCGTCTGTTGAACCAGATCCTCGCCGGAATGGAGAGTTTCTCTGCTGCTTATCTGGACGACATCGCCGTCTTCAGTAACAGCTGGGAGGATCATTTGCGTCACCTGCAAGCTGTTCTCCAGGCCCTGAAACACGCTGGTTTAACGATCAAGGCCAGTAAATGCCAGATCGGGCAGGGGTCGGAAGTGTACCTTGGACACTTGGTGGGTAGGGGAGCGGTGCAACCCCTCCAGGCGAAAATCGAGGCTATTATGGCCTGGGAACCCCCCAAGACTCAGACTGAGGTCCGAGCTTTTCTGGGCCTCACAGGATACTACCGCCGCTTCGTGAAGGGGTACGGGACCATTGTGGCCCCCCTCACGGAGCTTACGTCCAAGAAACAACCTCGACGGGTAGTCTGGACGGAGGCTTGTCAGCAGGCCTTTGTGAAACTGAAGCAAGCCATGTGCGAGGCCCCGGTCTTAAGGGCCCCAGACTTTTCCAAGGAGTTCATTGTCCAGACGGATGCATCGGAACATGGCATTGGGGCAGTGTTATCGCAACTCAATGAAGAGGGTCTGGATAAACCCGTGGTATTCCTATCCCGGAGACTACTTCCCAGGGAACAGAAGTGGAGTGCAATAGAGCGTGAAGCGTTTACAGTGGTATGGGCTCTGAAGAAGTTGCGGCCATACCTGTTTGGCTCGCACTTCCTAGTTCAGACCGACCACAGACCCCTTCGGTGGCTGATGCAGATGAAGGGGGAGAATCTCAAGTTGCTGAGGTGGTCTATCTCCCTACAGGGAATGGACTTTCAGGTGGAACATCGGCCTGGAGTGGACCACGCCAATGCAGACGGTCTCTCAAGGTATTTCCGCCTTAGTGATGAGAACTCGCAAGGGGTTGGGTAGCTCTCCCCACTTTCAGCTGGGGGGGACGCGTGTTAGACCTGTCAGCCCTTTGGGTGGTCCCTCCTCATCATTATTTATTTTGTCCCACTTTTGCCTCAAACCCTGTTAGAATTTTTCCTTTTGGGAACCACCAGACTTTTTAGTGTTGATGCAGGGTCAGGGAGCCATTTTCCCTACCCCTGGAACTTCTGTCTGAGGGCCTGTGACACAAAATGGAGGCCACCTGTGACATCATCAGAACCCACTGGAGATTTCTAGAACCTTCTGCAACATTCTGGAACCCTGTGACAGTTGGAGGCAGTTTAGAATGTTGGGAGGCCATCTCAGGGTGGCAGTTGGCAGTTGGCACCTGACTGGAGAGGAGAGAGGACAGAGAAACAGAAGGAGGAAGGAGTAAGGCAGCAGGGGTGGAAACTTGTGCCTGGAGTGGGGTCCAGAAACCCACCCTTGATACTAGTCCCTACTGACCAAGCCCAGCCTGAAGCCCGGTGTGGGATAAAGACCAGAAAATCATCTTAAGGACCTGAACAGCCGGAACAGGCCTTAAAGGAGAAGAACAGCAAGTTCCTGACCTGTTTGGTGGAATCCTCCTGGAGACCCGACGTCGAGAAGCCTGGAGACCTGGAGCCCGAGGTGGAGAAGCGGCGCTGACAGAAAGCAGACGTCGTACCCGGAGCCGCCAGAGGTCGAGTGAGGGCGCCGACGGAGGTCGTGGAGAGGCACCGGAGGTCGAGTAGGAAGTCACCTGAGGTCGAGGTGAGGCGTCGACGGGGGAGTGAACCCCGCCCTCCGGAGTCGCCGGAAACCAAAGTGAAGCGCGCAGGAGGTCGGGAGTGGAGGTCGCACTCCGGGGTCGCCTGAGGTCGAGGTGAAGCGCGCAGGAGGTCGGGAGTGGAGATCGCACTCCGGAGTCGCCGGAACCCGAGGTGGAGCCGACGGAGGTCGGGAGTGGAGGTCGCACTCCGGAGACACCCGGAAGCGGGGAGACCGTGACCCTGTGACGCCAGAACACGACATCGAGCCAAGGCCGCCCAGCGACATCGATCCGGAGCCGCCTCACGGCACCGACCCGGCGTCAGGTAAAGCAGATCGACGCGACATCGAACCGAGGCCGCCCAGCGACATCGAACCGGAACCGCCAGACGGCAACGACACGGCGTCAAGTGGAACAGATCGACGCGACATCGAACCGGAACCGTCTCACGGCGTCGACCCGGAGCCGAGCGGAGCCGATCATCGTGAAAAGGGCAGTAAGTGGTAGAAAGGGCATCTGAGGCCCTGTGGAGCCCTAAAAGACCATTCTAGGGGCTAGAGGGGTGTTAGAACCAGCCTGGGAGTGCCAGGGGTGAACTGAGACTGGTGCAGTGACCTTTGTGAGGGGTTGTGTATTTTGGGAGAACCAGATCCTTAGGTTACCCTTAGTCTACCTCAGTTCAGGCCCAGCCTTGACCAATCTAGGTGGGACACCCCCCATGTCATCCAAATGACCACAAGCTGTACTTGGGCATGGTAAAATCAATCTACCTCATAATTGTGATCTGATTTGCAATTGTTTAATGGCTTATATTATTTATTGAAGGTGTTTTATTTATTGTCTGACCGTATTTATTCCTGCCTTGTATTTATTGTCTGACAGTATTTATTTGCCCTAGGTATTTATCGCACCTCTATTTATTCCTTGTGTATTTATGACCTAATCCTATTTATTGCACCTGCAAAGTGTTATTATTTAATTGACCTGCTATTTCTGAAGAAAATCCTTTTGTATTGTATTTGTGTCATAACCCTGCAACTAAGAGAAAATTAAGATAAACACAAAGAGATTCTTTCATAAATTTTTACGGTGTAGAGTCGTTTTTGGAACGGATGAACGCATGGTTATTGTGAGGGTGTGACGTACGCTTAACACGGTGCCTGACCCCCAACCGCCCGAGCCAAGCTACCGATGTATGCTTGGAAACCTGGTGACTGCTGACCCGGTTGCCCGGTTTCCAACACCCTCCTACTGAACTATAGCCTTTTTTTACAGTGAGGGGCCCAGTTATCACCGCCGAGGCCTTTCTCTATCCCATCACAGAGTCTTGTAAGTATAAGCAGGAGATAAAGACAAAGAAAATGCTTCCCTGCCTGCACTCAGTCTGTTATAACACATGGAGGACCAAACAAGGTAAAGGAGAACACAGCACCATAATATTCTGTACCTTAAAGCAAGATGTTCGGAGGGTGGCCCATCCCAGCATCCTCTGGACTGTGACGGGCGCTGCAAGAGCAGTGAAGGCGCTTTATAGTGCTAATCTGGTTTTGGGCGGTAGGGACTGTAGGCTCCTCCTCCAGCCGCCTTCATGAGCAGGGGACACGTAGTCCCGCCATGAACAGCACAACCACAAGTGTCGGCACCCCGTGCTGCTGGAGCAGCGAAGGCACTTTACAGCGCTGGTCCAGTTTCAGGTGGTATGGACTGCAGACGCCTCCTCCAGCGGCCCTCAGGAGCATGGGACATGTAGTTCCGCCATGAACAGCACAACCACAAGTGAAGGCACTAGGGCATACTTCAACCAGGACGGTAAGGGAGATACAGACTTACTCAACTCAAGAACCATTCCTGCGCCTCACAGGCAATTTGGTACTTCTCAGAACCAATCCAAAATTCATTTCCAAGGTTCCCTCGGATCACCTCAAGGAACCTATCGTATTTCGAGCTTTTTTCCCGAATCCAACATCACCAGATGACAGTCTAGTCATGTGCTAGTTAACAAAAGATATCAAAAATTCTACTTACATTGCACTTAACAACTCAGGACAACTGAGCAACTGTTGGTCTCATATGAACACTTAAAAGAATGCTCCAGTCACAAAAGCAACCATCGCCGGATGGATTTCAGCTGCAATCGAGTCCTGCCACTCATAGCGAAAACCAGGGCACATTCAACCAGGGCAGTTTCCACCACAACTTCTTTGTTTGCGGGAGAGTCTCTGCAAGAATCACGTCCTGCTGTAACTTGGAAGAGTGTGCATATATTCATGCAGCATTATTGCCTTGAATTTGTGCACCTAGTAAAGATAATGTACTGGCAGACTTTTTATCCAGAATACCTTTGGCAAACGAATGAACATACTAATAGGGCATGGAGGTATTATCATATTGGTCTGGTGTGGGCATTCCTTTCATTGAAAATCAAGCTTGGGTAGTAGAGTTTACCAAGGATGAGGGGCTACAGAAGGCCCTGAGATATATTAGAGCTACGTGACCTGTCAAAGGATCCTTATGTTCTGATTTGAGGTGTTTCTGGGAGGTGCATAATGTACTGTCTCAGGTCAATGGCATCTTATGGAGGGGAGATAGAGCCGTGCCTCCAGTGAATTTAAGGAAGTCGATCATAATGCAATGTCATGAAGGTCATGGTAAGGACTAAGCATTCAGTAAAAAATGGATTCTGGTGGCCAGGTCTGGGCATGTTTGTAGAACGTGTGGTCAGGAACTGTGCAATTTGTGCTAACGCAGATAAATCTTTGAAAACGTTAAGACCTAATATGAGTGTACCTTGACTCCCTAGGAATCCTTCGAAGACTATTGCTGTAAGTATTACGGGCCCTGTAGGCAGAGAATCCAAGTATGTTATTTTGGCTATTTATGTTTTTTCTAGATGGTCTGCTATCAAGATTGCGTATAAATTGGACACAGATACTGTGCAGTTTTTTTATATAGTATTTTTACAGAAGAGGGGGCTCCCACTCAAGTGATTACTGATAAGGGAGTACAGTTTTTGTCTGTGAAAGCCAAGAACTATTTTACCAGACTGGGATTTATTTATTTTGTTTCAGAGTTTTATATAGCACAAACTTGACCCGAAGGTATCAGGTATCTCAAAATCTCCTTAAGATATTGTTCCACATCCCGTTATATTCCCAGTGGGAATGGCATGATTGAGCGCTTTAACAGAGTACTCCAAGGTGCTATTCAATCAGCAGGTGTGAGTAGTGATGATTAGGAATTACAAATTCATAAAACCGTGAGGATGTATCGTACTACGGTTAACGAAATGAAAGGATGTACCCCTTTTGAAATTATGAAGGGACGAGTTGCAAGAACTAACAAGTATTCCTGATGGTTGGTAGAAACTTCTGCTGTCAACCGAGATTTGGATGTGGCGAGATGCAGGATGGGGTGCCTCTTATCATCAGAACTCAACCTGAAGCCATGCCTGTGTCTTCCACAAGTACTTTCTGAGAAGACTCTGTTCAAGGGTCACTGGGCTGGCTCTAGTGACTCCTGTGACATCGGCACGCTTCGCATATGGGGCCAAAATATTTGATCACATCACTTCCATACTGTCTTCTCTTCGGTGGCTTCCCAACGAAACAAGGTCAATTTACAAGACTGCCTGTATCACCCACAAAGCCTTGCACACTTCCACCCCTCGCTATCTGGTGAATAAGCTCAAAATCTCAGGCGGCTCTAGACCTTCACGCAATGCTGAAAAACTACTGCGCGAGCCCCCTACTTTCAAAAGGAAAAGATATATGGATAAATTCTATTACAGGACCAGAGGCTTCAGATTATGCTTTCTCTTCTTTACTGTAAAAATTCAGCAGCCAATGAATACACACAAAAAACTACACTTCCCATAATGCCATGGTGCATATTAACCAATAACAGTGTCCCTGTCCCTATAAGTAGGACCTTCCTTATGATCACATCCTCTTTCTTTGCTTCTTGCAGCAGAGGTAAGTGCCTTTTACATTATTCCATTTTTCTTAATTCATTGTATCTGTCTATTTCATTTGTTTATGGTGTGGCATTTACGAGCATATGATTATTATTTCTGTGGTTTAATTTATTTAGCCTAAAGTTGCTTGACTCCATCTAAGACCGGGCATGAACCGCCTTTGGCGGGCGCACCCCGGTGTACACTCCTGTTTGACAGTGTTTTTCTAAAATGGTGCTATTGGCAAGCTTTGTTCATCCCGTAGCGGCACACTCGTGTTTCGGCCCTCGCCTCTTCCGGAGCCGCCTCCTCCTCTTTCCAAACTTTAGCGTTTCTAGAGCGCCCCACTGCCACATAGCCTCCCCTCATCGGGCCTGCACACGCTACGCATTCAGAAGGCCAGACGCGTGTAGCCCAATTGGGTTGGTATAGGGCTCCTTTGGGCTACACGATGCCCAACAAGTGAATTCCACTGCGCAGAGAGTCTCCTCTCAGTGTGGGTGTTGGACCCGGCCTCGTGGCGTGGTCCTTACCCCCGGGGATTGTGCCCGTTCCCCGCCCCTGCCTTCACGGGCCACCCTTCTGAACTGCACCGAGGCCCTTCATCCTGAGCTGCACGAGGTCGCATACCTCTCGTGGCTCCGCCATCTTGTTGGCATCCACGTGACTCTGTGCGCCAGCCAGCGCGACCCCGCTCAACCCGGCCTCGACCCCAGCGAAGCCCCGACATCGGGGCACCACGAACTGGCCAGGGGGTGCCGCAGGAAACATTCATCGCCCCCGGCGGATGACAGTATCGATGGGACCCCCAACTGTCCTCCCCTCTCGAGGTGTGATCGCCCTGCAACTCCCTTGGGCCTGGCGCCTCTCCTGCTGGGCGTCTGGCCACCTCCACCCGGCCTCTCCGCCCCCCCCGGGCGCCTGGGTCCGGACATCAAAGGGCTCCAGACCTATATCTGGGGCGACCCCGCCACAGATCGGCAGTTGTATCCCGGAGTCGAGAGCCCTGCTGATTGAATCGCGGCTGACCCTACGGAGAAGAACTCTTGTCGGAACCATCACGAGCCCTGCTGACTGCGTCGCGGCTCCTTCTTGTGAACACTTTGAAGCCACCTGGAACATCGGAGCCCTGCTGACGCTGTTGCGGCCCAACCTCGCTGAAACCTCCCTCGGAGCCCTGCTGACGACGTCGCGGCTCGAGCTGAGCAGAAACCATCTTGAGAGCCCTGCTGATTGGATCGCGGCTCTCCACGAACTGTACGCCGGAGCCCTGCTGACGCCGTCGCGGCTCGACCCCTCCGAGATCCGGAGGTCTTCCAGCTTGAGGATAAGAACTGGGCCCCAGGTACCCTCGTACCGCACTCCTGCCAAAGACTGTCCCGCTACCCCTACCCTTCCAAAGAGACACTGAGACTTTTGGTGGATCCCTCAATCCCTTCGTGTAAATATTGACCTCGTAACCTTTTTATTGCTGATAAAGAATTGCTTGTCTTGAGACAACCTCCTTGAGTCCTGTGTGGTGGTGTTACTGTGCTAGTACGTGATAGGAGAAGGATCTCTTAGGAGGCTTCTCGGCAGCGCTCGGCTACTTCGTACAGTGTGAGGGCCCCCCTTGGTGGTCTCGCCGACTCCTCGGGGTACGCCTTCCAACAGTCTATCTGAGAAGCCCACCCACTCACAATATAAACTGAGTCCATCAGACAAGCCCACCCACTCACAGTGTAAACTGGGTCCATCTGACAAGCCCACCCACTCACAATATAAACTAGTTTTTTTCCCAACACAAAAGCAATTTTATAGATTAAGAAATAGGAGTCCGTCTGCAGAAGCACGCAGTGGCATTTTGCGACAACAGCCCCAGAGGCTTCTGCAGCAATGTCTTCCTAGTACAGAAGAGAGGTGGTGGACACAGACTAGTCCTCAACCTAAAAGAGTTCAATCAATTTGTCCATTACAGGCATTTCAAGATGGAGGGGCTCCACCTGTTGGCGGATCTCCTGAGACAAGGAGATTGGATGGTCCGATTGGAAATCAAAGACGCATACTTAACTGTGCCGATCTTTCCTCCACACCGGTAGTTCCTACAATTTCGGTGGAAGGACAGATGGCTGGAATACTTGTTCCTGCCTTTCGGTCTTACTTCAGCTACTTGGTGTTTCCCCAAGTTGATGAAACCAGTTTTGGCTCACCTCAGTGAACAGGGGATATGTTTAATAATATACCTAGATGATATAGTCATCATGGCCACAAGTTTTTCCCTAGCATCCCGTCACTTGCAGATTACAATCTCTCAGTTGCAAGATCTCTGGTTTGTGATCAATTCCTTCAAATCAGTTCTGTGTCCAACTCAATCAATAGAATTTCTGGGATTTGTAATCAACTCCCAAATGGCTCAACTACAACTGCCCAAATCAAAATTACAAGACTTGAAGAAGGAACTGAAGACAACCCTATCCAAGCCAGTCATGTTCTTACATTCGATAGCTCGCCTAGTGGGTCTTCTGGCTTCATCAATACAAGCCATCTTCCCGGGTCCATTACACTATCGAGCTCTACAACGCCTAAAGATGCGTCACCTCCAGAAGGGCCTGTCCTATTCAGATCAGGTTCCCCTAATAGACTAGGTCAGGGAGGAGCTCAGGTGGTGGCTAGCCCATGTGGATACGTGGAACAGCTGAGCAATTTTTGGATCTCCCCCGGAAGTTGTGATAGAATGTGATGCCAGCCAATGGGGCTGGGGTGCACGTTGTGGGGAAGTAGCCACAGGGGGCAGATTGTCCCACCAGGATTTGTCACTTCACATCAACTGCCTGGAGCTCCTGGCGGGATCATTCACGATTCAGACCTTTTCCCCAAGTCGGTATCTTGTTGCATCCTCCTTCGGATGGACAACATATCGGCGTTTAGACACATCAACAAGCTGAGGGGCACGAAAAATGTCCTATGTTAGTAGATATTGCCAAAGACTTATGGCATTACTGCCTCTCTCGCCAGATATCAGTGATAGCGGAGTACCTTCTGGGTCAAGACAACACAATAGCGGACTGGAACTCTCGTCAATTGAAGGATTACAGCGACTGTTCCATCTGATCTATTCAATCTGGTGCCCATGCACGATTGACCTGTTTGCCTGCGGACTCAATCTTCAGCTGGAGGCCGGACCTTCTGGCAAAGGCCACGGATGCCTTCGCGCAGGATTGGTCGAAGACCTTGAATTATGCATTTTCCCCATTTGTTCTTATTCCCAGGGTGGCAAACCAAATCTCTCGCCAGAAGGCGGAGATTCTGATGGTCACTCTGCTATGAAAAGCCCAACCATGGTTCCCCATGCTTCTGGAGTTGGCGTACGATTGCCCTCTCCTCCTTCCTTGGTCTCGGGCGATGCTCCGGGGCCCTCAGGGGGAACTGCATCCACTAGTGTTGTCAAGGCAGTAGTCCATGATGGCCTGTAGGCTTTCAGGCAACAATGGACGTTGCTAGTAATTTCGGAAACAGCTTCAGTCTTCATCCAGCAGGCCTGGGCACTTTCCAGAAGGAAGCCATATTCTTCAGCATGGCATGGATGGTTAGGTTGGTACTTGGAGAAACACGTGGATCCCGTGGAGGCAGAACTTCCCAAGTGATAAAAACATTTTCACAAACGGCCTCAGAAGAGTTATCTTATAGATCGGAGAACAACTTCCGATCCGCCATTTCGGCGGGGCATGCTCAAATAGACGGTAGACCGGTAGAAAGGCATCCCTTGAAATGTAAACTGCTCAAAGGAATTCAAGTGGCAAACCCGCCTAAGGCGAAGTACTCTGTTTTATGGGATGTTTCTAAGGTGTTAAACTTGTTTGAAAGTTGGACGGAAAATGTACAATTGTGTAGAAAACAGTTATCTACCAGACTTGCTATGCTTCTTTGTTTATCTGCTTGTCGACAAGTCTCTGACATAAGGGTTCTTGACCTAAAAGGTAGAGTATTCTCCCGTGAGGAGGTTTCCTTCGCGATTTTTGCTGTTTGATGTTTTCACGTTCCATTGAATATAATTATGGCTCCCGGTTTTCCGTTTAAACGGATTTTTACATACAAATACAGGCGGATTTTTTTTTTTTCCGTCTGTATTTATAAATAGAAGCGGAAAAATACAACCAAATCGTATTCCCGGATTCCGAGAATTGTTTGGCAATCCGTGCTCGAGACAGGGTTGCCTGCCGCGCCCCTCTTCCTGATCGTGGGGTACGCCTGCCCACATTAGCACCTGCTGGGCCATTCATCTCTGGTAGGCGCGGGAAATTCCTTCAGCTGTTCCTTCGACAGCTCCTGCGCTGCGCCTGCCCCCCAGTCAGATTTAGGTCTCAGGTAAGTGAAAGGGTGGGGGTGGGCTTGGATTTCACTGTTTGCACCACTACAGGTGTCCACATTAGAGGAGGCGGGGACGTTGTTAGTAGCGCGAGTACTTGGCGCTAATGTAAGACCGGCAGAAATGTGTGACCCAAAAAGGGCTGTACAAACACATTAGGCAAATTAGGTCTCATTCGCTTTCAGATATTTTCAGGCCTTAAATTGAATCTTTCCACCGTGACTTGGTGCGGCATGAAGAAACAACATTCCTGAGAGACAGAGACAACCGGGGCATATCTATAACCCCCTTTTCCAAGTTAAATCGTTTTTTTTTCTCCACTGTGCAATGAAGAACTGTGGCTGTGTGGAATTACAGCATTACAGTAAATTGTTCAAATGCTACGGGGCAGTACAAAGTGAAATAAGGGAAGTGATACACGCCCAATGTCTTCAAAGCGGAGACTGTTTAACTTATGGAAAAAGGGTTCTGCATTAGCGAAGACTTAGTTTAAAAAATGTGTATCTAAAGCTGCCAGCTCGTGGGTGTTGTTGGATATTTTAGGCCTCAGAAATGTGAGGGAAATAGAGCCTGGCGGGACTAATGCCAGGGCCTGAATGGAGAGCTTGCTGCCGTCTTTGGCCAGGTCACTGAAAGTGCACAGCACACTTGTCTAATGGCTAGTGACAGTGTTTTCAATATGGTAACACAGCAGCAGCTCACTAATATTACTGCAAGTAATCTCGGTGACACCACTCCCATTTCTCATATGTGATTTTGTGTTTTGAAATAACAGAAAAGTTTTTTTGTGGATGTTACATGAAACCTATTTGGCGCATATATACATATAGCTAAACCTATAACCACCGTGTTCACTGTCTATTTAAATAAATGTGGAAAAATACTAGCTGCAATGTCTTTTTTTTGCTTGCGACAAAAATAAATACAGATATATACAGATAAAATGACATAAAAATAAATATGGATAAATACAGACGGAAATGTTAAAAAAAATAATACCATAAAACCGAGAGCCCTAAATATAATGCCTTTCCTTCCAATGATAAACTGTGTGTGGTTAAGTGCCTGAAGGTATATGACGAATGTACCCGACCTCTACGGCCGGAGGGTTGTTCAAGACTTATGTTAGCGTTACAAAAGCCTTTCAAGCAGGTTACCTCTGCTACTGCTGCAAGGTGGCTTAGATATGTCATGGCAGAAGCCGGCATTGATACGCAGCTGCTTGTTGCTCATTCAGTCAGGGGCGCTACGGCATCTAAATCGTATATGTTAGGAACAAGTGTGCCGGACATAAAGAAATCAGCTGATTGGTCTTCTGCTTCTATATTTAAAAAAATGTATTACAAACCTGGGGCGATATTTCTTTTGTGGTTCTTGAGAAGCGTTAAACTAACATAATCCGAAGCCTCCCGACCTGTAATAGAATACAAAATTTGCTAGCATTCGCGCCAAGAATTTTCTATTCTATCAAGTACACGGAGGCGAAGATCATCCCGCCCAATGTAGAGCTGTGTAGAATGTATCACCAGCCCTGATTGAGGTATCTTCCACAGTTATTACGGGTTAATTTTCTGTTTCAGGCGCAGAACAGAAAGGGGAGTGATTCAGCTCTTCGTTGGGGATCTCAGGTGGCAATTCGTGCCTTGGTTTCTATTGGGGCTTCTGTTAAAGTCAGTTTGGAGTTTTTTTCTGCAAAGCTGTCGACGTTGGAAGGTTGTGGATGTTAAAGACAATTACTCCTTCGAGGCAAAGAAAGAGGATGTGATCATAAGGAAGGTCCTACTTATAGGGACAGAGACACTTTGATTGGTGGATATGCACCATGGCTTTATGGGAAATGTTTTTTGGGTGAATTAAACGTTTTTGATTGGCTGCTGAATTTTTACAGTAACGAAAGAGAAAGCATAATCCTCGCCTCCGTGTCCTTAATAGAATTCAAAATTCTTGGTGCGAATGCTAGCAATTTTTTTTAATCCTTTTAAGGCAATGGGGCTAGAATCTGGAACTCCCTTCCACCAACCCTCCCAACTACAGCCTCTATCCGGACCTTCTTTTCTTCATGAGACACTTCCAGGCTTAATTCAATCCTATGTTAGGACCGGAGGCTCCGGTTACGCTTCTCAATTCTTTACTACTTTTCACAGCAGCCAAGAAAACAATCAAGTTAAAACATTACTACATTTCCCATGATACCCAAATATATCATGTGTCCAACAATAGAGCCACTGCCCTACATAAGCCCTTCATGCTGACTCTGTGTCCTCTTTCTTTGCTGCTTCGCAGCCAGTTAAGTATACTTCCACTATTCCATGTTTGATTGACTGTATTTTGATATGAATTTATATCTTTGCAGTAATTGATGTTATTTGTGCATCGCACTGTCAGATATCTGTGTCTGTGCTGGTTTTGTTAAATGTGTACACATTTATTGCCTAAGGTAGCGCCGCCGGGCGAGTTTCACTTTTCATCTCCCTTGAGCGGCGTGTGTTTTTTGGTGCTTCTGGGATCGCGTTGCCTCCCGACCGGGTGCTCTGCGACCGTGTCCCTTGCAGTGTGGAGCGGGAGAACGGGAGTGAGAATGTATGCCTCTGCGACGCGCGGTCCTCTTTCTAGATTGCCTCAGGAAGTGGCACCACGCATGCGTGGCAGCCATCTTGGTTGCCTCCGAGTGTTCAGGAGGCTTCCTGTAACGCGGGGAGCCGCGTATAACTGCTCCAGTTAACTCTTTGCATTGAGGCAGCTCCCTCTTGACACCCGGCAGTTCCTACTGTTCAGGGTTTAGCAAACCCTCCGTCCACCACATATCGTTTCAGAGACAGCAGTCTGTGCTTGGCTTGCCTGGGGCTGGTACCACTCCCCCAATATTGCTCCTGACTTGGGTGTACTCACCCTATAGTTTACGGCCTTGGTCTTTCTTAACAATGCTACTGTACTCATTTAAGATGGAAGATTCCTATGAGGAGGAATTTTACTACGAGAAACCCACGGGGTCCCTGGAGCAAGAGCTAGTAAATGCTCTGGAAATGGGAGTACAACATTCTGTCAATAGGGCCTTGCTTCGGGCGATCGAACCCCTAAAGCGCCACTATGTGGCTATGCAGCACAACAAGGCTGGTTACCTGCTCCTCCATTGTGGGCTAACCCCAAGTGCAAGGCCACCAAACAGCCCCACGCTACAGACTTCGCCAAATTAGCTAGTAGCATGACTACATAGCATGACTATAGCGCTCCCTCGGAGGCTGCGGTCCCTGACCCATTTCAAGACGATGAGTCCTCCCCTCATCAGAGCTCAGACCAGGACGAAGCCCCCAGACCCAGCAAACTCTCTTGGAAGGAGCGTAACCAGGGCACGCCCACACAAGCAAAACTGCCCAGCTTCGAGCCATCGGAAATCTTTCACCCTAAGTCTACAGCCTGGCTGCCACCCAAAAAAGTGACTGAATATGTACAGGACCACCTGCGCCAAGCCTTTGATAAAGAGGTTCGCGCTCGATTGCGCTCAGAATGTCCCAGACAGGACCTCCAAGGCAAGGTAGCTGACACCCTGAAGGTAGACCCCAACATGGGGACCCATCTTAAAAAGTACTCTAAAGATCCAAAGAAAGGAATTATAGAGCCTGACACTCCTGCCAGGACAAGCTCCTTGTCATGTCCGGGCCCCTGACTAAAACTCTGGGGCTTGGTTACCGGGCGAAAGAGTCCGCTATGGCAATTGATCTGGGCGAATTAATCGATGGGCGCAATTACCATACGCCAGTTAGGGAACACTACTGCGCCATGTCAAGTGAAAAGAGGTGGTCTATTCTTTTAAAATTGGACCCAAAACTCACTGAACTATCCACTTCTGAGGCCGGTCCTCTGGCCCAAGGCTTCCTCTTCGGACAACCTTTCCTTAAAGAAGGGGGCGCTAGGTGGCGCACGACCAAAATGGCCGCACGCCTGAGAGGCTCTTGCCTTACCGAGCAGGAAAATATACTTCATCCTCATCCTCATCCTGTGTTGGAGAAGCATTCATCCGAAGGCACCACAAGCTGTCGGAAGAGTTGCTGCATCTAGCGGTGCCACGCTTGCCTAATAATTTGGAGGAAATCCCGGTGGCGCTGCTGCCGTTACTTTGGGCGGCCTCCCGCGCTTCAGGCCGAGGCTGGGAGGTGGGCGCTCGAGCTCGGCAAGCCCGAGGCCGCAGCGGTGGAAGTGTTGCCCTGATGTGCCGGAGCTCCAGAGGTGAGGCATCACCGCTTCGCCTGCGTTGGTGCTGCCTACCGGTGCTGGAAGACCCTGACGGGGCTGCGGACTGGGGCGCGGAGGCCTTGGCTGCGTAACGCTGCAAGCGGACAGCTCGTGACGCGCCTGGAGGTACGGATGCAGCAGGAAGCGACACTGTGTGGGGGAGTCGGGGGAACTCCCTGCATAAACCCGCTGGGTCACGGCACATGCTTGGCCTCCATGGTGCGCGGGCGGCGCTGGCACTAGGAGATATTTCGCGAGTACAGGCGGGGGCGGCCATTTTATCTACCTGGCATCCAGCGACCTGAGATGGGGACGCTGATCCCGGAGGTCTGACTGAAATTCCTGAGAGCGGAGTGGGACCCTTGAATATTTACTGGAGGTGCGCTGGGTTGGAGGTTTCTGCTCAGCTTGTAGTTATTGCCAGCCGGGACGATAATGGCATAGACTGGCAGCCATTTTGAGGAAGCTCAGCGGCCTGATACTCAGCCTGGCAAGAGGTGGGTGATCACTCACTGCGGACAGTGGTGGAGGGATTAAACATGCCATACCTCTCCCAGGGCCCCTGTGGAGCATTGATCCCTACTGAGCAGCAGATTGTTGGTAGGAAATTCGACCATAGTGTTATACTCCATGCGCAAAGTTGCATCCTGTGGTGGAATGCTGGTGATATCAGGGGTGTCAGAGCGATAGACTGGCTGGGTTTACCTCCATTTGATGTCATAAATCTTGCTTTCGGACACGCATGTGAAGGTGTTGTTGGCCCTAAGCTGCGGGGGATAGCTACCAGCCCGGATTTGTAGTAATTGCTGTTGTTGATAACCTCTCTTGACACCCTATTTGCGCTGCTGCTTGGATTGGAGAGTCGCAAGATGGGACGCACGGATACCAAGCAGACCAAGCTTCCATTTGAAACACGCAAAGCTTCCAGGTCGGCTTCGCAGGAGCATGCTGATTTGGACGCCTCGGAAGCACCTGAAGAGGACTGGAAGGCCCTTTTGCTGGGCATGAGGCACAGTCTCACGTCCATTGGTACCAAGATCGACACAATGAACATGCGCATGGAGGCTGTGGTTAACAAACTCGACCAGCATGAGGAGCGGATAAAAGAAGCTGAGACCAGGGTTTCGGACCTTGAGGATGGTGCTGCTTCCAGCCGGGGGCAACTGTCGCAAATGGACAAGCTGCTAAAGATTATAGCCGATAAAAACGAGGATTTGGAGGCTCGCTCCCGAAGAAATAATGTCCGTATTCTTGGCCTGGCGGAATCCACAAACGTAGGTCGCATGGAAGACTTCATAGAACGGCTGGTTGTGGAACTGTTCGGCAGGGAATCCTTTTCAGCGCATCTTACAGTGGAGAGGGCGCACAGATCGCTGGGGGCTCGCCCCCCTCCGGGGTCGCCACCGCGGCCGGTGATAGCCCGCTTCTTGAATTATCGTGACAGGGATGCGGTTCTGCGGCTAGCTCGTGAAAAGAAACAGGTCCACTATGAGAATACCATACTGGCGTTCTACCCCGATTTCACCCAATCAGTTCAGGATGCCAGGCGTAAGTTTTCTGCAGTCAAGAAAAAGCTTCAAGCGCAGGACATTTCTTACGCTATGCTGTATCCGGCGCGGTTGCGGATAACACATAAGGGCACGCAGCACTTCTTCCAGAACCCGCAGCAGGTTGATGACTTTCTTAAGCAGCACCAGCGTGCAGCGCCCAGAGGCCCGGAGGCGCAACGACACTCTAGATCACACTCTCCACTATCGGACCCTGACTAAGGCCTCCACTGGACATTGGTTCCTTCTGTGACTCTTCTGGACAAAATGCTGTTACTGATGGGCCTGTAGTTGGTGATGTATTATTTTACTTTTTTGTGTTCAGCATGATGTCCTGCACGGCACCTCCCTTCCGTCCCGCGACAACTGCCCACTTTACAGTGGAGTGGTGTGTGGGTGAAAGTAAGGAGGGAGAGGGCGGGTCGTGAGCCTCAAGGGTTCCCTATGTGGGCATCCCCCAAATATTTGATGATGAGGGACAGTCAATGTGGGATATTGACAGGTGTTTGGGAGGGGAGGGATTATGTACCCGGCATGTTGGGGTTGCCGGTGTGGGAGTTGGAAGGGGGGTATTTGGTTGCAAGTTGCCTGATTACACTTTTAAAAGTAATTCTTGATGCAACAAAAGGTACAGATTATTGTAGTGTACACCGTGGCAGACACCACACGAGATTTTAATGGATTGAAGATAGCAACATAAAATGTGCGAGGCTTGAACAACCCCAGAAAGAAAAGGCAGGTGCTCGGATATTTAGATCAAAATCATATGGACATAGCTATGTTACAGGAGACACATCTAGGCCCTGGCGGAGTACCTTTATTTGCCTCGCAATGGGCAGCACACCGATGCTTCGCATGCTACTCCAGCTATTCTCGCGGAGTGGCTATCCTGTTCAAACGGGGGGTGCCATTTGTACCTAGTGGAATAGATACTGATATTGGTGGCAGATTTTGCCTCATTTGGGGGACACTCTACTCTTATGGCGTGACGTTTGCTAATTATTATGGCCCCAATATTGATGACCCCCACACTCTTACTAGGTTATGGAATAGAATTCAAGAGATAGGCACCGCATATGTCATTTGGGGCGGAGACTTTAATACGACGTTACAACCACGGATGGATAGGTCCCGAGTCACTCCAACACACTTCACGCTTACGCACAGAACATTGAGCGACATAGTAGGTGATAGTAGATTACTGGACTCTTGGCGGCACATAAACCCTAGGCGTCGGGAGGGTACACACTTCTCGGCAGTCCACTCATCCTGGGCTAGATTGGATTACATGTTCCTATCGTTGGGATAGCGCACTGGCTGCGGGATGCGATCCACCTGGCCCGAACGTATTCGGATCACTCCCCAGTGGTGGTGGAACTACAGGTTCCTCTGCAGCACTCCCCATATAATAGCTGGCGCCTCAACCCTTCACACTTGCAGGACGCTGTGTTTAAAGCAGAACTAGAACAAGATATACAGGACTTTTTTGAGCGCAATATCAAATCGGTCTCCAGTATGACCGTGGTATGGGAAGCGTTCAAGGTGACGGTTCGGGATGGTGTTTGTCCAAAGGGGGTGGCATTCTTAAGGCGTTGCGCAGAGACCTTTCGAGACTGGAAGATGAGTTGAAAACGTTGGAACAGGAAGCTAGTGGTAATACGGATGGGTGCGAGCTCAGGGCTACCATACGTAACAAATTGACGGAATTTGGCGAGATGGCGGACAGGGAACTTAAATTTAGAGGGAAACCGCACTAGGCCAGACGATACGGGGAGGGGGATAGGCCGGGGAAGGCACTGGCGGCAGCGATCAGACCCCCAAGGTTCTCTAACTACATAACGGAGATACAGGATGGGCAAGGTCAGATACATAGAAATCTTCCAGACCGATTGACCACATTTCGTGAGTTTTACAGAACACTGTACTCTTCTGGATTAAGCTGCTCTATAGTAGGCCAGTGGCGTCAGTGCTCTTAAATGGAGCTAAATCCCCACCCTTTGATATTTCCAGGGGCACACGTCAGGGGTGCCCATTATCTCCTATTTTGTTTGCCCTTGCCATTGAACCCTTAGCAGCGAAACTCCGGCAGCACCATAATGACAAAGCACTGATATACCCCTCTAGACAACTGCTTATTTCATTATATGCAGATGACATGACGCTATATGTGAAGCAACCCCAGGTCAATCTCAATCCTATACTGCGTGAGATAACAAAATTTGGCGTCATATCGGGCGTGCAAATAAATTGGTCAAAATCGGCTGTCTTCCCCTTAACTGGAAATACTGTACCATATCCGTTAGATTATCCCCTAATGTGGGAATTGGATGACTTGAAGTATTTGGGTATACGTATTACCAGAGATAAAGATGCATTAATGAGACTAAATTATGGGACAGCCATAGATAAGATCACTGACAATGTTACCAAATGGCTGTGACTCCACCTGTCCATGGCAGGAAGGATATCGCTGATTAAGATGGTGTTGCTACCGAAGCTTTTATACCTGTTTGTAAATATCCCATACCATCCAGGGAGTTTCTTCTTTAGTACACTGAAATCACAACTCACGAGGCTTATATGGGGTGGGAAGCAAGCGCGCCTTAACTTAGCCACGCTTATGCTGCCATATCACCAGGGGGGATTTGAAGTCCCTGATTTTGAATTCTATTACTACTGTGCCCAAGCCCACTTTGCCACCTATTGGTTCCACCCGCTGCCTTTCATGCCTCATCTGGCGGTCGAAGATGGTTATATGGCCCCGACGCCTCCGTCCGGTTATCTTTTCACTGCAGTGAGGGAACGGGCATGTGATCCATCCACAGTGGATTGTACTATACGGGCCTGGCAGCGGATAGCCCGCAAGTTGGGGTCCCCTGTGCTGTACTCGCCCAAAATGGTCTTGGCACGAAGTCCCTTGTTGCGGGTGACGGGGGAGGGTATTTGTCGGAAGATGCTTGACGGCCTGCAGTATTTTACCTGGGGGGACTTGTACATAGCGGGGCAGTTTCGTACAAGGGAACAGTTTTTTGGTGAGCATGCACCGACCATTATGGACACATTTCTCTACACCAGACTCCGGCAAAGTCTTAAAGCGGTGACCCCTGACTTCCCCACGGAGCCGGCCACATTTGCTCCTCTGCATGCTTTCTTGCAGACAGCACCCCCTCGCCATACAATATCACTATTATATAAACACACGCAGGATGCGATACCGACCACTCCCATTCGGGCCAGAGGTGAGTGGGATGCAGACTTGGCTACCCCATTGACGGATGAACAGTGGGAATTTAGCTGTAGGCAGACGACGGCTATTACTGGTAACAGCAGGCTGCGCCTTATTCACTTTAAGTTTTTGCACCGGTTATATTATACTCCGGCTAAGCTGTATAGATTCGGGCTCGGAGACAATGATAGGTGAGTACGCTGTGGGAGGGAAGGGGCGGGCTTTGAGCATTTGGCATGGAGCTGCCCTTCGGTGGCAGAGTTTTGGGCACAGACGTTCGAAGGTCTCTCGAGCATGATCAGGGTCCAGGTACAGCCATGCCCCCTGCTTGCACTTCTGGGTCTGATCCAAGCTGTCAACACTAAGTATAAAAAAAAATTTGCAATGGGGCTATTACTGGCTAGGAGACAGGTGGCATACCGATGGGGTAGAGGTCGAGCCCCCAAGTTTAAAGATTGGATTATTTCTATGGTTACCTGGCAGGAACAACTACATGGTTATGCAGACCTTCTTCCCATAAGGTTGCGTCCGAGGGACATTTGGGGCCCGTTAACCACGTATCTGTTAACACAGGCAGAGAGGAACAAGGAAGGGGACACTGACACGGCATTGGGGGCTGGAGACGAGCTGGGGGACTGAGGCCTGTGCCTAGGTTGTGCAGGTAGAATACCCGGGAGGGAGTTCACCACAATGTCCGGGCTCAATCACCAGACTGGGGAGCGGAATTGTTCTAGTATCTGGATCCTGGAGGGGGCGGGGATCCTGGAGTGCGAAGAGTGGAGTGCTCCCATGCCAGGGAAGATGGGGTACTCGCTGTTGCTCTGCTAGTGGCAGACTGGGGATAAATGGTGGACTGCTTTATATGATGATAGCATGTACTGTAACAGGTCGGACTTTATGATGAGATTCCTGCGGCAGCATCGAAATTATTTAGGGGAGGGAGGGGGGGGGAGTTTAACTCATCAGTGTTGGGGTGCGATGAGGGGGGGTATGTAGGTGTATTGACACAGTATATGATATGATGTGATGAATGCACTGATGTACCATGCAATAACTCAATAAAGGTTTAAAAAAAAAAAAAACTTTCCTTAAAGAATTGTCAAAATTTGTCGATCTCTTTAGCGGGCTAGACAAGGCACAAGGGTCTCTAAGAAGAGCCTTCAGACAGGTCTTCAGCAGGGCTGGACGATTTAGGGGGCGTTTGTTCGGCTGAGGGTATCCTTGCGATTAAATAGCCCGAGTAGTGGGTCTCCTGGCCTCCTCGATCCAGGCGCTATGCCCTGGTCCATTACATTATCGAGCACTTCAAAGACTGAAAATTTGGCATCTCCGGAAAGGCCTCAGCTATGCCGAGCAGATTCTCCTCTCAGAGGTTGCGAGGTCTGAGATGGCGTGGTGGTTGGACCACATGGAAGCCTGGAACAGCAAGGCTATCTTTGGCTCCTCTCCAGAGATAGTGATCGAATCGGATGCCAGCCGCTGGGGAGCCAGGTGCGGACCAATTTCCACGGAGGCGGTGGTCGCAGGTCGATCTGACCATACATCAATTGTCTGGAGCTCCTAGCAGGCTTGTTTACGATACACAGCCTGTCTCCGTTGAAGTCGGACTGCTGCATTTTGCTTTGCATGGACAACGTCTCAGCGGTTCGTTGTGTGAACAAGCTTGGAGGGACAAAGTCCCATATGTTGGAGGAGATCGCCAAGGAGTTCTGGCATTTTTGCCTGCAGCATCGGATTTCAGTGCTGGCAGAGTATCTTCCAGGCTGCAACAACTCGGTGGCAGATTGGCAGTCCATACACCTTTGGGATTTCTGCAATTGGAGGCTTCACCCTCGAGTCTTCCACAAGCTGAATCATCTCTGTGGCCCCTGCAAGATAGATCTATTTCCATCCCGTCTCAACCATCAAATCCCATCCGTTTTCAGTTGGCGTCCGGATCTGGAAGCCGTGGCCACAGATGCTTTTCTCCAGGACTGGCGGTACAATCTGGGATATGCATTTCCCCCATTCTTAATGATTCCCAGAGTTCTAGCACAGGTACGTTGCCAACGAGCGGAACTGTTATTGATAACACCACTCTGAGAGCGCAGGCATGACTCCCAGTACTTCTGGAACTGTTGTGTGCCTCCCCAGTCCTTCTCCCATTTCGGCAGAATCTCCTTCGTAGGGACAACTGTCCCTAGTGGTGAGGCAAGTTTCTGGGCATTGTCGCCTTCACTAAGTTTAGTCTTAACAAGGTGAGCAAAGTCGATAAACAATGCCGCTTGTTATTCTGTTCTGGACAGGCCCTAGCACCTAGACAAAACATGCTAGTGCAGCTGTTGCTGGATGCTCGTACTTTGATATTATGGGGAGGCGGGTTAAGAGAGGGACAGAAGGAGAGGGAGCTTACCAGAGAGAAGTACAACATGCACCTGCAATGTAGAAAACTCATCTATTGTCTAAGGTATGAGGTCTGCTGACAAAGCCCAGAGGTCTTCCATTATATAATATTTCTTCTTGCGACGGGGAGGGAGGTTAGGCCCTATAGTCCTTTCTCCAAAGTCTATATATAATGACATCTCACTTTATGATATATGACCTAGCTGTAATGCGTACTATAAGGGCTTATGCATTTTTCTACTTGTTGTGGCTCGTATACTGCATGTTAGAATACAATAGTTAAAATAAACATTTTAAACTGTACTCGTGTTTTGGTCAGTTCTCATTGTGGACAAGAATGAGAGTGTGAGCGAAAAGGTGTGTCTTGTTACCAAGATTCCTGAGAGAAAAGGGAGTGTTGTGTTCTGGGGTGTCTAATCATTTGCGTCTTGGTCAGTGTGTAGGAGAGTGAATGAGACACTATAGCTAGTCGGTCCCGGGCTCGTGGGCACTAAGGTGGTAGAAAGGCTTAGCCCCTGTACACTGAGGTCCCATAATCCTGTGCATAGTTCTGTGTGTGTGTGTGTGCAGAATCCCTGCGACATGACGCCACCAACATTTGGTCTGGTACTTATTCACATGACCCCTGAGTAGCGCTTGTGCTTGTTATGGTATGTTATAATATGTTATAATATTTATAGAGCATGGCTGCCCCATCATCGGGGTGTCCCAGCACTGAATTAGAACAATGAGTGGGAAAGCAGAGCGAGGATTAGCAGTGGGAGAAAAGCCAGGTCTTCACCAGCCTTCTAAAAGTCAGGTGATCGGTGATGCTACGGATATGGAGAGAGTTCCATAAGGGGGGAGCCAACCGCTTAAAAGATCGACCACCCGATCTGACCCTCCGTAATCGTGGAATTCTGGCAAGGAGCAGGTCGGCCGAGCGCAGTGCTCGAGTGGGTACATAATAGGAGCAACGTTCACTCGGGATTCCTAGGCCGAGCCCTGAGAGAATGTTATGGGTGACACATAACGTTTTGAAGCAAACTCTTTGCTCAAGGGGTAGCCAATGTAGGCGGTGGAGGAGGTTGGAAACGTGACAGTGTTTAGGGAGGGCAATCACACTGCAATCTTTTGATCACGGATTTGCAGGAACCCAAAAGTAGCACATTACAATAGTCCAGTCTGGTCAGGATGGAGGCTTGGAAGACCAGCTGACGGGTTTGAGAATAAAAAAAAAACAAGTATAGGCTTTAGAACTCGCAACAGTCCAAAACATTTCCCTGCCACAGATTTGTCATGCACATAAAAATTGAGTTCTTTATCCATCATAATACCCAAGTTCTTCACCACAGATTTGGGTATGGGGGCACTCCAAGAGACGGAGGCCACCATTCATTGCCCCAGTGATGGGAGTCCCAGCCTACCAGAAGGATCTCGGATTTGGCTGAGTTTAGCTGCAGATAATTAGCGGTCATCTACTCCGAGATGGCTATTAAATCTTCTCTGAATTTTCTCACGTCCTGGCTGGGATTGTTGGAAAAGGTGATCACCAGCTGGGTGTCATCGGTGTATGACAGCAAGGCGATGCTACAGGCTTTGGCCATCAGCGCCAATGGTCTCACCTACACATTAAATAAGGTAGGGCTCAGTGCTGACCCCTGGGGAACACCACAGCATAATGGGTGTGAGCAGAAGGAGAAAGGACTGAACTCCGATCCAGCTGTAGTTCTGCCGGCATCCGAAGCGGTCCACAGCTTTTCTATGACCGTCAGCAAAGCGGACTCGATACTGTGCCGAGATCGGAACCCATTTTGGGATGTGTCTAGTATTGAGTTTACTTCCACTTGTCCACAATACCCTCTCACGGGTAGCGGAGACGTCCGTGGGGGAAGGGATATACTGCCTATATTAGATATTATAGGTTTTTCAAGTTTGATTCTTAAAAGGTTTTTGATTCTCTTTTATACCCAGTTGCACTACCGTTCTGTTTCGTTGTCCCATTTTGTTAATATGGCACAACCTGTTGCCTATATAATAATTTTTAAAAATTGCACACCAACAAAAATGTTTTCAGGTTGAGTACGGACAAACAATCAAAGTAATTGGACCGTGGGATGCAAGCTGTTCCAAAAGGTCATCCCTTTCATTCGTAGCAAATAGGGATGACATACAATTGAGCAAGTCAAAAGAACAGACGTGATCCTCATAATTCAATGCCTCCAAGAGCATAACCGTACAACTTGCGTGATATTCGATGAAACTCCGATGCAAGAGGCTCTTTGCAGCCTCACGGGTATCCCAATCTGCCAAAACTCCAAGTGCAGCTGCATGCATCAAACGGCCATACCCAGAACAGGCCTGGCCATGGGCCAGCAAGGGACTCGCCAACAGATCATAATCCAGGTCAGCGTCCGAAATAATGGAAAGGCATATGTAAATGTATTTGTACTTATATAGCGCACTTCTACCCAGAGGTCTCGTAGCGCTGTATTCATACCGCTGTGGAACCCTTCCTGGTTTTCCTGTGAGATGTCCACTCCTGGGCACCCCCCAAGGTGAAGCCAGGCATCCTAGCGCTGTGGGGGCCGTTGTGGAGATTAAGCAAGCTATTGCCCAGAGTTGCACAGTGGGACCCATGATTAGAATAGGCACCGAGGTGAGAATTATCAGGTCCGGGGAAATTGAATCCAAGAGCCGCCGAGGCGGGAATTGAACCCTGGTCCCGGGCCAGACCTCTGCCTCAGGGTCTGCCGCTCTAACCATTGAGCCACACTTCTCCATATATCCATGGCCCAATGGAACGGGCATTGTCGGCAATAGAACACAGGTTGCACACAAGTGAAGTAGGCAAAGCGAAATGGAAGGCCATAGCTCACACCAAGTGTTGCCAATGGCAAGCATCCAAAAATGTGTTGCATTTTTGTCACTGTACAGTCGCAACTGGCCGGGTCTGTGTAGCACCACATGATGTGCACCCATCATGTAACAGCAGCAGATGTACCGGCAC
Organism: Triturus cristatus; assembly: GCF_964204655.1. Lineage (NCBI taxonomy): Eukaryota > Metazoa > Chordata > Amphibia > Caudata > Salamandridae > Triturus > Triturus cristatus. The sequence goes on from NC_140590.1 coordinate 1,868,046,882, forward strand.
TCTGCACGCCAGGAAGAGTATCAACGGAAACCCTCCGAAGACGCTGGAAAAAAATGAATGAATAAAACCTGGTATTACTCCAAAAATCGTCTGAAACAAAGTGTATAATTCTCCTTATGCCACGTACTTGGTTCTATTGTAAAGCGCTCTGACACCTTTGGGTAAAGTCCGCGCCATATAAAACTTCATCAAATAAATTTTAAAAAACGTGTGTTACTCAGCCATACTGCTTGGGGGGGGCGTTCACCTTGCAATCAATCAAATAACATTTGTATAGCGCAAGCACTGTCACCTCTAGGGGTATCTGGGCGCTGCAGGGGACTCGTTAACCTTTGACTCCAAAGACCTGAGGGCAGCAGGGTCTAAGGAAACCCCTAAAACCCGCACCAAGTCAAACCCACCCCACCATCAGAGCCGTGCCCTGTGCCCTCACTCACCTCCTCTGAAGGCTGGCGGAAATGACCCTGGGGTGGGGTTACCGTTGAAAGGTCAGAGTCTGAGCCTCGACCCGGCCATGTGCCGCCCCACTCGAAGCCGCCCTCATTTTTAGTCTCCTGTTTTTCTTTGTAATGTTCTATTTTGTACCACTTTTCTCTTGTAACGTAACTAGCTCTATTGTACAGCGCTCTGACACACCTTCGGGCAATGTCCGCGCTGTATAAAAATGCACTACATAAATAAAATAAAGGCAGTGCAGGACCCGAAGTGGAGCACTGGTCGGCCTACGCCGAACGTAGGACGGGATCAGGATTTGTTTCCGGGTTACACTAGAAACCTCACTTCCTGTGCGTCATGGAGAACAAAGAAGGGACAGCACAGGCACACACTGCTGCTCCCGCCGCATTTCCAATGCATGTGAATAAAAAATTAGCTAGCATTCGCGCCAAGAATTTTCAATTCTATTAAGGACACGGAGGCGAGGATTATGCTTCTCTTTCGTTTACTGCAAACCAACAGCAGCCAATGAGAATCATGATAACATTATAACATAACATTCCCAGAATGCTTATAGTAAGAAAAATAACAACCATAGAGACTAGCTCTATATAACAGTCAGTCAAACCGGAACATTTCCTCTTTCTTTGCCCAACGAGCAGAGTTCAAGTTCATCAGTATAAGTCCGATAACCACAGCAAAACATCCAAACCGCTCCAACAGGCTGGAACCCCAGGAAACGTAGAACTGGCAAGTGAAAACCTGGAACGCACTCCGCAGAGGATCACCATCTGGTCTAATCTCCTTTCTGATCAGCGCCTTAAACAGAAATACCATACTCGTAACAACTGTCATCGACTGATAAATCAGGGTGGGTAACATGACAGTATGAATCATCACCAAAATTCAGTTGTCCCTGGGCGGGATAATCCTCGCCTCCGTGTCCTTAATAGAATTGAAAATTCTTGGTGCGAATGCTAGCTAATTTTTTATTCTATTACAGGACCGGGGGCTTCTGATTATGCAAGTTTAACGCTTATGTAATACCACAGAGGCTACATCGCCCACAGATTTATAGTAAAACTATTTGAAGGTAGAGCTGGAAGACCAGTCGGCCGCTTTCATGATATCTTGTATACTGGTACCCAGCATGAATGACTTGGAAGCCATAGCACCTCTCACTGAATGTGCCCCAAACACATTAACATCAATGCCTGCTACTGACATATAAATCTCAGCCATCTGGCAATAGTAGCGGAAGTCACCGGTTTAAACGGTTTCTGTAAGGCAATAAGTAACCTGGAACAACCAGAAGGGCGAAGTGGTCGTGTACAATCCTCATATACCTTAAGACACTTGACCACACAAAGTTTTTCATTCAAAGGAAAAGCATTGTAATCTATCGACCTGGAGAAAGTTTTAGTGCGAGCAGTGATAACAAAGGACACTCCTTCAGGAGAAAAAATGCTACCCTCCAAATCAAGCACTTTAACATCTGACACCCTGCGGCATGAAGATAAACACAACAACATGGCAAGCTTAGCTGACAATTGCTTACGAGATAATAATTCATTATTAGGCCATGCATCAAACAAAGTCAAAACTTTCGAAACATCCCATAAAGAAGTATACTTAGCCTTAGGTGGGTTGGAAACGCGAATTCCCTTCAGGAGCTTACACACCACCGGGTGCATGCCTACCGGCCGGCCATCTAGCTGTGAATGCCCTGCTGAAATGGCGGAACAAAAATTATTCACTGATCTGTAGGATAGACCCTCCGCGGCCGTTTGAGATAGAAAATTCTATATGTGAGAGAGATCTGCTTCCACGGGATCCAGATGTCTCTCCAAGCACCAACCCAACCAGGCCTTCCAGGCCGATCCGTATCTCTTTCTGGTAGAAGGGGCCCAAACTTGTTGAATAGAGGTGGAAGCTTGTTCCAAAATTCCTGGCAACGACCACTGTTGCCGGAAAGCCTCCAGGCCATCAGGGACAACTGCCCCGCTAGAACTAGCGGATGGAGTTCTCCCTGAGGGTCCTGGAGCATCTGAGGGAAGCAAGGGAGACGGAGCGGACAGTCGCACGCCATCTCTAGGAGAACTGGGAACCACGGCTGCGACTTCCAAATTGGAGTAATCAGCACAATCTCCGCTCCCTGCCAAGAAATTTGATTCGCCACCCTGGGAATCACGAGAAAGAGGGGAAATGCGTATTGAAGATTCAGAGACCAATCCTGAGTGAATGCATCTGTTGCTTTCGCCAAGGGGTCCGGCCTCTAGCTGAAGAACGCTTCGAGCTGACAGTTCAGTCTGGAGGCAAAAAGATCCGTGTGGAAGGGGCCCCACAGCGCTTGGATCTGATGGAACAGGGATGGATGGAGTTTCCAATCGCTGTAATCCTTCAAATGGCGTGATTGCCAATCCGCCACCGCATTGTCTCTCCTCGGAAGGTACTCCGCAATGACCAATATCTGATGCGCTAGGCAATAATGCCAAAAGTCTTTGGATATCTCCGCCAGCATCGGGGACCTGGTACCCCCCAGCTTGTTGATCTAGCGAACAGCCGAAATGTTGTCCATTCTCAACAGAATACAGCAAGAAACCCTCCTGGGGTAAAGGGTGCGAATCGCAAACGAGCCCGCCAGGAGTTTGAGACAATTGATATGAAGCTCCAACTCCTGGCGAGACCATCTGCCCCCCGTCGTGACCTCCCCGCAGTGGGCTCCCCAGCCCGATCTGCTGGCATCCGACTCTATTCACCTCGGGATGAGATCCGAAGATCGCCCGACCGTTCCATGCCTCCAAATGGGTCAACCACCATTGAATTTCTACTCGGGCTTCCTCCGAGAGCGGGACAAGGTCTGAATAAGAGAGGCCCTTCTGGAGATGTCTGATCTTCAAGCGCTGTAACGCGCGATAGTGTAGAGGGACGCAGGGGGGGGAAGAGTGGTGATTGTTTGGGCATGAGGCCAATTGGAAGATTTAGATTTAGCTTTACCCCCTGAAGAAGTAGACGCTTGAATGGCATCTTGTTGCAACAGTCCATGCCGTTTGGCAAACGTTTCCAGTTGCGCTGTAATAGGCTTTAATGCCGCAGCCAATGCTTTATTTACGGTCTTAGGGACCGCCACCTCCACCGCCTTAGTGACGGAGTCCTGAACAGAGGCATCTAACGCTTGTACAAGGTTGTCCTCGAGGGGGGCATGCTCCTCCTCATAGTACCCATACTCGTCCTCCTCAAAGTAGGCCCAGTCTTCCATGACCACCAAGGGAAGAGGCGGCACGTCGAGACTCAAAAAAAAAATATATATATATATATATATATATATATATAGGTATATATATGAATCCCAAGGGGATCAGTCAAGGGGGAGCCACCCTAGTGCAAAAACACCTTGAAAAGGTATAAAGAAAAAGTATGCTCCTCAGCAAAGCTGTATTCATTCACCCAAAGGGCACAGAGAGCCTTGAAAAATCCTACCAGCCTGCACACAGCTGGGGGCCTGCCCCTATTTTACAGCCTGGGAAGGCGTCACTTGAAGGGCACTGTTATGGACAACCAGCAGCTCCGACGCGCGAGGCAGAATCACGTGGAGCGAGGAGGAAATCGAAAGTCCGCGTCGCGTAGCCCAAAAATTGCCCAATTGGGCTACGCGACGCGAGGCTCAAACCAAAACATAACGTGGGCTCGCATCAGGGAGAGCACCGCCCGCCGCAGGTAGACGTGGCAATGAGGGATTACTGAAGGAAGAGGCGCGATCGGAAGGTGAGGAGCGCTTAAGAAGCGGAACCGCCACCTTCCGTTCGGCCTTTGAAGCGTTGCGCGCAGTGCTAAGCGAGCGTGAGACACCGGCAGTAAGGTGCGCGGGAAATGCAATGAAACTACCAGTCTTTTACAAAATACACTTCAAAATACTCCAAATCACACAATAAAGGCTGCAATACTGTATTGAAAAACACCAAGCAAGCGAGAAGGCAAGATAGGAAATCGAGCACTTAACTCTGTGAGGAGCAGCAAAGAAAGAGGAAGTGTTCCGGTTTGACTGACTGTTATATAGAGCTAGTCTCTATAGTTGTTATTTTTCTTACTATAAGCATTCTGGGAATGTTATGTTATAATGTTATCATGATTCTCATTGGCTGCTGTTGGTTTGCAGTAAACGAAAGAGAAGCATAATCTGAAGCCTCAGGTCCTGTAATAGAATTCGGTGTTTATGTGAACACGAGACTAAACCACAAGAACGAGCAGGTGAGCCTGTCCCACAACACGCAATGTGTACACATGCTTTAATAATTACTGGGCTTGCGCACGGAAAAATGTGGGCGGCTCTTTCGCAGAGGAGGCTGTGTACGCAGGCAGGAACATGGGGAGATGTAACCATGCTAAACATGCGCAGATGACGAGTTTCCTATGGTACTGAGCATGCGCGGCAAATTAACATTTGGGGGGGGGTTATCTCCGGACTGCTCCTGGGCATGCGCTTTGGAGTGGTGTCTACTCTCTGCGGCTGCGCACTGAGCCTTCCGCTGCTCACTCTCGCCCGGCTGAGCTGCTTGCTCGTCTCAGCTGCGGCGCCTCCGGTGCCGGGCCCTACCTATTTATTTATTTTATTTATTTAATGCATTTTTATAAAGCGCGGACTTTACCCAAAGGTGTCAGAGCGCTTCACAATAGAACCAAGTACGTTACATGAGGAAATTTACATACTTACAACTTACAGATGCAAACGGGATAGATGAGAAAGTAAAGTAAAACAAGAGGTGGCAGTCACACTCTCCATTCATCTGTGGTTCAACTGTGCTCCAGCGCTGTTCGTAGCAGCAGTTGTGTTTTGTTGTAAGTCTGTGACAAGCGGTCGCAGTAAACAATCATTAAAAAAATGACATTTTGTAACTTCTATGTGTGCTGCATTTAGCAGCACACATAAACGTTACAAAACTCCATTTAAACATTGTGTAAGTGCAGGAAGGTAGAGCTTCCGGCACATAAACAATCTTCCCCTCAACGTAGACACCCTTGCACTATGGTGCAAGGGTGCCTACGTTGGCGCTAGGCTGTTAAATTTAGCACCAGCGCAGGGGGAAACACAGGACTGCACCATATTCTTGTAAATATGGTGCAACCCTGCATTTCTAAAGTGACAGAGCGTGTCATTAGCCTTCTAGGTTTAACGACATTTCAGCACTTTGTTGTAAATATGCTCCAAAGTTTCTTAAAATGCTAGGCCTGCAGCTAGTTTAAACATTCTAACCCAAATAAATTGCTGTGAACATTTGTTAATTTGCTGAACAATAAAATTAAAGTTGCTTAAAGAGACAGTCCTCGAGTGTGCTTTCCAGATAACCAGGCACTCCGCCACCGTATCTTGTGCTACCTCTCCGAGGATACGCCGCAGTGGGGTATGAAGTGTTATATGAATGCTGCAATACAGCATGCCCTCTGCATTACCGTGTGTGAGTGATTATGCACAAAAGGAAACCGACAAAACTTTCAACATGGCGTAACCTATAGAGCTCTCGAGTTTGGGATCCGGGATCCTGGTTTGAGTCTCCACACCGGCTCTCCCCATATCCACAAAAAATATGCCCATAGAACAAATACAATTAAACAGTGGCGATGACCATATCCTGTGCATGGGACACAACACGCAGACATGTCGATGACCATATCCTGTGCATGGGACACAACACACAGAAGTCTCTGGCCATATCCTGTGCATGGGACACAACACGCAAAAGTCTCGATGACCATATCCTGTGCATGGGACACAACATGCAAAAGTCTCGATGACCATATCCTGTGCATGTGCATGGGACACAACATGCAGAAGTCTCGATGACCATATCCTGTGCATGGGACACAACACTCAGAAGTCTTGATGACCCAAACCTGTGCAAGGGACACAACACGCAGAAGTCTTGATGACCCTAACCTGTGCAAGGGACACAACACGCAGAAGTCTTGATGACCATATTCTGTGCATGGGACACAACACGCAGAAGTCTTGATGACCATATCCTGTGCAAGGGACATAACATGCAGAAGTCTTGATGACCCTAACCTGTGCAAGGGACACAACACGCAGAAGTCTTGATGGCCATAACCTGTGCATGGGACACAACACACCGAAGTCTTGATGGCCATAACCTGTGCAAGGAACACAACACGCAGAAGTCTCGATTACCATATTCTGTGCATGGGACACAACACGCAGAAGTCTTGATGACCATAACCTGTGCAAGGGACATAACACGCAGAAGTCTCGATTACCATATCCTGTGCATGGGACACAACACACAGAAGTCTTGATGGCCATAACCTGTACATGGGACACAACACGCAGAAGTCTTGATGACCATATCCTGTGCATGGGACAGAACACGCAGAAGTCTTGATGGCCATAACCTGTGCATGGGACACAACACGCAGAAGTCTTGATGACCATATCCTGTGCATGGGACACAACACGCAGAAGTCTTGATGGCCATAACATGTGCAAGGGACACAACACGCAGAAGTCTCGATTACCATATTCTGTTCATGGGACACAACACGCAGAAGTCTTGATGACCATGACCTGTGCACTGGACACAACACGCAGAAGTCTCGATGACCATAACCTGTACATGGGACACATGACGTACAATCAGATCCTACAATAAACAGGGAGTGACTGGCTTAAACACAGGGGCAGCGAGAAATTCCAAGTTGAAAGAGCAAAAAGGATCCTCCTCTGTTGGAGAATTGGCCTTCAGTGTGGTCTAGGATATTTAAAAAACATATACATGCTGTTCACTTCTACTTTAGAATGCATGACTGCTGAATGCAGTCTTTGCCAGAATCTGCCGAAAGCCCGAACCGTGGCTCATGTCATAGGGTTTCTGACTGAGAGCCCACCTCCTGCCAACTGGGTGACCTGGACGCTGTGTGAGGCAAGAGGTGGAGGTCTGCCAGCACCCCAGAGGGGCGGCAGTGCCAGAGCCAAGCAGGTGGTCCCTGGTGCCTCTCCGACCCCCGACCTCAGCATCCCTGACGACCTCAGTCATACCTGCAAGGATGTGGACTAGCACCTGCACAACTGGGCAAAACTGGGGAATACACAACAACATCTACAGGGGCAATCGTGCACGCGTTGGGAATAGGAGAAGGAACTCTTGACGCAGAGTCCAAATCAGGCTCATCTGCAAAGAAGGTTTGGGTCATCCGTGACACTCACTGGGAGCGGAGGTCCACCTCCCCTGCTAAGACCCAAGGAAGGTGGCAGATTCTGTGACTGGGAGGGAAGGCGAGAATCTGGACAGCGGACAACAAACTCCAAATGGAGGTGACCTGACTGTGGGACTCCACAGAAAGGTTAGAAAAATACATGGATGAGGCAAAGGGCAGAGCCATCAGAAAGAACCTGATATTCATCAGAATACCAGACAGCCTTCAAGACACTCACCCTGAACTACTTCTAATAACATGGCTGAAGTCTTGGAAGCCATCTGGGAAACTCTATCCTTGCTTTCACCATGAAGAGGGACCACAGGTCTCTAGCACAAAAGTGTCCCCCCACCCTGAGACCTCAGATTGCCAGAATCTCCAACTATGAGATGTTGTCCACCACGCACCAGGCCAAAGAATGGACATAAGACTCCAACCCTCGAGGATAATGATCTGCCCGGAATATAGATCTCAAGTCAAGCAGAAGAGGACATTATTCAATGAGGTCAAGTAGAAGTGAAGAGCAAAGCAGCTAAATTTCATAGGCCTTTATTCGGTAAAGCTGAAAGTGATAAATCGGGGTACATTGCGCTTCTTTGACATGCCTGGGAGCACCTGTGACTGCGTTGAACAAAGGAAATGCAGCAAAGATGGATTGGACACAGTAAGGACCCTCATGACACTTGAGATCTGAACGCCTCCCAGGAGACTACAATCCTCCATCTCATGACACTTGAGATCTGAACGCTTCCCCGGAGACTACAGCCCTCCATCTCATGACACTAGAGATCTGAGGGCCTCCGAGGAGACTACAGCCCTCCATCTCATGACACTTGAGATCTGAGCACCTTCCAAGAGACTACAGTCCTCCATCTCATGACACTTGCGATCTGAGGGCCTCCCAGGAGACTACAGTCCTCCATCTCATGACACTTGAGATCTGAGGGCCTCCAGGAGACTACAGCCTTCCGTCTCATGACACTTGAGATCTGAGGGCCTCCCAGGAGACTACAGCCCTCCATCTCATGACACTTGAGATCTGAGGGCCTCCCAGGAGACTACAGCCCTCCATCTCATGACACTTGAGATCTGAGGGCCTCCCAGGAGACTACAGTCCTCCATTTCATGATACTTGAGATCAGTCCTCCATCTAATGACACTTGAGATCTGAGGGCCTCCCAGGAGACTACAGCCCTCCATCTAATAACACTTGAGATCTGAGGGCTTTCCAGGAGACTACAGCCCTCCATCTCATGACACTTGAGATCTGAGGGCCTCCCAGGAGACTACAGCCCTCCATCTCATGACACTTGAGATCTGAGGGCCTCCCAGGAGAGAACAGCCCTCCTTCTCATGACACTTGAGATCTGAGGACCTATCAGGAGACCACAGCCCTCCGTTTTATGACACTTGAGATCTGAGGGCCTCCCAGGAGACCACAGTCCTCTGTCTCATGACACTTGAGATCTGAGGGCCACCCATGAGACCACAATTCTCTGTCTCATGACACTTGAGATCTGGGGCCTCCCAGGAGACTACAGCCCTCCGTCTCATGACAATTGAGATCCGAGGGCCTCCCAGGAGACTACAATCCTCCGTCTCATGACACTTGAGATCTGAGGGCCTTCCAGGAGACTACAATCCTCTGTCTCATGACGCTTGAGATCTAACGTCCTCCCAGGAAACCACAGACCTCCATCTCATGACACATGAGATCCGAGGGCCTCGCAGGACACTACAGCCCTCAATCTCATGACACTTGAGATCTGAGGTCCTCACAGGAGACTACAGTCCTCCATCTCATGACACTTGAGTTCCGAGACTACAGTCTTCCATCTCATGATACTTGAGATAAGAGGGCTTCCCATGAGACTACAGCCCTCCATCTCATGACACGAGATCTGAAGACCTCCCAGGACACTACAATCCTCCATCTCATGACACTTGAGATCTGAGGGCCTCCCAGGAGACTATAATCCTCCATATGGAACTACATACAGGCAGGTGGAACAGAGAGGGTAGTGTTACAGGCAACATACAATGGGGATCTCGGGACAGGCGATCTCAGACTGTGACAAAGTTTGGCTCAACTGAACCCTATCAATGGCCGGATATGTGTGGACAGAGCGACCCAACAAACAGATTTGAAGGAGACCTCCCAGCAGAACAAGAGTGATCCTGCATACGCTACCTCTGCCGGCTAAAATCCCTATAATCGGGGCCACTGGAATCATGTGATTGTGCGTCTGCCATGATCTTTGCATAGTTATAGATTTGCTGCATTTGCCACATAATCCATCATCTGTCGCATAATCTGCAGATTTAGGGTGAAAACAGGGACTACTTGGAATCCCCTCTGACAGACGATGAGATGGCGCAGGCCATCAGAGGCGTTCGTTCCGGAAAAGCAACAGGGCCCAATGGTATCCCCATTGAACTATATAAACTGAGGTCTAATAAGCTCGCCCCCTACTTCCGTTCTATGTTAGCGGAGAGTAAGGAGAAGGGAATGCTCCCGTATGACCAACGCGTAGCAAACATAATGGTCATATATAAGGAAGGCAAAATCAGAACCAGCTGCGCATCCTACAGGCCAATATCGCATCTCGACCAACTCCGAAGACACCCTCACAGCCGCCGAACACCTGCACTTCCAGATCCACACCGACCCCAAGACCACCCTCAGAGGCACCCTCATCTACAGACCCCCGGGACCTTGCACACAATTCAGCGAAGACATCGCCGACTTCATCAGCCCGCATGCCCTGCCCACCGCTGACTACATCCTCCTCGGGGACCTCAACTTCCACCTGGAGAACAACAACGACCGCAACACCACCACCCTGCTGGACAACCTCGCCAACCTCGGACTCAAGCAACTGGTGACCACCCCCACCCACTACGCCGGCCACATGCTCAACCCCGTCTTCTCCTCCAGCAAGGACATCACCTTCAGCCACGCCACCGGACTCCACTGGACAGACCACAGCTGTGTCCACTTCAGCTTCAGAAGGACCACGACTCACCACCACCCGCAACTGGTCCCCCGCAGAAGCTGGAACAAGATCACTGCCGACCAGCTCACCACATCCCTGAGCCAGAACCCCCCCACCAGATCAGCGAACCCCAACCAAGCCGCCAACAACCTCATGAAATGGATCAGCAACTGCGCAGACGACCTCGCTCCACTGAAGACCCCCCCCGCCAGACCCGGCACCAAGAAAGCATCTTGGTTTACCGACGAACTCAAGAGCTCCAAGAAGAACTGCCGGGCCCTCGAGAAAGCCTGGCGCAGAGACCCAACTACAGACAACATGACCACCCTCAAGCTCGCCACTCGAAGACATCACCAGCTGATCCACGCCACCAAGAAATCCGCATTCAAGGAACGACTGGACAGCAACGCCCGCAACAGCAAGGAACTCTTCAACATCGTCAAAGAGCTCTCGAACCCCAGCGCCGGAAACAACGACATCACGCCCTCGCAAGACCTCTGCAACTCGCTCGCCTCGTTCTTCCACAGCAAGATCGCAGACATCCACAACAGTTTCAGCACACAGCCAACGCACCCTATGACCGGAACAACGCCCCCCACCACCACCCTCCGCGCCTGGACCCCAGTCAACACCGAAGACACCATCCGCACGATGAACTCCATCCACTCAGGATCTCCAACCGACCCTTGCCCTCACCACGTCTTCAACAAGGCCGACTCCGTCATCGCACCCCACCTGCGGGACATCATCAACGCCTCCTTCGACACCGCCACCTTCCCAGAGAGCTGGAAGCACGCCGAACTCAGCGCCCTACTGAAGAAACCATCAGCGGACCCCACCGACCTCAAAAACTACCGCCCCATCTCGCTCCTTCCTTTTCCGGCCAAAGTCATCGAGAAAACCGTCAACAGACAACTGGCCGCCTTCCTCGAGACGAACGGATCCCTCGACCACTCGCAGTCCGGCTTCCGGGCCAACCACAGCACCGAGACCGCCCTCATCGCAGCCACTGACGACATCCGAGCTTTGCTCGACAACGGGGAAACAACGGCCCTCATCCTCCTGGACCTCTCCGCGGCGTTCGACACGGTCTGCCACCGCACCCTAGTGCAGCGCCTCAACAACATCGGTATCCAGGAGAAGGCACTGGAATGGATCATCTCCTTCCTCGCCGAAAGAACACATAGAGTCCGCCTACCCCCGTTCAGATCCGAGGCCACCGAAGTCATCTGCGGCGTACCACAAGGATCATCACTCAGCCCCACCCTCTTCAACGTCTACATGAGCCCCCTCGCAGCCATCGCACGCCAACACAACCTCAACATCATCTCCTACCCCGATGACACCCAGCTGATCTTCTCCCTCACCAACGACCCCGCCACCGCCAGAACCAATCTACACGAAGGGATGAAAGACGTAGCCGAGTGGATGACGAACAGCCGCCTGAAACTGAACTCAGATAAGACGGAAGTCCTCATCCTGGGATCATCACCCTCCGCCTGGGATGACTCCTGGTGGCCCCCTGCCCTTGGCAGCGCACCCAAACCAACAGACCACGCACGCAACCTGGGCTTCGTCCTGGACTCCTCCCTCTCCATGACCAGACAAGTCAACGCCGTCTCCGCATCATGCTTCAACATCCTACGCATGCTACGTAAGATCTTCCGGTGGATCCCCACCGAAACCAGGAAGGCGGTCACCCAGGCCCTCGTCACTAGCCGACTGGACTACGGCAACTCCCTCTACGCCGGAACCACAGCCAAACTCCAGAAATGACTCCAGCGCATCCAGAACGCCTCAGCACGCCTCATCCTGGACATTCCCCGACACAGCCACATCTCCGTACACCTGAGAAACCTGCACTGGCTCCCCGTCAGCAAGAGAATCACATTCCGACTCTTCACCCACGCACACAAAGCACTCCACAACCAAGGCCCAAGATACCTCAACGACCGCTTGACCTTCTACACTCCCATCCGCCAGCTTCGATCAACCAGCCACGCCCTTGCCGCCGTCCCCCGTATCCGAAGAGCCACAACAGGAGGAAGATCCTTCTCCTACCTGGCTGCCAAGACGTGGAACTCCTCCCCATCCACCTCCACCTGACCCAAGACCACCTCTCCTTCAGGAAGCAACTCAAGACCTGGCTGTTCGAGCAGTAGCGGACCCCCTCCCCCAAGCGCCTTGAGACCCTCCGGGTGAGTAGCGCGCTATACAAATGCTTGATTGATTGATATCGCTACTGAATGTAGAGCCCAAAGTCCTTGCAAAATTACTAGCAACACTCCTAATTAAAGTCATTGCCACCCTGGTTCACCCAGACCAGTCGGGCTTTATGCCTCATCGAAACACAGCCCTTAACCTGCGCCGACTACATGGAGTACTGGGCAGAACTCACACCATATTGGAACCAGCAGCCCTGGTTTCCATGGATGCCACTATGGCGTTTGACATGGTCGAGTGGCCCTACTTATTTGCGGTCCTGGGTAAATTGGGATTCGGTCTGGAATTTACTGGCTAGATTCGCCTTCTGTACTCCGACCCCCTGGCCAGGGTAGTGGTAAATAACCATAAATCCCCTGACTTCCAGCTGAGCAGGGGTGCGCAACAGGGTTGCCGCCTGTCGCCGCTCCTGTTTGCATTGGCACTGGAGCCACTGGCGGCGTGGATCAGATAGGACCGCTCCATACGTGGCTTGCGGTGGTCCTTGGAGTGGGAGGACAAGATAGCCTTATATGCGGACGATATTCTGCTTTATCTCGCTAACCCGAGAGCTTCATTGATCGGCCTCCTTGATGTGCTAGCAATCTTCGCAAGATACTCTGGATTCACGGTAAACTGGTCCAAATCGGTAGTTTATGTCCTTCAGGTGACCCGCCTGCCATTCCAGGCAACTGCCCGATCCAAATTGCGCTTGAGGGTTTTAAATATCTCGGTATCTACATCACACTAGACTCGAAACTCCGCTTTGCCCGCAATCTAGACCCACCCATGCAGAGAGTTAAGAACAACGTCACACATTGGAGAGCCCTTCCTCTGTCCATGGTGGGTAGGGCGGTTCTTTTTAAAATGATGGCTTTGCCTCGGTTCTTATATGCACTCAAAAATACAATGGATCCGGTCCCGGCGTCCTATTTCGGAGAAATTGAGAGTCTCCAGCGACAGCTTCTCTGGGATGGCAGGTCCTGCATAGCGTTTTCAAAGTTAACTCTCAACTGGTACGATGGGGGAATAAGCCTTCCCAACCTAAAGAAATACTACTGGGTCTCCCAGCTTGCGGCTATCAACCACGAGATCTATGGCTACCCAAATGATCCCGGATATGCCATGGACAGGTGGCTGCTCCCCGGGGGAGAATATACTAGCGCATAATATGCTAAGCCCCGTAGATTCCCACTGACTGGCCCAACGCCACACATCATTCAGATATGGCACAGAGTAAATAGACACCTGCAGTGGGAGAACAAACTTACTCTAGCCACGCCACTGTGGAACTCTGAGACACTAGGGAGCCTTTGGAAATCCAAGGGGTTTGATAAGTGGGACCTCATTGGGATCTTGCGAATCAAGGATGTCTGGGGCAAGGGATCGGTCCACACGTTCGAGACGCTCAAATCCAGTTCAGATTGGCAGACACGGAGTATTTCCGTTACCTACAGGTTCGTCATACGCTGCTTACTCAAATTCCTAGTGAACCTACACTCCTAGAAGCCTCCCCACTGGAACACAGGGTATTGGACGGACTACTCCCTGAGAAGACCATCTCCCTCGTATACAGGAAATTAATCATCAACATGGATGACCCTTTATTGACCCTTAGAGGAAAATGGCTCGATGATGGCCTAGAACTCGATGAGGAAGAGTGTCAGGAGGCGGTCTCATCCCCACGAGTGGTTGCAATCCAAGCCAGGCTGAGGTTAGTGCAGCTTTAAATACTGCATAGGACTTACGTTACGGGACACCACCTGGTCCGAATGGGATATGCGGAGAGCGGGGAATGCAGAAGAGGGTGTGGGGAACTGGGGACATTCATCCACATACTGTGGCACTGCCAACATATACAAACATACTGGAGTGCTGTCCACTACACATTGCGGGCGGTTTTGGGGATTGACATGCAACCAGAGGCTCGGAGGTGCATACTTAATATCTGGGAGCCCACAGATCTTAACACTTACACCACGCAATGGGCCACGTTAGCATATATGATCGCCCAGCAGTGGGGTGCTAGTCAGCCGCCTCCGGTAGGGAAGTGGAAGGAGGATCTGGACTGGTGCATGTACTGGGAGAAGTCAGTCTACGTAGCTCGGGGGTGCCCCGGGACATGGAATAAGGTGTGGGGAGCATGGAACCGATTCAGAGGCGATATTTGTCTCCCGCCTGCTCGACAGATTGACTCGGAAGCGCCTGAAACCCCTTGATCCACTGAATGCAATAAATGTATAGTATTTTGTAAAGTTTACAATGCCACTAGGAAATGATGAAGTCACCTGCCTGTAATCACTTGATATGTTTTGGTCGAACTGTTTAATAAAAAGAAATATATAAAAAAATAATCTGCAGATTTAAACAAAAAAACATTTTGTTTCTAGCTCAAACGGTTCAAAAGTTACTAAAACGCCGTGGCACGTGTTAGTGTGCAGTGAAAGGCCTTTTGCAAAGGTGACTGGTCAACTTTCTGTCGCTTATTGCTATATTTGGGTATTAAACTGGTACTAATGAGGTGCACCCAATATCCATACAGTGCCAATAAGTGCAAAAATACAAAATAATGAAGTAACTCTATTTTTAAAAACGTGCAGCATTACGCTGCATATTTGGACTTTTCTTGCCCCATATTATGCTCAACCCTGACGCATAATTTGACCCTCTCCTGGGGCATAATTCCAGTGGCCCTGCCTATAATCTGCTGGCATCAGGCACTGAAGTGGGTTCAGCGGAGGGAGCTCTTACTGGGGAGACCCGGCTGTTGCACGATACGTGGCTATCTCAGGGGTCCAGGCTGGAGGGTTCCCACCCTGGGGCCCCATCGGGGGTATGTGGGAAGGCAGCCACATTGAAACCTTTGAGCAGCTGACATTGGAATACCCTCTCCACCAGTCCCAATATTATAGGTACCCACAGCTACGTCACACCCTTGAGACATACAAAGACGGACTTACACTCAAATGTAATCTTTACAACCAAAATTGATCACGGAACAGCTCAGGAGGAAAGAGAAGTCCAGAGAATAGAAGTCATTAGAACCCCTGCCCTTTGAAACACCTTTGAGCCAAAAGGGAACTAGATTAGGTGGTTTGGAGGAAATGGAATGAAACCAAAATGGCCTCGCGCACATTCATTGGCAATTTAACCCCATCTCTAGTTAATCATTTTTATTATTTCCACAGAGTTTACAATAACCCTCAAAGGCTTTAAAAACTGGGCAGAAGCCACAGCCCAAACGGCATGAGATGTAAGATGTCACTCAGCACTTGAATTCACACTCAGAAACTCCTGGCCATAAGTGCCACTACACCAGAGGTCTTCAAACTTTTGGATGCCGAGACCCCCCTGTCAACATTTTGAGGCATAAGGACCCCCTCCTGACAAAAAATTCTAAACCTGTAGCCAGGGCTACTGGAATTATGAGGCAGGTGAGGACCAAATTACGCGACAGGCTTGACTAAATTGTGTGGGAAGAAAATGTAAATGAGGTTATGTGATGCCGCGTATTTTGGGATAGCATTGCTTCATTATCATGACATTTTTTACACACAGTAACACCAAGGAAAGATTTCACCCAATCAGTACCTGTTTATAACCAAAATACAGCAATTATCATCAGAAACATTTCTAGTCAACCTTTGTGAAGGGCCTTCACTCTGCAGGAATACGTGCTGCCACATTAGAAGCTTACCTGGCCCTGGCCGGGAGAAGCAGTGGTCCCTTAAAACCCTGGCGGTTTTGTGCAGAGTTAAGCAGTTTACCCATGCAGCTTTCCTCTCACCCCCTCCCTTCCATCCCTCTCTCCTCTCCTAACCCCGGATCCCTCTCTCACTTTGCAGGCCATTTTCTTTCACCCTTTTTACAATTTCTGAACTCTCCCCATTCAACCTCTCACTTCACCTTTAATCACCTCTTGCGATTCTGTCTTTTCACTGCCCTCATCTCTAACAGTCTTTTGCATTTCTCTCATTTCCTCTTAAGCCCTTTAACCTCCCGTGCCCCCCAGCACTTCTCATTCACCTCGTCTCTCCATTCAAATTTTTGTCTATTTGTATCTTACACCTCTTCAGTCCCCCCATTCATCTTTCACATCTCCCCTTTGTTCTAACAGAAGCCCTCACCTTTGGCTCACACTCACTTCTTGCGTGTCCACACTTCTCTTCGGCAATTCACATTTCTCCTCATCCCTGACCTCCTCAATCAAATTCTCTCACTCCCTTGCTGTCCTCTCTCATCCTCTCATCTCTCCTCACCAAGCATACGGGTCGGACCCGTATGCTCCTCTCGGCATGTGCCAATCTGCTTATTGTTCCCTAATTCAAGAAGGCATGAGTTGTCTGTCTCGCTGTTTTGATGCAGGCCGTGCAGTAATGGAACGTGCACCCTCCTTTGCTTCGCTCCACAAAGAATCTATTATCCTTTAGGAAGATATAAAAACCTTTCTCTATGCTCTGTAGGTCACCCCATTTGGCTGGTTCTCCTTCCCCTTCTGTGTGTTTCTCATTTGCCTTCAGGCAGCAGATGGTTATTAGCCCCAGGACATTTTTTGGTAACAGTAGAGCTCTACAAATGTAAATAATAAAAGGCTGAAGCACTAGACCAGAACTTCGGAGGGGGGTGCTAACACTCCCAGCCAGGGCTGGTTCCAACACTGGTCGCACACCGTGCAACAGTGTTTTTTGATGCCCCACCCAGTTTCCTCCTTCTCCATGAATTCCTTCACTGCCACTCACCAACAATGCACCTCATCCCTCTATAGCACCTTTCTGACAAACATTTCATTTTTTTTATAGCGCTACTCATAGTTTACTCACACTAATTTCTGTGATCTGCATGGTACATGTTCAATGTAGCAGGCACATTAACCCTCTGCACTGTGTGGGTGACAAGAGTGCCCATGTGAGTGCGCAGTGAGCGATGCAACAGTGTGAGAGTAGGGCAAGAGGAGTGATTGCAGGGTGAGTGAGGTGGCGTATGAATTTACATGCGGATGCAAGTTCAGAATGGGATGAATGAATGTATGATTACTGATGGGCTTGTTTGATTGAGTTGCATATTGAGCAGTGAGGGGGGCAGGTGAGTGAAGTGTCACATGAGTGCAGGATGAGTAGTGTACGTGTGTGAGTGCAGGGTGAGGTATAGGGTGAACAGCGCAAATGCATTGCGAGTGCAGAGTGATCACTGTGAGTGCAGGGTGAGCGGGTGAATGGTGCGAGTGCAGAGTGATCACTGTGAGTGCAAGGTGAGCGGGTGAATGGTGCGAGTGCAGAGTGATCACTGTGAGTGCAGGGTGAGCGGGTGAATGGTGCGAGTGCATGGTTATCAGTGTGAGTGGATTGTGATCACTGTGAGTGCAGGGTGAGTGGGTGAATTGTGTGAGTGCATGGTTATCAGTGTGAGTGGATTGTGATCACTGTGAGTGCAGGGTGAGCGTGAAAGTGAAAGGCGAGAATGAGGAATGAGTTGTCTGAATGCGGGTGCATTCCCAGACACATGAAGTAACTCAGCATGTTATTGACGGCGGGGTAGAGTTTAAGATCTAAGTTAAACTATAGCGTAATTAATCGGGGATCGAGTGTGAAGGAAATAAATAATGTGCTGATCCTGCAACAAACTTACAGTCCTATGGTTAGGGTTGCCAGCAGATTATTTTGATGGCCAAGTCGGTACAAAAATAAGCAGTCACCTAAAGCTATATTTTCAGCACTTATCTGTGCATACTTCGAACAGCAAATATAAATAGAAAGCACTTTTAATTGTGTTCTAGGGCTGCCTCAATGATACTGATAATTAAAGAGAACAAAGACAGAAAAAACACATAACGAATGCATACATACTTTTTTATTTATAAGTCTATTTAGTGTCAAGAGGAGATCTTTGCAGGCTCTTTAAACAAAACACGGCTGGCATTTTTCTTTTGGCAACCCTACTTTATATTCATTTTCATTAAATGCATTCTCACACTACAGCAGTAAATGTAAAATACCAATGTATGGAATAGGCGGAGTGGGGACCCAGGGGGTACTGGAACCCAGAAAAAAAAAAAAGCCTCTGTAACTAGTTTATAAAGGCATGTAAATATGCAAATGGTCTTTAAAGACCTGTGAAAAACTTGGTACGCCGGAGATAAGACTCCAGACACTGCCCAGCCCCCAGCAGCTCGAGTTGCACTGCAGCACCCGGGCTGAGACACAGGACGGGGGAAGAGGGGGGCTGAAGCCCTTGGGCTTGGGCAGAAGTGTGACTGGGAAGGCGCGACCCCCTTTGCATCGCTCCACTGCCCCCCTGGGGGTCGCGCCCCACAGTTTGAATACCCCTGCACTACACTGACACAGGGAGTGAAAGACAAGTAACTGAAGACCCCGATCTAGCTCTCCTGTGAATAATGGCCGCAGGGGAGCTATCCCGCAGTGCAGGCTTACTGGTAGCAATGTGTATGCTGATTAGGCCTGGGCAAAATTTAAATTACACTGGTGCAATTTGTATAATTTCAGGAATTTCATGGTACGCAAAATATACAAAATTACACCTTTACCCTCACTTTGTGTAACTAGGCACCATTTGCAGTAAAAAAGTTAGAGTGACTGCGCCATTCGCTGTAAAAATGACCGTAAATGCACGGAAAGAACAGAATGCGGCTGCCCGAGGCCACCGCAGGAGGCCAGTCAAGAGGGCAGCCCTCTAGTGGCATCGGGCACCCCACAACCCCCCCCACCCGAGGGGGCAGGGACTCTGGCGATTGGCTGCTGTTTGTGGTGCTTTCATTTTTGCGTGAAATGCGCTCGCAAGGACACATTTCGCTCTAAAATACAGTCACGTATGAAAGCAAATGTCACAAAGTTCGCACAGTCCAAATGCTGATGACGTGCAGACATTGCCCATCCCTGGTGATCCGATAGGGCATGACCCACAGGTGAACGTCCCAGGGGCAAGGTCTGTTGCCCCAAGGTAGGGGCATTCGTGTACAAACCCGCGGATGTTTACGGAAGCACGGGTGTTAGAATCCGGATTCCCTGGGTGACACAGGTGAGTACCTGGGACAAACAGGGGGTCCTTCTTCCAGTCAGGGTAAGGGGGTACACTCTAACAATAACCCCTGCTCACCCTCTAGGTAGCTTGGCGCGAGCAGACAAGGCGTTATCTTAGGCGTAATGGTTAAGCATTTGTGATCACATACAACAATCCAATGTTACCCCACACTGGGAGTATCAAAAATACACTTTGTTTATAGAATTCAGAATTATCACAAGACCCAATAACGTGTAAGCGGGCCCACAATATTACTTGGCAAAAAGAGTTCTCAGTTCAGCGTATTGTTACAAGGTCCGTGCTTCGTTCCCGGTTCGGGTGGGGGAGCGGGTCTCACTCGCTCTGCGGGCGCTCCAAGGGGGAGCGTGCACCTCGAGGTGCGATCGGGCACAGTACCTTTATCTTGTGGAAGTCGGCGCGAAGGCTGCGCGGCATTCAGTGCGATCTCTGATGCGGGGTCGTCCTGGCGATGCGTACTACGGTACTCGGCGACCTTGGGCGTGCAGGCTCAGGGGACGGACATCCGGGGGCACTTTCCAGCGGGTTGCGGCATTCGCGGTGTGCCGGTGATGGGTAACTTGAAGATCACGCTGCGGGGCACAAACACTCGTACGCTGCTCACAGGGGAGACGCACGGGATCACCACACGCGCCGCGGCTTTCCCCAAAGCAGAGGGAAGGCGCGTACGCAGGCAAGGTGGTTCGTTAGGGGGGGGGTGAAGCCGTACGGTCACAGTCCTTCCGTTATGGTGCGAGTTGCGACTCATAGGGGCCAATAGTCACGATGCTCAGGCGGGGTGAGACCCTCCTTTGCGGTGGGAGTTACGGCTCGTAGAGGGGCCACAATCACATTGTTCGGGCCGGACAGCGGGTGCAAGCTTCAGGGAAAATACGCTTGGTTCGGGAAGCGCATGCAGCAGTTCTTTTCCAGATTCCAGGGAAAACGGTCTGTTTTCCTGCTCTCTCACACGCCGGTGAAGTTCACTGGTCCTGGGACTTCGTTCAGGGGGCAAGCTCAGCACAAGCCCTTGGAGATCTTAAACAGCACAAGTTGAAGCAAAGTTTATCAGCAATCTTTCTCCTCTCCTTCAGTAGCAGGGCAACCACTGCAGGCCAATCCCCCAGGTCAGGGACAGTATTCCTCCCACAGCTTTCCCGGTTCCTTCTCCTCAGGCAGAGGTTCGTCTTGTGGCAGGATCTAATTTCTTGGGAGCAGGGCTCCTACATCTATACTACATTTCTTTTGTTCTCCCAGGCCAGGGGGGCCCTTGCCTAGTTCAGTCCAGTTCTGGAGCACTTTGTTTACGCGATGCAGGCTGCTTCATTCAAGGTGTAGGGCAGAGTCATCAGACGCTCCACAGGGGGCGGAGCCGGCATTGTGGTGGCAGAGCACAGTCCAATTCAGAGCCCAGGTGCGCTCCTCCCACCCATCTACCTGCCACTCGTCCTATTCTCCACCAGGCCACCTAGCCCTGCCCTCTGGGATCCCCCAGCCCTGTCACTCACGCAAGCCAGACAGCAGATACACATCACGCAGAGGCGGGCTGAAATGGTTAGGCAAGCAAAGGCCAGCTTTCTAAAAGCGGCATTTGCAAACGCAGAATATTAAAATAAACCTTACTAAAAGATGTACCTTATTATTCTGAGTTCAGGCATACTAAACTCGATCTTCTACCATGTTCCCTGGGCCTGTTAGGATCATAAGATGAAACAATCTTAACAGCCCACTCTGGCCTATGGAGAACAGGTAGCCTTACAATAGTGAAAAACGAAAATGGCTGTAATTCACTATTAGGACATGCCACACACATCAGGGCTTGTCCTACCTTATGCTTACAATGCACCCTGCCCTGAGGCCTACCATAGGCCTCAGGGCAGGCCTACCATTTACATAGGGGTGACTAATATGAAGTTAAGGGAAGGTTTTAGGGACTGGCAAGTGTGTGCACTTGCCCAGTCAGCATGTCAGTACCAGACTGCACGCAGGTTCTGCAATGGCAGACCTTAGATACATTTTACCAGGCCGCTTCTGTGGGTGGCACAACCAGTGCTGCGAGCCCACCAGTGGTATTTGTATTTACACGCCCTGGCACTCCTGGTGCACTTTACTGGGGTCTGATAGTAAACCAAATAAGCCAATCATGGAATCCAACCAACATATACATTTTACATAGGAAGCACTTGTACTGTGGCACTGGTTGGCAGTGGCACAGTGCTCTGAGCGGCCAACACCATAAAAACACATGAGGCACAGCGACAAAAAAGTGGAAGGGAGACTCACGCCAAGGTGCCAGGTCTAACAACGGGAAAATCTGGGGGCCTCATTTATTCATCAGTGTTATATAGCGCTGGCAAGAACCGAGGGCATCGGAGCGCTTTACATCAGAGCGTGATCACATCAAAGTAATGAGTATAATCAGAATAAATATGTCCCAGGGCCTGATGGTGACCAATCGACTTATTTAAACTTAACATCGAATTCTGGTCCCCCATCTTGACCAATGTGTTCAGTGATATGGCACACAGATGTCCCAGCCTCTTAGCGCGCCTCCATCATGGGCCCCTATTTAAGAAGGGTCATTGTGATGACCCCAGGTGTTATAGACCAATCTCGCTGATTGACACAACTGTTGAAATCTTGGGACGTGTCATCTACAACAGAATTCAGGAGTGGCCCCAAGCTGAATGCATTTTGCATCCTTCCCAGCACAGATTCAGAAGTAATATCGGGACAACTGAGTCATGTTCAGAGGTGAGTACACAGTCGTAAAGCGTGTGCCTGTATATCTGGCGTTTATGGACTGAAGTGCCGCTTTCAACTGTGTTAATTGAACCAAATGTTGGCACATGCTGCTGCTCCAGGGTCTGGACGCCTCCATTGCTCACTTCCTTGCATACTTGCATAGGGACCTGAGAGCCAGGGTTTGAATAAGTGGCAATGGAAATGTGTCCAAGGACATTGAGATCGGCAGGGGTGTTCGACAAGGGTGCGTGCTCGCCCGCTCTTTTACATACTATGTATTAACGACCTGTATCTGGCCTTAGCTTTGATAACTAGCGAAGCCCCATCTGTTGAAGGGAACTAGTTACCTACAATTTTATATACGGACGACGCTGTGCTAAGGGCTTGAACTCCCAAAGCCCGGCACCTTCTAGTATCTGCCTTCACTGATTTTGTGACCAACCTAGGGGCATATTTACAAGCTGGCGTTAAAAAATTATCGCCGCTTTTGCGGCCGTTTTCAGCCGAAAAGCAGCGATAATTTTATCGCCTAATTAGCAAGGCCACGCTAACGTGTGAAACCTTGCTTTATCGTGGGGATTCCTAACGCCCAGCTTTGCATCTCTAATGAGATGCCAAGTGGGCGTTCCTGACCTAACATGACAGAAGAAATGTCGCTAAGCGACATTTCTCCTATCATCAAGCCCCACGCTATGAAGCATAGCGGCAGGAAAAGTAGCGATAACCCCTGTTATCGCTACTTTCCTTACGCCTGCTTCAGGACTCACTTAGCCATGATATCCTATGGAGGATGGATATCATGGCTAAGTTTGTGAGGCCCTATCAGCAAACTAACACCACACTGCGCGAGATTATCGCTGGGTTTCCAGCGATAATCTCACGTTAGGCGGTTAGCGTGAGGATTTTTATCGCTGAGGAGATAAGCGTTGCTAATAGCACGCTATCTCAGTGATAAAAATGCACGCTAGCCGGCGATAATTATCGCCGGTTGTTGCTGATACGCCCCCTAGTCCTTTGCGCCAATTTCACAAAGTGGCATATTCTGGCATGCGGCCCACACGGTATCCACTTGTCCCGCTTGCAAGTAGCTGAAGCTTCCCTAACCAGTGTTAAGAGTTTCCATATCTGGGAGTCGCGCTTTCTGCCTCTGGAGCCTGGTCACCTGGTATCGCAGATCATAGAATGCAGTTCTCGTGGCGGGGGGCAACTGACAGCCATGCTGCAAATCTACAAACCTCAATGTGTCTCCATTGCACCTACGGCTCTGAAATTTGGGGGGGCGCCAACTGCGAAGCCTGACAATATGAAGAAAACAGGTTCCGCAGGCGACTCCTTGGAGTTACAATTTCCACTCCTCACATTCTCTGCCTTAAAGAGTTAAACCTACAGTATATAATTGATTTCATTCATGTGAGGCCCTTACTATTTTGGTTATGAAGGTAGTACTAACGAGAGATATCATATCCGACTGCCTCTCTGTTAATGGCCTCCGAATACCGTGATTGGCATACACCAAACCAGAGTTGGGTAAAATTGGCAACAGAAGGCGTTTAATGAGACAAGCTCATGTTTTAGTTTTAAAAGAAAAGTAGCCTCAATTTTTTATGCATCAGTGCAGGAAAGGTGCCTCAAAAGCGCAGAATGAAAACCTATGATCGCTGCCTATTTGTCTTTGAGTGCCTCGGGGGACCCCCCGTTTATTGATGGCAGCCTTGCGGGAGATGGCTGCGCTCTTTGTTACTCAGGTTTCGAGCTGACACTCTCAAATACTTATTGAGCTTCCTGCTTGGGCATCAGCCAAACCTTGCCGCTATTCCCTGCCCGCGAGATAACAAAACAGGCCAAACCTTTTTACACTTTTTATTGTTTTGTGAATTTTATAAATTTTTTACTAGGTTATTGTAGTGATGGCACTTCACACTTCCTTCCCCATAGTCTCCTGCCTAGCCTGTAGAATGTTGACATCATGATGATGCATTAGAATGCTGCAGTGCTCTTGAGTCAGTTGAGGGTTAGGGCTGAGCTGGTACCATCCTGCTCCTGGTGGGGTTTTCTTATTCTTTGTATTTACTTTACTTTTACTTAATTTATGTACTCTTTTCCTGTACCATCTACTTCTAATAAATATACTTCATCAACTACCTCGATTCCATGATCATCCTTCACTACAGTTATTCTTGATCCATCTTTTCAAAAATAAATACCATGACATCGGGCAGTGCGGAGCCATGGTCTTATCAGTTATTCGATTGTCTGATAGTGAAACATGCTCACATGTAGGCTCATTTTTAAGATATGTGTGAGGGCACGCAGCACTTAATCATTTTAACAAACTGCTGCTATCTGTAATTTCCCTTTTGCTAATATTTATTGATGTTTTTAAATTGGATGAAATGTTGACATGTTATATGTATATCACTTGTATAGATGGGAATCCGAATAAAGTGTCCAAACTGAAGTCGAATCAAAACAAAGCAATGATTGGGCACGAGGGAGGGAGGAAAAGAAACAAGGAGGGGGTGCGAGGAGAGCTAGGGTAGAGATAGTGTCTAGTTTGGCAAATGAAGCCCCGCTACTTTAGGTGCAAGTTGAGGAGGAGATCCTTGAGCTGTCTTTTGAAGCTCAAGGACGAGGGGTTCATCCTGATATGTATTGGTATGGACTTCCAGATTTTAGGGGCGTTGCTCAAGAAGGAGCGTGCCAGTGTTTTTTATTGGGTGCTTTGGACGGGATCAGGAGTAGGGTCTTTGAGCTTCTTGGGTTTCTCGTCTGTCCTGCCTTTTTGAGTTTAGAGGCGAGGTACGCTTGTTTTCCAGTGTGAAGGGATTTGTGGGTTAGATACGCAGTTCTGAAGCCGCAGTGAGCTTCAATCAGGAGCTATTTCAGTTCTTTCAGGGCCGGAGAGATGTGTTCGTATTTTTTGATTCCTGTGACCAGTCTGGCTTCTGCGGTGAGAGTGGTTCTAAGAGGTGTAAGGTGGGATGAGCGGTGCCTGTTAGGGTGGCGTCCCGTAGTTCAATCTAGACAGCACCAGCTCTTGCGTGGCAGATTTAAGATCCGTTGGCGGGAGGTAGGGTTTGATTTTGTTCAGAAGTTTCAGGTTGTAGAAGGCAATCTTCGCACTGTTCTTTATAAGATCTTTCATGATCAGTTTGGGGTCCAGGGTGATTCCTAGAGATTTGTGTGTGATGTCCTTAGACTTAGAGGATATGCGTACAAGATATGCTGACAGTTTACGTCCAAGATTGTAATAACTTCAAATGCAATGCTAATGCGCTTAACAAATGCCAAAATCCATGAGAAACGTACAGTTTGGAAATGGCTTTCTGTCTCGTTGCCTAGTTGACTTTGCATTCATTATAAAAATCAATAAAAACAGTTGCAAAAAAGGAATTCATAAGATCATCCACAAATAAGCTACATATATGTAAAGCAAAGATGTATTTCCAACATACCCCGTTTCTTGCTGGGGTGTGCTCTGTCGGCGATAGAAGAGGTTTCAACACCGTCAGTCTTCAGGGCGAGAAGCCTGTAAGGTCATCGAAGAACCAGGAGCTCATCCAAGGAAGAAGAGGGTCACTCTCTCCAACATCTCAGAGGTCACTTGGAGGTCAACGAAAGAGCAGCAAAGGCTCCTTGGCAGGTGGACCAGGTTCTGGGCCATTGGTACAATGGTCTGTGCTCCATCCTACAGCCGGAGAGGAGCGGCATGACTGGACCCTGTATGGAGGTTCCATGTTTCAAGCCTTTTCTAAAGCGACCTCCAGACGGTCTTTGCTGTTGGTTCAGGCAGTGAGAAGAGACGTCCAATGGCTCCTCAGACCAAGAGAAGGAAGACGAGCGGTGTCCACCAGTCTGAGTTTCTGATAATCAGGCACGTCATAGATTTGGGGTGGACTGCTGCGTGGCTACCATTAAGAGCCTTAATTATGGCCGTATTGTTAAGTAGTGTTATTAAAACTCACCAGCAGCACGAGTGCCAAGGGATGTGTCACCCTTGTCACCAAAGTGAACATTTTGAAACAATCTTCACAGCTCCTGTCTGAAATGTTCACTCTAATGGCCCCCTCCCACATCTTACACTCTGGCCCCCTCCCACATCTTACACTCTGGCCCCCTCCCACATCTTACACTCTGGCCCCCTCCCACATCTTACACTCTGGCCCCTCCCACATCTTACACTCTGGCCCCTCCCACATCTTACACTCTGGCCCCCTCCCACATCTTACACTCTGGCCCCTCCCACATCTTACACTCTGGCCCCCTCCCACATCTTACACTCTGGCCCCTCCCACATCTTACACTCTGGCCCCTCCCACATCTTACACTCTGCTCCCTACCACATCTTACACTCTGGCCCCCTACCACATCTTACACTCTGGCCCCCTACCACATCTTACACTCTGGCCCCTCCCACATCTTACACTCTGGCCCCCTCCCACATCGCACACTCTGGCCCCTCCCACATCGCACACTCTGGCCCCCTCCCACATCTTACACTCTTGCCTCCTCCCACATCTTACACTCTGGCCCCCTCCCACATCTTACACTCTGGCCCCTCCCACATCTTACACTCTGGCCCCTCCCACATCTTACACTCTGGCCCCCTCCCACATCTTACACTCTGGCCCCCTCCCACATCTTACACTCCAATGGCCCCCTCCCACATCTTACACTCTGGCCCCCTCCCACATCTTACACTCTGGCCCCCTCCCACATCTTACACTCTGGCCCCCTACCACATCTTACACTCTGGCCCCTCCCACATCTTACACTCTGGCCCCTCCCACATCTTACACTCTGGCCCCCTCCCACATCTTACACTCTGGCCCCCTCCCACATCTTACACTCTGGCCCCCTCCCACATCTTACACTCTGGCCCCTCCCACATCTTACACTCTGGCCCCTCCCACATCTTACACTCTGGCCCCTCCCACATCTTACACTCTGGCACCCTCCCACATCTTACACTCTGGCACCCTACCACATCTTACACTCTGGCCCCCTACCACATCTTACACTCTGGCCCCCTCCCACATCTTACACTCTGGCCCCTCCCACATCTTACACTCTGGCCCCCTCCCACATCTTACACTCTGGCCCCCTACCACATCTTACACTCTGGCCCCTCCCACATCTTACACTCTGGCCCCCTCCCACATCTTACACTCTGGCCCCCTCCCACATCTTACACTCTGGCCCCCTCCCACATCTTACACTCTAATGGCCCCCTCCCACATCTTACACTCTGGCCCCCTCCCACATCTTACACTCTAATGGCCCCCTACCACATCTTACACTCTGGCCCCTCCCACATCTTACACTCTGGCCCCTCCCACATCTTACACTCTGGCCCCCTCCCACAACTTACACTCTGGCCCCTCCCACAACTTACACTCTGGCCCCTCCCACATCTTACACTCTGGCCCCTCCCACATCTTACACTCTTGCCCCCTCCCACATCTTACACTCTGGCCCCCTCCCACATCTTACACTCTGGCCCCTCCCACATCCTACACTCTGGCCCCCTCCCACATCTTACACTCTGGCCCCCTCCCACATCTTACACTCTGGCCCCCTCCCACATCTTACACTCTAATGGCCCCCTCCCACATCTTACACTCTGCCCCCTCCCACATCTTACACTCTGGCCCCTCCCACATCTTACACTCTGGCCCCTCCCACATCTTACACTCTGGCCCCTCCCACATCTTACACTCTGGCCCCCTCCCACATCTTACACTCTAATGGCCCCCTCCCACATCTTACACTCTAATGGCCCCCTCCCACATCTTACACTCTGGCCCCTCCCACATCTTACACTCTGGCCCCTCCCACATCTTACACTCTGCCCCCTCCCACATCTTACACTCTGGCCCCCTCCCACATCTTACACTCTAATGGCCCCTCCCACATCCTACACTCTGGCCCCCTCCCACATCTTACACTCTGGCCCCCTCCCACATCTTACACTCTAATGGCCCCTCCCACATCTTACACTCTGGCCCCCTCCCACATCTTACACTCTGGCCCCTCCCACATCTTACACTCTGGCCCCCTCCCACATCTTACACTCTGGCCCACCATCTCTCAAAACAAACTCTTTCTCCTCAGCTCTTCTGATGACAATGAATGTCTTTAGTAAACAATAGATGTTAGTGTTTTCTCTACATCCAGCAGATCTCTGTAGATCCAGGCGGGATTATTTCCGCTTCCTTCAAGCACAATGAAGGCATTTTGCGTTTTTTCAAGTGCATACACGCCCAGTCACAGCAGGAAGTCTTCAGGAGTCTCAGACTTCTAAACTGAGACTCATTCTTGGTTCTCTTTGCTGCTGATGAGACAACGGGCTGCACTGTGTGGACAACACCCTCCTAACGGGAGATGAAAGGGCAGATGTGAAGCATATCTGCTCTGCCTCTAGGGCTGCTTTGAAAGATTGTGCTGGTCAGACTCGCTTCAGGCATGTGGGTCAGGCTCACCTTGTGCTCAGACCGACTTCAGGTGTATGAAGTGACACTCACCTCTGGTGTATAGGATCAAACACCTTAGAAGAAGAGCTGAGACTTATATAAGGCGTGTGGGATCTGACTCACCTCAGGTGGAGGGGTCAGACTCATCTCAGGTGTGTGAGGTCAGTCATCGTAGGTGTATGAGGTCAGAGTCATCTCAGGTATGTGGGGTCAGATTCATCTCAGGTATGTGGGGTCAGATTCATCTCAGGTATGTGGGGTCAGAGTCATCTCAGGTATATGAGGTCAGAGTCATCTCAGGTATGTGGGGTCAGATTCATCTCGGGTATATGAGGTCAGAGTCATCTCAGGTATATGAGGTCAGAGTCATCTCAGGTATGTGGGGTCAGATTCATCTCAGGTATGTGGGGTCAGACTCATCTCGGGTATATGAGGTCAGAGTTATCTCAGGTATGTGGATCTATCATCTCAGGTATGTGCAGTCAGAGTCATCTAAGGTGTGTGGGGTCAGAGTCATCTCAGGTATGTGGGGTCTATCATCTCAGGTATGTGAGGTCAGAGTCATCCAAGGTGTGTGGGGTCAGTCATCTCAGGTGTGTGAGGTCAGAGTCATCCAAAGTGTGTGGGGTCAGTCATCTCAGGAATGTGAGGTCAGAGTCATCTCAGGTGTGTGGGGTCACAGTCAACTCAGGTGTGTGGGGTCACAGTCATCTTGTGTGTGAGGTCAGTGTCACCTCAAGCCCAGAGACAGCTATAGACAGTGCAGTGCCACTAGAAGACACTGATCACCAGGGCAGGCCCAGAGACGGCTACAGACAGAGCAGTGACACAGCACGAGATACTGATCACCAGGGCAGGCCCAGAGACAACTGCAGACCGGAGTGCCAGTTCTCCTTACCTAAAACAAGGTGAAGTCTAATTGTTCTACAATTGGCTAAGGACTTTAGCACCCCTGTAAGTCCCTAGTAAATGGTACCCAGGTGGCAGAGGACCTAAACAATGCCTGCTCTGGAGAGAGGTGTTTACACCACCTCCTCCTCCAGGAAGGCTGGTAAATCAGCATATCAAGGCAGGAGGCTTCAAAGGTCTATGCCACCTTTGATATGCAACCCAAGGCTTCCCCAGACAGGGGAGATGCCACCCCCTGCCCTGGGCACATTTGGCAGCAGAAGAGGCATGAAAGTTAGCTATGCCGGGGGTGTGCTGCACTG
Organism: Triturus cristatus; assembly: GCF_964204655.1. Lineage (NCBI taxonomy): Eukaryota > Metazoa > Chordata > Amphibia > Caudata > Salamandridae > Triturus > Triturus cristatus. Next base: position 1,868,077,182 of record NC_140590.1, read on the forward strand.
CCAGGCTGAACACACATCTAGTGTCAGCAGCCTAAAGTGAACACGAAGTAAGGAATTCCACCATCTTGTGTATGGTGGAACGTGGAATTCTTGGACAGGGTGATGCCACTCCCCAAAGGAAGTGTTCATCTAGAGGATGTAGGGACCCCAAGGGTAAGTAGCCCATTAGCTGCTACCCCTCACTTCAATAAACACCCCTAGATCGAGTATTTAGGGGACCCCCTGATACCAGGGATGCAGATTGTGATGGACAAAGAAGGAGTGAACAAGGAGTGCTGACCAGAGACCAGAGGTGCAACTGACTTGGGGCTAACCCTACCAGCCTGCCTGATGCCCCCTACAATCATGGAAGAAACAGACTCATCCTGCCACGGTGCAGACTCCCAAGAAACCCGCAGGGCTGCCAGTGCTTTGCCAATCACCAGAGAAACTCCCTTGGACTAGAGGGTCTACTCCCCTGCAGCTGCCTGCACCGTCCTGCCACTTACCAGGACTACTGACGCTGCAGCCACCCAGGAAGAATTCGCTGTGCTCCTACAGGTCAGATCTGCAGCAAAAAAGGCTTGGGGTGTCCAGTCTGGACACCAACGCTGAGGAAGACTGACCTGCACGTCGAAGGGCTTCAGGGACAGCGAGACCCACACTGAGAGTGGCCCAGCTGTCCTGTTTGTCCCTTTTCTGCAAAACCAAGTCAACGAGTGAGTCGCCGACCGCCGCCACCCGACACCTCAAAGCACCTCTGCACCTGCGCCCCACAGCCTGAGTCCGAGGGAGGTCGCGGTGCCCATGGGGTCATGAGACCCACAAGAGTTGAGCCTACCCTTGGGTCTTGCCAGACTGAACTTCCAGTTGTCGCCTGCAGCCTCCAACCACGAGTGTTTCCAGCAATGCGACTTGACGCCAAAAGACACTACTGCACCTGAGCCCCATAGCCTGAGGAGAAGTATGTGCAGTCCAACAGTGTTGTACCCCGGCCCAGAATACTTGTATCCGTAGTTGGCACTTCTGGGGGATCGCTGAGCATTATCATTCCTTTGGAAAGAAAAGGCTGTGTCTGACCTCTGGGGAGAAAGGAACCATCTTGTCTATTGAATCTGTCAAAGTGGGTCAAAGACTGTTGAGATGCCATAGAGGAGGACACAGCTGAAGCCTTCCCGACTAAACCGTATGTACAGTCACTGCCATGTGACCCTGCACGTCCAACCATAGCCTTGAAAGAGCTTAATCTCTGAATAGACGATCAGGAACCATTCGCTGCAGATGGAAGATCCTCTTTTCTGGAAAAAAACTACTCGAGATGTCTGGAAAGAGACAGCCAACACTCGGGAATGTTCAGTAAGAGGGCAAAACGAGAGACAATTGATTTAGTCTGTTCCAAAAACTACTGGATGTGTTCCAGGTCCGCTGCATGTAGTAACCAGTCGTCAGACAGGGGAAGACGGGAATCCTGAGGAGTCGAAGGTGTACCAGCACTGCAGACATCCCTTTCGTGCAGACCATTGGGCCGACTTCAGACCAAAGGGGAGAACTTTAAACCGCCAGGGATGATCCTCTCCCACAAACCTTAGGTACTTGTGAGGACGCTTTGCTTTCAGAATGTATAGGTAAGTGTCCGCGAGACCCAGGGTTATGGGAAAATACTCAATTAAAGATTTGATTCCAAATAAAGTTAATAGTGAGGTAATATCTTTTGTCTTTTTTGCTCTACATTAAAAATCAATGGATAACATTATTTTACATTTATATAATAATATGTTTATTAATTTTCTATAATGTTTAATATGCTTTGAAAATGTCCTTACACTTCATGGGGAGTTCACTACCACAATTGTGGAGTCTCCTGATGGTAAAGTATCAGGACAAGTTAAAAAGTTTATTTGGCTGGAAAACAATCAGTAAAAATAACTTAGTGTTGAATATTAATGTAACTGCCCATTGATTTGCATCAACGCTATGAAAAAGTTTCTGATCTTGATGAAATGATTACCCTTACTGCTTCACACTCGATGAACCAAAGCTGCAGGGAGGAATGTGTCTCTTCTTTATGGTTGTGTTGAGTAGACACAAGCTCAGTGTCATGTTGTCCTGGCTGCAGGTGCGATGACAGCCCTCGAAGATGGTGAGATTGCCTGCAAGATAAGCAGGGGTGCTGCTTGCGATTGGCTTTGTAAATGACACAGCTAGTTTTGAAGATGGTGAGGGCTAATGGAGTTCCATCAAGACGGTGGTGATGTAATCATATTTTTTCCGGTCCTGGTTGAGATATGTTGCGGCGTGTAGGATGCCTTAAAGAGGTGCCCGTGTGGAGCCCAGGAGGTCATGCAGCAGAGTATTAGAACCATCCGGGTGCAAGAGTACGAGGACTTGACCGACAGTTCTGAAGTCGTTTTCTGGAGGAAACACCTTCACGTTATTTAGAAGAGAGAGCTGGTACCAGACCGTCTTTATTTTTTGTCAAAGCATTCCTTGAGGGTGAGATTTGTGTCCGAAGTGAAACAAAGTGACTTGGCAATTGGCGAAAGTTGAGGTTCAAAGCTTTTTATTGTGCTATTTCTTGCTTGTTGTTATAGGAAAATAATTGTACAGAATTTAGGAAACCAATGAACAAAAGGACAATACAAGGACTGATATTACATACTGACAATGAGAACCCAGGAACGACAATGTTTATACCAAAAATACAAAACAATTTTTATTATACATGAAAAATATATGAAAACAATTTAATCATTCATACAAAAGCTAACGTATCCAGCAGACACACTGTCAATCATACACTCAAAATTATACAGATAAATGAAAATGTATAAATAATGACAGGTAAATAATGAAATGAAAATGTATAAATAATGACAGGTAAATAATGATTGATATTTCACAATTTACATAGTAGTAGTGTGGCACAAATTATTAATAGACTGGAATGTATTCTACGCGCGTTTCGGCACACACAGGTACCTTCTTCAGGAAAATGGGCCACTGAAAGAGGGACAAAAATTATTCTGAAAGGAAATTTGAAAACACAAAGGATAATTTAAACTGGGTTCAACAGTGGCAGTAACGGTACAAAAATCTAAAGCACCACAACCGGTGTGCATTGAACAAAGAAATATGTATACCTAGAACGTGAGTGCAAAAAGATAATAAATTGTGGGACTAATAAAACACCACAGATAATGTGCAATGAACAGGGAAATATGTTCACCATTAGAGTGAATAAAGAGAGATGATAACCGATAAATTTCAAAGGAATATTAATGAAAGAAAAGAAAAGGGGAAATAAAGAATAAACTACCACCTAGACTATGATACGGATAAGTAGATACACCCTATCACGTGTGATTTTTTGCCTCCACTTTGTATGGTGATTGGCATTAAAAGTTACCTTGAATAAAGATCTAGTCAAGGGAGGGTTTCTTAAAATGCGATGTACACAGTTGCGGCACTTTCACGAAGGTCGATAAGCTGTAAGAAAAAAGTAGGAATGATATACAAGATACTATGGACTCCTCTTATCTATATAATGTAGTCTCCAGTTAGTGGGTACCTTTTTAAAAATCATGGACACGGATGGTCTAAAATTGTTGATAACTTTAACAGCAGGAGTTTTTATGGTGTCTTGAAGTATTTTGGTGAATATACGCTGAAGAAAAAAGAAAATGGAGAAAAGGACAAAACGATATTTTAATATAAAAGTAGCTACTCTAACTATTGAGTTTTCTGTAGTATGTTGGTTGATGAGGTATAATTGAAAATGCTAACATGAATTACCTGTGAGCTTCTTGATTTGAAGATCAACCAAAAAATGCAAGATGGCGTAGTGTGGATAAAGTCACAATGTTAACTTATTCATGAGCTTCTAGGTCCTTAGTGATGCGTTGGATCCATAAGATCATGGGCAATTTTAAATCTACAAGGAAAGAAACACTCATACGATTCTAGCTATCATAGTATGAGTAGATATTTGCATCATGGACTGCAAGGAGTGGTTAACAATCACTATCACGGATAGTAACAGTTTACGATAAAGAAACTAGTGGAATATCAAGAATGAATTGGTGTCGTCAGACTGTATATTCCTAATAGAAAGTAAAATATGGTAAGACTCACTAATTATATGTATCTATGCGAACTGACCGCATGTTCGTGGCGATCAGTAAAGCGTTACTCTAAGTGATGGCAGAAGGTGCCAAAAAAGCATTGGCAGTTATAATTATAAACTGAGAAAAATCGGTAGGGGAAAAGGAAGATTAATAATGAGTAATGTGCTGCTTGCAAGAACTAGCCACTGTATGTATATGAATATATACAACATGTAAAGAGGCGCTGACTCTGTTATATAAGTGAAGGCTTCTCGTAGGCGAATGCAACTGACGAGTAGACGTCTCCTAAAAATGGCGTCATGCTCCCAATAGATGATTGTATACTTATTGCGGTTAGTAAAACATAACAAAGTAGCAATGAAGCTACATATCGATGACACTAGCTGCTATGTGCAAAGGTATATTCATGAAATGAGGTGATCGAAGAGAAAAGAGGTATTTAAAAACGCTGAGGGGTCAATGATGCTTACTTGATACTGTCCAGGCTTTCGATGTAGTGCTTCCGCGAATGCGTGCGTCTTGTCCTACGTTGGTAAAAACGGACGGCAAAAGCGGTCATATGACCAACGTGAAATGTCACGTGGGTAAATAATGTCCAATGGATAACGGGTAAAGAAAAAGGAAAAAAAGAAGAAAAAAATGTCAATCTTTATTGAGAACTTCAAGCGTGTACAACAACGAACTTGGAGCCAACTGTCCGGGGCTATTGAAAAATAGAAAAAGCAACGGAATGAAAGTATAAGGTCATCTATCTGTAAAGATGTTTCTGTAATGATCTAAAGCCAGGACAGTAAGTGGTAAAAATGAAAAATTAAGATGGTACATATGTAATACAAAAACAATAGTTTTCTTTGTGTATATATAAGTCTCTAAAAGTTATGTCAACCAATACTGTCTTCCCCGATATGAGAAAAGAAAGGATATATATATATATATATATAGGGGGAATATCTGTCAGGGGTATCTCATGGAGGTGTTAACCGTATGTCAAAAGACTGGAGATATACATGAAAAGAATGGAAACAATAAGGGCAAATTACCCTATATTATGGCGTATGGCCTGTTCCCATGGAATTTCCAAATTCAGTCCATTTTTTACAGTGTCTAAGGAAAAGATCCAATAGACTTCCCGACTTTTTCTGATGTTATCATCGTCTTTGCCTCTTGTGGAACTGATTTTTTCTAGGATTAACCACTTAATTTCATCATGGTTGTGATCTTTCTCTATGTAATGCTTTACCAGAGGAGCTGCCGTCTTATGTGTACGTATCGCAGAGCGATGTTCGGTAAGTCGTATGGCCAAAGTTCTTGATGTTTCGCCAACGTATCCAAGGTTACATGGACAAAGTAATAGGTATACCACGTTTTTTGTTTTACAATTTGTCAATGATTTTAATATAATGGGAACCCCATTATACTCAAATTTTGAGGTGATGATAGCACTATCGCATGCCTTACATTGAGAACATTTCTGGTTGCCCAAAATAGGTGTACTACCGTCAATGGTTTTCTGGATAAATGAAGGTTTAGTATTGATACGTGAGTGTACTATATGATCCTTCAGATTTTTATTACGTAGGTACGCAAACATGGGACGTGGTAGGTTATGTGTCTCCTCGTTGTTGGCATTTAATATGTGCCAATTGGTACAAATAATGCGGCGGATTTGTTCATTTCCTGTCGAGTGTCTAGTTATACAGACTAAAGGAGGGGTGGTTTTTTCTCTAGTCTGATTAGATAGTAGATGGTCTCTATCGTAAAATCTTGCTCGTTTGTAGGCTTCTCTTATAACACGCCTAGGGTAAACTCTTGCACTGAATTTACTTTTCATATTCTCTGATCTGCTGTCATAATCATTAATGTTTGTGCAGTTTCTCCGCAATCGGAGGAACTGTCCAAACAGAATACTGTTTTTTTGTTTGGTGGGATGAAAACTTTTGTAGTGCAAGAGGGTATTTCTTGCAGTAGGTTTGACAAAGAGGTCAACCTCCAGAGTCTGATTTTTTTCTCTAATCTGTATATCAAGGAATTCTATGTTGGTCGAACTCATATGTGCTGTAAATTTCAGATTTGAATCGCACATATTAATCCAGCTAAGGAACTCCTGTAATGTTACAGAATCGTTGGTCCAGATGAAAAAGATATCATCTATGTATCGACCCAGTTTTGTATGGATTCGCAGAACAGGGCTATTTCATTATATACATGGATACTTTCAAAGTGTGCCATATATATATTTGCTACCGTTGGGGCGCATGCTGCCCCCATACTGACTCCTTTAGTTTGTCTATAAAGGGTACCATTAAAGTCAAAGGTGTTTTCCTCTAATACAATTTTCAAAATCTCCTGGATGAATATAGGACAACATTCAATTTGGTGGAATTCTATAAACCACTTCACAGCCGTAAGTGCCCCCTCTTGGGGTATATTGCTATAAAGAGATTCCACATCTAAAGTCACAAGCGTGTCTCTAAAGTTGTTAAAAGGCAGGCCTTCTACTGTCTGTATCATGGCCTTTGTGTCCTTAATGTACGATGTAATTTTTAACACATATGGACATAAAATACGGTGTATGTATTTTGAGATGGGCTCTGTGACTGAGCCTATCGTGGTTACTATTGGACGATAGGGAGGATTGATGGTGTCCTTATGAATTTTGGGCACACCATAAATGGCTGCTGTTAGACCTGTCAGCCCTTTGGGGGGTCCCTCCTCATCATTATTTATTTTGTCCCACTTTTGCCTCAAACCCTGTTTGAATTTTTCCTTTTTGGGAACCACCAGACTTTTTCGTGTTGCTGCAGATTCAGGGAGCCATTTTAGCTACCCCTGAAACTTCTGTCTGAGGGCCTGAAGCACAAAATGGTGGCCACCTGTGACATCACCAGCATCCACTGGAACCTGCTAGCACCTTCCAGAACATTCCAGAACCCTGTGACAGTTGGAGGCGGTTTAGAATGTTGGGAAGCTAAGACAGAGAGTTGGCAGTTGGAGCTGGCAGTTGGCACCTGACTGGTGAAGAGTGAGCAGCAGAAACTTGAAGGAGGAAGGAGTGAAGCAGCAGGGGTGGAAACTTGTGCCTGGAGTGGGGTCCATAAACCCACCCTTGATACTAGTCCCTACTGACTGAGCCCAGCCTGGAGCCCTGTGTGGGAAGAAGCAAGAAAACCCATCCTAAGGACCTGGACAGCAGGAACAGGCCTTAGAAACAGAGAACAGCAAGATCCTGACCTGGAAACTGGTTTCCCTGGAGTCCGACGTCGAGTAGCCTGAGACCGGGAGCCCGAGGTGGAGAAGCGGCGCCGACTGGAAAGCGGACGTCGTACCCGGAGCCGCCAGAGGTCGAGAGAGGGCGCCGTCAGAGGTCGTGAGGAATACCAGAGGTCGAGGAGGAAGTCACCCGAGGTCGAGTGAGCGGCGTCATCGGAGGAGTGAAGTCCGCCCTCCGGAGTCGTCGGAGACCGAGGTGAGGTGTACCGGAGGTCGGGAGTGGGGATCGCACTCCGGAGTCGCCGGAACCTGTGAGAATCGTGCCGGAGGTCGGGAGTGGAGGTCGCACTCCGGAGTCGCCGGAAACCTAAGGAGAGGAGCACCGGAGGTCGGGAGTGGAGATCGCACTCCGGAGCCGCCGGAAGTCGACATCGAGCCAAGGCCGGCCGACGTCATCGAATCCGAGGTCGCCATCGGACCGGAGCCGCCCGAGGTCGACATCGAGTAAAGACTGCCCGACGCCATCGAATCGGAGGTCGAGACCGGAGCCGCCTACCGGCGTCGTCAAAGAACTGACATTGTGCCGAGGCCGCCGACATCGAACTGGAACCGCCTCACGGCGTCAACACGACTCCAGCGGCGTCGGAGCATCAGAAAAAGGGCAGTAAGTGGAGTAGAGGGCGCCTAAGGCCCTGTGGAGACCTGAGAGACTGCTCTAAGCGGCTAGGGAGGTGCTGGAACCAACCTGACTGTGCCAGGGGTGAGCTGGGACTAATCTAGAGAAGTTGTGTGGAGGGAGAGAGCCAGGTCTCTGGTATTCCCCCCTTGATCTACCTCAGTTTAGGCCTCAGCCTTGACCAAGCCAGGGAGTAGACACCCCCAAGCCTTCCACATCCCCACAAGCTGTGCCTGGGCCAAATCAGCCCTTAGGAATTCAAAAGTGATCTGATTCTATGAGTGTCACTGTCAGCTTTTAAGTATTTATTAGGGGCACTGTATTTATTGTATTTAACCTATTTATTGCTTCACTGTATTTATTGGTCCACAGTATTTATTGATGTACAATATTTATTGGTTTACAGTATTTGTTGCCTCAGAATATTTAATTGCCTGTATGTATTTCACTTTTATTTATGCCTTCAGTATTTATGATCACCCCTATTTATTGAATCATTAAGCCAGTATTCATTTGACCTGCACTATCTAAAAAGTTTGTATATTGTGATTGTTATTTATTTTATCCAATCAGCAACTAAGAGAAAAAGAAGATAAAGAAAGATATTTTCATAATTTTTACGGTGTAGAGTCGTTTTTGGAACGGATGCACGCATGGTTATTGTTTGGGTATGTCGTATGCTTAGCACGGAGCCTGATTCCTGACCACTCGAGCCAAGCTACCACAGTGTGTCCGGAAGACCACCACCACCCTTTCAGAGTGGGAGTGTGTTTTTCCAACATAAATTGGTGTTCAGCGGTGGGATAGAGCTGTGCCTACGTATACTCAACAATAACTGTGGGTAGTCCATAGGCCTACACCGGGAGTTTTCTCAAAGCGGCCTTCCTAATTGTGGGTTTTTGTTTTTTCCAAATTTACTCTGGTGGTGGGAGGAGGTATTATTAAAGGTACCCCCCTGCATAGTTACTGCACAAAACCTGTCCTCTAACCTGAGTGGGCGAGATGGAGTTTGTACTAGAAAATCTAGAAACGTACACTGTGGCCCAACTCAGGGAGTTTTGCCAGCGGGAGGGGGTGTACTGTCCCCCAGGAGCAAAGAAGGGTGCACTCCAAACCAGCTTAAGGGCTTGGGGGGAGGCACGACGGGAAAGCAAGGCTGAGGAGGAGGACAGGGATAGAGAGCCTGACACCGAGGGGGCTGAGATGTACCAACCTGAGGTGGGGAACCTGTCAGCGGGGCCCAGAACCATTTCTAGGAAGGGCAGCAGTGCCTCTAGCGGTGGCTTGTCTGAAGTGGAGTTAACAGACCGGAGGGAGAAAAGACAGCTCACATGGGACTTAGCAAGGCTGGAGAAGGAGAAGGAGGAGCAGAGGATGGCCCATGAATTACGACTGAAAGAAATAGATCTTCAGATCCTGAGAATCGGGGCACAACCTGTTCCTAATGGTGGCAGCCAAACCCAAGAGATCACCAGGGAACCTAAACCATACCTGCCAAAGGACATAGTAGCTAGCTATGGAGTGGGTGATGATATCGCCAAGTGGCTAGCGGCCTATGAGGTCTCGTTGAGGGCCCATGGGGTTCCAGAGAAGTACTGGGGAGGGGGATTGTACAAGTACATGCCTCCAGCTGGTAGGGATGCTTTATTGGCCCTCGAAGAGGATGAGCAGACCCACTACCCCACCATGAAACTGGCGCTCATAAGGAAGTTTGGACTAACACCTGAAAAGTACAGACAGAAGTTCAGGGGTAGTCACAAACTGGGCACACAGAATTGGGTGGACTTCCTGGACTATGCAAAGAAGGCACTGGAAGGTTGGATTCAGGGCAGTGAAGTGAGGAACTACGAGGGGTTGTTTGACCTAGTACTGAAGGAACACCTGCTCGAGAAATGTTTCCCTGAACTGCGGCAACACCTGGTGGATAGCAAGCTGACCAGTCCCCGGAAGCTTGCTGAGGAGGCGGACATTTGGGCTAGTACCCGGGTGTCCACAAGGGGGACTGGAGGGGATACTCAAAAGGCCGGACAGGGCGCCCCCCAGAAGAAAGAGGGAGGGGAAAAGAAAAAGGAGTTCTCCAAAGGCCCCCAAAATAACTTCCAAGGGAAGGGAACAGGATTCACCCCTAGGGCTAACCCACCCAGAAACCCTAATCCTGGCCAGAGTCAGCAGCCAAGGGTTGTCCATTGCTACGAGTGCGGTGGCGTTGGACACTATAAAGGAGATCCGAAGTGCTTGAAACGACCACCCCCTCCCATTGGAGGAAAGACCCCCGGAGTAGCTAGTGTAGTGCTCGGGGAGGAGATGCCTTTAATTAAGGGAAGGGAGTGGGCGGGTGTCACTTTAGTGTCCCTGGGAGAACGGGAGATGGTTCCTAAGATCCAGGTGCCCGCAAATACCGCATAGTATGGGCAGTGGGTCACCATCAACGGCCAAAGAGGGGAGGCTCTGAGAGACACAGGAGCCAGTATGACTATGGTGCGTAGCCAACTGGTGTCTCCAGAGCAGGTAATTCCCGATGTACTCCACCCAGCCGCGATGGCTGACGGCAGAACAGGCCACTATCCAGTGGCCGAGGTTCCCTTTGAATGGGGGGGGGTTGCAGGTTCACTTCGAGTTGCCGTAAGCCCTGCCGTGCCAGTTGATTGTCTGCTGGGGAATGACATGGAGCACAACGCTTGGAAGGAGGTGGAATACCGGACTCACACCGAGATGCTGGGTACACCTGATTGGGCCTGTGTTAGCACAAGGTCCGCGACTACCCGAAGAGGGAGTTCATTTCGGATGGAGCCTGGAACAAAGGCCCAGCCAGCTGCCAGTCAAGGGAAGAACCGAGGACAGGAGGAGCCTGCCTCGGCGTCCCCACCCCGTAGGACGGATAGGCCACCGGAGGTGGTGGACCAGGAGTCTGCGGTGGGGGACGTTACCAACCTGGAGGACCTACCCATCCCGGCCGAGTGGCACGTGGAGGGAGGCCCGTCCAGGGAGGAATTCTGCCAGGGCCAGAGGGAGTGCCCTACCCTTGAGGGGCTGAGGCGACAGGCCGAAGCCCAGGCAGCAGGGAACGTTGAAGGGAACTACAGTGTTTACTGGGAGGATGGCCTCCTCTACAGTGAACCCAAGGCACCCCTACATGGATCGTCACGAGCCTTGGTAGTCCCTCAACGTTATCGAGCCTTCCTTCTGGAGTTGGCTCACGAGATACCATTGGCAGGACACCTGGGGCAAGACAAGACCTTCGCCCGTCTTGTCCCACACTTTTATTGGCCTCAGATGAAAGTGTCGTCCGATACCTACTGCCGGACATGTGTGTCTTGCCAAGCCAGTGGGAAAACAGGGGTGAAGCTGAAAGCTCCCCTGGAACCACTTCCTGTCGTTAGCACCCCCTTTGAAAGGGTGGGCATCGACATTGTGGGTCCGTTAGATCCACCGACTACAGCTGGTCACAGGTTTATCCTGGTTCTGGTGGATCATGCCACACGGTACCCAGAGGCAATACCTCTGAGGACCATAACAGCACCTGTTGTGGCTAGGGCCCTGATGGGAATCTTTACCCGAGTGGGTTTTCCCAAGGAAGTTGTGTCCGACAGGGGGACCAACTTCATGTCAGCGTACATGCGGGCCATGTGGAAGGAGTGTGGAGTGACATACCGGTTCACCACTCCTTACCACCCCCAGACAAATGGTCTGGTGGAGAGGTTTAACAAAACCTTGAAGGGCATGATCAGAAGTCTGCCTGAAAGCCTGCGGAGGAAATGGGACGTCCTCCTACCCTGTTTACTTTTTTCCTACAGGGAAGTGCCACAGAAGGGAGTGGGCTTCAGGCCCTTCGAGCTTCTGTATGGGCACCCTGTACGTGGACCTCTCAACCTGGTGAGAGACGGATGGGAAAGAACTCCCAGAAAGCTTCCCCAGGATGTGGTGAGCTACATGCTGGCCTTCCGGAGCCAAATGGCTAAGTTGTGGAAGCAAGCTTCTGACAACCTGGAAGCCAGCCAAGCAGTGATGAAGGCGTGGTATGACCACAATGCTCACCCGGTGGAGTTGGAGCCTGGCCAGAAGGTGTGGGTGATCGAACCGGGAGAGCTTAGTGCCCTCCAGGATCGCTGGTCAGGACCCTTTGAGGTGTTGGAGAAGAAGGGTAAGGCTACCTACTTGGTGGACCTGAAGACCCCACGTCAGCCCCTGCGGGTGCTGCATGCCAACCGCCTCAAACCCCACCACGAGAGGCCCGAAGTCATCTTGATGATGGTGACTGACGGAGGAGAGGACGTGGAAAGCGAGCCTCTCCCTGATCTGTTTGCGTCTCAAGAGAAGGATGGGTCGGTGGAGGGAGTGATTCTCTCCCCATCTCTAACTCCTGAACAGCAGGAGGACTGTCGCCAGGTCTTGGGGCAGTACTCCTCGTTGTTCTCCCTTGTCCCAGGTAGGACTCACCTGTGCGTCCATGACGTGGACACAGGAGACAGCCCACCTGTGAAGTCCAAGATCTACCGGATGTCAGACAAGGTGAAGGCCAGCATTCATAGTGAAGTCACTAAGATGCTGGAGCTAGGAGTGATCGAACCTTCTAGCAGCCCCTGGTCCAGTCCGGTGGTGTTAGTACCAAAAGCTGCACCCCCGGGTGCCCAACCGGAACTGAGGTTCTGTGTGGACTACCGGGGACTGAATTCAGTGACCAAAACTGATGCTCATCCGATCCCTAGGGCGGATGAATTGATTGACCGGCTGGGAGCTGCCCAATATCTAAGTACCTTTGACCTTACTTCAGGGTACTGGCAGATCTCGTTGACTGATGGAGCAAGGGAAAGGTCAGCCTTCTCCACGCCCAATGGCCACTACCAGTTCTGTGTGATGCCCTTTGGGCTCAAGAACGCACCTGCCACGTTTCAGCGCCTGGTAAACCAGATCCTCACCGGAATGGAGAGTTTCTCTGCTGCTTATCTGGATGACATAGCCATCTTCAGTAACAGCTGGGAGGATCACTTGCGTCACCTGCAAGCTGTTCTCCAGGCCCTGAGACAAGCTGGATTGACGATCAAGGCCAGCAAGTGCCAGATCGGGCAGGGGTCGGTAGTGTACCTTGGACACTTGGTTGGTAGGGGAGCGGTGCAACCCCTCCAGGCGAAGATCGAGGCCATCATGGCCTGGGAACCCCCCAAGACACAGACTGAGGTCCGAGCATTTTTGGGCCTCACGGGATACTACCGCCGCTTCGTGAAGGGGTACGGAACCATCGTAGCCCCCCCTCACGGAGCTCACGTCCAAGAAACAACCTCGACGGGTAGTCTGGACGGAGGCTTGTCAGCAAGCCTTTGAGAAATTGAAGAAAGCCATGTGCGAGGCCCCGGTCTTAAGGGCCCCAGACTTTTCCAAGGAGTTCATTGTCCAGACAGATGCATCAGAACATGGCATTGGGGCAGTGTTATCGCAACTCAACGAAGAGGGTCTGGATCAACCCGTGGTCTTCCTATCCCGGAGACTACTTCCCAGGGAACAGAAGTGGAGTGCAATAGAGCGTGAAGCCTTTGCAGTGGTATGGGCTCTGAAGAAGTTGCGGCCATACCTGTTTGGCTCGCACTTCCTGGTTCAGACCGACCACAGACCCCTTCGTTGGCTGATGCAAATGAAGGGGGAGAATCCCAAGTTGTTGAGGTGGTCTATTGCCCTACAGGGAATGGACTTTCAGGTGGAACATCGGCCTGGAGTGGACCACGCCAATGCAGACGGTCTCTCAAGGTATTTCCGCCTTAGTGATGAGAACTCCCAAGGGGTTGGGTAGCTCTCCCCACTTTCAGCTGGGGGGGACGCGTGTTAGACCTGTCAGCCCTTTGGGTGGTCCCTCCTCATCATTATTTATTTTGTCCCACTTTTGCCTCAAACCCTGTTTGAATTTTTCCTTTTTGGGAACCACCAGACTTTTTCGTGTTGCTGCAGATTCAGGGAGCCATTTTAGCTACCCCTGAAACTTCTGTCTGAGGGCCTGAAGCACAAAATGGTGGCCACCTGTGACATCACCAGCATCCACTGGAACCTGCTAGCACCTTCCAGAACATTCCAGAACCCTGTGACAGTTGGAGGCGGTTTAGAATGTTGGGAAGCTAAGACAGAGAGTTGGCAGTTGGAGCTGGCAGTTGGCACCTGACTGGTGAAGAGTGAGCAGCAGAAACTTGAAGGAGGAAGGAGTGAAGCAGCAGGGGTGGAAACTTGTGCCTGGAGTGGGGTCCATAAACCCACCCTTGATACTAGTCCCTACTGACTGAGCCCAGCCTGGAGCCCTGTGTGGGAAGATGCAAGAAAACCCATCCTAAGGACCTGGACAGCAGGAACAGGCCTTAGAAACAGAGAACAGCAAGATCCTGACCTGGAAACTGGTTTCCCTGGAGTCCGACGTCGAGTAGCCTGAGACCGGGAGCCCGAGGTGGAGAAGCGGCGCCGACTGGAAAGCGGACGTCGTACCCGGAGCCGCCAGAGGTCGAGAGAGGGCGCCATCAGAGGTTGTGAGGAATACCAGAGGTCGAGGAGGAAGTCACCCGAGGTCGAGTGAGCGGCGTCATCGGAGGAGTGAAGTCCGCCCTCCGGAGTCGTCGGAGACCGAGGTGAGGTGTACCGGAGGTCGGGAGTGGGGATCGCACTCCGGAGTCGCCGGAACCTGTGAGAATCGTGCCGGAGGTCGGGAGTGAAGGTCGCACTCCGGAGTCGCCGGAAACCTAAGGAGAGGAGCACCGGAGGTCGGGAGTGGAGATCGCACTCCGGAGCCGCCGGAAGTCGACATCGAGCCAAGGCCGGCCGACGTCATCGAATCCGAGGTCGCCATCGGACCGGAGCCGCCCGAGGTCGACATCGAGTAAAGACTGCCCGACGCCATCGAATCGGAGGTCGAGACCGGAGCCGCCTACCGGCGTCGTCAAAGAACTGACATTGTGCCGAGGCCGCCGACATCGAACTGGAACCGCCTCACGGCGTCGACACGACTCCAGCGGCGTCGGAGCATCAGAAAAAGGGCAGTAAGTGGAGTAGAGGGCGCCTAAGGCCCTGTGGAGACCTGAGAGACTACTCTAAGGGGCTAGGGAGGTGCTGGAACCAACCTGACTGTGCCAGGGGTGAGCTGGGACTAATCTAGAGAAGTTGTGTGGAGGGAGAGAGCCAGGTCTCTGGTATTCCCCCCTTGATCTACCTCAGTTTAGGCCTCAGCCTTGACCAAGCCAGGGAGTAGACACCCCCAAGCCTTCCACATCCCCACAAGCTGTGCCTGGGCCAAATCAGCCCTTAGGAATTCAAAAGTGATCTGATTCTATGAGTGTCACTGTCAGCTTTTAAGTATTTATTAGGGGCACTGTATTTATTGTATTTAACCTATTTATTGCTTCACTGTATTTATTGGTCCACAGTATTTATTGATGTACAATATTTATTGGTTTACAGTATTTGTTGCCTCAGAATATTTAATTGCCTGTATGTATTTCACTTTTATTTATGCCTTCAGTATTTATGATCACCCCTATTTATTGAATCATTAAGCCAGTATTCATTTGACCTGCACTATCTAAAAAGTTTGTATATTGTGATTGTTATTTATTTTATCCAATCAGCAACTAAGAGAAAAAGAAGATAAAGAAAGATATTTTCATAATTTTTACGGTGTAGAGTCGTTTTTGGAACGGATGCACGCATGGTTATTGTTTGGGTATGTCGTATGCTTAGCACGGAGCCTGATTCCTGACCACTCGAGCCAAGCTACCACAGTGTGTCCGGAAGACCACCACCACCCCTTCAGAGTGGGAGTGTGTTTTTCCAACAGCTGCCATTTTTGGATTTTCTATATTAAGGAAATCAAACTCTAGTTTGCAGATGGTACCAGTTTCTAATGCTCTTTTAGTGGAGTTAAAGATTTTTCGTTGAACACGGACAGTGGGGTCTGTTTTGACTGGTTGGTAATAAACCGTATCTTCAAGAAGCTCTTGCATAGTTTGTATGTATTTGTCAGTGTCTACCACCACTATGCCTCCTCCTTTGTCACAGTTTTTTATTGTAACATTCGAATCTTGTCTGAGATTAATAAATTCATCTAGTTCATCTCTGTTTAGATTAGGTAAGGGACGATGGAAAGGGCTAATGAGATGTTTGAGTTGGTTGAGTACTATGGTTTCAAAAATCTGTACCTCTGGCCCTACCTGATCTAATGTGGGGGTAAAAATAGATTTAGGTCTAAGGCCAGAATGATTGACCTGGATAGATTCATTAGAGTCTTCCATATTAGTAAAATACTTTTTAAGATGTATTTTCCGGAAGAATGCTATTATATCCTGGTGTAATTCAAAGATGTTAATGCCCGTATGTGGTGCAAATGACAAGCCCTTCGAAAGAAGAGAGATAGTCGTATTCAAGAGTTCTTTTTTAGATAGATTAAAGTTAGGTATATCTGTTCTAATCTCCAGTGCCGAACTTTCATCATTGCCAGACATGGATTTGTTAGGTATGATCTCCAATATTGGGCATTCCTTGTGACCAGAAGTTCCTGGTTGTTCTGTGTGTAGTTTCCCCGATTGTAGGCGTTTTGATATCTGGGTTGATATCTCGGTCTCCAAGGGCACCGTCTCATTTGTCGTCTGCCTAAAAAAGGAGATTGGACAGAGCTTTGGTTACCCATGTTTGTGGCCCGATGTCCCTCTTGGTGGAATTGGTTTGTACTACCCTCTGTCTCGGAATCTGATGTATCCGAAAAAGTGACAACTTTTCGTATCGGGCGTTGATATTCATTAGGTTTGGACTCTTGGTATTCTCCTTGTTTGAAGAATTGTTCATTCAGATATGGATAAGTCCTTTCTTTGGTGTTGAATCTTATATCTTTTTTCAGTTTATCACTTTTTCTTTTAGTCAAATAATCAGAGTAAGACATGACTTCTTTACCAATTTCATCTAGAGTTTTTTTCGCTTCTTCAAGGGCATTGTTTTGCTTGATTGTTTCTTCTAATTATTTTAATTCTAACAGTAGAGTATGTACAAGTTCCTTTGCAGTTTCTATAATTAATATCATGAGGTCACGTGAGCATCTATTTGCTATAAGTTACCATTTTTCAAGGAATGATCGTATTTGTACAAAGAGGCCTGGAATATTTCTCACTCTTAGTCCCTGTGTTCTAGAAAAATATCAAGAATTCTGTCTTGGTTGGGCTGAGCGTTAGGTAGGCACTGGACATCCAGGTCCAGACGTGGTGCAGGCAGTGTTTGAGGCTTTGGATTTCTGAAGCAAAGACTTCAAACAAAGCTGCAGATCAGCTGGATATTGGTAAATCCTGATGCTGTTATCTGCAAGTAGAGCAACACGCTGCTCCTTTTAGAGGCTGAAGATGACAGAAGACAGTTTGAAATATTGGGGGATTCCGCAGTGGATAGGGATCTTTGGGGACCTGGAAGTTCACATGTGAACGAACTGATGTCGGCTGGAAAGGTTAGAGGCGAACCAAGCCTTTCTTGAGGCAACTGCTTCTTAAACTCACATTCCCCCAATCATTGCTTCGGCTAAGAAATACGAATGAGCCATGATTATGTCCATTTTCCTCTCACCCATATCCCTTTAGTATCAACATTTCAACTAGCCAATAAATGAAATAGAAACTTCTGAAAGCAGTTAGACGCAGTCTTATTTCACTTACAGAGGTCTGAATTAAATGAAGGCTGTACCTGTAAATCCAATGAATATTGAACAGCCGCCTGATCAGGTATTCGATTGATGGGCAAAATGTCACCAGAAGAGGTACCTTCAGATCGAGATTTGGTCAGCCAGAGTTCAGCCATTGATGGTGGATTTATTGCCCAATCTAGAGAGGTGGACCTGCCACCATATCTGGTGGAGTTATCTCTGGGAAAGAAAGACTTAGGAAAGATGGAAGGCTATTAAGTGGTTTAAAGCTTGAGACTCTGACATGGAGAGAAATAGTCCCCCACAGTAAGTCAGGGAGACTAAACATATGAACACTAAAAGATAACCCACCTTTGGGGACCACATTTGGATGCAGAAATGCGACCATCCAACACAGCTATTGGAGTAACTTCTGCTGCTCACCTGTGTTTTCTTCTATATCACGGAAGAAAGGATTTCTTTGGTAGTTCAGATATTAGGGGTCCCAAATTCGTCAAGTGGGTCACCTCAAAGAAGGGAGAATATCGGAAACCGTCCACGGAAATATCAGCAAAGTGACTTCCATAAGAGGAGGAAATAGAGTTCAGATTGTGCTATAATGTCGTCTCTGTGTCAGTGTTACATTTGAGGCGGTGCTTGCAAATGGGACCTATCGGCACTCATGTTCGGGAACCATTTTCATTATCAGGCTTGACCAAACACACAAGGATGAAAGGAGGACAAGAAAGACAGAACAAAATGACAAAAGGACGCCTCAGGACATTGCTGCTGCGGGACTCACTGTCCCAGCTTGCATCCCTGAGGGGCCACTGGTGACTCGAAGCCCGTGCTGTGTGTCTCATAAGTACCCTCGACCTCCTGCGGTGCGGGTTGCCTCAGGACATTGCTGCTGCAGGACTCACTGTCCCAGCTTGCATCCCTGAGGGGCCACTGGTGACTCGAAGCCCATGCTGTGCGCCTCATAGGTACCCTTGACCTCCTGCGGTGTGGGATGCCTCAGGACATTGCTGCTGCGGGACTCACTGTCCCAGCTTGCATCCCTGAGGGGCCACTGGTGACTCGAAGCCCGTGCTGTGCGCCTCATAGGTACCCTCGACCTCCTGCGGTGCGGGATGCCTCAGGACATTGCTGCTGCGGGACTCACTGTCCCAGCTTGCATCCCTGAGGGGCCACTGGTGACTCAAAGCCCGTGC
Organism: Triturus cristatus; assembly: GCF_964204655.1. Taxonomy (NCBI): domain Eukaryota; kingdom Metazoa; phylum Chordata; class Amphibia; order Caudata; family Salamandridae; genus Triturus; species Triturus cristatus. The sequence continues at coordinate 1,868,096,007 of NC_140590.1, forward strand.
TGTGCGCCTCATAAGTACCCTCGACCTCCTGCGGTGCGGGATGCCTCAGGACATTGCTGCTGCGGGACTCACTGTCCCAGCTTGCATCCCTGAGGGGCCACTGGTGACTCGAAGCCCATGCTGTGCGCCTCATAGGTACCCTTGACCTCCTGCGGTGTGGGATGCCTCAGGACATTGCTGCTGCGGGACTCACTGTCCCAGCTTGCATCCCTGAGGAGCCACTGGTGACTCGAAGCCCGTGCCGTGCGCCTCATAAGTACCCTCGACCTCCTGCGGTGTGGGATGCCTCAGGACATTGCTGCTGCAGGACTCACTGTCCCAGCTTGCATCCCTGAGGGGCCACTGGTGACTCGAAGCCCGTGCCGTGCGCCTCATAAGTACCCTCGACCTCCTGCGGTGCGGGTTGCCTCAGGACATTGCTGCTGCGGGACTCGCTGTCCCAGCTTGCATCCCTGAGGGGCCACTGGTGACTCGAAGCCCGTGCTGTGCGCCTCATAGGTACCCTCGACCTCCTGCGGTGCGGGATGCCTCAGGACATTGCTGCTGCGGGACTCACTGTCCCAGCTTGCATCCCTGAGGGGCCACTGGTGACTCAAAGCCCGTGCTGTGCGCCTCATAAGTACCCTCGACCTCCTGCGGTGCGGGATGCCTCAGGACATTGCTGCTGCGGGACTCACTGTCCCAGCTTGCATCCCTGAGGGGCCACTGGTGACTCGAAGCCCATGCTGTGCGCCTCATAGGTACCCTTGACCTCCTGCGGTGTGGGATGCCTCAGGACATTGCTGCTGCGGGACTCACTGTCCCAGCTTGCATCCCTGAGGAGCCACTGGTGACTCGAAGCCCGTGCCGTGCGCCTCATAAGTACCCTCGACCTCCTGCGGTGTGGGATGCCTCAGGACATTGCTGCTGCAGGACTCACTGTCCCAGCTTGCATCCCTGAGGGGCCACTGGTGACTCGAAGCCCGTGCCGTGCGCCTCATAAGTACCCTCGACCTCCTGCGGTGCAGGTTGCCTCAGGACATTGCTGCTGCGGGACTCGCTGTCCCAGCTTGCATCCCTGAGGAGCCACTGGTGACTCGAAGCCCGTGCCGTGCGCCTCATAAGTACCCTCGACCTCCTGCGGTGTGGGATGCCTCAGGACATTGCTGCTGCGGGACTCACTGTCCCAGCTTGTATGCATCCCTGAGGGGCCACTGGTGACTCAAAGCCCGTGCTGTGCGCCTCATAAGTACCCTCGACCTCCTGCGGTGTGGGATGCCTCAGGACATTGCTGCTGCGGGACTCACTGTCCCAGCTTGCATCCCTGAGGGGCCACTGGTGACTCAAAGCCCGTGCCGTGCGCCTCATAAGTACCCTCGACCTCCTGCGGTGCGGGATGCCTCAGGACATTGCTGCTGCGGGACTCACTGTCCCAGCTTGCATCCCTGAGGGGCCACTGGTGACTCGAAGCCCGTGCTGTGCGCCTCATAGGTACCCTCGACCTCCTGCGGTGCGGGATGCCTCAGGACATTGCTGCTGCGGGACTCACTGTCCCAGCTTGCATCCCTGAGGAGCCACTGGTGACTCGAAGCCCGTGCCGTGCGCCTCATAAGTACCCTCGACCTCCTGCGGTGCGGGATGCCTCAGGACATTGCTGCTGCGGGACTCACTGTCCCAGCTTGCATCCCTGAGGGGCCACTGGTGACTCGAAGCCTGTGCTGTGCGCCTCAGAAGTACCCTCGACCTCCTGCGGTGCGGGATGCCTCAGGACATTGCTGCTGCGGGACTCGCTGTCCCAGCTTGCATGCATCCCTGAGGGGCCACTGGTGACTCGAAGCCCGTGCCGTGCGCCTCATAAGTACCCTCGACCTCCTGCGGTGCGGGTTGCCTCAGGACATTGCTGCTGCGGGACTCGCTGTCCCAGCTTGCATCCCTGAGGAGCCACTGGTGACTCGAAGCCCGTGCCGTGCGCCTCATAAGTACCCTCGACCTCCTGCGGTGTGGGATGCCTCAGGACATTGCTGCTGCGGGACTCACTGTCCCAGCTTGCATGCATCCCTGAGGGGCCACTGGTGACTCAAAGCCCGTGCTGTGCGCCTCATAAGTACCCTCGACCTCCTGCGGTGTGGGATGCCTCAGGACATTGCTGCTGCGGGACTCACTGTCCCAGCTTGCATCCCTGAGGGGCCACTGGTGACTCAAAGCCCGTGCCGTGCGCCTCATAGGTACCCTCGACCTCCTGCGGTGCGGGATGCCTCAGGACATTGCTGCTGCGGGACTCACTGTCCCAGCTTGCATCCCTGAGGGGCCACTGGTGACTCGAAGCCTGTGCTGTGCGCCTCAGAAGTACCCTCGACCTCCTGCGGTGCGGGATGCCTCAGGACATTGCTGCTGCGGGACTCGCTGTCCCAGCTTGCATGCATCCCTGAGGGGCCACTGGTGACTCGAAGCCCGTGCTGTGCGCCTCATAGGTACCCTTGACCTCCTGCGGTGTGGGATGCCTCAGGACATTGCTGCTGCGGGACTCACTGTCCCAGCTTGCATCCCTGAGGAGCCACTGGTGACTCGAAGCCCGTGCCGTGCGCCTCATAAGTACCCTCGACCTCCTGCGGTGTGGGATGCCTCAGGACATTGCTGCTGCGGGACTCACTGTCCCAGCTTGCATGCATCCCTGAGGGGCCACTGGTGACTCAAAGCCCGTGCCGTGCGCCTCATAAGTACCCTCGACCTCCTGCGGTGCGGGATGCCTCAGGACATTGCTGCTGCGGGACTCACTGTCCCAGCTTGCATCCCTGAGGAGCCACTGGTGACTCGAAGCCCGTGCCGTGCGCCTCATAAGTACCCTCGACCTCCTGCGGTGTGGGATGCCTCAGGACATTGCTGCTGCGGGACTCGCTGTCCCAGCTTGCATCCCTGAGGAGCCACTGGTGACTCGAAGCCCGTGCCGTGCGCCTCATAAGTACCCTCGACCTCCTGCGGTGTGGGATGCCTCAGGACATTGCTGCTGCGGGACTCACTGTCCCAGCTTGCATGCATCCCTGAGGGGCCACTGGTGACTCGAAGCCCGTGCTGTGCGCCTCATAAGTACCCTCGACCTCCTGCGGTGTGGGATGCCTCAGGACATTGCTGCTGCAGGACTCACTGTCCCAGCTTGCATCCCTGAGGGGCCACTGGTGACTCGAAGCCCGTGCCGTGCGCCTCATAAGTACCCTCGACCTCCTGCGGTGCGGGTTGCCTCAGGACATTGCTGCTGCGGGACTCGCTGTCCCAGCTTGCATCCCTGAGGAGCCACTGGTGACTCGAAGCCCGTGCCGTGCGCCTCATAAGTACCCTCGACCTCCTGCGGTGTGGGATGCCTCAGGACATTGCTGCTGCGGGACTCACTGTCCCAGCTTGCATGCATCCCTGAGGGGCCACTGGTGACTCAAAGCCCGTGCCGTGCGCCTCATAAGTACCCTCGACCTCCTGCGGTGCGGGATGCCTCAGGACATTGCTGCTGCGGGACTCACTGTCCCAGCTTGCATCCCTGAGGGGCCACTGGTGACTCGAAGCCCGTGCTGTGCGCCTCATAAGTACCCTCGACCTCCTGCGGTGCGGGATGCCTCAGGACATTGCTGCTGCGGGACTCACTGTCCCAGCTTGCATCCCTGAGGGGCCACTGGTGACTCGAAGCCCGTGCCGTGCGCCTCATAAGTACCCTCGACCTCCTGCGGTGCGGGATGCCTCAGGACATTGCTGCTGCGGGACTCACTGTCCCAGCTTGCATGCATCCCTGAGGGGCCACTGGTGACTCGAAGCCCGTGCTGTGCGCCTCATAAGTACCCTCGACCTCCTGCGGTGTGGGATGCCTCAGGACATTGCTGCTGCAGGACTCACTGTCCCAGCTTGCATCCCTGAGGGGCCACTGGTGACTCGAAGCCCGTGCCGTGCGCCTCATAAGTACCCTCGACCTCCTGCGGTGCGGGTTGCCTCAGGACATTGCTGCTGCGGGACTCGCTGTCCCAGCTTGCATCCCTGAGGAGCCACTGGTGACTCGAAGCCCGTGCCGTGCGCCTCATAAGTACCCTCGACCTCCTGCGGTGTGGGATGCCTCAGGACATTGCTGCTGCAGGACTCACTGTCCCAGCTTGCATCCCTGAGGGGCCACTGGTGACTCAAAGCCCGTGCTGTGCGCCTCATAAGTACCCTCGACCTCCTGCGGTGCGGGTTGCCTCAGGACATTGCTGCTGCGGGACTCACTGTCCCAGCTTGCATGCATCCCTGAGGGGCCACTGGTGACTCGAAGCCCGTGCTGTGTGTCTCATAAGTACCCTCGACCTCCTGCGGTGCGGGTTGCCTCAGGACATTGCTGCTGCGGGACTCACTGTCCCAGCTTGCATCCCTGAGGGGCCACTGGTGACTCGAAGCCCGTGCTGTGCGCCTCATAAGTACCCTCGACCTCCTGCGGTGTGGGATGCCTCAGGACATTGCTGCTGCGGGACTCACTGTCCCAGCTTGCATCCCTGAGGGGCCACTGGTGACTCGAAGCCCGTGCTGTGCGCCTCATAAGTACCCTCGACCTCCTGCGGTGTGGGTTGCCTCAGGACATTGCTGCTGCGGGACTCACTGTCCCAGCTTGCATCCCTGTGCGAGGAAGAGGGGCCACTGGTGACTCGGACCTCGCATGCTTCATAAGCGCCCACAACCTTTTGCGGCACGAGACGCGCTTGGGATGCGCACGGGCCATACTCGGGCCAGGGGCGGGCCCGTTTGCGCCCATCAGAGACTGGAGGAGGCGGGGCGGGCCACCCCTCTTGGTCTCTGTTTCGGAGGCTGGCCGGATTGCTTGATCCCTTGATGCCTCTATTACCCCTTATAATTTTCGAGGATTTGATCTCCTCTTTTGGGAGTTTGTGGCTGTGCCGAAGATTGCTGTCAAGTGACACGTTTCCACACCCCGGTTGGAGGTTCTGTTTTTTATTTATTTATTTTTTTATGTCATTTGTAGAGCGCATGAGTCACCCCAGATGGGGCATCTCCGCACTGAGGACGGATAGAGGTGATGACTTAAGTGTTTAGAAAAGTGATGTTTTGAGTTTTTTCCTAAAGGACAGGTAGTTAGTGCAGAGGCGAATGTCCAGAGGTAGTTGGTTCCAAAGTTGAGGGGCAAGGTAGGAGAATGCTTTGCCTCCTAGTCTGGTTTGTTTTATCCGTGGAATGGTAAGAAGACCCTTTCCTTTAGAACGGATGGTACGTGAGGGTGTGTGTCCGACTAGTTTATCTGCCAGATATGTCGGTCCCATTTGGTTTAGGCCTTTGAACACCAAACAGCAGATTTTGAATTGAATTCTTTTGCGTATTGGTAACCAGTGTAGTTTGCGGAGAAGGGGAAGAGAGGGGGTTCGGGAGGGTGCGCTGGCTACCAGACGAGCTGCTGAGTTCTGGACCACCTGTAAGCTGTTCAAGGAGGACTCCTTTGCGGCGATTAGCAGAGCATTGCTGAAGTCCAGCCGGCTGAGTACTAAAGCGTGTACCAGTGTTTTCCGAGTGGAAGGGGGGAGGAAGTGAAAGACCCTGCGGAGTAGGCCAAGGGCATGAAAGCATGCTCGTTTGGTGGCAGTTATGTGTTCGTCCAGGTTGAGTTTGCTGTCTATTAGGACCCCTAGGTTTTTAATCACTAGTTTTGGGGATGGAGGCGAGCCTAGGTCTTCTGGCCACCAGCTCGGAGCCCAGCTAGTAACTGCGTCCTTGAAGAGCATTATTTCTGTTTTTCCTGCGTTAAGCTGTAGGAAGTTGTTGCTCATCCATGATGTTATAGTTTGCATGCCTTCCGAAAAAATGTTTTTAGTGTTTGGAGAGTCTTTGTCAAAGGAAAGAAGCAGTTGAGTGTCATCTGCATAGGAGATTGGGGTGAACCCAATATTTCTCAGGAGTGCAGCAAGTGGGGCGACGTATACATTGAATAGAGAGGGGCGGAGACAGGAGCCTTGTGGTACGCCCTTGGTTACCGACGTGGTCTTCGATTTGAACGGTCCTAAGTTTACTGTTTGGGTTCTTCCTTTGAGGAAGTCCCGCAGCCAGTCTAGTGCAGTGTCCTGTATGCCTATGGTTTGCAGTCTTTCCAGCAAAATCTGGTGCAAGGTGGTGTCGAATGCTGCGGACAGGTCGAGCAGTATAAGAATTACTGCTTGGCCCGCGTCCGCCTGCATTCGGATGTTATCTATGACATTAACCAGGACGGATTCTGTACTATGTCGAGGGCGGAATCCTGACTGTGAGTGGTCAAAACAGCCGGAGGATTCAATGAATGAGAAAAGGTGAGTGTTGATATGTTTTTCCAACAATTTGCTATGAAGAGGGAGTAATGAGATTGGTCGATAGTTGGATATTACATCAGGGGGCATTTTGGTGTTTTTCTTAATAGGTATAATCTGGGCCGCTTTCCATTCATCGGGAAGCTTGCCTTCCTTGATGTATCTGTTGAGAATGTGGCAGAGGGGTGCTGCAAGTTCCGCTGCTAGGCTTTTTGAGATTTTTGCTGGTATAAGGTCTTTAGGGCAACCTGATTTGGGGGATCTTAAGAGAGATTCTGTTCCTTGGATTGTGAGCAAAGGGAATTCTTTAAGCATGAATGAGTTAGATAGAAGAGGGGCTGTTGCAGTATGTGAGTTTTGGTGTGTTATTGTATTGGCGGTTATTTTGTTGTAGATATCGTTTATTTTTTGTAAAAAATGATTGGCTCTGTTATCACATGGTGCCTGGGTAGGTTCATCTTCCGGGTTACAGGCTTTGGGATTAATGAGAGTGTTGAGCACTTGAAAAAGGACTTTAGGGGTGTTATTTGTTGACTTCAGTTGGTTGGCTATGTGGTTTTTCCAGGCGAGTTTTATGTTTTTATGGTAGGAATCTAAAGCTGATTTGTACTTTCCCTTATCAAGGGGGTCCTGAGTTCTGTGCCATTGACGTTCAATCTTTTTGCAGTGGCTTTTTTCTGATCGGAGATCTGTGGAGTACCAGGGTGCCTGTGTACGTTTGGGGGTGGCAGGTGATCGTTTCAAGGGAATCAGAGCGTCTATGGTGGATTTGATAGTGTTCTGGAAGGCAGTTAGGCATGTGTCCATTGTGTCAAAGGCAGATTGTTGAGGGGGAGTGAATGTATCGCAAAATAGTGTAGGTGTTCATTCATGCCACTGTCTGTATTCTCGAGATAATGATTTTTTCATGGCTGTTTGATTAGGGGGGCCTATTAGATTGAATTAAATTCTAGAGTGGTCAGACCATGTCAATGGGTTAGTTGATATATATTCTGTGTGTGGTGAGTTGGAGAGGACTAAGTTCAGGGTATGGCCTCCAATATGTGTGGGAGCGTCATTAATTTTTGTGAGTCCTAGCGTTGACAGCTCAGTCAAAAGGGTAGCCGCCTATGGGTCCTTGGGGATCTCACTATGGACGTTGAAATCACCTATGAGAAGGAATTTATTGGAAGATATCACGTGAGGAGCAATCATATTTAGGAGATGGTATACGGAGTCAGAGATAGGTCCAGGAGGACGATATACAAGGGCTCCTTTCCAACTCAGCTGAGAGTGGATGTCAATTCTAAATGTTAGGATTTCAATTTTATCACTAGTATGTTGGTCAAGTATTGTTGCTTTTATTGGGTCTTTGTATATGATGGCTATACCACCACCCACCTTGCGTGGTCTGTCAACTTTCAGCATACGATATCCATTAGGTATTGTGATGGCAATGGCATGGGTAGAGGAAGGTTTTAACCATGTTTCAGTAAGGAAGCCAATATCTGGGAGAGTGGAGGAGAGTAGGTCCCAGATATTAATAGCATGTTTGGGTAGTGAGCGAACATTGGCTAGGAAGCAGTTCCAGCTAGTTCTGATTTCACTTGTTTTGCGTGGATGGAGTATGGTTATGGGATCACTGGTTAGGGAAAGGGGAATACTCTGGAAACCACAGTATGAACATGTTAAAGGGCCTTTGATAGCTGCGGGGAATTTGTGGGTACACGGATGGTTTCCTTTATGTTGAGCGTAGGGGGGTGTATGTTCTCTTAAATGTACTAACTCCGACCTTGAGTATTTAATGCGTGGGGCAGGATGATTAGTCCGATAAGTGGAAGATTTAGCAGGGTTCCTGGCGACGTTCTGGTGCGGACGGGCGCAGACGGGCTGGCCTTAGGCGCGCCCTTGGCGCGCCAGCGTCGCGCCCGCTGCGCGTGTCCGCTGCACGTTGGCCAGGGCATCCCACTTCGAAGTTTCAGGCAGCAACCAGCTGATCTGGTGACTACGCGTCACTTCCGGTAGCGCAACACTCCCTCCACTCAATCGGAACTTTCCGTGGTGGTTATCCTTCAGTTCATCTCTGCTGAACTAGAAATGCCTTGCTGTTAGCAGGACACTGGGACTGACACCAAAAGACTCAAGGGAGTACATTAAACGCTTGTCTGGTTTAACTATTAAAGTGGTCATGTGCAAGATGAAAAGCGGCAGCTGCTGGCCCGTATCTAATCCTCCAGTAAAAACCCCTTCCATCGATGGTGAGCTAGAGCGTGCGGTGAATGTCACCCGCAGAGGAGACTTCCTCTTAATATGGCGGAGGTGGGGGTCCAAGCCTGAATTCTTTCCCCTGGTCTCCTACGGACATATTTCCTACGTCAAGTGGAGCTGATGTAGATGATGCACCAAACCAAATGTTAAACTTTTCAGAGAAAACGATATCTGCCAGCCTCACTTTACCACAGAGCCATGGTTGCACATCTGCACAACCCAGACAATCCAAACATTGTGCTCGGCACAAGCAACCTAGCAGCACTGCCATTTTGCCAGAAGAGGTACCCCCAGGGGCAGTGGAGGAGAGGGCCCACAGTTCGCCAGCTCCACCGCTTCTGGTATGTGTGGAGGAAAGGTGAACCCAGGCTTCTGGAAGCAGCCAATCAAGCTTCGATAATGGATCAGAGTGATAATGGCTCTCAAGCTGAGACTGCCTCTTCAGATCCAAGGTAAGGTTGTTCCTTCTCCATACTTTGTGGAATGTGGCAGGTCCTAGAGGGACAGTCGATAACCCTGGCTGGTGGGCGTTTGTTTCCAAGCATGATATGATAGTTCTGCGGGAAACTTGGTCCGTTACTAGAATGTTGATCTACGGGTACGCCTGTTACTCCACTTTAGCTCCTCCCTCGGCCAGAGGCAGGGCTATGGGTGCTCAGGTAACGGGTCAGCCCAAGTCTTCACGTAGATGCAACACTCGTCATCTGAATCACCAGCTTTTTAGCTTTAAAAATCTGTGATAGTCTGACACTTTTGTCATTTTATTGAATTTTTATATTAATGATTTTCCTAACACGGTTTGTATCCATTTTACTCATTTGTCAATTGTTTTGTCCAAATTACAAATTCTAAAAGGAAACAAACGAGCACAGTCCTATTGTGTGGTGACTTCAATGCCAAGCTGAAGGGGTGCCTTTGAAAGGACGTGGAACCACGCACGATGCCAGGGGGCAGAGTTGGATAGACCTCTTGTGGCGCACAATTTAGTGGACTCACTTGAGATACTTGGAGTGGGTGTACCATCCTTACCATCTTTTAGAGGGATTGGTCGAGCCTCAACCATTGATTACGTGTTTGTGATTACTAACTTTGTATCATGGCTCTCCAAAGGGGAGGCATTATCGACTGAGTGGGCGATCATATTGCCTCTGTGCCTTAGCTCAACTGCCACTGAGAAGACACCAACGCAAACCCACCGTGATCCCCGTTACTCAACAATCCTCAGGTGGCCTAAGGATGATTATGGCGTCTTAAAAATCCAATTGAAACCCTGGCATTGTTACTAAAGTCGCATCAGGGACTGCTTCTTAGTTGTTTAGCGGACAGTGGGGATGACACGATAGTATCTCATTATAATAGTTTAACACAATGTGTCAAAGAGTCCTTGCTTAAGCCCATTCGCCCGGACAATGAGGTGCCGCAAGGGATTGACGGGCATTGATCAGCGACCAACCACAGATTGAGATAGGCACTGATTGCCACCCCGAGGGTATGGCCCGAGGTTCAGCCGGCACGTCCAGAACATAGATCTCTCCTTAAATCTAGGAAAGAGGAGTTATACAAAAGGGATTGGGAATTATTAGAAACTGCAGCAGCAGGGAAGGATAGTAAGTCATTTTGGAACTCAATAAAGAAACTTAGATCCAGGAAGACCTCAATAAATCCCCTCCAGCATTGCAAGATTCTAAGATCTGATTGAGTCTCTCATTTCACTGCCCTATATGACACAGAGGAAGACTCGGCCATGCCTCATCCCCTTCAGGAAGTTGAACTGGCCATACAGCCGAGTACGGGGAGGGGAAGCACCCGGCGCCAATGGGGTGCCAACTGACCTTATAAAAAGTATGCCCATTTATGGGGACACCTGATTACTAATGATTTCAATAGTACCTTAACTTCAATATTCCCCATTCTTGGACCTCGTCCTCTATTGATCCCATATTTAGAAAGGTAGATTGTTCACTTCCCAAAACCTACCGACCGATCTCACTTATCTATAGCACGATTACAATCATTGGGAGAGTGGTCTAGGATCGCTCAGTTATATGGGCCCGAGACAACAATGTTCTTGCGCCCTTTCAATTTGGGTTTCGCCCAAGCATGGGTATGGCAGAGCAGTGCCTGAGTTTGGGGTCGTTAGTAGGCAATGATATTCCTGCTAGGCGCTCTCCAACCTGTCTGGCTTTCATGGACCTGTCCACAGCGTTTGATTCAGTGAACAGGGCTGCACTGTGGTCGATGATGTTGGGCCTAGGGGTGGATCTCCCTTTAGTGGATTTTTATACTCCTTACACGCAGATCCAACAGCTAAAGTATGCTTGAGTGTTAATGGCACAATGTCCCCCGAATTCTCTTTAAAGCAGGGGGGTGCTACAAGAGTGCATATTGGTGTCCCTGCTTTTTATCCTTTATTTTAATGGACTATCTACTCATCTGATTTCCAACCCGGGAGGCAGACCGAGGATCGCGGGCACAGAGCTGCCTGCGTTACATTATGCTGACGATGCAGATCTCCCAATGTACTGAGGCTGCTGGTGGATCAATATGCATCCTTCATGAGTAACCTTCATTCAACGACGAACTATGGAAAATCGCACATCATGGCGTGTGAGCCGGGCAAATCTAGGATAACTAGACGTACAAGTAAAGGACAGCCACGGATCAGCATCAGCGACTTCAGTTATTTGGGTGCAACTTTTAGTTCAACGGGGTCTTGGCACTCTCAGCTTAAGAGTTCTGGCCTTAAACGTAGCGGATCAGCAGGTGCAGTATGCAGCCTCATTAGACATGGAAGTAAAGGGGCTATCGCCCCCGGTTTGAAAGCGTATAACATCCAGTGTGTAACCGCTGGGATTCCCACGGCAAGGATAGGGGCTTTCATGACACGCCCCCTCTTCAAATGGAGGAAAATTGAGTCCTCCGCAGGTTGTTGCACCCAGTGGGGTCTACTTCTACTTCTATCATGCACTCAGAGCTCAGCCAGGATTATATCGCAGATAACGCGCACTTGGATCCCCTACTGTTGTGGGTCGGTGTATGGAATAAACCGGCGGCATCGTATGCAGGGACATTACTCCGGATTGTCTCAGCCTGGAGAAGGGATCCTCTATTCCTGGCTGAGTTGAATCCATAAAACACTGGACACCTTGGGGTTGCCCTCTTTATTTACAGACCCTAGAAACATTATTAAAGAGGATAAGTCAAAGGTTAAAGCTGCTTTTTTGGAGTACTGTGAGCAAGCAAGACCGAAAGTTGAGTTATCTAAATCTACAATAAATCTTTAGCATCCGTGGAATCTGCTATTCGTTTAACCCTAGATCTCACACACCGCGAGCGGTCACTTCTGTTTTGTTTCAGAGGGGCACAATCTGTTGACTCTTGTGTTTTAAAGGTGTGTCTGACTCAAGGAGACCACAATCCCGCCCTGTCCTTGTGATAGCAAATCTCAACAGTCACCTTTGCACTTTCTCACGCCAGGACTTTCTGAAGCCCATGTTCTAAAAGTGAGGGTATGGTCGCTAGAGAGAAGCTCTGTTCCACTTACAATTATTGTGCTCTCCCGAATTGTTTTAGTGTGAGTTCTTCTTCTTAATCTGCTATAAGAGCTCAAACAACAATGGATGGGGGATTAGGATAACTTTCTCTCTCATTGTCCTGCGCCTACGATAACTAATGGAGGAGAACTGTGACACGACATATGACATGTTTTAATTATTAAGTGCAGTTTTATCCCATTTTTAAAGAGTTTTTATGATGTGCTGTAATTCTTTTTAGTGTAAATCATGTTATTTATGTATCATTCATTTGTCTTGTTTATTTATTTTGTGACTTCTTTTATGACCCACTTAGGTCGAATGAAGATTTATCTTAATTGACTGATTATCAAAAGGAGAAAGCAAAGACAAAAAGAATCTGTACGAGTGAAATAAACGGGCAGGGAGTATAGGGTGGCGAATGAAAGAGGCATGATATGAAATCAAGACTACATGCCATGTGTCCCCAACACCCCAACATTCAATGGCGCCAGCCACAGTCTTCTGAGCAAAACATTGGGCAGCATTTATTCTTTCACAGATTCAGCACCCAGTGACTCTGGTAGGAAACAAGGCAGTGGAATGGGAGTCTAGAACTCCTGCAGCATGTTTCATGTGACTCTTTTCAAACAGACATCAGATTATTACTGACTTGAAGACTCACAAGATTGACCACTCTCTTCCGAACATCCTTCTGGCGATCACTGGTTCGTACACGGCTTCGGTTTGCACTTCCGCCAGCAACAAGGAGTCAGCCTGACCGGTTCAGCTCAAGAGATAAGTGTGTCTTCGTCACAGAACCTTCAACTGACATCACTTGTCTCCCTGACCGACAGACACAGGCTTTTCCCAGTGCTCCTAAACCTCAGATATGAGACATAGATGTGAGGACTGTGGTTCTTTAAGAAATCAATGTAACGGTTCTTCTGGACACACCTAGATGCTAAATAGTATAAAAAGCAGAATTTCTGATAATCTAAGCACGCTGGAGCACAACGCAAACTCGTCCATTGTAATGTGAGGGTATAAAATTACACACTTCTCCTAACTACCTACGCACTGCCTTCCCCATTTTACCCCCACCCGTCTTCTTACAGATTTCGACCCTACAATCAAGTCACGAGTAGAGGCTGAGTCTTATGCATATTGTAAATAAGAAAAACCCAATTTTTTGCTTCAATCATTCCATGCAAAAGCACTCAATAATGTCACAGTCCGATACCAGTACCTGTTGAAACTCTCCTTTAACAGTCCATGCAAAGCAATTACAACTTGTTCAACAGACACATTTATGCTACTTGGGACTCACCAGTGTGATGAGAAGGAAAATGCTACTTACCAGTATGCATCTGTTCTTGGCATGTAGAGCGGCAGAATTACATACTTGTGCATAGATCGCCATCTGGTGTTGGGCTCGGATGATTTCAGTTTGTTGTTGTCGTGGAAGAAGTCTTTGTTGTCACGAGGTCTGTGACTCCTCCTCTGGATGATAGTGCGCATGGGCATCGACTCCATCCTCAGATTGTTTTTTGCCAGCGGGGAAATGATGGAGTTTGTAAGAAACAGAAAAGATGTCCATGTGTAATGTCTAAGTAAGATAAAACTGGAACAGATACAGGTTTCGGGGAGGTGGGTGGGCGTATGTCACTCTGCAGCTCTACATGCCAAGAACAGATGCATACTGGTAAGTAGCATTTGCTGTTCGAGGCATATGAGCTGCAGAATACATACTTGTGCATAGACTGTACAGCAGTGTCTCCCCTAGCGGTGGTCACCTGTATCTGTTGCAGTGGACTGGAAAAGTGTTTTAAGAACAGCCTGGCCCAGGCAAGCTTGTTGTTTTGCCTGCACATCTACACAATAGTGTTTGGTGAAGGTGTGTGGTGTAGACCATGTTGCTGCTTTACAGATGTCATCTAAGGGGATATTCCCTAAGAATGCCATGGAAGCCCCTAGTTTGCGTGTTGAGTGTGCTCTAGGGGGAAATGTTAATGTGCGTTTTGCCTTCTGGTAGCATATTTGAATGTATTTGACTATTCACCTGGCAATTCCAGCTTTGGAAATGGGGTTTCCTTTATGAGGTGGAGAGAAAGCTACAAACAGTTGGTTTGTTTTTCCAAAAGGAAAGCTACTCTCCACGGAAGGAACTGCAGTTTGCATTTGTGTAGCGGTTCAAATGGAGGACCCATGAGCCTTGTAAGGACAATGTTTAAATTCCACACTGGAGAGTGTGAGTGTTAGAAGGTGGTTCTGACACTATGGGCCACCCAGATTTTTCGCTTTTTGAGCACCTAATTTTTGAGCTTTTACTGTGGGGGAGCCTCATACGTTGGGACTCACCCACAGTGAACTCAGGATGTAAGAGACTGCATGGGGATTTTACTGGTGTTCCCCTGGCTTGACCAGGCCACTGCGCAGCAGCTGGAGTAAGGGACACCGGGCTGGTTACATGCAGACACCTGTGTACATGTGTGTGCACACGTGTACGGGCTGCGCAGGGGAGATTCCTAGCGTGCGCAGTCCAGGAGCAGCTACAAAGTGAATGTTGTGGCAGGACTTATGCAGTATTGGGTGGTGACATGGAATAGGCTTTATACACTGGAAAGAAACATGCCAGGGAAAGTCAGTGTGTTTTACTGTGTTTTCACTTCATTATTCCCCTATGGGGATGTGGGGCCCATGGCTAGATGGGGCTTCAGAGACATGTGGCCCACCCTGGGCGACGCCATTTTGAACAAACCCAGAGGCTGGATAAGAAGGAGGGAGCAGGGGCAGGAAAGTGATGTGTCGCTGTTGGATAGGACCAACAGGGACTTCCTGCCAGCCCCCTACTCAACTTTTAAAAAGTGCTTGTACAGGAAGTGAAGCTCTCTCTGGGCTGTGGTCTGCTGAGGCTGAAGGTGCTGGGGCCTGGCGCAATGGGCAGTTGGAAGGAGAGACCCCCTGACTGCCCCCAGGACCCTAACAGCACCAGAAGAAGAGCCCAGGACCGGTGCGCAGGAGCAGTGGCCTCTGCGCAGGGAGTAGAGAGGCCAAGGAGGAGAGCCAGGCGAAAGGCTGGCGCAGGGAGCCAGTGAAGACAGCACCCTGCTGAATCTACCCTCTCAGAGACCCAGAGGGCGGAGGAGAGTGTTCCCAGTGGCTGGGGCTGGTAAAGAGGAGCATGAAGCGCCCCATAATGCCTCGCCAGGCATTTGGAAATCTGCAGTTTTGGTGCTTTTTGGCCCCCAGAGGAGGGGGGTCACCCTCACTTGTGAAAAGGTGCTGGGGGGAGCTGCTGGAGAAGCGCAGTCTTTCCCCCCCAGCACGAAGAAATCTGCAGTTTTGGTGCTTTGTGGCCCCCAGAGGAGGGGGGTCACCCTCACTTGTGAAAAGGTGCTGGGGGAGCTGCTGGAGAAGCGTAGTCTTGCCCCCCCCGCACAAAGAAAAGTCCCACCCTCACTGTCATGGGGACCTAAAGGAAACTACCCCTCAAGGGCTCAGCTAGCATTTAAACACCTTCTAGGCTGGAACTTTTGTTCTACAGCTGAGGGTGTGTGGAGAAGTGCATCATGAAGTGAAGGGCTGAGTTGGGGATGTGTGGAGAAGTGCATCCCCTGGAGGTGAAGTGGTTTAATTGCACCGAAATGCATTTACTAGTGGTTATTTCTTTTTAGGTGGAATGAAAGTCACATGTGTAAAGTGAAGTACCTGTGTAAGGTGATGTTAAGCTAAATGGAGTTATGTGGCTGGACCTTCCTGCTAGGGGTCTGGCTATATTTACGTAATCCCATGATTTTACCTGTGATTCCTTTTAAAGTGAAGAGGCGCACTGCAGGAGAAGTGTAGTTGCCAGGAGTATTTCTTTTGAAGGGACTGTAAGTCACATGTGTAAGGAGATGTCATAAGCCAAGTGGGGTTATGTTGCCAGACAGTCCTGCTAGGGTGTCTGGCTGTATATGCGGAACCCTGTGATTTCATCTGTGATGCCTTTAGGGGCTGTAATTGCCATGCATTCAAATGATCAACCAAGGTGATGAGTACTGTCATTCTAAAGTGTGCGTAAACATGGATTCTTGCTGCTGCGCTTAGGTGAATACCCCAGACTGCTAGCCCTTAAAATATAGAGGTGCATACTTTATGGTCAGTAGGAGATGCTCAGTCAGGGTCATGTGTCACCAAGGCAGGTTTACCCCTTTTTAATGCTTGTTGAGGTAATGGGGTGGGTCGCCACTGGGATGGTGCCAGTACGCAGGGCCCTCGCTACAGGTTATGTTCATCTATCTGCATTGGGGGCAAGTTGATGTGCATACATGGGAGTGGTGGTACTAGACTCCAACCCCCCTGCGGGAGGGGTGGAGATGTTATGCAATGTCACAAAGTAATTCCAACAGCTTATGTATATTTGTAAATTGGTGCATAGTATTGAGTAGTGTGTGTGTTTAATAAATGTACTCTTACTTTTATAAAGCAAAGTACAGACTGGACAATCAATTATTGAGTGTTATTTTTGTGCACCTGCAAATGGCGATTACTAGCCCACACCACCTCCCTTGAGTAAGCCTCAGACTCCTCTGCAACGCTACCCTCTGAGAGTCAGGCGCTACAATTGGGTGTTTGGTTCCCAGGAAAGGGCAAATGTAGTCATGTTATTTGTGCAGGCCTCACAGATGCTGCCTCGTTTTCCAACAGTGAGATTGTGGGAGGAATTATCCTTTTAAGGCCTTCCATAAACGCTTTGATGGCAGGTACCCTAAACAATGACAAATGTTGTCTGTTTTGTAGGTAAGCGACAATGGCAGCAAGATGTAGTCTTATGCATGTGTATGCTAGATTACATCTTTGAAGATGCAGCAAATAGCAAGTAATGTTTTGAATTGAAGCATCTAGCGGGTCAATTTTGTTGTTATTGCAGCAAATGACAAATTGTTTCTATTTGGCTGCAAAACAAGCTCTAGTAGTAGGGTGTCTCGCTTCTTTAATAATGTTCATACAATCCGGTGGGAGGTTGAGGTAGCCGAACTCTAGGACTTCAGGAGCCAGATTGCCAGGTTCAGTTGAGCTGGATCTGGATACCTTATCTATCCATGGTTCTGTGTAAGAAACGTTGAGGAGAGGTGTAGTTTTTGGAGTGGAACTACTCAGAGTTCCTGGAGTGTTGTGAACCATGGTTGCCGGGCCCATGTTCGAGCAACTAGAATCATCTTGAGAGACTGTCTGAGCTTGCGCACTACTAATGGAATGAGCGGGAGTGGCGGAAAAGCGTACGCAAATCAGCCTGACCAGTTCATCCATATCGCATTGCCCTTGGACAAGGGGTGTGGTAACCTGGAGGCGAAGGTTGGGCATTTTGCGTTTGCGTGTGTGGCGAACAGATCTATATTTGGGTGGCCCCACATCTGAAAAAATGGGTGAAATACTGGAGGATGAAGTTCCCATTCGTGGATCTGTTGTGTTTGATGTCTTAGAAGATCTGCCATCTGATTGTGTACTCCTGGAAGCTGTTCTGCTAGAAGATATGTCTTGTGCGATGGCCAATTTCCATATGCTTTGCGCTAGTTGAGAAAGCTGCAGAGAATGTGTTCCTCCTTGTTTTTGCATATAATACATTGCGGTCATATTGTCTGTGCAGATAAAGACAGTTTTGTTGATGAGATGTGTTTGGAATGATTTTAATGCCAGAAAGATTGCCAGTAATTCGAGGTGATTGATGTGGAGCACTTTTTGTTGAGGGGTCCACCTGCCCTGAATGGTGTGGATTAGGAGATGGGCTCCCTAGCCGGTGAGCGATGCGTCCGCTGTTAGCACAATTTGTGAAACTGAGTCTAGGAATGGCTGCCGTTTGGAAAGGTTTTGTGTGTTCCACCACTGCAGAGAGCGATGGAGAGAGTCTAGGAGAGTGTATGGGAGACTTTGTAGGAGATAAAGGCTTAATAGGAAGAACAGGAGAGGAGGGTCTTAGGGGTGAAGTTAAATCTCTTTTCTTCACAGACACCTCAGGAGAGAGTGAGGTATCTAATTTCCTCTTCTTTGTTAGGAGACCAACAATATAGCCTGTTTTAGGGTCCACATGCACTTTCTTTTGTTTCGGATCGATAGGATCTGGTTGAAACAGTTCTTCCTGGTTGTTGTCTCCTTTCGAAGCCGATTTTTTTGGTTCCGAACGTGGTTTGGATTTGTGCTCTGGAGCCTTCGGAGGGGTTTTGTGCTCCTTTGGCTTCAATGTCGAGTCGGAAATCTTTTTCGGATCCGAAGGTTTTCGGGGTTTGTTCGGATCCGAGGCCTTGAGGTCTTTCGGTGCCAAAGAGCTCGATGCCGAGGCTTTTTTGGACGTAACAGGAGAAGGATGTATTCGTGATTTCGGTACCGACGGTGTTTTTTGGCTACTGATATGCAGCTTGCTCGGTTCCGAGCTGCCGGAAGGCTTTTTCTTTGTCTTCGGAGCCAGGCCTGGAGGCGGGGCTTCTGAAGTTGTCTTTCGGTCTCGACTAAGGCCTTCAGGCAAAGTTTTGACGGGAGCCATCTTTTTTTCAGGTGGTGTAGGGGCCTTTGTACTCACTCGTTGACCTGGAGTGATGTGGTCGTCGGAGTTATCAGCTCCGGAGACGATGTCGAGCTCCTCCGAATCCTGTCTCTGGAACGTCGGGCCTTCTTCGAAAATGTTGTCTGGCACCGATGCAGCCTTTTGAGCCATAACATGTCGTTGAGCCCGGCGATCACGGATAGTCTTTTTGGATCGAAAAGAGGCGCAGGCTTGGCAATCCTTTTCCTCGTGTTCTAGCGAGAGGCAAAGGTTGCAGACCTTGTGGTGGTCACTGTGTGGAAATTTAGCTCCACACTGGGGGCATTTTATAAATGGAGTCCTTTCCATTAGCTGTAGGCCCGAATGGCGCCGATAGGCCCAGCGGCCCGCGTCAACGACCGGAATCGAGGATTTGAGAGTTAGCTTGTAAAAGGGCATGCGAACGAAAACAATACCGTAGAGTGGTGATGGTTTGCGCGTTGAAATGGTTTGGAAACACGGCATCGAACCGCCGAAGTCACATCCGAACCCGATGGCGGAAAAAAACTATCTGAAGATGGAGTCGATGCCCAAGCGCACTATCGTCCAAGGGAGGGGTCACCTATCTCGTGACTACAAAGACTTCCTCCAAGACAACAACAAACTGTAATCATCCGAGCCCAACACCAGATGGCGATCTATGCACAAGTATGTATTCTGCAGCTCATATGCCTCGAACATATACTTTCACCTGCAGTCCCAGATTCCTGTTGGATCAGCAGATACAAATGCCACTGTGGACGGAGAGTGGTTTCGCGGGTTTTTCAGGAGTATGGGGACACTGATGGTGTTGGTGGACACATTTAATAAGAAAGTAGATTATGTGGAGTTCAAGATCAACCCACCTAGCACCCGTTGAGGTCCTTGATTCCTTGAAGGAGGAGAGCTTGGGAGAGGGAGCTAAAGTGTGAAAGGGAGACAAGACTTGTGAGGAGCAAAGCGAGAAGCAAAAAGTTAAGTGGAAGAAACAAAATCAGATGCCATGCCAAGACCTGAACTCCTACCTGGCCATGATCACACTGATGATCAACAACTCCATGGCAAAGAGGCTCACACTCTTCCAGGTAGGATGGCCGCCCCCTCATTGACAGAACCTCATGACTTGTTCGCCATTAGGATCACTTTGAGGTATGTTTTCTTATTTTATACTCTAGAAGCTAATACCATCACCCAACCCCCTTTTCCGAGGCCATACAGGCTGCCCTAACTAGTTCTAACCCCTCCAGGTTGTCACCAGGACACTACTTTAACTTTAGTAAAATCCTATAATGCTCCAGCCTTCTGAGTCCTGTCCTTTTTTAAACCTGGGGTGTAGGTGCCACTAGAGTAAACAATTCATGTCATATCTGAGTGTATCTACATTGCACAAGTGTCAATCAATCAATCAGGGGCTTTTAAAGCCCGTCTACTCACCTGTGAGGGTCTCAAGGCGCTGAGGGGAGGGGGTCTGTTGGGCTCAAGTCCCTATTAAAGATAGCTGTCTGTGTGAAAGGCACCTGTTTTTGCTGTTTTTGTAAATTAGAGTTTGGAGTGGTGATTGCCACAGATTTATATACTGAGCGCAGCGTTCACATGCATGATCATGTCCTTGGTGGACATATACTTGTCCGCGGTGCACATAGATCTTACACTGCCGCACCCAGAGGAAAAATTAGAGGGAACATTCGTAGTAGGTGTTCATTATCTTGAGTGGAGGAGATAGTATGCCCCAACGTGGGTCCTGTGCACACTGTGCCACTGGAACCAAGCTATACCCAGCTGATAAGACCTAACTAGGGCGAAACCGGTGCTAGGCTTCATGTGTTCCAGTTCAAGGAGGATCTGGTCTGGCCGTTCAGGCGGACTGTTCCCATAGAAGCAGCGTCATGACTGATTTGAAAACAGCTGGGTCCAAATTGGTGCGCAAAATAACGATGGACTGGGACGTGGCCCAGAGTATTTACCAGCGGCTGAGATTAACTCACGCATTCCAGCCGTCACTTTTTCGTATACTTCACTGTGACGTCCCAGAGTGGGATGGTTCTGCTCAGACGTGGCTACGAGCTCATTCCACTAGAGCCAAAGCCGCTGCCACTGCATTGGCTGACGTAGTTCCGGTCTTGGACATCAGCCAGGCGGCTTTGTGGGCGTCTTTCCATACGTTCATGAAGCATTAGTGTCTATAAAGCAAGTTTGAACAAGAGGGGCGTTTTGTCTGCTCACAAGTCTTTTTGGTCTGAGTCCATTCACAGACCCACATTCTAATAGGCACTGCTTTGTTACCTATTCAAAAGGTGAGTAATCTGTGGTTAGAAGTGTCTATCAGAAGAACAAGTTACATACCTTCGGAAATATTCTTGCTGGTAGTGTCTTGAACTAACCCCATATTCCTCACCGACATGCCCCTCCTCTCAGTTCTATTAGCTGGACTTCATCTAGTGATAAGATCCCAGGTCTAGGAAACTGCACACTGGCCACAATCAATTCGTTATTGGGGCTGTGTGTCGGGGGGGGGGGGGCAGAGAGCCTTGAAAGCAACAGATGTCAGCGTGGTGCCTATATAGTCTCCTCATATAATTTCCAGAGCGAAAAGGCGTCAGTGCGGAGCAGCATGACACCTCCTACCGGTACGCATAGGTACTACTAAAAAGATTCCGGATCCAGTCGGATGCCTGGGGAATATTCAAATGGTGAGGAATCTGTGCTTAGAGTCTCTAGCAGAAAGAGCGTTACCGAAGGTAAGTAACTTGTTCTTCACACATTAACACTTGCCAAGAGCGCTTCATTGCCCAAGTTAGGGGCCCTAAAAATTCAAGAGATGAGTGGACACAGTGTTTGTTCTTCCATCTTCCTTATCCACTTCCGGTGGGATGTGTTTTTGTAAAGTCATAAGGAAAAATGTCCATTTGTTAGACAGAGAGACAGGCACCTCTTGTACTCTTTCTCCTCTTGTCTCACCCTCTGTCTCGCTCTGTCCTGCTGAAGCTTAACTTCAGTATCAATGGCGGTATTTTTAGTAGAGAATAGACAAGGGAGGCAAACTAGTGTCCAGGGAATCAACAATTTCGTAGCAAAATGGGGGACACCAGGTAGTTGCAGGGCTATGGCAGCATGAGTCGGGATATGTCACGTGTGAAGTTAATTCATCTGGAAGGCTGGTTGAATAGGCTGAGAAAAAACATAAGCTGAGAGCTAGGGGAACAAAAAAGGTTATTTTTAGACTAAGATTAGACCTCAGTCTGGTGTCATCCCCACTAACACCATGTGAGATACAATAAAAAGAGTTTGAGGTTATATAAATTGATATAGTTAGTTTGCCAGTGGGACAACTTCAATTTCTCCAAATATTATCACATCCACTGCGCCAGATTTATTCTGTAAAGGTCTCAACACGTTATTTGAGGTGACAGGTGTATCACAGGTGGGTTTGCAACAGAAATTAGAAGATGCTTTTGATAAATATTACCAGGAGAACAAACTCACAATTTCGAAAAAACAACTGCCCTGGTGTTTGGATAGAAATGGAAGCAGTTTCATTGGAAATTAGGAGGTACGTCTGTCTTGGAGTACTCGTCACACAAATATCAAGGAGTATATTGAATAGTAAATGACAGAGTCCGATGTGTCTCGAAGCTCTGAATACCCGCGTCTCAGCTATGGTAGGTGGGCTGAAGACATTTAACACTGATTTTGGAGGACCCTCGTTCGACCCTGTCATTGCAGCGTATAAAGCAGGGGTGCACCCGCGTCTCAGCTATGGTAGGTGGGCTGAAGACATTTAACACTGATTTTTGAGGACCCTCGTTCGACCCTGTCATTGCGGCGTATAAAGCAGGGGTGCACCCGCGGGTTAGCTATGGTAGGTGGGCTGAAGACATTTAACACAGATTTTGGGGGACCCTCGTTCGACCCTGTCATTGCAGCGTATAAAGCAGGGGTGCACCCGCTTCTCAGCTATGGCAAGTGGGCTGAAGACATTTAACACAGATTTTGGGGGACCCTCGTTCGACCCTGTCATTGCAGCGTATAAAGCAGGGGTGCACCCGCATCTCAGCTATGGTAGGTGGGCTGAAGACATTTAACACAGATTTTTGAGGACCCTCGTTCGACCCTGTCATTGCAGCGTATAAAGCAGGGGTGCACCCGCGTCTCAGCTATGGTAGGTGGGCTGAAGACATTTAACACAGATTTTTGAGGACCCTCGTTCGACCCTGTCATTGCCGCGTATAAAGCAGGGGTGCACCCGCATCTCAGCTATGGTAGGTGGGCTGAAGACATTTAACACAGATTTTTGAGGACCCTCGTTCGACCCTGTCATTGCAGCGTATAAAGCAGGGGTGCACCCGCGTCTCAGCTATGGTAGGAGGGCTGAAGACATTTAACACTGATTTTGGAGGACCCTCGTTCGAACCTGTCATTGCAGCGTATAAAGCAGGGGTGCACCCGCGTCTCAGCTATGGTAGGAGGGCTGAAGACATTTAACACTGATTTTGGAGGACCCTCGTTCGACCCTGTCATTGCAGCGTATAAAGCAGGGATGCACCCGCGTCTCAGCTATGGTAGGTGGGCTGAAGACATTTAACACAGATTTTGGGGGACCCTCGTTCGACCCTGTCATTGCAGTGTATAAAGCAGGGGTGCACCCGCGTCTCAGCTATGGTAGGTGGGCTGAAGACATTTAACACAGATTTTTGAGGACCCTCGTTCGACCCTGTCATTGCGGCGTATAAAGCAGGGGTGCACCCGCATCTCAGCTATGGTAGGTGGGCTGAAGACATTTAAGACAGATTTTTGAGGACCCTCGTTCGACCCGGTCACTGCAGCGTATAAAGCAGGGGTGCACCCGCGTCTCAGCTATGGTAGGAGGGCTGAAGACATTTAACACTGATTTTGGAGGACCCTCGTTCGACCCTGTCATTGCAGCGTATAAAGCAGGGGTGCACCCGCGTCTCAGCTATGGTAGGTGGGCTGAAGACATTTAACACTGATTTTGGAGGACCCTCGTTCGAACCTGTCATTGCAGCGTATAAAGCAGGGGTGCACCCGCGTCTCAGCTATGGTAGGTGGGCTGAAGACATTTAACACAGATTTTGGAGGACCCTCGTTCGAACCTGTCATTGCAGCGTATAAAGCAGGGGTGCACCCGCGTCTCAGCTATGTTAGGTGGGCTGAAGACATTTAACACTGATTTTGGAGGACCCTCGTTCGACCCTGTCATTGCAGCGTATAAAGCAGGGGTGCACCTGCATCTCAGCTATGGTAGGAGGGCTGAAGACATTTAACACTGATTTTGGGGGACCCTCGTTCGACCCTGTCATTGCAGCGTATAAAGCAGGGGTGCACCTGCGTCTCAGCTATGGTAGGAGGGCTGAAGACATTTAAAACAGATTTTGGGGGACCCTCGTTCGAACCTGTCATTGCAGCGTATAAAGCAGGGGTGCACCTGCGTCTCAGCTATGGTAGGAGGGCTGAAGACATTTAAAACAGATTTTTGAGGACCCTCGTTCGACCCTGTCATTGCGGCGTATAAAGCAGGGGTGCACCCGCGGGTTAGCTATGGTAGGTGGGCTGAAGACATTTAACACAGATTTTGGGGGACCCTCGTTCGACCCTGTCATTGCAGCGTATAAAGCAGGGGTGCACCCGCGTCTCAGCTATGGTAGGTGGGCTGAAGACATTTAACACAGATTTTGGGGGACCCTCGTTCGACCCTGTCATTGCAGTGTATAAAGCAGGGGTGCACCCGCATCTCAGCTATGGTAGGTGGGCTGAAGACATTTACCACAGATTTTGGGGGACCCTCGTTCGACCCTGTCATTGCAGCGTAAAAAGCAGGGGTGCACCCGCATCTCAGCTATGGTAGGTGGGCTGAAGACATTTAACACAGATTTTTGAGGACCCTCGTTCGACCCTGTCATTGCAGCGTATAAAGCAGGGGTGCACCCGCGTCTCAGCTATGGTAGGTGGGCTGAAGACATTTAACACAGATTTTTGAGGACCCTCGTTCGACCCTGTCATTGCGGCGTATAAAGCAGGGGTGCACCCGCATCTCAGCTATGGTAGGTGGGCTGAAGACATTTAACACAGATTTTTGAGGACCCTCGTTCGACCCTGTCATTGCAGCGTATAAAGCAGGGGTGCACCCGCGTCTCAGCTATGGTAGGAGGGCTGAAGACATTTAACACTGATTTTGGAGGACCCTCGTTCGAACCTGTCATTGCAGCGTATAAAGCAGGGGTGCACCCGCGTCTCAGCTATGGTAGGAGGGCTGAAGACATTTAACACTGATTTTGGAGGACCCTCGTTCGACCCTGTCATTGCAGCGTATAAAGCAGGGGTGCACCCGCGTCTCAGCTATGGTAGGTGGGCTGAAGACATTTAACACAGATTTTGGGGGACCCTCGTTCGACCCTGTCATTGCAGTGTATAAAGCAGGGGTGCACCCGCGTCTCAGCTATGGTAGGTGGGCTGAAGACATTTAACACAGATTTTTGAGGACCCTCGTTCGACCCCGTCATTGCGGCGTATAAAGCAGGGGTGCACCCGCATCTCAGCTATGGTAGGTGGGCTGAAGACATTTAAGACAGATTTTTGAGGACCCTCGTTCGACCCGGTCACTGCAGCGTATAAAGCAGGGGTGCACCCGCGTCTCAGCTATGGTAGGAGGGCTGAAGACATTTAACACTGATTTTGGAGGACCCTCGTTCGAACCTGTCATTGCAGCGTATAAAGCAGGGGTGCACCCGCGTCTCAGCTATGGTAGGTGGGCTGAAGACATTTAACACTGATTTTGGAGGACCCTCGTTCGACCCTGTCATTGCAGCGTATAAAGCAGGGGTGCACCCGCGTCTCAGCTATGGTAGGTGGGCTGAAGACATTTAACACTGATTTTGGAGGACCCTCGTTCGAACCTGTCATTGCAGCGTATAAAGCAGGGGTGCACCCGCGTCTCAGCTATGGTAGGTGGGCTGAAGACATTTAACACAGATTTTGGAGGACCCTCGTTCGAACCTGTCATTGCAGCGTATAAAGCAGGGGTGCACCCGCGTCTCAGCTATGTTAGGTGGGCTGAAGACATTTAACACTGATTTTGGAGGACCCTCGTTCGACCCTGTCATTGCAGCGTATAAAGCAGGGGTGCACCTGCGTCTCAGCTATGGTAGGAGGGCTGAAGACATTTAACACTGATTTTGGGGGACCCTCGTTCGACCCTGTCATTGCAGCGTATAAAGCAGGGGTGCACCTGCGTCTCAGCTATGGTAGGAGGGCTGAAGACATTTAAAACAGATTTTGGAGGACCCTCGTTCGACCCTGTCATTGCAGCGTATAAAGCAAGGGTACCCCCTCGATTGCTTTATGGAGAAGATTCTTGGCTTTAGATCTGTGCATAATTGGGAGAAATTGGAAGGAATGTGTCTTAAAAAAAACTCTTGGATCTCGCCTTATGCTTTAAGATCCAGGCGATTAGGTTTGAAAGCAAGTAGAATTCCTGGAACATTACCGCTTCCATCCTCTGCCTCCGTCTTTGGCATAAACTAAAAACAGCGAGTGATATAGAAGTGTCCGCTCTATATTCCAAAGAAATATGCACTAGTGAGTTATGTTGGGCAAGACCGGTAAGAGATCAGCTGGTAAGGATGGCTGGTTTGTTTAAAATACAGAGTTGTAAAATTGAAGACCTGTAGCAGCTATCAAAAAAAATGTAAGGGAAAGGGGGACGTATTGGAATACCGGGACAGATACTTGGAATATCTGAGGACTAAGAGGTCCAATGTTTGATTAAGAGACTCCTGGGCTTTCTCTTAGCCCTTTCCCTACTTTTCTAAGGAACCCGACCCAGTAAAGCGTTCAGCAATTCTAAGATTTCGGGTGGGTTTGAATCTGGTTTATTTAGGGCATGTGGGAGAGTTAAGGTTATGGACAGAGGAAGGGATTTGTAATTGTGTGTTAGGAATGCGCTGTTCTCCAGTGCACATTTTAATAGATTGTTTATACATTTTATCTTTAGGATGTTGAGTTTTTTAAAAACCTGTTTCTATGAAATGTGGGATTGTGATAAGGGCCGAGGTACTAAGATTTGTTTAAGACATGAAATGTTTGGACAAAACCTATGCAGTGGATGTGTTTCTACTGGCCTAGAGGAGAGGTGGGGGCCTTTTAAATTAAAAAAAAGTAAAGTCATGTATTGTATGTAAAACAGTTTATCAAACCAAATGTTTAAATAAACGGACGTCTAGTACTACTCGAGGTGACAGCCCAATATTTTACTACTTTGGCTATAATGAGAAACTCTAACTTAGCCTAAGAGAACCAGTTATCGCTTTATCACTCTCTTTTCTGTGAGGAAATAAACATTTGCTTTTGGGCTCTCACTAACTCCGACTTAGTCTTCAATGGAGAGGAATCAACAGCAGGATGCTATTACTGTTAGGGAACACTACATCCTGTATCACTAAATTAAGAGTCAAAGGTTATCATCAGTGCATCTCAGGGGCGCCCCTTTAACTCTCCGTTGATAGGCACTGGAAAAGCTCATGGTGGGAGGAGGGAATGTATATATCTGCCCATACATCTTCAGTGTGATGGCTTTGAAACTGCTCAACCAGAGAAAGACACTGCTGTGATGTTAAGTTACAATTCAGTTCAGCAAGGTTCAAGGACTGGAAGGATCACCTCAGGTTGGACAACCCTTGGAAGTTATTGTCAAATAAAGACTCTTGTTCCTGAAATGTCAGACTCCGGATCACACCTCTATAAACCTCACTCCCATCCTCTAGCTAATCTCCAAAATATTCGACCATCCCTCCTGCCTTGGAGATATAAACACCGTAGGAACCATAACATTGGGTCATTTGTCCACGGATCATGTTTGGGAGTCTGGAACCAGGATTTCATTGGCACCACTATTATCAGCTTCTTGAGAATCCTGACCTTCATCACCACTTTCTTTCTTCCCAGTGACCTTCGACCTGTCACCTCGAGTGCTTCGTACGATAGGTGCAGGAAGATAGTTAAACCTCAGACAATATGGATCCACTCAGTGTTTTTGTTATGTTCCAATACAACATCAACCCTTGTTACGTATTTCTATTATTCCCTGAAATAGCCCTAAACGCGACCAGATACAGGTCACACCAGCATGGACCTGTGCGCTGTGGGAAGAGATGTAGCAGGTCCAGAGCCCAGGATGTGTTTTGTGGCTGGTCCCTTCTGGAGAATATTTAAACAAAAGCCAGGTGATGGGTGTGACTCAATGTCAATCTTCTCTCTTATCTTAGCTTTTGCAGATGAAATAATCTTTGAGGGTATTTTCTGATTGCAGGTTTATTTACACCACAGACCCTCCAGGAGTCCCAGGAAGTGCTTCTCAGCTGTCCTGCAAGTGAGAGGGCATTGCCATTTCTGCCAACCTGCTCAGGCACAATTTTGGTGAGCATAATTGCATGTTTAGCTTTTTTTTCCTGATAGTTTAATGTATTTGCCTTCTTATCTATGGAATCACCTTTGTACTCCTTTGTAAGAACATTTATCCACTATCCCTTCACTCCTTCTTCTGTCGAGCAGTGTTTGCGCGTCCTGCCTTCTTATATAGTTTCTTTCTAAGAACATTCAACACTTTTTTTTCCAAGGGAAGATCTCAGACTCTCTTTACTCAACCAGTTGGAAAGGAACTGAGAGGTGAACTCTAACCTCACAATGTCAAGTGAGCATTCAACAATCCCACATGTCACTAAATGCCAAGACACAGTAACATGTGCCTGGGACGATGGGCCCTCTTTAATCTAAGATGGGGAAAAAAGAGTATCAACATGTCCTTTACTCCCATTCGGTCACTCCAAATTACAATCTTTCAGGCCATTCAATACTACACCAATCACCATACTTAGCATTTCATTGTTCAGCAGGTCAGGCACTGTATTTTGAGGGATACACTCGCTGTGTGCTTCACTCGATGTTTCCAGACAGCAAAGCACAAAGTTCAAAGCGCATAGAGTGACTGAATGATGCTAATTTTACACCTCCAAATCCAAGCCATGCGCTGCCATACCATGCCAAAAACATTACCAGCTACCAAACATCAAGAACAACCTGTAATCTGATGTGTACACCAAGCCACCCATGTCACAAGAGGCATCCAACGCTGTGATCACTTGAAGTATTAACTTTACTTTGACAGTGTTACAGGACTCCAGCTTTCTGAAACATCACACGTGTGGTGTCAGCCTCTTGCCAACGAGAAAGGACATTAAATATAATTGATTAGGGCAGTAGGAAAAAACTGAAGTTTGATTAAGGATACCTGTGTTTTCATTGTGGGATTGTCTGTCAGACATGCAATTATAAGGAAGCCTCACTCACACATAGTACCTTCTGAATGGGGATGTAAGTAAAGATGTGGAGAGGGCTTCTGTTTGGACACGTTTTGATAAATAAAACATTTACATATTCTTTTTAGAGAAATATTTACATCAAGTACAAGATAATATACCCCTTCTCCGTGTTTCAGTCAGACAGCACTTTACACAAGTCATAATATTAAAGAGCCTAAGTAGAGTCAAGGCATGGGATAAGGTACTCATATTAGGTTTTCAATTTCACTTCAAGTTCTTGTTTGAGGCCTACTTTCAGGTTATTGTATGTCTGTAAAGACCATGATTATTTCCTGAAAATAGTCTTAAGGCAGTGATATGTGACCATTCCGGTTTTTCTGGTAAAAAACCTTTTCACATTATTTTAATTGATATTGTCAGCTACTGTATTCACTTCTTGACATGTGCTCTCTGCAGTATTAGTGACTCGAGGATGGCCTCTTTCTCATCTCCACAAGGAGAACGCCTTGGGGGTAGCTTCTTTTGCATCGTCACAGGGATGGTGCCTTCACACTGGCACCTTTCATCTTCAGAGGGGTGGTGCCTTCAGGCTGGCACCTTTCATCTTCAGAGGCGTGGTGCCTTCAGGCTGGCACCTTTCATCTTCAGAGGCGTGGTGCCTTCAGGCTGGCACCTTGCATCTTCAGAGGGATGGGGCCTTCAGGCTGGCATCTTCCATCTTCAGAGGGGTGGTCCACTGAGACAGGTTTCTTTGGTCTCTTCTGGGGAATGGCATCTTAAAGTAGCCTTTTTTGGACTCTTGACATAGATGGAGCCTTGAGGTTGACGTTTTTGGGACGCCACCATGTGCATTATCCGGTGCCTATTGAGGTTTCCTTTCATACTGAACCGTTTCTTGCAATCGGTACACTGGTACGGTCTCTCACCCGTGTGAGTTCTTTGGTGTTGTGTAAGATGGTGCCGCCGGCTGAAGCTGTTACCACAAACTGTACAAATGAAAGGCCTCTCTAACAAAGCTGCCCTCTCATGCCTGGTAAGTTTCCATCTTGTTTTAAAAGATGACTCCTGTTCAGGGAATATGTGTGGCGCAACACTGATCTGTGCGTTTGGGTGCACTGCGAGAAGGTTTGCGTTCCACATACTGCTTTCAAAATCCTTGTTTTTATCGGATCTTTGAATGTTGGAAGTCCCGGGCTCGATTTTGCAATGTTCTGGAAGCACATAAACACTGTCACATTGAGTCATTGCCTCTGCTCTCGGTTCTTCATTACCTTCTGACCACAAATAACCTCTGGCGTGTGTTCCTTCCTCTGTGTTCTTTACATCCTTCACTCTGGCTCTTCCCTGCACCTCTCTGTGGGCTGGTTTCTCAGAGCCTCCAACCGAGTAGTTGGCTTTCATTTTCACGTTCCTGCTTTCTTCAGCTGCTGGATGAAAAAAGAAGATGGAAGCATTAAGGTTTCACATAAGGAAGGGATGGCTCACAGATTATGATATGATGCTTGTGAAAGAAAATTAAGATCAAGCCAATAGGGAGAACAAAGCCTGTTCTTTGGTAAGCTTTCATAGATCCATTCAGGTTTTTTGTACATGTTTTCAGTAGATAGGTGAATTTTACAGTTTTATTTAGTTGAGATTAACTTGCTAATATTGAAATAACAAGGTTACTCTTTTAACTAAAGTACTATCTCACTGAGAAGTGTTGTAGAAGAAAGGACGTGACCAATTCATGGCCATCGGTTTTACCCCTGCAAGAAAGCATCTCATTCTAGACATCAGACAATAACCACAGGAAAAGTCGGGTAGCAAGGATGATAGTAGGAAGTGCTACTGAATATTTATTTCAGGATTTTGTTAACTAGTAACTGTTCAATCCTCTTTGGAAATGCATATGTGTGAGATAAGTGGCCAATTTAGTCTCTTTGGGATTAGCACAGAGGTAATATGGGGATGCCTGTATGTTTATGAATTATCGCCTCAACTTAAAGGTAGCCTTTCATCTCCGATATAAAATCCGCTGATCTTGTTATCAGCCTCAAGAGAACAGTTTCACATAGTGAGTGTTGCTAATAGGGATAGTTCCTTAGTAGGTTATCATATAACCTATGATCATATAAATCAGATCATATGATATGGATTTATTGAAGAAGATAGCCGGTTATAAGGTAAAGTATTTGCCCCACCAGGAGCAGCATTCTACTGCTCAGCCCGATCCCTCCAACTCACACTCTCCCAGGCCAGGCACTCCTCAACATTCCATTCCATCACACACACTGGCTGAGCAGCAGGCAACAGGGAAACTAGAAAAAGAATGCATTGCACTTAGATCAGCACATATACGTACTGGTATCTTTCATAGATTCACATGCTTGGATCATTCCCCGTTGTCGAGCAATCACTTTAATAGCCTATATATGTCGGTTTGTTTTAAAAAAAAAAAGGATCAAACGTTAGCTAATGATGCGACAGCACCATCTAGAACATTCCCAAAAGAGGCTAAATCGTCAGATTTTCAAACACAAGTGGGAATAAAATAATCCTGAGCTATAAGGGGATCTTCTCAAGTGAGGGGGGGGGGGTCGCATGTGAATCTATGAAAGATACCAATACTGGAGAACTATAGTTACAGGGAAGTAACTTATTTCCTTCTCCAGTATTGGATCTTTCATAGATTCATTTGCTTGAATCAGAATAGCCAGCAGTCACTGTATTTGTATACCTAGCACAAATAGTGGCGAGTGGGTAAAAATATATATACATAACATATTAAATGCAATGTTTTAAAAATACGACTGTCCCCTGTTTGTATGCAGTCGGTTTGTATGTGTTGACTGTCGCGTTTGTATGCACTATCAGTGAGAACATCCAAATAAAATACTTAATCCATGCTTGTGGTAAAGCTTGATTCCTGTCATGGTGGGGAGAAGAAACTGGAGTAGCAGCATTCTATCACTATATATATATTAATAAGTGCAAACACACAATATATATATATATATATATATATATATATATATATATACACACACACACACACACACACACAAACACACACAGCCATATATATCATATATATAAATTTGTATAAATACATAAGCAAATACATAGAACCAAAAAGGCTCCCCTTATTGAGGTAAGTGCCGTAATCAAACCTGTCCAACCGCTGTATCACTGCACTGTGCCAATTCCAGGCAATAATGCTGCATGAATATATGCACACTCTTCCAAGTTACAGCTGGACGTGATTCTTGCAGAGACACTCCTGCAAACAAAGAAGTTGTGGTGGAAACTGCCCTGGTTGAATGTGCCCTGGTTTTCGCTATGAGTGGCAGGACTCGATTGCAGCTGAAATCCATCCGGCGATGGTTGCTTTTGTGACTGGAGCATTCTTTTAAGTGTTCATATGAGACCAACAGTTGCTCAGTTGTCCTGAGTTGTTAAGTGCAATGTAAGTAGAATTTTTGATATCTTTTGTTAACTAGCACATGACTAGACTGTCATCTGGTGATGTTGGATTCGGGAAAAAAGCTCGAAATACGATAGGTTCCTTGAGGTGATCCGAGGGAACCTTGGAAATGAATTTTGGATTGGTTCTGAGAAGTACCAAATTGCCTGTGAGGCGCAGGAATGATTCTTGAGTTGAGTAAGTCTGTATCTCCCTTACCGTCCTGGTTGAAGTATGCCCTAGTGCCTTCACTTGTGGTTGTGCTGTTCATGGCGGGACTACGTGTCCCCTGCTCCTGAAGGCGGCTGGAGGAGGAGCCTACAGTCCCTACCGCCCAAAACCAGATTAGCACTATAAAGCGCCTTCACTGCTCTTGCAGCGCCCGTCACAGTCCAGAGGATGCTGGGATGGGCCACCCTTCGAACATCTTGCTTTAAGGTACAGAATATTATGGTGCTGTGTTCTCCTTTACCTTGTTTGGTCCTCCATGTGTTATAACAGACTGAGTGCAGGCAGGGAAGCATTTTCTTTGTCTTTATCTCCTGCTTATACTTACAAGACTCTGTGATGGGATAGAGAAAGGCCTCGGCGGTGATAACTGGGCCCCTCACTGTATAAAAAGGCATTAGTTCAGTAGGAGGGGATTGTCTTATGGATAGAATTGATGGCCTTTAAGAGGAATAGAGGAAATAATACATTAATTCAATGATTTGAATACAGCTGCTCCATCCAGCTCACAGCAGTTCTCTACAAAGAAAACAAGCATTGGCATAGCCAATAGGTCTCGCCTTTGGGACCTTATAAGTGTTTAGCCATGCAACACATTATCAGAATAGCCAATGTGTCACAAAAACCAAAATAATTATATGAAAACGGTCTGATAATTATCAACTAACTTCTAGAGTGTAGGCTGAAAGGACGCTTCAGGTTGTCAAACCATACGATCATGAGGGTTAAGACTCGCTGGAGGAGAAAGGGGATGGGGAGCTCTGATATGGATGGAGGTGGATGACTTCCAGTATGTAGTGGTGAATAAGCCAGAAAGCGGAAAGGAATATATGATATATTTGACTGCGTTGATTCATACAAGTCTTCATTATTAACACAACCAGAGCATTCGTAATGAGAAACGCTACAAGGTGGATATTGGCACACTGGCAAATGACAATGCTGTTTATTTATGTGTTGGTTTTTAAAACATAAATAAAAGGAATTGTCACTTACAATGCAAATAGCTTAAACTCTCGCAAATGCGAGACCTATTGCATTGCAAATGCTTGTTTCTATTGACTTGATACGAATTGTATGTAATGGAATGTGGACTATAGGCCCCATTACAGCTGGACTCTGACAGATTTCACTACAGATATTGCTCAATTGAAGTATTGTATTCACTATGCAAGCATTGATTTGTTGTTTAATTTCTAACTTTTCAAAAAGTATTTTCCATTATACGTGTGAATTGAAATATACACATCTGTTATGTTTGCGACAATAGAATCCATTGAACGGATAGAATTCTAGTGATTGGGGACAGTTGGCTGTTCCTGCAAGAGAACAATGAGAGCACGTGGGTGCGGAGTTGTGTTGTGTGATGATTACTTGGAAGAAACACACACAGCCATTTCGTGCTTCTCAGTAAGGCCCAGACAGGCGGGCTGCACCAGGACACGGGCGCGCGCTCTGAGTATTGTGACCGAGAACAAATCGGGGACTCTGTACTCGGAAGTGTGTGGCGGACCAGCTAAAAGGAAATGCTGTGCACATAATCTGCTCTAACCTTCCTCTGGGCACGGTCACATCCCATTAATAGCTTTACTCTAAGGTAAAGCAAGGAGAGCGTGTTTTGTTTGGAAAGTCTTCTGCAGTGGGGCGCCTCTTAAGTAAAAGGCTGAACACAATAAAAGCCTGGTGGCCAATTAGTGGAAACCAGGAAACAAGAGCGTGTGACAACTTGTGCTGAGCCCGTGACTCACATGACATCATCAAAGGAAAACAACACGTTTTGGTCATGTGGAAATCCAAGATGAGCTAGACACCGAAAGAACGTCTGTCTTTATAAATGTAGAAAACAACAATAGTGGAATAGCAGACACGAAGAACAGTGAGTGCTAGCAGATGCCACTTTTGTCTGAATGTAGAAAGAGGATGTAAAATGGCAGAAGGAATAAGTATCGCAATGCACGGTGTGGCACTGTTTAAAGCGCAACATTGCATTTGTAGTGAGAGCAGGGGGTGGAGGAGCATGGAAATGAAAGTGATTAGCGCGCTGTAAGGGTGCCCACGAGCGATGCGCTTAATGAGCCATGACGGAAAGCCAGATGACGCCTGTGCGCGTAACCGCACGCGTAACCGCAAGCTTTAGGCCACAAGCAAAAGCATGTGGTCGGATTTTTGAAGCCCACTTACTAAATATCTTGCCAGACCAGCGCATGCGCTGGCTCAGGCGAGACCTAAAAATGTCTAAGAAGAGAGTCCCAGACATGTTCACTAAGAAAAAGACTTTGATTTTATCTCCTAGCTAATCTTCTTCAAGCCAAACCCTGATTATTGGAACTGCTGGTTAGAAAGAATAAAGTGACGTTAGTAGATCTGGACGCTTTATGTGAAAATAGGTTAGCCATTCTTTGTTCACAGGATAATGGTACGCTTAGTGAAGGGAAAGATATTATTGATGACCAGGCTAGTGGGTCTATAGAGATAGCAAAACAAATGGAGTTGATCGAGGAATTAACGGGTGGGGTTCGGCAATCAATTAGAAGATCCCTTGAAGGGAAAATCAATGAAGTCAAGCTAGGGAAGGGGAGAGGTGGTGGGGGTGACATTCTATACATAATGCCCCTCCTCTAGTGCAGGTGCACAAATCCCCGTATTCCCAAGAGGCTGTTCGGCCTTGCCCAACGGAGGGTAGAAAAGAGTTAGAAAGGGAGGGATCAAACAAAGATGGGAGGGGCAATCTCAAACCCCCAGGGCATCCCATAGTATTAGATTTTCCGCCTGAAGCACGCCCATAAGTGGCACTAATAACTAATGTACCAGGCCTGTCTGCAAATACTACTGAGTCATCCACACAGACCCAGCTGAATAATAAAACACTTCACTGGCTAAGTTTGCATACTAACTTCTCGCACTCCATGGCATCTAGCATGTTGATGTATATGCTTCCCTGAAGTGTTTCCCAGGAAACTGTGTGGTTGTAAATTTTAATACTGTTTCCATCGTCCAACAATTATTGTTAAATTATCACGCAGTTGGTAACACGCAATCTGGCACAGTTCTCCGCCCGCTGATCTTCTTTTATCCATCCCTGAACACCCAAATTGCTCCTCCATTTCCAGATGAGGAGAAGTGTACACTTTAGGAACCTCAATAGAGAGAACAGCAAAAGGGATTTACCGCTGCAATGTAATGACCACTCTCTCTTGACTGAGATTGACTGACTCAGTAAAAATGGCCCCTTGAATTCTAAGGTTTCTTTGTCCCCTAGGCAGTCTGTTAGGCAACTAAGCCCAATGACTCTTAACACATATTAATTCTGGTAAATTTTATAACAGTCCACATGATAGACTGCTGGAGTCATTCACCACTGACACAGATAGCTGCGTTTCTCTGCCTGGAGATACAATTCTGGTGGGGGAGTGTGACTGTGAGGAACCTAGAGAACCTTCACTGGTTCCATCCTCTAGAAGCCCGCAAATCGAGGCCAGTTCCGTAGTGAATCCCTCAACCTGGTTGGTCTCTTAAGTTTGAATATTGCGGGTATTAGATCACACATAATCTAACATGGGGGAAATTCACAGACAAACACCAGTTTTGTCTCTTCCAAGAGACATGGGTTATAAACCCAATTCACAGGTGTGGCTATAAGAGCTACTGGGATCCAGCCAGTGGATCGATGGCCGGTCGGCCATCGGGTGGCCTCCTTGCATGGGCGAGTGTATCATCTCCTGTCCTTGGAATGCGGAGATAGCCAAGGGCTAGTTTTTTCCCCTTGTAAAGGTGCTCCAATAGTGCTAATTAACTGCACATATAACAGAAGCACAGGGAAGAATTGTGAGTCTCCAATTTTGCATGCACTCAATAATATCCTGGCGGGTCTCCAAGGCTCTCACTGTACAACTGCTATCGGTGATTTCAACCTTGCCTTCGAGCCCAATGCAATAGTGTAGGATCTATCCTATGAGGAGGATCCATTCTGGAGTTTTCTGGAGCTGCAAAATCTGTTTCTAGGGCTGCCCTACAGGTGCTGGATATCCCTTCGGCCTACAGGCCTGCAAGGGTCGCTTGAACTCCGATACACCTTTTCCTACATTCGGGCGTGGGTCGTATATAGGCTATATTGATTATGTGTTAGTGGATGTTAGATTAGGGGAACAAATGGTGGATATGGTGGTGATTA
The DNA here is from genome assembly GCF_964204655.1 of Triturus cristatus. Taxonomy (NCBI): domain Eukaryota; kingdom Metazoa; phylum Chordata; class Amphibia; order Caudata; family Salamandridae; genus Triturus; species Triturus cristatus. The sequence continues at coordinate 1,868,132,754 of NC_140590.1, forward strand.
CAAGGAATGAGAGTGATCATGAACCTTTAACACTTCACGCCCACAGCCTTTTAATACTTACCCCCGCTCCACCCTCTGAAAGATATGACCAACAGCTGAAGGCTACCAACAACTGCAGGAATGTAAAATGGAAGGCTATTAATCGCTCTCCTGATGTTGCCTGAACTATATTCGACCTTAGCGAAACATATGGAGTTCATGTACGAAAACTTGAGGGGGGTGGGGGAGGAGGGGGCAGTGAAATGATCATCATGGAACATGCTAAACATATTAATTGACTTGGGGACATTTTCGTATTTAAAATCACAAGCTCAAGAAATAAGAATAAAATCACTGGATGGTTAAATGATTCCAGCAGGAAAGCCAAAGATAGTTTATTTAACCCCTTCAGTGCCCGCCCCTTTCCCCGCCCTGTGCCGGCCGTTGCATTAGCGGGCGGGGTCTATGACGAGCTGGACTCGTCATGGGCACAGCGCAACCGCGGCCCATGACGAGTCCAGCTCGTCATGGGCACTGAAGGGGTTAAAGCTATCAAAAACAGAAACTGCAGAGAGATTAGGGCAACAAGGGCTGCATATAGGCGGGAGATACAAGATGCAAAAGCAGGCTGGGACAGTAAACTCCGGGCAACGCTGCGGGAAGCGTCACAGAATAATGACCAGGCAAGCTTTGGGCGCCTCCTGACCAGCGGCAGCAGGAGTGTCCGCGTTGCTGCGGGGCCTCCATACGTCCCTGTGATTGGATTGCTCGCTCTAGCAGCCTTTATTCATGCCTGTGCGATACTGACCAACAATCGGTAGTATCTGCCCCTCTCTCTCCTTGTGATGACCCTTTGCTCCCTTAGAGTTCTCTCTTAAAGAAACCACTTTGGCAGTTAGTGTACTTAAGCTGGGGAAGCCACCCGGCCTATACAAGATTCCTGGTGACCTTTACAAATATAGTAATATGGTTTGGGTTCCATACATCAATACAATTACCAATATAATTGCAGCTGGTGCACTGATTCAATCTACCTGGAAGTGGGCCGAGATCGTTCCAGTTTTCAAAAAGGGAAACCCGGGTGATCCATCCAACTATCGCCTTATCAGCCTCTCGAGTAATCTCCAGAAAGTCTTTTGCAAGTAAATCCTGAATCGTTTAGTGGAGTGGATTGAGGATAACCACGTAATCTCCATCCTTCAAGCAGGGTTTAGGCTCTTGACCAGCTCCATCAATGAAGTTTTCCGCTTTTTGCAAATAAAATGGAAAACAATTGACACAGGTTGTGATGATCTTTTTGTGACCTTTGTAGACCTCTGTGCTGCCTTTGGCTTAGTTCCAAGGGACACGTTATGGGCTACCCTTCAGGGGATAGGGATTCCGTGTAATCTGTTGAGAATTTTAATTCCTCTCCACAAAGGTATTGTGCAGAGGGGGCAGGACTACAAGCCCCAGCAGTCTCTGCGGCTGTTGCCGCCAGCGTACCCACCCAGCCTGTGACCAGAGGTGCATAAGTTCAGCAGTTGGGCCCCCCAGCGCGGGAGCCTGGTATTGTGCAGAGGGGTCAGGACTAAACGCCCTGGCTGTCTCTGCGGGATACTAAACTCTCTGTGCCCAGTCCGGGGCACAAGAATGACTTGTGCCCGATCGCTCCTGATCTTCTTAATCACTCTGGTCAGAAGTGGTATGGGCAGAAAGGCATATAGGAGGCCAGAACTCTACTCGTAACACCTTAGAAACTCCAACGCGCGAAACAGCTGACATTGCGCATTCTCTTCGGAGGCAAACAGATCTAACCAAGGCTCTCCCCACAATTGAAAGAGACCTTGGCCCACCTCTGGATGGAGACGCCATTCGTGATCCGCAAGGCACCTTCGGCTGAGCTCGTCTGCCCTAGCGTTCAGAGAACCAGCCAGGTGTTGAACCACCAGGGAAATTCCCTGATGTTCCAGCCAAGTCAGAGCCGCAGGGCCTCTTAACAGAGGGTCCACGACCCCACGTCGCCCTGTTTGTTGCAGTACCACATGGCGGTAGTGTTGTCTGTGAACACTTGAACAAGCCTTCCCTTTATGGATGGCAAAAAGGGTTTAGTGCCAGTTGGATCACCCGAAGCTCCAGCAGATTGATATGGAGCTTGGTTTCCACCAGACACCAGAGTCCTCTGATCTCCACCTCCCCTAGATGGCCATCTCAGCCCAGAAGAGATGCGTCCATCACTACTATGAGATCTGGGTGGGGAAGGGAGAGGGATCTGCTGTTAAACCACTCGCGGTCCGTCAGCCAACACTGAAGATCTTTCGCAGTTCCCTCTGAAATCTGGACCAGGTCGGCAAGATTTCCTCGATGCTGTGCCCATTGAAACTTCAAGTCCCACTGCAAAGCCCACATGTGCCACCTTGCATGGATCACTAGCAGGATGCAGGAGGCCATGAGGCTGTTGGGTGAGTCTCAACGGTATCCAGGATAGAGGCTGAAACATCAGTATCATAGCCTGAATATCCTGGACTCGCCGATCGGGAGGATAGGCCAGAAACTGCACCGTGTCCAGAAGCGCCCCAATAAAAAGAAGCGAATGAGAGGGAGTCAGGTGTGACTTCAGCACGTTGATAGCGAACCACAGTGAAAGAAAAAGGTTTGCCGTCGTCTGGTGGTGGGAGATGACTGCTTGGGGCGTACCCGCCATCAACAACCAGTTGTCGAGATAGGGGAAAACTGGGACCCCAAATCCCCGCAGATGAGCTGTGACCACTGCCATAAATTTCGTGAATACCGAAGGGGCACTGGTGAGGCCGAGGGGAAGCACTGTGAACTGAAAGTGCTCGTGGCCCACCGTAAACCGCAGGTAGCGATGGTGGGTAGGCAGAATGGGGACATGAAAGTAGGCATCTTGCAAATCCAGCGCTACTGTGAGAAGTTGGCCTGATATATGATGTCACTAGTTCTAGTGTACACCCTGTATCAGTCCAAACAACCCTTATGGTGATTGGTTGTAAAGTCAACCTTATAGACCAGCTATCCTAGTGGTAGCATGGACAAGAGCAGTCTTAGGCTGAACTCCGTATGGCATGTGAAGCCAGCTGTTATACCATTATAATCCCTTGAATACCAAATGAAAGGACACCACACCAGATATATATAAAATTAGAATGTATTTATTCTAACATATACCCTGAGCACTCTTTATGAGTTCAGAGGTCAAAGCACAACAATTTCTTAAGTAGCATACATTAAGTTACACAGGAAAAATACAGTTAGGCCCAGGGGCCACGCAAACCATATACTAAGAAAGTGGTGTAAGTACCACGTCACGAACAGGGAGTAGGCCTAGGGCCTAGGGAATCGCTGGGGCTACACTACCCTACCAATAGTTAGGAAGTGGGAGGCCCACGGGAAGCGTGTGCAGTGTGGAAACACACATGCGGGTTACATTAAAGTCAATGGGAATGTAGCAATTAGAAATAGGAAGAATAAGGACACTTCCGAAGTAGCTAGGAGGGAGCAACTAGAGACTTAGACACTTGGATAGTCAATATCCACTGGAGCACCGGAGTACTCGCGTTACCTCACCCAAAGGAGACGGGTGCATAGGTGTGAAGATGTGTCAGGTGTCGTCGCTGGATCCTATGGATGCCTGAAGAACAGATGCTGGCAGGCGGCCAGGAGGAAGATGTCCGGTGGATCCAAGGGTGGATCTTGAAGGAAGAACACCTGCAAGCAGAGGGGACAAAGTCTGGGTCACTAGCCAGTGACCGTAAGGAACCAGGCGATGTCGTGCAGCACACCGGGGATGTCTTGAAGCTTGTCTCTGCAGCTGCGTGGACCAGAAGGCGTCGAGGACAACCAGAACCAGGGTACGAGCTGTCCCACGAAGGATCTTGCTGCTGGCGGAGTCGACGTCCCGATTGGAGTCAACAAGCCTTGGCAAAGGCAACCCACGCGGAAAGGGAAATTCGCTTCAGGTGCAGACCAGGAAGGTCTGAGGTGCTTCTCTTTCACAGGGAAGCAAGGGCCAGTCTGGAGGAGCCAAACCAGCGGTGAAAAGTCAAGGGTTCGTCGTCACTGAGGCTACTAGCCAGCGGGCAAGCAACCGGACAGACGCGTCGAGCAGGAAAATGCAGAAGGGCCCCAAGCAAAACTCGTGGAGTGTGGAGGGCTGATCTTCGGTGCAGATGGTGCTCGGGGTTGGGGCTTCTCAATCCCCAGAGCACAACTTCGAGGATGCCTCAGAAGCTGCGCTGGAAGCTACTCGCCAATTTTCCCAGGTGGACCCACGTCTCTCGTCGCCTCCACGGATCTCAGCTTGGCTGTGGAGGTGGATCAGGGTCAGAGAAGTCTGGAGGTCAAGGCGCTGGCCGGGCTCTGCAGTCGGTTCCTCGTAGAACTTGGGCAAAGCAAACGACAGGTCGCTTGTTGGTGCCTGTTTGCACAGGGTGGCCACTCCTTGGCCACAAGGGAGATTCTTCAGTCTTCTTGTTGAATGTCAAAGGTCCAGAGTTTCGTGTCTAGTTTCAATTCAGGATAATCCAAAGTCCTAGGGACTCAGCTCCCACTCTTATACTAATCTGGGGGGCTGGGTTACCTGCTAGGTCCCTCCTATGGGTGGGACCAGGGAGGGGGGTAGTTACACCCCCTTCCCTTTGTCCAGTTTCGCGCCAGGACTGGGGCTGGAGTGCCCCAGCACCGGTTTGAACCGGACTATGCATGGGACACCTTGTGTGCTCCAGGCAGTTTCTCGTTTCTTTCATCCCTCCCTGCCCCAATACACTAAGGCCTGTCTGGGGTGGTGCTAGCACCTCCCAAGGCAGGAAACCTATTGTCCAAGCCTCCCTCGCTGGAAGGACTCCCAGCAGCAGGAGGTCAGACTCGTGTCTGTGGCAGCAGCATCCATTTTGTGATGCTGGGGCTCTGGTTAACTTTAACCGGGTAGTAGGTCTTCAACATGTCTTCTCCCTCTAGAAGGGGGGAATACTATCCTCATCGCCAGAAATGGGGTGGGGGTAGTATTCCAAAGTGTTAGACACCTTACACGACATGTTTTGATAAAGCCAAACCATAGTTACCATAACCGCGAGGATTATAAGGCACTTTAAGAGTATATGGTAGGCGATATCATAGAACAGCTATAAGGACATGGTTCCGAAAGCTGCAGACAGGCTCAGCTCATGCTAGAGCACCATCTCACATGTTACCAAGCACTCTGCCTCCAGGATTGTTAAGGCCTGCCATAGGAGTGGCTGAAAGGTTACCCATGTGTCTATATATAAGGTAGGTATAGGAATACTATACCTAAGCAAGGGGTGATTACACGACCTTGCCCCAGCTGAGTGATCCGCCAGTTGTGTCATGATGGGAGGCCAGCCAGGGGTGGCATAATACATGATGCAGCCCCTGGTAGGCCTAGGGTACACCCATGCCCTGGGTACCTAAGGCACACTGTACAGGGCCCTATAAGGTGATCCCTATCAATTGGGTTATGTACCTAAAGTACATAGTATGAATTTAGAGAGAGAACAGCTGGGCTGTGGGTCTGATTAGCAGGCCCACAGCCACATCTAAGTCGAAAACCAGTGAAGCAAAAGCAAAAAGTGGGGGTGACCATAGGAAGCAGACCCTACTCTCCTACAGCTACCATCCAGTCTCCTGGGTCCAGGGCAGACAGGACCTGAGCAAGGGTGAGCATTTTGAATTTCTCCTTCTTGAGGAAGAAATTGAGGGTTCTGAGATCTAGGATAGGACGAAGGTCTCCGTCCTTCTTGGGGATCAGGAAGTAGCGGGAGTAGCAACCACTGCCTACTTCGGGCCAGGGAACCCTCTCTATAGCTCCCTTGGCCAAGAGAGCATTGACTTTCTTGCGTACTAAGGCAAGGTGATCCTCCGTCAGCCGATCATATGTTGGATGCGTATAATGAGGGGTAGTCTAGAAAGGGAGGGAGTAGCCCCTCCGGACTATTTGCAGCATCCACCTGTCCGAAGTGATGGTTTGCCAGTGGTGGAAGTGATGGCGTATTCTGCCACCAACTGGCAGAGAGTGTTCCTGGAGGATCGAACTAGGAAGGTTTTGCGGTGGAGGATGGGATGGTGGCTTGGCTCAATTTCTGGTTCCCAGACCCACGAGGCCGGGGTGAGCCGCTTCCACGGCCCGCGGAGGTTGCTGAACTTGCGGGCCCTCTGGCCAGAAAAGGGTTGGTACAGCTGGTAGCCCCTTCCGTAGCCACGAAAGGAGCGAAAGCTGGATGAAGCCCTGGGGGCAGTAATGAGGCCCAAGGACTTGGCCATGGCCCGCAAGTCCTTGAAGCGCTTGAGGACAGTATCTGCCTTGTCTCCGAAGAGACGGGAGCCATCAAAAGGCATGTCCATGAGTTAGTCTTGGACATCCCACGAAAAACCAGATGTTCTCAGCCAGGCGTGGCAACGAACTGGCACTGTCATGGAAGTCGCTCTACCTAGTGAGTCTGTAGTGTCCAAACCACATCGGATGGCGAACTTAGCTGCGTTGCTCCCATCGGATATAGCTTGGGAGAGTAGAGCCCGGTCCTCCACCGACACTCTGGGCAGCACCTGCGCAACCGTATCCCATATAGAATGGGAATAACGGCCCATGAAGCATGCGGTGTTCACCCACTGCAGCACTAGGCTGGTGGAAGAGAAAATCTTCTTCCCGAAGTTTTCCAGCCTCTTGATTCCCTGTCTGGGGATGCAGAAAGGAATGCGCCTCAGGATGTGGAAGCTTGGACTACTAAGCTTTGGGGGGTGGGGTGGGTGGTGAGGAAAAGTGGTTCCCCCAGGGCGATGGCAGCGGGCGATCGTCCTTTTCACAGGAGCCCCTGTGCTGGGTTTGGACCATGTCCCCATTGAAAGGCAGTAGGGGTTCCGAGCAAGAAAACCCAGGCTGCAGGACCTCTGTCAAGACATTAGTCTTGACTGCCACTGTAGGAAGCTGTAGTTCAAGGACCTCCGCAGCTCTACGCACCACCTTGGCAAAAGTTGCTCCCTCCTCCGTAGCCAGGGTAGGAGGGGAAAGCATGCCAGAATCTGGGGAGGTGTCCAGACCACTGGCGTCACCCGATTCCCCATACCAGTCCAGGTCTTGCTGAGGTGGACTTTCTAAGGGTGCTGGCTCCGCCTCCCAACCCTCTTCCTCCATTTCTACCCCTTCAAAATATGACAGAAAAAATGGCATGGAACTGTACGGCTCCGTCTGCACTGGGAATGAGGATCGGGGAGGTGCCGCTGCCTGGCGCCGCCGCCGAGGGCCTCGGCGCCTGACGCTACGCCGGGGAAGGTCGCTGTGGAGGTGCAACTGCCATTGGTCCGGATCTGGGAATGGATCCGCTTGGAGACCGTGGACGGAGCCGCCGGCAAGGGAACCATGGGGGCCCCCCCATCATATCAGCCTGTGGAGCGTGAAGGAGAGCAGGCAGGGTCAGGCCGCCCAACTATGACACACATGGCGTCATAAAATTCGTTGAGTTGGGCAAGGGTCACACCCGGCCCTGGAAAGGGAGGGAAACGCAGAGCCGACCCAGACACCTGCTCTGCGGAGCGGCCTTGAGTGCCCTGAGGTTCCTCCGCCACGTCACGAGATGGGCAGGGCTATTGTGCTTTTTGTGGTGCCTCTTAGTGAAGTGTATCAAGCATGGAAGTTATGCGGTATTACACTTTATTTAATGTGTTTGTTGCTGTAACCCTTCAATCACCCTGGGAGGATAGGTTTTTATTATATATCGTTGGGAAGCACATTTTCTATTTAGCGAGTACAAAAATGTGTCCCCTTCTCTCGGTTTATTGATATACATGTTTCTTTTATGGCAGGAATGACACATTAAGACCTTATAAGAATACATACAGAACTGTCTTCACTTATCTCAACATACGACTGATCACTAACCTCTTCTTCTATTTGAATAGCCCACTACGGCCATTTCAAGTAAGTTCTCTTCTAACTGCGAGGCCATCCACTTCGTCCTAAAGCTAAACTTACATTTTAATATCTACATTTGCTGTTCACTAATATCCAATACCTGCGGTACCACAAGATAAGACTATACTTCTCCATATGACGTTGCCCAAGATACCTACTTACCGCGCCTACTATTTGGACCTTGATTTCTGTCCACTAATTTTGATGGTTGGTTCCCTAATTTAAGGGGCATTATCGACACTGACTTTTGTTCACATGGACTTATTATACAATATTCACAGTTCATTTGCATGGTCTTTCTTTTATTAACACATAAAGGTTTCCATCATCAGGGCATCATGGTTCATTTGTGTCATCTCCTCTATTCACTGCTATATCTTAACATAGCGTTGCATCACTGGGTTTATTCCCGGGATAGTTGCGTTACTTTAAGAGCACTGGTCGTTTCCTCTCTCCTTGCGATGTTATTTTAAGTATGAGATTCCTTGCTTATTCCTCCCTATTTTCTTTTCTATATCTCAAATCTCGATTCAGTCCCTACTTCTTTTTTCTACTTTATTGTCGCTATACAAACATATAGTCAATGATTCAAGTTTATAAATTGATCTTTTTTTAACTTCTCACAGCCTTGTAAAAGTCAGTGTGTGACGAAACGTGTTGGCTGTATCTGAAGGAAAGAAACGTGTGAATCTTTAAATGTACTGAAGTTAACCAATTGTTGTACAGATAATAAACTATAATTTATGTTGGAAAAATAAGTCCTTAACGTTTGGACCCTATTTCTATGCTCAACTTTTTTGGAGTGCTTGGTTATTTTAAAATAACTGTTTACATTCGGTATCACTAGGATCCGGTGTATTAATCACACCTTGGGCAGTAGGGTGTTTGTAACCTGATAGCACCACATTCCTGTACTACATGAGAATTGTAATTGTACTGTACCCACTAAAATATAGTTCTTCTTTTATGAGGTGCAAATAAGAAAGCCAACAACTATCTCCTTTCTCTTATTAATGTACATCCTGGTTGGCACAATAACAAGCAGAGAAAAACAAATCAAGTGGGTCTCTTCCACTTGGCTCCACCTGTGGCGATGCTATAAGTGGACGGCAGGAACCGTAGGTAATGCTAATGCTGGCGTACATGGGCCCTGAAGGAACGGCCATTTCATTATAAGAGGAACAGTGGTTAGCAGGAAAGGTAAGATCCACCTAACTTAGCCCTCAAGTCCTGCTTGTATCGCCACACTAGCATCTCAGTCCGCTTCTCTAGAAGTGACGAGGAGAAGCAGAGAAGGGTGAGCGCTAAGGCCCGCTGTAGTCTGGCTGGAGTCCCTGCTCCTTGCCATACTCCACAGCTAATACAGACAGGTCAGGGCAAGGAAGAAACTGTGGTAGTATCGTATCGTTTATTGATATTTCGAACCATTGGTTTCATAATCAAAAATAAATTAATTAAAAACAGTTAAAACTAAATGATAAAACAGATAAAAGCAACAATACCTATAATTAAAAGACCCATGTACAGATATCCGCCAAACAATTATAGTCACATAAGAACCGTTCAGTGCCTATCTTTATATGGCTTTCAGTGCTTTACTTCTGATTATCCATGCTGAGTGCAGGAATGTGGAGACCGCTACAACCACAATCAATGTGGTGTCACTTTTGCATATTCTATATGCCTCTCACCTCGTCAATAGAAAGAGGGAGCTGCACATAGGGACAATCCATTTGGACCTTCGCTTCGCATAAAGGGGACAAAAAACAACACATGCTCATCACTTTTGCGAGTAGTTGTGTAGTGTGGGCAGCAGTCAGTCTCCCGATTCACCTTCCTCCAATTCACAGCAAAGGCTGCTACAGGTAAACACCCATACCAAAATAGTAAATATAGGGCCGCGCCCATCATGGGCGTATCAAATCCAGAAACTCCTCAACCTTGCAAACTTATGGAGGAGAAACACACTTTTCAAGCTCCCTACAGAGGACGTGTGATCTCTAAGGCTGCTACAGGTAAACACCCTTGCCTGAATTGTAAATAGAGGGTTCACGCCCATCCTGGGCGTCTAAAATCCAGAAACTCCTCAACCTTACAAACTTATGGAGGAGAAACACACGTCACGCACCCGACAGAGGACGTGTGGTCTATAAGGCTGCTAGCTTTCTCTTCTACCGGCTTTTTCACTGCAATAACATCCCCTCTCTGAATGGTTTGAGGCTCACTCCAAACGTCCCTAGACCCACATCAAGCCAGCTCTTTTTGAGCCCCCTTAACCAACCAACTCTCCCCACTCCACTGGCCGAGATCACGTATCTCAAACCCTCGACTCCAGTACAGTAAAGTTTTTAACACTAGCACTGTTGCTATTTCATGGATTCCTAAATCTAAATGGGGGGACCAATGACGTATCCTTCCCTAGACTCAAGAGTTCTCCGAGGAAGTTATTTCCTGCTGTGGTTAAGGGGCTATTGTTCCAATGGCCTCATTGTTCTGCCCCATAAAGTGCTTACCCCCAAGCTGTTGTTTAGCAATTGTTTGTATGGTACCGGCCTAGTGTTTCACTATTAAGGTGCTTTTTAAAATCTGGGGGTTCTATGGTCTCATCTCGCCTTATAGCCAGGTAGTCAAACTCGTGTACCCTTTCCAATACCTCACAGCCCACCTGGATGACCCCTTTCGCCCTCCCTTTCTTGGAGTAAACCATATATTTGGTCTTAGAGATGTTAATTTCAAGACCAAAATCTCTGCAAAATTGATTGAAATTATCAACCAAATTTTGCAGGCCCCTCCTAGACATGATTATATACCCGGGAATACCATTGTTTAGCATGCATTGTACATACATATGTTTGAATGTCCCTCACCCATTGCTGTTTCCGCCCTAACCTTATGTGAAGAGGTCTGACACTTACAGGAGTCGTGCACGCGTCTTGTATAATTATGTAACGAACAAATGTTTTTGCTTCCCAATACTGAATCCCTCTCACCCAAAATTGTGAAGCGCTCTGATACCCGTAAGGGTCATGTTCGCGCTATACAAAACTTTATAAACAAATAAAATAAAAAAATAAATGAAGGTAGTCAGATGTTGCACGCATTGCCTGGAGGACTTCCCAAAGTTTCTCTTTGGGGTCCAAGTCGAAAGCGGAGCGCAGATCAATAAACGCCACATAAAGGTCGCCATTGGCCAAATCCACCACCTTGGATTTGACCAAAACAAACCGAAAGACCTGATCAACAGCACTGACTTTCTGCCTAAAACCTGCCTGGAGGACTGAAAGGATCTGGTTCTCCTCAAACATATCTAACAACCTCCTCAACACCTGCTTGCTGAATATTTTTGAAGGATGGCCAGCAGACTGATAGGGCGGTAATTGGAGGACACAATAAGGTCTCCCCTTTTTAAAGATTGGAATAATCTCCGGCCCTTTCCAGGAGGGGGGACTTGCTCCCTACACACCGATGGTGTTGGAGACCACATTAATGTAAGGGACCCATACCCTGAGAACGGACTTAAAAACAACAGCTGGGATTTTGCAAGGTCCGGGGCTTTCCAGAGCTTAAATGAGGCCATTGCTCGTTCTGTTTCCTCAAGAGATAACATTACCAGATGCTGTGTCTGATTCATTCTGCTGGGGGCACCCTCACCCTGGCTCTCATCTCCCACATACAATCTCCCAAAGTGTGCAACCCACTTACAGGGAATAATGGACGTTTCTGCAGGATTATCCAGATCTCCTTTGCTCCTGCTAATGAAGAATCAAAACCTTTTCTGGTCATTGTTTACCGCAGAATCCAGTGGATCTGCTCACGTGTCCTCATCCCATTCTGCTTTTGCTGCTCTCAAGATTGCCTGGTAACTCGCCCTACACCCCCTAATGGCTCAGACGTTCCCTCTTTTTATAGCTTGCTAGAGGTCTACCGTGGCCTTTTAACACGGTCATTAAACCATCCTCTTTGTGGTTTGGGACCCCCCCCACCCTCCCCACTTTAATTAGAATCAAATACCAGGAGGTGATCCGCCAGAACCAGGTAATTACTCTCCCAGTTTGCACACATTCTCTCCATATGGGCAGCCAAAATTGAGTACAGGGCCATGACTCGCTCAGGCGAGGAGCTTACTGCTTCCCATCCCATATTACTTCTGCTATTCATGGCTGCAAGCTGCCCATGGCCCTTAACCGTAGCGTCAATGGGCAATGATTGCTCTCTTCTCTCTCCACTACGGCCATGTCATCCAGCGTACATATTCTTACATCTAAACGGATGTAATCGATTGTACTCTGGTAGGCCCCCCTTCTAAAGGTTGGGGTCAGGTGCTTATCTGAGAGAGAGCGGTCATCACATGCCCTGATCCCATGGATAATAGTCAAGTCCACAACCTGGAGCGCTACTCTTGAGAGAGGTCTCCCGTTGGAGAGGCCTCAGTCTGGAATGCCCCACACCATAGTCTCATCTCTAGTCAGATCACTACCCAAACTACTTGGCTAAAATATGAAATTAAAATCCCGCTACAACCACACGGCGGGTACTTGTAGACTCTCCGATTATTCAATCCAGGAGATGTAATACTTGGGATTCTTGTCTATGGCTACTACTCCCATTGTAGATATTAATGAGCATAAGGGAATAGGAGTTGGCCAATGAGAAGAACAGTCCTCGGACATACAAGGAATCCAAATACAGGGGCATAACTGTATAGGCAAGAGTGTCCAGGACCAGCACCATTAATTATAGGATCTACATGGTTCAGAGGGAGTCAATCGACCTCTGCTAATGGGGAAGGAGGATTAGGTGGAACAGAATTTCTACGCGGGCCAGGATCTGCCCCCCCCAGACTCTACGATACTGGCCTATTCTTGGTGGCTGTAAGACTAGACTACTCCTCTTGTTCTAGTGTCTATAGCAGATGCCCAGGAGTTGCAGAACGAGGTTAGATCCTACCTGGCTTGATTGTGTACTGGACATGAATAGACAACAACCAGTCACTGGGTCCCTAAAGGTCACAACAAAAAAATGACCCCTGTAGGACTTGGGTACGGACCTTACCCAGGCGGCTCTCGTGACCGTCAAGATTTGACGTGCATATGCGTAGGAGAAACCGGCATGGGAGCATAGCCAGTGCAACGTTTTGTGTTTGAGCTGGACCAATGATTCCCCTGAACCTTCCGCTAGGCTTGGGACAATATAGCAACATATGGACAGACCTCTGGGGCGTGGGGGGGGACTTCAATGAAACATCCTTCTGCCCCAGTGCTGCAGGGCTTTCTACACAGGCCCCCCCACCCACTCCCCATCCCTCCTCGGCACCCACCGTTTGTACTGCGGGTCATTGCCCTATACCTCCCATCGCAATAAGGGGATGATTGCTACCTTGTGGTCATGTTCTCCACTCAATTTCAGATATGGGCTAATAATAAGGCATGGCGCATGTAAAAGGTAACTGCATCTGGTTCTGCAAACATTATTACCGCTAGCATTGCCGTTTCCACAAGCAAGTAGCACCAGGTGAGACGGGTGGTACATGACAGAGAACCACTGGAGTGGGCACAACTGCGATCATCTCCCGAGTTTGACTGGGACAATATCAGCACTACTGCATGAGTCTAGATGAACCCACCAGTAGTGGAAATACAGGGTCCCAACCATCAACCTCTTGAACACTAGCAAATAACGTAATGTTGTAACCCAATAAAACACCTTCTGTGCACTCGCAATATGTTGTATGAGAATGCATTTGGGATAAGGGTTTCCATAACGCTATCATCAGTTACTGATAATGTAAAGATCTGAGAGATCAATAGAGAATTACCTAAGCCAAATGCTCCAGACCCGAAGGTCTAATTATTTCAATATAGAAGTACAGGTGTGCTCCAAAAACAAAATCCTAATTGAACCTGCCAAAACTGAGGTTGCCGGAGTGAACTGTGAACCTGGTAACTCAGGCCGCCGTCCGCCGTCTCCAGCTCATTCAAAATGCGACGGCCCGCATGCTTTTCCGGTTGCCTCTTCACGCCTCTGTTTCCCCTCTGCTCCATCAACTTCACTGGCTCAAGGTAAACAAACATATTGAATTCAAAGCCCTTTGCGATATGTTTAGAGCTGAGCATGGCTTGGCCCCCTTGTACACACAAAGTCTTGACAAGCCTTACCAACCCACTCGTAAACTGACATCGACCAGCCTTTCTCTTTTCTCCGTTCCTAGAGTGCGGCAGACCCTTAAGGGTGGCTGCTCGTTCTCCTACCTTGGACCTAAATTGTGGAATTCCCTTCCGCTGGAACTCAGGATCTGTCGGTCTCCCTTAGCCTTTCGTAAAAAGCTGAAGACCTTTCTTTATAGTCAGGTTTAATTCTTCTTTGCCCCCCCCCCCCCCCCAACAAACTTTAACCTCGCTTTTAAATAAATAAATAATAATAAAATAAATAATAATATTAATAATAATAATACTACTGATATTTGTAGAGCGCGAACAGCTACCTCACGAGGAGGTGTCCCGGCGCTATGAGAGCAAAAATCAGAGAGGCAGGAGGCACGGGGATAACTGTTCTCAATTTGCTTCTAACGGAAGATTTGTCGGTCGCCTCCCTATGGCTTCCTCTCTTTCCTTCTCTGCTGCCTGACATTTAGGGATTGTTGATGGCCTTCCTGGAAGGCTGTGACCCAAGACCACCTTTTCAGCACTGGCTGTACCATCTCCTAGCAGAGTGCAGTGCCATGCCAGCCAGAGGTCGCCAAGACAAGGGGCACTTCACCGGCGCTCGTAACAAACATTTCAAATCCTCCCCAGCAGATTTGGAGGTATGAATCTGAGTCACCACAAACGGATCTGGCTACTAATGTCCTACAGGAAGATGACACTTTGCAAACATCCCATTTTTCATGCAACAGTCTGTAGTATGAAGCAGGGTGGCGCTCTGTGCTCCTGAAGCCGACCGATTGTCAACTAATCTTCTCACCAGTTATGCGTTGTGACTCACCTGAGATTCTCCTCTCGTTCTTGGCATTCTCTTGTCGACACTTTCCTTCCTCTGATTTTATTTTTTGTGAAAAGATAGATGAAATAACTGGTTGCCCTGAAACGAGATAACATAGTTATTGATTCTAATAATGCACAACCACAAGAAGAATGAGTGAATGAGTGCTGGTTGAAGAGAAGAGTAAACTTAATTCACAACGAAATAAAACACCATTACAAATGGCTGTCCCATCTTTCATGAAACAAACCAGACGACAGGGAAACTTAGGCTGGGTATTTATGTTTATTCAAGGAATATACATGGATGTAAAACAGAAAGAAAAATCTTACGATTCTAAGATTTACAGAATACAGCACGTCTGACGTTCCTCGAATGGCGTAACAGTAGTTACATCTAACCTTGTGACGAGTAACACATAACATTCACTTTACCACCACTTGCATTCAGAGGCCTTCTGGGAAAAAGTAACTGCTTCCATATTATGGAAGAAGGCAATGAGAATCAGGTGCTGCTAAAAATGGGCATATTATTACTGGAGTCTTAGGAAGTGTTAGACCTGGCACCATTGGCGTAGGTCTCCCTTCTATTTTTTGTCACTTTTTGTCTCCTTCGTGGTTGTTGGCGTTAGACGCTCTGGGCGCTGTGCCACTGCCATTCAGTGTCACAGCGCGAATGCTCCTTTTTATAAATTAACTGTATGAACTAGTATAGTCTTAGTAGTGCCAAGGAACATGTTAGGAAAGTCAAATTTGGTATGCTTAAGCTTCAAATATTAACGTGCATCTGGTAGTGGTGATTGTCATTATATTCTGAGTGTGCAATTACTGCTTTTGGAAAGCAGGTATCTTTTTGTCTAAACCTTCCTGTGTGTTTTCTTGGTATGTGTATTGGCCATCTGGTTTAGAAGGCCAGGGCAGGCTGAGGCCGACCTGGGTTGAATGGAGGAATCTGCCGTTAAAATATGGGGAGGGGTGACCCCTTTGATCTTAGCAGGGCTGTGCCTGGCAAGGTGAATGATGGCTCCACCTCCCACTGGGCGTCTGATGGTGAGCCCCCTCTCCCTGAAAGGGAGGATGCCGCCTCGTAGGAGAAGTGTGGCTCAATGGTTAGAGCGGCAGACCCTGATGCAAAGGTCTGGCCCGGGACCAGGGTTCAACTCCCGCCTCGGCGGGTCTTGGGCTCAATTTCCTCGGACCTGTTAATTCTCGCCTCTGTGCCTATTCTAATCATGGGTCCCACTCTGCAACTCTGGGCAATAGCTTGCTTAATCTCCACAACGGCCCCAACAGCGCTGGGATGCCTGGCTTCACCTTGGGGGTGCCCAGGAGTGGACATTTCACAGGGAAAAGCCAGGAAGGGTTCCACAGCGGTATGAGTACAGCGCCAGCACACCCTAGGGTAACAGTGCGCTATACAAGTACAACCCATTTACATTTAAATAAAGTGACCCAAGTCGACAACAAACTGGTTCTGGCCGGGTCGAGTGATTTGTGACTTTCTTAAGAACAAAGACTTTTGGGGTATAAAGATCTGAGCTAAAACACCTCCGAGGTGTGTAACTTCGGGATGCGAAGACGAACCTCTGTATGCGTAACAAGAGGAAAAGGACTTTGAAACTTTCATCCATCTGCTGAAGCAACTACCCAAGGGCCTGATTTGAGCTTGCCTCCTGCTGAAGTCTCAGGGACATTAGACTTCATTCGTCAGCAGCTCGGATTCCTCTTGAAGGGAATCCTACTTGCAGGTGAGGCCTCTGTCGAGAAATCCAGGGTCTCTAGTCCTACTGTGGGGAACGCCGCATTTGACTTGCTACAGAAACTGTTGCTTTCGCCATTGTGGGCCGCTGCAGCTGAGGAGCTGTGCCGCCGAGTGCCCGCATTTGACTTGCTACAGAAACTATTGCTATCGCCATTGTGGGCCGCTGCAGCTGAGGAGATGTGCCGCTAAGTGCCCGCATTTTGCCCGCATTTGACTTGCTACGAAAACTATGGCTATCGCCATTGTGGGCCGCTGCAGCTGAGAAGCTGTGCCGCTGAGTGCCCGTATTTGCCTTTCTACGAAATCCATTGTTGTCGCTGTTGTGGGCCGCTGCAGCTGAGGAGCTGTGCCGCTGAGTGCCCGCATCTGACTTGCTACGAAAACCACTGCTATCGCCATTGTGGGCCGCTGGAGTTGAGAAGCTGTGCCGCTGAGTGCCCGCCTTGGCCTTGCCACGAAAACTATTGCTGTTGCTAGTGTGGGCCGCTGCCACTGAGGAGTCATGCCGCCGAGTGCCCGCATTGGTCCTACCACGAGGACACTACGAGAATCAGTACTATCCCTATTTTGGGCCGCCGCTGCTCAGGAGCTGTGCCGCTGAGTGCCCACCCTTGTTTTACTACAGAAACCATCGCTATTGCTATCGCGGGCTGCTGCAGCTGAAGAGCTGTGCCGCTGAGCGCCCACGCTAGCCCCTACGTCATGAAGCTTGCCATCTTCTGTGTGTGCCGCTAGGCGCCGCCTTCTAACGCCATCCTAGGATTAGCGTGATTGCACGCCGCGGACTGCTAAAGCCGAGGAGTTGTGGCAGCTGAGAGTCCGCCTGTCATCCCGCACCTTCCCCGTGAAACTGTGCGCAGTGCCCCCTTTATATCCCAGGTACATTGTGCATAACCGGGCCACCTAGGCACCGATCTCGAACTAAGCCCATTCCACCCGCACGCACGAGTGCTTCCATCGCCCTGAATGAATTATGTGCATTGTGGTTCTTTGAGCATTTCTCAGTTTCGTGCTTAACCTATATCAAAATAACTATTTTTCTATACTTGCTTGTGGTGTCCGTTTTGTAGCGTCTTTCCAACGTTATTGTGTATAGTCATAAATGCTTCACACACTGCCTCTGAGATAGGCCTGTCTGCTCGTGCTACGTTACCACAGGGTTGAGCAGGGGTTATCAAAGGGTGTAGCCCCCTTACTCTGACTTCGGAAGAAGGGTCACTATTTAACACCGCGCCAGCCGCTGCCAGCTGGAGGCCCCCATTTCTAACAGGAAGTGTGACCACTTGTATATAAAATCAGAATCGGTGTCAGTTTGGTCTGGAGTACTCGGTGGTAAGACATCACGCTAAAGTCGAAAGAGATCCACGTCAGTCTCTGAAAGATACCGCTGCTGCTCTTAAGTCTGACAAGGGTTATAAAGCGATTTCCCCAAAATATGAAGTTCACAGTAAGAAAGATTATTTACAAATGGAGAACCCTCAACACAGATGCCAATGTCCGCAGGAGTGGCAGCCCTAGCAAATTTCCCCCAAGATCAGACTTTATGTTACTCTTAGAGATGGCAAAGAATCCCAAATCTATATGCAGATATTGAAAGACTTCTGTCTTCATGGTAAATATTACAATTCCTAACTCTATTATTATATTAAGACTAGACAATTATGGCTTTCCTGGGCATTGCTGCACAGCTTAAGTTGGCAAACAGTATCCAAATGAAATTGAATATGCTACTTACCAGTATGCATCTGTTCTTGGCATGTAGGGCTGCTGACATTCATATCTGTGCATAGATCGCCGCCTAGTGTTGGGTCCGGATGTTTGCACGTTGTTGTCCTGGAAGAGTCTTCGAAGTATCACGAGATAGGTGACTCCTCCCCTGGACCACAGTGCGCATGGGCATCCTCTCCATCCTCAGATTGTTTTTCGCCATTGTGGCAGTGATGGAGTAGATACAGAAAGTGATGACCATGCTATACAGTAATTCTGAGAGCTGCAGCTGCTACAGGCGCCGGGGAGGAGGGTGGGCGATATGAATGTCAGCAGCCCTACATGCCAAGAACAGATGCATACTGGTAAGTAGCATATTCAGTTCGAGGCATGTGGGCTGCTGAATTCATATCTGTGCATAGAATACATAGCAGTACCTCCCATTAGCGGCGGCTACCAGTGCCATCTGCAGCGGTCTGAAAAAGAGTTTTGAGAACAGCCTGTCCTACAGCTGCCTGCTGTTTTGAGTGTACATCTACACAATAGTGTTTGGTAAATGTATGTATAGTGGACCATGTGGCTGCTCTACATATATCATGTAAAGGAATGTTTCCCAGGAAAGCCATGGAGGCCCCTAACTTACGTGTTGAGTGGGCTCGTGGGGGAATCGTTAATGTGCGTTTAGCTTTTTGATAGCAAATTTGAATACATTTAACGATCCATCTGGCTATACCTGCTTTGGAGATGGCGTTGCCTTTGTGTTGTGGGGAAAAGGCAACGAAAAGTTGTTTTGTCTTTCTAAAGCTTTTAGTTCTGTCTATATAGTACATGAGGGCTCTTTTGACGTCTAGTGTATGGAGCATTCTTTCAGCGACATTTTGTGGATTCTGAAAGAAAACAGGCAGTTCAATCGTTTGATTCATGTGGAACTGCGATATTACTTTAGGCATGAATTTGGGGTTGGTACGTAGTACGACCCTGTTTGCGTGAACCTGTATGAATGGCTCTTGAATGGTTAGTGCCTGGAGTTCACTAACTCTTCTCAACTAAGTGATTGCCACTAGGAAAGCTACTTTCCAGGTGAGGAATTGAATCTCACATGAGTGGAGAGGTTCGAAGGGTGGACCCATCAGTCGGGTGAGGACCAAGTTGAGGTTCCACACTGGTGCTGGTGGGTGTCTTGGGGGAATTACTCGTTTAAGTCCCTCCAAGAAGGCTTTGATGGCAGGCACTCTGAATAAAGAGAGGTGCTGCCTGTTTTGGAGATAGGCTGCTATTGCGGTTAAATGGATACGTATTGAGGTGTATGCCAGGTTGCATCGGTATAGGTGTAAGAGGTAACAGATTATGTTTTGAATGGATGCGTCTAGCGGGTTAATGTCATTGTTATTGCAATAAATGACAAACCTCTTCCATTTGGCTGCATAGCAAGCTCTGGTAGTGGGTCTCCTAGCTTCCTTAATGATCTCCATACAGTCGGGTGGCAGGTTTAGGGAGCCAAACTCTAGGACTTCAGGAGCCAGATCGCCAGGTTCAGCTGTTGCGGATCTGGGTGCTGAATTTGTACATGGTTCTGCGTCAAATGCGCGGGTTTGATCCGCAGCCTTTGATGCGGCACCACGGAAAGTTCCAGAAAGGTGGTGTACCATGGCTGGCGTGCCCATGTTGGAGCAACCAGGATGAGTGTCAGTGAGTGTTGTCGCAGTTTGCGTGCCACCAGCGGTATCAACGGTGCTGGGGGAAAAGCGTACGCAAATCTGCCGGACCAGTTCATCCATATCGCATTGCCCTGCGACTGTGGATGTGGGAACCTGGCGGCAAAGCTTTGGCATTTTGCGTTTTCGCTTGTGGCGAATAGGTCTATCTCTGGATGACCCCACTGTTGGAAGTACGGTTGGAGTACTGACGGGTGTAGCTCCCACTCGTGCATCTGGTGGCTGTGTCTGCTGAGCAGATCCGCAATCTGGTTGTCCTTGCCGGGGAGGTGCTCCGCCATGAGGGATATGTTCCTCTGAATGGCCCACTTCCACATGCTCTGAGCCAGATGAGACAACTGTGGAGAGTGCGTTCCTCCCTGCTTCTGTATGTAGTACATGGCAGTCATGTTGTCCGTCCGGATCAACACGACTTTGTTGCACAAGTGTACTTTGAATGCCTTCATGGCGAGGAAGATAGCCATCAGTTCCAGAACGTTGATGTGCATCTTCTTTTGTTGTGTCGTCCATAGTCCCTGCACTGTGTAAGTGAGTACATGAGCTCCCCAACCCTGGAGAGAGGCGTCCGCTGTCAGTATTATTTGTGGAATAGGCTCTTGGAATGCAGAGAGTTGTATGCCCGACCGCTCACCAACACTAGGTTTTTTAATTGCCCGTGAGCCTGATTCCATTGACGTGCCAAGCACTCCTGAAGCGGGCGCATATGTAGTCTCGCGTGCGGGACTATGAAAATGCAGGAGGCCATCATGCCTATCAACTGCATGAACACTCGCGCAGGAAGGGAGTGTTGGGGTTTGAACTTTGAGATCAGCATTTGCATGCTGTTGATCCTCACCAAATTTGGCTGAGCTGTGGCTGCCAGAGTGTCTATGGTCGCACCTAGGTACTGTTGTACGTGTGCGGGTTGGAGATGTGATTTTGGGTAATTTAGTGAGAATCCCAGACTGTGAAGAAGGTGAATGGTGCGGGACATGTGGCTGGCACATTGCTGGGCTGACTTTGCCTGAACAAGCCAGTCGTCCAGGTAAGGGTAGACGTGAATGTGTTGCCTCCGTAGATGTGCAGCCACAGTAGCTAGGCACTTTGTGAAAACTCTGGGTGCTGTTGTCACGCCGAAGGGAAGGACTTTGAATTGGTAGTGCTGCCCCTGAATAGTGAACCTGAGATATTTTCTGTGTGACGGGTGTATGGGTATGTGGAAATACGCATCTTTGAGGTCTAGCGTGGCTAGGAAGTCTCCCTGTCTGAGCAGCGGGAGAACCTGCTGTAGGGTGAGCATGTGGAAATGCTCTGAGAGAATGTAGTGGTTGAGGGGTCTCGGGTCTAGTATAGGTCTGAGTGACCCGTCCTTTTTTGGTATTAAGAAGTACAGAGAGTACACCCCTGTCCCCTGCTGGTGGACGGGCACGACCTCTATTGCGCCTTTTTGCAGCATACTTAGCACTTCCTGCTGTAATAATGCTAAGTGCTCTGAGGACATAGGACGGTGCTTTGGCGGTATTGTGGGTGGAGTGGAGGTTAATTCGAGGCAGTAACCGTGTTGGATAACATCTTTGACCCACCTGTCCGTGGTGATGGTATTCCACGTGGACCCTAACCGCTGGAGTCTTCCCCCGACAGGTGTTATGTGGTCGGGGGGAAGGGAGAGGGCGTCAATGTTTGTTTTTGGGGGAGGACCTGGTATTGCCGTAACCGCGTCCTCTGCCCTTTGTACTGGAGCCACGATATCCACCTCGGGTGTTTTTATCGTAGGTACTTTGTGTGCCTCCTTTATTGTAGGTTTGCTGTGACCCCTGTCCTCTACCCGCTCCTCTATTTCCGGGGCGACGAATGGAGCCACTACGAAATGTCTGCGTTTGCAGAGCCCCCATTGACTTTGCAGTGTCTGTGTCTTTTTTTATCTTTTCTAGGGTGGTGTCAACCTCTGGTCCGAATAAGTAGTTGGGGTTGACCGGCTGATTGAGGATGTTATTTTGAACCTCAGGTTTGAATCCGGAGATTCGTAACCAGGCGTGTCGTCGTAGCAGGACGCTGGTGTTTAGTGCTCTCGCAGCTGTGTCGGCGGCATCCAATGCACATTTAATGGATGCGTTTGCGAGAAGTTGTCCCTCCCTGATGAGGAGCTCCGCTGCCTCTTTGTACTCGTCTGGTAGATGTTGGAGTAGGGTCTCTAACGTGTCATAGTGGGAGCGATCGTAGCGAGCTAGGAGCGCCTGTGTATTGGCAATGCGCCATATGTTTGCCGCCTGGGCTGCAATTCTTTTGCCGGAGGTCTTTAGCACCTTGGACTCTTTGTCCGGGGGAGGAGCATCACCAGTTGTCTGCGAGTGTGCCCGTTTGCGAGCATTAGCAACTACGATGGAGTTCAGAGGTAACTGGCCTCTAATGTACGTAGGGTCCCCAGGTGCCGGCTTGTGTTTTTTCTCGATCCTGGGGTTTATTACCCGTGCCCTGGTGGTTTCTTTGAAAATGTCCTTTGCTGGCTTGAGGACACCTTTCAACATGGGCAGAGTCTTTACAGTCCTCTCTGAGGATGCGAAAGTGTCCACCAAGAAATCGTCCTCGATTGTGTCCGAGTGGAGTTGCACTCCATGATTGGCTGCTGCACGTTCAATGAGGGCGTTGAATGCAGCAGTGTCCTCTGTGGGAGACGTTTTTGCGCCATAAAGCTGCGTGTCCTGTGTATCCATAGCGGCACCTGGGTCTACAGGGTCATCCCAAGCGTGATCAGGGTCCTGCTGGCCTTCAGGGTCCATATCCCTGGGGTAGGTGGTGTCGTCACCCATGTAGTCCTCTATAGCGACCGTGTCGGAGTGCGTCGGAGAGAAGGACTGTGGATCTGGGTAAGAGGTGTGGAGGCGTTGATAAAGAACTGGTTCCGATTCCGCCGGCAGTTTTTGCTTTAGCGGGATCCTGTAAGAGTCCAAAGCCTGCTCGGAAGTGATCTTCCGCTTTCGGAGCATGAGCCTGCCGGTGTCGGCGTCGATGAAGTGGGACGGTGATGTCCCAGTAGGAGAGTGTTCAGAAGATGGGGACCTTGTCTGTGTGACACGTGTTCTGATCTCGAATAGTTTCGGCGCCGTGGATGGCGGCAAACCAAAGGTGATGTTGGTTGGTGCCGAAGGTGCCTTTTGAACCATTTTCGGCTCGGAGCACAACGTGGCCTGGAGGGCTGCCTTTTCTCTGATGCGTTGCAAGGACGCTGCAACTTGTCGCACCTGGAACGCTGACGGTTCTTTGGCGCCGAGTGGTTCTGTAGAGGCAGGTGTGGACTTCTTTGGAGCCACAGGGTCATCGAGTCGAGTCATCGAGTCGAGGAGAGGTAGTGGCTGTCGACGGCGTCGATGATTGGACCGTAGTCGCTGCTTTCGAGGTGGATTGCGATACAGCGGGCATTTTAACCTTGGTGGTCGGTGCCGATTGTTTCGGTGCTGAGGGCCGAGGCGCTTTGGCGGTACCGATGGCCTTTCTCTTTGGGTCGGCGCCGACATCGGCTGCAGCGAGTTCGGCACCGAAGTCCCTTTTGGTGCGGTCGGAGCCGACGGTTTTGGCTGGCGTCGAAGGTGTGGTGGTCCTCGAGCCGACCAGTGTTAGTTTCACTTTCGGTTTCTGTTGAACCGGTGCGACGATTGGTTTCGGTTTCGTGGAAGGGAAACCAGTCTTTTTGGGTAATAATGGCTCTCGCTGGATGTCCGAGGCCGGGCCAGAGGGCGGGGCCGAAGAACTGCGGGATTGATCTTGGGTAAGGCCCGAAGGCGATCCCTCGACCGGAGCCGTAGACTGACGCACTGGGATATCCTCCGTTTGGACGGGTAGGCCCTGCTCGTCACCAGAGCTACCTTCTTCGGCCCCTAAGGCCTCATCGTAGTCTCCTACCTCATCGTCGGCTTCTTCCCTGTGAAAAAGCTCTTCATCTACGTCTTCCGATCTGGAACCGTGTTCGGAAGCGGGGCTGGAGGGTACGTTTTCCACGCTTTCAACATCTTCGTCCTCGGTGCTGAAGATGTTGGTCGGGGCCGGTGCCGCTTGCTGCGCTTCAAGTCTCGCGGCTCGACGATTCCGGAGAGTCTTCTTGGATCTGAATCGGGCACAGGCCATACATTTCGATTCGTCGTGATCCGGTGAGAGGCATTTGTTGCACACCGGGTGGACGTCGATATGTGGATATTTCGCGTGGCAAACAGGACACCGCTTGAATGGGGTCCTCGATTCCATCGTCGATGTAGGGTCGATGTTCGGATATCATGGATCCGAAAAAGTTGTTAAAGTCGCTAAACTAGCAAGTAAACTGTCGATACCGATCGGGAACAGTACCGACGAAAACTAAAGGCCTTTTGGCCTGAAAACTAAATTTTCCTAACTTGAGTCAAGATAAGCACATCCGAACCCAATGGCGGAAAAAACCAATCTGAGGATGGAGAGGATGCCCATGCGCACTGTGGTCCAGGGGAGGAGTCACCTATCTCAGGATACTTCGAAGACTCTTCCAGGACAACAACGTGCAAACATCCGGACCCAACACTAGGCGGCGATCTATGCACAGATATGAATTCAGCAGCCCACATGCCTTGAACACAATACTTTTGCAACAATGTCCTACAGACGGATGAGACCAAAGTTGAGCTGCTTGGTTCTAATGCACAAGAACATGTTTCAGTGAAGCATCTCTTAGACTCGGGGTGGAAGCCACTCTTGGACCCGAGTCTAAGAGATCCTAACTGTCTGCTCCTAAATCCAAGCCACCTCTTAATGAAAGCCACTTAGCCGAAAAATGCCTGCCCAGCTAGAGGCAATATCTAATTATGGCAGGCTGCCCTTGGCTGATCACCACTGTGGTGCTGTTCGTATCGGTTAGTGCCTTATTTTTTTCATATTTGCTGTGCACATTCATGCATACTGTAAATGCTCTGCATGTTAACTTGATTAAGGAACCTAATTCCACAACAGCACTTGGTCATAGGGAGAACCACACTTTATTTCATTTCAATGCATTACTGAATAATCGATTTGTGACACTGAAAGAGACGTCTGCAACACGGCTTTCCACAAGAACAACAAAATGTGTTCTCTGAAGAGTAAAGCACTTCTGATGCCAGGAAGTGAAGGAAGACTCGCTCACCCGCCTGGCTGCTGGCACTCCTGAGCTCCTTATCATCCTGGTGATCCAAGCAAATAGACTCCTCCTCCTCTTCCTTAATGTAAACGGGGGTAATCTCATGCCCTAGTGCAAGGAGAAAACAGAAACATGAAGATGTATGGTCTCACTGAGCCGCTCAGTATGGAGACAACTATAGAACGAAGAGAGCTGACAGGAGCTTTTTTATTTCTATCTAAAGGTCTTATGAAGAGGTCCCCAGACCGGGCCAAGATCTGGTCTACCAAAGGCACTGAGAAGCTGATCACTGTGTACATATCGAAGGGTTGTGTTGAGAACTTCAAGGTCCTAACAGAGTTGCACACTTTGTACATACATGACTATGCAAGAATCACACTAGAAGAACTGTGGCTATCAAAGAGCTGTGTGCTTGTGGGGGAGGGTTCAAGGCTCCTGGAGAGCCCATCACCTTGCACATGTCTCTGAGATGGTCATGTCAGGAACTTCAAGGTACCCGGGAGCCAATCACCCTGCACATGTCTCTGAGATGGTCATGTCAGGAACTTCAAGGTACCCGGGAGCCAATCACCTAGTACATGTCTCTGAGATGGTCATGTCAGGAGCTTCAAGGTACCGGGGGAGCCAATCACCTAGTACATGTCTCTGAGATGGTCATGTCAGAAGCTTCAAGGTACCGGGGAGCCAATCACCTTGCACATGTCCATAAAAGTCCTTTTAAAGAGCGAAAGAGGCGTGGAAGTAGGTACAATCACACACTAAGCATGCAGTAATACATCTGGAAGAGATATTTATCCTGCTGCGCTTGCTATTAATAGGCATTAACAAACAATGGATCACTTACTCATGTAGCTCACGATCGGAGTTACTCAGACCTACCTTGTCATCGTGGAAAGGAGTTGTTTAGTGGCGCCTACTGCCAGAACCACACCAATGTAGAAGCAAAGATGACTTGTTGAACAAGGGTGAGACTGTGACTAATGCAAGTACAGTATCAACAGAGAGGCCGATTGAAAGGGATCACGGGGCAGCTAATGTCAGCTCTGTTCCACTACAGGAGAAATAACCATCTGAAAAGGATCAATCCAGCCTCAATCCATGGGTGAGACTGTGACTAATGCAAGTACAGTATCAACAGAGAGGCCGATTGAAAGGGATCACGGGGCAGCTAATGTCAGCACTGTTCCACCACAGGAGAAATAACCATCTGAAACGGATCAATCCAGCCTCAATCCATGGGTGAGACTGTGACTAATGCAAGTACAGTATCAACAGAGAGGCCGATTGAAAGGGATCACGTGGCAGCTAATGTCAGCTCTGTTCCACTACAGGAGAAATAACCATCTGAAAAGGATCAATCCAGCCTCAATCCATGCACTGAAAGCTGTTAGTAGCGTCTGAAAATAAACTCACCGAAACTGAGGTCAGTGCTGCTTTCAACTTCCATCCAATGACGATCCACGAACACTGAAATGGGCTCTTCGTCTCTCTTTGGACACGTGTTGTTCTTGAGAGAAAGATTTGCTGGGGAACAAGGTGTGCTATGTTAACAAATATGGGTCACTTGGACAGCGTCAATTACACTAACTCAGACCAAAGTACAATTAGGCCGATATATTTTAAGGACAGAGGCCCTTGAGGTTGGAGCCAACCAAAGTAATAAGTCATAATCTCATGAACTCTTGGACCCGAGTCTAAGAGATCCTAACTGTCTGCTCCTAAATCCAAGCCACCACTTAATGAAAGCCTAAGACCACCACTAAGCTAGCACTAGCCCCCTTAGGATAAAACAACCAATAGCCTAAAGAGCAGTCCCACAGCATTCCACTGAGCGCAGAGTCGGACTCGCGCCTGCGGCTCCAGGACAACAAGCAATCCTTTTTACAAGGATTGCCCAGTTGCACCCATGTTCCCTGATCCCACAGAACTAGCCTAAAAGGATCCTGTCTAGTTTAACTGTCCTTAAAACTATTTCAATTAAAATTTTTAAAAAATTAAATAGTAATTGAAAGCATATACCATGCCAAATATCTGCTTCAGCAACAACACTCCTCCAATAACTATGAAACCCCTAAGTACGGAGGCAACGGGTTTGATTCGTTTGCGGATGATACACAAGTTATCTACAGTAGACGGAGTCAGCACTTTTTATGCCAATGAGTAACTAAAATTCCTCAATTTGGTCAGGAGAGAAATATGAAATAATCTCCTTAATTAAGAATTCTAGGACATTTTGGAAAGGTCACCTATGCACCGCCGAAAGTGGGAGCAAACAAAATGTCCAATGGCTGAAACTTTTCTTGTGGAAAGTTTGTATATTTCCAGATTTGCATATGCGAATCTTTACAATGTCACAAAGAAATCCAGTGTCATGAAGGGATATTCCAGCATTCAATGCTGGAGCACATTTGGGGTGCTGTACTAATAACACACAGTCTGGCACCGGAGTCACTGTACGTGTGCATTTTGTCACATGCTATTAGTGACGTTGATTGCACCCCGGGGTGTATTCTTCTGTCTGCTTTGCCCCTTCTACCCTCCATGTCTCACGTCCTCTTTTCCTCGTATTGGTGTACGTGCTTCCTTCTCACTCAGACGGCATGCTTGTTTCTCCCCAGGGTGGTTCTGTTTCCACACTGATACGGTTCTGCGTATCTTTCTATTACCAACGGTAGTTCTTCACTGCATATGTATATATATGTATCTCCCTCTCGCAGTCTCTCTTTTCTCATATAGGTGTTTGTGCTTCCTTCTCACTCAGACGGCATGCTTGTTTCTCCCCAGAGTGGTTCTGTTTCCACACTGATACGGTTCTGCGTATCTTTCTATTACCAACGGTGGTTCTTCTCTGCATATGAATATATATGTATCTCCCTCTCGCAGTCTCTTTCTCTCGATATCTTTCAGGTCGCTCTTCTTCTGGATTAGTTGACTCTTTCCTGGATGACTCCCTGTTTCCCCCATGCTGGATCCAATATATCTTCCTGTTAGACCTCACCTCCTTGGCGTGGTATTCCCTCAAACCTTTTGCATTCAGTCCTGTTTTGGCTTTAGGACTGTGTGCACTTTATCACTGCTAACCAGCGCTAAAGGAAAATTGGACTACAACCAATCGGCACATTTAATTTACTTGTAAGTCCCTAGTAAAGTGGCACTACATGTACCTGGGGCCTGTAAATTAAATGTTACTAGTGGGCCTGCAGCAGTTATTGTACCACCAAATAAAGTAGCATTTTAAACGTGTCTCAGGCCTGCCATTGCAGCCAGTAATGCTGTTTAAATCTCTCCTTTGGCCTGGCAAAGTAAACCTTTTGTCAGGCCTAAACTGATCTTTTTAACACTTATATGTATAGTATAAGTATAAGTATAAAAGAAGCTTATAAAGCGCTCGAATACCAGAGGGTGTCTTGGCGCTGTAGTGTGAGTGGTCAGCAGGAGGCGAGTTATTATTGGGCCTGGAATAAGCGATGTTTCAACATTTTTCTAAAGAGGGTATAACTAGGTTGGAGTCGCATCTCCACAGGCAAATGGTTCCATAGTCTGGCCTCACACGTGCCAAAGGAGCGACCGCCCCATCTCGCTAGTTTAAATCTAGAGGTTCAAATGAGGCCCAGGTTGGCTGACCGCAAAGCACGGGACGGGATGTAGGGTCTAAACCTGTCGCTTCCATCATTAGCACCACCCCCAAAACGGGCCCGGTGAACCAGACAGAGTGCCTTGAACTCGATTCTCTGTTGGACCGGGAGCCAGTGAAGAGATTTCCCGCCCGCCGAGGTGGGGCAACCCCTGGGCAGGTTCAGGATCACCCGAACCGCGGCGTTCAAGGACTGGATTTTTCCAACCTGGAACTTGTCCATCCCCAGGAACATGGCATTACAGTAATCCAATCTGGACAAAAATAAAGTGGCCATGACAGTTTTCTGAAGCGCCAGCGGGATGTATGGGAAAATGTTTCGCAGAGTTTTTAACAGAAAGAAACATGATGAAGTTAGGCTGTTAAGCTGGGCTGACACATCCAGTTTTTCGTCAAAGGTCACCCCCAAGTTCCTCACCTTCGTGACCGGGCGGGGACATTGCCCTGCCTCCGAAGGCCACCAGAGAGTGTTCCAGATTGAGGGACCTTTCCTGAACTCCATCACTTCAGTCTTTTCAGTGTTAATCTTTAAAAAGCTCAATCGCATCCAATCCATCACATCACCAACAAGTCAGGCATGGAATTTGGCCGCTATATGATCAGGGTGGTCCACAACTGATATCACTAGCTGTGAATCATCAGCATAGGACACCAGCATAAAACCATGTCTCCTGACCAGACTGGCCAGTGGTCTGACATAGATGTTGAAAAGGGTCGGAGAAAGGGCAGACCCTTGTGGAACGCCGCACGGTAGAACGAAATTAGCCGAGTGTAGGCCGGCCCATTGTAAACTTTGTCTTCGATCATCCAAAAAGGATGAGAGAAGGGCCAGAGCCCGGTCCACAATCCCAACCTCCCTCAAACGCTGCATCAGCATCGCATGATTAACGGTATCGAACGCAGCGGACAGGTCCAGGAGGACGAGAATAGCTCTCCCCCCTCCATCCACTGTAGCTCGAATACCCTCAGCTGCGGTTATAAGAGCCGATTCTGTGGAGTGTCTGGGTCGGAAGCCAAGCTGAGACCTGTCCAGCAGGGCATTCTTATCAAGATACTCCATCAAGGTCTGGTTTATAGCCTTCTCGGTGACTTTGGCCGCCAGAGGGAGACCGGAGATGGGGCGATAGCTTTTAAATTCAGAGGGATCCAGCGAGGCCTTTTTGAGAAGGGGTTTAACACTCACCGTTTTCCATGTGGCTGGATATGGTCCAGCTGCTAGTACCTGATTGATCAGGACCGTGAGACTAGGAATAATCTTATCAGCCACCAGGTGCATAATATGGGGGGGGCAGGGGTCTGAGACGGCCCCAGACTTTATGGAGCCTAATAATGTCAAAACTTGACCTCGAGATAACGGGTCAATAGTTGAAAAACTGCAGGTAGATATCTCCTGTGAGGAAGTTTTAGGTGCCGCTGAATTTAACAATTCGTCATAGATGGTGGTTACCTTCTTCTGAAAGAAAGACAGCCAGCTGATCACAGAAGGACTGATCCGGGCTGAACCGATTGGTCTGCTGGGGATTCGCCAGGAGGGATACAGTTTTAAAAAGTTCTCTGGTGGAATTCCCTGCCTCCGAGATTTTCTGGGAAAAATAGTCCTTCTTGGCTATCCGTATGGCCTGCTTATAATTATGCAAAACCTGGTTATAAGCTTGCCTACAGACCCCATTGTTGTCCACTCTCCAGAGCCGTTCCCGCCGTCTGCATTCCACCTTAAGAAGTTTAAGCTCCGGACCATACCAAGGAACACCAGGAGGACGCCTGATCCGGGTGGCTATCTGGAGGGGGCGACCTGATTGACTGCATTAGTAATCCAATCGGTAAACTGGGCGACAGCCATCTCATTATTAGTATCAAGGGTGGGGGGGGGGGGGGGGGGTTACCCAGCGCCTCGGTGAGGGATGAGTATGTGACCTTACTCCATCTCCTGAACATAATCGTGGTGGGTCTTTGAGGGCCCCTACCCTAAAGAACACCACCCGGTGATCGATCCACGGGAGGGATTCGGCCCTAAATGTCAGGCAGAAAGGCTCATAGGGCAGGGAGCATTGTATTTAAAAAGTAGGACTTGTGTGTTTAAGTTTTACATGACCTGGCAGTGGACACGCCTAAAGTCGTTTTTCACTGTTGTACCGGTCATCTTATTACATGTAGTAAGTAATAACTGTGGATTGAGAGAAGATCGAGATATGCCGTTTACACTCAAATCAATTGTAATTTAAAACCTTATTTAATAGTGGCCAGGTTTTAGAACATTGGCATTTCCTTATCCCAGCCAACTGTACCTTTCAGCCAGTGTCCTGAGTCCCATGAATGTGAGTGGCTCGGCTTATAAGTGGATGGGCCACCCTGGCAGGATGATTGCACTTCAGAGGACACACACAGACACATGCACCTGACACCAGGCCTGCCCTGCCTTTTGTCACCCTCAGGACAGTTTGGAGCCTTGTAGTCCCCATCGCACAAACAATGGCAGCAGGTATAAATTCTGGACTTCCAGAGTCACTCTTCAAAACACTCTGTGGATGTCACAAAAGAAGGACTGTCCTGCTATCAGAGGTCTTCCCTGCTGCTTGCTGCCTGCCCTGCTGTCTGAGAAGAAAGACTGGACCGGTTAACTTCATCCCAGGCTCCCCAGACGGACTCCAAGGGTCAGTTGGCTGACCTCCTGTGTGATCTACAAGGACACAACAAGCTCTTCACGCCAGACTCAGAAGTTACCTCTTCAGTAGGACTGATCTGGTCCCTGTATCTGAGCTGCGCTCCACCCCCCTCTGCCTCAACTTGTGACTTTCTCCCGCTCTAGCGCCACCAAATGAGCGTGAGCGGCGCTTTGTGCATTTAGGAGTCATTTTCACCTAAAACTCCCAAAATGAACATCTCCGGTTCTACTGATTGGATGGTTGTCATTCTGGTATCATTTTATTCAATACAATGTGCTCTATGGCTCTAAATTGGTTTGGGGTCTCTCCTGTGCTGTGTTTTCACTTTAATGCTGTTTGTGATCCGCATAAATACTTTACACGTTGCCTGTAAGTTTGCTCTATGGTTCTAAGTTGGTTTGGTGTCTCCTGTGCTGTGTTTTCACTTTAATGCGGTTTGTGATCTGCATAAATACTTTACACGTTGCCTGTAAGTTTGCTCTATGGCTCTAAGTTGGTTTGGGGTCTCTCCTGTGCTGTGTTTTCACTTTAATGCTGTTTGTGATCTGCATAAATACTTTACACGTTGCCTGTAAGTCAAGCCTGGCTGCTTTCATGCCACGCTACCAGAGGGTTAAGCACGGGTTAATTTAGTGACTTTGGTGGTTCCCCCTGACAAGGAGTGTGGTTGTTGCCTGAATGGGGCTTCCACCCCTCAACCAATACCCCCATTTCTTGCACTTCCTCTTCTGTTCTAGTTTCACTACAACACTCCCTTGAGCATCCTTCTCTCTGACCAGAGCTATTCTCACATTTGATACTCTTATTTTCTGTCTTTCACATCCCACTCATACATACAGCTCCCCTCTTTCTAACTCTCTTGTCCCGCACCTGGATGCATTTTGGGTTCTGTGTGGTATCTCACACTATCTCATCTGGGTGCCGCCCTCATTTCTTTCCTCCATATGCTTCTTCTGGGTTTTTTGTTTTCTCCATCACTTTTACTTTCCTTAACATTCCTGTCTTTTTGCTTAAGTAGGTCAAACCTTTTCTCATAGCTGTATTTCTATATGGGGCAACACTAATCGCTTAATCTGGGGGTGTCACTGAGTATTGCTCTCTCACTGTCCCTCACTCCCATGGTCTCTAGACTATGGCTGGTTCCTCGTTTCGAAGTCTCCCAGGTATTTTTCCTTTTATACTTTTAATGTTTTGTTTGTTTCCTACCATCGTGCAATTTATTCACTCATTGATACCTTGCCCTCGTTTCACAGCTTATATCTTTGTGTCCAATTCTTTAGGGGCCCAATCAACGACTCTTGCTTAAATTGCTCTCCATTTCTTTACAAGATAAGATATAGCATTCTTTCTTCACTTTCTTGCTGTCTTCTTACCTTCCCCACTGACTAGCCTTTATGCGTCATTCCCATTGTTAATAAGTCCTTTCTTTTCATTTTTAGAAGGTACTTCAAGATAAAAGGACGTTTTTGGTATGCAAGAATAACAGAGCGGAATTGTGGATGATAAAGATTGATTCAGGGGACTACCAGACGGCAGTTTCTTCCTGTGTCACCAATGCGATGTCTCTTGCCCATCCCCATCGCAGGTCTAAGCCTTAGTGCTACTGCAGCAAGCAATTCTAAGTGTGTCTGCGATATAATATATATGACTGTATTTCTTCTGTTCCTGTCCCCAAAACTGCATCAATCTGCACTTCCAACCATGAGACATTGGAAGTTATGCCCAAGTCTGCAGCCAGCTAGCAGCTACCACACTCTTCACTCAAGAGAAATGTATACCATGGCTTCTCTCAGACTCCTGGGTGTCCGTAGAATGCAGCTCTTGCTTTTCTTTGGTTGTTAATGAAGAGACTGTGGTGGCGATAAGAGGACCTGTCAAGAATAAGAAAACAGACATTAATGGAGATCGAGGCACAAGAGAAGTCAACTATGCAAAGGGAGCAAGGCTAAAAACAGAAGGGGTTCACGTCTAATGAAGGATCCCAATAAAACCCTCTTGTATTTAAACTTGTGATACTCAGGTCATAACTAAGAGTTAAGGGTTTAGTTTCGGCCTGGGCGGTCACCTCATCATCGGGTGTAGGTGTGTGATGTTGTACACACTAATGAAGAGTAGAAAGTTCCTTCCTCCACCACCTCCTAGAAACCACACTTTGGACTGAGATGTTCAACTGTAGTTGGAAGGAGACCTTGTGATGAAACATGGTGCTGTAAGTCGCTGAGGGTTTGACGATGTTTTACTGAGTACGTAAAACAATACAGAATGAGTACGTAAAACAATACAGACAGTAGGGCAGAGAGATACATATAACTCAAACAGTGGTGCAGAGAAAAGAAGTAGAGTAGTCGTAAATTTGAACAAATACATTTAAAGTGCACAAAAGCACTTTAAAAAAATGAAGCAGCTCAATAGCAAATGGCAACTACCAGGTCCTCCAAAAACTAAATATTAAATAAAGATGTTTTTTGAAGGACCGCAAAGGAAGGGATGAGGTGTAAGGGATAGCATCTGAGGAACCGATGGGGATGAAGTGAACTCATGTGGGGCAGCAACAAAGAATGTATGGAGGAGCAAAAAGAGGAGGCAGAGGCAGAAAGAGAGATACAAATGAAATTAAAAGCAGAAAAGGCGGGAACAGTGTGCGGAGACAGTGGAGGAAGGAGCAAAAACGGGGTGTGTGGAGGCTGCATTAGAGTGAAAAATTAGTACAGAGGGAGAGATCAAGGAAGAGCATGCACTCTCATGAAGTGCTGAAAGAAGAAAAGAAAAGTAAAGCTGTGATACCTAGCAGCAGCTTCTACATGAGACCGTCCTTGAACATTATCCTTCCGATGCAACCGCCGACCCAGCTGTGATATCTAGCAGCAGCTTCGACATAAGACCCTCCTTGAACATAATCCTTCCGATGCAACCCCCGACCCAGCTGTGATATCTAGCAGCAGCTTCGACATGAGACCCTCCTTGAACATTATCCTTCCGATGCAACCCCCGTCCCAGCTGTGATACCTAGCAGCAGCTTCTACATAAGACCCTCCTTGAACATTATCCTTCCGATGCAACCCCCGCCCCAGCTGTGATACCTAGCAGCAGCTTCTACATAAGACCCTCCTTGAACATTATCCTTCCGATGCAACCCCCGCCCCAGCTGTGATACCTAGCAGCAGCTTCTACATAAGACCCTCCTTGAACATTATCCTTCCGATGCAACCCCCGCCCGGCGGTGATACCTAGCAGCAGCTTCTACACAAGACCCTCCTTGAACATTATCCTTCCGATGCAACCCCCGCCCCAGCTGCGATACCTAGCAGCAGCTTAGACATTAAGACCCTCCTTGAACATGATCCTTCCGATGCAACCCCTGCCCCAGCTGTGATACCTAGCAGCAGCTTAGACATCAAGACCCTCCTTGAACATTATCCTTCCGATGCAACCCCCGCCCCAGCTGTGATACCTAGCAGCAGCTTCTACATAAGACCCTCCTTGAACATGATCCTTCCGATGCAACCCCTGCCCCAGCTGTGATACCTAGCAGCAGCTTAGACATTAAGACCCTCCTTGAACATTATCCTTCCGATGCAACCCCTGCCCCAGCTGTGATACCTAGCAGCAGCTTAGACATTAAGCCCCTCCTTGAACATTATCCTTCCGATGCAACCCCCGCCCCGGCGGTGATACCTAGCAGCAGCTTCTACATAAGACCCTCCTTGAACATTATCCTCTGATACAACCCCGTCCCATCTGTGATATCTAGGAGCAGCTTCGACATAACAGGAAGAAGTGGCGCAGCTCCATGAATTACAAACAGACTTGTTTCTGACTCTATATGAAGTTCCTATGAGTATTGCGTCCACAGCAATTACAGCACGTGCCACCAGGGTCCCCTCAAGGCAAGGAAGATACTTCGTTCTCTAACCCAGCAACTAAGAACTTGCGTTACAAATCTGAAATAACAAGCGAGTCTGGTCACAGACTCTATTTCCACTTGCAAAGGACTGGCTTCATAACATTACCCAGAGCAATCAATGCCTGGTGGATTTCCTTCATCACGTTTCGGTACAATTCTCTCTGCCATTCCTGTAGAAGTTTCCACTCCTCATTAGAGAAACAGGCAAAGGAGTCTTGGATGGTGATCTGCACCTGCAACAGACAAGTTCACATTACACTGAGCCATTCAAGACAGTGACATACAGCATACATTTAGTAAGTAAACACTGCTTCCATTGTACCCGGCCACTCACCCCCCTCTCTTTTGTTTCCCATAAACAGAAATCTGTAAAGGATGGTTATAAATAAGGCTTGTTACTGAAGCAGAAGGGGAAGGAAAGAGCCTCAAACACTGTCCCTGGAACTGCCCTGCTCGTCTCAGCTCTGAAAGCCACAGGAGCCGGGGGCAGTCGTCAGTGCAAAAGACTCTCAAACACTGTCCCTGCAACTGCCCTGCTCGTCTCAGCTCGGAAAGCCACAAGCGCTAGGGGCAGTCGTCAGTGCATTTAAACTAGAGTGGATGTCCGATACCTACCTCCAGCTCACCTCAACCAATATACAGTGGCTATCCAATACCTACCTCACGCTCACCGCAACCAATATATAGTGGATGTCCAATACCTACCTACAACTTATCCCAACCAACATAGAGTGGATGTCTGATACCTACCTCCAGCTCACCCCAACCAGTATAGAGTGGATGTTCCAACACCTACCTCATGCTCACCCCAACCAATAAAGAGTGGATGTCCAATACCTACCTCACGCTTACCCCAACCAATATAGAGTGGATGTATGATACCTACCTCCAGCTCACCCCAACCAGTATAGAGTGGATGTCCAATACCTACCTCCAGCTCACCCCAACCAGTATAGAGTGGATGTTCAATACCTAACTCACGCTCACCCCAACCAATATAGACTGGATGTCCAATACCTACCTCCAGCTCACCCCAACCAGTACAGAGTGGATATCCAATACCTACCTCCAGCTCACCCCAACCAGTATAGAGTGGATGTTCAATACCTACCTCAAGCACACCCCAACCTATATAGAGTGGATGTCTGATACCTACCACCGGCTCACCGCAACCAATATAGAGTGGATGTCCAATACCTACCTCACCCCAACCAGTATAGAGTGGATGTCCAATACCTACCTCACCCCAACCAGTATAGAGTGGATGTCCAATACCTACCTCACCCCAACCAGTATAGAGTGGATGTTCAATACCTACCTCAAGCTCACCCAACCAATAGAAGAATCCCTGTTATTTTCAAGAACACCAAGAAAGACACAGTACAAACCTGACTCAATGGCATGAATATTGATGGCATCGAACCCCCAACTTTCACTGCACGCCAAGTCACTTGGAATAACCCTGACTAAAAAGTTCACCTTCAGGGAACACACTGTCAAAAAAACCAAGCACAGGCATAGCCAAGAGGTCTTGCCTTTGGGACCTTATAAGTGTTTAGCCATGCAGGACATAATCATGCTAATTATTCGGACATTCCCACAATTTCAAGTAAGACATTTTCAATACAATCACTGGGCAAGTGGTGAGTTATCTACGTATGAAAGTATTGCATTTCCTTACATACTCTGAACTCCTCTATCTGTATAAAACCAACAAAAAAGTGTCTAATA
Organism: Triturus cristatus; assembly: GCF_964204655.1. NCBI lineage: Eukaryota > Metazoa > Chordata > Amphibia > Caudata > Salamandridae > Triturus > Triturus cristatus. Next base: position 1,868,169,860 of record NC_140590.1, read on the forward strand.
TAAAAAGTACAAAAATAAGTTTTGACTAATGTAAACAAGCAAAAAGACACACAATTTTAAGCAATAGTAGTTTTTAAGTTTGGAATGCGGTTTGCATTTTATTTTTAAAATAGCTAATAACGTGATGTTTAACATTGTGCTGTAAACTATGTTAAAATTAAAATGTTAGCGGCTAGGTATCCACATTGTTAAATAGCCCTTTAAAAAATACCACAGCTATGTATTTTCCACCCGTTGCTGGTGGTTACTGAGTTACGGTGGAATTCGCTCTGTAGCAATGAGTAACTTGTTTGTAAACCTCAATTGGAAATATGATTCACCAGTACAGAAATGTAGAAATATTTTTTGTCATGGACGTTTGGAGCCTGCCTGGCTTGTGGGAATCAGCGGGGGTAAGAAGAGATTCCAGCAAATTCAAATCAACCTGTCCAATCCTAAAAGGAGCTCACACAAAAGCACAGCATTACACCATGAAGGCTCCATTTTACAAGCACTCTGAAAAGAGCGGGGGGGGGGGGGCGAGAAGATGGAAAGAACAAAGGAATGACCAAAGACGGCATGAGGAAAGGAAGAAGCGGATGAGGGACGGAAGGCAAAAAGGAAGTACGAGGGAAAGAAGGAAGTCAAACGAGGGGAAGGAGTGTGAGAGGAAGGAAAGAGGGTAGGAATGAGGACAGGATTGATGCGGTGTAGGAAGACATGAAGCAAGGAAGAAGCAGGTGAAGGTGACAGAGGAGAAGGGAAAGAAGGAAGCGAAGAAAAAGAGGACAAGAGGAAGGAAAGGAAGGAAGAAAGAGGAAAAAAGACTGGAAGGAATACAGAAAGGAAAAATAACAAGGAAGAAAGCCAAGATGGAAGGGTGTACGAAAGAAAGAAAGAAAAAACAAAAGAAAGAATGAAAGGAAAGATTAGGGAGAAAAAAAGACTAGAAGAAACGAAGGGTGGAAGCTAGAAAGGAAAGAAGAGGGAAAGGAATAAAGGAAAGAAGGGAAAAAGGAAGGACACAGTTTAGACTTTTAAGACATGAAGGTACAAAGAGAAAAAAAACCTTAGCTAGACAGTCTAAGCATAAATAATACCAATCTTTTTGCGTTCCAACTATGGGTTGCCAATTGCATCTATTCTGAACATTTCATCCACAGATACACCGGATCTCAGTTTGCCTTTTAGCGTTTCTTTTAGAAACCGAGGTCAAATGTCTCTCTCACTCACTCGACGCACGCATACATTTCCACAGTTAAGGCAACATTCCGCCTAACTGACCGTAGTTATTGTTGTGCACATGTGAGTGCAAACACTCCCAGTTTTCACTTGTGCTGTGCCGTCTGCCGTGACTCTTCCCTGCACCAACCCTGGCCTGAGCCGAAGCGTAATAAGGGGAGGAACATAAAGAACTTGGTAACTGAGAAGCCACCACGATTGAGAAGTTAATAATAAGAATGTTCTTGCAACCCTTTTTACGGCGATGTGTGTCCAAATCAGTTTTCCACCAAGTAGAGGCGAGATAATTCTCTCCTTCACTGTGATAACTTAAAAATATATGTATTTATTTCTTATTGTGCTCGATACCTCTTTGTAGCCATTTCACAGCGCTAATTAGGGGCAGAGAGAACAAGATTGAGGGTCTACATCCAAAAGTGAAACCAGCCCAAACCATTGCTGTGCCTGACACGCTTCAGCACACACCCCAGGGAAGCAGGCTCTGGGAAACAACTAACATGGGAGGAGGGGTTTATGGCCACATCCTATCAGGCAGAATTCCAGAGTCTCGGGGCTCGAAGGAGGACATCAAAGCAAGCAAATTAGTCTGTTTTATGTTTATTGTAAGAGTGTCTTACAAATCCCTCAACATCGGACCCAAATACCTCAATGAGAGAATATCCTTCCACGTACCCAAGAGGAACCTCCGCTCCGCCGACCTCACCCTGGCAGAGGTCCACCGCATCCGCAGAAACAGAACAGGCGGGAGACCTTCTCCTACATCGCAGCCAGGACCTGGAACAAGCTCCCTGTGAACATCAGACGCTCCCCAACCCTGCACACGTTCAGGAAGGACCTCAAGACCTGGCTCTTCGGCTGATCCAGAGCTGCTTCCCCCCCCCCCCCTCCCCAGCGCCTTGAGACCCTCATGGGTGAGTAGCGCACTTTATAAACCCCTGATTGATTGATTAAGTGTGAGCAGCTGCACACTCCAGAATCCAGCTAGGAGGGCTCGCACCAAGCAAGTAACATGGCAGGAGGGGCGAGGGATGGGAAAAGCACAATGGGGAGTGGGAGGGGCTGCAATGCCTCATGGCTCCACGGAAATCAGGAGCGACATACTGCAAAAAGCAGAACAATGTATAATTAAATTCGAGGGTGGAGAAGGCACAGTTACAAACAGCAAGACTCCTGTTAAACAAGCTTGGAGTGCTGAGGGGATGAGGAAGCGCGTTAGCGGCTGGATGCCGGACTTGCATTTCATTTGAAGGGAGCGTCTATGTAGCCATTCTGAACCTCAAAATTAGCCAAACCAAGCAAAGGAATAGTGCGCCAACATTAAAAAAAAGAGTAAGCATAGATGTAACAGTGGAAGTCCCCAAGGGAGGAAACCAAGCAACGAAAGGAGGGACAAATACAAATAAGTGACCAGTCAAAAACACTTTTACGAAAGGCGCTACAAAGGCAGGCAGCAATGTGCATCCACTTACCCCACAGATTAGATAACAGCATGTTTCGAAGAGACAGCGCATGCGATGCCTAGGTGAGACCTAAAAAGGCCTGGTACCCGCTTTTTCTTCTAAAGAAAGTGAAACTGTTTCTTCCATAAAGCAACTTCAGAACTGCTGTTCAACCCCTCGTACTTGTTCATCTTGATGGTGCTAGCACCTTGCCCCTTGAGCGACGAAACTCCACACTGGTGCCCCTTAAGGGCCTCCTACAGGCCATACGATCACACTGCCCCCATCCTGATGGAACTCCATTGGTTCCACTTGTCACTGTACCGTCTTCAAAACTAGATGCATCTTTTACAAAGTCATCACAACCAGCACCCTGCTCATCTAGCAGACAGGCTCACCGTCTTTGGTGGTCTTCCGACTCAATGACAGGGCACCCTCAGACTTCAGACTTAGAAGTGTAAAAAGAAAGTAGCAGGTTTTTCCATCTATGCACCCAGGATCTGGAACAATATCCCTGTATCCATCAGGAATGCCCATCGCCGCTCCAATTAAGGAAATATTTGTATATGCCCCTCTTTAAAGAACGCGACATCAGAATGCACTAACCAGCTACCTCTTTTATCACTTGCTCACGTTTTGCCTGCCTTTGACATTGTAGAGTGCTCTGTAGCCTTTAGGCTTGGCTAGATATGTGCTATACAAATACCACATACATACACCTAGAGCACGTCTTATTCTAACATGCAATTCAAAAACTTCCTATAGCAACCAGTGAGGGTGACTGGTAAATAAACATGGTGCTCTAGACATCTTTGAATTAGGTAGGAGATACTTTTCTCTGCCCAAAAGCATGTGTATGTCTTGAGAGTAAGAGTTCCCACTGATGTCTGTGTTAAAGCTATGATACTGCTTTGTTTCTCCAAGTAAAGAACTTACAAAAGTGCACAGTGAGCGCAACCCTACAATGCTTTTTACGGCATGTTCTTCAAACTTGACAGAAGTCTGTTGATTGAAAGAACGCCTTTTGACCTGGTGGACACTATTAAGTAGAGACAATAGTAGGGGGGACCTACACACATCACAAAGCACCTGCTTGGGAAGCTTCAGCTTCTAGGAGCAGTAGTCTGTCTCCAATGAGGAAAGGCCTGAATTGTCTATCCTACTATGCAAAAAAGGAGGTTATTGCTCTGAAGCCTGCCAATTAAAAATATTCAGCCTGGCAAGAGTGGTAAAGAAGAGACCAGAGAGAAAAGGCTTAAGACACAAGGCTCTGGAGGCCAGCTGTGGCCCACAACTAGTCAACGAAGACACTCTATTTTCCACAAAGAGAGAAGCAGTGCTGATGAAGAAAATACAGTTCGATCAGGTGAGAGATGTGATGCAGAGGCAGGACTGCGAGAAGATGATGATGAGACAAACTGGGTACCAGGGTAAGTGTGGGGATGGGAGGCTAGAGATTTGAAGCGTAGATGTCTGTTTGTGGTGAACGAAACTGAGGGATTCCCAAGGAAGCCACCATTTCTCTGACAAGAGAAAACAACTCATGTTGTGCATCACCTGTATGCGAAGCCAAATAGGCCCAGTTCCACAAGGCTGTTTGATTGAAGATGCAGAGTGCATCCTACTTTAGACGTGGACAAAGACAAGAGATTAGTAGTAAACTCAGCAAAGTGTTGTTCCTTCCAGAGAGGTCTCACCTGGATTCTCAACACCAGCCCTGTGATTAAGGGCCATGGAGAGATCCAAGGGCATGGCTCAGGCAAAACCTCACAACCACTGCAACTGCCCTTAAAGTCCGTGGCCCCATAAAGTGTGATACTCCCCTTAAATCAAGTAGGGGCTTTAACAACATCTAGCTGTAGGACGTTAGTTATTTCAAAGTGTAGAATAAACAGGGCCAAGTGAACGGGTTCCTCGCCTTCAGGCAAGCGACAAGGTCAAGGCTCTTTACCCCTGTGAATGGGACGTGTCGCTGCATGAGAAAGGGAATTGTTTTACTCATCATACAAGGGACACTTCCAAGTGCGAGCTTCAATAGTGCAAGGAAAGAGGATTTGTCTTTTACTACTAAAAACCAAGGAAGGTAACGTGTTCATTTCTCTACACACCAACAAGCTACCAAGTGACCTGAAGGGAGGAGACAAGGGATGGAAGGATTCTGCTATATACTTGTGGTCAGGGGAGGGAGTGGGGAAACTGAGTGCCCCAAGCCGGCTCCCTGAAAGTCCTGGATAGGGGCGCCCCAGCACTCGCTTTGAGGCACACAAAAGAGGATATTAATCAACCATACTTTATTTTCACACCTAAGGGATAACTCTGGAGAATGAAGTCTGAACCTATATGATTGGTCCAACATGGGTGATATTGGGCTTTCTGAAGCCTGAGGAAATAAGCAATCCGAGGGAGAATGCTGCTGTAAAAACTGGTTAAATAGACTAGTACTGCAGTTAAGTACTAGCTCTGCTGTGTGATGCTTGAACTTATATGATTGGTTTACTTAGAGAGATATCTCTGCTTTCAGAAGCCAGAACAGTTCCGATTTTTGGAAAAGCCCTGCTCTGTAAAGTGTGATATGTACAATCAGAGGGACAGACCTGCTAGTGTTACTTAAGATGAGGAACAGATGCCGATTATTGGGTAAGTACGCATGCACAGTGCCCAGAGCAACAGCTCTGCTGGCCAATGCCCCATTTGTATGACCTGGAAGACTTGTGAGCAGGTGACACCCATCCATGTGAAATGCTCTAGAACAGGTGTCTTCAAGCAGTTGATCGCGAGCTCCCAGTGGCTCACAGACTCCTTCAAAGTAGCTCACAGCCTTCAGTTATTTTTTTCAATAAGCACAGGGTCCCATTTTCCTTTTAAAGATAAGGGAAGGCTGTGTTTATTGTACATTATTAGCATCAGGCTGCAGGTTGCCAGGACTAAAAATGAGCAGTGCTCAGTCAGATGTACGGGTCAGGCTAGGTCACAGAGGTGAAGAACTGAAGCATTGAAATATTTAACACAAATAAAAGTCCCTGTCAAGTCAATATTGGAGTAGAGAACAAAATGATGTTTATGGATGCTCTTAAACGGGAGAAAATGAAAATGAAAAGTTACCTTTAGTATTCTTTCGTTTCAAAGTTTCAAACTGCAGGCCTCTTGCTCCCAGTGGCCAGAAGACGCTGTGCCATATTTATAACCGAAAAATAGTAATTTTTTCTGGGATAAATTTAGAGTGAAGAGAAATATTTCTATTAAACATTGAGTTGTAATGTCTTTCCCCACTTTCAATTCAGCCAGTTACATCTTAATGCTTTATGAAGCATGTTTCTTCACTTTAAAATCCACTAATTTAGATAAATGGTTGTATTTTTTTCAGTTATAAATATGGCACCGTGTCTACAGACCACTGGGTGCCAGATGCCTGGTGTTTCTCAATGTGACACTATGAAATTGGAATACATTTAAATGAGGAGTTTTATGGAATCTACATAAACATAAAGTTAACTCCAGTTTAATTTTCTCCCATTTCAAAATCTCGCCTTTACACACAGCAGGCATCTTGCTTTCAGTGGCCGGTAGACACTGTGCCATATTTATAAGTGAAAACTACAGGTGTTATTTTAAGTGGGGGGAATGCCAAGTGCAGAAAAATAATATGCCCCATATTATGAACCTTTTTGCAGAACATCTTTCTGCACTTTAAACCGCTTACATTAAAAAAACAAAATGGTTGTATGTTTGTGTTATACATGTAACTGTGCCACGGCGAAAGGTATTTTGTGTGCCACAAGTACATACGACACAGGCTCCCAGTCGCCCATATACATTTATCTTCAGGCCTCAAAAAATCATGAACATTTTGCTAGACCTGCAAGTCCAGTAAATTGAATAATCTACTTGACCTAACTGTAATGCACTTGACCCGTAAATTGGTCTCAAATTGTGTGATCATTGACAAATATTTTATTTTAGATTTGCTTTTTTCTTCATTCTCACATTAGTACACCTTCAAATATGTGAGTTCAGCATTCATGCTACACAAAACAAAACTCTTTTGTTTGATTAAACATTTGCTTCATGTGTAATAAAAATCAAGCCCACATATAGAGTACACATGATCCCGGACTACCTCTTCGTTTACTAGTAGCATTTACTAATACATTACCATCAAGGCAGGGACAGGAGTGTTTCTCAGTTCATGTTTAAACACTAACCCTTAATAAATATATTACCAAGGCATGATGTGGTAGCGCACAGTCATTTACAGACAGTAAATTTCCCAAAAATTGTCAAAACCTTTCCACTACCTTGCAGCTTTACTGAAAAAACTATATAGTGTATTAACAATAATCTGTAAAAAAGGGTTTCAGAAACATATTTATCATGTGCACATCATCAAGTAAAGTGTTCTGATTTGTTTTTCATGCTATTAAAATATTTTTTTCATCACACAGAAGTTTAAAAAAAGGGCTTTCACAACTACTGAAATATATTTTGAAATGTTAGTACAATAGACTTATTAGCTATTTAAATGTGTGTTACGAAAAACCTGATACCCTACAACCTTTAATTTACTCTTTGTTCAGCAGGTCTGACATTTCACTTTACAGAATCCTGGAACTTTACAGTCAGAGAAGGAAACGTAATTGTAAGAAGCCGTAAACTGATTTCTGAACTCTGCATCTGAATATAGAGCAAATGTAACAAGATAAAAACAAGATTTAAAGGCATCTTTATTGCTCCTTCCCTTTCCGACTGATCAGAACACCTGTTCTTTGTCAACTCGCCAGAAAGGGCGAGTAGGTCCTAAATATAGGTCGACCCGATAAAACCGGACCGGCCATAGCAAGTGGGCGAATAGATTTTTTGAGGCCTGATCTCATTCACAAAAACATTCATACATCCCCAAAGACAATGCTCTCACTGACACACATGGCAGCCCTGCCATGGAGACCCTAGTCAAAGTATTTTATTCAAACCATACAATTGGCTCTATGGACATTAGGCTTAAAGTCAATAATACTGAGTGTGGGTGTCTGGTAGCAATACGCGAGTTGCTAAGCCTTCAGTAGCTCACAATGATTTTCACTGATCAGGAGTAGCTCTCACTACAGAAAAGGTTGGAGACCTCTGCTCTAGAACATAAACAATTTCCCCAATTTGTATATAGAAAACACAAATTATACAAGAGTGTCTAAATATACCCCAAATTTGATAAAAAATTGAGAAAGTGGCACAAATAAAAAAAATCTAAATATCTGTATACAGACTTGGTGTTCCTAGAAGTAGGGACATATCTCAGGACGTTTCTGCTTTCAGGACGAACTGCCAAATTGTATCCTTTTATGTCTGGCCATGGCCCACTTTTACACTCCAAAATCAGGCCAGCCTATTCTCAGCTCTAAGTAGCGTCATGTCGCCTGTACATATTCAGCATTCCGCCCATCATCTTTTTGTGTTGTTATAGTCACCCCGAGTGGCACGTGTGTGCCCAGACGTGGGTCCATGCTCTCTTTACCATTGGACTCAAGTAGCTTGGCTGATGACGGGTGATACCCCGAAACCAGTCCCAGGATGCTTGTTTCCAGTCCAGGGAGGACCTGGCCTGGCAGTTCGGGCTGGACTGTTCCCATGGGGAGCAGGGTCAAGAGGGATTTGTATATGTCTTGGTCCAAACTTGAATGGTGTGGTGAGAAAAACAATGATGAACTTAGGCCCAGATCTCTGTACTGGGGGTGAATGTTTTACAATGTTCAGCATTCTGCCCATCTTATTTTTGTGTTGTTACAGCCTGTCCATATTCAGTCTCACTTTACACCCAACAGCACTTTGTGCCCCATATCTATCGCAGCTCTGTGTCCCAGGGGTAGCGTGACGCTGACTGAAAGGCAAGCACTGGCAGGTAGGTTCACACCAGATGCAGATCCATTAGGCAGCTCCGCCTATGAAACGGGTCTCTTTCAGTCTTCTTTTCTTTGTTCAATGGTTTAAATAGCTACGAGGTTGTTCCTTTCATTGACTTAAATCTAAATATTGTGTTTGAATTATGAGGGGAAGGTTGACTTCTTGAGTGACCTGAGACAAACACTTTCTTAAAGAATATTTTGGAGGGTTCGGAGTAGGCTGTGAAAAAAGATCTCAAGTCTCACTCATCGCGATGAAGACCCACACATGTGGAGGCAAAAGCTGAGCTCTAATTCATCGAAGGGTGAATGCCACACCTGCTGAGAAGGACTAGAGCTGAACTCTAAATGTTACTCTGCTCAGATCTCTGCTGTGTGAGGAATAGCTTTTGGGAGCTGCTGGGTCTTCAGGAAGCGACCCCGTCCACAGCAGAAGCACACCACGCTTTGGAGAGGAGGTCCCAGGATGTACCCAAGGCGGACATTCTATGCTAAAACTCTGTACATTGCCTTGAAACCCCACCCTATTTCAGTAATGTAGGCTATTCAGCGAAGCCAAACAGCTGTCATGGGGATGCAGTAATCGCCAGGATAGTAGAACCTTTGTCACAGGCAGCGGCAGAGTGGCTTGTGAGTAAAGACATCATCAACCCTGTACACTGCACCAGCTCAAGTTCTGCGGCGCCAGTGAGAAAGACAGCAAAACAGGACAACAGCGAGGCAAACAGAACATTGGTGACGTCAAAGAGGCTGACTGTACCGTCAGGAGCGAGGACGAACTAACGAGTGTGCTGTGAAGCACAGTTACATCAGCGGCAACTGGGCGGGGGGGGAAAAAGAAATGGTGACCTCATTGAAATGCATCCTACCTTCCCAAGGTACAAGGGCCCTGGATGGATTTAGTCCCCACACTGAGCTGTCGCACTGACTGGTCACACAACCAACTGAAAGTGCCATACCACGTGACCCATAGGATTACAGTACAGACCGTGCGAAGTCAAGGATTCAAAGGCACGTCCATCATATAGTACTAAAAGGTCACAAGTACTGGGACTCTGTGTGGGGCCATTTTGATTTTTAAATATGCATATAAATGTTATATACCGATTGGATTTTACAGACACCTAGCATTAGGTGTTACAGGGCATACCAACAAAGACTGAGCTGTGCCAGTTCAAGAGGAGGGCAGTGCATATATATGGAGATAAGTGGAATGCATACATTTCATGTTACGGTAAGACTTTGTCCTCTACTCTGAAGGCACCTGGTCTAATCTCAAGGCTAACTTATTACTGGTGCAGCAGTAATAGCAACAGCCAAGAACATGCCAAGATAAATCGCTAGCCATAAAAAAGGCATACTGACACCAGTCATTAGCACACCCTTTAATGCCTTAAGGAGCGACCAATGGCATATTCTTTACAGGAGGGGTGGTGCACTGCGCACCATCATAGGCTGATTGGATCCGAACGTAGAGGACCACGTCTTCATATAATACAGCTCGTCAACTTTTGCCCTCTGAAGGATTATCTGATGCCAAGTCAACAACAAATTCTGGAGCACCAAAAATGTCTGGAAGAACAACGGAAGTCCCATTTAGGGAAATTTCTATTGCTTGTAGCAATCTCACCAAGCTAGACATTAAAATGACTGACTTACCTACAGTTATGAATTGGGTTCATTCAGATCTGACACCTTGATACAACATAAAAGAGGCTTGAAGACAAAACAAATTAAATACAACAGGCTTCCTGATGAGGGATGAGATGTTTAATTTCTTAAACCAGAAAAAAGGCCCAGAAGGCATAATATCCGAATTTATAGCATACCTGAAAAAGCGGAGAAGGAGATACAATAGGATTTCTAACCAAATGTATTGCATGACTCCTCAATAAACAATTCAAAGACCCACTTGAGTTTCAGAAAGCCCATCAATTAAGCTTAAAGAATGTGAACATTGAAGTAAAGCGTCGGCCAATATTACCGTGCACACTGCGCCACCAGCATACTACAGCCAAATGTCCAGCAACTAGAAAGAAAAATGGCCCGTTTTTGTTAGAAGTTAACGTAAACAATTCTTAGCACTGCGGCCCAGACTACGTCAGTGGCACATCAAATATGACTCGTTGTACCCTGGAGGCACAATCCTTATAATAAAGAGAAGACTAGAGAGTTTACAGAGCCGGGCGACAAGAAGACTTCTCGGAAGCAAGGGATGAATCTGCAACGGATGCTGCTGCAATGCAAGGCTTGTTGCACCCTGCAGGCAAATCTTTACAATGGAGAGAAGGCTGGAGAGTCTACGGAGCCGGATGACCTAGAAGACTTTCCGGAAACACAGGATGATTCTGCAATGGATACTGCTGAAATGCACGACTTGTACCCTGCAGGTACCATCCGTACAATGGACAGAAACCTAGAGAGTTTACAGAGTGGGACAACCTAGAAGACTTCTCAGATGCACAGAATGAATCTGCAACGGATGCTGCTGCAATACATGCCTCACGCACTTCTGAAAATTCACAGGATACATCACTGCTCCACCGATGAAAGGTCACAAAAAACAGAACAGGTCAACTGCAATGACACGGCGAGAAATAGGTGAGGTTTGTCAGCACTAAATAAAAAAAATCCTAGCATTCGCAACAAGAATTATCAATTCTATTAAGGACATTTCTCTTTCTTTGCTTCTTTATTTCAGCAGCCAATTAAATGTAAACTTTCTTTAAACACCACATTTCCCATGACCACCATATAGTCACATGTAACAACCATCGAGCCCACAGCCCTATACAACCTTCAAACTGCAATACGGCTTCCTCTTTCTTTGCTTCAATCTCAGCAAAACAGTTAAACAGTTCAAGACCCTATAACGACAGGATCATCAACAAATTAGAAAACCACAACAGGCCCAACAGGAGCCTGATTTGAAGATCCTGGAACCAAGGAATCCGAAGGTCTCTGTGTGCAACAGTGGGAAGGCGATTATCCCATGATGAACCAAGATACGATTGAAGACCACTCCTCGAGAGTTGGAATTCCGTCACAGAACGAATTGCTTGTCCTCGTTTCCTAGTATAGGAAGTATAATACCAAATCCGGAAACACTGGTCCATATATAAGACATTTACCATGAAATAATCATCAATGTTAGGGAGGAAAAGATATACATCAGACAATTTATTCAAATACATATGTGTGCAAATATACGGGTGGGATAATCCTCACATCCGTGTTTTTAAAATAGAATTGAAAATTCTTGTCACGAAGGCTATAAGTTTTTTATTCTATGTCAAGACCAGAGGCTCCGATTATGCTCGTTTAAAGCTGAGCCACCACCATAGCAACATCCATTATTGGTTTACAGTAAAATGACTTAAACATGGACTCTGACGACCAACCTGCCATCCTTAGGATACCCTCCAAACGAAAACGCTAAGCAAATGATTTTGAAGCCATGGCCCCTCTAGCGGAGTTAGCGCCAAAAACAGAGGTATCAATACCGGCCAATGCATCCCTTTAGCTAAAGTGGCAGATGCCACAGGTCTAAAAGGTTTTTGCAAAGCAATCAACAATTGACCTCTCATATTTGTATGAAACTCTGCGGTACTCACCTCATAAGCCTTCAGACATTGTGCTACGCAAACTTTAGAGTTAAATGAAAAAGCCAGATAAGATACTGACTAGGAATTACATTTAGTCCATCTGGAAACATAAAAGAGAACACTCTCAGGAGAAACAACTTTCCCTGTCAAATATAGACCATGCCAGACACTCGCTTACATGAAATCAGACACAAAAGCATGGCTAACTTGGCTGACAATTGTTTCCTTGATAGATATTTATTATTTGGCCAACATTCCAAGGACCTCAGGACTACGTTATCGTCCCACAAAACAGAGTACTTTGGCTGAGGAAGTTTCACCTTCTAAATACCTCTCAATAATTTACACACAACAGGATGTTCGCCCACGGGTCTACCATGAACTGGCAAATGACACTGCTGCCCTAAAATTGTTAACCGATCGATAAGCCATGCCAGCTGAGGCCAGCGAAGATAAAAGAAATTACGAACAAACTACAATCTGCATCAAGGGGATCTGCACTCCGTTCACAGCACCAATTACACCAGTGGCTCGAAGCTGAAGAATTACTTGTGTGTTACTGAGGACCAGGCTTGTTTGATGCAAGCATTATCCTCCTGCAAAAGGCCTGGGAGACCCCAACTTCACGGAAACTGTCCAAGCCACCAGAGAGAGGTGTTCCGACAGGATCAGTGGATGTGGAAGGCCCACTCGATCCAGTAGGAGTTTCCAAGGGAAAGGGGTCAGAACTGGACAAGCACAGATCTGTTCCAGGACCACCAGAAACCAAGCTTGTGTTCTCCTAAGTGGGGTCACCAAGATCTGTGCTAAAACCCTGGTAATCATCATGAAGGGGGGAAATGCATAACTCGGGAAGGGGGACCAATCTTGAAGAAATGCATCTGTGGCTTGGGTTTGCGGATACAGATGCCAACTGAAAAAAGTCGGAAGTTGACAACTGAGGCGAGATGCAAAAAGATCCACCAAGTATGGTCCTGAACGGTGGAGAAGCGTATGAGAAACTTTTGGGTGAAGTCTCCAGTTGCTGTAGTTCCCCAGAAGGCGAGAATGCCAGTCCGCTATCATATTGTGCTGGCCCGGGAAATACTCTGCCACTACTGATATTAGATCTAAAAGACAAAAGTGCCAAAAATCTGTGGTGATCTACGCCAGCAGGCGCGATTTGGTCCCACCCAACATGTTCACATACCAGACCGCGGAAACATTGTCCATACAAAGGAGAATGCAACAATCAATCTTCTGCAGAGAGAGACTCCCAATTGCAAAAAAACCCACAAGGAGTTCCAAGCAGTTTATATGGAGATTCAATTCCGCTTTGAACCAGCAACCCCCATGGAGATCTGACCACAACATGCCCTCCAACCCCACTGACTGGCATCGGACTCTATTCCCATCTTTGGAGTCGATCCAAATATCACTCTGCCATTCCAGGCATCCATGTGGTCTAACCATCAAGATATTTCAGTCCTGGAATCCTCCCATAGAACAATATTTTCCTGTAAACCCTGGCATGTTTTGGTGTGTTTCCCCTGTTTTTTTGCTTTCTGACTTGCTGGTTTAGTGTCTCTGCGCACTTTCTCACTGCTGTTCAGTGTTAAAGTTGAAGTGCTCTTATTGTAAATTGTGTTATGGATTGATGTTGCAGTGATTGGTATATATGATTTACTAGAAAGTCCCTAGTAAAGTGCACTGAGGGTGCCAGGGCCTGTAAATAAAATGCTGCTAGTGGGCCTGCAGCACTGGTTGTGCCACCCACACAAGCAGCCCTGGAAAGGGTTCTCAGACATGCCACTGCAGTGTCTGCGAGCAGTTTGTAACTGCCATGTCGAGCTGGCAAGTGCACCCACTTGCCAGGCCCTAATCCTCCCTTTTCTTACACGTATGTCACCCCTAAGGTAGGCCCTAGGTACTTCTGTGGGCAGGGTGCTGTGTTTATTAAAGGTAGGACATTTACTGGTGTGTGTGACGTGCTGATAGTGAATTACAGCGTAATTCGTATTTCACTATGGAAAGGCTATCTGTCCCATCGGTTAGAATGGGAGTTTACTTATAACATCTTATAAGCATATCTTCCCATTGGGACAATATGGAGAAATAGGGTTTAGTATGCCTGAACTCACATTTTGTGGTGTTTTCACTAGATTACTGTTGGTTATGTGCAAATGCTTTACACACTGCCTCTGAGATAAGCCTGACTGCTCGTGCCAAGCTACCAAGGGGGTGAGGGTGAGCAGGGGTTATTTTAGTAGTGTATCCCCCTTATCCTGAATAGAAGGAAGGGGCCCTACTTGGACAAAGGTGCAAACCATTGCCAACTAGAGACCCCAATGGGGGCACAGGCATCCAACCCTGTTGCTTGATGTTGGCACACAGGTGACATTTAAGAGGGCCTATGGCCTTTACTGTTGCTTTGTTAACCGACTGCTGCACCCCAGCATCTAGGGCTTCCACCAGGTCTTCCTCCAAAGACCCCTCAGGGTCATCATAGTAGTAACCCTCCTTTTCCTCATCAAAGTATTAATACTTTGTAGGGCCTGCAGAGTGGATATTCAATTGCCTCAGTCGGATAAAAGGAGCTGAATATATGAATTTGGCATCTCAAACCAACTAATCCGGAGCAGTAAAGGGGAGTGAAGTAGAGAAGAACCCCAAAGCAGGTCGGTGGACCTAGAGGGAGCTAGAACTATGCTAGAAGCATCTGGAGGCTGGTCAGGATTGAGAGTGAATTGACAGAAATCACTGCTCTTCAACTTGGGGGCCGCTATCCCCTTGCCAGGAAGGCTGGGGGACCTTTACTGGGAACTTAACTGTCCACCATATATGGGAGTAAAGATATATCATGACCGGCAGCACCTGCCAGATGGTAACATATGACTTGCTATCCGTTCCTCAGGGACCTGTGCTGAGTTTTGGCAAATGTTCCCACTTTCTGTAGCAGACAGAGTGGCCCGCTTAAAATGGTAGCCCTCCCCGGCTTTTGTATTATTTTACGGTCTTATTGGTCTGGATTCCAAGGGCAGTCTTCAAGGAACTCGACCCACTGGTGACATCGTTCCTCTGGGGCTGAGGTTTGAGAAGAGTGGCCCTAGCCAAACTACAGCGCCCATCAGATGATGGAGGGCTGGCAGTGCTCGAGTTTGAATACTACTATATAGCGGCTCAATTCCAATGGCACACTGAATGGCTAGCGTGCAGACTAGATCCAGATAAAGTAGGGGGTCATTTGTCCCAGATCTTCCCAGGAGCATTTCTACGCATTCCGCGGCCATCAGGCGGCGATGCGCCAGAAATCAAGGTGGTGCAGCACTGTAGGACCTGCTGTAAAAAAGAAATGTGCACGCGGATCTCCTGCACCCCAGCCATGCCCTTGAAGATGCTGCACTGCTTACCTCATGGCAGATGCTGGGAGGGCCTGACTGAGTGGAGGGAGGCGGGAGTGGAGACAATGGGCAACCTATTTCGCAAAGATGAACTCCTCCTTTTGGAAGAGTTTTGCAAAGAATTCTATCTTCCTGTGGGCATTTCCTGCTGCACAGAGCGGTGACGGGAGCGATTTGGGTGCATTGGAAAGCCGGACTGTCTAAACCACACCACCACAATACCTATCATTATATGGTACGAGCGGACAGCACTGTAAAGGTTGTTTCTTGCCTGAATAGAGCAATATGGGGGAGACATTAATGGAACCATTGGAGACTCTAAAGGCTCGATGGGTGGAGGGCTGGGGGATCCCCATCCTAAAAGAAGGATTGGGCAATATTTTAGAGAGGGTACCAAAGGTCTTCAGAAATACACGCTTTAAGCTAATCAACTATTTTTCCCTGCCTAGAGAATACATGACCCAGAGCCACATCAATGGATACTTCCATACATTGGGAGAGGCCTACCGAGGTGCACTGGTACCTTATTGGGAGGAGGTCACAGCAGTAGTAGCAAATACGATTGTCAGAGAGGTCTCCGGCATAATAGGCATTGCAAACTAAACTGGTTTCCCCATACCGCCAAACCTAAAGTAACAAGTAGATTCCAGAACTTGCCTTTTATCTTGGCAAAGCGAGAGATTACAAGAAATTGGAAGCCCCCAAAAGGGTCCAAAGTAGCAGGGTGGCAAAAGTAGGTGGTGAAATGGGCAGGGTATGAAGAGGAAGTGATCCTCAGAGAAGCTAAAAGAGGCATTCGATCCATCAACTTAGCGAGGGCTTGGGAGACACGGATGGACTCCTTAAGGGACGCAGACCCAGATTCTCGAGAACACACCCCAAAGGGCTCACCGGTACCAACTCCACCTATGCCTTATGAGTCGGGCTTATTCCTTTACTCTTGAGTCCACATATTATACATGTATTCCGCCTTGACAGTGCGTGACACGCATCTACAAATTGGACTTGGCGACCAGTAATATGCTTGCTCTCAATACATACCTAATGTAGGATAGAACAGCTTCATATAAGGGGGAAGGGGAGGGGATACTTGGGTGTATGCCAATTGTCTTTACCACATTATGTTTTGTTATGCAATGTAGAGATATCTGACTTATAAAGGGCCTCAGAGGCGATATTGCCACGCTAGAGGTTTGCCGTACTATTGACAAAATCTATAAGAACCCCAAAGTAGGTCAACAGTCTACTAGACTATTAAGAACATTTGTAGAGCGTAAAGAGAGGACCTGCAGCACAATTTTTCAACCCTGGGGGGGATTCAAACCCACCAGAGCGTCGCCAAGAAGCAGCAGATATGGGAAGAGGCAGCAAGAGAAAATGCGTTGCTACGCGTTGGAATCAGCCCGCAATGAGCTGAATTATCAAAGCTGAGCATCGCGCAAGCGCAAGGGACACCCCTCTACGGTAATAGAAAGAGGACAGAGTGGAAAGGCGACCGCGCGTCCTCACTCCCCTTTTCCTATGCCACAGATGAAAAGTGGGTGCAGCAAGCCGCTCAAATGGGAGGAATAACGCCCCCAGGGTGTACGCAGAGAGCACGCTAACATTAGCACGGTGGAATATTTAATTAGATGTAAAACCATGACGCAATAAAGCTATAAACCTAAGAAAAAGGCTGCATGAATCTAAGTAACAGTAAATAAATGTACAATGCATCGCATTAAATTAACATCACAATTATTAAAACACAAATCAGCCATAGCATCAACTCAATCTACAAGTTAAGACAAAAGCGAGGGGACAAACTTAACTGGCTGCGAAGCAGCAAAGAAAGAAGAGGAAGGTGTTTTACAGTTTGAAAGTTATATAGGGCCCTCTATAGGTGGTCATGGGCAATGCAGTGTTTTAGCAAAGTTTACATTTGATTGGCTGTTGAAATAAAGAGGCAAAGAAAGAGAAGCGTAATCGGAGCCTCCAGTCCTGAAATAGAATTGAGGAATCACTGAATAGAGACAGAAACAAATCTAGACCACTCTTTAAATCAGACTTGAAAGAAAATGAAAATGACTGTAACAACTGAATGGAGTGTTTACATAAAAAGAATATACCTTGGGGACAACAACCCAGATCCTCACATGAGACCCAAAACGTATGGCTATCAACAGCTTTGTAAGCATGAACATATAAATGACAGCTAATCTAAATGTAAGTGTGAATTACAAGAAAAAACATTCTTGTTTTAGTATTTTCTAAACTAGACCTTGGTTTCTTGTTTTTATCTCCTCCCCTTCCCTTTTCAGGTCTTCTTTCTCGGGATCTATAGGACCCGGTTTAATCAACTGCATCTGGTTACTAGCCAACTATATGAATCCTTGAACCAGTATTGCGGTAGTGCTAGAGTACTATCAATTCCCTTTTGGGTCCTGATGAAGTGCCACCAGACCCGTTAGAGGCTACTTTGGCGTGAAACATGTCGACCCTATGCACCACATTAGCCATATCGGATCATTACATCCAGCGGGGTTCACAATTTTTAGTTAGGCTAGTGCTCCCTGGGTATAAAAACATTAATTAGGGTTGCCCTAGACCTATTTTAATCTTCACACTCACCGCACTACCTAGCCAACACACCTGCACTCACCCTACGGCTTAATCAAAAAAGATCTCTGCCAAAGAGACCCTTTGCTGGTGCATACCTCTTGAGTTTTCCAATTTAATAGGTTGGCCAGCTCATCACACCTTTTACATACCACTTTCTCATGTAGGTGTACGTTGACGGGAATTAACCACTAATTCTCCAATAGGTAGAAGTAGTAACCGTAGGTACACCACCAGAAACTTTCACCTACTTGAATTTCCCATTCACTAAAAAGAACGATATATGTTATGCAAACCCAGGAGCTTAAAGGGAGATCTTGTGTCACAGGAGCGTGGCTCCTCTGATACAGAAATTTGAAGCAGGCACATCTGTTCTGTCCCAATAGGACTGAGAAACCACATACATCCACACTTCTCTACTTCACACCTGTGCACTACTTTAGTGAAATTCCAGTGCCCTGCCATCACTTCCATCAGAAATATGCTATTTCTACCATAATAAACCCACTTATAATGCCATATCCACCCAATCCCATCGGACTACAGCATTAACAATCTTTACTTTAAGGGTTTATGAAATATCACGCATCATAATGCGGAAAAAAGGTGTTACAATATTTAAATACAGAACAGATTGATATCACTTTGCTTTATGGATCGGAGATCTAGGTCATAGAATCCCCAAAACTCACACAGGAAGCGTCAACATGGTCATATGGTGCAACAAGATAAACAAGAGAACCCCCGATAAATGCAATTGTTCTAAAAATTGCAGCTTTGCAATTCTTATAAAACGACTACCACATAAAATCCTCAGGAAATAAGCAGATGGAGGATGATGAGCTTTCGCTAAAATGAAAATATTGAATACAATAGTGGTCTTCGAAACAATCTGTGCCCAGAATACTTGCAAACAACACTTTCTGGCACAACCTTCTAGATGAATGAAGGAGTTTGACTGTACTTCCATACCGGAGAGGACTTGATTCTAGCACTTGTCTCTTTCTGGATCGATCTGGACACAGAGCTATGTATAATCACGATAACAGATCACTACTTCAAGACATCATAGGCAACAACAACCTGTGGGATGCATGGCACCGGTTATGTCTCACTGACGGGGTCTATACCTTTCATTGTCACCCCTTTAAACCCTTTCACACACAGACAACATGCTCTACTTCCAAATACAAGGGATACTGCTTCATAATGTCTCTCAATGTGAGATACTGGAAGGAGGCATGACCAATCATATCCCAGTATATTGCAGACACTAGAGGACATAGTGACCTGTACCGGGACGATGGTGTATGTGAGCGAAGGCCTACAGATACCCCCAAGGCAGAGGCACACTCACATCTCATATTAATACATGCACGGAGGAAACTGATGCGTTGATCCTCTCGATGAAAACCATGTAAGCCACAGTAGCTCAGTGGAGAGGCCTCCTTATGAGTGACTCAGCTACTGCCAAAAGACAACTGGTCAAAGAAGAGAGGGCACTGGAAGATAAAACTGAAGACGTAAATAAAAAGTAAAGAGATAATCCCTGCCCTGCAACTACTAAAATGAATATTAGAAACAACTAAGCCTGCCTCAACTCCTTTTCTACTGAAGTGGCAGAACATGCGCTGATTAAACAGCAATATAAATATGGAAACAATGTGGATAGATGTTATCGGCACAACTACGTCTGAAGGAATCACAAGTGTCTTTAGCAGCCATATGGGATGATTGTGGCCTAATATTTACACAACCCCTCGATATATTCAAAAGGTTTGCCTACTATTATGAACCAGCATACATTTCAGAGCAGACAGACACTCAACGACAGGAAGGGGAGTTCCATCGGTCTACTCTATCTGAGGAGGACGGAGCCATCCAAAAACAGGAAAGGGGAAATTACGGAAACTATTTCAGACTTGATCCCTAGTAAATCACCAAGGAAGGATGGATTCTCCTGGGACTTTTACAGGGCAGGCCAATCCCTTATAACACCCATGCTATGTTGAGTGTTTAAGGGAACTTGAGTCTCTCCAGAATCTATATCTAACAAATACACTATCATTCTTTTCCCTAAGGGGGGGGGGATACGTTTGAATGCGTGTTACTGCCCAATACCTTTAATTAATGAATATGTAATGAAATTAGCAAACCTATTCACATTGGATCTACTGTGTACAGTAACACGCACATTAGTCCATGACTCCCAAGTGGGCTCGGTTCCCATACATTCATCTCAAACACTGATAAGGAGTTCGACCGGTTTGAGTGTTTACTTTTTAGAATGTTAAGCAGAGCTGGACTAGGAACAGATTTAAAATTAAAGTGTGCTGCTTTTATGACTCCAGACATTAACCATGGGAGCTTTCTATCCAGAACACCAAAGGTTAGTAGAGGCACACACCAGGCCTGCCCTTTATCACCTCTTTGTTTCTCCAAACCTTGAACCCACTATGGGCCACAATTGGGCAATCTAAGGCTGTGCAAGGGTGAGACACTAAGGCAGGGCAAATCAAAGCGCAGACAAATGCCTCTATTCTACGACTTATGTCTTGTATTCACACCTTTTCAAGTTCCGCTGTTTATAATATCAACGGGAGTAAATATGAAGCCATGCCAATGTTGTGTGATGCCACCGAGGCTCGCTTCTATGGTTCCGACATGCAATTGGCAGCAGAGGGACTATGATATCTACGTATACGTATTAATATGGGGCTGACGAAAACAATGGAAGATAATTTGCTTCCGCCAATGCTTTGGACCAAATTTACTTTGTGAAATGGAAACATCTGGCGCTCTCGCTGTGGGCCAGATGCAGACAATCAGAATGAAGATTGCACCCAGGTTTAGCTATATTCTCTGTACGCCACCAATAAAGATCCCTAAGCAGCAATTGGTCCGAATAGACCCAAGACATCCGAATCTATGCGTGCCTAGAATGAATCATCCAAACTACGGGCACATACCACAGGTGGAGGCCTCCGGCTGCTGAATAGGTTAACCTATTGCCTATCATTTCATCTATATCTATCTGCATGTTTTCCACAGCGCCCAATAGACGCTCCAGTACTGATGTCTCTAAAATGCAAACTCCTGTTATATCTCGACTCAATACTCCTGGGGCCGTATTACATAAGGTTCCCGGGGGCGCAAAGGGCGTTTACGCCGCTTTGTGTGGCCCCGGGGCACTTTGATATTATAGAAGGGGCGCAGACGCTTGTGCGTCCCCTTCTATAATACTGATAGCGTTGGCGCACTTAAAGCGCCAGCACTATCAACAGTGTTCCCTCATTTGCATAGGGGCGTGCCCTACGCAAATGAGGGAATTCCTTTGACTCTGCGCCCGCACCATATAACAGGCGGGTGCGCAGAGTCAAAGAAACCCTCAAGAGGCGCACTGACAGTGCGCTATTTAAAGGGTGGCATACTGCCAATGCCCCCTTGAAAGCAGCCCTCTGCAGGGGGCAAAGGGGGTACCATGGTCCCCCAGACATCCCTTTGCAGGCGGTTATAGTCACTAACTGCACCCGCCTGCGGGGGGATCTTTAATCCCTTTTGAAAGTGCAGGCGGGTGCCGCCCGCACTGCGCAAACACAGAGCAGCTGCTCCGTGTCTTCACATGAATGCGCGGTCCCCAGGGCAGCGCAAGTTCACGGCTGTCTCCAGGGCAGCGCATTCACCACAATGAGGTGCATTGGCATTGTTTGCGCCCGACGCACTTTTTCAAAGATGCGCTGGGCGCAAACAATGCCAATGCGTAATACGGCCCCTGGTTTACAATCATTATTCTATTGCACCAGAGAGGTTTATGGCCTGGAAATCTATCCAAAGGTTAGTTAGAATACACTCACACCTTTAAAAGAAAGCACCTACATGGCATCATGCTGGCATTCAGATTGGTGGAAAAGATATCTATCGGTCAAACTGACTTGAAGAAGCTCTACGTATATTTACCGTTTTTTGAAGGAAGGATTCCTAATCCAGGTTATTCCTGGGAAGGAAAGTAGATTACGGCTTGAAAAAGGCAGACAACTGCAAGTATCAACAGCTGGTCAATCGTATCCTTGACTGATTGGGTTGGGGCAGAACCAATAAACCCATTACACAGTGTTTGGGATTGTGTGGACTTCACTGTAGGGCAGCCTCTTGCCCCTGTGAGCTATTGTTATGGATTTGTACTTCATGTATATGAGATGTGCCCTAGACTGTTCTGGTGAACCCTCGTGAGCAGAGAGTACCCTCTAGTAGGCTGGGCCTCCTTACCACAAGATCATCATAGGAACTTCCTTTATTATAGCCCAAAATTCTTAAGGTCTGGTATCGGACCCTCACAAATTAAAGAGATGTAAATGACTTACTCATGCCAAATGCTGGAAATGTACCTCTAATACATGTAATATATAGCATATCGTATAAGACTGCTTGATCACCAGTCTGGGCTGAATTACAATGTACCAGTAGCGCTGCCTTGCAGCCAACTGTAAATATGGCCATTTGCATGATGTGTGAGATGTAGTAGGGCTGACGGTACGCAGTAGCAGATAGATTGCTACATCCTTGGCGGCAGCTAAGAAATGCATATTAAGACACTGACGGACACCTACTGCCCACACTGGTGATGAATGGCTCCAACAAACTGCACACTGCGAGAAGGCAACTTATAAAATGTAAATCTTCAGATACGGGACCTCTCTCTGGCGTCGAGATGAAACCTGCCGCTATTTGACCATTTGACATATGGCCAGGCAATGGTCAATCATGGCTCAGGATCCAAAAGACGGAACTTGACACATTTACAAGACAGTGTAAGTCACTCACAAAAACATGATTATTTGTTGATCACTAAAACATACCAGAGGACAGCACCTTCCGAACCGGGCACTGAATATACTAATGATAACTGCAATGTGTCTATCAATTGCCTTGTTATATTTTTAATGCGGTGGGCGTCTACATAACATATGTTTATATTATTTATATATTGTTTATGGTCTGTATGCTTAGCATAAACAGTAACAATACTTTATAGTATTAAATATTCTGTAGTGTGTATATATAAAAATAGTCTCTTGTCACACTGCTTGAAATAAAGGAGTCTCAACAAACAATGTGCTTTTTTAAAACTGTGGAAAATAGCTGTATCACCCCTTAAGTGCCTCTAGAATGATTGTGAAAGCTATATTCCTTCTAAGCAGAATTTGAAACCGTTTGTTTCAACGGGTTTACATCCAAAAATTGCAGGCAATAATTCTCAACCAGTCATATTCTTTCAAATTCTGCTTCCTTCTATCTGTCTGCCTTTCCTGTATACAAGCTACTCAAAATCTCATGCCTACTATCTGCCTTAAAGCTCATTAGACACCATAACAATGTCTATTACTTCCAGTAAGCGTCTCACAAAACCCCCGCTAATGATCCCACAACAAAGTACCACAAAGAAACTGGATTGAATGAAGGAATGAGCATGCAAAACTAACCCCTATAACTAATGGACGGCCACTAACTCTGGGCTCCTTCGTAGCGTGCTACTCGCTGTAAAGCGCTTAGATGCCTCATCAGGAATAGTAAGCACTATATAAATACAATTTAAACCATTTAAACATAGCATCACATGGATATTATTGTTATGTCGAGCGTAGCAGAGCGAAAAAAGTAGTTGCACAGAAGGAAACGCTTTCCCCAGATCAAGGTACCACTCCCCCAACCACCCTTCTCACTTTTGGGGCACATTGATAGATATGCTTGCAATTCCCAGAAGTGAATGGCTATGACTGGAGACTGATACAAAACACACGTAGGAGTGACACACAGCACTGGTCATGACAGAGGTTAGGTGGGCTTTCTTTCTGTTATTTTGTATTCACCCAAACTGAGAGAACTTAAACAAAAATGCAAGAAACTAGAGAGAGTCTAGAGGAAAGACTATAATGCTGAAAAAAAAGAGATATACCGACAGGCTATTAAATTGCATCAATAGGAAATAAAAAGAACGTAAGCCCAATTTTTCAAGGAGAAAATAACAGCAGTAGTGAATGCGCCTAGGGAAATATTTCAAATCACAAATTAGCTTACTAGGTGCCCGGCGCCAGATCTTCCCTCAGATTCTGCACAGACAAGATGCGATGAACTGGCGGAGTATAGACAAGTGGGATCAGGAAATAGATCCCCCAACTGTGGCACTACTCCTCGTTTGGAAGATTTTCCAACAATGGATCTGGCCACATTATCCCAGCTCTTTGCGCAGGTTAAATCAGGTTCCCCTTTAGACCCGGATCCCCTTCATAAACTTCGCAAAGTAGAAGAAACTATTCTCCCAGTTCTGCTGGAGGCACGAAATTCTTTGTTATCCGGTGGCCAGGTACCTCTGGCATGGAAACATGCTATGATAGCAGCTCTCTTGAAAAAGCCCAACCTTGACCCAGAGGTATGGAGTAAATATCGCCCGGTCTCCCTGCTTCCTGGGAATAGCAAAATACTTGAGAAATAAGTAAATAAACTCCTCTCAGAATGCCTAGAGAATCACTCCCTCCTGCATACCACCCAGACAGGCTTCCGGCCAAACCATGGGACAGAGACAGCCTTGCTGGCAGTAGTGGAAGAATCCAGTAAAATCCTTGATCAGGGAGGGACAATGGCAGTTATCCTACTTGACCTGAGCTCCGCATTTGATATGGTCAATTACAACATCTTATTTGACAGGCTCTGAATGGTGGGAGTCTCAGGCAAGGTCTTGCCATGGATTAAATCTTCCTGAAAGACAGAGTATTCCAGGTGTTTGAGGGGAACTACACATCCAAATGTCTGCCACTCACGTGTGGAGTCCCCCAGGGCTCATCATTGAGCCCCACACTTTTTAGGTCTCGCCTGAGCCAGCGCATGCACTGCTCTGGCAAGACATTTAGTAAGTGGGTTTTCAAAGTGCTACCCACAGGCTTTTGCCGGCCACCAGCTTGCTGTTACGCGCACAAGCGCGCGCGACGTGCACAGCTGCCATTTGCCACTCGCCAGCCTGCTTTCAATTTTGCTGTTGTGTGCGCGCCGTCACTTTCAGGGATGCGCCAACCCGCCCCCCACCCCTTCCTCAGTAAGCAGAAGCAGAACACTTTCGCTTTCCCGCGACACCATGTGATATTACAGAGTGCTCTTGGTGAGTTTTCAATCTTGCTAATTTTGCCATTATTTATTATTTTTTGCTGCTTTCTAACCTTTCTGCCTTTACGTCTTTGTCAATCATGCCCCCTCCCGTCGCTGTGTTCAATTACTCTGCTTTCATCCTTCCCTTACGTTTTTCAGTTTCCGCACCCCTCACTCTCCCGTCATTGCTTTTCATTTCCAAAAACCCTCAGCCATTGCTTTCAGCCCTTTTACCTCCCCAATTACTAAGAACACTTTCGCTTTCCCGCATCACTTTCAGGGCCGCGCCAACCCGCACCCCCCTCTTCCTCATTAAGCAGAAGCAGAACACTTTCGCTTTCCTGCGTCACCATGTGATATTACAGAGTGCTCTTGGTGAGTTTTCAATCTTGCAGATTTTGCCATTATTTATTATTTTTTGCTGCTTTCTAACCTTTCCGTCTTTGTTTTCAATCGTGCCCCCTCCCGTCGCTGTGTTCAATTACTCTACTTTCATCCTTCCCTTACTTTTTTCAGTTCCCGCACCCCTCACCCTCCCGTCTTTGCTTTTTCTTTCCAAAAACCCTCAGCCATTGCTTTCAGCCCTTTTACCTCCCCGATTACTAACCCCATAAGACTGGGACCTGGATAACTAAAGGCTTGTGGTATCTGATGCGTGAGACGTGCAAGCGCAGCACTATACTAACATGTCGCAACTCAAGAATTAGGTCGCTACATAAGTGGGCTTGAACTCGGAATGCCCAACAGATAGAGAGCTTGTGTCATAATCTTCTGAATAGGACATTTCACAGGACGCTCACTACAGGGTAAGACACTGCATGCTTGTCATTGTTTTAGTTGCACTGTAAGAGGAGCCACATACAGTAGTCAAGGATAGATTGTACACTGTAATTCAGACGCAACGTTCTGGATCTTTAAGCCGGTCAATAATTTCCTCATATCTTTCTCTGGAGTTTGCTTCTCAGATATGATGGTACAGTGTGGACAGACAAAGTACATCGGAGGTATGCAAGACATGTTTTAAATTGAAACCTATATAGACGATCATAAGAAAGAACAAGCATTGGCATAGCCAATAGGTCTCGCCTTTGGGACCTTATAAGTGTTTAGCCATGCAACAGTTGATGTGGTTGCACCAAGGATATTGTGCTGCATAAGGTCCCAAAAGCGAGACCAATTGGCTATGCCAATGCTTGTTAATATTTATCTTAAACCCCTGGTCGAATTAGTACTTCCTTATGGGATTCAAATTGTCACATGCGCAGACGATTCGCAATTGGTAGTAGCATTAAAGCACCCAATGAATACACCAATTAATCTTGAAACCTGTATGGAAACAGTGGCCACCTTGATGGATCAGTCTTGTCTTAAGCTTAACGGAGACAAGACTGAGTTAATGATTTTAGATAACCACCCCTGCGCTTCAATGGAATCAGTGGGACTAAAATGGCCTAAATGCTGAGGAAAACCTCCCCACTGCTCCCGGTTCCGGCACGCAGAGTTATTGTACAGGCATTGGTGCTCTCACGATTAGATTATGGGAATTCCCTCCACCTAGGCACCACAAAGGCCACTATAGGGAAACTACAGGTGGTATAGAACTGTGCAACCAAGCTGCTGTATCACACCCCTTATTGGCAATCTGTTAGCCGGTCCTAAAAAAAACTCCACAGGCTGCCAATAAATTAAAGGATTAAATTTAAACCTCTGTGCAGAGCACATAAAACACTTTGGAGGACAGGTCCCAAGATAAACCACTCTCTTATGGCCTTCTATCATCCAACAAGATGTCTCCGTCAGCCAGTTTTCTTACAACGCTGCTAAATTATGGAATACTCTTCCCGCTCAGCTGCGTGCAACTATTCACCATCTCTCCTTCCGGAGGAGGAAGCTGAAGACTTGGCTTTTTCAGAGTCTGCCTTAATCAGCTCATTTTCTCTGTGCTTGTGCTCTGCTCATCACTGATAGCGCAGGGATGCCTAAGGGTAGCCAGCCGCTCTATAAATATTAATTAATAATAATATCCCTTTGCTCTCTTACCTTTCACTTCATTCATTTCTCCCTTCTTCATATTCTTGAATTTACTGATATTCTTATTTGTGGACTCATTCCCTGTTTTATGGTTTACGTCTAGCTGTTTGAAATTGTGATTACTAGAGGACACAGGGGAATGTATTGTTTATCAGCGGACCACCATATGTGGACATTACGATTCATAGGTAGTTAATACTCACAAATATTGTGTTGTCAATATTTACAGCTCACAGGGCATGGCCAACCGCCGGAGCTAATGGCCGCACTGTAGTGCGGCTCCGGCCCTCATCCCCCTAAATCCCTGAATATCCACACACCTATCCTTCACTGCAGACACGTCTCAGTCGTAATCAACGGTGCGAGGGTCAGAGACCGAAATCCGGTGTTGAAACGGGACCAGACAGACACTTGTATCGTGCTGCGATTGGCGGCCTGCTTGGCGCGTGCAGCCCCGGTGTTGCGTAATCACACAGCCGGGAGTTGCGACCATCTCGAAAGCAAAAGTAGGCGCCCCAACCGGAGCCTGAACACGAAGAGCTCTGCAGTACAGCGAAACGCAAGGACACAGTGCAGCAGAGGACACACCACGAAAACGGCAAGTGCCAGTCTGTGCGTACCTTGGGTGTGCCCTGTGGCCCAGCCGCGGAGAGAGGTGCTGTGGGAGTGCGGGACAACCGGAGTGCGGTCTTCGACGGGAGATAGCTCCACGTGGGCCCAGCTGAAACAGCAGCATACCATATGCCTAGTATAAAATAGAGGGATCCTCGCGGACCCCCGGTCCTGAAATAACACACAAGTGCGCCGGATCCAGTCAAATAATAGAGGCATAGAATAATCAGGCATTTCTAGACGACATGCAGGGAGACATGGATGCATAGCCGAATTCCTACGCCATATTACTGCCATCGCCATCCACTTGATAGAGCCTAGCCGCACGGAGAATCTCCCTCGTCTCTGTGCATAACTGGCTGCATCAGAATGAATGGCCCTACGTGATTACACCCCTTGCAGTGCCATCACTGTGGACGGGACCGGTTGTGGCGCAATTACTCTCAGCCAGGGGATAGTGCTGGAGCGAGGTTTTCCCAAAGAATTGTATACCTCCTCCATTTTTATCATTTAGAATTAAAATGAATAACTGAGTAGTATTAATGGTATTAATGGTTTGCTGTGTGTTTAATTAATCAACATTACTAATTAGAAAATACACGGGGGAATTGCATTTGCATGGCCTGATTGATACGTAAACTAATTTCGTACGCATACTAATGTCAGATATTTAGAATTTGTATATTATATATTGCTTATGTGATGTGATTTGTGAATCGTGCTTTAAATTGTGAGTATGAACCGCAATGCGTGTTGCTTATGCTAGATAAATACACACACACAGAGGGTTTAGTGAGGGAATAACATTTTAATAGTCATTTCAAAGTATTAATTACGTTTTGTGTCTCTTTGCTTAAGTTGACCTTTCTGGAGCGGCCACAAAATGGCTGCCATCCCTATTTTGACGCACAGACAAGATACAGAAGTCACTGAGTGAAGTGCGCCTGCGCTAAAAGATGAGCAACAATAACCTCGTCCTGACCCCAGGCAGACTGTACTCATGAAGGACGCCCTGGGAGGAGTGCCAAGCCTTAAACAAAGAACTTCCTTAAACTATGAACTGTTATAATTGATGACACTAAGGACACAAACCCGCATGGGAATCAACATGCCCTGAATGGACTAGAAACTGTTACTATTTTATTAATAAATTGAGAGCTGCATCTAATGCAACATCTAATGCATGGGAATCAGGTTCAACCAATCAAATTTGTTCTAAAACAGGTATTGAAACATTTGTTGTCAAAATTTTACTATAAAAGTAGACTAGAGAGGGTAGGACATTATCCCTCGCACACCTTCACTTTACCAGATTGCCCGACGTTATGCTGACGGAGAGGACGGTGACATTGCTGGACAGCTGCTTACCAGAGACTCTGATGGACTGGTCAGATGCCCAATTAACTTACGAACTGATTCTTTGATTTATGGGCATAGAGACGAAAGATCTGAATTTAACATAGAGGACGCCATTTAGCCAGATTAGGTAAATATGCGAGCCAAACATATTGAATGCTATATGATTTTCCTTCTGTTTTAATTAGATAAACATATTATTTCATATAAAGAACTGTGTCGGGTTATTATTTGAAGTATTTCGATGTATATTGTTTAGAAGAGTTAAGTGATGCTATTCCCAGCAACTAGCTGATCCATGGCCAATAGTATGGGAGGAACTGCTAGGTTAAATGTATTGAGACCCTGGTGAGGTACGGAGTTATAGGTAAACTGGTTGTTACTCATCAGGTGATTGATGCAATCTTCCTCCCATTTCCAGCGCATGGAATAGAGAAAGGACTCCCCTCTCTCGAGGACCATTGATCTGAAAGTAGAATGAATGAATGGTGTTATGGGCCCCACCAGTGAATGAGTGAATGAAATTTGGTCGTTGAAAAGATCTGTGGTCTGGTCTGTAGCGAGGGGATTTGTGGTATTCAGGGCTGGAGCAATAGCACTGTTATCATCGGTGGGGAAGTGGTGGTCTATTGGGGTAAGCCAAAAGGCCAACGGGGGTACGACGCCGGGCAGGCGGTGGGGAGGCCCCGAGACACCGGTTACCCCCCCCCCCCACGTAGTACTACCTGAATTCCTCAGGGGAGCAACCATGTCCAGCACCAAAGGCAACTGTGGCTCACACCAGCCCAAACTGGGCAAGATATCATGGCTCAAGAATCAGGAGAGGCCCAAGTTGCAAGTGGACACACCACCTGGAACCCGCGACACCCCTCCAGCGCAAGCGGACCCTACACTACAAGACATTCTCAATGCTGTCACATCGGTACGCATGTCATTAGAATCCCGTATTGTTTCCGTCTCCATTGAAGTTGGCCTCATCCGCGTGGATTGTCGCAAAATGAGTGATCGTGACACTGAAGTGGAAGGAGTGACTCCAAGCCTGACTACCACCTCCAAGGGCTTAAAGAAGCAGGTCCCGGAATTGCAGAATACCACCAGGGACCTTGAGGACCAACTCGATGACTACGAAGGAAGGGCCAGGAGGAATAATGTGTGAATTATTGGTTCGTGGAGGAACTAATCACACAGCGGCTCCAGCCTAAGACTCTCTCCAAATACTTTTCAATTGAACGCACACATCGTCAGGGCTCGACAAATCCACTCGCCCGCTCGCATTTGCGAGGGAGAATTGATGAGGACAAGCTATTTTTAGGTCCTACTCGCCCTTTCTGGCAAGTAGGAAGAGAAACTAACTTTTGTCCTCTGTCTGTGAAAACAAAGCAAAAGTGACAAGATAATAAGATTTAAAGGCATTTTTATTGCTCACAAAGGGAATGAGCAATAAAGATGCCTTTAAATCTTGTTATCTTGTCACTTTTGCTCCGTTTTCGGAAACGGAGGTCAAGTAGGTTGAAGTGAGGTCGAGGGGATTTTCCAAGGCACTAGACTAGTACAAATTTTCGGATTTTTCGAGCCCTGCATCGTGTGCCGGGAGGCAAACCTAAGCTTGGACAACCCCCCAGGCCCATTTTGGCCCGAGTGTTCAACTTCCGTGATAGGGACATAATCCTGCAAACTGCGCAACGTGCTCCTTCGATCAAGATTGACAATAGCACCATCATGTTTTTCCTGGATTTCACCCTGAAGGTCCAACAACAGCGCAGAAGTTTCCTGGAAGTTAAAAAGGCCCTGAGGGATAGAAAGCTGCAATATGCGCTGTTGTTCCCTGCAAAACTCAGGGTAGAAGCTGAAGGCAAGGCATGGTTCTTCACGGAGCCGGAGGGCGTCTGGGAGTGGCTGGAAGCACGCATAACTGGGACAGACGTCGAATGAGAACAGGAAAGGACCACAAAGTGAAAATGTCTTAACGAGAGGGAGGCGATACCACAGATACAGAGCGAACAGAGACTGCCCAAACTGGTCCTGCATAATGTAGGGGGAACAGGAACATAGCTAAAGCAGGCAGAGGAACATAAGTTGCCAGCCGTACGTTATTTGCAGCTCCTCGCCGGACTGTTTGGTATTCGATCCAACCTGGAGAAGTCTAACGGCAGCTGCTGAGGAAACGGAGAGGAGACACCCAGGACTGGGAATGGCTGAGTACAAGAAATTCATATGTAGGCGCTCCTGTTTTCAGTTTCTATTTTTGGTAAATTCTGGTGGGTTTTTTTCAGTGTTTTCCAGTGATTTCAATACCTTTAAAAAACAGTGCTTTTCAGTGGTTACTCATTTGCGCGCCATAAAAAACAGAAGAAACAGTGTTTTACCGGTGTTTATGGAATGCATCGCTTTTATTATTGCTCGCTTTCTTCACTGATGCATGGTATATAGACAGTGTACCTCTGGTTTATGCTCTAATAATAATTATATGTGTGCCAGTGCCATGAACAGGAACATGTGGATTTGATATATAGTAATCAAGACGTGTCATGTCATCCCCATATAACAACTAGTAGTAACATTAATACTAGGCACTTCACAAAACCGTTTTTGCAAAGTCGCATCCTACCAACGTACAAGAAATGATTTCTAAAATCTGTGCTTACTCCAAATGTGCGGTTATCTGGCCAGCGTGGGAGCAAGACATGGCTGGCCCAGGAAGTGGTGTAATGAGCCCCGAAGCAGGGGGTGCTGGAGGAATGGGGCTACGAGTTATTACCTCCTTTTAATCAAAGGTGAGATGGGACCAGAGTAAGGACAAGGCACATGTGTTTCAGAAATAAAAGTTAGATGCCGCACCTGGAGCATTACATGTTTTCTACACTTAAAAGAAACACATTAATTGACACACATTTTTATGCTCTCAGATGTGCGATCCTATTGTACCTTTCCAAAACACAGATCTGTGATTGAGAAACACTATAAATGTAGGTATTTATGGTAGGAAACCGCAGCGAGAACCTGCTATTCAGGGGGCATCAAGGGAGAACACATTTCGTATAAAATTTATTTGAGCTCAAAAAGTCTACTACAAAAACAATTTTACTGGAAAGTATTTTCTGTGCTCAATTTAGTTCACAGGATTAATGAGACGTTAATCCCGCCACATGGCTGCCCTCCCACCCCCATGGAGTCTGTTACTGGTCTCCTACATTTATTGTTTTAAGGTGCTTCCTTTTCTCTCCATGTTCCAGAAACATATATTTTTCCTAAAACTCTGCCTTCGCTTACTTAGTAAACAAAAGTTGTTAATATCTTTTCTGGCAGGCAGCACACCTGTGGTGACCGGGATTCCAATGTTTGTTAAAAAAGCAAGCAATTTTTATATTCTCTTGCTAGTCATCAGGGTTGTTAGGCAGAATGTTTCTGTATCAATACTGAGCATCACAAAGTTTTATGATCCCCAATTCATTATATCACCTCATGTAAAATGAAACAATTTTATAACACAAAGCCCTCGTATCTCATGCCCACAAGCTGTGTTGCTGGGTGCCAGGTGTTGCTCCGGCTCTCGAGCCATTCACACCTCGGCCCCCTTGTATCGGACCGGCCCAGCAGCAGTGTTTTCTAAACCCCCCCTCAGGCCGCTGCATGCAGGCAATAGTGGGTGGGGGATGAAGAAGTATGCAGGGCCTCGATGTGTTGTCACCTCGGCCCTAGTGTCTTAGGCTTTGGTGGAGGGGTGTGCCTTTGCTTGGGCCTCCCTTTGACGCAACAGAATCCCAGCACCTGCTCAGCATCCTGTGATTCTGGGCAACTTGCCTAATCTTTAAAGGCCTACAATAAAACTAAACTTTATCTTGTATGTAATCGGCACACATGTAAATCACT
The DNA here is from genome assembly GCF_964204655.1 of Triturus cristatus. Lineage (NCBI taxonomy): Eukaryota > Metazoa > Chordata > Amphibia > Caudata > Salamandridae > Triturus > Triturus cristatus. The sequence continues at coordinate 1,868,203,000 of NC_140590.1, forward strand.
CTAGTGCCCTTGGGACGAGATCACACTATATAAAACTACACAAAATATCTAGTTAGATATGCTACTTTGACATTTGAGAATGCCCTCCAGATTTTATTCCCTTGCTATTTTCGGTCAATAAAAATATATATGCTTTTTTGTGCAATTTTTTATAGCGCAAACTCCACCCGAATGTACTGGAGTGCTTTACATGAGCGCCTTTTTTTGTTGCAATCTTGCTCTTTGAATCTGTGTTCTGTTAATTTCTAGTGTGCCCATCTGTGATGTAAACTACTGTGCGCCAGTCACGTTCAGTGGTTCCTGAGCTTCCTTGGTGTCAGGCATGGCTATGTCATCCTTATTCGATATTAAACTCGCTTTATGTAATAGTTAATCACCATCAGCTTGCCATTAGATATTTGCCACCACGAACAGCAGTGTTTAAAATATTGTTTTTTATAAAACCTTTTTAGGGGGTAAAAGTGCGCTCTGTAAAATGGAGAATGCAGCAGTATCCTACTGCCACACCCAGGCTGTAGTTGTTATTTACTGAGACTTGGACTGCCAGCTGTGCACCAGCCCAAAAGAGACAGATATCAGACACAGGACTATGGGATCTTGAGAAAGACTTAAGTTGTGCATCCGGTCCTCTAAGAAGTAGCTGTACTTGCAAGCACAGGCCCATGACCCGGACAAAGGGGCCCAATGCCATGGAGGCAGTCTCAAGTGCTTGACGTGCAAAGGCCTAGACATGATAATTAAAGAGGACTCCTACAAACCTCCGTATTCATTTTAACTTCGCTTTTCTGCCCGCAAGCCGATAATGATCACATGTTGGCTAATTGTTTGATGTTTTTAGGACCTTAGTGAACCAGCACACAGAACCCTCCCTGCTGTCCCACTCCCCTGCCGTACTGACAAACTGAAGCGAGACAGTGGGGAGGGGGGAGTACAGCAGCGTCGTCCGTTGGGCCATCGTCACCTCAGTGACCCCCTCCCCCTGAGCCAGGGTGGGGGCCAGGTGTTGCTCCGGCTCTTGAGCCATTCACACCTCAGCACCTCAAGTGTCAGACCGGCCCAGCAGCAGTGTTTTCCAACCCACCCCTCCCCGTCAGGCTGCCGCATGCAGGCCATAGTGGGTGGGAGAGGAAGAAGTATGCAGGGGCTTGCTGGGGCCCAGGTATTGTCACATCGGCCCCAGTGTATACTTCGGTGAAGTGACATAATCCGAGCGTCTGCTCAGCAGTCTGTGATTCTGGGCAGCTCACTTAATCTTTAAAGGCCTACAATAAAATGAAACTTTGTCTTGTATGTATTCGGCACACATGTAAATCTATCTAGTGCCTGTGGGCCGAGATCACATTATATAAAACTACACAAAATATCTAGCCAGGTTTAGTACACAGTTTCATGTTAGTCAGGGCATTCTAACGCTGATCAATCTGGTAAAAAAACAGCGATCTATAAAGGCACGATCTGGGAATGCAGGACATTTTTTCTGAAGTGCCCGGCTCTAACTGTGATCCCAATCCAACCCTTACCCCATCTCGGAATTCGCCATTGCAGCCTGCTAAGATGTTGCTGTGCGAGGCGCTCTGAAGATTTTGGAGCAGATGGGACGTGCAGAGAGAGGGTGGGAGTGAGGGTTTGCTTCATATTGCTGTTTCCAGTACAGTTCTGTTTGTACTGCTTTGGCTCCCTCAAGTGGTCGCGCTGTGGAATAAATTTGAAAAATCAGTGAGACTCGGTTTTAACCAGGTCAGCTGATTTTCCGTCGGTAGGGTATTGTCGAGCACAGTCGGTTTTAACCGAATTCCGGACAGCCTATGCATATGCTATAACCGGAGATTGTTTGCAATGCATATGTTTAACTTCTCCGTGCCGTAGAAGCGGTGGGACTAGTGGGAACCCCATACAACCATAATGGCGGCTAACAATGCCCCCTGTGACATGAGACTCGAGGTGACACTAACTCTACTCTCCTAGAATGTCAATTTGCTAGGGGATAAAATTAAGAGGAGGTAGTGCTAAAATATATCAAACGACAGGCGGCAGACATGGTTCTACTGCAGGAAACCCACCTCGTCGGGAACACCCGTAAGGCGCTTGATAGATGGGGATACAAACCTGTAGTCCATGCAGGATTTACTACTGGGTCTAGCGGGGTAGGGATACTATTGAAGAAAAATCTCCCATTTGTTGTAACTCAGACGCAAACAGATAACTATGGACGCTTTGCTGGGATGTCGGGGACCTGCGAGGGTAGAACTATGAATGTCCTCTCCGTGTATATACCTCCTGCTTTACACAAGTTAGTTTTACCAGAACTTAGTAGGATGATTCTAGCCTTACCAGAAGGTGAAGTGGTGTTGGGTGGTGACCTCAATATGACGCTTTGTGACCAAGCTGACAGATACCCCCGCGGGGCGCTGCTGCACGAACACAAAACACACTGGCTGAATTCACATCAGCACTGCGCCGGACAGATATATGGCGGACAGCTCACCCGCAGACACGGCAGTATACATACTACTCGACCGCTCACAAAAGACACTGCCGTATTGATCACGTACTATCTCTGGCTGACACTGCAAACCACTTCACTGAGGTTCAACAACCCCCCTACCCTTTTGTGACAGGCCTACCATTTTAGAATGGGTGTCTTGTTCAACTCCAGCCCAAGCTGAGAGTTCTAAGTCATTCCCCAGTAAGCAGTCTACAGGCAAGGTTGGGGACACTGCCACCCTTTTAGGGCCAGTGACACCTCCCCAGCTGAGACATACCTCTGCCATGGGATGACTGTTCTGTTTGCCATCAATGTTGGTCACCTGGTAGGAGAAACCAGGCAAAAGCTGCTCAGAGGGAACTAGCCAATGGGCCACCATTGTGATGCTAGCTCCAGTGTCTCTGTAGGCCTCAGCTTTTGTACCATTGATGTAGGGCTCCTGTCTGTACCTACCCAAAGTGTTGGGACAGGCAGTGAAGTTGGCAAACCCCATGCCACCATCACAGACAAGAGTATCTGCTGCAGGGGAATTGGCTAAGCCAGGGTCCCCCTGTGTTCCCCAAGTAAACCCACCCAGATTTCTGGGGGCACTCCCACCACCTGGGGGATTACTGCTGACAGTAATAGGTGGTGTGACAGGAGTAATTGGAGGAACAGTTTTGTTTTTAGCCCTTGGGCAACCGCTGTCAGTTTTCCAATGCCCAGGAGTTTTACACTCATGGCAGTAGGGCTTTTTGGCTGTGGTAGAGGAGGGAGCTTGGGACCCACCACCCTGTGTGGAGTTTTGGGGCCCTGAGGAAGGTTTCTCTTTTTCTTTATCCCCACCCTTCTCTTGAGGCTTGGTGGTATCTTTCTTTTGGTCACCACCCTGGTTTTTAGGCCTGATCCTGGTCCTGACCCATTTATCTGCCCTCTTTCCCAATTCTTGGGGAGAGGTCAAATCTGAGTCTACCAGGTGTTGATGGAGAAGCTGGTTTTGACAATTACTTAAAATCTGCTCTCTCATCATCAAATTGTACAATCCTGTATAATCAGACACCTTACTTCCCAGCAACCAACCCTCCAAAGCCTTAGTGGCACATTCCACATATTCAGACCAGTCCTGAGTCTGTGTCTTCTGGGTGTCTCTGAACATTAACCTGTACTGTTCAGTGGTTAAGCCTAACCCATCAACTAGGACACTCTTCAGGACTCTGTAATTTCTGACATCCTCTTCTCTAACAGTGAGGAGTCTATCTCTGCCTCTCCCCTCAAAGGAGAGCCATAAGATTGCTGCCCACTGGTCTTCAGGAACCTGCTGCACTTTGCAGGCTCTCTCAAGAGCAGTTATCCATTTGTGGATGTCATCCCCACTTTTGTAGGGGGGCACAACCTTAGACAGGTTCCTATTGTCAAAGACCCTATCTTTGTCCTTAGGGACAATGCTGCCACCAGTGGGTATAGACCCACTCTCTTTATGCTGTCTAGCCTTGCTAAGTTTCTCTTCCATCAGGGCTACTTCTAGCTCCTGCTTCCTGATCCTCAGCTGAGCCTCTTGCATCTTGGCCTCATGTTCCCTCCTCTGAGGGGTGGTCATCCTTCTCCTGGAGTGACCTTGAGAGCCTCTAGAGCCATGGGAAGCATGGGAGTCACCTGAGCGATTCCTTTGCCTTCCAAGCCCTGTGTTAAGTCCACTGGGGAGATCCAGTGGGTTGAACCCACTGTCAGTCCCCAATAGCCTTGGTTTAGCTGGGCCAAGTATAATACTTGGCACTGGGCTAGTTCTCCCTTCATCCTCACTACTGTCAGTATCCTTTTCACTCTCATCCTCTGTGGTAGGCATCCCATCTAAGGGGTGACTATTGGAACTGGGTACCTCTGTAGTATCTTCAGAAGGGGGGCCTCCTGTTCCTGACCCTAAGGGGGCTAACTGGGAAGCTTTCTTGAGTGCTCTCTGATTCTCATCATTCTGTAAGAGCTCTCTGAGCTCAGCAGAGTTTGGGTTCTTGGGCTGTTTAAGGCCTCTAAGAGTTGCCAAATGCCTGAGCTCATTCTGATTACGGGTAGCAAAGCTGGATGGTGCCCTCTGGGGGTCACTCTCAACAGAGATGGGTACAGTGGACCCCTCTGCCCCGGCCATTGCTCTTAAGTGTGGGTGGATGTGTTGCAATCTACCTACACTTGGGTTTACCTACTAAACCTATCTAGTAGTTGTAGTCAGGGTGTGCTACTCCCTTTGCTCTACAACAACTAAGTTCAGTAGAACTTAAGTATATCTAATCTTGTTTTATATGTACCTACAGGTACCTATGTGATCTTTCAATTGGTAACCAAGAGATTACAATGGTAAAACACAGCAAGCTCAAATCCCACCGCTGCCACCAATGTGAGAAGTTGGCCTGGTATATGCTGTTCACTAGTTCTAGTGACCACCTTGTACCATGCCAAGCAACCCTTATGGTGTGGTTGTAAGTCAACCTTTTTGGACTAGCTGCCCTAGTGGTAGCGTAGGCTAAGCAGTCTTTGAGGCTAAACTCGTGATGCGTGTTAAGCAAGCTGTTTTACCAATAGTAACCCCCTTTTATACCAATGAAAGGACACCACACAGATATATATTCAAAATATATATGTATTTATTTCTCAAAGTAACCCCTAGTCTCTTTATGAGCACAGGAGCACAAATCGTCAAACAAGATTATCACAGAATACACAGAAGTTGCACTCTATATGGATAGGCCCTGGTGGCCACTCAAACCATATACTAAAATAGTGGTATAAGTACCACGAACAGAAAAGGGAAAAGGCCTAGGGCCTCTAGAATCGCTGGGCCTACAAGGAGCTAACGTCAGTTAGTGACCAGGAGGTCCACGGGTGGCGTGTGCAGAGCAAATGGTCACACGCGGGCTCCCATAGGTTTCAATGGGTGCGTAAAAAGTACAAAGTTACTGCAAAAGGAATCTTCCGGATGACCTAGGAACTTAAGATTTGGAACACAGGCACTAGAGATGTATTACTACACATGGGCACCGGAGTACCAGCTTTACCTCACCCACAGGAAGCGGGTGCATAGGCCTCAAAGTGCGTCGGGTTTCTTCTATCTGTTCCGTTGAGCCTGGGACAAAGATGCTGCAGGCGGTCGGTCGGGAAGAGATGCAGTGGATCCAAGAGTGGATCGGAGATGTTGAAGACCTGTAAGCAGAGGGGACAGTGTTCACAGTCACTAGCCAGTGACCAGCGTGGCACCAGGTGGGTACCAGGCGATGTCGGGTGCAAACAGGTGATGAGGGGTAGCTTGTCTCCGCAGCCACGTGGTCCCTGAAGGTCGACGACGTCCAGGAGTCGGCTCACGAGCTGTCCCACGCAGGCTCTCGCTGTCGGCGGTGTCGGCGACTTGATCGAAGCAAACAAGCCTTGGCAAAAGCAATTGCAGGAGGATTCGGAAATCAGCTGTTGGTTCTGACCAGCAAGGTCAGAGGGATTGCTCCTTTGGAGGGGAGCAAGGGCCAGTCTGGAGCAACCAGACCAGCGGTGTTTGTCGTAGATTTCGTCGCCAAGATGGCCACTAGCCAGCGGGCCAGCAACCGGTTAGGCGCGTCGAGTGGCAAAATGCAGAAGGGCCCCACGCAGATCGTGGAGATGCTGGAGGGCTCACCTTTGGTGCAGATGCTGCTCGAGGGTTGGGCTTCTCAGGACCCAAAGCACAACTTGGAGGGAGCCTCGGTTGTTGCACTGGTCAGCTTGTCGTAGTCGTTCCAAGATGGCTGGCTCCACGTGTCTCGGTGCCTCCACGGGTCTCCTCTTTGCAGGGACTGTGGATCGGGCGGTGAGAGGTCTGGAGGTCCAGGTCTTGTCAGTCTCTGGGCTCGGGCTCCGGCGGGAGGCGGCGGCAAAGCAGACGGTGATTCGCTGGATGGTGCTTGCGTTAGCAAGGTGGTCACTCCCTGACCACAGGGGAGATTTACTTCAGTCTTCTGTGCAGCAGAATGTCGAAGTTCCCGTCTTCTTCTTAGTTTCAAGTTGATTCCAGGATGTCTGAAGTCTTAGGACACAGCTCCTACCTTTATTCGGATTCTAGGGGCCGGACTACCTGCTAGGTCCCTCCCTATGGGTGGGACCAGGAAGGGGGGTGGTTACACCCCCAATCCTTTGTCAAGCTCGCCCCAGGCCCGGGACTGGTGTGCCCCAGGACCGGTTTGAACTGGCATATGCACCGAGGCTCCTTGTGAGCCACAGGCATGTCTGGTTTCTTTCAAGCCCTACCTGACCAATACACAAAATCCTGTCTGGGGTGGTGCATGCACCTCCCCTGGCAGGAAACCCTTTGTCCACACCTCCCAAGCTGGAAGGACTCCCAGCAGCAGGAGGGCAGACTTGTGTCTGTGGTGGCAGCATCCATTTTGTGGAGCTGAGGCTATGTCTGATTTTACCCGGGTTTCAGGTACTGTACATGTCGTGTCCCTCTAGAAGGGTGGAATGCTAACCCCGTCGCCAGAATTGGCGAGGGGTTAGTATTCCAATTCGTATGACACCTTACTCGACATGTTTTGATAAAGCCAAACCAAAGATAGCATTTAACCGCGAGGTTCATAATGCACTTAAGAGTATATGGTATGACGATATCTGGAAACAGTAGAAGGAAGTTGTTCCGACCACTGCAGACAGGCTCAGCTCATGCCAGAGCACCATCTCACATGGAACCAAGCACTCTGCCTTCAGGATTGTTAAGGCCTGCCATAGGAGTGACTTATAGGTTACCAGGTGTCCCATTTAAGGTTAGGTATAGGTATACTACACCTAAGTAAGAGGTGATTACACCAACTTACCCCAGCTGAGTGATCAGCCAGTTGTGTCAGATTGTTAGGCCAAGCCTGGGGTGGCATAATACATGCTGCAGCCCTTGGCAGGCCTTGGGTACACCAATGCCCTGGGTACCTAGTGTACACTGGTACAGGGGCTGACAGGGTGATCCACTTCCAATTGGTTATGCACCTAGGGTGCATAGTTTTAATTTAGTAGAGAGAACAGCAGGCTGGGGGTCTGATTGGCAGGCCCACAGCCTCAATATGTCAAAAACCAGTGAAGCAAAAAGCAAAAATTTGGGGTGACCATAGGATAGCAGACCCTACTCTCCTACAGTGAGGGGCATCTCTGACCACGCTCCTGTAAAGGCATGATATGCAGTATATGCTACCCCCACCCGCAGGACACTTCCCATCAACCCACGGTGCCTTCAGAGCCCCTTTTTCAAAGATGCATTGATCAAAGACACAGACTTTTACTTCGCTGAAAATGTGGGGACGGTTCAGTTGGCGCAGATTCTGTGGGAGGCCTGGCCTATAAGGCAATAATTAAGGGTCGAGCACTGTCACTCACAGTAGGACGCAGGAAAGAGAGGGACTGGAGCAGGACATCCTGGCAAGGGAACAAGCGTTAGGGGTCAGCCGAGACGAGGCAGAGAATCACATTCTGGAACTTAAACGTAAAGAGTACAGATGCCTAGCCAATGAAACTGCCAAGCTCAAACACCATGCCACACTTTTCAAAATATAGGACCAGGGAGACAGAGACAGTAAACTCCTAGCATGGCTAGATATGAAGGAAAGGGCGGACCGCTGGATCAGAGTAATAAACAATGAGAATGGGACCGGTCTGTGTGACCCACAACATATAGCAGACGGGTTTGCAGAATATTATACGCAACTTTACTCACCGGTTGCAGCAGTTACTATAGAAAAAGTACAGGAGAAAATAACCGATATGCAAATCCCTATTCTAACCCCAGATGACCAGCAACTGCTGGAGGACGATATCATTGTCGAGAAGGTCACAGCCGCCATACTCAACATACATTCAGGGAAAGCCGGGGGTCCCAATGGTCTCACACTGGAACTCCTCAAAGTAACAGCGTCCAAGGTGGCACCACACCTCCTTTAAATCTACCTTGAGAGCAAATCGATCGGAATGCTCCCCAGAGACCAGAGGCTTGCATCCTTAGTTGTAATACACAAGGCAGGGAAACCGGCTAAAGATTTGGCCTCATACCGACCGATATCTTTACTGAATGTTGAAGCTAAAATTCTCACAAACGTGTTAGCCAACAGATTGCTACCAGTCAGCACACAGTTGGTACTACCAGACCAATCTGGATTCATGCCTGGTCGTAACACCCTTAATGGCGGAGCTTCGTCATGTACGACCCTCGGGGATCAGAGTCAGGGCCCCTACTCTCTTGAGCCACCCGGCTCTACTGGGTACCCGTCCCAATGATCCCTAACAGAGGAAATCTCCTGCCAAAAGTGTGCAACAATATTTCAAAGAATACAAAAAAGTGCAGTGCGATAATGTGATAGTGTACTAAAAATGACTACGTGGTCAAAAAATATGTTTAATGTGAATTGACCAGGTGTCATGTCTAAAAAACCAAATTAGTCAAAAAACTTATAAATGACTACTTCCTGACTTGGTCTGTCTAGGTCGTTTAATTCACATTAAACATATTTTTTGACCACGTAGTCATTTTTAGTACACTATCACATTATCGCACTGCACTTTTTTGTATTCTTTGAAATATTGTTGCACACATTGGGACGGGTACCCAGTAGAGCCGGGTGGCTCAAGAGAGTAGGGGCCCTGACTCTGATCCCCGAGGGTCGTACATGACGAAGCTCCGCCATTAAGGGTGGCCCGATAGACCCTTTAATGTCCCTGCCTGGTGATGCAGTAATGCTTTAATGTTTTGATGTAAGGGACAGCACATACAGCATCATGCGGCATTTTGTTTATTTTTCGACTTAGGACCTTCATGTAGTGTTTGTAATCAGGAATCTGCTTTGGGACGGGAAGCCTCCTCGTATCTCTGGGCCGAAACTTGTCCGTGGGTGGTGTGATGGGGGGAATTGCCCTACCAGACGTCCGACGTTATTACTGTAAATCATAGCCAAATGGGTATATGGATCGCAACAGGACCCAGCTTGTCAGATGGATAGATGGCTGATGGGCCACAGAGGGTACAGAGAGGCACTATACAAAAAATGACGGCGTCAACAGCTTACTGGGCCCACTGCTCTAACGGTTGCCATATGGCACACTACCACTACAAGACTTGGCTGGAGAAATAAATTGACGCTAATGACACCCCTATGGCATGCTGCCATTTTGGGCAATTTAAGTAGATGTAAAGGCTTCGATAAATGGGACACCATAGGAATATCACAAGTTAGCGACTTAATAGAGAAAGGTAAAATATTGACCTTTGCATAACTGCAAATAGAGTACAAACTATCCGTAGACAAAACCTTCTGATACTTACAAATATATCATGCCTTACTAGAAGCAACTAAAGAGTTAGATGGGATCCCGGATGCCACCCCCTGAAAGACAGAATTACTGGCAGATCCCATGCAGAGTAAAGCAATCTCCCGCACATGCCCGAAAATAATCAATAGCTCACCAGACCCGATGACCCCCCTATACATACGCTGGCAGACTGACGAAGGAGACTCAGAGGAAGAGGACTGGTTTGATGCGCAGTCCTCACCGCGCGAGGTAGCCATACCGTCAAGGCTGCTACTGGTACAATTGAAAGTTTTACACCGTATGTACATTACATGCACAACATTGGTCAAGATGGGGCGCAGTAGTTCGACAGACTATAGAAGGGGATGTGGGGAGGCGGGTACGTTCAACCACATATTCTGGGACTGTCCCTTGATACAGAGTTACAGGGAGGCAGTTAACCAAGTAGTGAGTGAGGTGAGTGGAATTGCCCTAACACTATCTCCCAAGACATGTCTCCTCAACATCTGGGACGCCACTGACTTCAACCGTATGGATCAATTGTGGGCAGTCAACGGTTTTACACTTGCGAAGCGTAATAATGCCCATAAATGGGGAGTTTCAGAACTACCAATGATTGTAGAATGGAAACGGGATGTTGATTGGTATATGCTGGCAGAGCGAGGAGTCTACACGAATAGAGGTTGCCCCAAAAAGTGGGATAAGATATGGGGGAAATGGAATGCATATCGTGGTAACATTTGCACCTCCCAGTCAGAACAAAGAAATGGACCGGACACATGCATGACACAATCCTGAATGGGGGAAGGAGAGGGGGGCACTAGATGAGATGTTCAGTATTGAATTGTAGTCTGTCTTTGATCTGAAGTGATGCATAAGACTGTAATGTACATTATAACATTTATTAAAAAGAGTTGAAAAAAATATTCAAGCTCACACTTGTGCTGTCAATATTCACAGGTCACGCTTCTTGTGCTGTCAATATTCACAACTCACACTAGTGCTGTTGATATTCACAGCTCACACTTCTTGTGCTGCCAATATTCCCAACTTGCACTTCTTGTGCTGTCAATATTCCCAACTCACACTTCTTGTGCTGTCAATATTCCCAACTCACACTTCTTGTGATGTCAATATTCACAGCTCACGCTTCTTGTACTGTTAATATTCACAGCTCACGCTTGTTGGTTATCAATATTCACAGCTCACACTTGTGCTGTGATATTCACAGTTCACACTCGTGCTGTTGTTATTCACAGCTCACACATGTTCTGTTGATATTCACAGCTCACACTTGTGCTGTTGATATTCACAGCTCACACTTGTGCTGTTGATATTCACAGCTCACACTCGTGCTGTTGATATTCACAGCTCACACTTGTGCTGTTGATATTCACAGCTCACGCTTCTTGTACTGTTAATATTCACAGCTCACGCTTGTTGGTTATCAATATTCACAGCTCACACTTGTGCTGTGATATTCACAGTTCACACTCGTGCTGTTGTTATTCACAGCTCACACATGTTCTGTTGATATTCACAGCTCACACATGTTCTGTTGATATTCACAGCTCACACTCGTGCTGTTGATATTCACAGCTCACACTCGTGCTGTTGATATTCACAGGTCACACTCGTGCTGTTGATATTCACAGCTCAAACTTGTGCTGTTGATATTCACAGGTTACACTTGTTGTGCTGTTGATATTCACAGCTCACACTCGTGCTGTTGATATTCACAGCTCACACTTGTGCTGTTGATATTCACAGGTCACACTCGTGCGGTGATATTCACAGCTCACACTCGTGCTGTTGATATTCACAGCTCACACATGTTCTGTTGATATTCACAGGTCACACTCGTGCTGTGATATTCACAGCTCACACTCGTGCTGTGATATTCACAGCTCACACTCGTGCTGTTGATATTCACAGCTCACACTTGTGCTGTTGATATTCACAGGTTACACTCGTGCTGTTGATATTCACAGCTCACACATGTTCTGTTGATATTCACAGGTCACACTCGTGCTGTTGCTGCTCACACTTGTGCTGTTGTTATTCACAGCTCACACTTGTGCTGTTGTTATTCACAGCTCACACTTGTGCTGTTGTTATTCACAGCTCACGCTTGTATCGCCTGTTGCCACAGCTCCCACGTGTGTGGTTGATGTCGCTCGCTGTGAGACTGATGAGCTGCTGCCGGCCTCTCAGTCCCCAGGAGCCTCTGAGTTTCGCAAGCCTTTAGATTGTGCCCCCCCCCCTCCCTCCCTCCCTCCCACCCAATGCTCAGGGGCCCAGCTCACCTCGTCGGGCTGCGGCGTCGGCATCACTGGCTCGATCCCCGAGTACTTGGCGTCGCTGGGCTCCGAGGCCGGGTTTGGGCCGCACTGACCCCGAGCAGAGAGGGACAAGGTCCAGAAGATACACCGGCAAACACCCCTCCGTTCAAGAGGCCCGTTGTTCTACTGCGCATGCGCGCACCTCTGACGGGCATGACCTGCAGCCCGTAGACCTACTACGCATGCGTAGAACGACGAACACTAGTTCTCAATACATTATTAGTCAATAACCCTTATTCTGCAGCATGTCACATGCGCAGAACAAGGACAGAGATCCCTGGGTTCCTCCGCCAATAGCACTAGACTGCACTGCGCATGCGCAGAGCCACAGACGCTTCTCGCTGGAGCCTGGCAGTAGCTGCCGCCTTGCGGGACACCATGGGAGGAGCGGTGGGTGGTTTATTAATCTTATATACAGAGCAGAGTTTGCCCGGAGGCATCAGAGCACTTTACAAGAGAACCAAAAACATAACAATCGCAGCATGGGTAACAAACAAAGATAAGCATGGGTAACATATATAGGCATGGGTAACATATATAGGCATGGGTAACAAATATAAGCATGCGGGGTAACACATATAAGCATGGGAAACAAATATAGGCATGGGTAACAAATATAGGTATGGGAAACAAATATAGGCATGGGAAATAAATATAGGCATGGGAAATAAATATAGGCATGGGTAACAATTATAGGCATGGGTAACAATTATAGGCATGGGTAACAATTATAGGCATGGGTAACAAATATAGGCATGGGTAACAAATATTGGCATGGGGCATGGGTAACAAATATAGGCATGGGAAACAAATATAGGCATGGGAAACAAATATAGGCATGGGAAACAAATATAGGCATGGGAAACAAATATAACCATGGGAAACAAATATAACCATGGGAAACAAATATAACCATGGGAAACAAAGATAAGAATCATGAGAATGGGTAACAAAGATAAGAATGGGAAGATGGCAGAGTGAGTAAATGGGGAGGGAGATGCATCATCAGCAGTTCGTGTAGGCAGTATTCTGCCATGCAATACTCCTGATTAAAGGCGAGGGGCTCAAGGGTCAGGGATTGAGCGTTTCTTGAGCCTCCCTAGGCACCCAACTATTTAGGTTCTCAATTACGTAGGAGGTTGAAGAGGAATAAAGTGCTTTGTAAGTGGTGGCAGCAGTTTTGAATTGGGCTCTCGCCTCCATAGAGAACGGAGGATAGGAGGGGGTGGGTGCCTAGGCCCATCCCCAGACTTACCAGTATAGTGCTGTGTGAGTTAGCAACAACAGAACTCTTGTGGCTCCTGATAGACTCCGTAGACCTGGGACATAAGCGTTAGACCGTAGTGAAGTGAGAGCAGGTTTAGAATAGAGTTCGTTGTAACAAGCAGAAGAATAAAGATGGGTAATACCAAGCTTCGTGTGTGGCATTGTCAATAACGGGAACCCAGGCTGGGGTGAACACTACAGCTGGCGAGGAGACGGGGGATAAGTAACCCGAACATTGACTATGCAAATCTCAGAGAGTTTACCGTGGTCCAGCAAACTGCTTGTGCTTGCCACGTGTGCCTGAGTCGAAATGCTGAATCAACGCTTTGCGTATGTGGAGTCAAAGCACAACCATAGCCTGTGTAAAGCATTTGAAGATAGCGAAAGCTTCACTGTGAAGTCTACGCATCATTGGCCAGGAACCTGCTGGGAAGGCCTTAAAAAGAGGTACCACCCTACTTCGCAAATTAAAGCCAATTTTAAGATAACGCTGCAATCAGAAGCAGCGCAAGGCAGAGATCAACACCTCACTTAACAGAGAAGTGTACAAAAAGTAAACTATGTTCCTCGTAATGAGAAACCGGGGGTTGCTACAATTCATAAACCCGTTAAAATGCGGGGGGGGGGGGTATACCACATTTCAACTGAGACAACACACAAGAAAAGAAAAGACAATGAATGTCTTAATACTGCCCTCACACACTTTGCAGTGTCATGCTTCATCATAGGGCCGCATCATACATCCAGGTGCAGACCAACACCCTGGATGGAGCGCAAAATGATTTTTTGAATGAAGAATAGTGGTGAGGGTAGAGTGAATACAAAGGAATACAAAGCAAAACACAAAAAAGTGACACAAATTAGAGGAACAATTTGTATATGAGAGGGACCAAAAAGTGCATATACATATAATTAAAACTCCCTAGAAGGCAACATTCCATTTACATTCTTGTTAACCCCTGGAAGGATTAAAACATAAGATCTGGGATATTTAGGGAAGGTAACGGCCCCTATAACCCCACTGCAGATACCAACATGTTTCTGCCAATATTTGTCGTGTCCAAATGGGTCGCTCTGGTATTCGTCAGGGTGTGGGAGGTACGATTCCAGGCACTGGAAGAGCCCTCCGTTAGGCTCTCAGAGTTCTTGGTGCCTACCTTCTAGACCCGGACAGCACAAAATGGTTGCTGCCGACCAGAGACGCATTTCTGCCCTCCTGCTGCTGAGCCAAGCTTGAGCAGCAGGTGGAACAATAGGCATCCTGTCACAGGGAGATGTGGCCACCTCCCAGAAAGGATTTAGTATATTGGGACCGGGAGGGTGCGCTTGCCAGTGCCAGAAAGTCCGCATGTGGAGCACATTTGGTGTCCCTGTGCATAGTCCAGTCCAAACCAGTTCTGGGAGCTGTTGGCTCCCGCTCTGGCGCAAAACTGGACAGGGGACATGGGAGGAACCTCCCCCCTGTCCAGACCCTCCCCTGTGAGGGTCACCTGAATCTTCCCAACCCTTCCCTTAGGGTACTTAAGGGCTTACCTGGGTGTAGGTCCCTAGATTTGTCGTGGGATAAGATTCGGATCAGACACCACTTCTACTTCTACCGTCTGGACACTCTGGACTTCACTGGACTTCATTTGGGCCTGACTTAGTCTACTTACAGTCTGCTGAATCGTCTGTGCCTGTGCATCATACAGGAACCTTCCAAGGCCTGTTAAACATAAAAGACACCTGAAGAAATCTCCCTTGGAGTGAAGAAGTAACTCTCCTGCATTCGCAGGCATCACAACTAAGTCGCCCTGGCTGCAGATCCTGAGCTCCTCTGGACTCCGTGGGCTCTGCATCACAGGTGGTGATTTTCCACAGCTCCCATGGCCTGCCCTGCCCTCTCACCAAGTTTGAGGTCAGTATCCCTTGTGGGGGTTGCAATAACCAAACCCCTCTGCACCCCGTCCAACTTGCAGTTGCAAAGGCTTGTTGGCTTTCTTCCAAGAAGATCTTCGGGCTCCAAGTAGCCCCAGTATCGAGCATCTCCTGTCACCCGAATCTTCAGCCACACCGCATCATGTGCATCGTGGCCTGCATCTTTTTGGTGAGGTGCTTGAGGTCCTCTCCAGACTCCAGTGCCTCTGGCCTGTGGGTCCAGCTGAGGGTCACGCTTGTTTCTTTTGGGCTCCCCTGATTGCTTGGGGTCTGCCCGGACCCCTGCTTTAGGTGAGCACCCTGGACCTTGCTGGTCCCGACGTTGCTCCTTCTTTGATTCCTGCGTTGGTTGCATTTGTCAAGGCTGGTTGGTACTCCCGCTGGACACCGACCCCTCAGCACTCGACATCCTTTGTGGGTCAGCTTGTGCACGGTTCCTGGTCCTCCTCAGCATTGCCTGGCCCTCACAGCCGCAGAGTCAAGGTCCTCGTCATCCATCCTGCAACACCCGACATCGGAGGGCATTCGTCTTCCAAGTCTCCTGGTCACCCCAGAGTGACATAGACTCTGTCCCCTCTGCTTGCAGGTACCTCTCATCAAAAATACACCCTTGGAATCCATCAGACACTTCTTCCTTCTTCCACAGCAGCAATTTCCTAAAGTCCTTCATTGGGTTCGACAGCAGTTTCTGACACCACTTCACACGTATGCACCCGGCTTCGCTGGTGTAGGTAACGTGGGTACTAGGGTGTCCACGGGTGGGGTGGCTCTCCAACCTTCTGTCTTCCAAGGGGTCCTTAATCTTTAAAAATCCAACTGCGACTTTCACATAGACTTGTACGGAGTACGCAGTCGTGTTCACAAACTGCACACGCTCTCCGTGGGGTCCCTATCTACACACCTTGGGTGGTTCTGTGGGTCCCCAGCAATTCTAGGTCTTCTCGACATTGTCCTGACTCGAGTTGTGGTTCTTATACCACTTTCTTCATATATCGTCTGGTACCCCCCTTCGCCCCTCTGTGTATTCCGTGCTATTTACTTTATTTCATGCTAAAGTATTGTGTGCATTGAGTTTATCTCCAGGTGGGAGATACTTGAACGTATTAGAGAGTATTATATAATAAATACATATTTTTTTATAAATACTTGGTGTGGTTCTTTTCACTTAGTCTATACTATAAGATTGAATTCTGGTAAAACAAGCTGCTTTACACTCCTGTACTAAGTCTGAAGGCTGCTCTCCACAGCTACAACTTAGAGAGCTTTCCAAATTTGTCTAAGACCTATTAAATCACCATAAGAGTTGTCTGGACTGGTTCAAGGTGCCTACTTACATAAGTGGACATCATATACCAGGCCACCTTCTCCCAGCTTGTATTAAATTCAAAGTGGTTTGCGCAATCCAACAATCCTCACCGCGTAGCTCAATACTCAATATTTGGCTTTCTTGTCACTCGTCCCTAGTTATCTAGGATAAAAGCGAGTCCAAAGTAATTTCCTTGTTTGTAGTTATACCCACACTGATGTAGTAGCATCTTTTCTTACTAGAGATTGTCCCACCGTGAATAGTCCATTGATTCTCATACTTCCATTTTGTAGCTATCCCCCTCCTGACTGTAAGAGTGGAGAGGAACACTCTTTGGTTGACTTCAGCCCAAATCACTTTAAATGTCGCCAGGAAGCCGAGGAGGGCGTATTTGGCTATAATCAGATAGGAGTGACTCCCAGCTGACTCAAGCGACTCTGTTCCTACGCCCAAAAATTCTTGAGTGACAGACAACCCGAAATCATATGTTCGCAAGTGACTGACTGATAGTCACGCTGGCTTTGTAACTATTCTTGTAGCTGCCAATTCACAAGCTCCTCTTAAGAGGAGAAGAAAATTGTAGTCTAGTTCTTCAAAAGATTTCACATTGTCTTCACTTACTAGGTCACCCATGGTAGAGACTTCCCACACTCACCAGATTCGATACAAGCTGCAGGGCTTTCCCAAAGTGGAGACAGTTTGTAACAAATTCTTAAGCAGAGCTAACCTAACTTTATTAAAATATATTGGATGCCCGAACTTAAAGTCAAACCCAGTCTTTCAGTAAGGCTCACCCATTCCAGCTACAAAGGTATTGTCCATTAAACCTTCCTATGCAGAATGTATTGGTCACATGTGTTACATCTGACTCCTAGCAACCTCATAGGAATTCCAATTGTTATCTCCACTGGGTTCTAGGTTGTGGAACCAAAAGGGCAGAGGACAGGCGGTTGCTAGAGGTGCCGGGTTTCCTTATGGGTCGTGCCCCCTTAAAACAATAAATATCTACATTTATACTCCATCGGGTCAGCGTTTCATCTTCCAAAAGTGGCGACGAGCTAGCGGCTAGACGTGACGACCCTTGGGGAAAACCATTCATCTGCATTACAGATTCAACTACTGAAAACAATCACCATAAAGCTTGGAAATCAGAATTAAAAAAAAACTGCTACACCTATGGCTGTTCACAAGTACCTGGTAAGCAGTACCATTAGCAAGTAAAGGCAAAATTGTTTTTTTTCTTTTGTCCGCAAGTACCTCGCACATGCAGTGGAGTTTTGTTTTGAATACGGCACGTACCGTCTTTAGAATACTGTGCGCCTGCACAATCACATGCCTTGGATTCCACTCGATCTGCGCTCCACATTCCTAAGTCATGTGGCGTGTGGGTGAGTCACACCAGCAGTGTCTGATTTCCGGCTGCATTAGACGTACGCACAGCTACGCGTACGTGCACCAGTACATTGTGGGCAGTAGAGGAAGTCGAGCTACGCTTTTCCTACTGAAACACGTGTCAGCGGAGCTTCATTCAGTCATTTGGATTTTGGATCTTTTATGTTTCCTGGAACAGACGGATATCAACGGTGACAACGTTATTTATTTTAATTTCTTGTGTGAAGGAGGCAAAGATTAGCGGTGACTACCTCATTTATTTTTTAATTTGTTTTGTTAATTAGAGATTTCATATGTTTCATTAGCACTAACCAGTTGATTGCAGATACAAGTTTTGGTTTTGTATTTGGTTTGTGAGTAATAGATATCATAGGTGAACACAACAATGGAAACCACGTCTAAATCTGCACCGCCCAGATTTTTACAAAATCCTGGTGTTCCAACAATGGTTTGGTAAGACTGGTGTGACTCTTTTGAAATTTATTTGAAGGCGATTGGAGGGGAAACCTTTATAGCTTCACGCAAAGTGGCATTACTTAAGCACAATTTGGGAGTAGAAGGTAGGAAGGTTTTGAAAACTTTACCTAAAATTACACAGGTCTCATCTAACCGGGCTGGTGAAGATGAGGAAGGGTCCAATTCTGATGAAGTAATTTGTGATGGGTACACAGATGTTATGCAGACATTGGAGGACAATTTTGGCAAAAAAAACAGTATAGTGGTAGAAAGGCACAGATTTTTCTCCAGAACTCAATTGCAAGGAGAAACGGCAGGACAATATATTTCAGCATTAAGAACCTTAGCGGCTACTTGTAGGTTTAAAGATCTGCAGGAAGAAATTATTAGAGATCAGTTTATTAACAGGACCAACAACATCCAGGAGAGGCTTTTAGAGTTGAAAGATCCATCATTGCAAAAACCCATAGATGTAGCCAGGCGGGTGGAGTATACATCTATGTATGTAAAAGAACTCACGGATGACGCAAAAGGTAACTTACAAGACAGCGACAAAGTTAATGCTATCCATAAAATTAGGAAGGGGGCTGATGTATCAATTGAGGTAGTACCAAGAAACGCATTGAGCAGCTCATCAGTTATTGGGAACCGATGCATATGCTACAGGTGTAGTAGTGAAAGACACACAGCAGAATTTGACAGATGTCCTGCCACAAGAGTGCAGTGTTTCAATTGCAAAAATGGGACATTTCTCCAGAATGTGTAAAATGGGTGGTAATGGAACATGGAGGAAATCAGTAAATTCAGTAAATACGGTGTTGGTCAGTGAAGACGATCTTCTAGAGGGCGGAGAGCCAGATGATGTTGAGGCATTAGCGATTTGTGATACTTCTGGGCGGGAAGCAAAGGTAGACTACAATCCTCCCAAATGCATGCTACAGGTCAATGGGCAGGAAGTGACAGTCTGGGCAGATTCATGTTCCCCGTTCACCATCATGGATAAGCTATTGTGGGAGAGTGTAGGCATGAGGAAGTTGTCACCTCTCAAAGTTGAACCCGAGGGATACTGTGGAGGGAAACTGCCTGTGTTGGGGTATTTCAAGTGTCAGTTATATTTCAAAGACAGAAACACTAATGGAAAAGTGTATGTTGTGGACAAATGCAAGGCTTTGTTGGGGTGGAAGGAACAAAAAGCTTTGGGTATTGTGCTGGATCCTGACCAAGTGTTGTTAACTACTGAATCCAATAGTACTATGTGGAGCAAGACATTTCCAGAATTTTTCAGAGACAAGATGGGTTGTTTGAAAAAGTTTAAGCACCGGATATTTTTTAAATCACATTATACACCTATGGTGCTTGAGGTGAGGAATGTACCTTTCACACTGCATGCCCAATTGAAGAATGAGATTGATAGATTGTGCAAAACAGGGGTGATTGAACCAATCGAGGCATCTGAGTGGCTCAGTCCCCTTGTGTTAGCACGCAAATCCAATGGAAATTTGCACATGTGTGTGGACTTGAGGGACTTAAACGAGAATATTTGGGTGGACCATCATCCCTTGCCACAGATAAGTGAAATGTTGTCTAGCATAAAAGGGTCTAAGTATTTTTCTATCATCAATTTGTCACAGGTCCTGTTGCATGAAGAGTCAAGACACTTAAAGTCAGTGGTCACAGCGAAGGGGGCTTTTCAATTTATACACATGCCATTTGGGTTAGCATCCGCTTCTGCGGTCTTCCAGAGACAAACTCATGTCTAGTATACTTAGAGCTGTAACAAATGTAATTATTTTCCAGGATAACATTTTGTTGTGGGGTGCAGACATGAGTGTGCATGATGAAATCTTGAATGATGTTCTGGTGAAACTGCAGGATGCAGGGTTAACTGTAAGTGTAGACAAGTGCAAATTTGGTGTTTTACAGGTAGACTATTTGGACACACTGTGCCAGGTGAAGGGGTCAAACAGAAGAAAAAACTGTTGGATGCCATCGAAAATGCTGCAGCTCCCTCCAATAAGGAACAAGTGCGTTCCTTTTTAGGTTTAGCAGATTATTATTCAAAATTTGTGGCACATTTTGCTGACAAGGTATACAGTTTGAGGGCACTTATGGAGAAAGGTGTTTCATTTGGATGATCCTACGAGTGTAAATTTACTTTTGACACCATAAAGTCTGACATCATCAAAGCAGCGGTCCTCAAACCCTTCGATCTCTGTGATGAGACCACGATTGTGGTTGAGGCCAGTGCTTACGGTTTAGGAGCAGTTCTAATGCAAAAGAGGAATGGGTGTGAACGCATTGTGGCATTTGTGTCACGCACACTGAAAGGTGCAGAGCCTACATATTCGGTCATTGAGAAGGAAGCTCTGGCGTGCTGGTGGTGTGTCAATCATATCAAAAGTTACATGTGTGGAAACAAACTTGAATTGAGGTCTGATCACAAACCTCTGATAGACATATTCACAACTAAAGGTGCAGGCAAAGCCACGCCAAGAATTGCCAAAGGGCTCTATCGCCTTCAGGAATATGATTTCCAGTTGGTATATGTACCGGGGACACAAGAATGTGAATGCCTATTGTCTTTCACGGTTACCCGTGCAGGATCATGGTGCAGATGATGAGGGTGAAGTTGAGGAAGGAGAAGAGCGGTTGGTGGTCAGCGTGGACGAAGCATGTGAGGGTGCAGTGAGTAGAGAGGAGTGCAAACGTGGTGTGTTGGAGGATGATACGTTAAAACATATGATCCCGGATTTGGTCAAAAATTCCATACGCCATGTAGAAGTAAAAAAAAAAGTATACTGATTACAGCATGGTGTCATCTGAGTTATCGATAGTTGATGGGATCATCAGGAGAATGGATAGATTGGTTGTCACCTCTAACCTGCGTTCCAGATTGGTGGAATTGCTGCAAAAGGGTCTCAGTGGAATGTCTGGAATGAAGAGACGTGCAAGGTGTGACTTCTGGTGGCCGGGCATGGACAGAGATATCAAAAGGCATGTGCATAATTGTGAGGCGTGCATGTGTAGTGATAAGTCCCACATGTCGGGTGAGTTCCCCATTGTACCCACCAAATTGCCGGATAGACAGTTGCAGAGAGTAGCAATGGACATATGTGGTTCTTTTAATGTCAAAGGAATTGAGGAGAAATATGCCATTGTTTTAATGGATTACTTTTCAAAATGGCCGGAGGTAGCGTTTCTGAGGGAAGTCAAGGCATCCAATATTATAGGACTCTGCGAAGAGGTGTTCCGCAGAGAAGGTTACCCTGAATGTATAATAATGGATAACGGTTTACAATTCATTGCTAGCGAGTTTCAAAAATATTGATCGGTTTCTGGTGTGTCTCAAATAACCACAGCAGTATATAATCCCAGGGAAAATGGCCTAGTGGAAAGGTTCAACCGTGTTTTGAAGGAATGTTTGCAATTGGCTGAGGGATCTGGTGTGGTGTGCAGGGGTGCTGTCAAGGAGATGTTGTGGAGTTATCAAACCATGCCCCATTCTGCTATGAAGGAGACTCCTTTTGTTCTTCTCAAAGGTCGGCAGGCATGCACTTCGGTAACGACTGCTTGGATGGACAGGGTCAGTTCGATATGTGTGGGAAGAGAGTTGTTGGCTCACAGAATCCAGAATTACCAAGACAAGTATGTGCATAGGCATAATGATAAGCTTAAGAAGATGTGGGAATTGAAGGTGGGTGACTGGGTGAGAACTTCACTTTTTGGGAACCAGAAAACCAACCTTTCAAAGTGGTCGAAGTCCAGGCGTGTGGTTGAAGTAGTGGGGAATTGTGTGCGTTTGGAGGATGGAAGTAGGTGGAATATACATCGTGTTACATTGTGTAATAAGTTGGAGCAGAAGTGGGAAAGACTGGAAGAAGGGGGGGATATTTCACCTCTGCTGTTCAAGTTGATTCTGGACAGGAGTTTAGCAGAGCTGGGCTCATCAAGTTCAAACCAGCATGGCAGAAGAATTTTGTCTGCACTTGATGAGTTTGTCTAGGTATATTAAGCATGTATTTTAAACATGGTTTGTTTGTGAATAATTAAAGGGAGGAGATATGTGTTACATCTGACTCCTAGCAACCTCATATGAATTCCAATCGTCATCTCCACTGGGTTCTAGGTTGTGGACCCATAGGGGCGTAGGACAGGCGATTGCTAGAGGTGCCGGGTCTCCTCATGGGTCGTTGCCCCTGAAGTCAATAAAAATCTACATTTATACTCCATCGCGTCAGCGTTTCACCTTCCAAAAACTTTATGCTCCCAATTCTGCTTCTGTGCGGTATTTGTCAACATCAGGGTAGAGCCCACTCCCTTGGGACAGAGCACAACATCTTTGCTTCTGCATACATGTTTTTTTACCCTAGCCCACTTACATTTGGTAATACGTGATTTAAAGAAGAAAAGTTAAACCCTTTAGTTAGATAACACTGAAGTGGTTGAAAAACAGACTAGGTATTGAGACAATATAATCATTTCCACAAGAGTGCCTCGTCAGAGGAGTATGAATGGTTGCTTATTCCATGATCCAGAATGGTTTCTTCTCTGTGTTGACATGGGGTACACTTTAGCGCAACCATTGTTTAGACACTGCTATTGACATTAGAGACCTTTACCTCTAGGTAAGATATTGGGACCAGTTTAAAATGGGAATGAAAGGGTAATCCTGCCAACTCCCTGATAATCAAAAAAGACCCTTCAGGGATAAACAGTGTCATACAGAAGCGAAGACTCTAGTGTTAAAAGATAAGAGCAAATGAATACGTTTACAAAAAGAAGGTGCACAAAATAAGGCAAAAGACGATGGCAGGTGCGTGGATATATTTGCAAGTAGCAATCAGCAAAAAGAACATTCGTAAATTCTGGTCAATCTTAGACCCTTGCAGCAGCAACATAGACAGAATATGGAGTACCACCTCGTACCTCAGTTGGAAAGCTTGTATCAGGAACTTAATCCGCAGTGCTGCTAAATACTTAAGAAATGACCCTATGAACTGAGTCAACAATAAAAATCTTGCAAAATGAGGTGGAATTATTAATGAAAAGTTGTCAAGATTCACATGCAATGCGCCCAAACAGTAGTCTGCAAATGACAACGAAATCATCCATCTTTGGAGCTGTATTTTATCTTCTCGGTTCCACGTGACTCTTTTATGGACAGGTCCTTCCTACCTGTAAAGGCTCACTCTTTCAAAAAGGGCAGTGACACAGGACCGGGTAGTTATTGACTCTTTGCACTCCTAGATGCAGTGGTAAGAACTTTGCCAAACATCGTCTGTCGTTTCTTACAAAATGGTCCGACGCAAGTGAAATAATCCCCTTGAACGGAAGAGGCTTCGGACTGAGATATTCAACTGTCAACAACATTTTTAGGTTTAGGCTTGTGAAATCTATTGTATTAAATATACCTTAAAATGGACTTACATCCTGCCTGCACTTCCTATTGGTCCTTGTGCTTGTCAGTTTACTTTTTCTGATCTCTATCAGTTGTAGTCGTTTTATTTCCAGTTTGCCCATGTGCGTTTCTCTCATCAGTTTCCCGCAGGCAAAGTACTGTGTTAATCCGCTTTGGTGGAACTTCTTTTAAGCATCTCAAGCCATGATTGAGAAAACCAAATTAAAACAAGAGCTACACTAATGCTTTAAAAGTTACAGAGCTGTCTAAGTGCTGTGTGCTGAGCGCGCTGTTATTATCTTGGAAGAGATCCTCCGATATGCCTTTTATTCCTTCTGCGGACAAAGCCCCCGAGTCACAAGCAGGGACCCACTTCAGTACTTGTTTACTGATCAGATCTCTTGTATCTCCCCATTTTCTATTGGTCTGAGATGTTCTTCACTCGGTCTCTCCTCCCAATGACCGCTGTTAAAAATGATTCAATCCAGGACTCGTTTGTTTCCTAACATCCCGACCCTCCCACCCACAGACACACTCCCGATTCAAAATGTCCGCCACGCATGCGCCTTTGTTTCATTTCCAGCCCCTAGTTCCTAAGTTATACCCGGGCAGGCAAACAAGACCCGTTAAACTGGCATATTCACATGCGGATTCATAAAAAATAGGTATTATATGTATTATTAAAGAATGTAAAATTATTAGAAATGTATTATATTGTATTGTAATTGCATTTATATAGCGCTTACTACCCCTGACGAGGCGTCAAAGCGCTTTTTCAGCAAGTAGCACGCTACTCCGGGACCCACAGAGGATTAGTGTTGAATTAGTATAGTGAAACATGCAAGTACATTTTAAGTGGGGGATAGGTTAGTCAGTTATTTGGAATGATAGCAGAAGGATAGAGGAGGAAAAAAGGTTTGTATTTATATAGCGCTTGTTACCCCTGATGGGGTGTTGAAGCACACTATTCAGGAAGCCCATAAAGGATTAGTGGTGAATTAGTATGGTGAAATATGAAAGTAATTTGAGTGGTGGATATTAGTCAGTTATTTGGAGTGAGAAAGATAGCGGAGAGATAAAAGGGAAGAAAGGTTTGCATTCATATAGCACTTGTTACCCCTGATGGGTGTTGAAGCGCTTTTCTGGCGAGTAGCACGCCACTCCGGAACCCATAAAGGATTTGTGTTGAAAATTAGTATAGTATAATATGAAGTAATTTGAGTCGTGGATATGTTAGTTATTTGGGTAGAGAAGGGTAGGTGGCGGTATGTGTGATATGTAAATATCGTTTTCTTTTTTCAACTGCAACAAAAACACATTCTAGTGTGACTTCTGTGTGCGCTTTGCTGCATTGAGTAGGTATGACCTCTATTTGCTTTCAAATTCTATTTTCATTGCATCGAATGACATCTTGCATCACTTCCTGTCTGGAGCTGTTACGCTTGGAGGGCGGGAAAGTATAAACAGAGGGGGAAAGGGGCTTGGTCTCCCTTATGTGTACTTCATAAAAATCATCATGGGCATTCTGCACCTGATCATCTCATAATTAGAACAAGCTCAAGACACAAACAAGCATTTGCAATGCAATAGGTCTCACATTTGCGAGAGTTTAAGCTATTGGCTTTGAAAATTACAATGCTTATTATTTATATGTTTTGCTAATTATCACGTAAATAAAAGGCATGTCATTTACAATGCCAATAGCTCAAACTCTTGTGAGTGAAGATGAAGCCAACCAGCGGTAAGTAATGGGTGGATATCTAAGCCACCTTTAAGCTAACAAAATGTCTTACAAGCACCAGCACATGCACTGAATCAGGCAAGACCTAAAAAGGGAACAAACACAGAAGACTTTGTGCCCCTAGGGATACGGATTACATTTCCAGAAGTGATGAAATTAGACGAGACTACAAAATCGTCATTGGAAGACGGCTGTTTACCAATAGCAAACTCCATTTTCTGTCAGACTCAAAAATACGGATGCTGCCACCCTGCACATGCACACTCACCTCTCTTCTGCCTGTGTCATTTCAGGGTTAAACTGAGTTACCTCATCATATGAAGTAATTTTGCTGTCCCATGTTCCTCGGTCTAAAGAATTCTGAAGCCCTCAATGTATCACTAAATTTGGTAATGAGAGCTCCTGGTATTACAGCGCTTAGTAGCACACACCCACAGCCGCCTTTCTCTACCCAATATGCTGTGGTTAGTGTTATAAATCTGGTTTACTTCCTGTGACATGGTATGAAGAATGGAGCTAGCGAGATAATGAACGACTGCTTATGTATTTTAAACCGCGTTGCTCGGGGGGGGGGGGGGGGCGCTTTTGTGGAGTTGCTTTACAGTATAACATTTAAAAAAAAAATCTGCAGCCATACTTCTAACATAAAACGCAAGAGAGGCACTATTCATATGCCGCACGTGACGGAGCAACTTTGAGAAATGCCCCAGAGAGACAAAATCACTCGGGTGACGTGCAGGAGACAACATGGCCTCGGACACCTGATGGTCTGTGCAGAAAACAAGTAAAATGTATATATGATGGAGCCAGCTCAAAACGAGGCAGAGGGGAGGGTGAAGCCACGTGTTGCCTGTGGTAAGCACGCGTGGATTGAAGCCATTACACCATGAACGTAGACACTTTATGTGCGGCTGAGTGTCTATACCGCGGTATACACCTGTCTGGCATGAGGCAGCAGACACCCTTTGTCACCCCGCCCTCACAGTGTGTGCAAAGCAGGCGCCACAAGGCACTTTACCAAGTTAAAGCAACACGTGATAGCAAAACATTGTATGAATTATAAAATACGTCCAAATAAATCAAGTACAGGAAAAAAAGCGACAAAGCTTAATTATTAACAACAAAAAAACACAAATCTCCTGTGAACAGCTGAAAAGGTAAAACGCGTGTTTAACTGTAGCGAACAAGAGGAAGGGGGTTGTAAAACAAACCACTGCTTTGGTGCGAGTTGATTATAAAGGTGAAACCAAAATCCTCCTAAAGGTGTCTGCAGTGAGACCGGCAAAATGAAAACTGCTTCCGCTGACCAGTGAAAAAGAAAACAACAAGACGGAAGAGACGCCGTGCACAAGAGACGCTGTGCACAACAGACGCCGTGCGTGTGCACATCGCGCGTGTCTGCCGCTTGTTTATATATGCATTGTGCTTTCACCTTAAGTGAAAGCGCGATGCATATATAAACACACGTGTCTGGGAGAGACGCCGTGCACAAGCGTGCGCAAGCAAAATCTCCAGTCCGGGTGGGCGGGGCCTTATGCTGACAGGGCACACTTGTAGGAGTGTGAGGCTTAATAGTTGTGTTGTTATTAATAATTATACATAAAAAATTACTAATAACTGCAGTCAAAGAGATTCTTGCAGCTTTGGGGCCTGGTATAATCGGACTCTTCACACTTTTAGGAGTGTGAGGGTTAATTGCTTTACTTTGGCAGCGATGGCAGGGGCAGTGGGTGGGGCCAGCTCTAGTGGCCTCCTGACCGGGGCCCGGGACTTCTTTTATTACAAATTAAGCAAGGTCTGTTACTACGGGATTTCACAAGGCGCGCGTCAAGAATAGGAATCTTTAAGGTCCAGTGCACAGAAAGCTCTACCCAGGCCTTTGGTAAATGACTGCAAGTTAAGAATGGTAAGTGAACCGAACTGCTTCCATGACAGCATATAAATATGAAATACATATGTTTAAATCTGACATATGTTTAAATCAAAATGGCCAGAAGCATTGAACAGGATATGAATTAGAGACGGATATGTTTAAAACTTCACCCTTTATGAAGTTTACATAACTCCTCATCTAAGGAAGCCTTCCCCTGCAGGCTATAAGTCCCAAGCAAAAACTAAAGGGAAAAATACGTTTTTTGCAGGGTATTTTCTTGCAAGTCCTCATTTTGCAAGGCTTCTTATCCCTGCATTTGATTTTTAACTTTGCAATCTTTTTTAACTGCTTGGAGATCCTGAAGTTTGGAAACAAACTTCACAAAGTTTGCTGTGGTTAAGACTTCGTGACACCGAATAGAGGTAGAAACAATAAAGGCAGATTAGGTTTTTATAGTTCAGGAAACCCAAATTCCACATCTGTAATCCACTGAAGCTGTATTTATAATAACAGATATACGTGGGTTTATCACTGCCCTGAGTACCGCCTCTTCTTTGTCATCATGACAAAGTGCTGCCTTCGGAAATGGAGCCCTCTGCTGGTGAGAAACAGTTACTGTGAAAAGGATACTAAAAGAAACAGGAAATAGAATTAGCTTCGGAGGCCGCCCGTCCAAACGGAACCTGCAGCAGGCTGAGTGCAGGCGAAGCAAATGTGTGTGTCCGGGATCTGGGGTAGAAATTAATGCAATATGTGAGAAGAACAGCAGTAAGAGGGCTGGTGAAGAGAAGGACCAAATCTGTCGATGAGGGACAAGAAGGACACTGCTTTAATAAATAAAATAAAAAAATTAAAACTAAAAAAAACAAGAGAGTACAAATAGATGAATGCACTTCGTGCTAAAGAGCAAAGGAAAATGTAAAGTGGGAATCACATACTAGTTGTGAAAATGAAAGAAAGGTTCTCCAAAAAGGTCTCCACTGCTCTCCAAATGGTTTTCATTGGTTACGCCATGAGGTGTGGAAATACAAAACGAATCAGAAATGAAAAGCTGAGCGCGGAAATGCACAATCTAACTCAATTAACAAAAAAGCAAACAAACTCAAACAAGACAAGCCCGGCTTTAAAAGTGGTGCGCGCGCGTGCCCGCCGCGGCGAAAGTGAAAGAACCGCGTTTGCACATATGTTTCCCATTAACGCGAGAAGCGGCGGGGGAGGGACGGAGGAGCGTTGAAGGCGAGCAGCGCAATGTAAGGCTTAATGAGCCATAACAAAAAGCCAGATGGCGGCTGCGCGTGTAACCGCAAGCTTGAGGCCAGCAAAAGCGTGTGGTAGCACTTTGAAAACCCACTTACTAAATGTCTCGCAGAGCAGCGCATGCGCTGGCTCAGACGAGACCTAAAAAGCAGAAACGCAGTATCCTTCATGCTGCAAGTATTGAAACTTGCCAATTGAGTCAGTAGTTCCCATTAGCAGGGCATTGCTCTAAAATTAAGGAAGCTGTTTTTTCCCACCATTTTTTATTTATGTATCGAGTTCTTAATTTTCCCTCATTTTATTTTATTCTTGCTTGTTTCATTTTGCTGGTGCTATTGCCATGCCCATGGTGGTCAGGTTTTCTTCGCTGATTCTTCAGAGGCATGGGCTCATGGCCTCTATAGTTAAATTCGGCATTGCCGGTGTTCTGCCTCAGCAAGGAGCTTGAGGATGCGTCCGGACTCGGGGGTCACACTACTCACATTTTCCAGGTACTTGCAGGGGTATTTCTGATTAGCTTGCATGATCTGGCTTTTTAAATATTTTGCAGAAACGCTAACATTTGGCATTCATACGTGTCCCTAAACACTGCATTGTTATCTAAATGGCCCACAATGTATTTTTCCAAACGCTGCGCCAATATGCCATGTAGTGGGTGTCATGGTGCTCACAATAAGTGAATACTCCCTCGATAGACACACCAGATGCATTCTTACAACAAAACACATTCGAGAATCTAGCATACATCTAGCACAGTACACGTAGAGCAATAGCTTGTTTTACTTGTTAAAATAATTTCCTAAAGTCTGTGAAGAGTGTCTCAAATCACTTCAAATTGTGAACTAAAATGCCAAATCACACTCGCTTTGAAAGCAAGGTCTGGCGCTAGAAACCTAGACCCCCACGGACAGAATGGTGGTCGACTTTCCCTAATTAATGCATTCTTTTTTTATAATTAAAGGTTATTCCATATATTTCAGCGTTTTACTTTAAAAATGGGCTTTCGCTTTCTTTATCATGGTTTTTTTTCTTGAGACTCTGAAATAGAAGCAGTAGTTTTTAAAACGTAGTTCCGCCTCTGTGCATAGTCCACTCAGGCATAGAGGACATGAGTGATGATGAGCAAGACCGGGACAGAACTGAAGACATCTAATAACTGTGCACCATGTGTGGTCTTGTACATCTGCCTTACAAACCTTGTGGAATGTGTATCCTCCATGCCGCTGAGCACCCAAGCATGTCCTTCCAAGGGTGCATCTATGTTATTGCTGATGACAGGGTGTGCCGCCACTGCCAGCAACTCCCCCGATGTCACCATATTCTGTCTGTCTGTCTGTCTGTCTGTCTGTCTGTCTGCCTGCCTGCTCTGGTAAAACAGCTCAGTGGCTTGAGAGCTGGATACAGTGACATTCCCAACGCAGGCACAGTGTTTGTCATCCCAACATCTTTTCCGTACACATGCACATCACTTATTCCACAACCACACTGAGGAATGCCGATCATTTTGACCAGGCACAGTTTCCAAGCATAAATTTCACTTAAAGAATCCTTGCATACCTTTTGCTGGGCTTTGCTATGCACAATTGTAAATACAGGCAGAGTTTTTGTCTGTAAGCTCAACTTTCAAAATAAACTCTTGCAGGTAAATGTTTTCCCACAAATGTGGTGAGCAAACCTTCTGACATTTTCCATCACACTTTGCTAAGGTTGCTTATTGTTGTATGAAAGAACCTTTAGTATTAATATTACCATTAATGCATTCACCTTGTCTTGGCTTTAGTGCACACACCCTTGCTTCAACATCTCAAGTTGTTTACTTATTGCATGAGCTATGCGTTCTCTTTTTCTTGCTTAGGTTTTGCCTGCACAGTGTTTACGCTATGCTTGTTTGGTTTGTCCTACGCCCTTCACCTAATCTCCTGTGGTTGCACACATTTCAAGCATGCTTGTCGGCTGCATGTTTTTTTCCTTTCTCTTCCACCCTTTACCTAATTCTCTGCACTTTATAGTACCATCAGTAAATGCACAAATATTGCCTTTCTCAGTTAACTAGTAATAACACTTTTACGGAGTTTCAGTAACACAATTGCTCACCAAGCTAACACTCACAACAACAAACAGGCATTTGCTATGCAATAGGTCTCGCATTTACACAAGTTTGAGCTATTGGCATTGTAAATGACAATGCTTTTATTTAGGTTTTTATTTTTAAAACATAAATAAAAGGCATTGTCATTAATGCTTGAAGGCATGGCTGAGCTGCCCCTTCTGTCTACCTGGCCCCTGAAGAGCTCCGTGTTGCTACAAGTTAAATAAAGAAGCCGGTGGTCACAACTGTGTACGAGAAACCCTCCTGCAGTAAGAGAAACACATTAAAGAAAATAGTGCTTACAGACTAAAGAAGACATATGTGTAACAACCAAAGTAAAAGGTCCAGTCCTCATGGGAGGTTACAAATGAAGACAAGGCGGTAGTAAGAAGGGACTAACAGGCCTCATAATGAGTCAGAAGCCAGCATTTACGAAGGAGAGTGACACAAACCAATGACAAATATGGGCGGAGAGTGGGCGGGGCTTCAAATACATACGCCAATACAGCATGCCTCCCTGAGCAGCACATGCGCTGCCCAGGCTTGACCTAAAAAGGAACAATTTATGGTTCAATCCGTTCCAGGAAGCACCACCAGTCGGGAACTCCTTGACCCCAGACATGTCCAACGTCAGTCTGTAAATCTGAACTGAAATCCCTCTTATGTGAGAGACACTAAGTGCCCGTTGGATCCCTCCTCTGCCTCATTCCTGTAAGATGCTCTTCATGCCTTGCACCTGTTCATTTCTTGTACTATGCAGATTTATGGCTGGTGTAAAAGGTTATGCTTTTGTAATGCTCTAGCACTATTGTAAAGTGCTCCAACACCTCTGGGTAACATCAGCACTATATAAAACTGCATAAATAATCATAGTTTAGCCCTCACTCCGGTCTGTAAACCTGATGGCATCCAGTCATTTACAGCATGCTGACATCTTCTAGTCCCCCAATACTCCCTTCCACCTTTTTGTTGGGCACCCCTGGCAGTCCCATAACATGAGCAGTGTGCTGAATCCGAGGGGTCTTCATTCATTCACCATCTTTTCTTTGTGCCACAGCCAAGTCACATTGGGGTGACAGGGCGCCTTAAAATGTAAACACAGTGTAATAAAAAGAACCCTACACCACTGACCGGCACTAGAGCTCTGGCGAGAAGAAGTAAAATGGCGCCATTGACGATTTCTTGAAAACATAAGATGGCTGCCTCACACAAAGTGCACGACATGCTATCAGCCAGAGCAGACCGTCCAGGTAGCACTAGGAAAGTCAAAGAAACTACTTGCATCTCTGGCAGCTTAATGGTCCTCTTATTCACCCAGCTACTGCGGACGAACAGAGAAATAACTATTATCCATTCCATGCAAGTTAGCAGAAGCTTACCTGCACTCATAAAAGGGGCCATCTCACCTGCAATACAGGGGAGTTCCATGCTGCAAAACAGCACTTAACTCCCTGCTTTGTGCAGCACAACCCCTCTGCTCTTCACTCCCACCAGCCTGCTTCTCTCCATTACACTACAGGCCGTGCTCCTCATCACTTGTCATAACCCTTCCACCAACCTTCCATTTATTTGCTTTTATGCCACTTATGCTCAAAGCCATGTCCGTCCAATTAACCATGGAGGTTGCCCTTCTTTCTCGTCTGTTCTAGGCACCTCAAGCGTGCGCGCCTCTTTTCAAGCCACGCTGCACCCATTGTGGCTGTGCGTGCTGTGCATGCGCATTACGCCGTTGTACTTGTGTTTGCTCCACTATCAGAGTGTCCATGGAGGAGCATTTTGACACTTCTTTTTACGTTTGAAACATTTTTTTTTTTTAAATATAGCGCGAACTTGACCGGAAGATATGGAAGTGCTCTACATGAGCACCAGTTACATTCTACAAGAAAATATTTTTTTAAGGTATGGGGGGAGTAATTTGCTCTGAATCAAAGAATGATGATCCGACCCCGAACCTGGAAGCTGGTTCCACAGATCGAAACTGGGCAGCTCTGACCGTAACCTTAGGTGCAGTGCAACAAGTTTCCATTCAATCTTTTACCTAGCCACGCTGCACCCATTGTGGCTGTGTGTGCCGTGCACGCGCATTACGCAGTTATACTTGTGTTTGCTCCACTATCAGAGAGTCCATGGAGGAGCATTTTGTCACTTCTTTTACGTTTAAAAAAATAAAAATAAAAAATACATAAATATAGCGAGAACTCGACTGGAAGATATGGGAGTGCTCTACATGAGCACCAGTGACATTGTACAAGAACATTTTTTTTTAAGGTATGGGGGGGGGGAATTTGCTCTGAATCAAAGAATGTTGATCCGACTTGACCCGACCCAGAGACTGGAAGCTGGTTCCACATATCGAAACTGGGCAGCTCTGACTGTAACCTTGGGTGCAGTGCAATAAGTTTCCATTCAATCTTTTACCTTTACTTAGACGCAGGAAACAAATCCGCCTGTCAAACTTCCAAACAGTGACTGATCCAGTTCCACTGGGAGTTGCTAAACTTTGTCTAAAACCAGACATCCGAAAGCGGGCCCGCAGCCCGAGAAGGGAGAGAGCCACTAGGACCGCACAGCAAAAGAGACGCCGTACACGTGCACAACGCGTGTCTGTACACGTGCACATCTCCTCAGCAAAAGAGACGCCGTACACGTGCACATCGCGTGTCTGTACGCGTGCACACGTCCTGTCCCCCTTCGCCCACCAAACTGACAACAATAGGTCTCGCCAAGGTGCGCAGCGCATGCGCTGCGTCGCTAGGCGAGAACTACAAATATGAGTAATCACATAGGCAAAACCTATGGCATTTACCAACGCTGGTTACATTAGATACTGTTGCCACTATCTCAATGGAAAACACAAACTCACAATCTAATCTTAGTTTGTTGAATAATCAAGTGATTTTTATAAAGTAGATAGAAGCAGGCTATCTCAAAACTCCAGGTCTGGGGAATAGAGTATGCACTATAACATCTTTAAATGTGGCTCCACACGTACTCTTGGGTCCAAGTCAAACTGACTAATAAAAAGGTTTGACGCCAAGAATGCTTATCAACAACAGGTTCACACAAAGTTGTATTCTGGTCCCTCTTATTCTTCTCGCTCTACACTGCAGACCTTCCTAAAATTCTTAATCAAAGTAGAGACAATCCACCCAAATTTGTTGAGCAAAGAATCTTCCTACTAGCCTCAGCAGATCTTGTTCTAACATCTACTGCTGTGCATAGGTTACAAAACAATTAAACAATCTACAAGCATACAGTAGAAAACATGGTTTGCTAATAAATTACAGTAAGACAAAAACATTGTCATTTGGAAAAGCAAACTGACCAATGCATGGACTTTGGGGAACAAAGCAAGTATCACAATACACCTGTCTTGCTTTAAATATTGACTCAAAATTAAATTGGTCTCTACATAAACAGCAGTTGATTATACATTTTAAGACATAGAACGTTTTGCAAGTAAATATAGAAGAGGTAGTTGGCCCTACTCTAACCACCATTGCAACAAAAATACAGCTGGTACTCCTATACGGAGCAATAATCTTCAAAAACAAATTATACATAACTTTGACTCTCTATTTCTTAAACTTGTGAGGATCTTTCACTTACGATCTTCGACTTCCCTTTGTCAGGTTAGTCTTTCCCATCTACAGGCCTCAAATTTAATACACTTAGTGAATTACCTCTGGGATTGCCACAACACTCCAGCAAATAGTCTCAAACAGATAATAAAAGATGATCTAAGTATAACTGCAAGAAAAAGAATTCTGGTATCAGAAGAAGGATTAAAGAAAGTTCTAATAGACAGTAATCTTCCACCATTTTTGGAACTTGCAAGGTAAACGAAGCACACAAGGAAGTTATTAATTAAGAAAATTAGTATACCATTCCAAAATGCAGCACCTAGCCATATACAACAACACCAATTATAATGAAAAACTCATATAATATGTGTCCTTGGATTTCACTTAAGGATCATGGATTAAAAAAGCTTTAAGATTCAGACTGCATAATCATCCTGTATTACAATTTGAACGATCATGGCCACACTCCGGAAATACAAATAGGAAATGTAGTTTTGTACCATGGCTACATGGAAATAAGTGAACATATCTTACGTCTTTGCCTAGTTTTCACCGACGTAAGGAGCAAGTACTTAAAACCAATTTTTCCTTAGAGTGGAGTAAGGACAATAAAAGGTACTACATCCTTCTGCTTCTGGGATCTGTTAAATAAACTCATTGGCTGCACAATAACATTTCTTACTTTGGCTGCATCATGTATGTAAAACATTACCAACAGAGACTGTGAAACGTGGTAACTGTTACAATTAACCTAGTAATATCTATAAACCTTTTAGACATCGATGCAACTTGATTACCATGGTGTTTTAACAATTGTTTTTAGATGTATGTTTTTAATACAGAGATATTATTATTGTAATTTTTTTTAATTAACTTGAACAATAAGTATGCTTACTTACAGTGTCACTTTTCATCTGTCTACTTGTTCTTCCACCACATATTAAAAGTTAGCATTCACTGCTCGCAGTCGCTACCCTTAAAGGGTGAAGAGTGATAACAGGAGGGATCTGGCTATGCAAATGGAATAAAAGAGTATCTTAAGCCCTCCATCATAAATGGTAAACAACAATGTCCATGGCCATTTCTGCCCAGCAACCACTCTGCCCCAGGGCCCAGAGATAATGTCTCTCAATTAATTTATGTCTTTAATTCCACCTCTGAAAGGATTCAGAGTGCTTAGCAAAAGGCCTATACACCAGACAGGAAGCACAATAACAACAAGTCTTCACAAAGTCAACATATAGGCTCTTTGACATATTTGACACAAGAAGATGATTGACGGAGCGCTGAAACTTTAGACACTCACCCCCAGTCACAGATCTGGGTTGAATCCATCATCGTTCTTTACCTCACTTTCTTTCACATATCAGAACATGTAGTTTCCACACTCAGCAATATTCATTCTTTGACTTATTATTCCATTCTCCTTCTCAATACACCACACATGCAAAAGCACCCCCACTATCATGTATGTGTATTTGTAAGTGTTTTTTATATACCACAAAGCTAAGTCAAAGGCAGAAAGGTCATACCAATTGACTTTGCCAATGGTTATTGTAGAAGAAACTGACTAATGTATTGATTGGCCCACCTTTAATTATTATTAATTCAATCAAAATGATAATTTCAAAATATTTAATGCATAATTAATCAATTGCCTGGTACATCATCTTCATTTACAATACCAATAGCAAACACTTACTGCGACCCAATACACAGTTTTTATTAAATAAGTACACACTTGTGTTTTTTTAATAAATAGCATTACAAACCCTAGATACAAACTTCTTTTAAGTACCGTCATACGCTGAATGTGAGTCAGCAGCAAATCTATTTACAGTACGTATGTTATCTCAGGGCAACACACAAAATTATAACAAGTGTTATCTCACATTGGGGGGGATAAACAAATCAATAATAGAAATATGCAACTTCATATCTTACTCTTTTACCGTATGGCACAGACCTAGATCCCTCCAGGTCTAGCTGTATAAATAACAAAAAAACAAAAAAAAACAATCAAACCCTCGCACAGAGTGACCTGCAATAAGTCTGCCACAAATGACATCTCACCTATGACTTGTATAAACATTCGGAAAATAAATAACCTTTAACATGCAATCAAATCCTATGTCCTATAGGTCCACATTTTCTGCTATAAAGGGCTGTATTTACTTTACTGCAAACACAATATATCTGGGTACGTAAATAATACAGACGGAATCACCTTGTCTTAAACCACTCTCCATATTCAATAACACAATTATTTCATTACTGTCTTCGCTTCATAACAAGGAGATTTAAAAGGGCTATTTCACAATAGGTATATAACTTTTTCCAAATCCCTGTCCTGATAAGGAATGTCAAGCAGTCCCACTGTTCAATGAAACCTGCAACTACCAATGCTTCTTCAGAGGCATTTCAAGCCCTTCCACAAATAAAGTTTGATTTAAAAAATAAAATTAAACAAAACACTGATTCATGAAGCTGGGTAACCTCTGGCATTATTTTCACAGGAAGAATTAATAACACACATAGAAATTAAGCCCTCACAGAGAAAGACCCGGTGGGGCACTAGGATGGCCGAAACATGTTGATAGTCTAACAACACTATATGTAAGGGGGGTACGGATACTAAATAGCCAATACACCCCCAAGATACTGATTTTAACCCTGCCAGGAGAAGGGAAGAATAACGTTTTTGTGTTGAGAGGATCCTGATACCAGTGTGGTTAGAGGGTGTAAATGAATCCCCTCAATTATTTTTGAGAATTGTTTTTTTTTCCGCTTCATCAAATGACGTTGGTCTGCGTCTTGATGTAGATGTGGCCCTATGATGACGCATTACACTGTTTAGTGTGTGAGGGCAGTATTAAAAACCATTTGGTTTTTCCAAAACGGAAAAGAAGCGGCACACAGGGACAGATTGGTCCTATTGAATCCCCCCCCTTTCCCATTTTCTTTGTGTGTGTGTATAGGTTGAGTAGGGAGACTGAAGGTAAAGGAAGATAATCTCTTGCCCCCACCCTGAAAGGGAGATTTTGTGTTGGATTAATTAAACATTAGCCAGACTTGGGTTCTGTACTATCGCCTGTAGTTTCTCTTCTTTTCTGCTACAATTGTGTTATTGGATTCTGTGGGTGTGTACATCCAGTCAGTATTATGTTATTTATAGTTTATATAAGTTTTGTGTCCATAGTGTACAGGTCTGTAATTTCGATGTGAAGTAGAACAATTTTGGGAAGAAAAATATAATTTTTGTTCTTAGCCGAGTTGATGTATGTTCTCTATTTGACACAGACATTGGCGTATCACCCAGGACTGTTGTTTCCAACTTAAGACCATTTTAAGGTGTTCTATAATTTTGTTTTGTTTTTCGTGGCCCTTATATCAAACTTGAATTTAGATATATATTCTTTCACTTTGTGAGCCCAGCTATTCAGTATAACATTGCATAACAGGATTTTCATACTTTCGTATACAACAGTTCAAGTTCCTTTTCTGTCTTGCTTTATAATCTGATTTTTTTTTCAACCAGTGTCCCATAGATCTCCTTTGAACAGGTAGTTTTCCATAGTGTGCTCCTGGTCTTTGTTTGAGGTAAAGATTTCTTGATTAAATACCTCAATCTTTTTCAGGAATGTAGTTATCCTAGTTTTATTCAAATCCGCATCAAGCACTGCACATCGGCTCTCAGTCTATTCTGTGCTTCCATATGGGTTGTGGTTGTTTTTTTTCTTTACTCTGACATGCTTCTTTGATGTTAATATTTTATTTGTAATTAACTGGTCGGTTGAGTTTTGGAGACATTTTTATTTTAGTGATGTCCCCTGAATCCCTTCCAATGTGTTTAAGTGCCAGATTTATTCTCTGAATATGGTCCCAATTGTTAGTGTACTTTTAATTTCTGGTAACATCTGTAGTTGGCGGACCTCTATTTCGGTTTCTTTCTGTTCCAATACAGACTAGAAGTTTGTTCTTCAACACCACTTTGTCTTCTTTCAAGTGCTCACTGGTCCAATATATATGTGTCACACACCCATGGTTCTTTTTTCTGCAAAAGGACCTTTTTTTTTTTTTTAAACCTTTTAACAATTTCCTCTCTTGTAATAATTATGGACAGTGTAGGCTGGGTCGCAGTCCTTTGTTCTTCTGCTTATTTCTTGTTATCACCTGAATTCAGACGTCAGATTACTTTTCTATCTTGCTTTAATTTTTGAAAGTATGGCTTAGGCTTGGATGATTTGTTCTTCTTTGGATTGACTCTGTTACTTGAATGTGTTTTCAAATGTTTAGTAAGATGATCTTTGCGACCAAAGCTTTTTTCACATTCAGTACAATGATGAGGTTTCTCACCAGTATGTGTTCTTTCATGGCTATGAAGATTGCGCTTGTCACTGAAGGATTTTTCACATTCTACACAACCATATGGTTTCTCACCCGTATGTGTTCTCTGGTGGATAGCAAGATGTGCTTTCCAGCTGAATCTTTTCCGACATTCAGTGCATTCAAAAGGTTTCTCACCAGTATGTGTTCTCTTATGAACCAGGAGATCTAATTTATACCTTAAGCATTTCCCACACTCGGGACACTGATAAGGTCTTTCGCCCGTATGTATCCTTCCATGGATAATTAATTTGTCCCTTCTACTAAAATTTTTACCACATTCCACACAATGGTGAGGTTTCTCTCCGGTATGCATTCTCTCATGTTCATTCAGTCTTTTCTTTTCAATGAAACTTTGGCCACATTCACTGCACCGATACGGTCTCTCTCCTGTATGAATTCTCTCATGTTTATTAAGACTTGCCTTCTGGGCAAAGCTTTTCCCACATTCAGTGCATTGATATGGCTTTTCACCAGTATGTGTTCTCTGGTGTATGGTCAAAGAGTTCTTGTGACAGTACCTTTTCCCACATTCAATACAGTGGTAAGGTTTCTCACCTGTATGTGTTCTCTCATGCGTATTAAGATGCCCCTTTTCTCTGAACCGCTTTCCACATTCAGTGCAATGAAACGGTTTTTCACCAGTATGCGTTCTCTCATGGTAGATAAGTGATTTCTTA
The DNA here is from genome assembly GCF_964204655.1 of Triturus cristatus. Lineage (NCBI taxonomy): Eukaryota > Metazoa > Chordata > Amphibia > Caudata > Salamandridae > Triturus > Triturus cristatus. Next base: position 1,868,242,447 of record NC_140590.1, read on the forward strand.
TCACTAAAGCATTTTCCACACTCAGAACAGGTCAAAGGTTTTTCTCCTGTATGTGTTCTCTCGTGGATTCTCAGATTTCGCTTCAGACCGAAGCTTTTCCCACATTCCGTGCATTGAAAGGGGTCCTCGCCTGTATGTGTTCTTTGGTGGACTGTAAGACCCATCTTGTAACGGAAGCTTTCTCCACATTCGAAGCAATGATATGGTTTCTCACCTGTATGTGTCCTCTCATGCATAACAAGAACACTCTTTCGACTGAAGCTTTTCTCACATTCAGTGCATTGATAGGGCCTCTCGCCTGTATGTGTTCTCTGGTGGTCTGAAAGATGTATATTATGTCTAAATCGCTTCCCACAATCTGTGCATTGGTGAGGATTCTCATGGATCATAGGGATTTCCTTACAATGTGACCTCTTCCCACACTGATTTTTGACTGCCAGCATTCTTTATGGTTAGTAAGACATTCCTTCCCACCGACGTTTCTTATAAAAAGTGAGCTGCAATGGTTTGTCTATTTGCATTCTCTGAATTTCGACAGGATCCCTTCTGAATTAAATGTATTGCAAACAGTACAGTAATTTAGGAATGGTAGATTACAGATTTGATTTCTGTCTTTTGGAGGCATGATGTGTTCCTTTGATCGGTCATCGATTCTACCAATTCACTTTGGGGTTCAACTGGTATAACATGGAAGGTGCTGCAAATCAAACTTCTTTCACATTCAGTAGGGTTCACCCACTTGTAGCTCATAGTCAAATCTCTCTGAGATTTTGGGGACTCCGTTTCATCTGTGGCACTTTGCATTGCCTTAGTAGTTCGGGAAATTTAACAGACTCCTTTTAGCGGCATTTCTGCTCCTGCACCAATGACCTGATGGATTGAAAGGAGAGTCAGACTGTTAGCTTTAGCCTGTAAACAAAAAGTAAACAAACCAAACTATTTCTCTGTGCTAGTGTAGTGCAAGACTTAAGGTACTATTACCGAAGTACTATGGACACTGTTTCTCCCTTCCACCAGGTCTTACTTGTGGACCCCGAATCCAAACATTTACCAAAGCAAACTCAGTGTGATCAGTCAGTGGGATCTAAATCTTGTAGTGTTCACACTAATAAGACCAAAGAGCACTCTAGCAACATGTTTATATAATGCCAAATCCGTTATAATACTGCAATGACCTATAGTCCAAGAATTTGAACGAAACAAAACAGTGAAAATTGTTGGAACGCAAAACAAAAACACTTTTTAAATTCTGCATTGTTGAAATAATGACTAACATTTTGAGACAAGAAACAGAGTATGGTGGAAAAAGCTGAGAAAACCTTTGCGCTGCTATAAAGAGATGTACTTGATTCAAATATGACCAGTTTCATGCCTTCATTGAGAATATGAAGATATTCTTGGGAGCCCCTACATATTTAGAGGAGTAAAAAAAAAAACAAAAATCTGCTAATTAGGACAAACAGAACAGAAAACTAGTAATTTTGAACCTTTACATAGCTGGTGCGTCAAATGCGGTGTGCAGTATTAAATGAAGAAATGTTACCCAATGAAGGAAATCATATAAATCTACTATGTTATGTTATGTTAAGGGAACTTCTATAGCGCAACGATTAGCCGGAGGTGTCCTGGCGCTGATTATTATTCCTAAGTAAAGAGACGGTGAACTGCTATTACAGGTTAAAAAGCCAGGTCTTCAGACTCTTCCTAAAAATCAGAAGGTCTGGGCTTTTTCTTAGCTGGAACGGAAGGGCATTCCAGGCTTTTGTGGCCCGCACAACAAAACTTCTTCCGCCCCAGGAGGTTTTTCTTATAAGTGGTACAATAACCAACTTGGCTTCCATAGAGCGCAGCGTCCTTTTAGGCCAGTACCATCGAATGTTTTGTTTCAGAAACTCAGGGCCTGTGCCCTGAAGGGCCTTGAACACAATACTCAAGGCCTTGGAACACACCAGTTTCCTAACTGGCAACCAGTAAAGTTTACTGATTTCCTTGGAGATGGATGTATATTTGGATGTGCCGGACAACAGCCTTGCTGCTGAATTTTGCATTTGGAGTCTATTCATAAAGCGTTCCTGTAGGCTCACATAGAGGCCATTACAATAATCGATCTTAGACAGGACAAGCACTGTGACCACTGTTCGTGGACTGTCAGGCGGTAAAAAGGGGAGAATTTTTTTGATCATCCTAAGTACATGGAAGGTGGCAGATGAAATTGAGTTGATCTGATCTCCAAAATTGAGCTTGTCATCTATCATGATGCCTAAGTTTTTTACCTTCCTTGACGGTGTGGGAAGAGTGTCAAGTGTTATTGGCCACAAATTCGGGGTCCAAAAATTAGCATCATTCCCAAAAAGGATAACCTCCGTCTTGCCTGAATTTAATTTAAGGCAATTTTGTGTCATCCACCTCTCCACAGCTTCTATGCAATCGTGGAACTAATTATCTCGTTCAGTATCCTGGCCTGGCCGCAGTGACACCACAATCTGTGTGTCATCAGCGTAAGATGTCAATTTAAAACCAAAGGAGCTGATCAATGGAGCAAGTGATGAAACAAACATTGAAAAGTAGGGGGCCAAGCGAAGACCCCGGAGGCACTCCGCAAGGCAGGGTAAAAGGCTTGGAGTGAAAATTATCCAATGCAACTATTTGTGAACGCTCCGATAGGAATGACTTTAGGAGCATCCGAGCTTTACCTCGAACCCCGCAAGCCAACAAACGGTCCATCAGTAAGCCATGATGGACCGTATCAAAGGCTGCCGATAGGTCAAGCAAGATCAGGGCAGCCTTACCTCCCCTATCTAAAGCTTCCCTGATCTCTTCTGTCGATTTTATTAATGCTGACTCAGTGCTGTGACCCTCTCTAAAACCGTATTGCATGGGGTCCAACACTTGGTTGTCCCGTAGAAGACACCGAGTTGCATATTCATTTCCTTCTCAATGATCTTCGCTGGTAGTGGGAGGCGAGAGATCGGTCGAAAATTGTTTGGGTCCTTGGGATCGAGGCTAGGCTTCTTTAGCAAGGGTAGAACTGAAGCGAATTTCCACAATTTAGGGAAATGCCAAAAAGGGAAGTAAGTGCCTGCGCTACAGGAGTCGGGGCGAGTTTCGTCACCGAAACCGGGCAGGTTTCGAAGGGCGAGCCTGATCTCGCTGCCATGAGAAGTTTCTTAGTATCCATTAGAGATATATCGGTAAATTTATTAAAGACATTGGGAGGGTCTCTAGAAGGCTCAACTCCTTCCTGCAGAACTGCCGAATCTGTGGCCCTTAAAAGATTAAATGCCGAAAAAATGACCTCCACCTTATTCAGGAAGAACCTCGCGATGTCCTCGCATAGTTCCTGACTAGATTCAATTTTTACTGGATGTGGGGAGACCAGATTAGAAACAGTTTTAAAAATTTCTTTTGCCGAGTTTCTTGCTAAATTGATTTGATTTGCAAAGAAACTTTTCTTAGCATTGAAAATTAAAACCTTATATGATGCAAGACTGTTTGTATCTCTTTCTATCTGACTCCTCATATTTTATTCTCCAGTTCCGCTCAAGGGATTTACATACGAGTTTCTGATTTCTCAGCTCCTCCGTATACCAGGGGGCTGTTGGGTGAGATCTTTTTGGGAATCGGAGTTTTATAGGGGCTAGTTTATTACAAGCTGATCCCAACCAGTTAGTATAAGAAGTTGTTGCCTCATCTATTCCTGTGGGAAGCGGACCCAAAGTTGCTATAAGTGCCGCCTCTAGTTCTTTGCCCTCAATTCTGTTCCATGACCTACTCTCAATTTGTCTCTTAGTGCCCCCCTTGCTGGCGCCGTGACCTGGACAGGTCAGTTTAAAAAGTACGGCTGAATGATCAGTCCATGAAAGGGGAAGCACGCCCATACATGTCAACTGAGGGCGATTAGAAAAGATACCATCCAAAGTGTGGCCTGCTGTGTGCGTAGGTCCTGTCACCTTGAGATTGAGATCTCCACTCTTCATTGTGTCAATAAGAGCCAGTGTATCGGGATCCAAGAGTGCCTCCAGATGGTAGTTAAAAATCACCCAGGATCATGAAGGAGTCAGAGCATAGACCTACTTCCAACAGATTCCCAATGGACTCAAGGAAGCTGTTCTGGGCCCGGGGGTTCTGTACAGTAGGATGCCCTTAAAAGTATGGCGATCAGACAAAGAGAGGCTAAAGGAAAGCGCCTCACAGGCGGAGTTCGAAGCAATGAAAAAACCCGCCCTCAGTGAGTTGTGATAAATTCTGGCTACACCCCCACCTTTCCTGACAGGTCTGTTTAAGGTGTGGCAGAGAAACCCTGGAGGTGTTGCTTTGACAATATCAGGCCCTGAGGCTTCGTCAATCCAGGTTTCAGTAATAAACGCCATTTTAATATCTCTTTCCTCAATTAAGTCCGCGCATTCTATACTGAGCTTAACTAAAGATCTGGCGTTCAGCAAAATACATTTAAATGCTGTATTCTCCGGTACCATATCCATTTGCTTCTTTGTTGCTATGGGGTTAGCATTTTGGTACAGAATTCTGGGTAATGTGCAACCACAGTTCGTGCAAGTGATCAAGGAAGCGGGAGGACATGATTCCCACGTCAGACACAAACACCCAGGAGATTTATAAATTGGTCTCTCATTTAATAACTGTGCTCTAGTGTAACTTAGAGCGGGGGCCACTCCTGATTTAAAAAAATACAGGGGGACAGGCGCTGAGCGCGATCCGAGCGCGGACGGGCGCAGACGGGCTTGCCTGCGGCGAGCCCGCTGCACGCATCTGCTGCGCGGTCGTATGAGCAAGCGCATTTGTAGGTAGACAGGGCGAGGAGCTGGCCTGCTAACCTAGTGTTCCCCCAAGACGGCGGCTCCGCTTAATCCCACAGGGCCAGTACGAGCCCAACGTGAACAATTAAGCGTGAGGGCAGACCGCGAAGTTCAGCGGAGATCCCTCAGAGCCCAGGTGAGTTTTTAAGAGTCCCACAAAACAAGATTCCCCAGATTAAAACAGCACAATTTCTATAGGTAACTGGAATAAGAACAAGTTAAAAAACACCTAAAATCAGGACCATCCTGGCAGTCCTAAAAACAATGATTTGTGCAAATTAGCAAATGGTGCAGATTCACGCTATAGCAGTCTCCTGGCTCAGGCCTCAGGCTATCCCTGTTAAGTATTTGCAAACATATGTTTATGTGAACAGATCAAAGTAAGGGTAGGTACTCACTTGTTTTGTATCCCAACTCTCAATAATGAGAAAATAAGCTGAATTTAGGACTACTCAATAGCTCTTTAACAGTTCTTTTTATTGAGTTTTATCTAACATTTACCCAAATTCAAATGCGTACAGGGAATAAAACAATTCATCTGCAGTAACTGAAGCCGATGCAACATTGATTAAACAGATTACTAACAACTGAGTTGGCGTTAATCATTTCTTTAGTATGCCCTTCAAGTTAGCAGAAGTCTTAAACATACCGGGTGACATGTACAGAGGCTTTTTGTGGTCGCGAATGGGCCAATTCGCAGAATCGTCTGTTCGCAAGTGCAAAAAGACTTTTTCAAATTTGCAAAGCCCCATTTGTGATTCGGTATTAGAAAGGTGAGTGTTTAGGGAGACACTGTGGCACGGATATCCTTGATGGATAAAATTGGGCTTTGAATTTAGCAGCTTCACGAAGTCTACATTATCGTCTCTGGGAAGGCCACCTAAGACCCTCTGCATTGCTTCTCACAGACCAGGTGTCCAGGCATCCCCTATAAGTCAGGACAGTTTCAGGTTTTCACCATCTGCCCTGGCAAAGTTCAATACAATTAGCACGTGACCCAAAGTTCCAAGTGAACACAGAGGGAGGGAAGTTATGTGTGCCAGTCAATAATTACTTAGCAGCCCCTAGCACAAAACAAATTAGTTAACACAGGTGATATTGTGTGTAAATGTTGCATTTAATAGCCTAATTACAGGAATGACAAGTCCCGGACAGCAGTGAAGATTGCTATCTTCATGGTCATGGAAGATGTACCACAGATCTATCCACTACCTTTGCCTTTTATTTTTCCCTGTGAAGAAGTACGGACCACGATGCTGACACCGAGCTTGGCTTCATCGTTCCAGACACAATTACTAAATCAATTGGGGAATCAGATATCAGGAAAACAGGTGTTTGCTCTTGTGGTCCATACTTCGACAACTATGGGCTGCAGACATCATCGTAGCTGGGATTAGGACGAGTAGCACCATCTTTAGGTAAATCTGACCTGATGTAAGAGGCATCAGCAATCTTTCTGAAGCTCTGTGCTGCAAGACCTTGAAAACCAAAGTGGTTTGAGAAATAGCAAATGATTTATTGAATTTACTGGCCACAATTACTAGAAGATCTAGATATAATATTGCTTATAGTTGATCTTATAATTGATGACGTGGGAGAATACAACCTACTTGATGACTCATACGGTGTGTGCCTTATATGGACATGGAGCCTTGCTGTCATGGTTACCACTGTCCTCTCTCTAGTAAAGCACCGGTCTATTGCGCGTCTGAGGAGTCTGGGTGCATCTCTTCTTGAATGTTTCTTGTGGAGTAGAAAAGGATATCTTTATCTGGAGTGAACTCCTAGCGCTGTGTATTAGCCACTTGTCCTTTTTGGGACGTCTCTTCTTGGGAGGAACGAGCCAGAGAGGTCTTTTCTCTATCCCCAATGGGTGCAGTGCAAGGACCAGTTCAATGTTGAAATCCTCATGGTCAAAGGTTTTGTTGTCATGTCCTGCTCAATGGCGATCCTCCCAGTGGCATGGGCCTTGAAGGCAAATACCGCAATATCTAACAGAGAGGGCCTGTTTCTTTGATGATAAAGGTCGTGTTGGAAATTGCTTGGAAAGTGACCTTGTAGGTGAACACTTTTTGACTTCGGCCCCTTTGTCAGGCCCGTCACGTAGCATGGGAGTGATGACCAAACCCTTCAAAGCCAGTCTCAGAAAGTGCTGAGGCGGAGGCCCTAGCGCGCCTCGCGAGTGAGAACAAGCAACAGACCCAAGAGACATGTCTCAATGTCCTTTCCCTCCGATGGTAATCCCTTCTCTGAACTTCTGGTTATTTTTGGTATATAGTTCTGTGTTTACTTCCTAATGTGTAGCTCCACTTTGCATTGTTCTCATTTTTGCCTGGCCGACTTTGTATCAAAACGCCTTGATCCCTTTATATTGATTGCATGATTAAAAATATAATCGTTTTGGAGCATCTTTGAGGTATCAGAGTACTGCTCAAGACGGTGGTTATTCCAAGAGGGCAGGGAGTATAGAGAACGTTGCAAACACGAGGAGACGATAGACGGAGCGCTGAAACTTTTCAGTCACTCACTCCCAGTTACAGATCTGGTTGAAATCCATCATTCTGTAGCTCACTTCGCTACCCCAGTTTGGACCCAGCCATATGAAAATCATCGTCTTGACCCTGTGCCTCATGGGAACAGTCCAGCCTGAACTGCCAAGCCAGGTCCTTTCTCTGGACTGGAATCAAGCATCCTGGGACCGGTTTCGGGGTAACACCCCTCATCTGCAAGGCAAACTTGATGTATAGAGAATGTCTGTACAGTTTACTTCTCATGTTTACATGTAATGTCGGAATCTCAATGCCTCCTATTGAGACATTTAAATTGTACACAAAAAACAATACGTTTGTAATGGAAAATGCTTTTCTGTGTGACTTTAAAAAAATAATAAGTGTTTATATGTCGCCTTTTTTTGTTTTTTTTTGTTTTTACACATTGCATTACACAAAGTACTTTACTCTGGGAATTACCTGGGACACTATCACAGTTTTCCTCTACTTCTGTGTAAAGCAGAATCATTATTTATTGGTGAATAGGATTTTCAATACGATCTGGGGAATGTTTTCTCCCTCAAGAAACTTTTGCATCTTGCACATCGTTGTGATCCCTTTTGTATAATGTGTGTTAAAATCAAAAGATAGTAAAATAAAACACACAGACTATGCCATGTAATGCTGCTTAAGATGTCTTTTTTCTACATGTTAGTGGTGGAGCGTGATAATTTAAGATGATCAGACTTGATCAAATCTTGTCCAATAGGTGTGATACTAATACCTACTTAAGAAACATTACTGAGTGTCTCATGAATACGTGAAAGTTAAAACTGCATCGTAAAAGCATGCAGAAGTGTGTAAAATTTGCATCCTAATAGTATGCAGAAGAGTCACAAACTGGTTTGAAATTAAATTCATTCATGACAGAGAAAAACCTACTAATGTACTAAGAAAAGTAATAATACAAATCGTAGTTTAGCAAAATAGGATTATGAAAAATGTTTAAGTAAATTCAGTTCTGCCTATAGTTTATTTGACATACAAATCTAAGAAGAAAGTGTTTGCTTCTATTTTAATGAATCGTAATCAGACTATGCTCATAAATTTCATGAAATGATGTTTCATATATGCACCTTTATTTCTTTAAACGTATTTAATATTAACGTGTCTGTTCATTAGAAAATGATGATTTAGTAGTTTTCCATGTAGGCCTTGAATTTCAAAAAGTATATATATATTTTTTTTCCTTCCGATGCACTAGAAATGCTAACTTGATTGCATTGTAGCAATTATCGTTGAAGTTTCTTTCTTACAGTTTGATTAATGGACATTTTCTCTGTAACTAAAATCTGTATCAACCTTGTTGCAAGCACAGAGGTGAGCGTGCTAAGCGGACATGATAAGTTGCAAATGTATTTCCTATTTCCAAAAGGAAATTATATTGTACATTCTTAGAAAACAGCGACAATTTAACAAAGGCATTACGTTTGTGTCCCGGGCGATTTGGGTTAGAAAACGATCACACCACGGAGGCACCACAAAATTTGACCAATGGAAATCATGCAAACTCCGAAAAAGTATGTGCAGACGTACAAAGGTATATTTACCCCGTGGGAAAAGGACGAGTGCTGCTTCTCCTGGCCATTTTCCTTGCATATCCTGAACCTGACATGCTGTCAGTTTGAACTCAACCTTTCCGTGAACTGAACTCTCCTGATAACTTCTGCACTTTCCCGGCTGCTGAAGTCGAGACTCTGGATATTGTACGCTGTACTCTAGCATTCTATTGGGCTCATCTCAGGTCCTGATTCTGAAAATCTACAACTGATCTTTGGTTTGGATGATTCTGAATTGCATATTGTAATTTGCAATGTACTTTCTCTTTCCCTCACACATGATGTTATTTTGATGATGTATTTGCTCTAATCAGTGATATATTGTGATTTACCTGCACTACTAAAGAAATACTGCTATTAAATTATTCTAATGTATTATTTGTGCTTTGACCATTCATATCGAAGTTTAGATAAAGTTATTTGATGATTATTCCATGTGTTTGTGTTTCTTATTGATGATATTATTGATATTGTGAAAGTTTTGATATTAGCTTGGCACTTCTTTATTCCAGGTCCTAATGAAGGAGTGACTATCTGTCTCTAATGATCTATGTCCCTATTAGCTCTTACAAAGATCTATCGGAGGACCTAATGGTTGTGATTAATTGAAGAGTTTCTATGGGCCAAACTGTGTTATTGCGAATAGTCTGATGAAGATTTAGTTTATGATAATGGTAGGTAGCACATGTCTGGGCTCACCAAATAATTTACGCATGCTTCTGCTGCATCATTAGCATACCTGATACAAAATATGGTCCTCAATTGCCACATAATTCCAGGGGCCCTAGCTATACTGGATACCTACGCGAGGAGATAAAGCAGGTTTTATTGGTGGATCGTAGAGCACCTCTTTGTTAATGGCAGAAAAACGTACCTCAGACACTATCAATCAAACTGCCTCACAACACCCAGAGTTAAGGGGGGCGTGGCTTAGCTGAGGATCATGGGGGATGCGTGAGCTGTGAGCTCCGCACCAGCCCACTTTTTATCCTAAAAAATCATGCACCTGGGGCCGCTTTGAATTACCCTGTTGGTCCCCTGGAGGAATCGACCACTACGAGGAGAACCCGGACGGACCCTGAGCCGGGTTGGAACAGGTGATTGACCGCAGCAGCCGGCGGTGGCAAATGCGTAGCAGGGGCCACTAACATGGCGGCCCCAAGATAATCTGCGAGGCCAGGATGTCCCCACTGTGCATGGCGCAGTATCGCTTAGGGGCTGAGAACCATTCGGAGAAGCGGGGGCAGTGTGCTACAGCCAGATAAGTGAGACCCGCCGCTGTGGGGAAAAGTGGGACGACACTTGATCGAGCGGCGCTATGAGCGAACTGAGCAGTGGGTTTACGGTATCGAGGAACCGCCCACGAGGCAGAAATGCTGCCGGGACCTGAGGTGGGAAAGAAATAAGTTGGAGGCGGCGGCCACGTCTGGAGCCCCGGCCGGGGAAGGCAGGCCGATCGACTGAAGAGCGGCAAAGAAGCAGGAGCCTACCCCGCTGGTGGAGCCCCACCAACATGGTCCTGCGGGAGGCATCGGACGCCGGTGCGGCCCTCGTCTGGGACTAACTTGCAGCTGAGGTCCGACAGGGCAACAAGAGAACAGCTGGGTGGATCACCGCCGGCCGGCGACCGCGTAGCGGGCCTGCCGACTGCGGCCTCAAGGTGAACCTAACTGCTGCGGGGGCGGAGCGGGGGGCTCCCCAAATGCCCCAACAACTGACATCATGGAGAGTTGATCTTAATTGGTAAAGTGGCTGCCGCCTCTTGCCTTTGCGGGCCTCATTCGGGTGGAGCTCCGGTGCCTCCCCGGGAACTGGGCTGCGGGCGCGCTTCCAGTGCACACTTGACTCTCCCCCTGGGGGCCGAGAGCAGATGCCACCCTGGAGAACGGTCCGCACATGAGCTGGTGAGTGGCTGGCGGGGCGAGGCCTTGGCACGGGGGCGCTGTCTGGGGTCCCTGACTGCCTCTTGAAGCCGAGGTGGCGGATGTATTCCCTAAGGCTGCATGAATCAAGAATTGCGCCTGCCTCATCTAGGGCCTATGGCATGAACAGCCTAACTGGAATTCAACCGGAGGAGGGTCCCCCTGGCGGGGGCTAGACCCAGCAGGAGGAGGTGGGCCCGGGTTCCCGGAGACTCGGGGATTTCTCCGTGTAGACCAATGAGGTGGAAAGCATTGAGATAGCCATCGGTGGAGACGTCCCAAACGGATGGCTGGAAGTGCGGCCCTACTGAACCGGGGGAGCGTGGTACCATAGCTCGCTGCCATCACGAAGAGGACGAGAGTTGAAACGCACCTGGAAGCAGTCGGAGCCAGCCATAGGAGGAAATGAGAGGGAGCGGAGCAGGTCTCGGCCATCATGGGCAAACCCAGGGGCCGTGTGGCCAGTGCTGCCCAAGAACAAGATGATGATCCAGCAACCCAGTTGCGATCGCCCCTTGATGACCAGATGCAATTACAGTTCCAGAAGATACTGGAGGCGATCGCAGACACGAAAGCGACACTCCACCAAGACATCAGCACGGTAGCAGTGGGTCTTGGACTACTGCGGGACGAACATAAAAAGCGGTCAGAGAAGGTTAAAAAAAACACAAAAAAAAAAACCACGAAGCGGCCATCGCAGAAATAGCACCGGCACAAACTGAAGCGACGCAGCAGCTAAAGGCCTTGACGGGGAGAGGGAGTGTGCTTGAACGTAGGGCAGAGGATGCAGAAGGGTGCAATCGTCAGAACAATGTGCGAGTGGTGGGTCTACCTGAGGGGGCAGGAGGGAACGACATTGTGACATTCCTGGAAAACTGGTTTAGTACTGTTGTGGCCCCGGAGGGTCTCACGGCCTTTTATACCCTCGAGAGGGCATACAGAGTTCCGGCAAAGCCGCTGGCCCCAGGACGACCACCAAGGCCGATGGTGGCTCGCCTACTTCATTTTAGAGACTGGGACTTGCTCCTACAAAAAGTGAGAATGGGAGGGCCATTCACTGTGGATAATGCAAAGGTCACGTTGTTTCCTGACTACACGCTGGAGGTGCAGAGAAAACGGGCCTCCTATCTGGCAGTAAAAAAGGCGCTTAGAGATGAGGGCCTTCAGTACTCTCTGATGTTTCCAGCGAGACTGCGAATAATCCCGAATGGCACTACGCATTATACTAACTCCCCTAATGAAGCATGGGACTAGTTGGAATCCTCAGAAAGGAGGCACCGAGAGGTGGAAACCCGAGGGCACATAAGAAAGAAATTCGAACAGGCCGAGGGGCTCACGCAGGCGGCCCCATAACAGAACCCAGAAGAAGCCCAAAGACTCTCAGATGGCGGGGAAAGGGCGGAGGCACAGCAGGCAGTGGTGGCGTTGGTGCAAGATTGAGCTGTTGTGTCGACTGAAGAAGCTGGCACCACAGGGGACTCAGTGGATAATGACTCAGACACTTCGCCGGGTAGTGGGGATCGCATGCCAGAGGTGACGCCACAGACGGCAGATGGCTTAATTGATGGGAAGGGCTCCAGTTGAGGGCGAAAAGAGGGGATCTGTTTGATTACGGATTATGAGGAGATGCTATTAATGAGCCAGGAAGGCTTTTTTCTATGAGGGGGCTGATACACATGGAGAAGGGGGAGCCAGGCCAGCCGCATTCCCCTGCTCCTCTGTAGCCGACAGGGAAATTTGTGTGTTTTTGAGGTTTGGATGGGTACTAGTTCCAGAGCAGCTGTCCTGGGGAGGGGGAGTTGGGGATGTTCTTTAATATTGGGGAGTGTTTGGGCCAGGCATGTCGCTAGAGTCGCTTTCAGAATTGTTTATTTGACACGGTTGGGATGGGCTCCACCAATAACCTGAAGTGTTTATCACAGAATGTGCGGGGTATGCACTGTTTGTGGTGCCATCAAAAGTTACATGCCTACTTGATACGGAGGGGAGTACACATTGCATGCTTACAGTAAACACTTACAGGCACGGGAGGGAGTAGCATTGAAGCGAAGATGGCGTGATCAATTGTTCTATACTACCTATTCTGATTTTGCTCGTGGGGTGTTAATTTGGGTTAGGGCGGGGGTGCCCTTCCAATGCAGGGAAAAAACCTATAGACCCAGAAGGTCGGTATGTAGTGGTCCTTGGGAAACTGGATGGACGTGACATTGCTCTAGGGAGCATTTACGCTCCCAATACGGAGCAGCCGGCCTTTCTCTCGCAGTTATCTGGGAAACTGGCTCCTTATTTCACAGGTTCCGTGTTGCTAGGAGGGGATTTTAACAGCATTTCAGACATACTATTGGATCGATCGCACCCCCCGCTTCCAAATGCTCCCACACATAAGATTGCAGAGGCTAGACGTAATTGGCAACAACAATGGGGATTGGTGGACATTTGGAGGGCTCAACACCCAGAGGAGCGCGATTATTCATTCTTTTCTGCTTTGCATGACCTTCACGTGCGACTAGATGCATTGTTGTGTACTCCGGATGTGCATGCAGAAGTGCAGGGGAGAGAGTATCTTGCTAGGACACTCTCAGACCATAACCCTGTCTTGATCTGGATGCAATGGACATAAACTCAGGCCCCAATCCCGACATGGCACCTGCGCCCGGAGGCGTTAGAAGACCAGGTATTCCACAAAGCAGTGGGCGAATCTATCACGCAATATTTTGGGGACAATGAAGGGACCGCCTCCAAGCTCTTGGTGGAATGAGATGCCGTTAAGGCAGTGATACGGGCCGAAGCATCGCTGAAACGGAAGGAGTGCGTAGAGTGTTGTTGGCAGAAGTGGCAGAGGCAGAACAGAGGCTGCTGGATGTAGAAAAAGACCGGCCTGACAAACAGTCAGAACTACTGGATGCAAGGGAGTTAGTGGCAGGACAAGTGGAGCGTTTGCGCTGCTTTGACTATAAGGCCTATCTTACCCGTACCCATGTAGAGGGGGACAAGTCGGGGGCTCTTCTGGCCTGGTTAGCTAGCCCGTCGCAGAGAGGGACGCCAATATTGAAGATCCGAGATGACCAGGGAGATGCCCGTTTTACTCAGGAGGGTATTAATGAGCTGTTCTATGATTTTTACAGGGAATTATACAAGAGCAAGATGACTAGAACGGGAAATGACCTAGTGGAGTTCATGCGCGAGCTCCAATTTCCGCGATTAGAGGACGAGCAGGCGGAGGCACTGGGCGCAGATATTGAATTGCAAGAGGTGCGTACGGCTATTAAACATATGGCACGGAATAAGACGCTGGGAATGGACGGCCTCCCGATTGAATTCTATTTAACCTACTCTGAACACTTAGCTCCGCAATTAGTAAAATTATATAACGAGGTGAGACGCCTGGGCCACCTCCCGGCCTCCACGAGGGAGGCGGTTATCATCCCTCTTCTTAAGCCTAGTAAATCAGCGTGAGACAGGGCAGCATATCGCCCGCTCTCCATGCTTAACACGGACTATAAGATATTAAGCCGCATATTGGCTACTCGGTTATTACCACACACGCCGACCCTAATTCATCGGGACCAAGCCAGCTTTATTCCTGCCCGAAACACGGCCTTAAATATTTGCCGCTTATTGCAGGTGCTCGAAGCGGATTCTTATGCGGAAGACACTGCTACTGTATTTGTCGTTGATATAGAAAAGGCATTTGATAGTTTGGAATGGCCGTATCTGTTTCATGCTATGGCCAGCTTCGGGTTGGGAGACACATTTATAGCATGGACGGCGTTACTTTATCAGTCCTCCACGGCGCGAGTCAGAACGGGTGGGATGATATCTGAGGCTTGTGAAGTGAGACGGGGCACGAGGCAAGGATGCCCATTGTCCCCGCTCCTATTCGCACTGGCTATAGAACCCTTGGCGATGAAGGCTAGGACTGGGAGGTCCTACCAGGGCCTACAAGTAAGGGAACAGACCCACCATATAACCTTGTAGGCGGACGATTTACTTATGTTTTTAGTGGACAAGGGTCAGGCGTTATTGGGAGCAAAGGCGCAGTTGCATAGCTTGGGAGAGGTGTCTGGCCTCAGAGTTCATTGGGCAAAATCCTGCTTATTTCCAACCGACGGCGATAGGGGTGGCCCGCAAAGTGTGGCAGGAGTGAGGTGGGAGAATAGATGCCACCCGTACTTGGGGGTCTAGTTTTATCATACACGACCGGATTTGTTAGATGGTAATGTGATTAGAGCGCTGAGAGAGCTGGTGGGCAGCTTTGAGTTCTGGGGCACGCTGCCATTATCGGTGGCGGGGTGAGTGGCCTTACTTAAAATGGTGGCTCTCCCTCGGTTGCTTTATTACTTTGTGACACTGCCGATTTGGATACCGGCGCGGGTTTTTAAGTAACTCACATACATGATCACGGGCTTTTTCTGGGGCACTGGGAGGCGTCGGGTAGCCCTATCTACATTACAGCGTCCACAGTCAGAGGGTGAATGGGCGGTCCTGGATTTCGAAACTTATTATTTAGCTGCGCAGATGCAGTGGTTGACACAGACAATGGCGTTGAGGTTTCGAGGCCCGGAGCAAGAAAGAGGGGGAGCCCCAGAGTTGGGGTTGCTCTCACAAATCCTATTGGACCTTCCTGTCCGGAAAGTTGACCTATCTGAGGACCTTAAGACAGCGAGGCGATGTTGGAGGAGGAGTGTTAGACGAGCGGGCATGAGATTGCCATATGCTCCTGATATACCGCTTACCATGTGCGAGGCACTTCCCCATGGGGGCTCCTGGCGCAATTTGAGCAAATGGGATGAGAGAGGGCTAACAACTATTGGGGACCTATATGAGGACTGGACTATGCAGCCCTTCCACATATTGCAGGAGCGCTTTGACTTGCGAGGAGGGGACTTTTTGCTGCATGCGGCTCTTATGGCAGCCATACAGGCACACTGGAAGGAGGGCCAGACTGAACCTAGAACTTCCTTGGGTTGCCAGTATAGGGCTTACCTCACCCCGGCAAAAATCAAAGCATATTTTAACACAGAAACGGATGAGTGTCCGCGCTGTAGACGGGAGGGAGCGCATTTCCCACATATGATATGGGGATGCCCGTTTTTAGTGAATAATTGGACGGAGGTGGTTGACCTGCTGAATGTAGTGACGGATAGAGGTTTGGATCTGGCCTTGGGGACATGCGTCCTACACTGGTTTCCTTATACGGCTAAAACCAAGGTCACTAGTAAGTTCATAGACATGGGGTTATTGTTGGCAAAAAGGGAAATCACGATGCACTGGAAAGCGAGAGTGGCCCCTAACATAGTTAGATGGAAGAAAGAATTCATTAAATGGGCGGAATGCAATGGGATACTGCGGTTGCAAATGGCAAAGAGATCGGGGAACGGGCGGGCACTGGAGGCGGCCAGGGCATGGAAGCACTTGGTAGGACTGCTGAAAGATCCAGATAGCGATAATGAAGATGATACAGCACCGCTCACACAGGAACCAGAGCAACACCCCGCAAACCCACAACAGTAAAGACGGGGATGCACTTGCAGCGCATAGGATAGGCGATAAGGGAGCGGAGCAACGCACATGTTCACATTCCCAGACCACGGGACTAATTTCATTCATGAGTTGATGAAGGTTATTGTTGGAAGATATAATATTAGTAGCGACATGCCTGGGGGGTGGGGAGGAGGGTAGCTGGGAACTTTGGTACATTAGATTAGACTGATTATGTTTTATAGTGGGTTTATAACGTGTAGACATAGCCTAATGAGAACGGTTGTATTCTTGGAATGGGTCAATCACAATCTTTTGTGTCTTCCATATTTTTTAACTGTCCTTTAAGAGATATCATATGGAAGTGGGTGTGGGGGCTCACTATAGATTAAGGGACTGTATGCTTATTAAGGCACTTGAGATTCATGCTGCCAAGAACTGACGACATTTTGAGCCTAAGTGATGTAAAGTGAAAAATCAATAAAGTTTGTTTAAAAAATAAAAAAAACACACAGAGTTAAAATAACCATAATATACACCAAGTATGGAATGAACACACTGAATCCATAAATGGTGAAAAAGAAAAAACAGGAAATCTATAATTAAGCACACATCCATCCACTCCAAAAACAGCAACCAGGATCAGAACAAACTGTTAAGATCCATCTAAAAACTTGATCTTCTGGCTCTCAGAGAAGACCTGTAACCATCGGAGCCTCGGATACTTTGCTATGAACCTAGGCACAGATGCATTATCCGATCCTTCTATGCTGTTCTTAAATACAGTTTTAGAACGGGACTTGAGCAGTTTAAAAACACATGAGAGGAAAATAATGTGTGGCTTGTATTTCACAATCGATAACTTATCACCACCACGAAACCAGGAGCACTGGACTTGCCATGCTACTTCTCCCCGCTCCTATGGAGGGGAGTAGCTTTAGATGCCCAGAGTAGTGTTTCAGAAAAGAGTTTGACTAAAATGGCAATTTGCTATTTATATTTATTTAATTCTGGTTTCACTCTAATCCTCAAAGTACTCAAGGTCGACAGGTAGGTGACGTTTTATACAAAATTAGTATAAATTAACTATTACTACAGAGGTTTTACAAAATAGATAGATTTTTTTGTTGATTTTCTAAAGGGCCAGCTTCTTAGTATTTCAGTTCCTAAATAGGAAACGTGGCCCCTTGACACTCTACTCTTCGGTGAGCGGCATCTGCATGTAGGCGCTACCACCAGCTATTTCCCTGTACATCTAAATTGCTATAAAACACTTAGGAACGGCGGCAGCCAGAGATTAGGGCACTACGGTTGGCACTAAAACTGGTCCAATAGCACACAGTTGGAAATGTGACTGACTACCGCTATGACGAGGTCCCTGCCTGGAGGGATCACCCTTCTGTTGGGGACCCTGTTGTTCAAATAGGTATCGATAAAAGGAACAAAGAATTACAAAACGGTGTAAGGCATGGTCTCAGACACCACCCTGGGTGTCATACTTCATCAATGGCCATAAAGGCATGTGGTCCCCTGTCTTTGCAAGGTGTGTAGGGGAATCCAGTTTGAGATACAAATCTTAGTTGCCTTCCCCGGGATATTACCCTTTTAATGTTGGGTGGTAGGAAGATCAATAAAACCATAGGTGATGCATCAGAATGGTAAGTACTTACCCATCTTGTGGGTCAACAAGTTTCAGCCTTAAGGTTGGCCCCGGAATGGGGTCCCTCGCTTTCAGCAGGATCAGGATCCCATTTTTCCTACTGTTAGTTACTGTCACCATTCATTCATATTCCGGCATCCATACATTGTATACCCAAAGATGTGTTCCTAGACGTCCCTCGTTAATACGCAAGGGGGCCCAATGGAGGAGTACAACCAGGGGAGCCTAGCAGTCCCACTTTCATCAGCCGTGTCACCCTGCTGCTGCACACAGATCACCGCCTGTCTCCTCCAGACTGGAACTGGCTCATCTATCCCGAGATGACCAGTCTCCCTCCCGAGCACGCGAATCTTGCAGTAGAGCAGGTTTTACTCTGTCGCTGATGGATTGCGGAGTTCTACAGACATTGCAATGTATCCATTCTCACTTTACTAATAACATTCTAAAGTGCATTTCGTTCATTCATCTTTGTGCATAGTAACAGAATTTCTCCCTTCATAACAATCAAGATAAAGGCCAGAAGACTACGACGGCTGGGGGCCCCAGAAAAGAGTCACCTGGGGCAAGGCGGATGGTTGGCAAGGTTTCCAGGTGCCCCATGTGCAGGAGCAGCTCTCGCAGTGCGAGAAGCAGAAACATAAAATGGTAATAACTTTCCCCTATTACCATTTTAGGTTTGGTTGCAGGCAGATGGGCGGGCTGATATGAGAGCAGGGGAGGGTAGGAGTGGTGTGCCTGCCCACTCTAGAGTACGCAAAGACTGTTTGGTCCGCCCCCTGGGGCCCCCCAAACCGGTCATGCGTTGTCTGCCTTTTCTCCATGTAGGCTGCATGCATGCAGCCTACATGGAGAAAATGCCTCCCCATTAGCCCATGGCTGGTCGGTGTCCCGACCAATCACAACGCTGCTTGAGCAGCGTTGTGATTGGCTTAGGGGAGGGAGGGAGCCTGCTACTGCTTCCTGTTCCTGGAGATCAGAGAAGACGCAGGACCCAGCCAGGTAAGTTTAATTATCTATCTATCGATATATATATATTTTATTCAATTAACCCACCCCCTTCCCGCAAGATCCTGCGCCCCCCCACCCACAAGTTGTGCCGGCCGCGACTGCCCATGTGACCACGGCTATCATTGTTCCTCTCCTGGGCTTCTAACAACATGTGAAGTATGGGAGTTGTAGGCCTCCCTACAATCCCACTAACATCTCAAAGCAAGGATTTGTAAAAGGAACGGGGTAGGACTGAAACACGACGACCTTGGTAACCATGAGCACCTGCAGCCCCTCCAGGAAGCCGCACCTTCACGGTAACAGAAGGTTTCAACGAAAAGATCAACATTATGGACTTGAAAAATCACATGGTTCATTGCCATGAACACTTTCATGTAAAGCAATTTAGAGTGAACATAGATCCTGCCGGTGTCGGGGGAGATGGGGTGGGGGAGCTTTGTGCTCTGATCTGTGTGTCTTGCACACAGGACGGCAACAACCTCTGTAAATGTTACTCTGGGAGACAAACAACAGGAGAGACAGTCTGTCTGCGTAGGATCCAGTCTGGGAGCTTACCACTCCATGCTTGTATGTGTCACAAACAGGCCTCCCTCCACAGGCACTGACCATTCACCCACAGCCCTGCAGCAGGCAGTGCCGCGTCAGAGGAGTGGTCCTGCACTGCCTTGTGGATACGCAGCTAGGAGTGCTTCACAAGCAGCTGCCTGGGGTCTCCGACCTGCCTGCCCTGGGCGAAAGCTGCACCTATAATGCATGGGATCTCTGGCTCTCAGCTCTGGGGTGGGGCAAGTAATGGAGCTTTGGAATAACCCTATCCAGGCCCTTCTCCCTCTTCCCCTGGCCTGACTGACCAGAGGAACACCCTCTGACCAAAGTCCTAGAATCATACTGTGACATTAGCCAGTAACCAGATGGGACAGCCGGAAACACAGGTGAGATGTGCATTCTCTTTCAAAGGTCTCTGTGGCTGTGGGACATTAAAAGAACCCGGGACTCAGTGTTCTTGAAGAAGAGGAGTGTAATGGCACCTGAAAGAAGTTTAAAAGTATTTTTAATGCCTCAATAAAGAGGGAGTGGAGGCTCCCTAAGGAGGGTTAGAAGAGCATGGATTGAGGGAGTTCTGAAGAAATCAAAAGTGCAGGGATGGGTGCTGGTGAAACCTAGAGAGTGACGCCTCATGACGTTAAAGTAGAAAAAAACGTTGCATATTCCAAAATGGAGCGAGTTGTACAGTAACACAGAGGGAGGGCGTGCTGCACAAGGGGGTGACTGCACTGAGTCCCAGGTCTCCTGTGCCTACCAAAAATGATTGTATCCTTGTGAAATGTGCTCATGTAAAGCGCCCCAATAACTTTGAAAAAAACCTACCGCTTTGCCATTTCAAAGTCCCCAGCAAAGACTTGTGTTTGGAGAGGGACATTGTGAGCCCTTCATTTCACAACATCTGGCGACGAGAAACAGCAGGGTATAAACTGCGCAGAGCAGTGAAAGCCACGTACCGTGCAGGAAAGCGCTCCTGTTTTTCGCGGGCTTCATTGACCGGGTTGGAGACCTCTAGGCGCTTGGGGGGGTAGACATGGGAAGTGAAATAGCAGGTACTGGAGGGTGGGCGGGGCCTGAGTGAACGGACTGCGCATGCTCACTCCCGTGACACGTTCTGTTGTGTACCAGTGACCACGTATAGCGCATGCGCATGTTCTGCCTCTCAGCCAGAGCACTGTCTGACATGCGCAGACATTAGTTCTTTGGTCAAGGCGAGGTAAGGCGCATGCGTACCTTCAAGGGTTCGAGACACTGCCCTATGTCACTTGCGCAGGCTGTACTTCTGACGACGAAGGCCAGTGCTACGCATGCGCTTCTGCTTGCGCCGAGACATGCGCAGACATGCGCAGACGGCGCATAGGACGGCCCAGCCGTGGCATGGCTCCTCGGGTCTGCCTGCGTGTGTGGATGTAAAGATGTCACGCCAGGCAAAAGTGGTGATTAGAAGTATTTATTCTATAAGCCAACACGGGATCCAGGGTGAACGCCCTGGATGAAGAACAGCGTGTGGAATGCAGGGTGATCAGCTGTCAACTGTCAACGGCAGCTGACGGCTGATGACCTAACTGTAAGTACGGGTGCCCAGAAGTGTCACCCAAGTGCACACACAATACGGTGTCCGCGCAGGGACACAATATGTAAACACAACACATCTTCCTCCTGTGGAAAAAAGGAGGTGGGGAAGAAGATGGGGAACAATGGAAGAACAGGTTACGTGCAAACAAAGTCTCTAAACTTGGTAGGTGGCCCTAACAGTCTTCCAGATCTACTGGTAGGAACGGGGTCAACATTACATCGTTCTGGTAATGCAGGCAACATTCGTCTGACCCCTTCCTTGGTGGTGAGCGGTGTTTGTTTGTCAACATTTCCAGTGCTCGCTCTCTCTCCACGTTCATTTTCGGTACTCACTCTCTCTCCCTGTCTGCTATCTTGTCTGTCCTCTGTGTTATCTTCACAATTGGTT
This sequence comes from Triturus cristatus, assembly GCF_964204655.1. Lineage (NCBI taxonomy): Eukaryota > Metazoa > Chordata > Amphibia > Caudata > Salamandridae > Triturus > Triturus cristatus. The sequence goes on from NC_140590.1 coordinate 1,868,263,946, forward strand.
TCCTCATCAGAAAAGCAAAGTTGTTCCTGTTCCTTTTCTCTCCTACTGTCCTTTTTCCCTTTGTGGAAAGTGCTGGAAGGTAAGTCTCTATTTTGGTACTTAAATGGTGCAAGGTTGGAGAAATGCCATACTCTTCCATCACTGAGTAGAGCAGAATTGCAGTAAACTTCTTGTACTGTTAACGGAGGTGTGAACTTGTCTTGTCCTTTGGCAATGTGCCCGCTTCGCTTTACTTTAACCACATCTCCTTCTTTTAGACATACAGGCTTACTCCCATGTTTTTTGTCATAATAGTCTTTTGAGGAAGCCTGCGACTGTCTGAGTTTTTGCAAAACTTGCGGAGCTGACCAGTCTATTCTCTTGCTTGTTTTCATCCAACCTACATTGTCTCCTGACAAAGGGGTCTGTGACGGGGCCGGGGATGTGGCAGAGAGGGACTCACCTGTTTGGCCCTGTTGGTCAAAAGACCCCACTGTACCCCTTTGTGTCCTCACACAGGCTGACGAGGTAACCGATAACCCCAAGGACTGGACTGCCTACCCGTCACGAGCCTGGATGCCTGAAGAGGGACACGGCGCCTTTAAGAGAGGAATCCCGTGGGACGAGACTCCTCCCCTACATGACGTTTCCTGCGGCGGGACTTCAAAGGTGAGCCGCATCAGGAAGTTGACGGACGGCGTTTCCTCGGAGTTGGAGTACGAGTTGGAGTGGAGGAGAAGAGCGGCGGTGAGAGAGGAGGATTGCGGGAAAGCGGAGAAGAGCGTACCAGACTGGCGAAAGGAGTGGCGACCGGAGCAGACGGAAGGACCAAGAGCGGACATCGAAGAAGCTGCAGGAGTTGCACCCGACAAGCCAGGAGGCCAACGGTCCGGCGAATCGCCCTGCCACGTTCCCGGGGGAGGAGCGTGGCTGGAGCAGGTACGGGGGAAAGTCGCAGGCTGGGTGGGGAAGGGAAAATCCCTGTAAAACCGGCACAGCTAAAATTCGACCGGCCTCACTCCTGTCGTAGCACCTCGAGCACTAGAGCACTTATCAGCCCCCTTGTTTCACGGTGTCCCTCACTCCTGGCCCCTTCATTCGCGGAAGCGAGGCAGCACGCCTAATACTTGCGTTCCTTTTTCCTTCTGTTCGGAACAACGGTGACGAGAGACCAGACCGAACCGAGAGCCTTGACCGGGACGACGGGTCCGAAGCCTGCAAACGACGTACGGCGATATCCTTCCTGTCTACCTCAGATCACCAACAGTTCCTGGTGTGATAAAGACTGTGTACCATCTAACAAATAAACCTACGTTTCTCAGACTTCAACCGCCTTGTGTGACGTCTCTGTGCCCGAACCCACTACAGGGTCCTTCCACGCATTATTACAAAAGGACTCATGCCAGTGGATTCACACGGTGTTATTCTGTATGCCCAAACAGTCTTTAAGGTTTCCTGCTTCCAATCTAGATTATTGCTGTTGGCTATCTGAATTACACCTTTTATAACTCTATTGAATCGCTCCACTGCCCCATTTCCAGCAGGATGATACACTGACGTGGTCTTATGGACAATGCTATTCTTCCTGATGTATCTTTGGAACAGATCAGAGGTAAATTGAGTGCCGTTATCACTCACTATCTGCTTCGGTAAACCCTCTCAGGTGAAGGCCTCATCCATGAATTTCACGATGTTCTTAGACATTGGATCCTTAGTGAATCTCACTTCAGGCCATTTTGATAAGTGATCAATCATGACCAGCACATACCACTTCTCATGGTTGTCTTGAATAGGACCCATCACATCGATTCCCACTCTTTCCCATGGCATTTCTGGTATGGTCAATGGCTGCAAAGGTGGTCTGTATGTCACTTGTGTCTTGTCTGCATTAACACACAAGGTGCATTCTCTTACTGTTCTTTCTATGTCCAAATTTATGCCAGGCCACCAATACGTTTCTTTTACTCTTCCTTTTGTTTTTACAATCCCTAAATGTCCTTCATGACACAACTTAAGAATTTTACCCCTTATAGTGGATGGTGGAACGTACTTTCCACTTCTTAAAATACATTCGTCTTCATATGATAGCTCATTCCTTACTTCCCAGAAAGCTCTGTACTCATCTGCTAGTGCCGTCTTATTCATCCAACCGGTTTTGATCATTTGTACAACTTTACTCAGTATTTTGTCTTCCTCCTGCTCCTTTAACCATTCCTCCCTGGTGATTCCGCTTGTTTGATCCAATACACCAGCAATGGCACATTCCTCCATTTTATTTTCTTCATCTTCACTTGCTTTACCTACTGGCATCCTACTCAAAAAATCGGCTACGACATTTTTAACTCCAGGGACGTATTCTACTTCGTACATGAAGTTGAATAAACGCACCGAAAGTCTAGCCAGTCTAGGGGAAACAGTATACAGACCCTTTGTTGTTAGCACTTTCGTCAACGGTTTATGATCCGTGCATAATGTCACCTTCCTTCCCCACACAAAATGTCTGAAGCGTTCCAAGGCCCACACACAAGCCAAGGCCTCTCGCTCGATAACTGAAAAGTTTTCCTCAGCAGGGGTGAGGGAACGTGAGGCAAACGCTACCGTATAGTCCTTACCAGTGGTGTCTTTTTGGGGCAACACTGTTCCCAAACCTTTGCTGCTGGCATCTGTGGTTACGTAGTTTTTCAGGGTTGGCTCAAATCCTTGAAGGGGAAGTGCGGTGCACAAGTCATTCTTCACACTTTTGAACTTTTCCTCACATTCTGCTGTCCACACAAATTTGTTTCTCATTTTAATGAGCTGTCTTAGTTCATGAGTTTTTTGTGAAAAATTCTTTATAAACTTGGAGTAAAACTCCACCATTCCCAAGAATGACCATAGCTCATCCTTGTTGGTGGGGGTGGGGGACTCTTTAATCGCCAGTAGCAGCTCTCTCTTTGGTCTGATACCGTCCCCGGTGATGCAGTGGCCTAGGTAATTTACAGATGAACACGCAAATTTACATTTTCTGTATTCTGCAGTGTTGGACTTGGCCCTTTTTCCCTCATTTTTTTTCATTTTTGTAGTGTTAAGGGGCAGGTGCTCCCTTCACCCAAGATGGCTGCCACAGGCCCCTGCTACTGCGGAGTGGCCTGTCATAGTAGCACCCTAGCTGCCAGGAGCTGGCTGGGACCCCACAACAATGTTGCGACACCAGCCTGCCTTTTTTGTCCTATACCTAGAGTGGGGAAGCTCCTGGAATGTGCTGGAACCTTCTAGAAGAAGGGTGGGGTTTTACTTTTGCCGCCTTAGGAGGTGGTCACCTGACCTAGGGCTACTTAACAGAGGGAGGGAACTTTTTCTAGTTAGTTGGGGTAAAGCAGACCTGGGGAACCCACGCAGGAGTTTTAGGCGGTAGGGCCTAGACAGGGACTTATGCCTCTGAAGGTGACAGGGTTTAGGCACTGCCCTTTAAGTGAGTGAGGGACCCTGTACTACCCACTGATCTGGCCCAGCGATAGGGAGACCCCGGAATGACCTGCCAAGCCTGACTAGAAGGGAACTAGTCACCAACTCACCCCCCCCCCAAGGAACAGAACTTTTAAGGGCGCGAGAACCAACTGCGCCACCAAGACTGCAAAAACCTACTCCTGAAACTCTGCTGAAGCTGACCGCCGGAATCTAAGGCTGAAGCTGAGGGCGGAAACTAACTACTGAAACTTATTACTAAAGACTCCCTGCTGGACTGCTGGGGGATCAACCAGGTACTAGCGCTGTGACCCCTGCGCTCCCCGACCTTGCCTGGGATCCCCCCTAGTCGGTCCTGTGCCAGGCGCTGGTCGCCGAAGTCGCCGCTTAATTTCACCCCCCCCCTGCCTGGGGAATTCGAGGTGCACTCACCGCTGCGGCCCAGGGCCGGGAAACTGCCCCCCTGTCCTCACCGGGGCCCGCGGAGAAGCCCGGGGCCCCGCCGCTGCCGTCGCAGCCGAAGAATCGCGATCCCCGGCACCGGGAAGGCCTCGTTGGGCCCAGGCGTCTTGCCGCGGCCGCGTAGGCCTGAAGCCAGCACCCGCATCACCTGACGGGGGCGGACTGCCAAACGCCGCCCCCGCCGTATCCCCATTGGTGGACGGAGCCGCGCCCCCGCAGTCCGCACTGCCATTGGCGGCTGCGGGCGCGACCCCGGAAGCAAGGCAGGAATCCCCCGAAGTGCCCGTGACGCCAGCGGAGCTCCCCGGTCACGTCTGACCCGACCGGGAGCCCCGCGCCTTGTCCCCCTGCGCCGCCTACCTTCAGGAGAAGCTGCAAGGGAGGCCCTCGGCCCGGACATCGCCGGGCGGCCTAGACGTCAGCTGCAGCGCGAGGAGGAGGGATCCCGCCGGAGAACCCGTCGCCAGGGCCGAGGGAAGGCCAGAGACTCAGGTAAACTCCGGGGAGGAGGGCGGGAGGCCCCCCTGAGGCCCGGAGCACGCCCCTCCCCCGGAGAGACTCCCCACGAGGCCCCCGCTCCCGCAGAGCCTGCCAGAACTGGGACCCGGCCCCCACTTGTGCCTGAACTCCGCCTACTGAAAGAGCCCGGTGGAACTGACATGTTCGACTCGCCAAGAGTCTGCCAGGCGCACTACGTGCAGGGCGCTGATTCCTAAGCGCTATTCCTGTAGGCTGCAGGGTGGGGTTAAATGACATATTTGGAGCGCTTGGAAATTGCTATTTGCGGCGCTTTGCTCCCAGGGCCTGGTTCCCAGTGCGATTGAATTGCCACGGGCAGCGCTATGTGCCATGCTCATGCAGCCTATTTTTAAGCGCTATTAATTGTTGTGCGCAGCACTATATCCCTAGAACCTGATGTTTTATTGTAGCCAGGTGGGGTCAAGTTAAAGCCTAATGAATTGCTTTTAAACTGAACTACTTTGAATGTATACTGTTACTGCCAGTGAGAATCTAATGAATTGCTTTTAAACTGAACTACTTTGAATGTATATTGTTACTGCCAGTGAGAATCTAATGAATTGCATTTGGATTAGATAAACTTGGTTGATTTTTAAGTGAACCTACTGTGTGGTGTCAATTATTGTGAGCGCTTGCTGCTTCAGGGGACGTGTGTGCTGTATGGTTGCTTCACACGTAAGCCTTCGGGTGCCCAACCGCTCGAGTCACGCTACGCCTTTAGGGCCCGGTGACCCCAGGTCCTACATTGTTGGCGAGCGGTGGGATAAGGACCTGTGACCATACAGCACCCTCCAGTGAAGCGGAGGGCGCCGCAATTAGACGCCTATTGTGGTTAAGCTCTGCAACTGTTGATTACTGCCTTGATTGAATTCCACTGTCCAGACTGAGGGTGTAGAATCCCAGTAGCCGGAAACTGTCACCCATATCCTAGGATTTTTTTTTTCTTCCTTAGTATCTAGGTCCCCGCCTGTCACGATGGAGTTCCGGTTAGCCGACCTCGAGGGGTACACCGTGAGGCAACTGAGGGAATTCGTGCAGGAGATGGGGGTGCCTGGGGTGCGGAAGGTCAGAGGACCGGAACTCCGCACCGCCTTAAGGGCATGGGTAGAAGCCCACCCAGAGGGAAGAGGGGATGAGGGACAGGAGGCGCAGGATGCCCCTCAGGAGGAGAGCGCGCAAGAGGTACTAGACCTGATCAATGGGGATGTGTCCGAAAAGGGGCCACCAGGGAGACGTTCTGGGGCCAGCAGTAGGGCAGGGTCCAGGAGAAGCGCGTCTCCAGAGGAATATGAGGACAGGAGGGAGGACAGGCGGTTGAAGTGGGAGCTAGCCAAGTTAGAGCAGGAAAGAGAAAACAAGAGATGGGCAATGGAGGAAAAGAGGATGGCGCACGAGCTCCGGCTGAAGGAGTTGGAGCTGCGTGCCCTCCAGATGAATGTGTCCAGTGAGGACACTGGTGGCAGCATACCGGAAGCTCCACAGGAGCTAGAATTTTATTTACCCCAGGATGACATCACCAGGGTGTCTAAGGAGGCATTGGTGGGTGACCCCGAAGGGGGTGGTGCAGGGATCTCCCAACCCAGCGAGGTGGGAGAAGTGGCAGATAGCCCAGCTAGGTCCCAGGGAGAGAGGGTTGTAGGGCCTCACGACCTATCTATAGGAAGGCGTGAGACGGGGAGGTGTCCCGAGGTGCCCCAACCGAAGTCTCAGGGCCTGGAGAATTTCGCAAGGGAGCCCCAGGTTGGGAGCCTAGGCTGTCCCGATGTGCCATCCAGTGCAGTGGAGCCCCTAGTGTCAGGAGGACCCAGGGCGACTGTAACCAGCGCGCCTGAGGTTCTGGGGTTGGCCCAGTTTCAGGGTTTAGATCCTGTGCTGGGATGCCAGGCTCAGGGGTTGCCTGACCTGGCGGGTGGGGCCTCTGCTAACAGGGTCCCCTCGAAATTGACTTCCAGGGGTACCTTTCCCGGTGGGAGGGTGCGGAACTCTGGGAGGGGGTGCAGTGGGAGGAAGGTCTCGCCTCGGGCACCGACTCAGCCTAAGGGTTTAGACCCTAGGTTGAGGAATCAGTTGAAGGGTCAAGGCCCTAGACTGAGGAGGAAGTGGTGGTCTGAGGGTGCCTCACAGGGTAGGGTGAGGAACCCCAGAAGGAGAGTTAGGGGGAGGAGAGCCTCGCCCCTGAAGGCTGGTCAGCCTAAGGGTGTGAACCCCAGGAGGAAGGACCAGAGGCAGTTTAGGACTGCAAGGAGGAGGACCGGAGTGGTCAACAGGCCCTACAGGCCTGGGGCTACTGCCCCCCACTCCGCGAGATCACCCGGGCCAGAGACATCTGGACGGCCCAGGGGCCGGTCCTGGCCACAACTAGCTAGGGAGCCCCAGTGGGGTGGTTTCGTTGGTCCAGGGAGGTTTGAAAGGGAGCCCTCGGGTTCCAGAGCGGAGGAGAACCTGCGGGTGCTTCTACCGTTGCGGGCCTGCGTCCACCTTCTCTCGCCCCAAGCAGGGAAGACCATCAAGGCATTGATCGGTCTACCCTGGCTTTCGGCTGGGGGGGACGTATGTTGGACTTGGCCCTTTTTCCCTCATTTTTTTCATTTTTGTAGTGTTAAGGGGCAGGTGCTCCCTTCACCCAAGATGGCTGCCACAGGCCCCTGCTACTGCGGAGTGGCCTGTCATAGTAGCACCCTAGCTGCCAGGAGCTGGCTGGGACCCCACAACAATGTTGCGACACCAGCCTGCCTTTTTTGTCCTATACCTAGAGTGGGGAAGCTCCTGGAATGTGCTGGAACCTTCTAGAAGAAGGGTGGGGTTTTACTTTTGCCGCCTTAGGAGGTGGTCACCTGACCTAGGGCTACTTAACAGAGGGAGGGAACTTTTTCTAGTTAGTTGGGGTAAAGCAGACCTGGGGAACCCACGCAGGAGTTTTAGGCGGTAGGGCCTAGACAGGGACTTATGCCTCTGAAGGTGACAGGGTTTAGGCACTGCCCTTTAAGTGAGTGAGGGACCCTGTACTACCCACTGATCTGGCCCAGCGATAGGGAGACCCCGGAATGACCTGCCAAGCCTGACTAGAAGGGAACTAGTCACCAACTCACCCCCCCCCCAAGGAACAGAACTTTTAAGGGCGCGAGAACCAACTGCGCCACCAAGACTGCAAAAACCTACTCCTGAAACTCTGCTGAAGCTGACCGCCGGAATCTAAGGCTGAAGCTGAGGGCGGAAACTAACTACTGAAACTTATTACTAAAGACTCCCTGCTGGACTGCTGGGGGATCAACCAGGTACTAGCGCTGTGACCCCTGCGCTCCCCGACCTTGCCTGGGATCCCCCCTAGTCGGTCCTGTGCCAGGCGCTGGTCGCCGAAGTCGCCGCTTAATTTCACCCCCCCCCTGCCTGGGGAATTCGAGGTGCACTCACCGCTGCGGCCCAGGGCCGGGAAACTGCCCCCCTGTCCTCACCGGGGCCCGCGGAGAAGCCCGGGGCCCCGCCGCTGCCGTCGCAGCCGAAGAATCGCGATCCCCGGCACCGGGAAGGCCTCGTTGGGCCCAGGCGTCTTGCCGCGGCCGCGTAGGCCTGAAGCCAGCACCCGCATCACCTGACGGGGGCGGACTGCCAAACGCCGCCCCCGCCGTATCCCCATTGGTGGACGGAGCCGCGCCCCCGCAGTCCGCACTGCCATTGGCGGCTGCGGGCGCGACCCCGGAAGCAAGGCAGGAATCCCCCGAAGTGCCCGTGACGCCAGCGGAGCTCCCCGGTCACGTCTGACCCGACCGGGAGCCCCGCGCCTTGTCCCCCTGCGCCGCCTACCTTCAGGAGAAGCTGCAAGGGAGGCCCTCGGCCCGGACATCGCCGGGCGGCCTAGACGTCAGCTGCAGCGCGAGGAGGAGGGATCCCGCCGGAGAACCCGTCGCCAGGGCCGAGGGAAGGCCAGAGACTCAGGTAAACTCCGGGGAGGAGGGCGGGAGGCCCCCCTGAGGCCCGGAGCACGCCCCTCCCCCGGAGAGACTCCCCACGAGGCCCCCGCTCCCGCAGAGCCTGCCAGAACTGGGACCCGGCCCCCACTTGTGCCTGAACTCCGCCTACTGAAAGAGCCCGGTGGAACTGACATGTTCGACTCGCCAAGAGTCTGCCAGGCGCACTACGTGCAGGGCGCTGATTCCTAAGCGCTATTCCTGTAGGCTGCAGGGTGGGGTTAAATGACATATTTGGAGCGCTTGGAAATTGCTATTTGCGGCGCTTTGCTCCCAGGGCCTGGTTCCCAGTGCGATTGAATTGCCACGGGCAGCGCTATGTGCCATGCTCATGCAGCCTATTTTTAAGCGCTATTAATTGTTGTGCGCAGCACTATATCCCTAGAACCTGATGTTTTATTGTAGCCAGGTGGGGTCAAGTTAAAGCCTAATGAATTGCTTTTAAACTGAACTACTTTGAATGTATACTGTTACTGCCAGTGAGAATCTAATGAATTGCTTTTAAACTGAACTACTTTGAATGTATATTGTTACTGCCAGTGAGAATCTAATGAATTGCATTTGGATTAGATAAACTTGGTTGATTTTTAAGTGAACCTACTGTGTGGTGTCAATTATTGTGAGCGCTTGCTGCTTCAGGGGACGTGTGTGCTGTATGGTTGCTTCACACGTAAGCCTTCGGGTGCCCAACCGCTCGAGTCACGCTACGCCTTTAGGGCCCGGTGACCCCAGGTCCTACATGCAGTTAATCCTTTGTTCTCCAAAATGCGGAGTACTTGATGTACTCTCTTATCGTGTTCCACCTTTGTCCTACCCATGACTAAAATGTCATCCTGGAATATAAGGATGTCTGGCACGCCTTCAAATATGTTGTTCATGAGCCTCTGGAACATAGCGGCCGCAGATGCGAGGCCGAAAGGAACACGCGTGAACCTATAACATCCAAATTGTGTTACAAAAGTCGTAAGATTCTTACTTTCACGGTGGAGTGGCACTTGGTGATAAGCCGACTTTAAGTCTATTGTCGAAAACCATTTGATTCCTTTTGTCATCGCTAACATTTCATTTATCTTTGGGAGTGTATATTGTTCTACTACTATGCTCTTATTCAGGTCACGAAGGTCCACACATAGTCTCATTTTTCCATCAGCTCGTTTTGCAATCACCAAGGGAGCAACCCATTCTGATGCTTCCACTTTCTCTATTATTCCTTCCTCAAGTAGTTTAGCCAGTTGGTCCTTTACTTCTTTTCTCACAGTGAAAGGTATATTTCTTACCTTATGCACCACGGGTATATTAATCGGCTTAAGTCTTATTCTGTGTTGATATCCAACCAATGCTCCTACTTTACCGCTGAAAATTTTCGGGTATTCTTTCACTAGGGAATTTTCTGGCTCATTGAGTTCAGTTACGCTCAGCACAGGGTCACTCCTCGTTGGATCCAACATTATACCCAAATTTCCCTGGTCTTTCCACCCCAAGACTGAGGGACCGACTTTTGCAATATATAATTTTCCTGCGGTTTCTCTTCCTTTGAATTCAAATTTTAAGTCTCTGTATCCACAAACTTCTATTCTCTCACCTGTGAAAGATTTAATGATTATATCAGGCCTCTTCAGGTGATCACCAATTTCATCCCTGAATTTTTCCATCCAAACTTTCTCATTTATTATGGTGTATGGCGACCCTGAGTCTGCAACAATACTCATCTTTATTCCACCGATGGTCATATTACAAATAGGTTTCCTGGTTTTCGTTGCATTTCCATCATTAGTTCCTGCGTCTTGTTCCTCATCGACATTTAAGATGAACATATTCATGTTTTCTTCATCTGTCTCTTCATGTTCATACTCATCGGTACCATCTACTATTCTTATTTGCCTAGACTTCCGCCTATTGCATGCTTTTGAAATATGACCTCTGATGCCACAATTGGAGCACTTTGCGTCTCGTGCTGGGCATCTCAAATCATTTGCCAGGTGTGAACTACTACCGCATCTATAACATTGTCCCCACTTTTGTTTTTCATCTTTCCTGAATGGTGGCTTGGTTTCTTTCTGCCTCCAATTCTGATTAGTTTTCTTTTTGTGGTCGTATATTCTGTTAACGTTTTCACCATCTTTTTTTTCCTTTTCTTCCTTTAGAACTGCTTTCGCGCAACGGCCTGTTAGTTCTGCCTTGCGCGCTATATCAATTATATTTTGTAGTGGATATTCTCCCTTCGCCCATAGGTTGTCCTGAATACTCTCATTTGACCCTTGCATCACAATCTGGTCCCTTATAAATTCATCATGGAGCTCTCCGAATCTACAGTTTATCGCTAGATTCTTCAATACAGAGACATAGTCATCAATAGATTCCTCTTTTCCTTGTTTGCGATGGAAGAACTTGTAACGATCCACTCCCACACATACTCTTGGTTTGTAGTAAGTGTTTAGATCGTCTATAGCATTTAAAAATACATCTCCTTCATTTTCTGCCCTCACTGTCTTGTTTATATAATTATAAACTTTTATTCCTCCTGCTCCAAGACTATGCATTAACATCTTGTACTTTCTTTCAGGTTTAACTTCCTCATCGTCTTCCAAGGTTGAGATATAATTTAAGAAGTATTCTCTCCATTCCTCCCATTTTAGTGTTGGTTCTCCACCACCACGTAGAAATGTTTCTGGTGGAGATAAATTCCATATGCATCCTGTTGCCATTTTGTTTCCTTAAGTATTTAAAGTCTATACCCTATATTTGCTGTGCTGTAGAATAACTGAATGGAAATTGTATATGTTGAAAAGTTCTTAATTTTTCCAATTAGTGAAGGAGGTTCAGATTTATCTATTTTTTTCTCCACCTTTCTATGAATCCTTATTTCTCAAGTTGTTTAAACGCAAGTGTATGGTTCTTCTTATTATATTTTAATAGCTGTAACTTTGAATAGTTATTGGCACTTTGTTTTTATTGCCTGTTAAATTCTGACACATTATAGTGCTTATTACTCGTGTTGCAAACGCATCATTTAATGTCACAAACACCATGCATATATTTCCGTTTCATATATACAGTTAAAGTCTTATTTGGATCAAACGCGCTACTTCGGAACATAAGCTGCCTTAGTCATGCGCCGCTCCTCAACGCGTCGTTGCCATGGAGTTGCTTTGTTTACTTTGTCTGAAATGGTGCTTATGCTTCGTGCACCGTCATTTGAATGCAAGTTTTTTTTTTCAAAAGATGGCCGCCACGTTGACTTCCGTGCGTGGCTACGTCACTGGGTTGTCACGAATGATGCGCAGTTCAGCTGTTCACAGTGGCAGTTGACAGTTCGTTTTCCGTTATGCAGTGTGAAAACAATTCCAGCTTCCTTATTTATTTACTTAAATATTCTGTCTGCGCATATTTTTCTTCACAGAGTGATACAGTATTGTCCCAGAATTAATCACTCACCCTTTTGATCTCTGTAAATTGAATTCGAAACTCCGCCGGTGTAAATCAATTCAGAATTAGTTCCAGGATAATTCACGATCCTGTCACGAAGGAGTGCACGCTGAATCAAATTAATGTATATCTTCTATTTTCTTTCGTTTTCGTCGAAGTCCTTAGAGAATTTTTTTTTTAAATTTCACGAAAGTCTAAAGTATAAATTCTCTTCAATAAATAAATTCCTGTCGCATGGGAGTCCCGTGCTGGCCCTCGTCGCCACTTTGTAAAGATGTCACGCCAGGCAAAAGTGGTGATTAGAAGTATTTATTCTATATGCCAACACGGGATCCAGGGTGAACGCCCTGGATGAAGAACAGCGTGTGGAATGCAGGGTGATCAGCTGTCAACTGTCAACGGCAGCTGACGGCTGATGACCTAACTGTAAGTACGGGTGCCCAGAAGTGTCACCCAAGTGCACACACAATACGGTGTCCGCGCAGGGACACAATATGTAAACACAACAGTGGACCGGCCCTGCCTTCCTCCTGAAGACCCTTCAGAGCTGGACCAGCTCTTCCACCGTCACCGCTGCTCGGCATCCACAGTCACTGGCACCTTTTTTTATTTTGTTGGTGCATATTTATATAGCGCGAACTCGACCCGAAGGTATTGGAGCGCTTTACATAGCACCGTATTTACATTACACAGTCAGGCACGGGGAGATTAAGTGATTTGCCCAGAATCACAGGATGTGGACGCGACCTCGAGGCTCGAACCCTGGTTTCCAGCACCAGAGTCGGCAGCGCAGCCGACGGACCACAACCTTTCATCGCTGCCAAGCTTGCAGATTGCCTATGCGTGACCTTTCCTTGGTTTCAGTGGATTTAGGAGTGACATTTAAGGATTAAATGAGTGACACCTGCAGTGATACTTCCTGTTGAGTAAAACCAAGCAGTGAAGTGCATTGGAAAAGAGAAACATAAGAACTTATCCCTTTGGAGCGATGAGAAACTCTAAAAAGTTCTTGCTGCAAAACACCTAAAACTAACTGCCACCCCTTGCAGAATCTGTCTGGTGTGCCTGCTTTAGAAATATGGCAAGCCTTGCTGCCACACATGAATAGGTTGAGCTTGTCTTTGGAGTCACGTGAAGCTTCATGGTGACAAATGTTTATCCTTTTAGGTCTCACCTACGCAGCGCGTATGCGCTGTACAGGAGGAGACCTTTATAAATCGATTCCGTTTGTCAGGCAAAAACATGTACGCATTGCATTGCTTTGAATGGCAGCGCATGCACGTTTAGCGATTCCCTTGCGGGAGCGAGCTTTGTAACCATCTATTTGTAATTAACAGATGGTTCCAGCTCGCTCCCGCAAGGGAAACAGGCGCTGGCCCCCTCCTCTCTCCCCTCCCCCTGCTGTCTCCTCCTCAAACTTGTTTTTTTTACTTTCAGCGCGAGGCGCGTGCGCTTGTTTCAGCTTTCTTTTTAAACACTCTTGAGGTGGTTTCTCTTTTCTGTTAGTACGGACATATCATTTTCGACACTTTCATATTACTGTATTCCTTGAATTCCCTAATCTACTTGGCCGTCTTCAGTATTTCGGGAGGTCCAAGTTTTTCTTACTTATTTCTTTTTGGATGTCATGATGGCTATAGTATATTTATTTGCCCAGTTCCTTCACTTTATGGTGTGCTACTATCGCTTTTGGGAGTGCGGGTGTAACTCTTCTCACTCCGTACTCGTATAAGTTTCTTTTCCACTATGGCTGCCTCTGTCTGTGCATAGGTTTCAGTCCTACTACTGTTTTCACGGACGCTACAATGTGAACCGATTTGGCATGCATGCTTGTTATTTAAACAGCTACTCTGCACTTCAGGTGGTTTCTCCGCTCTTCGGGATGTGAATTGGAACTTTAGGTGAGTTCACTGTGAGCAGCAGCGCTGTGCGCGTTATATGGATTAATTAGAAGTCATTAGTCCCTGTTTTGAAGGTTTGTTTGGGAATTACATTACATTATCTTATCTCGTTTTATGTGCAACGTATCGGAAATCTGCTCCAGTTACCACTTTTCATCCCCAACCATCTGTGATCCCCTGATAGGCAGTTATATGCTGGATAGGATAATTTACACACATCCTGTCATTGCAGAGAAGTCATTATTTCCCGAATTGAAGGAATGTTTGGCAATTATGCTATGCTATTTTATGCACAACGTATTAGAAACCTGTTTTAGTCACCACTTTTTCACCTGCACTATCAAATATTGCCTGCTAGATTCTGGATGGGAGGACTTACATACATCCTGCCATTGCCTCCGTATTCCGCTATGAGTCTCGGTTCTAATTTCTAATTTTATCAATGCTTCCCAGTTGTTTCTCACTATTTTTGTACTTGCACCCCAAGCCTTTCCCTTGGAGTGACTAGCACATAATATTTGGATCTTGTTATGTGTTGTTCTTTTGTTTACATTTTTTGGTATATGGTGATAGGTTAGACTGTTTAAACTGAAAAACAGGGCATATTTTATCCTTGCGAGAGCCTGTATATTATGGCTGGCACTTACACGTTCTTTAAACCCTTCACCCATTATATGTAAGCATCTCTACACTTGCTGGGCTAAATATCCTATATGGTTTCTTTGTAGAGCCCGGTGGACATGCATGAATTTTTTGCACATGTTCAACACACCTTATCTTGACTGCACCTAACGAATTGAACGCACTACACAGGTAATATGATAGACCGTGTGCTAGTAGTTCTGCTCTTTGCATTCTCATTATATTGATTCTAATTACACATAATTATTCTCTTTAGTTATAAATAAATGGCCACTAACTTTAAGACAATAACCAGTTGCAGGATCTGCTCTCTGCCAATTGTATTGGCTGTATGTATTCTTTGAATAATATAATTACTTTTAATGTTGGGACACTGTTTGATGAATAACTTCCTGACATTTTTTAAATAATATTCCTTTCCAGTTTTTCAATCCCTTGAATTTCTGGTCGGTCCCTTGAATCTTCTTGTGTGGGCTTATTGATTTTATGCCCCAATATATGACGATAGAATGATATCTTCGCTATTTTGCCTTTCAATGTGAGTATGGCAATTGACACCCTCACAGTCACTTTTGCCTTGCAAAATGTGTTGGTTGGGAACTTTAACTATTTCTATTGTTCCTACAATTTTTTTTTCTCCAGCCAATTTCTTGGCGTCTTTCAAATCATTGCGGAAATTCCGGTTGGACCTTCTTCCCCATTTGAATAGGTAAAATGTTTGAATATATCTTGTTCTGAGGTGAAGGTTGCTATTTGACATTGGGATCCATTTCCTCACACACTTTGTGCGGTGATTCAGTATATTTGTTATCTCAAATCTTTTCTCTTTTTTTGCCCTTTTTCTATTTCTTTTATTCTTTTCTTTTTCCTTTTCCTTTCTGCTTATTCTTTTTATGTGGAGATTTACTTTGATTCATGTAAGTTGCAAAATATATATATATTTTTTTAGTAAACTTTTTATTGTATTTTCAACAACAATCAGGTGCTGGCACATACAATACAGGTTCACCAGTAATATTTTCTCTTCAATACATACATCAGCATTTTAACAGCCACCAATAAAAGTCGTGAGGATCTTTACCTAGCATCATGTCCATATAATGTCCAATCAACCATAAGATACAGAGCTACCCGCAGAGCTGCAGATCACATTGCAACAGATGGCAGGGGCCCGGAGGTCGCCGACACACTACTCCTAAGGAGGAGAAGCCGTCACCTCTGCTGTCAACTGGGCCATCAGTGTTCACCTTTCTTTCTGCAGTTCCACCGTTGGGGAGATACAAATGACCCCTCTGTGCCTATTCCATTGTCCCCATTTCTGATCCCACTTCTTGGGGCAAACCCGTCCCTTGAACACTGATTTTTCGACAAGCATTGCAGTGTCCCTATCCTTTGCCCAATCACCATGAAGCGGGACCGCCTCCACCCCCCACTTTTGTGCGATGTTTCGCTTCGCAATGGTTAAGCCCATCGAGGCCCAAGCCTGTTCAGCCTGAGAAAGGTCAGTCGCCCCCCAAATATTAAGCAGGCAGAGGTGGGGAGATAGCTTCGGGGACTTGTTGCATGTCCTCTCAAGTTGGTGGGCAACCTTACCCCAATAACCCTGGATTCGTGGGCATTCCCATAATATGTGAATGAAGGTACCCACTTGATTACAGTTGCGGAGACAAAGCGGATCAGGGCGCCTGCCTAACTTGAACAGGAGATTAGCATCAAAGTAGACCCGACGGAGGATCTTGAGCTGGAGGAGTCGCATGCTCATTGGAATGGCCACCTCACGAGGGGAGGCCAGTGCATCCCGCCACTCGTCATCCTTCCCATGTCTTTCTCCCAGCTCCCCCTCAACTTTTGCATTGGATCTGCACGGTTAGTAACCCGTTTCTTGTAAGTGAGTGAAATGGCCTTTCGGTCCATGGGATCCAATAACAACCGGTCCTCCAGGGGGGAGGAATCAGGGAGGGGGACACCCTTTGGCAGGGCAGAGGATATAGCATGGCTGATCTGCAAATACCTAAAAGTCTCAGATTGTGCCAGTTGGTATTTTGCCTGAAGTTCTTCAGATGTGGCCAATTTCCCCTTCACCTACATATCTCCGACACTAGATATCCCGATTGTGTCCCATTTGTCAAACCAGGGGCATTTGCTGAGTTGGCCAAAATATCAGATTCCCATAGAGGAGTCGCCTTAGTCAGACGCTTGTGCCAATATATTTATTTTTGTTGTGATGCTTATGTACATATATATTTTTAGGTCTCGCCTACGCAGCGTGCATGCGCTGATTAGGAGGGCCTTTAGCCGTCGCTCTGCTCTTTTTGAAGCACATACTCGTGCTTGTGGCGGCATCCACCTTACGGGAGCGAGCAACGGCTCGCATGCTAATTGGCTGTTGCTCGCTCCCGCAAGGCGGATGGTGCCACAAGCACGAGTGTGCTTCAAAACAGTCATTAAGCAGAGCGCGGGGCGCGTTTTTTTAATCTTACCTTCCCCCTTGTTTTTTTGGTGTATGTTAAGAAACAATGAAGGTTTATATTGTATTATATTGGAGATGGTGTATATTTAAAAAACAACCATCTGAGTACTCAAAAAAAAAAAGCAGTTTTTTTGTTTTGTACTTACGAATGGTAAAAAAAATAACGCGGATCATTTGTTAATTAATTATTTTGAACATTGTGGGAACTTGCACGCTAATGCGTACATTTCCTTTTTTTAAGCTACAAGAATATTTTTTTTGTTTAAAAATGCTTGCTACTAGTGTTGTGCTCTCGGCTGAACCCCCCCTCAGCTGCATCCCTAGCATCCCACAGCGTTTTGCCTGCAGGAGCGAGCAGTGCCTCCTTGTTTACATAGAAAGGGTCAGCTTGCCTGCATTACTGAGTATATTGTATGTGTTTTAATTAATTGCCCAATAAAGTATTAAACATGAACCCGCAGCGTGGCCAGGCGCCGTGAGAAATGGCCGCCTGATCCCGGAGCTCCGCCGGGGCCGTTGGTGTCCCTTGCAATCCGGCATCGATCCGTGCTGAGGGGAGCGCCCTTGGGATCCCCCAGCTCCCCCCTGGCCCAGTGCCCTACAATAGTGGAACAGTGAACTCCTGCGATCGCCGCACGGACCGGGAGAGCGCCCGCGGCGGGCGACGGCAACCAGGCGCCTCGCCCCTGGAGCTCCGTGGCCGCTCCTAACGCCACTCGAGGCCCCGGCTCCTGGCCTGCACTTCGACGCGCTCAGAGGGGAGCCGGCGACGGGGGACGCGGCCTCGCCTGTGGCGGCAAACCACCGCTGGACCCGGGCGCCCGTCTACACTGCTGGCACGCAACAGACGTCTGGAGGGCAGGCGCGCTGTCGCGACCGGGGCTGAAGTCAGGGGCTCCCTGGTCGGAAGAGAGGCGGCCATTTCGTGCTGAGCTGCGGAAGGAGCGAGGAGGATCGGCTGGGGCTGCTGCGGTGGGGTACCCTGCATCACTCGCCAGGTGGGGGCCCGCAATCGTGGCTGGGGACGGACTGGCCGCCTGAGAGCCGGCGGTGTGGGACGGCGCGGTTCGCGCCCGGTGCCTGGGCTGCTCGTTTGCGGCGGGGGCCTCCTTCCTTGAGCCGATCCCAGGAGAGCGCCGGGAGCTGCGGACACGCAACGGACACGCCAGACGAGCACGATTGGAGCTGGCGCGGACCAGAGGGCACTCGAGTGGTGCGGCGAGCGGCGGCACATTCAGCCCACGAGGCGCCCGGAACGCCATGCGGCCTAAAGGTGGCACCGCGACCCAGACCAACAAGCTGGACCAGTATACGATAGCCAAGGCGCCGCCGCAGACGGAAGGGGCTACGAAAGAGGCGGCAGGTCCGGCGGAACCCTCCTTGACGTCCATAATGGCCGCGATCCAAACCCTGGGTGCAAACTTGGAGACCAAAATGGATAAGATCACCATAGAGGTGAACCTGCTCCGAGCCGACCTGGGGAAAACCACGGACCAATGAAGTTGACATAAAGGCCCTGCAGGACTCGGAGAAGCGGCTCGAGGGCAGGGTAAATGAACTTGTCCACCAACACCGGCTGATGGCCCTACGGCTTGACGACCAGGAAGGTAGGGCCCGGAGAAGCAACATCCGCGTTGTAGGTGTGGCGGAAGGACTTGAAGGGGACTGTATGGAGCTCTTTCTAGAGGACCTGATCCTCAGGCACCTGAAACCCAAGCGCCTCTCTAAGCTCTTTACAATCGAGCGGGCGCATAGGGCCCCGATCCCACGACCCAAACCTGGGGCCCTGCCACGGACAATTATAGCGAAAGTAATGAACTACCGGGACCGCGATGCTATTCTCCAAGCGGCAAGACAGCACGGTGATCTACAGTATGAGGGGGCCACGGTTCGATTCTTTCCCGATTTCACGCTCCAGGTCCAGAAGGAAAGACGCTCCTTTCAAGGGGTCAAGGCGGCATTGCGCGATCGTGGGATCAGATACATGATGTTCTTTCCCGCCAAACTGAAGGTTATAGCTGGTGGTAGAACCCTCTTCTTCACCTCGCCGGCGGCGGTGCAGGAGTGGCTGGATGCGGGTGAGACGGCGGAGGTTCCCCGGCGGGACGACGATCGATGGCGGGGCGCGGGGCTTCCCGCCCCAGGGTCAGCGGCAGGACGAGCGGAGGGTGGTGAGCTGAGTCAGCGGTCCTGGCGTTCCAGGTCGAACAGTCCCCGTTGGGACTCACCCAGAGAAGGTGCAGCGAGATGAGAACACGAGAGCGGTGGTGAGAAGACGTCAGACAGTAAAGTATACCACTTGGTTTTTTTTTTACTATTAGACTTGCTGGTCCCATGGGGCAGTTTGTCTGCCTCCCCACCTTGGGGGCTGGCTCCGGTTTATATGCGGCACCATGGGCCTAAGGGGCTGAATGGACTGGGGCACCACGGACGGGCGGTCAGGAGGGGGCTGGCCCACGAACTTCCCAAGTAGAGTTCCTCGGTGGTCCACCGGGGGCAGGGTTGGGCGACAGGCGCTCTGCTAATTGGGGTGGTGGGTAGTTCAAAACCCACGGAGCAGGGGGCAGGGAGGGGGGGTTTGTTTTTGCGGGAAGGGGTAGGGATGTTGGGGTCAGACTTGAAGGGGAGGGAGTGGCCTGAACGGTTTGCCAGGTTTGTTGTCCTTTACACTCTATGCCACTGTGGGGGGGGGAACCAGGGAGGGGTGGGAGTTGGGGATCCTTTCCGGTCACAAGAACTATGTCATCACGTATGAAGCTGGGGTGGTGGGACGAAGCACCCTAATAAGGAACAGATATGTGGCTAGGAGAGGGGAAAAAAGTTTGAAGGTCCTTAGCTGGAATGTTAATGGCTTGGGGGACAGGCTCAAGCGCACTATAGTCCTACAATTTCTCAAACGGCACCAGCCGGATGTGGTGCTCATGCAAGAAACACACTTGATGGCGAATGTCTGTAAGGCCTTGAATAGATATGGCTACACTCTAGCAGCACACTCAGGATTCACCTCCGGATCGAGGGGGGTGGGGATACTCCTGCGTCGCTCGCTGCCCCTCCACATAGATCTCACCAAGACCGACCCACAGGGCCGTTTCACGGCAGTGTCCGGGCGTTGGGAGGGCCGGGCGCTTAATCTACTCTCAGTCTATGTCCCGCCAGGCCTCCAGGCCCGGGCCTTTGCAGACCTGGGCACATTTCTCCTTTCTCTCCCTGAGGGTCAGCTAGTGGTGGGAGGGGACTTTAACGCAGTGGCGTCGGGAACCCGAGATAGGCAGCCCCCCAGAGACCTGCCCCAGGGGCAAAGGTGGTTGGCGGACTTTCTTGAGGCCTTCGGGCTCACGGACGTTTGGCGCCTGCTTCATCCCACCGACAGCCAATTTACTTTCTTTTCGGGGGCGCATCACTCCTTTTCACGACTGGATTACATCCTTATCCTGCTGCAACAAGATATGGTGATACTGGAGGCAGAGTTCCTCCCTAGAGGCATTTCCGACCACTCACCGGTCCTTACACAGATCACATTTGGGAGTAGACGGGAGGGTTGCATAGCACCAATAAACGCCTGGCACCTAAAACATGAGGTCACTAGGAAACACATCTCCACCTCAATCTCGCGCTACTTCGAGGAGAATGAGGGGTCGGTAAACTCCCCTGTCACCCTGTGGGAGGCATTTAAACCCGTGATACGGGGTGAGGCGCTTTCGGCTATAGCGGCTAGACGGCGGGAGCGAAGCCAGCAGGTCACGACACTGGAGGCAGAGTTGGAGAAACTGGAGAGGGAGGCGCCGGCTAGCGGCAACCGGGAGGTCATACACACAATGCAGTTAAAGGCGGCGGAGTACAAAGCGCTGGCGACCCAAGAAGCTCAGACTGTGGCTCGACACAAGCTTAGTAGGATATACGACCAGGGCGACAAAGCCGGGAAACTTATTGCCTGGCTCGAGAGGAAACAACAGGCCGGCAGGGTGGTGCCGGAGTTGCGCACCGAGTCGGGGAGAGTGATTACAGAGCCCCGGGAAATAGTCCAACAGTTTGCTAGTCACTACCAGCAGATTTACAGGAGAGAGTCGGACCGGCCGGAGGAGGATTCCGTGAACCTCCTTACCGACATACGCTTGCCCACCCTCTCGGATGCAGACCGGGAAGCTCTGGACTGCCCGATCAACGAGGCTGAGCTGCAGCGAGCGATAGGGGACCTCCGCCCGGGTAAGGCGCTCGGGGCCCAATGGAATTCCCATAGAGATATACAAGCTCCAGCCGGACGTCACTAGTAAGCACCTAAAACTCATGTTCGACCACAGCAGAGAGGTGGGACTGCTGCCCCGGGACCAGCGTATAGCGACCATAGTGGCAACACCGAAAGAGGGGAAACCCAAAGACTCCTGTGCATCGTACAGACCAATTTCGCTTCTAAACGCGGAGCCCAAGATACTGGCGAAGACGCTGGCCAATAGGCTTCAGTCGGTGCTTCCTTCATTGATCCACCCCGACCAGTCGGGGTTCATGCCCCACCGTAACACGGCCTTCAACATCAGGAGATTGCATGGTGTACTAGGGCAGCGCCACAGACTGCAGGAGGACACAGTGGTGGTCTCCTTGGACGCCACCATGGCATTCGACACCCTGGAGTGGCCATATATGTTCGCAGTCCTGCGCAAACTGGGCTTTGGACCCCATTTCATTGCTTGGGTGCGCCTAATGTATGCTGAACCCCTGGCGCAGGTGCTGGTAAATAACAAGCTGTCTGAAGTTTTCACGCTGGCAAGAGGGACTCGGCAGGGCTGCCCCCTCTCTCCCCTTCTTTTCGCCCTCTCCCTGGAGCCACTCGCGGCCTGGATAAGGCAGGATGCCGCCTTGAGGGGCATATCATGGGCGGAGGGGTGGGAGGATAGAATATCCCTCTATGCCGATGACATACTCCTTTTCCTCTCTAAGCCGCGAGGGTCGATAATTGTGGTACTGGACATACTGGCCAGTTTTGGTCGCAACTCTGGATTCCGGGTCAACTGGGCCAAATCACATCTGTACGTCCTGCGTGGGGACCCTCCCAGGCTCCCTGACACCTGTCCTATCACGGTGGCAGAGGAAGGGTTTAAGTACCTGGGAGTGTACATCACCGTTAATAAAGCTCTGTTGTACGAGCACAACCTCAAGCCACCGCTACTCCGGCTCCAAAGTGAGGCAAAATCCTGGCAGCACCTGCCACTGTCCCTGCTGGGCCGGACAGCCTTATTTAAGATGCTAGCGCTCCCACGGTTCCTCTACGCGCTACAAAACTACCCGGACTTGGTTCCAAACAGCTACTTCCTAGCTATCGAGGCCGCATTGCACGACCTCCTATGGGCCGGGTCACCCCGAATCTCGCTGGCCAAGCTCACACTGGGGTGGTATGATGGCGGTATAGCTCTCCCCGACATCCGTAAATATTACTGGGCGGCCCACCTGTCCGCGATTAACCAGGGGACGTACGGAGCCGGGAACGATCCAGCCTACGGCATGGACAGATGGCTGCTTCCCGGGGGGAACTATGAAATAGCACTTTACTCGAGACGTGGTATGCGTCGACTCACCGGACCTACACTCCACTCGGTGCAGATATGGCACATCGCTCAGAAGAAGCTCGGCTGGTCCGGAGTCCTCACGATGGCCACGCCACTTTGGGCCTCCGAAACCTTGGGTAATCTGGGACGCACCAAGGGGTTCCGCAACTGGGACTTGATCGGTATCTCTCAAATTAAAGACATCTGGGGCCCTACAGGGATCCGCACGTTCGCCCAAATGCAAGAAACATATGAGCTGGCGGACACCGAATATTTTAGATATTTGCAGATACGTCACTCCTTACAGGCGAATATCCCACCGGAGACCAAGCTGCCGCCAGCCTCCCCACTTGAAGATAGGCTGCTGGATGGACACCTCACGGAACACGCCATATCCCTCACCTATAAAAAACTTATTAATAACCCCCCAGATATGCTCATTCCCCTTAAAGAAAAATGGGTCGCCGAAGGGCTAGAGATAGATGACGAGGAGCGGCTTTATGCCTTGGCTTCCCCGCGTGAGGTCGCGATATCAGCCCGACTGCGGCTTATCCAACTGAAGATTATATACAGAGTCTACATCTCCTGCACTAGACTCCACACGATGGGGAGGGTGGACACAGCACGCTGTAGGAGGGGTTGTGGGGGCACGGGTACCTTTTTTCATGTGTTATGGGGCTGCCCGAAGATTCAGAGGTACTGGCGAAGAGTGGTGCGGTGTATGGAGGAGGTGTGGGAGGTGGAGATTCGCCCGGAGGCTAAGAGGTGCCTCCTCAATATATGGGAGCCAACGGACCTGCCACCAAAAGGGAGGCTCTGGGTGACGCTCGGTCAAACGGTAGCGAAGAGGAACATAGCCAGGCTCTGGGGCAGTTCTATTCCTCCCAAACTGTCAGATTGGAACAGTGATATGGACTGGTGCATGCTGCGGAAAAAACTGTGTATGTGGCGAGGGGGTGCCCCCGTAAGTGGGTCGAGGTATGGTCCAAGTGGAATGATTTTAGGGGGGCATCTGCGAGCCTCCATCCGTCGCACAGGAAGACCCCGGAGATGTGTAGAATCCCACCGCTCTTGTTGCTCCGAGTGCTGGGAGAGAGAGGCGGAGGTCGCAGCACCGGGACGTGGAATACATACGGTACGCACAGTGTTGACCGGTAGTTTCGGGGGGGGGGGGAGTTTGATTGTTCGGTACCTTTACGCCTGTTGAGGCACTATGCCACTGCTGTATGGTTGTTCACAGAGAAATTGAGACCTGCAATATCCTTCTCTACAACTTGGTACACTCGCATCTATTCACGCCGCCGTACCCCCGGGTTGACGGCACAGGGCTGTGTGATTTGGTGACATATAACCGTATATCCTACGCGGCCGGCCCGCAGGGTTGTAGGCTGTCAGCTGTGTACTGTGTATCTCTGAATAAAGGTCTTTAAAAAAAAAAAAAAAAAACCATGAACCCGCAGCTTTGTGGCCTAAAAACTGATCATTCCACCTGAGCATTTTGATGAACTGCTCTCTCTCTCTCTCTGCCTCTCTCTCTCTCTCTCTCTCTCTCTCTCTCTCTCTCTCTCTCTATCTCTACCTCTCTACCTCTATACATCTACCTCTCTCGCCATACCTCTCTCTCTCTACGTCTCTCTACCTACCTATCTCTCTCTACCTCTCTCTCTCTACCTCTCTATCTCTTTTTCTCTACCTCTCTCTACCCCTCTCTCTACCTCCCTCTACCTCTCTCTCCCTACCTCCCTACCTGTCTCTCTCTTCCTCGCTCTACCTCTCTCTACCTCTACCTCTCTCTCTCTCTCTCTCTCTACCTCTACCTCTCTCTCTCTACCTACCTCTCTCTACCTCTACTTCTCTATCTCTCTACACCTCTCTCTCTCTACCTCTCTCGACCTCTCTCCCTCTCTACCTCTCCACACCTCTCTACACCTCTCTACACCTCTCAACACCTCTCAACCAGTTGAATTCCGGGAAGCCGAAAGCATCAGTATTTCAAATCTGCGCGTGAAACGTGCGTAAGATGAGCTGTGTAGCTCAGAAAGAAATTTTCTTTTTACATAATTTTTATTTAATAGAATTGGGAAGCAGGAGAACAGTCTCACAGTTGAGATAGGGATTCACATACACTGACGACCGCTTTTGAATTGGCTTTAAAACCATTCAAGGATGGCTGCAGCGTCTACGTGGGATGCAGTGGACTAAGTGGCAGCCAGAGCCTCATAGCACTGCTTGTTCTTAAAAAAAAAAAAACAAGCATAGCCAATAGGTCTCCCCTTTGGGACCTTATAAGTGTTTAGTTCTCCAGTACAATATCCTTGGTGCAACAACATCAAGTGTTGCATGGCTAAACACCTATAAGGTCCCAAAGGCGTATTGGCTATGCCAATACTTGTTTTCTCTTTCTTCCTCTCTCTCTTTCTTCCTCTCTCTTCCTTTTTCTCTGCCTCCTTTGCATCTCTCACTGCCCCTTTCTCTCTCTACCTCCATCTCTCTCTCTCTTTCTCACACTCTCCCTTGCCAAGATGCCTTGGGTAGTAGGGTTGGGTCGGCGCAGGCTGTGGCACGATGATTTAATTTCAATTTCCTGCCCGCCGACACCCCCCCCCCCCTAGCATTAATTGCTGCTGAGCCCACCAGGCCCCTATTTAAACATGAGGAAGCTGGTGTTCAAGAATCAACCACCTGCTCACCTCCTCCTACCGCAACACGTGCTGCTGCCTGACCTGTCCTTGGAGTTGACTTGTTTCCGGTTACCTCTCTCTCTCTCTCTCTCTACCTCTACCTCTCTCTCTCTACCTACCTCTCTCTACCTCTACTTCTCTATCTCTCTACACCTCTCTCTCTACCTCTCTCGACCTCTCTCCCTCTCTACCTCTCCACACCTCTCTACACCTCTCTACACCTCTCAACACCTCTCAACCAGTTGAATTCCGGGAAGCCGAAAGCATCAGTATTTCAAATATGCGCGTGAAACGTGCGTAAGATGAGCTGTGTAGCTCAGAAAGAAATTTTCTTTTTACATAATTTTTATTTAATAGAATTGGGAAGCAGGAGAACAGTCTCACAGTTGAGATAGGGATTCACATACACTGACGACCGCTTTTGAATTGGCTTTAAAACCATTCAAGGATGGCTGCAGCGTCTACGTGGGATGCGGTGGACTAAGTGGCAGCCAGAGCCTCATAGCACTGCTTGTTCTTAAAAAAAAAAAAAACAAGCATAGCCAATAGGTCTCCCCTTTGGGACCTTATAAGTGTTTAGTTATCCAGTACAATATCCTTGGTGCAACAACATCAAGTGTTGCATGGCTAAACACCTATAAGGTCCCAAAGGCGTATTGGCTATGCCAATACTTGTTTTCTCTTTCTTCCTCTCTCTCTTTCTTCCTCTCTCTTCCTTTTTCTCTGCCTCCTTTGCATCTCTCACTGCCCCTTTCTCTCTCTACCTCCATCTCTCTCTCTCTTTCTCACACTCTCCCTTGCCAAGATGCCTTGGGTAGTAGGGTTGGGTCGGCGCAGGCTGTGGCACGATGATTTAATTTCAATTTCCTGCCCGCCGACACCCCCCCCCCCACTAGCATTAATTGCTGCTGAGCCCACCAGGCCCCTATTTAAACATGAGGAAGCTGGTGTTCAAGAATCAACCACCTGCTCACCTCCTCCTACCGCAACACGTGCTGCTGCCTGACCTGCCCTTGGAGTTGACTTGTTTCCGGTTACCCTGGCGTGAGTCACAGTGAGAGCAGGTGGCACAGGCGGTGCACAGCTCTCAAGGCAGCGATCACTGTGGTGGCACACGCCACTTAGAACCTCCTCGAACAGCGTTGTCACTAGTACGTGACAAATATTGTGAGAATGTATCGGATTCCCTGCTGACTGTCTGCAGCCAAGCAAGGACAGGAGGGCCGAACATGACAATCTGACTCCAAGAGACTTTTTTTGTTGCAGTTTTATATAGCATAAACTCGACCGAAGGTATTGGAGCGCTTTACATGAGCACCGGTTACGTTACACAAGGACACATTCATTTTTGACAAGTATAGGGAGATTAAGGGATTTGCCCAAAATCACAAGATGTTGAGTCAACACCGAGACTCACACCTGGTTCCGCAGCAGGCTTTAATTCCCCAGCTGAGCTGTAGCACCTGTAGTGTCCTGAGAAATGGGGCACTAGGACCCCGAGGAGGGCAGAGGGCAGGAGAGGTCACCGGACACCAGTTCCGGTCAAGGGGTGAGGGGCAGACCACAGGAAGCAGGGGACGAGGCAGGACGTGCAGCATGCTGGCTGCAGATACATATCTATACAATAAAGAATAGAAGCTGACCTGGCTGTGTGGTGGTTATTGCTGTGACGTGACGCGACAACTGGCGACGAGGCGGGATCGAAATCCACGCGTCGCGGCGACTGTCGGAGCCCACCCGGTCGCGGAACAAAATTCGGAGCCAGGAGCCCACCCTGGTCCGAAGCGCCAGCAGAAGAAAACATCGTTGCGGGAGCCCACCCCGGCGCTGCTAACAGAAGTAAGAGCAGCGCGATAGTGAAACTGAAGGAATGATTAAGATCCCTCCCGTGCGTGAGCTTCAACGAACTCTCGCGAGAGGAGGCGGCCATCTTAAAGTCAGGCGAATTGAGCCAATCAGCGCCCAAGATAGACGGCGGCCATTTTGAAGGGTCAGGCAAAGTCCCGAACAGCGCGAAATCGCGCGAGAGTGCGGCGGCCATCTTGGAGTCAGGCAAATTGGGCCAGTAGGAGCACAGGAAGGCCGGGAGGCCATTTTAGAGTCAGGCAAAAAGGAAAATAGACGAAAAAAGGTCCAAATAAGGAGAAAACGACAAGAAAAAGGTGCCAAAGAAAGAAAATAGCACCAGAAGAACAAGAAGGAAGAAGAAAGAAGGAAATAAGTACATAAATAAAACAAAGAAAGGAAGAATATGGGTGACGAAGAAACAAGGAGCACACAAGCTGTGTTCCGCAGGCCACTGCCATTTAACATATCGGAACCGCAAGCAGGCATCAGATGGGAGAGATGGCTACGACAATTTGAACGATACATGCGCGCGACGGACGTCGCAGAGAGCAAACAATTAGATCTGCTGGTCAACCTTGCGGGAGACGAAATAGAAGACTTAATGATGACACTACCAAGTGAAAAAACGGCAGATTACAAAGGCGCGAAAGCGTGCCTCACAGAGAAGTTCGACCCCCAACGCAACATCGATTTTGAAAGGTACACGTTCCACACAGCATGCCAGCAACTAGAAGAGAGCATGGATGATTTCGCGACAAGGTTGCGGAAGTTGGTGACATACTGCGAATTCGATAAATTCGACAACGAAGAAGCAATACGAACACGCCTCATCGTAGGGTGTTTATCAGTAGAGTTCAGAGCACGCATCCTAAAAGAACCAACAACACTTGAGAAAATACTGACGATGGCCCGCACAGAAGCACGGGCCACGCAGCATGCCAAACAAATACAAATTGGAAAAGAAAAGGGAGAAGCGATGGCACATCGGATGACGGAACATTTCAAAAGGAACGACAACAGGGAGCAACAACATCACAAGAAACAAGCGGTCACCTGCTACAGATGCGGCCTTGACTTCCCACACGTTGGCACCTGCCCAGCAATGGG
Source organism: Triturus cristatus (assembly GCF_964204655.1). NCBI lineage: Eukaryota > Metazoa > Chordata > Amphibia > Caudata > Salamandridae > Triturus > Triturus cristatus. Next base: position 1,868,291,927 of record NC_140590.1, read on the forward strand.
CCAGAAATGCAGAAAATGCAATAGGGACAATCACTTCGCAAGCACCTGCATGAGCAGGCAATTTAGGAACGAGAGGGGACGAACAGCAAGACAAGGGACAACAGGCACCAGACACGCCAGACATATGGAGACAGCAGAGAGAGGCTCGTCGGAAGAGTCGGATGAACAGACGACGGCTGGGAGAGAAGCACGGCTATACCTCATGTCCGACACACCCAAAGAAGGAAGACAGCAGGAACACATCCAGCTGGTGGAGAAACAGCAAATAAAAAAGACGGCCACAGTAGACATCGACGTCGGGCGCCACAGAACAAAACTTGTGCTAGACAGTGGTGCCACATGCAACATAATGTGCATGTCCGAGTACATGAAAATGAGAACAAGGCCAACGCTATCGCCATCAACAGTAGATGTGTTCACGTGGGGATCAAAGACACCAGTAGAAAACATGGGCAAGTTCACTGAGACGCTAACATATCAGGACGTGACGTGTCAGGAAGAAATACATGTGCTGAAAGGGGACATCCCAGCGCCCTGCCTGCTGAGTAACGTCACGGCACAAGTCATGGGGCTGTTGGCGATGACGTACCACATGACAGAAAAAGAAAACATACTGCAAGAATATCAAGAAATACTGCAGGGACTGGGGAAGCTAAAAGACAAACAGGTCACCCTACACATAAATGAGGGGGTGAGACCAGTGGCACAGCATCACAGGAGAGTGCCGATTCACCTACAACCGCAAGTGGAGGAAGAAATAAACAACCTACTGCAGCAAGACATAATTGAGCCTGCAGACGGGCCAACACCGTGGGTATCACCGATTGTGGCAGTCCCGAAGAAAAATACGTCCAAAATAAGGATCTGTGTGGACATGAGAATACCGAACACTGCAATATCGAGGGAACGTCATCCAGGACCTCATCTGAACGACATGATCAGCAGGCTGACAGGGGCGTGCCGATTCTCAAAGCTAGATCTATGCAAAGGGTATCACCAACTAGAGCTGGACCCACAGTCGAGGTACATAACAACATTCTCCACACACCTAGGACTATTCAGATACAAACGGCTCAGTTTTGGTATCTCGTCAGCGGCCGAAATATTTCAGGAGACAATAAGACAGGTGATACGACCAGTACACAACAGTTTCAATTACAGTGACGACATCCTAGTGTTTGGGAAATCGGACGGAGAACATGACAGCGCCTTAAGGCAAGTGTGCAAACAACTAAAGCAGGATGGACTAACACTAAATGGAGAGAAGTGCGAGCTAGGGAGAACAGAACTGATTTTCTTTGGACACATATTCTCGGAAAAAGGGATGAGGCCTGATCCCAGCAAAGTGGAAACGCTAAAGAAGACAAAGCCACCGTCAGATGTGGCAGAAATAAGGTCATTCCTAGGCCTGGCAAGCTACTGTGCCCGATACATACAAGACTTTGCCACAGTGAGCACGCCGCTGAGAGAGCTAACGAAACAGGGCCAGAAATTTGTCTGGTCTCAAGAATGCAATGAGTCGTTCGAAGAGATCAGGAAGGCTGTGATGACGGTGGAGCACCTCGCATACTTCGACCCTCGGCTCTGCACCGAGCTGACGGTTGATGCCAGCCCAGTGGGGTTGGGTGCAATATTAGCACAACACCTGCCGGGAAAGGAGTCACCAAGGAAGATTGTCTCATACGGCAGCAAAAGCTTGACAGACATTGAGAAGGCGTACTCCCAGCCGGAGAAAGAAAGCTTGGCGGTGGTATGGGCATGCGAGCATTACCACATGTTTGTGTACGGAAAGCCATTCACCATCATCACAGACCACCAAGCACTAGTAACAATTTACGGCAACCCAGCAGCAAAGATGCCGCCCCGCATTGAGCGCTGGGGCATCAGACTAATGGACTACGACTTCAAAATTGTCCACAAACCTGGGAAAGAGCAGAATCCAGCCGACTACATGTCACGGCATCCGCTGCCACATGCAGAAAAAAAGGCCTCAATGGCCGAAGAATACTTAAACTTCGTGCTAAAGCAAAGCACGCCGGCACCAGTAACTCTCACAGAGATAGAGAGAGAAACGGAAAAAGATGACACACTCCGAGCGGCCAGAAAAACGACGAGACAGGAAAGATGGAGACATATAAACAACAACTGCACATGGAAGGGAGGAGTACAAAAGGAGGAGATGCTGGCTCTACAGAAAATAAGTGGGGAGCTCTCGGAGACAAACAGCGGAATCGTAATGAGGGGCACCAGGATAGTCATTCCAAGTTCACTACGACGCCAAGTGGTCAGCATTGCACACGAGTCACACAGGGGCATTGTGGCGACAAAAAAACTGCTGAGAGAAAAGGTCTGGTTCCCGGGGTTAGATCGTCTAGTCGAAGATACGATCGCGGCCTGTCACCTCTGTCAAACGACGGGTCCGCCTGCAAGAAAAGAACCACTGCAAACTACCAAGAGCAGTATGGACAACAATGGCCGCCGATTTCTTTGGACCTCTAGACGCGGGAACTTACCTACTGGTCATAATAGATGAATACTCCAGATTCCCGATTGTGCGATCAGTCTCCTCAACGTCAGCAGCCGCAACGCTACCTGTTCTAGACGACATATTCGCAGCCTGGGGCTCGCCGGAGACGCTGAAAACGGATAATGGCCCTCCGTTCTCAGGAGAGGAATTCCGAAGGTTCATGGCTTACCTCGGAATACAGCACAGAAAGGTAACACCACTATGGCCGCAAGCAAACGGCATGGTCGAAAGATTTATGGGAAACATCAAGAAGGCAGTTCAGAGGGCGAAACTGTCGCAGATTTCCCTAGGCCAAGCACTATGCCAAATGCTGAGGGATTACAGAAACACGCCTCATGGATCGACAGGGAAATGCCCGGCGGAGTTAGTACTAGGGAGGACAAGCAGAACAAGGCTGCCGCAGATAGAAGGACCGGCCGCGCCGGGGCACGAAGGCGTGGCAGCAAAAGATGAGGCAGCCAAGAAGAGAATGAAGGAATATGCTGATGGAAGACGACATGCCAACAAATCACACCTCCATGAAGGAGATACTGTCATTGTACGACAGAGACAACAACGGAAGTCGGACAGTGCATTCGCCCAAGACCCATTGACGATAACACAAGTGAAAGGAACAATGATAACAGCAGAGTCAGACAGCAGGCGAATCACAAGGAACAGCTCACACTTCAAAGGCTTGAAAGAAGAAAAAGAGGAAGAGCACGTGACAGGCACCGAAGGGATAACAACAACAAGGGAGTGCAATGGAGCAGGTGTCGCAGAAGCAACAAGGCCAAAGGAGGGCCAAGGACAGGTGGAGAGGCCAAGAAGAGACATTGTGAGACCGAAGAGAAATGTGAAATGCCGCTCTAGGCAGCATCTCACGGGTCACATCAGTCGACAGTTCACATCCTGCAACTGACTACAAAAGAGACTGTCCCATTTTATTACTAACGAATGCTACTGTCGTAATGCCTTTGTGACAAAGGGGGGAGATGTAGTGTCCTGAGAAATGGGGCACTAGGACCCCGAGGAGGGCAGAGGGCAGGAGAGGTCACCGGACACCAGTTCCGGTCAAGGGGTGAGGGGCAGACCACAGGAAGCAGGGGACGAGGCAGGACGTGCAGCATGCTGGCTGCAGATACATATCTATAAAATAAAGAATAGAAGCTGACCTGGCTGTGTGGTGGTTATTGCTGTGATGCGACGCGACAGCACCGTGACTCAGTAATCACAAATTAATAACCTGCTGATGACATTATATATGTTTTTTACGAGAATTGAGGGAGGGGGGAAAGGTGAGCTCCAGCAGGGCATAGCGCCATCCAAATGAGAGTACACTTTTGCTTCGTGCACACTGGCAAGGACTAGTTCCTCAATGGAAAGGCCTGTTGTACGCCACCTAGCTATGAAACCGAGTTTTGCTCCCTTGCAATTGGCAGCTACAGTTTCAGCGACTGACACCCACAACATTGTGAGCGGTTCACCTGCAAAGGCAGGATTGGCTCCATCGCAAATCAGTCACTTCTGCACGGTCTCCAGCACGAGATGTAGCTCAGAGTTTCCACTTATTTAAGAGCATATATTTATGCACTCCGGTGCATGGTCCTGTTCTGTGTTGAGTGCACATCGAACAAACCCAGACCATGTGTCTGGTTGTGTAATTACTGGTGATGTGTCCACTGTTAAGATGCAGCTAATGCACTTGAGGAATCTCACAAAAGCAGGTTGTTCTAGGCGCTTCATCGTGGCAGTAAAGAAAGTCCTTAGCTGTGTTTCTGAATCCTGCAGAAGAGTGAAATGTTGTCTGTGCTGGAAATGCAGGGACATCGAAGGTCGGACTTTTGTCTAATTGGAAGGCTTATCATTATTTATTAGGGCAAAGAGTTAATATCCTTGCTGCAAAGAACGTTTACCATGCAATGCGTATTTTCATAACCATATGCTTTTCCAAAGAGATCCTTTTCTTACAGGAACTTCTGCCACACACCACCTAGCGCTGAGGGGTGGGTCACTTTAAATAATATGGGTTTAAAACCACTTGACAGTAGGGCTGAATTCCTTGTGTGGCCAGGAGTTTTCAGGCAGCAATAAAAATGTCAGGATAACTCAGAATAATGTTCTTTGTGGAACCAGATCAGCGTTTAGTTTAGTAACAGTTTTCACTCCTCATCAAGTAGCACAGAGGGTTAACAGCCTGCAGCAAAGAACATGAACATTTGGCCTCAGATTAGAAGTGCCCATAACCCTTATACAGGTTAGTGTAAGCAATATGGCGCTGTCAGTCTCTGGTACCTTTACCTCAATGCTGTGAATTATCTGACTGGGCTGACAGCTTTGTTCTTAGTGTGTTTTCTTATTTTCTGTTTTGTCCAGTTGAGCAGGTGTTGTACGCGCCTAGACTACACCTACATATGGGGGCATATTTATGAGTTTGTCGTGCAATGCAGCGCAGCAAGTCACCGCGCTGCGCTCCACTACATGAACGGGAAAGGGCAGGAATGTGCCGTATTTCAAAGAATACAGTCCCTTTCCCCCTGCGCTGGTGCCATTTTGGCTGCCTAGCACCAACGCAGGCACACTTGCACCAACGCAGGCACCCTAGCACCAACGCAGGCACCCTTGCACCAACGCAGGCACCCTGTGTTGCATTGCAGGTTTGTTTTTGTGCAGGAGGGGCTCCTTCCTGCAAAAAACACAATTCTGAGAGGCAAATTCCCCTTTCTTTGTGTGCTGCAGAATGGAGCACATATAAAGGAAGTAACAAATATTTCTCCTCGTTACGCCTCTCCTGGGGAGACGTATCTTTGGGGTGCTTTGCCAGGTTTACCAGTTCTGGTAAATCTGGGAGTGCGTCAAAAACCATGGGAGTTGCGTAGGAACACCCACCCAAGGGAAACAGTTGGAACACCGCAGCCTCAACCACCCATGTTCCGACATTGCAACCGTAACCACGCTTGTCTTAACCACGCATATGTCTTAATCAGCATATGCTTGGTTAAGGCATATGCGCGGTCTAGTTGCTGGCTGCCTGGCAGAAGCAGGAAGAGGAAGGCTTGGGAGAGGATGCGACACAAGTTGGTGAGGTAAGTGGGGTTTTGGGGGTAGCTTGTATGGGTTGGGGGTAGTTTTCAGGGCTGGGAGGGGTTCAAGGTAGTTTTCAGGGCTGGGGGGTTGGGAGTTTTAGGGCTCAAGACAGGGGACAGGGGTAGATTTTACGGTTGGGTTGTTTTCCAGGCTTGGGAGGTCGGGAGTTTTAGGGCTCAGGGCAGGGGACAGGAAAGGGGCAGTTTTCAGGCCGAGGGGGCAGTTAGGCTGGGGGAGGGGGGAGGTTGGGGTATGTTTTAGAGGGTGGCGGCTAATTTTAGTGCTCAGGGAGGGGTACTGGGGTTGCAGTAGTTTTGAGGCAGCTGAGTTTTAGGGCTCAGAGCAGGGGACAGCAAAGGGGCAGTTGGGCTGAGGCAGTGGGAAGGTTTTGGGGGTGGGGGATTGTTTTAGGGCTCAGGAAGAGGGGCTGAGGTGGGAGTCATTTTTTTGGGGTCAAGGAGGTTGGATTTTACGGATCAGGATGGGGGTCGAGGTAGTTTATCGGGCTGGGCGGGTAGAATAGACTGCATGATGGCCACATTTTAGGGCTCAGGTCAAAGGGAGAAGTGTGACCTTTACCACACATTTCCCTTTGCCAATCATATCTTTACCATGAAATTGCATGGTAAAGGCATTCGTGGTAAAATAATGTGTGGCAAAGACCCGGTAAGGGTTAAGATTGCGTGGTAATAGCATGCGTTTTTCCATCACACAACCCCCACCTAACGCTCATTGAATACCTTCCCAGGGCAGAGTAATGCAGCGCTGCGCTTTGCTCTGCTTCGCTACAGCCACTCAGGCCCGCACAAGGTTGCCTTGCATGGCGTGATAAATCTCATTTCTGAGTTGTGTCACTTTTGCACCACGTTGCGTCGTTCAAGAGCGATGCACCTGGGCTCATAAATAGGTCCCATGCACTTTAATAGTACATTGCAAGGGACAATCTGTTGCATCCAGTAAGTATTTTCTTTTGTATTCAATTGTGTGTGTCTACATATGTGCACAGAACTTTATTAAAAAGTACTGCCTCTGAAAGACTAGTTTATTGTTTAATATGGTTTCATATTTGTTTACAGTAAGATCAGGTTATGCTAGATTCATACCCTTCCATTTCTGGTGCTATGCAGCAGTTTGTTTTATAATTTATGCCGCAGTTTAAGATCGTCTTTCTCATTGCTCAAATGGGTGTCATTTCTTATATCTATCTGTTTCTCTGGACTTCTTTTCTTGATTTTGCTCGTGAGATAGTGCCACTCAAAATGTCACACTTTTGGTTGTTGAATGTCACTCATAACTGCACCAGATCTGTGAAAATGTCACACAATCTGAGGCCCATATACAAAGTAACAATAAAATGTATGCTTGGTCCCCAAGCAGGGATGACTACAGAAGGAAAACTTCTAGGATAACACGCTTTACCCCCCACATCAGGCCCACTGTGACACGTCTGCCGCCCTCTCTCCCACACTCCGACCACTAGTTGTAACTGGCTTACACCCACCCTTTTAATAAATACGTTTTTTATTTTTATTCCTTTATTTTGAGAATGCATTTCTTCCCTGTGCCCTTCCTATAGCACAGGAACCTCTGCTCTGGGCTCTCAGGTGCATTATCACTTCCTCCGGACAGCAGGGATTGTCTGTTCCTGTCGAGCTCTAGGTCCAAATAGTTTATCACGACAGTCCAATCGATTGAACAAGCAGCCATACGATCTGTTAATATTTCATGTAAAAATCCTGCAATAATTAGCATGATAAGAGACCCTATGCTGTCCGTCCGCCAAATAAGGCTCCAGTGATCTCTTCTGGTTGCCAAAGCCGAATTTCCCATTCCTTGGATGTCTCAATTGACCCGAATCCTTAGCTGTTGAAGGGGCCACGGATACACCACCTTATCTTTTATGGTGTTTTGTGACTGGCGTGGCATGGAAATCACATTTCAATAGCTTTACATAGAGCAGCTACTGGAGTTTGGTTCATAAGCCTGTCTCGATATGAGCTTCTCGCTAACCCCCTTTCAGTATTGGAGACAATTTGAGTAATTACTTGTAAATCACTTTATATCACAGATATCTGACTGACTATTGCTTCAGCATCTGCTGGCATCTGTATGCTTGATAAACATTGTTCTAGGTCTGGGTTGACTATCTATGTCACACGTGTTAAACGTTTTTCTCCCTTTTTTCCATGTACCTCTATGATGGATCACCCTAGCTTGATAGAACTGCTGCCTGCTCCCCCAGATGGGTTCCTAAAGAGGGAATGTTTGTTAAAGCAGCGCCGTTCCCTTTAATGGACACAGGGTGGTATCCTGTTCCTTTTAGGCCCACATTCCTGCATTTGCAACAGGGGTTGCAAACTGCGATTTGCCAGCTTAGTATTGATTAGGCAGGTCATTTTGTGACCCCCAGCAGATGTACAATTTATGAAGTCACCTATTAGCACATATTTTGCATGCAATGTGACTTATGAGTAGATAGGTTGCACCAAAAATTGCAAAACCTGTCACAAGCAAACTGCACCTCCCTGGTTTGCAAATGGGAATATTCCATCCAGTGCTTAATTTGAGCCAGTGGTTTCCGGTGCTCTGCACTGGCACTTAATTGTCAGCCCCGGCTCTAGGGACAGTCTGCCACATGGTGGCGCTGTTTGAGATGTGTACAACAACCATGTTTATTAGGTCAAATGCCATTGAAAATGAACAATACCCGCCTCTCACGCCATTATCATAGTTTCGTGTGGCCTGAAATAGTCTGAATGGTCACACTTGTAGGAGTGCGATGGTCGGGTGTTATGTTGGTATTGCCATTGGCAGCGATAGCCGGGGCTATGCCGTGGCCTTCCCAGAAAGAGACCTGGCACAAATTAAGCACTGATTCCATCCGAGGCTGAATTTCTCGCTCCCTAAAACATGGTAGAATGGGCTTATACCTGTTCAGTACATTTAATTTATGCATAAATTCCTAGTAAATGGTACCTGATGTACCCAGGGCCTGTTAATTAAACAATACTAGTAAGCTGCAGCACTCATTGTGCCACCCAAATAAGTAGCCCTTTAAACCATGTCTCAGGCCCGCCATTGCAGCCTGTAGGGCTGTTTAACCTGCCACTTCAACCTGACCTAAAGCTTCATTTTTAATACTAATAGGTCATCCTTAAGTAGGGTCCAAACGGCTTATAGGGCAGTGTACATTGCATTTAAAAAGTAGGACATGTAACTAAGTTTTACATGTCCTGGCAGTGAAAAACTCCTAAATTGGTTTTTCTCTGTTGTAAGGACTATTTCTCTCACTGGGTTGCTTACCTTATTACATTTAATAAGTCCTAATTTTGGATTAGGAGCAGATAGATATATGCTGTTTAGACTCAAATGAATTATAATTTAACATCTTCTTTAATGGTGAAGTCGGATTTTAAGTCACACTTCTGAAAATGCAGCTTGTAAAAAAAATTGCATTTTCTTATCCCAACCATTTGTGCCTTCTGCCAGTGTCCTGGGTCACATGACTATGAATGGCTCTGCTGATGGGCTTTGTGTATTGCTTCCAGACAGTGACACAAAAGGGCTTAGGCGTGGGCAGGATGACTGGGATGAGCTTTACCCAGCCCCACTTACACTTCAAATGGCTTTGTCTCCTGCACACACAAAACATCTGACACCAGCCTGCCCTGCTTTTTGTCACCCCACATAGTATGAAGCCTTGACAGGGAAGGATCTATTCAGAACCAGATGTGGGGGTTAGACAGGAGTCTCCTCACCCAAAGGCTGGCACCAAGTATAAATATTGGATCTCCAGAGTAACTCATCAGAACACTCCTGGACCTGTGGATGTTACAGACAAAGGACTGCCCTGCTGCTTGAAGGCCTGCCTTGCTGTCTGAGAAGGAAGATGAACCTGCTTGCCTTCACCGCAGGCCGCCCAGAGTGCCTCCAAGGGTCATTTGGAAGACCTCAGTTATGAACTACAGTGAAGCGACAAGATCAGAGACCTCTCTGGAACTGCCCAGTTGACATGCCGCAGCTGACCTTGTCTGGCCCTGCTGGCCTCTGTTATAGAGTGAGTACCTGATCCCAAAGAGGTGCCTTCCCAGGTGCTGGGCCATTGGCTGGCTTCTTAGTGTACTCTTCCTACAGAAAACGTTAAAATCCTGAAGCTTGGGCTACATACGACCGCAAACAGGTCTTTTTGCGCTAAGATTATACTGCCCGCGAAGACTGCCAACACTAAGCTCTGATGAGACCTGCTCTTCACTTCTACAGCAACTGTCAGCAATGACCGTCAATGCGAGACCTGCCTGCACTTCATGGCACAGCAATGACAGCCTGCGACGACCGCCAAAGTGAAGCTACAGCAACGACTGTGTGCATTGCTCAACCATCTCTTCTTACTACAGGGGCGACCATCCGCGACGCTCTGTTCCTCCACAGTGAACGGAACTCTTTACGCCAAACTGAGAAAGTAACTTTTGAGCAGGACTAACCTGGCCCCTGTACCTGACCCGCACTCTATCGCAGTCGGCTTGAACTTGTGACTTCCCAGGTCTAGTGTAAGCAGATGAGCGCAGGTGGCGATTTGTGCTTTTAGGAGCTATTTTCACTTAAAACTTGAAAATTTAATATATCCGATTCTTCTGATTGGATTTTTGTTGTTCTGGTATTTTATTTATTAAAATTTACTCTATTTTTGTAAATTGGTGAGGCATTTTTCTTGTGTTGTGTTTTGACTTAATTACTGTTTGTGTGCAGCATAAATACATACAAATTGCCTGCAGGTTAATCCTGGCGGCTTTTGTGCCAAGTTACCAGAGGGTTAAGCACAGGTTAATATAGTGACTCTTGTGGTTCACCCAGACAATGGTTGTGGTTGTTGCCTGAGAGGGGTTTTCACCAATCCTCAGCCAATAATCCAGTTTCTTACACCAGCCATTAATATGGATATTATCAGTTTTCAAATGAATTAAATATGTTTTAATTGGTCTTCACTTTCATGTATAAAGGTGCCTGTTGATAAAATAATGAATTGCACGAAACACTATTATTGTGACACATTCTTGTTGACAGCAAGAAGCAGAGCCACTTCAGTCTCCCATCTCAAGGATAATCTGTCTGGGTTGTAAAATGCATGTTCCCTAACTCTCTGAGCATATGATCTGTACTGGGATCAGGCAGCGGTTCACAGTGGCAGCACGTGGGGAGGACCCAGAGTAGGAGAATCGTTTCAGGACCCCATACAAAATATCCAGATACTACCCAATCAGAGATATTCACTTAAAATTCAAATAGAAAACTTGGACCCTAAGCCTTTTCTGGAACTTCCAGAAGCTGAATATTGTTACAGTAATGATCATTACAAGCCCTATAGGGAATGCTCATAAAAAACGTTGCATAGCCCGTCAAGCCACCAGCATACGCTGGACCCAGCAAATTCCATATTAACACTAATGCAGTATTTTACGCCTCCAGTGGCATTGTGTGGTGTGCAACCCAGGCAGTGGTGAGGATCAGTATGAAATGAAAAGGGCAGAGTAGCACGGCATTTATCAGTGTAGTAGCCTGGGAACATTACATGCCTCCTTCAGTGCTGCTCGTCCTTCTCTCCTCCCCAGAGTGCTGCTCTGCTGCACCATGTGCAAGTGTTTTTGTGTGCTCGTTCCCACCCACTGCACTATGTCTTGATATAAATTATGTTTGTCCAAACTAAGAGATTCTTGGAGGTCAATTATGTTCCTTCCGCCAAGCAGAAAGACCACAGAAAGCAGTAGGCTGACAGATCACTGGAACTGTTGCAACCTTAATAATTTGCTTAGTAATTACATGTTGGGAGCAGTCCAATTAGCAGCTGTCGACAAGCACCAAAGACACAAGGGGCATTTAAAAAAATAAAGACTTAAAAAAAAATCTCATTACAAACAAGGGGAATGAAGCTTAATAAAAAAGATGTGCAAACCATGTGCAGTGCACATTGAGGAAATTGCCCTCTGCTTGCCGCTTCACACACTGAGCGAGCTCCTCTAGCCGACAGTGTGCAACCCCCAGGAAACATTCGTTGGTCACCATGCTGCCCATCTCAGCAGCTAAGAAGAGGAACCGAAGCACTCGTAAAGTCACCCGCGGCTGTCTAAAGTGGCCGGAGGAGGCGTTAAGGGCCGGAGGCAGGCGACGGATGTGGCCTGAGATGCCACTTACTGGGGCCGAACCCTCCTCGTAGAAGGTGAAGAGGAAACTGGTGACATCCAAAACCGTTGTGCCAGCCCAGATTCAGCCTGGATATTGCCAGGCGGAGTAGACAACTTCCGTGGTGATCGGGAAGACCGAGTGCGGAGGCCCAGAGCTGCTGGTGTACCCGGGTGAGAGGCGTTGCAGAGTGGAGAGGGACAGCATCCTGCTACTCTAGCTGTGGCCGCCGAAGGCCCCGGGAATGGCAAATATTAAAAAAGTCAGAAACTAAAGCGGGAACATGAAGTACCCTCCCCCTCCCGAGCAGTGGCTCCGGAGATTCCCAGTGGAGGTGGGGCTGACTCCTGAGAGCCGCCTGCCGAGAGAGGGCCATTGAAGGCAAAAAGGATGTGAAGGCCATAGCACGTAGGAGCTCGGAGAGGGGGTGCGGCCTCCCAGCCTGGCTCCCTATGAGACTGAGACACAGTGAGTGAGGTCTGCACGGGATTATCATGGGATGCCACTGAGTGTTGAAAGACATTATGAAGGCCAAAAGAGAACTCCGGGGCCTCTTAAATCAAAACTAGACATGATCACTGAGGAAATGAACCTGCTTCACAATGATTTTCACAAAATAGCAGATAAGGTTTCCATGGCCGAAGCAAACTTAGGAGGCTTGCAAAGTAAGACTAAGGGACTGGAGGAACAGGTTGCCTGCCTCACAAAGCAATATACAGACATGATGCCCCCCCATTGAAGACCAGGAAGGAAGGGCCAGACGCAACAACATCTGCATAGTGGGTGTACCAGAGGGGGCGGAAAGCCAATCAGCGCATCTTTTTCTTGAGGATTTTATCCTCCATACCCTACAGCCAAAGCACCTATGAAACTATTTTTCTGTTGATCAAGCACACCAAACCCTGGGGCTGCTGCCACGCCCATGGGCCCCCGTGCACCATCATAGCCCGAATACTGAATTTCAGGGATCGCAATGCAATTCTTCAAGCAGCGCGTTCTCACGGAGAGCTACAGTATGAAAATGCAATATTCTGATTTTTTTCCCGACTTCACTCTTCAGGTGCAACTCCATAGATCATTTGATACGGTCAAGAAAGCCCTCGGGGATAAAAACCTTAAATCCATGATGTTATTCCCTGCCAAACTCAAGGTCCTGGCGGGTGGGAAAAAATTCTTCTTCACGTCGCCAGAAGAAACCGGGCACTGGCTGGAAGGTTGGAGGGTCGCCGGGCGGGGAAAGAATCAGAAGAAGGCAAACGTCCTGAAGGACCGACACCCGGAGACACGTAGCCCGAAACCCTCCACCATCCAGCCCGACCAAGCGGCAGAGTGGGACAAAAGTTGAACAATGGCTCACAAAGCATTCCATTTTTTGTGCCTCTGACATTAAGGATGGTGCCTAGCCGGGGCTAGCTGTAAGTGAGTCTCCTACGAGTCATCAACTGGGACACCTCTGCCTTGTCATGGGGTACCAGTTTGACCGGTTTACATGATGGCTGGGGGTCGCATGATCCAAGTGGGTTAACCACTACTCGATAATTTTAAGTCACAGGCAAAAACGCCTCCCAATTGTTCAATACACAGTTTTGGGCGCCAGGTTGGGGGAAGAGGGAGTTGTCACTCACTAAGCAGGGATGCAGGGAGGGGGATATCTGGAGATTAATTACTTATGTTGATTGGTTATATAGTTATGATCATCTTTGTGGCAGAAAATGCATAGTATGAACACTCAGAAGGTGGACTCTGGAGGGGTGGAGAAATGATGACGAACTGACAAACACTCATGGAGGTGAAGAAACAAGCGACTCTACGCATATGTACATGAAACGTAAACAGACTGGTCAATAAAATCAAACGCACCCTAGTCCTACAATATATCAAACGTCACCTCTCTGACATTGTAGTACTGCAAGAGACGCACCTGAAAGATAATCACTACAAAGCCCTAGACCGATTTGGCTGCAAACTGGTGGCCCACTCTAGATATTCAACCAGCTCCCGCGGGGTGGACATCCTAGTTAAGAAACCCTTGCCATTCACTGTAGGGAAAATATGGCGGGACACCCTGGAATGTCACGTGGCACTAACAGGCATGTGGGAAGGGTCAATCAGTAAACCTCTGCTCCTTATACATTCCACCCAAACGCCACGCGGTTATCCTGCCACAATTTAGTGCTTATACCTGGAGCCGCCCCCGGGATCCTCCTAGTGGGGGGAGACTTGATCGGGGCAATGGACCCAGAGTTGGACTGGCTGGGCTCGGCGAAAGACTAAACTTGGGGGTTGCGGGGGGAGGGACTCTCCCTGACTTTGCCTTGGCGATGGGTGTGATAGATCTGTGGAGAACCCATAACCCCCTGCTAAAGCAATATACTTACTACTCGGCTCCCCATGGGTCCTTCCCACGCCTTGATTATTTCTTTATGAGACATGACCAAGTTGGGAGCTTCTGGGGATCTGAGCACCTGGCACCAGCACTATCAGATCACTCTCCAGTAGGGGTACTACTTGGTGGGCCCACCGTTCACAAAAATAGCTACCCCAGACGTGATCCCTGGTATTTGAGAGACAGAGACATCAGAGACTAACTGAACTCCGGGGCAGAGCTATATTTTAAAGAGAACAATGGACCAGTCGCCTCTCCATGCATCCTCTGGGAGGCATTTAAGGCAGTAATACGAGGCCAAGCCCAGGCACTGATAGGTGGGAAGAGAAAGGAGACCCAGGTTGCAAGCAGCACAATAGAACAGGAGATCCAGATTCTGGAGAGAGAGTTGACTAGGGAGGGAAGCACCAACCTCTGACATGGATTAGCCATGAGGCAAAAAGAACTGAGAGCACTGGCAGACGAAACGGCCCGATCATATGCCCTGTACGACGTAGGGTACATGGCCTCTAAACTATTGGCGTGGTTGGAAAAGAGAGCTAGGGATGGATCTTGGGTGGTGGGGGTTAGTGACCGAGGGGAATCCTACAGACGACAAATTCAGAGATCGCGGACACCTTTGCTTCCTATTATGCAAACCTCTACACTCCAATTAGTAAGAGATCAAATACTGACTGCGAGGAGCTTCTGGGTGACTTCACTCTCCTAATGCTCTCAGGTGAGGCAAGGGACATTCTTGAAGCGGAACTGACAGAGGAGGAGATGGCAACGGCCCTTGGTTCCCTAACTGTCTGCCGGTCGAGTTGTAGAAAGGGCTATTGAGCAAAATTGTGGGGCCAATGCTGGAAATGTTTCGGGCAGCAGTGGAGGCTGGATCCTTGCCAGAAGATCAACGAACGCCCACGATAGTGGCTATACATAAAACCAGAAGGCCCCCTGAGGATTGTAGCTCCTACAGACCGATCTCCCTCCTGAATGTGGAGGCGAAGGTCCTCACGAAAGTCCTGGCGGTTAGACTTACAGCGGTCCTCCCTGACATCATTCATGTAGACCAGTCGGGCATCATGCAGTGTAAGAGCACATGACTCAATTTACGCCGAATGTATGGCATTCTACACATGACAAGTGAGCCGTCAACCTGACAGACCGCACTGATGGACCTGGATGCCTCCAAGTCATTTGATAGTATAGAATGGCCCTATCTCTTTTCCAGACTAGGATTTGGTCTAAACTTCTGTGCATGGGTAAAATTGCTCTACCAGGCCCCACTGGCTAGGGTGCGGGTCAACGGAGCTCTGTCTCAGATCTTTTCGTTAGGCAGGGGTACCAGACAGGAATGCCCATTGTCACCCCTGCTCCTTGCCTTGGCCCTTGAGCCATTGGCAGTTTAGATACATGGCAGTCCACTTGTTGGACTTGGCCCTTTTTGGCAGGTTCACCCCTAAAACATTTGCCTTTTTTGTGACCTGGTGTTAGATTCTCTGGGCGCTGTGCCACTGCCATTCAGTGCCACAGCGCGAATGCTCCCTATTGTAAAATGACTGTATGAATTAGTATTCCCTATAATCCTGGCTGACCCAAGGAACATGTTTGGAAAGTCGAATTTAGTATGCCTGAGCTCAGAATATTAGAGTACATCTTGTAGTGAGGATTATTTTTATATACCACTTTTAGAAAACAGGTATTTTCTTGCCTAAGTCTTCCAGTGTGCTCTGCTGTTATGTGTATTGGCTGTTGTCAGGAATCCCCTCCCGCACATGGATTCCCTCCCACGATGCCACTTCCGTGAACCTGGTGCGCTTGGAGGAGAGCGGACTACAACTCCCAGAATGCCCTCCGGCAACAATTGCCTTATGCAACTCAAGAGTTCTGGTTACATAACACCAAGGGAAACGCCTAGTTTTCATGTTATGCAACTCAAGAGTTCTGGTTGCATAACACCAAGGGGAACGCCTAGTTTTCATGTTATGCAACTCAAGAGTTCTGGTTACATAACACCAAGGGTAACGCCTAGTTTTCATGTTATACAACTCAAGAGTCATGGTTATACAACGCCGAGAGTACTACTTAAGGAGAAGATCACTGGGACTCGGCGTAGGATATTCTGATCTTTGCCGGAGTACCTGGTTGAGGTACACGGACCCGTTGGTGAGTTGAGCGGCGGAAGGAACATTCTAAGGAGCGGAGGAGAGGTGCTGGCGTGTGCTTCCTGCCCGTGTCCTGTCCCGTTCTGAGAGCCGTATTCAACGTCATTGGGCACAAGTCCCGTTGGTAGAGCCGAAGCTCCCAACGGCCTGACAATTTGGAGAAAACGAGGTTGGTGCGAGCCGAAGCTCCCAACCCTCGTTCCTTGGGTAAACACACGCTTAGAGCTAAGACGCTATCCAGGAGGTTTTTCCGCGTCTTAGCCATCGACACTCGTAGGAGAACTGGGATAGGGAGAGCGGCTGCTCCCATCCATTCTCTGCGCCACCTTGGGTATCATCACTTAAACCCGGATACAAGAGACGCACACTAGGAGGTGTTCCCAGCGTCTTTGTGTTGTGGCAGTACTCTGGGGGATACTGGTAGAGCGGCTGTTCCCAGGTGGTAGAGAGCCCGGCCGGGCGACTCCCACGTGCCCCCCCGTAGATTCCACAACCTTGGAACTACCCTTCACAGCGGTCGAGTGGCATTGTCGGCCACTGCTTAGCACTGTGCCCTCCGTTGGAGCATACCGGGTTCGGTGTGCATGCGGAGGACGGTTAGACGAGCTGTGAATGGGTATCGTACGTTAACTGGTGATTCCAGTACTGGTATTCTTTGTTGTCTGTAGTTGTTTATCTGTTTATTAAATCATCCTTAAACCTCCATTTCTCTGGTCCGTCGTCTGTTTGTCCCAACCCAGAGAAAGCCAGGACGTTACATAATATCCGACCTCTTCCATAACTATCTCCTGGTTGGGCGAACGACATGGCCACGATTGAGGATGTGTTGGCCGTCTTAGCCGCGATGCAAATCGAGCTCACCGCTTCCAGACAGGAAACAGCAGACATTAAGGCTAGAATGGACGCTCTGCAGAACGATCCGCTACAGGCGGGTGCCTCTCACACGGCCACGGCTCCTGCGGTTGTGGTAGAGATGCCCGTAGCCATTCCTTTGGCGACACCAGAGAGGTACAGCGGAGACCCCAACACAGTGCAGGTTTTCCTCACTCAAGTAGCACTGCATCTGTCCTGAAAACCAAAGGCCTTTCCTACCAGCCAAGCCAGAGTGGCCTTTCTGATCTCGTATCTTGCTGGGAACGCGGCGCAATGGGCAGTCCCACTGGTGAGCAGGGACGACCCTATCCTATGTGATTGGGGAGCCTTCCGCGAGGAATTCTTGAAGGTGTTTGATCGAAGGGCGGACTCGTATACTGCCGATCGAGAGATGTTGGAGCTGAGGCAAGGCAACAATGATCTGGTGCAGTACCTTAATGCTTTTCGAAGGTTAGTGGCCGAAACCAAGTGGCCCATAGCCAAACAAACCGCGCTGTTTCACCAGGGCTTGAGCGAAGAGCTCAAAGATGTGGTAGCACAAATCGACCCCCAACCCAAGACATGTGAAGGCTTGATCAACCTGGTGCTACGGCTGGACCATAGATTGAACGAAAGAAAGGGCGATCACAAGAGGAAAGGGAAAGCGCTGCCATCGTATGTTTCGATGGGTGGCCCTGAGACCAACTTCTCCACCAGGACGGAACCCATGGACATAGGAGCTATAAGGGCGAGCCTTACAGCCACTGAAAAAGAATCACGCCGCAAGCAAGGCCTTTGCCTTTACTGCGGGAAAAAGGGGCACTATGTACGCGAGTGTCCAGCCAAGCCAAAAACCTCACGATACAGAGCGAACAAAACGGTGACAGCAGTGGTGGACGCACCGGCGGAAAACTGAGGGACTCCGGGTCTAGGGAAGGGGCATCTTGGAGTCACACCCACATCCCTTCCATGTTGAGCCCGAATCAAAAAGGGCGAAGACATTTGTTTATTACCTTACACGTAGGAGTGCAGGACCAGTGGATACCTGTGGTAGCCATGATTGATTCAGGAGCCACGGGCATGTTCATGGACTACAATGAAGCACGGAGACTGGGTCTCACTCTCCTTCCCAAACAGATACCAGAGGAGGTGTATGCAGTGGATGGGAGAAGTCTGGTGACCGGACCTATCGGACAGCACACAGGAGAAGTACCGGTGAGGTTCGGAAAACTGCATAACGAACGTATCGATTTTAGCATAATCAGAGCCCCGCAGTACGGGGTCATTTTGGGTCTACCCTGGCTCCAAAAACATAACCCAACGGTGGATTGGCCTACGCATCACATTGAGATGTCTTCCCCGTTTTGTGAACAATGGTGCGGCATGCGGCAGGACCCCCACGAAGGTGAGGTAGGCGAAGGTCACACGGTCGCCACGGCAGCAGAAAAGGACGTAAAGCTGCCCAGAGTGTATCACAGTTTCGGGGACGTCTTCGATGAAATCCGAGCGGAGGTGCTCCCTCCACATAGACCGTTCGACTGCCAAATCGACCTGGTTCCGGGGGCTAGTGTTCCCAGCGTCAGACTGTATGCGCTCACAGAACCCGAAAACGTACATCTACGGGGATATTTGGATAAGTTACTAGGGCTGGGGTTTATCAGGCCGTCGAAATCCCCTGCCGCATCGCCTCTCTTTTTCATTCCGAAAGCGAATGGCGGATTGAGGGCCTGCGTGGACTTTAGGGCCTTGAACGCGATAACCATAAAAAACCGGTACCCCCTGCCTCTCATAAGCGTTCTCCTGGAACAGGTAAAAAAGGCCCAAATATACACAAAGCTTGATCTCAAGGGGGCATACCATCTTGTGCGCATGAGGGACGGCGACGAATGGAAAACCGCCTTTAAGACCAGGTTCGGGCTCTTTGAGTACCTCGTCATGCCGTTCGGACTATGCAATGCCCCTGCCGCCTTCCAATACTTCCTCAATGAGGTGTTCCGGGAGGTATTGGATATCTACGTGGTCGTTTACATAGACGACATACTCATCTACTCCAACTCAGAGGAAGAACACGTCCAGCACGTATCCGCGGTTCTCAAAAAACTGAGGGAAAACATGCTATACTGCAAACTCAGCAAATGTGACTTCCACGTCACATCAGTGGAATTCCTTGGGGTGATGCTGAGCCCCAACGGACAGGAGATGGCAGAACGCAAGATCAGAGCGGTGGAGGTGTGGTAAATATTTCATTACCGGTACTATTTTTTATGGGGTAAAGTCTAGTAAGAATAACTCAGTATAAATAAGAGGCAGAATCCGTGGTATTAGAGGTTCTGAAAGGCTTTATTCCTCTACAAAGGAATTACAGTTCGAACCGTAGGCTTCAAATTCCATCACCACGAAGGTTCAGGAAGGGAAGGCAATACATTATTGACAAGTAAAGGTATTTATATGAAAAGCATTACATTAAGACAGATGCAGGAGGCGTAACAGCTGATAATACAGATAATGATACACATACGTAATGGAAAAAGGCGTAAACATAGGCGTAACTAGAAACGTCATTAAACATGATGTCACAAGTGGGTGGATCCATAAGAGAATCCTGCAATGTCAGCAGAAATATTTGGCAGAGATGCGTGCGCAGCCGCATGACGTGTGATTGACGTGCAACTAGAGGGTGAAGGGGACTTGACATGTAGCTCTACATGTGGAGACAGAAGTCTGAGGAGTCATGTCAACCTAATCCCAAATCATATCTACTATCTTATGTTTAAAGAACTGTATTATCCAAAAGGAAAGGTCTCTGGGACGGAATCTATTCTATACTGACTGTTAGTGCGTGTACAAGCGTCTAAGTGTCTACATGAGATGCGAGGGGGCAGGAATCCTCCATAGTAACAGGGGCTATGAATTACTTGCATGAGGACAGTGAGGCCTGGCCCTTTACTCGGTAGCTGAAAGAATGTTTACCTAAACTACTAGACAGGAATGCATCGGATGAGGAGCGAAGCAGATAATCTTGAAGGTGAAATACAGTTTTTGGCAGGCAACGGCCGGATCAGGCACCGTTAGCCGCGCAGGGAGTAGGACAAAGTTCAGGGATACAGATGCAGGCTCGGACTGGAGCTGTCAGAGGCAGAAGGCAGGAAAAGGCTTGATGGCAGAATTCAGGGCCTACTCGCCTGAACTGTAAAACGTGGAAAGTGAACCACATAAAGTCGGTGGCCTTTCATACTTAGGAACGGAATATCTGACCCATTCATGGCGGATCTGAAAGAGGACATGTTGACGGTGGACGCACATGTATTTGCGTCTTCATAACTGGAACTGGAGGGAACATACATGTACTTGTAGCATGCACATGGAGCCGTTGGGGTCTACGATAGGGGACATAACTGATCATAAAATTCATATTTCCTCATTCCCTCCTTGTCCCCTACGGACCCTCAGGAGATATCGATCTTCATCAATCCATCGATCTGTTCATATAGCATCATTTGTTCTTCTTTCTTCTTCCGGGATCTTGAACGAAAACTTGAAGGCGGGATACACGATGTGGCACACAGACCACAAATCGCTGGCCCACATTGTAGACATAAGCAGCAACTGAATAGTATGAGAAAGCCAATACCTAGGAAGGATAGGATCCTCCATCCCCAGGCTGACAACACGCTCCAGAACCAACCGGACCAAGTCCAGGTGCCTGGACTCTGGTGTATCTGGCTTATAATCTTATGAAGGCGAGTTATAGCTTTATATACTGACGGCGAGTTTTCTGGTATGAAAACACAGCAACTTGATCCGATGACCCTACAAGCTCCGCCCCTATCGGCCAGGATGACGTCAAGGACAAGACGATTTTGAAGCACAACAATCCGCATAGCAGACTGCTCTTCTGTTAAATTGCCTAAGGCGGAAGTAGTCTCGTTTACTACTGCTTCAAGGGTTCTAGTTAATCTACGTATCAGTTTACTATTAGTGACTGTTCCTATATAGGGAAAGAAACCTTTATTGAAATCTGTGTATTGCTCCCATGCCGTTTCAGTGTAATCGACAATCGGGAGATCTCTCTGCTGTCTATTGTGTACTAAATGGGTATTTCTGTGATAATCAGGAGGGGCTAGGAAAACAGGTGGCAGAAGGAATGCTATGTAACAGGTACCATCCCAATCTAGAGGTAAACGTATATATGCAGTCTGGCCACATATGAAGTGGGAATGACGAGAAGCTCTAAATGTAGACTTGCCTTGATCACTGAATTTTATTACAGTGGTGCATTTACTATGGCCCATGTGTATGGAACCATTCTTTCTTACACATAATTCTCCTTTAACTGGAAATACTGACATAGCGGGCAAGATTGGTGTAGCTTCGGATTCAACATTCAGAATCATGAGGTTAAGTGTAAAATTACCTAATCCATATACTTCATTTTCTAGATCAGTTCCTGTTCTTTTGGGAAGTCCCTCCTTGTTAGGGTAGCAGACTTTAAGCAAAACTAGGTTCAGGTTTCCCCATACCCAGTTGTCCTGGTAAATTACTGAATTTGAATCTAGGGAATTAATCAAACTAAACCATGCTCCACAGGAGCCATTGTGTGTGAACGGATACGGAAAGAGGGGCAAAACTCCCTTATAGTTCTGATAGGGAGGGAGTCGGCCACAGATCCAACAATTGGTAGCATTGCTGGTCTGATGAGAATGATGTAACATACTAATAAAAGTGTTGTTGCGCAGCGCAAATCTATAAGACAACTCATGCGGAGGTAGTTCGCTAAAAGAATGTTCAGCAGTAGCATTGTAAGCACGCTTAGAAATAGGGTAATATATATGTAGCAATACACTAGAAATGATGATCAGAAGACTTAGAAAAAACAAAATTAATAATGTCATTATGCAGTGACTACGAAGCGATTTACAGTACGCATGTTTTTTAAGCTGTATCTGTCTATTTCTCTCTCTATTTCGGTCTAGAGGATACATGTCAGAGACAAATTCAACCGATTCACCTTGGAGAGGACTTAAACAATCAAATTGTCTGACTTGCTAGACCTTAGTTTCAGTTTATAGAGTTCGTTCTTCGATTGTTCAACCAAGGGGAGCTTTGAGTCTGTCTGTGAGGAAATACAGGGCTGAGTGTTCACATCGGACGGTAGTCCATAAAATTTCTTGATATGGCTCGAGTGCAACCACCCTTTACGTCCCTCAATCTTCACGGCTGTCCTTGTAGTCAGCAAGACGAGTTTGGGCGACTTCCACCTGGGCTCCAGCTGGGTCTTCCGGTCAAAATTCCTCACAAGAACCAGGTCACCTGGAACCACGTCATGGGGCTTCACCTCAGTGTTATCGGGAAAAGCTGCAGCTACCTGTGAACGACAAGATTGTAGTGCAGACATCAAGGAAGCCAGGTAATCTGTCAGCATATTACAGTCAACATCAGTGATTTTACGAGGTATAGGCGTCCCCCACATATTTGGTGGTCTACCGAAGATCACCTCATACGGGGATAGCCCTGTTCGAGAATGTGCTACCATTCTCATGTAAAAGAGCGCAACTGGTAAGGCTACTATCCAATCGACACCTTTTTCTCTACATATTTTGGACAATCTAATTTTCAGAGTTTGATTATGGCGTTCCACGAGACCTGCTGCCTCGGGATGTCGGACACAGTGGAATTTCCATTGGTAACCTAACAGAAGTGAAGAACAAGTTACTAACCTTCGGTAACGATGTATCTGTAAGAAACATTAGTTAGTTAGATTCCTCACCTTAGAATATCCCCAGGCGTCAGACTGGATCCGGAAGATTTTTCGTCAGCAATACCCCTTGCGCGTTGCTAGGCGTCGTCTGCGGCTCCGCGTCCGTCGTCGGCGTCGTGCGCCGGGATGACGTCGTCGGAGTACTTAGACGCCGCCCTCGCGCGCTGACGTCAGTTCTTGTACATAGCCTTCCGCGCCAGGAACGCAGAGCCATGCAAAGACCGACACTGGTGCCAAAAATAAAATCTAGGGGCCTGAAAAGGATAACCTTAACCCTAGATGTCAGTTCGCAGAACGGGGAGGATGGGAGGGTCGGTGAGGAATCTAACTAACTAATGTTTCTTACAGATACATCGTTACCGAAGGTTAGTAACTTGTTCATCTGAAAGAAACACGTTAGTTAGATTCCTCACCTTAGAATAGATACCCAAGCAATACCATCCCCGGTGGTGGGTCTGCGAACCAAGATCACACCAGAAAGTCCTGGAGGACAGAACGGCCAAAGAAGCCATCCCTCCGGACTTGGCTGTCAAGGCAATAATGCCTGGCAAACGTGTGTAGCGAAGCCCACGTCGCCGCCTGACAGATGTCCTGCAAAGGGACTCCCCGTCCCAAGGCAGTAGTAGCCGCCGTGGCCCGAGTAGAATGGGCGCGCAGCCCAACAGGAGGGTCCTTTTTAGCCAAGGAATAGCAGATTTTTATACACAAAACGACCCACCGAGAGATGGTTCTTTTGTGCACAGCTTTCCCCTTCTTAGCGCCCACGTACCCAACAAAAAGCTGGTCGTCCACCCGGAACTGTTTTGTGCGGTCCAGATAAAAGGAGAGCGCACGTTTTGGGTCCAGACGGTGGAGCCTCTCTTCCTCTTTGGAAGGATGCGGAGGCGGAAAGAAGGTGGGCAAGGTGACAGACTGCCCAAGGTGAAATGGAGTCACCACTTTAGGAAGAAAGGAGGGACGAGGCCGAAGGACAACCTTGTCCGGATGAACAGACAGAAAAGGAGGCTTTGAAGATAAAGCCTGGAGCTCACTCACCCGTCTATCCGAGGTGATGGCTACCAGAAAAGCAGTCTTTAGAGTTAGAAGACGAAGAGGGCAATTGTGAAGAGGCTCGAAGGGAGCGCACATCAGGAATGTCAATACCAGATTCAAGTCCCACTGAGGCATTACAAAAGGGACAGGAGGGAACGTGTGTGTAATGCCTTTGAAAAAACGTGTGACCACAGGGGACTTGAAAAGAGAAGGCTGATCAGGAAGCCGCAAGAAGGCGGAGATGGCAGCAAGATAACCTTTCAGAGTGCCCAGGGCAGAGCCCTGCCGGGCCAGAGAAAGAAGGAAGAGGAGAACCTCAGAAAGAGGGGCGGAAAGGGGATCCACAGCCTTTGCTGTGCACCATGCCACAAATTTGTTCCACCGGCAGGCGTATACCGTCTTTGTGGAGGGACGCCTGGCTGCCAGAATGATATCACAGACTTCAGGAGGCAAGTCAAATGGCATCAACTGCCGCCGCTCAATCTCCACGCATGGAGGTGGAGGCTGGACAGGTTCGGGTGGAGGACCGTCCCCTGCTGCTGCGACAGAAGATCCTCCCGAAGGGGCAGACGTATCGGGGGATCGGTCAACAGACTGAGTAGCTCGGGATACCAGTATCTTCGTGCCCAATCCGGAGCCACCAAGATGACTTGGGCCCGGTCGCGCCTGATCTTCTTCAGCACTCTGGGCAGAAGTGGTATAGGCGGAAAGACGTACAACAGACCGCAACTCCACTCGTGACGAAAAGCGTCGCCGAGTGAGTGCCGCCTTGGAAATTCCAACGCGCAGAACTGCTGACATTGCGCGTTCTCTTCGGTGGCGAATAGATCTAACCAAGGCTCTCCCCACTGCTGAAAGAGGCCTTGCGCCACTTCGGAGTTCAGACGCCATTCGTGATCCATCATGCACCGGCGGCTGAGTTCGTCTGCTCTGGCGTTCAGAGAGCCCGCCAGATGTTGAACCACCAGGGTGACGCCCTGGTGTTCCAGCCATGTCCAGAGGCGCAGAGCCTCCTGACAAAGGGTCCACGACCCCACCCCGCCCTGTTTGTTGCAGTACCACATGGCGGTGGTGTTGTCCGTGAACACCTGCACGACACTTCCCCTGACAGAGGGAAGGAAGGCTTTCAGTGCAAGCCGGATCGCTCTCAACTCCAACAGGTTGATGTGGAGACGAGACTCCGCCGGAGACCAGAGGCCTCTGATCTCCGCCTCTCCCATATGGCCACCCCATCCCAGGAGGGACGCATCCGTCACTACGACATGCTCCGGTTGGGGAAGGGAGAGGCTCTTGCCCTTGACCCACTCGCGGTCCGTGAGCCACCACTGCAACTGCTGTGCAGTGCCCTCCGAGATCAAGACATGGTCGGACAGGTTGCCGTGATGCTGGGCCCACTGAAACTTCAGGTCCCACTGCAGAGCCCGCATGCGCCGCCTGGCGTGATGCACTAGTAGGATGCAGGAGGCCATCAGCCCCAGAAGCCGCAACACTAGCCTGACCGAAACCCGGGATAGAGGCCGAAAGATGGGAATCAGGGCCTGTATATCCCGGACCCGCTGTTCCGGTGGATGGACCCGGAACTGCGCCGAATCGAGAACCGCTCCGATGAAGAGGAGCTTCTGAGAGGGACTCAAGTGTGACTTCGGCACGTTGATGGAAAACCCCAGCAAATGCAGGAGATCCGCCGTAGTCTGGAGGTGGGAGACGACTGCCCGGGGCGAGCCCGCCTTCAACAACCAGTCGTCGAGATAGGGGAAGACTGGGACCCCTGATCTGCGCAGATGAGCTGCGACCACCGCCATCACTTTCGTGAACACCCGAGGGGCACTGGTGAGGCCGAAGGGGAGCACGGTAAACTGAAAGTGCTCTTGGCCCACCGTGAACCGCAGGTAACGCCGGTGGGCCGGCAGGACGGGGATATGGAAATATGCGTCCTGCAAGTCCAACGCTACCATCCAGTCTCCAGGGTCTAGGGCAGCTAAAACCTGAGCCAACGTTAGCATCTTGAACCTTTCCTTTCGGAGGAAGGCATTGACGTTCCGGAGGTCCAAGATAGGGCGCAGGCCCCCCTTGCCCTTCTTGGGAACCAGAAAGTAGTGGGAATAACAACCACGACCTACTTCTGGACTCGGAACGCGCTCGACGGCCCCCTTGGCCAAGAGAGCCGAAACTTCCTCGCGGAGAAGATCCAAATGATCCCCCGAGATACGGTGGTGCTGCGGTGGCATGGCTGGAGGGGTCGTCTCGAAGGGGAGGGAGTAGCCCCTTCGGACGATCTGCAGCACCCACCTGTCCGATGTTATGGACCGCCGGTGGAGCAGGTGATGGCGAACTCTGCCGCCCACTGGCGTGGTATGGGCCTGAAAGCTCGGACTAGGAGGGCTTTGAGGCGGATGCTGCCGGGGTGGAAGTGGGCTGACCACGTCGGCCTCCATTTCCGCCACGGCGGAAGCCACGTCCGCGACCGCGCGCAGGTTGGTTCTGCGGCTGGTGGCTTTGCGGACGTGAGGAGGCGCCCCTTCCTTGGCCACGAAAGGGGCGAAAAGCGGAGGTGTGCGCCCGCGGAGCCGAGAGGCCCAAGGACTTGGCCGTAGCCCGGGAGTCCTTAAAGCGGTTCAGCGCACTGTCCGCCTTCTCACCAAACAGGCGAGTGCCATCAAAGGGCATGTCCATGAGGGTGTTCTGGACATCCCCGGAAAATGACGTGGACCGCATCCAGGCGTGGCGGCGGAGCGCCACCGTGGTGGAAATCGCCCGACCTAGCGAGTCCGTGGTGTCAAGCCCACATCTTATGGCGTGCCGTGCTGCATCCCTCCCATCGGCCAAAGCCTGGGTAAGACGCGTCCGGACCTCCTCCGGACACAGGGGCAGCACGTCCTCCACCGTATCCCACAGGGAATGGGAATAACGGTCCAAGAGACAGGCGGTATTTAAGGACCGCAGGCCCAAACTAAGGGACGAGAACAGTTTCTTGCCAAACTGCTCGAGTCTCTTGGAATCCCGGTCCGGCGGAGCGGTCGGGAAGGAGGATTGGGAAGTAGAGGCCTGGATAACCAGACTCTCGGGGGTGGGGTGTTGGGACAGGAAACTGGGGTCGCCCGGAGCAGGGCGGTGGCGCCTGGCAACGTTCCTATCCACAGGAGGAACTGTGGAGGGCTTGGACCAGGTGCCCTGCAGAACGTCAGTGAGGGCCTCGTTGAACGGCAGCAGAGGCTCAGTGGAGCTTGCTGAGGTTTGAAGCACCTCAGTGAGGATGTTGGTCCTCACAGCCACGGCAGGCAACTCGAGCCCAAGGGCCTCAGCCGCCTTGCGCAGCACCACAGAAAATGCTGCACCCTCCTCCGAAGCCACGGTCGGAGGAGAAGTGAATCCAGCGTCTGGCGAGGTGTCCAGCCCACTGGCCTCCCCCAGTTCATCTGCCCAGTCCTGAGAAAGCTGGGACTGAACAGCCAGAGGGTCCTCGAACCCCTCCCAGTCGCCCCCTTCTTCCGATTCCTGATAAACAGGAGGAATGATCGGAACCGGACTGTAGAGATGGTAGGACTCAAGCGGCGTCGGATGCGGCGTCGGCGGACGCCGTGCCGGCGTCGGGTCCGGATGAGGGCTAAACTGGGGCGTCGGCGTCACAGGCGTCGGCGTCGGTGGCGCCGGTGACGGCGTCGGTGGTTCAGGCGTCGGCGCCGGTGGAGGAGTGACTAGGTCAACCGGCGTCGACTGGGGCCCAGGCAAGGGCCCCGCGGGGACCTGCGGCGTCGAGACCGGAGTCGTCGACGGCGCCGGGGCCGGAGCCGCCGGCACGCGAGGTCGCCCAGTCGAGTCCGCGGGGCCCGAAGGCGCGCCAGCGGGCGTCGACGGCGGGGCCAGGCTCCTCATGGCCGAGAGGAAGGCACTGATCTCCGCCGGCGCCGCGTCAGCCCCAGGGACCGGAAGGTATGGGGGCGGACGCGGCACCTGCGGCTCCGCCGGAGCCGCGGGGGTGGAACCACTTGGACCCTCGGCCGAGTCGCGCGACCGGCGAGGGGAGTCCGAAGAGCGATGTCGCCGCTTGGACTTCTTAGAGTGTTTGGACTTACCCGACGACTTGGAGCCCGACGATCGATGGTGGCGTCGGCTAGGGCTCCGCGAGCGATCCTTGGACCTCCTCCTGGACCGGGATCGCGCACGACGCGGAGCCGAGTGGCGAAGCTCGAGAAGCTTGCGGGACCGCTCCCGCCTAGCCTTCGAAGTCAGGGCCTGACAGTCGTTGCACGACTCCGCGTCGTGGTCGGGGCCTAAGCAGACAAGGATCAAAAATGATCAAAAAGATTTAGTCAAAAAAGACTAAAAGGGGTAGCTCTCCCGGATCTGCGCTTACTGGCGCGGAAAAAAGAAGAACTGACGTCAGCGCGCGAGGGCGGCGTCTAAGTACTCCGACGACGTCATCCCGGCGCACGACGCCGACGACGGACGCGGAGCCGCAGACGACGCCTAGCGACGCGCAAGGGGTATTGCTGACGAAAAATCTTCCGGATCCAGTCTGACGCCTGGGGATATTCTAAGGTGAGGAATCTAACTAACTAATGTTTCTTACAGATACGTGTTTCATTAGTTCGGATGAGAATGGCTGGCCGTTATCTGAGTATACAACACGTGGCAAACCGTACCGTGGGAAGAATTCTCGAACTAACTGTTTGGCAGTAGTCGGGGCAGTGTAATCTGAAACCGGGTAGGCTTCTGTCCAACGGGAAAGAGCACAGACAACTACGAGAACATATTTGAATCCTCGACATCGTTCCATCTGGATATAATCCATCTGGAGGACTTCAAAAGCGTGATCGGGAGGCTGAAATCCACCCTGCTCTACGAAAATGCTTTTACCTGGATTAAACTGACAACATATCATACAGGTACGTACTTTCTGTTTGGCTGCTGCTCGCAAGTGTTTGTTGAACCAAATGTGTTGAATACTGTCTAGCATAGCTTTTTCTCCTAGGTGCGCTGGACTATGTATTGTGTTAATGATGACTTGAACCATGGAGTCGGGAAGAAACCATATAGATTTTTCCTTCGTCATCCATCCTTGATCCGTTTGGATCCCTCCTAATTCAGTCCATTTCTTTATTTCTTCTGGTGTAGCATGTGTCTGTATGTCAATTACATCAAGGGCGGGATCCTTAACTGTCATGCAATGTGTTGGTGTCGGAACTATTGTCTTTGTCGTGTCAGTTGTATGAGTCTGGTTCTGAGCAGTCTGTTTAGCTGTTCTGTCAGCTAGGTCGTTACCCTGAGAAATGATATCGGTAACTTTTGTATGGGCTTTGCATTTCATAATCGATATTGCAGTAGGTAGATGAATTGCGTCTAATAAAGCTTGAATGAGGGGTCCGTGTTGGATGTGGGCACCGTGAGAAGTTAAATAACCTCTCTCTCGCCACAGTACGCCGAAGTCATGGACGACTCCGAATGCATAATGTGAATCTGTGTATATGTTGACTTTATTATTTTTGGCTTGAATACAGGCTTGTGTCAGAGCGATGAGCTCTGCTGCTTGAGCTGACAAAGTGTTAATACAATTTGTTTCAATAACTTCAGTGTCTGTTGTGACTGCGTAAGCGGCCACTAACTCTCCTGTACTTGTTCTCATACATGAACCATCTACATACAATGTCAGGTCCGGATCTGATAAAGGGATATCTGTCAAGTCTTGTGTGGGTTTCGTCGTGATAGTAATGACTTCAATACAATCATGTGCTAATGGATCTGTTCCATTTACTGGCAAAAGTGTGGCAGGATTTAATGTGTTACAGCGTCTGATTTCTATGTGTGGCTGAAACAATGTTAATTCATAACCGGTGAGTCTTGCTATAGTCAAGTGTTGTGTTTGTGTGCGGTTCAAGAGAACCTCTACTGCGTGTGGTACTTGTACTGTCAATTGATGTCCTAATACTATGGCATCGCTTTGTCTGATTGCTAAAGCTGTTGCTGCCACTGATTTCAGGCACGCAGGAAGAGCCTGAGCTACGGGATCTAATGTACTAGAAAAATAAGCACATGGTTTGTGTGATCCTGCTTGTTCCTGAGTGAGTACTGACAAGGCAGTACCTTCGCGTTCTGTAACGAAGAGTGTAAAAGGCTTACTGTAACATGGTGTTGCTAAAACAGGTGCTTGACATAAAGCTTTCTTTAAACTTTCAAAGGTTTGTGTATGTTCTTGAGTCCAAGGGAGGACAGTCGATGTGGCTGCCTCCTGTGTTGTCAACTGGATGAGTGGTTTTGCTAGAAATGCATATTGAGGGATCCACTGCCTACAGTATGAAGTGAGACCTATAAAAGCCCGCACCTCCTTTTGTGTCTTGGGTGGTGGCATGTTAGCAATTAACTGGATGCGGTCGGGTGTAAGCTGTCTTCACTCCTTGGACAGCAAGTGCCCAAGGTAAACAACTTGCTGGACACAGAATTGCAGCTTAGAAGGGGACACCTTGTGCCCCTTGTCGGCCAGAAATTTTAAAACCGTCAGTGACGCTTTTTCACATTCAGGTTCGCTTCGGGCGGTGATCAGCAGATCATCGACATATTGAAGCAGGGCAGTGTTAACTGGCATGTGGATACTGTCAAGTTCTCGTTTCAATGCTTGGCTATAGATGCTGGGGCTTTCTGTGAATCCTTGAGGAGCGCGTGTGAATTTAAAACTTCATCCATTTAAACTGAATCCGAACAAATATTGACTTTCCGGATCTATTGGGACGCTAAAGAAGGCATTCTTGAGATCAATTACAGTAAAGAACGTTGCTTCTGAATCAATAGCTGTTAGTAATGAAGAGATATCTGGGACCACAGGGTATTGTGGTACAATACATTTATTTAATTCGCGCAGATCAATAACTAATCGATATACTGGTGGTGCTTTTGGATCCGTTCTTTTAAGAATCGGAATTATCGGGGAATTACATACATTGGAGTCGGTTTCTACAACCACTCCTTGTGAAATGAGCTCGTCAATGATTTGCAGTAAAGCCACAACAGCATCTGGTGGTAACTTGTATTGCCACATTCGTGGTAGTACTACTCCTGTTTTTAGTGTGACTCGATATGGTGTAATGTTCATGCAACCAACATCAGTCGGGCCTTGTGCCCATAAATGTGTAGGTAAATTCTGCAGCCGATGATCCATGTCTCTGGACACGTAGTGACCTTTGAAGTCACGTAGAAATAGTTGTACTCCTTCCGGAAAACAACATATTATGGCTCCTAGAGCTTTCAATGTTTTTATACCTAACAAGTTTTCTGGACATGATTTAGTAAGCAATAAATCTGTAGTTCGTGTCAATGGACCAACCGTAAGTGGAAGGGGTTGCGTTACTTCATTAATGATAGGCTTTCCTGAGAATCCAAGGGAAATATTCTGTGAGCCTGAGAGGGGTGCCCCTGGAACTTCACTGCGTCGTATAGTTGTTCTGCTTGCCCCTGTATCAAGTAAAAACTTTCTGTCTTCCCCTAATAGTTCACTATGTACATAAGGTCCCTCTTGATCTACAGGAACCTCGATAAGGGGTAAGCCAACTTCCCTCTCTAGGCTATTTCATGTATATCGCTGATAATCGGGATAATCATTCTGTGCATACTGGTACATCTGTTGTGTCGGAGGTGTCAAGTTTTTCGATATTTCCGGGGTGGCCTGGGGTAACCCTTCGGCCAAAAGAGGATACATACCATTCATAAGAGTGTTTCGTTGTCTGTCTACTTGTTCTGCTTTTACTCGGGTACCTTCTTCAATTAATATATTTTCTCGGGTTTTATTTGCATTCTCCCTACTTTTCTCTTCCTGTCTGAGCGCTTTTTCTGTACGTCTATATGATTCTTTACGCCATAATTCAATGGCATCTTTCTGTGACTGTCTGGCTTTATTTTTCCATAATACTTCTTCTACTCTCATGATGCAATCTGCATCCCAGGTCCCAGCTGGGGGCCATCTCTGACTTTCTGGTAAATCTTTGGTGTAGTCCACCCATAAATCAAGAAATAATACGGCATCTAGGCCATGTTTATGATACATAAAGTACCCTGGAGTGTCCCTAGGTGGAATGGGAACAGCTTCTTCGAGTACCCCTTTTCTGGTTTTGATCTGTCTTAATTTTAAAAAGAGCGGCATTTTTAGACCTTATTACTTGAACACACTTTATACAATAAACACAATAATGAACAATCATTCACACCACAATATGTAGAACGTATTAAAACAATTAACATTTAACAGTTAACGAACGATAATAACTAATAGAAAACTAGTTACTGACATAATACTAACACTAGATAATACTGAATTATATGCAAGACATTACTAGATATACTGCTAAACAGTACAGATACACTGCTGAAACAGTGCAGACCGGATTTGTGTACCCAAACCCGTCTTGACCGGCACAACCTATGTGCACGTCTAAATGCCTCCCCGGCAACGGTACTCACCGGGTAGCTCGGAACGGAAGGCCTCGGAACTGAACTGAACTGGACCGGACTGGACTCAACTCGACTGGACTCGGAACTTCGGAACCTGGTGGGCCTCTGTATACCTCGGATCTTGCTCTCTCAGCTAGGCTCTGGTCGGGATACTTCGCACTTCTCACCGCCTCGTCTGGGTGTTGATCGCAGCCTCAGTCACCCCCGCTTGGCCGGAGGGAGATACAGGAAATCCTGCGGGTACGCGTTTTTGTCCGTCCAGCTGTGGCAGGAGACCGGGCCTGCAACGCACCTCCGGCGCGTGAGATGAGAAAGTGTCCCTGTTCGGGCGCCAATTTATGTGGTAAATATTTCATTACCGGTACTATTTTTTATGGGGTAAAGTCTAGTAAGAATAACTCAGTATAAATAAGAGGCAGAATCCGTGGTATTAGAGGTTCTGAAAGGCTTTATTCCTCTACAAAGGAATTACAGTTCGAACCGTAGGCTTCAAATTCCATCACCACGAAGGTTCAGGAAGGGAAGGCAATACATTATTGACAAGTAAAGGTATTTATATGAAAAGCATTACATTAAGACAGATGCAGGAGGCGTAACAGCTGATAATACAGATAATGATACACATACGTAATGGAAAAAGGCGTAAACATAGGCGTAACTAGAAACGTCATTAAACATGATGTCACAAGTGGGTGGATCCATAAGAGAATCCTGCAATGTCAGCAGAAATATTTGGCAGAGATGCGTGCGCAGCCGCATGACGTGTGATTGACGTGCAACTAGAGGGTGAAGGGGACTTGACATGTAGCTCTACATGTGGAGACAGAAGTCTGAGGAGTCATGTCAACCTAATCCCAAATCATATCTACTATCTTATGTTTAAAGAACTGTATTATCCAAAAGGAAAGGTCTCTGGGACGGAATCTATTCTATACTGACTGTTAGTGCGTGTACAAGCGTCTAAGTGTCTACATGAGATGCGAGGGGGCAGGAATCCTCCATAGTAACAGGGGCTATGAATTACTTGCATGAGGACAGTGAGGCCTGGCCCTTTACTCGGTAGCTGAAAGAATGTTTACCTAAACTACTAGACAGGAATGCATCGGATGAGGAGCGAAGCAGATAATCTTGAAGGTGAAATACAGTTTTTGGCAGGCAACGGCCGGATCAGGCACCGTTAGCCGCGCAGGGAGTAGGACAAAGTTCAGGGATACAGATGCGGGCTCGGACTGGAGCTGTCAGAGGCAGAAGGCAGGAAAAGGCTTGATGGCAGAATTCAGGGCCTACTCGCCTGAACTGTAAAACGTGGAAAGTGAACCACATAAAGTCGGTGGCCTTTCATACTTAGGAACGGAATATCTGACCCATTCATGGCGGATCTGAAAGAGGACATGTTGACGGTGGACGCACATGTATTTGCGTCTTCATAACTGGAACTGGAGGGAACATACATGTACTTGTAGCATGCACATGGAGCCGTTGGGGTCTACGATAGGGGACATAACTGATCATAAAATTCATATTTCCTCAGAGGAGTGGCCGGTGCCCCGAGGAGTAAAGGTAGTCCAGAGCTTCATAGGCTTCGCCAACTTTTATAGGCGTTTTATTGGCTTTCTGGCTTGGTTGCCCCGATCACGCAACTACTAAGGAAGTCTCAGGAGTTCGTGTGGGGACCGGAAGCACAAGAAGCATTTGTGGCCCTCAAGAAGGCCTTCAGCACCACCCCGGTGCTAGCTCACTCGAATCCGGAATTACCCTATGTGGTAGAAGCAGACGCCTCTGATGTGGCGCTGGGTGCCATTCTATCTCAGAGGAATGAGGTGTCGGGTTTGCTCCATCCTGTGGCGTACATGTCTCGTAAATTGAACGACGCGGAACGCAATTACCATATTGCGGAGAAGGAACTACTCGCAATAAAGGACGCATTTG
Source organism: Triturus cristatus (assembly GCF_964204655.1). Taxonomy (NCBI): domain Eukaryota; kingdom Metazoa; phylum Chordata; class Amphibia; order Caudata; family Salamandridae; genus Triturus; species Triturus cristatus. Next base: position 1,868,326,234 of record NC_140590.1, read on the forward strand.
CTGAGTGGAGGCATTTGTTAATGGGGGCCAGACACGTGGTTACAGTGTATATGGACCACAGAAACCTCCAGTTTCTGACGGCGGCGCGGCATTTGTCTCCCCGTCAAATGAGGTGGATGATCTTTTTCTCCGGTTTCAATGTCCACATCACATACCGACCCGGTACGGAGAACAGGAAAGCGGACGCGCTTTCGAGGCAATCGAATGCCAGGGATCCGCAGCCAGTTGCCGAACATTCCATCATCCCTCCAGGAGTTGTGATAGGGGTGATTCAACCACAGACGTTCCTCAGGGGGGTTCAGAAGGGGACCCATACCGTCATGTGGCGGAGGTGGCTTCACAGTCACAAGGAGTGGCAGATGAAGGACGGGATTCCGGTGAAAGGACGATGTATGTTGTTACCCACGCCTAGGCTTCGAAAACAGGCCTTCACCTGATGCCACGTGTCTCCCTGTGCCGGCCATCTGGGTGTCGAAAAGACGGTGGTGAGCCTAGGATGGCAGTTCTGGTGGCCTGCCATGAGAACAGACGTCCGGAATTGGTGTTCATCATGTACCGTTTGCGCATCCATGAAATCGGACCACAGAAGATCGCAAGGACTCCTCCAACCCCTTCCTACACCGACCAAACCCTGGGAAAACATATCCTTAGACTTCATTGTCGGGCTACCAAAGGATCAAGGAAAGGTGGCCATACTGGTGGTGGTGGACTATCTCACGAAGATGGGGCACTTCCTCGCTTGCAAACAGGTACCTTCGGCAGGAGAGCTGGCGTCGTTGTTATTGAAGAATGTAGCGAGACTACATGGCCTACCCAACGTGATCGTGTCGGACAGGGGATCTCAGTTCACGTCGCACTTCTGGAAAACTTGGTGTTCAGCGTTACACGTCAAGTCTGCCATGTCCACGAGTTATCACCCGCAGACGGACGGCCAGACGGAGCGCCTGAACCAGTCGCTCAAACAATATCTATGTTGTTTTGTAGAGCAAGGGAAGGATGAGTGGGTGGACCTACTTTGGATCGCGGAAATCGCGTACAACAACGCCACACATTGTTCCACCAAGGCCTCCCCTTTTTATAGTAACTACGGCCATCATCCCCGGTTCTTGCCGTTTCTGCACCCGGTCAGGGAAGACAGATTGCCGACAACAGCCAAGAGGGTGGCCCGCATCAAGGAGGCCTTGATGAGTTCTCGAGTTGCCCTGGAGGGGGCTAAGGCCACATATAAAGCCTTTTCTGATAGGAGGAGAAGGCCTGGACCGGTCTACAAACCTGGAGATTACGTCTGGGTCTCTACACGGCACATGAGATTCAAGAAAAGTAGCGTGTTCCATCCCCGCTTCATGGGCCCATATAGGATCCTTCGATGCATCAGCCCGGTGAACGTGAAAGTGTGCCTGCCCCAGTCCCTGCGGATCCATCCCGTGTTCCACGTTTCTCTCTTGAAACCCGCGAACGCGGTGAGGCGTCGTACGCCGGTGTCGGTGACTGTGGATTTGGAGGTGGAGTACGAGGTGGCTGGTATCTTGGATTCCAAGTGGCGCAGGGGCAAACTATGGTATCTGGTGGCATGGAAGGGGTACGGACCCGAGGAGCAGTCATGGGAACCTGCGGGGGGGGGGGGGTTCACGCTCCTCGTCTGGTATCGTCGTTCCATCGTCGATATCCTTCCTGTGCTGGTCCTGATGGGGGGCGCTGATGGGAGGGGGATGTACTGTCAGGAATCCTACTACTTAAGGAGAAGATCACTGGGACTCGGTGTCGGATATTCTGATCTTTGCCGGAGTACCTGGTTGAGGTACACGGACCGACCCGTTGGTGAGTTGAGCGGCGGAAGGAACATTCTAAGGAGCGGAGGAGAGGTGCTGGCGTGTGCTTCCTGCCCGTGTCCTGTCCCGTTCTGAGAGCCGTATTCAACGTCATTGGGCACAAGTCCCGTTGGTAGAGCCGAAGCTCCCAACGGCCTGACAATTTGGAGAAAACGAGGTTGGTGCGAGCCGAAGCTCCCAACCCTCGTTCCTTGGGTAAACACACGCTTAGAGCTAAGACGCTATCCAGGAGGTGTTTCCGCGTCTTAGCCATCGACACTCGTAGGAGAACTGGGATAGGTAGAGCAGCTGCTCCCATGCATTCTCTGCGCCACCTTGGGTATCATCACTTATACCCGGATACAAGAGACGCACACTAGGAGGTGTTCCCAGCGTCTTTGTGTTGTGGCAGTACTCTGGGGGATACTGGTAGAGCGGCTGTTCCCAGGTGGTAGAGAGCCCGGCCGGGTGACTCCCACGTGCCCCCCCGTAGATTCCACAACCTTGGAACTACCCTTCACAGCGGTCGAGTGGCATTGTCGGCCACTGCTTAGCACTGTGCCCTCCGTTGGAGCATACCGGGTCCGGTGTGCATGCGGAGGACGGTTAGACGAGCTGTGAATGGGTATCGTACGTTAACTGGTGATTCCAGTGCCGGTATTCTTTGTTGTCTGTAGTTGTTTATCTGTTTATTAAATCATCCTTAAACCTCCATTTCTCTGGTCCGTCGTCTGTTTGTCCGAACCCCGAGAAAGCCAGGACGTTACAGCTGTCTGGGTTTAGAGGGACAGGGCAGGCTGAGCCCGACCTGGATTGAACAGAGATCTGCAGTTGGAGTATGGGGAGGGGTGACCCTTTGATCTGAGCAGGGCTGTGTCTGGCAAGGTGAATGATGGCTCTACCTCCCACTGTGCGTCTGATGGCAGACCCCCTCTTCCTGAAAGGCAGGATTCCGCCTTGTAAACAAAGTGCTCCAGGACCACACCAAACTGGTTCTGGCTGGGTTTAGTGACTTGTGACTTTTGAGAACAAAGGAATTCTGGGTATAAGTATTGGGGCTGCAACCCCATGAGGTTGTTCAGTCTTGGTTCCTGATTCCTGCCGGGGCATGCTGCTGCTGGGGTCCGGGGTGGGGGGGGGGAGCTGCCATGAGGGCTTGCCTCTCTGGGCCCTGCATTGCCCCTTCATCTCTGAGGACTTTTTGGGACCCTTCTGCTTTGCTTTGACTGTGTGTTACTTCTGGATGTCAAGACAAACCTCTGTCCGTGTAACTAGAGGGAAAGGACTTTGAAACTTCTATCCATCTTGCTGAAGCAACTACACAAGGGCCTGCTTTGAGCTTGCCTCCTGCTGAAGTCTCAGGGACATTAGACTTCACCCATCAGCCTTCTGAATTCCTATTGAGGGAGATTCTACTTGCAGGTGAGGCTTCTGTCGAGAATTCCAGAGCCTCCGGGTCTACTGCGGGGAACGTGGGCTGAAAATCATCGCTATCGCTATTGTGGGCCGCTGCACCTGAGGAACTGTTGCCGCTGAGAGCCCGCATTTGCCTGTGCTACGAGAATCATCGCTATCGCTATTGTGGGCTGCTGTAGCTGAGGAGCTGTTGCCGCTGAGAGCCCGCATTTGCCTGTGCTACGAGAATCATCGCTATAGCTATTGTGGGCCGCTGCAGCTGAGAAGCTGTTGCCGCTGAGAGCCCGCATTTGCCTGTGCTACGAGAATCATCGTTATCGCTATTGTGGGCCGCTGCAGCTGAGGAGCTGTTGCCACTGAGAGCCCGCATCTATCTGTGCTACGAGAATCATCACTATCGCTACGGTGGGCCGCTGCAGCTGAGGAGCTGTGCCGCTGAGTGCCCACCTTTAATCACCATCTCAGGATCATCGTGAGTGCCCGCCGCGGACAGCTGCAGCTGGGAGCTGTGGCCGCTGTGAGTCCGCCTGTCATCTTCGCGGCTTCCTCACGAAGCTGCGTGCCGTGCCCCTTTAAACTTCAGGTACATTGTGCATCACCGGGTCGCGTAGACCCCAGCCTCAAACTAAGCTCGTTTCACATGCTTATTAGTGCTTTTAGTGCTTTTTAGGTGAATCTATATTTACTTGCATTGTGGCTTCTTGATTTGGTTGTAGAGGGCCCAGAGGGGCCCGTGCCGGTGGTTGAGCAATCTCGGCTGCCCCACCTGACAGTGGGCAGCTGCAACGTTTTGGGCAGAGTTAATTCGAGAGCCCCAGAGCAGGGTCTCTGTGGTCATTTCTCAGTTGCGCCACCGTAGTGGGCAGCTGCAACATTTTGGCCTATTTGGTCAGAGGGTACATTGGGTGCCCAGGCCTTCCTTTCCTTCACAGCTGCGCAGCACTTAGTGCCAGCTGCCACGATTAGGCCATAATTTCTCTGGGGGCATTGTGAGAGATAGGAGTGAGATGGACTCCTCTGCCCCAGCACAATTGCGCACATGGATACTGCTGCATTGGCAGCGCGCCCTGACATTTTGGACACAAGGCATTTGAGCGCATTTGAGAAGGCCAGTTGGCCAGGGGGACTGTTAGGTTTGTAGAGCGCCAGACCCTAATGTGATTTATGTGGTGCTAGGAAATGTGATTTATCTGCTATAATTTACGCACCCTGTTTTATGCCTCTAATGTGGTTTTATGATTATGAGGTTGTGCATACTGTGTTTATGTTTGAGTTATTCTATACTGTGATATATGCCTCTAAATATGGTGTAGGTATGAGGTTATTTGCATACTGTGGTTTATGCTAGTGAGATTATTCCCTACTGTGAGGTATACCCCTAATGTGAGTAATGCTTAGGAGGTTATGGTCTAATGCGTTTAGACTTATGAGAAGATTGCATAATGTGTTAATGCTGGTGAGGTTGGTGCAGAATATATTTCACGCCTAAATGTGATACTGTGCATAATATGGTTTGTGTTACAGGATGATGCTGAGTTCAGTGTTTGCCAGTAATTACTGGTTGTGTTCTATGTTCATTATATGTCTACCTTTACTATTTTTGCTAAGTGATGGTCTGACAGGGGCCCAAGTGGCCCTGTCATGTGCATATAATCCCCTGTAAATATTGCTCAGTGCCAGGTGGCACAGTGAATATTGTGTGATTACTATTCTAATGTATTTTATGATAATACAAAGGCCATTTTTTATATAACCTTGTGTGGAGTTCCTTTTGTGGTGTGCCTAGTATGTTGCTGCTGTGTGTGTGTGTTGCGCAAACGCTTTACACATTGCCTCTGGGATAAGCCTGACTGCTCGTGCCAAGCTACCAAGGGGGTGAGCAGGGGTTATCTTTGGCGTGTAACTCCCTTGCCCTGACTAGAGTGGTGGTTTCTGCCTGGCTTTGGTGTAAGCCTTAGTCAACCAGAAATCCCATTTCTAACACCACTGATATGGGTCGAGAAACGCATCTCCCTATATGCAGAGGACATACAGGCATATGCATCAAAAAACAAAATAGCGAATCTTTAATTGCGATAATTAAGGAATCGCAATCTAAAAATCTCTATCGGCAATGCATGAATCCATTAGCGAAATATTACCGACTCGCTAAAACGATTTGCGAGGACACAAATGCGAGGCGCAAAAACAAAAAATTCCATTTTGCGATATCGCTTTTAGCGAAATCTCTAATTGCGAAATCGCTATTAGCGAAAATCGCAAAATGCGTGTCGCATTGGAAGCAGGCTGATGATATCACAACCAGGAAGTCATCCAGTCCATGCTTCATTCAGTGCCCAGAGGAGTTCAGAGGAGGAGGAAGAGTACTGGAGCTGAGCTGAGCTGAAACACACCCAAGTCTGTATCCAGAAACTTTCTGTGACACAGGATGGACAAAACAGCACCAGGGAAGAGTGTCACGCCCAGAAAGAGGAAGATTAAGTTTAGTGAGAGAGAACTAGAAAATCTCATTGAGGAGGTCAGCAAGAGCCATGACAAGCTCTTTGGAAAAATGTCTCTGAAAGTGCCAGAGGCAGAAAAAAGAAAAATATGACTGTGCATTAAGACAAGGTGAATGCTGTGGGTGTCACACACTGCAGCATCGATGACTTAAAAAAAAAAGGTGGTACGACCTGAGGATACGTGCCAAAGAACGCATTGCCGAAAGGCTGTAGGAGGCAGGTGACACAGGAGGGGGACCATCAACTGTACCCAACAACACAGCCCTGGAGGACCTTGTGGAGGCGACAATCCAGCCTGAGGCAGTGGGTGGAGTCACACAGCTGGACACATCCGGCGCAGCAAGTACCCCACAAGGTAAGATGCATGCAAGCATAATCCTCTACGTAATGTATAATTGTGCACATACACCCAGGCAAAACACAGTGTACAGATCAAACGCCAGTCCAAGTTTTCCCTTATACACCCAATGCATCATGGGAGTTGTAGGCATTCCAAAGCAACAATGGCAAGCAAAACACACCAACACTGCATGGCAGTCAATGTTTTCAGTCAGTGATTTAATGTGAGCAAAGTATGTCAAATGTACAATAGTAGGATTAATAAAAATTAACATTGCACTGTTTCACATCACAGATGCAGCTGAGGCAGACTTCGAAGATAGTGACTGCCTCCACATCTCTGAGACACCTGCTGGGAACGATGTTGAGACTCCAGTTGCCCCAGCATGCACACCACCTGCACCACCAAAATGCAGGGCACAGATTCCCTCACTGCAGCCAATGGAATCCGAGCTGTCTCCTGCACCCACTACAGGGACCAGCCAGCCTCGTGTTGCAACACCACAGGCACGGGTCCAACCAGGATGGCGCAGGTCAAGGGCCTGTATTGCTGCACGTGAACATCAGGCTCAGAATGTGTTTGGAGGCGTAGAGTCCCAGATGTTACGCGTGCAGCGCCTGCAGGGAAGACACATGGGCTCAATTAATCTCCAGATATCCAAACTTGCAAAGAACATCAGCACAATGACAGACAGTGTGTGTGAGCTGACCACAGTGGTTGCTGTGGGTAATAGGCAGACAACCTTGAGCATACAGGAGCTCACCCGGGCGCTGCTTGCGGGACAAAGCACAAAGAGGAGAAGACATCGCCAGAGCATGATCTGCATGTCAGCCAATACAAGGGCCACCAACAAGCTCTGCAACATTACTGCGCTGCTGGCATGGTGCTCCGTGGCAATGCAAATAGATCTTGGACATTTCTGTGGGGATGTTGCCATTGCCCTAGGACAAGTGACCACTGCTGTGGAATATATCCAGGCCGGGACTGTGGGTGACATCAACTTGACTGAGGAGGAGGGGAGTGAGGAGGCATCGAGCCTTAGTAGCCTGTCGGTGCCACTGACCACTGCCAGGAGGTGCAGTTCACGCAGCACTACATCTTCAGTCACACATCAGGGTGATGTAGCAAAGGCAGGCAGAAGGAGGGTGAGGGTGCGTGGCAGAAGGCGGTAGCCAGGCATGTCCTCCTTTTTTGGCCATGGTGGTGTAACCATGGTCAATTACAACCTAGTGATTGCTATCCAGTGCATGGAACTGTTCATTTGACTTTATACCTCAATGCAATCACAGTCATAATATGCACTTTTATCTTTTTGGCTAAACATGGGCTCATGTTAATAAATAATTTTGCGTTCACCATTTAGTTGTTATGGCTCATCATCTACCTCAGAAATAATTTTGGGTGATGTGTGCACGTCTCCTTTGCCCTTCTGCTGAGTTCGCCACATGCGCTTGTCGGTGTTGTGCGGGTGGTTGGTCGTCCCCATCAGACTCACTGTCAGACATCTCGAGGTGTATGCCTCTTCTGGTGCAACATGGCACATGCAGCCACGACCCTGCAGCAGGTCTCTGGGCGGTACTGCAACGCTCCACCAGTTTTGTGTAGAATGCGAAAGCGACTTTTCAGTATTCCAAAGGTGCGTTCAATCACATTCCGTGTGCAGCATTGTACCTCTGCTCATGTGGTGTGGCTGGGTTGAGCTTTGGTGTCAAGATGTAGTCCCGCACGGCGTATGCATTGTCACCTACAGGGTGGAAAGCAAAGGGTTAGCCACAGTTATGCAATAACATTTGTTTGATTGATGTTGCAAATAGGTATATGTGTGTACCAAGTAGATGTCCTTCGCCAAATTCACCCCTGAGCAGACGCGTGTGGATGCCACTGTGCTGGAATATATAGGAGTCGTGGGTGCTTCCTGGAAATTGTGCCACGATGTCCATTATGATATGCTTTGCATTGCACACTACTTGCACATTAATAGAGTGGTAAGTCTTCCTGTTCCTGAAGATGTATTCGTTGGCTGCTGGGGGACAGATTGGGACATCGTACAGTCTATGCATCCGATCACATGAGGGAATTGGGCTACCTGGTAGAAGTCAAGTTTTGTCTTATTCAGATCCTGTGGGGTTGTGGGAAAGGTGATGTGGGTGTGGATCCTGGTCATCATGGCGTTAAGGAAGGTTTTGAAGAAACGTGAAAGGGAGCTTTGTGATACCCCTCCGGCTACGGCTACTACCCCCTGGAAACTGCCTGACGCTAGTAGGTGCAGGCAACATAGGACCTGTACATGTGCGGGGATAGCATAGGTCCTATGGGTCTGGTGCTGCAATAGGGGTTCCAATTATGCAATTAGCTGCATGATCATTGCACGGTTCAGCCTGTACTTATCGTAGATATCATCTTCTGTTTGTCCCAGCAATGTGATGCGCACTCGGAAACTGGGACAAATCACTTGTATTTCCCCTATCTGACCCTCCCCAACGAGACTTCCAATGAAGTGTGTGGCACCAATAGTGACCAACGGCTTCAAATACCTTGGGATCATTGGGACCCAGGCCCAGCACTGATTTATGCAAGGAAAACTCATCCCACGGCTGTATTGCATCCATGTGGATACGGAATACTGGCGCACCCTTCCCTGTAGTAAGGATTCCCTTAGTACGTACATACATTGTTAAGTTAGCATAACCACGTTAGATGTTAGAAAGCCATCTTGCTGCTTTTGCACACGACACTGCGTCTACATGTTATTGTTTAAACAAACTGCTGACTCGCGCTTTGCCTCACACGAGAGCAATCTGTTGTTACCATCCCGAGCTCTGCGCAGCGACCTTGGTCTGTACATGGTGTAACAAACAGTCTGGGTTGTTAGACAATGCATGTTTTCCACTCTAGGTTGATCGACCCACTATTTAGCCATAACACACAGGCAGCTGCGAATACCTGAAAGCTGGTGCTTTTAATATTGCAGACATCATGTTTAATATTCAGACCGAAGACGAGCCTTCCTGCGAGAAGACTTCTGATGCTCCTGTGATGTGATTTCACTAAGCTGATCTTTGAGGTATGGGGTCCCCTATTCAAGCCTAAGAGACCTTTTATTAGCATAATAATAATATTAGCTTCTTAGTAAAGGGAAGGTGGTAGTATCCACTGTCATTTATAACATGATCACTCCTTTTATATTCTATGGTATTGTAACGATGCTGATGGTTTTAATTATAATCATTTGTCTGCTTGTATTAGCCAAAGTACTGCATCTGAGGACACGTGGTCTATAAAAATAAACTCTTTTTATTTTCACCGTGTCTCTGTTTATTCTTGTTGTGGACTGATGTGAGAATAATATACGAACAGGTATTTCCGATTCCCACCATTCCTGAGAGTACACTGAGTCGCTTGTTCTGGGTTGTCTTTTCATTGGGATCGCTGAGCCAAATCTCGGATAACGGATGGGACACTTATGCTAGCCGGATACTGGGTTCTGGGTTCTGAGGTGAGTTTCTGGTACACCACAATTCACTGAGGTCCTGGGGTTCTACGCATAGTTCTGTGTATAAGCAGAATCCCTGCAACATGGCGCACCTTACGTTTGGTCTATGAGTTGAAACGCCTTGGTAGTGCTTATATTAGTCCACAACACCCTCATTCTTGTTTCCGGATAACAAGTCTGACGGATTTAAACCTACCTATTTCTGTTGATATAGGTTTCTTCAAGCTTGATCATTAAAAAGGATATTGAACCCTTGTGCTACTGCTTATTTCGAGTGTAGCTTGTCCTTATGGCGGTAGATATAGCGGCGCACAGCCGTGCAGCTCTGAAACGTCATTTGACGCAGTATGGGGTGCCGGACACTGGTATGAACGTCATCTTTGTGGTAGGAGCCGATGCGGCTCATCCTTATGAGTTGTTCTACTCTTGGGTGACGCTTCCGGCAGTGAGTGAGGACGATAACTCCTTTCATTCTTACACTGCCACTGCTGTGCCAGCGAACTATACACTGTATAGGACACACGAAATACCAATATCTGCTTGGCAGCATCTTATTTGGTTTAATGGCGCCCTTCCCCATGCGGTTATACCGCCGAGAATGGGCCCTTTATCAATTGCAGGGACCACTTGGCTGGTACTAGCCGGATTTACGCCTCATCCCCGTTACCTCACGGTGACGGTGGCTGAATTGCGTGTACTACACACTGCCCTTATTACAGTATATAGGGCGTTGGTACAGTACGTGTCACGCAATGTGCAGGCGGGGGCACCTGCTGTTGCGGGACAGCCTACTGACCACCACGCGGTGGTCGTTAGTCCTGTTATGGTTAATTCTGTTATGGGCAAGCGCCCCCAAAATCGGGATGATTTCCCTTTTTGGCTTGCTGAAAAATTTGACCAAATAGAAGCGGTTTACCCGAATACTACTCCTGTGGAGAAACACAGGATCCTTACCATTAGTTTGCCTAAAGACTTGGTCCCCGACATTGATGATTGTGTGAACTGGGGCAAGGTCTTTGCAGCGACGTACTCGCAGTGCTTTGGCACTCCGTCTATGTCGGTGCTGCCCTCCGTTATTAAACGTGTTCAAGATAACCACGGAGCGGAGTCTGCGATAGAATTGGGCATGCGGCTCCTCGGACAGTTTGACCTGGTGGCTACCATGATAATGTGTAACCTTAAGGGTGATGCTATGCAGTTCCAAGTTCGTAATGAACTGAAGAAAGTTGCTGATGAGGATAAGCCGCGGGAGTTTGCGAAAATAATCTCGTCGGCGTACAGAGATTTGGGTCGTAGCTCTTTAGGAGTTAAACCTGTGATCAAAACTCCCGAAATTAAGCAGCAGGGTAAGGCGGAAGCCTCTGGTAAGGATGACCGTCCAAACTTTCCGAAACAGAGTTGGCGGTCAAAACAACAGGGAAAGCAGCAGCAGAAACAGGGGTCTCGGCCTGCCTCCCCCGTTCAGTCAGGTAGTGAGCGCACTTATGATCTGCGTGATCGTGCTACTATTAAGTCTCCTGATAGATTTCAGGTTTCTGAACAACGTTCTCCTCGTTCTTCACAGGAAACATCGGCTTCACAGTCCGGTGGCGGAGGCGGTGGCGGTGGCAAAGGTCGGGGTGCTCCGCAAACACGTGACCAACCCCGACAGACTGAGGGTAAAGGCAAGCAGGACGAATTTGCACGACAAAGACCCCCGTTTCAGAAGAAGAAAGTGGCTGCTCTGACGGCAAGGAAATTACCATAGTCCGTCAAGCTCTGCGTCCATTTCTGGCGGCGACAGCAACTGATATATTGGTTACTGTTGAAACAGCTGACACCAGAGTGGCTCCACCTGACAGACTTTATGAAATAGTCTTACTAATTGAGGGTGACATACAACGTACAATAAAGGGGATTTTTTGGGATAATCTGACTACCACCTATGATATCCTCCTAGCGGAGGCAGATTGGCCCCCAGCTTTCATTTTAGAAGCTCCTAGAGGGGAGGAGGTAATCCTCCCGTCCTTTGCGCACACAGTGCCTAAGGACCAGGCTGAAGTGTACGCTGAGGAGTGGGCACTGGCGCTTGCGCCGGCGGTGTATCGTACTCAAGTGGGATGGGACCGGTTGTCCCCCTGCCATGAGATTCCATTGTGGTCTATGCCCCAGCCTCAACCCCAATATCCCATGCGTCGTGAAGCTAGACCGCACGTCGCTGCAATCCTTGAACAATTGGAATATCAGGGTGTTATTGAAACTTGTGTGTCCCCTATGAATAACCCTTTATTCACTGTGACGAAGCCTGACGGGTCGTACCGTTTAGTTTTGGATTACCGGCACTTAAATTCGCATTGCCGGACCTGCGCGGTACAAAATACTCACAGCTCGGCTCTTGTCGACAGTCTCGTGCGTAAGAGATTTAAAACGACACTTGACATCTCCAATGGCTTTTTAAGCCATAACCTGTCCACACTGAGTAGCCAGTGGACGGCGTTTACTTCGGGCGGCAAACAAAAACAGTTCACAAGATTAGCCATGGGCTACAAAAACAGCCCTGGCGTCTTTTCCGCTCGCGTGGTCTCTCTCTCAGAGAGAATAGACCCCGACGCATACTCCTATGTTGACGATATCTACCTCACGGATGATGAGCTGATGCCACATCTGTCTCGAGTCGACAATATTATAGTGAGTTTTGCAGACTATGGCTACAAATTTAATTTTGCGAAGTCTTACATCACGGAATATACAGTGTTGTTTTTGGGCTACGAGCTCAACAATGAGGGTAAGGGATTGGCTCCTCACTTTCTGGAGAAGTGCGCATGCCTGCGTGCTCCTACAACACTGAAAAAATTACAATCTTTGCTGGGCTTTCTGACTTTCGGACGTACGTATATTCCTGATTATGCCCAGCGTATCAAGCCGCTTTACGCCTTGGTACAACCTTCTTTTTCGAAGTCTAGCTGGCAGCTAGAACATACTGCTATTCTTCAGTCTTTACAGGCTGTTCTTCTTGCTTCACAATACTTATTGACGCATGATAATCGCACTAACCTGGTAATAAGAATAGTACCAGGCTGTGAGAAGTTGGCCTGGTATATGCTGGTCACTAGTTCTAGTGACCACCTTGTACCATGCCAAGCAACCCTTATGGTGTGGTTGTAAGTCAACCTTTTCGGACTAGCTGCCCTAGTGGTAGCGTAGGCTAAGCAGTCTTTGAGGCTAAACTCGTGAAGCGTGTTAAGCAAGCTGTTTTACCAATAGTAACCCCCTTTTATACCAATGAAAGGACACCACACAGATATATATTCAAAATATATATGTATTTATTTCTCAAAGTAACCCCTAGTCTCTTTATGAGCACAGGAGCACAAATCGTCAAACAAGATTATCACAGAATACACAGAAGTTGCACTTTATATGGATAGGCCCTGGTGGCCACTCGAACCATATACTAAAATAGTGGTATAAGTACCACGAACAGAAAAGGGAAAAGGCCTAGGGCCTCTAGAATCGCTGGGCCTACAAGGAGCTAACGTCAGTTAGTGACCAGGAGGTCCACGGGTGGCGTGTGCAGAGCAAATAGTCACACGCGTGCTCCCATAGGTTTCAATGGGTGCGTAAAAAGTACAAAGTTACTGCAAAAGGAATCTTCCGGATGACCTAGGAACTTAAGATTTGGAACACAGACACTAGAGATGTAATACTACACTTGGGCACAGGAGTGCCAGCTTTACCTCACCCACAGGAAGCGGGTGCATAGGCCTCGAAGTGCGTCGGGTTTCTTCTATCGGTTCCGTGGGGCCTGTAGACAAAAGTGCTGCAGGCGGTCGGTCGGGAAGAGATGCAGTGGATCCAAGAGTGGATCGGAGATGTTGAAGACCTGTAAGCAGAGGGGACAGTGTTCACAGTCACTAGCCAGTGACCAGCGTGGCACCAGGTGGGTACCAGGCGATGTCGGGTGCAAACAGGAAGGAAGGTGTAGCTTGACTCTGCAGCCACGTGGTCCCTGAAGGTCGACGACGTCCAGGAGTCGAGTCACGAGCTGTCCCACGCAGGCTCTCGCTGTCGGCGGTGTCGGCGACTTGATCGAAGCAAACAAGCCTTGGCAAAAGCAATTGTTGTAGGCAAGGAGATAAGCTGATGGTTCTGACCAGCAAGGTCAGAGGAACTGCTCCTTTGGAGGGGAGCAAGGGCCAGTCTGGAGCAACCAGACCAGCGGGGTTTGTCGTAGATTTCGTCGCCAAGATGGCCACTAGCCAGCGGGCCAGCAACCGGTTAGGCGCGTCGAGTGGCAAAATGCAGAAGGGCCCCACGCAGATCGTGGAGATGCTGGAGGGCTCACCTTTGGTGCAGATGCTGCTCGAGGGTTGGGCTTCTCAGGACCCAAAGCACAACTTGGAGGGAGCCTCGGTTGTTGCACTGGTCAGCTTGTCGTAGTCGTTTCAAGATGTCTGGCTCCACGTGTCTCGGTGCCTCCACGGGTCTCCTCTTTGCAGGGACTGTGGATCGGGCGGTGAGAGGTCTGGAGGTCCAGGTCTTGTCAGTCTCTGGGCTCGGGCTCCGGCGGGAGGCGGCGGCAAAGCAGACGTTGATTCGCTGGATGGTGCTTGCGTTAGCAAGGTGGTCACTCCCTGACCACAGGGGAGATTGGCTTCAGTCCTCTGTGCAGCAGAGCGTCGAAGTTCCCGTCTTCTTCTTAGTTTTAAGTTGATTCCAGGATGTCTGAAGTCTTAGGACACAGCTCCTACCTTTAAGCGGATTCTAGGGGCCGGACTACCTGCTAGGTCCCTCCCTATGGGTGGGACCAGGAAGGGGGGTGGTTACACCCCCAATCCTTTGTCCAGCTCGCCCCAGGCCCGGGACTGGTGTGCCCCAGGACCGGTTTGAACTGGCATATGCACCGAGGCTCCTTGTGAGCCACAGGCATGTCTGGTTTCTTTCAAGCCCTACCTGACCAATACACAAAATCCTGTCTGGGGTGGTGCACGCACCTCCCCTGGCAGGAAACCCTTTGTCCACACCTCCCAAGCTGGAAGGACTCCCAGCAGCAGGAGGGCAGACTTGTGTCTGTGGTGGCAGCATCCATTTTGTGGAGCTGAGGCTATGTCTGATTTTACCCGGGTTTCAGGTACTGTACATGTCGTGTCCCCCTAGAAGGGTGGAATGCTAACCCCGTCGCCAGAATTGGCGAGGGGTTAGTATTCCAATTCGTATGACACCTTACTCGACATGTTTTGATAAAGCCAAACCAAAGATAGCATTTAACCGCGAGGTTCATAATGCACTTAAGAGTATATGGTATGACGATATCTGGAAACAGTAGAAGGAAGTTGTTCCGACCACTGCAGACAGGCTCAGTTCATGCCAGAGCACCATCTCAAATGGAACCAAGCACTCTGCCTTCAGGATTGTTAAGGCCTGCCATAGGAGTGACTTATAGGTTACCAGGTGTCCCATTTAAGGTTAGGTATAGGTATACTACACCTAAGTAAGAGGTGATTACACCAACTTACCCCAGCTGAGTGATCAGCCAGTTGTGTCAAATTGTTAGGCCAAGCCTGGGGTGGCATAATACATGCTGCAGCCCTTGGCAGGCCTTGGGTACACCAATGCCCTGGGTACCTAGTGTACACTGGTACAGGGGCTGACATGGTGATCCACTTCCAATTGGTTATGCACCTAGGGTGCATAGTTTTAATTTTAGTAGAGAGAACAGCAGGCTGGGGGTCTGATTGGCAGGCCCACAGCCTCAATATGTCAAAAACCAGTGAAGCAAAAAGCAAAAATTTGGGGTGACCATAGGATAGCAGACCCTACTCTCCTACACAACCCCCCCCCCAAACGCTGGGACATTAAACTAGCCTTGACCAGTCTCGTCTTCATGTCCTAAGTGGAAGTACCTGGAGAGACCATCTGCATTCCCATGGTCAGTACCTGGCCGGTGCTCCACTGTAAAGTCCATCCCCTGTAGGGAAATGGACCACCTAAGCAGTTTGGGGTTTTCACCCTTCATCTGATTTAGCCACAAGAGGGGCTTATGGTCGGTCTGACTCTTGAAGTGAGTGCCAAACAAGTATGGCCTCAGCTTCTTCAGGGCCCACACCACAGCAAAGGCCTCCCTCTCAATAGCTGACCAATTCTTCTCTCTGGGGGTCAACCTTCTGCTAATAAAAGCAATGGGTTGGTCTTGACCATCTACATTAAGTTGTGACAGCACAGCTCCCACACCCAACTCAGAAGCATCTGTTTGGACAATAAACTCTTTGGAGTAGTCAGGACTTTTCAGGATAGGTGCAGAGCACATGGCCTCCTTCAGGTCATCAAATGCCTTTTGACAGCTTACTGTCCACTGAACCTTTTTGGGCATCTTCTTGGATGTCAGATCATTAAGAGGAGTCACAATGGACCCATAGTTCTTAACAAACTTCCTGTAGTACCCAGTCAATCCCAAGAAAGCTCGAACTTGAGTCTGGGTGGTTGGAGGGGACCAGTCCTTGATGGATTGTATCTTACTCTCCAGTGGTTGAACTTGGCCTCCACCTACAAGGTGGCCCAAATATACAACCTTACTCTGCCCTATCTGGCACTTTGTAGCCTTGATAGTGAGGCCTGCCCTTTGCAGAGCCTCAAGAGCCTTCTTCAGGTGGATCAGGTGATCCTCCCAGGTGGAGCTAAAGACAGCAATGTCATCAAGATATGCTGCGCAAAAGTCATCCAACCCAGTAAGGACTTGGTTCACCAGCCTTTGGAAGGTGGCAGGTGCATTCTTCAGACCAAAGGGCATCACCACAAACTGGTAGTGCCCACCTGGGGTTGAGAATGCTGTTTTGGCCTTAGACTCCTCAGCTAATCTGATTTGCCAATAGCCAGCTGTTAAGTCAAATGTGCTCAAAAACTTTGCAGAAGCTAGTTTGTCTATGAGCTCATCTGCCCTTGGAATAGGGTGTGCATCTGTCCTGGTGACAGCATTGAGTCCTCTGTAATCCACACAGAACCTCATCTCTCTCTTGCCATCTTTGGTGTGAGGTTTGGGGACCAGAACCACTGGGCTAGCCCAGGGGCTCTCTGAGGGTTCAATGACACCTAATTCCAGCATTTTATGTACCTCAGCCTTTATACAGTCCCTGACGTGGTCAGGTTGTCTGTAAAGTTTGTTCTTTACAGGCAGACTGTCACCAGTGTCCACCACATGGGTACACCAGTCAGTTTGACTAGGTATCAAGGAAAACATATGTGAAAATGATTGTAGAACCTGTCTACATTCAGTCTGCTGATGGGCAGTGAGGTTGCCTCCAAGGGTCACTCCTTCAACTGAGCCATCTTCAGGGTTCTGAGACAACAGGTCTGGGAGAGGGTCACTCTCTTCCTCCTGTCCCTCATCTGTAGCCATGAGCAAGCCCATGTCTGCCCTGTCAACATATGCTTTAAGCCTGTTAACATGGAGTACCCTGTGGGGACTCCTGGGAGTTCCTAGGTCGACCAAGTAGGTGACCTCTCCCTTCTTTTCCAGGATTGTATGGGGTCCAGACCATTTGTCTTGGAGTGCTGCTGGGGCCACTGGCTCCAACACCCATACCTTCTGTCCTGGCTGAAACTCAACCAAGACAGCCTTTTGGTCATGCCAAGCTTTCTGTAAGGCCTGGCTTGCCTCAAGGTTTTTGGATGCCTTCTCCATATACTCAGCCATCCTGGAGCGGAGACCAAGTACATAGTCCACTATGTCTAGCTTAGGCTTTTTGAGAGGTAACTCCCAGCCTTCCTTCACCAAACACAGTGGGCCTCTCACAGGGTGCCCAAACAACAATTCAAAGGGGCTGTAGCCAACTCCTTTTTGTGGGACCTCTCTGTAAGCAAACAGAAGGCAGGGTAGAAGGATGTCCCATCTTCGCCTGAGCTTTTCAGGTAATCCTTTGATCATACCCTTTAGGGTCTTGTTGAATCTCTCAACAAGCCCATTGCATTGTGGGTGATAAGGGGTGGTGAACTTGTAGTTGACACCACATTCCTTCCACATAGCTGTTAAGTATCCTGACATAAAGTTGGTACCTCTGTCAGATACTACCTCCTTAGGAAACCCCACTCTGGAGAATACTCCCAGCAGGGCCCTGGCCACAACAGGAGCTGTAGTGGTCCTAAGGGGAATTGCCTCTGGATACCTGGTGGCATGATCCACTACCACCAGTATAAATCTGTGCCCAGATGCAGTGGGAGGATCCATGGGACCCACTATGTCTATTCCCACTCTTTCAAAGGGAACCCCCACCACAGGTAGTGGTATCAGGGGGGCCTTTGTTGTGCCACCTGATTTGCCACTGGCTTGGCAGGTAACACAGGAGCGACAAAACTCCTTTGTATCTTCATTCATATGAGGCCAGTGAAAGTGAGGGACAAGTCTGTCCCAGGTCTTGTTCTGGCCTAGGTGTCCTGCTAAAGGAATATCATGGGCCAAGGTAAGAAGGAAGCCCCTAAATTGCAGAGGTATAACCAACCTCCTGGTTGCACCAGGCTTGGGGTCTCTAGCCTCTGAATAAAGGAGCCCTTCATCCCAATACACTTTATGGGTACCTTGAGCATTCCCAGCAGCCTCAGCAGCAGCCAGCTGTCTGAGGGGTTCAAGAGAGGGACAGGATAACTGAGCCTGCCTCAAGTCAGCCCTTGAAGGTCCCCCTGTCCCCAGAAACTCAACCTGATCAGGTTCAAGCTCTTCAGGGACAGTTCCTTCAGGGTCCTCTAGATCATCTTCCTGGGAAGGCTGATCATCACTCTGAGGCAGGGGGGAAGGCACAGCCTCGACCCTCCTGTTCTTCTTCTTGGTAGGTGCTTGGTCCATTGTTCCAGGATCCAAGACCTGAGGTTCAGTGAGGCACTTTTTGGCCTGTGACCTGGTCACAGCAAGGACATGTGATGATATACCTAACATCTCTGCATGAGTCCTGTACTCCACTTCTGACCATAGAGAACTCTCTAGGTCATTGCCCAACAAACATTCTACTGGGAGGTCTGCACTAACCACAACCCTTTTGAGGCCAGTTACCCCTCCCCATGAGAAGTTAACAACTGCCACACTATGTGAAGTAGTGGCATTGCTGGCATTGGTCACCAGGTAGTTCTCACCTGGTATGTACTGTCCAGGGTCCACAAAGCCTGGTGTCACCATAGTGACACTGGCACATGTGTCCCTGTAGGCTTGAGCCACTTTGTCATTAATTAAGGGAGTCTGTCTGTACTTGCCCAGGTTACTGGGGCTCACAGTCAGGGACAAATCAATGTCCCCATCACAGATCAAGACTGCCTGTGTCAGGGTTCTGTCTAAGTCAGAATCTCCTTCAGTTCCCATAGTGATTCCCACTACACCCTTTGTCTGGGGACCAACACTGCTAACAGTAGTACTGGGAGCAGGTGCCTTAGGGGCAACAGTGTTGGGGGCTCCACCCTTTTTGCAATCACTAGTCCAGTGAGTTGTATTCTTGCAATGATTGCACCAGGGTTTCTTTTGACCTTCTTTCTTCTTTTTGGACTGTTGTTGGGACCCACCCTCCTTAGCAGTAGTTTGGGGCCCTGTTGAAGACTTCTGGTCTTTAGGTTTCTGATCTCCACCCTTTTGGTCTGTTTTCTTCTGATCACCCCCTTGGCCCTGGTTCTGGTTCTTTTGCTTAACCCTGGTTCTGACCCATTTGTCTGCCTTCTTTCCCAATTCTTGGGGAGAGGTCAGATCAGAGTCAACCAAGTGTTGATGCAGTTGCTGGTTTTGACAGTTATTTAAAATCTGTTCTCTCATCATCAAATTATACAATCCTGTAAAATCAGATACCTTACTTCCCAGCAACCAACCCTCCAAAGCCTTAGTGGCACATTCAATGTATTCAGACCAGTCCTGAGTCTGTGTCTTTTGGGTGTCTCTGAACATTAACCTGTACTGCTCAGTGGTTAAGCCTAACCCATCAACTAGAACACTCTTCAGGACTCTGTAGTTTCTGACATCCTCTTCTCTAACAGTGAGGAGTCTGTCTCTGCCTCTTCCCTCAAAGGAGAGCCAGAGGATTGCTGCCCACTGGTCTTCAGGAACCTGCTGTACTTTGCAGGCTCTCTCAAGAGCAGTTATCCACTTGTGGATGTCATCCCCACTTTTGTAGGGGGGCACAACCTTAGACAGGTTTCTATTATCGAAAACCCTATCTTTGTCCTTAGGGACAATGCTGCCACCAGTGGGTATAGACCCACTCTCTTTATGCTGTCTAGCCTTGCTCAGTTTCTCTTCCATCAGGGCTACTTCTAGCTCCTGCTTCCTGATCCTCAGCTGGGCTTCTTGCATCTTGGCCTCATGTTCCCTCCTCTGAGGGGTGGTCATCCTTCTCCTGGAGTGACCTTGAGAGCCTCTAGAGCCATGGGAAGCATTGGAGTCACCTGAGCGATTCCTTTGCCTTCCAAGCCCTGTGTTAAGTCCACTGGGGAGATCCAGTGGGGTGAACCCACTGTCAGTCCCCAATAGCCTTGGTTTAGCTGGGCCAAGTATAACACTTGGCACTGGGCTAGTTCTCCCTTCATCCTCACCACTGTCTGTATCCCCCTCACTTTCCTCCTCTGTAGTATGGTTTTCATCTAAGGGATGGCTATTGGAAAGGGGTACCTCAGTGGCATCTTCAGAAGGGGGGCCTCCTGTTCCTGTCCCTAAGGGGGCTAACTGGGAAGCTCTCTTGAGCTCTCTTTGATTCTCATCTTCTTGCAAGAGTGCTCTGAGCACAGCAGAGGTAGGGTTCTTGGGCTGTTTAAGGCCTCTAAGAGTTGCCAACTGCCTGAGCTCATTCTGATTAAGGGTAGCAAAGATGGATGGTGCCCTCGGGGGGTCACTCTCAACAGAGATGGGTACAGTGGACCCCTCTGCCCCAGCCATTGCTCTTAAGTGTTGGTGGATGTGTTGCAATCTACCTACACTTGGGTTTACCTACTAAACCTATCTAGTAGTTGTAGTCAGGGTGTGCTACTCCCTTTGCTCTACAACAACTAAGTTCAGTAGAACTTAAGTATATCTAATCTTGTTTTATATGTACCTACAGGTACCTATGTGATCTTTCAATTGGTAACCAAGAGATTACAATGGTAAAACACAGCAAGCTCAAATCCAACCGCTGCTCACCAATGTGAGAAGTTGGCCTGGTATATGCTGTTCACTAGTTCTAGTGACCACCTTGTACCATGCCAAGCAACCCTTATGGTGTGGTTGTAAGTCAACCTTTTCGGACTAGCTGCCCTAGTGGTAGCGTAGGCTAAGCAGTCTTTGAGGCTAAACTCGTGAAGCGTGTTAAGCAAGCTGTTTTACCAATAGTAACCCCCTTTTATACCAATGAAAGGACACCACACAGATATATATTCAAAATATATATGTATTTATTTCTCAAAGTAACCCCTAGTCTCTTTATGAGCACAGGAGCACAAATCGTCAAACAAGATTATCACAGAATACACAGAAGTTGCACTTTATATGGATAGGCCCTGGTGGCCACTCGAACCATATACTAAAATAGTGGTATAAGTACCACGAACAGAAAAGGGAAAAGGCCTAGGGCCTCTAGAATCGCTGGGCCTACAAGGAGCTAACGTCAGTTAGTGACCAGGAGGTCCACGGGTGGCGTGTGCAGAGCAAATAGTCACACGCGTGCTCCCATAGGTTTCAATGGGTGCATAAAAAGTACAAAGTTACTGCAAAAGGAATCTTCCGGATGACCTAGGAACTTAAGATTTGGAACACAGACACTAGAGATGTAATACTACACTTGGGCACAGGAGTGCCAGCTTTACCTCACCCACAGGAAGCGGGTGCATAGGCCTCGAAGTGCGTCGGGTTTCTTCTATCGGTTCCGTGGGGCCTGTAGACAAAAGTGCTGCAGGCGGTCGGTCGGGAAGAGATGCAGTGGATCCAAGAGTGGATCGGAGATGTTGAAGACCTGTAAGCAGAGGGGACAGTGTTCACAGTCACTAGCCAGTGACCAGCGTGGCACCAGGTGGGTACCAGGCGATGTCGGGTGCAAACAGGAAGGAAGGTGTAGCTTGACTCTGCAGCCACGTGGTCCCTGAAGGTCGACGACGTCCAGGAGTCGAGTCACGAGCTGTCCCACGCAGGCTCTCGCTGTCGGCGGTGTCGGCGACTTGATCGAAGCAAACAAGCCTTGGCAAAAGCAATTGTTGTAGGCAAGGAGATAAGCTGATGGTTCTGACCAGCAAGGTCAGAGGAACTGCTCCTTTGGAGGGGAGCAAGGGCCAGTCTGGAGCAACCAGACCAGTGGGGTTTGTCGTAGATTTCGTCGCCAAGATGGCCACTAGCCAGCGGGCCAGCAACCGGTTAGGCGCGTCGAGTGGCAAAATGCAGAAGGGCCCCACGCAGATCGTGGAGATGCTGGAGGGCTCACCTTTGGTGCAGATGCTGCTCGAGGGTTGGGCTTCTCAGGACCCAAAGCACAACTTGGAGGGAGCCTCGGTTGTTGCACTGGTCAGCTTGTCGTAGTCGTTTCAAGATGTCTGGCTCCACGTGTCTCGGTGCCTCCACGGGTCTCCTCTTTGCAGGGACTGTGGATCGGGCGGTGAGAGGTCTGGAGGTCCAGGTCTTGTCAGTCTCTGGGCTCGGGCTCCGGCGGGAGGCGGCGGCAAAGCAGACGTTGATTCGCTGGATGGTGCTTGCGTTAGCAAGGTGGTCACTCCCTGACCACAGGGGAGATTGGCTTCAGTCCTCTGTGCAGCAGAGCGTCGAAGTTCCCGTCTTCTTCTTAGTTTTAAGTTGATTCCAGGATGTCTGAAGTCTTAGGACACAGCTCCTACCTTTAAGCGGATTCTAGGGGCCGGACTACCTGCTAGGTCCCTCCCTATGGGTGGGACCAGGAAGGGGGGTGGTTACACCCCCAATCCTTTGTCCAGCTCGCCCCAGGCCCGGGACTGGTATGCCCCAGGACCGGTTTGAACTGGCATATGCACCGAGGCTCCTTGTGAGCCACAGGCATGTCTGGTTTCTTTCAAGCCCTACCTGACCAATACACAAAATCCTGTCTGGGGTGGTGCACGCACCTCCCCTGGCAGGAAACCCTTTGTCCACACCTCCCAAGCTGGAAGGACTCCCAGCAGCAGGAGGGCAGACTTGTGTCTGTGGTGGCAGCATCCATTTTGTGGAGCTGAGGCTATGTCTGATTTTACCCGGGTTTCAGGTACTGTACATGTCGTGTCCCCCTAGAAGGGTGGAATGCTAACCCCGTCGCCAGAATTGGCGAGGGGTTAGTATTCCAATTCGTATGACACCTTACTCGACATGTTTTGATAAAGCCAAACCAAAGATAGCATTTAACCGCGAGGTTCATAATGCACTTAAGAGTATATGGTATGACGATATCTGGAAACAGTAGAAGGAAGTTGTTCCGACCACTGCAGACAGGCTCAGCTCATGCCAGAGCACCATCTCACATGGAACTAAGCACTCTGCCTTCAGGATTGTTAAGGCCTGCCATAGGAGTGACTTATAGGTTACCAGGTGTCCCATTTAAGGTTAGGTATAGGTATACTACACCTAAGTAAGAGGTGATTACACCAACTTACCCCAGCTGAGTGATCAGCCAGTTGTGTCAAATTGTTAGGCCAAGCCTGGGGTGGCATAATACATGCTGCAGCCCTTGGCAGGCCTTGGGTACACCAATGCCCTGGGTACCTAGTGTACACTGGTACAGGGGCTGACAGGGTGATCCACTTCCAATTGGTTATGCACCTAGGGTGCATAGTTTTAATTTTAGTAGAGAGAACAGCAGGCTGGGGGTCTGATTGGCAGGCCCACAGCCTCAATATGTCAAAAACCAGTGAAGCAAAAAGCAAAAATTTGGGGTGACCATAGGATAGCAGACCCTACTCTCCTACACAGGCGCAGTGGGTTTCACGTACTTGACGTTCAATGAGGGCGATACAGTTCCCATTGCGTATAAATCACACTTGTACACCTCTGCTGAGTTGCATTTTTCCACTGTCGAGAAAGTACTGACGGCAGTACAGATGGCGATCCTTAAAGAACGCGCACTGTCACATGGAAAACAGATACTGGTTTTAACACCGTATCCTGCCCTAGAGGCAGTGACCAAGGCAAGTGTACCAAATTCTAAAGCTTTGCATCCACGGTGGATACAATGGGCCACGACTCTGACGTCACCAGATGTCACTTATATCTTTGACGCTTCTTTACAGACTCAGGAGTACTTACAGTATGAATTCGTTCATCCAGCTCCTCTGTCTTTGCGCCCGCTCGAAGAATACCATTGTGTCATATACACTGACGGCTCGGCGCAGCCGGCGATTGGATCGAGGCATGCTTATTCTGCGGCTTGCGCAATTGTCGTGGGTACATTCGTAAATGGTGAATTCCAATCTGATGCAGTGCATACGCAGTCATTGGGTGATTGTACCGCGCAATTGGCGGAGCTTCGGGCTCTGGTGCTTGCACTGGAGTTTGCTGATCCCCGAGTCACTACTCTTATAGTGAGTGACTCCTTTTATTGTGTCCAGTCCTACAATGACAATTTACACTTCTGGTCTCAAAACGATTATCGAGATACCAAAGGTAGCACAATTAAGCATAAACTGCTTTGGGTTCGAGTGGCAGACTTTAAAGAACGTCTCCCTCTTGTGAATGTTATTCACACTCTTGGTCACCAACGACTTGGTGTCCATGCTGTCGGTAACAGCTTGGCTGACGAGGCAGCAAAAACCGCAGTGGCTACATACTTAGTGGCAGCAGTTACAAGATCTAAAAGTAAGATTGATGATGACATCTTGCAGCTATAGCTGCTACAGAGAAGGGAAGTGATTACCCGAAGGGTTTTCCTTCTCGTTATTTTTATCATTTAAGTCCTGATAACGTCCCGTTAGTGAGGATTAACGACGTTGGTGACAGAATTATTCCCAACGCGGACTGCAGACCATCTCTGATACTAGTAGCGCACGAGGGGTTGGCGTCAGCCCACGCCGGCGTGTCCGCTACTATATCTCTGTTACAACAACGTTATTGGTGGTTTGGTTTATACAAACAAGCGCGCGCTTATGTTCTTGATTGTGACATTTGCCAACAGATTAAACCTTCCACTGTTGCGCGCCCACCACAAACACAGTTGTACATATCTAATAAACCATTTGGTTGTGTTTATCTAGATCACTGCGGTCCTTTTTCTTCTGATACTGCGTACAAGTATATCTTGGTTGCAGTGGATTCGTGCACACGTTTTCTTTGGGTATGGCCACAAAGGAGTGCTGACTCACGGACTGTCATCAGGGATTTGCGTGTCTTTGTGGGAACTTTTGCGTGTGGTACCTTCCATTCTGATCAGGGCCCTGCGTTCGCCTCTAAGGCTTACAAGGAGGCTATGAGAAATTTGGGGGTCCAAGTCAAATTTTCGTCCCCCTACCGACCTGAGGGTAATAGTGTGGTGGAGCGAATGAACCGTGACTTAAAGCAATCTTTGACAGCACGGGTTTTAGGCACAGGCCGGAATTGGCTGGCCCATTTGTATAACGTCCAACGTGCACTTAATAATCTCCCTAGAAGGTCTCTGGGTGGGCGGACCCCATACATGATGCTCTTCGGAATCAGAATGTTTGTCCCAGACCTTGATGGTCTAGACATGGCGGCGTCGACCGCACCCTTTGACGTAGATGATCACTGTGCTGTTTTGCAGACCCTACAAGAAGCCAGAGACACTTTGTCGAAGGAACACTTGCCCTCCACGTCTGATGCTGAGCTTCAGATTCCGGTAGTCGGCTGGCTACCCCGAGTTGGAGACCTGGTCCGTGAGAAGGTGGAGAACAAGAAGGAGTTCGGCCCCTCTTATCGTGCACCAGTTCCAGTGCTTGGAGTGCAGGGTACAAGAACAGTCATTTTACCTCCACTTCCTGGTCGCAAAGAAAACAGGTACATCTCTATTGACAATGTCAAACTTCAGCGAGTGGCCGATACTTCTTAGTCTGACTCCAGGAGTATCGTGCCAGACGATGCAAAGAAATTCAGTGTTGGTTCCTGCTTCTTCCACCTTGTCTGATGTTGCCATCGAGATGCAGTCAGTTACTGATCCCTTGTTATTACCGCCGGCTGGTGGTCTGCCCGAAGAGACTGAGTATGCTTATCCTACAAATGGTCACTCGCCTGTTTTACAATCTACGGCGGTTGACCAGTCCCGTTTCTCCTTTGACACTAACTCATTGCCTTCTACTTCCCCTTCGAACATTGCTATTTTTGCTAGTTGGTTCAAAAGACATTTTTTGATTTCCCCTTGGACATACATCTGGCTGGTGCTTTTCAGTATTTTTTTGTTTATGTCCATTGGATTTGTAATAGTGTTTTTCCGTCTGGTGGATGGCCACTATCTCAAAGAGAGATCAACAATTAGACTTATCAATGGAACTTTGGCCCCCCACTCCTCGTCCCACATCATGAAAAGGGACCAGACTTTTGTGAATATTACTGCCTGGCCCGTTTTGGATGGAATTGTGTGGGATGCTGTTAAATTCCAAATTCATGGTCCTACAGAGGTCATCAATGTACCTAATGTATTTCGTGTTTCTATGGGTGATGTGGTTAAGCAGAACATACATTCTGATGATTGGGATGTTCATGCCATTGAAGCACTGTTTTCTGATTTGAAATATTATGCCGCTTTTGATGCAGAAAATTTATATGAAAATGCGGCTAACTATGCGGAACAGTATTGTTTTCAGCATTATGGCAATCACTTCCTGCATAAAGCGAATACATTTCGAAATTTTGTAAATTTTACCCAATGGGAACACTGTCCCACCCCATCTTTAGGCAGTTCACCTACATTGGTTGATAAGTATACTTATTTTACTGATTTCAGTGTTTCCAGCCCAGCATCCTTTTATTTTAAAGTGATGTCTGAGTCTGCCTCGAAGGTTAGACTGACACACACCAAATTACTATATTCTAAGTCCTTTATGGATGAGTTGTCAATCAAAGGTTATGATCTGTGGAAGGCTACTATTGATCTTAAATCGGTTTGGGGTTCAAAACCATGGCAGGTTCAAGGAACTGAAGCTTTACATCGTGCCTGTCTTGTACCAAATCATATGTTGTTTTTAAATTCAACCATCTTCCAGACCACCTGTTTCGGATTGGCCAGTTCTAAAAAACTAAATTTCCCTTCTGTTCCAGATCTGGGTGCTTACCCAAATTGGGATAATCACACAGATCTGTCCCTTACTGCTTTGCAGTCATTAGTCTCTAATGCATCTTTCAATATTTCGAAATTTAGTAGTGAGGGATGGTTAATTTGGCAAAGCAGTTCGGATGCCTGTCAACGTCGTTTTCTAGGTCTGACACCGGGGTTTACGCGGCAGCGCGTGGACCCTCGGTTTGAGTCCTCTCATACAGTAACTACATACTCTGTAGGGAAATTATGTCAATCCTGGCTGCGACATTCCACCTTGGCATCTGTCAAAGTTCATTTATCAAAATTACATGACAAAATAGATTTGAATGATTTTGTTAAAGGTCCTGTGGGTGGCAGATCCAAGAGATGGGCGTATGCTATTTACAACGAAGTATGGAAATTATCGCAAATTGAGGCGGCTTCAAGATTAAGGGCCATTGATCAAGCAAATATGGAAAAGGTCTTGGCCATTATAGATAACAGCATTAACACACTTTCTTCCAGAATTTATACATTAGACAATATTGTTTCTTCAATTGTTGATATTGTGCATGATGATATGTCTGTATTGTATCATGGTCAAAACCAGTTGCGTTCTGTTATGCAGTTTGCATGGACATTACAAACGTTAAAAGCAGGAAAGGTCCCCTGGGACTATCTGAATACAACATCATTATTCCTTCCCTTTAACCTTACTGTAAAGCAGCAGTTCATGTCCATGAAAGATGCTACATATTCATTGTTGCACATTGAAAAATTGGAGCCGTTACCTTTCTCTGTGGCGGAATTAAATTCAGCCGTGTGGTTAGTACATGGGTTGATCACGCTCCCTTTCGCGCTTTTTAGGTTTACGTCCTGTATGAAACACTATGCTCTGGGTAGATATGAACAGCTGGGTACCGCTTTCATACATGAGGTTTGGTCTCTCCCTTTTACGTATAGATGTACAAGAGACGGTACAGAGGTTTATCTGAAAGGTGAGGAGTGTACCTCGACACCTGATCATTCTGTAGTTTGTAGGCACATTCAGTTACACGGTGCATGCAATGTACACGCCCCGAATTTGGCCTGCGTCCTCAAAGGTATCCCAGTGCCAGTGATTACACCATCTTTCACGCTGCTTGCAAACGGTAGTTATTTGATTTTGAATAATGAAGCTTGCTGCGGGATGTTAGTGGGGATCCCATATATAGTAACTGTATCGCAGAGAGTAGTCTGCTGCAATAATGTTCTATTTCCTCCCCCGCAAGGGCGGCTGGATGTTTCCATCTGGCCTTCGATTCCGACCTTGAAAGCAGAGTTCAACAAGATGAGCAGAATAAGAGCTCTATTGTCCCAAAAGGAGGTGCCATTGACTTCCTCCCGAGAAACATTTGTCCTTCACGTGGCAAATACGCGCACTGAGGTGCAGGCGCTTTTGAATACTGACCTCCCCCTGCATTTTGGAGCTTTGATCCAAACAATCTTTAATGCCTCGTCCACAACTGGCCTGGCTCATTTTTTTAAACTTGTGGGCTCAGGCCTCGTGACCTCCTTCCAAACTATCTTTGGTGTGGTTCCGGCATTTTTTCATTCTATTTTTTCGAGCGTCTTTGGCGGTGTCCCGCTGATTCTGGCGCTGGTGGCAGGTGTGGTACTTTTAATTTTCATACTACGAAATGGATGCTCTTTCTGTGCCTCACGACGACCTGCCCCGTCTGCATCTTCTTCGTGACAGGATGCTTGACTATTATGGTACCCTGCCATTGGCGACTTTGAGCCTGGCATATGGATTATCCTTCCGGTATTCATACTTTACCTGCGTGCAACCTGTCTTTCACTGCCTAGATTGTCCCTTTGAATGGCCTCTGGATTTGTGCTTAACCAACACGGTGTCTCCGGTGCCGGATTATGATTGACTGATGAGGCCCTTAGTGTCTCACGAGTTTGCCTGTTCTGGTGTTCGGATTATGGCCTGTGGTGCGGCGCATGGCATCCTGGGTAATTGGGACATCGCAAGGGCTGCCTATGACTTCTTGGATATGAGCTATCTGGAGGAACACGTCGGTTGCCCTCTGATCGTGCTAGAGGCTCCGCTTATTGAAGAACATGTATGTTCCTTTTCTTTGATTAACTGGATGGCTGAAACTTTTAGTGGCTCTGCAAACGATTTCCTGTTGGAAGCAGTTGCCACTTATGCTGCATACACGTTCATGGATTGAGTGAACTGTCGTCCACTATGTTTTTTCTCCCATGTCTTGAACATTACCTGTGCCTTTGGATTGCTGGCCAACGCAGCGTTTTTCATTTCTTTTCCTTTCCCCTTTTGAGGTTTTTTTTTCCTCCCTTTTCTTTTTTTCTTTTTCGAACTTTATCTGAACCGATACTTGGTTTCAAATTGAATACGCCTTGTTCTGCTCTGTCGAATTTGAACTCTGCGTTCTCTCATTTCTTCCCTACTGGTTAGTGCTTCGATCAAGGGGGCATGTAGTAAGGAATCCCTTAGTACGTACATACATTGTTAAGTTAGCATAACCACGTTAGATGTTAGAAAGCCATCTTGCTGCTTTTGCTCACGACACTGCGTCTACATGTTCTTGTTTAAACAAACTGCTGACTCGCGCTTTGCCTCACACAAGAGCAATCTGTTGTTACCATCCCGAGCTCTGCGCAGCGACCTTGGTCTGTACATGGTGTAACAAACAGTCTGGGTTGTTAGACAATGCATGTTTTCCACTCTAGGTTGATCGACCCACTATTTAGCCATAACACACAGGCAGCTGCGAATACCTGAAAGCTGGTGCTTTTAATATTGCAGACATCATGTTTAATATTCAGACCGAAGACGAGCCTTCCTGCGAGAAGACTTCTGATGCTCCTGTGATGTGATTTCACTAAGCTGATCTTTGAGGTATGGGGTCCCCTATTCAAGCCTAAGAGACCTTTTATTAGCATAATAATAATATTAGCTTCTTAGTAAAGGGAAGGTGGTAGTATCCACTGTCATTTATAACATGATCACTCCTTTTATATTCTATGGTATTGTAACGATGCTGATGGTTTTAATTATAATCATTTGTCTGCTTGTATTAGCCAAAGTACTGCATCTGAGGACACGTGGTCTATAAAAATAAACTCTTTTTATTTTCACCGTGTCTCTGTTTATTCTTGTTGTGGACTGATGTGAGAATAATATACGAACAGGTATTTCCGATTCCCACCATTCCTGAGAGTACACTGGGTCGCTTGTTCTGGGTTGTCTTTTCATTGGGATCGCCGAGCCAAATCTCGGATAATGAATGGGACACTTATGCTAGCCGGATACTGGGTTCTGGGTTCTGAGGTGAGTTTCTGGTACACCACAATTCACTGAGGTCCTGGGGTTCTACGCATAGTTCTGTGTATAAGCAGAATCCCTGCAACATCCCCTATCACTAATGGGATGAACAGCTGTATACAAAATGATGGCTCTTCCACGACTATTATATGCCCTACAAAACACGCCGTATCTGGTCCCACCCACCTTTTTTTAAGCAAAGAACTCCGGTCACTACTCTGGCGGGGGGCACCTTGTATAACTCAGCGCAAGTTAGAAAGAAGGATCTATGCTGGCGGGCTGGCAATCCTGTATGTTAAAAACTACTATTGCGCTTCACAACTCCTGTTGGTCCACGATTGGGTTTATGCAGACCGGGGAGAACCGGCTTACAGGGTTGATAGAGCAGCTATTCTATAGGCTCGCAAAGGGAAAAAAACGCTATCAACACATACAGAGACAGTGGTAAGTAGCTGAACTGAAGCCAATCGATATTTGGATTAAAACAATAGATTGACGGCCATGACCCTTTCTTGGCATAGCGACCAGCTGAGGGAAGTGTGTGGACTGCAGGGCTTTGAATAGTTGGCAAAGATAGGAATCGAACATCAGGGAGCTGTAAGGAGAAATGGGTCATTACTCCCCTTTGAGGTCCTTGGTCAAGAGTACGCCCTATCCCCCACACAGAGACTCTGCTACTTCCAACTCGGACACACCCTCAGGAAACATATCCAAGAAGGCACACACTAACCTGACATTTCTCCCCTAGGGGACCGATTGTTGGCTGCCCCCAACCCAGAAAAGGGAATATGGATGATTTACCGAAAACTGATGAACAACTCCCCAGACCCCATGGGACAACTCAGACTCATGTGGACTGATGACGTAGGTGACATTGATGACAAAGAATGAGTGGAGGCCCTGCTAAGTCCCCGAGACATAGCGATCCGAGCCAGTTTTGGGCTAATGCAGCTGAAAGTCCTACATCGTTCATACTAGCCACGACCCTTGCTGCACAGACTGGGGGTGGTGGAGACATCCCAATGTGCAAGAGGATGTACACAGGAGGGGTCCTTCTACCATAACCTCTGGGAGTGCCCTGTGATCAACAGGTATTGGCGGGATGTGACTGGGGTGATGGGCAGGGCACTGGGAGTGAGGGTACCCATGAACGCAAAGTGGTTGATTTTGCTGATCCAGGGAGAGAAGAGTGGCCACGACATACTAAGACCAGTCTGGCACTAGCGACAGGGGTGGCCAAAAGAATTATAGCTAGGAAATGGGGGGCTTCAAATCCACCATTAGTGGCGGAATGGGAAGTTGATATGGATTGGTGGCAGAGGAAGTGATTTACAAAGCAAGAGGGTGCCCCAGAAAATGGGAGGAAATATGGTCCCCATGGAGGAACTACAGAGGAACAACATTAGGGTCATGACGTACCCAAGGACAGTAAACGCGACACTACATAGCAAACTAGATTTACGAGGGCAGTCACAAACTGGCATAAATTGGGGAGTTGCGAAGTAGGACTGAGAGTCATTTACTCGCCATGTTAAACCACTCCTTTGAGGAGATAATACTCTATAATGTAAAATGGTGTTTGTACTGTACTTTCAACTGGCATACTGTATGATGAGCTTGTTTAATAAAAAAGATTTAAAACAAAAAAAAAATCCCGGATTTCCTTAGAGTTAGCATTTGAGTTGCATCACTTTTTTGGCACAGCCTCAAATGAAAATTGATATTGGGATTTGCAAAGCCCGATTGGTGTGACTTTGTAAAAAAAAAAAAAATAACACAAAGCAGCGAATAGTTCTGCCGTGCATAACCATGCATTGGCAAGGCGTTACATGGGTGAAGCATGGGAGTTCCCGTGCATCCACCCATGGATTTTTACTCAATAGTAATATTCGGAGTATTAGTTGTCACAGATCACTACAAGAGCACGTTGAAGATGGCTGCTGGTGATTGCAACGACCGGGAGATGACGCGTCGGTAGTACGTCGTCCGCAATAGATTTAAATAGATGTGGCAGATTGGGACTAGGTGAAAGCAGTCGCGAACAGGGAGGAAGCACGGCGTCGATGAAACGTTGTCACCAGATAAATGGGAACAGAGACGGGTGGTTTTCTCTAAAACAGACCATGCTAAGACTTGGATTAAACAGCCATTGGTTTCATCCCTAGGGAGGAACGCGAAAAAAGACATCGGGGTATACCGATTTTATGCAACTAAGGTAAACCACAGGGAGACAGCCCAGAACACTAGCAGAAAATGGACGGTTTAAATACCCAGTTAAATAAGGTTATTTTGTTTTTATAGTGAGATACTGGTGCATAAGGTTTGAGTCTGGTAGACCCCACAGACAAAAGGCTGCTTAAAGGAGTGCGTTGGTCAAACACATCACGACGTGAGTAACAGGTGAATTTGTTTTGCATGCTTTCAAGGAGACGGAAAATTATGAAGCAACCACGGAGAGGGTCACTTTAATGTTATTGACACAAAACCGGTCTGCTGACTTGTCCTAAGTTGATGCACCCCACAAAATGAATTGAATGGTTTAGTAAGATTTCTTACTAAACTACCTCAGAGTACTCCCCTTTGCCCCCTGTTTTATGACCTAGGAATGAGACCTATAGCATTAATCGCCTCATTTCGCCCCATACTGTACTGGCGGCGCTTATGGGTTACTCCTGAACTTAGGCTCTTTGCCTCATGGATATTATCAAATTGGATACCTTTCGTAAAGTCAAGTGGCTCCGAAGG
This sequence comes from Triturus cristatus, assembly GCF_964204655.1. NCBI lineage: Eukaryota > Metazoa > Chordata > Amphibia > Caudata > Salamandridae > Triturus > Triturus cristatus. The sequence continues at coordinate 1,868,359,015 of NC_140590.1, forward strand.
GTATATGAGTCCCTTCAGGACTTGGGCTTAAAAACCCTGTGGGAGGATCCACTAAACGTTAGCTTCCCATCTAAGCAAGTACTGAAGGCCTTGTACTGGGAAATGGTAGCTACTCGAGTTTTTAGATCCACAGCTCCGCTCTCATTATCTGGTGTTTTTTTTTATTTCAAGGATACCATTTCTTTGGCACCTTTTTGGGATGACATTACTAATCCTTTGGATAGGAAGCTTTATTTTCAATTTAGAGTTGGCAGTCTCCCAGTAAGAGAGTTTTCATCTAGATGGGCTGTGACCAATGTGCTTAATTGTCCTGGCTGTACTGCACCTATTGAATCTGTTAACCATTTCCTGTTTCAATGTCCATCCTATGCAATTCCGCGCCGAACCTGGCTAAAATCAATGTGCCGACAGTTGGGCACCAGAAATGCCAAGGTGGCAGTACGTATTTTGCGTTCTGCTGAAATCCCACTTGTTTATATTTCTGTTGCTAAGTTCCTTGGAAGGGCATGGGTGATTAGGAGCAAAATGTTGGCTGGGTAAATCGTCTCAGAACCTGAAATGTCAATCTTTCTGCAAATACCCTTATTTATGGTTTTAAACTATTTTAATATGTTTTGTCTATTTTGTACATATATAAATTTTGTACACTTTTATGACAATCGTCGAATAAAGCTTTCTTGACTTGAATTGAATGGTTCTTATACATCTTTAGTTGGAGTATCTCTTATAAAGTATTGAGTTGATTTTGAGAACACACTGCATGACTAACCGGGAAAGAGGTTATGGCTTGTGTAGTTTATATATTGATAAAAACTTGGTTTATTGATTTATTTAATTTATTTTATAGTGGCCCCTGACAAAGGGACGTTGGGTCCCGGAAAGCATAGGGCAGGCAACAACAGTTGTTGAAAGAATTGACACTTGAATTCATGGAAAATTATGAGTTTGGAAAATAATGAAGGAGTGTCAATAAGCATTGTATTGTAATGTAAACAGATCAAATGATACAGATATTGTATCAGTCATCAATGGAATGGAATATTGAAAAAATATATTTGATGATTAAGTAATCGTAAAATAAGAAAATGTAAAAACACAAGAGTACTGGCATTAGATGATTGAATTATTTGTTGTGGTAATTGAGAAACGTTATGTATGTTAAAAACAACAAAGGCAGTGTACAGAGGCAGTTTCAGGTTAAATGATTCCTGAACTTTGTTCAATTGTTTAGTTCACAGGGAAAACATGCAGTTCCCTAGGCCAATGTAGCACGCCATCAACGGATACATAGCTGAGAACACATGATTGACTAGAAATACACAGAATAGGGAGTGCGCCTCAACATACATTTCTCCTACACAGGGATGTGTGCTAAGCTGACTCTTTGGTTTTGCCTGCACCAAAACATGCAGCCTGCCGTGCCAGTGTACATGTATTTGGTGAGGGGCCTCTGACGGTGGCATAATACATGCTGCAGCCCTTAGAGACCCTCTCTGGTCACAAGGCCCTTGGTACAGTGGTACCTTTTACAAGGGACTTATAAGTGGGCCAAAGGTGTGCCAATTGTGAAAACAAAGGAACAGTTTTGGTAAAGAACACAGGCACTGGCAGGGACCCAGTGCACACTCAGTCAAAGTGCATCAGATATCAGGCAAAAAGTGGGCGGTAACCATGCAAAAATGGGCACTTTACTACACTTCCCACCACATACACATGCCAACATTTGGTGTACTTTGTCCTTTGTCCTATCAAGACTAAACAAACACAGGCCATCATGTCTTACATCTTGTCCTGCTGGTACCCTAAACACTCATTCATGCAATGCATTTTGTAACACACACACAAAAGCATGGATTTTGCCAGCAGTGAGCTATTATTGCGTTAAGAGTCACAATGAAGAATCGATGGGGCCCTGCAACGCTTCTAAATTGTAGTCCTGCTTGTGGCGGTCTTCTTTTGGTAGGATCTTCCTGAGGAACAGCCAGATGGAGATGCTGCTTCTCTCACACAACAAAGTGCCACTGGGTATTAATTCTAATCATCCACCATACACAAAACCCACCCAGATCCACCAACCCAGGGTTTTTGTGTAAGTGTAACTAAGAACTTTGTAGTGTAAGTTCATGCAAGGTGCTACACTGATAGCCAAAGATAAATAATAGCTTGTTTTTGAGGTGACCATCAGACTCAGGTTATCAGATGGTGCACACTCTGCTCCGACTCAGTGTTGGTGGCCGTCCCAAACTTATGGTGATGTGTACTTTGTGGTCGCGTGAAGAGACCATTGTGCTGCAATGCAGCTGGCCCTGTCATCTATAGGGCAATATCGAGGGGACAGGATCCTTGTGATGCGTTGGGTGCATCTTCCTCTTTGCTTGCCATGACCGCAGACAAAGGTCCTAGAGACCCTGTTGAGATGAGGCCCAAACTTCAATTGTTTAAAGGGAGAGGGGGTTTCTATTGTACGGAAAAACACTCCTAAAGGCTATATAACAGGAGGACCTGCTCATGTGGAAACAGTTGAAGGTTTGAGTCTGGTCCAAGTGTGTCAGAAGGCACCCAACAACTATTGCAATAAAGAGGACAAGACTGATAAAACAAGAGGTAGCAATGATGGTGCCAAGCAGCCATAACTCACTACACTGTATGTTAGCATTGTCACCCATATCTTTGGACATCTTATCACATCTTCTCAATGGTGACCCTAAACCCGCAGAGCACAAACTGCTTTTCAAAGGTATAGTAAAGCGCTCAGGATTCCCATATTCTGAACCCATAGCCAATAAAAGAGTCAATCAATTGTACTTTGCTAATAAGGACCCTGGGGTAGTCTGCAAGAAGTTGGAAAAAGAATGTTGTTTAGGAAGAGTGACGGGGCCGAGTGGTGTGTGACCTAATGTCAAACCCATGGGGGAAGCATGGTCTAACCAAAAAGGGGCGCATCTGGTGGTGGTGTAAAGAGGCCAGGTGGATTAAGGACCACACAGCCTTGCGGGCTGAGCACAGCTTTGTGCACCAGCACTCATTCGTTTACAAACTAAGCACTGCGAACCCCATGCATGGGTGCACAGCACTTCTCTGTGGTGGGCAGCTTTACAAGAAGGGGAGGAGGACCCAAGTGTTAGTTTCCCCAGAAGGGCAGCGTTGAAAGTCTGGTCTAGGCTGGGACTGGAGATGCAGATGGCGCCACCTGATTCCTAAAGGTGGCACTGAATGGCATCTGTAACTCAAGGTGCGAGGTGATATTGTACTCGCATCTGGCAAGGGCAGGAGGTACCACTATTTGGTACTCATGCCTCCGTGGTGTGTGCTATGTATACTACTTCCTTTCCACATGACATTTCAGCATCCAGTTTCATGAAGCAATGGGATAATGTAATTTCTGGCCAGTAACTAACTGCCTGTGAGCCACAACTCTGGACTATGTCTGTTTTTCCTCTTCCTAAAATGACACGCACATGTGGGTACCATGCCGACATGCTCCACTAGATTGATCTATGCCATCGTCCAAACTGCACATCCGTTGTCCTGCACGTGTCTAGTGTGTTCCCAGGGCAGAGTTCCATGTGCTTGTTCTATGCCTTAAGGGTTCACTGGCTCGGACTGGATTTGCTTGCGTTGTTGGTGCTCAGGTCTACTTGCTAAATGTAATATTCAAATGTCTCCTGCCTGAAAGAGGAACCCACTTTCCATAAATGTGATGGTTTGTACCAGGCTCAAGGTCGCAAGTCTTTGGACCTCATTAGGACTGCTCAGGTGATCATCATTTGTGTACAAACCACGGGATTTTCTGCCCTCCCCAGGACTCTTCTTCAAGCATATTTCACCAGGTAAACTCTGCTAAAATTTCTATAGGTAAAGAAGTTAATTGATTCCACTGCACAATCAGCATTTCCCTGGGTGATATTACCGCCCCAAACCATGAGGGCACCTATAGGTTTGATTTCGTCTCTTACAGGCACTTGCATTTGCCTCGTCCCTCCAGGCTCTCTCTCGCTCGCTATCAATATGTTTTATCTGTTCTTTCCTTTCACTACATGTTCTCTTCATTTCCTCCTTCTCCATGCTTCACATGAAACATCGGCACACAGGTGCTTCCGTGAAAACTTTGTAAAAGTTACCCTCTTCGTTCCCTCCAAAATGCCAGTGAGGCCAATCCACGAAGGCACGTACAATGTGTAAAAGAGTGCTCACACGGTACTCTTTTACATTTTTTTAAACTGTCCACAAGACATCTAAAATGGGAATATTTACAAATTTACCATCTTACTGATAGGCATTTGGGACATTTCGGGGACCATTCACACGTCATGTAAGAGTACTTAAAAGAGTACTCCTGTCAAACTACTTCCCATATAAATGAATGCTTTTGTGAATTGGCCTCTTTGAGAATAGACCCCAAAGCAAACAAATTACAACCTTGTCACGGCCAGATCTTTCATCATTTGGTACTTCCAATGCTTGTTTAGGTGTGGTACTAGGCACAAAAGTTCATCCAGTGTCCTCCCCAAACGAAACTCACAAGGACCTCAAAGGACAGCGCTATCTATCTCAGGAGAGTGAGATAGTAAGTTTATTATATTAATCTGTGTTTACAATAATTCAAGATCAGAATAACATCCAATATCCCTTAAAAAAGAATACATGGAGTACAAACTAGTGATTAAGATACAAGATAAGATCAGCGTGCATTAAATAAACCAGACGATCTAAAACAAAATTCAACATCTTAGTAGCTTGTTTGAGATGATGATATGCTTAGTCAATAAGTTTCATAACTTTACTAATCAGCTAGGTTTCACATTAAAACAGAGTTTGAGAGCCTCATTCACAATCCTCACATTAGATTGTTGAAAAAGTTCCCATAATATATTTCTTTTGTTAGTCTAATACCTTCGCACACAGGCAAATGATGTGAACAATAGATGTGTTCTTCAAGCCACGCAGCTTGCATACAGTGTAACCAGCGCAACATGTGTTCCATGTTCCTTCAAACTGGAAAATTGGTGTACACACTTGTATGAATCGTAAGAATTTCCTTTTTTATGGAACCATCCAAATTTGAGCTGACGTACGGTCGCCTTAAAGTAAAATAGGAACCTAAAACCAGGTCTGTGTGTTTATATTTCAGGATGTCAGGAAGCCTTCTTCAGGTCTATTCCACAAGGGTGTTTTCTTTATTAATCTCTTATGTGACTTAGCATCACAACGAGATCAGTCAGTTGGGAGTGGAGTATGTGTCAATAAGTAGTAGAGGACACAGTCCATGTTCACAGAGTCAGACTGGTGGTTACCATGGCCTCTGATGTGATGAAACGCAGGGACCCAAGTTGGACTGAAATGGTATGGGGGGTTGGAATGTGATGTCCACAGGCAGCAGCAGTGAGCAGGCGAGAGACACAAATAGGTTTCGCTTCAGGGAAGCTTCCCAAGTGGCTCCACTGAGAGAGGGAAATTGGCTGAAATGTTTTTCTAACACCAGGAGAGTTGTGCAAAGCTGAGTAAAGTAATGATGTAAAAGAACCCGCCAACAAGAAGAAGGTGGAGGACAAAGGCCAACCCTTCCCAGATTAATGTAAATTGTTGGGATTACCTGTAAATCATCAGAGAAAGGGGAGAAAAGTGTCAGGAGAAGCGTTAGTGGAGCGTCCTCCGCACTGGGCGTTAAGGCTAACACAGAGCTCCTGAGGGCTGTCGTCTGGGATATACCTGCGTCCTTTACAGACTGTGGGTACTGGCCACCTGTGGGATCAACTGGTGCCTACGCTAGTAGGTGCTGCGAGGAGTGGGAGCGGGCATGGAAAGGGGGTGTTTCTTGTAGGGGGGTCACATGACGGGCTACATCTCTCCTTGATAATAAACTTAGTGTCGGGTTCGCGGCGGTTGCCGTTCCCCAACATCCCGTTAACACACACAACACTGCCGGGATACTCACTTCCGGCTGGAAGCTGAGCCCCGGTCTAGTTCCTGCGGAGCACAGAAGCACTTCCGGGGGAAACGCATTTAGATCGCGCTTCCCGCCGGCTCTGTGCTTCAGATTCTTCCGAGGCTCACGTCGAGTGGGGAGTTCCCTGAGACCCACCGTTCCGTGAGTACCAGTCTGTTTCATGCCACCGCGCTGGAGCGCTAACTTTGTGTTTCCTTGTTACCGCACTGAAGCGTTAACATTTGGGGTTTCCTTATCACCGCGCTGGAGCGCTAACTTTGTGTTTCCTTGTTACCGCGCTGAAGCGTTAACATTTGGGGTTTCCTTATCACCGCGCTGGAGCGCTACCTTTGTGTTTCCTTGTTACCGCGCTGAAGCGTTAACATTTGGGGTTTCCTTATCACCGCGCTGGAGCGCTAAACTTTGTGTTTCCTTGTCACCGCGCTGGAGCGCCAACACTCTTGTTTTTCTTTGCCACCACGCAGAAGCGCTATGTCCTTCTTTCATTGGGGGTTAGCGCATATGCGCCATCAGTGGTTCCTTTGGGGGTTCGGCGCAAAAGCACTATTTCTTATTTTCTTGGGAGCCAGCGCAATTGCGCAATCATTCATTCTTTGAGGCTAGCGCAGGAGCGCTACATCATTCATTTCTTTGGGACCGCGCAGGAGCGTTTTGCTACTGGTTATCTGGGGGCCCATGCAGAGGAGCTCTCCTGGATTATCCTGTTACGTGTGGAACGACACGAAGGGTTGAAGACTGTGACCAGCAAAAACACCGGTGAGTCCTGGCAGGATAACGCTTGTGTGTGTTTTAGGGAACGTTTGATAAAGGGCGAACGTAGGGGTTCCTTACCAATTAGATTCTTGTTCTGTCTTCCAGTTGCCCTCGGAATATCCTGCAAGCACCATTCCACGCACCACAACTTTACCCCCATTTTCTGGCTCCTATCCTTGCGTCCATCTCATCCCTGTTGGGTTCTGGTCCCAGGGGGGTCAGGTGGGTACAGGGGCGGGCGCTCCTGTCGTCTCTGCGGAATCGCTTCACAAACAAAGGTGAGTCTTGTGGGGTACCTGACAGAATCTGAAGACCACGTTGCCTATTCCACCCAGACGACATGAGCGACCCGGAGGTCACCTTGTGAGACATAGCAGTCATGCTGGCTGCCATGCAAGCTGAGAACCTCAGTCTACGCCATGATATCACTACCCTACAGGGTCAAATGGCATCCGGGGTTACCAGTCCTTGGGGAACCACTCCTAGTCCCAGAGTCATACAAGGAGGGTTGTTGCGCCCACCTACTTTGACCTTTGGGGGTCCTCCGCTGCCACCGATCCGAGCACTGCCATACAAGTCGTCACACCCCATCCTGTACAACTGGCACCACCTGAACGTTTCTACGGCGACAGTACCAAGTATGGGGTCTTCATCCACCAATGCCACCTGCACTTCATGGCCAGAAACGCGGCCTTTCCCGATGATGCATCCAAGGTCGCATACATCTTATCATACATGGGAGGAGACGCCGCTCAGTGGTCCATTTCTTTTGTGGAAAACGACGATCTCATGCTTCACCACTTGCCGACATTCAAGGAAGCCATGTGGCGTATGTTCGCTCGTCACACCTTTGTGCAGGCCACAGACAACGAGTTGCTTAACCTAAAGCAAGGCAGCCAAGACCTGCTACATTACATCACCCGATTCAGCCGGCTTGTCATCGAGGCCAATTGGCCAGAGGATAAAAAGGTGTCAGTATTCTACCGAGGTCTGCGTGATGATCTGAAAGATCTCATCTCCCAGTTGCCCAATCCGCCTGAGGAAATAGGTCCTTTCATCAATTTAGTGGTGAAGATGAAATTCCGACTGCAGGAAAGAAGGACCGAGAAAGGGAGAAACAGTGACCACCGTTTCTTGTCCATTGGAGACAAGGGCGCCGAAAAGGCCAAAGACGAATCCACTCCTCAAGGCGACACATCTGAGCCCATGCAGATCGGGGGCATAAGAGGGCCGTTGACCAGTCAAGAGAGAGAAAAAAGGAGGAAGCAGAACCAATGTTTGTATTGTGGGAAGAGCGGACACTTCGTCAGGGAATGTCCGGTGAAACCCTCCAAAACAAGGGGCAGAAGGCCGTTTGCGTTACCCATCACCAAAAGCGATCCGATGGGAAACGAGACAACCCAGTAGTCAAGGGGATCCGTCCTCTGGGTTCTTCGTATAACGCCTCAGCGATCCCTGCAGTACTTGACGGCAGTCATCACGTGGGAATAGAAGTCTCCTTACAAAATCAGGCGGGCAGAACCTGGTTGGTAACCGCCATGCTGGATTCCGGTGCGACAGGCAGCTTTATTGACACCGGTTTTTTACGTGTCTTGGGCATAGCCACAGTACCAAAGGAGCAACCTGAAACAGTCAAGGCGGTTGACGGAACGGACCTGACTTCCGGCCCTATCGGGCATCAAACAGAGAACATGACGATGTCCTTTGCCAACCAGCACGCCGAGGCTGTTTGTTTCGACGTCATCGACGCTCCTCAATTCAAGGTTATACTGGGGTTGCCATGGTTAGTGAAGCACAATCCCCGTATCGATTGGGTGGCCAGAATAATACACCTGGATTCCGAATACTGCTGTGCAACCTGTTATACGAAGGACAATCCCATGGGGGCTCGCTCCATACAGGCTCGGTCCCTACCAGTAGATGGCATGGGGATTGTTTCCCAAGCAACCATACCAGAGGAGTATCAGGACCTAGCAGAGGTGTTCGATAAGAAGGGGGCCAACACTCTGCCTCCTCACCGGTCGTTCGACTGCCGCATTGATTTGATCCCTGGCTCCACGTTGCCATGCAGCCGAATATATTCTCTCACAGAGAAGGAGAACATCTACCTTCGTTCCTATTTGGATGAGTATTTGGACAACGGTTTTATTCGCCATTCCAGGTCTCCGGTTTCCTCTCCTCTTTTCTTCGTGTCGAAGAAGGAAGGCGATCTGAGGACCTGTATTGACTTTCGGGCGATGAACGCCATCACCGTAAAAAAACGGTACCCTCTACCGTTGATCTCTAACCTTTTGGAGCAAGTCAAAAATGCCTCAGTGTACACAAAACTCGACCTGCGGAGTGCTTACCATCTCGTCAGAGTCCGGAAAGGGGACGAATGGAAGACCGCCTTCCGGACGAAGTTTGGTCTGTTCGAATACCAGGTGATGCCTTTCGGACTCCGTAATGCCCTCGCAGCGTTCCAATACTTCATAGACGAGGTGTTGAGGGACTTCATAGACGTCTTTTGTATTGTCTATAAAGACGATATCCTGATATATTCCCGAACCATCACGGACCACGTACAGCATGTGCGTGCAGTCCTCCAACAGCTAGGGGAACATCGTTTATACGTCAAACTGGAGAAGAGCGTCTTTCACGTCACCTCTGTAGAGTTCCTGGGGCACATCATCACTCCGGCAGGCATCCAGATGGACAACAAAAAAGTCGAAGCCATCTTGACTTGGCCTTCTCCAGAATCCGTAAAAGGGGTCCAGCGGTTCATAGGTTTTGCCAACTACTACCGTAGGTTCATCACAGGCTTTTCCGCTCTGGTGGCTCCTATTACACGCTTGTTACGAAAAGGAGTGCTGTTTGGGTGGGATCAGAAGGCTGACAGCGCCTTTCAAGAACTAAAGAGACGATTCACCATCGCCCCCGTGCTGGTGCATCCTGATACCGAGCAGCCCTTCATAGTGGAAGCAGACGCCTCGAAGGAAGCTATAGGGGGCGTGTTATCCCAACGAAGCACCAGCACAGGACAACTGCATCCGGTGGCTTTCTATTCCAAGAAGCTACAACCAGCGGAACGCAACTACACTGTGTCTGACCGAGAGCTATTAGCTATTAAAACAGCGTTCGAGGAATGGCGCCATTTCCTGAAAGACGCCAAACACACAGTGACCATCTACACTGACTACCGGAACCTCCAGTTTCTACAGTCAGCCCGTGCCCTCACAGCCCGACAGTTGAGATGGACTTTATTCTTCAATGAATACAACTTCGTTATCACATTCCGACCCGGAAAAGACAACGCTAAAGCAGATGCCCTTTCACGGCTAGACGAACGTGACGGACATGTCGAAACCACCGAGCCAAGTCCTATCATATCGGAAAAACACTTCCAGGGGGTGGTAGCATCCTCGGACTTCCTGACTCTCGTGAGACATGACATGAAGCAGTCCGATCCGGTGGTCCTGGCTAAGGAACACGAAGGGACGATTCGTGCGGACGGATTGCTGTTTAAAGAAGAACGGTTGTACCTAACAGGTACACCCAGCCAACAAAGAACAATCCGCATGTGCCATGATCAAGTCCTCTCTGGCCATCCTGGTTACCACAAGACAATTGAACTCGTACAAAGACAGTTTTGGTGGCCAACACTGGTATCCGACACACGTACTCATGTGACGAATTGTACCATTTGCCTTCTAGGGAAGAACAGGTCTGAACCTTCTGTTGGTCTGCTGCGTTCCATACCCGTGCCACCTTTTCCCTGGAACACCATATCAATGGATTTCGTGGTTGATCTCCCCATCACCAAGACCGGGCACACCGCGGTTCTCACCATAGTTGACCACCTGTCAAAAATGGTGCACTTTGTACCCTTGATAAAAGTGCCCACAGCAACGGATCTGGCTTTGATCTTCGTGCACGAGGTGGTCCGCCTCCATGGCATCCCTTTGGTGGTTATAACGGACCGGGGTTCTCAATTCATGTCCCGTTTCTGGAAGGAGGTATGCAGAATCCTCGAGATGGATGTACGCTTATCCTCAGCCTATCATCCCCAGACCGACGGTCAGGCTGAGAGAACGAACCACACCATGGAACAGTACCTCCGTTGTCTGCTTCTGATGGTGGAGAAGGAATGGTCGGCGGTGTTATGGATGGCGGAATTCGCGTACAATAACAGCAAGCATTCGGCCATTGGCATGTCTCCCTTCTTTCGTCTTCACGGCCGTCACCCTCGCACCACTGCTTGGGAGGTACCTCGGGACAGCCAGTTACCATCGGTGCGTGCCTATCATGAGTCCCTGCACAGGCTCTGGCAGCAGGCACGGTTTGAGTTGGCCAAAGCAAAGGACACCTACAAGGCGCATGCTGACGCTCACAGACAGAAGGAGCCTGACTACCGCTTGGGCGACATGGTGTGGCTGTCCATTCGGCACCTCAACGTACATGGTCCCAAGAAACTCTTGCCTCGTTTTGTGGGTCCCTTTGCCATCGAGAAGGTGATCAACCCAGTGGCCATGAGACTCTCGCTACCTCCGCACATGCGGATCCACCCGGTCTTCCATGTCTCCCTTCTGCGGGCGGTCCGCTCTGGTGCTCCGATTCCCTCTCCTCCGTCTCCGGTGGTGGTGGAGGGCCATGTTGAGTATGAGGTCGGGGCCATCTTGGGGTCTCGCCGTGTCCGGGGTAAGCTCTTCTACTTGGTGGACTGGAAGGGTTACGGTCCAGATGAGTGGTCTTGGGAACCCTTGTCCCACGTCCGTCATGCTCCCGTTCTGGTCCGTGCTTTTCATCGGAGTCACCCCTTGAGCCCTCGCCCTGCTTGCCCTTTCTGAGGTCCGGGGTTTCGGAGGGGGGCTTGTTTTGGTGGGGGGTTCTGTCGGGTTCGCGGCGGTTGCCGTTCCCCGACATCCCGTTAACACACACAACACTGCCGGGATACTCACTTCCGGCTGGAAGCTGAGCCCCGCTCTAGTTCCTGCGGAGCACAGAAGCACTTCCGGGGGAAATGCATTTAGATCGCGCTTCCCGCCGGCTCTGTGCTTCAGATTCTTCCGAGGCTCACGTCGAGTGGGGAGTTCCCTGAGACCCACCGTTCCGTGAGTACCAGTCTGTTTCATGCCACCGCGCTGGAGCGCTAACTTTGTGTTTCCTTGTTACCGCGCTGAAGCGTTAACATTTGGGGTTTCCTTATCACCGCGCTGGAGCGCTAACTTTGTGTTTCCTTGTTACCGCGCTGAAGCGTTAACATTTGGGGTTTCCTTATCACCGCGCTGGAGCGCTACCTTTGTGTTTCCATGTTACCGCGCTGAAGCGTTAACATTTGGGGTTTCCTTATCACCGCGCTGGAGCGCTAAACTTTGTGTTTCCTTGTCACCGCGCTGGAGCGCCAACACTCTTGTTTTTCTTTGCCACCGCGCAGAAGCGCTACGTCCTTCTTTCATTGGGGGTTAGCGCAAATGCACCATCAGTGGTTCCTTTGGGGGTTCAGCGCAAAAGCACTATTTCTTAATTTCTTGGGAGCCAGCGCAATTGCGCAATCATTCATTCTTTGAGGCTAGCGCAGGAGCGCTACATCATTCATTTCTCTGGGACCGCGCAGGAGCGTTTTGCTACTGGTTATCTGGGGGCCCATGCAGAGGAGCTCTCCTGGATTATCCTGTTACGTGTGGAACGACACGAAGGGTTGAAGACTGTGACCAGCAAAAACACCGGTGAGTCCTGGCAGGATAACGCTTGTGTGTGTTTTAGGGAGCGTTTGATAAAGGGCGAACGTAGGGGTTCCTTACCAATTAGATTCTTGTTCTGTCTTCCAGTTGCCCTCGGAATATCCTGCAAGCACCATTCCACGCACCACAACTTTACCCCCATTTTCTGGCTCCTATCCTTGCGTCCATCTCATCCCTGTTGGGTTCTGGTCCCAGGGGGGTCAGGTGGGTACAGGGGCGGGCGCTCCTGTCGTCTCTGCGGAATCGCTTCACAAGCAAAGGTGAGTCTTGTGGGGTACCTGACACTTAGACCCTGACCACACATTAGGTGGAATTACATGCAGGGATTTCCACTGGCTGGAATTACTGGGACTGGCCAGTATCTCCACATGAAATTTTGCCTATTACAAGTTAAAGCCCTCAGAATGGGGAATAACTGCCGACATGGAATGACTGTGCAGAATACCTCAAGGTATTCCCTATTTCGAGAAGTTTATCACACTCTGAGCAGGTGTTAAATGTCTGTGGCAGCTGTGTGTGCCAGAGTGGACAAAGGAGGTTAGGCTGGGTACTAGAGGGAAGGTAGGGATAGTTCCTGGGAAATAGCACATGTCGACAGGAACAGGGAAAAAGGATTAGCTGGTACTTGAGCCAAAGCCTCATGATTTTTACCACTGGGAATTACAGCCAGGAAAATCGGATCTGATGTTCCCATACACAGTTGTATCAGTAATGAAAATGCAGACAGCAATTCTGCTCTGCCTGACTCGCACTCAGTGCCTCAAAGAAAGGACGTCTTGCTCGTACAAGCTAATTACAGGGCGCTCACAGAGTTATATCTAAATAAAGAACAACAATATAGAAAATTAAAAACAATGAATCAAGACCCCTGAGAAAAAACAATTCATTGAATTTCAGAACTGTTTAGATAATATAATAATAAATCTCTATAACAGAGAGGCAGATATGCACATCTAAGTTCTCTACCACAAGAGTTTACAAACTACATTTTATGAACAAAAATAGGGAAAAATGATAATTTTTTATAAATACACTTTCAAATGTTTCCTAATAATTGTATCCTGTGTGGCGAAGACAACGCCGACACACCAAGTGGCAGATGTACTACGCTGTCATGCAGCGCAGCTACCAAAGTTGTGCACTGCATCGTGTGAGTGGGGAACAGCAGAACAGCACCACATCTACAGAGTTGTGGCACTCCTGCTCTCTTTCCTAACACCAGCGCACAATCAGACTGCTTAGCGCCAGGCACACATCCTTGCACCATAGCGCAAAGGTGTCTAGCATAGGTGTTGTACTGGAAGGTTTAATATTGTGCTTGGAGAAACTTTGAATGTGCGCTGTACAGTGCGGCACACACACAAAGCCTGAAAAGTTTTGAGAAATTCAAACATTTTTCATTTAGAACGGCAGCTTCAAAGATGTTCTGTTTTTTGTCGCAAAGTCCTGTCTACAAAGACTAGTAAATATGGGTTGGTGTCAAAAAGGGTGGGAGGCTGCATGGGTACACCCTTGTACCCTCCCTGGTATTCCCCCCCCACATGATGCAAGCAGAACTAGCATTACTTTGTGTTACTTTAGGGATACTTTCCAGCGAAAATCACTTTTGTGACACAAACCCGCACAAAATGTTACCATCTCTGTCCCCAAGACTGATCCTTAGTGTGGCTGGTGCGCGGTGTGACACAAAGAAATGTGTGTGCAGGATGCAGGCGCGGTGTGACACAAAGAAATGTGTGGGCAGGATGCAGGCGTGGTGCGAAACACAGAAATGTGTGCGCAGGCGCGGTGTGACACGTTTAGGAATGCATACCCAGGTTGTGTGAGAGGACTGGGCTTGAATACTAGCCTTAGAAGTGACGTCATTTGTAAGATCCATGCCTCCTTCTATCATCGGGTGTTGAAATTGTGGTATCTGGTGGCTTTAGTAGAAGAAAGGGCAGGAAGTAACATGTCCTCATTTTTATATCTGGTCAGGAAGACCATTTATTTAAAAGATATAGGGTAGCACCGGGTAAGTGTGATTATTTAGTTCATTTTTCAGTTTATCTACCTTCAACTCCTGCCCATGGTCTCTGAAATAGATATATGATGTTTTTGATTGTTTTCTGTTCAGTACATGTTTTTTGTGTGGCGGCCCTGTATAATATTTAACTTCTGCTTATCATAACTCATGCTGTGTGAGGGTGTGTAGAGTTTACCTTGCTGGTGCGTCATGCATCCATCATATGGAATTCATTCAAGAGCTTGTTTCTCCTTTAGCTTTTGTCAAATCCGGCTGAGGTAAAGAGGGTGAAGCGGTTTGTACTTGACTAGTTGGTAAAAGGGATGTTCGATGACGCTGATCTGATGATGCGACTTCTTGTCATTCCTTGGTTTCTGAAGTTATCTTTTGTGGCCTCTATTTTCGCCCCTCCCAACTCAGATCTCACTGACGACTAGTGTTTTGTTTTTCTATGGAGATTAAAATCACTTTTATATCTGAAGGTGCGCGGGCACTCCGGACACGTGTATGGTCGCTCTCCAGTATGCGTTCGCATGTGAACGGTCAGGTGGTTTTTTACATTGTATCTTTTGCTGCAGACGGAGCACGCATGTGGTTTTTCACCCGTATGTGTTCTGTAATGATCGACAAGTTTTGTCTTTGAGCAGAAGCTTTTGTCACAGTCGGTACAGGCGTAAGGCTTCGCTAGTGGAGGTTTCTCCAAAGGACTTACAGACTCACTCTGCAGACGGCTGCTCTGATTACATTCATTACGTTTCTGTGATGCTTGCGTTTTTTGCAGGCTTAGCAGACTATTGATAAACTCTGAATTCTCCAGATCACTCTTAGGTTCATTATCCTTCCCTGACATCTTCCATTTACCACTTTCTTGATGTGCTCGTAAGTATTCGATGTGGCTTCGAACACTTTCACATTGAGTAACTTTCTCTCCTCTTGTTGCCAAATAACTTCCTGACCAGAGTGTTGTTCTGGAATTTGGATTCTCGAACGATCTCTGGAGCATCCTTGGGAGTTTCTTGTCTACAGGGGCTTCCGTTTTTCTGCACGTCGTGGCCTCATCAACATTCTTTTGATTCTTTATTCTTCTATCACCTATTAAATTTAAAAGGGTGTTATTTCTAAAAAAAAACAAAAAAAAACAAACAACAATTTACACATTTCTAGAATGTGGATCTTCTGAGAGATTCACAACTGGTTTACCTGCAACATTTTTTTCACAGCATTTTACCAGTTTTGATCAATTCCTTACTTTGTGAATATGGAAATAACATGCACGGGCAGTAAAAGCTACACATTTCTTAAAACTGGAAAACAATTTGAAGTTAGGTTGAGGTCAGAGGTCCACAGGCCACAACCAGAGTCTGCAATCGAAGCTGGCGTTTTACTCATTTGTGTCGTTTAATGAGCTTTCTTCTTTGGTTTTAGAGAAAAATACAAAATATTTTATCAGTGTACGCAATAAATATGCTTTAGAAAATAAACAGAATATAGGTTTGGACATAGGCCACTTGCTGATACATTAGTATGTACATGTTGTTTACTGGTGAGACCCCCGTACCACTGGTTTTCAACCCATTTCGCCTGACAAACAGGATGTACATATGTCATGCAGGAGAACAAGCAACACTGTTGTTCTTGCAAAATATGTTAAGAGTTGGGGCATGGGTCAAGCACAGTCTGCCTTGACCTGCTCTGATTTTACTAGATCCCTACGAGGGCTCATTGTGCCTTCTTACAGGCTCGCATAATACAGAAAAAAAGAGGCGTGGAAGGTAGCTGGTGCAGCGGCGGGAGGAGTGAGAAAATGTTTAATGGTGAGTGACAGCCCGGGTCCTCAACCTATCTATTAGAAACGAGCACAGAGCTGTTGGAGTAGTAAAGGGCGCTTTAATACTCTACAGGACAAAGGAAGACAAAAGTCTACGCCCTTCAAATCTGTGCACTGAAAAACTTTACACAACCAATTGCTACATATCTATGCGCTTAAAAACTATGTTCCACAAATCCACGAACCGCAAATGTAAGCACCACAGATCTATGCACCGCATCTATGCTCTGCAGATACATGCATAGCAGATATACACACCACAGATCAATACAGCACGTCTATGCACTGCACTGCATATCTATGCACAGCAGGTTTATGCACATTAGATCTATACACTGCAGATCTATGCACTGTATATCTATACACCGCAGATCTACACACCGCAGATCTATCCACTGCACTACAGATCTATGCACCACAGTTCTATGCACTGCACCACATATCTATACACCACATATCTATGCACCACAGAACTATGCACTCCACGTCTATGCACTGCAGATCTAGGCACAGTAGAGCTATGCACCGCAGTACCCCGCAGATCTGTACCCTGCACATCTATGCACCGCATCCATGCTCCACAGATGCATGCACCACAGATCTATACCCCGAAGATCTATGCAGCACCTCTATGCTTCGCATATTCATGCACTGCAGATCTATAAACCACAGATCTATGCACCGCATATTTATGCACCACAGATCTATACACTGCAGATCTATGCTCCGCGGATCTATGTTCAGCAGTTGTATGCTCAGCAGATGTATGCTCAGCAGATCGATGCACAACAGATCTATACACTGCATCACACAACAATGCTCTGCAGATAAATGCACTGCATAGCTATACAACACAGATCTATGCACTGTAGATCATACACCACAGATCTATGCTCAACAGATCTATACACTGCACCGCAGAGCTATACACTACAGATCTATACACTGCACCAGAGATCTATGGTCTGCAGATCACTGCACTGCATAGCTATACACCACAGATCTATGCACCACAGATCTATGTACTTCACCACAGATCTATACACTACAGATCTATACACTGCACCAAAGATCTTTGCACTGCATCCCAGATCTATGCACCGCAGATCCATACACTGCAGATCTATACACCACAGAGCTATGAACTGCACCACAGATCTATGCAGCACATGTCTATGCGCTGCAGGTCTATGCACTGCACCACATATCTATGCAGCAAAAATCTATGCTCTGCAGATCCATGGACTTCACAGCAATCTAGACACTGCAGATCTTTGCACTGCACCGCAGATCTGTGCACCAAAGATCTATAGACAGCAGATCTAGGAACTGTAGATTTATGCACGGCAGAGCTATACACCGCAGATCTATGCTATGCAGATTCATGCACTGCAGATCTATACACTACAGATCTATGCACTGCATATTTATGCACCACAGATCTAATCACTGCAATGTAGATCCATACACTGCACCGCAGATCCTTACACCACAGATCTATGCACTGCAGAGCCATACACGGCAACAAAGATGCATACACCGTAGATTTATGCTCCTCAGTTCTATGCATTGCACCACAGCTCCATGCACTGCAGATCTATACACAACAGATCTATGCACTGCACTGCAGATCTATATACCACAGATCAATGCACTGCACATCTATACACCACAGATCTATGCCCCACAGAGCAATGCACTGCTCAGCTATACAGAACAGATCTATGCACTGCACCACGTATCTATATACCATATATCTATGCACTGCAGATCTATGCTCCGCAGATCCATGCACTTCACCTCATATCTATACACTGCAGTTCTATGTGCCGCAGACCTATACACTGCAGATCTACACACTGCAGATCCATGCACTGCAGATCTATACACTGCACTGCAGATCTAGGCACAGTAGAGCTATACATCGCATATCTATATCCCACACATCTATGCTCCGCATCTATGCTCCACAGATGCATGCACTGCAGATCTATACACCACATATCTATGCACTGTAGATCTATACACCGCAGATCTATGCACCGAAGATCTATGCTCTGCAGAGTAATGCACTGCACAGCTATATACCACAGATCAATGCACCGCAGATCTATGCACTGCACCACATATCTATACACCATATATCTATGTACTGCAGATCTATGCTCCGCACATCCATGCACTTCCTCATATCTATACACTATAGATCTATGCACCACAGATCTAACCGCAGAGCAATGCACTGCTCAGCTATACACCACAGATCTATGCACTGCACCAAAGATCTTTGCACTGCATCCCAGATCTATGCACCGCAGATCCATACACTGCAGATCTATACACCACAGAGCTATGAACTGCACCACAGATCTATGCAGCACATGTCTATGCGCTGCGGGTCTATGCACTGCACCACATATCTATGCACCAAAAATCTATGCTCTGCAGATCCATGGACTTCACAGCATATCTAGACACTGCAGATCTTTGCACTGCACCGCAGATCTGTGCACCAAAGATCTATAGACAGCAGATCTAGGAACTGTAGATTTATGCACGGCAGAGCTATACACCGCAGAACTATGCTATGCAGATTCATGCACTGCAGATCTATACACCACAGATCTATGCACTGCATATTTATGCACCACAGATCTAATCACTGCAATGTAGATCCATACACTGCACCGCAGATCCTTACACCACAGATCTATGCACTGCAGAGCCATACACGGCAACAAAGATGCATACACCGTAGATTTATGCTCCTCAGTTCTATGCATTGCACCACAGCTCCATGCACTGCAGATCTATACACAACAGATCTATGCACTGCACTGCAGATCTATATACCACAGATCAATGCACTGCCCATCTATACACCACAGATCTATGCCCCACAGAGCAATGCACTGCTCAGCTATACAGAACAGATCTATGCACTGCACCACGTATCTATATACCATATATCTATGCACTGCAGATCTATGCTCCGCAGATCCATGCACTTCACCTCATATCTATACACTGCAGTTCTATGCGCCGCAGACCTATACACTGCAGATCCATGCACTGCAGATCTATACATTGCACTGCAGATCTAGGCACAGTAGAGCTATACATCGCATATCTATATCCCACACATCTATGCTCCGCATCTATGCTCCACAGATGCATGCACTGCAGATCTATACACCACATATCTATGCACTGTAGATCTATGCATTGGAGATCTATACACCGCAGATCTATGCACCGAAGATCTATGCTCTGCAGAGTAATGCACTGCACAGCTATATACCACAGATCAATGCACCGCAGATCTATGCACTGCACCACATATCTATACACCATATATCTATGTACTGCAGATCTATGCTCCGCACATCCATGCACTTCCTCATATCTATACACTATAGATCTATGCACCACAGATCTAACCGCAGAGCAATGCACTGCTCAGCTATACACCACAGATCTATGCACTGCACCACATATCTATGCACTGCAGATCTATGCTCCGCAGATCCATGCACTTCACTTCATATCTATACACTGCAGTTCTATGCGCCGCAGATCCATGCACTGCAGATCTATACACTGCACTGCAGATCTAGGCACAGTAGAGCTATACAACGCAGATCTATATCCCACACATCTATGCTCCGCAGATCTATGCACCACAGATCTATGCACTGTAGCTCTATACACGAGGATCTATACACCGCAGATCTATACCCCACAAATCTATGCACATCGATGCTTTGCAGATTCATGCATACCAGATCTATACACCACAGATCTATGCACCACATATTTATGCACCACATATCTATTTACTGCACCACAGATCTATGCACCACAGAGCTATACACTGCACCACAGATCCATATACTGTAGATCTATGCACCGCAGATCTATGCACAGCACCGCAGCTCCATGCATTGCAGATCTATGCACTGCACCGCAAATCCATGCACTGCAGATCTATGCACCACAGATTAATGTACTGCAAATACATACACCATAGATCGATGCCCCACAGTTATACACTGCACCACAGATCTATGCTCCGCAGATCAATGCACCGCATATCTATACACTGCACCACAGATCTATACACCACAGATCTATACACTGCAGATCTATACACTATACAGCGGATGTATACACAACAGATCTATGCACTGCAGATCTATGCTCTGCAGTTCAATGCACTGCATAGCTATACACCACAGATGTATGCACCACAGATCTATGCACTGCAGATCGTACACCACAGATCTATGCACCGCAGATCTATACACTATACAGCGGATTTATACACAATAGATCTATGCTCTGCAGTTCAATGCACTGCATAGCTATATACCACAGATCTATGTACTGCAGATCACACACCACAGATCTATACAATACATATCTATATACTGCTCCACAGATCTATGCTCTGTAGATCAATGCACTGCATAGCTATACACCACAGATCTATGCACCCCAAATCTATACACTGCACCACAGATCTATTCACCACAGATCCTTGCACTGCAGATCTATACACTGCACCGCAGATCTATACACCGCAGATCTATATGCTACACAGCAGATCGATGCACCATAGATCTATGCTCCGCAGATCTATACACTGCAGATTTATGAACTGCACCACAGATCTATGCAGCACATGTCTATGCGCCGCAGGTCTATGCCCTGCACCACATATCTATACACCACATATCTATACATCGAAGATCTATGCTCCGAAGATCCATGCACTTCACAGCATATCTATGCACTGCAGATCTATGCACCGCAGGTCTAGGAACTGTAGATCTAAGCATTGTAGATCTATATACCGAGGGTCTATACACTGCAGATCTATATCCCAAAGATCTATGCACCACATCTATGCTCCGCATCTATGCTTCACAGATTCATGCACACCAGATCTATACACCACAGATCTATGCACTGCATATTTATGCACCACTGATCTATTTACTGCAATGCAGATCTATGCACTGCAGATCTATACACTGCACAGCAGATCCCTACACCACACATCTATGCACCACAGAGCTATACACTGCACCGCAGGATCCATACACCGTAGATCTATGCATTGCAGATCTATGCTCAGCAGATCTATGCACCACAGATCTATGCACTGCACCGCAGCACCATGCACTGCAGATCTATACACAACAGATCTATGCACTGCAGAGTTATACACTGCACCGCAGATCCATGCACTGCAGATCAATACACCACAGATCAATACACTGCAAATCTATACATCACAGATCTATGCCCCACAGATCTATACACTGCACCACAGATCTATGCTCCGCAGATCAATGCACTGCATAACTATACACAACAGATCTATGCACCGCAGATCTATACACTGCAGATCTATACACTGCACCACAGATCTATACATCGCAGATCTATACACTATACAGCAGATTTAAACACAACAGATCTATGCACTGCAGATCTGTACCCCAAAGATCTATGCAGCATGTCTATGCGCCACAGGTCTATGCACTGCACCACATATCTATACACCACATAACTGAGCACAGAAGATCTATGCACTGCAGATCTATGCTCTGCAGATCCACGCACTTCACAGCATATCTATAAACTGCAGTTATATGCACCGCAGACCTGTGCACCGCTGATCTATGCACCGCAGATCTAGGCAGAGTAGAGCTATGCACCACAGAACTATACATCGCAGATCTGTACCCCGCACATCTAAGCTCCACAGATCTATGCACTGCAGAGCTATACACTACAGATCTATGCACTGTATCTATGCATTGGAGATCTATACACCGAGCACCTATACACCACAGATCCATACCCCGCAGATCAATACCATGCAGATCTATGCATATCTATGCTTTGCAGATTCACACACACCAGATCTATAGGCCACATAGTTATGACCACAGATCTAATTAATTCAAAGCAGATCTATGCACTGCAGATATATACACTACACAGCAGCTCCTTACACCACAGATCTATGCACCACAGATCTATGGACTGCATCGCTGCTCCATGCACTACAGCTCTATACACCACAGATCTATGCACTGCAGTTATACACTGCACCGCAGATCCATGCACTGCAGACCTATACAGCACAGATCTAGGCACTGCACTGCATAGCTATACACCACAGATCTATGCACCGCATATCTATACACAGCACCACAGATCTATACACCGCATTGCAGATTTATACACTGCACCATACATCTATACACCACAGATCTATACACTACACAGCAGATTTATACACCACAGATCTATACACCACAGATCTATGCAGCACATGTCTATGTGCCCCAGGTCTATGCACTGCATCACATATCTATACACCAAAGATCTATGCACTGCAGATCTATGGTCTGCTGATCCATATATTTCACAGCATATCTATACACAGTAGATCTATACATAGTAGATCTATACACAGTAGATCTATGCACCGCAGTGCTATACACAGCAGGCTATACACCGCACAACTATGCTCCGCATCTAAGCTTCGCAGATTCATGCACTGCCGATCTATACACCGCAGATCTATACACTGTAGATCTATACACCGCAGATCTATACACTGTAGATCTATGCACCGCAGAGCTATACACCGCAGAACTACGCTCCACATCTATGCTTCACAGATTCATGCACTGCCGATCTATACACCGCAGATCTATACACCACAGATCTATGCTCCGCAGATCTATGCACCACAGATCTATGCACCACAGATCAATTCACTACAACACAGATCTATGCACATCTATGCACAGCACCGCAGATCCCTACACCACAGACCTATGCACCGCAGAGCTATACACCACATATCTATGCACCGCAGATCTGTGCACCGCAGATCTGGGTACCGCAGATCTGGGCACCGCAGATCTGGGCACCGCAGATCTAAGCACTGCAGATCTACGCACCGCAGATCTTTGGAGCACATCTATGCATGGCAGACATGTATACATATAGACCACAAGTCTATTCACCACAGGTCTATGCACCACAGATCTATGCACATCTATGCATCACATCTCTATGCACCACATAATTATGCACCACAGATCTATGGTCGGCAGATATATCTTCTGCAGATCTATGCTCCGCATATCCCTCAAAACAAAAGAAGCGGCAACAACATTAAGTAAGTTGTTTTAAGCTCTAAGAAATACAATTGTCATCTTCTCAAATTCTTTACTGCATTCATCACTTGCCTACATACCAAAGACCTCAATGATTGTTGGAGTTATCTTTTGGACTCTATGGGCCTAGTAATCCATTGTAGATGAAGGACCGTAACGGCAAGAGCTACAGAATTTGAATTGAGAATCCAAGTGCGAGTCTTGGCGTCAGCTCAACATCCTGTGATTCTGGGTAAATCACATAATCTGCCCTTGCCTAAAAAGAAACCATAGAATGCACCTTGTGTAATATAAGTGGTGCTCATGTAAAGTGCTCCAATACAGCTGGTTCGAGTTTGCTCTATATACAAATCCCAAACAATCAAGACGAGTGATATCAAGTTAAAAGGATACGTTAATAAATGCTTTGCTTATAACAGCTTGTGCTCAGTACCATCTCTCATTCACAAACCGGACAGTATTGCATACTTGGGAGAAACATCCTATACTGCGCCTGCCGCTGATGATGATAATTCTGTGGCGTAAGACTTGCCCTGCATTCTAGTACCAGAATTTTACCAATCATGCCGCCCACATCTTAGGTATCCTCCATAGGTCGAATAATGCTGACTCATGCATTCTGGAGGCTATTCTAGAATTATGGGGGTTACCCTTGGCAAAATGTTGGCATAAGGGAGGGCAACCATGCTATATGGGGGATGGGAAGAACCCATGTGGAAATGCTGGTCCTGACATATTTGAGGCATTTTTTGACACCTTGAGCACCCATGACACAAGATTGGCATGAATGTCAAAGTCCTGGTACTGGAGTATTGTATGTAATTCACTGCTTAAACAGGGTACCCATCACTGGAGGTCATTCTTAGCAGATAGGAGAGTCCTCCTAGCACACTTTGAAAAATATAAATGCACCATTTGAACCCAGACTTTCCAAATGTTCTTTGTGGGAAAGCCCCCGACTCTGCACAAACAAGTCAGGTGTGCATGCTACGCCCACTCACTAAAATTTAGGTCAAATCTTATGCCCATCACTTCAGAAGATCATCAGCTGGACTTTAAGTGGCTTTGGATTAGTCCTGAGCTGTTGTCCTGCTTGCTTCCTTCTCTATTCGAGGAGCTAATGAAGCGGCTGCTTTCAATGCTGCCACACCTGAATTAAGAAAAATGAATGCAGCTTCTTGGCTTAAGTGGGCGACGTTCTGCAAAACACGGACAATGCCTCATTCTGACCCTAAATCTGATGACGAGATATTTCAAAGTTTCAGGTTTCAAACTCAACAAAAACAAAATGCAGCCCCTTCCCTTCTTTATTCACTGGGCATCAGCTACACCCAGGTCTCCTCTTCACACAAGACATTGATTCTAGGATTATACTGATATACCAAAAAACTCCAGAAATTAAACATAAAACAATAGTTTTAATTGTGGAGTAGAACTGACTTAGTAAAGAAGGTAGCTCCCTAGTGTCTCTCCTTTATCACCACTTACCTGCTGACTTTCCACCATTCTCTCTTTCCTTATAGCTGTAGGCCCCTAACAAAGTTGTGGATTGATGAAAAAGTGAGGATGACTTGGAAAAGACCCTACAAAGAGTGAAGAGAGAAGAGACTACAACTTACCAGACTTCAAGAAACATCTTAGGAACTCCTAACGCGAGTACCACTGTGGTGTGAGTGAAGAGAGCTCCACTCATGTATCTCCTACATTTTTAAAGACTAAAAAAGAAATCAATGTCTCTTGATCTTAAAAATATAAACCAAGTTACTCTTGGGCAGAAAAGTTAAGATTAAAATGAAAGATTTAGTCTCTCTATTACTAAAGGTGCTGCTATAAAAGAAATCAATAACCCACTCAGTGCTAATTGGTGCGGAATAACAAATATCCTTACTGACTTTTAGAGTTGATCAAATCCTAAACTCTTAGCCACCAAAATCATCTGTGTATATTAGATGTTTACCTGGTACTGCTCTAGAAGGCGTGTCGGGGAGTGTGTATATATGTTGCAAAGAATATACTCAAGGTAGGGTTCTTGGAGAATGCCACACACGGATGACTCAGGTGAACAAGTTACCTTCGTAACGCTTTTACTGGTAGAGACTCTATCTTATTACAGATTTTCACCTTGCGAACAGTCCCAAGGATTCAGACTGGATCCGAAAACATTTTCAGCAGTATACCTGTGTGCCAGTAGATGTTGCAGCGCGGGTCTACACGGACACCGGTTGGCTCCAGAAGTGACATGCGGTCCTATAAAGGCACCACTCCTGCGTGCAGATATCAGTTGCATTCAAGGCTGTCCGCACCCCAGACACAGAGCCCCAACAGCAAATTGGCTTTGACCTGTGATCAGGTTTCTAGACTTGGGATCGTATTAATGGGTACAGCCCGTTCATAGAACGGGGAGGATGGGAGGGTCGGTGAGGCATCTGTGGTTATATAGAGTCACTGCCGGAAAGAGCACAACCAATGGTAAGTGACCCGTTAGTGTGATGAAGACTTCTAACGGCGGCTTTCTTACCTTTTGGGCGGATACCAGAGCATTACCTTGTAGGATTTCCAATACACAGTGGTGTCCGTGCGCAGGCAGATGGTGCCCCCAAGCGATCCGCCGGATCCAGTCGGAAGCTTTGGTAATATTCTGAAGGTGAGGAAAGTGCGGGCTGGTCTCTATTAGAACGATCTGACTTACTGGCTGCGCCAGTGATGAATGCATGGGCCTGCCCGAGCGCACATCCAGGGGGGCGCGTCTAATGTTCAAACCTTTCCAGAAGCATGGGGTAGACGACTGCTGACATGTTAGCAATGCTGATACACGTTTCAAAAACTCCTGATATTTTATATGATTCAGCTCCTCGATTCATCACCAACAGTGCGTCCCTGAGATGCACTCGCGTCTGTATGTATTGTGTGTGCGTCTGTTTTATCACCACTACAGGGACCAGGTTAACATGGGGATTTAGTCAAAAACTATTCTGTGAAAGCCCTCCTCTATGCGCTTCTGTAGCTATTCCCTATTAAAAGACTGCTTTTTTCCAATGCTTCAGTGCAAGAATGTTCACTTTATTTTAATTTTATAACTTTCTTGGTGATGCATGTGGACTTGGAGTTAGAATATCAAACGAACCCTTAATGGCCGTCACATGTCGTGGTGTAAACGGGTCAGTGGAGGGCTGGGGCATCAGTACGTGGGCATTTTTTGTGTGTCTGTGTGTGTGAGAGAGAAGAACAGGTGAAGAGGAGTCATTAACTGTCTCTTTCACTGGATGCACTGTGTAATAAAGTTGGTGGAAGAATTATCTGCGATGCTGCAACGTCAACACAGTGTGTTAGTACTCAGGAACAAGATTAAACTACGGAGAGCAAATAATGATGAATAAACACACTACAACCAAAGCCTTGAAAATCTTTAAAATTTTAATAATAGTATAAATAATTTAGTTACAACAAAAACGAGATAAGCACATCTAAATTCCCTGCCAAAGTTATGCGCTATTTTTTGTTTGAGTTTATCTTCAAGCGCCTTGTGTAGCGTTTGCAGCAGCGATGCATTGAGAACCGAAAGGTATTGCTGCACCGCCAGGATGCAGGCTTCAGTATCCCCTGAGATGCACAGCGTCACAAGACGCACCATGAATGTGGCGGAGAAAAAAGAAACGGAGGAAAGAATGCTCCTTTTAAACTATACATACATTGAGTGTTTCACTGATATTCTAAAAAGGATGGACCAGTGGGTGCCAAAATGTAGAAAGGGGGTGATTTGTTCAATAATAGTCAGACATTTTGGATTTAATTAAAAGTCAGCATTTTTCTTCACAATACAAATGTCTGCCTACAAAGAAGAGGTAGCTGATATTAGTCATTTCAATATTTGGATTTTGAGAGGCATTTTTCAGCATGGATAATGGAAATATTAGCATAAGCCAATTAGACGGAGCTATTTGCTATAAATGTCTGTGCTGCACATAAACATCCATCAGTTCACACCCACAGTTGTCATTTTCATGCATTTATGCGATAGCTCTTTATGAGGTCCGCTGTTTGCATGGCGTCGCACGTTTTCTTTTCTGCGCGCACAGACTCGTCAATTGTTTTGTTATTCTTAAAGCTGTATGTTAACTACTATTAGGGGTCAGAGTTCAGGCCAAAAACCATTTGAGATGTGTGTCCAAGATCTGTAGCAGGAATGGACTCTGGTGCTGGCCTTAAACGTGACATCATGCCTATGAGCCACATCATGCCTACGTCTGTTCTCAGGAACTGACTTATGGTGTATCATGGCTTCAGACAACGAAAGGTGGAGACACCTCATGTTTTCTTTATGCACCTGACCCAGTTAAACAATTCTTCCAAAGGAGGGGGCTAACTCAGGAAGCCTGTTTGCCAATTTTTTTGTAACTTAAATATTCTGTTTAGGGCATTTATAGCGGTTATATGGCCAAGGTTTTGAGAAAGGCAATGCTTTTCTTGTGGGTGCGCTGTTTAATGACACATTTACGTCTAGTGATTCATGGAGTATGGAAAGTTATCAGAATCATGCTTGGTTTTGTTTCCTGCTTCCATTTTTACAGCTTTCACTAATGTAACAGCCTTTGTTCCTCTCATGGATTCGAACAGGTGTAGCTGCGATACATAAGGTGATATTTCTGGTTCTAATGGGCTAGTTTGGGGGTAACTCCGCTCTGATTATGCGATTGCATGTCCATCCTGTTTGTCTCCTCCTGTCGTCGATTACCAACGGAGAGTCCATGTTTTTTTCTTCGATGGGAATTAAAATGACTTTTATATATGAAGGTTTGCTGACACACCGGGCATGTGTGTGGTCTCTCTCCGGTATGTATTCGTATATGTTCTTTCAGATGATGGCTTCTGCTGTAGGTTTTGTCACAGAAGGAACATACATGTGGTCTTTCGCCAGTATGCGTTCTATAATGATAGAGAAGTTGTGTCTTGTTAAAGAAACTTTTCTCACAGTTCAAACAGGGAAAGGCCCTCACTCGCTGGCGTTTTGGTGCGCGCTTACTCTGGGGATTATACTCGGGAGGGTTGTGTGATACTTCTTTTTTTGTCAGGCACAGCACACCATTGAGGACCTGTGAATTCCACTCATCACACTCACTTCCATTTTCTTTTGGTGACATCTGCTCTTTCGCAAATTCTTGATGTTCTCCGATATACTCTGTGTGGCTTGTATCGCTTTCAAATTGTGAACTTTGGTATTCTCTAACTTCAAGGCAATTGTCTAACCATGGTGGGCTTCCAGAGCCCTCGTAGGAGTCCCGAAACATATTGAAGCGCGTCCTCATTAAAAGAGCTTTTTCGCTTGCTTCTGTTGTGCAGGCCAAGGACTCGCCAGCTTCCTTTAGACGGTCCATGCGTTCATCACCTATTGGGTTTGAAAGTTTGTTATTTCTGTTTAGCAGCAAGACATTTTTAAATTTCTAGAATATCGATCTTCTGAGCTTTTCAAATCTGGAAAGTGAAAACCTGTTTTTCCCCGGTAGTTAATCATTTTTGGTCAATTTATATTTTGTTGACATTTTGCACATGATTGCATTTAGTAAAAAAGTAGAAAGCCACCCAAGAACATAGCAAGCTATACATTTCTAGAAACAAGATAGGATTCTATATGTAGGTGTGGGTACAGTTCTTTGTTTACCAATTATTTACAGAGTCTGCAACTGAAACACGCATCTCGCTTATTTTTCAATATATGATGAACAGCCTTTACTTGGTTTGGCAAAGAAAATGAATATGCCCTAGGAAAAGAATATATTTAAACATATTTCTATGAACGTTGACATAGGCCACTTGTAAACCGATTGAAAGCGACATGTTGCTTACTTGAGCCACACATTTTCTGGAAACACAGCCTCCCTCCCAGACACCCAGAGTAGATCTGAACCAGCTGTAGAAAAACAAGTGGTATTTTTGTTCAGCATAAAATAGGTTAACGTTGGAAGTCCGATATAAGCTCAGTTCACCACACCATAGCTTTCGTCTCCTGGATGCATCTCAAAAACTCAGAGTACAGAAAAGAGATATGAAGGATGGTGAACTGCTACTCGCCATCTCCTGGGTCTCTTTTCTGCACTTTCTGAGTCCTCTGTCCACGGATTTACAGATGAGAGGAATAGACAGATCTGTTAAAGTTGCTAACGATAGCTATTTTAAACCACAGATCAATGCGCCACACACATGTATGAGCCACGCAGGTCTATGCACTAGAAACCAAGTCACACCAAACCTGCGTGCCACAAAGTCAAAAGAAATGGCAATACAATATTTGGATCTTAGAAGCAGTAGTAAGTAGTCGGGAATAAGAAGAACGATCGAGCGTGTACACTTGGATCTTTTGAATTCCGACCTACATATAAGATCAAAAGAGGTTAGGTATGGTAAATAAGGAAGAGGGGACAGGGAGACTACCATGAGATCCCCATGATCCTCACTTCAGGGTCGGAGGCGGGGCATCATGGGATAGCAGTGGAACTGCTACATAAGACTCACACAGGCACCTGGAAGGTGTCTGGCACCACATTGCAGGAGTTACTGCTCCTTCACTAAGGATTACTTTGGTTCTTAACTTGTGTCCCTGCACTTTATCAATTTTCCCCTCATCAGTTTCCTGTATCTCCTGAAGCTCATTCTTTCTGAGGTTTCCTTTCCTACCCCTCCTCTGTATTATCCTTGTGGATTCTCCACTTTGGCAATACTCGTCTTCTCTCCTCTGTGCCTTTGGCTCCGAGTCTGAATTCTCTTAGGACTGGGGCTCGTCGTGGTATTTCTAGGCTCAGTGAGAGGTAAGAAGATAATGCGCTGTTTCTTACATGAAATAGTGCTTTACTCACAAGAGTCTAATAGTCATTGTTTGTCTCCGTGCACTAGCAGCATTACAGAGTGGCGGTCAGGGACAATCCAGGGCTGCTGCTGGTGCCAGCCTGAAGCAGTGTCTCCGGTGTGTAATCTCTTCCCCGGGTTCCTTTCTGACATTAATCTTACTTTAGATGAAACAGGAGGACGATTGGAACTTCTGGCTCTATTCTTTGGGGAGTCCATGTGAGCCACAGAGCTGCCATACCATTGTTGAAATGGCAACTTTATGGCTACCTTTGGAGATATAACACCTTATGAGAAACAAAAATTAAATAAATGGCAAATGAAAGAGTCCAAAGTAATGAAAACAAATGGAATCTATCATGTAGATAGGTCAAATAAAAGGCCTTTCTCTAGAAAGGGGGTGGAGAAAAATACTCAGACTAATAATACTAAAAATTTTAATAATAATAATAAGTCATCTAAAGCTCTAACTCCCCTACTAAGCAAGTAAGGTGGAGTGAAAACAAAAGAGGGACAGTGAGAGAGAGGGAAAAAAAGAAATAAAATATATAGCAAGTGAGAAGAGAGAGGGCACGCAAAAGGGTGAGAAATATACAGATAGCAAATGAGAAGAGAGAGAGAGAAAAAGAGACAGAGAGAGTAAGAGAGGCTAGAGAGTGGAGTATGGGAGAGACAGAAAGATAGGCAGAGGGATAGAGAAAGGATAGAGCGCAAAAGAGAAAGGGACGAAGAGAGGGGTGAGGGAGTAAGATGGGGAGAGAGAGAAGGGGAGCAATAAAAAGTTAGCAAGCGAGGAGAGAGGGGAGGGTGAGAGAGAGGAGAAAGAGACAAAGAGGGGTGAGGGGGATTGAGAGTGAGCGAGAGGGTGATCGGGGGAGACAGAGAGGGGGTGAGAGAGAGTGAAAGAGAAAAAAATAAAAAGCTAGCATATGAGAAGAGCGAGAGAGGGAGGCAGAGAGAGAGAAAGGGACAAAATGAGAGCGAAACATAGAAAGTGAAAATGAGACGGAGAGGGAGAGGGACAGAAAAAGAGGTAAAAGGAAGAGTGCCATGAAAAAAGTGATAGCTGGACCTAGGCCTCAAAGGTGAGAGAGAGAGGACACTTCCTAAATTCAACTGAAAAAGAAAATGGACAGGCATGGAGGACATGTTCTATTCTTTAGTAAAGCATTAGGCGGCCTAAAACAGCCTAGAATCTGTTACCTGCATCACCAATGCCCTTAACGTGGTCGCGACAAAACTCATTTACAAACCTAAATGAACTCGTCCATCGACTTCAGGGTTCTCAGACTCTCTTGGAGACGGGAGACAACTATGTAAAAAAGTACAATGTAAATGGAAGCTCACGTACAGGGATTAGGATACAAACAATCACAGAGATGCTCTTCACAGGTACAAATCTCAGGTGATATCCGGAAAAGCGGACTGTTTCAGCTAATCTATTTTCTATTCAGAAAATCCTGCTTGAGAGCTTTTTTCCATTGTGAATGAGCGAGGTAATCCTGAAGCAGGGAAAAGTACAGCCCCTGTCTCACAAACTCTCTACTCCGAAGTCGCTATCTTTTTCAAGGGGAAAAATACTGAAAAAAAGCTATGCTTCTTTTCCCCAAACAAAGAGAATGATCAGGATGTAAATGTAACACTGACAATCCACCTCGAACAATAAGGTGATGGTCAGGGAATTCTCTCCCATAACTAGATCTCAAGGAGAGAAGTTTCTTACAGAAAGAAAATCAGGCTCCCCTCTATATTCTTGTCCACCAGCTATTCTCAAGTTAGCACAGAAAATGTAACACCACTTCCCATCAGCATTTGTAATACATCTCTTACATCTGGGATTGTACCTCTTAATTAGAAGAAGGTGATAAATCCAGTATTTGTAAAGCGCAAACAATTACCCAAAGTCGTCAAGGCGCCGGGGGCCATCTGGAAGATTAATCGAGCTATTGCCCAGAGGCACATGGTGCTGGGCTGACCTGCCGCCGGGATCAAACTGTGAGCCCCCTTGTTGCGGCATCAGTCGCTCTGGCCGCTGCAACACACCTTTTCCCTCATCATTAGACAACTGCTAAAAAAAACAATACAGATGAGTCCCTTCTTTCAAACTACCGTCCCATTTCGGTACTTCACTACCAGCTAAGATGCTGGATAAAGGGCCAATATGCAAATCTCCAAATATTTGGAAGACAATCTCTTCCTTGACTCTAGACAGTCTGAATGTAGACCTCCATTCAAGCACTGAGTCCGCATTAGAGGCAGTTACCAATGAGCTGAGAGATTCTAGACCAGTGTGCAGCTGCACCATAGTCCTGCTGGATCTTAATGCATCTTTTGACACTGTTTCCTATGCCACACTGTTTCTTTAAAAAAAAGAAAAGAGTCCAATGTGTAGCATGCCCCCCCTTATGAATTACCCCCCCTTTTCGATCAGTTGTGCGGAGCCACAGGGATCATCACTCAGCCGTATCCTGTGCAACATACACATGGTTCTATTTGCCAATATAGTAAGAGCTCATGGGTTTAGTTTGATATTATATGTGGACCACACCCAAACAGTGGTGTTCTTATCCCAAAAAGAAATATTTCACTGCCTGCATGGCTGACATAGCCAACTGGATGCAGCAAAACTGCTTGAAATGTAACAGTGATAAGATGAGGGTTCTGTTGCTCAGTAAGCAAACACCGTCGTGGACGACTTTATGGTGGCCAAAACAGCTCGGGGAAACACCTCCTCCAGTAACATCTGCGAGAAGCTTAGGGATCTTTTCGGACAATAAACTGTCTTTTTTCCTAATTAGTAAGAAAGTTGCATGCACCCGATTTTTATTCCTATACATGCTATGAAAAATATTTTCGTAGCTCACTGCTACATCCAGGAGGATCGTAGTCCAAGCTGCGATTACCTCCAGATTGGAGAACGGTAATGCCCTCCATTTTGGGTCTCCCTCAATGTCTTTTGCAGCGGCTTCAGATCATTCAAAGTGGGGCATCAAGAATGACTTTAGGTTCGACTAAGTTCACATCAGTATCCACTCACTTGGTGAAACTTTGCGCTGGCTCCCAGTGAAAGAAAGAATTTGGTGCTAAATCCAGTGCTTTACTCATAAAGTCCATTACAATTCAGGACCTGGCTATCTAAGCTGCAAAGTTCACAAAAATAGCCTCCTTAGATAAAATGCACCAGACAGGATTACAGGTCGTTCTTTTTCATGGTACACACTCTCTGGAATGCACCTCTGGCAGTCAGAGGAAATAATGATCATAACTCCTTCCGGAAACAGCTTAAGACGACACTTTCTAAGCAAATCATCTTTTTTCCGATAGACACATTTTTGGTAATTGCACAATAAACTGAGTTGGAAATATCGAAATACCAAAATATTGAGTTAAGAATATTGTTAATGTGACACAGAATATCGATGTCACGAATATAGATTGTTAGGTACATAATATTGTTTTAAATAACAATTTTATTTATCATTTACTTAAATACAGTTATAAAAATATGTGTTTTGATTAAGTTAATATGTGTCAATTAAAATATGAATTTAAGTTGTTAGTATTGTCAGTTTAATTGTCCATTTTTAAGGTAAAGTTTAAAATGTAAAATAAAAAAAAACTTAAATTAGTAACTTATAATGTAGTAGCGAGTGTTGGGTTTGTAGGGGAATGCAGTGAGAAGCTCATAAAATTATAGTTAATTTTGTTATTTTGCATGGTGCAATAAATATTTTATTGGTTAATACTTGTTATTGTTTAATAGTTATGTATTTAAGCAACATTTTGTTTAATGTATATTTACAATTTAACATTTTTGGTGAATATTTTTTAGTAGTGTGTTGCTGGGTTTGTAGGGTTAGGGTGGGAAGTCAATTACATTAAAAAAATATATTTATGAATGTTAATACATTTTTATTAGTTATGTAGTTTAGTAATTATGAAAAAAAACTTATTTTTTTAAATAAATTTACAGTATATTCATAAGTTAAGATTTTTATTAGAAATTAATATTTTGGTAGTGGATTGTTTGTTTTGTAGAGAAGTTAAGTAATTGATTAAAACTAGTTTACATTGTGTTATATTTAACTATAATAATATTTTTTATATTTACCTTATAGTGTATTTTTTAATAAAAACGATATCCTTACCTTATTTTGGAGTATATTCCCTTCCACAACTTCCACAATATTCTTGACTCTATATTTTTATCATTCCTGTTATAAAGTATAGGAAGACTGTATTAAGGTTAAAGATATTTTTAAAAAAAATGATATTAATATGTTTCTATATTTGTGGTCTCGATACGTTGTCATACAATCAAATTTTCCTTACTGATAGGTCTTAGCGACAAACACCCTTGGGTAGCTGTGCACTTTAAAAGTCTCATTTCAATTCATTGATTTCATTGAAAAGTCTTCGATGACAATGGCCTAGGGTCCGCCATGTGCATGGCGGACCAGAGTCAGTCTCTCAAGGTCATTTCAAAGAGGGGTCAAAGTCTCGGAAAGCAGAGCTGGTGTGGCTACCTTCAGAAGGATTAGCAGATCTCTTTGTAGATGTGATCTGCCACACACCACAGCGTACCCACCTGCTTACATCACCGGAGTATCCTTGGCAACTGCTTCATGAGCCTCGGTGGGAAGATGGGGAGGAAATGAAATTCACGGAGACAAAGAGGGCTATCCTCCATTACCTCCTTGAAAGCATCAAGTGAACTAACCCCAGAAGAATAACAGGGAAGAGTTATTAAATTGTCACAGAGTTCACAACCTAACACTGCTGGAAAGTGAATGAAAAAATAACTAGTTGAGAGGAATATTGTAATCCTGTGGCTGAATCTATTTTTAATTATAAACTTAGTTGTATACAGAACTATATAAATTGTGCTGTGAAGAAGAGGCCACTTTGTGTTATAAGTCGCAAAACATGTTTTGGCAACATTTTGTGTTCCTTGATTTCCAATTTATATTTACAAGTTGATTTGAGTATTCAATCAAGCACTGAAAATAAAAGCGTTCAAAATGACAACAAGGATCTCAACTTGTCACTTTGTTTGTGGGAAAAAAGGTAGGTGATGAGGGACCAACTCTCAAGACAACCTCATCAGCCAGATGATATGAATGAATGAATACGGTAGTTTTAGAGTGCACGATCACTCAAACAAGAGCATCCTGGCATAAACTCAAAACAACCGTTCTGCAATAATGATAACAGGAAAGAAACAAGAAAGGAGAAGAGGAAATACAGAAGGGGACGAGGGAGAGAAAGACTCCTTGAAACTGACTTTGTTCTCAATGAACCGAAGCAGTCCTGGAAGTTGCTCCCAGGCGTTCGATCCTAGGACCATGAATGATTTGACTCCTAGGGATTTAAATCTCAAAGAGAGGGAAGTTGTAGCCAATTCTATGAAGACCAGAACAAGAATTTTGACTAAGACCCTCTTGTCCACAGGAAGCCAATGTAACTCCTGTGGACAAAGAACTATATCTGGGGAGTTTAAGCATCAATATGGCGACTGGCGGCTGAATTTTGAACCATCTAGAGTCTATGAAGCAATTGCTTCGATTCCA
Source organism: Triturus cristatus (assembly GCF_964204655.1). NCBI lineage: Eukaryota > Metazoa > Chordata > Amphibia > Caudata > Salamandridae > Triturus > Triturus cristatus. The sequence continues at coordinate 1,868,394,880 of NC_140590.1, forward strand.
TGCATTCATGCTGTTGCAATAAATCAGCCTCGAAGTTATCAGAGCAAAGGCCACTGTTCTCTTTGCGGCTAGAGGGAGCAAGTCAAAGATTGTTTTTAAATATTTAATCAATGAAAAGGAAATCCCGGCTACTGATAGTACTTGTGGCTGAAAAGACAGTGCATTGGCAAATTTGACTCCCAAATTTTTTGCCACTTCTATTGTAGATGGAGGAGGGGACACAGAATCCGACAATCACATCGTGGGGGAGAGCGAGTTAGACTTTTCGAACAAAAGAATTTCTGTTTTATCAGTGTTACATTTTAAGTGGTTATTTTCCATCCAACGAATAATACTTGTAAAACAATTCTCAAAAATTATGTTTGGACCCAAAGGAATTCTTATACAAAAATAGAATCACTTTTGTGTGGTCAGTATAATAATTGGTTGAAATTCCACAGGAAATCATCTAAGTTTTCGAAGGAGCAAGCCAATGCTAAATAGAGATTGACTAAGTGATGAGCCCTGAGGAATACCAAAGTCTAACGATCTTTCCTCCGATGAGAACTGTCCAATGGGCACTAATTGTTTCCGTTAGTCAAAAAAGATTTAAACCAAGCCCAGGCCTTGCCGGTGATACCAATATCCAGAAGACGCTGAAGTAGTTTAGGACGAGAAATCGTATAAAACGCTGCTGTTAGATCTAATAGGATCAAAACAGCGTTGTTGCCGTTGTCCAGCATCATCTTGATAAGTCTCATAGACTTCTAGGAGGGCAGACTCTGTTGAGTGCCTCGGTCTCTACCCAGATAGACAAGAATTTAAGGCTTTAACATTTTCCAAGTAAATCGTCAGTAAAACATTCATGATCTTCTTGAAGATTTTAACTAGAACAGGAAGCAGCACAATAGGCTGAAAACTGTCCAGAATCTAGAGTGGTTTGATGACTGCCACGTTCCAAGGCCCAGGGACTTCAGCCAGAGAAAGGGAAGTATTTAGAATCTGACTTATGACCTGATTCACAATATGAATGGCCCAATGTGAGAAAGTGCCCTCTTTCTGGCATAGTATGCCCCCACTTTTTGCTAAATTGCTGATGTGCTTTGACTGAGTGTGCCCTGGGCTCCTGCCAATCAGGTGCCCAGGGCCTGTGTTCCTTCCCTAAAACTGCATTGAAGCCTAAACCCAATTGGCATCTCTGGCCATAGGTCAGCCCCTGGTAAATGGTTCCACAGGTACCAAGGGCACTGTGACCAAAGAAGGCCCCTAAGGGCTGCAGCACTTATTGTGCCACCCTTAGGGGCCCTGTCTCCTGACACTCACATCCTGCCTTTGCAGACTAAGTGCCTTGGTGCAGAACAAAGTGAAGAGTCGACATGGCACACATCCCTGTGTGCCATGCCCACAAACCACTGCCCTGGCATACATCAGTCACCCCTCTAGATGGGTGCCCTATGCCAGAGGTAAGGGTACAAGAGCATGAGCGCTGTACCCCTACAGTGCCCAAGTCTATTCCTGGGCACTGTAAGTGCAGTGCTGCCATTAAGAGTATATTCTGCTGGGAGTTTGTCATCACGAACTCCACAGCACCATAATGGCTACACTGAAGACTGGGAAGTTTGGTATCAAACTTCTCAGCACATTAAACCCACACTGATGCCATCTTAGAGATGCCCCCTGAAACTCGACCAACTTCCAGTAACCTGACAGAGTGGCTGCGCAGGCTGCCACCACCAGACATGTTTCTGGATCCCTGGGTCGAGAGCTTGTTGCTCTCGGGGGGTCTGAAACAATGCACATCCTGGGACAAGGTGCCAAGCCTCTTCCCCCAGGATGGGCAGGGTTCACGAAGTAGAAGCTTCAAAGGCCTTTGTGAGCCTCTCCAGACCATTTGCTTCTTTTAGCAACTGGTCCCCACTGGTTCTACCCCCCACTTTGGGAGGGAGAACCGGCGGGAAAAACAAGTGAGGAAGAGATGTGTGCCCACCTCTGCCAACTCCACCCCTAAGGTGGGGGAGGCGAGGTGAAGCACAACCTCGAGTCCCCGTCATCTTGAGGATGGGGGGACCCAGCCAACCAGGGACAGGCTCCTGCCCCCCTCCCACTGGAGAGTGGCAGAATAGGGGGTGTACCCACCCCAGGGAAGGGACCCATTGGTCCCTGCCCTTTACCTACCTATAACGCCCCTAAATTTAGTATTTAGGGGCACCCTGAACCTTCCTTCCTCAGATCCAGCAACAACAAGATAAGAAGAAGGACGAAGAGCAGTGCAGAGAGAACAAGAGGACAACACCCACTGACTTGGCCCCAGCCCTACAGGCCTGTCTCCCCTCGAACCTGCTACTGCGAAATCTCGGCGTGTCCAGCAGCCAGCAACCTCACAAACCCCAGAGGACCTGCCTGCCTTCACCTTCCAGACTGTTTCTCCCGTGAACACCGGACGTGTTTAAACTGCAGCTTCTGGTGCCAGCCAGGTACCGCAAATCCAGCCCACTCTGCACCCGCCGAATCTGGCCCGAGCTCGAGTGGACAAATACCACGAGGAGGTCCCCCGGCGATCATGACCCAAGATCCGGCGACCCCTGACCTGCCTCAAGACTCCTGACAATGCCTGCAGCCTCAATCCAGAGGATCCCCCCCCTACTGCGACCAGAGCGGGTAAGAAAATCTGACGTCCCAAGGCACCCCTGCACCCAACACCCCACAACCTTGTGTGCCCAACCCAGCGGTGCCAAACCAACCCTCTACATCCCTTCTTACCCCTTGGAAGATCCTCGTCCCCGTGCCTGCAGTGTTTCTTTGTCCCAGAGAATCTCCATTGAAATCAACAGGGCACCCGACCTCAAAACAGCACCCTGCACCCGGCCGCCCTAGCGCCGCTGAGGGTGCCCCTTTGGTGCTAACTTGGTCCCCAACTTGCCCTGAGCCTACCCTAGGAGCTTTGCTCCCACAACCCCGTGGCCACCAACCAACCGGAGCCCCCCTATCCTCCTTGGGATAACATTGGTCCTTAACACTCTGCACCCGGACGCCCCAGTGCCGCTGAGGGTGCAACAACAGTGCACCACTGACCCTGGGGGGCCCCCCGCCCGAGTCATTAATTGCATTTTTCTTAAAAAGCCCATTCATTCGAATGTACTATACCTGCTAAGTGTTGCAAACTGCTTACTTAAACTGTAACCAAAATCAGTACGAGTTATACTGCAATTTTGAACTGTGTTCATACAAGTAATTTACTACTGCAAAGTATTTATATGCTTACCTGTACCAGGCCTGCTTGGTTCTAGAAATAAAACAACAGTATATTTTTTTATACAAAAACAATTGGCCTAGAGTTCAGTTCTTGAGTGTGTGAGACCATTTGCTGACTGAGTGTGTACATCAAATGCTTTACACTGTCCTCTGATACTGTCTTACTGCTCGACCAAGCTACCACTTTAGAGAGTAAGGTTATATCTAACTTTAGCCTCTGCCAAACCTCTGGAGACCCTTGGACTCTATACACACTGTACGTCACTTTGGTGCAGGATATATAGAGCCAGTTTATTACACCCGATGCATAATGACAGGGGCATGGGTCCGGGGGGAGCCGGATTTACAGGCAAAGATAGCTTTCTGCAATTGCAGCAAGGCAATCGACTGAAAAATGGATAGGGTAAAGTGGACTTGCGAGGCATTTAATGCCATGTTGAATTGTTAAAATCTTTTCTTCAAAGAAGGTAGACAACCTGTCACACACGGCCAGTGATGGGGCTTCATGCTGTGATAAAGACTTGGAGATTTCAAAACAGGCGAACTAGTAGTTGGAGGGAGATATTCGGTAAGCCTCCGGACCTGGGTGCTATAAACCTAAATATGATCAACAAGAACAAAGAGCCCAAAAGCGAGCCCTTTTTAAAAGTGTGATTCCCCCATGAAGGCCTTATGTAAGTGTGATGAAAGGTGGACCTAGAATGGTATCTTCCAAACCCTAGGAAACAAACTACTGACAGAAAATGGAAAAGGACCCCCAACCCACAGAACAAGGACCAGCTGAAATAGCTGTCAAAATAGTAGAACACCAGATGATTATTAAATGAGTCCCCACCTAGAAAATCTATCATCATTTGTAGTGAAGAGGCTTGGTGGAAAGGTTTCTTCAATTTGTTAAGGTGTTTGCCATATTGTGATCATTCCTCACATCACCTTTTGTGTATTTGATGTGATGCCCCATGTGGCAAGGGCATGCCCAGAAGTGGGTCCCATGCTCACTGTCAGAGGATGTGGTCTAACGGCTAGAGCGGTCTACTTCGAAGCTAGTGAATCGGGTTGGAGTCTCGGCAGGGACGCTCAAGTTCCTTTGATTCTGGGCAATTCACTTAATCTCCCTCTGCCTAACAAATGTGTCCGACTGCAACGTAACCGGTGCTCATGTAAAGAGCTCCGATACCTCTGGGCCGAGTTTGCGCTGTATAAAACTCAACAACTGTGCCACTGTAATCAAACTGCACCCGCCTGAAGAGCCCTAATCAGGGAGAAATCAGTTCTGGGTTGCTTGGGTTCTGCTGCAGGGAGGACCAGGCTGGACTGTTCCTATTGGAGCAGGGTCAAAACTAATTTGCATATGGCTCTATCTACTTTGAGGTGGCATGGTGAGCAAAAGAATGATGGGCTGAAATGCTACCTGACTGACTTCCACTGTTTAGACAAATTACAAGCGTTCCTTCCACTACCATATCTGTGTTTGAAGTACTGCCGTAAGTGGCAAGGGTATACCCAGATGGGGGTCCCTTGCTCACTGCTACTGAAATAAGCTGCACCCACTGAAGAGCCCAATTAAAGTGAAACTGGTCCTGGGTTGCTTACTTCCGGTTCAGGGGGACCCGGTCGGACAGTTTGAGCTGGACTGTTCCCATAGGATAAGGGTTAAGACTGATTTACATATGACTAGGCCCAAACTGAGGTGAAACAGTGGGCAAAAAACACAACAGGTTGAAATGCTACCCTTAGCGAGTGCCAATGGTTAGACTTATGCAAGCATTCCTCCCTTCATCTTTAGTGTGCGGTTGTTTGACAGTTTAAGACACGGTCACGCAAGGACTCTTGTTGTCAAAAATACTTACTGAAAAGTATTCCCTCACATCTGGGGCAGACCTTAGAGAGCAGCCATGGGTTCTTAACTTTCTTGGTCCAGGCTTCCTTCCCCACACAATTAATTCTGAGTGGATTAAATATGGATCAGAAAATAGTCACATTGACTCTCAACAAAAACATGAAAATAGTTGCTTTGTAGTTAAATCACTACAGTGTCCTTGTCTTAAAGTCTTAATATACACGCTGGATTGACCCCATTCAATAAAATGGTTTGACATTTTCTGTTTGACCCCTGCTAAAAAGTTCTGTTCCTGGAAGAGGTAGTGACCAATCAGAAATCTCAGACATCTTTACTGGGATAAGAGTGCGGCGCTACAGACATTTCGCACAGGGTGTCTCGGGTTCCTTTCGTGCATATGTGGGGGTGCGGAGTCTGTATCAAGGCATGTCGGTTGAGAAAAAAGAAAGGGATTACTGGTGAGTGGAAGTGGCTGTAGCTCACAAGACCCCTATACCAGAGCCTAACAGGTTTTAAAGGCGTTCACAACATGAACTCACCTTCTGAGGCACTGTCGTCGATAATCTCGCAGTCCTGCTCAGTGAAACAGACCTCGTTCTCTTCCTTTATGTTTGATGAAACCACCTCAGAGATAGCCTTGCGTCCTGGTAATGAAAAGAACAAGCCAAGTATTATTGTATAGAATATATTGAAACAGAATATAGACAACAGGAAGCGTGTTCAGTCGCCAAACTAAATTAACTCAAAAAGCTCTGCAGTTTCTGGTACAAGTTCGAATATCAAACAGCTGCGTCGGGGTCTATCAGCGGCCCTGAGGGGATCAGAGATGACATGAAATATAAAATACCTGTGCCCGGCACAGTGAAAGGAGGGTTCAGACAAACTTTGATATAATAATAAATAACGAACTGTGTATACAAGCGCATATTGGTGGGCAGGGGGATATACAGACTCTGGCAGATTATTAAAAATCTTAGCTGTGAGTACAAGCACATATCACAGAGGTGGTAAACGGTGTGGCACATATCACAGAGGTGGTAATGTTTGCACGTACATATCAAGGAGGGAATCCAGGATCTGGCAGAACATTATATATCAAATACCTATGCACAGGCACGGATGAGGTGCCTGCTACAGGGTCAGGTAGGAGTTCACATACCTGAGCTCTATGCAGAGGCACACATCAGGAGCGGATATAGTGCCTGGCACAGCTTTACAAGTGATGTACAGGCACAGATGCGTGCTGAGGTACCCGTCAGGGGGCACTTAACGGGCAGGGGTACCGAGCCACACGCATGTTAAGGAGGACTGATGAAGTAGGTAGGATAGAAATATTGATTATTATGCACAAGCCAATGACTTAGAATATGTAATATTAGTAGATATGAATTATGATTGAGTGGCTTGGATTGGCAGACGCACAGGTCAGAACAGGTTTAGTGCCCAGTTCTGCACCCCACGCACGGTGGGCACAAACACACATCTGTGCTGGTTTGTTTTCACTGGGATCTTCCACCCATGAAGAAGGAGCTAAATCACAAATGATGCTTCTGAAGAAGGGGAGAACTATGGTGAAACCTCGGGCAACGGATTAACGCAAACAGAGAGGAGCTTGTTGCTAAGTAGTTACTTATTATCTCTGTCATAACAAGTACTTTTCCTCACCTGAGCTGGGCTCAGCGTGGCTCTCCTCACCTGCACCAGGAACACCCTTCGAAGTCAGGATTGACTTGTTCTCATTTTCCAAAGAAACTGCACTTTCCCAGACAGGAAATCCAGCTGCATAAGACAAAAACATGACTTTAGTTCTTAAAGTGGTGAGCTGCAAAACACAGTTTAAAAAGAGGAGGGGTGTGAACACCCTTCAGTCTTGAAGGCGGCACTGCCTGCACTGAAATGTTGAGCCTTTTTCATGATGGATGCGAGTAGACGTTACTTCCTCATCAACCCTACTAGTCACCGTCCTCTCACACATACAGAACCCTTCAGGCATCGTCCAAGAATGTCTGCAGTTCAGGCACCTGGGATGCCTGGAATCGGGCACAAAACCAGCAGACTCTACAATGATTCTGTTCTGATGAGTATTTTTTTGACAGAGAAACAGTCACAAGTTACATATTGGAACCTGAGAGAGTAACAGAGAGCAGCAGTGGCGAGTCCTCACAGCGATTAGTGCAACTGCTGATCGGCAGAACAGAGGTGCTGCCGTGCGAGTTGGTGGTAAACAGGCCCTCATGCCTGGCATCATCTTTAGACCGCAGTGCACAGATGTCGCCCTGATGTCATTGGTGACACATCAAACATACGGTCCCTCTCACTGAAGGTAACAGTCACTAGAACACGCTCACGGGTGTAATGAAGCGTGCAAATGCACACAGGTTTCCACGTTGGACATCATGAAAAAGCATATCATCACAAAAACAAATATGGTGGCCAGCAAGGGTGACGGTTGTTATGCAGACCCTCTCAGCAGCATCCTGGGTCCAGAGCGTGTACAAACGCTCATGGGCCAACACTAGGATTCCTCAGGGTTATGACTGGTGCATCAAGGTGTGACGGGGTCACAGCTGAGGCTTGATGGGTTCTGTCAATCTTGCTGCTCCAAATCTCTAATTAGATGGTCTTTGAGCTGGGGCTCTGCTAGCAAGAAACAGATGACCGTTTACACACAAGACAGTCTAGCTTCCTCTTTTCCTGGGTTGCTGCAGTTTAGTCTTCATCACAGTTAACTGGTATAATTTCCACTCCTCTGGGGGTGTCAAGCGAAGTTTCCAGCCTTCTACCACAAATGCGCTCCATGGCAATCATGCACAGGGGGAACTATCGCTCTCAGGCTGCGCACTGGAAACCAGAATCTGTACAATCAGATACTGGTGGCAGGTCTTGGCTTCTCTAACAAGAGACAGGCAGGAAGCCCATCTCTGTAAGATTTGTGGCTTTGGCCCACAGTATCCGTCAAGTGTCGCTATGCTCAGGCCACATACTGGCTCAGTTGAAAAGGCCTGGTGTCTAGGTCAGGTGAGTACAAAGGACCCTTCCGGTTACCTTCAATGCATGTGAATTCAAACGAGATACAAACCAGGCTCGGCTTTAATGTGACTTCTGCACAGAGAGAGGAAAGGATAATCGCAGAGCCAGGGCATAGGCGGGAAAGGGGAGACAGCAACAGCGACAAGCATTGGACTTATGAAGCACCCTATAATATTAGCACAGAGGGCACCCCTTGATGGAAACCCCCTCCTCTCATGTACCTATGATTTACTGAATTGGTTGCATGAAACACTTGACAAACACCACAGTTCTCGCTGGTTTCTACAGTGCGCTTACAGCGAAGGTGACTAAACCACACAGGCCCTCAGTTCGACTGCCCTGATAATTACAATGCGGCCCTATAGAAATTGTAAGTTTTGTGGGAATATCGCTGCTCCATGGAGTTTCGCTCAGATATTTCACCTGCTGCAAACAGCCTCAAGGTAAAATACCTGGGAACGCATGCAGAAGCCAGCAGGGTGCGTTCCATTCCCACATATGCCCCAAATACTCACAACTGTTTGTTATTTCACCCCTCCCAACAGTACTCCTGGGGGAGGGAAATTACAGGGAATATTCCAGGCCACTTGCAGTGACAGCCATTGTGAGACTGGAATAAAATATGTTCTGCTTTGAAACCCTGACTCCACCAACAACCAACAGTGTTACTGACAGGCTCTTGTTGCACAACAAGCAGTGACATTGTTCACCTGGTGCGAAGCTTTCCTGCAGAAGATAAAGAGATCTGGAGGTGTGCAGAGGATGACGGCATCGGAGTCATACGAACTGAGCCAGACACACCCAGATGGTTTCCTGCCACAGCAGGATACCCAGCAAAAGTGTTCAATTTAAGGCCTTTTTGGATTGTGGGGAGGGGAGCTGGGATGGGAAGAGGGTACCGTTTCAGACAAGATTCCCAAAAAGTTAACAGCAAAGGTAAATATTTTGAGAACATTGTGGTGCTTGTACTTTACAAGCAAGTAAAACTATAAGGATGTGTGTCCTCAGCCCAGATTAAGGGTGCTACATAATAAACTGAATAACAGGACCTGTTCTTTCTATTGCATGTGTGAGTAAAAACTCGATTTGTTAGTTGGTCAAGCCTAGGATTCTAACCCACATGCATTAGGAAGAGTTCTTAGATACACCCTGTAGCCACCACTGTCACTCACTCGAGGCGCGATCGCGGTTCTCTCTTCGCTGCGACCTCTGCTGGTGCGTGGGATACAGCTGCAACTCTTGTTCCTTTGTTAAGGAGAAGGCAGCAGTCACAACTGGAAAACCTGTTGATAAGGCAGACATTTGAGGTATTAAAGAAGGTATTGTCGATCAAAGTGAAGAGCGAGAACGCAGATCTCTAACATAGCGCCTCGCGATAAGGCCAAACGGTGCTAACCACCTAATAACATTGCTGCGATGCCTAGAAGGTTCACTGCTTTCTTGTAAGAATATCAAACTCACATGAACTGGAACTGTTGCAGCCTCCTGGTTCATCCAAGTGTTGTCGTTCTCCACAGTCTGACTCCTCCTTGTAAGAGATCCTGAATAAAACATCAGGCATGGCTTCCGGGTGAGATGCTGCACAGATAAACAGACAGGGTTACACACAACAGCTGAAACCATTCGAACCGGACAGCAGGATTCAATCTCTTCATGTTAGTGCACCAGCTATTGGAAACATTCAGCCAGATTGGTTGGTGCAAAGGACTTTGGTGTGACTTCCTGCTACGAGCACCTTCCTGCAGAGGTCAACAACACAGTTTGTTCTGTAAATAAGCTGCTGTTACGTCTCGGGGTGCAGAAAACGACCAGCCATCGGATCCCCCCAAAACATGCAGTCTGCACCTGGTGGGTTTCTGCCATTAGGAGGGCAGAGCTCCACAATGAGGCAAAATACATAACTAATCACACAGGATACTCCCTTCCAGGGCCGGCACTCTATAGTCTCCTAAGAGTATAAAACTGCTCCTGTGAGAATGTGGTGTGTCAGAACATTCTATTGAATCTGGGTCAAGGGGATTAGTCACATGCAAGCCAAACTGCTGAAACATACCACTGTTTCAGCCAGTCTGACAGATTACAGGCACCCACTCAGAAGTGGCCCCTGACTTCTGGCCAATCAGACATGCTGAAGTCCCTGCTGCCTTTCTGGAATGCCTTTGCAGGAATACCACGTGCTCCTCAGCGCAGGTAAGAACAATATACTTCATTTCCATCCCGCTCTCTGGAATGCATAAAAAGTTAGTTTCAGCAACTCACTCAGACTTTCAAGAATTCAGGTCAAGCTTGAGAGCGTTTAGACAGAGGCTTTTGTACAGAAGTAAAGTAACTTTCCATGTATACCCATCCTTGGATGACAAATTCAAAGAACGCTAGAGGAAAACCAAAAACTAAACCATGACATGATGGCCCATTTAATAACTGTTCTTCCTGTCATGTTATCCAAGTAGAGGCTTCGTTCGATTCAGTTTGTCTGAGCAAGTTAAAATTCACTGCACGAGAAGCAGGTACATGGGCCGCACAGGCCTTGCCCTCTCCGCCACATGCATGATCTACGCTCCAGGCCCCAGCACCACATGCATGATCCACGCAAACCAACTTACACAATCCAGGCTCCAGCACCACATGCATGATCTACGCAACCAACTTACACAATCCAGGCTCCAGCACCACATGCATGATCTACGCAGACCAACTTACACAATACAGGCTCCGGCAGGTTAGTGTTCTCTGCATCTCGGGAAACTGGCACATACGCATCCTTTGCTTTGTAAATCTGCAGTAAATTATCAGGGTGGACGATCTGATAGCCTGTAATGAAAGACAGAAAAGATCAGTAGTCTTTTTTTATTTTATTTTTATCTAGTCAACTCGAATTCATCTGCACACATTCAATTCAACTGATTATCAGCATGTTAGCCAAGAGACTTTGAAATCTTTGCAATACATTGAAATTTCATACAGTGGCTCTGCAGGTTGCAGGAGCTTCGTTCTGAATTTTTGACTTCACCCACAACTTTTCACCGGGGACCAGGGGGAGACCTCAGCCCGGTTGGAAAAGGAGCCCGGCTTATCTCGACTTCGCTTACTTCACCGGTGAGTGTGGTGACAGCAACGGAGGGGAGTGTGACCGCCGTTAGACAGTGGCCGCGGAGAGCGTGCCCCAGGGGGACGAGGAGGCGGCCTGGTTAGTACCGGGTGCGGCCTGCGCCCACCTGTAGGGCCCCGCTCGCCCTGGTGAACCAGTGAAGCAGCGTGAGCAGAGAGGGAGGTCGCTGTTGCTCTGCACCGTACTTTTCCGCAGACTTCCTCCACCTGGGGTCCCTCCCGCCGTGTCGTACCGCATCCTGCTGCAGCAGTTATAATTAGAGGGCTGCAAGTGAAGCTGAAAGGCGGTAATGTGGCAGAGCGGCAAGGCTTAAAGACTTAGAGGCAGCCGCTGAGCTCGGAAACCGCAGTAGCAGCCCAATTCACTCCAGTAAAATGAGTGCAGGTCTCTGTGGGTCAGGAGCACCTTGGACCATTCTCCACCCTCAGACTTCACTTGTCAGATACACACTTCGCAGACCTTACTTGCCATCCACTAGCTGCTGCAACTTAGAGCGACTCAGTGTGCTTAAAGCTTGTGTCGTGCAGGGCCCCTCGTGGCCCACAGGACCATTGGTAAGGGCTAATTCTTGAACGGTGCTGCAACAGATGTCATAATCTCCCAGAACAATTGCACTGACCCTCCTTGCCGGGAGAAAGCGGAGGGGCAAGTCCTTTGATCCTCCCTTATACCTGCACCACTGGAAGAGCGAGCAAGGTGGACAAGCAAATTAAAATATATAAAACTAAATATAACAAACTCACCAAGAGCACTTGCCAGCAGCAAACAAACGATCAGAAGGCCTAAAGGGATTATAAGGGAAGCCAAAGGAACGCCCAAGGAAATAGAAAACTGCAAACCAGGAGGAGATGAGCTCAGGCAGAATCAGGAGGTCTCCAATAAATCCAAAGCCTATGCCAAAGCCACAGTAAAACAAGCATTTGCAATGCAATAGGTCTCGCATTCATAAGAGTCTGAGCTATAGGTTTGTAAATAAAAATGCCTTTTATTTATGTGTTTTGAAAACAGACAAATAAAAGGCGCTGCCATTTACAATGCCAATAGCTTAAACTCTTGCAAATGCGAGACCATTTGAATTGCTAAATATTTTAGCAATTTTGGGGATCATATGTAAAATAGGATCCCTGCCCGGAATTTCTGTGCACTAAAGTGATGAGCTGAGCACGCTGAGCACAAACTTTAAAAAGTCATTGCCCATCAAGCTTCAAACTGAGGAAGGCTTTGCAGAAGGAAAAGCTAGACCTGCATTCGTCCGTTCAAGCACTCCGTTAAACCGGAAATGCAATTTTGTAATTAAAAAAAAAAGTGAAACCGGAGTAGTATCATTAATTTTTACAAAAAAGAGAATATGCTAACTAAATAGGGTGGATAGGTGCATAGCTAGCCATGCCTTCTCTGCCTTTCCATGCCCTCCGTTTTGCCAATCACCTATCTCCACTCAACGACTGACGCCTCTTTACTGTATCCCGTTGCTTTGCCGTATCCTCAGACTTGGCTTCCTCTCGTAACCAGGAAGAATAAGGCAGCGTTCTGCTCATGCGTGGTGTCAGCGACATAACAACTGACGGTTAAAGACATAGAAGATGGCAAAACGGCAGGTGAAAAGGAGGGCAGACAATTCAGAAGCCAGTATAATGTTGCAGTATCCTGCCTTCATTCAGTGACGTAAAACATCCAATTGTCAGGGAGTTAGTATAGTAGTCTTGAAGCACTTTCCGGTTTTTGATATAGGTGCAATAAAAGAAATTTGTGGGCAAGAATCGTTGGTGCGTGAGGAGGAGCTGAGACTAGCGAAACCGGAGATGGAGCGCAAAAATGAAGAGGGGCCCAAGTTAAGCGAGAGAGAGAGCCACTGCTCGAAACCTGCACTGACTGGTGCCGTGCGCGAGCAAAATATCTAGTCCGGGTGGGCGAGCCGAAAAGGAGACAGGGAGGGAACAAACAAGCCTCACTTGCAATGAAAAGCGATTGTTCAGCATAAATTGTGTCACGCGCCAATCAAAAGCATGGGTGGAGCTTCCACCCCACTTCCAAAAGCAACCAGACGACAATAGATCACCCAGAGCGAGCAGCGCATGCGCTGCAACGCTAGGCGAGACCTAAAATAAAACTGATGGAGAGGACACTTCTAAAATCGGCATAAAAAGTGACCCAACCATGGATTCCCCAAATATGAACAACAGATTCATCAGCATCTGCTCCTCTACCAACGTTATAAATGGCAGTGAGATCTGCAGTCGTGTCCACAAATGACCCCAATCCTACAACTCAACCGACAATGAAACCAAAAAATAAGGAGTCAAAAAAAGCTCATAAGTATTGAGGAGGCGACTCACAGGCAAAACCCATGTACATTTCAGCCAAAAATCTATACAAAATTCTCATTCCTGAAAGATCCAGGAACAGCTATTTACTCCAAAAATGAAGATAACGGGCTTCAAACCCCTCTAAAACCAGGGAGATTTGAAAATCCGGCAAAGAACTCCCCCCCCCAAACTGGGCCGGATCACCAGCAGGCACAATGGATAAAGCCAAAGACAAGAACAAGGACATGGACAGGGACACGGAAATTGATAAATCAGACACAGAAGCCAGGATAAATAGTCAGACTATCAATCCATTAATGGACAGAGTCTGCAAGGGAAACACCTCGTAATATAAAAAAATAGTCCAATAAGAAGCCCCACACCTCATAAAACCTCTATACATGGGAGCAAGGGCCGGCAGGACACAGAACACTTAAACACGTCAAGTCAAGAGTCAATTAAAGATCTAACTAACTCTAATGAACTCCAAGCACTCCCCCATGAGCAGAATTCTCGGAATGAGCAAAACGCTTGGGCCACACAATATCAGCCACGATTCAGCTCTCCATTACAGACAACAACGAAACAAGTGGACAGTCTCTAAACTCTTAATCAATCACTAAACAACATCCCAGCCGTGCGCTGCCTGCCTTTATCACACATAAACTCCAATATATCGGATAGAGATATGACCTTCGCAGGAATGGGAGGAACTTGTTGATTCTTATAGCTTTAAGCCTGCTTTTAACCACCCTAGCATGGAACCACAAAGTGCGCCTACAGCAGAAAGTAACAACTCCACAGAAACTACTTATTCAGAGAATATTTGGGCGACCATATTAAGCTCTATGCAACTTTCAGCTACGGCTTTTCAATATCAAGCTCATAAATTGTATCTGCAGCTTACGGTGCTACAAACTCTAGCAGACTTCTCCTCAGAGATTGATAGGAAACTAGCAGAACTCAATGGTCTCATTAAGCGGGGGCAAGAAGCCGCACAAGCAACTCAAATTTCACATTCTGATTGTATTTGTCCCCCAATTATTCAAAAATATCTACGCTACCAACAATGCTAGGAAATTACTATCAGATCTAAAAACAAATAGTACATCGCATAATCAACCGATCTGATGGTTCATTCAAAATGAATACAACAACGACCGGACCCCATAACACGGCGAATATGTCGACTAGCTTACATCACACACCAGGAGAGATCCAACTATCAACACCAATTAAAGAGTGTTGTTAATGCCAATTGTTCGACCCCAAAATCGAGTCTCAAACAAAAAAGGAAGGGCAGGAACAGGAAGATAGCTGTCCTGGGCCTCTGCGGGGAGAACCAGCTCTTGGTAGCTCCCGCGGAACTTGAGGATATCAGGAGTGCTTCAACCTCTACCTCGGATGAAAGGATAGACCACTCAATCACAACATCTAATGCCATCCTGGCTCCAATCATGGGGCAAGCACCAAAATCATTATCCCCAAAATGTCACAACAATCGACAAAAAACAGGGGGAAATCCAGATAAGCAAACAGCCAACCACTATAGCACAAGAACCTAGCAAGGCCACCAGTGCAACACAAACCCCAAGGACCAAACTGGAATATGGGCTATCGATCAACCCTAAGGAGCCAGCACAAAGGTCACCAAGGGAGAATGCACACACCATCAACAAACCAGCAAAAGACCAGGCACGGTCGAGCCCAAACAAGCCAGTAACGTCAATGCTAAAAAAGAGGTTAGCAAGAGCAACTCCACATCACAACGGCCTTTATATCATGAAGTAACTCCGCACGAGGAAACCGAGTTCAATGATGCAATGGGAACAGATACCATCACATTCTTTCCCGAATACAAAACTCGGGGAAGAGTAGATATATTAAATAGGGGGAACATATTACAGCTTCTACACTCCATCGCAAGTCTAGAAAATCTAAGCCCAACAGCTCTGCTTTCAATTGAATTCCATCCAATTAACAATCAGCAATGTCAAGAAGCAACTAAAAGAATATGGAATACCAAGGAAATAATTAACTCAATCATGAGAGAAGAAAACACATTTTACAGTGGGGGCTAAAACTAAAAGCTGAATCAAGAACGCCCTATCCAACGCCCTTCTTAAATGATCTCAATAGTGGATTACCAAAAACGACTACTTCTGTAGTAAAGGGAGCTCGCAGCTTCTCCCCAACTGGTTACTTCCCTCATTTAAAGGCCATTAACTTGAAAACAGGACTCGAGCATAAAGGCTCGATTCCTTTGCCAACAAACTCTAGCCGGACACAAATACAGCGAACGGAAACAGTAGAGCGGACAAAATGACAAGACATGCACCGTTTAGCAACTCCCTCGGCGAAGTCAAAGAAAATCTGCATGTGTATTTGGAGCATTAATGGCCTGGTGAATAAGATGGAAGACCCTGTGGTATTAAACTATTTAAAATTGTTTGACCTGATATCACTACAAGAAACCTGGGAGGACCACGCGTTTGAGCTTTAGGGGTGTACGTCACAACTTGTCCCAGCAAAAATGGGGCCAGACTTTGGCCATCGCTCAGGGGGACTGATGATATTTGACTCAATAACCACAATAGGAGCGATCTCATGAGTAGAGGCACAAATCGAAGCCCCAAGCGCCATACAGGCAGTAACGATAATACTCAAGGTTAATAAGGAAGACCAGCCAATCACAATAGTCAATATCTACGTGCATCCTAAACAAAGATTAAAAGCTGCAAAAGAGCTAGTGGAAGAGCTGAAAAGGGTTATGGAAGAGCAAGACGCAGATCCCATCGCCCTGGCAGGCGATTTTAATCTTTACCTTATCGGGCCAGGACCTAAGGACGAACTGGCACAAGAATTAACCGCCGCATGGGGAATACTGAATCAGGGCCCAGCAGATTCAAGCAAACCAACGAGATGTTCGACATATTTACTCAACGAACTTGAACATCTAAATATGAGACCCCTTAATGGTCGCTTTAGGGAGGACAACCGGCCGGTCCCAACATTCCACTCGACAAATACTTCTACCTATTTAGGCTTTACCTTTAAAACCATACCTATGTTTCATAACATTGACTCTTTTAGAATAGACGACAACGAATACAGTGATCACTTACCTCAGGAAGTGATATTAAAAGCAAACTCGGCACATCCACTGGAGGCACGTAAAATATTTGCCACAGAATTCACCTTGGATTACCAAAGAATAAGGTGCAAACCCAACACCATTGAGGAATTATCAAACACTGCAAAGAAACTTCATTGCCAAGGAAAAGATACGCTAATCGAACCTGGAAAAGCCTGGGAGAACTTTACATCAACTCTTGGGGAGAAATTTGTCACCAGGTCAGGAATGCACCCGGGATAAACTGCAATAATGTCATTTAGGGCGGCAATTATGCCGGAAACAAAGAATCTCAAATGGACAATAAATAAAACACTATGGCGGCTTCGCAAAAATGCCCCAAAACCTAGATCTGCAATGCGACCTGCAGAAGCTGAAGGTAAAACTAAACAAGCATTTGCAATGCAATAGGTCTCGCATTACTGAGAGTTTGAACTATTGGCATTGCAAATAACAATGCAATGCAAATAGCTCAAGCTTTTAGTAATTAGAGACCAATTGCATTTAAAATGATCGTTCTTAATAGCAATTATCACTTGTAAGTTAGGCTTAGAAACATGTAAGTCCATAATTTTAAATATTTTTACAATATAATTTTGTGAATAGCCAAAAGAAATAAAATAATTCAAAGGTTTAAGAGTAAAGTTACATGTGTAAATTACTCTCAAGTGTAACACATGGTCTGTAGTTTGTTTACAAGCATGTATTCTATCGTCCAGCAGCACAGGATGCCATTTGCCTCACTGTAGCCATCTTCCCCATGCCCGGTTCATATTTCAGACCACAACCTTTTTTCTCTGTCTCATTTTACATGAACATAGTGTATCTAGTGTAACTACACAGGGCTCCATGTACATCATTGCTCTCAATCCCTCTCGGTGAACATGTACATAACAGCATACACTGAGCCAGGTGTCATATCACAGCGCTCTCTATCTACCATACTTCTCACGCATGTGCTCAGTCAATGGATGTAACTCCGTAATCCTGCAGTGCCACTTGAGTGTTGCCATCAGAATGAGACACAGTGCCCAATCCTCTATCAGACTGCAAAGCAATGTGCTATTGGACTTGCACATGTCCCTTTTGGACTGCACATGTCCACACTCAACAGAAATGTGCAGACTTTCGCGAAGCCATTTTATTCTACTGCTTAGTAATAAAAAAAACAACCACGTATTCGTCTTAAACTGGGTCACCCCAGGCCAGTAAGAACTATAAACAATCTTTGGCTAAGCCAATAGCTTGGGAGTTGTCAGGCACCCTTTTGGCTTTTCAGTGCTTATTTAGTTTTTCAAGATTTTGCAGAAAGTTATTGCTGGAGAAGCACCTGGGCCTCTAAAAATATTTTTGAAATGGTTAAAATGGGCTGACCCACATAGATCCATGACAAAATAACAGGCCAATGTGTGAAGAGAGCAGGTTGAAAGTTCTTATAAAAATAGTATATATATATATATATATATATATATAATTTTAGTAAAAATGGAAAGGCCTCGGTTAACACCAGAACTAAAACCAGGGACAGACACCAGGGAGCAGGGACAGACACCAAGGAGCAGGGACAGACACCAGGGAGCAGGGACAGACACCAGGGAGCAGGGACAGACACTGGGGAGATTGATGGCACAGCACCGCATTACTGCAAGTTGGATTTAAATTCAACACAGTGAATTGCACAGACATAGATCAGGGCAACATGAAGTGGTGTTACATGGCAAATAACGAATAGTGCATCCCAGGTATTAATACGCGCAGCATTCACGTCACGCAGTCACGCTTCAACAGTAACGAAGGCACGAAGTAACAAATGGCAGAGAACATTTCAAATTCATTCGAAGTCAAAATAGACAACTTTTAAGTCCCATTTTTTCGGCTGCTGCGCTACAGACCCTATTACGAGCAACATATGCAGGAAGGAGTTCCACAAAAGGTCTGCAGTGGTAGCGCCGCACAACAAACCCTCACGACGCTGCATGCAATAAAGGCTGTGCTTTGCATCTCATCCATTTCAATGGCATTCACAAACTGTCAGGGGCTCGCCTGTAAGATTAGAAACCTCGCGGCGCTCAATCACATTTGGCTCCGATTACAGAAAGCAACCACTCGCTGGTACGGACAGGGAGGTCATATCAGCAGAAGTGTGGATTAAAAGATTGAGAAGTCAAACAGATAAAGAGAATGTGAACCACAAGTTCAAGTCAAACCAGACTCACTCCGCCATGCAAAGGGGACACCGAACCTGACCGCGCGGGGGCTGCCAGGGCAGGCCCGCTCACCCCGACACTCACCTCGATCCATTTCTGCGCCTCGCGGAAGGCTGCCTCGGGAGCCGGCTTCTGCGGGTTGCTTCACAGTGAAATGGATCCAAACAAAAACAGAAGCTCGCGAGTGGTGCGCGCGCACCACAGCGAGCCATGTGATTTCACTTATCGCGCCCGTGTCTGGGCACGATAATTGAAACCACATGGCCTATTGGTGTATATTACGCGCACCAAGTGCGTAATAGACACCAATAGGCCATGGGCGGAGCAATTCGCCCGCCTGTGGCCACTTGCGTGCAGTCTTTTATAAAAAGACAGACGCAAGGGGCAATGGGGTAGAACAAAAGGAAAAGCACACGCACGAGCGTGTGAGATTCCTAGGTCAGTGCTAAAACCCCGTTTTTCACCAACTAAATGTCTTGTGCTGCGCAGTGCAACGCTAGGCGTGAGACCTAAGAAGAAGCAATGGGATAAAAAAGGGCTAGGATACTCCATGACGCCAATCTTAAGAACAGCGCCAGGTTCTGGCAGATGATCAACAGACTTCAACGACCAACTCATCTGGGAATAAATTCTAATATAACAGAGGCTACTTGGGCAGAACACCTACTCAGTCACTTCAACAACAACGTGCAAAAGGGGAACGAGACAGACGAAGAATCCAGGATCATCAAAGAAGACAGAGGTATCACTTGTAGAGGAAAAATAACTCAACAGACCAGAGAAGCCACGCATAAGGATTCCTCCTTGAGTAGACAAAAATGCCTGGGAGTAGAAACAGCAGCAGGCCAAGAATCATCACTGTTCAATAACGTAGACTATCACGAAATAACGACACTGCAAATCAAGAGACAAATAGCAAGGGGTAGGCTAGAAGGAGCCCCAGGCCCCAACGGAATTCCTCCATTGCTGTACAAGCACAACGCAGATTACTGGCGCAAAGCACTAGTCCCAGTCTTCACAGACATACAAGGCGCACATAGAATACCGGAGTCTTGGAAAAGATTGATAATTAGCCCCATCTTCAAACAGGGCGATAGGAATGATCCAAACAATGATTGACCGGTCGCCCTAATCAAC
Organism: Triturus cristatus; assembly: GCF_964204655.1. Classification (NCBI taxonomy): domain Eukaryota; kingdom Metazoa; phylum Chordata; class Amphibia; order Caudata; family Salamandridae; genus Triturus; species Triturus cristatus. Next base: position 1,868,414,873 of record NC_140590.1, read on the forward strand.
ATAGAAGCAAAGCACTATGCGGGAGTAATCTTTGAAGAACTAACATCTTGGGCATCGGCCAACTATATCATTCCAATAAACCAAAACGGGGTTTGTCGCGGACAAGGACCATCACTAACATCATGGCGTTAGCTCTGATGGTGGACGAGGCTAAAGTGGCAAAGTATCCCCTATTTTAATGCTTTATAGATTAACTTACGGCCTTTGACTGCGTAGAGCGCGCCAAACTATGGAAAAAATTGGAAAGCTGGGTGTTACCGAAACCCCTTCTACATCAGCTGATATTGCTACACACGGAAACCTGGGTTAAGAACAAACTAGGAGCTGGGACGCACCTCTCAAGGTGAAGTACCACCTCCAAAGGACTAAAGCAAGGGTGCGTTCTAGCACCCTTACTTTTTAATCTCTTTCTGGTCGACCTCCCCGGGGAACTTGACAAGAGCACATCACATGCCCCGAAATCGGGGAAAACTTCTCTGTCCAACCTGCTACACGCAGATGACCTGGTGCTGATAAGTCGGACTTATCTTTTGAACACTACTAAAAACTTTTCACAACGCAACACCCTAAATATAAATCTTAAGAAAACAATAATGATGTCTGTTAACTACCACAAAAGGAAAAAATCAATTGGTACTTACATGGGCAACGTTTGGACCAGGCAACTAACTACGAATATCTTGGATTTTTGCTGGATTGCAGAGGGTGGTTCAGACCCCAATTGGAGGCCCTACGCAGGAAGGGTACAATAAGCGACCTAGCAATGAAACCCCTAAAAAAGGTGCAGCCTGATCTAACCCTTGACCCCTTATTCCAGGTGATCCGCGCAAAATTACAACCAGCGCTAACTTACGGGAGTGAATTACGGCGCTGAACTCTGGGGTTTTGCCGATCTTTCCCCCCCTGGTTAAGGCGCCACACAAATTTCTCAGGAAGCTTACCGGTCTCCCCTGTTCCACTCCAGTGAAACCGCTCCTGCTGGATCTTGGCTGTCATTCTTTTGACGACATTGCTAGGTTTAAACCATTGGCCTTCTGGAGGAGATTATGGACGGTCCCGGAATTAGGCCCCTATGCAAAGGCATTTCTGGACGTCCGTTCCATCTTGGGAGCCGGTAACATCATCTGGTTCAGGCAAGTTAGCCAACTTTTGGAATCTTTGGGACTGGGAACTCTTTGGACCGACCCGGCTACCAAGCCTTTTCCCCCCAAAAAACATTTTAAAAGCCTTTATTGGTCAATGGTGCTACAAAAACATCTATCCTCAGTTTCAGCTGAGTCCTTGTCAGGCAGGTTTCTCGAGCATAAAAAAGTCCCTCTTTTAGAAGCTTACTGGGACATTATTACCAGGCCCAGCGACAGGAAACTTTACCATCAATTTAGGGTTGGCACCTTACCAACTAAATCATTTACAAAAAAATGGAAGGGTGTGACCTGTGATTCCTGTAGCTGGTGTACTGACTGTGCTGATTCAGTAGGTCACATATTCTTTGTTTGCCCGGCCTATGCTGCCCCCCGGGCCAAATGGCTTAAACCTATATGTCGCACATTGGGAACCAGACAGGGGTTTGAAGCTCTAAGAATTCTGAGATTTGATACTGGTGAATGTGTCGTAGTCGTAGTGGCCACATTTTTGGGTTGGGTCTGGATTATCAGAAATAGGAGGCACTAGATTTTAGAGCTCTGTTTATTCATGATTTTATTCTAATTGTGTTAATTTGGACTTGTTCTTAACATTTATCCTGTTTGTATTTCTTACTTTGTAATTGTCTTTTTTGATGAAATATATCGATAATAAAGACTAACGAAACGAATTACTGAAAGGGAGAGATGCAGTGGCCTTGGATAAAGTAATTGCCAAATACTTATAGAGCAATTTTCCGCCTACCTAACTGTCACCTGCCCAAATACGATTAGAATTTGGGCTACAGAAACAATTGGTGGAAAGGAGGGGCGTGTATATTATAAAGTTGGCACAAAATCAGAGGCGCTGAGGCAGGATCCTTAAATTCGCACCTTTGAAACGAGTTGTCATGCCATGAAAAATCACCCGCCAGGGAGCACTTGTTTGACTCTTTAAAGGTACTGGGATTGTCCGATCTCTGGGCAACCTCCGCAAACCATCAGAGTTTTAAAAATATTGTAACAAAGGTAACAAAAATGGTATCTATCTTAGAGGACAAGGATACACTGGCAAAAAGGGCTCATGACTGGACAGTACTCAGTGACTATAAAGCTCTTAAACCTCAACCTTATCTGAAAACAGGAAAAAAATTGTGGATAAAAGAAAAATTCCTCGGGCTCCGCTTTTGCACTTTACCAATCCTCCCACACCTCCCGCCATGGAAAAGGAGTCCTGCCGTCTATGCAAAAGAGGAAACGAGGACCTTGTGCATGTTATCTGCATTTGCCCCAATCTGAAGGACATAAGGGGCACCCCCCTCCGACCAATATTCAAGCAGAGTGGCATCAGTACCTGCAGGCAGTAAAACTGTGCTTCAATCTGCCTGAATCACAACTGAACTGCCGGCTCACAAAATATTTTGACATAGTGACAGAGAGACTTAACCACACTTTGCAAGCTGATATTAAATAAAACAAAGTGCCTGTTTTTTTCATTACTCACTGTGGTAAAACACTTGTTTGCTCAACTACATCGACGCACAGACACTTTAGATCCGATGAATTGTACAATCCCTTAAATGTGAATTTAACATGCCATGTAATGGTGGTCTATTATAATGTACAATCATGGTTCTTACTCCTGCTTGACTTGGCAAAGTTTTGCTAGTTTATCTATTTTGATGCACAGGCATTTTAGACCCGATAAATTGCACAAGTCTTTAAAAGTGAATTTTAACACGTTGCATAATGATGTATTAACACAATGTATAAAGATAGTTTTTACTGTGGTTTAACTTGGCAAAGCTTTTGACAGTTTACCTACCTCAAACGCACAGGCACTTCAGATATGATGAACCGCAAAAGTCCCAAGATTGGGAATTTTAACATGATGATTAAGATGGGTTTTAATGCTGTTTGTCCAACTGAATCATGTATATGGAATAATTACTTTTATGTATATGCAACGGTTTTAATTAATCATGCATAAATAAATAAACTAAACATACAGTTTTAATAGCAATCAAACAAGGATAGATATGCAATTAGACAATCATTCTCCTTTTCCGTAGAGCCATCAAAACTCACCTCTTACCTGCATAACTGCTTTTTGCGTGGTTTCTGGTTTGCGTAGGACAGGTGCATTATAGCGCTGGGATGCCCCGTTGCTGGGGCAGCTGCGCGCTCTATAAAACCCTATAACATAACATAACAATGGAACATTTGGCTAGAATTGTATCTACATTTCTGACATCTAGTCCTATTCTTAAAGTGCCCGATCAATATCCTGATATCCGACTCTCTCCCCTTCCCCATATCAGAAGCGTCCTTTGTTTCCACCAAGGAGCCTATGAGTGCCACTTCTTTAAACTAAGAGGACAGATACTAGTACTGAAGTCCCCGGTGCTGAACTCTCTCTCTGTATCAATGACTGACTGACTGGGAGAGCTCCTTCATTGTCGTCAACTTCTGCAGCTTCTGGTACTAGTTGTTGTGGGACTGCACTTGCACACTCCCCTATCCCGCCAGCTGCAGTTGTGTCTCCTTACAGGTTGTAAGCCCGAGTCCTTCACTTCAGGGCGGGCAGCGGGTACCTTGTGATACCCTGGAGACCATGTGCAATGTGACTCGGAGTTCTAGACAACTTGTCCTCATCACTGCTTCAGTCTCGGAGAGAAATACTTCTTTGAAACCCAGCTGTTTCGTAGCATCTTCATAGCCAGCAGTTTGGGTCACCTCTACCCCGGCCGCCAATCCTCAGCAAGGGTTTGGTTAACCTCATTGACCACCGTGAATCTGAGAGGTGTGTTGCACCGCGGGCACAGTATATTGAACAGCGGTTCTGTTTCATGAACGCTTCTAATGCCAGAGTGTGTGTTGGCCCAGATCTGCTCTCATTCCTGCTATATCTGCGGTTTATTAGCCTTGGTTTCTTGGTGTTTCCAGACTTTACGTCTGTCTGGGGTGGACAGTAGCTTCTAGCGTATTCACACCATCAGCTGCTCAGCTCCAGGCCTCTTGATGTAAGTAACAGTAGGTTAGATTACTGCTCTCCTCTTTTTGTGGGACTTCTTCATAGACCGCAGTTGGTGCAGAATGAGCCTTCACGCTTTCCAGTGCAAAAACACTTTATTATTAGGGCTCCATGTGCCAGATCTAAAGATATCAGATTTGCTAGAAGTGGCTGCAATTTGCTCACTGACTTTTAGCAAATCCAATGCTATTTTGCAAATCGACCTATGTACTACTAATAGGTCGGTTTGCAAAATACCAAACTGTAGTGGGTCGCAATTTGACCTACCTCATGAATATTATTGAGGTAGGTCACAAATTCAGTTCTACTACAATACGCTGCCATCAAAGGCATTGGGACCTGCTGTAATCAGCAGACCACGTTTCGGATTGCTTTTAAATAAAGCAATCTTCCCCCCCAATGCAATCCGTTTTCCTTAAAGTTAAAAGGGACGCATTAAAAAAAATGTTTTACAAACTTCTCTTATGATTTGCCAGTGCTCGGATGCAACTGCCTACTCTTTTTTTTTTTTTTTTTTTTTTTTTGAAACCGTTTATTGCAGTTTATAGAAGTTACAGGTATGGGCCTACAACCACCCGGCCGGCCGCTAGAGCATCAAAAGCATAGTACATACATACAGCAAAAAGCTTTCTCAGCGGTGCATAGTAGGAAGACAGGAGCGATCAATGGTGCAGGCCTCACAGCTCCATGCCCACAGTACGGTTCCATTTTCTTAATGCAGAACAACATAAACAAACCACAACCGCAAGGCAACCCTCGATCCAAAGTGACAACACGTGCTCCATAAGTGGGGGATCCAAACCAGCAGCAAAATTCTGAAGAGGGGGACGGGAGTAGATCAGGGACTGGGGGACCGCGCGCCCGCGGCCAAGGGAGGGGCGCCATCTAGGGAGACGGAGCCGGCGAGGCCGCTGGTAGCAGCGGCGGCTCACAAATACCCCCGCGGTAGGCGTTCCAGGGGCCCCAGAGTTTCATCCACGCCCCAGGCTTACCCCTCGCCACATACACCACCTTTTCACGAAACATACACCAATCCATATGCTCTTTCCAGGCCGACACCGCAGGGGGCCTCTGGGATCCCCACAATTGGGCAATATCACGCTTGGCTATCATGTATCCCAGAGTCACCCACCGCGCCTGCGGGACCGAGTAGTCATTTGGTTCCCAGACATTCAGCAAGCATCTCCTCGCTTCAGGCAGCAGCGCGACACGCGTAACCATTCGTAGAACCTCATGCACACCACGCCAGAATCGCTCCACCTTCGGGCACTCCCACAGTATATGCATGAAAGTCGCCAACGCCCCACAGCCACGCTTACACATTCCATCACCGGCAAAACCCATACGTAAAAGCCTTGGCCCCGTCACATAGACCCGGTGAAGGATCTTGAGCTGGACGAAACGAAGGCGAGCCGGGATGGCCACCTCTTTCGGAGAGGCCACCGCAGAAATCCAATCCTCGTCGTCCAGCTCCAGCCCGTCGGCAACCCAAGCCTCGCGGAGACTAGTCAGCAGACACGATCTATCGTTAATCAATTTTTTGTATATGAGGGAGATCGTGCTGTCCGGGACATGGCCATCTAGCACTCTGTCCTCCAGGGGGGAAGACTCCGGAATGGATGCAACATCCGGGAAGACGGAGCCCAGCGCATGGCGGACCTGTAGGTACCGAAAGTACTCACTGCCCTGCAGCTGAAACTCCGCCTGCAGCGTCTCAAAAGTTTTGAATCCCCCCCTCGTCCAGAGATCTCCCACCGTGCTGATTCCGATCGTGTCCCACTTCTCGAAGCCCTTCGACGTCCACAGGGAGCCCAACCTCTCAGATGCATACAGCGGAGACGATCGGGTCAAACGGTCCTTCCACCCCATAGCTGCATTAGCCGCGTGCCAGACACGCACCATGACACGCGTCGGTCCCGTCAAACGGGAGTCGGGCGCGCCAGAGTAGAGCGCTCGATTATAATCGCCACCGGGCAGAAGCGTCCTGTCCATCTCAAATGCCGGGTTCAAGGCGGGCCCGTAAAGGCCATGGTTAATTGCAGCTAGTTGGGAGGCCCAGTAATACCGTTTGATGTCCGGGAGGGCGACCCCTCCATCGTACCACGGGAGCGTCAATTTAGCCAGAGCAATACGCGGCCTCCCGTCCCAGAACAGGCGCCGCTGGAGGCCCTCCACCTCGCGAAAGTAGCGTGCCGGGACCAAGTCCATGGTATTCTGGAGGGCGTAGAGGAAGCGCGGCAGGGACATCATTTTAAATAAGGCCGCTCGGCCGAGCGGCGAGAGCGGCAGACGCCGCCAGCGCACCACGTCCTCCCTCAGACGCTGGAGGGGGGGCAGCAAGTTCCGCTCATAGCGGGCCTCCGGGTCAAGAGTGATATATATACCCAGGTACTGGAAACCCTGGGAGGCAATCTGGATCGGACAGTCCCGTGGCAGGACCGGGGCCTCCCCGGAGAGCACATAGACACAGGATTTCGCCCAGTTGATGACCAGGCCTGAGTTGCGACCGAAGGAGCGCAAAACATCAACCAGGACGATCAGTGACTTGCGCGGGGAGGCGAGATACAAAAGGATATCGTCAGCATAGAGGGACACGCGGTCCTCATGCTCGGGGGTCCAGCGGAGACCACGGATAGAAGGGTGCCACCGCAGCCACTCCGCCAGGGGCTCCATGGCCAGGGCGAACAGGAGAGGCGACAGGGGACAACCCTGTCGCGTGCCCCGCCCCAGCGCAAATGGGGCAGATACTCGCCCATTCACCACCACCTGCGCCAACGGGCCCGAATATAGCAATTTGACCCAGCTGACGAAACCCGGGCCGAACCCAAACCTCGCCAGCATCGCCCAAATATATGGCCATTCGAGCGTATCAAACGCCATGGTGGCGTCCAAGGACGCCAAGATGGCCGGCTCCCGCACAAACGGGACACGTGCGAGCACCCCGTGTAAGCGCCGCAGATTAAGCGCCGTGTTGCGATGTGGTATAAAGCCCGATTGGTCTTGGTGGACCAAATCGCCCACCACGCCAACCAATCGGTTGGCCAACACCTTGGCGAGGATTTTGGGCTCCGCGTTCAGAAGCGAAATCGGCCTATAGGATGTGACCCGCTCACGGGGCTTCCCCTCCTTATGGATCACCACAATTGTAGCCAGACGCTGGTCCGGCGGGAGGGAGCCCTGCGAGTGGGCCGCAAGGAACATCGCGCGCAGGTGGGGCGCCAACACATCCGGGCGTAGCTTGTATAGCTCAATGGGAATACCATTGGGGCCCATGGCCTTGCCGGATGCAACCGAGCGAATAGCCGAGGCAATTTCGTCCGAGGTGGGCGGGGCATCCAGCGAATCCCTGTCCTCCACCGTAAGGGAGGGCAGTGCGATGTCCCGAAGCAAGGCATGGGAATCTTCCTCCGAGCAGGGAGAAACCGGGGAGTAGACTTCGCGGAAATAATCCGCGAAGCAGGAGACAATGGCTTCCGGCTCAGTGACGCACACACCATCCACGCTCTCAATCAAAGGCACCACGCGGCTCGCTCTTTCCCTCTTGTCCAACCACGCAATCAATTTGCCAGCCTTGTCACCCACATCATACAATCGCCCCTGCTGCTCTCTACTGAGGCCCCTGGCCGCCTCCGTGACGAGGGCCCGATAGGCCGCCTGCTTTAAGTGCAAAACATGCAACTTAGCGTCTGTTACCCCGCTCCCCAGGTCACCCTCCAGTTCTGCAATTTCGGCCTCAACCCGGGTCACCTCCTCCCGCTCGCGCCGCCGGGCATTGGAAATAAAGGAGAGGGCCTCCCCTCTAAGAACCACCTTGAAAGCCTCCCACAGGGAGATGGCAGATGGGACCGACCCCACATTCTCATCGAAATAGCGCTGTAAGGATTTGATCAAGTCGGCACGAATGGTGGGGTCGCGCAAATACCATGCATTGATCGGGGCCACCCTGCCATCCCCCCTCGGGAAGACATCGAAATGCAACAACAATGGGGAGTGGTCTGAGATACCCCGTGCCAAATGGCGCACCTCCCCCACCCTCCCTGCATGGGCCGCCGGGACAAGGATGTAATCAAGCCGCGAGAGGCTACCATGGGCCCCCGAGTGGAAGGTGTACTGTTGCAATACGGGATGCTTTAAGCGCCAGCAATCCACCAGGCCCAGCGTGTCTAAAAGGCCGGGCAGCCACGCCTGTGCCCGGGGGAGGTCCCTAGGGGGATGGCGATCCATAGACCCAGAGGCAACCGCGTTAAAGTCCCCTCCAACCACCAACAGGCCACCCGGAAGGTCCAGAAGGAGGCGCCCCAGGTCCGCAAATGTAGTGGCTTGTAACCCAGGCGGGACGTACACTGATATAAAGATAAACACTCTACCCTCCATTCGTCCCACCAGAACAGTGTAACGTCCCCTCTCATCATGGCGCACCTCGTCTATCTCCAACGGGAGCGAGTTCTTGACCAAAATACCCACCCCCCGCGAGCCCGAAGTGAAGCCGGAGTGGGCCGCCAAACGATATCCCCGCCGATTCATTGCATGAAAGGTGTTACCTATAAGGTGTGTCTCCTGCAGGAAGACAACATCTGGTGAAATACGTTTTAAATACTGCAGGACCACACCACGCTTAATCCTATCCCCCAGGCCGTTAACATTCCATGACAACACAATCAAATCCCTACCCCCCATCATACGTCAAAACAATCGGTCGCCCCCCACCGAGCATCTTAAAAACAACAAAACAGTTGCGGGTTTGCCTTGCGGTGTTAACAAACAACACACCCCCCCACCCCCCGGTCCCAACAGAACTCCCCCCTCCCTGCACCCCTGCATGAGCCCAGACAGCCCCCCCAAAGTGCAGTGTGCCTGTCGCCCCATAGCTAAGTACTAACTAGTCCCCCAGAGGAGGAGGGAAGCCCCCAGCAGACCCCACCCGACCTCCATGGGAGGGGAACATACGAAAGCAATATATGGTAAAGGAACAATATCCAGAGCAAGGCCTATACAGTCACCCCTCAATTCTGATCCGGCGGGCCCTCCCCGCCAGCCGCGCCCCCCCCACCCCGATCTCCAGGCAAAGTATCTAACCAGTCCCCAGCCGCCTCGGGCCGGTCGAAGAAGTGCGTACGGCCATCCACCTCCACCCTCAGCTTAGCCGGAAAGAGCATTGAGTACTTGAGGTTTAGGTCCCTTAGGCGACGTTTAATACCAAGAAAGCTCTGTCGCTGCTTCTGGACCGCCGGAGTAAAGTCTGGGTAGAAGTGTACATCCATGTTGTCCAGCCTGACCGGTCCCTGTTGCCTGGAGGTCTGGAGGATGGCGTCTCTGTCCCGGAAATTAAAAATCCGGGCAATAATAGGCCGCGGCGGGGCACCGGTCTTAGGGCGGCCCCCAGGGACCCGGTGGGCACGCTCCACCGCAAAAAGCTTACTCAGCCCCCGGGGCTGGAGATGGGTCAGGATCAATTCTTCCACGAAGAGATCTGCCGCCTCCGCCTCTCGGCCCTCCGGCACACCAATAATGCGAACATTGTTCCTCCGGGCCCGACCCTCGGAATCCTCCAGTCACCGGTCCATCAGGGCGCTCGCCTGGCCAAGCCGGCGCACCTCCTTCTGGAGGGCCACCACGTCCGTCGTGAGGCTCGTTGTGGTGTGGGCCAGGGAGTTAACTCGGTCGTTCGTTTTTGACAAGTCTGCCCTCACAAGGCCCACATCCACCAGGACCGAGTCAATTTTTTGCGCCAGGGTATCGAAACGCTGGTCCACTGAGGCCTTCATCTCTGCGATGGCGCCCATGACGTCCCGGAGGGTCAGATCCACCGGTTGGGCAGGCGCCTCCGTCGGGCCCACCAGGGATGACCGCGATGTCTCCGGAGAACCCTTCTGGAGCGTATAGCGATCCATACTATTGGCCTGGTGCGCCGTGCCACGGCGGGTTGTCTTCATCTTCGTCCGGTCGCCATCTTGTTTGGTGGACATGCTGGCCCTTCCACCGTCGTGCCAAGATCTCCAAACGGGCCGCCACACCAAATCACGGGTGTCAGGGGGGGGGCGGGGGCGACCACCGGGCCGCGGGTCAACCCACCGCCGGCGGGTCAGCCGGGCACCTGGACAAGGCAACACCACCGCACCCCGCTCCGCAGCCCGACCCCGCCTGAGGCAAGGAGGGTGCAAAAGCGAAAGTGAAAGTGCGGGGTACGCGAGTCGCCCAGCCCCGCTCGCCGCTGTTATTCACTTCGTCCCCGGATCGCCCCACTACTCCAATCCGGGGGGCCGGCGAGGAGAAGGCCGCAACCTTCAATCGATGCTCCCACCGGTGTTCGGGGTCCGATTCGAGCCCAAAAAACGGGTGGCGCCTCAGCTCGGGTTCACCGACACAGTCCCCTCAACAAGGACAGGATATCGCCAGGATTAATTCAGGAGGTCGCGGAGGTCCTCGGGAGCCTCGCACCTACGCGGCCATCTTGGTTGCGCGCTAGGCTCCTCCCCCCAACTGCCTACTCTTAAAATAGTTTGTCAACATTCAGAAAGGAGAAGGGCTCCACTGGGGACCCCTTTACGTTTGCGAGTGCGTTACCACTTTCGGGATTTAGTCAGTAAAATATGAATGCTTTGCAACTGGACTTGGTTCCAAACATTAATACATTCTATTGCGAAACGACACTTGGAAGACACGCCCTAAGCACGCCCCATCCAATAGTAATTTTGGATGTATTTGCAAACCCAAATTGCGATTCGGTAACATTACTGAATTGCAATTTGAGCTTTGTATATACCAAAAGGCCAGTTTCCTGCTGCAAAGGCTCTGATTTTGCAAACTTCATATGCCTGTGGCTGCTTCAACGGTGCAAGTATGCTTATCCAGGCCTTATAGGTCTTTCTTGACCTCATGAGCGTTGTACTCTGATCATCCTCAATGCTCTTGGTGTGGTCTCATGCTTCTCTGTGGAATAGTCATTATCGCAGCCACTCGGTTACAACCTTGACGTTAGCACAGACCCCTCATGCCTGTGCCGCCTCTTCCCTTTCATGGTACGTGTGACCTGAATCTGTACGTTGGTAAAGCGGCACTGTCCTGCATCCCACGTGCGTCAAGCCATAGCTGTTAAAGTGGGATATCACCATCGTTCTCTTGGTACATTTACCACTTCCTGGGGGCAGAAGACGATAAGGCATTTGTATGATGTGGCCGTCCCTTAAAGCTGAAAGCCACATAAAGACCAAGATTGTGCAGTGAGCCCGATGAGCACAGAGTCGCTCAGCCCTGTATCTGGACACAGTTCATTTACACACAATATCAAGTGGCCCCATAAGGCCAACGCCAGTCCTACGTGGGAAATGGGATGTATTAAGTCACAATCATTACACTAGAAAAAGCTGTGGTTGTTATCAAGGTTTCTGAAATAAACTTGAAAAGGGAAAAGTGTTAGAGGGGACTGTGCAGCGGTAGTCACTTTGGATAATTAAACACATCCCAAAAGCACAGCATCTCGGACATATTTCAATATAGCAATAAATAACAAAAGTTCTCATCAATTGATAACGTCACAAATAAGTGCAAATTCTAATGCACACAAACCAAAACACTATTTGCACTCTATCTCACTTAAACATCTCACACATCTAAAATGTAACAATCTGGAGTAGAGAAAAATCGCTGAAAATCACAAGAGGCTCTAGAGAACTTCCAACCAGATACGCACAATCCTTGTGTTCGTTTGCCTATCTCCATTCTGCACCTCCTGAATCGAGGGACCACCTTCCGCTCCTCTTTTCCCTTTCCATGACATTCTTCAGGAGTGAGTTGGTGTCTAATGCACCATTGCCACAGCAACTAGCTATCTCTATGCAATGACATTATCCCCTTAAAATACTCTTGGTTGGGACTTCAACCACAGTCTCTGCCAGAAAATAAATCTTTTTAGGGAAACAATTTTGGAAAGAGGATTAATATTTAATGTGGAACACATTGAATGATGGAGCTTCTTCACCCATGTCCAACACGTACGCCAACATTAAGATAAACATAAGAAATTACTTTGTGCCACTTCATATATAATCATGTTAAACAGTTTTAAACAGGTTGTGTTTTACAACCTCTTGTCTTAATCCTGTTTCACAGGAATGCATCATGCGATTGTAGAATGTCGTACTTGTTATGCAAAGCTCACAGCTCTTCATTAAACTTGATTTTCCTCTTGAAAGCACACACGTCACATATGTAAACCTTGCTCAACCAACCATAGTCCCCCATGTTCGCTGGAGTTCTTGCGGACTCGGACTACCATGAAAAGGGAGGCCGAAGAGCTGTCTTTCCACTCACTCAAAGTGGGAGAGGACAAGTGCCTTGTGGGTTGGCGGGGGGAGGGGAATATGAACAGAGGGTGGTATGAGATATTGGCTGCATGCCAAGTATTTTTTTGCTGTTTGCGAGGAGAGGGTCAGGAATTGCCAGGAGTGGATTGGTATCGTGACGAGGCACCAAGAATCTTTTTTTTGGGCTGGGTGAGAAAGAGGAGGGTTTGCCTGTGGGTGGTGTCGTACAGGGCAGGTCAACAGGTAGCTGAGCGAGAAGATATAATGTTGCACATGGCTTTCTGTGATTACTCTACCCTCTGCTGCCAATCTGTACATGGGGAATTAAATTTGGGATGGACATACAATAAAACTGGAGACTAATACTTGTCAATACCGTGGGGTTTTCCACAAAGTAAGCAACAGTTTCTATTTTGTAAAAAGCAGGGTTAGTTGAACACATACGAAAATCAGAATAAAGGCCTGGATGTTATGGGGACATTTAATTTTTTCTAGTAGTTTTCCCACCATTTGGTAAGTTTCCTCATCCCTGGTAAATAAATTATTCCAGTGTCAACAGTTTGGCTTCACAGTTTGGTGCATTATACGTAGGGTTCCCGGTTTTATGGTATTTATTTTTTTCACATTTCCGTCTGTATTTATCCATATTTATTTTTTGGTCATTTTATCTGTATTTATCCACATTTATCTTTGACGCACGAAAAAAAACGCTAAAGCTAGTATTTTTCCACAATTATTTAAGTTGACATGCACACTTGCACTAGGTGGTTATAGCTGTTTTTTTTAATTGGAGCCTATGCTAAGTGCACTTTACATATTGGGAGCAAATTTCTTCCCTGTCCTCTAAGAAAAGATGTGTGAATTTGTGATTTTGAGTACGTCTCATTTGCGCAGCTGTCTTGCAAAATATCAACACATTTCTACCTCTTTTACTCACACTTAATCAGCCATCACAGAGAGTGTCTGCTCGAAGAATATCAGATCATTCTTAGTGTGCATTAGAAGACGACCTACCCCACGAGGCATTGTAAATCGCCAAAATATCTAAAGAATCCTGCATCTTCATCTGTACAGAATAGTGCTTTGATATGGACACTATGGAGAAAATGTAAAGCATAGGTGGTGCAACAGTCATTCTGTTCTTGTTTTTATTTTTATTTAAGTAGCACTTAAATAAACATTAAATGGAAAAATGAAGTCATGCTAACTGACTTTCTCCCCTCTCACTCAGCCTCACTGCCCAACAGAGTGCATAGTCCCTGAGAGATGCAGCTAATAGTTGTTGGGGGCATTTCTGCCCCCGTGGCCTGCCACATCAACCTCCTTCACCCTCCCATACAATAACAAGCATTTACAATGCAATAGGTCTCGCAATGACATTATTTTGAGCTATTGGCATTGTAAATGTCATTGTGTTTTTTTTCCCTTCATGAAGCATTATTCAAATGGTGTAATGCAAAATGGCAATAGCTCACTTTGTTGTAATTGTGAAATCTATTGCATTTGTACTAGTGTGAGTTTTGTATTGTAAATGGTACTGTCTTTTATTAATGTTCTTTACACCACCAACACCCCCCATACATCACACTAGACTGCCCCACTGTGGCTAATAGCCAGACACAAGGGAGCATTCACAGTGGAAGTAAAGACACCTCCACTTTTGATGCCACTACTGTAAAACAGTATTCATTGAGCGGACACCAAAGGCAGCCCAATGTGTTATTTACAGGGGTAAGCTCAGTGCTTTAAATGGGCCGGTACTGTCCGGTTCTGAATGCCAGAACTTTTTTATTTTGAGGGAGAGTACCTGCACTTCAAAAAAAAAGAAACAAGCAGAGTACCTGCACTTCCGTTTTTCCGTTTCAAACACTGGGTATGCTCCACTCCGTGCAGATGTCATTTTCAAAGCATATTCTACCTGTTACAACTCTCTTTTGCAGTTCCAATTTTATATCAGGCAATTCTCTCCCTCTGTGTACATAATACAACAAAACTGTCTCCCAAGATACATTACCACTGCACCTGTCACAAGGCACATCAGCCATGCACCTCTCTTAAAGTTCACCAGCCATTTAGCTATCTTTCCAGGCACAGATCTGCTTCACAACTTTTTCTAAGGGCATCACTCATTTTCTGCAGCCGTCTCTCTTAAGGCACATCCCACTACTTTTGGGTATCTATCTAGGGTATGTCACAGCCTACAGATATATTTCTCCCACTAAGGATGCATCTCCAAGCTCAGAGCTTTCTTAGAGAGCACCAACCCCTGCAGCTATCTCTCCCAGGTCACGCCTTGCCTCCTGCATCTTTCGTTTCTAGCGCACGCACAGCTCGCACCATTCAGATCTCGCTCCCAGGTTGTCTCACCCCTGGAGCTCTTACGCAAAGCACATCAACCTTGCAGAATTGTATCTCATGGATGCGTCCACATCTCTTCTGGGCCTCTCTCTGTCTCCATGGCACCACACTTCCTCTGCAGCTGTTTCACTTTTGGAACAACACTCCCTGAAGCTTTCTCTCCCATTGCACTTCACCCACTGCACTTCTCTCCCCCAAAACACATCATTGCTTGGAACAAACCCAGCCTCCGGGGACATTCTAGCCAGCAGATGTCTCTACCAAGTCACCTCATACTTGCAGTTCTCTATCTCTGCCCACATACCAGCAAGCATGTCTCACTCCTCCACTGAGCACAACACCGCCTGCAGCTTTCTCCCATACCAGCCCCTCCCTCCTCCCTCAAGGAGCAAATTGCTGTCTCTGAACGACCCCCCCCAACCTATCACTGCTGTTAGCGCTCGCTGTAGTGTCATATTCACCTTGCACAACTCTCTCCAACTATTTAGCACAACAGTGCATATTTCCCAACACATATTTTGCAAATTGCTCCCAGTGCACATCGCAGTTCCTAAGAATCTCTTTCCTACTGCATTTTTCTCCCTTGGCACATCACCCTTTGCAGCTCTAGCTCCCAATCTCTGCGTCAAACGGCGATGACCTAACTTTGCTCTACCCTGCCTCTAGTTCCTATGTGCCACAACACTTCGCTTATGTCCCCAGGCCTCCGTTTACACGTGATCCTCCTTTCTTATGTTTAAATGCAGTGCCCCACCCTAGCTTCAGTTTAGATCACATCGACTACACCCACGGCCACCTCTTTCAAAAAGCGTCCTGCCTTTCATTAAGCAACCCACCCTTCTCACCGGCCCACTCCGATGTGTGGCAAAATACTCCCAATTCCAGTTGTGCCCTATATCCCCCACACGTGAGACCTAAAAAACAAAAGGTTGCTGGAGCTGCAGCCGATGTCCTGGGGTGTTTTCACACCTCTTAATGGACATCGGCTGCTTGCACTGCTCCAACAATTATCTTTCATGAACTACCGCTGTGAGGGGGTGCTGGAGTGTCTCTGCAGACACGGCGCTCCCAGTCCCCCCCCCCCGTCTTTGGAGCAGTTTCAGGGCGGCAGTTTCCCCTTTCTTTTGGATGCCCTTGTGCACCTCTGACTCGGATTTCACAGAGGAGCACAGGGGCAGGAGGAGCATTGGTTGTGTTAGTATTTTCCCGTTTTTATATCTAAATACAGACAAAACCCAAAAAGCTTTCCGTCTGTATTTAAATGTAAAAATCCGTTTAAACGGAAAACCGGGAGCCTTAATTATAAGACAATTTTTGTTTTAAGGTCTCTTCCGGGAGAGTCACACAGCGAGCCTTGATCAAGAGGACAGAATTAGCAAAATTAAATCATAACGTATTTTAAGAAACAGGACACTTGAAACAATGACTGTAAAACCATTTGTAGAACGGAGTCAGCACATAGTTACCCATCAAGAACAAGGCCTGGTGAATTTCCTTAATCACATTCTGGTAAAAGTCCTTCTGCCACTGATCTAAAGTCTTCCATTCCTCTTCGGAGAAACAGACAGAGACATCCCGGAATTTTACCTGCTCCTAAAACGATATGTTTATATGAAAGGTTAGCAACTTCATTGAAGTAAATACGACAGGAAGGTAAAACTGCGTGGGCGAGGAAAATGCCTTCCTTTCACTTTCTCTCCATCGCCAGGCCAGAATAGCTCCGGAGCCACTGGGAGGCCTGCTTCTTAGTAAGTGAGTAATGAGTGTACTAAATAAAAAGACTCAAAACAAGCATGCCTTCCAGAGCCAGCCTGACTCCTTGCAAACGATAGAGGTCGGGGACCACTGGTACGGTGATTAACAGCACACCCACTAATGTGGGAGGGAAGAGAAAGAGACCCTTTTCTTTATATAACCCTCACCCACTCTAGTAGTGGCATGCTTCATCGGATTCACCCCAACACCTAAAAGTCAGGGTGGACTCGACCATATTCCAGGGAGCACTTATGAAGATAAGGTGTATGGGGGCGTAACTTTAAATATAAAATTCTTCCCCCACTGTGAAAGTTTCCTTTATTAGAAGAGTGGAAGGGAAGGTTACAAAATATGTATATAGGGACATGAGAATGTGATGGTCCTATGACCTTAAGGCACCAACATGTTTCAGCCCTGTTCTATCAGCCTGAAAAAGGTCCTGGGCTTCTGTCAGGGTGGGCAGCGAAGAAGTCACTCCCCCAAAGACATGACTAACGTGTAAACGTAACGTAAAAATGTTCCAAATTTTTAAAGCCAGACTCAAGCTCAGATCCATGAAGCCCACTTTTCTTACTAAGGCTTATGGGGTCTATGGAAGGGCCTTTGGGACCCACGTGATAGGTGTGTGGGGTTATGTGAGAGCCTGTGGAAGGCTATGTCCACAGTCTGTTGGGGTGTTTTTGCATGGGGTCTGTGGGGGTGTTTGCATGGGGTCTGTGGGGGTGTTTGCATGGGGTCTGTGGGGGGGGGGGGGCTTGTTGTGGCCTGTGGGGTCTTTGTATGGGGTCTGGGGGGTCTTTGCATGGGGCCTGGGGGGTCTTTCCATGGGGTCTGTGGGGGGGGTCTTTGCATAGAGTCGGTGGGGGGGGGGTCTTTGCATGGGGCCTGTGGGGATCTTTGCATGGGGTCTGTGGGGAGCTTTGCATGGGGTCTGTGGGGAGCTTTGCATGGGGTCTGTGGGGAGCTTTGCATGGGATCTGTGGGGAGCTTTGCATGGGATCTGTGGGGAGCTTTGCATGGGGTCTGTGGGGATCTTTACATGGGGTCTGTGGGGATCTTTACATGGGGTCTGTGGGGTCTTTGCATGGGATCTGTGGGGGTCTATGCATGGGGTCTGTCTTGGCATGGGACTTGTGGGGGTGTCTTTGAATGGGGACTGAGGGGGTGTTTGCATGGGGTCTGTGGGAGGCTTGTGGCCTGTGTGTGTGTGGGGGGTATTTGCATGGGGTCTGTCGGGGTTCTTGTGTGGGGTCTGTTTTAGCATGGGGGTATGTGCATGGGGTCTGTGGGGGGGCTTGTTGGGGTCTGTGGGGGGCTTGTTGGGGTCTGTGGGGGGGCCTATGCATGGGGTCTGTGTTTTTTTTTGCCTGGTGTCCTTGGGGGGGTCTTTGAATGAGGTATGTGGGGGGTCTTTGAATGAGGTCTGGGGGGGGTCTTTGCATGGGGTCTGTGGGGGGGGTCTTTGCATGGGGTCTGTGGGGGGGGTCTTTGCATGGGGTCTGTGGGGGGGGGTCTTTGTATGGGGTCTGTGGGGGGTCTTTGCATGGGGTCCTTGGGGGGGGTCGTTGTATGGGGTCCTTGGGGGATCTGTGGGGGGGTCTTTGCATGGGGTCTGTGGGGGGTCTTTGCATGGGGTCTGTGGGGAGTCTTAGCATGGGGTTTGTGGGGGAGTCTTTGCATGGGGTCCTTGGGGGGTCTGTGGGGGGGTCTTTGCATGGGGTCTGTGGAGGGGTCTTTGCATGGGGTCCGTGTGGGGGGGGGTCTTTGCATGGGGTCTGTAGGGGGGGGTCTTTGCATGAGGTCTGTAGGGGGGGTCTTTGCATGAGGTCTGTGGGGGGGTCTTTGAACGAGGTCTGTGGGGGGGTCTTTGAACGAGGTCTGTTGGGGGGTCTTTGAACGAGGTCTGTGGGGGGGGTCTTTGAATGAGGTCTGTGGGGGGGTCTTTGAATGAGGTCTTTACATGGGGGCACTTGGGGGGTCTTTGCATGGGGTTTGTGGGGGTCTTTGCATGGGGTCCTTGGGGGGTCTTTGCATGTGGTATGGGGGGTCTTTGCATGGGGTCTGTGGGGGGGGTCTTTGCATGCTGTCCGTGGGGGGGGGTCTTTGCATGGGGTCCGTGGGGGGGTCTTTGAATGGGGTCTGTGGGGGGGTCTTTGAATGGGGTCTGTGGGGGAGGGTCAAGGAGACCATCAGTCCCTGCACTGTCGGAGGGGGTGGGTTCTCTCTCAAACAGGACGCGGTCGTAGGGGGGTCCGTGGGGGGGTCTTTGCATGGGGTCCGTGGGGGGGGTCTTTGAATGGGGTCTGTGGGGGAGGGTCAAGGAGACCATCAGTCCCTGCACTGTCGGAGGGGGTGGGTTCTCTCTCAAACAGGACGCGGTCGTAGGAGGTCATGAGGAATCCTTCCCAAGAGGTGCGGCCCGGGCTCCGCCGGCGCCCTGAAGCTGCTCTAAGCACTGGGGAGGGGGGGCTTACCGCTTCTAAAGGCTTCTGCGACATTTCTCCCCTCCGTCCCGGGGGCTCATCGATAGCGGGTGCGGGACCGTGTGGCGGCGGAGCGCCTCGACGCGCAGGCTCAGGGCACCGGGCGCTAGGCTCGGCAAAGAACAGGAGACACCGCACACCACCCTACGGAGCGTGCGACTGAGCACGTCCCTAGGCAAGACACTGATCACCAACGCATGCGCAGGCGGAGCGGTCTGCGAACTAAGAGCACCGGCGCATGCGTAGAATGAGCCAACTGCAAGGTACGGATCATCAACGCATGCGCAGACAGAGCGCCCGACGCGAGACACAGACGCATGCGTAGATGGAACGCACTACAAGGAGAGACACAGATCACCAGCCTATGGGTAGATGGAGCGCTCTTCGAGGCAGGGCTTCGAGATGGAGAAACCGCTGACCGACACATGCGCAGACAGAGCGCCTTCCGAGACTGGGACACTTATCATCGGCACATGCGTAGACGGAGCATTCTGCGACGGGGACGTGGATCACCCTAGAAATCGCATACTGAGCGTTCCCCACGATAAAATAGGGATTACCGACACATGCGCAGACCAAAGGCCCTGGGAGGCGAGACACTAATCACCAGCGCAGCCGCATAAGGAGCACCCGCCGGGATACATTTCTAACTATTGCCTCAGGATGTTTCAATTCTATTAAGTACACAGAGGCTTCGATTTTATGATCTACTGGCGATCAGTTATAGTTAGGACCGTGTTTCCATAGGAAATCTCCAAATTCTATTTTGAATAACTTTGGCTCCGGTTGACGAATCTTTGCGAAATTTTAAAAACTAATGGGGCGCTCCGCTCAGCTCCTACCCTGAAAGTCTCGGGGGGGATTCGTCAAGCGGGGGCCGAGAAAAAAGGGGGGTCCCAAAACGCGTTTTCCCCATGCATTTTCCCATAGGACCTTTAGTCGAAGGTACAGCCCGAACGGCTGAACAGAATTACTTGAAATTTGGCCGAGAGGTAGTCCTCAGGTCAGGGATGTGCCTTTTGCATATATGGAGTCAATCTGTTCAGTAGTTCCTGAGAAAATTGTAGTTAAAAGCACATACATATCTATAGCCGCGCACCGTGCGCGCCCCGTACGCGCACCGTGCGCACACCCTAACGTGCGCGAGTGTAATTCTGATTGGTTGTTACATGTCAGTCAACGTTCGAATCGGTCGAAATCAGGAAGTGTCGGCCGCCATTTTGTTTGTTTTCAGTGCGAGAGTGGAAAAGGAAGGTGGCGAACGTGAAAAGGGGGCAGGGTAGAGAGTTCCTGACCCCCTAGCCTTGGTCAGGGGGTCCCTGAAGGACCCCGAAGGCAGAAAAAAACATTTAATTTTTTTTAAAAAAAATCACGGAGGTGCGCGCACGGTGCGCGCACGGTGAAAAACCATAAAAAAATATAATACATACATAACTTAGCATTTAAAAAACAGTACATAAGATTTAAACATAAAAAAAAAGATTTAAACATAAAAAACCGTACAAATTCACTGAAAAAAACCATAGGTTTCACACACGTTATAGTTAGGAATTAGCATTTAAAAAACCTTGCAAATTCACTTAAAAAACCATAGGTTTCACACATGTTATAGTTAGGTGGATATTTCACTCGTAAAAAACCAATGAAATTCCCCCGTTATAGTTAGTTGAGATAACTATAACTCGCGCGACCGCCACTCTATCACAAGGATGATGTCATCAGTGATGTCATCAGTGATGCCACTCTCCATGTCATGAGTGATGTAATATGTGACGTCATGAGCAGAGGATTGCGGGCGCGCGAGTTATAGTTATCTCAACTAACTATAACGGGGGAATTTCATTGTTTTTTTACGATATTGAAACAAAAAACATTCCCAGAATGCTTAGCATAGTTACACAAGAAGCATAGAGACTAGCCCTATATGACACTCTACACCAAAACACTTCCTCTTTCTTTGCCCAACGAGCAGAGTCCAAATTGAACAGGAATAAGTCCAAATAAGATCCATAACGCATCCAAATCACACAAGAATGCTGAGAGAACAGGAACTGTGGAACTTGACTGTGAGGAGGAGCCCCCCTTCGGCCCCGTGACAGTCCCACAAGACCGTCTGTCTTCCAACGAGAAGGGCGTGCCAGTCCAGCAGGGGTTAACCCAGCCGAACTCCTCTCCCCTACAGGAACGCTCCCTGACTGGAGCAAACCAATGGGATGACATCTGGACCATAGAAGGGCGCATTCGACGGTCCAGGAGGCGGTTGCGGAAGACGCCGGAAAGAAGGAAGACGGAGAATCGAAGATCGAGACCGACTACTGGGAGGACCAGCGTGCGAAGACTGAGGAATCGGGACCTGGAGAGGACGACGGCGACGATCCCAGCCTGGTCGAGGAAGACGACGCGGTACCGGAATCGGAGTCCTGGTCGGAAGAGTGGTGGACGCCCCCAGAGGATACGTGCATGCCGCCGTAACTCAGGAGAGTTACGGCTTCTGCGGTACGTGGTACAGGGCAGAGGGTCGTAAGCGGGAGGGAGGTACGGCCATTGCAGTGATGTATTGAGTAAGGGGAGGGGGGACAAGGGGAGCACTGAAAGGCATTTACCTCGAGACTAAAGGAGCACTATACACTCTACCCTTACAGGTATAGAAACCGAGATAACCAACCCTAAAACAATGCATGTACTTGTCTCCTGAAGTAAGGGACAAGGTTGTGGCAAATACCTCTGTTTTTCCAGACTACTTCTTTTCCTTCTCACCGACCTACACATCCCTCACCCCCTCAGCCCGAGCACTGGGTGTATCCGCCCCTGGTTTTTTCCCTCTCCTTGGTGACGGTAGCAAGTATAGAACCCCTAGACGGAAATACTTACCGCCTGTTGTCTTTTCTCTTCTATGATACCTGGGGAACGTCATCACCAGTCACCAGGAGAAGACCCAACAGCAGACGATTCTTCGGCATCCTTCACGCCTCACCCTTCATGAAGCCTCCTATGTTTAGCCTTCAACTGTTTCATCTGTGTCTTTAATAAAATACGCCATCATAGATCCACGCATAAGACCTCCTCGATTCTTTTTCCGCCCTTCCCTCTCACATTGACTATGAAGATCGCAGAGCACGACTTCCCAGAGGACCACCACGATGGCCTATTCGCTTTTCTGGTCAGTGCCTGAAACAAAAAATTTGTACTCGTAATAAACTGACATAGACCTGTAATCCAGAGTGGGTAAACATGACATTATGAATCATAATATACATTTTCTGGGCGGGATAATCTTTGCCTCTGTGTCCTTAATAGAATTGAACATTCTTGGCGCGAATGCTAGCAAATATTTTATTCTATTTCTGGACCGGAGACTTCACATTATGCTAGTTTAACGCTTATCCAATACAACAGAAGCAATATCGCCCACAGGTTTATAATAAAATTGCTTGAAAGTGGAACTAAAAGACCACTCAGTCGCTTTAATGATATCCTGCATACTGGTACCCAGCATGAATGATTTGGAGGCCATAGCACCTCTGACCGAATGCACTCCAAATAAGTCAGTGTCAATACCTGCTTCAGACATTACAAATCTAAGCCATCTGGCAAATGTGGCAGAAGTAACGGGTTTAAAAGGTTTCTATAAAACAATTAATAACCTTGAACAACCAGCTGGTCTGAGAGGTTGTGTACAATCTTCATACACCTTTAGACATTTCACCACACAAAGTTTTTTATTCAATGGAAAGGCATTGTAATCAATAGATTTGGAAAAAGTTTTGGTACGGGCTGTAATAACAAATGACGCCTTCAGGCAAAAAAAAATTCTACCCTCCAAGTCTAGTACTCTAACATCAGACACCCTGCGGCATGCAGATAAACATAATAACATAGCTAACTTAGCTGATAATTGCTTTCGAGTCAGTAAATCATTATTAAGCCAGTTATCAAACAAATTCAACACTTTAGAAACATCCCATAAAGAAGTATACTTAGCCTTAGGAGGGTTGGCTATGCGTATTCCTTTCAGAAGCTTGCTTACCACCGGATGCATGGCCACAGGTCTGCCATCCACAAGTGAGTGGCCTGCTGAAATGGCTGAACGAAAATTGTTCACCAATCTATAGGATAACCCATCAGCAGGTTTCTAGGGGAGAAAATTCACGACTTGAGAGATGTCTGCTTCCACGGGATCCAGGTGCTTCTCCAAGCACCAACCTAACCAAGCCTTCCAGGCATAACAGTATTGTTTTCTGGTTGAAGGGGCCCAGTCTTGTTGGATGAAACCTGATGCCTGCTCCGTAATTCCTGGCAACGACCATTGTTGCCGGAAAGCCTCCAAGCCATCAGGGATAGCTGCCCTGCCAGGAGTAACGGGTGGAGCTCTCCCTGAGGACCCTGGAGCAAAAATGGAAAGGACAGAAGACAAAGTGGGCAGTCGCATCTCATCTCCAGCAGGACTGGAAACCATGGTTGCGACTTCCAAATCGGGGTGACCAATACAATCTCCGCTTTCTGCTGATATATTTGATTCGCTACTCTGGGTATCAAGATAAACGGGGGAAATGCGTAGTGGAGACTTAGTGACCAATTCTGTGTGAATGCATCTGTCGCTCTCGCTAGGGGATCTGGCCTCCAGCTGAAGAAGGACTCCAGCTGATGGTTCAGTCTGGAGGCAAAGAGATCTATGTGGAACGGACCCCACAGAGATTGGAGCTGGTGAAACAGAGACGGGTGAAGCTTCCAATCACTGTAATCCTTCAGGTGGCGGGACTGCCAGTCGGCTACTGCATTACCGCTACTACGGTATTCCGAAATCATTGTTATCTGATGCACTAGGCAATAATGCCAAAAATCGTTTGCGCTCTCCGCCAACTTCGGGGATCTGTTTCCCCCCAACTTGTTGATATAGTGCACAGCAGATATATTGTCCATTCTCAATAGAAAACAACTGTTTGAATCCGGGGTCTCTGGTTGGCGCAGGTATGCACTTGCGACAAGCAGGGACCCTTTCCTCTAAGTCAGGGCGAAGGATTACTCTTAGAAAATAACCCCTGCTCACCCTCTAGGTAACGTGGCGCGAGCAGTCAGGCTAGATTCCAGAGGGCATTAGGTTAAGCATTCAAGGCGTCCCACAATAACCACCAACCCACCACACAGAGACACAAGGCTGTATTTATAAAAATAAAGTTCTTTATATAAAGCTCTTCAAGCAGGCTTTAAAAATACAGTTCTTCACTTAAAATGAGGTTCCAGTTACTTGTGATTATTTTCAGGGAGTCCACAGTTCTCAAAATGGTCACTTTTGGTGCAATCTGCACCTTCTGGGGGCCTGTACGCCTCGTAGGGCCATCTGGACGCTTCGTACGGGTTTCTGGACACGTCGTGCCGTTTCTCACGCTTCCCGCGTGAGCACGCGTACTAGGACTCAAGCCGTACGGACCGTACCTTTGTAGGTACGCGTCGTACGAGTCCGGTACGCCTCTTGCCACACCTCACGCTTCCCGCGTGAGCAACGTCTATATCTTTAAAGCAGGACGGACTGTACAGGCGCAGGGACGCACCGTACGAGCTAGGTACGAACCGCACCAAGTCTCACGCTTCCCGTGTGAGTCGCGTAGCGGTACGATAGCGCAGTACGGGCCGTACACAGGAAAGTACGGTTCGTACGACGGCGCTTGGGCTCACAGTACCTTATTTCTTGGGGGCAATGTTCGTGGCGGCCTCAGAAGTCCGTTGAGGGGCGTCCCACGTCGCTTTGCAGTCCCGCTTGGGCAGTGGACGACGATGCTTTGTGGGGCGCTTTAGGATGTCGCAGCCCACCTCGGGGGTCAGAAGCAGGAGGGGCAGCTCGGGGGTGATTTCTCAGCGCGGCGCACTGTCGGCTTCGTCCAAATCAGCGAACCAGTGCGCCGCCGGTCCTCACAGTGGTCTCTACGGCCAGGGGGTCGCAGAGGCTCGGCGCTTGAGCTCCGGCTCGAGGGGGCAGTTGTTTGCTTTGCTCAGGCCAGGCAGGGCCTTTACGGTGCTCACAGCAGCACAAATGATTCAGGAGTCGCGTTGCTCAGCGAGAGGGGGCACACAGGTTCTCTGGGGTCAGCGTTGCAAATCCACCCACAGCAGCTTCCTCTTCTTCCAGGGGAGGGTAGCGCCCAATGTTCCTGGGCGCAGTTCAGGGGGCAAGTTCACAAGCAAGCCCTTGGAGATTGTTTTAAAAGCACAAGTTGAATTCAAAGTCTTTCTCAGTCTTTTCCTCCTCTCCTTCAGCAGCAAGGCCCCCACCACAGGCCAGACTCTCAGGCTTAGAGACAGTACTCCTCCATGCAGCTTTCCCAGGTCCTTCTCTTCGGGCAGAGGTTCTTCTTGGCGCAAACAGGATCTGATTTCTTAGGAGCAGGGCTCCTTCTTTTATAGCAAGTTTCTTTTGTTCCTTGTCGCCAGGGGGCCTGTGCCTGGCTCAGTCCGGTTTTGGAGCACTTTGTTGTGGTGACTCTGCTCTTTCCTTTCAGTGCACAGGGCAGAGACATCAGCCGCTCCACAGGGGGCGGAGCCAACATTGTGGTGGCAGAGCACAGGTCTATTCAGAGTCAAGGTGTACTCCTCCCACCCATCCTAGTGTAATCTCTCTACCCACCACCTGACAGCCAGCCTGTCTCCTGGAATTCCCCAGCCCTGCCCCTCACTGAAACTAGGCAGCACACACACACAGCGCAGAGGCGGACTGAAATGGCTAAGCAAGTAAATACTAACTTTCTAAAAGTAGTATTTACAAACACAGGATATTAAAATAAACTTTACTAAAAGAAGTATTTTATTATTCTGAGTTCAGGCATACTAAACTTGACTTTCTACCATGCTCTGTGAGTCCGCTGGGTTTATAGCGTGTAATAATTCCAGCAGCCCATTCTGGCCTATGGAGAGCAGGTAGCCTTCAATAGTGAAAAACGAAAATGGCTGTAATTCACTATTAGGACATGCCACACACATCAGGGCATGTCCTACCTTATGCCTACAATGCACCCTGCCCTTGGGCCTACCAGAGGGGTGACTAATATGCAGTTAAGGGAAGGTTTAGGGACTGGCAAGTAGGGGCACTTGCGCAGTCAGCATGACAGTACCAGACTACACGCAGGTTCTGCAATGGCAGACCCTAGACACATTTTACTAGGCCGCTTCTGTGGGTGGCACAACCAGTGCTGCAAGCCCACCAGCAGCATTTGCATTTACAAGCCCTGGCACTCCTGGTGCACTTTACTAGGGGCTGATAGTAAACCAAATAAGCCAAACATGGAATCCAATGAACATCAACATTTTACCATAGGGAGAGCATATGCACCTTAGCACTGATCAGCAGTGGTAAGATGCCCAGAGTCATAAAACAGCCAACAACAGGTCAGAAAAAATATAGGAGGAAGGCAAAAAGTTTAGGGATGACCCTGCAAAAAGGGCCAAGTCCAACAACAACACAATACCTTCCTGGGTGAGAGAGTGCGAATCGGAAATTACCACCGCCAGGAGTTCGAGACAATTGATGTGCAATTCCAACTCCTGGAGAGACCATCTGCCCCCCATGGTCACCTCCCCGCAGCGGGCTCCCCAACCCGATCTGCTGGCATCGACTCTATGATCAGCTCCGGGCGAGATCCGAAGATTGCCCAACCATTCCACGCATCCACGTGGGTCAACCACCATTGAATCTCTGCCCGGACTTTGTCCGTAAGTGGGACTAGATTTGAATAAGAGAGACCCTTCTGGAGATGTTCGATTTTGAGACGCTGAATAATGCAAGGGCCCCGGAAAAATCGCCTGTATGGAGGAGGCTAACAGATCCACCAAGCGCGCGATCGCTAGCTGTCAGGCTCCTCCTTCCAGAATCCTCAGAGTGGTATCAATGCTCTATGTGGGACCCACCTCTCGATAACCCCAAGTCTGGAATGAAATACTCACAGACTGTTGGAGTCATCAAGCAGAGGAAGGAAAGGGTAGGAACAGCTGGGAGGGAGACCTGAGGATGACACAGGAAACACGATAAGGAGATATACTTCAACACTCCTACACAGTATTAAACAGATACATTTCCATAATCCAAATCTAGTGCATCTCAGACACCCTACCTGAAATAATAAAGAAGTGAGAGAACGATGTCAGAAGAGAGCAGGGTGTTTGCATGTTCCTCAACCTGAAACTATTGGAAAGAAAAGAGAGCATTCAATGTAAACACTTCCTATCTCGATCGATACCTTATTTAAGTATGCTTTCAGAAACCCATGTATCACCTACCAATGGTTACACAATGTTTTGGCCATGTGTGAACAACACTGAGAACTGCACCCCCTTTGTTGCACTCTCTGCTGGGAAAATAAGAAAACAAAGAACAACCAAATTGCAAGGTGAAAAAGGTGGGCCAAAGTTCAATCACAGTCTTGCATGATGCCCAAACAAAAGAAGGAAGCCCAGGTACGTTGATACTTCACTATATCCTTGGCATAAAGAAAATGGAACAAGTACCAGTGTGACCCTTCGGTTAGGTAAAACCAATAGTCAAACGAAAGTCTAGGTAGGTCCCTAAACAGGGTGTTCTGCCCCACGAGGTCACATACAGAGGAAATCAATAAACGTGTTTCCTGGTTGAAACCAAACTGGTTTCTGCCAGCAGGAAATAGAGCTGGCCAAATATTGCCCCAAGGACTGTAAGCGTACCTCTGCAAGGGACCGTTCCTTGCCGGTCCCAGCCAACAGAGAAAAGCGCTATCCGAATGGTGTTCCCTGACACCGGTAGCCTCCTCTGCAAGAGCCCAACAAGCCGGACTCGTCCAACAGAGGAGGAGCGCCGGGGAGAGCGACGAGGCACGAAACCCTCTGCCTCTCACTCAGGAGAATGCGGTACCAAGACTGTGCAACAGCACTCTTACCACCTTAATACGAAGTCCGTAGGAGAAGTCTGAATCACTGCAAGCGATCAGGATAATCGGCAGCGTCTCTGTTCGACCGCCGTTATTTACCCTGCCTCCGACGTCGTCTCGCGGTCACGTGGGGCGTGACTCGCTCTGCATGTCGGGGATTGTAGATCTCCAACCCCTGCACTTCCTGGTTCGCGCTAGAGGTTCAGCCAGCGCGCAACCGGTGTGTATTCCTGACACTAGTAAAGACATCAACTGCGTATCTAGAGTCTTCTTGAGTTCTCTCTTCAAGTCTCTGAGTTTCTGTTTGGGCAGCTGGGCTGATTGGGTATTGATTACAAACCCCAAGAACTCCAACGACTGCGTTGGGAGGAGGATCGACTTCACTTTGTTTACCACAAACCCCAAATTCTCTAACAGTGACGTCGTTATCTGTAGATGGAGAGTCGCTAGGTGCGCAGAGGGAGCCATGATTAGAATATCATCGAGGTAAACTATCAAATGTATACCCTTCTCCGGGAGATGTGATACCACCGGCTTCAATAGTTTGGTGAAACACCACAGAGCAGAGGAAAGACCAAAAGGCAGGACCAAGTATTCCAGGTGCTTGCCGACCACAGAAATTGCAGGAACCTGCGATTGGGAGGGAAAATGGGAACCGACAAGTATGCGTCCCTGAGGTTGAGATGGACCAACCAATCTGCCTGCCTCAGGATGTCCGCTAGAAGATGGATCCCCTCCATCTTGAAATGACGGTAGAGAACAAAACAATTGAATTCTTTCAGATTCACAACCAGCTCTAGGCCTAGTGTCTAGTGTCTAGGTAAGGCCTCCTCACACCCATAATGCATTTTTCCCAACAAGAGCAAGATTTTATCTCCTCAGAGGTTCAGACTCTCCTGTAGACAGGTGCCATAGAGGTATGTTTACCACACCCAAATGGGTTTTTCAGTTAGTGGAGAAGAAGGGAGGCCGGTCTCGCTTGATGTTGAATCTGAAGGATTTCAATGGTTGGATTGTTTATTGGCATTTCAAGATGGAGGGAATCCATCTTTTAAGGGATATTTTTCAAGAGGGGAATTTGATGGTTGAGTTAGATTTAAAGGACGTCTACTTCACCGTTCCTGTTTTTCTGCCTCACAGGTATTTTCCTCAGCTCCTCTTGCAAGGTCATTGTTACGACTACAAGGTTATTCTCTTTGGCGTCTCGTCCACCCCTTGGTGCTTTACGAAGCTTATTTTTATTTATTTATTTGAAAGGTTTTATATAGAGCTGGCTAGACCCGGAGGTATCAGAGCGCTTTACATGAGTATCAGATCATAGTTGCAGGTTACATCGTTACAAAGGTTACACAGTTATTAGAGCATGGCAACATAGTTACTTGTAAGGTACAGACAAACAAAAAGGACATATATGTAAGGGAAAAAGCAGGCAAGGGGAGAGATTCAGGGGAGGGGGTAAGGAGCAGGGGAAGTAGACAGAGAATGAAGGAGGGAAAGAGGAGGGGAGGGGGAGAGACACAGCATGGAAAGAGGGGGGGGGCGATGGGGACACAAACCGGAAGACGAGTCAAAGCTGCGTCCAAAGTCCAGTAAGCTGTGATCATAGGGGATGTGGTATCATTTCCCCAGCTCTGTTGCGAGAGGCTCCCTTTACGCAGTGGACTCTCTCAGAGGGGTCTCTGAGACTCCAAGGCCTACATACTGGATCCTTCCCCAAAAAGGGGAGAGGGAGTGCTTTGGCAAGGGGTGCCATACCATACCTCAGTTGTGAGTGGCTCCCTTGGCGCTGTGGACTCTCTCAGCGGGTTCGCTGAGACTCCAGAGTATAAATATTGGATAGGAGCGAGCGTTTTACATGTGGAACACTAATGTTACAATTTTACAACAGTGACAAGTTACATAAGTATCACGAAAAGCATTTAAAGAACATAGGGGACAAGGTTAATAGAGCAAGGAAGGGTAAGGGGATAGGGTAAAGGGGTAGGAGGAAGAAAGGACGTAGAGACTAGATGAGCAGCGCAGGGCAGGACTGGCACCGCAGGCCACACCCCTTGCCGCGCAGCCAACATCGTGCAGCGGGGGCTAGTTAGGGCGCAAAAGTTCACAAGTGTCAGCAGGAGTTTACGCATCCCAAGCAGCTGGCCAGACCTGCTAATTATGTGGCCGTACAGGAAGCCCTGAGGCGGGAAGGCGCGTGGGGCCGAGGCGGCTGGCAGCGCGCAGGCACGGGACGAAGCAATCAAGCTCGCGGGCAGGGAAGCTCGTCAGATTGGTGGTAGAATCCCTGAGAGCCTGAGGTGTGCATCTAATTATCAACATAGACAACATCATTGTCATGGCCCAATGTCCTTAGTTGGCACTCACACGCTTGGAATGGACGATTCTCCTCCTACAAGATCTTGGCTTCAATGTAAATGCTCATAAGTCTGTCATGACTCCCTACCAACGATTAGAGTTCCTGGGTTTTCAGGTAGACACTCACCTCTCCCAATTAATTCTTCCTCCCCAGATTGTCTGGGGTGTCAAGAAAGAACTGAGGTCAAGTCTGAGCAGGCAGACTGTATCCTTGAGATCGAGATCGATAGCTCATATTGTGGGCCTGTTAGCCTCATCGATTCAGGCCATATTCCCCGGTCCCATGCACTTTCACACCATTTAGAGACTCAAGATTCAGCATCTCTGGAAGGGCTTCAGTTACTCAGAACAGATTCTCCTTTCAGAGGGATACGGTTGGAGATGTTGAGGTGTTTGGATCACATGGAGATCTGGAATGGCAGGGCGATTTTTGGCTCGACTCCAGAGATAATAATCGAGTCCAATGCCAGCCGGTGGGGTTGGGGGGCTTGTTGTGGTCCTGTCTTGACCGGGGGTTCTTGGTACAGAGCAGAGCTGGATCTCCACATCAACTGCTTGGAACTCCTGGCTGGTTCGTTTGCGATTGGCAGCCTCTCCCCAGGGAGGTCATATTGTTGCATACTTCTTCAAATGGACAATATCTCGGCGGTCTGTTACAAGAACAAATTGGGCAGGACAAGATCCTGCCTTCTGGCGAAGATTGGCAAAGATGTTTTGCATTATTTGTTTCCAACATCAGATATCGGTGGTGGCGGAGTATCTCCTGGGCCAGAGTAATACCATTGCGAACTGGCAGTCTCATCACCGTCGGAACTTCAGCGACTGGAGGCTTCATCCTCAAGTGTTCCATGCGCATCATCACCTTTAAGGCCCCTGTTTGATGGGCCTTTTTGCATCTCGCCTCAACCGGCAGCTCCCTACTTTTTTCAGCTGGCATCCGGATGCCCAAGCCACAGCTGCGTTTTTCCAGGACTGGGCTCCCGGTCTGTGTTAAGACTTCCCCCATTCATGATGATCCCCAGGGTTTTGACTCAGTTGAGATGCCAGATAGCAGAGCTGAGATTGGTGACTCCGTTTTGGAGAGCACACACGTGGTTTCCGGTAATTCTGGAGATGGCCTGTGCCCGTCCGATTCTGATTCTTTTCCGTTGGAACCTTATTCTGGATCCAGAGGGCCTTCCAGATTAGTTGATCCTGTCACAACACCTCTCTCTAGTGGCATGGAGAATTTCCGAGACAGATGGAGTCTTCCGGGAATTTCGCAGGAGGCTAATGATTTCATCGTCAGGTTTGATACTTGAGCACTTACAAGCTGAATGCATCCACTTGGACCACTTGTGTGGCTGGTGTCATGAGCGGGGCGCCGATCCTGTTGGAGCAGATTGTAGTTTGGTCATACATTTTTTGTCCTCCTTGGCATAGTGGTCTGTAAACAATTTTAAGTCGACTATTTCGACTGGTCATTTGCCTGCTGATGGTAAATGGGTGGGCTAACACCCAATAATGTGTAAATTGTTAAGGGGTATCCATATGGTGAAGCCCTCCTTTCCTAAATATTCTGTATTTATGAGATGTGACCATAGTTCTGAGGTATTTAGACTCTTGGCCGTGCAATAAATATCTATCACGGAAGGAATTGTCAGCCAAATCGACCATGCTCTTATGTTTATTTTTTTGTAAATGTGTGTCTGATGTCCAAGCCCTTGATCTGGTGGGGAGAAGTTTTTCTCCTGAGGTTGTTACTGTCTCGATTTCTTGTCGGACCAAATGTAATTCCAGTTCGGTTTCTTATCCTGAGTTTCAGGCTAATTCTAAGCTTTGCATGGTGCAATGTCTGAAGACTTATCAGGTAAGTACCACTGAGTTTCGGACTGGTATTGGGGGGGGGGGCAATTAATAATTTCCTTGCAGAAGCCTTTTCACCCAGTGGCATCGGCCATTCCTGCCAGATGGATGCAATTGCTTATGGGTGAGGCTGGAATTGTTACCTCAGTGTTTGGCCCCCACTCCGCTCGAGGCGCAATAGCTTCAAATCTTTTGCTTTGGGTTCTAGTTTAAATGATATTCTAAAGGCGGCCGATTGGGTGGCAGAATCTATGTTTAAGTCTTTTTTATTATAAACCCATTGTTGATGTTGCTTCTGTGGTGGTGGCACAGCTTTAAACTAGCATAATCGGAACCTTCTGCTCTAATATAGTATAAAAAAAAGCTCTCGCATTCATGACAAGAATTTTCAATTCTATTAAGGACATGGAGGCGAGGATTATCCCACCCATTTATATGTCTTTATGTGCATAAAGTTATTTGCATGTTTATCTCTTTTGATGGATTGCTGGATATGAGATTACGTATTCTCCCTCCCTGATGACATTGTACTAGCTATGATATGTCTTTGGTGAGGACCAGCAAGGTCCAGGGGACTCTCAAAGCAATGGAGAGTCCGGGCCCGTCTGGAGCAACCAGGTAAGACCAGGAATTAGCAAGGTGACCCTCAGGACCCACAGGCCAACGGGCCAACGATCACAAGGAGACCTCAAGTAAGTCTGCAAAGCATCAGCCCACAGGACACTCGTGGAATGGAGGCCGGAAATCTTCAGTGCAAATACTGCTCGGGGTCAGGACTACACAGAGTCCAAAGTACAGGCTGAGGAAATGTCACTAAGCACATGCACTTGCAAAAGGACCTGGTGCACAGGGGTTCGGGTTGCACAGTCCCCACAAAGAATACTGGTCTCAGAATCACTGAGAGGGCAGATCGACCTCAGGGACGTTTGGACACCCACCTCCTGTGTTGCTGAAATCTTCAGAGTTCTCAGGCGCTTGGGAGAAGCAAAATGGTCAGATGCGTTTTAGGTGCCTTCTTTTGCAGGGAAGTAACTCCTTTACTCCAAGGGAGATTATTCAGTCATCCAGCGTCGTGCAGGCAGTCGAAGTACTTGCTTTCTTCTTAGCAGAATCTTGTCCAGGTAAAATCTAAAGTCCTGTGATCCCCATGGGAAGGGGTTGGAAAGAATTTGTGGACCCTCCTAGGGGAGGGGCAGCACAGAGGGGTAGCTACACCCATGTCCTTAGTTCAGTCTCACGCCAGAGCAGGAGCAAATGGCTCCTGGAACTGGTTTGAGCTGGACTATGCACGGGAACACCAAATGTGCCCCCAGTGCAGACTTTCTGGCACTCTAAGAGTGCACCCACCCAGCCCCATACACTAAATCCTGCCAGGGAGGTGGTTAGACCTCCCTGCGACAGGATGCCTATTGTCATACCTTCCTCTGCACAAGCTTGGCTCAGCAGCAGAAGAGCAGAATCGTGTCTGTGGCTGGCAGCATCCATTGTGTGCTGTCCAGGTTGAGAAAGCTGGTACCGGGTATACCGGTGACCCACATATGTCTCTTCAGAAGGGTGGAATCATACCACCCCCGCCAGTTGCTGGCAGGGAGGTATGATTCCAAGGTGTTTGACACCAAACACGACATGTTTCTAAGCAGCCGTTTTAAAGTTAGCATTTACCGCGAGGTTATAATGCACTTAAACATATATGTCTGGCTGCATCACATACAGCCCCGGAGAATGGTCTCCGAAGGCTGTAGAGCGGCTCTGCTCATACAGGGGCACCCTGCCTTCAGGATTGTTAAGGCCTGCCATAGGGGTGACTGATAGGTATTTAAGTGTAGTGATTTAAATAGATATAGTGAACCTATATCTTAAGTAAGTGGTGCAAGCACCAGCTTACACAGTCTGCTGTAGCAGGCTCGTCATGGCAATTTGAATGGCCTCTCAGGGGTGGCATAATGCATGCTTCAGTCCCTGGTAGGCCTCTGGGGTACCTATGCCCTGGGTACATAGTATACCATATACTAGCGACTCACAAGGGTACCTCAGGATCCAATCAGTGGTGTAACTAAAGTACATGCAATCAATTTAGAGAGGAAGCAGCTAGGCTGGGGCCCTGAATAGCAGGGCCCCAGCCAGACTAAATTAGAAAACACAGTGAAACATCAGCAAAAAGTGGGGCCTGCTGAGGCATGATAAAACTGTTTTGGGACCATATATTAACTTTCTTTGTAATTCAGTGGCTGTGGGTGCACCAGTTCCGGACTCATGGAAAGGGGCCTAAATTAAAAAAGGTAATGGTCAAGACCCTGCAAATTACCGGCCTATATTGTACAAAAAATTACGCTAAACAAATTTTAACAAAATTAAATGACTAGATTGAGAAGAATCATATTTTATCACAATACCAGGCTGGATTTAGAGCCAGAACCAGCACAATTGACCAGGTCTTCAGAATTCTCCTTATGAGTTGGAATTACAATTTTTTTTAAAATGCCACTTGTACATCGCTTTTATTGATCTGAAGGCCGCCTTTGACCTCATCCCCGAATATTTGCTTTGGAATTCCCTAAAAGATCAAGGAGTACCAGAGGAATTCCTCATGCAAATAATAAGATTGCATGATGACAACTATGCGAAAGGTAGATGGGGTCTGATGGGTGAACTTACTGAGGCAATCCCGGTAAAAAGGGGCGTAAGGCAGGGTTGTGTGCTGGCGCCCACCCTATTCTCACTATACGTAAATGATGTCCCAGAATACCTACTGGGCTGTGCGCATGACTCGCCAAAGCTAAGTGGGGTGCCAGTACCAGCTCTTTTATTTGCGGACGACAATATTTTAATATCCCAAACCCCAAAGGGCTTGCAATGCTTAATAGATTCTTTTGGTGTTTATTGCGACTCCAAGGGCCTAGAAATAAATTCTAGAAAAATTAAATATATAGCCGTTAATCCACATAAATCGTTTAAGAAGAATATAACTATTCAAAATCAGAAGCTAGAATATGTGCAGAACTTTAATTATCTAGGCATAACACTTGACACCAAAATGACCTGACAACCGCAACTGCAGGAAATTAAGACCATTTTGCTTAAAAATTCTCTACCAAAACTAAAAAAACACAATAACAGTATTAATAAGGCAGTATCCCCCGCACTCGAGGTATATAAATATAGGGCACAATCGGCATCCCTTTATGGGGCGAAACTATGGGGGCCTTCATGTAGGAATACCTTTGCGGGAGAAGAATATACATTTTTTAGGAAGTTGTTACGTCTCCCTGTGCGCACACCTGTAATTTCTATCGTTATGGACTTAAATACTAAACGTATTGATCACCAAGCCATAATAAGACCATTATTGTTCTGGATGTGACTGTGGTCAACAACCGAACTAGCCCACTATAAAGAAGGGCTAGAAGAAATTCTAAGGTTTGACCAAAGTACTAGCCTTCAGTGGATTAAGCATGTCTACTCCTGATTTTGCAAACTTGGGCTGAAACACTTTTGGGAAGAACCCACCCTATTGACATTAGCTTCTAAAAAAATACTGAAAACTACCTTTTGGGCATATATTCGAAACAGTGTGTCTCGCAGCCAAGTCACTGGTAGATTAACGGCCCAGTTTCTTCTTATGAAACCAACCCCGGCCTTCAAGCTATTTCTGGATGAAGTGCAGCCCCAGTTGGCAAAATCCCAATATATGAAATTTCGTTATGGCGTTCTGCAAACCAACTTGAACACATCGACATGGGGCTGAAAAACCGATGAGAGTAATACGGAGTGCTGTGCATTATGCCAACTCGATACACAAGAAAATGAGCTTCACTTACTATTCTTTTGCCCTGCCTATGCTACACCCAGGAAAAATGGATTAAACCTATCTGTCGAAACCTGGGCTCTAGATCTTGTTTTGAGGCAGAAAGAATATTGAAAACTGACACTTCCCAGAAAATAGTTTTTAGTGTCAGTAGATATTTGTTTGCTGTGGAAATATTAGGAGGGAAAAAAGGTTTGAAATTTTAGTAGTCTGAAGCACGTGTAATCTTGAATTATGTTGTTTATTAATTCCGCATTTGCACTTTAGAATTTGTTGAGAGAGCAAGTAGAAAGTATTGTTAAGCATACTATGTCTTACATAGAGTATCCAACCAGCACTTTAAAGCACTTGCACTTTTGTTATTGATTAGAACTATTTGGGAAAGTTGCACTTATCATATGTATATATATTCCCCTCCAACATTCAGTTCTTCTCAACCCCATCTGGACTTTATAACCTTCTCAAGCGTTTCAGATATATCAAACTAAGCTGAGCATTTTTTTCATTTTTAACCTGTCAGACAGATTGCCGTTTTTTTCTCTTTTAAACAATTTGTATCTAAATTGGGATCATTTTAGTATTTGCAAATTGTCTAAAGCGGTACCTGTGGAATGCTTTGTTCTTTTTAATCGTGTTTTATTAATCAATGTGTATGACATTTTATTATGTATATTTTATGGTTTAAATTAAACCGAAATAAAGATTATTGAATTGAATTGAATTGAATAACCACTTATAAGAATCAATTTTTTCACTTCTGCAGTGCTAGATTTTAAACCAACAAAGCCTTATTAAGTGCTTCAGGTACTTTTCCGCAGCAATGTATACACGCAGTTACATTTTTTGTTATCCAAATCATAATTGGGGAAACAGAGACACATTGGCAGGGATACAGAGTATTATAGATGTTTCGGGGTAACATACACAGGGAGCACGCGTGCTGGTAGCAACCAACAGAATAGGTAAGTCGCGTTGTTTGCATTCTCACATTAGAGCATTATAGCCAGCATGAGTTATAATGCCGTCCCATCTCTCGGGTCCCAGAAGAGAACACTCCTACCAGCAGTTGGAGAATAGTTGGGGAACTGAAGCATGGCCGGTTGGGTGAGCGTACTACCTCTATAGGTCTTATCTAAGCTCACCCCCGAGTCAGCAATGCACAGACGGCTGCTCTGACCAGGGAGCATGGAAGGCCTCTGGTTGAGGAGCAGCTCAGCCTTACCATCAGGCCTTGGAATGACCCGAGCAGGTGCTATGCTGAATAGTTCTCAATAATAGTGCGTCTGCCTGACCCGTTGGTCTATGCTCAGGCGCTGTGCTGGAAAAAATTTGCTTAAATCTGTGCACATGATGAGCCACACGGCTATAAAGCCCGCGGTGTTAAGCAGTTAATGTAACACATGCGCTTGCATACTTTGCCACCAATTAGAGCCCAACAAAGGCATCAGGTGAGCGTGAGGTGGTGACGTGATAGCATAGTCCAATCACAGGGCTCAATCTTCTGCATCATAATTTAAAGGGCCCTCTATTTGCTTGCCGCTGTGAGCAATGTGTCATTTAGTGACAGCTATGGGTAAAGAGCAGAAAATGTTCCAGCATTTGAGACGAGAATTTTAGATTCTATTAAGGACACGGAGGCGAGGATTATGCTCCTTGATTTTTACTGCTCCCATAAGAGCAGCCAATGAAAAAGCAGTAAAAATATCCCATAAGGCTTTAAACCACACCTCTTATTAACCCACCAATAGTCTCTTGGTATCATGTACAAAATAGAGAGGCACCCTCTTCCTGCCTCTTGCTTTGCGAACACATAGTCCAACGAATAAGAGAACTATGTCCATAAAATGAAAGAAAGAACAGTTCCAAAGACTCTCAACAGAGAGTCACCAAAGTCCAGAGCGTCACATCCCAACGGGAGAAAATCCAGATACAGCAACCAGAGTTGTGAATCCAGACAGAGCATCGGGAACAGCCTTGCACAGTTTTGTTTCAATTCTGAACCTGAAAAGAAAAAGAACATGAGACCCACCTCGAAATAAGTTGAGCCACAAGGGCGGGCCAAAGAAACAGTCTGTACATAACAGATACTTAGATAACAATTATATCTTAACACTTACCGGTCCCAATGCGTGCGATAATCCTCGCCTCGTGTCCCTAATAGAATCTAAAATTCTTGTTGCAAATGCAAGAAAATATTCTATTGTATGGCAGGACCCCAGGCGTTGATTATGTTGGTTCAAAGCTCACCACCAACAACAGAAGAAACAAGTACAATACGTTGTTAATATAAAACCTTGCACACAATCAGATGACCAATCAGCAGCACAAAGAATATCTTCTAATCAGGACCCAAGAGCAAAAGTCTTAGACACCATAGCTCCTCGCGATGAATGAGCACCATGCATGGAAATGTCAATCCCAAAGGGCCAGGGTTGCTGTTGAAACTGGACGGAAATGTTTCTGAATAGCCAACAACTGGCCTAGAGGGCCGGCCCTATGTGCCAAAGTGCGTTCTTCTTTAACTTTACGATATTTTACAACACTTAACTTCACATTGTGGGGAAAAGAAGGATAATCAATGGACCTGGACATAGTCTTTGTCCTTCCTGAAATAAGAAACAAAACACCTTCAGGAGAAAAAAAACTTCATGCAAGGTCCAGGGCTCGCACGTCTGACACTCGTTGGCACGAAATCAAACATAAAAGCATAGCTAACTTGGCAGAAAGTTGTTTCAATGATAAATCCGGATTGTCAGGCCATGATTCCAATAATGATAAGTCATTTGTCACATCCCAAAGGGGTGTACTTCCCAGCTAACAGCTAGATTCCTAGAGATCAAGGCTCATCCCAGCCAGGAACGTTATTGGGATTTGATAGTAGCACCAACTGATCGCAAACTTTATTTTCAGTTTAGGTTAGGCACTCTCCCTATTACTTCATTTACATCAAAATGGACAAAAGGGTCCTCGGACAAATGTCCAAAATGTAGGGACAAGATCGAATCTTTGAGCCACTTTGTTTTCTTCTGTCCCCTTTATGAGCTCCCACGGAAAAAATGGGTATTACCTGTCTGTCGCCTCTTAGGCACCCGAAGATATGTAGAGGCATTAAGAATCTTGTGTTCTGATCCAAGCCCACTAATTGCAATTGCAATGGCAAAGTACATAAAGTGGGCTTGGATAATACGTTCCAGACAGACAAATATCAAAAGTGCCAATTTACTAGCGCTGATTTGAAGTCATGTATAATGTATCTTTTATCTTTTAATTTCGGATTTATCTGTTTAATTTAAATTAAACTAGGAAGTTTTTTTTTTTTTTTATTAACTGCTTCACTAGATATCATTGTTGTTTATTTAAATTGATGTTTAGTACAGGTGTAAGTGTAAGTCCGAAAATTATGTGTCTATGGAAATATGTTATGTATTGTCTTAACTTATGTTTTAGCATGTGTATGTAGCTGGCCAATGTATGATACTTTCATGACTTAATTGTCGAATAAAGTTTATTTAAATCGATAAGTCATTTGTCACATCCCATAACTGAGAGTATATAGGTGTCGGAGGGCAAGCCACCATAATATTTTTTAATAACTTACATACCAGAGGACAGACACCTGCCGGCTTACCATCAATGGGATTGTGCCCATCAGACAAAGCCGACCTGAAGTTATTCAATGACCTGTGACATAATCCAGATTCAGTACATTCACAAAGAAAGTTCAATATATCTTTTGACTCGGATCCCACAGCATCCACCTCCCATTGAGGGTACCAACCCACCCATCGCTTTTATGCAGAAAAAAAATATTTGGGGATGGAAGGAGCCTCAGTGGCATAGCAAGGGGGGGCGGTCCACCCCGGGCGGCATGAGTTTTGGAGGGGGTGGCTCCCCCTTGCTATTACCTGCGGTACGGGCGGCAAATGCTGGAATCGCCAGCACCCCCTTGCTCTTACATGGGGTTGCCACGGGGTGGCAAATGAAGGGCGGCCAGTGGTCTAGTTGTGCCACTGAGGAGCCCAAGCTTGGTGTATAATCTTGGCAGCTGCTGACGAAAGACCCTTTAATTTAGCTATGTCTCCTGATATCTTCCAAGCCTTGAGAGTCAGCTGTTTTTGAGGAGTCAGAGGATGTGGGGATTCCACTGGGTCCAGGAGAAGCTGTGGGAAGACAGGCATAAGAATGGGAAGGGCTATTGACAGTTCCAGAAGCATCCGAAACCAAGAATGTGTTTTCCACAGTGGGGTAATCAGAACAAGGGTTGCCGATTGATGCCTGACCTGAGCGGCAACCCTCGGAATCATGGCAAAAGGCGGGAACACATACTTCACCGGACCTGTCCATGTCTGTAAAAAGGCATCCGTCCCCATGGCCATCGGGTCTGGTTTCCAGCTGTGAAACTGTTTCAGTTGAGCTTTCAAACTGGAAGCAAAAAAATCCCCTTGACACAGTCCCAGGGAAAACACAATCTTCTGGAAGATGCGAGGATGGAGTTTCCAATCACTGTAATCCAAGAGGAACCGGAATTCGAATCCACCACGAGGTTGTCCTTGCCTGGAAGGAATTCCGCTAGAACAGTTTTCTTGGGACAGGCAGAAGTGGCAAAAATCTCAGGCAGAAGGTGTGATCTTGTGCCCTCCAAGCGCTTGATGTAACAAACCGCAGAGACATTGTCCATCTGCAGGAGTATGCAGCAGTTGCTTTTGATGGGAGAAAGTGACTTTATGGCAAAAGAACCTGCCAGTAATTCTTCGGAGGACCTGCAGCCGCCGGTAGAAAGATCTCAGCATTGTGACCCCCAGAGACTGGCGTCTGTTTCGATGACCACGTCTGGGGATGCCTTGAAATTGGCTTTGCCATTCCATGCGTCCATATGAAGGAGCCACCACTGAAGCTCTTCTTGGGCGTCGGGGGTCAAAGGAATCAGGTGAGCGTAACTGAAACCCTGTTGCAGGTACTGAATCTTCAGGCATTGAAGATGTTGGAAGCCAACGCACAGTTAGCGTTGCCAAGGAGGCATATCGCTCTCTACGTCCATCCAGCCAGCTCTTTGGGCCAATTCAAGGATCTTAGCCAAGGGGCCAGAAAAATCAAGAAACTTATCTTGGCAGGTCCGTAGGGCTCTATCTATGCCCTTTTTAGGATCTTTATTATATTTTTTAAGAAAGGTGAGCATAGATGTGTCAATATCAGGGGTGAGAGCAGTTTTGTGAGGGAGATCAGGGCAAGGGCATTCAGATTTTAGACAGGACTGGACTTCCTTATCAAACAAAGCCTTTTCCCAGATACAACTGCATATACCCAGTGTTAGACCTGGTGCCATTGGCGTGAGTCTCCCTTCCATTTTCCGCTGTTGTCTCCTCTGTTTTTGATATGTTTTGCTGTTTTTAGATGCTTTGGGCACTGTGCCAATTCTATCCAGTGCCACAGTGCAAGTGCTCCCTATGTTAAATTGTTGTAATGAATTAGTGACTCCATGATTGGTTCATTTGATTTACTTGTCAGACCCTAGTACAGCTCCCCATGTGTGCCCAGGGCCTGTAAATCAAATGCTGCTGGTGGGCTTGCAGCACTGATTGTGCCACCCACAGAAGCAGCTTGTAAAGTGTGTCTCGGGCCTGCCATTGCAGAGCCTGTGTGCAGTCTAGTACTGCCAGTTCGACATGGTAAGTGCACCCACTAACCAGTCCCTAAACCTTCCCTTTTTTTACATATTAGTCATCCATAGGGTAGGCCCAAGGGCAGGGTGCATTTTATGTAAAAGGCAGGACATGCCCTGATGTGTGTGACATGTCCTGATAATGAATTACACCCAATTTCGTTTTTAACTATTGCAAGGCTACCTGTCCCCATAGGCCAGAAAGGCCAGAAAGGGCAGTTTAATTATAACATCTTATAATCCTAACTGACCCACGGAACATGGTAGAAAAACGAATTTAGTATGCCTGAACTCAGAATGATAAAATACATCTTTTAGTGAAGTTGGTTTTAACATTCTGTGTTTGAAAATACCACTTTTAGAAAGAAGGTATTTTCTTGCCTAACCATCCAGCCTGCCTCTGCTAGGTTGTGTATTCCACGTCTGGTTTGTGAGTGACAGGGACTGGGGAGACTCCAGGAGATGGGGTGAGTCAGCACTAGGCTGAATAGACCTATCTGCATTGGGAGTGGTGGTAGGAGTAGCACCTGGGCCTGAATAGGGCTGTGCCTCCCCTCCACAATGCAGTCTCCACCTCCTGTGGTGCGTCTGATGACCCTGGTCCACATTGACAAAGGAAGAAGTTGTGCACTGGCAGAATGCACCCAGAACTGGTTTGGACCCTCTGCCTTCGGAGGACAAAGGATTTACTGGTATAAATATTGGGGCCCAGACCCCAGGACTTTAGATCACTTCTGGGAATCAAGACAGACCTTTTGCCAAGGAGAAGAACAAGAGAATCTGGAGGAGTTTTTGGCTACCCCTATGCCAGTGTGTTGTTTGCTGGGGTTGGCCTTCAGTGATTTCTTTATTGCCAAGGAAAGGAGAAAAGACTTTTATTGAAACTTTCATCATCTTGCAGGGCTTGAATTTGAGCTTGCCTCCTGTCTGAAGTCTCAGGGATACAAAGACTTCACCTCTTCTGCTTGCCTGCATCTGGAACTTGCTGTTCTGGCTGCTACAGAAGGAAATTGCAACACCGATGCTGGAGAGCGAT
The DNA here is from genome assembly GCF_964204655.1 of Triturus cristatus. Lineage (NCBI taxonomy): Eukaryota > Metazoa > Chordata > Amphibia > Caudata > Salamandridae > Triturus > Triturus cristatus. The sequence goes on from NC_140590.1 coordinate 1,868,457,515, forward strand.
GCTGTAATCTGCATTGAAGTCGTGAGCGTTGCTCTGACGTACAACTTAGACTTGACACCGGCTGCCGTGCCACATTGACGCCAGCGAGCGACATCGTAACCTGCCATAAGCCGTGAGCGCTGCTCTGACTTTACGACGTAGGCCCGACACCTATTGCTGTGCTGCATCAACTCCAAAGCCGACATCATTGTGGAGCCGATTCTCGACTTGGGTGGTCAAGAATCCATCGACATTGTGACATCGTATGGAACCATTGTTATGGTGCCATTGTGATGTCACCTCCTCTCCAGTAAAGAACCTACGTCTCCCCTGGCTTGCGCAAGCATCGAGGACCCGATGCGCCGCCTTCCCTGAAGCAAGGAACTGACGCCGCACAGCGCCCATGACACCGCATCTCTCCAACGCCGCAAGCTGTCTTTGTTTTTGCTTTTCCAAGGCACTGTTCTTTGTGGGTCTGTTTTGACTGCGGACCCGATGCCGCGCACCTCGCGGTCGGCGCTGTACTTTGGGATTTCTTTGACCTCGATGTTGTGATAATTCCAGTTGGGGTTATCTGTTGCCAAGAACTACGTTTAAGTGAAAACCTATTTTTAAGCTACTTCTACCATCTTGAAGTATTATTTTTGATTACAGTATTGTGGATTTTTGTCGTTTTGGTCTTGTGTTAAGTCTATATAAAGAATACTTATTTTTATAAAACCTGTGGAGTGTCCATCTGTAGTGTTTTCACTGTATTACTGTATGTGTTCACAAATGCTTTACACACTGCCTCTGAGATAAGCCTGTCTGCTCGTGCCAAGCTACCAAGGGGGTGAGCAGGGGTTATCCAGGAGTGTACCCCTTTACCCTGACTAGAGGCGAGGGTCCCTATTTGGTCAAAGGTTCCTACCTCTGCCAACTAGAGACCCCCAGTTCTAACACCCAGCCACTGCAGGAGCGGGGGTCCAATCTGAGGATCTAGAGAGTTCAATTTCGGAAGGGTCAAAAGTTAAGGGGGTTGCCAGAGAAGGGGAGATCAAACATTTATGTTTCTTAGAAAGTTTGAGGGCGTGGGACTTCTGTGAGGAAGAAGAATCAGTATCAGTATTGGTACCCGGGGAATGTGCGGGAGGAGGACCGCGTGCGTCTCACCACTATAGGCATGGTCAGTTACGGCTGCCGGAGTCACTTTAGAAATGACCTCTATGAGCGGTCAGGAAGGAGTGGAGTGAGAAGAAGAAGGGAGAAGAGGGGGGACTCCAGAGGGAGGAGGGGTTGACGAGTGCCCTGCAAGTTCATTTAAATGCTTAGAAATGGGCTGAAGAGCCGCGCTGAGGGCCTTAACCAGGGATTTTGGGACAGATTTGTCTATGATTAGCTCCATGCCCTCTTCATAGTAATAATCTTTGTCCTCACTAGGGTCCTAGGCTTCACGGCCCTGATTGCATGGCTCGTGATCAGACCTGCTCATAGGAGGGAAAAACACCTTGCGCAGAGAGTCCCCAGGGGGAATCAAGGGTCTTCCAGAATATATATAAGAGAAAAAGGGATAGGTGTTAGAAATGGGAACCCCTGGTTGGCGTTGGTAGGTACCAGCGACAAGCAGGGACCCTTCACCTCTAGTCAGGGCGTAGGATTACCCCTAAGAATAACCCCTGCTCACCCTCAAGGTTGCGTGGCGCGAGCAGACAAGGCTAATCCCCAGGCGTTATACAGTTAAGCATTTGAGGGCATACACACAGTAAACATATCAATTGCACCACTGTCAGGACTGTCAGACCAAAGATAAGATTGAAGCCTTTGGTAAGGTCTAGGGTTCTGAAAACGATCATGCACAAGAAGAGGAGCAGCTTCTTAAGCTTATTAAAAGATCGATCTAAATCTAAAATGGCCGCCAACACTGGACCGAAGGAGCTGCAGGTTAGCGCTCTAGCTTTTCACAAGGCTAATGAAGATGCAGGTGCTGAGCGGGTGCCGCTTCGCACTTCACCAAGAATCTGAGGAGAGAAGGTTGTTGCCAAGCGTCGCGAAGTCAGTCAGGGAAAATTGATACTTCGTCGCACAAACCAGTTCTTGAGCATTGTTAGTTTGTAGCGGAGATAAAACAAGTAAGACTGTTCCTGATATTAAAGCCGAAGTTCGAAGTAGAGTGATAAATTGTCGAACATGTAACAATTGATATTATTACAGTTAAAGCAGCTTGGGGAGTCAAACCAGTAAGGGAAATTGTATAATAATATCCATGAGTACGCTCCTTACCATGTAAATAGAGATTTACTTCAGACACAGTTTCCAGAACCTCTGCGTGTGGAGAGATCAGTGTACAGCATATTAGCGAGAGTAGAGAGACCGGCGAGAGATTGGAGGAAGTAGGAGTTCCAGACGCTCTCAGAAGTCAGAAATAATTTAGTATTAAAAGTATACTCACCAGAACAGAAGCCCGTCGAGGCGCTCGTCTCGAGTCATTGGGTAAGGGCCACAGAGAAGATACCAGAGCAAAAGAAATACACAAGAAATAAGTAAGGAGCACAGGAAACTAATATTGTTCGATTTAGTTACAGCACCACAAAAGAAAGAACAGAAAAATAAGAACCAAGACCGAAAAGAAGAGAAGCATTGGTCACAGGTTCGGTGATGGAGGAGGATTTCATGACACACCACATACAGCTAGGTAGGAAGGACAAGTTAATGAATAATGTTGTTTCTCTTTTAGTCACGATTCACCTGTCCCGTCCAAAGAAGATAGAAGGGTCTGAAGAGTGAAGAACCAGGAGGACGATAGTGGCTGTCTCTTCTCTGTCCCATCCCCTTTCCCCCCTCAGAATTCCTGGGTGTGTTCGCTCAGATTATAACGCGGAACACCCGGAAGGCTAGGGGAGGTACTGGGAAATTGCGACATTCTGCTCCCGTGCTACGAGGCCTTGACAGAGTGAAGTGCCCACGTTTTTAATTGCACCTGAGCAGAATGGCGGAAGGTTTAGATTTAAAAAAGTTAGAAGAAATTCTGGAGGGAATCCAAAGGGAGTTGATTTCAGTTAGAGAGGAGAGTAGGGAGCTGAGGAGAGAGACTACAGATTTAACCGTTAAGATGAGTAGCCTTGAGTCTGGCATCAGCTTAAGATATTCTGCATTTCCTGGAGGGAGTATTAGTGATTCACGGGATTCCCAACCCAAGGTTACTACACAAGTACTTCACTTCCTGTCCCCAGTAATTCCTTTAGCGCCCCCAGATCGTTTCAGTGGAGATCCTCAAAAGGCTCAAGTATTCCTGACACAATGCACATTACACTTTATGTGTCGTCCAGCACTTTTCCCCCATGCGCAGTCTCGTGTGGCATTTATCCTGTCGTACCGAAGTGGGGATGCCGCGTCTTGGTCTATGCCTTTGGTCACCAGTAAATCTCCACTTTTATATGATTTGGATGAATTTAAAAAAGAATTTCTTCGAATCTTTGACAGAAGAAGAGTTTCGCAGGCAACTGACAATGAACTATTGGAGATAAAACAGGGCAGTCGAGATTTAGTGGCCTACCTGGCCCAGTTTAATAAGTTGGTTGTGGAGACAGAATGGCCGGAGAATAAAAGAGCAGCCGTGTTCTATCGAGGCTTAAAGGACGAATTAAAAGATGCACTAGCACAAGTGCCTAATAGGCCCACAGAGATTTCGGCATTAATTGATCTAGTACTAGAAATCGATTTTCGTCAGAGTGAGAGAAGAGGAGAGAGGAAACGAGATTATCGTCCAATTGTGGCAAGGTTCGATCGAGTAAGGTCAGAAGGCAATAAGGAAAACGACTTGTCCCGTGGGGGTGAACCCATGCAAATAGGAGCAATCCGAGGACCGCTTTCAAAAGAAGAGAAGGAAAGACGGAGGGTGAACAAGCAATGCCTTTACTGTGGAAGCATTGGACATTTCGTCCGGGATTGTCCTAAGAAGCCAAAACAGAAAACGTCGGAAAACGCCTTGCACCACCAGTAGGCGGAGTTGGACTGGTGTTGCTACTTCTGAGACAGCTCCAACAAGACATACCTTGGCGAATACCTTACAGTCGGCGGCTCCGCACATGGTAGTGATGATGACGCTACGGTATAGAGAAAGAGTTTTGAAACAAGTAGCTGTCATGATTGATTCAGGAGCAACGGGCAACTTTTGTGATATAAAGTTTGCGGAGAAGATCGGATTACAGGCAATCATGAAAGAAAAAAGTGAGGCAGTCCGAGCAGTAGACGGAACAAACCTTTCATCTGGGCCCATAGTAAGCCATATGGAACCAGTGGAGTTGGAATCAGAAGAAGGACATCGAGAAAGCTTACAATTCAATTTAATAGATGCCCCACAATTCCAATTGATATTGGGACTGCCATGGCTTACTGAACACAACCCCACCATCAATTGGGAAGCCCGAACGGTAACATTGAACTCGACATATTGTAAGGAGAATTGTTATCACAAATGTCTACGAGATCAAGAAGGGACGCCGGCTTTTCATTTAAGTGAAAAAGAATCCACAATCTGTGTGATTAGTACCATCAAATTGCCTGCAGAGTATGCTGAATTTCAGGAGGTATTCAGTGAAGCCGAAGCGGAGAAGCTTCCCCGCATAGAAATTTTGATTGCAAAATTGAATTGGAGCCAGGAAGCAATCTTCCCTGTAGCAGAATTTATGCCTTAACGGAGTGAGAAGATGAACACCTGAAGGAGTATCTACGAAGGTATTTGGAGAATGGATTTATAAGGCCATCCCAATCCCCAGTCTCTTCTCTACTTTTTTTTATTCCGAAGAAAAGTGGAGAATTGAGGACGTGCATAGACTACAGGGCCATCTATCGGATAACAGTAAAAAATCGATATCCCTTGCCTTTAATCTCTGTGCTATTGGATCAGGTGAAGGAAGCTAAAATTTACACCAAGTTGGATTTGCGAGGGGCGTACCATCTAGTCCGAATTCGAGAAGGAGATGAGTGGAAGACGGCTTTCAGGACCAAGCATGGGCTCTTTGAATATCAAGTAAATCCATATGGCTTATGTAATGCCCCAGCCGCTTTTCAGCACTTCATAAATGATGTGCTGAAAGAATTCATTGATAGAAATGCCATTGTATACATAGATGACATTCTCATTTACTCGAACACAGTGGAAGAACATCAAGAACACGTTAAGAAGGTCCTGCAGAAACTGCGAGAGAACAATCTATTTGTCAAGTTGGAGAAGTGTGCATTTAGCGTTGCCTCTGTAGAATTTTGGGGTTTTATGTTAGCCCCGAGTGGAGTGACCATGGATGAAAACAAGATCAAGGCAGTGTTGGAATGGGAGTCTCCTAAATCAGTAAAGGAAATCCAGAGTTTCATTGGATTCGCCAATTTCTACAGGAGGTTCATTCCAAATTTTTCTCAGAAAATGATTCCCATGACAAGATTACTCAAGAAAGGAGTTCAGTTTGAATGAACTAAGGAAGCAGAAGAATCTTTCAACCTACTAAAGAAGGATTTCACCACGGCCCCAATATTACTCCATCCCGATCCTTCAGAGCCATTCTTTGTAGAAACTGATGCCTCCAATTGGGCCCTAGGAGGAGTGCTATCTCAAAGACATAAGGTAACAGGACAACTGCACCCGGTGGCTTATCGTTCAAGAAAACTAACTGCTGCAGAAACCAATTACACCATTACTGAGAAGGAGTTGTTGGCCATCAAAGATGCGTTCAAGGAGTGGAGACATTACTTGATGGGAGCGAGGCATAAAGTAACTGTCTATACTGATCATAGGAATCTTAAAATCAGCCCGAACTCTGACTCCAAGGCAATTACGTTGGTCTCTATACTTCGCAGATTATGACTTTGTAATTACTTATCGTCCTGGTTCTCAAAATGGTAAGGCAGATGCCTTGTCCAGGAGGGAAACAGAAGGAACCTTAGAAGAAATTCCGATTCAAACAATTTTACCTGCTGATAAGGTAATTGGAGCAGTGTTGCAAGAGTCGCAGGAAGAACAAAACCAGATATCGATGTCCAAGGCAGAAATGGAAGATTGGGTGAAAGAAGATCCTGGGCGAGAGATTCGGGGAGGTTTACCGTATCACCATGGAGCTCTTTACCTACTAACACCAGAATTGCAGCAAAAGGCTTTGAAGGAAGGTCATGATGACATACTGGCCGGGCACAAGTGTATCACGAAGACTGAAGATCTAGTGAGGAGATGATTTTGGTGGCCAGGTGTAATTAAGGATGTACGGCATTACGTAACCACTTGTGAGGTCTGCGCTAGGGGAAAGTCGGAACGACAAGCTCCTAAGGGGTTATTGCAACCACTGCCCACTCCACCTTATCCATGGCACACAATGACCTTAGACTTGATTGTAGATTTACCATCCAGTAGAGGGTTTGATACTATATTGGTATGCATAGATGCTTTTACCAAGATGGCCCACTTTGTCCCTTTAAAAGGGGTTCCCACGTCAGCAACTCTGGCACATGCCTTTAGTCAGAACATAGTTCGAGCCCATGGAATACCAAAGGTGTTAATATCAGATAGGGGTTCCCAATTCTTATCTCATTTTTGGAAGGCCTTTACAAAGAAATTGAGTATAGACACCAGATACACAACCAGTTACCACCCAGAAACTGACGGTCAAACCGAGCGAACCAATCAGGAGTTAGAGCAATACCTCAGATTGTGTTTTTTAGAGCAGGAGGGGGATTGGCTGGATTATCTATGGGCCGCAGAGTTTGCACACAACAATGCAAAAAATATGTCCACAGGTTACTCACCTTTTTATCTGAACACTGGAAGGCATCCCAATCTATCACTAAATTTCCAGGAAGTTGATGTACCAGCAGTTACTGATTTAGTAGAACATCTGGCACAAATACATAAGGCAGCCACTGAAAATTTAACTAAGGCCAAGGAAAGTTACAAATTTTATGCAGACAAGAAGAGGAGAAAAGAACCCGAATTACAGGCAGGGGACAAGGTATGGTTAAATACGAAGAATCTTAGACTGAAAGGGGTAAGAAAGTTTCAGCCAAGATTTGTAGGCCCCTACCTGGTTAAGAAGAAATTAAGTGCAGTCAACTACCAGTTACAATTGCCCAAGGGCTTACGGGTTCATCCCGTGTTTCATGTCTCTTTATTAAAGAAGGTTTCAAGAGATTTACGAATCAAGAGACCCCCAAAGCCAATTCAAACTGCGAAAGGAGAAGAATTTGAGGTACACCAAGTATTAGATGCCAAGAGGCAAAAGGGACAATTGTATTATTTGTTGGATTGGAAGAACTATGGGCCAGAGGAAAGATCTTGGGAACCATCCTCTAATGTACATGCCCCCAGATTGATTAGAGAGTTTCATAGGAGATTTCCAAATAAACCCAAGCCGGGAGGAAGCTCTTTGAGAGCGGGTACTGTCAGGACTGTCAGACCAAAGATAAGATTGAAGCCTTTGGTAAGGTCTAGGGTTCTGAAAACGATCATGCACAAGAAGAGGAGCAGCTTCTTAAGCTTATTAAAAGATCGATCTAAATCTAAAATGGCCGCCAACACTGGACCGAAGGAGCTGCAGGTTAGCGCTCTAGCTTTTCACAAGGCTAATGAAGATGCAGGTGCTGAGCGGTTGCCGCTTCGCACTTCACCAAGAATCTGAGGAGAGAAGGTTGTTGCCAAGCGTCGCGAAGTCAGTCAGGGAAAATTGATACTTCGTCGTGCAAACCAGTTCATGAGCATTGTTAGTTTATAGCGGAGATAAAACAAGTAAGACTGTTCCTGATATTAAAGCCGAAGTTCGACGTAGAGTGATAAATTGTCGTACATGTAACAATTGATATTATTACAGTTAAAGCAGCTTGGGGAGTCAAACCAGTAAGGGAAATTGTATAATAATATCCATGAGCACGCTCACGCGGGGCCACGAACAGGCGGTCGTCGGCAGCTCCTGCAGGCAGGTCCGGCTCTCAGCAGCGCCGCGATGCGGGGCGTTGGGGCGGGACCTCCGGAGGTGCTGCGGAGGGGTCGGGCTGCGGCAAAGTCCGGGACGGGGGATTCCCTTGTTAGCGAGGCTGCTTCTTCCGGGGTGGCAAGACGGCACTCAGCGGCCTGTACGCGACATAAAGGGCGGCTTCTCGGGTGCGGCGTGGCCTCGGGGTGTGAGACACAGAGCGAGGGACGCTTGTAGTCTCTCTGACTGCAATGCGAGGTCGTGGCGGCTGTCGGCAGTGGTGGTGTGGCTCAGTCGTGAAGGGGAGAGCGAGTCAGGTGGGGGGCGGCCCCAGCGGGACATGGTGCGAGCTACGGCTTACTTAGCGGAGGCACGCAGTGTCGGGCGACACCAGCACAGACTCGAGGCACTTCAGGGCAATGAAAAGATTTGCGAGGCACACTCAGTGACGGCGTCAGCAGGGCACGAGCACAGGCAGTCCAGCAGCTCGGTGTTGAAGGGGGGAAAGACCCAATGGTCCTGGGGCTCAGTTCAGGGGGCAAGCTCGCTTCCAAGCCCTTGGAGATTTGTTCACAAAAGCACAAGTTGAAAATAAAGTCTTTCTCAGTCTTTTCCTCTCCTTCTTGCAGCAAGGCACCCACCACAGGCCAATCTCCCAGGTCAGAGACAGTAGTCCTCCATGCAGCTTTCCCAGGTCCTTCTCGTCGGGCAGAGGTTCTTCTTGGCGCAAACAGGATCTGATTTCTTAGGAGCAGGGCTCCTCTTTTTATACAGCAATTCTTTTGTTCTTGCAGGCCAGGGGGCCTTTGGATAGCTCATTTCAGTTCTCAAGTACTTTGTTGTGGTGACTCTGGGCTTTCCTTTCAGTGAGCAGGGTAGAGACATCAGACTCTCTGCAGGGAGCGGCACTGGTATTGTGGAGGCAGAGCACCTTCCTATTCAGAGTCAAGGGGGCACTCCTCCCACCCATCCTGGTGTAATCTCTTCATTCAGTTTATCAAAGCTGGACGAACCCGAAGGTGTTGGTACAATCACTGAGAAGCAGTGATAGAGAACCCACTAGGTTAGTTAAAAGGCCCCTCACACACCAACCTGGTTGGTGTCATGCTTCATCATAGGGGCCCCAACCGGGTGGCCGAGTGCCTCCCGGTTGTGCTGCGACGCCTGGCTACAGCGGAGCTGGTGTGGTGCAGAAGTGTGATGTCGTGAAGGCTTAAAAATATCTCTGAGAGTCCTTGCCGAGGTAAATTTATTATTGGCGGCTCAGGATATATTAAAATTAAACTATGTGGTGCAACTACGAAAGAGATTAGTTTCTAATAGTTGTATGTGTGGTAGGTCTACATGTTTCAGCCCACTTAGGAGTGTCAGGGGCTTTCGTCAGGACCAGTGTGTGAGGTGAGTGGCAAAGTGAGGAGTGCCACGTGATTAGTGAAAAAATAAAAAGGATTTAGTTACCTACACACTCGCTAAGGTGTGTGGAAGAGGTGTCTGCACATTGGCGGACACCGCAGCGAAAAAACCTGTGGGAGAAAAGAACATAGCACAAAGACATATAAAGCAGTGGCATTTTGTGCTGAGTATCGCCGCAACTATAAAATGCAATCTTCCGTGCTGTGATGTATCCAACACTTGCAGTCGGTTGTGCCTATGGCCACACACATACTATACTGGTGTGGCATGCTGCTATAGTCTCACACTGATCAATAATAACTAAAGAGAGGACGCTGTGTGTCCTGTGAACTCTATCGTTAAATTGGTGAACAGCAAGACCGGCAACAAGACAGGCAGGAAGGGTAGTGGACTATTTTCATGGGGTGCCTGGTGGAGGCTGTGGGCACCTTAAAGGGTGGTGCTGTGTGGCCACCGAGTGGTCAGACTTAGACGTAAATACCCAGTACGCACTGGCTAGCATAGGCTATCCAGGTGACAGTGTGCAATACAAGTGAAGTGCTGGGTACACGAAGGGGAAGTACCCCTGTGAGACGCGCTTAAGGTACCGGGAGGAGGGGATGACAAACAGAAGGGATTAAAAAGGAATTACACTATGGCTGAGTATTGGTCGCTGCTCAGGAAAGGGGAGGAGTGCGCTCCTTAAATCACAAATTCTGTGGGGAGGAAGGAACAAATCAGGCATGAAGGTTGGGACATCATAGGCAGATGTAAACCGACAGAAAAACAGCGCGCGTCACCTTACTTGGTCAAGTAGCAGCACCCGTATTCCACCTACTCAGGGCTCCCGGATCCCGGATGGTGGTGTGTCCAAGGCGGAGGGGGAATAAATAGTGGTAGGGGCCATGGTTTACGTGCTGGGCGTCCAGTAGGCGCTGGTGTAGCCAAGAGGTCTGCGCATGTGTGAGCCTGGGTTGCGAGTTGTGCGCGCATGCGTGGGGCGAGAGCAAGCGTCGAGATCGCTACTCCAGAGCGCATGCGCAGAGGAGCAGAGACGCTGCAAAGGGGAGAGCGCGAGCAGTAATAGCTGAACAGACAGGCATGTGGGCACTGGATGCCAAATGTAAAGAATCGGTGCCAGAGATAAGCCTTACGTGAGAAAGGCGTGAGGTGGACCGAAACATACAAGGGTGCAGATGTCGTGCTGGCATTTGGCTATGAACAAGTGGACAGTTGGGGTAGCCTCACGGAGGTATGGTGGCTACTGGGTCTGTCAGGAGAGTGGGAGAACACAGTGCTGGCATAGGAGGCTACAGGAGGACAATTCAAGGGATGGAATTAGGTTCGCCTGAGGCTATTCCATGGGATATTATCGTTGAGTCCGGTGGTATGGCTGGACAGACGATATATCCAACGTTGCTCTTGTTCCAAAAGGCGACTCTGGATATTAGGAAGGTTGTGGTCCAGGGCCTCTACAACAACCCATCTCATGTCATTGGTCGTGTGGCCTTTTTCTAGAAAATGGGTGGTCATTTTGGTGGTATTTTTCTTGCATCGTATTGTACTGCGATGTTCACAGATCCTTATTTTTATTTTGCGAGTGGTCATGCCTATGTAGGTGAGGTTGCAAGGGCAAGTGATCCGGTACACAACATTTTCCGAGTTGCAATTCGTATGTTTGCGGAGTTTCCAAGTTTTGCCGGGTTCAAGATTCAGTTGTTTGGTCGTCTCAGTAATGTGGCAGACACTGCAATTGCCGCATGGGAAATGCCCTTTGACGTTGGGGAGGCCCCATGCGTTGAGGACCGTGTTGGTGGGTTTGGGAAAGCAGATCGGTCTGGTGGATACGATGGTGTCCTTGATGGTGCGGGCTCTTTTGTTGGCCAAGAGGGGAGGTTCCCAGTTGAGTTTTCCTGTATTCAAGATTCTCCAGTTTTTTTTAATGATTTGAGCAACTTTGCTGGTCACTGTGTTGAAGGTGGTCACACATGTGAGTGGCGGACTGATAGGTGCCTTAATGTAGTTCTCCAGTAGGCCCTCGTGATTTTGGTTTCTGGCCCTCTTGTTAGCTGTCTTGGTTATCTTGCGGGGATAACCACGTTGGTGCAGCTTATGGCAAAGGTCAGTTGCCTGTGCCTTGTAGTCCTTGGTGTCACTGCAATTCCTGCGGAGGCGAAGAAATTGGCCATATGGAAGGTTCTCACGGAGGGCTCGGGGATGGAAACTGGAAAAGTGTAGTAGGGAATTACGAGCTGTGGGTTTGAAGTGAGTCTTACTCACCAGGCCTCCTGATTCTGCTTTTATGTCCAGGTCTAGGAAGGTGGTCCGATGCCTGTCTGAACTGTGTGTGAACCTAAGATTAGGGTCGCACGTGTTGATCCATTCACAGAAAGAGGCCAATGATTCTCCTGATCCCTCCCAGATTAGGAGGATATCATCAATGTATCGCTTGTAGAATTTGATTTGGGGGATCCGTGATGAGTTGATGTTGAGGAGGTGTTTGCTCTCAAAATGGAAGACATACAGGCCCGCTACGCTTGGGGCGAAAACGCTGCCCATTGAAGTGCCGTACTTCTGAAGATATAGCTTGCCTTCATATTCAAAGTAGTTCTCTTTGAGCGTTAGTGTTGCGCATTTGAGTACAAAGGAAGGAGGGGTGCGATAATGCCAGTCGGTGTTGTTGAGAGCCTGTTCTAATACTTTGAGGGTGTCGTCTTGAGGGAGGCTAGTATACAAGCTCTCTACATCAAGTGACACCAAGAAGGAAGTGTTGGGGTCGTAGCGTATGTCCGCTAGAAGACCTAGAAGGTCTTTGGTGTCTTTAAGGTAAGTGCTGGTGGATTGAACCAATGGTTACAAGAAATGATCACAAAAACGTGAAAGGGGTTCTAAAAGAGACCCGATGCCGGAGACGATGGGGCGTCCCGGAGGAGGGGTTTTGTTCTTATGAATCTTAGGCACAGTGTAAAAATATGGTATCTTGCCTTGTGTGGTTGTGAGAAATTTGGCCTCGTTCTTGGATATGTGGCCAGAGTCTTCCGCATCATCCACTAAGGATTGTATGCGAGTCTTGAGGGCGGGGGTGGGGTCATGTGTGAGCAACTCATAATTTTTGGTGTCATTAAGTAGGCGCTCACACTCGCGGTGGTAGTCCTCTTTATTGAGTATTACCGTGCCTCCCCCTTTGTCCGCTGGTTTGATAATGATCTCTGGATTCTGCTTCAATGATTGTAGGGCCATACGTTCCGCCTTGCTGGTGTTTTGGAACATGTGGGGTTCTTGGAGGGCTTCAATTTCTTTGAACACTGTCTGCTCGTATACCAAGATCTCAGGTGGTATGGAGCATAGTGGAGGTATGAATGTTGGTTTGACTCTAAGGGTCGTGTCCCCTTGATCTCCAGGGTCAGTGAGTGCGGGTGCATTCTCAAAGAAAGCCTTGATTTTCAGTTTGCGAAAGAATTCCGCTAGTTCGCAGTGCAGCTTGAATTTGTCTAGTTTAGTAGTAGGGGCATAGCCAAGTCCTTTTTCTAGGATGGCCACTTCAGTGGGTGTTAAGACATGTTTTGAAAGGTTAGAGACAAGGCTCAGCGTGTGCTCGGGCCTGGTTGTTGGTCTCTGGTTTGGTTCCTTGTCTGAGCACCCTGCTGTGGATTGTCTTGCCAGTGTACCGTATTCCCTCTGCGTCTCCTTCCGCGACCTCGTCGGCCTCTTCCTAAAAAAGGCTGTGGTTGGTTCTGATTCATATATGGTGGGGGGGCGGGCCGAACGGTGGGTTCCAACCATACCCAAATTGTGGGTGTACGGGGGGTAGAGAGGTGGGTATAGCATATTTGGTCCCTGGGGTCCATGGGACCAGGGTGGTTGCCAACCTGATTGTCCACCTCTGCCTTGTTGGCGTCTGCGGTAGCTGTTGTTGCTAGAGCCACTGCTTATTGATGAGTCTTCATCTGATGAGGTACCTGACGTGTCAGCGCGGTGGGGTGGCTGGTAGTCAGCTTCGGCGTAAGGGTAAGTCTTTGCGTAGGAAAATCTTTTCAGATCTTTCTGGAATTTGTTAATTTTACTTTGGGTAAGGCCCTCTTTGTATTCATTAATTTCTCTGTTTGTTTCTTCCAGTTTTTTCTTGAATGAGGAGAGTGTGGCTTTAAAATGTGTTTCTGTGGCTTGTATTTCGATTAGAAAGGCGTCGGAGAGGCGTTTGGATGTCTGGATGATGAGGATCATCCAGTCACGGGTACATCTCCATGCTATCTGTGCCCAGTCTTTTCGAAAGGTGGGATCTCCGAGAAAGATGCGTGGGGCCTAATCGTCACCAATGCCCCACGCATCATCCAAACGCCTCTCCGACGCCTTTCTAATCGAAATACAAGCCACAGAAACACATTTTAAAGCCACACTCTCCTCATTCAAGAAAAAACTGGAAGAAACAAACAGAGAAATTAATGAATACAAAGAGGGCCTTACCCAAAGTAAAATTAACAAATTCCAGAAAGATCTGAAAAGATTTTCCTACGCAAAGACTTACCCTTACGCCGAAGCTGACTACCAGCCACCCCACCGCGCTGACACGTCAGGTACCTCATCAGATGAAGACTCATCAATAAGCAGTGGCTCTAGCAACAACAGCTACCGCAGACGCCAACAAGGCAGAGGTGGACAATCAGGTTGGCAACCACCCTGGTCCCATGGACCCCAGGGACCAAATATGCTATACCCACCTCTCTACCCCCCCGTACACCCACAATTTGGGTACGGTTGGAACCCACCGTCCGCCCCCACCATATATGAATCAGAACCAACCACAGCCTTTTTTAGGAAGAGGCCGACGAGGTCGCGGAAGGAGACGCAGAGGGAATACAGTACACTGGCAAGACAATCCACAGCAGGGTGCTCAGACAAGGAGCCAAACCAGAGACCTACAACCAGGCCCGAGCACACGCTGAGCCTTGTCTCTAACCTTTCAAAACATGTCTTAACACCCACTGAAGTGGCCATCCTAGAAAAAGGACTTGGCTATGCCCCTATTACCAAACTAGACAAATTCAAGCTGCACTGCGAACTAGCGGAATTCTTTCGCAAACTGAAAATCAAGGCTTTCTTTGAGAATGCACCCGCACTCACTGACCCTGGAGATCAAGGGGACACGACCCTTAGAGTCAAATCAACATTCATACCTCCACTATGCTCCATACCACCTGAGATCTTGGTATACGAGCAGACAGTGTTCAAAGAAATTGAAGCCCTCCAAGAACCCCACATGTTCCAAAACACCAGCAAGGCGGAACGTATGGCCCTACAATCATTGAAGCAGAATCCAGAGATCATTATCAAACCAGCGGACAAAGGGGGAGGCACGGTAATACTCAATAAAGAGGACTACCACCGCGAGTGTGAGCGCCTACTTAATGACACCAAAAATTATGAGTTGCTCACACATGACCCCACCCCCGCCCTCAAGACTCGCATACAATCCTTAGTGGATGATGCGGAAGACTCTGGCCACATATCCAAGAACGAGGCCAAATTTCTCACAACCACACAAGGCAAGATACCATATTTTTACACTGTGCCTAAGATTCATAAGAACAAAACCCCTCCTCCGGGACGCCCCATCGTCTCCGGCATCGGGTCTCTTTTAGAACCCCTTTCACGTTTTTGTGATCATTTCTTGCAACCATTGGTTCAATCCACCAGCACTTACCTTAAAGACACCAAAGACCTTCTAGGTCTTCTAGCGGACATACGCTACGACCCCAACACTTCCTTCTTGGTGTCACTTGATGTAGAGAGCTTGTATACTAGCCTCCCTCAAGACGACACCCTCAAAGTATTAGAACAGGCTCTCAACAACACCGACTGGCATTATCGCACCCCTCCTTCCTTTGTACTCAAATGCGCAACACTAGCGCTCAAAGAGAACTACTTTGAATATGAAGGCAAGCTATATCTTCAGAAGTACGGCACTTCAATGGGCAGCGTTTTCGCCCCAAGCGTAGCGGGCCTGTATGTCTTCCATTTTGAGAGCAAACACCTCCTCAACATCAACTCATCACGGATCCCCCAAATCAAATTCTACAAGCGATCCATTGATGATATCCTCCTAATCTGGGAGGGATCAGGAGAATCATTGGCCTCTTTCTGTGAATGGATCAACACGTGCGACCCTAATCTTAGGTTCACACACAGTTCAGACAGGCATCGGACCACCTTCCTAGACCTGGACATAAAAGCAGAATCAGGAGGCCTGGTGAGTAAGACTCACTTCAAACCCACAGCTCGTAATTCCCTACTACACTTTTCCAGTTTCCATCCCCGAGCCCTCCGTGAGAACCTTCCATATGGCCAATTTCTTCGCCTCCGCAGGAATTGCAGTGACACCAAGGACTACAAGGCACAGGCAACTGACCTTTGCCATAAGCTGCACCAACGTGGTTATCCCCGCAAGATAACCAAGACAGCTAACAAGAGGGCCAGAAACCAAAATCGCGAGGGCCTACTGGAGAACTACATTAAGGCACCTATCAGTCCGCCACTCACATGTGTGACCACCTTCAACACAGTGACCAACAAAGTTGCTCAAATCATTAAAAAAAACTGGAGAATCTTGAATACAGGAAAACTCAACTGGGAACCTCCCCTCTTGGCCAACAAAAGAGCCCGCACCATCAAGGACACCATCGTATCCATTAGACTGATCTGCTTTCCCAAACCCACCAACACGGTCCTCAACGCATGGGGCCTCCCCAACGTCAAAGGGCATTTCCCATGCGGCAATTGCAGTGTCTGCCACATTACTGAGACGACCAAACAACTGAATCTTGAACCCGGCAAAACTTGGAAACTCCGCAAACATACGAATTGCAACTCGGAAAATGTTGTGTACCGGATCACTTGCCCTTGCAACCTCACCTACATAGGCATGACCACTCGCAAAATAAAAATAAGGATCTGTGAACATCGCAGTACAATACGATGCAAGACCAATACCACCAAAATGACCACCCATTTTCTAGAAAAAGGCCACACGACCAATGACATGAGATGGGTTGTTGTAGAGGCCCTGGACCACAACCTTCCTAATATCCAGAGTCGCCTTTTGGAACAAGAGCAACGTTGGATATATCGTCTGTCCAGCCATACCACCGGACTCAACGATAATATCCCATGGAATAGCCTCAGGCGAACCTAATTCCACCCCTTGAATTGTCCTCCTGTAGCCTCCTATGCCAGCACTGTGTTCTCCCACTCTCCTGACAGACCCAGTAGCCACCATACCTCCGTGAGGCTACCCCAACTGTCCACTTGTTCATAGCCAAATGCCAGCACGACATCTGCACCCTTGTATGTTTCGGTCCACCTCACGCCTTTCTCACGTAAGGCTTATCTCTGGCACCGATTCTTTACATTTGGCATCCAGTGCCCACATGCCTGTCTGTTCAGCTATTACTGCTCGCGCTCTCCCCTTTGCAGCGTCTCTGCTCCTCTGCGCATGCGCTCTGGAGTAGCGATCTCGACGCTTGCTCGCGCCCCACGCATGCGCGCACAACTCGCAACCCAGGCTCACACATGCGCAGGCCTCTTGGCTACACCAGCGCCTACTGGACGCCCAGCACGTAAACCATGGCCCCTACCACTATTTATTCCCCCTCCGCCTTGGACACACCACCATCCGGGATCCGGGAGCCCTGAGTAGGTGGAATACGGGTGCTGCTACTTGACCAAGTAAGGTGACGCGCGCTGTTTTTCTGTCGGTTTACATCTGGCTATGATGTCCCGACCTTCATGCCTGATTTGTTCCTTCCTCCCCACAGAATTTGTGATTTAAGGAGCGCACTTCTCCCCTTTCCTGAGCAGCGACCAATACTCAGCCATAGTGTAATTCCTTTTTAATTCCTTCTGTTTGTCATCCCCTCCTCCCGTTACCTTAAGCGCGTCTCACAGGGGTACTTCCCCTTCGTGTACCCAGCACTTCACTTGTATTGCACACTGTCACCTGGATAGCCTATGCTAGCCAGTGCGTACTGGGTATTTACGTCTAAGTCTGACCACTCGGTGGCCACACAGCACCACCCTTTAAGGTGCCCACAGCCTCCACCAGGCACCCCATGAAAATAGTCCACTACCCTTCCTGCCTGTCTTGTTGCCGGTCTTGCTGTTCACCAATTTAACGATAGAGTTCACAGGACACACAGCGTCCTCTCTTTAGTTATTATTGATCAGTGTGAGACTATAGCAGCATGCCACACCAGTATAGTATGTGTGTGGCCATAGGCACAACCGACTGCAAGTGTTGGATACATCACAGCACGGAAGATTGCATTTTATAGTTGCGGCGATACTCAGCACAAAATGCCACTGCTTTATATGTCTTTGTGCTATGTTCTTTTCTCCCACAGGTTTTTTCGCTGCGGTGTCCGCCAATGTGCAGACACCTCTTCCACACACCTTAGCGAGTGTGTAGGTAACTAAATCCTTTTTATTTTTTCACTAATCACGTGGCACTCCTCACTTTGCCACTCACCTCACACACTGGTCCTGACGAAAGCCCCTGACACTCCTAAGTGGGCTGAAACATGTAGACCTACCACACATACAACTATTAGAAACTAATCTCTTTCGTAGTTGCACCTGTTGTGTCCAAAATAATTATCCCAAGGGCCACACTTACCATTGGCCCGCAATATTAGGTAAGAAGGAGCAGTTGGCAACGTGGAAGGTTCAAACATTTATTAGCCACCACAGAACTCTATATAGAGGAGCCTCGTCGATCCTCACCCATCAGGTGCGCCGAGGAAGACTGCTGGCTCCTTGACAGTAACACACTTTTATACATTATCAGTACAGCATACAAAACCATATATGTGGAAAAGTACCAGTTAGTCCTGGAGCCCCTAATGAGCTCATGCCCATTTCTAGTTTCGGTTACACTTACAAAGGGTTACTATCTTTACAGAGAAGGTCGAAAGGGTAACTCCCTTCTCGTCCCAGGCCTAGAGGAATTCGCCTGATACTCCCTTTTAGCAGATGTGACCTTGCTTCTCAGCAACTCAGCCTGTCTCCTAATTAAATGCAAGGAAAGGGGAAAGCAGAGGGTGTGCGGAAAAGACCACGTGACTCCCAAGCGGGAGAGAGAGCCGCAATCCAAGATGGAGGCGGTTCGGTTTCTCGGCCCTTTTTGTCGTACTAAACACAATCGGGGATCTCGAGCCGTTTAATACACCATAACGAGGTAAACTATCATTAGATATACTGCGCTAATCATATCGTAATATCTTGAATACCGCAGAACGGCCCTTTTAGCGCAGCATAGCTAATAACGGGGTCAGTCTTCGAAAATACCCTCATCAATCTGCATTAAGTCGTGCGTCTCCTTCTGAGCCCGCTGGGTATCTATTCTGGTTTGGACGGGCTCGGGCCTAGGGATGGATCGGCGAACTTGAGCGGCACAGTATGCACAGCAAGCAGGCCCGCACTGTAGACAAAGACAGCAGGTGAAAATGAACCCCACTATTCCTAAAAGAATCATAAATAACTTCCATCCCCAGGTGGTCACCAAATCCCAAAACCACCCAGACAAGGACCAAGTACCAGTCTCGGTGTGAATTTCTGAAGCTAGCCGATGTAGTTTCTGAATGGCTAAATGGACAGAAGGGGCGGAGTCAGGTATATATACACAACAGGAGCTGCCGATGACTCTACAAGCTCCTCCGCGATCAGCTAGAATAACATCTAAAACAAGACGATTTTGGAGGGTCACAAGCCGGGTCGCCTGGAGCTCCACTGTGATATTAGTTAATATTCCTGCAGTAGTATTGACCACCCCTTCCACTACTCTAGATAGCCTCCTAACTTCTTTACTGTTGAGGATGGGTCCCCATATGGGCAACGCCCCTTTTATGATATCAACGAAGTGTTGGGCTGGAGTGTCAGTCTGGTCAGTGGCATCATTACTGGCGGCTTCAGCTTTTAGGCTCCGCCGATTTAAGGAATGAGATTTGTGATAATCGGAAGGAGCTATGTAGACCGGTGGGTAAAGAAAAGATAAGTAACATCGGCCTGCCCATCCCCTGGGTAGCCAAGTGTATGCATTGTCACCGCACACGAAATAAACATTGGGAGGGGTGAGTGTTGGGGGACTACTGAAAGTGTGTAGTTTATAAGTGTAATTACATCTACTATAACCTACGCATAGATGTCCAGTACCCTGCACGCAGAAGGAAGAGGACGTATTCAATACCGGGACCGGAATGATTTTCTCATCTGAGACATTTCGCTCCTGGAAATACTTGAAATACTCAGTAAAATTAAAGGTCATGAAATCCAACACTTCATCCCTCAACCAGGTATCATTCTCATGATCAGTGTATACGTTCATACAGGCGGTAGGATCAAGGGTACCATCCGTCCCCTCAGCATTAGGAGTAAAACCTTGGTGTGTCTCTATATAGGCTAAAATCAAGGCGTAATCCTTCTCTGAGAATCGACGTTCATCTATAGCGTAGTGTTCATATAGCATGGATAACATTTTGAACCAGGCTTCGCAACTACCTAAATAAGACAAGGGCATTGATATGAACAAATCCTGCTTATGCATCACTGACGGGAGAAGACCACAGACCCAACAATCAGTAACATTTGTGGAACTATGCGTCTGGTGTAGCATCTCAATGAAAGCATTATGCACATATGTCTGTCGGTGTCTCTCCTTATGGGGGGCAAAAGTCTGGAAATGATGTTCCTTAGGAGTAGGGGTAGACACTATCAAGGTGTGCACAGGATGGCGAAACTCTAGATATATAAACAGACCTAAGCATAGCACAAAGGATACAATCAATATAAAAATGAAAACAATTTTAACACGCAAACTCCATGAGGAGAACATAGGCAAATGCGGGGGAATGGTACGGGGTACTATGGGCCGCCCTTCTTCAGGGACAAAACGAGCAAAAGGGTACATTTTCTCACTAAAAGTCCAATATAATCTCGGGAAAAAGGGCTACGAGCAGTCCGACCTGCCGGAGGGTGCTTCTTTCCTGTGTCCGTATAGAGCCTCACAGGCAGACTCCTATTGTTCAGAAAAAAGAAAAAGAAAAACTTCTCGCGTTGGGGTCGCACTTGACGCAACCCTTGTTGAAAGGAAACTCTACCTGGGCCCCCACCGGTCCAACCAATGTCTCTACCTTCGTTCTGAACAGAGCTTTACTGAAAGTTCCATGCTCTCAACGAGTTCAGTCCAGTGTTCTACCAATCCTCAGGTCTTTGCCGAGGCTTCCAACTTCACTTGCCAAGGCTAGACCTGGGATTCCCTATTTTCCGGGGCCGCAGGTGATATCGATCCCGACCAGGGGTGTCAGGATTCACAAACAAAGCAGGCACAATGGGATCAGACGAGGAGCTGGGCTCCTGACCAGACGCCTCACTCGGAGTAATTGAGTGGTCGCAAAAAGGGTCTTGCAGGCTCACAACACTCTCCCCTCGCCCGTCAACTTCTCTGCGGGTGTCCAGGGAAAGTCGTTTCCTAGTGCTGGGTTCGCCCTGGTTTGGCAGGCCTTCCTCCTGGTCAAGCTGCTCCCTTGGCAATGGGAGAGGGACTCGCTTAAGATGGGAGATATGGATCCAGCGCTGCTTACCCTCAACTTTCACCGCCGTTCGTGTTGCCAGGAGCACCTGGTACGGTCGGGACCAGCGCGGATCCAAACTCGATTTTCGTTGATAGTTCCGAACCAAGACCCACTGTCCAGGTTCCACGCTGTGTCCGGGTCCCTCCGGCAGGGGCTGCAGTACGGCAGATATCTGTTGATGAATGGAATGGAGATCTTTAGTCAAAGCATACAAATAATCAGTCAACATAGGATGGTCGATGTCCCTGAAGGATTGGGCCGAGGTACTCCCCACACGTTGGCAGGTCTACCAAAGATTACCTCATGAGGGGAGATACCGCTCCGGGAATGGGGAGTAGTTCTTACGGACAACAGGGCCAGGGGCAGGAGATCAGGCCATTTTAATCCTGTCGTGTCCTGAAGTTTAGCCAGTTTCAATTTCAGAATCTCATTATATTTTTCAACTAGACCCGCTGATTGAGGATGTCGGGCTGCGTGAAACTTCTGCTGAATGGACAAACCCTTGCATACATGCTTAACCAAGTCAGCATTGAAATGTGTCCCGTTGTCACTCCAAATCACCCTTGGCAACCCATATCGAGGGAAAAACTCCTTTACCAGAGCTTTCGCGGTTGCCAGGGCAGTATTTTCCTTTGTGGGATATGCCTCCACCCATTTACTAAAAGTACAGATCACCACCAGCACGTATTTCAGATTATTAACTCGTTCTAGCTGTATGTAATCCATTTGAAGTACTTCAAAAGGCAGGGTGGGAGGCGCAAAACTACCCGCCAAGACGGGAATGCTAACCCCAGGATTATGCTGGAGACAAATCATGCAATGCTGAACCAGGTTCCTAGCTGTCTTATGGATATTAACATTATACCAGACAGGATCCAATGTGGCACAGATGCCCTGGACCCCTACATGTAAAGGTCCGTGCGCCATAGTTACTACTGCATTTACGAATGCGTTTGGTAGTAACCATCTACACCTCTCTGACAAGTCAGTCCAACA
Source organism: Triturus cristatus (assembly GCF_964204655.1). Lineage (NCBI taxonomy): Eukaryota > Metazoa > Chordata > Amphibia > Caudata > Salamandridae > Triturus > Triturus cristatus. The sequence goes on from NC_140590.1 coordinate 1,868,479,431, forward strand.
TCCATTCTCATCAAGCCTCCCCACCTGTTCTTGCCAGTATGTCAGTTCTTCCGGGGTCACCTCCTTTTGTAGCTCTTTCACACTGTCTATGGTGTTGTTAAAAACCCCTGCCTCTATCATTTTTGTCACTACAAACATGGAAATGGTGTCAGACTGGGCTGTTTCCTTGGCGATCCTATCCGCAAAGGAATTTCCCCTCCCCACATCATCCACTACAACCTTGTGTGCACTACATTTCACTATGGCCAGGGTTTTAGGCAACGTTAATGCAGCCAGCAATCGGTCAACTAATGGCCCATTCTTTATCTTTTCGCCATGAGATGTCAAGAATCCTCTTTCCGCCCATTACCTCCCGAAGCTATGTGCTACACCGAACGCATATTGGCTATCGGTGTAGACATTTAGCTTCAAGCCTTTCCCCAACTCGCAGGCCCTGAATAATGCAACCAATTCGGCCGCCTGGGCCGACCGGTATGGTATCTTGGCTGCCTCGACTACCGTTTGCAGGGTAGTGATCGCATAAGCTGCAGCTGTCGTACCATCCAGTAATCTAAAACAGGACCCATCAACATACAATTCTCCTTGGGCATCAGATAGTGGGGTGTCAGTTAGATCTATCCGGCCCTTGGTTTCTTCTTCAGTTCGAAAAATACAATCATGTATGTCTTGTCCACCATCCCCTGAAGGGAGGGGCAACAGCGTGGCAGGGTTCAAGTTAACACATCGTTTGATCGTTATATGAGGTGCAAACAGGGTCAATTCGTACCCTGTAAGACGCGCACTAGTTAAGTGCTGCGTCTGTGTCCTGTTCAATAATACGTCCACAGCATGAGGCACCATCACTGTCAGATCCGTATTCAGGACTAGCCCTTCCGATTGTCTGATCGCTACAGCCACTGCCGCTGTAGCCCTCAGACAACTGGGAAGTGCTCTGGCGACATTATCCAAAACCGCCGAGAAATATGCACAAGGCCTTTGCTTACCACCAAAGTCCTGTGTCAACACTGAAAGAGAACAACCGTCCACCTCATGCACATAGAGCACAAAAGGTTTCCGGTAGTCAGGGGTGCCAAGCACAGGAGCAGAGCAAAGAGCAGTTTTCAGAGCAGAAAAGGCAGTCTGGCATTCATCAGTCCAAGGTAAAGGTTCATGCACATCCTTCGTAGTTAGATACAAGAAAGGTTTAGTCAAGAGAGAATAGTTAGCAATCCATTGGCGACAGTAGGAGGTTATACCAAGCAAAGCACGGACATCACGTTGCGTGCGAGGAACAGGCATGTTAGTTATGGTTGCGATGCGCTCAGGAGTCAACCGTCTTCCCTCCTTCGACAGGAGATGACCGAGATAGGTCACCTCCGGTCGACAATATTGAAATTTAGAGAGCGACACCTTGTTACCATGAGTGGCCAAATGCCGTAGCAGGGTAACCGTAGCATCGTGGCAACCCTGTTCTGTATCAGAGGCCACAAGGAGGTCGTCAACATACTGCAATAGGACATTACCTGGCGGCAATTGTAAAGAATCCAATACTCTTTTTAGGGCTTGGCTGTAGATACTAGGGCTTTCGGTATACCCCTGGGGGGCGCGACAGAATCTAAAGTTGCGGCCCCCCAATGAGAAACCGAACAAATGTCTGCTATCTGGATGTATGGGAATACTAAAAGAGGCATTCTTCAAATCAATCACCGAGAAAAATGTTGCCGTGGGAGGAATCATGGTCAAAATGGAATTAATGTCTGGTACCACCGGATATTGGGGTACCACAATCTTGTTAATCTCTCGCAAATCAATCACAAATCGATAGGTATCAGCATAATCAGGGGATTGGGGTACAGGGGCTCGTTTAAGAATCGGAAGAATGGGACTGTTACAGACATTAGAAGCCGTTTCCTCCACCACCCCTGTTCTAATCAAGTCAGAAATAATGGCCAGTAAAGCGCGTTCCCCTGCGGGGGCTATTTTATACTGTGGGATCTTCGGTAATTTGGCATTCTGTTTCAGGGTGATGGACACCGGGGGAATTTGTAGGAATCCTACGTCAGTGTTCCCCAGGGCCCAAAGATCCTTTGGGAGTTGTGCAAGCTCAGGAGGTAGTGAGTCCGTTTTCGAAAAACATTGAACGGAGGGGATAGAGGTATTCCGGATGGTCAGATAAACCCCATCAGGGGAGCAATAGATGCGGGCATGCAATCTTTTCAATATATCCATACCCAGGAGATTTTCCCCACACTGGGAGGTGAGGAGGAAAGGTGATTCTATCGAAACCGGTCCTAGAGTAAGGGAAAGTGGCTTAGAAATGGGGCTCACCACCGGAGTTCCAGAGAACCCCACGGACACATTGGTCTGGCCAGACAGAGCGGCCCCCGGAACCAGGGCACGTGAAACAGAACTGTTCATAGCCCCTGTGTCAACCAAAAACTTTCCCGATGCATCCAACAATCGTGCATGGACATAAGGTCCAGCTTGATCTATCGGGATTGACACATGCCCCTTACTCTGCCCTTGGCTGTCCTATGCTTGAGTATACCCGGCGTCTTCGTCCGTTACACGTCCATCATTGTAGTACTGTTTACCCTGGTTTTGGTCGAAGTAATTCTGACTGTTCTCACCTCGGGCTGCCTGTTCTTGTCTCGTGTGTCCACCACGATGCCCACTCATCCTTCCCCGTCCGCGACCCCTTGAAGCCGTATTCTGTTCATATAGTAACGGACACTGCGCTCTCCAATGCCCCTCCTCTTTACAGAAAGCACATTGATTTATGCCCAAATCTGTTCGCCCAGCTGTTTGCGTCAGTCCCGCCCCTCTTGGAGCGAAATTCTGCAACCCTCGTCCTCTTCCTCTACCCCTCTCCACTTGCTGTAGTAACACTCGTGTTTTCAACTCTTTTGACTTTCTTTCTGTCTTATCCTTGCTCTCATTCTCCCGATGCTCATAATACTGAGCCATGCTCAGTATCGTGGAGGGCGTGGTGGTCGTCCAGGTACTCTCAGCTGCCTGTAACCGAGCCGATACCTCAGGTAGCAAATTGGTTACGAATCTATTGACAAATAAACGTACACCCCCCTCCGTTGCCAAGTCCTGTCCGCTGAAGTCAATGAACACTCCCTCAAACCTCGTGAAAAAATCAGAGACACTCTCGTCCTTCTTTTGCTTACAGGCCGTCATCTTGTCCCAATCTACTTTCCTGGGTGGGATCAGTGAATGCATATAGGTTATTATTCTCTCAGGCAAGGCCAGTATCTCAGGTCGGGGCTTGTTCCCTGGTTTCCGATCTCTATCCCAGTTTCTCAGTTGATCCCATGTCCCACCAAATTCCGTAACATGGTCCTGGTCATGTACCTGGCGCCAAATGTCCACCGGTACTAATAAGGCAAAGAATAATTCAATATCTGCCAGCGTCATTACCGCTGACGAGGCGGCCTCGGTCAGTTCCTTGTAATATGCGGTGGGGTTCTTTCTAGGATCTGGTAACTGGCTTTTTAGGGATAGTACCTCACTCCGCTTCCAGGGGGTATAGACCCATTGTTCCTGGAACCGGGCGTCTACCCCGGGACGGGAAATGACGCCGTGGGCATCTACTACTGCGGCAACTTCTGGATGGAAGATAGGGTGCACTTCCCGCATAGGGAACTGGGAGAATCCGGCGGGAGTAGTAGACTGCAAACGAGCTCTATAAGAGACCAAAGTCTGTACCTTCCCATACACCTCCTCCGGTGTCAACTGAGATTTATGGACCTGATCAAGAATATCATATAGTATAGCAGGAGCCTTCCCTTCCTGATGTACCTGTTCCCACACAGAAATAAGACGGTTGGCCATATGCTCCAGAGCATGCTGTTGCATCACCGGTTCATAGTCCCTCATAGTACTCCAAATATCGGCAAGCGTATAAATGGGATGTCGCATCCACTGGGATGCTTGTGTAGCAATAGTTTCCCTTTCTTCCGTTCCCAAGGCCGAACGAGTGAACAACTTCCTACCCTCAGTGAGACTGGCTGGACATAGCGGAGTAGTTGCAGCTGTTACCGGCGTGGTACTGGCGGAGGAGGAGGGCAGAACAGAAGGGGAAGGCATTGACCCCTGCGACAGCTGAGGGGTCCCGGCTGCAGCTGCCGTCAATAAATTAGGCAGTATGGCCATAACTTCAGACACAGATGTCGGTAACCGGGAGAGGTTCGGCAGGGAGGGAGGGGTAGTGGTGGCCGGGGGAGCCGAAGCCGAGGCCCCCAGGGACATATCCGGAGCCGGGGCCGAGGCCCCTGATACCTCCGGATATATCCTCTGTGGCACATAAGGGGGTGGTGGTCTGGTGTCCAGTAAATCCTCTATCTCATCTTCTGCATTCGGGCGGGTCACATAGCTCTTATCCACCTTCAGTCGAAATTCACGATTCATGCAATCCAATCCCCTTTCTACTCTGTCTCGGTCATAGGCCATAGCTTTCTGAGTAACATTCTGTCCTGCCTTGGCTCTGGCTACTTTCTCTTCCCTTATTCGCCGTTGTTTGGCCTCCTTCTGCCATGCAATGAGGGCGTCAAACATGGCCTGCCTACTTCGCCTAGAAAACAGCTGTTCCTGTAGGAACGCAATTTTCTTTTCATCAAATGAGCCCGTTTTGGGCCAGCGTAACTCCTCATTGCCCTTGGTATACTTATGCCACAGAGTGCAAAACAACAACGGAGAGATCCCATGTTTGACATACATAAAATGGCTAGGACTGCCCTCCGGCGGGGCAGGTTGGCTCTCAGCTAGTCTGGAGTCACTCGTTCGACAACAGCAGCCAAAACAATTCAATTTACTAAAACAAGACATTTTTTTTTGTGTTAGTTTTCAGACATGTATACATAAACAACAGTCAACATGAATCATACACAACATACAATCCGTATCAGAGAACCAAGCCCGTCGACTCTGGTTCACAGTCCAAACACCAGACTGTACGCGGGATTCCGGCCACCCTCCTGGCTCACCACTAAGGCCAGCCCCAAACGAGGACTCGCCCCGTCAGGAGTATGCCCTGTGGCTACCCAGTCTAGGTCGCGGGTCCTTCCACGCACAATCTGTTTTATAATCCTTCGGCGCGCCGTTTTTACTCAAATCAAATACAACCTGTACGTACTTCGAGTCAAACCACGGTAATGCTAACCTCGATCAAGCAAGACACCACCCTCCGGTGCGTGTCTTCAAATCAATGCACCGCTGTCCAGCGCGAGCTTCAAACAAATGTAATCCGTGTTCAAAATCAAAAAACGCATCGTTCCCAACGAATGCTCTCAAATCAATCAAATAGCACACCGTCTTCGACGCGTGCCTAAACCAATAATGCACCGTGTACAACGCGTGCGTCAAAATCAAATCAATACTCACCGGGTGCACCCAGATACGAATGTTCGTTCTCCGCTGCCAACTCCTCCCGACCAAATCGATCCAGTTTCTGGGTTAAGCCCGTAGGACCCCGGTGAAGGGTAACTAGCAGCAGGGGACGTACCGAAAAGTCGTGCAGGGTGGGAGAAATCCTCAGGCTCCTCTCCCGCCAACCGGTCAGGACGCCCCCAACCCCACCACCCGAATACGGGGGGGGAAGACCCTTTCACGGGGTCCCTTCGTGGTCGCCAACTGTTGTGTCCAAAATAATTATCCCAAGGGCCACACTTACCATTGGCCCGCAATATTAGGTAAGAAGGAGCAGTTGGCAACGTGGAAGGTTCAAACGTTTATTAGCCACCACAGAACTCTATATAGAGGAGCCTCGTCGATCCTCACCCATCAGGTACGCCGAGGAAGACTGCTGGCTCCTTGACAGTAACACACTTTTATACATTATCAGTACAGCATACAAAACCATATATGTGGAAAAGTACCAGTTAGTCCTGGCGCCCCTAATGAGCTCATGCCCATTTCTAGTTTCGGTTACACTTACAAAGGGTTACTATCTTTACAGAGAAGGTCGAAAGGGTAACTCCCTTCTCGTCCCAGGCCTAGAGGAATTCGCCTGATACTCCCTTTTAGCAGATGTGACCTTGCTTCTCAGCAACTCAGCCTGTCTCCTAATTAAATGCAAGGAAAGGGGAAAGCAGAGGGTGTGCGGAAAAGACCACGTGACTCCCAAGCGGGAGAGAGAGCCGCAATCCAAGATGGAGGCGGTTCAGTTTCTCGGCCCTTTTTGTCGTACTAAACACAATCGGGGATCTCGAGCCGTTTAATACACCATAACGAGGTAAACTATCATTAGATATACTGCGCTAATCATATCGTAATATCTTGAATACCTCACACCACATAGTTTAATTTTAATATATCCTGAGCCGCCAATAATAAATTTACCTCGGCAAGGACTCTCAGAGATATTTTTAAGCCTTCACGACATCACACTTCTGCACCACACCAGCTCCGCTGTAGCCAGGCGTCGCAGCACAACCGGGAGGCACTCGGCCACCCGGTTGGGGCCCCTATGATGAAGCATGACACCAACCAGGTTGGTGTGTGAGGGGCCTTTTAACTAACCTAGTGGGTTCTCTATCACTGCTTCTCAGTGATTGTACCAACACCTTCGGGTTCGTCCAGCTTTGATAAAACTGACCTATACCACAGGGGATACGGACGTACCCCATGTCTCCCTAGCTCTCTCATTGATCTCTACAGTAATCTCTTCATTCACCACCTGGCAGTCAACCTGTCTCCTGGAATCCCCCAGCCCCTGTCCCGCACTGAAACCACACGCACACGGCAGAGGCGGGCTGAAATGGCTAGGCAAGTAAATACGATGGGGCAGATTTATAAAACCCGTGCGCCACTTTTGCGCTGCCATTGCGTCACTTTTGTGACACAGCGGCGGCGCAAAGCCAGCGCCATGCTGCGGGCTATTTACAACATGATGCATCTAGGGAGATGCGTCACGTTGTAAAGCTTGCGCCACATGTGGGTGTACCTGTGCAGGGGGGGGGGGGGGCGTTCCGGCGCAGGAACGCTTCCAAAAAGTGGCTGAGTGAAATCTACAAGATTTCACTCAGTCACTTTTGAGCCCATGCTGCGTCAAAACCCTGCGCCTGCTTGAAGCAGGCGTAAGGATTGACGCAGCATTGTGACGATAGGGCACCCCCGAGCCTTGCTGGAGCTGCGTCGCGGTTGCGACGCAACTCCAGCAATGCGCCGCCTTACGCCTTCAGATGCGTCACACATCTGTTTATCCTTGCGCCACGATGCGCTGCATTGTAAATGCGGCGCATCTGTGGTGGCGCAAGGGTAAATATGCGTGACGCATATTTCCTGGCGCATCCATGCTGATTTGCAGGGATGCGCCAGGAAACATAGATCTGCCCCTAACTTTCTAAAAGTAGTATTTACAAACACAGGATATTAAAATAAACTTTACTAAAAGAAGTATTTTATTATTCTGAGTTCAGGAATACTAAACATGAAGTTCTACAGTGCTCTATGAGTCTGTTAGGATTATATGGTGCAATAATTCCAGCAGCCCATTCTGGCCTATGGAGAGCAGGTAGCCTTACAATAGTGAACACGAAAATGGCTGTAATTCACTTTTAGGACATGCCACACACATCAGGGCTTGTCCTACCTTATTCTTACAATGCACCCTGCCCTTGGGCCTACCCTAGGGGTGACTAACATGAAGTTAAGGGAAGGTTTAGGGACTGGCAAGTAGGTGCACTTGCGCAGTCAGCGCTGCAGTACCAGACTGCACGCAGGTTCTGCTATGGCAGACCTAGACACATTTTACTAGGCCGCTTCTGTGGGTGGCACAACCAGTGCTGCAAGCCCACCAGCGGTATTTGTATTTACACGCCCTGCCACTCCTGGTGCACTTTACTGGGGTCTGACAGTAAACCAAATAAGCCAAACATGGAATCCAATGAGCATCAACATTTTACCATAGGGAGAGCATATGCACCTTAGCACTGGTCAGCAGTGGTAAGGTGCCCAGAGTCATAAAACAGCCAACAACAGGTCAGAAAAAAATACAGGAGGAAGGTAAAACGTTCAGGGATGACCCTGCAAAAAGGGCCAGGTCCAACAATAGGCAAGACCCTGAATGCAATTATTATTATTACATCCCTGCCCACATCAGGGTCAGGATATTAATGGGAGCAATACGCTGGCAGCAGGACTCCCAACAAACAAGTTACCACACAGTCTGTGACTTCAAAGGACTTAAAATAGGGAGAAAAACTCTGCAGTGCCTTGAATTAATGAAAATAAATAGCCCCTGGTAACATAAAGAGCCTGCCAAAGCCCGAATTGTTGCGTGAGAGGTGGCTCCAGCGATGCAATCGGGAAGCTGCAGAGCGTGAGAGAAAGACGCTCCGGCGAGCTTTCCCAGAGGCACACGGGTCCTGAGAGGAGCTCGCTGCTTGTAATGCTGCTGCGTGGGAGGAAAAAGAACAAAGGTCTCAATTCAAGAACAGGATAAAAGTGGGAAAGAAAAGGATGATGTAAAACAGATGCAACGCACACCAACAATAAAGCGAAGAGAGCGGACCGCAAATCGGTCACGTTCGCTTTTTCGGCGAGATGCGCCGAAACGGATCCTGTAAAGGACAAGTCAAGCAAAACAGTAAGCAGCTCGGACGGCACGCTCACAATAAAGATATAGTTTAAAATATGAATACCATAAAAATATGCGCAAGTGAAGCAAAATAGAGAGACACTTATCTTGACTGCGGAACAGCAAAGAAAGAGGCAGGAGAGGGCGGCCTCGCTATTTCGTGCATGATACCAAGAGAATATTGGTGGGCTAAGGGGAGGCGTGGTTCAAGGCCTCATGGGACATGTAGTGTTGTAATATTTATACAGTTTTTTTATTGGCTGCTATTGTGGGAGTAGTAAAGATTGAGAAGCATAATAGGAGCCTCTGGTCCTGCCATAGAATTGAGGATGCTGCCACAAGGTAGAAAAAAATAAGATAACACGCTCAGCTTTCTCCTCAGCTGATTTGTGTGACAATTACCAATCATGTGCTGGTGCGGAGAAATTTTGTAAAATGGGTTGTCCTAACACGAGGAGCGTGGCACTTGCAGAGCTGTTAGATAGGTGTAAAAAAGTCAGACGCAGCACAAGCAGCACTTTTTCACAGGACAATTACTGTCCTGGGTTACAACTAAAGCCACCAGGCACGTAAGGCATCTACCTAGGGGAAAAATAAAATATTTGTGAAGCCCTCTGCTTAGATTATCTGAAGTCACTTTCTCTTGCGTTCAGGGGTGCACAATGTCACTTCATCTGCTTCAGAGTTTAGAGAAATATTGCCAGTACTGAGTTGACTGGCAAAAAAGAAGGGCGTGAATCTTTAAACATCACACTATGCCCCCTTTGATTTTGTATGTATGTGTGTGGTATTTGTATAGTGTGAACCTGGCTGCAAGGTTAAAGGCAAAAATGCAATCAATGAGTGATCGGAGGGTAAACAGATTCTGAGGGTAAAGTACGAACGCTAGACGCTGGGTGCTTGTAGCGCCGGTAAAGTTTGTGATGTGCTTTTATATCGTGTTTTAAACGTTGGTGAAACCTTTGTTTTTAACCCTGGTGAAACCTTGTTTTAAACTGTGGGGAAAGCTTTTATATTTTTAGCCTTTGTACTGTGGCAGCAACTACTTGGGGTGAATTATAGCGAACTTTGCACTTACCTGACCCTTTGAGCCCGTCCCTGTTCCGCCACGGCTGTTGTGCCGATTGTTGCGTAGGGACGTGGCTCCTCCCCCCTGCTCCCTCGCGCAGTTCCGGGGGCTGGACACTCTATATTGGCAGCAAACTGAGGACTCACGCGCCGCAGCTAGCAGCACGAACGCTAGACGCTGGGTGCTTGTAGCGCCGGTAAAGTTTGTGAGGTGCTTTTATATCGTGTTTTAAACTTTGGTGAAACCTTTGTTTTTAACCCTGGTGAAACCTTGTTTTAAACTGTGGGGAAAGCTTTTATATTTTTAGCCTTTGTACTGTGGCAGCAACTACTTGGGGTGAATTATAGCGAACTTTGCACTTACCTGACCCTTTGAGCCCGTCCCCGTTCCGCCACGGCTGTTGTGCCGATTGTTGCGGAGGGACGTGGCTCCTCCCCCCTCCTCCCTTGCGCAGTTCCGGGGGCTGGACACTGCATATTAGTACCATGCCTAAGCGACCGCGCGCAGCGGGCGCGCCGTTGGCGCGCCTTCGGCGCGCCAAAGGCAAGCCTGTCTGCGTCCGTCCGCGCTCGTTTAGTGACTAGCACTAGCCACGCTGCTTGTGAGGAACACCAGGCTCCGAGAATCATCTGGCTGCGTAATGAACTCCTCAGCTTCGCCCAAAAAGGCTGTCTGACGCCCTCCTGCATGGATGTATCAGGGTGGGGGAGGAATTTTGAACAATCAAAGGATTGTTGTGATTCCTGTCCCTTCCGCTTGGAGAAGCTTCCCGACAATGGGGTCAAGAGCTGTGGTAGGATGGGGGCAGCATCCTCTATAGCTTTCGTTCAATCACCTATGATACTACAGGCTTGTATGATTAACTGTAGAACTTTACCTAAACAAAGAGAAGACATATGGCTCAACTTAAAAACGAATTCTTGGGACATTATGTTTCTGACGGAAACCTGGCTACAAGATAGCTCCAATCCTGATCTTTGCCTGGCAATCCCGGAGGGCTATAGGATGGCAATAGCCAATCGGCCAAACTCCAAACGTGGGGGGGGGACTAGCGGTGATTCTCAGGAAGAAATGGGAAATTACATCAAAAATTATCAAGTTGGCAGGCCCTATCGAGGCCATGTCCTTTTGTATCAGAGTCACCTCTACTCTTTCATATGCGGGCTTACTTGTCTACCGACCCCCTGACTCTACTCCCTCGCACTGGCAGGAGTTGTTTGATACTATTGCTGTTCTCTCCTTAAAATACACCAATTTTTTTGTCCTTGGAGACTTCAATGTTCATATGGACAAGTTAAATTGCCCTTCGGCTGTAACTCTTACAGATACTCTCCTAGGTCTCAATTTGACTCAGAGGGTCCCCTCCCCTACGCATGTTGCAGGTCACACACTCGACTTGATTTTCTCAAATGACCTCTCCCTCAGTGTAAAGGACCCTCTCCCTTTGCCTTGGACTGACCATTTTCTGGTCCCTTTCACGTTAACTGGCCAGATGACGCCCAGTGGGTCCAGTCTGGAGCCTGAGGCAAGAAGAAACTGGAGGAAGGTTCTCCCCGAGCCCATGGGTCTCGAACTTCAAAATACACTTCCGCCTCTAACAGGTCAACCCGATCAAGATATCTCGGTCTTTGATGCTTGGTTCACGGCGGCTCTTGACAAAGTAGCCCCCATCAATATCACAAAACCTGCTAGGAAAAAGCCCACAGCCCCCTAGTTCTCGTTAGAACTCCAGCGGGAGAAAAGCTTGTGCAAGAGGCTTGAACGGCTCTGGCGGAAAAAGTATGAGGCAGGGGCAAAAGAGACCTACAGAATGGCTCAAAAAAGGTTCCATAAATTAAAACGAAAAGCACTGAAGGACTATTTCGCAGATTTAATTATGGCATTGGATAATTCCTCTAAAGAAGTCTTTAAAATTGTGAAAGATTTCGTAAAACCGCAAGTCCTGAAAAGTTCGATCGCCCCCTCTCTGCACTTATGTGAGGATCTGGCCACCTTCTTCCAAACAAAAATTCAGACCATTTACGCAACTTTTCCTAAAATAACCACTCCTAGGCCTCCGGCTGAGATCTTGCCTACCACTCTCCCCGCGGAGATCTGGAGTGAATTCCATCCTTTCAGCCCAGACATCTCCCTGTCCGAACTTTCTAAAGTTAAATCTGGTTCTCCAGCCGACCCCTGTCCTCCCAAGTTTTTTAAAATCCTAGCCCCATGGCTGAACCCGGTACTTAACCCTATTTAGAATTCCTCCCTGAAAGGAGGTATTTATCCTACTAACTGGAAAACAGCGTTTGTCCAGCCAATTTTGAAGAAAGAGGACGCTGACCCAGCAGACTTAAAAAACTTCAGGCCCATCTCACTCCTTCCTGTCCCTGCTAAAGTACTAGAGAAGGAAGTTCAAACACAGTTGGCTGCATTCCTGGAGTCACATAAACTCCTCCACGACTCACAGTCGGGCTTTAGGACAGGCTACAGCACCGAGATGGCCTTACTTGAAGTGGCGGAAACAGTCAGGGAGACGATGGACCAAGGGAACTGTGCGATGTTAGTGCTGCTGGATTTATCCGCAGCATTCGACACGGTGTCGCACCAGATCCTCCTAGATAGACTCGCCGCGCTTGGAGTGATGGGTACCACCCTGAGATGGTTCCGCTCCTTTTGGAGGGGCGTTCCCAAAAAGTGCTTTTGCACCCATATGTATCCTCTCCCACCCCTTTGACATCTGGAGTGCCTCAGGGCTCAGCCTTGAGTCCTTCCCTCTTTAATATATATCTTGCCCCTTTGGCCCCTATAATCGAACAACTGGGGGTGAAAGTCATCTCTTATGCGGACGACACGCAGCTTGTGTTCTCCTTTAGGGAACACTCCGAGGCTGCATTTACGAATTTCAGAAGCTGCCTTCAGAAAGTTGCCTCTTAGATGAATGATAACTGTATGAAGCCAAATACAGACAAAACTGAGGTACTCTTTTTCAACCAACCTTCCCCCCCCAGCCCAAAACTCTGGTGGCCTGCGGCGCTAAACCCTCCTCCGGTCTCAGCAACCTCGGTAAGGAATTTGGGATTTAAATTCGATGCCTCTTTGTCAGGCAGAGCCCAGATCAGCCAGGTTTCTGCCATCTGTTTTTGGAAGCTAAAAACCCTGAGAAGATTCCTGAAGCTTATACCGATCAGCTGCAGAAAGTCCGTTGTTCATGCTCTGGTCATCTCCCAACTTGACTATGCGAACAGTTTGTATCTGGGCATGCCTGAGTACCTTGTTAGAAAGCTGCAGATTATACAAAACGCAGCAGCAAGACTGATTAGGAATGTTCTGTTCCGCCATCACATCTCACCACACCTCCGGAGCCTTCATTGGCTACCGGTAAAGAGACGCATTGAATTCAAGGCTTTAACCTTGGCCTTCAGAGCTTCTCGAGACTCAGGCCCAATATATCTCAAGAAAAGACTCCAGAAATACCATCAAGGCAGAACCCTTCGCTCGAATTATCAGGAGTTACTGGTAATCCCCCATTTCAAGAAATCTCGGTAAGAACAACCATGCTATGGAACTCCATGCCGGAAAATCTGCGTAAAGCCCCTTCAGAACGTGTCTTCAGGAAAAACCTGAAAACATGGCTGTTTGATCGGGCCTAGACCCTCTTGGCACCTTTGCGTTCTTCTGTCATGCTCTGCTGCTAGCGCCGGGACACCTCCGTTGGAGGTAGCCGCGCGCTCTACAAATGCCAATAATAATAATAATGATAAGTGGTTCTTCAACTCTTCGGTAGATCTGACTAAAGTTGGACAATTTGGTTTGAAATAGTCACATCATTCTAGATCACGGGAGCGTAGACGGAGAGGACATGTTGAATTTTATTTCCTTATTTGCGCTTCTTTGTCTCCAGTCTGATGGATTCCTGCCTGCGGATGTGGTGAGCCACCCTGGATTGTGTGCTTGTCAGCCAAAGAGGCAGAGTTGCTGAAGATGATGCTGGTTGGCAAAAGCAGCTAGTGGATTCCATCAGAGTGGGGGGGTGTGGCCCTATTTCTTCAGGCCCTTCATGACGCATGTTGCATGCAGGGTGCTCTTGAAGACCTGTTGTAATCTCTTCCGGTGGTTTTGGAACACCCACCAATTGCCACTGGTTGTTATCTGTGGCATTCAGAAATGCTGGCCTCTTATTGGTGTTTGTCCGTGTTGGACCCTCCTTTGTGTGTGTGTTCCCACCCCATGGCGATTTCACTAATGGTTTCTTTTGGTTGGCCAAGGCTCCTTCACAGCACCGGATGGCCGTTCCTCCCCTCTGCCCTACAAGCCTGATTTTAGTTTCAGTGCGCCATGCATGCTTTCACTTACACAAGGGGGCTGCGGACACCACTCGTTTTCATTGCTATATGCTTGACTTCTGATCTAGGAAGCAGGACTGGGGATTTCTCGTCTTGAACTCTTTCCAGGGTGGGTTCTTTGGCATTTGCACACACTCCCACTCCCAACGAACAGAGGCAGCAAAGCTGGCTTCGCTTGGTTTGTTTTCTCTCCACCGAGCCGCACAGCTGCCGTATTGCTGCAGGGTCATCAGTGCGCCGTTCAACAGCGGCCTTTGCTCTTGGACGGGGCCTTTTCCATTAACCCTTCAAAAAGGGAGTCCTCGGACTGTAGTGTCCTGCAGGACACGGTCTAGTGCTCCGCAGGAAGCTGTACTCCCAGCCACTCCCTCGAGGGCTGGACACACTTGCACCCCCGCACCCATCCATCACGGGTGTCACGAGTGACGTGGCCCCACCAATAAAAGGGCCCGGGTGCACGTGTTCATGGGCAGTTACTGTACCATATCCCCTGGTGTCTGTGTCAGTTATTTCTCACCGTGTGGGCCTGAGGCCCGACTTTACAATGGCGATGAGAGGGTTCCAACCCCCATGCACAACAGCTACATCTGCCGCGCTGTAGGAAGAGTGATGCACCCTGAGGCACCGACACGTCTGCCTGCACAGCGTGACCCTGCAACTGCCGGCTGCCACACAGTGGCCTGTGTGAGATGAAAGGGTGCAGGGTTGCCGCACCGCTGCGCAAACCCTCAGCCACTGCCCACAGTCCTTGACAACGGAGAACGGCTGTTACCTTGGGAGGGGCCGCAGTGCCACAAGGCAAGGACTGCCCACATAACTTCACGGTGAGGCGCTATGGAAAACCAAGGCCCCGGAGAGCTCCCTGGGAACCTCTCCAAGCTGCCGGCATCGCTACCCCTTCGTCGTGGTGGCCGCTGCCGCAAGGGAAGAGTGCTTCCGCCCGTTGCAACAGGCGGTGTGACGACTGGAGTACGAGCGGTGCCAAAAGGAAGGTGGCGAGTGTCCCCGTGTCTCCTCCGTCTGCGAGGCACCAGCGACTGCCCAAGAGCTGCCCGACCGCACTGGCGCGAAGCGGCACCCAGTGCATGCAGTGTGCGCGGGAACGAGAAGGCCATCACCCGCCAGCTTGGTGCACACCCAGCCAGCGAGAGAGGTAACCAAGGCTGTTTTTGCTTGTTGTGAAGCCTGCACCTGTGTGAGCCGGGACGCGGAGAAATCCATGTCGCGCGGTCCGTGCTCAAGGTGCCTCCATCACTGCCAGCAAGCCGCGAGCTGCCCAGCCCATGTGCACTGCCCCTACTGTGCCCCCCTACCTTCCTCCAGCAATCACTACGGTCAGGAAGTAGGCGCGTGGCCGTAGGCTCTGCTCGCCAACAAGCGTCTGGGCCCAGCGCATGATGCCGCCACCGTTCAGCTCCTGACTCCAGCAGCTGATGAGGAGAAACGTGGCAGCCCAGCTTCAGCCTCGTGTGGCATGCCTTCGAGAGGGAGAGGCTGCAGCAATGCAAATCACGAACACCAGCAGTGCCGCCTAGCTACACCTCGCCCAACTGCACATGACGAGGTAATTTGTAATACAACTGGAGAAAGACACATACCGTCTGTGCACAGGAGACTTGTCACCAAGCTGTCATTTGGTTACACCACCATCGCCCTTGCATACCTGCTACTCTTCACTGAAGTGACACGTGTGGGCCGTGGACAAGAAAGCCCTGCACCACAGTCAGAAGAACGCTTCACCCGCCTTCCCAGAGAACCCGCAGCAGCAAAGGTAACCTCCCCGCGTTGCAGGCAAGAGCTACACGGCCCGCAGATCAAAGTACGGACGACGGGACATTAAATACAGAGGTCCTGCACTGCTGCCCCGTGGCCACCAGTGGTAATGCATCCGTCCCAACTAGGCAGCAACATAAGACACAGAGACCCGTGTGGTGCGAAGGGGCCACAGCATGGCTATCGAAGCTCACACTACTCCACCACAAGTAACTGCAAGGGAGAGGAACCAGTCAGAGCAACCCCTGTCTGCCTGGCATGAAGTCAAACACAGCCCACAGAGAGAGAAACGGCCCGCACTAGGAGGCAGCCTGCATGACCACAAGTGTCCAGCAGCCACACCACTTACCGGAGGATACTCTCTGAGGCAACCCTATGCAGAAGTGCATCCAGCAAGCACAGAAGCTGTCCTGACCAGCATAGAAGGGTGACTACGGTGCCACCCTCTACCCACTAGCAACATTCGGCATGAAAGGCAAGTCAAGCACAGGAAAAGGGCAAAAGGAACTGCTTTTCAGAAGTCAGCCCCAAAAGAAGGCCATACACAGACTCAATCAGCGATGCAATGGCCCAAACGGCCACACATGGCAAGCGGCCCGCCCAGACACGCAAGCGCCTGCAGTGCCCAGCACGACATGGTACACATGTAGGAGTGGCCTCAACGTTTCTACGCCCCAAGACCCTGGCAGTAGAAGGAGCACCACCTGCCACCTTTGCAAAGCTCGGGGAGAGACTGACAAACCCCACAGGGAGGCGCTAGAATTGTAAACCACGACACACGCAGCAACGCCAACAACAGCTACCACTAGCAAGGATGGAAGCTCGACCAGACAGCAATGTCTCAAGGTAGCTCTCCCTGCCAAAAAGCACAAGAAAGACTGGTGCAGAGCGCGCACCCCCAGCGGCTGCCCAACACCACCACAAGTGAGAAGAGCGCGCCATATGCCCCTGCCGGTGAACGATCACCACTGCAAGAAGGAAGAGCAGACACGCCAGGTGCCAGAAGAAAGCGTCCAAGAAGAAGACGTAGCGCACTAAGTCAGAGGCGCGCAGAAGGCCGCGCCAGTGAACCTGACAGCACGGGCAGGCGCCTGGGAGATAGAGACATATCCATCAAGAAGCACTGCTGAACGCAGCACAGAGAGCAACTACGTCTCTACTGCACCAGCAAAGCCCCTCTGTGGGCCGAAGACAACACAGAGTGACCTCCCTCGCATTGCCTCAAGATGGAGTCGGCAGTGACCCAAACCAGGCTAGAGAGGAGTTGCACACACCATGTGGCAGGTCACCACAGCAACATGTGCTCAGACGACCAGCGACACGTGACCGGACGTCACCTCGCACAGCAAGCAAGGAGCACTTCACACGAAGTGACCAGTCCTGACAAGCACACCAGAGCAAAGCAGAAGCAGGCGCCAAAACGGCGCCAACTCGAGGTCCAAGCGCAACACCCTCGAGGGAAGAAGAGTGACAGCCCTGTCAAACCGAAGAACCGGATGAACACAGGTGCGCTGAAAAGACCAACAAGAGGAGTAGACCGAGGACTCGCACAGCAAGCCTAGAGCACACCCTGACACACCAGACAGGTACCAAGGAGGACCGACGTCCCTGGATACAGCCTCACGAGTGAACCGAACATAAGCCGCAGCATGCGCAAACCGCGTCTCATCCCAACGCTTTCCCAGGTGACCATCCATCCCCGAGCATCGGCAGTCTAGTCAAACGGCATCCCTGCTCCTGACCGCAGATGCCGTGGGTGAAGATCAGCATCGTGTGTCCCTCCTCACACCGCCTCAAGATGGAGTTGGCAGTGGCCCCAAGACAGGCAAGAGAGGATTCGTACACTCTACGTGTCAAGCTCCCACCGAAGATCAACCTCAGCCAGGTGGAGACACAGGGCTGCTAAGTTCCCCTGACATCCAACTCTCCCAGTAAGTCACCACCACCTGTCATTCTGACTTACCACATGGCTGGCAACCGCCATCACGTCAGCCCTCAGCACATGCTTCAAACTCCACTCCTAGAGTACCGATGGACTGGAGCCCTACACCGTTGCCATACCAGCTGACAAAAGAAACCAGAAGCTATCTGTGAACCTGGCCTACACCGGAACCGCGGCAGTGAGAGCAAGTCTTGGCCAAGACTCATCCACCCTTGAGGGTTGTGCGTGTGACTAAGTAACAGCTCCTCGGCAGTCCTGCAGCTGCCCCCAGTCGGCACACAAGCAGCCCCACTGCAGTCCCACAGCATACCCGACAACGGGCATCCCCAGGCGGGAGAGCGAGAAGAGACATTGCCCCATCGACAGGTTATCGGTTACAGTCAAGCAGTTCAACAGAGACAGTCGATCAGGCAACACCTCCGTAAATTCTCACCATGGACTCCATCCATGCTCACGACACAACCCACTATAAGGAACTGTCAGAACTCACCACAGACCATCACCGACGTCAGCAAAGTGGAAGCCATGCAAGACTGCAAGACATGTCATCATCAGTGAACTGGCAGTATCCAGCGGACGTCTCCAAGCCAGCGGTTGTGTCCTGAACCCCTCAGGTTAAACTACGGGTGCCCGCCGAGATGGTCCTGCTGCAAGCAAAGTCACCAGCTCATGTCTGACGTTTTCCTGCCACCGGACTCAGAAGACTGATGGACCCTGTGGTGTTTAGTTAACTGCTTGCTTTGTCCCCACAGGTGGGACTAACGTTTTGTTTGTTCTTCAATAAAGTTGGGGAGGAATGTAGTGTTCTACAGGACATGTTCTAGTGCTCCGCAGGAAGCTGTACGCCCACCCACTCCCTCGAGGGCTGGACACACTTGCACCCCTAAACCCATCCATCAACGGTGTCACGAGTGACGTGGCCCCGCCAATAAAAGGGCCCAGGTGCACGTGCTCGTGGCCAGTTACTGTACCATATTCCCTAGTGTCTGTGTCAGTTATTTCTCACCATGTGGGCCTGAGGCCCGACTTTACACGTACAAGGAGGCTTTTGAAACACGTCTTGTTTTTTGTGCAATGGGTTCTCCCTATCGATCTTGTGCGCTTTTAAGTGATTACTTACTCGCTAAACTATTACAAATATTTTCCTCCGATACTTTTGCTGCAAACGCAACGGAGACAGAAGTGTGGTTAATGTTTGACGAAGTTTATTACTTTGTAATTAAGCATTGATGAATGCGGACATCGTCCGTGGAATATATCGGGTGCTCGGATTGCAATAATTTCCAGGCCTCATCTGCATGGCCGAGTCCAGATATTGTGGGGTGGGGGTTGTTTGGGTGACTTTTAAAAACATTTGTTTTCCTTTTTTTTCTCTGTACTTTTCTGTGCACTCAGATCGGGGTGGAGGTGAAGGTGTGACTACATCGTAAGAATAATTCCAAGATCAACGGTGCATAGTCACGCCCAAGTCTTGGTAGCTGTGGGACGTGGGAGGGGATGGATGAAAGGATGATTACATTGCAATCCTTCTAAGCTCGGCACAGCACAGCCACACCTGAGGGAGCTGTGGGACGTGGGGTGGTGGATGAATGGATGATTACATTGCAATCCTTCTAAGCTCAGCACAGCCACGCCCGGGTCTGAGGGAGCTGTGGGGCGCAGGGTGGTGGATGAATGGATGATTACATTGCAATCCTTCTAAGTTCGGCACGGCACAGCCACACCCGGGTCTGTGGGAGCTGTGGGGCGCGGGTGGTGGATGAATGGATGATTACATAGCAATTCTAGTTTTGCTGCCCCTGATTCCCTTTCTCACACGCACAAGTTCATCAACTTCCTTCCGGTCTCAACTGAACATATCAGTAGGTTGGTCACTTCCATCAAGTCCGGCTCTCCGTTTGACCCATGTCCCCCCGCGATATTAAACACTCTTACTGAAGTCATAGCACCTCCTCTAACGGATCTATGTAACTCCATTTTCCATTCAGGTATCTATCCGGAAATCTGGAAAAAGGCAGTAATCAAACCACTTTTGAAAAAACCATCTCTAGATCCCACTGACTCAGCTAGTTATAGGCCCATTGCCTGCCTACCTTTCCCTGCCAAAATATTTGAGTCAGTTATGAACCTGCAATTATCTGAGTTCATCGACCATCACAATCTATTAGATGATACTCAGTTCGGGTTCAGGAAATATCATGGCACAGAAACGGCCTTGATAAAGGCTACCGATGAGATCAGATCCATCATGGATCAGGGGGGGGCCGCAATCCTGGTACTCCTTGATCTGTCCGCCGCCTTCGACACGGTCGACCACTCCATCTTGGTCGATCGTGTCGCATCCATGGGGGTCACGCATTGCGCAAAAGATCTCATTGCCTCGTTCCTGGCTAACCGAACTCAAGCGGTGAAACTGGGTAACTTCTACTCACCCACGTTCTCTCTCCCTTGCGGGGTCCCTCAGGGATCCTCGCTGAGCCCCACATTATTTAATATATATGTGGCGGACCTGGCGAGGGTTATAAAAGCTCACAAGCTGCGGCTAACTACCTATGCGGACGACACCCAACTGGTGCTGGCTGTTCAAAAAGACGGTCCCGCAGTCGCCGCTAAATTCCAAGAAGGGATGATGGCCATCAGTTCATGGATGGCGGATAACAGTTTAAAATTGAACTCGGACAAGACCGAGGTGCTGACCTTTGGCAGGCCTTCTCCTGAGTGGTCTTCGATCTGGTGGCCCATTGATATGGGTCCCCCCCCCACTCCAGTGACCAAGGTCAGGAATCTCGGCATTATGTTCGATAATAAACTGTCGTTTAAGCATCACGTCAACGCTGTGGCGGCATCCTCCTTCCACATGCTGAGAAAAATCAAGAAGTTACTGCCATACCTTCCCTCAACTGCAGGAAAAACCTTAATTACCACCCTTGTTTTTTCAAAAATGGACTATGGCAATGGCCTCTTCCTTAATGCTCAGGAGCAGGTACTGGCCAAGCTACAATCAGTACAGAATGCGGCAGCCAGATTACTGCTCAATGTTCCATTTCGTCATCCCACATCTGCGGCCTTACACCATCTGCACTGGCTTAGAGTAAAGAGTCGGATAAAGTTCAAGGCTCTATGTATAGCCTATAAAGCTATCCATGATTCAGGACCTAAGTTCCTGAAGGACGCTCTCCGAATCTATGTTCCTAATAGAACTTTACGTTCAGCCTCTACGCACTTGCTCCCGGTACCACGCACCAGAACTTCCACATGGGGAGACAGACGCTTTCTGGTAGCAACTCCCAGGCTGTGGAACTCCCTTCCATTGGCTATAAAAACTGCCCCCACCTTCATGATGTTCCGCAAGCTCTTGAAGACTTGGCTATTTAACCAGTAACCCCCTCAGATATTTTTGTTACTAGGATGTTCCACATGCGCCGAGACACCCTTGGGTATTCGTGCGCAATAAAAATCTCATAAACATAAACATAAACATAAACATTCTTCTAAGCTCAGCACAGCCACGCCCGGGTCTGAGGGAGCTGTGGGGCACGGGGTGTGGATGAATGGATGATTACATTGCAATCCTTCTAGGCTCGGCACAGCCACACCCGGGTCTGAAGGAACTGTGGGGCGTGGGGGGTGGATGAATGGATGATTACATTGCAATCCTTCTAAGCTCGGCATGGCACAGCCACGCCTGGGTCTGAGGGAGCTGTGGGGCGTGCATTAATGGATGATTACATTGCAATCCTTCTAAGCTCGGCACGGCACAGCTACGCCCGGGTCTGAGGGAGCTGTGGGGCACGGGGTGGTGGATGAATGGATGATTACATTGCAATCCTTCTAAGCTCGGCACAGCCATGCCTGGGTCTGAGGGAGCTGTGGGGCACGGGGTGCATTAATGGATGATTACATAGGAATCCTTCTAAGCTCGGCACAGCACAGCCAATCCCGGGTCTGAGGGAGCTGTGGGGCATGGTGGGTGCATTAATGGGTAATTACATTGTAATCCTTCTAAGCTCGGCACGGCACAGCCACGCCCGGGTCTGAGGGAGCTATGGGGCACGGGGTGGTGGATGAATGGATGATTACATTGCAATCCTTCTAAGCTCGGCACAGCCATGCCTGGGTCTGAGGAAGCTGTGGGGCACGGGGGGTGCATTAATGGATGATTACATAGGAATCCTTCTAAGCTCGGCACGGCACAGCCAAGCCCGGGTCTGAGGGAGCTGTGGGGCACGGGGGGTGCAGTAATGGATGATTACATTGGAATCCTTCTAAGCTCGGCACGGCACAGCCAAGCCGGGGTCTGAGGGAGCTGTGGGGCGCGGGGTGGTGGATGAATGGATGATTACATTGCAATCCTTCTAAGCTCGGCACAGCCATGCCCGGGTCTGAGGGCGCTGTGGGGCACGGGGGGTGTGGATGAATGGAATATTACATTGCAATCCTTCTAAGCTTGGCACGGCACACCCACACCAGTGTCTGAGGGAGCTGTAGGGCGCGGGAGGGGGTGCATTAATGGATGATTACATTGCAATCCTTCTAAGCTAGGCACAGCCCCGCCCGGGTCTGAGGGAGCTGTGGGGCGCGGGGGTGGATTAATGGATGATTACATTGCAATCCTTCTAAGCTAGGCACGGCACACCCACACCCGTGTCTGAGGGAGCTGTGGGGCGCGGGGGTGGATTAATGGATGATTACATTGCAATCATTCTAAGCTCGGCATGGCCAGGTCTGAGGGAGATGTGCTGGCTGACACTCGTCTCTGGAGAGTGACACATGCTGTCTAATCGCCGTCTCTGCCTGTCTTCCAGTTCTGGGAAGTGATCAGTGATGAACATAGCATCAATCCCACCAGCCCAGCAGCGGTCACCGTTACAGCGACCATCAGCAGCTCGAGAGAATCAGTGCCTATTGCAACAAGGCCTCTGGTAACGCAGCCCGATTGCCTTTCGGATGAGTACTTGCCTCTGTCACTCATACGTATATGCCCCCTGCACATATGTTTTATTTAAAGGGCAGATTTGCCTGTGGGGTTTCTGAGGACTAGTCAAGAGGTTTAGCTGTCATTCCTCAGTGCAGCAAAGGGAACACAACAAACACAACTGTTTCACGGATCATATTTAGATTTTGTAGCATTTTTTAGCCTATTAAACATTTTTTTTTAAATCAGGATTTGTGAAGAGCAGCACTGTCGCCGCTAGGCAGGGCTTTAAGTGGGATGAAAAAACTGGGGGGTCTCTCAAAGGGGCGTGGTCAATGTAATTAAGGGCGTGGCTTAAAAACACATAAGGTAAAAATCTGTGTTACCGCCCGACTTGTATTTTGCTGTTCCTGTCATTGCGTCCAGCTATATGATACAACAAGTCACATCATACCTACAAGTCAGGACTATTGGCTTTGTCAATGGTTGCTAGTTGCATAAGATAAATAAGCAGCAACTATGGCTTGTATATAATATTGAAAAAGCTTCCACTTAACCCCTTCCCCGCTCATGATGGAACCACTCCGTCATGAGCCACGGTTGCGCTGTGCTCATGACGGAGTGGTTCCGTCATGCTGCGGCTGTTGGCCGCCGCTCCGCCCACGCGGCGCTAATTTCCCGCCTGTGCGGGCGATTAGCGCAGTGGGCGGAGACGTGATGGAACCACTCCGTCATGAGCACAGCTCAACCGTGGCTCGTGACGGAGCGGTTCCGTCACGAGCACAGCGCCACCGCGCTGCCCCCAAACCCCCCCCAGCGCCACGGCGGAATTCCTGCCGCGGCGAAGGGGTTAAAGTCCTGGTGACACCACGACAATGTTGCTGCTCCTGAGATCCAAAAAGAGAAGGGAAATTCAGAGAGAAAATGATTCTCTTTAAAGTATTTCCCTTCCTTCCCCTACAACACTCACCACGCGCACATCGAAGTGCCTG
Organism: Triturus cristatus; assembly: GCF_964204655.1. Classification (NCBI taxonomy): domain Eukaryota; kingdom Metazoa; phylum Chordata; class Amphibia; order Caudata; family Salamandridae; genus Triturus; species Triturus cristatus. The sequence continues at coordinate 1,868,503,010 of NC_140590.1, forward strand.
CTGTCACTACAGTCAGGAAAAAAAACTGACCGCCTGTGCCAGGGCACAAAACAGAGCCCAACAGAGACCCATTTCGAGCCCCCCTTAAAAAAACTGCCAGTGCTCAGACCCGGTGAGACCCGGCCCACTTAAAGCCCTGCCGCTACGGGTATCTGGGTGCTGTTACCAAACACTACTAGGCTCTCACACCTTGAGGTCAAGCAGCCACTGACCGCTTAACATGTTTGCAGAGCAAGCCCCACATTGTATAATGTATTTTTTGTGTTTTGCACTAGCCTACTGTGCTAGTATATTCACTAGCTCGATTCCACCCCCAGTGGCGGCTGGTGACATTTGAAAGTGGTGGCCGTAAAATAATTGTCATACTACACTGCGGCGAGCGAGCGTAGTGAGCAAGCCCGAACAACCTACAGGGGGTCGGTGGGATTCGGGGCAGTTCTACCACCGAGAGCAATTTGGAAAAAGTGTGGTGAAATGGTGCATTTTCAAGCAAATGTGTAATCATGAGGACACACCAAGACATCAAATAAGTAAAGTGAAGGTAGACAAGGGTTACAGAGATAATCTTAAGGGATCAGTACAGACAGAGAAGCTTCAGCCATTTACTGTCTAATCTAATGTACAAATGCTAAGGCGCCATTTGATTGCTGCATTTGAAACACGTGAACACCATCAATACCAATGTACACAGCACATCAAACACTGCCAACAAAATCAGGACTACACCCTCACCCAGTACCCATCCAATCACACCAAGTGCCCTGATCATGCTTGGGCTCAGCTGAAGTGTGGAGGGCTCATAATATATGGCTGTCACCACCTGTTGGGTTGGACATTGCATGAACACCACCAGTACCATGACTTTCCAAATGCTTTAGACGAAAGGTTTTCTGGGACAGAAGAAACGTGACGGCTGCTGTGAAAGCAGATAAAATATATTGTCGGTGAGGGGGCACGTTTTCTGTAGGGAGCCCTTGACTAAAGAGCATACAGGGCCACAGAAGCAAATCTAATGCATGTGCCATTCACAGGGGAAATTGAACATGAAACTGATCCTCTAAGCAAGTTTAAATATTGAAAATATGTAAAAAGGCTCCTAAACCTGCAGTGATGCACATTTGGAAACCCAAGTGGTGTGCTGTTTCTTGGTTGGACGGACGGGAGAGGTGGACTGTGAGTGAAAGTGTTGGGTTTGTGGATTGTGAGCGGGCTGATGGCATACGTGGCTGCGGGTGGGCTACGGAGATGAATGGATAGCAGATGTACAGCTGGATAGAGCAGATGTAGCTGGGAGTGAAAACTGACATGCTGTTGGAAGGATGAGATGAATGCGACGTGTGAGCTGTAATCAATCAGGCGTTTGTTAAGCGCGACTACTCAACCGTAAGGGTCTCAAGGCGCTGGGGGTGGGGTGGGGTGGGGTTGGCAGGCTCCAGGCATCATGGGGGGGTTCTGTTGAAGAGCCAGGTTTTGAGGTTTCTTGCGAAGATGGGGAGCGATGTTATCTGTCTGAGGTGGAGCAGAAGGGCGTTCCAGGCTCGGGCCGCGAGGAAGGAGAAGGAGCGGCCTCCCGATCTGGTCTTTCTGGTGCGGGGGACTGCGGCGTAGGAGAGCTGGGCTGATCGTAGGGTCCTCTGGGGTGCGTGGAATTTGAGTCGGCTGTTCAGGTATGCTGGTCCGGTGTCGTGGAGAGCCTTGTGGGCGTGGGTGAGCATCTTGAAGGTGGATCTCTGACAAAATTTCGAAGGTCAGAAATTCGACCTACAAAAATATCGCAACAAAAATATCGTTGTCAAGAATATCGACATCCTATCTACAACATGGTAAGTACAAAAATATCGAAAATAAAATATCGTTGTCAAAAATATCGTTTTAAAAAATATCGGGTTTTTTTTTGTTACTAAAAATATGTAAAATAAACATGATAATACTTATAAATAAAATAAACATAATTAAATATATTTCCTAATGTTAAAAATTAATAATTAATCAATATAATTTAATAACAAAATGATTACACATATACATATAATATATAATATATATACTTACTTAATAATGTTTTTTTAATTATTTTAATAAATTATAAATTATTTAAAAATATTAAAAATTGCAAAAACATTACACACATAAAACAATAACATAAATATAATTAAATAATTATATATAACTAAATTTAAAAAAATTAATTTAATTTAAATGTTGTTAAAATTAATTATATACTACATTAACTAAAATAATAAAAAAAAATTAAATAGCAGAGACAATAAAACTACTACTCCAGCTCCAAAAAACAACAGAAAGGAAAATTTTGGATAGCGGAGGGCTAAAAATTACTATATCCACTCCAGATAGTGTAACAGTAGGGAAAGTGTTGGATAACGTAGAAGTATAAATTATTGTTCCGACTCCAGGGAGTGCAACAGTAAGGAAAGTGTTGGATAGCGTAGGGGTAAAAATAACTATTCCAACTTCAAAGAGTGCAACAGTAGGGAAAGTGTTGGATGGCGTAGAGGTAAAAATTAGTATTCCCACTCCAGACAGTGCAACCGTAGGGAAAATGTTGGATGGCGTAGGGGTAAAGATTACAATTCCCACTCCATACAGTGCAACAGTAGGGAAAGTGTTGGATAACGTAAGGGTAAAAATTACTATTCCAACTCCAAGGAGTGCAACAGTAGAGAAAGTGTTGGATTGTGCAGGGATAAAACTTACTATTCCCACTCCAGACACTGCAACAGTAGGGAAAGTGTTGGATAGCATAGGGCTAAAAATTACTATTCCAACTCCAGAGAGTGCAACACTAGGGAAAGTGTTGGATAGCGTAGGGGTAAAAATTACTATTCCAACTCCAGAGAGTGCAACAGTAGGGAAAGTGTTGGACAGCGTAGGGCTAAAAATTGCTATTCCAACTCCAGAGAGTGCAAGAGTAGGGAAAGTGTTGGATAGCGTAGGGGTAAAAATTACTATTCCAACTCCAGAGAGTGCAACAGTAGGGAACGTGTTGGATAGCGTAGGGGTAAAAATTACTATTCCAACTCCAGAGAGTGCAACAGTAGGGAAAGTGTTGGATAGCGTAGGGGTAAAAATTACTATTCCAACTCCAGAGACTGCAACAGTAGGGAAAGTGTTGGATAGCGTAGGAGTAAAAATTGCTATTCCAACTCCAGAGAGTGCAAGAGTAGGGAAAGTGTTGGATAGCGTAGGGGTAAAAATTACTATTCCAACTCCAGAGAGTGCAACAGTAGGGAAAGTGTTGGATAGCGTAGGGGTAAAAATTACTACTCCAACTCCAGAGAGTGCAACAGTAGGGAAAGTGTTGGATAGCGTAGGGGTAAAAATTACTATTCCAACTCCAGAGAGTGCAACAGTAGGGAAAGTGTTGGATAGCGTAGGGGTAAAAATTGCTATTCAAACTCCAGAGAGTGCAACAGTAGGGAAAGTGTTGGATAGCGTAGGGGTAAAAATTACTACTCCAACTCCAGAGAGTGCAACAGTAGGGAAAGTGTTGGATTGCGTAGGGGTAAAAATTACTATTCTAACTCCAGAGAGTGCAACAGTAGGGAAAGTGTTGGATAGCTTAGAAGTTAAAAATAACAGACTTATAAATACAATAATTCTTTAAAATAATTAATAATGTAATTATTAAATAACTCAAAATTACTTACAAATACCAAGATATTTATTAAAAACATAACGACCAATAAATAATTATTTAGCAAAAAATTATTAATAAATACCAATAAATACTAATTATTGAATATTAATTACCAATTAAAAAATATTGAACAATTACATTTTTATACCAAAAAATAATTATCAAACTTTAATTACCAATTTAAAAATATTAAACAATTGCATCTTTTTTATACCAAAAATAATAATTATTATACATTAATGACCAATTAATAATTACTTATTAATATATTAATTAGAAATATCAATAAATAATATTTGAACATATCTAATTACCAATTGATTATTAATCTACAATAACCCAATTTTCATAACCAAAATATTATAATGTAAAATGTTGACCAACTAATAATTAATCTCCAATTAATTAATTATCATTACCCAGCAACAAATTTAATAATTACTTAATTAAATTTCAATTACTTCCAACACTATTCCCCTCTAAACGCACGAAACACTCAAATAATAAAATAATACAGTTAACATAATTATCAATTAATCAATTAATAAAAACTAATTACCAATTAATAAAAATTAATTACCAATTAATACTTAATTAACAAAAATATAATTATCAATACCAATAAATAAATATAAATATTACTTAATTACAATTAAATTACTTCCCACCCTATTCCCCTATAAACCTACAACCCGCTACAGAATTTAAACGCAAAAATTATTTAACATTAATTTATAATTCCTAAAAATGTATAATTAATTTCACATAATTAAATTACTTCCCACCCTAATCCCCTATAAACCCACAACCCGCTACAGAATTTAAACGCAAAAATTATTTAAAATTAATTTATAATTCCCAAAAATGTATTATTAAATTCATATAATTAAATTACTTCCCACCCTATTCCCCTATAAACCCACAACCCGCTACGGTACTAAAACACAAAATTAACTTAAAAAAACATTATTAACATATAAAAATTATATACATATATTTTAAACCAGTTGAACACTTAACAAAAAATAATTAACACATACATATTAAATACATAATAAAATACATAGCAATATTATACATATTGATATTAGTGACATGGATATTAGTAACATCGATATATTTCATATCGATATTACTAACTTCGATATTACTAACATCGATATAAAAAAATCGATATTACTTACCTTAGGGTCGATATTCTGTCCATCGATATTCTTGACATCGATATTCTTTCCCTTCGATATTCTAGACTCGATATTATTTTAGGTCGAAATTAACTTTTAGATATTTAGACTGCTCACCCTTGAAGGTGACTCTGGCTTCGATGGGGAGCCAGTGGAGTGTGCGCAGGTGCTGGGAGATGTGGCAGTGTCTTAGCAGGTTGAGGACCAGTCTTGCGGCGGCGTTCTGGATGTTCTGTATTTTGCGGGTGAGGTTTTGGTTCATTCCGGCGTAGATTGCGTTGCCGTAGTCGAGTCTGCTGGTGACCAGGGCGTGAGTGACGGTCTTTCTGTGTTTGAGGGGGATCCATTTGAAGGTCTTACGTAGGAGGCGGAGGGTGTGGAAGCAGGAGGACGAAACGGAGTTGATCTAGCGGTCCATTTTGAGCTCGGAGTCCAGGATGATTCCCAGGTTACGTGTGTGGTCTGTGGGGGTGGGTGGGCTTCCGAGGGCGGGAGGCCACCAGGTGTCGTTCCATGCGTCGGGGTTTGGGCCCATGATGAGTACTTTTGTTTTGTTGGTGTTTAGTTGTAGGCAGCTGTAGGTGGGTGAGTAAGACAGTCAGGATGCGGTGGGCAAATGGGATAGGTGAGTTAGTGCTGTGTGAATGGGAAAGGGAGGCTGGAGGCGGGTTAGTAGCACTCGGGTGATGCAGGTAAATGTTATGTGTGTGCATTGTGTGGACAATGAGAAGCTCAATCGCAGGCAAATGGGTTTTCTGTGAGTGGAGGAATAAATGGATGCGTTGTAGGGGCCAGGATAGCTGGGTTGTAAGTGAAAAGAATGGGTATGTTTTAGATGCATTAGGCTGCCGGTGGGATAAAATGGATATATATGGATAAGTGTGTTCTAGGTGAGTATATTCAATAGGTTGGTTTCATGTGAATGGATGGAATACACAGGTTGCAGGTGGGTATGCCAGTTATGTTATAATAAAGTAGGCGAGTTGCAGGTGGGTGCCTAGAACGGAACAGTGGGTTGCAGGTGAGTGAGATGCATCCCGTGTCTCAGTACAGCCAGCACGCATTTCCAATTGCTTGGCAGAGGTTTCACACCGCAGCTGCCAGCCTGCTGGGGGCGCTTCCCTGTTCGGGGCGTAACTATTGAGAAAACTTCCCGATCAAAGCAAGAAAGGAATTTGAGATGGTCTCAATTACATATTTCCAAACTTCAAGCCAGTTTCCATGTAGAATAATTGCTACTGTCGAGCCGTAGCATTGGTTGTGCAGATTCAGGAGCTCTGCCTGGCACCCCCTTTGTCGGATGCGTGTACAGGCCCTGCGTGTCTTTAGTGTATGTATAGCCACAGCATGAGCGATGGTTTTAAGCTTCACTGGGAGCACTGGTCGGGGGCAGGTGGAGATCAGGACGCCCGGGAATGTGAGATGTGGTGGGGGTCTAGCACTGCAGGGATAGCCGAGGGCAGAGGGCGGGAGGTGACTGACCTCCTCTCAGCCTTCAGAGAGGTGAGTCGTGGGAGCACGGCTGCGTCTGAAAGGCAGTCAAGTAGTGACAGTGGAGCCCACCACCCCTCCCACCCAACTCAAAATGTGCCAAGATTAAAAAATATATAAGGAACGTGGGCGTACAGTGATGTGATCTCAATCCCCCGTAGTGTCAGACGGGATTCACCTTCTCTTCCTTGGATCTCCACAGGGTGGTCTATACCTCCCTTGCTTGGTTTCTGTTGCCTCTCTCACAAGACCCCTCCTTTTTAGGTCGAGCATTTGAGACCTCTTGTATATACTTTAGTCGGCCCTAGGACCTGTCTGCTTCCGCTTAGGTACTTTTTTTCTTTTCAACTGCCTCTGTTTAACTGTCTTGATAGAAAACGACCAGCAGAGGTCAGTAAAATACCAGAATCAGTTTAGCATTCTCTAGATTCCAGTCCATGGAAATTGTCTTCCAAGAGCACCCGTAGACAATAATATTTTTTTCAAATCTTGTATTTTCAGTGATGTGACCACTGAATGCCCTGCTTTTTATGTTAAAAACAGAGTTTTGGCCTATACCATTTCCAGCTGAAAGGCAATATTTCTCTCGATGTGTTCCCACACCTGGCATATCATTCAGTTTGGAGCTTACTTTCCCTCCATGTTCAAGAACAGCAGATGTTTCAGCACCCAGGCTCATGTGATGCATGGCTAAATACATATAGGTGCCGATTACGATCCGGTAGAAAAAATCCCCGTGCGACTCGTATCCGGTCTTTTTACCGTACGAATCGTACAAGTTCCGTACGAACTGGCAATCACGATTTGCATGGTAAAAAGTCCATAAGAACCGCATTTGGAATCATTCCCCACACGTCCTCGGGTCGGAAAATGTGTCCGACACGTCCTCGGACGATTTACCGTACAAACGTGAAAAGTCAAGTCCGACCGAGGAATCACGATCCCACCCGTGCGTCCGAACTCACAACCGTATGGTTAAAACACCGTCCGCACCAAACTCCCATTGCAACCATGGAGATATGTGCCCGCATACGCGCCAAACACTCCCCCCAGCACCCATACGTTCGAGTCGTACTCCCCGTTACGTGTCGAACCCCCACCCGTGTATGTACACCCCAGTACGTGCGAGTCGCACCCCCACCCCTGTACGTGTCATACCCCCGTGTACCTACACCCCAGTACATTCGAGTCGAACCCCCAACCCTGTACGTGTCGTACCACCGTCTAAGTACACCCCAGTACGTACGAGTCATACCCCCACCTCTGTACGTGTCGTTCCACCGTCTAAGTACACCCCAGTACGTTCGAGTCGTACCCCCACCCCTGTACGTGTCATACCCCCGTGTACCTACACCCCAGTACGTTCGAGTCGTACCCCCACCCCTGTACGTGTCGTGTCGTACCACCGTGTACCCATACCCCAGTACGGTCGAGTCGTACCCCCACCCCTGTACGTGTCGTACCACCGTGTACCCACACCCCAGTACGTTCAAGTCGTACCCCCACCCCTGTACGTGTCGTACCACCGTGTACCCACACCCCAGTACGTTCGAGTCGTACCCCCACCCCTGTACGTGTCGTACCACTGTGTACCCACACCCCAGTACGTTCGAGTCGTACCCCCACCCCTGTACGTGTCGTACCACCGTGTACCCACACCCCAGTACGGTCGAGTCGTACCCCCACCCCTGTACGTGTCGTACCACCGTGTACCCACACCCCAGTACGTTCGAGTCGTACCCCCACCCCTGTACGTGTCATACCCCCGTGTACCTACACCCCAGTACGTTCGAGTCGTACCCCCACCCCTGTACGTGTCGTACCACCGTGTACCCACACCCCAATACGTTCGAGTCGTACCCCCACCCCTGTACGTGTCGTACCACCGTGTACCCACACCCCAGTACGTTCGAGTCGTACCCCCACCCCTGTACGTGTCGTACCACCGTCTAAGTACACCCCAGTACGTTCGAGTCGTACCCCCACCCCTGTACGTGTCATACCCCCGTGTACCTACACCCCAGTACGTTCGAGTCGTACCCCCACCCCTGTACGTGTCGTACCACCGTCTAAGTACACCCCAGTACGTTCGAGTCGTACCCCCACCCCTTTACGTGTCATACCCCCGTGTACCTACACCCCAGTACGTTCGAGTCGTACCCCCACCCCTGTACGTGTCGTACCACCGTGTACCCACACCCCAGTACGTTCGAGTCGTACCCCCACCCCTGTACGTGTCGTACCACCGTGTACCCACACCCCAGTACGTTCGAGTCGTACCCCCACCCCTGTACGTGTCGTACCACCGTCTAAGTACACCCCAGTACGTTCGAGTCGTACCCCCACCCCTGTACGTGTCATACCCCCGTGTACCTACACCCCAGTACGTTCGAGTCGTACCCCCACCCCTGTACGTGTCGTACCACCGTGTACCCACACCCCAGTACGGTCAAGTCGTACCCCCACCCCTGTACGTGTCGTACCACCGTGTACCCACACCCCAGTACGTTCGAGTCGTACCCCCACCCCTGTACGTGTCATACCCCCGTGTACCTATACCCCAGTACGTTCGAGTCGTACCCCCACCCCTGTACGTGTCGTACCACCGTGTACCCACACCCCAGTACGTTCGAGTCGTACCCCCACCCCTGTACGTGTCGTACCACCGTGTACCCACACCCCAGTACGTTCGAGTCGTACCCCCACCCCTGTACGTGTCGTACCACCATCTAAGTACACCCCAGTACGTTCGAGTCGTACCCCCACCCCTTTACGTGTCATACCCCCGTGTACCTACACCCCAGTACGTTCCAGTCGTACCCCCACCCCTGTACGTGTCGTACCACTGTCTAAGTACACCCCAGTACGTTCGAGTCGTACCCCCACCCCTGTACGTGTCATACCCCCGTGTACCTACACCCCAGTACGTTCGAGTCGTACCCCCACCCCTGTACGTGTCGTACCACCGTGTACCCACACCCCAGTACGGTCGAGTCATACCCCCACCCCTATACGTGTCGTACCACCGTGTACCCACACCCCAGTAAGTTCGAGTCGTACCCCCACCCCTGTACGTGTCGTACCACCGTCTAAGTACACCCCAGTACGTTCGAGTCGTACCCCCACCCCTGTACGTGTCATACCCCCGTGTACCTACACCCCAGTACGTTCGAGTCGTACCCCCACCCCTGTACGTGTCGTACCACCGTGTACCCACACCCCAGTACGGTCAAGTCGTACCCCCACCCCTGTACGTGTCGTACCACCGTGTACCCACACCCCAGTACGTTCGAGTCGTACCCCCACCCCTGTACGTGTCATACCCCCGTGTACCTATACCCCAGTACGTTCGAGTCGTACCCCCACCCCTGTACGTGTCGTACCACCGTGTACCCACACCCCAGTACGTTCGAGTCGTACCCCCACCCCTGTACGTGTCGTACCACCGTGTACCCACACCCCAGTACGTTCGAGTCGTACCCCCACCCCTGTACGTGTCGTACCACCATCTAAGTACACCCCAGTACGTTCGAGTCGTACCCCCACCCCTTTACGTGTCATACCCCCGTGTACCTACACCCCAGTACGTTCGAGTCGTACCCCCACCCCTGTACGTGTCGTACCACCGTCTAAGTACACCCCAGTACGTTCGAGTCGTACCCCCACCCCTGTACGTGTCATACCCCCGTGTACCTACACCCCAGTACGTTCGAGTCGTACCCCCACCCCTGTACGTGTCGTACCACCGTGTACCCACACCCCAGTACGGTCGAGTCATACCCCCACCCCTATACGTGTCGTACCACCGTGTACCCACACCCCAGTAAGTTCGAGTCGTACCCCCACCCCTGTACGTGTCGTACCACCGTCTAAGTACACCCCAGTACGTTCGAGTCGTACCCCCACCCCTGTACGTGTCATACCCCCGTGTACCTACACCCCAGTACGTTCGAGTTGCACCCCCAACACAACCTCCTAAGTACGGAGCGCACCCCAGGCCCCAACATCACAACCGCATGTACGAGTCGTACCAAGCCACACACAAGGACAGCACCGTACAACCAAATGGCCCATGTACACACCGTACACATGCTCAAAACGCACGTACACAACCAGGACAAAACAAAACAACACAAGAATACACTATACGAATGGCACAAAGCCACTAAACATGGCCAACAAACACTACAAAAACACCTTCACTGACCTGCAACTGCCAAAAACAAACAGAGGCCCAAAACACCACCACTCCTTATAACACACCCACCCAAACTTCAAACACAGCCACACCCACCAATGGACCAATAAAAAGGGCCCACACACACAAACCATGAGCCTTTGCAACAGACTCACTGCTGCCAGACACCACAGAACCATACTACAAGCTTCACCACACCTTACACTTGCACACCTTCACACAACCACCTTCACAAACACCCCCTCATCACATTCACACACCCACAACCATCCACACACCCCCCCCACCATCCACACCCACACCCCTCACCATGCCCACTACCAAGAATCCAAAGTTCAGTAACCGAGAGTTGGAGGTCCTTGTTGATGAAATCCTCAGAGTCGAGCCACAGCTCTTTGGAACATTGGTCAGACAGACCAGCATTGCAGCAAAAACAGCCATGTGGCAGACCATCGTCGATGCTGTGAATGCTGTTGCGGACACCAGAAGGACCAGGCAGGAATGCCAGAACAGGTGGTACGATCTGCGGAGGAGGGTCCGAGCCAAGAGGCAGGAGGAACACAACCAGGCCAACGCCACAGGAGGAGGGCCCTCCCGCAGACCCGTACACTACCAGCCCTGGGAGGAGAGGGTGATGGCCATACTGCCGGTGGAGGCAGTCGAAGGATTAGAAGGACTCCGAGACCCGGGTGAGTACACAAACAACGCACCTCACATGGGGGGAACGGCATCCACAACCAAAATCACTAACAGGCACGCAACCACCCCAAGCCATCCCATGACTCAACCACACTCCATGAGCACGCACATGCCACTGCTGCCACCATGCCCCATGCACCCAGCTGGACAATGTCAAGTCACAGGCCACAGAAGACACCAACACATGACACGGTAACCCGGATGGCGGGAGGCTGGGCCCCAAAAATCACATAGTGCAACTCCGAAGCAGACAACAATGCCCTCTGCCCATATGGCCTAGGTCACAGCCAGACAAACAGTGTGTCCCAACACAGGAATGACTTGCCAGCAAATGGCGGACGCCTTGCATCAACACATGGGGGTGAAGGCACTGTTTTGCACATGACAGCAGCTAATGAACAGCCAACATTGTGAAAGAGTGGCAGCACACACCACCACAGCAGCAGCGCACAGACACACATCACACCCAATGGGTGCCTGGAGATCAGAAACAAACTCACATCAACAAGCCAAGGGCCACTCAAAGATCTGCTAACAGTGTGTGCCCAGGAAGCTGGGCTGAGGTGACAGAGGGTGACACACAGAGGGAGGGAGAGGGGGACAGAGAGGGAGGGAGACACAGGGAGACGGACAGAGGGAGGAGGCTGACACACAGATGGAGGTAGAGGGGGACACAGAGGGAGGGAGACACAGGGAGACGGACAGAGGGAGGAGGCTGACACACGGAGGGAGGGAAAGGGGGACAGAGAGGGAGGGAGACACAGGGAGACGGACAGAGGGAGGAGGCTGACACACAGATGGAGGGAGAGGGGGACACAGAGGGAGGGAGACACAGGGAGACGGACAGAGGGAGGAGGCTGACACACGGAGGGAGGGAAAGGGGGACAGAGAGGGAGGGAGACGGACAGAGGGAGGAGGCTGACACACGGAGGGAGGGAGAGGGGGACAGAGAGGGAGGGAGAGGGGGACAGAGAGGGAGGGAGACGGACAGAGGGAGGAGGCTGACACAAGGAGGGAGGGAGAGGGGGACAGAGAGGGAGCGAGACACAGGGAGAGCAAATCAGCCGTGTGGCGTGTGCGAATGTCTGCTCGTCAGCAGGTAGACTGCGTGCATGTAGACAAGGGTGGCCAGTCCCAGAACCCCCCCTCTTCCCTATGGCAAAACACAGGGCCATGTCACAACCTGTTCACGAGCACAACGACAGCTACCTGGATCATATAAGTGTGTGGATCCACTCCATGTGCACATGTACAGTGCTACACGGAAGGCGCCAATGCATGGCTCGCCACACCTGCCCACTCCACTGCTGACTGCAGTCACACTTGACGCAGCAAGTAAGACCGTGCCACACATAGTTAAAGGGGCCAAAGTGGTGCCCAAGGGACACACCCATGCACAAGTGCACTGTGAGTGGACTGCAAGACAGATACCAATTCCAAGAGGAAATGTCCCAACTTTGAAACTGATGAAACATGGATGTTGCATGGACCAAAATTAACATTGTCTCTCTCACACACAGGTCAACGTCGTGGTTCACTCCCCAACACTGGGGGGGAAGACTCACAGGACCCGGATCTGCAGGAGCCCGATCCCACCGGCAGCGACCACTCTCACCACTCTGTGGACGACCCCGACCGACCTGGCCCCTCTGGTGTCCAACCACCTGCAGCACCTGCGTCAGGTACAACTGTGCCAACCACCACCCCCACTCCTGCCACATCCCAGGAGACACCCAGGATCCCTGCCCCAACACCACAATGCAGCCAGGCTGGCCAGGAGGGACACGGTGTCCCGGGCACCCAGGAGGAGGCAGGCGACAACGCCAATGCCACCCCTCAGGGGTCCCGGAGACCCGATGTGCCCAGAAGGGCAGGCCAGGTGCAAGTGGGCAGGGGTGGTGGGAGTGGAGGACGGCGGAGGCGCGAGCCTGACCAGTTGGCTGGGGAACCGATATTTTCCCATGTCCGTAACATCCTGGACTCATACCGGCAGGACACCACGGGCATGGCCCAGGTTGTGTCCGTCCTCGAGGGGATCAAGGCCCAGCAGGCCCAGCAACATGCGGAGCTACATGCCTGTCTACTGCGACACCAACGGAGGATGGAGGAAAGACAGGCTGAGCAAGTGACGGCGTTCCAGGGGATTCACAATACACTCCGTCGGATGGCCGACAACATGGCCGACCCTCCCTGTGCCAGAAGGCGGAGAACATCACCACCCACAGGGAGGGATCAGGAGGAGGAGGAGGAAACATCCGATGGAGCATCCCAGACGTCGTCACGGCCTGCTGCTGAGGTTCCCCGCAGGAGGCCGGGTCGTCCACGGAAAGGACCGTGAGGGTCGGCGCTACATCACCATCTCCCAGGACACCTGGCCTGGCACCTGGCCCACTGGAGCAACAGCATCACAGCATCAAGCGACATTCTCTGCCACATGGCCCTGCTGGTCACTGGCTGACCAATGTTGACAAAGACTGTGGCATGGACTCTGAGGATTTCAAATGGCAAGGACACCAACTCCCCTACTGAACTGTGGATTCCAAAATCCCGGAAAGCCCCTCACTTTGTCTCCCCCCCCCCCAATAATAAATCACTGTTAGACCTGGCACCTTGGCGTGAGTTTCCCTTCCACTTTTTGATGGTGTGCCTCGATTGTTTTGCTGGTGTTGTCCACTCAGGGCACTGCGCCACGGCTAATCCGTGCCGCAGTGCAAGTGCTCCCTAAGTAAAGTGTACCTGTAATTGATGTCAATGATTGGTTTATTGGATTCGCTGTCAGTCCCCAGTAAAGTGCACCAGGGGTGCCAGGGCTTGTGAATGCCAATGCTGCTGGTGGGCTTGCAGCGCTGGTTGCGCCACCCGCAGAAAGCGGCCTTGTAAAATGTGTCTAGGGTCTGCCACCGCAGACCCTGTGCGCGGTCCGGGACCGTCGCGCTGACTGCGCAAGCACCCCCACTTGCCAGTCCCTAAACCTTCCCTTACCTACATATTAGCCACCCCTCTGGTAGGCCCAAGGGCAGGGTGCATTGTAGGCATAAGGTAGGACATGCCCTGATGTGTGTGGCATGTCTTAGTAGTGAATTACAGCCATTTTCGTTCTTCACTATTGAAGGCTACCTGCTCTCCATAGGCCAGAATGGGCTGCCGGGATCACGCCAACGCTGTGACCCCAGTGGACTCAAGGAGCATGGTAGAAGTGTCAAGTTTAGTATGCCTGAACTCAGGATAATAAAATACTTCTTGTAGTCAAGTTTATTTTAGTATCCTGGGTTTGTAAATGCTACTTTTAGAAAGTTAGTATTTACTGACCTGACCATCTCAGTCCGCCTCTGCTGTGTGTGTGTGTGTTCTGCCTGGCAACAGTAAGGAGCAGGGTGGGGGGATCCCCAGAGACAGGTTGGCTGCCAGGTGGTGGGTAGAGAGGTGACACCTGGATGGGTGGGAGGAGTACACCTTGACTCTTGAATAGCCCTGTGCTCTGCCACCACAAAGCCGGCGCCGCCCCCTGTGGGGCGGCTGATGTCTCTGCCCTGCTGCTGAAAGGAAAGAGCAGAGTCACCATAACAAAGTGCTCCAGAACTGGACTGAGCCAGGCCTAGGCCCCCTGGCGCTAAAGAACAAAAGAATCATGGTATAAAAGTAGGAGCCTGGCTCCTAAGAAATCAGAATCCTGTTTACCACAAAGAACCTCTGCCCGACTAGGAGGAGAAGAAGACGCTGGAGGAGCTGGCCTGCTGCTTGCCTTGCTGAGAAAGGAGAGGAAGAGACTACCGAAAAGACTTTGCTACTTTGTGCTTGAACATTCTCCAAGGGCTTGATCTGAGCTTGCCCCCTGAACTGAACCCCAGGAACAGTGGGTTCTCTGTGCTTTTGCTCGTCCTCCAATTCGAGCCGTGTGTGCATCTCGCTGGAAAGAGACTGCGCCCCTCATCGCCCCTCCTAGGGCCGTGACACTCAGAAGCTCGCCTGCCTCCAACCCGTGAGAGCCCCGCTCCGTCCCGAGCCGCTCTCTGTCCCCGGGCCAGGCCGCCCGCATCCCTGTCACCGCCTGCTACTGGAGCGCGCTGACCGCGCTATCACCCCTCCCGCCGGAAGCCGTCCGACGACTGTGATCTACGCCGGGTCATCCAGCTGCACTGACCGTGCCCTGCGACCCCGCTTCGCTATCCCCGGACATCTCAGGCCGCGCCGCCCCCGCTGTGGAGACCCTCCGGCACCGCCGTGCTAAAGGGTCGCTGGCCGCGCCTGCCTACTTGCCCACACCTGCTGATTGAGGACCCAAGAGCACTTCCCAAGCTGAGAGTCGCACCGACCTGTGCCGACTCTCCACATCACGAAAGAAGTTCCAGTATCGGGCTCGGGGCCCGCAACGCCTTATTTCCCCGTTCGCAGGAGCCGATCTCTGTGAGTACTGGAACCACAAGTAACATTTGCAAGAGACTACAAGGTCTCCATTTGAAGCTACGAACAAAGAACATTTGCCTGCTTTACAACCTGGTGGCCTAGCGAAAACGTTATTGGTCTTGTGATAAGTCTGCTGAGATATATATACCTATTTTTACATAAAGAAGCATATTCTTATATATATCCAAGTCTGGTGTCCGTTTCTGGGGGGATTGATGTATTTACTGTGTGTATGATTGTAAGTGCTTAACCAACAACGCCTGAGGAATCGCCTTGGCTGCTCACGCCACGCACCTAGAGGGTGAGCAAGGGTCATTCGCGAGGGGTTATCCTGCGCCCTGACGTGGAGGAGAGGGTTCCTGCTTGACACAAGGGCAACCTTGCGCCAACCAGAGATCCCCGACTCTAACATTGTTGGCAGCGGTTGGGATTTCGGATTTGCACTTGTAATTTGCATACAGTGAATTATTAATCACCAGATAGAGAGAGCAGACCAAGTAACGCAACCACAGGTTTTCATTTTCGAACTTTGTTGAGACATCTGCCATTACTGCAACCATGCCTAGCTCACTCTCCGCTGGAAGAGCACTCTCTGTGATTTCTGGAATAGATGAGGTGGATTGGGAGAGACTGGAAGGTTACACAACGGAGCAATTGAAAGGCTACAGTGTAAAATTCAGAGTTCCCCATGCTGGATTCAGGAAGAAGAACCAGTACCTCAAGGCGCTGAGAGCCTGGAAGGAGTCACGAGACCCACGGAATGCGGGGGACATCGTTCCACCCGACAATCTTGAGGAGCCCAGCAGAGTCCGGTCGCCGGAGGAGCTGGCAGACAGGGCAGCCGACAGGGCGCATGCAATGGAGATGGCAAAGTTGGCAGGACAAATGGAAATGGAAAAGCAGAAGTTGGCCCTGGAGGCACAACAACGCCAAATGGATCATGATATAAGATTGAAGGAGTTGGAGCTGAAGGCGAAAAGTTTTGACACCGCTCCTTCTGGTGGCAGCACTCCACCAGCGCAGGTAGAGTCCAAGGTGTACATCCTGTCAAGAATTCCTGTCATGCGAGGGGAGGAAAACGGTAACCAGCGAAAACGGACTACATCTCCCAGGATGCTTAGCGGTTGAGAGGTTATGTAAACAGGAGAGCTGTTACATAACTCAAGGAAACACGCCCTTATGTAAACAGGAGAGCTGTTACATAACTCAAGGAAGACACGCCCTTATGTAAACAGGAGAGCTGTTACATAACTCAAGGAAAACACGCCCTATAAAGGGAGGAACCGGGAGGTACAACGCTGTCGGATATTGTGTTTACACCGACGTACCTGCTTAGTGAAGAGCAGTGTTCCGGAGTGGTGCTCCAGTAAGGCAAGAACGGAGGTAGGTCGAGTCGTTACTCCCTGGGCCGTGTCTTGCCCCATCGTCACCTGTGAAGGACCCGGAAGCTCTACCGGATAACCATTGAGCTTCGCTTTTTGACTCGGCTGAGTCAAAGCGCAGTGGCGCTTTTGCTGGTTGGAGTCGTAACTCCCAGCCCGACCAGAGATACAGGGACTGCCAGCTGTAACGCACACCAGGAGGTGTTTGCCGCGTTACAGACTCGGAAGTCCACAGGATCGATCGAGCGGCTGCTCTCGGTTCAGTCTTCTTTGCTTGTGATTGGGGTATCAGTGACGCATCACCAGGAGGTGACTCCGCGTCCCGGTGCAGTCTGAGGAAGAGGTTGAGCGGCTGCTCCCTTCAGGTAGAGACCCCGGCTGGGTGTTTCCCTGACTCCTCGATTCTCCCCAACACTCTTCGTGCCCCTCACAGCCTACCGATTGGCATTGTCGGCCATTTCATTTCTGCCCTCTGTTGGCATACGCCGGGATCGGCGTATATGCAGAGGACGGTTAGGACCATCCGTGCTGTGGGCTGGTAACGTACTTAGCCTGGAGGATTCCAGTGACTATAACCTTTGTTTATTCCTTGTATTATTTTTGCCTTCATTAAAATAACTAAACCTTCACAAGTGGTTGCGTTCTCATTATCGTGTCTGTTAAACGATCCTGAGACGTTCAGGGCGTTACAAAATATCCGACCTTAATAACACTAACTGTCTCCCGGTCGATAACAGACATGGCAACACTTGATGATGTGCTGGCTGCTTTAGCGACCGTGCAAATTGAATTGGCTGCCTCCAGGCAAGAAACAGCCGATGTAAAAGCCAGACTGGATGCTATCCAATTGGACCCGCTCACGCCCAGCACCTCCCTCACGAACCAGACCCCTGCGGTAGTAGTGGAAATGCCGGTAGCCGTCCCCTTGGCAACACCAGAGAGGTACAGTGGGGATCCTAACACAGTGCAGGTATTCCTCACACAAGTGGCGCTACATTTATCGTGCAAACCAAGGGCGTTCCCCACGAGTCAGGCTCGTGTGGCTTTCCTTATATCCTATTTGGCTGGAAACGCGGCACAATGGGCCGTACCTCTGGTGAGCAGGGACGACCCCATCTTATGTGATTGGGGTGCTTTTCGCGAGGAATTCCTGAAGGTCTTCGACAGAAGGGCTGACTCGTACACGGCGGACCGTGAAATGCTTGAGTTGAGACAGGGATCCAACGACCTGGTGCAGTATCTCAACGCGTTCCGAAGGCTGGTTGCGGAAACCAAGTGGCCTGTTGCTAAACAGACGGCGCTCTTCCATCACGGGCTGTGCGATGAGCTCAAGGACGCCGTGGCTCATATTGACCCACAACCCAAGACATGTGAGGGCCTTATCAACCTGGTATTACGGCTGGAACATAGGCTAAGTGAAAGAAAGGGGGATCATGGGAGAAAAGGAAAATCCCTTCCATCCTATGTGACAGTGGGAAGTCCTGAAACTTCCACCGCATCCAAGGGAGAACCCATGGACATCGGCGCAATACGAGCGAGCCTCACAGCCACGGAGAAAGAGTCACGCCGTAAACAAGGATTGTGCCTATATTGTGGCAAAAAAGGCCACTACGTACGTGAATGCCCTGCCAAACCGAAGACGTCACGTTATCGGGCCAACAGGTCGGTAACAGCCGTGGTGGACGTACCGGCGGAAAACTAGAGGACTCCCAGACCAAAGAAGGGGCATCTCGGAGTCACTCATCCATCCCTTCACTTTCCAACTCGGTCACTAAGGGACAACGACACCTGTTTCTCACGGTGCACGTGGGAGTGCATGACCAGTGGATACCCGTTGTGGCCATGGTGGATTCAGGGGCCACTGGCATGTTTATGGACCACAACGAGGCATGCAGGCTAGGGCTAGTGCTTCTTCCCAAAGCTGTACCCGAAGACGTCTATGCTGTAGACGGAAGGCGATTGGTGACGGGGCCCATCGGGCAGCATACGGGGGTCCTTCCGATGAGATGTGGGAGGAACCATTTGGAACAAATCGATTTTAACATCATCCGAGCGCCCCAATATGGCGTCATATTGGGATTGCCGTGGCTACAGAAACACAACCCCTCTGTGGATTGGCCAACACATCGCATCGAACTGACGTCACCGTATTGCATCCTGCATTGTGGAATAAGAACGGAATCCCTTGACGCAGATGAGAGCGGGAGTCAGACGGTGGCTACAGCGGCAGAAAAAGATGTGGCTCTCCCCCAGGCTTATCACAGTTTTGAGGATGTATTTGATGAGGTGAAGGCGGAAGTGCTACCACCACATAGACAGTTTGACTGCCAGATCGACCTGGTGCCAGGGGCCAGCGTTCCCAGCGGCAGGCTGTATGCCCTGACAGAGCCTGAAAACGTGCATCTCCGGGGGTACCTGGATAAACTCCTCAAGCTAGGATTCATCCGCCCGTCCAAGTCTCCGGCCGCCTCGCCACTCTTCTTCATCCCGAAGGCTAATGGGGAGCTGAGAGCCTGTGTGGAGTTTAGGGCATTGAATGCGATAACCGTAAAGAATCGGTACCCCTTGCCTCTCATCAGTGTACTCCTGGAACAGGTCAAGAAAGCTCGTATCTACACCAAGTTGGATTTGAAAGGGGCATACCATCTGGTGCGCATGAGGGACGGAGACGAGTGGAAGACCGCCTTTAAGACCAGGTTCGGCCTTTTTGAGTACCTCGTCATGCCGTTCGGTCTGTGCAACGCCCCGGCAGCCTTTCAGTACTTTTTGAATGAGGTATTCAGAGAGGAGTTGGATATCTACGTGGTCGTATATATCGACGACATCCTCATCTATTCGTCCAGTGTGGAGGAGCACATACACCACGTCAAAGCTGTGCTCCAAAAGCTGAGGGAAAACATGCTGTTTTGTAAACTCAGCAAGTGTGACTTTGACGTCACATCCGTGGAATTCCTCGGAGTGATGCTGAGTCCAGAGGGACAGGAGATGGCAGAACGAAAGATCAAGGCGGTGAAAGAATGGCCGGTGCCCCAAAGCGTGAAGGACGTCCAAAGTTTCATTGGCTTCGCCAACTTTTACAGGCGGTTTATAGATGGATTTTCAGGATTGGTGGCCCCAATCACACAGCTACTGAGGAAGTCCAAAGAGTTTGTCTGGTCCCCTGAAGCGAACAAAGCCTTTGAGGCCCTGAAAAGCGCCTTTGGTAAGGCGCCGGTGTTGGCTCACCCCGATCCGGATCTCCCCTACGTGGTGGAAGCGGACGCATCGGATGTGGCGCTGGGGGCTATCTTGTCCCAACGCAACCACGACACAGGGGTGCTTCATCCCGTTGCGTACATGTCCCGCAAACTCAACGACGCCGAACGCAACTACCATATTGCGGAGAAGGAGCTTCTCGCAATCAAGGACGCCTTCACCGAATGGAGGCATTGGTTGATGGGGGCAAGACATGTGGTATCGGTGTACACGGACCATCGGAACCTACAGTTCATGACGGCCACAAGACACCTTTCTCCCAGACAGCTGCGGTGGATGATCTTCTTTGCGGGGTTCAACTTCCGCATCACATATCGGCCGGAGACGGAAAACCGGAAGGCGGACGCCCTGTCCCGTCAATCTGCAGTTAAGGAACCATTGCCTGCGACCGAGCATTCCATCATTTCCCCGAGGATGGTATTGGGGGTTATCCAACCGGATACTTTCCTGAGGGGAATAAAGAGAGGGATCAGGTCATTCGCATGGCGGAGGTGGCTCCTCAGTCACAGAGAATGGCAGCTGAAGGACGGGATACCCCTGAAGGGCAGGTGCCTATTGATACCCACGCCTAGGCTAAGGAAACAAGCATTCATCTGGTGCCATGACTCTCCATGCGCAGGTCATTTGGGCTTTGAAAAAACGGTGGCTAGCATGGGACGGCATTTCTGGTGGCCAACCATGAGAGTGGATGTCAGGAGGTTGGGACAGGAGTGTCCTACGTGTGCTACCATGAAGGCCGACCATGGCCGAACCCAAGGGCTCTTACATCCACTTCCGACCCCGGATAGACCATGGGATAGCATATCACTGGACTTCGTGGTGGGCCTACCGGTAGACCAGGGGATGACGGCAATACTGGTGGTGGTGGATTACTTGACGAAAATGGGGCACTTCATCCCCTGCAAGAGAGTCCCTACGGCCGGGGAATTGGCGTCACTACTCCTAAAGAATGTGGTACGACTGCATGGATTACCTGGGGTGATCGTGTCGGACCGGGGGTCGCAGTTTACTGCGCAATTCTGGAAGACTTGGTGCACTGCGCTGCATGTTAAGACCGCCCTGTCCACCAGCTACCACCCTCAAACGGACGGCCAAACCGAGCGCCTGAACCAAACGCTCAAACAGTATCTGCGATGTTTTGTGGACCAGGGCAGGGAAGAATGGGTCGACTTGCTATGGGTTGCAGAGATCGCCTATAACAACGCCACTCACAGCTCCACACAGTCATCTCCGTTCTATAGCAACTATGGCCAACATCCCAGGTTCTTGCCATTTCTACATCCGTTCAGAGAGGACAGGATTCCCGCCACAGCGGACAGGGTGGCACACATAAAAGACACGTTGATGCGCTCAAGGGCTGTCCTAATAGAGGCCAAGAGAAGATACAAGGCTGCGGCAGACAGGAAGAGAAGGCCCGGGCCACTGTACCGCACTGGAGACTACGTCTGGATATCCACAAGAAACATGAGGTTTCGAAAGAACAGTGTGTTCCATCCCAAGTACATGGGCCCCTCTCGAATTACGAAGTGTATGGGTCCCGTGAACGTGAAGGTGTGCTTGCCCCAGTCATTGCGGATACACCCTGTCTTTCATGTATCATTGCTCAAACCAGCACCCTCCAAGCCGTCTGGGACACCTAGGCCGGTATGCGTGGAGTCGGAGGTGGAGTATGAAGTGTCGGGCATACGGGCGTCCAAATGGCGCAGGGGGAAGCTGTGGTACCTGGTTGCGTGGAAAGGCTATGGCCCGGAGGAGCAGTCATGGGAACCGGCTGAAGGGGTTCATGCTCCACGCTTGGTCTCCTTGTTCCATCGGCGTTTTCCTGCCAGCGCTGGACCCGTGGGGAGCCGCTGAGAGGGAGGATGTACTGTCAAGAATTCCTGTCATGCGAGGGGAGGAAAACGGTAACCAGCGAAAACGGACTACATCTCCCAGGATGCTTAGCGGTTGAGAGGTTATGTAAACAGGAGAGCTGTTACATAACTCAAGGAAACACGCCCTTATGTAAACAGGAGAGCTGTTACATAACTCAAGGAAAACACGCCCTTATGTAAACAGGAGAGCTGTTACATAACTCAAGGAAAACACGCCCTATAAAGGGAGGAACCGGGAGGTACAACGCTGTCGGATATTGTGTTTACACCGACGTACCTGCTTAGTGAAGAGCAGTGTTCCGGAGTGGTGCTCCAGTAAGGCAAGAACGGAGGTAGGTCGAGTCGTTACTCCCTGGGCCGTGTCTTGCCCCATCGTCACCTGTGAAGGACCCGGAAGCTCTACCGGATAACCATTGAGCTTCGCTTTTTGACTCGGCTGAGTCAAAGCGCAGTGGCGCTTTTGCTGGTTGGAGTCGTAACTCCCAGCCCGACCAGAGATACAGGGACTGCCAGCTGTAACGCACACCAGGAGGTGTTTGCCGCGTTACAGACTCGGAAGTCCACAGGATCGATCGAGCGGCTGCTCTCGGTTCAGTCTTCTTTGCTTGTGATTGGGGTATCGGTGACGCATCACCAGGAGGTGACTCCGCGTCCCGGTGCAGTCTGAGGAAGAGGTTGAGCGGCTGCTCCCTTCAGGTAGAGACCCCGGCTGGGTGTTTCCCTGACTCCTCGATTCTCCCCAACACTCTTCGTGCCCCTCACAGCCTACCGATTGGCATTGTCGGCCATTTCATTTCTGCCCTCTGTTGGCATACGCCGGGATCGGCGTATATGCAGAGGACGGTTAGGACCATCCGTGCTGTGGGCTGGTAACGTACTTAGCCTGGAGGATTCTAGTGACTATAACCTTTGTTTATTCCTTGTATTATTTTTGCCTTCATTAAAATAACTAAACCTTCACAAGTGGTTGCGTTCTCATTATCGTGTCTGTTAAACGATCCTGAGACGTTCAGGGCGTTACACATCCCCAAAGATGTAGTAAAGGAGTATTTTAGAAAGGATGACATAGGGCAGTGGTTTAGAGCCTACGAGGTGGCCATGTCCTCACACCGGGTCCCTGAGAAAGACTGGGGAGTGGGGTTGTGGGGAAGGCGGGACACACTGTTAGATTTGCCCTTAGAAGTCCAGACCTCATACCCCCATATGAAGGAAGCTTTAATGACCAGGTATGGGTTAACTCCTGAGCTATATAGACAGAGGTTCAGGGAGACCAAGAAGATCCCTGAGAGTACGTATGTGGAGTATGTGACCTTTTTCTGCAGAGCGCTGGATGGTTGGGTGAAGGGTAGCAAAGTGAATGATTATCAAGGGCTGCTTGATTTAATTGCATGGGAGCACTTGTCCAGTCAATGTTTTCCTGAGCTACGCCAGCACCTGATTGATAGCAAGCTGTCCAACCCGAGGAAGCTTGCTGAGGAGGCGGACCGCTGGCTCAGCACCAGGGTCCACAAGGGTCAAGTGGGAGACTCCGCCAAAGGTGGGCAGGGTCCCCAGCAGAAGAGTGGGGGGGACAGGGGTAAACAGAAAGGGTTCCAAAGAGGCCCCCAAAGTAATCCCCAAGGGAACCAGCAGAAGGGTTCTCAGCCTCCCCCACCCCCACCCCCGCAGCAGAACGGGGCCCCGACAGGTAGACCTGTTCCAAAGGGGCCCTTCAATTGTTATAGGTGTGGTGACCCGGGTCACATTGCCTCTGATCCTAAGTGTCGCCTGTTTGGTAAGACCGCACCCACTGGTGCTCCACCCCGGCAAGTAGCTAGTGTTAACTTTGGGGAGGAGGTAGCAGTCCAGGAGGGTGGGGGTCCCGGGCAGATGACCCTAGTCTCGCTAGGAGACAGTGAGATGGTCCCTGTAACCTACCTGCCCTCTAACACTAAGAAATATGGGCAAGTGGTGACCATCAATGGAAAGAAGGTTGAGGCTCTTAGAGATACAGGAGCCAGCGTGACCTCGGTGAGGCAACACCTGGTGTCTCAAGAGCAAATTGTACCCAATGCCTATTGTAGGGTTGTCAATGCTGACAACGTAGAGAGTCGTTGTCCAATGGCTCAAGTTCCCTTTGAGTGGGGGGAGGTCTCTGGTACTCTACAAGTCGCTGTGAGAACTGACATGCCTGTAGACTGTCTGCTAGGGAACGACCTGGAGAGCTCCCCTTGGGAAAAGGTGGAGAAGACCACGCATCTGAGGATGGTGGGTCTACCCGACTGGGCGTGCGTGACCACCCGGTCCATGGCAGCCAGTAGGGGTGTTGGGAGGGTCCTGGAGCCTGAGGGAGAGGTCCAGGAACCGGCCTTAGGGAGAAGGCGCAGGAGGCGCGGGAAACTGGCCCCCAAAGTTCCCACGGCCCAGGAGGAAGTAGACCCTGAGGGGGATGCTCTGGAGCCTACCGGGGAACAGATTGCCGAGCTGGGAGACCTGCCTGAGCTGACCCATTGGCAGCAAGAAGGAGGTCCCTCCAGGGAGGAATTCTGCAGGGAGCAGAAAGAATGCCCTTCTCTCGTGGGTATGCGGCAACAGGCTGCAGACCAGGCCAACGGTGTTCAGGCCAAAACACACTACGTGTACTGGGAGAGTGACCTCCTGTATTCCGAGCCTAAGGCTGCTGAACCTGGGTCAGCCCGTGTGCTGGTGGTACCCCAGAAGTTCAGGACCTTCCTACTGGGGCTGGCTCATGATGTGCCTTTAGCAGGACATTTGGGGATGGACAAGACCTATGACAGGCTTGTCACCCACTTTTACTGGCCCCAAATGCACAAGAATTCAGATTCCTACTGCAGAACCTGTCAGACTTGCCAGGCAAGTGGTAAGAGCGGAGGGAAGCATAAGGCTCCTCTGCAACCTTTCCCTGTGGTCGGTACGCCATTCCAACGAGTGGGTATTGATATTGTGGGGCCTCTGGACCCCAAGACAGCCCTGGGCAACAGGTTCATCCTGGTCTTGGTGGACCATGCCACCCGGTACCCTGAAGCCATCCCTCTGAGGACAGTGATGGCCCCCGTGGTGGGACGGGCACTGATGGGAATTTTCTCCCGAGTGGGATTCCCTCTAGAGGTGGTGAGCGACAGGGGGACCAATTTCATATCCACATATATGAAATCCCTGTGGAAGGAGTGTGGGGTAACTTACAAGTTCACCACTCCTTACCACCCCCAAGGAAATGGGTTGGTTGAGAGATTCAACCGAACCCTCAAAGGCATGATCATGGGCCTGGACGGTCCAATGAGGCGTAAGTGGGACGTCCTCTTGCCATGCCTGCTCTTCGCTTACCGAGAGGTGCCACAGAAGTCTCTAGGATTCAGCCCCTTTGAGCTTCTGTATGGTCACCCGGTAAGAGGACCTCTGAGTTTGGTAAAGGAAGGCTGGGAGCAATCTCCCAGGAAACCTCCCCAGAATGTATATAGTTACATGCTGGCCTTCCGAAACCAGACTCGGCGTTTCAGGCAACTTGCTGAGGCAAATCTGGAAGCCAGCCAGGAGGAGATGAAGCGGTGGTACGACCGGAATGCCACTCTGGTAGAGCTTCAACCTGGACAAAAGGTGTGGATCTTGGCCCCAGTGGAGCCTTGTGCACTTCAGGATAAGTGGACAGGTCCATTTGAGGTTGTGGAGTGCAAAAGTCCTATCACCTACTTGGTGGACATGCAGACTCCCAGGAACCCTTTGAGGGTCCTACATGTTAACCGCCTTAAGCCCCACTTAGAGAGGACCGAAGTGGGCATGCTGCTGGCCACTGATGATGGAATGGAAGAGGAGACCGAGCCTCTTCCTGACCTCTTAGTGGCCTCTGAGAAAGATGGATCAGTGGATGGAGTTAACCTCTCACCCACCCTGACGCCCGAACAACAGGAAGATTGCCGCCACTTGCTGGGACAGTTTTCCGACCGATTCTCCCTGGTTCCTGGTGTCACAGATTGGTGCGTCCATGATGTGGACACAGGAGACAGCTTACCTGTGAAGCACAAGGCTTACAGGGTAACTGACAGGGTCAGAGCTTGCATTAAGGAGGAGGTCTCCAAAATGCTTGCGCTAGGGGTGGTTGAGTCCTCCAGCAGTCCTTGGTCCAGCCCCGTGGTCTTGGTCCCCAAAGCTGCTGCGCCGGGAGCCACATCTGAACTCCGGTTCTGTGTGGACTACAGAGGACTCAACTCAGTAACGAAGACTGACGCGCACCCCATCCCCAGAGCTGATGAGCTCATTGATCGGCTGGGGGCTGCCCGGTTCCTCAGCACGTTTGATTTAACGTCTGGGTACCGGCAGATCGCCTTGACCGATGGGGCCAAAGAGAGGTCAGCATTCTCTACACCAGATGGGCACTTCCAGTTCCGAGTCATGCCATTTGGGATGAAGAATGCCCCTGCCACCTTTCAGAGGTTGGTCAACCAGGTACTGGTTGGGCTGGATGCGTTCAGTGCCGCCTACCTGGATGACATCGCAGTGTTCAGTGCCACCTGGCCCGAACACCTGCGCCACCTCTGGGAAGTGTTGATGGCTCTGCGCCGAGCAGGCCTCACGATCAAGGCAAGCAAGTGCCAGATCGGGCAGGGTTCCGTGGTGTACTTGGGACACCAAGTGGGGAGTGGCAAGGTGGCACCCTTGCAACCCAAAATTGAGACCATCCTGGCTTGGGAACCCCCCAAGACGCAGACCGCAGTGAGGGCCTTCCTGGGGCTCACTGGGTACTACAGGAGGTTTGTCAAGGGCTATGGAACGATTGTTGCCCCCTTGACAGAGCTGACTTCCAAGAAGCAGCCCAGGAACGTGATTTGGACTGACACCTGTCAGAAAGCTTTCGACACCCTGAAGACTGCCATGTGCACGGCGCCCGTGCTCTTGGCCCCTGACTTCTCCAAGGAATTCCTAGTGCAGACAGACGCTTCAGAGCATGGTGTAGGGGCTGTTCTCTCACAGATGACTGAGGAGGGCTGGGACCAACCCGTAGCCTTCATCAGTAGGAGGTTACTTCCACGGGAAAGTAGGTGGAGTGCAATTGAGCGAGAAGCATTTGCTGTGGTCTGGGCGCTGAAGAAGCTAAGACCCTACTTGTTTGGGTCTCACTTCCGGGTTCAGACGGACCACAGGCCCCTCAGATGGTTGATGCAAATGAGGGGTGAGAACCCGAAGCTGTTGAGGTGGTCCATCTCCCTACAGGGTATGGACTTTACGGTGGAACACCGTCCGGGTACAGATCACGCCAACGCTGACGGTCTGTCCCGGTATTTCCGCCTTAGTGACGAGGAACCCCCTGGGCAAGGGTAGTTCTCCCCACATTTCAGCTGGAGGGGACACGTGTTAGACCTGGCACCTTGGCGTGAGTTTCCCTTCCACTTTTTGATGGTGTGCCTCGATTGTTTTGCTGGTGTTGTCCGCTCAGGGCACTGCGCCACGGCTAATCCGTGCCGCAGTGCAAGTGCTCCCTAAGTAAAGTGTACCTGTAATTGATGTCCATGATTGGTTTATTGGATTCGCTGTCAGTCCCCAGTAAAGTGCACCAGGGGTGCCAGGGCTTGTGAATGCCAATGCTGCTGGTGGGCTTGCAGAGCTGGTTGCGCCACCCGCAGAAAGCGGCCTTGTAAAATGTGTCTAGGGTCTGCCACCGCAGACCCTGTGCGCGGTCCGGGACCGTCGCGCTGACTGCGCAAGTACCCCCACTTGCCAGTCCCTAAACCTTCCCTTACCTACATATTAGCCACCCCTCTGGTAGGCCCAAGGGCAGGGTGCATTGTAGGCATAAGGTAGGACATGCCCTGATGTGTGTGGCATGTCTTAGTAGTGAATTACAGCCATTTTCGTTCTTCACTATTGAAGGCTACCTGCTCTCCATAGGCCAGAATGGGCTGCCGGGATCACGCCAACGCTGTGACCCCAGTGGACTCAAGGAGCATGGTAGAAGTGTCAAGTTTAGTATGCCTGAACTCAGGATAATAAAATACTTCTTGTAGTCAAGTTTATTTTAGTATCCTGGGTTTGTAAATGCTACTTTTAGAAAGTTAGTATTTACTGACCTGACCATCTCAGTCCGCCTCTGCTGTGTGTGTGTGTGTTCTGCCTGGCAACAGTAAGGAGCAGGGTGGGGGGATCCCCAGAGACAGGTTGGCTGCCAGGTGGTGGGTAGAGAGGTGACACCTGGATGGGTGGGAGGAGTACACCTTGACTCTTGAATAGCCCTGTGCTCTGCCACCACAAAGCCGGCGCCGCCCCCTGTGGGGCGGCTGATGTCTCTGCCCTGCTGCTGAAAGGAAAGAGCAGAGTCACCATAACAAAGTGCTCCAGAACTGGACTGAGCCAGGCCTAGGCCCCCTGGCGCTAAAGAACAAAAGAATCATGGTATAAAAGTAGGAGCCTGGCTCCTAAGAAATCAGAATCCTGTTTACCACAAAGAACCTCTGCCCGACTAGGAGGAGAAGAAGACGCTGGAGGAGCTGGCCTGCTGCTTGCCTTGCTGAGAAAGGAGAGGAAGAGACTACCGAAAAGACTTTGCTACTTTGTGCTTGAACATTCTCCAAGGGCTTGATCTGAGCTTGCCCCCTGAACTGAACCCCAGGAACAGTGGGTTCTCTGTGCTTTTGCTCGTCCTCCAATTCGAGCCGTGTGTGCATCCCGCTGGAAAGAGACTGCGCCCCTCATCGCCCCTCCTAGGGCCGTGACACTCAGAAGCTCGCCTGCCTCAAACCCGTGAGAGCCCCGCTCCGTCCCGAGCCGCTCTCTGTCCCCGGGCCAGGCCGCCCGCATCCCTGTCACCGCCTGCTACTGGAGCGCGCTGACCGCGCTATCACCCCTCCCGCCGGAAGCCGTCCGACGACTGTGATCTACGCCGGGTCATCCAGCTGCACTGACCGTGCCCTGCGACCCCGCTTCGCTATCCCCGGACATCTCAGGCCGCGCCGCCCCCGCTGTGGAGACCCTCCGGCACCGCCGTGCTAAAGGGTCGCTGGCCGCGCCTGCCTACTTGCCCACACCTGCTGATTGAGGACCCAAGAGCACTTCCCAAGCTGAGAGTCGCACCGACCTGTGCCGACTCTCCACATCACGAAAGAAGTTCCAGTATCGGGCTCGGGGCCCGCAACGCCTTATTTCCCCGTTCGCAGGAGCCGATCTCTGTGAGTACTGGAACCACAAGTAACATTTGCAAGAGACTACAAGGTCTCCATTTGAAGCTACGAACAAAGAACATTTGCCTGCTTTACAACCTGGTGGCCTAGCGAAAACGTTATTGGTCTTGTGATAAGTCTGCTGAGATATATATACCTATTTTTACATAAAGAAGCATATTCTTATATATATCCAAGTCTGGTGTCCGTTTCTGGGGGGATTGATGTATTTACTGTGTGTATGATTGTAAGTGCTTAACCAACAACGCCTGAGGAATCGCCTTGGCTGCTCACGCCACGCACCTAGAGGGTGAGCAAGGGTCATTCGCGAGGGGTTATCCTGCGCCCTGACGTGGAGGAGAGGGTTCCTGCTTGACACAAGGGCAACCTTGCGCCAACCAGAGATCCCCGACTCTAACAATCACACTATGAAGAGTAGATGCCTGCTGGTAGCATTATTACCTAACATGTGTCATGTAAAGTCTAAACATGCCTGAGTCATCTTTTGTCTTCAACCATCCACACCCTGGGGCCTGAGTCTGGCACAGGACACATGGGTCACAGTGTATTAGGCAAGACAGACATGGAGCACCATACACACCCGTGATGGGCCCAACCAGCTGAGGGGGTGGCCGAACAACCGTGCTGACAGACACATTGAGTACAGCAACAGTCATGCGCAGAGGTCAGGGATCCAGTCCAGTGTCCTGGGGGGCACCCAGGTATGTGTAGACAGGTGGCAGAACCATGTCCTGCAAGCTTGAGTCCGGTGGATGCAGAGAATGGGGGCCTGGACAACATTGGATGCATGAGGATGGCACATGTCACAATACCCACACAGTCATGGACATCATGCCCAATACACAGTCTCAGCCCAGCACGGCCACCAGCTGCTGCGTGTGCCTCCCCGCCTTCTGCCTCGCTGCCCCGGCTCCGCCGCGTGACCACGCCCCCTGCCATCGAGCGGCGTGGTCTGTGCTCGCTTCCTGCCCTGTGTCACTGTCTCTTCTGTAATTGTGTATTAGATTATTAACTTTGCTGTTTATTTGATTTTTTTCCCCCATTTTTGCCTGTTTTGCCTTTCCTTTTCAGCCGCCCCCGTCTCATCCCTCCCCGCTCCCCGCTTCCCGCCACCACCGCTGACCCCGCCCCTTTTTTTCTTTCTGTACCCTCCCCGCTCCCGCCTCCCAGCTGCTCCGCCCCCCCGTGCACTTTGCCATATATGGCGACCGTGCGAACGCGCAGCGGTCACGCGCAGCGGGCGCGCCGATTGAGCGCCGAAGGTGCGCCAAAGGTAAGCCCGTCTACGCCCGTCCGCGCCTGGAC
Organism: Triturus cristatus; assembly: GCF_964204655.1. NCBI lineage: Eukaryota > Metazoa > Chordata > Amphibia > Caudata > Salamandridae > Triturus > Triturus cristatus. Next base: position 1,868,533,626 of record NC_140590.1, read on the forward strand.
CGCGCCCAGTGCCAGGACCCCTGGCCTACGAGGACCCCGGCCAACCCGCCTGACGTACACCGCCGCCACCCTCATCGCACTCAACACCGGCCGATTCCCAGGATGCCACCAAGCCACCCCGAGACGCACCCACGGACCCTTCAGCTGTCACGCCTGCAAGTTCACCTGCATCCGGACCTGCCCCACACCAGCGCCCGCCAAGCCGAACACCAGCAGCAACCACCTCAAGTGCATCCTCCTCAACACCCGCTCCGTCCACAGACACGCCATCGAACTCTGGAACCTCCTAGACACCACAGCCCCGGACGTTGCCTTCCTCACGGAGACCTGGATGAATGCCTCTTCAGCGCCCGACATCGCCATCGCCATCCCAGAGGGCTACAAGATCACCCGGAGGGACCGCACCGCCAACCAGGTGGGAGGAGGCATCGCCATCATCCACAGGAACACCATCCGTATTACGACCAGCACCGACAACACCCTAACCACCGCCGAACACCTGCATTTCCAGATCCACACCGACCCGAAGACCACCCTCAGAGGCACCCTGATCTACCGACCCCCGGGACCACGCACTCAATTCAGCGAGGACATCGCCGAGTTCATCAGCCCGCACGCCCTCCCCTCCGCTGACTACATCCTCCTGGGGGACCTCAACTTCCACCTGGAGAATAACAACGACCGCAACACCAGCACCCTGCTCGACAACCTCGCCAACCTTGGACTCCAGCAACTGGTGAGCACCCCCACCCACCTCGCCGGACACACACTCGACGCCGTCTTCTCATCCAGCAAAGACATCGCCTTCCGCCACGCCACAGAACTCCACTGGACGGACCACAGCTGTGTCCACTTCACCTTCGAAAGAACGACGATCCACCACCACCAGCAACAGGTTGCCCGTAGAAGCTGGAACAAGATCACCGCCGACCAGCTCGCCGCCTCCCTGAGCCAGCACCCTCCTGCCAGCTCAGCTGTTGGACAGGCCACCCAGAGGGCTTGCTCCCTCCCCGCACGACAGGGCCCGAGCTCCGGCCCACCAGGCATACCCCCGCGACAAGCACCTGTACCCCGTCTCCCGACGGATCTTCTACCCTCGGACCACTACTCATCACGGGGTCCAGCCCCACCGGCTTCCCCGGCCGGGTCAAGCCTCCATCTTGGGCCCTGCACCACGCGGCCGCGTGGCCTCACCCCGACCCCAACCCCGGGCCTGGCCGGCCCCGACATCCCGGCACCACCATCCACCCAGGAGGTGAGCGGATCACTTGGCAGGTCAATGGGAGAACGAGGTGTCAAAGGCTCTCCCTCGCCAGGTGCCGATCGCCCCCCGCTCCCCCAGGCACTGGCTCCACCCCCTGCTGGGTGTCTGGACACCTTCATCCCGGACCCCCCGACCTCCAAGTGCGAGGGTCCGGACATCAAAGGGCACCAGCCCTATAACTGGGGCAGCTCCGGAGCAGGAAGGCAGTTGTATCCTGGAGTCGAGAGACACCGAGTGAACTCAGCCTTGACGGCCTACTGGCGCTGCCGTAGCCCGCTCTTGTGACCCATCGTTCTGCCTGCTGGCGCTGCCGCGGCCTTCTGCAACCTCCATCCTCACCGGGACCTGCTGGCGCTGCCGCGGACCGTACATCGACCATCTTCCTGGGACCTGCTGGCGCTGCCGCGGCCCGTTGTAACAACCATCTGCACCGGGACCTGCTGGCGCTGCCGCGGACCGTACATCGACCATCTTCCTGGGACCTGCTGGCGCTGCCGCGGCCCGTTGTAACAACCACCTTCACCGGGACCTGCTGGCGCTGCCGCGGACCGTACATCGCCCATCTTCCTGGGACCTGCTGGCGCTGCCGCGGCCCGTTGTAACGACCATCATCACCGGGACCTGCTGGCGCTGCCGCGGCCCGTACCACCTAACCACCAAGCTCGAGGATTGTGAGCCCATCATCTCATCCGAACTACCTGACTGGTAAACAGACTGTCCCGCTACCCCCTTTCCTACCTTGCGAGACTCGAATCGAGGGGACCCCTGAGTCCAGACCTCCTTGTACCATTCAACCGTACCTTTAAGAAGTGCTTATAAAGAACACTGAACCTTCTCCGTGTGTGGTATCTGTCTGTGGGGGGGGGGGGAAGTTACTTGTCTGTACGATCGCTGGAGACGGTTCTCCCCTGAGACCTCTCCTCCTGACCCCGGCCGACCCCCCCGGTCCGTCTACCTTTTCTAACATTGGTGGCCAGCGGCGCGATCCGAATCAACGCGTAATCGTACAGAGAGTAGCTCACCCCACGACAGAAACACGATGTCGACCAAAGATAGCAGCCCCACCGAGAAATTCCAAATGGAGAAATTAGAGGAATACAACCACCGCGAACTGAGACAATTTTGCATAGAACTTGGCATTGCTACCACCGGCCTAAGTACCAAGGATGATCTAAAGCGCGCCCTTGAGTCATGGACAGAAACTGGGGTCGCAGGATCCTCCGACCAAAGCAGCGTCACACCAGACCAAAACAGCATCACACCAGAGGGGAACACCACGGCTCCCGAGGAGCGGGGAACGGGCCTCTCACAGGAGGAGATCCGAGAAAGAGACAGAATCAGATTACACGAGTTGGAGATGGCCCGACTCAAGATGGATGGGGAACTCAAGTTAGCTGAACAGAAACTCAACCTCGAGCACATGCGGCTCCGAGATGAACGAGAAGAGAAGCAGAGACAGAGAGAGCTGGAGGAGAAAAAAATAACGCTCAAGCACGAGCGCCGACTAGCGGAGATAGAACTGCGAAAACAGAATAAGGAACTGGGGGTGCCTGAGCGACCACACACCCCGGGGCCAATTGAGAAAAAAGTCCATATCCCCAAGGATGTTGTCCGCGAATATGTCTGAGAAGACGACATACAGCAATGGTTTAAAGCCTATGAGATCGCCATGACCTCCCACCGGATCGACAGGAGTGATTGGGGAGCCGGACTTTGGGGGAGGTTTATCAACGAGGGTCGCGATGCCCTACTGCAGCTCCCAGATCACCAAATGTCGTCCTACGACCACATGAAGGCTGCCCTCCTCACCCGCTACGGCCTCACACCCGAGATGTACCGCCAGAGGTTCAGAGATTGCACCCGGATCCCAGGTACAACTTGGGTAGAGTATGTGAACTATTTCAGCCGTGCCTTCGAGGGTTGGATCAAGGGGAGTCAGGTCACCACCTACGACCAACTCTTCAACCTTATGGTATGGGAGCACCTGTCAAACAACTGTTTCGTCGAGCTCAGGCAGCACCTCCTCGACAGTAAGCTGACTGACCCCCGGCAGCTCGCCGCCGAAGCTGACCGATGGGAAAGCACCCGAGTGAACCGGAAAGGGCCACACGACCAGAACAGAAGCAGCCAAGGCCAGCACCGTCCTCGGGGAGGAGGAGGGGGCCAGGGTCGAGGGAGAGACGCCTTGCCGGCAACACCCGTGGCCAGCAACCCGCCTCCGGCCGGCCGGGGCAACCCCCCGTTGCGGCCCGGGTTCCGAGCCAACGTCACGTGCCACCGGTGCCAGCGACTAGGCCACTACGCCAATGACCCGAGCTGCCCGCTAAACCAAACACCCAAGCCCCGCCAGGTAGCGGCCGCCGCCCTGGGGGAAGAGCGATTATCGGAGGAACCCGAAGAGTATGAGCCGGCCCAGCAAGGGTGGGAACCGGCCGCCATGGTCCTGGCGTGCTTAGGGGGAAGAGACATGATCCCGCGGGCCCCCCTACCCGCCAACACCAGGAAATACGGTCAGTGGGTGACCATTAATGGACAGAGGGCCGAGGCCCTGCGTGACACCGGCGCCAGTGTGATGGCCGTCCGCTGTCACCTGGTGAAGCCCGAGCAGATCCTGCCGAACATTCTCTGCCCCGTCCGCTCGGCAGATAACTCTGAGAGTATGTGTAAAATGGCCTGCGTCCCATTCGAATGGGGAGGGGTCTCCGGCCTGCTGAAAGTGACGGTCCGGGACGATGCCCCCGTGGACTGCCTCCTGGGGAATGATCTCGAGAGTTCCCCGTGGGCCACCGTCGAGAGAAGAGAGCACCTGGGGATGCTGGGCCTCCCAGACTGGGCCTGCATAACCACCCGGTCCATGGCCGCCCGTGCCGCCCCCCGATCAGAAGAACCCGAATGGCCAGCCCCGCCGCCCCCGGTCGCCCCAGTAGAGGGCAACGGCGAGGCCGGCCTCCCGGACCCGACGACCGAAGAGGACGCGCAACCCCAGGACCTTCCGGATCTGGCTCAGTGGCGTCAGGAAGGGGGGCCCACCCCAGAACAGTTCCGCCAGGAACAAAAGACCTGTCCCTCCCTCGAGGGACTCCGCCAACAAGCCAGCGCCCAAAACGCAGGGGATGCCACCGGAACTCACTGGGTCTACTGGGATAACGACCTGCTCTACAGCGAGCAAAGAATCGCCGAGCTGGGGGCCGGTCGGGTTCTGGTGGTACCTCTCCGCTTCAGAGACTTTCTACTCAACTTAGCCCACGATGTCCCCCTGGCTGGACACCTGGGCCAGGACAAAACGTACAGTCGCCTAGTGACTCACTTTTTCTGGCCAAAAATGAGGAATGACGTCCTGAACCACTGCCGATCTTGCCCCACATGCCAAGCCAGCGGGAAGAGTGGTCGGAAGCTGAAAGCCCCTCTGCAACCCTTCCCTGTGGTCACCACCCCGTTCGAGAGGGTGGGGATAGACATTGTGGGGCCTCTGGACCCCCGCACGGCACAAGGACACAGGTTCATCTTAGTGCTAGTGGACCATGCCACCCGCTACCCCGAGGCGGTGCCCCTACGGACCGTGACAGCTCCGGTGGTTGGCCGGGCCCTCATGGGGATCTTCTCCCGGGTAGGCTTCCCCAGAGAAGTCGTCAGCGACCGAGGCACAAATTTCATATCCAAATACATGAAGTCCCTCTGGCAACAATGCGGGGTCACCTACAGATTCACGACCCCCTATCACCCCCAAGGGAACGGACTAGTGGAGCGTTTCAACCGCACTCTCAAGGGGATGATTGGGGGATTGGAAGAGCCCCTCCGTCGCCAGTGGGATGTACTACTCCCGTGCCTCCTCTTCGCCTACCGGGAAGTTCCCCAGAAGTCCCTCGGTTTTAGCCCTTTCGAACTCCTGTACGGGCACCCTGTGCGAGGGCCCCTCAGCCTAGTCAAGGAAGGTTGGGAGATGGCCCCCCTAACAACCCCTCCAGACGTCTTCAAATACATCCTGGCCCTACGGAACCAGACCCGGCGCTTCAGGGAGATGGCCAAGGCGAACCTCGAGGCCAGCCAGGAGGACATGAAGAGGTGGTATGATCACAACGCCTCCTCCGTTGAATTCGAGCCTGGTCAGCAGGTATGGGTGATGTCCCCCACCGAACCATGTGCCTTGCAAGATAAGTGGACGGGGCCCTTCAAAGTGGTCGAGCGCAAAAGCCCCGTCACTTACCTCATCGACCTGGGGACCTCCCGGAACCCCCTTCGGGTCCTCCACACCAACCGACTCAAACCACACTTTGTGCGCTCAGAACTCAGCCTCCTGATGGCTACGGACAGCGGGGCAGAGGAAGACTCCGACCCCCTCCCGGATCTTCCGAAGGCTCAGGAGAACGACGGCTCCGTGGACGGGGTCCGGCTCTCTGACACCCTCACTTCGGAGCAACGCCAGGACTGCCGGAACCTCCTGCTGCAATTCGCTGCCCTGTTCTCCCTCACCCCCGGGGTCACCCCTTGGTGTTTGCACGACGTAGACACCGGGGACAGTCCCCCTGTCCGACACCTGGCCTACCGCGTACCAGATCGGGTACGGGCCTGCATACAAGAGGAAGTGGCCAAGATGCTCACGATCGGGGTCATCGAGCCCTCGGACAGTCCCTGGGCCAGTCCGGTTGTATTGGTTCCCAAAGCCGCTGCCCCCGGCACCGCACCTGAACTGAGATTCTGCGTCGACTACCGGGGCTTGAACGCTGTCACCCGGACCGACGCTCATCCCATCCCCCGAGCAGACGAGCTGATCGACCGGCTGGGGGCCGCCCGCTACCTTAGTATCTTCGACCTAACAGCAGGCTACTGGCAGATCGGCCTCACACCCAGGGCTCAGGAGCGGTCAGCCTTCTCTACCCCCGATGGCCACTATCAATTCAAGGTCATGCCCTTTGGCATGAAGAATGCCCCTGCCACGTTTCAACGCCTTGTAAACCAGGTCTTGGCGGGGCTCGAAGAGTTCAGTGCTGCCTACCTGGACGATATCGCTGTATACAGCCGCCACTGGTCCGACCACCTCCGTCACCTCCAAGAGGTCTTACAAGCCCTCCAGCGGGCCGGCCTCACCATTAAGGCCGGCAAGTGCCAAATTGGCCAAGGGTCTGTGACCTACCTTGGGCACCAAGTGGGGAGCGGGCTGGTGGCCCCCCTACAACTTAAGATTGCGGCCATCCAGTCCTGGCAGCCCCCCGCCACCCAGACCGAGGTCCGAGCCTTCTTGGGGCTCACCGGCTACTACAGGCGGTTCGTGAAGAACTACGGCAGCATCGTGGGGCCCCTCACGGGTCTCACGTCCAAGAACCACCCGAAGCGGATTGAATGGACTCCTGATTGTCAAGCGGCCTTCGAGAAGCTGAAGGCCGCCCTGTGCACCGCCCCTGTGCTCCAGGCCCCCGATTACAGTCGGGAATTTGTGGTGCAGACCGACGCCTCCGACCACGGCATCGGGGCCGTCCTCTCTCAGTTGAACCCCGAAGGTCATGACCAGCCGGTGGCCTTCATCAGTCGGCGCCTCCTGGCTCGAGAACAGCGCTGGAGCACCATCGAGAGGGAGGCCTTTGCAGTAGTGTGGGCCCTCAAAAAGCTCCGACCCTATCTCTTCGGTACCCACTTCCGGGTACAAACCGACCATCGACCCCTGCAATGGCTGATGCAGATGCGGGGGGAGAACCCAAAACTCTTGCGCTGGTCCATTTCCCTGCAGGGAATGGACTTCACCGTGGAGCACCGACCAGGCCAAGACCACGCCAACGCGGATGGCCTGTCCCGCTTTTTCCGCCTCGACGGAGAGAGTCCCCAAGAAGATGGGTGACTCTCCCCGCCTTCAGCTGGGGGGGACGCATGTTGGACAGGCCACCCAGAGGGCTTGCTCCCTCCCCGCACGACAGGGCCCGAGCTCCGGCCCACCAGGCATACCCCCGCGACAAGCACCTGTACCCCGTCTCCCGACGGATCTTCTACCCTCGGACCACTACTCATCACGGGGTCCAGCCCCACCGGCTTCCCCGGCCGGGTCAAGCCTCCATCTTGGGCCCTGCACCACGCGGCCGCGTGGCCTCACCCCGACCCCAACCCCGGGCCTGGCCGGCCCCGACATCCCGGCACCACCATCCACCCAGGAGGTGAGCGGATCACTTGGCAGGTCAATGGGAGAACGAGGTGTCAAAGGCTCTCCCTCGCCAGGTGCCGATCGCCCCCCGCTCCCCCAGGCACTGGCTCCACCCCCTGCTGGGTGTCTGGACACCTTCATCCCGGACCCCCCGACCTCCAAGTGCGAGGGTCCGGACATCAAAGGGCACCAGCCCTATAACTGGGGCAGCTCCGGAGCAGGAAGGCAGTTGTATCCTGGAGTCGAGAGACACCGAGTGAACTCAGCCTTGACGGCCTACTGGCGCTGCCGTAGCCCGCTCTTGTGACCCATCGTTCTGCCTGCTGGCGCTGCCGCGGCCTTCTGCAACCTCCATCCTCACCGGGACCTGCTGGCGCTGCCGCGGACCGTACATCGACCATCTTCCTGGGACCTGCTGGCGCTGCCGCGGCCCGTTGTAACAACCATCTGCACCGGGACCTGCTGGCGCTGCCGCGGACCGTACATCGACCATCTTCCTGGGACCTGCTGGCGCTGCCGCGGCCCGTTGTAACAACCACCTTCACCGGGACCTGCTGGCGCTGCCGCGGACCGTACATCGACCATCTTCCTGGGACCTGCTGGCGCTGCCGCGGCCCGTTGTAACGACCATCATCACTGGGACCTGCTGGCGCTGCCGCGGCCCGTACCACCTAACCACCAAGCTCGAGGATTGTGAGCCCATCATCTCATCCGAACTACCTGACTGGTAAACAGACTGTCCCGCTACCCCCTTTCCAACCTTGCGAGACTCGAATCGAGGGGACCCCTGAGTCCAGACCTCCTTGTACCATTCAACCGTACCTTTAAGAAGTGCTTATAAAGAACACTGAACCTTCTCCGTGTGTGGTATCTGTCTGTGGGGGGGGGGGGAAGTTACTTGTCTGTACGATCGCTGGAGACGGTTCTCCCCTGAGACCTCTCCTCCTGACCCCGGCCGACCCCCCCGGTCCGTCTACCTTTTCTAACATCAGCGAACCCCAGCCAGGCCGCCGACAACCTCACGAAGTGGATCAGCAACTGCGCAGACGAACTCGCCCCTATGAGGACCCCGCCCAGCAGACCCGGCAGCAAGAAAGCCCCATGGTTTACCGACGAACTCAAGAGCTCCAAGAAGAACTGCCGAGCCCTCGAGAAAATCTGGAGAAAGGAACCCACACCGGACAACAGGACCACCCTCAAGCTCGCCACCCGGAAGCACCACCAACTGATCCGCGCAGCCAAGAAAACGGCCTTCAAGAACCGACTGGACAACAACGCACACAACTGCAAGGAACTCTTCAACATCGTGAAAGAGCTCTCCAACCCCAACGCCGGAAACAACGACATCACCCCATCGCAAGACCTCTGCAACTCCCTCGCCTCCTACTTCCACAAGAAGATCGCGGACATACACAACAGCTTCAGCATCCAACCGACGCACGCCACGACCACAACAACACCGCCCACCACCACCCTCCGAGCCTGGACTCCGATCAGCACCGAAGACACCGTCCGCATGATGAACTCCGTCCACTCCGGATCTCCGACCGACCCCTGCCCTCACCACGTCTTCAACAAAGCCGACGCTGTCATCGCACCCCACCTGCGGGACATTATCAACACCTCCTTTGACACCGCCACCTTCCCCGAGAGCTGGAAGCACGCCGAACTCAGCGCTCTACTCAAGAAACCAACAGCAGACCCCACCGAACTCAAGAATTACCGCCCCATCTCGCTACTCCCGTTTCCAGCCAAAGTCATCGAGAAGACCGTCAACAAACAGCTGGCCGCCTTCCTCGAGACGAACGGATCCCTCGACCCCTCACAGTCCGGCTTCCGAGCCAACCACAGCACCAAGACCGCCCTCATCGCCGCCACCGACGACATCCGAGCCCTGATGGACAACGGAGAAACAGCGGCCCTCATCCTCCTAGACCTCTCCGCGGCTTTCGACACGGTCTGCCACCACACCCTAGTGCAGCGCCTCAGCAACGTCGGAATCCAGGAGAAGGCATTGGAATGGATCGTCTCCTTCCTCGACGGAAGAACGCAGAGAGTCCGCCTACCTCCGTACAAGTCAGAGGCCACCGAAGTCATCTGCGGCGTCCCTCAAGGATCCTCGCTGAGCCCTACCCTCTTCAACGTCTACATGAGCCCCCTCGCGGCCATCGCACGCCAACACAACCTCAACATAATCTCCTACGCCGACGACACCCAGCTGATCCTCTCCCTGACCAACGACCCCGCCGCCGCCAGAGCCAACCTGCACGAAGGGATGAAAGAGGTAGCCGAGTGGATGACGACCAGCCGCCTGAAACTGAACTCAGACAAGACGGAGGTCCTCATCCTGGGCTCCTCGCCCTCCGCCTGGGACGACTCCTGGTGGCCCCCCGCCCTGGGCACCGCACCCAAACCGACGAGCCACGCACGCAACCTGGGCTTCATCCTGGACTCCTCCCTCTCCATGACCAGGCAAGTCAACGCCGTCTCCTCGACTTGCTTCAACATCCTGCGCATGCTTCGGAAGATCTTCTGGTGGATCCCCACGGAGACCAGGAAGACCGTCACCCAGGCCCTCGTCACCAGCCGACTGGACTACGGCAACGCCCTCTACGCCGGAACCACCGCCAAGCTCCAGAAGAGACTCCAGCGGATCCAGAACACCTTAGCCAGACTCATCCTCGACATCCCACAAAACAGCCACATCTCCGGACACCTGAGAGACCTGCACTGGCTCCCCGTCAACAAAAGAATCACCTTCCGGCTCCTCACCCACGCACACAAAGCCCTACACGATCAAGGCCCGAGCTACCTCAACAACCGAATCAACTTCTACGCTCCCAAACGCCACCTCCGATCAGCCAGCCACGCCCTCGCCGCCGTCCCACGCATCCGTAGAGCGACAACAGGAGGAAGGTCCTTCTCCTACCTGGCCGCCAAGACCTGGAACTCCCTCCCGGCCGACCTGCGCCTGACCCAAGACCACCTCTCCTTCAGGAAGAAGCTCAAGACCTGGCTGTTCGAGCAGTAACGGCACCCCCCCCCAAGCGCCTTGAGACCCTACGGGTAAGTAGTGCGCTCTATAAATGTCATTGATTGATTGATTGATTGATTGATTGATCTTGCTACTCGACACATTGACACATAGCCACAATCAGGGAATACCATGCCAGACATGCTGGATGCACCGTGGCAACACACCAGCATTGACTGAGAAGAGGCACCTTGGAGGCATAGGGACACCTTTATTAGTCATGTTTTCGGGATTGCAGAGGCAACTTGAAGTACACATGAACACATCATGTGGAGTAACATGTGGGTCCAACACTGGCACCCCCCTTCTGCAGCACAAATGCGTGTTCGCCATGGAACTGGCACACAAGCGTCGGCTAACAGCTAAACACCCACAGCTGCACACGGAGAGCCTGCCATACACCATAGATCCGCTGATGTGGAAGTCCCACACCATGTCAAGCCAATGCTAACCGTATGTGTCCGAGGGCAGTGTCACACACATTGATGCCATCATCACAATCCCCTATCCCATCACTGATGACTGTCAACCAGGCAGACCATCTATTCAGGTGTACACAGCTGCATGTCGTGTCCCATGGTGATGCTACATGGCTGCAGAGGAACCAAACATCGACAGGGGCAGTGTGCATACATCGTGAACAACTGCCACACCCAATACACCCCAGATGCATCCCTTACCCTATGGAGACTTCCAAACGTGTCCGTGCCTGTAACGCTGAGTCAGCCCACGATGTCATGTCCATGAGGAATAGCAGTGCCACAACAATGCAAGCAGCAGACGGCATGCGCAAGTACCTGGGGAAGAGAGACACACAAGAAGTCAGCCACAAAAAGCACAGCCACTTGCATGTGCATTTACTCGACACATGTATGGATCACAACATGCTAGGTCACAATTATGACTGGGGAAATACAACCATCACTGCCACCATCACTCCAGTGACACACCCACACACACCTCTGACTCACGTGCCATACATGCAGGTGGAGACACACATCACAACACATGCCACACGGGGACCAATGCGTGCACACTCAGACACTGGTACTCACCACTAAGCAAAGAAGTCGCGTATGAGCCGAGTCCGGATGTCCTCTTGCGGCTCCACATCCTCCACATCACTAGCCCCATTGCCAAGCCCTTCGTCCTCCACGGGTGGATGGTCCTCGTCACGTTGATCCAGGATGAGTGGCACAGCTCTTTCAACTGCCATGTTGTGCAGCATGCAGCAGACCATGAAGATCTTGCAGACCTTCGCCGGGGCATATGGGAGCGCGTCGCCGGTCTTGTGGAGGCACCTGAATCGGTTCTTCAGCAGGCCAAACGTCCTCTCTATCACTCGCCTTGTCCGGCCATGGGCGGTGTTGTAGCGGAGCTGGGCCGGCGTGATGGGGTTGCGGAGAGGTGTGAGCAGCCAAGGCATGTTGGGATAGCCAGCGTCCCCTACATGGGAAGCACATGGACATCGTTAGAAGTGGTGAAGCAGTCGTGCTGGTAGGCTATGCAAAATACAGGACAGACAGACTGTACCCACCAACAACACATGCCCGTTCGTTGCGCAGCTGCATCATCATTTCAGCCATCCCGCTACGCCTCATGATGTAGGCATCGTGTGCTGATCCTGGAAAACGAGCACAGACATGTGAAATCACCATGTTGGACTGACACACCACAAGGGCATTGATGGAGTGGTAGTGCTTTCGATTGCGGTACGCCACCTCCCGTGCGTGTGGTGGTACCAAAGCTACATGTGTCCCATCTATGGACCCAATGACATGGGGCATTCCTCCCAGGGCATAGAATCCACGCTTGACCGCAGTCATCTGTTCAGGGGTTGGGAACTTGATGAAGTCATCCAGGTGAATCAACATGGCCTCTAAGAAATCATGCAGCACACGGCAGAACATGCTCTGGGACATGCCACCAACATTAGCTATGGTATATTGAAAGGTACCCGTGGCAAGAAAATGTAGGGCAGCCATTACCTTCAGCTGGGGTGTCAGTGCCATAGGATACCTGTGCTGCGGTTGCAGGTGTGGTGCCAGTCTCGCCGTCAACTCCAGAATCAACGGTTGGGTGAAGCGGTAGAGCCGGATGCTGTCATTCTCCTGCATGGCAGCCAAGTCCGGAATTGGTCGGGCAAGAGGCGGCGCTCTGCAGTAATTTGGAAGTGACAAGGAAGAGTGAGTGCACTACGACAACAAATGATGTGTACTGAGCACATGTTAATCTGTCAATACACATATGCTACATAGGGAGTCAGGTATGTGCTACATGCCCAGGACACGTATGGATGCAAGGTGACACTCCTACCAAGACCCAGCTACACACGGAGATTGAGAACCTCCCTATGCCACGCCATGGGAATAGCTGTGTCCCAGTGCAAGTGAACAGCCAGACGCAAGACAGGAGTGACATACGCCCACACATCAGCAGCAGTAGGATGCCGATTGCAGAGACTGGTAGCGGAACACTGGAGCCACAGGTCACATGACATTACACTAGGACAGCCCACACACCTTGCCATGAAGGTGCACATGTCATGACTCACCACACATTCCTTGTGAGGATGCTGACATGTCCTTGTCACGCTACTCCGTGTCCCATGCATACATGTGCACCTCACATCCGATACCACATGTGGCATGGTGTGCGGAACAGTGTGCAATGACAATCTACACACAGACACATGTTGGTTGCTGCAACGGCTGCAGCTTTTGAGGGTGCTCCAACATCAACCTGATGGGAAGCCCCCACACATACATGACATAGTCACATTGTGCACCGTGGGTAGTGACAAGTCAGGTGTGATAACCCCTGTACCGGGCATCAGGGGACACTTCCGTGTGTTGGTGTCCGTGCCGTGCCAGTGACGCTCACCCCAAGTGTGCAGTACGACATGCACACATGTCAAAGGAGTCAAGGGCATGCCTGGCACACATTGCACCATCACACAGTACATCTGTACACATCTCATCATACATCTGGTGCCTTCTCGACTCAGGAGTAATGTTCCACATCACAGGCCGTCACACCTGTGCCCCACACATGTAGTAATGCACAGACGATGCCTTGATGTCAATTAATGGACAAGTATGTCCATTCATGGACAAGTATGTCCATCCATGGACAAGTATGTCCATCCATGGACAAGTATGTCCGCCCTATCCCTACCTGTGTGCCGCCTGTCACCACTGTGATGTGTGAAAACCGCTGTACTGCTGCGAAGAGGGCCTGTGTACGTTCCCATATCACTATGGGAGTGCTGCCGTATGTGTACCCATCGTGATGGCGAGCGTACAGGCATGTGTACGGCCCGTACCACTACGAGTAGGCATACGCAAGAACACCCATAGTGGTACGGGCCGTACACACGCCTGTACGCTCCCTATCACTATGGGTGGCCTCGCGTATGCGTACTCGTAGTGGTACGGGCCGTACACACGCCTGTACGCTCCCTATCACTATGGGTGGCCTCGCGTATGCGTACTCGTAGTGGTACGGGCCATACACACGCCTGTACGCTCCCTATCACTATGGGTGGCCTCGCGTATGTGTACTCGTAGTGGTACGGGCCGTACACACGCCTGTACGCTCCCTATCACTATGGGTGGCCTCGCATATGCGTACTCGTAGTGGTACGGGCCGTACACACGCCTGTACGCTCCCTATCACTATGGGTGGCCTCGCGTATGCGTACTCGTAGTGGTACGGGCCGTACACATTCCTGTACGCTCCCTATCACTACGTGTACGCATACGCGAGGCCACCCATAGTGATAGGGAGCGTACAGGCATGTGTACGGGCCCGTACCACTATGGGTGTTCTTGCGTATGCGTACACGTTGTGGTACGGGCCGTACACACGCCTGTACGCTCCCTATCACTATGGGTGGCCTCGCGTATGCGTACTCGTAGTGATAGGGAGCGTACAGGCGTGTGTACGGCCCGTACCACTACGACTACGCGAGGACACCCATAGTGATAGTGAACGTAGGCACGCATGTACGGTCCGTTGCAATGCATTTGGGGTGCCCTAGGGCCCCGGAACGCACCGTACCTGTGTGTGGAGCTCCAAATTACATAGGGGACACATGAGGGACAAGTATTGAGGCCTACATGCATGCTGGTTGTCATGGAGACCAAGTTCAAAATTTGAATGTGTTCTGGAAGGTGCACAGCAGTAGTCAGTTGGAATTCTTCTACTTTGTTGCAATGTGTTTGTGGGGCTGACATCATGCTGGAGAATGAAACCGATAGAGAACCCACAGACTGCTAGGTTTGAAGGGATTGGAGGAAACATAGGATGCAAATGTGAGTGACCAATCACTCTGTACTCCTGTGCATGAGATGGGCCAGCAAGGCAGATATAAGGCAGCCAGGTCCCATGAGGGAGCACTTGCCTGCACATCTCTGTATCCACGACCCAGCTGCTGCTACTGATTCCCTGGAACCATGTCAAGGGCTGTGGAGAGGTCACAGCCATTCACCCTAGAGGAGAACATGGCTTTGGTGGATGTGATCCTCCCACGGTACCCCATGCTGTATGGGCGACCAGGTTATCAGGTGAGTTCAGTGTCCACTGGCACAGACTGTGTCCCTTTTTAGTGACTGTGACGTCTGCCATTGTGTCCAGGTGTGACACACATGCTTTGTACTGCAGGGGGGATCCCAGGGGGGGGAATGCCTGATGTCTCCCAGCAGTGCCCTGAGACAGGAGGGGTGGGGGCCTATCACTCCCAGCAGTGCCCTGAGACAGGAGGGGTGGGGGCCTATCACTCCCAGCAGTGCCCTGAGACAGGAGGGGTGTGTGCAGAGTCCTCCCAGCAGTGCCCTGAGACAGGAGGGGTGGGTGTGATGCACAGTGTGAGCCAGGATCATTGATTGTGTAGTTGCCCTCATTCCACCTGTGTCCTTCCAATGGCACGTACTGCTTTTGGCCTTCCCCCAGAGGATCATGTCCCTATGACAAAGGTGCAATGCGTTGGATGCATACTATGCCTTGTTGTAGACTGCAAATGTGTTCTAATCTGTGTCCCCGTGACATGTGCAAGGTGTATTGATGTAGTGTCACTTGTTCATCCTCACAGGTAGACGCCTCTGCCAAGGAGCAGATATGGCTGGACGCCGTCAGCGCCGTGAGGAGTGCGGATGTTCGGAGGTGGCACCTGTCCCAGGTGAGGAAACGCTGGCAGGATATCCGGTGCTGGACGCGGAGGATCGCACGGCTCCTGCTGGGGGACTCACCTGAGAGCCACAAGAACCGCGGGCGCCGCCGTCTCTCCCACATCCAGAAACGTGTGCTGGCGGTGGTCTTTCCTGACTTGGACAGGCGTCTACAGGACATGCAGCAGCCGGAAGGGGGTAGGTACATGTGTGTGTTTGTTGTGTTTCACCAGCATTTGTAAGTGCACTGTTCCATGGATACACTTCCAGGGTTTATGGTGTTGTGACGATCCTGTTACCCACAGTGTTGCAGGCCTCACCTGCCTCCCTTCCCAACCTTGCAATGTGTTCCCTGGTCTCTGTGTAGTCACTCCATCACAAAGTAATGTAGCCTGACACCTTCTCCAAGTGTACAATGCCTGCAGCGTCATGTGTGGGGGTGGTGTGTAAGAGGTTTAGTGACCTTGCCTGTGCCCTGTCCAGTTCTGGAGTTGTGGGTTCCATGTCAGTTGGCACTAATGCTGATTTCAGACATGGGAGTTAATCTCTTGAGTGCGAGGCCTTCCAGCAGGCATGTCCCATGTGGTGGCCTGTGACATGATGTGCATGAGTGTGCGTTACGCATAGTGCAGGGATGTTAGCGTGTGTTGCAGTCATTTCCATTCAGGAGCATGGAGTTGTGTGGCCACTACTGTCCCCAGGGGCATCTTTTCCTAGGTATCATGTGTGTAATCCGAGAATGTCGACAATCTCTGTGTCTACAGCATCGCTTGTGCTCTGTGCCATTGTCCCCTGGCACCATGTTTATTGACGTGAGATGTATTACAAGTGTCCACTGTCCAGCCTGACATGATTTTCCAAGTTCATACTCACGGTGGCCATTGCCTGTGTGTCTCGTAGCAATCATCTGATGATGGCCATTTGTACATGATTCTTTGGACAGCCGCACCTTGGGTATTTTGTGTGCAATCTTGAATTATTGCATCCCATGTGTATTTCACCCAGACTAAGAGATGTAAGTGCTTCCTGTGTCTCCACAGATGTGTCTCATGTAGGGGGTGGGTGGGGCGGCCATGGCCTACATGTCAAGACCTGTCATCTCCTTGCTCGGACTGGCCAGTGTGTGATGTTTGTCTGGACATACACTCAAGGTGCAGCGTGGCAGTCAGGGTGGGCATGTTCTCAGTATTACCTATGCTGCATGTGCCTCTAGTTCCTGGATTTGGTCCCTGCTCATCCCAATTTCCTACCACGCTGTGTGGTGCAGATGCAGTGCTGTATTGTCCCCAGGGCCTTGCTCCTCAGTCAGAATGCCATGTCATCTCATTTGCTATTGTGTCATGCTCTCCATAGTTTTTCCATGCCATGGTGGGTCACACAACTGTGTCTTGCAGGCCCTACGTATGTACCTTGTTTTGTAGTTGTAACTCATCCTTTGTTTCAGGCTATGCACTGTAACCTACGTAGATTGTACTCATGTGACATATGTATACAGGTGTATGATTACTTTCTGTCTCTTCACCCTGCCCACAGCATCGTCGGGGGACACGGTGGGAGACATGGACACAGACGGCGCGGAGGGACCGAGCACCAGGGCCAGCGGTGACATCGGGGCTGGCACTTCGAGTGGGACAGAGGCGGTGGAGAGTGACCCCGGGGACCTGTCGACTGGCACAACAGACTATGAAGCGGACGGGTCCGAGGATGATCACTCCGAGTGGGCGGTGGCTGCACCACCATCTGACAGCAGCCCTACATCTGGCACCGCCCCCTCCATTGGCATCAGCCGCCTCCCACGTGCTCGTGTCCCTTCCCAACGTGCCCGGTCACCACATGTCTCCTTCCTGCCAGGCACCGCACCCCCTGCCCCTGTCTCCACTGCTGCCGCCAATGCTGAGTCTGTGGACATCCAGCGGCAGTTGCAGATTGGTCAGACTGCGATCCTTAATGTCCTCCATGGCCACAGCCAGGTCCTCAACAACATGGAGGCATACTTGGAGGGCATTCATTCATCGCAGGCTGACCAACGCAACTTGCTGAGGTCCATAGACTCTACACTGACTGCAGCAGTGGGTCTCCTGCAGCGCTACGTCCCACCCCCTACCCCTGCTCCTTCCACACTTCCCACTCCCATGCCTGTCCAACATACACCCAGACGTAAGCATGCAACCACCACAACAGACACAGGCACCACACCAGCAGGGAAGGTCCGCCGCACACCTCCTGACACGCACACACAGGGTGCAGTAGGCACACCCACTGGGTCGGGGGTAAACGTGTGACACGCAGCCAGAGTGGGAGTCCGCATTCCACCCAATCCACTCCCTCCAAATCCCCTCCCCTCAGCTCTCCTGGCCACATCTCCCCCAAAGACTCCTTCATGGCCGCTCTGTCCCTGAGCCCCACAGTGACACCACCCCGCAAGCGGTCAAGGAGGTCCCCGGTCATGATGCTTGATTCCCCCCCCCTGTCCACACCCTCCCACAGTGGCGCTGCGACCCATCCCTCTGACCCCACCCCCTCCTTGGGGCCTGTGGTTCCTTCGGGTGCAGGGGAGTCCCTGGAGGACCTTGCTAAGGTGTGCAGCGAAATCCTGGCCTCCGCCTTTGGCCCTGCCCCACCCCCTGTGGTGGAGTCCTCCATCCCTGCACCCACGACACCTACCCTTCACCCTCCTGTCCCTGCGGTGCCTGTTTCTTCCCCCCCACATGATGCCCTGACCCCTGTGGAAGACGACGGATTGTGACTGTGCAGGCAAGCTAGGGGACACGCATCCCACTGTGTCCCCCATCCAGTTGGGACTCCTGGACTGCCCTATGGCCTTTGTTGAAATTGGACTCACGTCATACTAGTTTTTTTATCATGCTGAATAAAGCTATTTATTTTTGCCCTTGGAACACTCCTGCATTGCTGGCCTTGCTGTTGGTGGGGCTGCTACATGGTTGTGGGTGTTGGTCATGTGTTGGGTGTGTGGGAAATGTAGTAGTGTGCTGCTCATAGGGGGGACCCTGGGATCTGTGTGCCATCACACCGTATTAGCTACCTTTCTCTATTAATGTATGCAGTTGCTGCATGTTGCAATTGTCCCGAGGTGTATTCCTTCCTCTGTGTACCCTGACTTCTTCCCTGCAGGGTGTCCCCTGACTTAGGCACAGAGCTGTGTGTCCATTAGCTGGGTGTGTGACGTAGTCCTTCACCTTTGCACATGCATGCTGAGCGATGTCTCCACCTGCGTCATTCGTGGCATCCTTGGTAGTCATTGTACTTGTGTATGTGGCCTATTGACATGACTTCATGTGTACATGTTTTCTTTTCTGCGCTATGCATGCGTATACTCCCAGCCTCGAACACATGTGGTACATGTACTGCAGGGTCTTTGTGCACCTGACTGACATTTGTGGGCATGGTATCTGTGACTACTCCACCCTTTGCGTTCCATGGGCACTGCTGGGAGTGATAGGCACCCACCCCTCCTGTCTCAGGGCACTGCTGGGAGGACTCTGCACCCACCCCTCCTGTCTCAGGGCACTGCTGGGAGGACTCTGCACCCACCCCTCCTGTCTCAGGGCACTGCTGGGAGTGATAGGCCCCCACCCCTCCTGTCTCAGGGCATTGCTGGGAGGACTCTGCACCTACCCCTCCTGTCTCAGGGCACTGCTGGGAGGACTCTGCACACACCCCTCCTGTCTCTGGGCACTGCTGGGAGTGATCGGCACACGCCCCTCCTGTCTCAGGGCACTGCTGGGAGGACTCTGCACCCACCCCTCCTGTCTCAGGGCACTGCTGGGAGGACTCTGCACCCACCCCTCCTGTCTCAGGGCACTGCTGGGAGTGATAGGCCCCCACCCCTCCTGTCTCAGGGCACTGCTGGGAGGACTCTGCACCCACCCCTCCTGTCTCAGGGCACTGCTGGGAGTGATAGGCACCCACCTCTCCTGTCTCAGGGCACTGCTGGGAGGACTCTGCACCCACCCCTCCTGTCTCAGGGCACTGCTGGGAGTGATAGCCCCCCACCCCTCCTGTCTCAGGGCACTGCTGGGAGGACTCTGCACACACCCCTCCTGTCTCTGGGCACTGCTGGGAGTGATAGGCACACACCCCTCCTGTCTCTGGGCACTGCTGGGAGGACTCTGCACCCACCCCTCCTGTGTCTGGGCACTGCTGGGAGTGATAGGCACCCACCCCTCCTGTCTCAGGGCACTGCTGGGAGTGATAGGTGTAGGAAGGTGGATATCTGACTATGGTTACCCCCAACTTTTTGCCTAGTGTCTAGCTGGTTTTTCGACTTAGTTGGCCTGAGATCCTGCCATTCAGGGTCTCAGGCTGTCTGCTCTCTCTGTAAAATGGACTCCATGTACCCTAGGTACATAACCAATTGGTAAGGATCACCTTATTGGACCCTGTACAGTGTACCCTAGGTACCCAGGGCATAGGTGTACCCTAGGCCTCCCAGGGGCTGCAGCATGTATTATGCCACCCCTGGTCTGGCCTTCCAATCAGACACAACTGGCTGATCACTCAGCTGGGGCAAGGTCGTGTAATCACCCCTTGCTTAGATATAGTATGCCTATATCTGCCCTTATATATAGACACATGTGTACCTATCAGTCACTCCTATGGCAGGCCTTAACAATCCTGGAGGCAGAGTGCTTGGTAACATGTGAGATGGTGCTCTAGCATGAGCTGAGCCTGTCTGCAGCTTTCGGAACCATGTCCTTATAGCTGTTCTATGATATAGCCTACCATATACTCTTAAAGTGCCTTATAATCTTAAACGGTTATGGTAACTATGGTTGGGCTGTATCAAAACATGTCGTGTAAGGTGTCTAACACTTTGGAATAATACCCCCATACCATTTCTGGTGATGAGGATATTATTCCTCCCTTCTAGAGGGAGAGACATGTTAAAATCCTACTTTGCTGTGTAACCTCTGACCAAAGCCTCAGCATCACAAAATGGATGCTGCTGCCACAGACACAAGTCTGACCTCCTGCTGCTGGGAGTGATCCCAGCCAGGGAGGCCTGGACAATAGGTTTCCTGCTTGGGGAGGTGCTAGCACCTCCCCAGACAGCCTTTAGTGTATTGGGGCAGGGTGGGCTGAAAGGAATGAGACATGCCTGGGGCACACAAGGTGTTCCTTGCATAGTCCAGTTCAAACCGGCGCTGGGGCACTCCAGCCCCAGCTCTGGCGCGAAACTGGACAAAGGGAAGTGGGTGTAACCACCCCCTCCCAGGTCCCACCCATAAGGCGTGACCTAGCAGGTATCCCAGCCCCCCAGATTAGTATAAGAGTGGGAGTTGGGCCTCAAGACTTTAGATTATCCTGAACCTGCAAAACTGAACAGAAACTCTGGACCTTCGACATTCGACGAAAGAAGAAGACTGAAGAATCTCCCTTGTAGCCAAGGAGTGGCTACCCTGTGCAAACAGGCACCATCAAGAGACTACCCTTTGCTTTGCGACCGTTCTACGAGGAACCGACTGCAGAGCCCGACCAGAGCCTTGGTTTCCAGACTTCTCCGACCCTCATCCACATCTGCAGCAGAGCTGAGATCCGTGGAGGCGACGAGCGACGTGGGACCGGCTACCTGGGAAAAGTGGCTAGTAACTTACAGCGCAGCTTCTGAGGTACCCTCGAAGTTGTGCACCGGGGATTGAGAAGCCCCAACCCCAAGCACCATCTGCACCGAAGATCAGCCCCCCACACTCCACGAGTCCTGCGTGGGGCCCTTCAGCATTTCCCTGCTTGCCGCGTCTGTCCGGTTGCTTGCCCGCTGGCTAGTGGCCTCTGTGACGACGCTCCCTGAAATCTTCTGCGCTGGTTTGGCTCCTCCAGACTGGCTCCCGCTTCTCTGCAAAGAAGAAGCACCCCAGACCTTCCTGGTCTGCACCAGAAGCAAGTCCCTTGTTCTTCGTGGGTTCCGCTTGCCAAGGCTTGGTGAGTCCTAGTCCAACTTCGACGCCGCCGACAGCAAGAGCCTTCGTGGGACAGCTCGCCTCCTGGTCCTGGTCGTCCTCGACGCTTCCTGGTCCTCCTGGCTGCAGCGACAAGCTTCACCTTCACCTGCAACTCTTCACGACATCGCCTGGTTCCTTCCTGGTTCCACGTGGTCACTGGCTAGTGACCTTGACTCTGTCCCTTCTGCTTGCAGGTTTCTTCTCTTCTTGATCCCAGCCTTGGGATCCACCGGACACTCTTCACTGACTGCCTGTCAGCATCTTTCTTCAGGCATCCATAGGAGTCGACGACGAAAACGACGCATCTTCACCCCTATGCACCCGCAGCCTGTGGGCTAGGTAACTTGGGTACTCCGGTGCTCATCAGGATAGTGACTATCCTAGTGTCTAGTTTTCAAGTCTCAACTTCCTAGCTACTCCGGAAGTGTCCTCAATCTATCTATTTCTAAACTGTAACATTGCTATTGACTTTTACGCATTACGCGTGAGTGTTTCCACTCTGCACACGAATCCCGTGGGCCTCCCACTTCCTAACTAACGCTAGTGTAGTGTAGCCCCAGCGATTCCCTAGGCCTAGGCCTATTCTATTTCCGTGACAGTGGTTCTTATACCACTTATTTAGTATATGGTTTGCGTGGCCCCTAGGGCCTAACTGTATTACTTACGTGTGTGACTTACTGTATGCATTAATAAGACTGTGTTGTACTTACCTCTAAACTCATAAAGAGTGCTGAGGGTTTGCTTAGAATAAATACACTTTATTTTATATATATATCTGTTGTGGTGTCCTTTCATTTGGTATTCAAGGGATTATATATGGTATCACAGCTGGCTTCACATGCCATTCAGAGTTTAGCCTAAGACTGCTCTTGTCCATGCTACCACTAGGATAGCTGGTCTATAAGGTTGACTTTACAACCAATCACCATAAGGGTATTTGGACTGATATAAGGTGTACACTATAACTAGTGACATCATACATCAGGCCAACTTCTCACATTGGTGAGCAGCGGTTGGGATCTGAGCTTGCTGTTGTAATACCATTGTAATCTTGAGATACTAAATTGAAAGATCACACAGATATTGTCTAGGTACATATAACATAGTTTATAATACTTAAGTCCTACTGGACTTAGTGGTTGTAGGTTGAAGGGAGTAACACACCCTGACTACAACTACTAGAGAGGTTTAGTAGAAACAACTAGTGTAGGTAGGTGCACACACCACACCCTCACTAGAATCATGCCCCTGGATGGAGATCACACTGATGCTCCCTCAGGAGAGGAGAATCCTAGACAGGTTCCCTCTAGGTATGATGCATTCACATTCCAGGAGATGAGACAATTGTGTACCTCCAGAGGAATAAAACAGGGTGCAAACCCTACCCTTAGACAGCTAGTGGAGCTTCTGGAGGCCTATGATGCTGAAAGAGCTGCCAGGGATGGTGCCATAGCTGTAGATAAGGGTCTACCCACCACAGATGAGTCAGATGGGACTTCAGATGGGGAGGTAGACAGCCAGAGCCAAGTAAGGAGACTTAGCCAGGCTAACTTAAGTTTACATGGGAGTTTGCATGGGGTCCCCCCATACAGACCCACAAGTAGACATTCACAGAGAAACAGGAGGGACAGATCCCCTTCAGGGGAATCCATCCACTCCCATGTCTCTAGCATCTCTAATGCTTCCTCTCACAGGGGAATGACTTCACCTGAGAGAAAGGAGCATAAAGCCAGAATGAGGGAAGCTAATCTGAGGATTCAGAGGGAAGAAATTGCCCTTGCCAAGGAGAAGCTTGCTCTGGCTAGAGAGCAAAAATTGTGTGGGTCAGAACCCACTGGTGGCAGCAACATTCCTAGAGATAGGGATAGGTCTTATGACCATAGAAACCTAAGCAAGATAGTCCCCCCATATCAGAATGGGGATGACATCCACAAATGGATGACTGCTTTGGAGAGGGCCTGCAAAGTACAGCAGGTACCCCAAAGTCAGTGGGCAGCTATCTTGTGGCTCTCCTTTTCTGACAAAGGTAGAGACAAGCTCCTCACAGTCAGTGATGAGGATGCAAACAATTACAAAGTCCTGAAGAGTGCTCTGATAGATGGGTTTGGCTTAACCACTGAGCAATATAGGTTGTTGTTCAGAGACACCCAGAAGACACAGACACAGGACTGGTCTGATTTTGTGGATTGTGCCACTAAGGCTTTGGAAGGTTGGTTAACTGGCAGCAAGGTGCAGGACTATACAGGATTGTACAACTTGATTATGAGGGAGCAGATCCTTAGTAATTGTCAGAACCAGCTTCTCCATCAACACCTGGTAGACTCAGATTTGACCTCTCCCCAAGAATTGGGAAAGAGGGCAGATAAATGGGTCAGGACCAGGATTAGGCCTAAAAATCAGGGTGGTGACCAAAAGAAAGATACCACCAAGCCTCAAGAGAAGGGTGGGGATAAAGCAAAAGAGAAATCTTCCTCAGGGCCCCAAAACTCCACACAGGGTGGTGGGTCCCAAGCTCCCTCCTCTACCACAGTTAAGAAGCCTTACTGCCATGTGTGTAAAACACCTGGGCATTGGAAAACTGACAGCAGTTGTCCACAGGCTAAAAACAAAACTGTTCCTCCAACTACTCCTGTCACACCACCTATTACTGTCAGCAGCAATCCCCCAGGTGGTGGGAGTGCCCCCAAAAATTTGGTTGGGTTTTCTTGGGGAACACAGGGGGATCCTGGCTTAGCCAATTCCCCTGCAGCAGCTACTCTTGTCTGTGATGGTGGCATGGGGTTTGCCAACTTCACTGCCTGTCCCAACACTTTGGGTAGGTACAGACAGGAACCCTACATCAATGGTAGAAAAGCTGAGGCCTACAGAGACACTGGAGCTAGCATCACTATGGTGGCCCATAGGCTAGTTCCCTCTGAGCAGCTTTTGCCTGGTTTCTCATACCAGGTAACTAACATTGATGGCAAACAGAACAGTCATCCCATGGCAGAGGTATGTCTCAGCTGGGGAGGTGTCACTGGCCCTAAAAGGGTGGCAGTGTCTCCAACCTTGCCTGTGGACTGCTTGCTGGGGAATGACTTAGAACTCTCAGCTTGGGCTGGAGTTGAACAAGACACCCATTCTAAAATGGTAGGCCTTTCCAAAAAGGGTAGTGGGGTTGTGCCAGTCACAACCCCTGTCCAAGTAGCTTTCCTCCCTGAAAAGGTTGGAAGGGCAGTGGTAGCCACAGCCCAGGCCCAGACAGACTTCCCTGTAGAAATTGGCAGAGCTGTGACAGTCACAGCTCAAACACAAACTGAGTGCCTTCCTGAAAAGGTTGGCAAGGCTGTAATGGTCTCAGCCCACACTCAGACTGATATAGGTGTAGTGAAGCCTGAAACTATGGATCACTCCACACAAACAGAGAGTAGTGGGGAGGAAGAAAAGTCTCCCTCTCCCCAGACATTAGGAAAAGGTCAGCCTCCTCAGGGATCTGACCTCACCCCTTGTAAAGGAACTGCCCCAGAGGTAGCCAGGCCTGGCCTGGCAGAGCCTCTGATGTCAGTGGCCCCTTCCAAGGTGGGAACCAGTCTGGTGCAGGTAGCCTGCCTCTCTCTACCCTGCCTCAGTCAGCCCAGGGCTGCAGAGGTCAGGGAGGCCAGTGGACCCCAAGAGGGCCCCTGTCCACAAGAACCCCCCCTTCAAAAGAATGAGGATTGCCTGGTTAGTTGCCCTAGCCAGGTGATGGGTGAAAACATTCCTGAGGGATCCCCTTCACAGGTAGTTAGGGACCTCCCCCAGAGGGATTCTGTTGGGCACAGGCAAACATGGGACCTTAGGGCCCCAAACCTGACCTGTCCCTCCAGTAAGCCCACAAAAGGGACCCAGCCTCCAGCTTTAGGTAGCCAGAGGCTGACCCTGAGAGCACAGTGCAACTCAGTTAGAGAAAGAAAGGCATCCATGGTGGAGGATGATTGGAGGAAGCTGAGGCCTCACTTTGGGGACACTCACTTCAGTACTCCATCTCAACACCAGCCTTTTACTTTGCAAAGACACACCAAAGGTAGAGATTCCCTATGGTGGAGACCCTATGATATCTTTAGGATGAGGGATTGCTTAGTGGACCATGAGACAGGGGGTAACCATGCCAGTGCTGGTTCTTCCTTATATGGCCACTCAGGCAATAGAGGCTTACCTTGTCAAGGCCAGCCTTATCTCCTTTCGTTTGGGGGGGGGGGGTTGTGTAGGAAGGTGGATATCTGACTATGGTTACCCCCAACTTTTTGCCTAGTGTCTAGCTGGTTTTTCGACTTAGTTGGCCTGAGATCCTGCCATTCAGGGTCTCAGGCTGTCTGCTCTCTCTGTAAAATGGACTCCATGTACCCTAGGTACATAACCAATTGGTAAGGATCACCTTATTGGACCCTGTACAGTGTACCCTAGGTACCCAGGGCATAGGTGTACCCTAGGCCTCCCAAGGGCTGCAGCATGTATTATGCCACCCCTGGTCTGGCCTTCCAATCAGACACAACTGGCTGATCACTCAGCTGGGGCAAGGTCGTGTAATCACCCCTTGCTTAGATATAGTATGCCTATATCTGCCCTTATATATAGACACATGTGTACCTATCAGTCACTCCTATGGCAGGCCTTAACAATCCTGGAGGCAGAGTGCTTGGTAACATGTGAGATGGTGCTCTAGCATGAGCTGAGCCTGTCTGCAGCTTTCGGAACCATGTCCTTATAGCTGTTCTATGATATAGCCTACCATATACTCTTAAAGTGCCTTATAATCTTAAACGGTTATGGTAACTATGGTTGGGCTGTATCAAAACATGTCGTGTAAGGTGTCTAACACTTTGGAATAATACCCCCATACCATTTCTGGTGATGAGGATATTATTCCTCCCTTCTAGAGGGAGAGACATGTTAAAATCCTACTTTGCTGTGTAACCTCTGACCAAAGCCTCAGCATCACAAAATGGATGCTGCTGCCACAGACACAAGTCTGACCTCCTGCTGCTGGGAGTGATCCCAGCCAGGGAGGCCTGGACAATAGGTTTCCTGCTTGGGGAGGTGCTAGCACCTCCCCAGACAGCCTTTAGTGTATTGGGGCAGGGTGGGCTGAAAGGAATGAGACATGCCTGGGGCACACAAGGTGTTCCTTGCATAGTCCAGTTCAAACCGGCGCTGGGGCACTCCAGCCCCAGCTCTGGCGCGAAACTGGACAAAGGGAAGTGGGTGTAACCACCCCCTCCCAGGTCCCACCCATAAGGCGTGACCTAGCAGGTATCCCAGCCCCCCAGATTAGTATAAGAGTGGGAGTTGGGCCTCAAGACTTTAGATTATCCTGAACCTGCAAAACTGAACAGAAACTCTGGACCTTCGACATTCGACGAAAGAAGAAGACTGAAGAATCTCCCTTGTAGCCAAGGAGTGGCTACCCTGTGCAAACAGGCACCATCAAGAGACTACCCTTTGCTTTGCGACCGTTCTACGAGGAACCGACTGCAGAGCCCGACCAGAGCCTTGGTTTCCAGACTTCTCCGACCCTCATCCACATCTGCAGCAGAGCTGAGATCCGTGGAGGCGACGAGCGACGTGGGACCGGCTACCTGGGAAAAGTGGCTAGTAACTTACAGCGCAGCTTCTGAGGTACCCTCGAAGTTGTGCACCGGGGATTGAGAAGCCCCAACCCCAAGCACCATCTGCACCGAAGATCAGCCCCCCACACTCCACGAGTCCTGCGTGGGGCCCTTCAGCATTTCCCTGCTTGCCGCGTCTGTCCGGTTGCTTGCCCGCTGGCTAGTGGCCTCTGTGACGACGCTCCCTGAAATCTTCTGCGCTGGTTTGGCTCCTCCAGACTGGCTCCCGCTTCTCTGCAAAGAAGAAGCACCCCAGACCTTCCTGGTCTGCACCAGAAGCAAGTCCCTTGTTCTTCGTGGGTTCCGCTTGCCAAGGCTTGGTGAGTCCTAGTCCAACTTCGACGCCGCCGACAGCAAGAGCCTTCGTGGGACAGCTCGCCTCCTGGTCCTGGTCGTCCTCGACGCTTCCTGGTCCTCCTGGCTGCAGTGACAAGCTTCACCTTCACCTGCAACTCTTCACGACATCGCCTGCTTCCTTCCTGGTTCCACGTGGTCACTGGCTTGCAGGTTTCTTCTCTTCTTGATCCCAGCCTTGGGATCCACCGGACACTCTTCACTGACTGCCTGTCAGCATCTTTCTTCAGGCATCCATAGGAGTCGACGACGAAAACGACGCATCTTCACCCCTATGCACCCGCAGCCTGTGGGCTAGGTAACTTGGGTACTCCGGTGCTCATCAGGATAGTGACTATCCTAGTGTCTAGTTTTCAAGTCTCAACTTCCTAGCTACTCCGGAAGTGTCCTCAATCTATCTATTTCTAAACTGTAACATTGCTATTGACTTTTACGCATTACGCGTGAGTGTTTCCACTCTGCACACGAATCCCGTGGGCCTCCCACTTCCTAACTAACGCTAGTGTAGTGTAGCCCCAGCGATTCCCTAGGCCTAGGCCTATTCTATTTCCGTGACAGTGGTTCTTATACCACTTATTTAGTATATGGTTTGCGTGGCCCCTAGGGCCTAACTGTATTACTTACCTGTGTGACTTACTGTATGCATTAATAAGACTGTGTTGTACTTACCTCTAAACTCATAAAGAGTGCTGAGGGTTTGCTTAGAATAAATACACTTTATGTTATATATATATCTGTTGTGGTGTCCTTTCATTTGGTATTCAAGGGATTATATATGGTATCACAGCTGGCTTCACATGCCATTCAGAGTTTAGCCTAAGACTGCTCTTGTCCATGCTACCACTAGGATAGCTGGTCTATAAGGTTGACTTTACAACCAATCACCATAAGGGTATTTGGACTGATATAAGGTGTACACTATAACTAGTGACATCATACATCAGGCCAACTTCTCACAATAGGCACCCACCCCTCCTGTCTCAGGGCACTGCTGGGAGGACTCTGCACCCACCCCTCCTGTCTCTGGGCACTGCTGGGAGTGATAGGCACACACCCCTCCTGTCTCTGGGCACTGCTGGGAGGACTCTGCACCCACCCCTCCTGTCTCAGGGCACTGCTGGGAGTGATAGGCACCCACCCCTCCTGTCTCAGGGCACTGCTGGGAGGACTCTGCACCCACCCCTCCTGTCTCAGGGCACTGCTGGGAGTGATAGGCCCCCACCCCTCCTGTCTCAGGGCACTGCTGGGAGGACTCTGCACCCACCCCTCCTGTCTCAGGGCACTGCTGGGAGTGATAGGCACCCACCCCTCCTGTCTCAGGGCACTGCTGGGAGGACTCTGCACCCACCCCTCCTGTCTCAGGGCACTGCTGGTAGTGATAGGCCCTGTTGGACAGGCCACACGAAGGGCTTGCTCCCTCCCCGCACGACAGGGCCCGAGCTCCGGCCCACCAGGCATAACCCACGAAAAGCACCTGTACCCCGTCTCCCGACGGATCTTCTGCCCTCGGACCTCTACTCATCACGGGGCCCAGCCCCACCGGCTCCCCCGGCCGGTTCAAGCCGCCATCTTGGGCCCTGCACCACGAGGCCGCGTGGCCTCGGCCCGACCCTAACCCCGGGCCTGGCCGGCCCCGACATCCTGGCACCACCCTCCACCCAGGAGGTGAGCGGACCACTTGGCAGGTCAATGGGAGAACGAAGTGTCAAGCGCTCTTCCCCCGCCAGGTGCCGATCGCCTCCAGCTCCCCCAGGCGCTGGCTCCAACCCCTGCTGGGTGTCTGGACACCTTCATCCCGGGCCCTCCGACCTCCAAGTGCGAGGGTCCGGACATCAAAGGGCGCCTGCCCTATAACTGGGGCAACTCCGGAGCAGGAAGGCAGTTGTATCCTGGAGTCGAGAGACACCGAGAGAACTCAGCCTTGACGGACTACTGGCGCTGCCGTAGCCCGCTCTTGTGAACCATCGTCCTGCCTGCTGGCGCTGCCGCGGCCTTCTGCAACATCCATCCTCATCGGGACCTGCTGGCGCTGCCGCGGTCCGTTGTAACGACCATCCTCATCGGGACCTGCTGGCGCTGCCGCGGCCCGTCGTAACGACCATCCTCGTCGGGACCTGCTGGCGCTGCCGCGGCCCGTTGTAACGACCATCCTCACCGGGACCTGCTGGCGCTGCCGCGGACCGTACATCGACCATCTTTCCGGGACCTGCTGGCGCTGCCGCGGACCGTGTACCGACCATCTCAACCGGGACCTGCTGGCGCTGCCGCGGCCCGTACCAACTAAACCACCAAGCTCGAGGATTGTGAGCTAGTCATCATCTCATCCGAACTACCTGACTGGTAGACAGACTGTCCCGCTACCCCTTACCCTGCTTTGAGAGACTTGAATCGAGGGGACCCCTGAGTCCAGACCTCCTTGTACCATTCAACCGTACCTTAAGAAGTGCTTATAAAGACACTGAACCTTATCCGTGTGTGGTATCTGTCTGTGGGGGGGGGGAAGTTACTTGTCTGTACGATCGCTGGAGACGGCTCTCCCCGGAGACCTCTCCTCCTGACCCCGGCCGACCCTCCCGGTCCGTCTACCCTTTCTAACAGGCCCCCACCCCTCCTGTCTCAGGGCACTGCTGGGATGACTCTGCACCCACCCCTCCTGTCTCAGGGCACTGCTGGGAGTGATAGGCCCCCACCCCTCCTGTCTCAGGGCACTGCTGGGAGGACTCTGCACACACCCCTCCTGTGTCTGGGCACTGCTGGGAGGACTCTGCACCCACCCCTCCTGTCTCAGGGCACTGCTGGGAGTGATAGGCCCCCACCCCTCCTGTCTCAGGGCACTGCTGGGAGGACTCTGCACCCACCCCTCCTGTCTCAGGGCACTGCTGGGAGTGATAGGCCCCCACCCCTCCTGTCTCAGGGCACTGCTGGGAGGACTCTGCACCCACCCCTCCTGTCTCAGGGCACTGCTGGGAGGACTCTGCACACACCCCTCCTGTCTCAGGGCACTGCTGGGAGGACTCTGCACCCACCCCTCCTGTCTCAGGGCACTGCTGGGAGTGATAGGCCCCCACCCCTCCTGTCTCAGGGCACTGCTGGGAGTGATAGGCCCCCACCCCTCCTGTCTCAGGGCACTGCTGGGAGGACTCTGCACCCACCCCTCCTGTCTCAGGGCACTGCTGGGAGTGATAGGCCCTGTTGGAAGGCGGACCCCGAGGAGTCGGTGAGACCACCAAGGGGGGCCCTCTCACTGCACGAAGTAGCCGAGCGCTGCCGAGAAGTCTCCTGAGAGATCCTTCTCCTATCACGCACTAGCACAGTAACACCACCACACAGGACTCAAGGAGGTTTGTCTGGTGACAAGCAATTCTTTATCAGCAATCAAAAGGTTACGAGGTCAATATTTACACGAAGGGATCGAGGGATCCACCAAAAGTCTCAGTGTCTCTTTGGAAGGGTAGGGGTAGCGGGACAGTCTTTGGCAGGAGTGCGGTACGAGGGTACCCGGGGCCCAGTTCTTATCCTCAAGCTGGAGGACCTCCGATCTCGGAGGGGTCGAGCCGCGACGGCGTCAGCAGGGCTCTGGCGTACAGTTCGGGGAGAGCCGCGATTCAATCAGCAGGGCTCTCAAGATGGTCTCTGTTCAGCTCGAGCCGCGACGTCGTCAGCAGGGCTCCGAGGAAGGTTCCAGTGAGGTTGGGCCGCGACGGCGTCTGCAGGGCTCCGATGTTCCAGGTGGTTCAGAAAGGGTTCACAAGAAGGAGCCGCGACGCAGTCAGCAGGGCTCGTGATGGTTCCGACAAGAGTTCTTCTTCGTAGGGTCAGCCGCGATTCAATCAGCAGGGCTCTCGACTCCGGGATACAACTGCCGAGCTGTGGTGGGGTGGCCCCAGATATAGGTCTGGAGCCCTTTGATGTCCGGACCTATGCGCCCGAGGGGGCGGAGTGGAAGGGTGGAGGTGGCCAGACGCCCAGCAGGAGAGGCGCCAGGCCCATGGGAGTTGCAGGGCGATCACACCTCGAGAGGGGGAGGACAGTTGGGGGTCCCATCGATACTGTCCTCCGCCGGGGGCGATGAATGGTTCCTGCGGCACCCCCTGGCTGGTTCGTGGTGCCTCGATGTCGGGGCTTCGCTGGGGTTGAGGCCGGGTTGAGCGGGGTCGCGCCGGCTGGTGCACGGCGTGACGTGGAGGCCAACAAGATGGCGGAGCCACGAGGAGTATGCGACCACGTGCAGCTCCGGGTGAAGGGCCTTGGTGCAGTTCAGACGGGTGGCCCGTGACGGCCGGGGCGGGGAACGGGCACAATCCAGGGGGTTAAGGACCACGCCACGAGGCCGGGTCCAACAGGCGTCCCCCCCAGCCGAAGGCATGGAGAGTCACCCATCTCCTTGGGGATTCTCCTCGTCAAGGCGGAAGAAGCGGGACAGGCCGTCGGCGTTGGCGTGGTCATTGCCGGGCCGGTGTTCGACGTCAAAGTCCATCCCTTGTAGCGAGATGGACCATCGCAGCAGCTTGGGGTTCTCGCCCCGCATTCGCATTAACCATTGCAAGGGCCGGTGGTCGGTCTGGACCCGGAAGTGGGCGCCAAAGAGGTAGGGCCGGAGCTTCTTGAGGGCCCACACCACAGCGAAGGCCTCGCGCTCAATAGTGCTCCAGCGTTGCTCTCGGGGCAGTAGTCGTCGGCTGATGAAGGCCACTGGCCGGTCGAGCCCCTTTTAGTCGGTTTGGGATAGGACGGCCCCGATCCCATACTCGGAGGCGTCCGTCTGTACTACGAACTCCTTCTGGTAGTCCGGGGCCTGCAGCACCGGAGCAGTACACATGGCTGTTTTTAGGGTGTCGAAGGCTGTTTGGCAGCGGGGTGTCCAGTGTACCTTCTTGGGCTGCTTTTTGGACGTTAACTCTGTGAGGGGGCCAACAATGCTCCCATAGTCCCGGATAAACCGCCGGTAGTATCCGGTGAGGCCCAGGAAGGCCCGGACAGCGGTCTGGGTAGTGGGGGGTTCCCAGGTCTTGATGGCCTCTATCTTCGCTTGGAGGGGGGCCACCTGCCCGCTCCCCACTTGATGGCCCAGATAGGTCACGGATCCGTGGCCGATTTGGCATTTGCTGGCCTTGATTGTGAGCCCGGCCTGCTGGAGGGCGGCCAGGACGGCCCTCAGGTGACGGAGGTGCTCGGCCCAGTGGTTGCTGTACACGGCAATGTCATCTAAGTAGGCCGCGCTGAAGGCCTCAAGCCCGGCCAAAACCTTGTTCACCAGTCTCTGGAAGGTGGCCGGGGCGTTCTTCATTCCGAAGGGCATCACCCGAAAGTGGTAATGCCCATCCGGAGTCGAAAAGGCGGATCTTTCTTGTGCGCCGGGGGTGAGCTGGATTTGCCAGTACCCGGCGGTGAGGTCCAGCGTGCTCAAGTAGCGAGCGGCCCCTAGGCGGTCGATGAGTTCGTCGGCCCGGGGTATCGGGTGTGCGTCTGTCTTGGTTACTGTATTCAGGGCTCGGTAGTCCACGCAGAATCGCAACTCCGGGGGGTGACCGGGAGCTGCGGCCTTGGGCACCAGGACGACAGGGCTGGCCCACGGGCTGTCGGAAGGCTCGATGACCTCCAGGGCCAGCATCTTCGCTACTTCGGCCTGGATGCAGGCCCGCACTCGGTCAGGCACCCGGTAGGCTCTGTGTCGTATGGGGGGGTTCTCTCCGGTGTCGACGTCGTGGACGCACCAGTGGGTCACCCCCGGGGTGAGAGAGAAGAGGGCTGCGTAGTCCCGCAGTAATTGCTGGCAGTCGTTGCGCTGTTCCGGGGTCAGGGACGAGGCGAGTTGGACCCCTTCGATCGATCCATCGTGAATGTCGGATTGCAAGAGGTCGGGCAAGGGCTCGGAGTCGTCCTCGCCCCCCTCGTCGGTCGCCAGCAGCAGGCTCAGTTCGGTCCGGGCGAAGTGGGGTTTTAGCCTGTTAGCATGTAGGACCCGGAGGGGGTTCCGGGGGGACTCCAGATCGACCAGGTATGTGACGGGACTTTTCTTCTCCACCACCTTGAAGGGCCCGGTCCACTTGTCCTGGAGGGCGCCGGGTTCGACCGGGGCCATGACCCATACTTTCTGACCTGGCTCGAATTCTACAGTAGAGGTGTTGCGATCGTACCACCGCTTCATGTCCTCCTGGCTGGCCTCGAGGTTGGCTTCGGCCATGGCTCGGAACTTGCGGGTCTGGTTTCGGAGGGTCAGGAGGTATCGGTAGACGTCAGGAGGGGCGCCTCGGGGTGTCATCTCCCAGCCCTCCTTGACCAGGCTGAGCGGTCCGCGGACCGGGTGTCCATACAATAGTTCAAACGGGCTGAACCCCAGGGATTTCTGCGGGACCTCCCGATAGGCAAACAGGAGGCAGGGCAGCAGGACATCCCATTTCCGCCTGAGGGGTTCTTCCAGGCCCTGGATCATCCCTTTTAATGTTCGGTTGAACCGCTCAACCAGTCCGTTCCCCTGAGGGTGATAGGGGGTCGTGAACTTGTAGGTGACCCCGCACTGTTGCCACAGAGACCGCATGTACCTGGAGATAAAGTTCGTGCCGCGGTCGCTCACCACTTCGCTGGGGAATCCCACTCGGGAGAAGATTCCCATCAAGGCCCGGCCTACCACAGGGGCCGTTATAGTTCTTAGCGGGACCGCCTCCGGGTACCTGGTGGCGTGGTCCACGAGGACCAGGATGAAGCGGTGGCCCAGGGCGGTTTGGGGGTCCAGGGGTCCCACAATATCGATTCCGACCCGTTCGAACGGGGTGCTGACGGCGGGAAAGGGCTGGAGGGGGGCCTTGACCCGACCCCCCGTCTTTCCGCTGGCCTGGCAGGTCTGGCAGGACCGGCAGTGGTTGTCCACATCTCTCCGCATCCGGGGCCAGTAGAAGTGGGTCACCAGACGACTGTACGTTTTGTCTTGCCCCAAGTGTCCGGCGAGGGGCACATCATGGGCCAGGTTGAGAAGGAACTCCCGGAAGCGGAGGGGGACCACCAACACGCGGCTGGCCCCGAGTTCTGCTACTTTCTGTTCACTGTACAACAGGCCCTCGGCCCAGTAGATCCAGTGGGTGCCGGTCTGGTCACCGTTGGCTTGCGCGGTCGCCTGTTGTCGGACCCCTTCGAGAGAGGGACAGGACTGTTGCTCTTGCTGGAACTGCTCTCGGGTGGGGCCCCCTTCGTGTTGCCATTGCGTCAGCTCTGGTAGGACGCTCGGAGAAGCCACCTCTTCGGGGGAGGATTCGCTGGGCCCAGGGTCGGTGTCCGCCTCCTCCTCGCTGCTGGTGGGAGGGGGTGTGAGCCCCTCGGGTTGGGTGGTCCCGGAGGTCGAGGATGAGCGGGGGGCCTGGGCGGTCATGGACCGGGTGATGGCGCAGGCCCAATCAGCCAGTCCCAACATTCGGAGGTGCTCTCGTCGCTCTACTTGAGCCCAGGGGGAACTTTCCAAGTCGTTCCCCAGGAGACAGTCGACCGGGGCGTCGTCGCGCACTGTCACCTTCAGCAGGCCCGTCACCCCTCCCCACTCGAAGGGGACCAGGGCCATCTGGCATAGGCTTTCACTGTTGTCGGCCGTCCGTACGGGGCACAGCACATTCGGTAGAATCTGTTCAGGGGTCACCAGGTGGCAGCGGACAGCGGTGATGCTGGCGCCCGTGTCGCGAAGGGCTTCGGCCCGTTGCCCGTTGACCGTGACCTGCTGCCGGTACTTCTGGGTGTTGGTTGGGATGGGAGCGCAGGGTACCATCTCTCGGCTACCCAGGCAGACCAGGGACATGGCTGCCGGCTCCCACTCAGTGTTCTCTCGGTCGAGGGCCTCCTCTTCCTCTTCTCCTCCCCCCAAGGCGGCGGCTGTCAGCTGCCGGGGCGGGGGCCCGCCGGCCCCGTTTCTTCGGTTCAGAGGGCAGGCCGGATCGCTGGCAAAGTGTCCGGTTTGTTGGCAGCCATAGCAGGTCACTGGTGGCCGTGGTCCGGGTCGGGCCGGGCCCACCCTTCGGGCTAGGCTCGGGGAGAGATGTGACTGCGGTGGCCCTCGAGGGGGGCTCCTGGGGGCCCCGGCGGGAGGGTCTCGGTTCCTGTTCGGCCCTCCCCCCCACCGCGCTGGCGTGGGGGTCCGTTGGGGTTCCTCTGGTACTCCCCCATTGAGCTCCGGGGGACCCGGGAGTTGACCCATCGATCGGCCTCGACGGCAAGTTTTCGCGGGTCGGTCATTTTGCTGTCGAGGAGGTGCTGTCTCAGTTCCACGAAGCAATTGTTGGAAAGATGTTCCCACACGATGAGGTCGACCAGCTGCCCGTAGGTGGTTACTTTGCTTCCTTTGATCCACCCTTCTAGGGCCCGACTGAAAAAGTCCACATATTCCACCCATGTGGTACCCGGGATTTTCTTGCAGTCTCTGAACCGCTGGCGGTACATTTCCGCTGTTAGCCCGTAGCGGGTGAGCAGGGCCTCCTTCATGTGATCGTAGGAGGTCATCACCTCCTCCGGTAGCTGGAGCAGCGTGTCCCGTCCTTCACTCAGGAATCGCCCCCACAGGCCTGCGCCCCAGTCTTTTCGGGGCACCCGATGGGAGGTCATGGCCACCTCGTAGGCCTTAAACCATTGTTGGATGTCGTCATTCTTGTAATACTCCTTGACGACCTCTTTCGGAATATGTACCTTGGCCTCGGAAGGCGGTAGAGTGTCTCTAGTACTGGGGGTGTCGGTCCCTCCGTTCTTGGCCTTGATCTCGAGTTCCTTGAGACTGCGCTCGTGCTCAAGAGTTAGTTTCTTTTCCTCCAACTCCCTGTGTCGTCTCTTCTCTTCTATCTCTTCTTGAAGGCGTAGCTGCTCGAGGGCCAGTTTCTTTTCTGCCAGCTGGAGTTCGCCGTCCAGCCGCAGTCGGGCGAGCTCTAGCTCGTGGCTCCGGACCTTTTCCCGCTCTCGTATTTCTTCTTCGGAGAGGCCGGTTTCTAGGCTCTTTCTTCCTCCGGTTGCCGGAGTCAGTGCGGTTGCTGCGGTCTCCGTCAGGGGCAAGGGCCCTTCTTCCTGGGAGGGGCCTGCCCCGGCCTCCAACCATGCCCTCAGAGCTTTCTGCATCTCTTCTTTGGTACC
The DNA here is from genome assembly GCF_964204655.1 of Triturus cristatus. Lineage (NCBI taxonomy): Eukaryota > Metazoa > Chordata > Amphibia > Caudata > Salamandridae > Triturus > Triturus cristatus. The sequence goes on from NC_140590.1 coordinate 1,868,570,253, forward strand.
TAGGCTGGTGGTTGCAATGCCTTTGTCTTTGCAGAACTGTTTTAACTCTTTGTGCGTATATTCTTCCAGCCGTTCGGGCTGCAACTCCATTGTCGCGTTGTTTTCCTGGCTGCTCATGATTACTGTTTGTTTGGATGGGTAGCTAGTGGGTACTGGCTGGTACGTACTGCGTTCGGCTCGGATCCCGTCGCTGGCCACCAAATGTTGGAAGGCGGACCCCGAGGAGTCGGTGAGACCACCAAGGGGGGCCCTCTCACTGCACGAAGTAGCCGAGCGCTGCCGAGAAGTCTCCTGAGAGATCCTTCTCCTATCACGCACTAGCACAGTAACACCACCACACAGGACTCAAGGAGGTTTGTCTGGTGACAAGCAATTCTTTATCAGCAATCAAAAGGTTACGAGGTCAATATTTACACGAAGGGATCGAGGGATCCACCAAAAGTCTCAGGGTCTCTTTGGAAGGGTAGGGGTAGCGGGACAGTCTTTGGCAGGAGTGCGGTACGAGGGTACCCGGGGCCCAGTTCTTATCCTCAAGCTGGAGGACCTCCGATCTCGGAGGGGTCGAGCCGCGACGGCGTCAGCAGGGCTCTGGCGTACAGTTCGTGGAGAGCCGCGATTCAATCAGCAGGGCTCTCAAGATGGTTTCTGCTCAGCTCGAGCCGCGACGTCGTCAGCAGGGCTCCGAGGAAGGTTTCAGCGAGGTTGGGCCGCGACAGCGTCAGCAGGGCTCCGATGTTCCAGGTGGTTCAGAAAGGGTTCACAAGAAGGAGCCGCGACGCAGTCAGCAGGGCTCGTGATGGTTCCGACAAGAGTTCTTCTCCGTAGGGTCAGCCGCGATTCAATCAGCAGGGCTCTCGACTCCGGGATACAACTGCCGAGCTGTGGTGGGGTCGCCCCAGATATAGGTCTGGAGCCCTTTGATGTCCGGACCTATGCGCCCGAGGGGGCGGAGTGGCCGGGTGGAGGTGGCCAGACGCCCAGCAGGAGAGGCGCCAGGCCCATGGGATTTGCAGGGCGATCACACCTCGAGAGGGGGAGGACAGTTGGGGGTCCCATCGATACTGTCCTCCGCCGGGGGCGATGAATGGTTCCTGCGGCACCCCCTGGCTGGTTCGTGGTGCCTCGATGTCGGGGCTTCGCTGGGGTTGAGGCCGGGTTGAGCGGGGTCGCGCCGGCTGGTGCACGGCGTGACGTGGAGGCCAACAAGATGGCGGAGCCACGAGGAGTATGCGACCACGTGCAGCTCCGGGTGAAGGGCCTTGGTGCAGTTCAGACGGGTGGCCCGTGACGGCCGGGGCGGGGAACGGGCACAATCCAGGGGGTTAAGGACCACGCCACGAGGCCGGGTCCAACAGGCCCCCACCCCTCCTGTCTCAGGGCACTGCTGGGAGTGATAGGCCCCCACCCCTCCTGTCTCAGGGCACTGCTGGGAGTGATAGGCCCCCACCCCTCCTGTCTCAGGGCACTGCTGGGAGGACTCTGCACACACCCCTCCTGTGTCTGGGCACTGCTGGGAGGACTCTGCACCCACCCCTCCTGTCTCAGGGCACTGCTGGGAGTGATAGGCCCCCACCCCTCCTGTCTCTGGGCACTGCTGGGAGGACTCTGCACCCACCTCTCCAATTTCACAATATGTACGCTCATGACATACACGGATGTGGGTACGCTCCATGCATTCGAGGTGGGGGTACGTGTCGTACTTACACTGTTGTGGTGGGGCTACGCTCCATGCATTCGAGGTGAGGGTACGTGTCTTACTTACACTGTTGGGGTGGGGCTACGCTCCATGCATTCGAGGTGGGGGTACGTGTCGTACTTACACTGTTGGGGTGGGGCTACGCTCCATGCATTCGAGGTGAGGGTACGTGTCTTACTTACACTGTTGGGGTGGGGCTACGCTCCATGCATTCGAGGTGGGGGTACGTGTCGTACTTACACTGTTGGGGTGGGGGTACGCTCCATACGTACGCGGGTGTGGGTACGGGTCGTACTTACACTGTTGGGGTGGGGGTACGCTCCATACGTACGCGGGTGTGGGTACGGGTCGTACTTACACTGTTGGGGTGGGGGTACGCTCCATACGTACGCGGGTGTGGGTACGGGTCGTACTTACGCTGTTGGGGTGGGGGTACGCTCCATACGTACGCGGGTGTGGGTACGGGTCGTACTTACACTGTTGGGGTGGGGGTACGCTCCATACGTACGCGGGTGTGGGTACGGGTCATACTTACACTGTTGGGGTGTGGGTACGCTCCATACGTACACGGGTGTGGGTACGGGTCGTACTTACGCTGTTGGGGTGGGGGTACGCTCCATACATACGTGGGTGGGTACGGGTCGTACTTACACTGTTGGGGTGGGGGTACGCTCCATGCATACGGGTGGGGGTAGGGTCCGTACATTTCCGTCCCCACGCTATGTGATGCTTGTGCGGGCCGTACCCAGGCCTTTGCCACGTGGGTACGAGCCGTCCCGCCATTGTTGGAGTGACGTGGGTGTGGGCGTGGTTCGACTCGTACCCACGCTCTTCAGGCGTGGGTACGGGACGTACCTGTCTGGTTGTGTTGCCTGTTCGCGTCGTGACGGACTTCCGTTGTGGCGGTCGCTGGCTTATCTGGACACGCCCCCATCCCCTCGTAGTGACCAGGGCATGGGAGTCAGGTATGTCCAGGGCATGTGTGCTGTGTGACTTTGGTGGGGGGTTTGTGGCCTGCCCTGGTCCTGCCACCCCCACCCCACCCCACATTCCCCCCTCCCTTAGTTGTTCTGACCTTCTGCGGCGTCTGTGTAGGAACCTGTAGAGGAGGTCGACTGCTATGAGGGCCGGGATGACTCGTAGGTTCGGGTCCATGTCTGTCCGTCGCGTACTGGTCCTCCTTGTTCGCGTCGTCCTGTCGCGTACTGGTCCTCCTTGTTCGCGTCGTCCTGTCTGTCCGTCGCGTACTGGTCCTCCTTGTTCGCGTCGTCCTGTCGCGTACTGGTCCTCCTTGTTCGCGTCGTCCTGTCTGTCCGTCGCGTACTGGTAGTCCTTGTTCGCGTCGTCCTGATTTCCCGGCAGTTTTTGGCAGCCGGAAAATATTCACAGTGCGGGATGACGTCGGTGCGAATCGTAATTCCTGGTTCGTGAATGGCAGGCTGCGTGCGTCCCGACGTCAGGTCGGCGCTTTCCCGGTTCGCATTTGTATGTTTATTTTGTTCGGTCGGGGTTTTTTACGATTCGTACGGAAATGGTGTTCCCGTGCGAATCGTAATTCCATGTTTGTAATTTTGTACGACCGGGTACGCGTCGGACAGAGAATATGCTCCGTCCGACGGTTCGTACCCGGTTTTTACAGGATCATAATCGGCACCATAAGGTCCCAAAGGCGAGACCGATTGCATTGCAAATGCTTGTTTGTTTATGTAAACATACTTAGCATTGTATACCTATCTTTCTTGTCCCATCAGCAAAAATAAGATAACATTTCCTGCTGTGGCGTGAGCCTGTTTTTCTATCACATCAATCCACATAAATCCTACTCTCTGTTTCAGTCGTGGACCGGCCGGTCGGCTCTGCGGCTACTTGCGGCGTAGTTAACAGGGAGGCTTTTTCAGATGTCATAAAGTTGATGGCCATTTGTAGCGGCACTGTTAAAATGCAAGCTGTACCAAAAGTGTGAGAGGATTTAGCTCAGTATTTTCTGTCTCATTTTTGTTTGCTCTCCATGCTCGAAATGGATTTGTCCTAAGAGTGACCCATTCATATGGGGTCAAAGTCCAGCTCACTGACTATGGCCCATGGTGTTGAAAGTTGATTATTGTTGGTTGGTATTTCATACAGAAGCTTGAAGGTTCTTTATTTTAATTGTACAGTTACTTAAAACCTTTGCAATAATGTATATCAAGAAAAAACAAACCAGTTTAAAACTATGACACCTTATATCAATATTTGTAGCAACTGTTGTCAGTTATGCTTAGAAATAAACGCCTTTACAATGATATGCAACAGATAGTAAAACCAAAGCTCACATCGATTTAAAAATATAACATCTTACGTTGAGCTTTGTGGTGACTATAAAAAGTAGAGGCGAAAAGTCGCCGCCGCCACTTAAAGTGCAGAGCGCGGATTGAATCATTCTGGGGCAAAGTGCATGCCCAGCTCAAGTGCAATTTGTTAGTTAAAAGCAAACTCAGCCTGTTGTAACAATGGGAGTATAAGTGGCGTGACATGCAGCCAAAGTGCAGGAGGAACAGATTCAAAAGTGCCAAAGAAGGTGCAATCAAGGTGCACACAGATCCATAAAGTGCAGTCAAGCAAAACCAAAAGTGCGGTTCACGGCCGCCGCATTCACTGTAAAGCCATTGTAACAAAAACCTGCTGAACCAGTGGATTCACAAACGCCAGCAGAGATGCAATCGGGGTGCAAACAGTTCAGAGGGTGCAGGCAAACCAGGAGAGTCGATCACGGCGGCTGCACTCACTATAAAGAAGGAGTCTGAAGAACACGGCGAGCAGCTGTGTTACTTTTAGCCACGTCACGGGACATGCATCCGAGCGTGTCGATTCCAGTTCCAACTGGAGCCTCTCTAGCTGCAGTAGAGAGGGAGGCAAGCATTGCTGTGTTGCCATCTTCTTTTCAGCCCTATAAGATATTTTACCAGCTGGCAAGCCAGCTGCGGGTCCCCTGGCTCGAAGCACGCCGGCGGGGCCTGCCTCCGTGTGCCTATTCCTCTTTGGTTGAGGGGATTCTTAGCAGCTCTCTCCTCTACCCTAGTAGCTTCTTGCTCCTAGTCGGATTGGTAATGCGGGCTCTCAGGCAATGCCCGAGGGGCCGGTATCCGAATTCCAGCTGTGGGCTGCTTTTTTGGGCGGTTTCTGCGTTGTTCGATGCCGCCAGCGGCCGCCTTTCTGGAGGCAGCTGGGCGTCCATTGCCTCCCTCTTATCAGTGGTAGAGGTGTCACTCCCTTTCTCCCGCTGGGCCGGCCCATTAATGTATGCATATCCCTCCCTCTTATCAGTGGTAGAGGTGTCACTCCCTTTCTACCGCTGGGCCGGCCCATTAATGTATGCATATCCCTCCCTCTTATCAGTGGTAGAGGTGTCACTCCCTTTCTCTCGCCGGGCCGGCCCATTCATATATGCATATCCCTCCCTCTTATCAGTGGTAGAGGTGTCACTCTCTTTCTCTCGCCGGGCCGGCCCATTAATGTATGCATATCCCTCCCTCTTATCAGTGGTAGAGGTGTCACTCCCTTTCTCTCGCCGGGCCGGCCCATTCATATATGCATATCCCTCCCTCTTATCAGTGGTAGAGGTGTCACTCCCTTTCTCTCGCCGGGCCGGCCCATTCATATATGCATATCCCTCCCTCTTATCAGTGGTAGAGGTGTCACTCCCTTTCTCTCGCCGGGCCGGCCCATTCATATATGCATATCCCTCCCTCTTATCAGTGGTAGAGGTGTCACTCTCTTTCTCCCGCTGGGCCGGCCCATTAATGTATGCATATCCCTCCCTCTTATCAGTGGTAGAGGTGTCACTCCCTTTCTCTCGCCGGGCCGGCCCATTCATATATGCATATCCCTCCCTCTTATCAGTGGTAGAGGTGTCACTCTCTTTCTCTCGCCGGGCCGGCCCATTAATGTATGCATATCCCTCCCTCTTATCAGTGGTAGAGGTGTCACTCCCTTTCTCTCGCCGGGCCGGCCCATTCATATATGCATATCCCTCCCTCTTATCAGTGGTAGAGGTGTCACTCCCTTTCTCTCGCCGGGCCGGCCCATTCATATATGCATATCCCTCCCTCTTATCAGTGGTAGAGGTGTCACTCCCTTTCTCTCGCCGGGCCGGCCCATTCATATATGCATATCCCTCCCTCTTATCAGTGGTAGAGGTGTCACTCCCTTTCTCTCGCCGGGCCGGCCCATTCATATATGCATATCCCTCCCTCTTATCAGTGGTAGAGGTGTCACTCTCTTTCTCTCGCCGGGCCGGCCCATTAATGTATGCATATTGAGCGGGGCGGGGGGCCTGAGCCAAAGTGGCCTCACTTGTTTTCAGGTGTGTTTCACCAGTGTAAACGAATCCGTGCATTTTTTTTTTAATTCCCTCCCCCCTTTTTTTAAAAATGTCGCCCAAGCAGTGTTTTGCAGAAAGGCAATATGCAAAGTGGGCCACTTTTTTTTGCGTGCCCAGGCTGATTTTTAATCCTATAGACGGCATGCATTCAGTGGCCCTTCCGCTACCGGGGAGGGTAGGGGTGGTGGGGTAGCAAGGGCAGCAGTCCTGGGTGACACTTCAAGTACTTCTCCTTGACTGCACTGGTGTACCCTGAGTTATAGGGCTTTTGAGCTGCAGGAGTCTTGAAATCATTTAGGGTCAGCCTGGCATGGGCTGTGCATGGAAGGGCAGCCTTGTCTTCGACAAGTGAGCGGGTTTTTCTTGTTCTCGCGGCTATTATTTTGAAGGCCAGATGGGTCATTGGAGTGTCCCAGACTGGTGAGTCCAGTGACGGACAGTGGCTCTCGCAGGCAAGGCATCTCTGTTCTGCAGCTCTTACCGTAGCAGGTGATTCAATGTGTTGGGATCCGCCTTTCTGATTTTGTTCCCGCTCTTTATGTAGGCGCTTGACCAGGGTCTGGGTTTGCCGGCCAAACTCCAGCCGGGTCTGAGCCTGAGAAGTATAGTTTGGAAGATTAGAAATGGTTCTGTATGGCCTCGTCATTATTCAGTCCATTCCTTTGGCATCCCTTCCTCCAATGTTTCGCTCTCATACTTTAGAGATGTAAGTGGACGTCACCTCTTACCCCTTTGGTAGAATGCTTGCATGCATGGTGTTTCCTTGATTCTGAGGAAACTACTCCCTGGTGGAAAATGCTGGCCTGATGTCTAAGACTAGGAGATGCAACGAGCCACCTTATATTTCACTCTTGTTAATGAGGACATGTTCTTCTTGAACCTGATTGCCTTGGTATAAAATTTGGGCACGTGGTATTGGGTATAGGTATTTTTGCGCCACTGAAAAGAATCACACATTCAATTTCCTATCTTCCATTAATTATGACGGTGCTGTAAGGTGTGGAGAACCACAAACTCCACAAAAGAAAGCATCAGATAGCATATATTCAACTTGTTCCCCAGCACACGCACATTAAAAGCTTTAAAGTATTCGCGTTTGTTAAAACAAATCACAACAAACAATATGTGACAATGAGTTGTAAGTCCAATCTTCTCTCTTTTTCTTTTTATTCAAAAGGCCTTCACAATAGCTCCCAACAGCCAACACGTGTTTCGTCGCATAAGGAATGTAGTCCCACAACTTTCTCAAGGCTAATTTCTCCGTGTTTGTAAACTCTCAGTCTGTGGTGATAATTCCAGACCACAACGGGTTTCTGTTTCGGCGGTGTCAGTGTGAAAATGTCACTTCGTGCTTCTCAAAGACAAGCCATTTCCAAGTATGCTATGGGCATTCTCAATTGAAGTCTGGACACCGCCATACGAACGCGAAGCATGCAAACCGAGTGAAGCAGCATTCGTATGGCGGTGTCCAGACTTCAATTGAGAATGCCCATAGCATACTTGGAAATGGCTTGTCTTTGAGAAGCACGAAGTGACATTTTCACACTGACACCACCAAGCCCTGCTGCACAGGGGGCAGGAGAGATTCAAGGAGGTGTCCAAATTATTTGTTAAAAAAATGCATAGTGTATGCAATTAAGGTTGATAAACCTAGTTAATCCCCCGCATGTACTGTTCTAGGGACTCAGGTAACTGTTCCTAAATGTGGTTTGAGAACCAGCCACGGATGACACTCAATCCCAAATCCCACACTCGTCATCGCCCTGCCAATCATGAGCCCCCGGGGTCTGATGGAACTGTGCAGATCCACCGTCCCGGGAGGTGGTCTTTTTTCCACCTGTAATTGACTGGGTCTCTTGGTGTCTAAAGACACTTGTCCATATTTAGGGTCATTGCAGAACATTTGTTATACCCATCATTGTGCAGGGTTGGGCTTTTGTTAAAAGTATGGAACAGTGGCAATCCAGATGAAAATGGAGGGTGGCATCATGGCCAGTTTGGCAGGGGGCAGGCATCTGTACAGGTGTTGATTCAGCTGCCCACTGAGTTTCACTCATTGAACCATGTTCAGTTACTGACTCTCGGAGTTAAAGTACCCGGGCAAACCTGGGGAAGCTGTCCATCCTTTGTTGAGGGGAGGCCACGAGGGCTGTGCATGAGAACAGCGAGCCACACCGTGGAATGATTCCTCGTGTCTGGATAATGATTCGCCTTTGAAATTAAATAAGAAAGCTGCAATGCCCACTGTGAACACCCAATGCCAACTGGAGCTCAAGCGGCAGGGTCCTGAGATCCCTTCGGAACCCCCTCAGGGAGGGCAGCAGACTGGTGTCCACTGGCAATAAACTCCTCGCAGAGATCCTAAGATGGACCATCTGGGTCCAAGGTGGAATGGGGTGTACAGAGGAGACTCTTAAACAACATCTCACCTGCAGATTGAAGTGTTTTGTAAGAAGATCCTAAAAGGTTTTGTCCTATGTTTTATCAGGGGATGTCCAATGAAACATTTACAAATAAAAACTAGACAAGCCGGCCAAAGGCAATCAATTTAAAAACCTGAGGTCAGAGAAAGGAGGCCGAGACTTCCCTAAAATTGTCCGATTTTCTTTTTTCAAGACCTGTCTTGCTGCTATGTTGTCTACAAACTGAATGTGTTCAGTTCGAAAATTGGGGGGCTTCCTAATCACAGCTGTGTTTTGAATGTACTGAAGAATCAACTACGTTTCTGAGACAGGGCAACATTTTTTTCCCTTGACTCAAGCAGACAAACTGCTGAGCGAGTGACTGACCCTGTGTGGGCTTGCAAAACAACACTGTGCACACGTAAAAGTCTGTATGGCATGCGTAATAGCAATTGGTTTACAGTTGATTCAATAATATAACGGAAGACATTAAAAGATCACAATGTTCTGATTTTGTGTTTAATCCTTCTGTTTATGATGGGTTTGTATCGATAGCCAGCCAACACGTGTTTCGTCACGGGGCCAAGTCGCCCCTGACTTCTTCAGGGCTGGAGAAAAGAACATATACGGAATGCATATCACAGATATGTACAGTATTGTCAATTCCAACATCACATGTAATCCTTAGTGAAACTGCAAACACGGTGGGACATGCAACCATCATTAAATGTATTTACATGGGAAAATCGCTATATATAAAAAGAGTGTATCCCGAACGGCCCAATCATTGGGATAGTGTCATAAGAACTCTCGATAAGTTTCTTGAAAAATCTTGACAAAAGAGAAAAGAAAAAGTGTCATTCGAAAGACATGCGCAGATAATAAGTACCTCGTATTAACCTTATAAGTGGTCGTACAGATCGCAGTGTTGTGGTTGTGTTCAACTATTTTCATGCACTGTTCAAAGACGATTGTGCGTGAACGGCCAAAGCAGTGCGTGGGTGTAACTCTAAGACGAATTTGATCTACCCTCTCGAACACTATTGTCAAAAAACAAGCATGAAAGTGAACGTGTAGGAGGTTAATGAAAACCCCTACCTTCTCTATGTATTTCAGACACATCAGACCTGCAGAAAGCACCAAAGAAACCAAACGGGATATATATTATAATCCAAAACTAGACAATATCTCTCATTAATTAGTTGGTAGAGACATGTAAAGGAAAGTGTAGAGCAAACAACCGGGCTCACCTTAAACCTGGTTATAATTCCGACCCATCTGATTCTTCAAGAAATGAAATAGTATCCAAACTACCACATACCAACAAAAATGTAAAATATGTGTTAAATGGAGGTATATGCTTCTATTGTTCACGTTCATGTCTTCTCGTACTTAGGCGGCTGGCTCATCAAAGCCAGTACGTACCTAAAGTGTCTCCAGCACACTCACATAACAATGCGGTTAATGCACCAACTGGGGTTTACAGTCAATGTGTTAAAGTCTCATCTCCAACCTTCCAACACGCAAACCTATCTAGGAGCCACTTTAAATACTCAAAAAGCTCTGGCTTTTCCCAATGCAGCCAGAATTTGCAATATTCAGGCTCTAGTCACTCCGTTTCAGCCCACACACTCACTACCAGCTCGAGCGTACATGCAGCTGCTGGGAATGATGGCCTCTTGCATCATGATTGTCCCCCATGCCAGGCTTCATATGCGCCCCCTCTGCTTAGCAAGTCAGTGGAACCAGTCGCAGGGTCATTTGACCGATCTAGTGTTGGTAAACGGCCGCACCCATCACTGTCTGCAGTGGTGGAACCCACAAAATGTATCAAAAGGGCGGCCCTTCCTAGATCCTGTTCCAAGGACGGTACTAACAGCAGATGCATCGCTCACTGGTTGGGGGGCTCATCTCCGCAATCACACAATTCAAGGCTTGTGGAGTTGAAACCAGAAGGCTCTCCACATAAATCCTCTAGAGCTGCTAGCAGTGTTTCTAGCGCTCAAAGCTTTTGAAGTTCACCTTCTAGACAAAGCTGTCCTAGTCCACACAGACAAGATGACAGCTATGTACTATATACAAAAACAGGGGGGGCACACACTCTCCAACTGTCACGCCTAGCACAGACCATTTGGAAATGGGCCATACATCACAAAATCTATCTCCTTGCAGAACACCTTCTGGGAGTAAACAATCAGATTGTTGCCCTCTCAGCAGACAAAGGCAGCAAATCCACGAGTGGGAACTTCACCCTCAAGTTCTCCTCCCATACTTTCAAAGTTAGGGGTGTTCCTCAAATAGATCTTTTCGCCACACACGGAAACGCAAAATGCCCAAGCTTCGACTCCAGATACCCACACACACTCTCCAAAGGCAATGCACAATAGATTAACTGATCAGGGATATTTGCCTACGCGTTACCGCCTCTCCCACTCATTCCATCAGTGGTTCGGATACTCAGGCAAACATCCCTCACACTAATCCTAATAGCTCCCACATGGGCCTGTCAACCTTGGTTCACGACCCTGTTTTAGCTATCAATAGTTTCACATCAAAAGCTACAGCTCAGATCCAGTCTCCTCACACAGAGCCATGGAGAAACCAGTCACCCAGTTCCCAAGGGACTCAACGTAGCAATATGGCTCCTGAAGCCATAGAGTTTGGATATCTGAATCTTCCTCCAGACCGTATGAACATTATCAAAGAGGCCAGAAGGCCTATTACAAGAGCTTGTTATGCAGATAAATGCAAAGGATGTGTTATTTATTGCAATAATAACAATATCAATCCTTTAAATGCTTCCATACAAAATATCATCTGTTTATTAAATTTGCAGCAGTCAGAATTAGCGTACACTTCCATCCGCTTACATCTTGCTGCAATAGCCGCGTACCTCCAAAATAGACAGCACTTGTCTCTGTTTAGAGTACCTGTTATCAAAGCATTTATGGAAGGACTAAAAAGAGTTATACCACCAAGACTTCCACCTGCCCCAGCCTGGAATCTTAACGTAGTCCTTACACGATTAATGGGTCCACATTTTGAACCCATGCATAAATGTGAACTGCAATTTCTCTCATGGAAAATCGCTTTCCTCATTGCAATCACTTCACTGCGGAGAGTGGGTGAACTACAGGCACTAACCATAGAAGAACCCTTTTTCCAGCTTTACAAAGACAAAGTGGTCCTTCGTGCCAACCCTAAATTTCTACCTAAAGTAGTATCTGCCTTTCACATCAATCGTTCGGTTGAGTTACCTGTGTTCTTTCCGCAGCCCGATTCTGTGGCAGAGCGAGCTCTACACACTTTAGATGTCCCCTTTTGACCTAGATGACCACTGTGCTGTATTGCAGACTCTACAAGAAGCCAGAGACACTCTAGCGAAAGGACACGTACCCTCTACATCCGAAGCTGCGCTCCAGATTCCGGTAGTCGGCTGCCTACCTCGAGTTGGTGACCTGGTCCGTGAGAAGGTGGAGAACAAGAAGGAGTTCGGCCCCTCTTATCGTGCACCGGTCCCGGTGCTTGGAGTCCTGGGTACGCGTACAGTTGTTTTACCTCCACTTCCTGGTCGCAAGGATAACAGGTACATCTCGATTGACAATGTCAAGCTACAGCGGGTGGCCGATTCTCCATAGTATGACACCTTCAGTTTCTTGCCCTTCAATGCTGAGAAACTCTGTTGTGGTGCCACCCTCTAACATCTTGCCTGAAGTTTCCATTGAGATGCTTGCAGTTACTGGTCCTTCTATGTCATCTAATGCTGGTGGTTTACCTGATGATCCTGAGTATGCTTATCCAACAGAAGTACCTGTGCCTCTATTACATTCAACAACAATTGCCCAGTCACATTCTTCCTTTGAAACTGAATCATTGACTTCCACTGCCCCTTCCAAAATTTCTAAATTTTTTGCCTGGTTCAAGAGACATTTTTTGGTTGCACCTTGGACTTACATCTGGCTGGTGCTAATAAGTATTTTTTTGTTCATGACCATTGGCTTTGTGGTAGTGTTTTTTAAATTGATCAAAGGACACTACCTGAATGAACGATCTACAATTCGCTTAATTGATGGAACTTTAGCCCCCCATTCCTCATCACACATCATGAAAAGGGACCAGACTTTTGTGAACATCACCGCCTGGCCTGTACGTGATGGAATTGCTTGGGATGCTGTGAACTTTCAAATTTATGGTCCCACCGAAGTGATTAATGTACCAACTGTTTTTCGTGTTTCTATGGGTGATGTAGTTAAACAGAACATCCGATCAGATGATTGGGATGTGCACGCAATAGAAGCACTGTTTTCTGATTTGAAATATTATGCTGCATTTGATGCTGAAGATTTGTATTTAAATAATGCAGATTATGATGAACAATTTTGCTATCAACATTATGGCACACATTTCCTACACAGGGCAAATACCTTTCGGAATTTTGTTAATTTCACTCAATGGGAACATTGTCCTGTACCTATGGCTGGCAGTTCTGCCACTTTAGTGAAAAAATTCACATACTTTTTGGAATTTAGTGTGTCTCACCCTGCCTCTTTTTATTTTAAGGTGGCGGTAGAACCAGCTTCTAAGGTTAGACTGACACACACCAAATTATTATATTTCAAATCCTTTATGGATGAATTGGCTATTGGAGGTTATGACCTCTGGAAAGCTACTGTCGATCTTAAATCGGTTTGGGAAACTAAAACGTGGCAGGTACAAGGAACAGAAGCTTTGCATCGTGCCTGTCTTATCCCAAATCATATGTTATTTTTAAATTCAACTATTTTCAGACCACCTGTTTTGGATTGGCTACATCTAAAAAATTGAATTCCCCCACAATCCCGGATCTGGGTGCTTATCCTAATTGGGCGAATCACACAGATCTGTCCTTTACTATGTTGCAGTCCCTCGTCTCCAACAGCACCTTCAATATTTCAGCAATAGATCCCGAAGGATGGTTAGTATGGCAGACGGGTTCAGATTCCTGTCAACGTCGGTTTCTGGATTTGACACCAGGGTATACACAACTTAGAGTAGACCCTCGTTTTCCATCATCACACACGGTTACTACCTACTCGGTAGGTAAGTTATGCCAGTCATGGTTGCAACATTCCACATTAGCTTCAGTTAAGCTTCATTTATCACGGTTAAATGACAAAATAGATTTAAATGATTTTATTAAGGGTCCTGCGACTGGCAGGTCCAAGAGATGGGTTTATGCTATTTACAATGAAGTTTGGAAGTTATCGCAAATTGAAGCTGCTTCCAGGCTACGTGCTATTGACCAGGCCAATATGGAGAAAGTATTGGCTGTTATAGATAATAGTATTAACACCTTGGTGCCAATTAAGATCCGGTAAAAAAAATTCCCGTACGACTCGTATCCGGTCTTTTTACCGTACGAATCGTACAAGTGCCGTACAAACTGGCAATCACGATTCGCATGGTAAAAAGCCCATACGAGTCGCATTGGGAATAATTCCCCACACGTCCTCGGGTCGGAAAAAGTGTCCGACACGTCCTCGGACGATTTACCGTACAAACGTGAAAAGCGAAGTCCGACCGGGGAATCACGATCCGTCCCGGGCGTCCGAATGTACAACCGTATGGTTAAAAGACCGTCCACACCGAACTCCAATAGCAACCATGGAGACGTCCAAACAGATGCCCGGTACGCGCCGTACCCCCCCCAGCCGCCGCATGTACGCGCCGTACCCCCCCAGCCCCCGCATGTACGCGCCGTACCCCTCCCACCCCCCGCATGTACGCGCCGTACCCCCGTGTATGTACACCCGAGTACGTGTCGAAACCCCCCGTGTATGTACACCCGAGTACGTGTCGAACCCCCCGTGTATGTACACCCGTGTACGTTCGAGTCGTACCCCCCCGTGTATGTACACCCGAGTACGCACCCGAGTACGCACCGTACATACACGGGGGGGGTACGACTCGAACGTACTCGGGTGTACATACACGGGGGGGTTCGACACGTACTCGGGTGTACATACACGGGGGGTTCGACACGTACTCGGGTGTACATACACGGGGGGTTCGACACGTACTCGGGTGTACATACACGGGGGGTACGGCGCGTACATGTGGGGGCTGGGGGGGGTACGGCGCGTACATGCGGGGGCTGGGGGGGTACGGCGCGTACATGTGGGGGCTGGGGGGGTACGCCGCATACATGCAGGGGCTGGGGGGGGGTACGGCGCTTACCGGGCCACCTACTCTGGTCGTTTTGCGCCGTACTTCGCTTTTCCGGCACTTTTTGGGTGCCGTAAAAATATTGCCGTCCGGACTGCTGTCGGTTAGATTCGTACTTCCTGGGTTGTGAAACGCGGCCTGAGAGCGTCCCGACGTCACGTCGGCTCTTTCCCCGGATCCCATTTGTATGTATCTTTTCGTCGGACGGTGTTTTGTACGACTCATACGGAAATGGTGTTTCCGTGCGAATCGTACTTGCATGTTTGTAAAGTTTTACGACCGGGTACGAGTCGGACGGAAAAAAGCCTCCGTCCGACAGTTCGTAACCGGTTTTTGCCGGATCGTAATTGGCACCCTTGTCTTCTAGACTTTATACATTAGATAATATTGTTTCATCTGTCGTAGACATTGTGCAAGATGATGTGTCTGTGTTATATCATGGTCAAAATCAGTTGCGTTCAATTATGCAGTTTGCATGGACCTTGCAAACGTTAAAAGCAGGGAAAGTCCCTTGGGATTACATGAATACGTCTTTGTTATTCCTTCCTTTTAATTTGACCGATAAACAGCAGTTTATGTCCATGAAAGACACAACTTACGCATTACTGCACATTGAAAAACTAGAACCTTTACCTTTTTCTATTGCTGAGTTGAATTTGGCTGTGTGGCTTGTACATGGATTGATCACGTTGTCTTTTTCTCGGTTTAAGTTCAGTTCGTGCATGAAGCATTATGCCATATACCGAAAATTAACAAAGAGAGGGAGTGTAGAGGATTCCTGGTAGAACCTACCTCCTATATCAGACTTCAAATAAACAATGTGGTTTATTTTGGATTCACTCACTAACCCTATCACACTCACCATCACCTTACACATAGTCTTCCTCCACCTAACAACAGTGCTCCCATATGTATATATCGGTCGAAGCACACCCCGCCCCGTAGAGGGACGGGAAGACCCCCATGATGAAGCATGACACTATGGGAATTCATAGTGTGTGAGGGGTATTTTAAAAACACTTAGTGCCTTTATTGACATCACATAAGGCACTGCTTTGTTTATTCACCATTTAAAAATAACAAAATATAAAAAAATATATTTTTATATCACATTGAGTAGAACCACATTGTTTATTTGCATTATGCCATTGGCAGATATGAACAGCTTGGTAATGCCTTCCTGCACGAAGTTTGGTCACTTCCTTTCACATATAGATGCGTGAGGGATGGCAAGGAAGTTTACTTAAAAGGTGAAGAGTGCACTTCGGCTCCTGATCATTCTGTGGTTTGTAGACATATACAATTACATGGCGCTTGCAATATACACGCTCCTAATTTAGCTTGTGTCCTAAATGGTATTCCGATGCCATTTATAACGTCTTCATTTAAGCTGCTTGCCAACAGTAGTTATTTGCTTTTGAATAATGAAGCTTGCTGTGGGATGCTAGTGGGTATTCCTTACATAGTCACCGTTTCACAAAGGGTGGTTTGCTGTAATAACGTCCTTTTCCCACCCCCGCACGGCAGGCTCGATATATCCATCTGGCCGGCGATTCCAACCTTGAACGCAGAGTTCAACAGGATGAGTAGAATAAGAGCTCTTTTGTCTCAGAAAGAAGTTTCTTTGACTTCGTCCCGTGAAACATTTCTTCTTCACATAGCAAACACACGCACTGAAGTACAAGCTCTTTTAAACACTGACCTCCCCCTACATTTTGGAACGTTGATACAGACTATGTTTAATGCTTCGTCTACGACTGGCCTTGTTCATTTTTTTAAAATTGTCGGCTCAGGCCTCGTGACATCTTTCCAAACTATTTTTGGTGTGATCCCCGCGTTTTTACATTCTATTTTTTCAAGTGTCTTCGGAGGGTTTCCCTTGCTCCTCGCTCTTGGGGCCGGGATCCTCTTGTTGATCTGCGCATTTCGTTATGGCTGCACGCCTGGGGTTACAAGACAGAATGCTCCGCCTGCTCCTTCTTCGTAGCCGGATGCTTGATTACTACGGCACTTTACCTCTGGCGACCTTAAGCGTCAAGTATGGATTGTCATTCCGGTTTGCTTATTTTACCTGTGTGCAGCCTGTCTTTCATTGCCTAGATTGTCCCTTCCAATGGGCTCTGGACTTGTGTCTGTCAAACTTGGTATCACCTGACCCGGATTTTGATGAACTAATGTGTCCATTACTGGATCATGAGTTCGCTTGTTCTGGAATTGGGTTTATGGCTTTGGGTGCTACACAAGGAGTCCTTGGTAACTGGGATATCGGAGAGGCCGCTATTGAATTCCTTGAACAAAGTTATCTCGAGGATGCTGACAGTTGTCCTGTAATGGTGCTGGATGCTCCGATAATTGAAGAACACGTGTGTTCCTTTCCCTTGCTAAATTGGATGGCAGATACTTTTGCGGAACGCTCCAATGATTTCCTCTTGGAAGCTGTTGCAACTTATGGTGCATATACCTTGATGGATTGACTGTTTCACATAGTCAAGACTGGATGCATACATTGATGTCAATTTTTTTATCAAAAATGTTTTTAATCGTTTTTTCTCTGGGGCATCGTTTTTATTTTTGACCCAAATTTTTTTCTTCTTTTGTCTTCTTTTTTTATCGAACTTTACACTTACCTTATATGGATTTATAGTTCATGCCCTTAGTTCTGTTCTATTTCACTTGAACTCTGCGTTCTTGATAAAGTGCGCCCCTAGTGGTTAGTAGTCCGATCAAGGGGGGGTGTAGTATGGGTTAGCCACTCCCTATTTACAACACTAAGTTAGCATAACCGAGCCAACTGTTAGAAAGCCAGCTTGCCGTTTCTGCTGCTTTGCACGCGACACTGTTGTTATATGTTATTCATTTTAGAAATGCTTACTCGACTTTGCCTTACAGGATAACAGTTTGTTGTTTAACATTCTTAACAGTGTGCTGCGACCTTCGTCTGTACATCATGTAAAGAACAACTCTAGGACACTAGACAGTGCAGAGTGTTGTGTTCAGATTGATCGTACCACTTTTTAGACATATCATACATGCAGCTGCCAATATCTGAAGGACAAGTGCTTTTAATAATGCAGGACAGAATGTTTTAGATTCATTCGAATAGTAGAGCTGATGCATGAGAGAGCCTAGCTGATCCTGTGATATGATTCTACTAAGCTGATCTATACGGTATGGGGTTCCCCCTGTTAGCCTAAGAGACCTTCTATTAGTATAATAAACCTATTAGTTACTAGAGAAAGGAGTCTGGCTGTTTACCACTGTCATTATTATTATGATTGCTCCTTTCATTGTGTATGGTATTGTAACAATGCTGATGGTTCTGATCTTAACCATTTGTCTACTAGTGTTAGCCAAAGTACTGCATCTTAGGACACGAGGTTTATAAAATAAACTCTTTAAACTTAACCGTGTCTGTATTATTTTGTTGTGGACTGCTAAATAAGTACAAACAGGTATTTCGGATTCCCACCACTCCTGAGAAATATCTAAGTCGCATGTTCTGGGTTGTCTATACATTGGGACCGCCTAGCTAGATCTAGGCTAACGAATGGGACACTAAGCTAGTCGGATATGGGGTTCTTGGTTCTGAGGGGAGTTTCTGGTACACCACAATTCTCTGAGGTCCTGGTTTCCTGCGCATAGTTCTGTGCATACGCAGAATCCCTGCAACAGCAGATGTTCGTGCATTGAGGACCTACAGGCAGGTGGGGCAGTGTGCAGATGTTCGTGCATTGAGGACCTACAGGCAGGTGGGGCAGTGTGCAGATGTTCGTGCATTGAGAACCTACAGACAGGTGGGGCAGTGTGCAGATGTTCGTGCATTGAGAACCTACAGACAGGTGGGGCAGTGGACAGATGTTCGTGCATTGAGCACCTACAGACAGGTGGGGCAGTGTGCAGATGTTCATGCATTGAGAACCTACAGACAGGTGGGGCAGTGTGCAGATGTTCGTGCATTGAGAACCTACAGACAGGTGGGGCAGTGTGCAGATGTTCGTGCATCCTTGAATGCAGTTTACATTCGCCTTTTCACAAAGTTCCGCCCTGAAACAGATCGGACATGTGTGCAGCGTTTGTGAGATGCTCGGGTGCACGTGGAATTCAAAGGGTTTCACCCGCATGTGTTGCTGTCTCTTAGGGTGTGTCCCGAGTGGTCTCTTAGGGTGTGTCCCGAGTGATGTGTCCCGAGTGGTCTCTTAGGATGTGTCCAGAGTGGTCTCTTAGGATGTGTCCAGAGTGGTCTCTTAGGGTGTGTCCAGAGTGGTCTCTTAGGATGTGTCCAGAGTGGTCTCTTAGGATGTGTCCAGAGTGGTCTCTTAGGGTGTGTCCAGAGTGGTTCTTCTGCTCCATATATTCCCCAATTTTCTGCTGAGAATCTCCCTGTGTCTCTGCTCAACCGTCTTGTGGGTGGTTTTCAGTGATGGGCTTCCCAGTGTCTCGAGGTCAGGAAGATGGTTCGTCTGCTCCCTGCAGTGGGGCAATTCTGAATAGATGAGGCCAGACCCCACCCAAAGCAAGTCCTCCATAGACAGGGCCTCCTGGAAGAGACTGCACAGCGCTGCACCTCGGAGTGTCAAGAGTAAATATATTACCAAGTTACAAGGACTTTAGCATAATTCAGTCTGTCTAGCAGCAGGCTTCAGACAATGAGACAGAGGTATGATAGTGAGGAAATAGGTTCATTGGTTTCCCATTTATGAGAGTTTAAAAAAAATACCAGATTAAAACAATGTAAGACTAGAGATGCCCTCGGTTCCATAGATCGGCTTCCTTCTTGCTTTGTCATCTCCAGACATCTTCAGGCAGCAGATGCCAAACAACTTGTACGGAAAGCAATCTTTCTTGAAAGGTGGTGAGAGATTCTCTGTGATTGCACCTAAATACTGGATAGCTTCCCAGGAGACCTATGACGTCCCAGGGGGTCTTCGGCTAAGCCTCGAAGCGCCATCATGGGGATGCTGTGTTTCCACTACTTATCAGCAGTTTGGATTTTAGTTCCTTCCTTCTTTCCGCCCTTCATACCTATTCTCTATTCTCTATTCTTCCTTTCTTCTTTCATGCTTCTCCTTCCTGCCTCTGTCTTTTTTCCTTCCGTTTCTTCTGACCCCTCACTGCTAGCCTCATTCCCAGCACTCAAAACACCTCTTGCAAGAATGCCCGCCCCACCCGAGGCTGAGGATGGCCTCTGAAGCTGATATCTTTGCATCTCAGTGAGAGTTGATGAGAGCAGATACAAGGCTCAAACACATTCCTGAGAGTTGATGAGAGCGGATACAAGGCTCAAACACATTCTTAAGAGTTGATGAGAGCGGATACAAGGTTCAAACACATTCCTAAGAATTGATGAGAGCGGATACAAGGCTCAAACACATTCCTAAGAGTTGATGAGAGCGGATACAAGGTTCAAACACATTCCTAAGAGTTGATGAGAGCGGATACAAGGTTCAAACACATTCCTGAGAGTTGATGAGAGCGGATACAAGGCTCAAACACATTCCTAAGAGTTGATGAGAGCGGATACAAGGTTCAAACACATTCCTGAGAGTTGATGAGAATGGATACAAGGCTCAAACACGTTCTTGAGAGTTGATGAGAGCGGATACAAGGCTCAAACACATTCCTAAGAGTTGATGAGAGCGGATACAAGGTTCAAACACATTCCTAAGAATTGATGAGAGCGGATACAAGGTTCAAACACATTCCTAAGAGTTGATGAGAGCGGAGACAAAGTTCAAACACATTCCTAAGAGTTGATGAGAGCGGATACAAGGTTCAAACACATTCCTGAGAGTTGATGAGAGCGGATACAAGGTTCAAACACATTCCTGAGAGTTGATGAGAGCGGATACAAGGCTCAAACACATCCCTAAGAGTTGATGAGAGCGGATACAAGGTTCAAACACATTCCTGAGAGTTGATGAGAGCGGATACAAGGTTCAAACACATTCCTGAGAGTTGATGAGAGCGGATACAAGGTTCAAACACATTCCTGAGAGTTGATGAGAGTGGACACAAGGCTCAAACACATTCCTGCGAGTTGATGAGAGCGGACACAAGGCTAAAACACATTCCTGAGAGTTGATGAGAGCGGATACAAGGCTCAAACACATTCCTGAGAGTTGATGAGAGCGGATACAAGGCTCAAACACATTCCTGAGAGTTGATGAGAGCGGACACAAGGCTCAAACACATTCCTATGAGTTGATGAGAGCGGATACAAGACTCAAACACATTCCTGAGAGTTGATGAGAGCGGATACAAGGCTCAAACACATTCCTAAGAGTTGATGAGAGCGGACACAAGGCTCAAACACATTCCTAAGAGTTGATGAGAGCGGACACAAGGTTCAAACACATTCCTAAGAGTTGATGAGAGCGGACACAAGGTTCAAACACATTCCTAAGAGTTGATGAGAGCGGACACAAGGCTCAAACACATTCCTAAGAGTTGATGAGAGCGGACACAAGGCTCAAACACATTCCTAAGAGTTGATGAGAGCGGACACAAGGCTCAAACACATTCCTAAGAGTTGATGAGAGCGGACACAAGGCTCAAACACATTCCTAAGAGTTGATGAGAGCGGACACAAGGTTCAAACACATTCCTAAGAGTTGATGAGAGCGGACACAAGGTTCAAACACATTCCTAAGAGTTGATGAGAGCGGACACAAGGTTCAAACACATTCCTAAGAGTTGATGAGAGCGGATACAAGGCTCAAACACATTCCTGAGAGTTGATGAGAGCGGATACAAGGTGCAAACACATTCCTAAGAGTTGATGAGAGCGGATACAAGGTTCAAACACATTCCTAAGAGTTGATGAGAGCGGACACAAGGTTCAAACACATTCCTAAGAGTTGATGAGAGCGGACATGTTAGACCCGGCCCTCGTAACATAGCTAGACCTGACCCCTGCACCTCACACCAGCCCCCAAACCCACGGCCTAGCTGATCCTTCCCACCAGAACTCGCACGCACCCAACCCGGACTTCCCCGTCCGTGGCCTTCTGCCCTTCAGCCACACCAGGCCCGCGTGCCCACTTCCTGCAACAAGATGGCCGCCCGGCCCCAGCGTGACCCGGGCCTAGAGGCGCCACTCCGGCTGGAGGACATCACGCTCCCCTTGGGATAAGAGAGGGAGGAGCAGTTTCTATCACACCTCTGCGCTTCCCTGGGACGGTGGGTTTCGATCGACCTTCCGGCCTCCCCAAGGGCTGGCTCCACGCCTGCTGGGTGTCTGGGACTCCTCCCGACCCGGCCCTGAAAGGATCAAAAGACAATGGCAGGAAACCCCAACAAGCGACCCCCAGGTGACAAGACCCCTGCCTGCACAGACTCCGGACATCAAAGAGGAGTCGCCCTAAAACAAGGGGTGCTCTGGGACTGTCCGGCAGATTCGCCTTGGAACACCTGAGCCCTGCTGAGTGACTCGCGGCTCCCTGAAGATCGTAAGACCTCCGAACTTGTGCTTGAGCCCTGCTGAGCGACTCGCGGCTCCCTGAAGATCGTAAGACCTCCGAACTTGCGCTTGAGCCCTGCTGAGCGACTCGCGGCTCCCTGAAGATCGTAAGACCTCCGAACTTATGCTTGAGCCCTGCTGAGTGACTAGCGGCTCCCTGAAGATCGTAAGACCTCCGAACTTGTGCTTGAGCCTTGCTGAGTGACTCGCGGCTCCTCGAAGATCGTAAGACCACCGAACTTGTATCCGAGCCCTGCTGAGTGACTCGCGGCTCCCACAGACTCTCTTGGTCCCGCCGGACCCCACGACGACAAGCGTATCCCCCAGCTCGAGGATTGTGAGCTGTGCGACGGGTACGCTCCTGCATTTGATCCATATCCCCAAAGACTGTCCCGCTACCTCCTACTCCCCTCCAAGACTCTGAGAGCCCACGCTCTGCTTGTATATATTTGCCGTGCTGATCATAAAGATCCTACCACTCCAATCTGATAAAGATTTGCTCGTAAGAACTCCTTGTGTGGTGTCTCTCTGTCGTGTGGTGCCGAGTGTGCGATCCTAGATACGAGGTTCCTCCCCTGAGGAGTCTCCCGCCAGTGCCCGGCTACGATACCTCGAGGGTGGGTCTCAGGGCAGTCAGGGCCCCCTCCGGGCCCCTCTGAGGTCGCCTTCTAACATTGGTGGCAGCGGTGGGATTCGGGCCCATAATCTAGAGATCGTACCGTGAACGGCTGACGCACTACCGACAAAGATGGCAGAAGGAAACGCCGTGGTTCTCATAGAAGACGACGCCAGTACCGTGTTCCAGGTGGAACAGCTGGAAGAGTACACTCACAAAGAACTAAAACAATTCTGTAAGGAACTCAGAATCGCTACCACTGGTCTCAACACCAAAGAAGATATGCAAAAGGCACTGAAAGCTTGGGTGGATTCTGGAGCCTCCCGGCCAGAAGGAGCGGGGGAGCCCCACGACGAAGCTGGACCCTCCCAAGGAGAACGTAGCAGCAACCAGGTGCAAGGCTTCGTACCAGACGGGGGCCTATCCCCGGAGGAACTCGCAGACAGAGAAAAAAGTCGCCATCACGAGCTCGAATTAGCCAAACTCAAAATTGAGGGCGAGCTGAAGTTAGCTGAGAAAAAGCTAGCAGTAGAACAGTTGCGAGTACAAGGAGAACTAGAAGAGAAGAAACTCCAACGAGAACACGAGGGAAAGAGACTATAACTGGAACATGAACGCAGCCTGAAGGAAATAGAACTGAAAGCGAGAAGCGAAGAAACGCGGCCCCCGGGAAACCGGGAGGCGGCCGCCCCGACGGAACAGAAGGTCCACATCCCCAAGGATGTGGTCAAAGAATATTACAAAAATGATGACATTCAGCAGTGGTTCCGGGCCTACGAGGTCGCCATGACCTCCCATCGGGTCCCACAGAAGGATTGGGGGGCTGGGTTATGGGGATGATTCCTGAGCGAAGGGAGAGACACCCTGCTCGACCTACCCACCTCCATGCAAACATCCTATGAACACATGAAAGCGGCCCTCCTCACAAGGTACGGCCTCACCCCGGAGATGTACCGCCAGCGGTTCCGGGACTGCAGGAAGATCCCGGGTACCACCTGGGTGGAATATGTGAATTTCTTCAGCCGCGCCTTCGATGGATGGATCAAGGGCAGCAAGGTAGCCACCCTGGAAGAACTAACAGACCTTATGCTGTGGGAACACCTGGCGGCCAACTGCTTTGTGGAACTCCGCCAGCATCTGCTCGACAGCAAGCTCACGGACCCAAGAAAGCTGGCTGTCGAGGCGGATCGCTGGACCAACACCCGGGTCTCCCGGGGCCCTGTAGGAGAGTACCCCCGAGCCAGTCAGGGACCACCCCGCTAGAGAGGGGGGGGAAACCAGGGAGGGCAGAGAGAGTCCCCGGCTAGTCCCCCGAAGTCCCAACCTCCACCTTTCCCGGCACCCCCACCAGCTGTATCCGGCCCCCCCCTTAGACGGGGGCACCGGGTAACCATCACTTGTTTCCGTTGCCAGAAGCCCGGGCATTACGCCAATGACCCTGAATGCCCCATGGCCCCACGCACCACCCAGGCAGCACCCCCTGCTAGACAGATAGCCAATGTAGCCCTGGGGGAGGAGGTTGAGGAGGCCGAGGAGTGGGAACCCGACGCTATGGCCCTAGTATCCTTAGGAGATAGAGAGAGGGTCCCTGGGAGCCTACTGCCCTCTAACACAAAGAAATATGGGCAGCTCGTAACGATCAATGGCCACCAAGTAGAAGCCCTCCGTGACACCGGGGCCAGCATCACCGGTGTCCTTAGCCCTTTAGTACACGAAGACCAGGTCCTCCCCAACGTCTTTTGCCCTGTCATTTCAGCCGACAACACAGAAAGCCTATGTAAGGTAGCCCTGGTGCCCTTTGAGTGGGGAGGGGTGGTCGGTAAACTGAAGGTTGCAGTGAGAACCTCCCAGCCCGTCGACTGTCTCCTGGGGAACGACCTGGAAAGTTCCCCCTGGGGACAAGTTGAGCGCAAGACCCATCTAGGGATGATGGGCCTCCCTGAGTGGGTGTGCGCCACCACTCGATCCATGGCGGCTTGACTGACCCCCCTGAGGGAAGTCGACAAAGCCCCGACCCCTGAAGATAGGATGGTCCCAGCCGAGGGTCCCCCCATTACCCCACCAGAAGAGTCGATCGCCAGTGACGAACCCCCGCCTTCCGACTCCACCCCAGTCACTGAGTTCGGCGATCTGCCCGAATTAGCCCAGTGGCGCCACGAGGGGGGCCCCTCCCGAGAAGAGTTCTGCCGAGAGCAGGCTACCTGTCCCTCCCTGGACGGGCCCCGGCAACAGGCAGAGGCCCAGGCTGCAGGCGACCAGACGGGGATGCACCGGGTGTATTGGGAGAATGACCTCCTGTACAGCGAACAGAAGTCGGTGGAGCTAGGGTCCGGCCGGGTGCTGGTGGTACCCCTACGCTTCCGAAACCTCCTCCTGGGCTTGGCCCACGATGTCCCCCTCGCAGGCCACTTGGGCCAGGACAAAACGTCACCTCGTGACCCACTTCTACTGGCCCAGAATGAAAGCAGATGTAGGAGCCCACTGCAAGTCCTGTCCCACGTGCCAGGCCAGTGGAAAGAGCGGAGGGAAGAGCAAGGCTCCCCTCCAACCCTTCCCTGTCGTCAGTACCCCTTTTGAGCGGGTCGGGATCGACATTGTAGGGCCCCTGGACCCCCCAACTTCCCAAGGGCACCGGTTCATCCTCGTCCTGGTGGACCATGCCACCCGTTACCCTGAGGCCATCCCCCTGCGCACCGTCACGGCCCCCGTGGTGGGCCGGGCGTTGATGGGAATCTTCTCCCGCATGGGTTTCCCCCGCGAGGTCGTGAGCGATCGCAGTACCAACTTTATCTCCCGATACATGAAGTCCTTATGGCAACAATGCGGGGTGTCCTATAAGTTCACCACCCCGTACCACCCCCGAGGAAACGGCCTGGTAGAGCGGTTTATCCGGACTCTGAAGGGGATGATCGCGGGCCTGGAAGAGCCCCTCCGGCGTAAGTGGGACATCCTGCTCCCCTGCCTCCTATTCGCATACCGCGAAGTTCCCCAGAAATCCTTGGGGTTCAGCCCCTTTGAGTTACTCTACGGGCACCCCGTCAGGGGGCCCCTCAGCCTGGTCAAGGAAGGCTGGGAGGCAGCGCCTCGAGGCCCCCCCCCGAGATGTGTTCCGTTACGTCCTGAGCCTCCGAAATCAGACTAGAAGGTTCCGAGAGTTGGCCGAGGCCAACCTGGAGGCGAGTCAGGAGGAGATGAAGCGCTGGTATGACCAGAACGCCACTCTGGTCGAGTTTCAGCCGGGCCAGCAGGTATGGGTCATGGCCCCCGTGAAACCCTGCGCCCTCCAGGATAAATGGACCAGGCCCTTCAAAGTGGTTGAGCGGAAGAGCCAGGTCACGTACTTGGTGGACGTCCAGTCCCCCCGGGACCCCCCTCCGGGTCCTCCACGTGAACCGCCTCAAGCCCCACTTTGTGCGAACGGAGCTGAGCCTCCTACTGGCCACTGATGATGGGTCCGAGGAGGAGTCAGATCCTCTCCCCGATCTCCTGTGCACCAAAGAGAAGGACGGCTCTGTAGAGGGAGTGAACCTCTCCCCGTCTCTCACTCCCCAGCAGCGTGAGGATTGCCGCCAGCTCCTAGGGCAGTTTCCGGACCTTTTCTCCCTGGTCCCTAAGGTCACCGACTGGTGTGTCCATGATGTGGATACCGGGGACAGCCCACCAGTGAGACACCGAGCCTACCGAGTCCCTGATCGGGTCCGGTCCTGTATCCAAGCCGAAGTCTCGAAAATGTTGACCCTAGGCGTGATCGAACCCTCAGACAGCCCCTGGGCCAGCCCCGTGGTCCTGGTCCCAAAAGCAGCTGCCCCCGGGGTCGCACCAGAACTCCGCTTCTGCGTGGACTACCGGGGACTCAATGAAGTCACCCGAGCCGATGCCCACCCCATTCCCCGAGCCGACGAGCTCATTGACCGGCTCGGGGCTGCTCGGTTCCTCAGCACCATCGATCTCACCTGCGGCTACTGGCAAATTGCGCTCACAGAAGGAGCCAAGGAGCGGTCTGCCTTCTCCACCCCGGATGGGCACTTTCGCTTTCGCGTGATGCCCTTCGGGATGAAAAATGCCCCGGCCACCTTCCAGCGACTGGTAAATAGAGTCCTGGCCGGGCTGGAAAAATTCAGTGCCGCATATCTCGACGATATCGCAGTTTTTAGCTCTGAGTGGAGTGAGCACCTCCAGCACCTTCGGAGGGTGCTGACCGCCCTGCGCCAGGCAGGCCTCACCGTGAAAGCCAGCAAGTGCCAGATTGGGCAAGGTTCGGTAACCTACCTGGGGCACCAGGTCGGAAGCGGGCAGGTCGCCCCTCTACAGCCCAAAATCGACGCCATCCTAGCCTGGGAACCCCCCACTACCCAAACGGAGGTCCGAGCCTTTCTGGGCCTCACGGGCTACTACCGGAGATTCATCCGGAATTACGGCAGCCTGGTCGGTCCCCTCACGGGACTCACGTCCAAAAAACAGCCCAAGAAGGTGCAATGGTCCCCTGCCTGCCAAGAGGCTTTCGAGGCCCTGAAAGCGGCCATGTGTACTGCCCCCGTCCTCCAGGCTCCCGACTACTCCAAAGAGTTTGTGGTACAAACTGATGCCTCCGAGCATGGCATCGGGGCAGTCCTCTCCCAGGTGAATGACCAAGGCCTAGACCAGCCCGTAGCCTTCCTCAGCCGAAGGCTATTGCCCAGGGAACAGAGATGGAGCACCATCGAGCGAGAGGCATTCGCCGTAGTCTGGGCCCTCAAGAAACTACGCCCTTACCTGTTCGGCACCCATTTCAAGGTCCAAACCGACCATCGCCCTGGGACTGACCACGCCAACGCCGATGGCCTCTCCCGGTTCTTCCGCCTCAGCGAAGAGAACCCCCAAGAAGATGGGTAGTTCTCTCCGGCTTTCAGCTGGGGGGGACGCATGTTAGACCCGGCCCTCGTAACATAGCTAGACCTGACCCCTGCACCTCACACCAGCCCCCAAACCCACGGCCTAGCCGATCCTTCCCACCAGAACTCGCACGCACCCAACCCGGACTTCCCCGTCCGTGGCCTTCTGCCCTTCAGCCACACCAGGCCCGCGTGCCCACTTCCTGCAACAAGATGGCCGCCCGGCCCCAGCGTGACCCGTGCCTAGAGGCGCCACTCCGGCTGGAGGACATCACGCTCCCCTTGGGATAAGAGAGGGAGGAGCAGTTTCTATCACACCTCTGCGCTTCCCTGGGACGGTGGGTTTCGATCGACCTGCAGGCCTCCCCGAGGGCTGGCTCCACGCCTGCTGGGTGTCTGGGACTCCTCCCGACCCGGCCCTGAAAGGATCAAAAGACAATGGCAGGAAACCCCAACAAGCGACCCCAGGTGACAAGACCCCTGCCTGCACAGACTCCGGACATCAAAGAGGAGTCGCCCTATAACAAGGGGTGCTCTGGGACTGTCCGGCAGATTCGCCTTGGAACACCTGAGCCCTGCTGAGTGACTCGCGGCTCCCTGAAGATCGTAAGACCTCCGAACTTGTGCTTGAGCCCTGCTGAGCGACTCGCGGCTCCCTGAAGATCGTAAGACCTCCGAACTTATGCTTGAGCCCTGCTGAGTGACTCGCGGCTCCCTGAAGATCGTAAGACCTCCGAACTTGTGCTTGAGCCCTGCTGAGCGACTCGCGGCTCCCTGAAGATCGAAAGACCTCCGAACTTATGCTTGAGCCCTGCTGAGTGACTCGCGGCTCCCTGAAGATCGTAAGACCTCCGAAGTTGTGCTTGAGCCTTGCTGAGTGACTCGCGGCTCCTCGAAGATCGTAAGACCACCGAACTTGTATCCGAGCCCTGCTGAGTGACTCGCGGCTCCCACAGACTCTCTTGGTCCCGCCGGACCCCACGACGACAAGCGTATCCCCCAGCTCGAGGATTGTGAGCTGTGCGACGGGTACGCTCCTGCATTTGATCCATATCCCCAAAGACTGTCCCGCTACCTCCTACTCCCCTCCAAGACTCTGAGAGCCCACGCTCTGCTTAAATATATTTGCCTTGCTGATCATAAAGATCCTACCACTCCAATCTGATAAAGATTTGCTCGTAAGAACTCCTCGTGTGGTGTCTCTCTGTCGTGTGGTGCCGAGTGTGCGATCCTAGATACGAGGTTCCTCCCCTGAGGAATCTCCCGCCAGTGCCCGGCTACGATACCTCGAGGGTGGGTCTCAGGGCAGTCAGGGCCCCCTCCGGGCCCCTCTGAGGTCGCCTTCTAACAGGACACAAGGTTCAAACACATTCCTAAGAGTTGATGAGAGCGGACACAAGGTTCAAACACATTCCTAAGAGTTGATGAGAGCGGACACAAGGTTCAAACACATTCCTAAGAGTTGATGAGAGCGGACACAAGGCTCAAACACATTCCTAAGAGTTGATGAGAGCGGATACAAGGCTCAAACACATTCCTAAGAGTTGATGAGAGCGGACACAAGGTTCAAACACATTCCTAAGAGTTGATGAGAGCGGATACAAGGTTCAAACACATTCTTAAGAGTTGATGAGAGCGGATACAGGGCTCAAACACATTCCTGAGAGTTGATGAGAGTGGATACAAGGCTCAAACACATTCCTGAGAGTTGATGAGAGCGGATACAAGGCTCAAACACATTCCTAAGAGTTGATGAGAGCGGATACAAGGCTCAAACACATTCCTGAGAGTTGATGAGAGCGGATACAAGGCTCAAACACATTCCTGAGAGTTGATGAGAGCGGATACAAGGCTCAAACACATTCCTAAGAGTTGATGAGAGCGGATACAAGGCTCAAACACATTCCTGAGAGTTGATGAGAGCGGATACAAGGTTCAAACACATTTTTGTTGCTCCATGCCAGACATATGTCCTCCTCAGGGCATGAGATATGTATCATGAGGTGATCGGACCTCTTTTGTTGGCTGCCCTGCGTGCCCTCTTCTTTCTCTTGAGATAGCACAAAAGGACTGGACTCATAAACGTGGCTCTGCTCTTTGATGTGGACCCATTCCCACTCTCCATGGGCAGAGGGCGGATTCTGCTAAGGAGCCCTTCTGCATCTCTGCGTGGGTGCCTAGGAAGTTGGATACAGTGCTTGTCCTTATGTGTAGGATGTGTGGCTGGTATAGGCATGCCTTTCTGACCATCACAATGCAAAACTAAGAACAGTAATGTTGTTGCAGCATGTCTAGGATTCTGAAAGCATTCTTATACACCCTAATCTTTGTTGCTACAACCCCGAGTAGGGGAGGGTAAGCATTTTTCTAGCAGGAGGACCCTGGTAGCTCCACTTCTTGAAAACAAAATCTTTTTTTTTTCAGGCTGAAATTACCAGTAGGAAAAATCCGGGCACGTTCTCCCAAAACCAGTAATCCGTATGTGGAAAAAACGAAGAACTCATAATCAGGTGTAGCGAGATTAATGCATAAAAACATGTGTTAATTTGCCTCTGCTTAAATTGAAATAAATGCCCAAGAGTGTCATAGCAAAAACATCCATTACAGAAAAATACTAAAATGTAGAGACTGCACTTACAGTGCTGTGGCACTAGAGGGCACCAAAGAAGTAAAATGCAGCAAAATCTGGTTCGTTCAGGTTTCTACTGAAAAGCAGATATTCTCTTGTGTGGTGTTTTACTGGTTAGAACTGGGTGTAAGTGAAACCGGTAAACCCTAGTTATAACCAATGGCACTAGGGGCTATCTCACAGGTTTATGACAGAGTATCCCATCTGCCAAACTCTAAAAAACAGGCCCAAAGTGCTTTTTAGGTCTCGCCTACGCAGCGCGCATGCGCTACTTAGGGAAAAGACCTTTAGTAATCCGCACAGCTTTGCAGGCAAAAACGTGCACGCGTTGCATTGCTTTGAATGGCAACGCGTGCACGTTTGGCGATTCCCTTGCGGGAGCGAGCTTTCTCACCATATGTTTGTAATTAACTCGCTCGCTCCTGCAAGGGAAACAGGCCCAGGCTCCCTCCTCTATCCACTCCCCCTGCTGCTTTTTACTTTCCGCTCACTGTTGTTTTTGTAGCGAACATCTTCAAATAGTCTGGTAATTGTTTTTGCTA
Source organism: Triturus cristatus (assembly GCF_964204655.1). Classification (NCBI taxonomy): domain Eukaryota; kingdom Metazoa; phylum Chordata; class Amphibia; order Caudata; family Salamandridae; genus Triturus; species Triturus cristatus. Next base: position 1,868,601,032 of record NC_140590.1, read on the forward strand.
AAAACAAAATCATTACTGCGGTAAGGAAACTGTGCCAAGGTAGACATGGCTGCCTTCAGCTCACAGTGTCCAGACATATTTGCCACACAACAACCCCCACCCAACATGGCGAAGCTAGCTGCGATACGAGGGTTAATACAAATGGCCTTTGTGTGTCCTGGCCTTTTCAAGAAAGACCGATTTGTCTCCATTGTTTTAAAACCCGATTTACTTCAAAGCCCCATTAAGTGAGTAACTGCGACAGTCAGCCATCTGCTTAGCGTACACTTTAATTATAGTAATGCAGTAACTTTTACTTAATTAAATTACATTATTGGCTAAATACGCTCCTGATGTTATTTCAGAAAGCAATACAAATATCACAGGAAGCGGGAAGGATTGTGAGATGAGTTCCTCTCTGGCTTCTGTTTTGTTCACCTTAAAATGCTGCATGTTAAACAGCCAGATTGGTTGAGCTCCCGTCTCCAAGCTGTCTGAGTGAGTTATTGACAGCCAGGCACTGAATACAGCCTGAAGCGCGCGTTCATGCGCTGCCTGGGGTAGCATTCCCTTTACTCCATCTTCAGGCAGTTTTTCGACCTTCCCTGCACGCCTGTCAGGTCACCTGTACCCGTGCCAGGTCATCTGTGTGCCTGCCAAGTCACCTATGCGCATGCTAGTTAACGACATACGGAAGTAAAGTGAAAAGATGTGGCCTAACGGCTAGAGCGCCTGACCTCGATCTTGGGGGAGCAGGTTCGAGTCTCGGCGAGGGGCTCAACAGACTGTGATTCTGGGCAAATGACTTAATCACTCGTGCCTAAAAATGAATGTGCCCATAGGGAACGCAAATAGTGCTCGTGTGAAGCGCTCCAATACTTTCGGGTAGTGTTCGCGCTTTATAAATTTGCGAAAAACATATACATCTATAATTTTAATTTTCAAAGGTAACTGATACAATGTATGGGGTCTCCATAGTTGAGCGGCAGTAAGATATACATGGTATACAATTAGAGCATGAAAGGGCGCTTGTCTTCGTGGTAAATGATGGAGCAGCAGAGAGCTCTAATCAATGGTAAAGGCCCGCTGCCTGAATAGTGAACTGTTTTGCTGCAGTCATTACATTACAACTCTAATAGCATTCTTTGACAGCATCTGGTGGAGGTCAGAGGGAAGTTTACTCTTTAGGGGAGCCTGACATTTCCTGATTAAAATCCGGACTCTAATTTCTTATTACAGTCAAGTTGTGATGTTCCTAGTCACCAGTAGTAAATAAATGATATAGCTGCTTAGCTGTAATAAGTTATTACAGTTGAATTCTAACGTAGCATTGCCCAGCAAGAGTGAAATGTAGAAAGGCAACATTGTCCAATCAGGTAACTTTAACAGCCAAGATATTTTTGGAAAAGTTAGACATAGTAGTTACTCCTATCGATTCAAAATGTTATTTATATTGTACACAAAACATCAGACACAAATAACTGTTTTTTCTAGACATATATACAAAGGAGACATTAGGAAACACTAGATGTTTTAACACGCTACATATGAAAGGTCTACAGAAATATGGCACTCTCCTCCCCTCTCCCTAGCGCCGGCATAGAATTTTGCTGCTGTGTGCCACACAAACACCTTTGCACCATAGTGAAAGGTTGTGTGCGTAAGTCTAGCATAGGTTTTGTACTGGAAGGCTTCCTTTCCAGTACAAAATACAATGTCTAGACAACTTTTAAAACTTTTCCGAGAGTATTCATCCCTTCTTTTGGGATAGCGTCATGGGCTTGATTTGCCCATTTTCTTAGTCTAGCCTGGGTACCTCTTGCGTGAGGGGGTTGCCAGTGTCCTAGTGGGGGGTCTTCACCCATTTCTTGGTCATATGTTACACACCCTCACTTTAGGATGGTCTTAATGTTTTATTGGGTGGCATAGCCAATGGATCTCGCCTTTGGGACCTTTAAAGTATTTAATTATGCAGCACAATATCCTTGGTGCATGGCTAAACACTTATAATGTCCCAAAGGCGAGACCTATTGGCTATGCCAATGCTTGTTCTAGAAGGTGTTGGTTGCTTAATACAAGCTCATGAGTGGTGGTTTATGGCCTGTCTGAATGTTTTGTTGATCACTAAACTGTTTAATGATATTTGCTGACAAATAAATTCCTAATAGGCGCACATGTGAGGCTTGAGTTATTCATGTTTGTCAATGTGAACGTATGAAACTTCACATGTGCTCCTCCGAGAAACCCCATAAGAAATGATTCACGCGCCATACAAGTTAAAAAGGAAAATAAGAGTGTAGAAAGACCTTGTCACTCTTCTATCCTGTCTGTAACTTTAACCTCTACTACTCAATGTGAGAAGGTGGCCTGATATATGCTGTCCACTAGTTCTAGTGGGCACCTTGCACCAGTCCAAACAACCCCTTATGGTGATAGGTTAAAGACAACCTTTATTGAAAGCTATCCTAGTGGTAGCTATGGAGAGTAGCCTTCAGGCTAAGTCTTGAAGGAATGTAAAGCAGCTTGTTTTACCAGTCTATAATGTCTTGAATGATCAAATGAAAGGACAACCACACCAGGTATATATTAAAAATATATGTACTTTTTAACTAAACACATCCTACTAGTCTCTTTATGAGGCTAGAGGTCAAAGCACATATGTTACACTTCAAATATCACAGTAAATTAGCACAATATACGATAGGCCCTAGGGGCGAACCAAACCATATATTAAGAAAGTGGTATAAGAACCACAACTTGACTAGACACAAGGCCTAGAGCCTGTAGAATCGCTGGGACCCCAAGGAACCACCCAAGGTAGTGACACAGGGGACCCACGGGGGCCGTTTGCAGTGTGAGAACACAGCCACGAGCTCCGTTAGTTTCTATGGGGAAAGTCACGGTTAGAATTTTAAAGTTTATGGACATTTAGGAGTGGACTAGGAACAAACCCTTTTGGACTTAGATGGTTCTAGGGCCAACACCCACGGGAGCACCGGAGTACTCGTGTTGCCTAACCCAGGGAAGCCGGGTGCATAGGTGTCAAATGGTGTCGGGTCGCGTCGTCGTTTTCAATGGTGAGTTGCTGCAAAGTGCTGCTGCCGGGAAGAGGAGAAGTGTCCGAAGAGATCTAAGCCTGGTTCGAAGATGTGAAGAACCTGAAAGCAGAGGGGACAGAATCTGGGTCACTTGCTGTTGGAAGGGGCGATCTCAGGGGGGTTACAGAACACGTTCCTGACCACCCGGTGACCCACCTCTCCCAGAACCAGGCCGAGCACTGGCAGGGAGGCCCTTCCAGGAAGGGGTCTCGTATTTTAGGATCGCACTCGCTGAGCTGGCACTACTTGACAAAGGGACACCACACAGTAGGTCTTAGTAGACGGAGATCTTTATCTAAGATTCATTGGATCTTTATGATCCGCAAGGCATTCTTTGGTCAATACAACAAGCTTGGTAATTCCTTGACAAAGGGGATTGGGGTAGCGGGACAGTTCTAGGTTCAGAGTCAATGCTGAGTATCCTTCGCACAGCTCTCAATCCTCGAGCCGGGGGACACGGTACAGTCTTGGGTCCAGCCGGACCAGTGTATTCTCGAGCCGCGACCACGTCCGCAGGGCTCCGGTAGGAAGGAACTGTCAATCGGGAGATCTTCGGGGAGCCGCGATTCACTCGGCAGGCTCAGCTGGTCTTAGAGTTGGGGGGAGCCGCGAGTCTCTCAGCGGGCTCCGATGGTCTTAGAGTCAGGAGGAGCAGCGAGTCTCTCAGCAGGCCCCGATGGTCTTAGGGTCAGGGAGAGCCGCGAGTCTCTCAGCAGGCCCCGGGGTTCGTAGTGTTCTCGGGAGCCGCGACGACGTCAGCAGGGCTCAGATGGTTTCCAAGGATCAGGTAGCGTCCTTCTTTGCAGGTTCGTCGAGCAGCGACCAGGTCCGCAGGGCTCTCTTAGTTCCAGGTCTTCTCTGCCCCAGTCCCCTCAGCACCCCCTGTTATACGCCTCATTCTCTTTGAAGTCCGGCGTCCACACAGAGAGAGGTCTTGGCTTCTGGGGGCGGTGTTGGGATTTCCTGCCGCTCGGCTCTTTGATCCTTTCAGGATGGCCTGGGAGGGACTCCAGACACCCAGCATGTGGGGAGCCAGCTCCCTGGGGGTCCGGAGGGTGATCAAAACCCTCTGTTGAGAGGAGGTCAGAGGTGTGACAGAGACTACTCCTCCCTGTCTTGCTTGGGGGGGTTCCCTCTCCCTTGGCCGGGCATGGCGCGTTCAGGGTCTAGGTTTCGCTGGGGCCCGGGCCGGCCATCGGAACATCGGGACATGGTGGCCAGGGGTCTTCGGTGGCTACGGGGTGGGGAGGACGGGCGGCTATAACCAGGGACCAGGGGTGGTGTATGGGTTGGGTCTGGGGGCTAGTGGTCAAGGAGGCCCACGCCCCGAGGCCGGGCCCCACACGCGTCCCCCCCAGCTGAAAGTCGGGGAGAACTACCCATCCTCTTGGGGGTTCTCTTCGCTGAGGCGGAAGAATCGGGACAGGCCGTCAGCGTTGGCGTGTTCAGTACCTGGGCGATGCTCTACGGTGAAGTCCATCCCCTGGAGGGAGATCGACCATCGCAGCAGTTTGGGGTTTTCTCCTCTCATTTGCATCAGCCACCGTGAGGGTCGGTGATCTGTTTGGACTCGGAAGTGTGTTCCGAACAAGTAAGGCCGTAATTTCTTTAGTGCCCAGACTACTGCGAAGGCCTCTCTTTCAATGGTGCTCCACCGTCGTTCCCGGGGTAGTAGCCTTCGGCTGATGAAGGCTACAGGCTGGTCTAGGCCCTTCTCGTTGAATTGTGAGAGGACGGCCCGATCCCGTGCTCCGAAGCGTCCGTCTGGACTACAAACTCCTTGGAGTAATCGGGGGCTTGGCGCACGGGGGCCGGACACATCGCGGTTTTTAGGGCGTCGAACGCCTCTTGGCAAGGGGGGGTCCATTGTACTCTCTTCGGCTGTTTCTTGGAGGTTAGCTCTGTGAGGGGGCCTACTATGCTGCCATAGTTTTTAATGAATCTTCGGTAGTAGCCGGTGAGGCCTAAGAAGGCCCGGACTTCGGTCTGTGTCGCAGGGGGCTCCCAGGCCAAGATGGCGTCGATCTTGGGCTGGAGGGGGGCGACCTGCCCGCTCCCGACCTGGTGTCCCAGGTAAACCACGGAACCTTGTCCAATTTGACATTTGCTGGCTTTGACGGTTAGGCCCGCTTGGTGCAGGGCCATCAGCACCTGTCGGAGGTGCTGGAGGTGTTCGGTCCATTGGGAGCTGAACACCGCAATGTCGTCTAGGTACGCGGCGCTGAACTCTTCCAGCCCGGCCAGGATCCTGTTGACCAGCCGCTGGAAGGTGGCCGGGGCATTTTTCATTCCAAACGGCAGGACTCGGAAGCGATAGTGCCCATCTGGGGTGGAGAAGGCGGACCGCTCCTTGGCTTCCTCGGTGAGCGCAATTTGCCAGTATCCGCAGGTCAAGTCAAAGGTGCTGAGGTAGTGAGCAGCCACCAGGCGGTCAATGAGCTCGTCTGCGCGGGGGATAGGGTGAGCGTCGGCTCGGGTGAACGCGTTGAGCCCCCGGTAGTCCACACAGAACCTTAGTTCGGGGGCGACCCCCGGGGCCGCTGCTTTCGGAACCAGTACCACGGGGCTAGCCCATGGACTGTCGGAGGGTTCGACCACCCCTAGGGCTAGCATCTTGGCTACCTCGGCCTGGATGCAGGTCCGGACCCTGTCAGGGACGCGGTAGGCTCTGTGCCATACTGGCGGGCTGTCTCCGGTATCCACGTCGTGGACACACCAGTCGGTGACCCTGGGGGTGAGGGAGAAGAGGTCTGCGAATTGCCCCAGTAGCTGGCGGCAAACGTCGTATTGTTGGGGGGTGAGGGAGGAGGAAAGTCTCACTCCTTCTATAGAGCCATCCTTTTCTTTCGCGCACAGGAGGTCCGGGAGGGGCTCGGTGTCCTCCTCGGCCCCATCGTTGGTGGCCAGGAGCAAACTCAACTCGGTCCTCACGAAGTGAGGTTTGAGGCGGTTCACGTGGAGGACCCGGAGGGGGTTCCGAGGGGACTGGACGTCAACTAAATAAGTGACTTGACTCTTTCGCTCTACGACCTTGAAGTGTCCAGTCCACTTGTCTTGGAGAGCGCATGGTTTCACCGGGGCCATCACCCAGACCTGTTGGCCCGGCTGGAATTCGACCAGAGTGGCATTCTGGTCATACCAGCGCTTCATCTCCTCCTGGCTAGTCTCGAGGTTTGCTTCGGCGAGCTCTCGGAATTTCCGAGTCTGGTTGCGGAGCGCCAAGATGTATCGGAATACATCTTGGGGGAGCCCTCGGGGGGCGGTCTCCCAGCCCTCCTTGACCAGGCTCAGGGGTCCCCGGACGGGGTGCCTGTAGAGCAATTCGAATGGGCTGAACCCCACGGATTTTTGGGGAACTTCCCGTTATGCGAACAGGAGGCAGGGGAGGAGAACGTCCCACCTGCTACGGAGGGGCTCTTCGAGGCCCATGATCATCCCCTTCAGGGTCCGGTTAAACCGTTCCACAAGACCATTGCCTTGGGGATGGTACGGGGTGGTGAATTTGTACGATACCCTGCATTGCTGCCATAAGGACTTCATGTACTTCAAGATAAAGTTAGTGTCGCGATCACTCACGACCTCGCGAGGGAACCCCACGCGGGAGAATATCCCCATCAAGGTCCGTCCCACCACGGGGGCCATCACGGTTCGGAGGGGAAGGGCCTCGGGGTAGCGGGTGGCATGGTCCACCAGTACGAGGATGAACCGGTGGCCTTGGGCGGTCCTTGGGTCCAGAGGTCCCACGATGTCTATCCCCACCCGCTCGAAGGGGGTACTAACGACGGGGAAGGGTTGTAGTGGCGCTTTGCGCTTTCCTCCACTTTTTCCGCTGGCCTGGCACGTGGGACATGACTTACAGTGGGCTTCGACATTAGCTTGCATCTTGGGCCAATAGAAGTGGGTGACTAAGCGATGATAGGTTTTGTCTTGGCCCAAGTGTCCCGCCAGGGGTACATCGTGGGCTAGGCCCAGGAGGAAGTCTCAGAAGTGCAGGGGTACCACCAGTACCCGGGCCGAACCTAGCTCGGCAGACTTCTGCTCACTGTACAGGAGGTCGTTTTCCCAATACACCCAATGGGTTCCGGACTTGTCGCCCGCCGCCTGGGCTTCGGCCTGCTGCCGGAGTGCGATTAGGGAAGGGCAGGCGGCTTGTTCTCGGAAGAACTCTTCCCGGGATGGGCCCCCCTCGGAGCGCCATTGCGCCAACTCGGGCAGGTCACCTAGCTCCGTCATTTGCTCGGGGTTCTGATATAATGTCCCGTTGTCGGGAATGGGTTCCCCTTCCGGGGGGAGGTCATTGGGCTCGGGTAGCCTGTCCCGTCCCTCGGGGATGGCGACTGGGTTCAGGGTTTGGGCCTCACCTCCCTCGAGGGTAGGCGATCGGGCTCACATGGAGCGCTTGGTGGCGCACACCCATTCGGGTAGGCCCATCATTCCTAGGTGGGCCCTTCGTTCCACCTGTCCCCACAGGGAGCTCTCGAGGTCGTTGCCCAGGAGGCAATCTACGGGCTGGGAGGTTCGGACGGCCACTCTCAATTTACCGGTTACTCCCCCCCATTCGAAGGGTACCAGGGCCATCCTGCAGAGGCTCTCGGAATTGTCCGAGGATATAACTGGACAGAAGATGTCGGGAAGTATCTGGTCTTCGGCTACCAGGTGGCAGTGGACTGCTGTGACACTCGACCCGGTGTTGCGGAGGGCCTCGACTCGGTGCCCGTTGACCGTCACCTGCTGTCGGTATTTCTTGGTGTTGGTGGGTAAGGCAGTTCCGGGAACCATTTCTCGGTCTCCTAGGGAGACCAGGGCCATGGCTGCAGGCTCCCACTCCTCGGTGTCCTCTATCTCCTCCCCTAGGGCCACGGTGGCCATCTGTTGGGCTGGTGGAGCGGTCGCTGCGGCCCGTTGGTACCTGGGACATTGGGGGTCACTGGCGTAGTGACCAGTCTGTTGGCATCGGTAACATGTGATCTTGTCTCGGGGTCCCTTCCTCCCCGGGGGCCCCGTGCTGGCTGGAGGTGGTGCTGGAAAGTGCGGGGGTTGGTTTCTGGGGGGACTATGCTGGGGGCCTGCCTGGAATTCCCTCTGTCTTCCCTGGTTTCCCCCACCCCTCTGGCAGGGAGGTCCCTGACTGTGGCGGCCGTAGTCTCCCACGGGGCCCCGGGGGGCCCGGGTGTTCACCCAGCGGTCAGCTTCAACAGCCAGTTTCCGCGGATCTGTGAGCTTGCTGTCGAGGAGGTACTGGCGTAACTCTACAAAGCAATTTGCGAAAAAGGGTTCCCATGCGATCAGGTCGAACAGCTCCTCAAAGGTGGAGACCTTGCTGCCCTTGATCCACCCGTCTAAGGTTCGGCTGTAAAAGTTCACGTACTCCACCCACGTAGTACCTGGTATCTTTTTGCAGTCTCGGAACCTTTGCCGGTACATCTCGGGGGTGAGTCCATATCTCGCTAACAGGGCCTCCTTCATGTGGCTGTACGAATTTAGCACAGTGGAGGGCAGGTCCAGCAGGCTGTCTCTCCCCTCGCTCAGGAACCGGCCCCACAAGCCAGCCCCCCAATCCTTCTGTGGCACTCGGTGGGAGGTCATGGCGACCTCGTAGGCCTTGAACCATTGCTGGATGTCGTCGTTCTTGTAATATTCTTTCACCACATCCTTGGGGATGTGGACCTTTGGGGAGAGGTCCCTTGATTCCCCGGGGGTCTGGACTCCTCATTCTTGGACTTGAGCTCTATCTCTTTTAGGCTGCGCTCATGTTCCAATTGCAGTTTTTTTTCTTCGTGTTCTCGCTGGCATTTCTTCTCTTCAAGTTCCCCTTGTAGGCGTAATTGTTCTACAGCTAACTTTTTCTCGGCCAATTTTAGCTCTCCCTCTATCTTTAGCTTGGCCAGTTCTAGTTTGTGGCTGCGGCTCCTTTCCCGGTCTGCTAGTTCTTCTGGGGATAGGCCACCCTCTGGGACGTTGCTCCTTACCGGGGTGCTTCGGAGCTCGTTCGGCGGCTCCATCCGTCGACCGCCTCCTTCAGTTTGGGGAAGGGAATCTCTGGACTCTACTCCGGCCTTCAATGCTTTCTGGAAATCTTCTTTGGTGCTTAATCCGGTGGTGGCGATTCCAAGGTCTTTGCAAAACTGTTTTAATTCTCGGTGCGTATACTCTTCCAACCGGTCCTCTCGGAATGTAGAACTCGCATTGGTTCCTGTGGTACTCATGGCGGTTCCTTCTTCCATCTTTGTTCGGTAGTGCGTCAGCCGTTTACTGTACAATCTCTAGGTGTCGGCTCGGATCCCGTCGCCTGCCACCAAATGTTGGAAGGGGCGATCTCAGGGGGGTTACAGAACACGTTCCTGACCACCCGGTGACCCACCTCTCCCAGAACCAGGCCGAGCACCGGCAGGGAGGCCCGCCCAGGAAGGGGTCTCGTATTTTAGGATCGCACTCGCTGAGCTGGCACTACTTGACAAAGGGACACCACACAGTAGGTCTTAGTAGACGGAGATCTTTATCTAAGATTCATTGGATCTTAATGATCCGCAAGGCAGTCTTTGGTCAATACAACAAGCTTGGTAATTCCTTGACAAAGGGGATTGGGGTAGCGGGACAGTTCTAGGTTCAGAGTCAATGCCGAGTATCCTTCGCACAGCTCTCAATCCTCGAGCCGGGGGACACGGTACAGTCTTGGGTCCAGCCGGACCAGTGTATTCTCGAGCCGCGACCACGTCCGCAGGGCTCCGGTAGGAAGGAACTGTCAATCAGGAGATCTTCGGGGAGCCGCGATTCACTCGGCAGGCTCAGCTGGTCTTAGAGTTGGGGGGAGCCGCGAGTCTCTCAATGGGCTCCGATGGTCTTAGAGTCAGGAGGAGCTGCGAGTCTCTCAGCAGGCCCCGATGGTCTTAGGGTCAGGGGGAGCCGCGAGTCTCTCAGCAGGCCCCGGGGTTCATAGTGTTCTCGGGAGCCGCGACCAGGTCCGCAGGGCTCTCTTAGTTCCAGGTCTTCTCTGCCCCAGTCCCCGCAGCACCCCCTGTTATACGCCTCATTCTCTTTGAAGTCCGGCGTCCACACAGAGAGGGGTCTTGGCTTCTGGTGGCTGTGTTGGGATTTCCTGCCGCTCGGCTCTTTGATCCTTTCAGGTTGGCCTGGGAGGGACTCCAGACACCCAGCATGCGGGGAGCCAGCTCCCTGGGGGTCCGGAGGGCAATCGAAACCCTCTGTTGAGAGGAGGTCAGAGGTGTGACAGAGACTGCTCCTCCCTGTCTTGCTTGGGGGGGGGTTCCCTCTCCCTTGGCCGGGCATGGCGTGTTCAGGGTCTAGGTTTCGCTGGGGCCCCGGGCCGGCCATCGGGACATCGGGACATGGTGGCCAGGGGTCTTCGGTGGCTACGGGGTGGGGAGGACGGGCGGCTATAACCAGGGACCAGGGGTGGTGTATGGGTTGGGTCTGGGGGCTAGTGGTCAAGGAGGCCCACGCCACGAGGCCAGGCCCCACACTTGCCAGTGACCAGGGGCACGACAGTCGAATGCCCGCCGATGTTGGGTGCTTCAGGTGTGAGGAGGGGAAGCTTGACTCTTCAGCCACGAGGACCAGGAGGCATCAATGACAACCAGGAGCTGGATTCGAGCTGTCCCACGAAGGATGTCGAGTGCTGCAGCATTGGTGCCCAGATCGGACACAACAAGCCTTGGCACCAGAAACCCATGCAGGAAAAGTAAAGATGCTTCGGTGCGGACCAGCAAGATCCAGGGGACTCCCCAAGTGATGGAGAGTCAGGGCACATCTGGAGCAACCAGGGAAGCCCAATGGAAGTTAAACTTGTCTTCTCAGGGAAACACTGTCCATGCCTACCAAGTTGGGAGGGTTGGGAGCCCCTGACATGAAACTATACGTGCTCTGTGTGCAGGCACAATTCTTACAGTATTGGGTACATCCGACGCCGTTTCAGCCGCATGTAGCTGTAGAGGGAGATGCGGTATCGCCGGTTCCGTTACAAGTGGCAGTCTATAAGAACCATAGACGACCAACTGACGAGATTGACACGGCCAAAACTCTTAGATGGGCATGGGAGGGCTTGCGGAGACGGGCCGGGATACCTATACTGTATGCACCCTCGATTTCCCTTGCACATAACCCCCTGTTGCCTAACATTGGAGATGAACTGGTTGGCAAATGGGCTCAAAAAATGAAACTAAAGACGTTTGCGGACCTGTTCCCAGGTGGCACATTCAGAGACAACCCGTCGGAGGCGGAGGTGGAGAGGCCTTCGTTCAGTGAGGTGTTTTTGTACCATAGGATTCGGGCGGTCTGTAGGCAGATGTATTCTGGATTCCCCGCTGAGCCGCCTGCTCTCGCGGCGCTGGAAAATGTTTTGTCTTCTCCCTCGCCACGTAAATTGATCACCAGACTTTACGTCCGTATGCTGGCGGTGGACACTGGAGCGGACCTACGTGTTCGTGCTAAATGGGAAAGAGAGCTACCTGACCTCATAACGGATGAGGTGTGGATGTACTGTTGCGCCCAGATGTCTGTGCACTCCCCCAACTATAAACTCCGGCTAGTACATTTTAAATTCTTACACCGCTTTTACAGAACGCCGTTGAGTCTCTACAAAAAGGGGGTACGTGATAGTGACAGTTGTTGGAGGTGCGGGGCGGAGGCTGCAGAGTTTTTACATATGGCTTGGGCATGTCCCGTTTTAGGTGCATATTGGACTAGTATTTTTGACTCTATTAATCAATTTCTAGATCTGAGAGTGGATCCTTCACCTCTGGTGGGTATACTGGGATATGTCAAGACCACGCATATTAAAAAACGCAAGCTGCACGCATTACTTTTGCTATTTGCTAGACGCCAGGTAGCAATCGTTTGGGGGAAAAAATGGTCACCCAAACTCAAAGATTGGATCCGGGAGGTAACATATGGTCAAACGCAGCTGGGAACGTACTGGGACCTCATGCCACCAGCCTCTAGGCCCAGGGAGATATGGGAGCCCTTTATTGATTGGATCCGTACACGGGTCGATGCCTCTGTTGAGGCTGATGTGGCTGGAAACGAAGAAGTGCCTACTTAAACTCTAGAACAAGCTGACTGTAGTAGATTCATGAGGGGGTCATGGGACGATCATATAAGATGTTAAGAATATGATGAGTGGGGTGGGCTTGCATTGCTGCGGATGCCGCAAGTTACCTGTTTGTCAATAGTGTTGCACCTATTGGAAATTCTTTACGAGTTGGTGGATATTGTTGAGGATGTAATGTCACTGCTATTATCACGCTATACAAAGTGTATTTATTTGTATATATCCAATGTTCCAGATATGTATCAGAATGCTCACATGTAACCAAGCTGTGTAAGTTGGGGTTGATTTGTTTTTGTATTGTACTATCTTTCTTTTATTTTTTGGAAAACAATAAATAAAGTTAAAAAAAAAAAAAATAATAACTTGTCTTCTCAGGGATCCACCAGTCGACGGACCAGGGATCGCGAAGGTACCTCGAGCAAGAACACAAAGGGCCGGCTCACGGAATACTTGTGGAGTGTAGGCCAACAATCTTCAGTGGAAAAGGTGCTCGGGTCTGGGCTACAAGTAACCTGATGCACAGCCTCAAGGAATGTCGAGAAGCTAATGCACTTGCAAATGTGCACGGTATCCAGGGGTTCCAGTTCCATGGTACCCACAAGGGTTACGGGTCTCAGCTTTGCTGGGGACTCGGGTCAGCCTCTGGGAAGTCTGGAAACCCACCTCCTGTGTTGCAAATACTTCGGAGTCCTGCGGGAGCTTCGGAGATACAAACTGGTCAGATGTGTCTTTGGTGCCTGCCTTGCAGGGGAGTTACTCCTTTACTCCAAGGGAGATTTTTCAGTCATCTAGTCGTGTAGATCGTTGAAGTGCCAGGATTTCTGTTTCAGAGTTTCGTCCAGGGATATCTAAAGTCCTGTTGCCAGGGGTTCCTTCTTTATACCCAAGGAAGGGGTTGGACTAACTCTGGGGACCCACCTATGGGAGGGTTTGGAAAGAGGGGTGGCTACACCCATTTCCTTTGTCCAGTTTCGCGCCAGAGCAGTGGCTGGAAGCCTCTGAACTGGTTTGAGCTGGACTATGCACAGGGACACCAAATGTGCCTCCAGTGCAGACTTCAAAGCACTCTTGGAGTGCACCCACCCAGCCCCAATACACTAAAGCCTGTCTGGGAAGTGGTCACACCTCCCTGTGACAGGAAACCTATTGTCAAGGACTCCCCTGCCAGAGTTTCGGTCAGCAGCAGGAGGCCAGACTTGTGTCTGTGGCTGGCAGCATCCATTTTGTGATGCCAGGGCTCTGTTAGCTGGTACCGGGTATACCGGTTGTGCCATGCTTCTCCCTCTAGTAGGGTAAGATCATAGTCCCACACCAGTTACTGGTGTGGGGGTATGATTCCAAGGTGTTTGACACCAAACACGGCGTGTTTCCGTGCAGCCAGTCCAAAGTTAGCATTAACCGTTTAAGATATAATGCACTTAAGAGTATATGGTCAGGCTGCATCACAGACAATCCTGGAGAATAGATTCCGAAGGCTGCAGAGGGGCTCTGCTCATGCATGGACACCCTCTCACACAAAACCAAGCACCCTGCCTTCAGGGTTGTGTGGAAATTTAGTTCGTAACTGAACATTATCTGCGCCATCTTGTCTCTCCCCAGCGCGACACACAGGAAAGCGCACGGCAGCCATTTTAGGCACCCTGGTCTCTCTCCCTGCTCATTGCCGATCGCCAGCACGTCCCCCTGGCGCTGCGAGCATTCCCCCGCGCGCCAGGCGACCCCGCTCTCTCATACACGGGCCATAAACCCTCTCCTTCTGCGCGACCCTGCCATGGAACCACATCCCATGCCTGACCGACATCCCATACATGGTCATGCATCTCTTTGATAACCCCCTTCCTCTGCGCCCAATTGTCCGAACCGATCCCAGGCCATCACCTAGCCCTACGGATGCAGTTTATTGCCCCTACTGTAAGGGAAACACCCCACATCAAAGGGATTACAGTAGATCAAGGCCCCCGCCCCCTGAGACCCGACCGGTCGCACACACCCCCGGGAATTGGCGGAATGTTCAGCTGTGTGATAGCCATCTCCTACTGTGGGTGGGGTGGGGACTTCCACTGTAGATATGTGTGGGAACGAGCTTGAAGTGGGGATTCTGAGGATGTTCTTTCATGTATCAAAGCGATCTCAAGAATGTGCCATGTATGATAAACCTGCAATAAAGTCATAAACCTGTGTATAAGAGGCCAGGCCTCAGAGATGTGGTTAGAGCACCTCGTGACGATACCTTGCTGTCTGATCTGATGTGTTCTCCTCCGGAGAGAATAAACCTTGGTTTCCTGCCTTCCAGTCTCCGGCGCCTGCCTCTTTGTTGGTTAATTATCGAATGGTATGAGAGACGATTACCGCCGGGCAATACTCGAAAGGTTATCGACTGCAACTGCCGCTACCTTTTAACAATTGGCGTCCCAAGCGTGGGGCCCATCAGCGACACGTGGATCCAGTGGGAGAGGTCCCGACGACAGAGTGAACGACTGCAACGATCGGGAGAGCTCCTGCCTGATAGACCCTCGTCTGGCAGCCGATCATCCGAACTTCACTGGTTCCGAGCAGACCTCTCTCGAGTGATCTACGGTCCTGACTGGGAACCATCAGGAGTGCCGCGGCAATAACGGAGAGTAGAGGACGATCGGGCGCTGGAGGCGGAAGACGAGAAACTGTCCACGCGGTCCGGGTAAGGTCGTGAAATACGACAGATCGCTAAATAATTGATTGATTGATTGAAAATACTAGTATTGCTTATTGATTGTTCTTTTTGAGGTATTCGCTGTCTACAAACGGGGAAGAGTAGAAATACTCTCTCTCCCTTTGCAGATAGTGAAGGGTAGGTAACGCAGACTTTTGTCCCCATTGTAACCCGTCGTGCCTATTTTTATCTCCCCATTGATTGATTGTCCGAACATTGATTGTTTTTGAAGAATAGTACTTCTTGAGATATTCTCTGTTTGCAAACAACGTAGAATAGAAATATTCTGTCTAGTCTTTGCAGAACAGTGAAGGATAAGTAACGCGGACTTTTGTCCCCCATTGTAACCCGTCGTGCTTATCTCTTTCTCACCATTGATTGATTGATTGTCCGAACACTAGTTGTTCGATATTGGTTCTTTGGAGGTATTCTCTGCTTACAAATAACGTGGAATAGAGATATTCTATCTAGTCTTTGCAAGCAGTGAAAAGATAGGTAGTGCTGACTTTTGTCCCCGTTGTAACCCGTCATGCCTATCTTCTCCCCATTGATTGGTAGTTGGTTCTGCCCGGACCGCTTATTAGAGGTGAACCATCCGGCTCCACTGGAAGACACCCCTAATAAGGACACATTTTTTTAAATATAGATTAGTCGCCGCAGCTTACAGCAAATTAGGGCATAAAGATCGCTATATAGAAACAAGAATAATCAAGCGAGACCAGTAGACCGATGACGGGATCCTTTTGACCCTGCAAAAATAAGAAACGTTAGGAAATAGCCCTTTTGCGAGGAATATGAAACCAGGGGAAGGAGCCAAGCTCACGGTCGAGGTAGCCACGAGGTAGCTCGGCTCCGTCGCTCTCGCTGTCTAAACATGTCTGCCCTACTGCCCACCCCGCCCAGTAAACACGACAAAATCCTGCACAAACGGAAGCCTGCTGATACCCACCATCGACGTTACCGAACTGGGCTAGATCGCGCACGATTGGGCTATGTCATTTTCCGGTTACGCAGTAACATCCTCGTGCTCGTTGCCAGATTGCAAATATGTACAACACTCCAACAAAGTAGTATAGTTATAACATTTTAATAACTTATAGGTATAACAACACGCCAACAGGGTAAACACATTAAAACACGTTTTTAAACAACTATTTACATGACAGTCCTCGCCCCTCCTTCTTCGAAATAGCAACATTGGCCTGTTTTGGGCGGTCCTTTTAGTTGGCTTTGGGCTATAAAAGACCTGCAAAATCCATCGGCCTGTGAGGCGACATCAGTGGCGGACGATTGTGCAAATAGGCCGGAGGCTACACGCAGCGCCGAGGCCCTGGCAGCGCCGAGGTGGAGTCCACCACGTTGTACTGGTCTTCCCATTCTCTGCTTCGATCGACAGCGAAGGGTGCCCTGGCGGGGGGGGAGGCGACGCGGACGGGCCTCCCCCGCCTCCCCAGGTGGAGGCTCACCAGCCGAGAAGGCACCCCTGCCGTTTCACTCGCCGTCCAGCTGAGTAGCCGCCCTTGCACTCACCAGCCAGCTGCAGCAGAGCAACCATTTACGTCTCGCTTATCGGACAACCACCCAGGCGCGGGTTCCTTTCTGCACCAAGATTGCCATCAGCGTTCGACGCAAGAAGTGGGCCCCCGCAGCCAAGTGGTCGGAGAGACCCACCCCGGTGGCTGTACCGAAGAGCTGCTGCTGCTGCTGCCACTGGACTCTCGAAATGGCGGTCGGCTCTTCAGATTCAGGCCTGGTCCACTAAAAGATGGCTCTGGGCTGCCTCGGAACTCGGAAGCTTGCCTGCTCGGGCATGGGCCACACCCTTGAAAACGCCCTCTCAGCTTTGCAGATTCTGCGGGAGTCCTTGGCCTTCGACTCCCGTGGACTTCCGGTGGGGGCAACCTCCGCTATTGCTCGATCATTCCACATTAACTTGTCTTTGCCCCGGGCGGCAGCCATCTTGCGTCCCTTTGGTGCCCTGAGAGAGACTGATTCAAGGCGTCGGCAGCGAGACCCGCCTGCTGTCCCGCCCTGAGAATGGATCATGGCATTGCTGCGAGACCGTGGTGACGCCATGCTGACGCAAGCTTCTGTTTGAATTATCAAGAGACACTGTAGCCTAGCCGCTCGGATCAGTTCCGGTGGAACCTCAACATGACCCGGTAGGAACAAAAACTGTGCTTCCCCACCCCCGAATCACGATTCATGCTGTCTGTTCTTTCCGTTGGCTCTAACGAAAGTTCTCGAACTGCCGAAAGGGATTCTGGTCTGGCAGCTAGTTAGCGGAAGGACTTAGACTGTACGCTGGACCCGCCCGACCTCGCCCCAAAATGGCGCCGATGTAGGGAG
Source organism: Triturus cristatus (assembly GCF_964204655.1). Lineage (NCBI taxonomy): Eukaryota > Metazoa > Chordata > Amphibia > Caudata > Salamandridae > Triturus > Triturus cristatus. Next base: position 1,868,618,214 of record NC_140590.1, read on the forward strand.
GGCCTACAACTCCTTATGGCGTTTCAGTTATTTGACATTTATGTTAAAAGGATATGAACGTGATGTTTTCACACATGATGGGCGGAGGGACGGGGAGGGTACTGATCGGGCATACAAACAACCTTATTAATGCTGGCATTTCCATTTTTATTGTCATTTTTATTTTTTTCATGTTAAGGTAGTGTTGCTCATGATACTCGACGCCTCTCACACCATGGCCGGCCTGTAACGGTTGTAGGCCCGTATTTGTATACTGACATTGTTTTAAATAAAAGGCTCTTTGAAGGAATTACGGAATCAGCGTTATAACAAATCATCTAGGTTGGTAGAGGTTTTTAATGACTGTTACTCCCAAGCAATAGAAGGCAGATAATGCAGACCCTTTTTCTTTTTTTGCCTGAATTTTGAATTAATGAAATTTGTACCCATCACGCCTGTCTTTTTTCAGACTTGTTAGAAAATGGTTTACTATAGCTTAAGGTATCTGCCGAATGCAAGGTACGGTACCTTACCTTATAATATGCGACCAATTGAGAAACAAATGCACGACAAGGGAACCCGAATTTAGGAGACGAATAAAATGGAGCGTCTTGTATAGTCGAAGGGAAGGATATAGTAGGTCTGTGGTATTACCCGCCCCTGCAACTAGCCTGGTACGTGGTAAGTAGAACTTTTTCGTGTCTACGCGCGCTAACGTACTTTGAATGCTGCACATCCCCCCCCCCCCTCTTTTTCCTCTCTATAGGTCACAACGGAGTTCCGACTGAAGAATGGAGTGAACATGGACCGCACCGTGCTCAATGTAGGGAAAAACATAGACAAACGTTGTGGGATGGTGCGTGAAGCACAGACCACCACTGGGAACGTGAAAAACTGTATGGTATGACTGTGCGTATGTGCCCTGATTGTACGGTATGAATGTGTATGCATTACACATGCTTGGGTCGCTGGAAGAGAACGTCATCGTATGACTGAAGTGCTTGTCTATCGATCAAAGGGAGGGGAGTAAAAAAGTCCGACACCCCCCCAAAATGAATTACGGAAAATACTAAAAATACGCAGCATGCATAGGAAAGAGGACAGGAAAGGAGAGGTCCCCTTACTCAACGTAGCTCTGTGTCTCCGTCTTAAGTTTCTGCGCTTGTTGCATGTACTGTTACGCCCTATCCGGTATTTGTGTGTACGTGAACGCTGAATTCATGTTTTTCCCCGCTCGTGTTTTCTTATGAAGAACTGACCCATGCTACTCCATGTTGTGTGTACACCAAGTAGCCTATTATCGTACACGTCTCTCTCTCGTTTTATGTCGTACGTATACCAAATAGCCTACTTGATGCACTCTCTCTCTCTCTCTCTCTCTCTCTCTCTCTCTCTCTCTCTCACTCTCTCTCTCTCTCCCCCCCCCCTCGCTGAAGGCTCTCTTGCCCTCTTTTTGAATAAATTAACAACCCTATACCTCCTCAGAATGTGTATAATTGGCCTAAAACACGGCGGTGTTCGAACAAATTGACAGAAACAAAAACGACCGTACTTTACCACGTTACTACCTCTCCTTTCTGCAAAATGTTGAATTTAATTGGCTGAGAAAGAAAGGACGGTAAGATGACTGATGTCTCCCAATCTGGCCCTCATCACGGGGACTATATGTCAGTGGTTTTCGTTTTTAGAGCTTTAACGACACCATCTCCACCGCCCAGAATTGCCCCCGCCCAATTGCTCCGAACTAGAATATCTAAGCACCCCGTCCTCCCAGAATCACCCCAGCTCTGTACTAGCCGTCCCAGAGTATTTTGAACAAAACAGCTGATGACTTTATTTTCTAAAGGTACATCGCCTAAGCTGATGAGGGTTACCTATTGTCTCCAGCAAGAAAAATGTTTAGCTTGTGTCCCTCCCCGAAATAGATACCTGTGAATCCATGACAGTGGCACCTCGCACTTTTTCATAAACTTAGCAGTCCTCGGAGGAAAATGTGTATTAACAGAACTTGTGTTAAGAAGAACGAGTCTCTGCCGGAGTAGCCGGTTCGAATTTTGATAGACTAGAAAGTTGACAGATGTCAGGCTTCCTGCCACGATTATAGGGTACAGGAATCGACACCTAGCAGGCCAGACGATGGAAATTTACAGGAACACCCACAGAAACCTGCACCACAGCAATGATTAATAAATTAGTAACACACACCGACATAAGAGTTAATAGACATCAATCATACAGCGACCGATAAAAGCATTTCCCCGACTACTCGTTGGTTGGGAGAGAGAACGAAGTGTGTAAATGTCTTACCTACCAACTCTCTAAGATTTTGTTTTTCTTGTGTCCATTCAAAGATAGCATGCGGTCATCGGAAGAGAGGGGTCGGACGTGACGCACAGCCTGGCTGCGGACCATGGAACATCTATGGCATCGACCAAGGGGGAGCCACGAAGCAAAAGGGCGTGAGACGAGGCACCATTATCAGCATGATAAGCGATAGAACGAAGGGCTATCTCGAGGCCCCCTGCTCGCTGACCAGCGTGCCTGAAGTCCCAACCCGTCGGGCCCGATTGATGGGCCCAGTGCTGAAAGATTCTGCTCTCCTTGGTCCGCTTTTTGATCCGATCCCACTCCACCCCCTCTTCCCTCGGCATCCCAAAGCACGCCCCACCCCCCTCCTCTCTCTCTCTCTTTTATATGGATTTTGAATTTGATGATAAAATGTGTTAGGGAACAGGACTGTGATCCGAGAACAACGAATGGTCACACCCTGCTACGTGAAAACTTGGATTTGAGCTGGACCTTAGCTCCACCGCCGGTGCTCAACAGTGCCAACGAAAGAAGAAGAACAACAAGAGCTTACCAGTGATGGCTCGTTATAATAGGACACTGGAAAGAAGAACGCCCTTCCCTGACTGTAACTCATGTTAAGTTGAGTTCCTCTCCCAACCGCTTTTTATTGACTATCTTCCAATCGAGTTTTCGTGATATTGCGTCAGTCACTTCCAACTGTACACTGATAAGTTAAGAAACTCTAACCTTGTATAATGACACTTGTATAACACCAGCCGTGCACATGACTATGCTGTCTATTTTTGATCCACACGAAGTCTGGGCCTTAAGTAATATACGAAATATCCCTTGTTTTGCCAGAAACATTTTTACTTTACGGTATCATGTTTGTGCTCAAGCAAGCTTCCCTCCTCCTATCTCCGGGTCTGACATGTGACGCAGCTGATGTAATTTTGTATGCACTGCCTCCTCGCCTATCCCATCAACTACATGTAATTATGTACAAATGTGTCAGATTATTCCTGTCCGCCCTAAAACTCGGAACTTTGAAGCGGAACATATGAAAGCTTTATACAAGGTAGAAGCTCGTGGCATTATGGGGATAGATCCGAACTATACAAGCTGGCGAGATATGTTAAAAGGGAGGACTGTGGAAATTTAGTTCGTAACTGAACATTATCTGCGCCATCTTGTCTCTCCCCAGCGCGACACACAGGAAAGCGCACGGCAGCCATTTTAGGCACCCTGGTCTCTCTCCCTGCTCATTGCTGATCGCCAGCGCGTCCCCCTGGCGCTGCGAGCATTCCCCCGCGCGCCAGGCCACCCCCGCTCTCTCATACACGGGCCATAAACCCTCTCCTTCTGCGCGACCCTTCCATGGAACCACATCCCACGCCTGACCGACATCCCAAATATGGTCATGCATCTCTTTGATAACCCCCTTCCTCTGCGCCCAATTGTCCGAACCGATCCCAGGCCATCACCTAGCCCTACGGATGCAGTTTATTGCCCCTACTGTAAGGGAAACACCCCACATCAAAGGGATTACAGTAGATCAAGGCCCCTACCCCCTGAGACCCGACCGGTCGCACACACCCACGGGAATTGGCGGAATGTCCAGCTGTGTGATAGCCATCTCCTACTGTGGGTGGGGTGGGGACTTCCACTGTAGATATGTGTGGGAACGAGCTTGAAGTGGGGATTCTGAGGATGTTCTTTCACGTATCAAAGCGATCTCAAGAATGTGCCATGTATGATAAACCTGCAATAAAGTCATAAACCTGTGTATAAGAGGCCAGGCCTCAGAGATGCAGTTAGAGCACCTCGTGACGATACCTTGCTGTCTGATCTGATGTGTTCTGCTCCGACGGAATAAAAACTTTGTTTCCTGCCTTCCAGTCTCCGGCGCCTGCCTCTTTGTTGGTTAATTATCGAATGGTGTGAGAGACGATTACCGCCGGGCAATACTCGAAAGGTTATCGACTGCAACTGCCGCTACCTTTTAACAATTGATAAGGCCTGCCATAGGGGTGATTGATAGGTTTATATGTGCAGTGATAGGTTGAGATATAGTGAACCTATACCTCAGTAAGGGGTGCATGCACCACCTTACCCAGGCTGCAGTAGCAGACCTGTGGTGTCATTTTGGAGGGCTTCCCAGGGGTGGCATAATACATGCTTCAGCCCCTGGGAGGCCTCTGAGGTACCTATGCCCTAGGTACATAGTATACCATATACTAGGGACCAGGGCTTTAAGTGGGATGAAAAAACTGGGGGGTCTCTCAAAGGGGCGTGGCCAATGTAATTAAGGGCGTGGCTTACAAACACATAAACTAAAAAACTGTGCTTAGCATAGTGTGTCGCCCGACTTGTATTTTGCTGTTTGTCAGTGCGTCCAGATATATGATACAACAAGTAACATCATACCTAAAACAAGGCAGGACTATTGGCTCTGTCAATAAATAAGCAACAACTATGGCTTGTATATAAAATTGAAAAAGCTTCCACTTAAAGCCATGCTGACACCACGACGATGTTTCTGCTCCTGTATTTCAAAAAGTGATGGGAGATCCAGAGAGAAAAGACTCTCTTTAAAGGATTTCCCAACACTCATCTGGCATGACCTCATGCCCTAACTTCTCCACTAGTGAGCACGCACACATCGATGTGCCTGCTGTCACTGCAGTCCGGAAAAACAGGGCACAAAACAGAGCCCGATAGAGACCCGTTTCGAGGCCCCCTTAAAAAAAACTGCCGGTGCTCAGACCTGGTGAGACCCGGCCCACTTAAAGCCCTGCTAGGGACTCACATCCCTTGCAGGCGGGTGCAGTCACTCATTGGACCCGCCTGCAGCGGGATCTCTAATCCCCTTTAAAAGTGCAGGTGTGTTGCCGCCTGCACTGTGAAACATGGAGCGACTGCTTCAAAGCTGCTCTGTTTTTCATGTGAATGCGCTGCCCCCAGGGCAGGACGAGTTTGCGGCTGCCCTCGGGGCAGCGCATTTAATGTAGTACAGCGCACTCTCCCTGTTTGCACCCGACACACCGAGGCAAACGGGGAGAGTGCGCCTGGTTCTTCAAGATTCCCATTCTTCTAAGCCAATAACAAGAGAGCCAGTGTGCAGAAACACAATTCAGACGTTTATAACCAATAATTTACAAAGTGGTGTTACCTTTGCTCTGTGGCATTTCCTCTGCGGAGCACATAACACGCGTTCCGCCAAACTCCGGTCGAAGCCGTTCCTGTCAAATTTACCCTTTGTATACACGAATTGTGAGTATCGCGCATTACATGCCTTTCTCCTTTCTGTCACATATATCCGGGCACTCAGTGGCATTTAACATAAACTGCCCCCTCCCCCCCTTTCTCCCCGCACAGAAGGTTGTGAGGATTCCCGGAGTCTCCCACACCGCACAGATATTCATTGAAGGGGTGCGGCCCCTCCTCTCCGCCAGGGCCCCCCTCACCTCAGGGGTCCCCGTCGCAGGTGCCTTCATGGCACTCCTGCATGTACTAGACAAACACATGCTTCTTACACGTCATCTGTTACATGTGTTCCACATTGTCTATACTGGAGGACACGCAGCCAGAACACACACGGATGCATTTTCCAAAGACCGGGGAAGAAGGAGAATTTTAATACAGAATCCAACATTCATTTGATCTTTTCCCATCCGTCTCAACGCGCTAACGACGGCGACGAGGCTGGTGTAAGCAGTGTTTGTTCAGGTAAAGAGGCCCTCTGTGGGCAAGTCCAGGTAGGCACTGCCACGCTGCCCCGTCGCTGGCTGGCACCAGTGCAGAAATCGTCAAGTGAAGGGCATTGTGAACGTGGTTGGGGTCCCCATGAAACACAGAAACCATAAATTGGCGGAATGGAATATAGAACATGTTACAGGTAGGGGCGTGGCATTCACTGGTGCAACAGGTGCAGTGGCACCGGGGGCTGAAGGCTACAGAACCCTAGTTATTGCGTATTTCATATTTCCAACAGTGGTCAAGGGCAGAAGGCCCACGCTACTGGTTACAGATTAATACGGGCCCAGCGTGCCCAGGGAAGATGGCTTCGAAGTCTTGCCTTGGCACAGGGCTCTAGAAACATGTCAAGCTGAAGTGATGAACCCTCTCCCGACACTGGTATCTGTGAATGCCCTCAGCTTCTCTTTCTATCGGTGTTACCACCGTCTGAGGTGTCCTAATGGGCTGCCTGTCCTGTGTCCCAAACAGCGTTTATTGGTAAAATGCTTCCTTCTTGCTAATAAAACACATCTACGCGCTAGCAAGACTGTAGCCTCCCGGCAAGAAACGATGACACATCCGATGGAAATGTCTGACTGCCAAGCAACACGCACGAGTGGCGCCGCGCCTGCTTATGACACCACTTCACCCAGAAAGCCCAGTTTGTATGGGGTTTCCCAGCATAGGAGACAGGTTATAAAAGGCCACAGCACTCAGCCCCTTTTATGTCGCTTTATTAGGAAGAGAGGCGAGGCAGAGTGGAATGAGTTGGAGAATATGTTCTCATGAAATTGAACTCACATTCATCCACCGATGAGTGATGGAACGCACTGGCACACAGGAGGCAGCCTCTCCAGGGAGGTGCTTGGATGGAAGCGTGTGTGTGTCTGTCTCACAGCCTTTATGGGCGACAGTGCAAAGTATTCTTACATTATAACACTGCTGTTCAAGTCTACTGGGAGATGAATGGACAAAACCAATCTCTGATGGACTCATCTCCATTTCTCACTCATCCACCGGGTTTCCTCGCTCACATCTGCTTCTGTCTCAACGTACTTGGCTATTCCAAGGTTTAGCACTATACGAACCCATAGAAACGTACCCAAGCCTCTCTGACTTGTGTCCCTTTCATCTCTCTCCTCCTCAGTATCTGTTCTCTTCATTAAGAAGGTCCAGCACATTTACAAAACCTGCCCCCACACTGCGAGCAAAACAGGCCCCTCTCCTCTGCCTAGTGGCGCCCCCACACTCTCTGCCTTCCCGGCGCTCTCCCAAGAAGTGATGCGCACCATCTGCAACATGCTCAAATCAGGATCCCCTGCAGACCCCCTCAAACCGGAGCAAGCCCAGCTTCTGTCCCCTTTCTGGGGTCTCATTAATCTATGTGTCCTCTGTTGTAGTCCCCACTGCTTGGAAACATGCCAAGGTGGTTCCTTTACTCAAAAAACCTACGCTGGATGATTCTAAGCCGGATACATGTCCGTGCTATCTCTCTTCTCCCTCTGGTATCTAAGATCACTGAAGCCTATATTAATTCCACCATCGAAGCTAACAACCTGCTGGACCCCTCCCAAAATGGCTTCCGCCCACGTCACAGCACTGAAACTGCCCTTCTGGCTGTGAAAGAACATCTGCGCACATCACCAGATGTAGGACGTACCTCAGCACTAATCCTTCTGGATCCAAGCGCTGCATTCGATACAGTGTCCCATCAGATCCTTCTGCAGAGCCTTGAGGATATCGGTGTCGGTGGCCTGGCCTTGGGCTGGTTCACTTCCTTTTTATCTGAGAGATCCTTGCAAGGGTCTATCCCCCCCTTTCTGATCCCAGACGCATGCTGTGTATCAGGAGGTTCCTCAGGGCTCTGCACTGACCCCTACTCTATTTAACATCTGGCAGCAGTAGCTAGGAACAGGGGACGAACTGTGGTATCTTATGCGGATGACACACAGTTCGTGGTCGCGTTATCTGACGACTCTGCACAGGGTGGGCTCAAATTCAAAGACGATTTAACAGCTATCGCAGATTGGATGACCTCTAACTCTCTTCAACTGAATGCCAGGCAATCCGAGATCTTGTTGGTGGGTAAAGATACTCATCTGTGGAGTGAGCATTGGTGGCCATCTACCCTGGGACTCCCGCCTGCCCCCAAGCAGACAGTAAAAAGTCTTGGAATATGGGATGACTCTGCTTTGACATTTCAGGCTCAAACAAAAGCGGTAGCCGGTGTCTGTTTTGGGCTTCTGCGTAGTCTCAAGCCCCTGCTGAGTTTCTTTGATCCTACCATCCGTCAGGTGATCATTGATGCCACGGTACTGTCGTGGCTGGATTAGGCGAGCTCCCTGCACCTAGGGGCCAACAGAGCAGAGATACGTCGCCTACAAAGGGCGCGGAATGCTGCGGTTCGGTCTGCCGAGAACCTGCTCTACCTCCGACTCCATCCGCAGACTACATTGGCTTCCGGTGGAGAAACGTATCCATTTCAAAGTCCTCTGGATTTCTCATGGAATCATGAATCTCCGATCGCCCGACATTCTAGCTAATCTTCTTACGCCCTATACCCACCCGCCAGCTGCGTTATACTAGCCAGCACCTGGCGGTTGTTCCTCGAGTTAAGAGAGCGCAGGCAGGAGGACAGTCCTTTTGTGCTCTCGCTCCTAAACTTTGGAATTCCCTCCCTGTGGGTATCAGAAGCATCCAAAATCACGCGCTTTTCCATAAAGCCATAAAACTCATCTTTTTCCTACATAATCTGTCCTCTGTGAGTCTCTCTGTCTGCCCTACGTCAGTTTGCGATTAGCACTGGGACGCCCCTTTACTGGCACAGCTATGCACTCTATAAAACTTAAAACATACCATATGGCGATCTTGCCTGTAGGCAGACCTGCAGGGACACAAATGTGGGCTGCGTACTCAACCGGTCCCAGAGACAGACGGAGTTCAGTAATCCTAGTGTAATCAACCTCATTTTAGCCTTGGATGTTTGATGTTTTCACAAAAACTTTCTGTTGTGCATCTCCAATTGCTTTCATTTCCTGCTGGTTGCCATATTGTTACAGTGATGTTTGTTATGATATTTCAGCCAACTGTTGGGTTACTTTTGATGGTCGCCTTGCACTAGTTCTAATATTTGTTGAGTGGGACTCCATCCTGATTTTAAGCTTGTTTTTTTTGTTTTCCAGTCACTTCATTCCTCATGAGTCCCACCCCAATGGCTTGTGTTTTTCTTCTCACATGTTGCCTACTCAAGCCGGTCCTTTGTGGACACAGGCTGTTCCCCAGGTAACGCAATCTGCCCGTTCTTCCCTCACATTATCTACTCCTACATATTGTCTCCCCCAAGAAGTCCAGGCCAGGTGTGCGAGTGAAGAGCAGAGCGGTTAAGGGCACTTCCCTATGGCGCCTTCTCTGAGCCTCGTAGGGCCAGGCAGAGCCTAGAGTCAGAGCCCAGGTACTGTTGCTCCCCTATCCTGCCCCCTCCTTGTGTCACTCTCTCTCACTTTACTCTAGCTACATGGTTCCTCAGCAATAGTCACCAACTGCACCTCCTTAGCCCTGTTTGCCAACCCTGCTTGTACCATTCCGCCACTGGGCTGACCCATAGACTCGTTCTTCATCGCAAACCTCCACCCCTAATTCCCATCCCCGCCTCCTCATCCAGACCAAAATATCCTATTGCTCATCACAACATGTTACTTTAATAGAGACCTACACTCCTGGTCGCAGCTGATAGGAGATGCACACCTGCCACCATGGATGGGCTACTTAGAGAACAATGACTCCTTCACCGCAGCTCCTTGGTGACTCTTCAGAGCATATACTATGGCGGGTTGTATAATGGCTGCTCCTCTGCTGCTCCTGGGTGCACACCTATGAACATATTATATGGGTGGTTGGATAATAGTCACTCCTCCGACACCCTAGGGTGATCTTCTGAATCGGCATACAAGACTCAAACCTGAGACTAGAACATTTGTACTGATTTCCGCATATAGATGCTCAGCGCAACCTGTTTCCCTGCCTCTCCATTTATAAAAACATGATCAAACCTGGTCTCTTTTTAGGGGGAATAAAGCCTTCTAGTTCAGTGGCTGTGCAGATTCACTGCTTCAAGAGTTTAAAACAACTAGGAAATGTCCTTCCATGTACCGTGGGCTTGGAGTCCTTCCATGTACCGTGGGCTTGGAGTCCTTCCATGTACCGTGGGCTTGGAGTTCTTTCATGTACCGTGGGCTTGGAGTCCTTCCATGTTCCGTGGGCTTGGAGTCCTTCCATGCACTGTGGGCTTGGAGTCCTTCCATGTGCCATGGGCTTGGAGTCCTTCCATGTATTGTGGGCTTGGAGTTCTTCCATGTTCCGTGGGATTGGTGTCCTTCCATGTACCGTGGGCTTGGAGTACTTCCATGTACCGTGGGCTTGGAGTCCTTCCATGTACCGTGGGTTTGGAGTACCGTGGGCTTGGAGTCCTTCCATGTACCGTGGACTTGGAGTCCTTCCATGTTACGTGGGCTTTGAGTCCTTCCATGTACCGTAGGGTGGGCTTGGAGTCCTTCCATGTACCGTGGGCTTGGAATCCTTCCATGCACTGTGGGCTTGGAGTCCTTCCATGCACCGTGGGCTTGGAGTCCTTCCATGTACCGTGGGCTTGGAGTCTTTCCATGTTCCGTGGGCTTGGAGTCCTTCCATGTACCGTGGGGTGGGCTTGGATTCCTTCCATGTACCGTGAGCTTGGAGTCCTTCCATGTACCGTGGGGTGGGCTTGGAGTCCTTCCATGTACCGTGGGGTGGGCTTGGAGTCCTTCCATGTACCCTGGGCTTGAAGTCCTTCCATGTGCCGTGGGCTTGTGTCCTTCCATGTGCCGTGGGCTTGGAGTCCTTCCATGGACCGTGGGCTTGGAGTCCTTCCATGTTCCGTGGGCTTGGAGTCCTTCCATGTACCGTGGGCTTGGACTGCTTCCATGTACCGTGGGCTTGGAGTCCTTCCATGTACCTTGGGCTTGGAGTCCTTCCATGTACCGTGGGCTTGGAGTCCTTCCATGTTCCGTGGGCTTGGAGTCCTTCCATGTACCATGGGCTTGGACTGCTTCCATGTACCGTGGGCTTGGAGTCCTTCCATGTTCCGTGGGCTTGGAGTCCTTTCATGTACCGTTGGCTTGGAGTCCTTCCATGTACCGTGGGGTGGGCTTGGAGTCCTTCCATGTACCGTGGGCTTGGAGTCCTTCCATGTTCCGTGGGCTTGGAGTCCTTCTATGTACCGTGGGCTTGGACTGCTTCCATGTACCGTGGGCTTGGAATCCTTCCATGTGTCGTGGGCTTGGAGTCCTTCCATGTACCGTGGGCTTGGAGTCCTTCCATGTTCCGTGGGCTTGGAGTCCTTCCATGTACCGTGGGCTTGGACTGCTTCCATGTACCGTGGGCTTGGAGTCCTTCCATGTACCTTGGGCTTGGAGTCCTTCCATGTACCGTGGGCTTGGAGTCCTTCCATGTACCGTGGGCTTGGAGTCCTTCCATGTACCGTGGGCTTGGACTGCTTCCATGTACCGTGGGCTTGGAGTCCTTCCATGTACCGTGGGCTTGGAGTCCTTTCATGTACCGTGGGGTGGGCTTGGAGTCCTTCCATGTACCGTGGGCTTGGAGTCCTTCCATGTTCCGTGGGCTTGGAGTCCTTCCATGTACCGTGGGCTTGGACTGCTTCCATGTACCGTGGGCTTGGAGTCCTTCCATGTACCTTGGGCTTGGAGTCCTTCCATGTTCCGTGGGCTTGGAGTCCTTCCATGTACCGTGGGCTTGGAGTCCTTCCATGTACCGTGGGCTTGACGTCCTTCCATGTTCCGTGGGCTTGGAGTCCTTCCATGTTCCGTGGGCTTGGAGTCCTTCCATGTACCGTGGGCGTGGACTCCTTCCGCGCCACGCAAATGCTCCCTATCTGCGAGGGGCCAGATGTTTTGAAAACCATGCATCATACTTTGAACCAACCCTGACTTTTTTTTGCTAAGGAATGTTTAAGACCTTACAATATTAAAAGTGAAAATTCAAATGGTTGGCAAAAGCCAGTACGGGGGAAGGTTTCACATATGACCTCAGGCCCCGTGGCAGGTATGAGTTCCTTCCTTTAACCTTCACTCACACGACCACCCGCCCTCCACTCCCCGATATAGCAAGCTTCTGGGCATATGTACAAGGGCTTTATCTCTGCTTTTTTGGCTTACAAAGCCAAAAAAGCGGAGATAAAACCAGCGCCCTATTTACAAGAAAGTGCTAACATGCATAACCGCATGTTAGCACCCTTTTTCCCAACGCCTCCCTTTGCATCTCCAATGAGATGCAAAGTGGGCATTACTGGGCGTACCCCGGATGGACTACCTTGCAAATATCGCTGATGTTCACATCGCGATATTTACAAGGCAGCAGGATTTTAGCAGACGTTGGATTTTGTCGAAAACTGACATTTTTGCCAAAATCTAATGTCTGCTAAAATCCTGAGTTAGCCAGCCCTAACATAGGGGGTGGATAATGCTGATACGACCCTGTGGGTCGTATCAGCAAGGTTATCGCCGTTTTGCAGGGAACATCACTGGAAAACCAGCGATGTTCCCTGCAAAAGGGCGATAACCTCGCTATCTCTGGAATTTTTATCGCCCTGGAGAAACGCGTTGTTAATAACGTGGTGCCGGGGCGATAAATTCCAGAGATAGACTGCGATAATGTTATTATCGCTAAGCACGGCCAGCGATAATTATCGCTGGCCGTTGATAATATGCCCCTCGATTTCTTGGCCTCTCTCCTGCAGACAGCTTTATCTCCGTTGCAAGGTTTGAAGACCGCTCTACGTGTGTGTTGTCAAAGACCTTTTTAAAATATTACGATACATATAGAGGGCTTTGGGTCAACCCTCTTCGCTTGTTTTGATGACTTTCTGGTTTGACTCGCTTTTCGTATCCTGATTCATTGGCTTTCCTTCCAATTTTTTGATTTGCCCCACCTAGAAGCATCTTGTTTGCATCATGTTCGATCGGATGGCGTGCATCGTTCCTTTGTTGATGTTCGACCCTGCATAGCAGTACATATAAGAGATACTGTCCTCTCCCTCTCCACCTCTCCTTACACCTTCCCACCCCTCTGTTTATTTGAAAAACATCCCCACGAGCACCAACACTTGGTTACTCTCTGGTAGGCAAGTAGCCAACTTACAAATACCTTCCACTGGTGAAACCTTTAAGCTTTGCTAATGCTTGTTTTTTGTAAATGATGGTCAATTGAATACTAATTTGCATGATTGTCGCTGCTTGCAAACCTACATGCAACTGCATGTGATATGGTTTGGAACAGTGGTCGAAGTGGGGGGGAACGGCAGGGCACGGCGTGCCCCTACTTCTTCATTTCCAGCGACTCCGTTCCCCTACTTTTTTATTTTCAAAATGCGTCCCGGGACGCAAGAAATCACCATCGCCTATAAAGCTCGACGTTCGAGCATGGGCGTAAGAAGTGTGGGGGACGCGGGGGACAAGGGTGGGGGGGGACGAGGGGACAAAGGAATTTCCCCTCTCCCTTCTGTTATCGCAGGGCCATTAGCACGTGAAAGCGCTCCCTAATGGCCCTGCACTTGACCTGCCTGGAGTCAGAGGCCCCGCCCTCTGCCCTCTGTTCTGCTGCAGGAAGGCTCAGCCGGTCTGGGAAGGGCAGAGAACGGAGAAAAAATAAACGCTGTCTCTTTTCCTTCATGGCAAGGACCGTGTCCACTACTCCTGATCTGCCTCTGGCGGCCGCCCTCCTCTCTTTATTCCTCCATCTCTTTCTGTCTCTGTCTCGCTCCTGCTTACCTGCTTACCTGCTTACCTGCTGATTTCAAGAGGCAGCTCTTAAGGTACTCTCTCTTGCCTCTCCTTTTCTTTATTTGTTCCCCTGTGAAATTGATCCAAAAAAGGCTGAACACTTTGGCTGTAAATGTCCTCATTTTCTGACCGTTTTCTATTGAAAAGAAAAACCTCGGAATGGAGAGAAAAAATAGATAAATACCTAAATAAAGCAATACAGAGTGGACAGCAGACTGGCCAGACTGTTATTCACACCCACACACATTAGCGCCACTTTACAGAGTTTGCCAGTGAAAGCGCTACTTTCTTTTTATCTTCATTCTTTGAACAACATTGTTTTCCCAGGGTGGGTAAGTGCGCCATTCCTAAAGGGACTGCAATACCTGGTTGATGGGTAGAGTGGAAACATTTAATATGATCGTTTTCAACTTTTTAATTATTTTAGCTTATAAAATGCGGCTCTGTGTTTGGGGATGTGGTCTTTTTTAAACCAAACTGCATACATTTTGAAAGGATATAAGCAATGGACATTGAAAGGGGTCCCTTCCTGGTCCTGTAGCCATGTCTTGAACTTTTCAGGCAAAATCACTTACTGATTTCTGAATAATGAGTTTAAAACCGTTAAGGTAACCATGTTTTTTTCTGATTACAGTTCACATGCTTTGCTTATTCTTGCATTCCCTATGAGTGTTTGCTTTTTCCAGGGTGTTATTCATTTTTTTCAGGCAGCATTTTACTGTTGTCTAGTGCATAATTTGAATTTAGTCGCAGCACAATTGAGTTGTGCTGAAGGCAGTGCGAGTTTCTCTCAGTGGGGCAGTATGGTGTTCAGTGTGGGAGAGAATGTGGCACTCTGGCCAGAGCTGCTGAATTTGGAACTGGAGAACCATGTTCAGACCTTCATGACCAGTTCACCATACCACACTCCTGACAGAGCTTATTCCGATGCTACACCTTAGAAGGCCCGATAGACCTTAGAAGCCCAGGTGTCTTAGCACCCGCAGGTGGACCTGTCCACCCCAATCCATACTGCAGTTCACTTCCAGTCTTATGGGCAGGCATTTGAAGAAGCACATCCTAGATCGACAGTGAATCTGTCACTGAGGTCACAAGACCCTTGAGGCCAGTCCACCTCACCCATTGGTACCTCCATTGGCCTTTTTCCAGCACTAGCAGTGCAACTTGCCAGGGGTTGGCAATGTAGGATTTGCATGCACACCAAACTTAGGGGGTGATTATAATGGCAGTGGGACCACGTCGGTGGCGGTCCCACCGCCATTGGTGACTGCATCACAGCCCGCCATATTACAATGGCGGGTGGTTACCTGGCGGTCGGAAAGACCAACCACCACGCACCCGACCGGCTTCTTGAGACCACCGGTGTGGTGGAGGGGCTCGTGGTTCCTACAATGCTGGTGGTGCCTACCATGCACCGCAGCAGGGATTACGATGTCCCTTACCCGCCAGCTTATCAATGGCGGTTCACCTGCCATGGAAATGCTGGCGAAAGGGACATTGGGGGCCCGTAGCAGGCCCCTTTACCCCTGGCCCCAAGACATGGGTCCTGGGGGGCATCTATGATGCCCCACAACATATCACTGCACCATGTGGCAGGCACCGATATATTTAACATGTTCCTTTTTTTAACTTTGCGGCGGATGATGCAGCCAGCAGCACCTGCTGCAATGTAAAAGATAGGCACTGCGAACACCGTAGTGGCAGTCGCATTGTAATGCCCATCGTGAGGCCTCCACCTTGAAGGCCAGCGGTCCCATTCCCCGATTCGATGGCGGTGGTACTGAAGTCCGCCTGCCATCATAGTCAGCCCCTAAGTTTGCATTTTATGAATATGATTCAGCGGGAAATAAATTGATGTATGCAATTTAATTGACTTTGGTTGGCCTCTTATCTATGAGATTTCCCTGTTGAATGTGCCCTTACATTATACATTTTCGGTTGTATGAATTGATTGCATACTACACTCTCCTACAGGTATTAACTTGAGTGTCATTAGGAGTGTCTGGGACCATTTGTTTTCTTAGGAATTGTTTTCTTTACTAACCATTGCAAAGGGCCCTAAACCATCCACTCCGCAGCAAAACAAGTCACATTTTTTGTTAACTTTTGATACATTTGAGCTATAAACAATTTATTAGTTTAAATGGTCAGATCATGCAGCAGATCTTGCATTAGGAGGCAAATATGGCAGAGCCATTATTATATAGAAGACATTTGCAAACTAGGATATTTTGCTATTCAAGCGTGTCTGAGAGTGGTGAACCCCAGATCTCAGGGAGCGCGTCTGAGAGTGGTGAACCCCAGATCTCAGGGAGCGTGTCTGAGAGTGGTGAACCCCAGATCTCAGGGAGCGTGTCTGAGAGTGGTGCTCAGGGAGCGTGTCTGAGAGTGGTGGACCCCAGATCTCAGGGAGCGTGTCTGAGAGTGGTGGACCCCAGATCTCAGGGAGCGTGTCTGAGAGTGGGGGAACCCAGATCTCAGGGAGCGTGTCTGAGAGTGGTGAACCCCAGATCTCAGGGAGCGTGTCTGAGAGTGGTGCTCAGGGAGCGTGTCTGAGAGTGGTGGACCCCAGATCTCAGGGAGCGTGTCTGAGAGTGGGGGACCCCAGATCTCAGGGAGCGTGTCTGAGAGTGGGGGACCCCAGATCTCAGGGAGCGTGTCTGAGAGTGGGGGACCCCAGATCTCAGGGAGCGTGTCTGAGAGTGGTGGACCCCAGATCTCAGGGAGCGTGTCTGAGAGTGGGGGACCCCAGATCTCAGGGAGCGTGTCTGAGAGTGGTGAACCCCAGATCTCAGGGAGCGTGTCTGAGAGTGGTGCTCAGGGAGCGTGTCTGAGAGTGGGGGACCCCAGATCTCAGGGAGCGTGTCTGAGAGTGGTGGACCCCAGATCTCAGGGAGCGTGTCTGAGAGTGGTGGACCCCAGATCTCAGGGAGCGTGTCTGAGAGTGGGGGACCCCAGATCTCAGGGAGCGTGTCTGAGAGTGGTGAACCCCAGATCTCAGGGAGCGTGTCTGAGAGTGGTGCTCAGGGAGCGTGTCTGAGAGTGGGGGACCCCAGATCTCAGGGAGCGTGTCTGAGAGTGGTGAACCCCAGATCTCAGGGAGCGTGTCTGAGAGTGGTGCTCAGGGAGCGTGTCTGAGAGTGGTGGACCCCAGATCTCAGGGAGCGTGTCTGAGAGTGGTGGACCCCAGATCTCAGGGAGCGCGTCTGAGAGTGGTGAACCCCAGATCTCAGGGAGCGTGTCTGAGAGTGGTGGACCCCAGATCTCAGGGAGCGTGTCTGAGAGTGGTGCTCAGGGAGCGTGTCTGAGAGTGGGGGACCCCAGATCTCAGGGAGCGTGTCTGAGAGTGGTGGACCCCAGATCTTAGGGAGCGTGTCTGAGAGTGGGGGACCCCAGATCTCAGGGAGCGTGTCTGAGAGTGGGGAACCCCAGATCTCAGGGAGCGTGTCTGAGAGTGGTGCTCAGGGAGCGTGTCTGAGAGTGGTGGACCCCAGATCTCAGGGAGCGTGTCTGAGAGTGGGGGACCCCAGATCTCAGGGAGCGTGTCTGAGAGTGGTGAACCCCAGATCTCAGGGAGCGTGTCTGAGAGTGGTGGACCCCAAATCTCAGGGAGCGTGTCTGAGAGTGGTGAACCCCAGATCTCAGGGAGCGCGTCTGAGAGTGGTGAACCCCAGATCTCAGGGAGCGCGTCTGAGAGTGGTGAACCCCAGATCTCAGGGAGCGTGTCTGAGAGTGGTGAACCCCAGATCTCAGGGAGCGTGTCTGAGAGTGGTGCTCAGGGAGCGTGTCTGAGAGTGGGGGACCCCAGATCTCAGGGAGCGTGTCTGAGAGTGGTGGACCCCAGATCTCAGGGAGCGTGTCTGAGAGTGGGGGACCCCAGATCTCAGGGAGCGTGTCTGAGAGTGGTGAACCCCAGATCTCAGGGAGCGTGTCTGAGAGTGGTGCTCAGGGAGCGTGTCTGAGAGTGGGGGACCCCAGATCTCAGGGAGCGTGCCTGAGAGTGGGGGACCCCAGATCTCAGGGAGCGTGTCTGAGAGTGGTGGACCCCAGATCTCAGGGAGCGTGTTTGAGAGTGGTGGACCCCAGGTCTCAGGGAGCGTGTCTGAGAGTGGGGGACCCCAGATCTCAGGGAGCGTGTCTGAGAGTGGTGAACCCCAGATCTCAGGAAGCGTGTCTGAGAGTGGTGGACCCCAGATCTCAGGGAGCGCGTCTGAGAGTGGTGAACCCCAGATCTCAGGGAGCGTGTCTGAGAGTGGTGAACCCCAGATCTCAGGGAGCATGTCTGAGAGTGGTGAACCCCAGATCTCAGGGAGCGTGTCTGAGAGTGGTGCTCAGGGAGCGTGTCTGAGAGTGGTGGACCCCAGATCTCAGGGAGCGTGTCTGAGAGTGGTGGACCCCAGATCTCAGGGAGCGTGTCTGAGAGTGGGGGACCCCAGATCTCAGGGAGCGTGTCTGAGAGTGGGGGACCCCAGATCTCAGGGAGCGTGTCTGAGAGTGGTGAACCCCAGATCTCAGGGAGCGTGTCTGAGAGTGGTGGACCCCAAATCTCAGGGAGCGTGTCTGAGAGTGGTGAACCCCAGATCTCAGGAAGCGTGTCTGAGAGTGGTGGACCCCAGATCTCAGGGAGCGCGTCTGAGAGTGGTGAACCCCAGATCTCAGGGAGCGCGTCTGAGAGTGGTGAACCCCAGATCTCAGGGAGCGTGTCTGAGAGTGGTGAACCCCAGATCTCAGGGAGCGTGTCTGAGAGTGGTGCTCAGGGAGCGTGTCTGAGAGTGGTGGACCCCAGATCTCAGGGAGCGTGTCTGAGAGTGGTGGACCCCAGATCTCAGGGAGCGTGTCTGAGAGTGGGGGAACCCAGATCTCAGGGAGCGTGTCTGAGAGTGGTGAACCCCAGATCTCAGGGAGCGTGTCTGAGAGTGGTGCTCAGGGAGCGTGTCTGAGAGTGGTGGACCCCAGATCTCAGGGAGCGTGTCTGAGAGTGGGGGACCCCAGATCTCAGGGAGCGTGTCTGAGAGTGGGGGACCCCAGATCTCAGGGAGCGTGCCTGAGAGTGGGGGACACCAGATCTCAGGGAGCGTGTCTGAGAGTGGTGGACCCCAGGTCTCAGGGAGCGTGTCTGAGAGTGGGGGACCCCAGATCTCAGGGAGCGTGTCTGAGAGTGGTGAACCCCAGATCTCAGGAAGCGTGTCTGAGAGTGGTGGACCCCAGATCTCAGGGAGCGCGTCTGAGAGTGGTGAACCCCAGATCTCAGGGAGCGCGTCTGAGAGTGGTGAACCCCAGATCTCAGGGAGCATGTCTGAGAGTGGTGAACCCCAGATCTCAGGGAGCGTGTCTGAGAGTGGTGCTCAGGGAGCGTGTCTGAGAGTGGTGGACCCCAGATCTCAGGGAGCGTGTCTGAGAGTGGTGGACCCCAGATCTTAGGGAGCGTGTCTGAGAGTGGGGGACCCCAGATCTCAGGGAGCGTGTCTGAGAGTGGTGAACCCCAGATCTCAGGGAGCGTGTCTGAGAGTGGTGCTCAGGGAGCGTGTCTGAGAGTGGTGGACCCCAGATCTCAGGGAGCGTGTCTGAGAGTGGGGGACCCCAGATCTCAGGGAGCGTGTCTGAGAGTGGTGGACCCCAGATCTCAGGGAGCGCGTCTGAGAGTGGTGAACCCCAGATCTCAGGGAGCGTGTCTGAGAGTGGGGGACCCCAGATCTCAGGGAGCGTGTCTGAGAGTGGTGAACCCCAGATCTCAGGGAGCGTGTCTGAGAGTGGTGCTCAGGGAGCGTGTCTGAGAGTGGTGGACCCCAGATCTCAGGGAGCGTGTCTGAGAGTGGTGCTCAGGGAGCGTGTCTGAGAGTGGTGGACCCCAGATCTCAGGGAGCGTGTCTGAGAGTGGTGGACCCCAGATCTCAGGGAGCGTGTCTGAGAGTGGGGGACCCCAGATCTCAGGGAGCGTGTCTGAGAGTGGTGAACCCCAGATCTCAGGGAGCGTGTCTGAGAGTGGTGCTCAGGGAGCGTGTCTGAGAGTGGTGGACCCCAGATCTCAGGGAGCGTGTCTGAGAGTGGGGGACCCCAGATCTCAGGGAGCGTGTCTGAGAGTGGTGGACCCCAGATCTCAGGGAGCGTGTCTGAGAGTGGTGGACCCCAGATCTCAGGGAGCGCGTCTGAGAGTGGTGAACCCCAGATCTCAGGGAGCGTGTCTGAGAGTGGTGGACCCCAGATCTCAGGGAGCGTGTCTGAGAGTGGTGCCCAGGGAGCGTGTCTGAGAGTGGTGGACCCCAGATCTCAGGGAGCGTGTCTGAGAGTGGTGGACCCCAGATCTTAGGGAGCGTGTCTGAGAGTGGGGGACCCCAGATCTCAGGGAGCGTGTCTGAGAGTGGTGAACCCCAGATCTCAGGGAGCGTGTCTGAGAGTGGTGCTCAGGGAGCGTGTCTGAGAGTGGTGGACCCCAGATCTCAGGGAGCGTGTCTGAGAGTGGGGGACCCCAGATCTCAGGGAGCGTGTCTGAGAGTGGTGGACCCCAGATCTCAGGGAGCGCGTCTGAGAGTGGTGAACCCCAGATCTCAGGGAGCGTGTCTGAGAGTGGGGGACCCCAGATCTCAGGGAGCGTGTCTGAGAGTGGTGAACCCCAGATCTCAGGGAGCGTGTCTGAGAGTGGTGCTCAGGGAGCGTGTCTGAGAGTGGTGGACCCCAGATCTCAGGGAGCGTGTCTGAGAGTGGTGCTCAGGGAGCGTGTCTGAGAGTGGTGGACCCCAGATCTCAGGGAGCGTGTCTGAGAGTGGTGGACCCCAGATCTCAGGGAGCGTGTCTGAGAGTGGGGGACCCCAGATCTCAGGGAGCGTGTCTGAGAGTGGTGAACCCCAGATCTCAGGGAGCGTGTCTGAGAGTGGTGCTCAGGGAGCGTGTCTGAGAGTGGTGGACCCCAGATCTCAGGGAGCGTGTCTGAGAGTGGGGGACCCCAGATCTCAGGGAGCGTGTCTGAGAGTGGTGGACCCCAGATCTCAGGGAGCGTGTCTGAGAGTGGTGGACCCCAGATCTCAGGGAGCGCGTCTCAGAGTGGTGAACCCCAGATCTCAGGGAGCGTGTCTGAGAGTGGTGGACCCCAGATCTCAGGGAGCGTGTCTGAGAGTGGTGCTCAGGGAGCGTGTCTGAGAGTGG
Source organism: Triturus cristatus (assembly GCF_964204655.1). Classification (NCBI taxonomy): domain Eukaryota; kingdom Metazoa; phylum Chordata; class Amphibia; order Caudata; family Salamandridae; genus Triturus; species Triturus cristatus. Next base: position 1,868,639,192 of record NC_140590.1, read on the forward strand.
TGGACCCCAGATCTCAGGGAGCGTGTCTGAGAGTGGGGGACCCCAGATCTCAGGGAGCGTGTCTGAGAGTGGTGGACCCAAGATCTCAGGGAGCGTGTCTGAGAGTGGTGGACCCCAGATCTCAGGGAGCGTGTCTGAGAGTGGTGGACCCCAGATCTCAGGGAGCGTGTCCGGCGGATCTCCTGAGCGCCAAGAGGAACGACATGCAGCGAGAGCTCTTCGGAGAGAAGCAGGATGGGTGGGGGTGGGGGGTCTCCCACCCCTTTCAGACATGACGTATTAAACGTCAGAGAACCCTGCCAGAGCTATTCTCATCTACGGGGGGGGGGGGGAGATCCGGGTCCCCAACATCTCACTTAGAAACAATGCACACACGCAGGTGTTGTTTACCAACATACTGGTGTTTATATAAGTCACATATCAGCACGGTAATCATTATTATGCTAATGTTATCAATTGTAATATAAAACAAAATGAACATTAGGAAAAGCCCAATCACATTTCATCAGACATCCCTACATTCCCCATTTAATTATTGTGGTCACTATCTCATATCTACATATATGTTCGCAGCCTCTTGATTGCTATCATGGATGAATGGGTATACACTGGATGAATGGTGATTCACTCGATGAATGGTTATATACTGGATGAATGGTTATACACTGGATAAATGGTGAGAAACTGGATAAATCGTTATACACTGGATGAATGGTTATACACCGGATGAATGGTTATACATTCGATGAATGGTTATATACTGGATGAATGGTTATACATTCGATGAATGGTTATATACTGGATGAATGGTTATACACGGGATGAATGGTTATATACTGGATGAATGGTTATATACTCGATGAATGGTTATATACTGGATGAATGGTTATACACTCGATGAATGGTTATACACTGGATGAATGGTTATACACTCGATGAATGGTTATACACTGGATGAATGGTTATATACTGGATGAATGGTTATATACTGGATGAATGGTTATACACTCGATGAATGGTTATATACTGGATGAATGGTTATACACTCGATAAATGGTTATATACTGGATGAATGGTTATACACTCGATGAATGGTTATATACTGGATGAATGGTTATACAATGGATGAATGGTTATATACTGGATGAATGGTTATACACTCGATGAATGGTTATACACTCGATAAATGGTTATATACTGGATGAATGGTTATACACTCGATGAATGGTTATATACTGGATGAATGGTTATATACTCGATGAATGGTCATACACTGGATGAATGGTTATATACTGGATGAATGGTTATATACTGGATGAATGGTTATACACTGTGTTGGACTTGGCCCTTCTGGCAAGTTCACCCCTAGAACTTTTTGCATTTATCCTAGCCTTTTTCCTATGTTGTACTAGTGGTTTTAGGCCTCTAGGCGCTTTCACACTGTGTCCCAGTGGAAAGTGCGTGCGCTCTGTGTATGTTTTAGTGAGACTGACCTGCCATCCCATAGGAATGCATGGGGGATCTGAGTGACCATTTTAAGTCCTGATGTGAGAGGAGTGCAGGGTCGAGTTCGGTATGTGCGAACTCGTGAGAGTGAATGCTGTGCGATGATGTGTGAGGCGTTACTGTGGCTAGTGTCGAAGTGCCACTTCTAGACGCTGGCATAAATGTGCAGTGACTGTCTGGCTTGTGATTGGCTGGTGTGTCTGGCTCCAGGAGTCATGATGGGTCTGCCCCGGTGGTGAATGGAGAGAGCTGAATGTTGATGGCAGGGAGGAGTACACCTGGGTCCTGAATAGGGCTGGGCTTTCCCTACACAATGCTGGCTCCACCCCCCTGTGGTGCGTCTGATGTCCCTGGCCTGTCCTGTGAATAGGGAGAGGGGCTGAGCAAAACAAAGTGCTCAGGAACCAGTTGCATCTGGTTCGCCCCTTCCCTGCACCTTTGGAGACAAAGGATTTTGTGTATAAAAGAGGGGCTGTGACCCCATGAAAATGTTCTTGTTCTTGGACTAGAAACGACCAGGGGCGTGCTGCTGCTGGGGCCCAGGGGAAGGCTTGCCTCCCTGGGCCCTGCCCAGCCCCTGGATGCCTGATGGACTGCAAGGACTTTACTTCTAGCGCCTGGTGAGCGCTTTATTGTTGTTCTCTTTTGGATCCTGACAGAGGGGGGCTTGCTGCTGGGGGGGCCCAGGAGGGACCGCCATAGGGGCTGCCTCCCTGCTGGAGGGCCCTGTGTGCTGGCCCCTGGGCCCTACCTTGCCCCCCTGATGCCTCCAGGACTTCTTGGACCCTTTTGCTTGTTCTTGGACTTTGCCAAGGCTTGATACAGCCTTCCAACGCCCTGGGAGCGCTTTGTCTGGAGCATTTTCCTAGGAGAGGGAGAGCCGGGGGAATCCCCCTCGTAGGGATTCCTCCCTCCTTGTGAGCTCTTGCGGGTGCCCACCCCGCTTATATCGCTATTTGTAATGGCGGGTGCCCACCCCGCATTTTGCCTGTCCGGCGCGGGAGCCTACCCCGCGTTATGCATCCTTTAAAAAGAGCGGGTGCCCACCCCGCGATTTGCCGTGTTCGGCGGGTGCCCACCCCGCCTTATATCTTGAATTTAGAGGGAGCCTACCTGTTAGACCTGGCACCTTGGCGTGAGTCTCCCTCCCTCTTTTTGTCGCTGTGCCTCATGTGATTTTATGGTGTTGGCCGTTCAGCGCGCTGTGCCACTGCCAACCAGTGTCGCGGTGCGAGTGCTCCCTTTGTAAATTGTATATGTTGGTTGGATTCCATGATTGGATTGTTTGATTTACTATCAGACCCCAGTAAAGTGCGCCAGGAGCGCCAGGGCATGTAAATGCAAACACCGCTGGTGGGCTTGCAGCACGGGTTGTGCCACCCACAGAAGCGGCCGGTAAAATATGTCTAAGGTCTGCCATCGCAGAACCTGCGTGCAGTCTGGTACTGACGCGCCGACCGACAAGTGCCCACACTTGCCGGTCCCCGAAACCTTCCCTTAGCTGCATGTTAGTCACCCCTCTGGTAGGCCCACGGGCAGGGTGCATTGTGAGCCTGAGGTAGGACAAGCCTAGATGCGTGGCATGTCCTGGTAGTGAATGACCGCCATTTTGTTGTTCACTACTGTAAGGCTACCCTGTTCTCATAGGCCAGTATGGGCGGCCTGGATTATTACACCCTATGATCCTAACCGACCCAGGGAACATGGTAGGAGATCGAGTTTAGTATGCCTGAACTCGGAATGTTAAGGTACATCTTTTCGCAAGGTTTATTTTAATATTCCGGGTTTGCAAATGTCACTTTTAGAAAGTTGGCCTTTGCTTGCCTAACCATTTCAGCCGCCTCTGCGTGATGTGTATCTGATGTCTGGCTGGTGTGAGTGACAGGGCTGGGGGAACCCAGATGGGCAGGGCTAGGTAGCCTGGTATGAATAGGACGATCGACAGGTAGATGGGTGGGAGGAGTGCTCCTAGGTTCTGAATAGGACAGTGCTCCGCTACCTCGATGCCGGCTCCACCCCCTGTGGAGCGTCTGATGACTCTGCCCTGCACTCTGAAAGAAGAAGCCTGCATCACGTAAACAAAGTGCTCAGAAACCGGACTGAACTAGGCAAGGGCCCCCCTGGCCTGGGAGAACAAAAGATTTGCTGTATAAATGTAGGAGCCCTGCTCCTAAGAAACTAGATCCGCTTTTGACCAAGAAGAATCTCTGCCTGAGGAGGAGGCACCGGGAAAGCTGTAGGAGGAAGACTGTCCCTGTCCTGGGGGATTGGCCTGCAGTGGTGACCTCGCTGCCAAAGGGGAGAAGAGAAACTGTTGCTGAAGACTTTGCTTTATTCTTACTTTCAAGACTTGTGCTTTTCCAAAACGATCTCCAAGGGCTTGGAACTGAGCTTGCCCCCTGAACGGAGCCCCAGGATCATTGGGCTCTACCTGATCTTCACTCGCCTGCTGCTAGACCGGGGTGTCCTTTCCCTCGCCGGAGCTGTGACCCTCGTGCCGCAGTCCCTCCCTGAGCCGTGACCAGGAATGCTTAGCCGCCCCCGCCCTGGGAAGAGCCTCGCTCGATCGGAGCCGCTCCCCCTACGCTGTGCTGGGCTGCCCCTGTCACCTCGCTCGCTGGAGGCTCGCTGTGCACCTTCACCCTCCTGCCGGAATCGGCGTTTGTGAGCATCTCCAAGCCTCGGACGGTCCGGACGTATCTGCGTGCCCGGCTGCCCCGCTTTGTTCACCCGCCACCTGCAACACCCGCTCTTGTCGTGAGCCTGAAGATCAGACACCCATCGTGAAGTGTGGGAGCCCCGGACGCCGCCTCGCTCTTCTGAGGAAGAGTCGCTGACATCCCGCACCCACCTTCGCGTCAAGAAACAAGGTACTGTACTTACAACCTCGACCGCGAGCTCGCATCGGATCCAGGGTCCGCAACGTTCTGATTTCCCTGTCATCTGCCGTGTGCTTCCCGGTCGCCGCTTCAGCACGGAGTGTGCTGAGGCCTACAGTCACCTTGTGCCCGCCTAAAGAACTTTCCGCACAAAGAGAACTTTACCGTATTCCTAAGAATTGTGGCCCCATCAGTTCAACGTTACTGGGCCTTGTATTTAACTCTGCTGAAACTACATAAAAGCTTATTTTTATATACTACCGGATTGGTGTCCATTTGTGGTGCATGCAAGGGGTTTACTGTATGTGTAATTGCATTTGCTTAACCGTGTACGCCTGAGACTTAGCCTAGACTGCTCGCGCCACGCACCTAGAGGGTGAGCAGGGGTTATTCTGGGGAGTCATCCTTCGCCCTGACAAGAAGTAAAGGGTCCCTGCTTGTTGTGGGTTCACACCTGCGTCAACCAGAGCCCCCTCATTTCTAACATTGGTGGCAGCGGTGGGATTTACGGATTTGCATTTGTGGTTTGCGTATAGTGAATCACTGATCGCCACGTAGTGAGAGCAGACCAGTAACACAGCCACAAGGCTAGCATTTGTTTTTGTTTTACCAAGAATCTCCGTTGTTGGAGCCATGCCTGGTTCACACTCTGCCGGAAGGGCGGCTTCCATAATCTCTGGATTTGAAGACATAGATTGGGAAGAAGGCGCACTTCAGGATCGTACCAATGAAGACTTGAAAGGTCTTTGCTCCAAGTTCAGGATTGCCCAAACTGGATTGAAAAAGAAGGAGCAACTCGTGAAGGCGCTGAGGGCCTGGTATGAGTCAAAGGCACCAGAGAATCAGGTGGAAGTGATTCCCCCAGAAAGTGTCCATGAGTTCGGCAGATGCCTGTCGCCAGAAGAGTTGGCGGACAGGGCAGCAACCCGGGCACACGAGGTGGAAATGGCAAAACTCCATGGGCAGATGGATATGGAAAAACAAAGATTAGCCATGGAAGAAAAGAAACTACAATTAGAGCATGACATGAAGCTGAGGGAGCTGGAGCTGAAAGCAAAAAGTTTGGAGCTTAATCCCTCTGGTGGCAGCACACCGCCAGGATCGGCGGAACCAAGAGTTTATATTCCTAAGGATGTAGTGAAGGAGTTCTTCAGGAATGACGACATCGGGCAGTGGTTCAGAGCCTACGAGGTAGCCATGTCTTCCCACCGGGTCCCTGAGAAAGATTGGGGAGCGGGGTTGTGGGGAAGGTTCCTGAGTGAGGGGCGGGACACACTGTTAGATTTACCTGTTGATGTTCGTAATTCTTATTCCCATATGAAGGAAGCATTGATGGCTAGGTATGGGTTGACCCCTGAGTTATATAGACAGAGGTTCAGGGGTTGCACTAAGATTCCCAATAGTACGTATGTGGAGTATGTGACTTTCTTTTGCAGAGCGCTGGATGGTTGGGTGAAGGGTAGTAAGGTGAATGATTATCAAGGGCTTCTTGATCTAATGGCATGGGAGCACTTGTCCAGTAATTGTTTTCCTGAGCTACGCCAGCACCTGATCGATAGTAAGCTGACTAACCCGAGGAAGCTTGCTGAGGAGGCGGACCGCTGGGTCAGTACCAGGGTCCACAAGGGTACCGTGGGAGATTCCGCCAAAGGTGGGCAGGGTCCCCAGCAGAAGAGTGGGGGGGACAGGGGTAAACAGAAGCAGTTCCAAAAAGGGCCCCAAAATAATCCCCAAGGGAACCAAGGGAAGGGTTCTCAGCCTCCCCCACCCCAGAAACCGACCGGGGCCCCGACAGGTCCTCCTGTTCAGAAGGGGCCCGTAAGATGTTACAGGTGTAACAATTTGGGGCATTTTGCCTCTGATGTGAAGTGTCCGATGTTTGGTAAACCAGCACCCACTGGTGCTCCACCCCGGCAGGTGACTAGTGTAGCCTTGGGGGAGGAGAGGGATGTCCAAGGTGGGTGGGGTCCCGCAGAGATGTCCCTGGTCTCGCTAGGAGACCGTGAAGTGGTCCCTCCAACCCAGCTGCCTGAGAACACTAAGAAGTACAGGCAGTGGGTGACCATAAATGGCCATAGGGTGGAAGCTCTTAGAGATACAGGAGCCAGTGTGACAGCTGTCAGGTGTCACCTGGTGTCTCAGGAGCAGGTGGTCCCCAATGCATTCTATCCCGTTGTTGCCGCTGACAACACAGAGAGGCACTGCAAGGTGGCTCAGGTTCCCTTCGAGTGGGGGGGGGTCTCTGGTACTCTTCAGGTAGCTGTGAGGCCCGCCATGCCTGTAGACTGTTTGTTAGGGAACGATTTGGAGAGCTCACCTTGGGCTCAGGTGGAGCGGAGTGCTCACCTGGAGATGTTGGGTATGCCGGATTGGGCGTGTGTCACCACACGGTCCATGGCAGCCAGTAAAGGTACTCAAGAGGTCCTGGAGCCTGAGAGGGAGGCCCAGGAGCCGGCCTCAGAGAGAAGGGGCAAGGGGCGCGGGAAGCCGGCCCCTGAAGTTCCCACGGTCCAGGAGGAAGCAGACCTTGAGGGGGATGCCCTGGAGCCTACAGGGGAACAGATAGCTGAACTGGGAGACCTACCGGAGCTGACCCATTGGCAGCAGGAAGGGGGTCCCACCAGGGAGGACTTTTGTAAGGCACAGAAGGAGTGCCCTTCTCTCATGGGTATGCGGCAGCAGGCTGCAGCCCAGGCCGCAGGTGATCAGTCAGGATCGCATTTCATTTACTGGGAGAACGACCTCCTATATACAGAGCCTAAGGTTGCTGAGCCTGGGTCAGCCCGTGCGCTGGTGGTACCCCAGGACTTCAGAGCCTTCCTACTGGGGCTGGCTCACGATGTGCCATTGGCAGGGCATTTGGGGCAGGACAAGACCTTTGAAAGGCTTGTCACCCACTTTTATTGGCCTCAAATGCGCAGGAGTTCGGATACTCACTGCAGGACATGCCAGACTTGCCAGGCAAGTGGAAAGAGTGGGAGGAAGCAGAAGGCTCCACTCCAGCCATTCCCTGTGGTCGGTACTCCATTCCAGCGAGTGGGGATTGACATTGTAGGGCCACTGGACCCCAAGACAGCGATGGGCAATAGGTTCATCCTGGTCCTGGTGGACCATGCCACCCGGTACCCGGAAGCCATTCCTCTGAGGACAGTGACGGCCCCCGTGGTGGGACGTGCACTGATGGGAATTTTCTCCCGAGTGGGATTCCCTCTAGAGGTGGTGTCTGACCGAGGTACCAATTTCATGTCCAAGTACATGAAATCTCTTTGGCAAGAGTGTGGTGTAACCTACAAGTTCACCACACCTTACCATCCCCAAGGAAACGGGTTGGTTGAGAGATTCAACCGAACCCTCAAAGGCATGATAATGGGCCTGGAAGGACCCATGAGGCGCAAGTGGGACGTCCTCTTACCATGCCTTCTCTTCGCTTACCGCGAGGTGCCACAGAAGTCTCTGGGGTTCAGTCCCTTTGAGCTTCTGTATGGTCACCCCGTCAGAGGACCTCTAAGTCTGGTCAAGGAAGGCTGGGAGCAATCTCCCAGGAAACCTCCCCAGAATGTATATAGCTACATGCTGGCCTTCAGGAATCAGACTAGGCGTTTCAGGCAACTTGCTGAGGCAAATCTGGAAGCCAGCCAGGAGGAGATGAAGCGGTGGTACGACCAGAATGCCACTCTGGTAGAGCTTCAGCCTGGGCAGAAAGTATGGGTCTTGGCCCCCGTGGAGCCATGTGCGCTCCAGGATAAGTGGACCGGTCCCTTTGAGGTGGTGGAGCGCAAGAGTCCTGTTACCTACGTGGTGGACCTGAAGACTCCCAGGAACCCCTTACGGGTCCTACATGGCAACCGCCTCAAGCCCCACTTGGAGAGGTCCCAAGTGGGCATGCTCTTGGCAACAGATGCGGGGATGGAAGAGGAGACAGAACCTCTTCCGGACCTCCTGTCAGCCAAGGAGCAAGATGGGTCAGTGGATGGTGTCATCCTCTCTTCCACCCTGACCCCTGAGCAACAGAATGATTGTCGCCAGTTGCTGGGACAATTTTCTGACCTGTTTTCCCTGGTCCCTGGTGTCACTGATTGGTGCGTCCATGATGTGGACACTGGGGATAGCCCTCCTGTACGGCACAAGGCCTACAGGGTGACTGACAGGGTGAGGACCTGCATCAAGGAGGAGGTCTCCAAGATGTTTGCACTCGGGGTCATTGAGTCTTCTAGCAGTCCTTGGGCCAGCCCCGTGGTCTTGGTCCCAAAGGCTGCAGCGCCGGGAGCCACACCCGAACTCCGGTTCTGTGTGGACTACAGAGGACTCAATTCAGTCACTAGGACTGACGCACACCCCATCCCCCGAGCTGATGAGCTCATCGATCGGCTAGGGGCTGCCAACTACCTCAGCACGTTTGATCTAACGTCTGGGTATTGGCAGATCGCCTTGACCGAGGGGGCCAAAGAGAGGTCAGCATTTTCCACCCCAGATGGGCACTACCAGTTCCGGGTGATGCCATTTGGGATGAAGAATGCCCCTGCCACCTTCCAGAGATTGGTCAACCAGGTGTTGGCTGGGCTGGATTCGTTCAGTGCAGCCTACCTGGATGACATCGCAGTGTTCAGCTCCACTTGGGAGGAACACTTGCGTCACCTCTGGGAAGTGTTGATGGCGCTGCGCAAGGCAGGCCTCACGATCAAGGCGAGTAAGCGCCAGATCGGGCAGGGTTCCGTGGTATACTTGGGACACCAAGTTGGGAGTGGCCAGGTGGCACCCCTTCAGCCCAAGATAGAAACCATCCTGAATTGGGAGGCGCCCAAAACCCAGACCGAGGTGAGAGCCTTCTTAGGTCTCACCGGGTACTACAGGAGGTTTGTCAAGGGGTATGGCAACATGGTTGCCCCCTTGACAGCGCTGACTTCGAAGAAGCAGCCCAGGAAGGTGATCTGGACTGACACCTGTCAGAGAGCTTTTGAGGCCTTGAAGACTGCTATGTGCACGGCGCCCGTGCTCTTGGCTCCCAACTTCTCCAAAGAGTTTATCGTTCAGACAGACGCTTCAGAGCATGGTGTGGGGGCTGTTCTTTCACAGATTAATGAGGAGGGCCTAGATCAACCCGTAGCCTTTCTTAGCAGGAGGTTACTTCCACGGGAACAGAGGTGGAGTGCTATTGAGCGTGAGGCATTTGCTGTGGTCTGGGCGCTGAAGAAGCTAAGACCCTACTTGTTTGGGTCTCACTTCCGGGTTCAGACGGACCACAGGCCCCTCAGATGGTTGATGCATATGAGGGGTGGGAATCCAAAGCTGTTGAGGTGGTCCATTTCCCTACAGGGGATGGATTTCACGGTGGAACATCGCCCTGGTACGGATCACGCCAATGCTGACGGTCTGTCCAGATTTTTCCGCCTTAGTGATGAGGAACTCCCTGGGGTAGGGTAGTTCCCCCCACTTTTCAGCTGGAGGGGACACGTGTTAGACCTGGCACCTTGGCGTGAGTCTCCCTCCCTCTTTTTGTCGCTGTGCCTCATGTGATTTTATGGTGTTGGCCGTTCAGCGCGCTGTGCCACTGCCAACCAGTGTCGCGGTGCGAGTGCTCCCTTTGTAAATTGTATATGTTGGTTGGATTCCATGATTGGATTGTTTGATTTACTATCAGACCCCAGTAAAGTGCGCCAGGAGCGCCAGGGCATGTAAATGCAAACACCGCTGGTGGGCTTGCAGCACGGGTTGTGCCACCCACAGAAGCGGCCGGTAAAATATGTCTAAGGTCTGCCATCGCAGAACCTGCGTGCAGTCTGGTACTGACGCGCCGACCGACAAGTGCCCACACTTGCCGGTCCCCGAAACCTTCCCTTAGCTGCATGTTAGTCACCCCTCTGGTAGGCCCACGGGCAGGGTGCATTGTGAGCCTGAGGTAGGACAAGCCTAGATGCGTGGCATGTCCTGGTAGTGAATGACCGCCATTTTGTTGTTCACTACTGTAAGGCTACCCTGTTCTCATAGGCCAGTATGGGCGGCCTGGATTATTACACCCTATGATCCTAACCGACCCAGGGAACATGGTAGGAGATCGAGTTTAGTATGCCTGAACTCGGAATGTTAAGGTACATCTTTTCGCAAGGTTTATTTTAATATTCCGGGTTTGCAAATGTCACTTTTAGAAAGTTGGCCTTTGCTTGCCTAACCATTTCAGCCGCCTCTGCGTGATGTGTATCTGATGTCTGGCTGGTGTGAGTGGCAGGGCTGGGGGAACCCAGATGGGCAGGGCTAGGTAGCCTGGTATGAATAGGACGATCGACAGGTAGATGGGTGGGAGGAGTGCTCCTAGGTTCTGAATAGGACAGTGCTCCGCTACCTCGATGCCGGCTCCACCCCCTGTGGAGCGTCTGATGACTCTGCCCTGCACTCTGAAAGAAGAAGCCTGCATCACGTAAACAAAGTGCTCAGAAACCGGACTGAACTAGGCAAGGGCCCCCCTGGCCTGGGAGAACAAAAGATTTGCTGTATAAATGTAGGAGCCCTGCTCCTAAGAAACTAGATCCGCTTTTGACCAAGAAGAATCTCTGCCTGAGGAGGAGGCACCGGGAAAGCTGTAGGAGGAAGACTGTCCCTGTCCTGGGGGATTGGCCTGCAGTGGTGACCTCGCTGCCAAAGGGGAGAAGAGAAACTGTTGCTGAAGACTTTGCTTTATTCTTACTTTCAAGACTTGTGCTTTTCCAAAACGATCTCCAAGGGCTTGGAACTGAGCTTGCCCCCTGAACGGAGCCCCAGGATCATTGGGCTCTACCTGATCTTCACTCGCCTGCTGCTAGACCGGGGTGTCCTTTCCCTCGCCGGAGCTGTGACCCTCGTGCCGCAGTCCCTCCCTGAGCCGTGACCAGGACTGCTTAGCCGCCCCCGCCCTGGGAAGAGCCTCGCTCGATCGGAGCCGCTCCCCCTACGCTGTGCTGGGCTGCCCCTGTCACCTCGCTCGCTGGAGGCTCGCTGTGCACCTTCACCCTCCCGCCGGAATCGGCGTTTGTGAGCATCTCCAAGCCTCGGACGGTCCGGACGTATCTGCGTGCCCGGCTGCCCCGCTTTGTTCACCCGCCACCTGCAACACCCGCTCTTGTCGTGAGCCTGAAGATCAGACACCCATCGTGAAGTGTGGGAGCCCCGGACGCCGCCTCGCTCTTCTGAGGAAGAGTCGCTGACATCCCGCACCCACCTTCGCGTCAAGAAACAAGGTACTGTACTTACAACCTCGACCGCGAGCTCGCATCGGATCCAGGGTCCGCAACGTTCTGATTTCCCTGTCATCTGCCGTGTGCTTCCCGGTCGCCGCTTCAGCACGGAGTGTGCTGAGGCCTACAGTCACCTTGTGCCCGCCTAAAGAACTTTCCGCACAAAGAGAACTTTACCGTATTCCTAAGAATTGTGGCCCCATCAGTTCAACGTTACTGGGCCTTGTATTTAACTCTGCTGAAACTACATAAAAGCTTATTTTTATATACTACCGGATTGGTGTCCATTTGTGGTGCATGCAAGGGGTTTACTGTATGTGTAATTGCATTTGCTTAACCGTGTACGCCTGAGACTTAGCCTAGACTGCTCGCGCCACGCACCTAGAGGGTGAGCAGGGGTTATTCTGGGGAGTCATCCTTCGCCCTGACAAGAAGTAAAGGGTCCCTGCTTGTTGTGGGTTCACACCTGCGTCAACCAGAGCCCCCTCATTTCTAACACTACCCCTCTTACGAAGAAAAATCACCACCGCGGCCGGGCCGTAATGAAACCTCTTCCGGGCCACTGCCCAGCGCGACCCGGAAGAGGCAAGGCTGTTCCCATGGGCGGGGCTTCCTTGCAGGAGGAGGGAAGCCCCGCCAGTGAGAGGAGAGGAAGTCCCGCGCACGCCGCCACCTTGGAAGCCGCCCGGGTGAATGGAGGCAGCCGGTGCGGGCAGCGCCTGTTCCTGGTCCCTTCTGGGGCTCCCGTAGTGAAGAGGGAGCCCCAGGGCTGCGAGGGATGCTAAGACCGGAGGAAAGGAAACCGCTCCCAGAGCCGGTGAGTGAGGGCAATAGGGGGCGGGGAGGTGCCGGTCGAGGAACAGATTCCAAGCGGTCCCGCCCGGAGAGCGGGCCGCTCCATCGTTGTTGGGATACAGAGGGGCCCGTGCTGAGTAAAGCAACAGTGCCTCTTCATGAGCGGACCCTCCGTTGCGGGCCGCTCCAACGTGTTGCCTAATGATTTACTGGGCCAGAGGGGCCCGTGTCCTTTCTCCGTGTTGGCCTCCCCCCTCGAGGGGATGAGCGATGGGCAGGTGTATTTCCAGAGCCAGAGGGCTCCAACCCCCCGCAGTATGTGTTTTAGAGCCTCGGTGGCTCCAACGCTCTGCGTATATGTTCATTAAGGGACATCATGATTGTTCCAGAGCCCAGAGGGCTCCAATAACTGGCGCAGTTGTTCTAGGGGGCTAGTGAGAGCCCCTGCCACAGGTTGCCTTCACAGCTGCCCAGCAAGTAGTGAGCAGCTGCACCGTTTAGGGTATTCTCTCTCTGGGGGGACATGTGTTCTAAGTTAGGAGGGAGACGCACTCCTCCGCCCCCATCTTTTCCTGAACAGCTGCCCAGCAAGTAGTGGGCAGCTGCTACGTTTAGGTTCTGGCGCAACCTGGACCCTAATGTGATTTAGGTGTTATTGTGATTGATATACTAAGGCGTTGGGTGTTTGGAAATGTACCGTGTGTAGCAGGTTTTGCGCACCCTGTGTTTTATACCTCTAGATAGGATTTCTGCATAGGAGGTTGTTTTACCTGTTTAGGTTTAAGTTAGGGAGATTGTACTTCCCTGTGTGGTGTACGCCCCTAGTGTAGTTATACTTAGGAGGTTAGGTCTAATACGTTAGACTAATGAGAAATTGCATAATGTGTTTATGCCCCTGTGATGGATGCAGGATAGGTTGTATACCTGATTCTAGTGTGATGACGCTGAGGTCATTATTGCGCCAGTAGTTACTGGTTGTGCTCTACAGTGATAATTTGTGTTACAGTTAGTATATGTTCTACATGTACGATTGGTGATTTGTGCTAATTCTGACAGTGGTCCATGTGGCCCTGTCCCGTGTAAATAGGCCCTTGTAAAATTCTGCCCAGTGCCAGTTGGCACAGTGTAAATTATGTGATTATCATCTAATGTGTTTATTATAATACAAAGGCTATTTTTTATATATAACCTTGTGTGGAGTTCCTTTTGTAGTGGGCCTAGGGTGTTGTTTCTGTGTGCGCGCGCAAACGCTTTACACATTGCCTCCGGGATAAGCCTGACTGCTCATGCCAAGCTACCAAGGGGGTGAGCAGGGGTTATCTTTGGCTTGTAACTCCCCAGCCCTGACTAGAGTGGGGGTTTCTGCCTGGCTTTGGCGCAAGCCCTAGCCAACCAGAAATCCCATTTCTAACACACTGGATGAATGATTATATACTGGATGAATGGTTATACACTGGATGAATGGTCATACACTGGATGAATGGTTATACACTGGATGAAAGGTTATACACTGGATGAATGGTTATATACTGGATGAATGGTTATATACTGGATGAATGGTTATACACTGGCTGAATGGTTATACACTGGATGAATGGTTATACACTGACTGAATGGTTATACACTGGATGAATGGTTAAACACTGGATGAATGATTATATACTTGATGAATGGTTATACACTGACTGAATGGTTAAACACTGGATGAATGGTTAAACACTGGATGAATGGTTATATACTGGCTGAATGGTTATACACTGGCTGAATGGTTATACACTGGATGAATGGTTATACACTGACTGAATGGTTATATACTGGATGAATGGTTATACACTGGATGAATGGTTATGCACTGGATGAATGGTTATATACTGGATGAATGGTTATACACTGGATGAATGGTTATACACTGACTGAATGGTTATACACTGACTGAATGGTTATACACTGGATGAATGGTTATATACTGGATGAATGGTTATAGAGTGACTGAATGGTTATACACTGACTGAATGGTTATACACCGGATGAATGGTTATACACTGGATGAATGGTTGTACAGTGGATGAATGGTGATATACTGGATGAATGGTTATACGCTGGATGAATGGTGATATATTGGATAAATGGTTATACACTGGATGAATGGTTATATACCGGATGAATGGTTATACACTGGATGTATGGTTATACACCGGATGAATGGTTATACACTGGAGGAATGGTTATACACTGGATGAATGGTTATACACCGGATAAATGGTTATACACTGGATGTATGGTTATACACCGGATGAATGGTTATACACCGGATGAATGGTTATACACTGGATGAATGGTTATACACCGGATGAATGGTTATACACTGGATGAATGGTTATACACCGGATGAATGGTTATACACTGGATGTATGGTTATACACCAGATGAATGGTTATACACTGGATGAATGGTTATACACCGGACGAATGGTTATACACTGGACGCATGGTTATACACCGGATGAATGGTTATACACTGGATGAATGGTTATACACCGGATGAATGGTTATATACTGGATGAATGGTTATACACCGGATGAATGGTTATACACTGGATGTATGGTTATACACCGGATGAATGGTTATACACTGGATGAATGGTTATACACCGGATGAATGGTTATACACTGGATGAATGGTTATACACCGGATGAATGGTTATACACCGGATGAATGGTTATACACTGGGTGAATGGTTATACACCGGATGAATGGTTATACACTGGGTTAATGGTTATATACTGGCTGAATGGTTTTTAGAATTCTCTAATTATTGCAATGTCCGCATACCAAATAAAGCCATCGGCCTGTAGTTCAATCTCAGCACTTCGGCATGTCTGTTAGCAGATCCCTTTCTCCTTTCTCCTTCAGTTATTCTCTTTGGAGAGAGGAGGAGGAATTCTTGAGCATGGAAAGCAGGCCAACATTGCCTTTTCTGTTTTCTTCCAAGTCTTGTGTGTTCGAGGCATGATGGAGTTGTGGCTGTGAATTCTGCACACACCTCTGCACAACTATTGTCAACTTTAAACAGCTTAGAAAATAATGCCTGAAAGTAATTTGGTTCTCTTGCACACAGCGCTAGCATTACCACTCAGCATATTAGTTTTCTAGGCCTTAAACCGGTCTCTCTGTCTCTCTGTCTCTCTCTTTCTCTCCCTCTCTCTCTCCCTCTCTCTCTCTCCCTCTCTTTCTCTCTCTCCCTCTCTCTCTCTCTCTTACTTTGGATTTCCGTTTTTGTTGACGTTCAATTGTGGTGAAAATCTGATGGGTTTGGATTTGTTGAAGAAATTGCATGCTACTATTAATTGTTCCCCGGCAGGTGTTCATATGACAATGGACCCTGATGTGAGTGTTAAACAGTGTTTGTCTCAGGATGCACCTGTTCCCGTTGAATTTGTTGATGTGCCACCCACATTATGGGCGACAGGTGATACAGATGTGAGTTTGTTGCACATACCGCCAGTTTCAATACAGGTTAAAGACAATGCTATTTTGCCTAGTATTCCTCAGTATAAGATACCTCAGACGGGAGAACAAGCCCTTCTACAGATTATTCAGGATTTGATACATAATGGAGTAGTTAAAGAGACTTTTGCCAATATTTTTAATAGTCCTATTCTTCCGATTCTTAAACGGACACCCTCCGGTTCCTCTGATGATCAGGAGGATGTTTATCATTTTGTAATTGATTTGCCCGAAGTTAATAACATTATAATTCCTCAGTTTCCAGTGATTCCTAATATTACCACACTTTTGAGAATGATTCCTTCCCCTGCTACATATTTTTCTGTTGTTGATCTGAAAAATGCATTCTTTAGTATTCCTATTTGTGAGAAGTTGGCCTGGTATATACTGTCCACTAATTAAAGTGGGCACCCTGTACCAGTCCAAACAACCCCTTATGGTGATAGGTTAAAGACAACCTTTATTGAAAGCTATCCTAGTGGTAGCTATGGAGAGCAGCCTTCAGGCTAAGTCTTGAAGGAATGTAAAGCAGCTTGTTTTACCAGTCTATAATCTCTTGAATGACCAAATGAAAGGACAACCACACCAGGTATATATTCAAAATATATGTATTTTTTAGATAAAATACACCCCTCTAGTCTCTTTATAAGGCTGGAGTTCGAAGTACTTAGTTTACAAGTCAGTATTCAACAGTAAAAGCACAAATACACGTTTGGGCCCTAGGGGCGTACCAAACCATATACCAATAAAGTGGTATAAGAACCACGACTGAACTAGACACACGGCCTAGAGCCTTTAGACGTGCTTGGGTCCCAAGGAACCACCCAAGGTAGTGACGTAGGGGACCCACGGGGGACGCGTGCAGTGTTAGAACACTGGCGCGAATCGCCGTTTATTTCTATGGGGAAAGTCACGGTCGGAAAATTACAAGTTAAGAACACTTAGACGACGACTACAAGCAAACCCTTTTGGACTTAGAGGTGTCTAGGGCCAACACCCACAGGAGCACTGGAGTACTTGTGTTACCTCACCCAGTGAAGCCGGGTTCATAGGTGTCTTTTGGTGTCGGCTCGCGGCGTCGTTTTCAATGGAAGCTGGTGAAGAAGTGCTACTGCCGTGAAGAGGAGAAGTGTCCGAAGAGATCCAAGCCTGGGTCGAGGATGGAAGGAACCTGAAAGCAGAGGGGACAGAGTCTGGGTCACTTACCAGTGACCAGGGGCATTATAGTCCAATGCCCACAGATGTAGGGTGCTTCAGGTGAGACGACGGGTGTCTTGACTCTTCAGCCACGAGGTCCAGGAGGCATCGCGGACAACCAGGAGCTGCATTCGAGCTGTCCCATGAAGTCTGTCGAGTGCTGCGGTGTCGGTGACCAGAATGGACCCAACAAGCCTTGGTAACGGCCAGTCAAGTGGAAATAGAAGAAAGACGTCGGTGCAGACCAGCAAGGTCTGGGGGACTCACCCAGCGAGGGTAAGTCTGGGCACGTCTGGAGCAACCAGGAAAGCCCAAGCAGAAAAGGAGATGCCTTCGTGGGGACCCACTAGCCAACAGGCTAGCGATCGCGAAGGAGCCTCGAGCAGTCGCACTGGTAACTGGCCCACGGCTCACTAGTGGAGTGGAGGCCAGAGATCTTCAGTGCAGCCAGTGCTCAAGGCGGGGGCGACTCAGAGCCCAGAGCACAACTTCGAGGAAGACCAGGAAGATGATGTATCGGCAAAAGTTCACGGTGTCCAGGGGTCACGGTTCCACTTCACCCACGATAGCCACGGGCCTCAGCTTTGCTGTGGACCCAGGGTAGCCTCGGGGAAGTCTGGAAATCCACCTCTGGTGATGCAAAGACTTCAGCATCCGGCGGGAGCTTCAGAGTTGGCGCTTCAGAGTTGCAGACTGGACAGTTGCTTCTTTGGTGTCTGACAAGCAGGGGAGTCACTCCTTGACCCCAAGGGAGATTTCTTCAGTCTCCTAGTCGAGATAGAAAGTCAAAGGTCCAGGATATATGTTTCAGAGTTTCGTCCAGGGTAATCTAAAGTCTCAAGGACTGGGTTCCTATACTTATACTAAGATAGGGGGTTGGACATACTCTGGGGACCCACCTATGGGAGGGTTTGGAAAGAGGGGTGGTTACGCCCATTTCCTTTGTCCAGTTCCACGCCAGAGCAGGGGCAGGTAGCCCCTGTAATCAGTTTGAACTGGACTATGCATAGGGCCACCAAGTTTGCACCCACTGCAGGACTTCAAAGCACCAGAGAGTGCTCCTGCCCAGCCCCAATACACATCTGCCTGTCTGGGGAGGTGGTTACACCTTCCTGTGACAGGAAACCTATTGTCCAGGCCTCCCCTGCCAGAGTTTCGGTCAGCAGCAGGAGGCTAGACCCGTGTCTGTGGCAGTGGCATCCACTTTGTGATGCTAGGGCTCAAGAAAGTCTTTATCGGTTAGACCAGTGGTACATGTCACTCCCTCTAGAAGGGTGGAATACTACCCCCGCCGCCAGAACTGGTGGGGGGGCTAGTATTCCAAAGTGTTTGACACCAAACACGACATGTTTCCGTGCAGCCAGTCCAAAGTTAGCATTTATCGCAAGGTTTTAATGCTCTTAAGAGTATATGCTCCGGCTGCACCACAAACAGCATCAGAGGAGGCACTCTGAACGCTGCAGAGGGGCTCTGAACATGCAGGGGCACCCTCTCACATAAAAACCAAGCACTCTGCCTTCAGGATTGTTAAGGCCTGCCATAGGAGTGACTTATAGGTTTTATATGTGTGTGCAATGGTAGTGATATAGGTAGCCTATACCACTGTAAGGGGTGCAAGCACACCCTTACCCAGGCTGCAGTAGCAGACCTTTGGTGTCATTTTGGAGTGCTTCCCATTGGTGGCATAATACATGCTGCAGCCCCTGGTAGGTCTCTGAGGTACCCATGCCCTAGGTACATAGTATACCATATACTAGGGGCTTATAAGGCACTCCAGAATCCAATTAGAGATGTACCTAATGTACATGGAAACCATTTTAGAGAGGAAGCAGCTAGGCTGGGGTGCTGATTAGCATTGCCACAGCCAGACTAAGGTCGAAAAACAGTGAAACACCAGCAAAAAGTGGGGGTACCCATGTGAAGCAGATCCTACTCTCCTACACAACCCCCCACCCCCCAATGCAGGGACATTAAACTAACCTGGCCCAGTTGAGACTTCATGTTCTAAGTGGAAATACCTAGAGAGTCCATCTGCATTGGCATGGTTACTCGTAAGGGCTATGTTCTACTGTAAAGTCCATCCCCTGTAGGAAAATGGACCACCTAAGCAGTTTGGGGTTTTCACCCTTCATTTGTTTTAGCCATAAGAGGGGCTTATGGACTGTCTGAACAAGGAAGTGAGTACCAAACAAGTATGGCCTCAACTTCTTCAGAGCCCAAACCACAGCAAACGCCTCCCTCTCAATGGCTGACCAACGTTTCTCTCTGGGGGTCAGCCTTCTGCTTATGAAAGCTACTGGCTGATCCTGACCTTCATCATTCAATTGTGACAGTGCAGCCCCTACCCCCAATTCAGATGCATCTGTTTGGACAATGAACTTCTTGGAGTAATCAGGACTCTGCAGAATGGGAGCAGTGCACATGGCCTGCTTCAGGTCATCAAATGCCTTTTGATAGCTAGCTGTCCACTGAACCTTTTTGGGCATTTTCTTAGAAGTTAAGTTATTCAGGGGTGTCACTATTGATCCATACCCCTTGACAAATCTCCTATAGTACCCAGTCAGGCCTAAGAAGGCTCTCACCTGTGTCTGGTGGTTGGAGCAGCCCAGTCCATGATGGTCTAGATTTTGCTCTGCAGTGGTTGAACCTGGCCTCCACCTACAAGGTGGCCCTGGTACACACCCTGACTCTGCCTTATCTGGCACATGGTGGCCTTGATAGTGAGGCCTGCCTTTTGCAGGGCCTCCAAAACATTCCTTAGGTGGACCAGGTGATCCTCCCAGGTGGAGCTAAAGTCAGCAATATCATCTAGATAAGCTGCACTGTAGGCTTCCAGACCTGTGAGAACTGTATTCACCAACCTTTGGAAAGTGGCAGGTGCATTCTTCAAATCAAAGGGCATCACCAAAAATTGGTAATGCCCACTTGGGGTCGAAAATGCTGTTTTTCGCTTTGCATCATCAGCTAGTCTGATCTGCCAGTAGCCAGCTGTCAAGTCAAATGTGATAAGGTACTTGGCTGAGGCCAAAGTATCTATAAGCTCATCTGCCCTTGGAATTGGATGGGCATCTGTCCTAGTGACTGCATTGAGACCCCTGTAGTCCACACAAAACCTCATCTCTCTTTTCCCACCACTGGTGTGAGGTTTTGGCACAAGGACCATTGGACTAGCCCAAGGGCTATCTGAGGGTTCAATCACTCCCAAATCCAACATTTTCTGGACTTCTGTCCTGATACAGTCCCTGACATGGTCAGTATGCCTATAAATCTTATTTTTAATAGGCAGACTGTCCCCAGTGCCCACTTCATGAGTGCACCAGAAAGTCTGACTTGGAGTCAGAGAAAACATGTTTCTGAACTGATTGAACACCTGTCTGCAATCAGTTTGCTTCTGGGCAGTGAGGCTGCCTGCCAAGGCCACACCATCAACTGACCCATCATCAGGGTTCTGTGAGAGGAGGTCAGGGAGTGGGTCACTCTCTTCCTCCTGTCCCTCATCAGTAGCCACGAGCAAGCCCATGTCAGCCCTGTCTACATATGGCTTTAGCCTGTTGACATGGAGAACCCTGTGGGGACTCCTGGGAGTTCCTAGGTCCACTAAGTAAGTAACCTCTCCCTTCTGTTCAACAATAGTGTGGGGTCCACTCCACTTGTCTTGGAGAGCTGCTGGGTCCACAGGCTCCAACACCCACACTTTCTGTCCTGGCTGATAAACAGTCAGTACAGCCTTTTGGTCATGGGAGGATTTTTGCAGTTCCTGGCTTGCCTCAAAGTTTTTAGTTGTCTTTTTCATGTACTCAGCCATCCTGAGGCGGAGACCAAGTACGTAGTCCACTATGTCTTGCTTTGGGGGCTTGAGAGGTAACTCCCATCCTTCCTTCACCAAACACCATGGACCCCTGACAGGGTGACCAAACAAAAGTTCAAAGGGGCTGTAGCCAACCTCCTTTTGTGGCACCTCCCTGTATGCAAACAAAAGGCAGGGCAATAGAATGTCCCATATTCGCCTGAGCTTTTCTGGGAGCCCTTTAATCATGCCCTTTAAGGTTTTGTTGAAACTTTCAACCAAACCATTGCATTGTGGGTGATAGGGTGTGGTGAACTTGTAAGTCACTCCACACTCCTTCCACATTGCTCTTAAGTAACCAGACATAAAGTTTGTAACTCTGTCTAATACTACCTCCTTAGGAAAACCCACTCTTGAGAAAATTCCCAACAGGGCTCTTGCCACTACAGGTGCTGTAGTGGTCCTAAGGGGAATAGCTTCTAGGTACCTGGTAGCATGATCCACTACCACCAGGATAAATCTGTGCCCAGATGCTGTTTGGGGATCCAAGGGACCAACTATGGCAATCCCCACTGTTGGAAGGCGGACCCCGAGGAGTCGGCGAGACCACTCAGGGGGGGCCCCCACACTGTACGAAGCAGCCGAGCGCTGCAGAGAAGCCTCCTGGGAGATCCTTCTCCTATTATGTACTAGCACAGTAACACCACCACACCGGACTCAAGGAGGTTGTCTCAAGATGAGCAATTCTTTATCAGCACTTTAAAAAGGTTACGGGTTCAATATTTACACAAAAAGGGGATCAAGGGATCCGCAAAAGTCTCAGTGTCTCTTTTAGGAGGGAAGGGGTAGCGGGACAGTCTTAGGCAGGAGCTTGGTACGAGGGTACCTGGGGCCCAGTTCTTATCCTCAAGCTGGAGGACCTCCGGGTCTCGGAGGGGTCGAGCCGCGACGGTGTCAGCAGGGCTCTGGCGTTCAGTTCGTGGGGAGCCGCGACCAGGTCAGCGGGACTCTCAAGATGGTTTCTTCTCAGCTCGAGCCGCGACGTCGTCAGCAGGGCTCCGAGGGAGGTTTCAGCGAGGTTGGGCCGCGACAGCGTCAGCAGGGCCCCGATGTTCCGGGGGGTTTCAAGGTTTCAGCAAGAAGGAGCCGCGCCGCAGTCTGCAGGGCTCGTGGTGGTTTCAAGCAAGAGTTCTTCTCCGTAGGGTCGGCCGCGATTCAATCAGCAGGGCTCTCGACTCCGGGATACAACTGCCGGTCTGTGGCGGGGTCGCCCCAGATATAGGTCTGTAGCCCTTTGATGTCCGGACCCTTGCGCCTGGGGGGCGGAGAGGCCGGGTTGGGAGCGGCCAGATGCCCAGCAGGAGAGGCGCCCGGCCCAGGAGAGATGGAGGCCGATCGCACCTCGGTGTGTGGGGACGGTTGGGGGTCCCATCGATACCGCCCTCCGCCAGGGCGATGAGGTGTTCACGTGATACCCCCTGGCCAGTTCTTGGTGCCTCAATGTCTGGGCCTTGCTGGGGCCGAGGCCGGGTTGAGCGGAGTCATGAGGACTGGTGTGCAGGGTCACGTGGCAGGCGACAAAATGGCGGAGCCCCGAGGTGTAGGTGACCTCGTGCGGCCCGAACGGGTAGCTCGTGGAGGCTAGGGCGGGGAACGGGCCCAACCCCCGGGAAGTCAGGACCACGCCACGAGGCCGGGTCCAACACCCACCCTTTCAAAGGGCACCCCCACCACAGGTAGTGGTATCAGGGGGGCCTTTGTAGTGCCACCTGCTTTGCCACTGGCTTGGCAGGTCATACAGGAGTGACAAAACTCCTTTGTGCCTTCAGACATGTGTGGCCAGTGAAAGTGAGAGACAAGTCTGTCCCACGTCTTGTTCTGGCCCAGGTGTCCTGCTAAAGGAATATCATGGGCTAGGGTCAATAGGAAGCCCCTGAACTTCTGAAGTATAACCAACCTCCTGGTGGCACCAGGCTTGGGGTCTCTACACTCTGAATACAGGAGTCCATCATCCCAATACACCTTATGGGGACTACTAGCATTCCCAGCAGCCTCAGCAGCCGCTTGCTGTGTGAGGGGTTCAAGAGAGAGGCAGCTATGCTGCTCCTGGCTCAGAGCTCCCCTGGAAGGGCCTCCTGTCCCCAAAAACTCAACCTGATCAGGCTCAAGCTCCTCTGGGACAGTTCCTTCTTCAGGACTTTGATCATCTCCCTCAAGAGACTGATCCTCCTTCTGAGTCAGGGGGGACGGCTCTGCCTTAACCCTTCTGCTCCTCCTCTTGGAAGGCACTTGGTCGTTTGTTCCAGAATCCAAGGCCTGTTCAGTTTCAGACATTTTGGCCTGTGACCTGGTCACAGCAAACACATCTGCAGGGATGCCCAGCATTTCTGCATGAGTCCTCAGCTCTACGTCTGCCCAAGCTGAAGTCTCTAGATTATTGCCAAGCAAGCATTCGACTAGTAGGTCTGCATTCACCACAACCTTCTTAAGGCCAGTTACCCCTCCCCAGGAGTAGTTAACAACTGCCAGAGAATGGTCTGTTCTGACGTTGCTAGCATTGGTCACTTGGTACATTTCACCAAGTATAATCTGCCCAGGATCCACAAGATCTTTTTTCACCATTGTGACACTTGCTCCTGTGTTCCTGAATGCCCAAGCTTCTACTCCATTAATTAAAGGCTGCTGTCTGTATTTGCCCAAGTTACTGGGACTCACAAAGGAGGACATATCCATGCCCCCATCACTGACAAGCACAGCCTGAGTTGGTACTCTGACTAGGCCAGAGTCCATCTCAGAACCCAGGGTCAACCCTACTACACCCTTATTCTGTGTATTCCCACCACCAATTGTAACTGCACTAGGGGGAGCAGGTGCCTTAGGGACATTGGTGGGGGCTGGAGTATTTTCTTTGGCCTTGGTGCAGTCACTAGTCCAGTGAGTTTTCTGTTTACAGATTTTGCACCAAGGTTTCTTTTGGCCTTTACCCTTTCCTGACTGTGAATCCCCACCTGAAGAAGATTTTTGGGGCCCTTGTGAAGACTTCTGGTCTTTACCCTTCTCCCCACCCTGGTCAGAGTTTTTAGAATCTTGCTTCTTATGGTCACCACCTTGGTTCTGTACCTTCTGCCTCACCCTAGTTTTGTCCAATTTGTCTTCCTTCTTTCCCAATTCTTGGGGAGAGGTCAGATCAGAGTCTACCAGGTACTGGTGCAACAGCTGATTTTGACAGTTATTAAGAATCTGCTTCCTCATTATCAGATTGTACAATCCTGTGAAGTCACACACCTTACTGCCCAATAACCAACCTCCCAGAGCCTTAGTAGAACAGTCAACAAAGTCCACCCAGTCTTGATTTTGTGCCTTTTGGGTATCCCTGAACTTTAACCTGTATTTTTCAGTGGTTAGGCCAAACCCATCTATCAGTGCACTTTTCAAGACCTGGTAATCATCAGCATCCTCATCTCTTACAATGAGGAGCTTATCTCTACCTTTGTCTGCAAAGGAGAGCCATAAGATTTCTGCCACTGCCCTTGGGGGACCATCTGTATTTTACAGGCCCTCTCCAAGGCAGTTACCCATTTGTGGATGTCATCCCCACTCTGGTAGGGAGGGACAATCTTACTTAGGTTTCTATGGTCATAAGACCTCTCCCTATCTCTAGGGAAGTTGCTGCCACCAAGGGACTCTAGTCCCTCCTTTTTTCTAGCTCTAGGGCCATCTGCTGCTTTCTGAGGTTGAACATGTCTTGCTCATACTTCATCAGTCTCTCTCTCCTCTCCTGGGAGGTTTCCCTCCCTCTGTGAGAAGAAATAGAGGTCCCTACAGATGAGGTAGAATGGACAGACTCCCTTGAGAGAGATCTATTCCTTCTAACCCTCCCTTCAACTCTTCCTGGAGGGACAAAGAGAGGAGCATTGTGCTCTTCCTCATCATCCTCATCCAGTGGAGCTGTGGTCACCAGATCCTGATCATTGTCATCAGTCTGGTCAGCAGCAGAGGTTGGGCCAGGGGGAGCTCCACCCCTAGGTCCACCCTCAACTGCTTCCCACCCACTCTGCCTACCCCTTCCGGCCCACTAGGCCCAGAGAGATCATCCAGCCTGAGTATCTCCAAGAGATGTTGGGTGGTTGGGCTTTTGCCTGTCTTCAGCTTCCTAATAGAACATAAGGCCCTAAGCTGAGCAAAGGTGAGATCCTCATACTTATAGGGGAGAAGTCCACTGGCTTCTGGCAGGGACCCACTGGTTCCTGGCTGATTAGACATTACTAGTGTGGTGTGGTGTATTGCACTACCTACACTAGTGTGGCCTACTAAACTCTCTTGAGTTGTAGAAAGGGTGTGCTAAGCCCTTGAGACACAACTCTAAGTTCAGTAGAACTTACTGTATACTAAGCTTGATATTATATGTACCTAAGGTACCTTTAGTGGTTTTCAGTTGGTCAATTCAATTGAGATTATCTGGTAAAACAATAGCAAGCTGGAATCCCACACACTGCACACCAATGTGGGAAGTTGGCCTGGTATATGCTGTCCACTAGTTCTAGTGGGCACCTTGTATCAGTCCAAACAAACCCTTATGGTGATAGGTTACAGATAACCTTTATTGAAAGCTATCCTAGTGGTGGCTATGGAGAGCAGCCTTCAGGCTAAGTCTTGAAGGAATGTAAAGCAGCTTGTTTTACCAGTCTATAATCTTTTGAATGATCAAATGAAAAGACAACCACACCAGGTATATATTCAAAATATATGTATTTAAGATAAAACACACCCCTCTAGTCTCTTTATGAGACTGGAGATCGAAGTACTTCAGTTACAAGTGATCAAGCATCAGTAAAAGCACTAGGAGCTGGATTCGAGCTGTCCCAAGAAGTCTGTCGAGAGCTGCGGTATCGGCGACCAGAATGGACCCAACAAGCCTTGGCAACGGCCAGTCAAGTGGAAATAGAAGAAAGACGTCGGTGCAGACCAGCAAGGTCTGGGGGACTCACCCAGCGAGGGTAAGTCAGGGCACATCTGGAGCAACCAGGAAAGCCCAAGCAGAAAAGGAGTTGCCTTCGTGGGGACCCACTAGCCAACGGGCTAGCAATCGTGAAGGAGCCTTGAGCAGTTGCACTGGAAACTGGCCCACGGGTCACTCGTGGAGTGGAGGCCAGAGATCTTCGGTGCAGCCAGTGCTCAAGGCTGGGGCTACTCGGAGCCCAAAGCACAACTTCGAGGAAGACCAGGAAGATGATGTATCAGCAAAAGTTCACAGTGTCCAGGGGTCATGGTTCCACGTCACCCATGATAGCCATGGGCCTTAGCTTTGCTGCGGACCCAGGGTAGCCTCGGTGAAGTCTGGAAATCCACCTCTGGTGATGCAAAGACTTCGGCGTCCGGCGGGAGCTTCAGAGTTGGAGCTTCAGAGTTGCAGACCGGACAGTTGCTTCTTTGGTGCCTGCCAAGCAGGGGAGTCACTCCTTGACCCCAAGGGAGATTTCTTCAGTCTTCTAGTCGAGATAGAAAGTCGAAGGTTCAGGGTATATGTTGCAGAGTTTCGTCCAGGGTAATCTAAAGTCTCAAGGACGGAGGTCACCTATCAAGGAATGTAAAGCAGCTTGTTTTACCAGTCTATAATCTCTTGAATGATCAAATGAAAAGACAACCACACCAGGTATATATTCAAAATATATGTATTTAAGATAAAACACACCCCTCTAGTCTCTATATGAGACTGGAGTTCGATGTACTTCAGTTACAAGTGATCAAGCATCAGTAAAAGCACTAGGAGCTGGATTCAACCTGTCCCACGAAGTCTGTCGAGAGCTGCGGTATCGGCGACCAGAATGAACCCAACAAGCCTTGGCAATGGCCAGTCAAGTGGAAATAGAAGAAAGACGTCGGTGCAGACCAGCAAGGTCTGGGGGACACACCCAGCGAGGTTAAGTCAGGGCACGTCTGTTGCCTTCCCTCACTGCCGCTACCAGCAACCACAGATACACAAACAGCATCAGAGGAGGTACTCCGAATGCTGTAGAGGGGCTCTGCTCATGCAGGGGCACCCTCTCACATAAAAACCAAGCACTCTGCCTTCAGGATTGTTAAGGCCTGCCATAGGAGTGACCTATAGGTTTTATATGTGTGTGCAATGGTAATGATATAGGTAGCCTATACCTCTGTAAGGGGTGCAGGCACACCCTTACCCAGGCTGCAGTAGCAGACCTGTGGTGTCATTTTGGAGTGCTTCCTAAGGGTGGCATAATACATGTTGCATCCCCTGGTAGGCCTCTGAGGTACCTATGCCCTGGGTACATAGTATACCATTTACTAGGGACTTAAAAGGCACTCCAGAATCCAATTAGATATGTACCTAATGTACATGGAAACCATTTTAGAGAGGAAGCAGCTAGGCTGTGGTCCTGATTAGCAGGGCCACAGACAGACTAAGGTCGAAAAACAGTGAAACATCAGCAAAAAGTGGGGGTACCCATGTGAAGCAGATCCTACTCTCTTACACTATTCATTCAGATAGTAGATATTTGTTTGGGTTCACCCTAGCTGCTCAGGGCTGTACAGAGAGTCAGAGTATTTATAGTCAAGCTTTAAAATTCAGTTGGATTCCCTTTCGCTTCCTTCAGGTAATGTATTGGTGCAGTATGTTGATGATCTGCTTATAGCTTCTGACACAGAACAAGGTTGTAAAGATAGTACAGTTAAATTCGATTTAGCCCATCATGGACATAAAGTTTCTCTTTCTAAATTTCAGTATTGTCGAACGCAGGTCACCTATTTAGGTCACCCACTGTCGAAGGAGGGTCGAAGGCTGACCCCGGAGCGTATTAGTACCTTAGTACCATTGTCACAATGCCCCTGCCACAAACTCAAAAAGGTGTGCGCGCTTTTATAGGTATTACTTCCTTCTGTCGCCAGTGGATCCCAAACTATTTGTTACTAATCAAACCTTTGCTTGCATTAACAACGAAAGCCGTGCATGAGCCATTGCCTTGGACGCCTGACTATCAGCAGTGTTTCGAGCAATTGAAAACTGCGCTTTGTTCGGCTCCAGTGCTTGGTACACCTAATTATGCTAAGTCATTTGTGCTCTATGTGCATGAGATGGCTATTTGCGCGCTCTCGGTCCTAACACAGAAATTCGGGGATAAGCAACAGTTGTGTGCTTATTTCTCTGCTGTGCTTGATCCAGTTGCGAGCGCCCTCCCGAGTTGTCTAAGAGCAGTCGCAGCTGTGGCCATTTCAATCAGACAATTGGCTGGACTCGTGCTTGATACCGACCTCACAGTCATGGTACCCCATGCTGTGGACACGCTGTTAAATAAGAAAAAGACACAGCACCTCACCAGTGCACGTCTTACTGGCTATGAATTGACATTGCTTGCTAAACATTTTACAATTAAAAGATGTGCTACTCTGAACCCAGCCATGTTACTACCCCTCCCTTCTGAGAATGATGCAGTTGGATGCACATGATTGTATTTTCCGAACAGAAGATGAGACGGAGGGACTGATAGACCTGACTAATGTTCCCTCATCTGACCCACAAGGGGAATTATATGTCGATGCCTTTTGTTTTAAGTTACCAGATGGCACTACGACTACAGTCTACGCTATTACCATACCCCACACAGTGGTAGAGACATCAAGGGTCCCCTATCAGTCGGCTCAAGCTGCTGAGTTAGTTGCCCTTATTCGAGTTTGTGAATTGAGCGAGGGACTGGTGGTCAACAACTATACTGACAGCCAGTATGGGGGACTCTGGGCTGAGAGAGGGTTCCTTACTTCCCATGGCACCAGAATCCAACATGGACACCTCATATTGAGGCTTTCGTCTGCTTTGATACTCCCCAAGAAATTTGCAATAGTAAAGTTTAGGGCCCACAGGAAGGTCAACGAGGATGTAGGAAGAGGAAATGCGTTTGCTGATCAGACGGCTAAGGAAATGGCCTGGACAAAGATGAAAAGAATGTTTATAGAAGGTCCAGCTAGGTGGGTTCCTGAGGTTGCCATGTTTGAAGATACCCTTGAAAATGTAAAGGAAATACAGAGTGAAGCAACGATAGAAGAATTAGGAGTGTGGCAGGAAAGTAAAGCACAGCTGAATGAGGAAGGATGTTGGATTGATAAATCAGGGAAACAGAGCTGGATGTTACCAGATGCATATGTTCTTCCTGTGGTTACTATGGCCCACGGTCCAGCTCATATTAGTGAAAAAGGCATTTGTAGATTGTTAGACCCTGTATGGAAGAATGATACCATCTCTAAGACAGCTGCGCACTTAGTAAAGTACTGCATGGTGTGCATGATGCATAATCCTGGAAAGGGTACCCCTTCACCACCTGGTAACTTTGCACCACCTGCTTTTCCTTTTGAAGTACTTCAAATGAACCACATTGAATTAAAGAGATGTAATAATCTCAAGTATGTTTTGGTGGTTGTATGTGCATTTAGTAAATGGGTTGAGGCTTATCCCACTAAAGACAATATGGACATTACAACAGCAAAGGTACTCCCGAAGGAGTTCTTTCCATGTTTCAGCTTGCCCCGAGTTATCTGGAGTGATAAATGGAAGTTGGCACCATTGGCGTGGGTCTCCCTTCCATTTTTTTGCTGTTGCCTCCTGTGTTTTTGCTGGTCTAGATGCTATGGGCA
Source organism: Triturus cristatus (assembly GCF_964204655.1). Classification (NCBI taxonomy): domain Eukaryota; kingdom Metazoa; phylum Chordata; class Amphibia; order Caudata; family Salamandridae; genus Triturus; species Triturus cristatus. The sequence goes on from NC_140590.1 coordinate 1,868,668,714, forward strand.
TTTTGCCACTGCTATCCAGTGCCAAAGTGCAAGTGCTTCCTATTGTAAGTTGTTGTACTGGATTAGTGACTCCATGATTGGCTTATTTGATTTACTTGTCAGACCCTAAGAAAAGTGCACCATGAGTGCCCAAGGCCTATAAATCAAATGCTGCTGGTGGGCTTGCAGCACTGGTTGTGCCACACACAGAAGCAGCCTTGTAAAATGTGTCTAAGGCCTGCCATTGCAAAGCCTGTGTGCAGTCTGGGACTGCCATGTCGACTCGGCAAGTGCACCCACTTGCCAGTCCCTAATCCTTCCCTTTTCTACATATTCATCACCCCTAAGGTAGGCCCAAGGGCAGGGTGCACTGTATGTAAAAGGTAGGACATGCCCTGATGTGTGTGGCATGTCCTGATAGTGAATTACAGCCAATTACGTTTTTCACTATTGCAAGGCTACCTGCTCCCATAGGCCAGAATGGGTAGTTTTGATTATAACATCTTTTAATCCTAACTGACCCAGGGAACAAGATAGAAATTCGTGTTTAGTATGCCTGAACTCAGAATGTTAAAATGCATCTTTTAGTAAGGGTGATGTTTACATTCTGTGTTTGAAAATACCACTTTTAGAAAGTAGGTATTTTCTTGCCTAACCATTCAGCATGTCTCTGCAAGGTTTGTGTATTCCACGTCTGGGTTGTGAGTGAGAGGGGGCTGGAGAGGGCCTTGGCTCCAGCAGTCTGATGGGTCAGGGCTGGGCTGAATAGGACCTGCATTGAATAGAGAGTAGGGGGTGGAGATTTCCTTTCACTGACCTGAGCCCTTATAGAATAGAGAGTAGGGGGAGGAGATTTCCTTTCACTGACCTGAGCACTCATAGAATAGAGAGCAGGGGGAGGAGATTATTTTTCAGCTACCTGAGCCAGGTCTGCTCTCAAACAATGCTGTTTCCACCTCCTGCCAGGAAACTGCACCCAGGAGGACAGAACTGGTCTTGACTAGGTACAACACTCTCTGCCTTCAGAGAACAAAGGATTTCGTAGTATAAATATTGGGGCCCAGACCCCAGAACTTTAGATCACTTCTGGGAATCAAGACAAACCTTTGCCAAGGAGAAGAACCAAGGAAGCTGAAGGAGGAGACTGCTCCTGTGCTGTTTTGCTATTTCTGGGGTTGGCCTGCAGTGGTTACTTTATTTGCCAAGGAAAGGGGAAAAGGACTTTTGTGAACTTTTCATAATCTTGAAGAAGAATCTCCAAGAGCTTGAAGTGTGCTTGCCTCCTGCCTGAAGTCTCAGGGATACAAGATTTCACCACCAGCTCCCCTGAATTCCCTTGCTGGGAATTCTACCTGCAGAGAGGTGCCTACTGTTGTTTGGGCCCTCTGAGAAGACTGCGTGTCACTGGGAGCTGGAAGTGCGACGCAACGAGGAGAAGCGTGTTGCTGCCGCAGCAGTTGCCGTCGCATCGCCGAAGAAGCGGGCCGCCGCCACAGGTGTTCACTGTCGCATCACCGACGAAGCGTGTCGCATCACCGGAGAAGCGTGTTGCCGCCGCAGAGGTCGCCGTCGCATCACCGGAGAAGCATGCCGCAAGGTATGTCGCGGCTCAGACGTTACCGAGTTCGCCGCATGGCCGTTGAGCATGCACGCATCGCATTAAAGACGCCATTTTGTTGCATCGCACCGGATCGTCGCATCGCATCGAGGCACCATCTTGTTGCATCGTCCCTGGGCCACAGTAAGAAACAACGCATCAACTCCCCACACAGTAAGGAAGCGAGCCTCAACTCCCCTGCGCAGGAATGAGGAACCGACGCATCCACTCCCCTGAGTGTAAGGAGCGGCGCATCAACTTCCCTGCGACCCTTTTGTTTGCATTGCGTGACGCATCTAAGGTACTTTGAGAGTAAAGTGTTGCATTTACCATCTACATTGAACTAAGCTATTTTCTACCATTTTAAAGTCTAATTTTTGAGTACTGTATTGTGGATTTGTGTCGTTTGGTCTTATGTTAAGTCTAGTAAAGATTACTTATTTTTCTAAACTGGTGTGGTGACCATTTGTAGTGTTTTCACTGTATTACTGTATGTGTTCACAAATACTTTACACACTGCCTCTGAGATAAGCCTGTCTGCTCATGCCAAGCTTCCAAGGGGGTGAGCAGGGGTTATCCAGGAGTGTACCCCCCTTATCCTGACTAGAAGCAAGGGTCCCAATTTGGACAAAGGTACCTACCTCTGCCACCTAGAGACCCCCATTTCTAACAGAAGTCATTTTAATGCAAAAGTGACTCAATTGATTACTGAGGGTCTCCATGTGAAGCAAAAATTCCATGCTTCCTGATATGTGTACCGCTGGGGAGCTGGGATGATATTGTTGCTAATGTTGGATAGCGTGGTATTCCCGAGGAAAATCGTATGGTACTGTGGTACAGGGGCTTTTGATGTCTTAATGCACTGTGTCTTACTGCCTACCTGTGAAATGCTGTGTCCTAATTGCCTACATGCCAATTTTTCAATAAAAAGAGTTATTAAAAAAAAAAGAAATTCCATGCTGCCAATCATCCATAGTCAGCGGGTTTGGTTGAAAAGTACAACAGTACCCTCAAACTGAAATTGGCAAACATTCATGAGACGACAGGGTTAAAGTGGCCAGATGCTTTTCCATTAGCACTTTTGTCAACATGAAAGACAGCTCATTCTAGAACAGGATTGTCTCCTTATGAGGTCGTGTTCGGGAGCCCAGCAAAGGTCTGGAGCGTCCCGCATCCTCGTAGGTTTTCCGATATTGAGTACCCAGTTAAGAGAAAGTTTACGTTCTATTTACCAACAGGTGCGGGAGTCCCTACCTTCTACACCAGAGGGACCCGGCCATGACATTCAGGTGATTTTGTTCTCCTCTGGAATTTCCAGTGAAAGAAGCGTTTGGAGCTGCGCTGGAAGGGGCCGGAGCAGGTCCTGCTGGTGACACTTACTGCTGTGAAGCTTGCTGGCCGTAAGAACTGGGTGCATGCGACCCATTGTAGGGGGATTCCTTTACCTCTACCCTTCCATCGGTAGGTTAAGGACAGCATCGGTGACTCCGAGTGTGAGCAAGTACCTCGGTTTGTCCCATTCAGTGATGTCCAACTAACGTGGACACAAACGGATACGCAAAATGATGATGTGTTAAATGCGGCTGTTCCTTCAGAAATACGAGCTATTGAAGAGCTGTTGTTCACTGATCCTACAGTGCCTGGGGCTACCAGGTACAAAATGCGCCCTTGGCTGAGGGAAAGTGCATCTCGGGAGAAAAAAGATTAGTTAGGGCTGGACTGTGTAAGATAGGTTGTACCAACAGAATTAGCTGAAACTAGTGTAGAACGTTTGCTCATTTTATCTTAGTTGTTTGAACATTAGATAGGGAAGTTTAAAGTATATCTTGAAGGTATACCAACTTGATCGATGTGGGAAATGAGTTTAGGACAGAGCAAGCTCCACCGCCGGTGCTCAAGATCACCAATGTATTGATGGATAATAGGAGCCTGTACCAGTGAGGCTCTGACGGACACTGGGAACTTGCATATTACTTTTGTGTTCTGCCCCCTTTTTTAAATTTTGTTTTTATCATTTGTTATGCCTCCCTTTAGTAGAATGGTTGCCGAGGAACCGGTGATTCTTGTTGCCCAGCATAAAATGGTGTGGACCCGCAAACAGAAAATAATATATGATGTTCTTGTGCTTTTGTTGATAATAATATTATGTGGTGTGTCATGGGTTCCGGAAAACGATCAAAGTGAACCTTTACGTTCTAAGTCTAAGGTTATCTCCCCAACAAGAAATAGAAGAGCAGCCCCGAGCAATGTATTTTTGGAGACACATAAGAGATTCTTTGGAGAAGGGCAGCTTGTTACCCCACTCAATCTCTCACTAGCTTATGGACTGCATATTCTTTATCACTCATAAATTATACGTATAATCGGCCGCCTGACTTTGTAGAGGTGAAAGGAGTGTTTGGGTTCGGTTACTCAGGGCCATGCCTTTACCATAGAAAACCATTGGGGGAGGGTTATCCCGGTCGCAAAAATAATGCGTACTGTGAGAATTTTTATATGGATAAACAGAATGTAACTTTGGTGGGTTGGCAGTATAAGGAATAGACAGTTCCCCGAGAGGCTGGTTTTCATCCTGCTTGTTGTCCAATTATCAGCAGTACTGATACCTCATTGTATATAAATTGTTCAGGGATAGTCTTTGCATAAGACCACGCTCCCTTTGATGAATTAAAAAGACTCCAGTACCTTTGGGAGGAATTCCAGAGATTCTGCAGTGGATTATGATAGAGCGATTTATGCACACCCAGGGTTTTTCTTTTTGTCTAATGGGACCTATTCTTATGTCCATAATGGTATGGACGATGTGGCCCTTGGGATGGTATTGTATTTGGGTGTCCGTTGTAAGCGTGCGAAGCCTGAAGTAAGATGGATTAAAAGGACCTTGACCAAAGAATTCTGTGAGGGAGTGACGGATATAGAGGTCAATAATTACAGCAATGGGATCACTTTTAAATACATTCTTTCCTCCATAATTACCTTTGGTGGTACCTCTATGGCGAGGGGTGAGAAAGTCCAAGAATATTTTGGATGCAAGTTGCCAATATTGTCTAATTCCACAGTGGCAGCCTTGCGTGACATCACCACCCAATTGGAGAGTGTGCGAATATATTCAGAGCAGACTAGATACGCAGTGGATTTTATCTTAGCTAACAGTGGTGGTGTGTGCGCGGTAGTGGGAGACCAGTGTGTAGTCGGGATAACAAATATGGAAAAGAATATTACCTAACACAGTTTGGACGTTCTTGATAATGTGAAGGGAATGGAAAGTGGGAATTGGAGTTGGTCTCTCTTTGGCAGCTGCGGCTGGATTCTTGAAAATGTAATTTACATGATTGTGATATTGGTGTCTTGTTGTGCCCCTTATTCGATGCCTTCCCTTCTGCTGTTCTTATTGCACCAATCTTCTCACTCCCAAGAGAAAAATATCGATTCAGGAAACCAATGCTGCAATTATGGTCCAAAAAGAGATGGATGACCTGATGCAGATCGAGGAGGGCATTTTCAAGACTTCCTCCTTCCTTACAGTCTCCCTTCCCGATGCTGACAATATGGAATGCTCACAATCCTTATGGTCTTTTGCTTTTCTGATTTTATATTTTTCCTGTTGCTGATAGTAAATGGTTTAGCTCAGGCCAAAAGGAGGGTCTGTTAGAATAGAAATGTGTTCGCTTACGCATTAGTCAATGTAATGTCAATGCATTCATTGCACCACTTTCTATTCAGGCGCCATTTTGAATCATGATCAAAACTAACCTTTTGCTATTACTGAGGAAAAGCCTCTGGTAAGTTTCCTTTTTCCAAGGTTGAGTTATGCTTCACTAATGAATAGACTGTTCTTATTAGTACATGCCTTTCTCATTAGATACGGGCCTTCTCCCACTGGTATGGTGACGGGCCCGACTGGAACAACCTTGGACTTTGCAACTTTGTGTAAGATGTGAGCACTGAGATTGTTTTTTTCTCCGTATTACATTGCTTAGCAGCCTCTGCTTGGAAAATTCCACTATGGGCGTGTTTAGCCCAGGTACGAAATGTACATAATGTATCTTTATGCTTGTCGATGTCAGTCCCTCTGCAGCACTCCTAGTGACTGGGCAGACTGGGCTCCGCTCTGAGTGTATATGAATAAACAGGTATTGGTTTGTATTCTTTACTGTCTGACCGACTCTTCATTTGGTATGGAAGGCTGAGAGGTGGTCGTTAGTGACCCGAGTGACCCGTAAGCTGGCCACTTCCTTCATGATGAAATGAAACAAAGCTGTTTTCAGGCTTGATGAAACAAATATTCTGCTTGTGCGACAGAACAATTTTCGGGGTTGGTTCCTTTCTTTTATTGTTAAAATGAGTTTACCACCCTGCCACACCCCAGCGCCTGCTGATAAGTAACACCTTTATGAGTGTGCTGAAGCAGAGTCTTTGTGGTGTGTATATGTGTTAGTTGACAGCTCCATCCCCTCATTCTGGCAAAGATGGCTCATCCTGACAACAACTATCCCTCTTTGTCACAACGGGAGGAATACACAAAGACCAACTGCCAGCTACACCTATTCATGTGACCCCAGATACAGGCTGCAGACACCAAATGGTTAGGCGAGGTAAATTACAACTTTGCCATGTGAATGGATTTGTGTCCCATCTGCTGCTTTAAATGGGCTACAACATTTGAGCAAACAGACAAGCGCTTCCTGTCATTATAGGACGTCACACCGGACTCTGGCCTGCATTTATAGCCTTCATACCCCGTTCTGGCAAGAATGTCAGGCTGACATAAAACTGCAAGTACTTCCAATGCAGTGCTATGTTAAACAACCGATGTTGCAACACCCAGGAAAATGTGCTGCTTGGCTAAATACCGATAAGGTCCCAATGGCGAGACCGATTGCATTGCAAATGCTTGTTAAAAATGAATCCTGTTTTCCTTTAAGGAAAATGAGCTGCATTTAAAAAAAATAAGACTGGTGTATCTTAAAGCAATTGCGTACATGTTTGTCTGCTGACCCCAGCAGGTCATAATCCACATGAATGTGGCTAGTCGTAAGGGTCGCAATTAGCAACCTACCTTCTGCATTTTAATGAGGTAGGTCAAATTGTGACCACTATGATTCAGTATTTTGAGAACTGACCTATTAGTACATGGGTCGGTTCGCAAAATACCATGCATTCAGTAGAAGTCAGTGGGCAGTTTGCCAGACACAGCACGCTGTGCCCTTCTTCAGGGTCTTCTTGCAATCTTCCCGTGAGAAGAGCCCGGCGCCTGCTCTATCTGCACTTTCTGTTTGAATATGTATTATTTCCTCCATATAGTGCATTAAGAAAAATCCCCTAAATGTAGCGCCGAAATGGGTAGAATTAGCATTATAGGCTTCACCTTATAAGACAGTGGAGTGCTGTCCTGTTGAAATACCAATTTGTACATCAGAATATTTTTGAAGCTCGTGGCTATTTGTGCATTAAACGTGTTAAAATTCTATGAGCTTTTCCAAGTGTCTGATTCCTTTCACAGATGACATGAGATTTGAGGCCTTGGCAAGGGGTAGGAAAGGGCTATTAAAAGGCCAGAGTACAAAAAAATAGCAATGTGGCTCTCCAAAGACAAGTACTCGCACAGCATTATTCTTTTATTTACTTAGAAACTTGAACTAAATTATCCCGTTGAATTGTATGTGCATAAACCTGGGTCACTACCATGTGCTGACTGCACAAGTATTGATCTGTGCACCTCTGTTTGCACAAGGACAGTGTTCTATGCATCTAGGCATCAGCCTGCATGCCTGTCCTTTACTGCCTTCAATGCAGACATTCAAATGACATTTTTCATATGTTAGACCACTTTTTGTGAAGTTGTTTATAATTTTGAATATGGCCAAATGTTTATACAATATTGTTAGTCATGAGTCACTTCATAAAATGTGCAATATAATGTGCAAGCTCTTGTGACATCACAGCCCGGAAACATGTCGCGGTGGACCCTGCCTCTCCATGTTTCCGAACTGTGGTGTGGCTGCTCATGTTAGTGCTACTGGGTTAGGACAGGTGCAGAACCTGTTGTAGATGTGGCCCATAAAGCACAGAAACATTGCTTTACCTGTATCTGTGAAGGAGAAGAGGATGAGTATTGATACAAGACCACCGGTGATCATCAATACGCCATACAGAACAGAAACCAAACAAAAGGGCGGAGAAAGGAGGAACACAACAGGGACGAAACCAGGGAAACGAGTGAAAGTAGCTAGAAAACGCATTCGATCAACTTGAATGTTTTCGGGATGTGTGCCGCTGGTTCTGATGATAATAAATCTGCCAAAAAGGGGGCTAAGGGAAGGGGAACAAAGGTGATAATAGATGTGGGACATTTCCACTCAATGCTTGGGGAACAATTCACCTGTGTAAAGGTTGGTAGGTCAAAGTAACAAGAGGCATGGGTTTGTCAAGAAGACATGGGGTGAATGCCTGGTCTAGATTTGGACCTGAGGCATACATGTCGTTATAATAATCCACATTTGTAAAGCGCAAACAATCACCCGTAAGGGTCTCTAGGCGCTGGGGGCCGTCGGGAAGATTAAGCGAGCTATTGCCCAGAGTCACATGGTGCTGGGCTGACCTGCCGCCGGTGCCAGGGATCAAACCGTGATCGCCAAATTCCGGAGTCAGTAGCCCTGGCCGTGGCGCCACACCTCTTCCAACCTTAGATGATATGAAACATATTCTGGATGGTGATGGGAAGGTGGCCCATACCTTTTTGGGCTTATACACCGTCTTTGACACAGCCACCCATTCCATCTATGCTTGTAGGCACTCTGCTGCTGGGATCGGAGGAAGGGTGCCGTCACTGGAGTAGTTTCCTTCTTTTCTGAAAGACTGGTCTTAGGTGGGTGCACTACCTTCTGTTTCTGTAATCTGCATTTGACCAAGTGTGGGGGGCCACAGGATCCAACCCTGGCCATTTTCACTTCAGTATCTACATTACATACTTCCCAATATTGACCAGGTCTTTTCAGTTTGAGTTTTACAACTAAGCAGATGGCACCCAGACATCTTGAAAAGATAACAACTTATCTATCTACAAATATAAGTTTCCATAAGTATATGCCCTCCACCTTCATCTGGAGTAGACACTGGAGCTCAACTTTGATGGAAGAGATGTTCAGATAATAGAGAGTAGCATTCCTATCTAGTCACCTATTTAGTGGCAACTCTCAGTTCCCACCTGAGTAGCAACCACTTGTTGAAAAGCTTTACCAAAATCATTCTGATTCTCCCATCACAGCATCATAGAGAAGTAATTGAAGCAGTTCTAGCCTCTCTTGTGTCCTGTGGCAATACCATCCACTTTGGCAGGCTGAAACGCCTGACTTCCCACTTCACTGGTCAGGGTCCACATATTCATTTTAAGATTACCTGTATCTGTTTAAAGTTTTATTCAGAACAGCTGCTCTTTTCCGCCTCCCACATTACTCTGTATGTTGTCAATAATATGACATTCTGCTTCTAGATCTTTATTGTACATTGCCACATTTTATCCCGCCCAGGCCGGGATGAGATTCTTCGCAGCTCAGTCCTAAACTTTGGAATGAGCTCCTACTTACTCCAAGTGCTCAACCAAACACAACCTCGCTGTTTTCACACCTTCTATGGAGATCCTGTTTAATCTTAAGAGTCCTCTACTACTGCCAGAGCAGCCTTACTTAGGAGCAACTCAACTGTGAAATAAATTGACGGAACTTCAATAATAGAATCTTCTTATTTATTAATTTGTGAACAACCTGCATCGTCCCAAAGTAGACATGGTTGAAAAACCTAGAACTTCACTTATTGAAAAACCAAGAACTTCACCTATTGAAAAACCAAGAACTTCACTTATTGAAAAAGCAAGAACTTCACTTATTGAAAAAGCAAGAACTTCACTTATTGAAAAACCAAGAACTTCACCTATTGAAAAACCAAGAACTTCACTTATTGAAAAACCAAGAACTTCATCTATTGAATAACCAAGAACTTCACCTATTGAAATACCTCTAGTGCAACATTCAAAAGCAACCAAAACTCCAGGGACAACTTTATTTCAAACACCACAGGGAGAATCACTTCATCTTATTAAAGTTCAGATATCCTTATAGGACAGAAATATCCTCCAGAGCACACAAAGCAACCATCCTCTGCAGACCAAAGGTGGAAAACAACACCACCTGGATTCAAAGAGTATGTGCAACACCTTAGAGTGATAAAGTAACCAAAGAACGGTGTTGCTTTAAACATCACTGCAGGTCTATGAGAAACATCTCAAAAACATATGATGTGCTGCCCCCGCTCCACCGGCCTGGCATTACCGGTGCTCTCTGCATGGCTGCTCCCGCTCTGATGTCTCCGGCCTGGCCGCTGCTTCACTGCAGGCACAGACGGGTCAGTTGCGGTGCATTTGCATCCGGTCCACTGTGATTGTTTTTTGCCTCATTTTGTGGTGCCTTGTTCAGGATGGAAGGGCTTAGTATCTTCACTATGCCTCCAGGTTGCTAAGTTTGCCCCGTCATTGGATCTGCCCCTAGCTCTCTTTGTGAAAACATGGTGGGCGCCATTTCTAGATCACTCTCAGCCAGAAAGCCTGTCTTTAAGATGGTGGTGCTCTCAAACTAGAAATCGTAAAAGGACTATTCTCTAGCAGTGCCTGTGTAATTGAAACTGAAAAAGGACTTTAAAAAAATTCTGCCCCTGAGTCCACTTTTTGTATCATCCTCACTTTTCCTTCCCCATTCCCACTCCTTCTCTTTCCCTCTCCACCCCAGTCACTCCCCCGCCTCATCTCCGAGGACACTTCACTCACGAGTATCTTAGCGGTGACCCTTATTTCCTCCTTACTCCAGCCTCCTCGTGTTCACTATGGAGACTAATCTTTATAGACCAAAACCTACTTTCTTGAAGTCTTCAGCCCTCAATGCCTTTAAAATCATATATCCTCCCTTGTCTAAGAACGCAACTAAAAACTTGAAACATAGACTCCTTAAATCCCACCCAGAAACCCATATCTCTGATCCTTTCTTCTACATAAAAAGAGGCGCCTTATTCTGTGATCATATCTTCTATACTAAAAGACGCGCCCACGGGAGGAACGGTCTTTACTTCTCACCCACAATCACCACATCTAAAAAATCTCCTCATAGCTTAAGAGTCATGGTCGCCCACTCTCCTATTTATAGGTTCGAAGCCACTATCTCACTTTACAATAATGGAACTATCCTTCTCCAATCCTCTACTCACAACCTTGAATCGTTTGAATACTTTTACTCCACCATCCAAAACTCGGCGAACAATACTAAAACTAACCCCTCCCTAACTCATCCTACACCCTTGGTTAATACCATGGCCCTCACCCCACATCATTTCCCAACCAAAATAGGTTGTCGGCCCTTCCATCTCCAGCCCTCCTACCGCCAATGATTTCTTTGAACTCAATACTAACCCATCATCGCCACCTACCGGGCCCGAGCAGCTCTCCTTCTTATGCCAAACCAGTCCTCACGCCCCTTGCTCCCACAGAGGAGCCAGCCCTGAGGCTCACACCACCAATAGTCTCACAATCACCCCTTCCTTACCCCTGTCCTATCACAACACTATTGTTGATTCAACCAACGTGCCCAAAACCCCCATCACAGACTCACTGTCCTCACAACCTGTTAGAGAACCTCTTACCACGGCTAGCAGTCAGATGCCTCACACTCCTGAATCCTCATGTACCCACTTACAGTGCCATCACAGACTCACCGTCCTCGAAACCTGTTACAGCACCTCTTACCATGGCCAACAGTCAGGCCCCTCACACTCCTGAATCCTCATGTACCCACTTACGGTGCCCTCCTCTTTTGCCCGTCAAAACTCACTTCACTCATAACCCTTCCTCGCCCCAGCTGGATCTCACTTCTAACTCCTCACTCGGCACCAAGCTGGATGAGATTACCCTGGCTATCCAAAACTCAAGTTTGAGGATAAAATCATTCTACTCCACACCTCTGATTTGGCGAAAAAGGGGCGTCTAAGCAATTCTTTCAATATGAACAACCATTAAGTTCAGAAAAAAGTTTATTGAAAGAAAATGCTCAAATGTTACAAAATAAGAGAAAAATAAGCATAGTTAACAATTAAAAGTACATAACAGGGTAAGTAATGGCAAAAAACATAGGCTGTATTATGATAGATCAAAAATTGAGAATAATTATAGGCAAAAAACTGGCAATTAATAAGAAATAAGGCAATAAAAAGGGATATGAGATATACAGTACAAGCATAAGAAAAATAAGCAAAAAGAAAGAAACAGGATTATCTTGCTTAATAGAAAACAGGAAGTCATGGAGGTTTAGGGACTTCTTGCTGTAACGGGGATAAAGACAGAGAACTACGAGCATTCAAGTAAAAAAAAAACTGTAACTGGACTCCACAATTCTCTTCGCTTAGTAGCTAAGGCTAGGGGGTAAACAAAAGTCGTATCTAATCTGTGATTGTAGCAAACAGCATACCACCAGGCCTTATAAGATAATTTGGTATAATCCTTCCAATTTTTTGTAATTTTTTGAAATGCTACTGCTAATAACAAGTCTATTATTCTAGTGCTACATGTGCAATGATCCCAGATGGGAGAGAGACTCCCTAAAAAGATGTGAGAAAAAGAAAAGGAGTGAGTGGAAGAAAAAATCTTATTAATTTGAGACCAAACCTGCTTCCAGAAACAAAGAGTAAAGTGACAGCTAAAAAGCATATGAAAAAGATCTGCACGTGGTGAGGAGCAGGACCAGCATTTGTCAGAGGCTTCGGGAAATGTTTGCAGATAATGAGTGGTGAAAATAATAAACGATTATAGATAAAAAATAATGTTTGGGTGGTACTCGCAGCTCTGGAAGATCTGCGAATCTTCAGCCACAACTTGTCCCACAACTCAATAGGCCAAGAGATTGTAAGATCTTTTTCCCAATCTTCCTCTAATGTGGTTTTAATACGAGGGAAGGACAAAGTGTGAAGAAAAGCATATATCTTTGAAGCCTTAGAATGCTTAATAAGTAAAGAATTCAACGAGGTAGTATCGGAGGGTATGTGAATTGATGAAGGACGTAGATCAAGATGGGCATCATAGGCCTGTTGTAATGCGTGTGTCAATAACAGATACTTGGTTCGGCAAGCAAGAGGTAGATTGAAAGAAGTGGCAGCTAAATCAAAGGGAATGATCTGAGTATGATGGAACAATTGGCGTACCCAAATAAGGCCACGTGTTCTCCAGGATTTCCAAAAAATTGGCTTATTTTTAATTAAGATAGACGTGTTATGCCAGATAGGTTGATCAAAAAAGGATTAAACAGGTAGACAAGGAAGACTCTTGGAGGTATATTTAAGAATGGGAGTTGATAAAGACTGAGGTCTGCGAGAAAACATAAGATACTCTTTGAAGGAAAAGGGAGAGATGAAAGATTTTTCTAAGGTCAACCAGAGAGGAGAGGATAATGGGGAATCTTCAATCCAATGAGAGACTTGATGTAAGAGAAAGGATTTATGGTATAAAGAAAATTTTGGAAAATTCACCCCACCCTCTTTTTTAGAGCGCATTAGCTTAAACAAAGACATACGAGATTTTTTGTGTCCCCATAAAAAGGAAGATAGAATAGAGTTTATTTTCTTGAAATATTTCAAGGGGATGGCAAGTGTTATATTGGAAATTGTAAACAAAACAATGGGGGAAAGCATCATCTTGATTGTGTCCAGTCTTCCCCACCATGACCAATAGAGAGGATGCCATTTATTAGTGAGAGTGGTTAGTTTTTGTATACAGTCTTCCATACATTTAGTGATTGTACCAGAAAGAGAAGAGTGAAAATTGAGGCCCAAGTATTTAATACAGTTAGGGCTCCAAGTAAAACCTGAAGCAGAGAAATCATCTTTGAAAGTCACTTTAGTGAGTGGTAAGATTTCACATTTGTCCTTATTCAATTTGTAGCCCGAGACTTGAGCAAAAGAATGAACTTCGTCTAAAGATGCTGGAAGGGAAGTATCTGGTTGGGAGACGAATAGTAAGACATCATCAGCATAAGCTGCCATTTTAATGTCAGAATTATGAAAGTTAAAACCATGGACGGAGTCACAAAAGGAAAGGTTCTAAAGCAATATTAAACAAAAAAGGTGAAAGTGGGCAACCCTGTCTAACTCCTCTTCCTAGTGAAAAGTAAGGGGATAAGCCCCCATTTGCCGAAATTGCTGCCCTAGGACGAGAATAAAGGAAGGAAATTAGGGAGGAAATCTTTGGACCAAAACCAAACCACTTCAAAGTTTTAAATAAATAAGGCCATTCAACCCGATCGAAAGCTTTTTCCGCATCCAAAGCTATGGCTGCAAGGGAATGGGGATAGTGAGAGGACTTGGAGAGAATGTCAAAAAATAATCTAGTATTATCTGACAACAGTCTACCCTTAACAAAGCCAGACTGCTCTTTCCCTAAAAGCTCGGGTAGTAGAGACTCTAAGTGCAACGCTAATGCCTTGGAATTTTTTTTATAATCTATATTTACTAGAGATATAGGACGATAATTTTTACAATGTTGTGGATCTTTACCCGGTTTTGGGATAATACAAATAAGGGCATCAGAAAAGGATACAGAGGCGGAACCAGTTTGAAGGAAGGTAGAAAGAAGCAAATGTAGTTTGGGGATAGGCAAATATGAAAAACAAGAAAAGAACTCAACAGTGAAGCCGTCCGGACCCGGAGCTTTCCCATGCTTGAGAGTGTGAAGAGCTTGGAGGAGATCCCTGTGAGTAAGATCAGCTTCTAAAGATGAACGATCCGGAAGAGTATCAAAAGGTGAAGATATGGTCGACAAAAATTGGGAGATGGACTGATCAGACGAAGATGCTTCGGAAGAGTATAATGCTTCGTAAAAATGCAAGAATTCTTGTAGGATGTCTTCGCTTTTGTGCTTTAATAACCCATCATGGCCGAAAATAGATTCAATGTTAATTTTGTTTTGTCTCACCTTTAAATAATTGGCCAACAACTTTCCAGCCTTATTCTGCCCACCATAGAACTTGGCGCTAGATTTTAAGAGAAAGTTAGAGGCATTAAACGTAGAGTCCTTATTAAATTGTGATTTGGCAGAAATGAGATCATTTAAGCAGTTTTTTGATTTAGAAGTATAATATAAGTGTTCTAAATGTTTAATTTTGGAAAGTAGGACATTGGTATCTTGTTGGGCTTTCTTCCTCTTACGAGAGACATAATTCATGATGAAATCTCTAGCCGATGCTTTGAAAGCATCACAAACTACCGGAAATGGAACTTCATCCGTATGATTAAGTAGGAAATATTCGTGGAAGAAGGATGAAAAAGAAGAAACAAATTGAGCATCAAGAAGGAGATCGTTGTTAAAACGCCATTTTTTAATAGGAGCCGGCTTTCGTATCACATCCAGAACAATAGAAACTGGGGCATGAGCCGAGATTAAGATGGAGCCAATGTCAGAAGAAATAAGGAACTGGGTAAGGTGATGTGAAATAAAAAAATAGTCCAGGCGAGAAGAAAGAATATTCTCGTAAAGTGGGATTACATAGTCTCCAAGCATCAGTGAGTTTGTATTGTGCAATAAGGTGAGGGAAAGATTTTTGTGACTTATGTGGAATGTATGTGCTAGCTGAATGCCTATCCAAAAAAGGGTCAAAAACTTCGTTACAATCACCCACTAGAATAAAATTATCAACATAATGTTGAGTGATTAGTGGAGCTAAAGAAGTCCAGAAAGAGGCATCACCACTAGTTGGAGCGTATACATTTAAAACAGACATAGGGACATTGTCTAAAATAAAATTAACTAACACCCACCTGCCTGAAGTATCAGCAAAATGCGATACTGACTTAACTGGAAGAGATTTTTTAAATAGAATCATAACGCCGTTACGTTTACCGTCACCTGGGGAAAAGTACACTTCACCCACCCAACCCCTTTTCAATTTAGCAGATTCGACTGCCGATAAATGTGATTCCTGTAAACAAGCTATATCTGCATTGAGTTTAGTCAAATGGGATAATACTCTCTGTCTTTTAATTGGCGAATGTAAACCTCTAACATTCCAAGAAAATAAATTCAAAGGCATACAACAACATTAAATATGCATATCAAAAAGCCAGTAAAGTAATAATCTTGAATTAAAAAGCCATGTAAAGCATAGAAGCATATTGATAAGATACATCTGAAATAAAAGAATACAACTTCATGAAAAGGAACAACAAAAAAGCCAGTTACATGATGAAAAGAAAAAGGGAGAGTAGAAAAGAAGAAATACAGTGAAAACACAAACAAAGAAAATAGAAAATGAAAGAACTGGATCAAGAAGAGAGGATACAAAATATGCTGAAGAGAAACATAAACAAAGAAGAAGGAAGTAGTTGATGAGCATAAAGAAGAGAGAGAAAGGAACGCAAAAACAAAATACCAAAAGAAGAAGAATAAAAGACTTACATATTGTCGAGAACAAACAAAAGGGGAGGAGGTTGGAGGCCACATAGAACAATGACGGGCCAAAAGCTCCAGAGGGAAGGCATGGAGGGAAGACAAGTGCAACGAACTCTACGGACGAAAAGGTGGGTGGTGACGTGAGGGAGTAATCTGTGAAAAGGGGGGAAAAAACAAGGATGAATGTTAAATATTGAAAACATAGAAAACTGACAAAAAAACAGCAGCTATAAAAAACTGTGCATACTTAACGGTCAAGAAAGCCAACAATGAACAAAGCATAAAAGCAGTTACATGAGATAAATGTGTGAAAACCGCTTATGAAGAACTTGATGAAGCAGCAAAATCCATGCTGTTGGCAGTATGAGAATATAGAAAGCTCTTTAATTTCAGCGGGTCGTCATAAGTAGTAGTCTTGTTGTTGAAAGTCCCCTTAAAAAGGCAGGGATGAAAGAGTCCATATCTCGCTCCCATAGAACGTAGCTGCGGTCTAAGTGAAAGGAATTCCTTGCGCCGGTCAGCAGTGGATTTAGCATAATCCTGTGAAAAGAAAAGTTGATTACCCGACCAGGTAAGTCGAAGGATGGCTTTGGCTGCGGAAAGAACTGTAAGAAAATCTGTATATTCTAGAAAATAGAGGATAACACCTCTCGGCCTTTTAACATGGGTAGTAGAGATCCCAGCAGGAGGAGGGCCTAAACGATGAGCTCTTTGTATGTTGAAATTGGTGGTATATGGCAGCTGAAGGATTTTTGGCAAGAAGGATTTGAAAAAAGCAAGAGCATCGGACCCCTCTGAATTTTCTGCCAGGCCATAAATGCGAAGATTGTTCCTCCTATTTCTGTTTTCTAAGTTCTCAAGTTGTTTGTGGAGTGAAGAGACTTGGGCATATAATGGGTCAACTTTGGCAACAGAAGACGTAAGAGTATCAACAGTTTGTTCTAGAATGGTGACACGGCCATCGATGTTCGACCACTTATCGGATAACAACTGAAGAGTAGTTTTGGTTTCGTCAAGCATAGTTTTAGTTTCTTCAATAAAAGGGTGCAAGGCCCTAATCTCTTCCAAAAGGATATCCATTGTTACTGCTGAAGTTTGCTTGGGAGGAGAGGGTGGGTCTTTTTTAAGTCTTTTAATTGAACCTTTGGTGACACCACTCGCTTGCGAGACTGAAGCAGAAGAAGGACTTTTAACAGAGGAGTCCGCAGAATCATCCATCTCTAAACACTGATATCTAGAACCAGTATGAAGGAGAAATTTGCGAGAAGTTGGTGAAGGCGTACGGAGATCCTTGCATAGCCTACCCATAAAGGAAATGAGAAATGCAACTATAATATACCAAAAGCATGTAAGCAGGCATTAAACGGTTCCTAATATGGAAGCACTAAATGTACTTCATAAAAAAGTCAAGTAAAAAGACAACAATGTATGGCAAAAGGTAAAACATCGCAGTGGAGGAGCATTCAATATAACTTAACACTAGAACAGTAAACGACATAGAATGCAATAGGAAATCCTTTTAGCACATCAAAGTTGCTAGAAGTAAGCCTCCGTCAGCAGCTTCACAAGATGGCGGCTGCAGTTACAGAAATCAACACCTGAAGTAATTATGAAGTTAATATAGCGTGATAAAGGGAAATAAAAATATTGTATGACCCACAGTTGTTGAGGTACAGGAGAAATTAGCGTCAAAATGATTTCCAATTAAACTGCTGCAACAGTATGGACGATTATTAACCTTCGTGGTGACAGGAAATCCAAAGCGCTCGAAAAACGCGCTATTAAGAGCTCAGACCCTCTGTAAAGGATATTTGGGCACATCGCGTTGGTTAGCAAGCTGGCAAACGCACAGTAATATGAATAAATCCACCATTACCATAATTGGCAGTGAAACGCTTGGAGCGAAGCTCCATCAGCGCGAATACAAAATGGCGGCCGTGAATCGGAATATCTGCGTTCCACATCACTTCCAAAGAAAGAGTTACCCACAGATGAATTTGGCCGTCCACAGTCACACCAGCAGTCCTGTACCAGTTCCAAAGGAAGAACCCATGTTTTTTGAGGGTAAAACCTCCGTTGGGAGTCTCGTTGAGCGTCTTGTTCTCCGCGCCGCCCGGGAGAGCTACGTAGGAGCCGCCATCATTCACGGGCGCTAGCCACGCCCCCCTCAATATGAACAACCATAACCACGCATTTCCCACATACCACTACTCTAGACCTCCCTCTCGCCATCCTCCCCAAATGCTCTCTCTAAATCCGAGCCCCACTCACTCCAAATGGAAAACCTTACCCCCCCAATGACTGTACTCATCTCATTAGATTATTTCATCCCCTGACTGACAAGGATATCCTCTCGCTTCTACGCTCCTATGACCCTTCGTTCTTTGCCAATACACTCCATCACTGTCATATCGAGACAATTCAAGCTGACCCGCACAGAGAACCCAGGGCTAATCCTAGAGCCTTAAATAAAAACAAACTGACACTAGTCCCCACCTCTCACAAGTCTCCTGCCAGTGCCAACTCGAAGCTCAAATGCATCCTTCTCAATTGCAGATCTGCTGAAAAACATGCAGCAGATATCGCTGCCCTCATTCTAGACCAAGAGCCTGATCTCTTAATGTCGACCGAAACCTGGTTAAATGTCTCTTCTGCTCCAATCCATGACCTTCTAGTCCTGCCTAGCTATGACATTATTAGGTCAGACAGATCCTGTGGGCAAGGAGGAGGCATTGCCTGCATCTACCGTAGCAATCTTGTGGTCAAACATCTTCATTCTGCTGCTCTCCCTGTGTGTGAATACCTATGCATCGACATCGCCTGCAATACCAGACAAGTCTGCAAAATCCACCTGTTCTATCATCCCCCCAGAGACAACCTTTCCTTCATCGGACAGATTATGGAAATAATCTCAACCGACACAGATTACCACGGCACTCAGCTCTTCCTTGGAGATTTTAACTTCTAGTGGAATGACTTGAATGACCTTTCTGTAGTTAGTCTCAAATCTTTTCTTAGTGACTTTGATCTAACCCAGATATGTGACAGCCCCACTCAGTCAATTGGAGCTACCCTAGACCTAATCATTGGCAATTAGAATTCTGTTCAGTTGGACTCTATTGCCCCTTGTGACTGGTCAGACCACCATTGCATCACCTTCCTCAACTCTGAATCTGTTGGTAGGAGCAAAACTCAACCAAAAAGACCCAACCATTGGCAGAGAACGTTACGAAACATTGACCTTGATGCCTTGAAAACCCTCAGTAATACCATATTACCCCCACCAGAGGCTATGACTGATGTACACGATCTCCCTGAACGCTACAATGGGACATTGACAAACATTCTGGACACGATCGCTCCCTTGCAGTTAAAGAGAATACCTTCCAAAGTCTCCAAACCCTTGTGCAACAGCAGTCTAAATGCTGAGAGAAGAAACCTGAGACTAGCGGAAAGAGTGTGGAGATCCTCCCCGTCCCTTGACCATCTCACACATCTGAGATCACTAAGTAGCATCTATAATAAACACATAAGAATCTGCAAAGCAAATTTGTCAACACAAATCAACTGAACCTAGCTAAAAAGCGACCCAAAAAGCTGTTTGAGATTGTTAAATCTCAATCGAATAGCATACTTAACCTCCCCCCGATCGGATCACGCCCGTTGCTGAATTGTGAAGATTTCTCCACTTTCTTCATCAGAAAGACAACTAAGATGGAATTTGATTTGCAGACTGCTTGGGAGCTCATGCCAATCTTACCTCTTATCATTTCGCACCCCCCCCAATCTCTGACACCGTCAATCATTCCAGGTTCTACCCCTAAGAACAACGCATCCTGGAGCACTTTCGATACATTGGATGATAATACCATTCTCAAAACGGTCTCAGCGTTAAAACCTTCTAACCACTTCAATGACCCTATACCGTCGAATTTTTTCAAGGAGATCAAACTATTCCTACTACCACTTTGGGCTAAGATAGTCAATGCCTCACTGACTCAAGGCTCTATCCCAGTCTGTCTTCAAGCAGGTCAGGTTACCCCCATTCTTAAGAAATCATCGACGGATCAAGCCGACCTAAACAACTTCCGCCCTATCTCCAACATTCCAACCTTGGCCAAGCTCATTGAGAAATGTGTCCATGTTCAGCTTTGCAATCACATTGAACGTTTCCAAATTCTTGACCAATTCCAATCTGGCTTCCATCAGGTCATAATACTGAATCCGCTACCACCCACATTGTCGATTGTTAGACCTGGCACCTTGGCGTGAGTCTCCTTTCCTCTTTTTGTCGCTGTGCCTCATGTGTTTTTATGGTGTTGGCCGCTCAGCGCGCTGTGCCACTGCCAACCAGTGCCACGGTGCGAGTGCTCCCTATGTAAATTGTATATGTTGGTTGGATTCCATGATTGGATTGTTTGGTTTACTATCAGACCCCAGTAAAGTGCGCCAGGGGCGCCAGGGCATGTGAATACGAACACCGCTGGTGGGCTTGCAGCACGGGTTGTGCCACCCACAGAAGCGGCCGGTAAAATACGTCTAAGGTCTGCCATCGCAGAACCTGCGTGCAGTCTGGTACTGACACGCCGACCGACAAGTGCCCACACTTGCCAGTCCCTAAAACCTTCCCTTAGCTGCATGTTAGTCACCCCTCTGGTAGGCCCACGGGCAGGGTGCATTGTACGCCTAAGGTAGGACAAGCCTGGATGCGTGGCGTGTCCTAGTAGTGAATTACCGCCATCTTGTTGTTCACTACTGCAAGGCTACCCTGTTCTCATAGGCCAGTATGGGCGGCCTGGATTATTACACCCTATGATCCTAACCGACCCAGGGAACATGGTAGAAGATCGAGTTTAGTATGCCTGAACTCGGAATAATAAGGTACATCTTGTCGCAAGGTTTATTTTAATATTCCGGGTTTGCAAATGCCGCTTTTAGAAAGTCGGCCTTTGCTTGCCTAAACATTTCAGCCGCCTCTGCGTGATGTGTATCTGATGTCTGGCTGGTGTGAGTGACAGGGCTGGGGGAACCCAGATGGGCAGGGCTAGGTAGCCTGGTATGAATAGGACGATCAACAGGTAGATGGGTGGGAGGAGTGCTTCTAGGTTCTGAATAGGACAGTGCTCCGCTACCTCGATGCCGGCTCCACCCCCTGTGGAGCGTCTGATGACTCTGCCCTGCACTCTGAAAGGAGAAGCCTGCATCACGTAAACAAAGTGCTCAGAAACCGGACTGAACTAGGCAAGGGCCCCCCTGGCCTGGGAGAACAAAAGATTTGTGGTATAAATGGAGGAGCCCTGCTCCTAAGAAACTAGATCCGCTTTTGACCAAGAAGAATCTCTGCCTGCGGAGGAGGCACCGGGAAAGCTGTAGGAGGAAGACTGTCCCTATCCTGGGGGATTGGCCTGCAGTGGTGACCTTGCTGCCAAAGGAGAGAAGAGAAACTGTTGCTGAAGACTTTTACTTTACTTTTACTTTCAAGACTTGTGCTTTTCCAAAAAACGATCTCCAAGGGCTTGGAACTGAGCTTGCCCCCTGAACTGAGCCCCAGGACCATTGGGCTCTACCTGATCTTCACTCGCCTGCTGCTGGACTGTGGTGTCCTTTCCCCCGCCGGAGCTGTGACCCTCGTGCCCAGTCCCTCCCTGAGCCGTGACCAGGACTGCTTAGCCGCCCCCGCCTTGGGAAGAGCCTCGCTCGATCGGAGCCGCTCCCCCTACGCTGTGCTGGGCTGCCCCGTCACCTCGCTCGTGGAGGCTCGCTGTGCCCCTTCACCCTCCCGCCGGAATCGGCGTTTGTGAGCATCCCCAAGCCTCGGACGGCCCGGACGTAACTGCGTGCCCGGCTGCCCCGCTTTGTTCACCCGCCACCTGCAACACCCCGCTCTTGTCGTGAGCCTGAAGATCAGACACCCTCGTGAAGTGTGGGAGCCCCGGACGCCGCCTCGCTCTTCTGTCGAAGAGCCGCTGAAATCCCGCACCCGCCTTTGCGTCAAGAAACAAGGTACTGTACTTACGAACTCGACCGCAAGCTCGCATCGGATCCAGGGTCCGCAACGTTCTTATTTCCCTGTCATCTGCTGTGTGCTTCCTGGGCGCTGCCTCAGCCCGAAGTGCGCTGAGGCCTGCAGTTACCTTGTGCCCGCCTAAAGAACTTTCCGTAACACCAAGAGAACTTTACCGTATTTCCAGGAATTGTGGCCCCATCAGTTCAACGTTACTGGGCCTTGTATTTGAATCTGCTGAATCTACATAAAAGCTTATTTTTATATACTTCCTGATTGGTGTCCGTTTGTGGTGCATGCAAGGGGTTTACTATATGTGTAATTGCATTTGCTTAACCGTTTACGCCTGAGACTTAGCCTAGACTGCTCGCGCCACGCACCTAGAGGGTGAGCAGGGGTTATTCTGGGGAGTCATCCTTCGCCCTGACAAGAAGTAAGGGGTCCCTGCTTGTTGTGGGTTCACACCTGCGTCAACCAGAACCCCCTCATTTCTAACATTGGTGGCAGCGTTGAGGATTTACGGATTTGCATTTGTGGTTTGCGTATAGTGAATCACTGATCACCACGTAGTGAGAGCAGACCAGTAACACAGCCACAAGGCTAGCATTTGTTTTTGTTTTGCCAAGAGTCTCCATTGTTAGAACCATGCCTGGTTCACTTTCAGCCGGAAGGGCGGCTTCCATAATCTCTGGATTTGAAGACGTAGATTGGGAGGAAGACGCACTTCAGAATCGTACCAATGAAGACTTGAAAGGTCTTTGCTCCAAGTTCAGGATTGCCCAAACTGGATTGAAAAACAAGACCCAATTTGTGAAGGCGCTGAGGGCCTGGTATGAGTCAAAGGCACCAGAGAATCAGGTGGAAGTGGTTCCGCCAGAGAGTGTCCATGAGTTTGGCAGGTGCCTGTCGCCAGAAGAGTTGGCAGACAGGGCCGCAACCCGGGCACACGAGGTGGAAATGGCAAAACTCCATGGGCAGATGGATATGGAAAAACAAAGATTAGCCATGGAAGAAAAGAAACTACAATTAGAGCATGACATGAAGCTGAGGGAGCTGGAGCTGAAAGCAAAGAGTTTGGAGCTTAATCCCTCTGGTGGCAGCACACCGCCAGTACCGGCGGAACCAAGAGTTTATATTCCCAAGGATGTAGTGAAGGAGTTCTTCAGGAATGACGACATCGGGCAGTGGTTCAGAGCCTACGAGGTAGCCATGTCTTCCCACCGGGTCCCTGAGAAAGATTGGGGAGCGGGGTTGTGGGGAAGGTTCCTGAGTGAAGGGCGGGACACACTGTTAGATTTGCCTGTTGATGTTCGTAATTCTTATGCCCATATGAAGGAAGCATTGATGGCTAGGTATGGGTTGACCCCTGAGTTATATAGACAGAGGTTCAGGGGGTGCACTAAGATTCCCAATAGTACGTATGTGGAGTATGTGACTTTCTTTTGCAGAGCGCTGGATGGTTGGGTAAAGGGTAGTAAGGTGAATGATTATCAAGGGCTTCTTGATTTAATGGCATGGGAGCACTTGTCCAGTAATTGTTTTCCTGAGCTACGCCAGCACCTGATCGATAGTAAGCTGACTAACCCGAGGAAGCTTGCTGAGGAGGCGGACCGCTGGGTCAGTACCAGGGTCCACAAGGGTACCGTGGGAGATTCCGCCAAAGGTGGGCAGGGTCCCCAGCAGAAGAGTGGGGGGGACAGGGGTAAACAGAAGCAGTTCCAAAAAGGGCCCCAAAATAGTCCCCAAGGGAACCAAGGGAAGGGTTCTCAGCCTCCCCCACCCCAGAAACCGACCGGGGCCCCGACAGGTCCTCCTGTTCAAAAGGGGCCCGTAAGATGTTACAGGTGTAACAATTTGGGGCATTTTGCCTCTGATGTAAAGTGTCCATTGTTTGGTAAACCAGCACCCACTGGTGCTCCACCCCGGCAGGTGACTAGTGTAGCCTTGGGGGAGGAGAGGGATGTCCAAGGTGGGTGGGGTCCCGCAGAGATGTCCCTGGTCTCGCTAGGAGACCGTGAAGTGGTCCCTCCAACCCAGCTGCCTGAGAACACTAAGAAGTACAGGCAGTGGGTGACCATAAATGGCCATAGAGTGGAAGCTCTTAGAGATACAGGAGCCAGTGTGACAGCTGTCAGGTGTCACCTGGTGTCTCAGGAGCAGGTGGTCCCCAATGCATTCTATCCCGTTGTTGCCGCTGACAACACAGAGAGACACTGCAAGGTGGCTCAGGTTCCCTTTGAGTGGGGGGGGGTCTCTGGTACTCTTCAGGTAGCTGTGAGGCCCGCCATGCCTGTAGACTGTTTGTTAGGGAACGATTTGGAGAGCTCACCTTGGGCTAAGGTGGAGCGGAGTGCTCACCTGGAGATGTTGGGTATGCCGGATTGGGCGTGTGTCACCACACGGTCCATGGCAGCCAGTAGAGGTACTCAAGAGGTCCTGGAGCCTGAGAGGGAGGCCCAGGAACCGGCCTCAGAGAGAAGGAGCAAGGGGCGCGGGAAGCCGGCCCCTGAAGTTCCCACGGTCCAGGAGGAAGCAGACCTTGAGGGGGATGCCCTGGAGCCTACAGGGGAGCAGATAGCTGAACTGGGAGACCTGCCGGAGCTGACCCATTGGCAGCAGGAAGGGGGTCCCACCAGGGAGGACTTTTGCAAGGCACAGAAGGAGTGCCCTTCTCTCGTGGGTATGCGGCAGCAGGCTGCAGACCAGGCCGCAGGTGATCAGTCAGGATCACATTTCGTTTACTGGGAGAACGACCTCCTATATACAGAGCCTAAGGTTGCTGAGCCTGGGTCAGCCCGTGCGCTGGTGGTACCCCAGGACTTCAGAGCCTTCCTACTGGGGCTGGCTCACGATGTGCCATTGGCAGGGCATTTGGGGCAGGACAAGACCTTTGAAAGGCTTGTCACCCACTTTTATTGGCCTCAAATGCGCAGGAGTTCAGATACTCACTGCAGGACATGCCAGACTTGCCAGGCAAGTGGAAAGAGTGGAAGGAAGCAGAAGGCTCCACTCCAGCCATTCCCTGTGGTCGGTACCCCCTTCCAGCGAGTGGGGATTGACATTGTAGGGCCACTGGACCCCAGGACAGCGATGGGCAATAGGTTCATCCTGGTCCTGGTGGACCATGCCACCCGGTACCCGGAAGCCATTCCTCTAAGGACAGTGACGGCCCCCGTGGTGGGACGCGCACTGATGGGAATTTTCTCCCGAGTGGGATTCCCTCTAGAGGTGGTGTCTGACCGAGGTACCAATTTCATGTCCAAGTACATGAAATCTCTTTGGCAAGAGTGTGGTGTAACCTACAAGTTCACCACACCTTACCACCCCCAAGGAAACGGGTTGGTTGAGAGATTCAACCGAACCCTCAAAGGCATGATAATGGGCCTAGAAGGAGCCATGAGGCGTAAGTGGGACGTCCTCTTACCATGCCTTCTCTTCGCTTACCGTGAGGTGCCACAGAAGTCTCTGGGGTTCAGTCCCTTTGAGCTTCTGTATGGTCACCCAGTCAGAGGACCTCTAAGTCTGGTCAAAGAAGGCTGGGAGCAATCTCCCAGAAAGCCTCCCCAGAATGTATATAGCTACATGCTGGCCTTCAGGAATCAGACTAGGCGTTTCAGGCAACTTGCTGAGGCAAATCTGGAAGCCAGCCAGGAGGAGATGAAGCGGTGGTACGACCAGAATGCCACTCTGGTAGAGCTTCAGCCTGGACAGAAAGTATGGGTCTTGGCCCCCGTGGAGCCGTGTGCGCTCCAGGATAAGTGGACCGGTCCCTTTGAGGTGGTGGAGCGCAAGAGTCCTGTTACCTACGTGGTGGACCTGAAGTCTCCGAGGAACCCCTTAAGGGTCCTACACGTCAACCGCCTCAAGCCCCACTTGGAGAGGTCCCAAGTGAGCATGCTCTTGGCAACAGATGCTGGAATGGAAGAGGAAACAGAACCTCTTCCTGACCTCCTGTCAGCCAAGGAGCAAGATGGGTCAGTGGATGGTGTCATCCTCTCTTCCACCCTGACCCCTGAGCAACAGAATGATTGTCGCCAGTTGCTGGGACAGTTTTCTGACCTGTTTTCCCTGGTCCCTGGTGTCACTGATTGGTGCGTCCATGATGTGGACACTGGGGATAGCCCACCTGTGCGGCACAAGGCCTACAGGGTGACTGACAGGGTGAGGACATGCATCAAGGAGGAGGTCTCCAAGATGTTTGCACTCGGGGTAATTGAGTCTTCTAGCAGTCCTTGGGCCAGCCCCGTGGTCTTGGTCCCAAAGGCTGCAGCGCCGGGAGCCACACCCGAACTCCGGTTCTGTGTGGACTACAGAGGACTCAATTCGGTCACTAGGACCGACGCACACCCCATCCCCAGAGCTGATGAGCTCATCGATCGGCTAGGGGCTGCCAACTACCTCAGCACGTTTGATTTAACGTCTGGGTATTGGCAGATCGCCTTGACCGAGGGGGCCAAAGAGAGGTCAGCATTTTCCACCCCAGATGGGCACTACCAGTTCCGGGTTATGCCATTTGGGATGAAGAATGCCCCTGCCACCTTCCAGAGATTGGTCAACCAGGTGTTGGCTGGGCTGGATTCGTTCAGTGCAGCCTACCTGGATGACATCGCCGTGTTCAGCTCCACTTGGGAGGAACACTTGCGTCACCTCTGGGAAGTGTTGATGGCGCTGCGCAAGGCAGGCCTCACGATCAAGGCGAGTAAGTGCCAGATCGGGCAGGGTTCCGTGGTGTACTTGGGACACCAAGTTGGGAGTGGCCAGGTGGCACCCCTTCAGCCCAAGATAGAAACCATCCTGAATTGGGAGGCGCCCAAAACCCAGACGGAGGTGAGAGCCTTCCTAGGTCTCACCGGGTACTACAGGAGGTTTGTCAAGGGGTATGGCAACATGGTTGCCCCCTTGACAGCGCTGACTTCGAAGAAGCAGCCCAGGAAAGTGATCTGGACTGACACCTGTCAGAAAGCTTTTGAGGCCTTGAAAACTGCTATGTGCACGGCGCCCGTGCTCTTGGCTCCCAACTTCTCCAAAGAGTTTATCGTTCAGACAGACGCTTCAGAGCATGGTGTGGGGGCTGTTCTTTCACAGATTAATGAGGAGGGCCTAGATCAACCCGTAGCCTTTCTTAGCAGGAGGTTACTTCCACGGGAACAAAGGTGGAGTGCTATTGAGTGTGAGGCATTTGCTGTGGTCTGGGCGCTGAAGAAGCTAAGACCCTACTTGTTTGGGTCTCACTTCCGGGTTCAGACGGACCACAGGCCCCTCAGATGGTTGATGCATATGAGGGGTGAGAATCCAAAGCTGTTGAGGTGGTCCATTTCCCTACAGGGTATGGATTTCACGGTGGAACATCGCCCTGGTACAGATCACGCCAATGCTGACGGTCTGTCCAGATTTTTCCGCCTTAGTGATGAGGAACTCCCTGGGGTAGGGTAGTTCTCCCCACTTTTCAGCTGGAGGGGACACGTGTTAGACCTGGCACCTTGGCGTGAGTCTCCTTTCCTCTTTTTGTCGCTGTGCCTCATGTGTTTTTATGGTGTTGGCCGCTCAGCGCGCTGTGCCACTGCCAACCAGTGCCACGGTGCGAGTGCTCCCTATGTAAATTGTATATGTTGGTTGGATTCCATGATTGGATTGTTTGGTTTACTATCAGACCCCAGTAAAGTGCGCCAGGGGCGCCAGGGCATGTGAATACGAACACCGCTGGTGGGCTTGCAGCACGGGTTGTGCCACCCACAGAAGCGGCCGGTAAAATACGTCTAAGGTCTGCCATCGCAGAACCTGCGTGCAGTCTGGTACTGACACGCCGACCGACAAGTGCCCACACTTGCCAGTCCCTAAAACCTTCCCTTAGCTGCATGTTAGTCACCCCTCTGGTAGGCCCACGGGCAGGGTGCATTGTACGCCTAAGGTAGGACAAGCCTGGATGCGTGGCGTGTCCTAGTAGTGAATTACCGCCATCTTGTTGTTCACTACTGCAAGGCTACCCTGTTCTCATAGGCCAGTATGGGCGGCCTGGATTATTACACCCTATGATCCTAACCGACCCAGGGAACATGGTAGAAGATCGAGTTTAGTATGCCTGAACTCGGAATAATAAGGTACATCTTGTCGCAAGGTTTATTTTAATATTCCGGGTTTGCAAATGCCGCTTTTAGAAAGTCGGCCTTTGCTTGCCTAAACATTTCAGCCGCCTCTGCGTGATGTGTATCTGATGTCTGGCTGGTGTGAGTGACAGGGCTGGGGGAACCCAGATGGGCAGGGCTAGGTAGCCTGGTATGAATAGGACGATCAACAGGTAGATGGGTGGGAGGAGTGCTTCTAGGTTCTGAATAGGACAGTGCTCCGCTACCTCGATGCCGGCTCCACCCCCTGTGGAGCGTCTGATGACTCTGCCCTGCACTCTGAAAGGAGAAGCCTGCATCACGTAAACAAAGTGCTCAGAAACCGGACTGAACTAGGCAAGGGCCCCCCTGGCCTGGGAGAACAAAAGATTTGTGGTATAAATGGAGGAGCCCTGCTCCTAAGAAATTAGATCCGCTTTTGACCAAGAAGAATCTCTGCCTGCGGAGGAGGCACCGGGAAAGCTGTAGGAGGAAGACTGTCCCTATCCTGGGGGATTGGCCTGCAGTGGTGACCTTGCTGCCAAAGGAGAGAAGAGAAACTGTTGCTGAAGACTTTTACTTTACTTTTACTTTCAAGACTTGTGCTTTTCCAAAAAACGATCTCCAAGGGCTTGGAACTGAGCTTGCCCCCTGAACTGAGCCCCAGGACCATTGGGCTCTACCTGATCTTCACTCGCCTGCTGCTGGACTGTGGTGTCCTTTCCCCCGCCGGAGCTGTGACCCTCGTGCCCAGTCCCTCCCTGAGCCGTGACCAGGACTGCTTAGCCGCCCCCGCCTTGGGAAGAGCCTCGCTCGATCGGAGCCGCTCCCCCTACGCTGTGCTGGGCTGCCCCGTCACCTCGCTCGTGGAGGCTCGCTGTGCCCCTTCACCCTCCCGCCGGAATCGGCGTTTGTGAGCATCCCCAAGCCTCGGACGGCCCGGACGTAACTGCGTGCCCGGCTGCCCCGCTTTGTTCACCCGCCACCTGCAACACCCCGCTCTTGTCGTGAGCCTGAAGATCAGACACCCTCGTGAAGTGTGGGAGCCCCGGACGCCGCCTCGCTCTTCTGTCGAAGAGCCGCTGAAATCCCGCACCCGCCTTTGCGTCAAGAAACAAGGTACTGTACTTACGAACTCGACCGCAAGCTCGCATCGGATCCAGGGTCCGCAACGTTCTTATTTCCCTGTCATCTGCTGTGTGCTTCCTGGGCGCTGCCTCAGCCCGAAGTGCGCTGAGGCCTGCAGTTACCTTGTGCCCGCCTAAAGAACTTTCCGTAACACCAAGAGAACTTTACCGTATTTCCAGGAATTGTGGCCCCATCAGTTCAACGTTACTGGGCCTTGTATTTGAATCTGCTGAATCTACATAAAAGCTTATTTTTATATACTTCCTGATTGGTGTCCGTTTGTGGTGCATGCAAGGGGTTTACTATATGTGTAATTGCATTTGCTTAACCGTTTACGCCTGAGACTTAGCCTAGACTGCTCGCGCCACGCACCTAGAGGGTGAGCAGGGGTTATTCTGGGGAGTCATCCTTCGCCCTGACAAGAAGTAAGGGGTCCCTGCTTGTTGTGGGTTCACACCTGCGTCAACCAGAACCCCCTCATTTCTAACATCGATGATGGAAATAATGCTGAATCAGAACAATTCATGCCTTCTGATCCACCTCGGCCTATCATCAGCCTTCGATACAGTCAAACATGACTGCTTACTCGACCTACTGGAACACAGGATGGGGTTTTCAGGGCCCGTCCTAAATTGGTTTGCATCTTTTCTCCACAATAGAACTCAAAGATTCAAGGTTAATCAATCCCTCTCTAACCCTTCCTCAGTCAACCTTGGGGTTCCTCAAGGGTTCACAATCTCTCCAACTCTCTTTAACGTGTTCATGGAGCCTTTACCTGAAATCTTGAAACTATCCAATGTCCATTATCACATGTATGCCGATGATACCCAACTGTACCTGAAAGTCTCCTCTCCCGACGATATCAGTTCCCTCAACACCACGCTACTGAATGCCCAAAACTAGTTGACTCTAAATCATCTCAAACTCAATGCTCTGAAAAGTGAATTCCTTTTAATCGCCCCACCGAATCATTCATCTGCCATCAGTGAAAGTATGAATCAGCTAGCAGCTCTTAACTGCATACCACACATCATTGACTCCACGAGTTCTTTGGGCCTAATGCTCGACAAGAGCTTCAACGTGCAAAAACATATTTCTGCCCTCACCAAGGGAGCTAGCTTCCAAATGAGCATCCTAAGGAAAATAAAACCCTTTCTCCCCCCCCCCCCATGAGTTGAAATCCGCAGTGCAATCTCTGGTGATCTCCGAGTTGGACTATGGAGCTGCAACCCTCTCTGGACTCCCGAGATCGAAGATGGCTCCACTCAGGGCCTCTCTTAATTTGGCTGCTAGACTCATCACTGGCTAAAAAAGATACCACCATATTACTCCGGAGCTGACATCCCTAAATTGGCTCCCTTATGATGCAAGGTTACAACAAAAAATTGCTTGCATGGCTCACAAAGCCGTACATTGCAACACTCCACTATACCTTGCACAAAAACTTACACTATCTGGTGGCTCCAGATCCTCCAGAAGCGCCAGCCCCTTCTGCCGAAACCTCAGAGATTCCGGAAAACTAAAACTTATTAACGAGCTTTCTCTGGTATTGCCCCGAGAATTGGGAACTCCCTTCCACCAGGAATTAGGACAATCCCCTCAACTGTTAATTTCAAAAAGGAAGTAAAAGCGCTTCTGATGAACAAATTCTTGCCCTAGAATCCCCTTGCCTCATTCGCACTCAAAGACTCGTCCCCTCTCTGTTTTTACTTGTATTTTTACTCTATCTGTTGGAGGCCTCTCCGTTATGACTTTGTAACATGCTTCGTGTACTCAGCTCCCTCTTTCTTCATGCATGCTCTATCCTATATTTGACTTAGACTGTTTATGACTGTGTATGCCACGCCGTCATTGAATCTCTCTCCCCTGACACTTCTGACCACATTGTTGTTTGTTGTATAGGTCATTTCTCTTTTTCTTTCGCGTGTAAAGTGCTCTGATACCCTAATGGGTCTTTCTCGTGCTATATAAAACTTCTCAAATAAATAAATAAATAAGAAAACACAAGTACACCCTTTAAAAACAAACATGTATTATTATGACGCAGACCTTGTTAAAGGTTTTCACACCGTATTCCAGATACAAGCAGGAGCCCTGCAGATCTTTTGGACTTGAGTTCGGGCTCAGATGAGCTCAAGTTTGATTTTTGCAAAGCAGTCTCAAGGGAGTTGGACCTATGATGACATGGGGAGAAAAAATGAACTCACGGGGGTGGCGGTGGTTTCCCTTCTATGCCTCTGATTTCACTCTAAACTCCATGTGCTCTCTGCCTGATGATGATGTTTGTGTGATGTGTGAGACACCGCTAGCATGCTCTGGATACCGCGTCTGACCCTGTGCAGACCAGCACCATCACCTGAATACAACAGGTGTACCGCTCCTCCATTCAAAGGGGCAGTAACGTATGATGGATGCAAGAGGCGTACCGCTCCTGCATTGAAAGGGGCAGTAACGTATGATTGACGCAACAGGCGTACCGCTCCTGCATTCAAAGGGGCAGTAACGTATGATTGATGCAACGGGCGTACCGCTCCTGCATTCAAAGGGGCAGTAACGTATGATGGATGCAAGAGGCGTACCACTCCTCCATTCAAAGGGGCAGTAACGTATGATTGATGCAACAGGCGTACCGCTCCTCCATTCAAAGGGGCAGTAACGTTTGATTGATGCAACGGACGTACCTCTCCTGCATTCAAAGGGGCAGTAACGTATGATCGATGCAACAGGCGTACCGCTCCTGCATTCAAAGGGGCAGTAACGTATGATTGATGCAACGGGCGTACCGCTCCTGCATTCAAAGGGGCAGTAACGTATGATGGAGGCAAGAGGCGTACCGCTCCTGCATTCAAAGGGGCAGTAACGTATGATTGACGCAACAGGCGTACCGCTCCTGCATTCAAAGGGGCAGTAACGTATGATTGATGCAACGGGCGTACCGCTCCTGCATTCAAAGGGGCAGTAACGTATGATTGATGCAACGGGCGTACCGCTCCTGCATTCAAAGGGGCAGTAACGTATGATGGATGCAAGAGGCGTACCACTCCTCCATTCAAAGGGGCAGTAACGTATGATTGATGCAAGAGGCGTACCGCTCCTGCTCTCAAAGGGGCAGTAACGTATGATTGATGCAACGGGCGTACCGCTCCTGCATTCAAAGGGGCAGTAACGTATGATGGATGCAAGAGGCGTACCGCTCCTGCTCTCAAAGGGGCAGTAACGTATGATGGATGCAAGAGGCGTACCGCTCCTGCATTCAAAGGGGCAGTAACGTATGATGGATGCAAGAGGCGTACCGCTCCTGCTCTCAAAGGGGCAGTAACGTATGATGGATGCAAGAGGCGTACCGCTCCTGCATTCAAAGGGGCAGTAACGTATGATGGATGCAAGAGGCGTACCACTCCTGCATTCAAAGGGGCAGTAACGTATGATTGATGCAAGAGGCGTACCGCTCCTGCTCTCAAAGGGGCAGTAACGTATGATTGATGCAACGGGCGTACCGCTCCTGCATTCAAAGGGGCAGTAACGTATGATGGATGCAAGAGGCGTACCGCTCCTGCTCTCAAAGGGGCAGTAACGTATGATCGATGCAACAGGCGTACCGCTCCTCCATTCAAAGGGGCAGTAACGTATGATGGATGCAAGAGGCGTACCGCTCCTGCATTCAAAGGGGCAGTAACGTATGATGGATGCAAGAGGCGTACCGCTCCTGCATTCAAAGGGGCTGTAACGTATGATGGATGCAAGAGGCGTACCACTCCTGCATTCAAAGGGGCAGTAACGTATGATCGATGCAACAGGCGTACCGCTCCTCCATTCAAAGGGGCAGTAACGTATGATGGATGCAAGAGGCGTACCACTCCTCCATTCAAAGGGGCAGTAACGTATGATGGATGCAAGAGGCGTACCACTCCTCCATTCAAAGGGGCAATAACGTATGATGGATGCAAGAGGCGTACCACTCCTGCATTCAAAGGGGCAGTAACGTATGATTGACGCAACAGGCGTACCGCTCCTGCATTCAAAGGGGCAGTAACGTATGATGGAGGCAAGAGGCGTACCGCTCCTGCATTCAAAGGGGCAGTAACGTATGATTGATGCAACAGGCGTACCGCTCCTCCATTCAAAGGGGCAGTAACGTATGATGGATGCAAGAGGCGTACCACTCCTCCATTCAAAGGGGCAGTAACGTATGATGGATGCAAGAGGCGTACCGCTCCTCCATTCAAAGGGGCAGTAACGTTTGATTGATGCAACGGACGTACCTCTCCTGCATTCAAAGGGGCAGTAACGTATGATCGATGCAACAGGCGTACCGCTCCTCCATTCAAAGGGGCAGTAACGTATGATGGATGCAAGAGGCGTACCACTCCTCCATTCAAAGGGGCAGTAACGTATGATGGATGCAAGAGGCGTACCACTCCTCCATTCAAAGGGGCAATAACGTATGATGGATGCAAGAGGCGTACCACTCCTGCATTCAAAGGGGCAGTAACGTATGATTGACGCAACAGGCGTACCGCTCCTGCATTCAAAGGGGCAGTAACGTATGATGGAGGCAAGAGGCGTACCGCTCCTGCATTCAAAGGGGCAGTAACGTATGATTGATGCAACAGGCGTACCGCTCCTCCATTCAAAGGGGCAGTAACGTATGATGGATGCAAGAGGCGTACCACTCCTCCATTCAAAGGGGCAGTAACGTATGATGGATGCAAGAGGCGTACCACTCCTCCATTCAAAGGGGCAATAACGTATGATGGATGCAAGAGGCGTACCACTCCTGCATTCAAAGGGGCAGTAACGTATGATGGATGCAACAGGCGTACCGCTCCTGCATTCAAAGGGGCAGTAACGTATGATTGATGCAACAGGCGTACCGCTCCTGCATTCAAAGGGGCAGTAACGTATGATTGATGCAACAGGCGTACCTCTCCTGCATTCAAAGGGGCAGTAACGTACGATTGATGCAACAGGCGTACCGCTCCTGCATTCAAAGGGGCAGTAACGTATGATGGATGCAACAGGCGTACCTCTCCTGCATTCAAAGGGGCAGTAACGTATGATGGATGCAAGAGGCGTACCGCTCCTCCATTCAAAGGGGCAGTAACGTATGATGGATGCAAGAGGCGTACCACTCCTCCATTCAAAGGGGCAGTAACGTATGATGGATGCAAGAGGCGTACCGCTCCTCCATTCAAAGGGGCAGTAACGTATGATGGATGCAAGAGGCGTACCACTCCTCCATTCAAAGGGGCAGTAACGTATGATGGATGCAAGAGGCGTACCGCTCCTCCATTCAAAGGGGCAGTAACGTATGATGGAGGCAAGAGGCGTACCGCTCCTGCATTCAAAGGGGCAGTAACGTATGATTGATGCAACAGGCTTACCGCTCCTGCACTCAAAGGGGCAGTAATGTATGATTGATGCAACAGGCGTACCGCTCCTGCATTCAAAGGGGCAGTAACGTATGATTGATGCAACAGGCGCACCGCTCCTGCATTCAAAGGGGCAGTAACGTATGATTGATGCAACAGGCGTACCGCTCCTGCATTCAAAGGGGCAGTAACGTATGATTGATGCAACAAGCGTACCGCTCCTGCATTGAAAGGGGCAGTAACGTATGATTGATGCAACAGGCGCACCGCTCCTGCATTAAAGGGGCAGTAACGTATGATTGATGCAACAGGCGTACCGCTCCTGGATTCAAAGGGGCTGTAACATATGATGGATGCAAGAGGCGTACCGCTCCTGCTCTCAAAGGGGCAGTGACGTATGATTGATGCAACAGGCGTACCACTCCTCCATTCAAAGGGGCAGTAACGTATGATTGATGCAACAGGCGTACCGCTCCTGCATTTAAAGGGGCAGTAACGTATGATGGATGCAAGAGGCGTACCGCTCCTGCATTCAAAGGGGCAGTAACGTATGATTGATGCAACAGGCGTACCGCTCCTGCATTCAAAGGGGCAGTAACGTATGATGGATGCAAGAGGCGTACCGCTCCTGCATTCAAAGGGGCAGTAACGTATGATTGATGCAACAGGCGTACCGCTCCTGCATTCAAAGGGGCAGTAACGTATGATTGATGCAACAAGCGTACCGCTCCTGCATTGAAAGGGGCAGTAACGTATGATCGATGCAACAGGCGTACCGCTCCTGCATTCAAAGGGGCAGTAACGTATGATTGATGCAACAGGCGTACCGCTCCTGCATTCAAAGGGGCAGTAACGTATGATTGATGCAACAGGCGTACCACTCCTGCATTTAAAGGGGCAGTAACGTATGATTGATGCAACAGGCGTACCGCTCCTGCATTTAAAGGGGCAGTAACGTATGATGGAGGCAAGAGGCGTACCACTCCTGCATTCAAAGGGGCAGTAACGTATGATTGATGCAACAGGCGTACCGCTCCTGCATTTAAAGGGGCAGTAACGTATGATTGATGCAACAGGCGTACCGCTCCTGCATTTAAAGGGGCAGTAACGTATGATTCACAATTTAACCTGAGCAAATTATCAAGTTTTGTGTCTTAAAATCAAGAAGTTTCGATTCACAGACATTGGCTGTGAAAAGTCGTAAATCTACTCCTGTAGTTTCATGTCTACGTTTGGAAGAGATTTCAGACATTTTGTTTCTGTTCATAGGGGAAATAGTTTTCCAGTTGGAGAAATCCCTCACCCAACACCCCCATCAAACGTTTGGCTCATGCCAGTCCATTCCCACTCTCTTTCATGTATTCCCAGAGCAGTAAAGTACCTTCAAAATGACCACAAATAAGGAAAACTAGGCCCAGGCAAAATGTATATCACAACGGCATATTCTCACATAATTAGGGCAAATTTGTATTGCCCTTGTTACACTAACTTACCAAAATGACACTACTGCGTGCTCTTTGTGGCAACATTTTATTGTGAGCAGTCAGTAACAATTCAAATGGCCAGAAAAGAGGAGGCTGTTGCTCGAAGCATCTGTAATTTTTGCAAGTTATTTTTATCGTGAAACACATTCGTGTGTTCAAAGTGGAAGCAAGGACGGATGTAGAGTCAAAATATAGCGCTCAATCTAGGAATTGCTTTTTGAGATAAGCATTATTTTCCTGAAATTTCTTGTGATAATGCAAAAGCAAATTTTGCACACCCCTACCAAAAAAGTACACCTTTAAGGCTGTTCACTTTGTTCAACATTATCTTTGTGGGTATCTCGGTAACACAGTAATCAGGCACCATCTCTGCGGGGACTTCAACATCACTATAATCCCACACTATCTCTGTGGAGACTTGGACATGAATAATCTTACACACCATCTTGTGGGGACTTGGGCATCACTACCATCACATACTATCTCTGTAGGGACTTGAACATCACTATAATCACATACTATCTCTACGGGGACTTGAACATCACCATAATCACACACTCTCTCTGTGGGGACTTGAACATCACCATAATCACACACTATCTGTGCGGGGACTTGAACATCCCCATAATCACACACTATCTGTGCGGGGACTTGAACATCCCCATAATCACACACTATCTCTGCGGGGACTTGAACATCACCATAATCACATACTATCTCTGTGGGGACTTGAACATCCCCATAATCACACACTATCTCTGCAGGGACTTCAACATCATTATAATCACACACTATCTCTGTGAGGACTTGGACATAAATAATCTTACACACCATCTTGTGGAGACTTGGGCATCACTACCATCACATACTATCTCTGTGGGGACTTGAACATCCCTATAATCACACACTATCTCTGTGGGGACTTACACATCACTATAATCCCACACTATCTCTGTGAGGACTTGAACATCCCTATAATCAAACACTATCTGTGCCGGGACTTGAACAGCACTATAATCACATACTATCTCTGTGGGGACTTGGACATCACCATAATCACACACTATCTCTGCGGGACTTGAACATCACCATAATCACACACTATCTCTGTGGGGACTTGAACATCACCAGAATCACACACTATCTCTGTGGGGACTTGAGCATCCCTATAATCACATACTATCTCTGTGGTGACTTGAAAATCACTATAATCACACACTCTCTCTGTGGGAACTTGAACATCACTGTTAGAAATGGCGATTTCTGGTTGGCTAAGGCTTGCGCCAAAGACAGGCAGAAACCACCACTCTAGTCAGGGCAAGGAAGTTACACGCCAAAGAAAACCCTGCTCACCCCCTTGGTAGCTTGGCACGAGCAGACAGGCTTATCCCTGAGGCAATGTGTAAAGCGTTTGCGTGCGCACCCAGCAACAACACCCAAGGCCCACCACAAAGGAAACTCCACACAAGGTATTATATAAAAATAGCCTTTGTATTATACCAAAACACATTAGATAATATTCACACAATTTACACTGTGCCAACTGGCACGGGCAGAATTTTACAAGGGATATGTACAGGGGACAGGGCCACATGGACCACTGTCAGGAATTAGCACTTTGTAGAAATTAGCGCAAATCACCAATAGTAAATGTAGACATATACCAATGGAAACACAGAGTAACCGTAGAGCACAACCAGTAACTACTGGCGCAATAATGACCTCAGCGTCATCACACTAGCATCAGGTATATGACCCATCCTGCATCTATCACAGGGGCATAAATCACATTATGCAATTTCTCATTAGTCTAACGCATTAGACCTAACCACCTAAGTATAACTATACTAGTGGCGCACATCGCACAGGAAAGTACAATCTCCCTAACATCCCCCTAAACGGGTAAAACAACCTCCTAGGCAGAACTAACCACATTTTAGAGGTACAAGACACAGGGTGCGCCAAACATACTATACACAGTACATTTCCTAGCACCATAAGCATGAACACAGGGTGCGCAAAACATACTACACCGTACATTTCCTAGCACCCAAAATCCCATCAGAGTCCAGGTTGCGCCAGAACCTAAACATAGCAGCTGCCCACTACTTGCTGGGCAGCTGGGGACAAGCACAGGGCCTAAACGCTGCAGCTGGCACTAAGTGCTGCGCAGCTGGGGAAGGCAAATAAGGCATGGGCTCTCAATGGCCCTTGAAATGATGTCACAGAAGTTGGAGCCACCTAGGCTCTAGAACGACATGTCCCCCTAGCGTTGGAGCCACAGAGGCTCTAAAGAAACAACCATGTCCCCCTAGCGTGGGAGCCTCTCTGGGCTCGAGAAACAATTAGGCTCGTGGGAGCCAGGCAGGCTCGAGAAACAATCGTGCCCAAGCGTTGGAGCCTTGTGGGCTCAGAACACCCAGGAAATGCCCCCGAAGCCGAGCGTACTAGCGCTCTAAAAACAAACACTGCCCCAACCGTTGGAGCCTTCTCTGGCTCTAGAATGACCATGTCCCATCGTGGGGGCGACCCGCTGCCAGACGGGGCCGCCCAGGAAACCGGAACACTGTGCCTTCACTGGCACTCTCGGGACTTCGGCGGCCTGGGGGGGGACGCGGTCTCACCCCTCCCCGGACACTCAACACAGCCCTACTCACCGGGCTATTGCAGGCAGACTCCTTCGCTTCTCCTTGATGGGGGAAACTCTTCAGCGGTGATCATGGCGGGGCTCTCTCACCTCGGGAGAGCCCCGTCCTCTAGACGCGCCACGGTCTTCACCCGGTCCCCCATCTCGGGACCGGGATTTCTCTGGAGGAGCCTGCGAGGCTCCGACTTCCGCATCCAGGGAGAATGGCGGCACTTCCGCTTCTGTCCCGCGGCCCCGCCCACAACCAGGCTGGCCGCGGACTCAGTGGCGAGTTTTGAATGCGGCTCGGGCCGCGGCGGTGATTTCTTTTGCGGGCAAAGTGCGGGGTGGGCACCCGCAATTTTAAATCATTAAATAAGCGGGGTAGGCACCCGTATTACTCCTTAAAAATGAAGACGCAGGTTGGGCACCTGTGCACCCAAAGCAACCAGATAAGCGGGGTGGGCACCCGCAAGGCACACATCATGGGGGAATCCCTACGCTGGGGATTCCCTCTCTCGCTCGTAGCAGCGCCACGCTGCACAGCTCCAGCTCCTCTCTCTGGGGGAATAAAGCGCTCTCCAGGCGCTATGCTCAGGACCAGAAAAGCACCTTGCTGCAAGGAAAATAAAGCGCTCCCAGGGCGCTAGGCCAGCATCAAGCCTTGGTAAGGTAAAAGGAAAGTCACAAGGGTCCAGAAGGTCCTGAAGGCATCCAGGGGGCAAGGTAGGGCCCGCGGGCCAGCACACAGGGCCCTCCAGCAGGGAGCACGCCCCTGGTAGATTCAAGACAGAGCAAGAACATTTTCATGGGGTCACAGCCCCTCTTTTATACACCAAATCCCTTTGTCTCAAAGGTGCAGGGAAGGGGCGAACCAGATACAACTGGTTCCTGAGCACTTTGTTTTGCTCAGCCATTCTCCCTATTCACAGAGCAGGCCAGGGCCATCAGTCGCACCACAGAGGGCGGAGCCAGCATTGTGTGGGGAAAGCCCAGCCCTATTCAGGTCCTAGGTGTACTCCTCCCACCCATCTACCTGCAGCTCTATCCAATCACCACCGGGGCAGACCCATCCTGACTCTGGGGATTCCCTAGCCCGTCACATGACCTCAGCCAGCCAATCACGCGACAGGCAGTCACTGCACATTTATGCCAGCGTCCAGAAGTGGCACTTCCACACTAGCTACATGCACGCCGCACACATCATCGCGCAGCATTTAATCACACGAGTCCGCACATACCAGACTCGACCCTGCACACCCCACGCATCAGGAACTACCAGGGACACATACATTCCCCATGCATTCCTATGGGAGGGCAGGTCAGTCTCACTCAATGGAACCCAGAGCGCACGGGCTTCCCACTGGGACACAGTGTGAAAGCGCCTAGAGGTCTAAAACCACTAGTACAACACAGGAAAAAGGCTAGGATATTGCAAAAAGTTCTGGGGGTGAACTTGCCAGAAGGGCCAAGTCCAACAATCACCATAATCACATACTATCTCTGCAGGGACTTCAACATCATTATAATCACATACTAGCTCTGTGGGGACTTGAACATCCCTATAATCACACACTATCTGTGCGGGGACTTGAACATCACTATAATCACATACTATCTCTGTGGGGACTTCAACATCCCTATAATCACACACTATCTCTGTGGGGACTTGAAAATCACTGTAATCACACACTATCTCTGTGGGGACTTGAACATCCCTATAGTCACACACTATCTCTGTGGGGACTTGAAAATCAGTATAAGCACACACTATCTCTACGGGGACTTGAACATCACTATAATCACACACTATCTCTACGGGGACTTGAACATCACTATAATCACACACTATCTCTATGGGGACTTGAACATCACTATAATCACACACTATCTCTGTGGAGACTTGAACATCACTATAATCACACACTATCTCTACGGGGACTTGAACATCTCTATAATCACACACTATCTCTACGGGGACTTGAACATCACCATAATCACACACCATCTGTGCGGGGACTTGAACATCACTATAATCCCACACTATCTCTGTGGGGACTTGGACATCACCATAATCACACACTATCTCTGCGGGGACTTGCACATCACTATAATCCCACACTATCTCTGTGAGGACTTGGACATGAATAATGTTACACACCATCTTGTGGGGACTTGGGCATCACTACCATCACATACTATCTCTGTGGGGACTTGAAAATCACCATAATCACACATCCCTATAGTCACACACTATCTCTGTGGGGACTTGAAAATCACTATAAGCACACACTCTCTCTGTGGGGACTTGCACATCCCTATAATCACACACTCTCTCTGTGGGGACTTGAAAATCACTGTAATCATACACTATCTCTGTGGAGACTTGAACATCACTATAATCACACACTATCTCTACGGGGACTTGAACATCTCTATAATCACACACTATCTCTACGGGGACTTGAACATCACCATAATCACACACCATCTGTGCGGGGACTTGAACATCACTATAATCCCACACTATCTCTGTGGGGACTTGGACATCACCATAATCACACACTATCTCTGCGGGGACTTGAACATCACCATAATCACACACCATCTGTGCGGGGACTTGAACATCACTATAATCCCACACTATCTCTGTGAGGACTTGGACATGAATAATGTTACACACCATCTTGTGGGGACTTGGGCATCACTACCATCACATACTATCTCTGTGGGGACTTGAAAATCACCATAATCACACACTCTCTCTGTGGGGACTTGCACATCCCTATAATCACACACTATCTCTACGGGGACTTGAACATCTCTATAATCACACACTATCTCTACGGGGACTTGAACATCACCATAATCACACACCATCTGTGCGGGTACTTGAACATCACTATAATCCCACACTATCTCTGTGGGGACTTGGACATCACCATAATCACACACTATCTCTGCGGGGACTTGCACATCACTATAATCCCACACTATCTCTGTGAGGACTTGGACATGAATAATGTTACACACCATCTTGTGGGGACTTGGGCATCACTACCATCACATACTATCTCTGTGGGGACTTGAAAATCACCATAATCACACATCCCTATAGTCACACACTATCTCTGTGGGGACTTGAAAATCACTATAAGCACACACTCTCTCTGTGGGGACTTGCACATCCCTATAATCACACACTCTCTCTGTGGGGACTTGAAAATCACTGTAATCATACACTATCTCTGTGGAGACTTGAACATCACTATAATCACACACTATCTCTACGGGGACTTGAACATCTCTATAATCACACACTATCTCTACGGGGACTTGAACATCACCATAATCACACACCATCTGTGCGGGGACTTGAACATCACTATAATCCCACACTATCTCTGTGGGGACTTGGACATCACCATAATCACACACTATCTCTGCGGGGACTTGAACATCACCATAATCACACACCATCTGTGCGGGGACTTGAACATCACTATAATCCCACACTATCTCTGTGAGGACTTGGACATGAATAATGTTACACACCATCTTGTGGGGACTTGGGCATCACTACCATCACATACTATCTCTGTGGGGACTTGAAAATCACCATAATCACACACTCTCTCTGTGGGGACTTGCACATCCCTATAATCACACACTCTCTCTGTGGGGACTTGAACATCCCTATAGTCACACACTATCTCTGTGGGGACTTGAAAATCACCATAATCACACATCCCTATAGTCACACACTATCTCTGCGGGGACTTAAACATCACTATAATCACACACTATCATCTCACACTATCATTGTGGGGCCCTGGTTATTATCATAATCATACACAATCTGGGAGGGGACCTGCTCTTAACTATCATCTCACAGTATCTGTGTCCGGACAAGGGCATCACAAT
The DNA here is from genome assembly GCF_964204655.1 of Triturus cristatus. NCBI lineage: Eukaryota > Metazoa > Chordata > Amphibia > Caudata > Salamandridae > Triturus > Triturus cristatus. The sequence continues at coordinate 1,868,711,402 of NC_140590.1, forward strand.
TATCACACAAAGGTTCTGTGGGTCTTGAGCGTGTCTATCACCGCACACCATCATGTTATGGTTTTCGGCTAAGAAATGCTTTATCATCAAAATACATTTACTGTAGGCTCCTTGGACACAAGGGGTTATTCCTGCATGACTAAATGATCATGTAATAAAGGCAAAGCACAGAAAAATAGCACTTAGCCATTTGTTAATTAATTTATTCAATCACAAATTGCATTTTTGCAGTAAGTCCTCACCAGGTTAGTAACACAGGTGAGGCGCAGCAACACAGCGCTGAGCAACATATCAGCAAGACAATACTTGGGCTTGCGCTGAGCCTGCATTATTGGTGAAAAGTACGACAGCATCCACGGCTTTTTGGCGCTAGACACACATATATACTTAGAGGAGGTATCACATTTATTTCTAGTCTGGCCTCTCTGTGCTGGGTTTCGCGCTACCCCCACCTCATTCACCCCCTCAGGCCAGCACTTCACAGCTCCCACAGAAATGCCGCTGACCGCGGCCTCCGCAGGGGGCCAATAGGCGGTCGGCGCCTTAGAGCCCCCGGGGCACCGGTCACCCCGCCCCACCCTCTCCCACAGGGAGGGGGCGGGGACGCCGACCGGAGCCCCCCTCCTTGGGCGGGCCAGGAAGTGACGCGCAATCTGTGTCACTTCCGGGCCCTGGTGTGAGGGGGAGGCTATTTAGCCTTCAACCACCCTTCCTGGCGACCTCTTTGTCGCACAAACATGGCCTGAGAAAACTATTGTGACCTGGGGTCAGGCTTTTGCCATCATGGCAGCCGTGAAAGTGGAGAAATTCCCGGATGAAGGGCCAGGTCTCTTCCACTACGCGAGCGTCATCACAGAGGAGGCTGCCAAATGCGGGGGCATGGGGTGGTACCGTTATGATTGTGACTTCCGGAAGAAGAGGGCTATTTGCCCAGAACTTGAGTGAGATCAGCTGGAGGTCAGATTGTGGGTGATGCACATGGGCAAGCACACGGTTGAGGCATCAACAAAATCAGGCACAACGAATAGCGAGAAGGGAAAGGAAAACAAGCAGGAAGGGAAAGTGCAGAACAGGAAGCCTTTTCGTGGCGGCCGAGGGGGGGGGCGTAAACCTGGCTTTAGGGCGCAGTCCTCCGGCACCTGCAGGCTTTTTAGCGCAGGGTCTTTCTCATGGGGCAAAGCGTGCCGTTTCGCTCACAATTGCAGCAAATGCGGGGCACCCCACGCCGCTAGCTCATGCTCCAAGCGCGACAGCCCAGGACAGCCCTCTTCCAGCAAGTAGCAGGTGGCAGGCGCAGGCCCCACCTCCGCCCCACCCCCTTGCCCACTGGCCCCTAGCTAAGGTGACTAACAGCGCGATTGTCCTCGCCCCGCACGACTTCTCGAGGGGCCCCTCCCCAATCAACATAACTAACCTTCTTACCGCCTGTCAAGGCCACAAGATTCTTCTTTCTGATGTCTTGCACAGGAACAGAGACGCTGATTCCCAACTCCCCTTCAAGGATATCTCTGCGGGCCAGTTAAATATCTAGACCCTCAAATCTACCCCCGGGGGGGAAAGGGGAGTGGATAAAATAATAAACAAGAAGAGACTGGTCCTGAAACGGTCTTCTCTCTTGCGTCTGCTTCTTTGTTCTATCCGCAAACTGCGTATCAACTGAGAGAATCTAGAAATTAAGCATCAAATTATACATATGTCCTACATGTACTGTGTCCCAATTTATTCTGTTCTTATGATGTTAACCTACCCTTCGTTTCTGGCACTGTGCCTCTCCTCTATATTTCTTTTCTTTTCTCTTGGAAAATACACTCTGGAATTCACCTGTCAACAAGATACCACCGAATGTAAGTATTTCCTTATTTACCCTTACGCTCTCCTATTCTCTTAATTAGTATATCTACTTACTTGAGTGTGCGTGTACTTATTTTTCTGTAGGTATTCTTCATAAATGTTACTGACTTCCTTGCTAGTTGTAGTCTAAGACCCTTCTAGCTGCACCATATTTCCCTCTCAGAAATGCGTTAACGTTCTTCCCTTTTCTTGCAGGAGTTTAGACGTGTTTCTTATTTTTCTGAACGTTCTATTCAAGTCTATATTATTTACAATATTCACATATGTCTTGACATCTTCTATCAATTCTATAGAACACTTAGCTTATAACTTCTCTTCAGCCAGGATATTCTTCGACGAGTTTCTTACACCAGCCTTGGTTATCACTTGGAAGAGGCGCCACCAACTGTCGCCTCAGCAAACTTCTCCTTGTTGACAAAATACACGGAATGAACTCTAACTGTTTTCTTTCCTAACTACTTCCGACGGAGGTAGCGAACGAAAACCGGACGAAAGCCCGACGAAATATTCTCTACTCTAATTCTGTGGAGAGATAGATTAACCCTGCGTACTTCGTGAATTCTCTGGTGAAGTGCGCGTTTGTTCCAGCGCGCGCGCCTCAAACTGCCTCTGAGCACCTGTGGGAAAGAAATAAACTAGACCGCCGCGATGATTAGAAGGCGGCGGCCATCTTTAGACTCCTTTTCCGATTCAACCTGGTTCAGCCATTGCCTCTGGCCCGTACTCTTTCTCCTGGTCCATGACCTCCGCCCAACACTGTGCCCGCTACTGTTAAGCCATCTTTTGGAGTCCTGACAGTACCCCCCAACAAAGGAGGTCCTTCCAATCGTGGCTTTGTAGGAAATCTTTGATGAAAGGATTTAACTAATCTTGGAGCATGGATATCTGACTCCAATTCCCAAGATCGCTCCTCTGGCCCATAGCCCTTCCAGTCAACTAAATAGTACAGTTTGTCTTTTACCTTTTTTGAATCTAAAATCTGCTTGACTTCAAATTCTACTCCAGATTCTAATGGAATGGGTTTCGGAGGCAAATTTTTTCGCAGTTCCAGTGGGGCCTTTTTCAACAAGGACACATGAAAAACTGGATGAACCTTCAATTTGGTGGGCAGTTTTAACCGATAGGTAACGTGAGACATCTTTTCTTCTATCCGATAAGGCCCTATAAATCTAGGTTGAAATTTTCTGTTACCTTTTAACCGAAGGTTCTTTGTACTTAACCAAACACAATCTCCTGCCTCTAAGGGAGGGCCCTCCCGTCTCTTTTTATCTGCGTAGGTCTTATATTTTTTCTTAGCCTGTTCTAAATTTTGTATGACCGTCTGGTGGACTTGTTTTAAGTGTGATACTAGGTCTCCTACAGCCGGAACTTGAATATCAGTCTGCCCTATAGTGAAATTTGGATGTCGGCCATAATTCAGGTAAAATGGGGAATAGCCTGTAGAGACATTCCTGGCATTGTTGTGTGCAAACTCAGCTGCCCATAAATAATCTGCCCACTCTCCTTCTTGTTTCAACAGGAACAATCTTAGGTACTGCTCTAGTTCTTGGTTCACCCTTTCTGTTTGCCCATCTGTCTCTGGGTGATAACTGGTTGAATACCTAGCTTCGATTCCCAACCCTTTCAGAAAAGCCTTCCAAAAATGAGATACAAATTGTGCACCCCTATCTGAAATAACTACCCTCGGGATGCCATGAATTTTCACAATCTGTGTACTGAAATGTCTAGCAAGTTGTTTAGCTGTGGGAACCCCTTTTAGAGCCGTGAAATGTGTCATCTTAGTAAATGTGTCCACCACCACTAGGATGGTCTTGAAACCTTGACTAAGAGGCAGATCTACAATGAGGTCTAATGTAACTGTGTGCCATGGAAAAGATGGTGTAGGCAAGGGTTGTAAAAACCCCTTAGGGGCTTGCCGTTCAGATTTTCCCTGAGCGCAGATTTCACAGGTCTTTACGTACTTTTCCACATCCCTGGTCATCTGAGGCCACCAATAAAGTCTTTTAACTAATTCTTCAGTCTTCGCTTCTCCTTTATGCCCCGCTAAAGGAGCATCGTGACACTCGTACAGCGCCTGATTTTGTAACTCTTTGGTAGGCAAATACAAGGCTCCTTTAAAATACGGCAATTGATGTTGGATCTCTCTTCCAGCGCCCTCTTCAACCCATCCTTGCATTTCTTCTGGACTCATGATTTCGGTTCTTTGTTCCTTCGGGTCTATTGAAGTGATGGCGCCAATGATTCTGGTACTTGGAATTATAGTTTGATTTTCTGTGTTACTCTTTTGGTTATTGGTTCCTAGTCTGGATAAGGCATCAGCCTTCCCGTTCTGAGCCCCAGGTCGGTAGGTGATTACAAAGTCATAATCGGCAAAGTACAATGACCATCGAAGTTGTCTTGGAGTTAGGGTCTTAGCTGATTTCAGAAATTTTAAATTTCGGTGATCCGTAAAAACTGTCACTAGATGCCTGGCTCCCATGAGGTAGTGTCGCCACTCCTTAAAGGCGTCTTTAATGGCCAATAACTCCTTCTCCGTTATAGTATAATTCACTTCTGCTGACGTCAATTTTCTTGATCTGTAAGCAACCGGATGCAACTGGCCAGTTTCCTTGTGTCGTTGGGATAGCACTCCCCCGACTGCTAAATCGGAAGCATCTGTTTCAACATAGAATGGTTCTGAAGGATCAGCATGTAAAAGTATTGGTGCTGTGGTGAAGTCTTTCTTCAGGGATTTAAAGGCCTCTTCAGTTTCTTCTGTCCAATCAAAGTGGACTCCCTTCCGGAGTAGTTTTGTAAGAGGAAGTATCTTCCGTGAGAATTCACTTATAAATCTTCTGTAGAAATTTGCGAACCCTATGAAGCTCTGAACTTCCTTAACACTTTCAGGAGATTTCCAATCGACCACTGCCTTGATTTTCCGTTCATCCATATTTATTCCGGTTGGTGAGAGGACAAAGCCCAAAAACTCCACCTGGGATACGTTGAACACACATTTTTCTAGTTTCACAAACAGCTTGTTTTCTCGGAGCTTCTGTAGAACTCCTCTCACTTCCCCTCGATGCTTACTCTTGTCGGATGAGTAAATCAGAATATCATCAATGTACACAATTGCACACTGATCAATGTATTCATGGAGGATGTCATTTATAAAATGTTGAAAAGCAGCCGGAGCGTTGCAGAGCCCATACGGCATGACTTGGTATTCAAATAATCCAAATCTCGTTCTAAATGCCGTCTTCCACTCATCTCCTTCACGCATACGAACCAGATGGTAAGCTCCTCTAAGGTCGAGTTTGGTATATATCTGTGCTCCTTTTACCTGATCCAATAGGACGGAAATGAGTGGAAGCGGGTACCGATTTTTCTTGGTGATCCTGTTTATCGCGCGATAATCAATACAAGTTCTCAAATCTCCTTCCTTCTTTGGCACGAAAAATAAAGGCGAAGACACAGGAGATTGCGATGGCTTGATGAAACCATTTGCCAGATATTTATCTAAGTATTCTTTTAAATGACAATGTTCTTTTTCTGTTAAAGCATAAACTCGACTGCAAGGTAGATTAGAGCCTGGTTCCAGGTCTATCTTACAATCATACACCCGATGAGGTGGCAATTGCTCTGCTTCTGTTTCGTTGAACACATCCTCAAAATCTCGATACTCTGGTGGAATTTCTTGAGAATTAATCACGCAAACAGACGCTGCAGTCATACATAAGGAATGAGCTGGATTACTCCCATTGGTTTTTTCTTTTGTCTCAAAACAATTCTTCTTGCAGTATTCCGAGTCCATTACTATTGTCCTGGAGCTCCAATTGATTGTTGGGTTGTGCTCTGTAAGCCAGGGTAGGCCTAAGATAAGTTGAAACTGGGGTGCGTCAATTAAATTGAACTGAATCACTTCTTGGTGTCCGTCACTGGAAATTAGCTGCACTTGCTCTGTATGGCTCACTATGGGTCCGGAGGAGAGATTTGTTCCGTCCACAGCCCGGACGGGTTCGCTCCTAGATTTTAATATTGCTCGTAACCCTACCTTGGCTGCAAATTTTAAGTCACAGAAGTTTCCGGTGGCTCCGGAATCTATCATTACCGACACCTCAGTCAACGTTACTTGCCGGAACTTAATCACCATAGATAAGATCAAGTGTGGGGCAGAGGATTGCAGGGTATTCGCTACTTGATGTTCTGTCGGAGTTGATTTTTCATTAGCATCCACCGGTCCAACTCCCGCTACAGGTGGTGCTGCAAGTTTTCCTTCGGCTTGAAGGGAGTCTTTGGTTTCTTCGGACACCCCCTAACGAAATGTCCACTGGAGCCGCAGTACATACATAAATTGCCTGTTCTTCTCTTTTCCTTTTCTTCCTTGGTCAACGGACCCCTTATTGTTCCTATTTGCATTGGTTCCGAAACCATTTGTCCATCCGCAATCTTGATTCCTTCTGACCGAGCCCTGTCAAACCGTGGGGTCATTGTTTTAAAGTCTCTTCTCTTTTCTCCCTTTCTCTCTCCTTGACGGAAGTCTATTTCTAAAACCAGGTCTACCAGCTCTGAAATTTCGGTGGGTCGATTCGGAATTTGCGCCAACACATCTTTGATTTCGTCCTTCAAACCTCTGTAAAAGACTGCAGCTCTTTTACTCTCTGGCCAGTCAGTCTCCACAACCAGCTTATTAAACTGTGCTAAATATGCCACTAGATCTCGGTTTCCTTGCCTTAAGTCTAGTAATTCATTATCAACCACTTGAGAGATTCTTCGTCTGTCAAAGATCCGCAGAAATTCTTGTTTGAATGTTTCGTAATTATGCAGCAGGGGATCATCCCGGGAAACCAAGGGCATAGACCAGGACGCCGCATCTCCACTTAAGTACGATAGCACGAAGGCCACTCTTGACTGCGCATCTGGGAAAATTGAAGGGCGACACATGAAGTGTAGTGAACACTGTGTGATGAATATCTGCGCCTTTTGTGGGTCTCCACTAAATCGCTCTGGGGGGGCTAATGGTATAACCGGGGACAGAGAATGAATTACTTGTGTTGCTATCCTACTTGGGCCTTCAATAGGAGGGTCTAAAGTTTCTCGTCCTGTACTAAGTGGTTGTCTCAATTTTTGAGCTAGTTCCGCTGTTTCCTTTCTTGAATTGACCACCTCCTGTCTAAGATTCTGATTTTCCTCTCTTACTGCCACCAACTCCTTCTGTATTGTTTCTAACACTACTCCTAGGGTTTGTAAATGTATTCCTTCAGCCATCTCTGCTCAGGTGCAAGTTAAAAAACGTGGGCACTTCACTCTGTCAAGGCCACAAGATTCTTCTTTCTGATGTCTTGCACAGGAACAGAGACGCTGATTCCCAACTCCCCTTCAAGGATATCTCTGCGGACCAGTTAAATATCTAGACCCTCAAATCTACCCCCCGGGGGGGAAAGGGGAGTGGATAAAATAATAAACAAGAAGAGACTGGTCCTGAAACGGTCTTCTCTCTTGCGTCTGCTTCTTTGTTCTATCCGCAAACTGCGTGTCAACTGAGAGAATCTAGAAATTAAGCATCAAATTATACATATGTCCTACATGTACTGTGTCCCAATTTATTCTGCTCTTATGATGTTAACCTACCCTTCGTTTCTGGCACTGTGCCTCTCCTCTATATTTCTTTTCTTTCTCTTGGAAAATACACTCTGGAATTCACCTGTCAACAAGATACCACCGAATGTAAGTATTTCCTTATTTACCCTTACGCTCTCCTATTCTCTTAATTAGTATATCTACTTACTTGAGTGTGCGTGTACTTATTTTTCTGTAGGTATTCTTCATAAATGTTACTGACTTCTTTGCTAGTTGTAGTCTAAGACCCTTCTAGCTGCACCATATTTCCCTCTCAGAAATGCCTTAATGTTCTTCCCTTTTCTTGCAGGAGTTTAGACGTGTTTCTTATTTTTCTGAACGTTCTATTCAAGTCTATATTATTTACAATATTCACATATGTCTTGACATCTTCTATCAATTCTATAGAACACTTAGCTTATAACTTCTCTTCAGCCAGGATATTCTTCGACGAGTTTCTTACACCAGCCTTGGTTATCACTTGGAAGAGGCGCCACCAACTGTCGCCTCAGCAAACTTCTCCTTGTTGACAAAATACACGGAATGAACTCTAACTGTTTTCTTTCCTAACTACTTCCGACAGAGGTAGCGAACGAAAACCGGACGAAAGCCCGACGAAATATTCTCTACTCTAATTCTGTGGAGAGATAGATTAACCCTGCGTACTTCGTGAATTGTCTGGTGAAGTGCGCGTTTGTTCCAGCGCGCGCGCCTCAAACTGCCTCTGAGCACCTGTGGGAAAGAAATAAACTAGACCGCCGCGATGATTAGAAGGCGGCGGCCATCTTTAGACTCCTTTTCCGATTCAACCTGGTCCAGCCATTGCCTCTGGCCTGTACTCTTTCTCCTGGTCCATGACCTCTGCCCAACACTGTGCCCGCTACTGTTAAGCCATCTTTTGGAGTCCTGACACCGCCCTCCGCGGATACCACAATAGCAGCGAGGGGACCCTCATTGCGGAGGGCTTCGTAGAGGGATTCCGCATCCCTTACCAAGGCCCCTTAGTGAGCAGGGATGCGGAGAACCTTAAGTCGGCTAGGGACCACCCGGAGATAGTGCGGGCCAAGATAGAAAAGGAGGTGTCCTTGGGATGGGTGGTGGGCCCGTTTACCAGCCCCCCATTGCCGCATTTTGTAATCTCCCCCTTGGGGGTGGTGCCAAAAAAGGAGCCTGGAGCGTTTCGTTTGATTCACAACTTATCACACCCAGAAGGGGATTCTGTGAATTCTTGGCTTGACGAAGGGAGGTGCTCTGTGTCCTACTGCTCCCTAGACCTGGCTATAGACATGATCAGGAGGGCGGGGTTGGGTGCCTGGCTAGCTAAGTCGGACATAGAATCGGCTTTCAGGCTGCTGCCGGTCCATCCAGATAGCCAGCACCTTTTGGGCTTCAGGTGGGAGGACCAGGTATTTTACGACAGATGTATGCCCATGGGTTGCTCAGTGTCATGCGCGTACTTCGAGGCGTTCAGCTCCTTCCTCCAGTGGGCCCTAACGAGCAGGAATGGGGTAGAGGGAGTGACCCACTACCTGGACGATTTTCTGTTCGTCGGGGGAGCTGACTCACAGGAGTGCGCAAGGGCATTGCAGTGTTTCCAGGAATTGGCAGGACACCTAGGCGTGCCTTTAACTCCAGGTAAGACCGAGGGTCCAGTGCAGGTTTTGGTATTCTTGGGTATCGAGTTGGACACAGTCAAGGGTGAGTCCAGACTCCCTGCGGATAAGGTACAGGCCTTGCATCAGGATATTCACGGTCTGCTGGGTAGAGACAAGGCTACGCTGGGTGAAATCCAATGCTTGTTAGGGAATCTGAACTTTGCGGTGAAGGTCATACCCATGGGGAGGGTCTTCGCCCGCAGGCTAGCCAGGGCCACCGCGGGGATAAGGAAGAAGCATCACTGGGTGAAGCTAGGGTCAGGGTTGAAACAAGACCTGGTGGTTTGGGACGAGTTCCTAGCCTGTTTCAATGGATCAGTGATATGGAAGCAGCCTTGGGTGGACAGTCAGGAGCTGTGCCTATTCACGGATGCCTCGGGTAGGGAAGGCTTCGGGGCCATCCTGGGTGAGGACTGGTGTGCTCAGGAATGGCCCAACGTCTGGCGCAGGCGCAGGGTCACCAAAAACGTTACCGTACTTGAGCTCTTCCCCATCGTTGTTGCCCTGCACCTTTGGCCCGCTGCGTTGTCAGACAGAAAGGTCATATTCTGGTCTGACAACATGGCGGTCGTCCAGGCAATCAACAGCCAGACTGGCAAGTGCCGGCTGGTGTTATGCTTGCTGAGGGAATTGGTTAGGGCCTGCCTGCGCATCAATGTAGAGTTTAAGGCGAGGCACATTGAAGGCGTGAAAAATGTGGCAGCTGATGCTCTTTCTCGTTTTCAGTAGCTCCGATTCAAGGAGGCCAGGCCGCGGGCAAGAGCACAGATGACCCCATTCCCGGAGCGTCTATGGAGGATCCTGCAGTGGGACAGCGCCTGAAGGCCATGGGAGAGAGAGCTTTGGCCCCAGGTACCAGGAAACATTATGGCGCGCACATGGCGACCTTCAAAGCGACATCCTTGGCGCTGGGCACTTCAGGGGCTTCAATGGTGATCCAAGTACGTGCGTTTATTGTGTGGGCTAGGGAGCAGGGAAAAAGCCACTCTTGGGTAGGTAGCCACTTGGCGGCCATGAGCCACGACACCAGGTTGTCCGGTGGGGCGGATCCCACTAATTCCTTTGCCATCCGGGCCGCCATGAAGGGTTGGTCAGGGAGAAGGCCAGGGTACCAGACAACCGAGCTCCCATCGACTTCGAAATTCTGAAGGGCATGCTGGGCGCTATCGGGGTGGTCACCCACTCACCTTATGAGGCCACGCTGTTTTCTGTAGCATTTTGCCTAGCCTTTTTCGGGGCATTTAGAGTCAGCGAGCTAGTGGCCAGGTCTAAGGACGACTGTTCAGGGGATGCTCTGGCCATTTTGGATGTGTCCGTCTCTGACTCCCTGTCCATTCACCTCCAGAAGTCCAAGACTGATCAGGCAGGGCGGGGGATTAATGTGGTTCTTCAGCCCCTCGGCGACCCCAGGTTCTGCCCAGTGCACTGGGTAAAGGTGTTTTTGGAGTGCCGACCCCCCGCCCCCGGGTACCTGCTGTTGCATAGGGACCTTGCCCCGGTAACTAGATACCAGTTTGAGCAGATGATCAGGGCTAGTCTGTCCAGAGCGGGTCTGGACCAGCCGGAGAAGAGGTACTCCAGCCACTCTTTCCGGATTGGCGCCGCCACAGCCGCTCACCTGGCGGGTTTAGCGCCCGCCCAGGTAAAGAAAGTAGGGCGCTGGGAATCTCACTGTTACAAGAGATATGTTCGCCCGTTATGTTGGCTTTCCAGTGATTTGTGTGTTTGCAGTGATTTATCGTGATTTGTCATTAGTTGAATAACCAGCTGTGATTAAATAACCCTGTGTATACACCATGTCTCCTGTTTTATTAGGGCGCTTGGTGTGGGTGATCGGGCATTCATTTGTCGCTCGGGCAGCCCAATGGGCGTTGCACCGGAACTGGATGCAGCACTTCCCACAGACACAGGTGGAGTGGATGGGTTTCCCTGGCATGAGATGGTTTGAGCTAAGGAACAAGCTGGAGCAGAGACTAAGATCGCAAGGCTCCACCCTCCCTCACGCGTTGGTGATTCACCTTGGGGGGAATGACCTCATTACCCTAGGAATGAGACTGTTGCTGTTAGCCATGAAGAGGGACTTGGGGGAAATTTGCAAGCGACTAGGCCAATGCGAGGTTGTTTGGTCGGAGATCATCCCACGAAGGTCCTGGCGGGGGGCTAGATCAATAGAGGCGGTGGAGCATTCTAGGAGACGTATTAACGGGGCAATGCGAAAGTTTACAGCACAAAGGGGCTTAGGTTTTATTCGCCATGAGATGATTAGGGGGAATGTGAAGGGGTACTTCGACTTAGATGGGGTTCACCTGTCCCAAGTAGGCATGGACCTGTTTTTATTAGATTTAAGCGAAGCGTTAGAGATGAGAGGGTGCAGGTAAGAACTAGGTTTGGTGGGGGGCCCTGGCTGCGACGGTGAGCCGCCTCCAGGGCTGTGGCGGAGTTACAGGGTGATCTGGAAGCAGGCCGGTACAAAGGGTACCTGTTGGACTTGGCCCTTCTGGCAGGTTCACCCCTAAACTTTTTGCTTTTACTGGTGACCTGGTGGTAGTGATTTTTGGTTTCTGCGCACTTTCCCTGTGTCCCAGAGTAAAGTGCGTGCGCACTCTGAGTGCATGTGGTGAGCTAGGCCTGCCCTCCCATAGGAATGCATGGGGAATGTATGTGTCCCTGGTAGTTCCTGATGCGTGGGGTGTGCAGGCTCGAGTTTGGTATGTGCGGACTCGTGTGATTGAATGCTGCGCGATGATGTGTGCGGCGTGCATGTAGCTAGTGTGGAAGTGCCACTTCTAGATGCTGGCATAAATGTGCAGTGACTGCCTGTCGCGTGATTGGCTGGCTGAGGTCATGTGACGGGCTAGGGAATCCCCAGAGTCAGGAGGAGTCACCCAGTGGTGAATAGGGAGATTAGCATGCTGATGGCTGGGGTGGAGTGCACCTTGGACCTGAATAGGGCAGAGCTTTCCCCACACAATCCTGGCTCCGCCCCCTGTGGTGCGACTGATGACCCTAGCCCTGCCAGTGAATAGAGTGAGGGGCTGAGCACATCAAGGGTGCTCCCCAACCAGCTGCGACTGGTTTTCCCCCTCACCCTGAACCCAGAACAAAGGGAAAAGGTGTATAAAAATGGGGCTGCGTCCCCACAGAGTTGCTCTCTTCCAGGATCCTATCTGAGGGGGGCTGCTGCTGCTGCTGGAGGCCAGGAGGAACCGCCACTTGGGACTGCCTTCCTGCCCTGGAGGGCCCAGTGAGCTGGCCCCTGGCCCAGCATTGCCCCCCTGCCTACCTTCCTGAAACTTTGCTGGACTTTGTTGTTATTCTCCTCTAAACCCTGGGAAGCGCTATATCCTGGCGTGCTGCTGAGGAGCACCTTCGTGGGGGCCAGCAGCGTTGAGCTGCGATAATTAGCAAGGGAACCCCGGCGTGGGATTCCCCGCTTTTCTGCCGTGGTTTAAAATGGGTGCCCACCCCGTGTGCTGCCGGTGTCACGGGAGCCTACCCCGTATTTGGGTGCTTGTTGGCGGGTGCCCACCCCGCTTATTTAATTATTCCTACGGCGGGTGCCCACCCCGCCGTATATTGCATATACCGAGGGAGCCCACCCCTCTTATCGCCGGAAAAATCACCGCTGCGGCCCGGTTCGTAACCGGAAGTCAGGCGGCCCTTGTTGGGACGTGGGCGGGGCTTGGCCCAGCGCGAGGAAGTTCCGGCCGGGAAGCGGGAGGAACCAGCCAAGTACAGCAGAGCTCCCCTGAGTGAGGAGAGCCCCGCGTCGCCCGGAGGAAGCCAGCGTGATCCAGGGAGTGGTGCTGGCGTTCGGAGGATTCCTGGGGCCCAGAGCGGAACTCCACTGTAGCGCTGCCGGTGCCCGGGACCAGCGCCTTCACCCCGGTGAGTTGGGCTCAGCTGTTGGGTGGCTGGGGGTGTGACGGGGCACGTTTCTCGGTGCCGTCCCCCCCTTTGCAGCGTCCGGGCACTGCGGGCGCCGTGCTCGGTCCTCCGTCCCGCTGCCCCGCCTGACAGAGGGCAGCGGCAGCGTGTGAGGGGAGGGACATTTGTTCTAGAGCCCGAGTGAGGCTCCAACGTTACGGGGCCAATATTAGGTCAGAGCCTCAAGGGCTCCCACGTTGTTTAGAGGGGCATTTGCCTTGTAATACGAGCGGCCCCGGAAGGCAGCGGGCCGCTCCAGCGTTGGCCCCCACATTTGCTTAGAGTCCAGAGGGACTCCAACGATGGCGGCACATTGTTCTTGAGCCACGAAGGCTCTAGGGGACATTTCGTGTGGCTAGAGCCCAGGAGAGGCTCCACGTGAGTGCGGCATATTTGTGTTAAAGGGCACAGTGGTGCCCACGCTTCCTTTCCCAGCTGGCCAACACTTAGTGGGCAGCTGCCACGTGTAGGTTGTGCCTTGTGCGCCCGGGTTTGCGCAGCCTGCGCAGGCGCGCCCTGACTCTGCTGGACACAGGGCGTCCTAGCCCCGACAAGGCCAGTTGGCCTAGGGACTGCCACAGGTGGTGGCTAATGTGAGTTTTGCGCTATTGTTCTTAAACCTGCACCTCTGAATGTGTTTTTATGCGTCATGTGCCTTGTGTTTACACCTCTGAATGTGTTGTGATGCATCATGTGTAATGTGCTTAGACCCCTACAGGTATTGTGATACTAAGGTGGTTGCTTTTCTCCTAGTACAGGTGGTGCTAGTGAGGTCCTAGTTCCCTGCGCGATATTTTCCTAAGGTGGTTAGGGTTGCGTAGGTGGTACTTACCTGATACCAGTGGTTACTGGTTGTGCGCTACATGTTCTATTTTGTGCTACAGTGATTTTATATCCTATGTTCTAAAAGTGCTAATTCCTGACAGTGGTCACTGTAGCCCTGTCCCCTGTACATATAATCCCTTGTAAAATTCTGCCCGTGCCTGTTGGCACAGTGTAAATTGTGTGAATATTATCTAATGTGTTTATTATAATACAAAGGCTATTTTTATATAATACCTTGTGTTGGACTTGGCCCTTCTGGCCGGTTCACCCCGAAACTTTTTGCTTGATATTGTGACTTGGTTTAGTGATTTTATTGACTTCGGCGCACTTTACCGCTGTGTCCCAGGGTAAAGTGCGTGCGTATTGTGAGGTTGGCCTGCCCTCCCATAGGAATGCATGGGGGAATGTATGTGTCCCGGTAGTTCCTGATGCGTGGGGTGTGCAGGCCCGTGTTTGGTATGTGCGGACTCGTGGGAGTGAATGCTGCGCGTTGATGTGTGCGGCGTGCATGTACCTGGTGTGGAAGTGCCACTTCTAGAAGTGGGCACTTCAGTGTGCAGTCTGAAATGTGTGGCTTGTCTGGCGATTGGCTGGTGAGGTCAGGTGACGGACTAGGGAATTCCCCAGAGTCAGGAGGAGTCACCCAGTGGTGAATGGGGAGTTAGCATGTTGATGGCTGGGGAGGAGTGTACCTGGGTCCTGAATAGGACAGGGATTCCCCCACACAATGCTGGCGCCGGCCCCTGTGGTGCGTCTAATGACCCTAGCCCTGCCAGTGAATAGGGAGAGGGGCTGAGCAAAACAAAGTGCTCAGGAACCTGTTGGAACTGGTTCGCCCCTTCCCTGCACCTTAGACAAAGCCTTGTACTGTATAAAAAGGGGCTGTGTCCCCTTACATGTTGTTCTCTTGCAGGATCCACTTGAGGGGGGGCCTGCTGCTGCTGGGCGCCAGGAGAGACCGCCACTGGGGACTGCCTCCCTGCTGGAGGGCCCTGTGAGCTGGCTCTGGGCCCAGCCTTAGCCCCCTGCTCTCTGGAGGACCTTTTTGTTGCTGAACACTGCTTGTAGCGCCTGGGAGCGCCTTCTGAACTTTGTAAGCGCTGTGCGCGCTGTTTTCCTGGACTGGCTGTCTCTCAGAGCCTGGGAGCGCTCTGAGGATCCTTTGTAGCGCTGCGAGCGCTGGCTCACCTTGTAGCGCTGTGAAGCGCTTTTGATTCGGCTTGCGGGTGCCCACCCCGCTTATTTGCTTATCGCTGCGGCGGGTGCCTACCCCGCCGAGGATTGCATGTACGAGGGAGCCTACCCCTCTTATTGCGGAGGGTTCCGATCACCGCTGCAGCCCGGGCCGAGGAAACCCGGAAGTCAGGCAGCCTTCGTGGAGACGGGGGCGGAACTTGGAAACAGGAAGCGGACGGGAGCCTACCCCGCGCTCCTGTGCAGCGAGGAGAAGTGCCCGGGAAGAGTGAAGGTCCAGGCGGGAGCCCACCCTGCGCTGGACTGTGAGAGGAGCACGGCCGGAGCTTGTGCGGAGGGGGCGCGAGGCACGTTGTCGGTGCCTGCCCCTTCCGCGGTGTCAAGAAGCCTCGGAGCCTTCCCCGGAGAGCGGAGACGACGCGGGAGTCCCCCGAGCAGCCGGTGAGTGCCTAGAGGGCTGGGGGACTCCGCGCATCTGCTGGGGGGTGCAGGGGGCTGTGCTCACGAGCCCCGTGAGGCTCCAACGACGGGGGCTGGGAGTAGTAGAGCCTGTGAGGCTCCCAGAAGGCATTGTTCGTTCAGAGCCGGTTGAGGCTCCAACGAGGGGCGCTATATTTCCTCAGAGTCCAGTGTGACTCCAACGTTACGGGGGCAATTATTTGTCAATCGCGAGTCCCCCGAGAGGGACTCCAACGACGGCGCATTTGTTTGGCAGAGCCCACGAGGCGCCCCTATTGTTGTGGTCCAGAGGGGGCTCCACAGGCACAGCAGTGCCCACGCTCATTTCTCTCCAGCTGCCCAGCACTTAGTGGGCAGCTGCATCGTTTAGGTTGGGGCCCTCGGAGCTTTGGACTGCGCCTCCTGCGCAGCCTTGCCCCTGCCTTGTTGAACGCAGGGCGTCCTAGCCCCTTCCAGGCCAGTTGGCCCCGGGACTGCCACAGGTGGTGGCATAGGAGTTCTGCGCAATTGTGTTCCTTACTTGCACCTCTGAATGTGTGTTGATGCATCATGTGCCATTGCTTTTACACCTCTGAATGTTTTATGCATCATGTGTTTTTCCTTCCATACACCTCTGAATGTGATGCATCATGTGTAACGTTCTATTACCCCTACAGGTATTGTGATACTTAGGTGGTTGTTGCTTTCTCCTAGTACAGGTGGTGCTAGTGAGGTTCTAGTTCCCTGCGTGACAGTCTCCTAAAGTAGTTAGGGTTACGTAGGTGGTACTTCCCCGATACCAGTAAGTACTGGTTGTGTGCTATACATATCATTTTTGTGCTACAGTGATTTTATATATTTTGTGTGCTAATTATCTAAAAAGTGCTAATTCCTGACAGTGTCCAGGTGGCCCTGTCTTGTACATAATCCCTTGTAAGTTCTGCCCGTGCCTGTTGGCACCTTGTAAAGTGTGTGTTTTTATCTAATGCGTTGTGTATAATACAAAGGTTATTTTTATAGAATACCTTGTGTGGAGTTTCCTTTGTGGTGGGCCTTGGGTGTTGTTGCTGGGTGCGCGCGCAAACGCTTTACACATCGCCTCAGAGATAAGCCTGACTGCTCGTGCCAAGCTACCAAGGGGGTGAGCAGGGGTTATCTTTGGCGTGTAACTTCCTTGCCCTGACTAGAGTGGTGGTTTCTGCCTGGCTTTGGCGCACGCCTTAGCCAACCAGAAATCGCCAGGTCTAACATTGGTGATCAGCGGTGGGATCTGGACTTGCGTTTGCGCGGTACCGCAGCAGCGACTGGCTACACCACAAAACTCTGCATTAGATAAATCACATTTTAGGGATTATTGTTTTTGAGTTCCATTATTTCCTCTCCTAAAGGTGTCCTTTTTGAATCATGTACTCCTGCGTTAGCTCAGACACTCAGGTTCCTTGTGTTAAACTCTTCTCAGGAACGTCCGCCAAAATGGAGCCTGCTTTTAATTTCTGTGGTCTGTTTAGATACAGTAGGTTAGAGTTGGTAAGGTTCTGTGAGGAGAGGGACATAGAGGTGGGTGAGTTAGATACCCAGTCCAAACTGAGGGACAACCTGATCCTTTGGCAAAAGGAGGAGTGGGAGCGAGAGCGCAGCGAGGAAGATAGGGCCCGGGCCGCACGCCGAGAGGGTGGTGGGTCTGAGGGGAGCCCTGAGGAATCTGAGGAGGAGGAAGGTTACCTGACAGGGACGCCAGTAGAGAGTGAAGACCCCATAGATAGGGAGTCCCTTGCTGGGTCTAGTGTCAGGAGCAGCACTCCATCCCTTTCCCTGTCCCCAGAGGAGTGGGTAGATAGGAGGGAAGAGAGGGAGCATCAGCTGGCCATGGAGAAGCTCAGGTTAGAGCATGCCTGGGGGATGGCGCAGCTGACTATGGCAGAGAGAAAGCTGGAGACCGAGAGGGTCTTAGCGCAGGAGAGGATGGCGGAGGCTGAGAGGGCCCTCGCCAGGGAGAAATCAGTGCTGGAGAGTAGATTATCCCCTGCGCGCAGTCTTAGTTGTCTGGGCTCCCCAGGGAGGGTTGAGTCCAGTGGTGGCAGCGAGATAGATTTCAGTATAGGAAGTCCCAGTTCCCCCAGTCTGGTACCTAGTTCCCGAGAGGAGGAATGTAGGTTGAAATTCAGAAGCAGTAGGAAGCTGTCTCACCAGTCTTGGGAGAAGTTTTTGGATGATTGCGATAAATCACTGACTGAGTGGGCGAGGGCCAGCCCGGAAGGTGGTTATTGCGGACTATTTGGTCTGGTTATTAAAGAGCAGCTATGCCGTAGTTTTTATCCCGGATTGCGCCAACACCTGTTGGGGTGTGACGCCTTAGATGTTTGGGACCTTGCAGAGGAAGCAGACCGTTGGGAAAGGGCCCAAGGTTCGCTAGAGTCATTAGGGTGTGACTCCAAAAGTAGTGGTTCAGGGATCTTCCAGCCCAGCGTGGTGGGAGAGGCTCCGTGTAGCCCAGCTAGGTCCCAGTATAGCGAGGAGGGTGTAGGGGCTTACGGCCTGGCTCAGTGGAGCGGGAGTAAGTGGGTGACTGAGGGTCCCCAGACGTACGAAACCCTGCCTCAGGACTTGGGTGGTTTCATGAGGGAACACCAAGTTGGGGACCTAGGCTGTCCTGTTAGCCCATTTGAGGAGGATCACCTAGTGAGTAGAGGACCGGGAGCGCCTGTAAACAGGGCTCCTGTGGTTCTAGTGTCTGGCAGTACCGCTCCAGTAGGGAGGGTACAGAAGTCCAGCGAGAGGAGTGGCATGGGGCTGTGTTCCCCGGTGGAGGAGCCAGTGGGTCAGGGACCAGCCGGGAGGGCTGAGTCCCCTAGAAGTGACCATGGCGACTACACGTCTCGCCTGGGGGATCTTCGCGCACTGTCAGGTGGACAGGGGACGGGAGATCTGCGCCAGGCAGACGGTCATGCAACATATGAGGCATATGTTACTCTCGGGGGGATGGTGTGTAAATCCCCAGAAGTCCTGGAGTGCCGGGCAATTATTCCACCGAAGGTTTTAGACCAGAGGTTGGAAGGCCAGGTTCAGGAGCAGCCTGACCTGAAGGGTAGGACTACTGTAACAAGTGTCCTGACCGGTTCTTCTTCCAGAGGTACCGCCCCAGTTGGTAGGGAGCAGGACTCTGGAAGGGGGTGCAGAGGGTGGGAGAGCCCACCTCTGACCCCGGTGCAACCTGAGGGGTTAAACCCTAGGTTGGGAGACCAGTTCTCAGGGAGGGGTCCTGAGCTGGTTGGTGAGTTATGTTACGGGGTCGCCTCTCAGAGGCAGAGAGGGCGGAACCCTAGGAGAAGAGGTAGGGGGAGGAGAGCCTCACCCGTGACTTTTAGTCAGTCGGAGAGTACGGACCCTAGGCTGGAGGATCAGTGGCAGTTTAGAACTGCCCTGATGAGGGGTAGAGTGGAAAATGGTCACTATGTGCCAGGGGTTACTACCCCCCACTCTGTGGTTAGGCAAGGACCAGTGGCGCCTAGGTGGTCTAGGGCCTGGTCCTGGCCACGGACAGCTGAGGAGTACCAGGGGGGTAGCCCAGTTGGTCCGCCGAGTTTTTTCAGAAGAAACCCTGTGAGTTCGGAGTGGCGTAAAACCGGAGAGTGTCCCTGCCGTTGCGGGCCTGCGTCCGTGTTTTATCGCCCCAAGCAGGGAAGACCATCACGGTGGTGATTGGTCTACCCTGCGTTTTGGCTGGAAGGGGGTCGTGTTGGACTTGGCCCTTCTGGCCGGTTCACCCCGAAACTTTTTACTTGATATTGTGACTTGGTTTAGTGATTTTATTGACTTCGGCGCACTTTACCGCTGTGTCCCAGGGTAAAGTGCGTGCGTATTGTGAGGTTGGCCTGCCCTCCCATAGGAATGCATGGGGGAATGTATGTGTCCCGGTAGTTCCTGATGCGTGGGGTGTGCAGGCCCGTGTTTGGTATGTGCGGACTCGTGGGAGTGAATGCTGCGCGTTGATGTGTGCGGCGTGCATGTACCTGGTGTGGAAGTGCCACTTCTAGAAGTGGGCACTTCAGTGTGCAGTCTGAAATGTGTGGCTTGTCTGGCGATTGGCTGGTGAGGTCAGGTGACGGACTAGGGAATTCCCCAGAGTCAGGAGGAGTCACCCAGTGGTGAATGGGGAGTTAGCATGTTGATGGCTGGGGAGGAGTGTACCTGGGTCCTGAATAGGACAGGGATTCCCCCACACAATGCTGGCGCCGGCCCCTGTGGTGCGTCTAATGACCCTAGCCCTGCCAGTGAATAGGGAGAGGGGCTGAGCAAAACAAAGTGCTCAGGAACCTGTTGGAACTGGTTCGCCCCTTCCCTGCACCTTAGACAAAGCCTTGTACTGTATAAAAAGGGGCTGTGTCCCCTTACATGTTGTTCTCTTGCAGGATCCACTTGAGGGGGGGCCTGCTGCTGCTGGGCGCCAGGAGAGACCGCCACTGGGGACTGCCTCCCTGCTGGAGGGCCCTGTGAGCTGGCTCTGGGCCCAGACTTAGCCCCCTGCTCTCTGGAGGACCTTTTTGTTGCTGAACACTGCTTGTAGCGCCTGGGAGCGCCTTCTGAACTTTGTAAGCGCTGTGCGCGCTGTTTTCCTGGACTGGCTGTCTCTCAGAGCCTGGGAGCGCTCTGAGGATCCTTTGTAGCGCTGCGAGCGCTGGCTCACCTTGTAGCGCTGTGAAGCGCTTTTGATTCGGCTTGCGGGTGCCCACCCCGCTTATTTGCTTATCGCTGCGGCGGGTGCCTACCCCGCCGAGGATTGCATGTACGAGGGAGCCTACCCCTCTTATTGCGGAGGGTTCCGATCACCGCTGCAGCCCGGGCCGAGGAAACCCGGAAGTCAGGCAGCCTTCGTGGAGACGGGGGCGGAACTTGGAAACAGGAAGCGGACGGGAGCCTACCCCGCGCTCCTGTGCAGCGAGGAGAAGTGCCCGGGAAGAGTGAAGGTCCAGGCGGGAGCCCACCCTGCGCTGGACTGTGAGAGGAGCACGGCCGGAGCTTGTGCGGAGGGGGCGCGAGGCACGTTGTCGGTGCCTGCCCCTTCCGCGGTGTCAAGAAGCCTCGGAGCCTTCCCCGGAGAGCGGAGACGACGCGGGAGTCCCCCGAGCAGCCGGTGAGTGCCTAGAGGGCTGGGGGACTCCGCGCATCTGCTGGGGGGTGCAGGGGGCTGTGCTCACGAGCCCCGTGAGGCTCCAACGACGGGGGCTGGGAGTAGTAGAGCCTGTGAGGCTCCCAGAAGGCATTGTTCGTTCAGAGCCGGTTGAGGCTCCAACGAGGGGCGCTATATTTCCTCAGAGTCCAGTGTGACTCCAACGTTACGGGGGCAATTATTTGTCAATCGCGAGTCCCCCGAGAGGGACTCCAACGACGGCGCATTTGTTTGGCAGAGCCCACGAGGCGCCCCTATTGTTGTGGTCCAGAGGGGGCTCCACAGGCACAGCAGTGCCCACGCTCATTTCTCTCCAGCTGCCCAGCACTTAGTGGGCAGCTGCATCGTTTAGGTTGGGGCCCTCGGAGCTTTGGACTGCGCCTCCTGCGCAGCCTTGCCCCTGCCTTGTTGAACGCAGGGCGTCCTAGCCCCTTCCAGGCCAGTTGGCCCCGGGACTGCCACAGGTGGTGGCATAGGAGTTCTGCGCAATTGTGTTCCTTACTTGCACCTCTGAATGTGTGTTGATGCATCATGTGCCATTGCTTTTACACCTCTGAATGTTTTATGCATCATGTGTTTTTCCTTCCATACACCTCTGAATGTGATGCATCATGTGTAACGTTCTATTACCCCTACAGGTATTGTGATACGTAGGTGGTTGTTGCTTTCTCCTAGTACAGGTGGTGCTAGTGAGGTTCTAGTTCCCTGCGTGACAGTCTCCTAAAGTAGTTAGGGTTACGTAGGTGGTACTTCCCCGATACCAGTAAGTACTGGTTGTGTGCTATACTGTTAGACCTGTCAGCCCTAGGGTGGTCTCCCCCTGTATTTTTCATCGTGCCTCATTTTTTCCACCCTCATTTTTGTGTTGGACTTAGGTCTCCGGGCGCCTTTTTCATTGCCAATCAATGTTAAGGTGCAGGTGCTCCCTTCCCCTAAGATGGCTGCCACAGGCCCCTGCTACTGCGGAGTGGCCTTTCTAGTAGCACCCTAGCTGCCAGGAGCTGGCTGGGACCCCACAACAATGTTGCGACACCAGCCCGCCTTTTTTTGTCCTATACCTAGAGTGGGGAAGCTCCTGGAATGTGCTGGAACCTTCTAGAAGAAGGGTGGGGTTTTACTTTTGCCGCCTTAGGAGGTGGTCACCTGACCTAGGGCTACTTAACAGAGGGAGGGAACTTTTTCTAGTTAGTTGGGGTAAAGCAGACCTGGGGAACCCACGCAGGAGTTTTAGGCGGTAGGGCCTAGACAGGGACTTATGCCTCTGAAGGTGACAGGGTTTAGGCACTGCCCTTTAAGTGAGTGAGGGACCCTGTACTACCCACTGATCTGGCCCAGCGATAGGGAGACCCCGGAATGGCCTGCCAAGCCTGACTAGAAGGGAACTAGTCACCAACTCACCCCCCCCCCAAGGAACAGAACTTTTAAGGGCGCGAGAACCAACTGCGCCACCAAGACTGCAAAAACCTACTTCTGAAACTCTGCTGAAGCTGACCGCCGGAATTTAAGGCTGAAGCTGAGGGCGGAAACTAACTACTGAAACTTATTACTAAAGACTCCCTGCTGGACTGCTGGGGGATCAACCAGGTACTAGCGCTGTGACCCCTGCGCTCCCCGACCTTGCCTGGGATCCCCCTAGTCAGTCCTGTGCCAGGCGCTGGTCGCCGAAGTCGCCGCTTAATTTCCACCCCCCCCTGCCTGGGGAATTCGAGGTGCACTCACCGCTGCGGCCCAGGGCCGGGAAACTGCCCCCCTGTCATCACCGGGGCCCGCGGAGAAGCCCGGGGCCCCGCCGCTGCCGTCGCAGCCGAAGAATCGCGATCCCCCGGCACCGGGAAGGCCTCGTTGGGCCCAGGCGTCTTGCCGCGGCCGCGTAGGCCTGAAGCCAACACCCACATCACCTGACGGGGGCGGACTGCCAAACGCCGCCCCCGCCGTATCCCCATTGGTGGACGGAGCCGCGCCCCCGCAGTCCGCACTGCCATTGGCGGCTGCGGGCGCGACCCCGGAAGCGAGGCAGGAATCCCCAGAAGTGCCCGTGACGCCGGCGGAGCTCCCCGGTCACGTCTGACCCGACCGGGAGCCCCGCGCCTTGTCCCCCTGCGCCACCTACCTTCAGGAGAAGCTGCAAGGGAGGCCCTCGGCCCGGACATCGCCGGGCGGCCTGGACGTCAGCTGCGGCGCGAGGAGGAGGGATCCCGCCGGAGAACCCGTCGCCAGGGCCGAGGGAAGGCCAGAGACTCAGGTAAACTCCGGGGAGGAGGGCGGGAGGCCCCCCTGAGGCCCGGAGCACGCCCCTCCCCCGGAGAGACTCCCCACAAGGCCCCCGCTTCCCGCAGAGCCTGCCAGAACTGGGCCCCGGCCCCCGCTTGTGCCTGAACTCCGCCTAATGAAAGAGCCCGGTGGAACTGACATTTTCGACTCGCCAAGAGTCTGCCAGGCGCACTACGTGCAGGGCGCTGATTCCTAAGCGCTATCCCTGTAAGCTGCAGGGTGGGGTTAAATGCCATATTTGGGAGCGCTTGTCAACTGCTGTGGGCGGCACGATATTCCAGGTGCCTGGTTCCTAGTGCGAATGAATTGCCCTGTGTAGCGCCAGGTGCCCTGTTCAGACAACCTGATTGCTAAGCGCTATTGACCTGCTGTGTGCGGCACTATATTCCTAGGGCCTGGTTCACCGTGCTAGTGAACTCCCATGTGTAGCACTATGTGCAATGTTTATGCAACCTGATTTTTAAGCGCTATTAATTGTTGTGCGCAGCCCTATATTCCCAGAACCTGACGTTTTACTGTTTTAAGGGTTGCCAATTTAAAGGGTAATGAAATGCCTTTAAACGTATGATGGTACTGCCAGTGAGAATCTAATGAATTGCATTTGAACTAGATAAACCTGATTGATTTTTAAGTGAACATACTGTGTGGTGTCATTTATTGTGTGCGCTTTCTGCTTCAGGGGATGTGTGTGCTGTATGGTTGCTTCACACGTAAGCCTTCGGGTGCCCAACCGCTCGAGTCACGCTACGCCTTTAGGGCCCGGTGACCCCAGGTCCTACATTGTTGGCGAGCGGTGGGATAAGGACCTGTGACCATACAGCACCCTCCAGTGAAGCGGAGGGCGCCGCAATTAGACGCCTTTTGTGGTTAAGCTCTTCAACTGTTGATTACTGCATGGAGTGAATTCCACTGTCCAGACTGAGGGTATAGAATCCCAGTAGCCGGAAACTGTCCCCCACATCCTAGGATTTTTTTTTCTTCCTTAGTATCTAGGTCCCCGCCTGTCACGATGGAGTTCCGGTTAGCCGACCTCGAGGGGTACACCGTGAGGCAACTGAGGGAATTCGGGCAGGAGATGGGGGTGCCTGGGGTGCGGAAGGTCAAAGGACCGGAACTCCGCACCGCCTTAAGGGCATGGGTAGAAGCCCACCCAGAGGGAAGAGGGGATGAGGGACAGGAGGCGCAGGATGCCCCTCAGGAGGAGAGCGCGCAGGAGGTACTAGACCTGATCAATGGGGATGTGTCCGAAAAGGGGCCACCAGGGAGACGTTCTGGGGCCAGCAGTAGGGCAGGGTCCAGGAGAAGCGCGTCTCCAGAGGAATATGAGGACAGGAGGGAGGAGAGGCGGTTGAAGTGGGAGCTAGCCAAGTTAGAGCAGGAAAGAGAAAACAAGAGATGGGCAATGGAAGAAAAGAAGCTGGCGCACGAGCTTCAGCTTAAAGAGTTGGAGCTGCGCGCTCTCCAGTTGAATGCGTCCAATAGGGACAATGGTGGCAGCGTACCAAAGACTCCCCAGGAGTCAAAATTCTATTTGCCCAAAGACGTGATTGCCAGTTACACGAGAGGGGATGACATCGCCAAGTGGCTGGAGGCATACGAGGTGGCCTTGACAGCCCATGGGGTACCTGAGAGTAGCTGGGGGGGTGGCCTGTATCGCTACATACCTCCCGATGTCAGGGACACCCTTTTGTATTTAGCAAAGGCAGATCAGGTCAGGTATGCTCCCATGAAGGAAGCCCTGCTTAAGAAATTTGGCCTCAACCCCGAGAGGTATCGGCAGAAGTTCCGTGGCAGCCATAAGCTGTCCACGCAAACGTGGGTGGATTTTTTTGATTACGCCCGTAAGGCGCTAGATGGTTGGGTGCGTGGCAGCGAAGCACAGGATTACGAGGGCTTGTACGATCTTTTTTTACGGGAGCACCTCTTGGATAAGTGCTTTCCGGAGCTGCGCCAACATCTGGTGGACCGCAAGATAACGGACCCCCGTGAGCTTGCGGAGGAGGCAGATATTTGGGTGAGCACCCGGGTGTCTCACAAGGGCCCCGGGGGAGATGGCTCGAAAGGCGGACAGGGTTTCCCCCAGAAGAGAGAGGGGGGAGATAAAAAGGTGGAGTTCTCAAAAGGCCCCCAAAATAAGTTTGGGAAAGGAGTAGGAACCCCACCCCCGTCCAATTCCCCAAAACCCACTTACCCTGACAGGAGTCAGCAGCCAAGGATTGTGAGGTGCTACGAATGTGGGGAGATTGGACACTACAAGGGAGATCCCAAGTGTCGCAAGCGACCCCCAGCCCCAACGGGCGGGAAGAGCCCCGGGGTAAGTAGTGTAGCGCTTGGGATGGAGCTGCCCTTAGATAGGGAAGGGGAGTGGACAGGCCTGGCCCTGGTTTCACTCGGGGATAGAGAGATGGTTCCCGTAGTGTCCCTACCCCCGAATACTGCTAAATACCAGCAGAAGGTGAGAATTAACGGGGAGGGGGTGGAGGCTCTGAGGGACACAGGGGCCAGCATGACCACTGTCGTGAGGCGGCTGGTGTCCCCAGAGCAAGTAATCCCAGAGGAGTTCCATCCGGCCGTATTGGCTGACGGCAGTGTGAGTCACTATCCAGTGGCTCAAGTTCCCTTTGAGTGGGGAGGAGTCAAAGGCCTGCTGAGAGTTGCGGTGAGCCCTGCCTTGCCTGTGGGGTGTTTGCTAGGGAACGACCTGGAGCACACCGAGTGGAGAGAAGTAGAGTTTCGAGCTCATACAGAGATGCTGGGGTTGCCAGGGTGGACTTGCGTAAGCACGCGGTCCATGGCTGCCCGGCATGGAACTCACCCTGGGTTGGAGCCTGGAATAATGGCCCAACCCAAAGCCAAACATGGAAGGAAGAAGGTGGTGGAGGACATGCCCCGTGAGATGGATGGGGAGGCCGCAGAGGTGCCCCCGGAGTCCGCGGAGGTAGATGTCGTTCCTGTGGAGGACCTGCCGACCCTTGCTGACTGGCATGTGGAAGGAGGACCTACCCGGGAGGAGTTTTGTCAGGCACAAAGGACGTGCCCCACTCTTGAAGGCATGCGGCGGCAGGCCGAAGCCCAAGTGGCCAGTCAGGAACTGGGAGGTTATCATGTGTATTGGGAGGATGGTCTCCTATACAGTGAGCCCAGGGTGCCGGTACATGGATCTTCGAGGGCCATAGTGGTCCCCCAATGTTACCGGGCCTTCCTGCTGGAGTTAGCCCACGAGATACCCTTAGCCGGACATCTGGGCCAGGACAAAACCTTTGCACGGTTAGTCCCCCATTTTTATTGGCCCAGGATGAGGATTGCCTCGGACACCTTTTGTAAGACCTGCAAGTCTTGTCAGGCCAGTGGCAAGACTGGGACTAAGTTGAAGGTCCCGTTGGAACCGCTCCCCGTGGTCGGGACCCCTTTTGAGAGGGTCGGTATCGATATTGTTGGGCCATTGGACCCTCCGACCGCAGCGGGACACCGGTTCATCTTGGTTTTGGTGGACCACGCCACAAGGTACCCAGAGGCTATTCCTCTGAGGACCATCACTGCACCGGTGGTGGCGCGGGCACTGTTGGGAATTTTTACCCGAGTGGGATTCCCCAAGGTCGTGGTGTCGGACAGGGGCACGAATTTCATGTCGGCCTACATGCAGGCCATGTGGAAGGAGTGTGGGGTGACCTATCGGTTCTCTACCCCTTACCACCCCCAGACTAACGGACTTGTAGAGCGCTTCAACAAGACGTTGAAAGGAATGATCCGGAGCCTGCCTGAGGGCTTGAGGCGTAAGTGGGACGTCCTCCTCCCTTGCCTGCTGTTCTCCTACCGTGAGGTGCCGCAGAAGGGAGTCGGGTTCAGCCCTTTCGAGCTGCTCTATGGCCATCCCGTTAGGGGGCCCCTCAGCCTGGTGAAGGAGGGGTGGGAGAAGACTTCGCAGAAGCTTCCCCGTGATATTGTCAGCTACATGCTGGCATTCCGCAGCCAGATGGCCAAGCTGTGGAAGGCGGCCTCAGAGAATCTAGAGGCTAGCCAGGCCGTCATGAAGGAGTGGTACGACCGCAACGCTCGGACGGTAGAGTTGGACGCTGGACAGAAGGTGTGGGTCATGGAACCTGGGGAGCTTTGTGCCCTCCAGGACCGGTGGACTGGTCCATACGAAATTGTGGAGCGACGAGGCCAGACCACCTACGTAGTTGACCTGAAGACCCCCCGTCAGCCCCATCGGGTGCTCCACGTCAACCGCCTGAAGCCGCACCATGAGCGATCGGAGCTAGCTCTCCTCATGGTGACGGATGGGAGCGAGGAGGAAGAGAGTGAAGCTCTTCCTGACCTTCTTGCGGTCCAAGAGAAGGATGGTTCGGTAGAAGGTGTAGTCCTCTCCCCATCCTTGACCCCAGAGCAACAGAGGGACTGTCGCCATGTCCTGGGACAGTTCGCCTCGTTGTTCTCCCTCACGCCTGGAATCACTCATCTGTGTACCCATGATGTGGACACAGGGGACAGCCCCCCGGTGAAGAACAAGTCTTACCGGCTCTCTGACCGAGTGAAGGATAGCATCCAGCGTGAGGTGGCAAAGATGCTGGAGCTGGGGGTGATAGAACCTTCCAGCAGCCCGTGGGCTAGTCCAGTGGTGTTGGTGCCGAAAGCGGCCCCGCCGGGTACGACGCCAGAACTTCGGTTCTGTGTGGACTACCGGGGGTTGAACTCTGTCACGAAGACAGATGCTCACCCCATCCCACGGGCAGACGAGCTGGTGGACCGGCTGGGAGCAGCCCGGTACCTCAGCACCATTGACCTGACGTCCGGATATTGGCAGATTGCCATGGCCGATGGAGCAAGGGAGAAAACAGCATTCTCCACCCCCGAGGGCCACTACCAGTTCCGAGTGATGCCCTTTGGGCTCAAAAATGCTCCGGCCACATTCCAGCGGTTAGTGAATCAGGTACTATCTGGCCTGGAGTCCTTCTCAGCGGCATACCTGGATGACATAGCTGTCTTCAGTAGCACCTGGGAGGACCATCTGCAACACCTCCAGGAGGTATTGCAGGCGCTGCAACGCGCTGGCTTAACCATTAAAGCCAGCAAGTGCCAGATTGGACAGGGATCTGTCGTGTACCTGGGACACCTGGTGGGCGGAGGTAAGGTGCAACCCCTCCAGGCCAAAATAGAGACCATCATGGCCTGGGAGCCCCCCAAGACCCAAACTGCGGTCCGAGCTTTCCTCGGCCTCACTGGGTATTACCGCCGGTTTGTCAAGGGATATGGCACCATCGTAGCCCCCTTGACAGAATTGACGTCCAAGAAACAACCTCGCAAGGTCATATGGACAGCTGCTTGCCAGGAGGCATTTGAAACGCTGAAACAAGCGATGTGTACCGCTCCAGTACTCGCCACCCCAGATTTCAGTAAAGAGTTTATTGTACAGACGGACGCCTCAGAGCACGGCATAGGTGCGGTGCTCTCGCAGCTCAACACAGAAGGCCAAGATCAACCTGTGGCCTTCATCTCTAGAAGACTCCTCCCTCGGGAACAGCGATGGAGCACCATCGAGCGGGAAGCCTTCGCGGTGGTCTGGGCTCTGAAGAAGTTGAGGCCATACCTCTTTGGATCTCACTTCCTGATTCAGACGGACCACCGCCCCCTTCGCTGGCTCATGCAGATGAGAGGCGAAAACCCCAAGTTGCTGAGGTGGTCCATTTCCCTACAGGGGATGGACTTTCGGGTGGAACATCGGCCCGGAGTTGACCACGCCAATGCTGACGGTCTCTCCCGGTTTTTCCGCCTTAGCGATGAGAACTCCCTAGAGGTTGGGTAGCTCTCCCCTCTTTCGGCTGGGGGGGACGCGTGTTAGACCTGTCAGCCCTAGGGTGGTCTCCCCCTGTATTTTTCATCGTGCCTCATTTTTTCCACCCTCATTTTTGTGTTGGACTTAGGTCTCCGGGCGCCTTTTTCATTGCCAATCAATGTTAAGGTGCAGGTGCTCCCTTCCCCTAAGATGGCTGCCACAGGCCCCTGCTACTGCGGAGTGGCCTTTCTAGTAGCACCCTAGCTGCCAGGAGCTGGCTGGGACCCCACAACAATGTTGCGACACCAGCCCGCCTTTTTTTGTCCTATACCTAGAGTGGGGAAGCTCCTGGAATGTGCTGGAACCTTCTAGAAGAAGGGTGGGGTTTTACTTTTGCCGCCTTAGGAGGTGGTCACCTGACCTAGGGCTACTTAACAGAGGGAGGGAACTTTTTCTAGTTAGTTGGGGTAAAGCAGACCTGGGGAACCCACGCAGGAGTTTTAGGCGGTAGGGCCTAGACAGGGACTTATGCCTCTGAAGGTGACAGGGTTTAGGCACTGCCCTTTAAGTGAGTGAGGGACCCTGTACTACCCACTGATCTGTCCCAGCGATAGGGAGACCCCGGAATGGCCTGCCAAGCCTGACTAGAAGGGAACTAGTCACCAACTCACCCCCCCCCAAGGAACAGAACTTTTAAGGGCGCGAGAACCAACTGCGCCACCAAGACTGCAAAAACCTACTTCTGAAACTCTGCTGAAGCTGACCGCCGGAATTTAAGGCTGAAGCTGAGGGCGGAAACTAACTACTGAAACTTATTACTAAAGACTCCCTGCTGGACTGCTGGGGGATCAACCAGGTACTAGCGCTGTGACCCCTGCGCTCCCCGACCTTGCCTGGGATCCCCCTAGTCAGTCCTGTGCCAGGCGCTGGTCGCCGAAGTCGCCGCTTAATTTCCACCCCCCCCTGCCTGGGGAATTCGAGGTGCACACACCGCTGCGGCCCAGGGCCGGGAAACTGCCCCCCTGTCATCACCGGGGCCCGCGGAGAAGCCCGGGGCCCCGCCGCTGCCGTCGCAGCCGAAGAATCGCGATCCCCCGGCACCGGGAAGGCCTCGTTGGGCCCAGGCGTCTTGCCGCGGCCGCGTAGGCCTGAAGCCAACACCCACATCACCTGACGGGGGCGGACTGCCAAACGCCGCCCCCGCCGTATCCCCATTGGTGGACGGAGCCGCGCCCCCGCAGTCCGCACTGCCATTGGCGGCTGCGGGCGCGACCCCGGAAGCGAGGCAGGAATCCCCAGAAGTGCCCGTGACGCCGGCGGAGCTCCCCGGTCACGTCTGACCCGACCGGGAGCCCCGCGCCTTGTCCCCCTGCGCCACCTACCTTCAGGAGAAGCTGCAAGGGAGGCCCTCGGCCCGGACATCGCCGGGCGGCCTGGACGTCAGCTGCGGCGCGAGGAGGAGGGATCCCGCCGGAGAACCCGTCGCCAGGGCCGAGGGAAGGCCAGAGACTCAGGTAAACTCCGGGGAGGAGGGCGGGAGGCCCCCCTGAGGCCCGGAGCAGGCCCTTCCCCCGGAGAGACTCCCCACAAGGCCCCCGCTTCCCGCAGAGCCTGCCAGAACTGGGCCCCGGCCCCCGCTTGTGCCTGAACTCCGCCTAATGAAAGAGCCCGGTGGAACTGACATTTTCGACTCGCCAAGAGTCTGCCAGGCGCACTACGTGCAGGGCGCTGATTCCTAAGCGCTATCCCTGTAAGCTGCAGGGTGGGGTTAAATGCCATATTTGGGAGCGCTTGTCAACTGCTGTGGGCGGCACGATATTCCAGGTGCCTGGTTCCTAGTGCGAATGAATTGCCCTGTGTAGCGCCAGGTGCCCTGTTCAGACAACCTGATTGCTAAGCGCTATTGACCTGCTGTGTGCGGCACTATATTCCTAGGGCCTGGTTCACCGTGCTAGTGAACTCCCATGTGTAGCACTATGTGCAATGTTTATGCAACCTGATTTTTAAGCGCTATTAATTGTTGTGCGCAGCCCTATATTCCCAGAACCTGACGTTTTACTGTTTTAAGGGTTGCCAATTTAAAGGGTAATGAAATGCCTTTAAACGTATGATGGTACTGCCAGTGAGAATCTAATGAATTGCATTTGAACTAGATAAACCTGATTGATTTTTAAGTGAACATACTGTGTGGTGTCATTTATTGTGTGCGCTTTCTGCTTCAGGGGATGTGTGTGCTGTATGGTTGCTTCACACGTAAGCCTTCGGGTGCCCAACCGCTCGAGTCACGCTACGCCTTTAGGGCCCGGTGACCCCAGGTCCTACATATACATATCATTTTTGTGCTACAGTGATTTTATATATTTTGTGTGCTAATTATCTAAAAAGTGCTAATTCCTGACAGTGGTCCAGGTGGCCCTGTCTTGTACATAATCCCTTGTAAGTTCTGCCCGTGCCTGTTGGCACCTTGTAAAGTGTGTGTTTTTATCTAATGCGTTGTGTATAATACAAAGGTTATTTTTATAGAATACCTTGTGTGGAGTTTCCTTTGTGGTGGGCCTTGGGTGTTGTTGCTGGGTGCGCGCGCAAACGCTTTACACATCGCCTCAGAGATAAGCCTGACTGCTCGTGCCAAGCTACCAAGGGGGTGAGCAGGGGTTATCTTTGGCGTGTAACTTCCTTGCCCTGACTAGAGTGGTGGTTTCTGCCTGGCTTTGGCGCAAGCCTTAGCCAACCAGAAATCGCCCGGTCTAACACCTTGTGTGGAGTTTCCTTTGTGGTGGGCCTTGGGTGTTGTTGCTGGGTGCGTGCGCAAACGCTTTACACATTGCCTCCGGTATAAGCCTGACTGCTCGTGCCAAGCTACCAAGGGGGTGAGCAGGGGTTATCTTTGGCGTGTAACTTCCTTGCCCTGACTAGAGTGGTGGTTTCTGCATTACTTTGGCGCAAGCCCTAGCCAAGCAGAGATCCCATTTCTAACAGTACCTCTGCGCGGCACCATAGGGGGTGCCTGAGCCAAAACCGAGGAGCCTCATGGGAGGGTCCCGGAAGCCGTGTCGGCGCCCCACTAGTCCTGCGGGCGGTTGTGGGCCTGAACAACCGGGGGCTTGCTATGCGACGCTCCGCCCCGAGAGGGGGGGCGTGAGTAGAAGTTACCAACGGCACGTGATCGTAGAAAGCATCACATGGATGGCAGCAACGGCGGGTATCGCTCCCGTGCTGCCCGGCTCATCAGGCGGGCAGGCGACCCAGTTGGTTGCCTGCCCTTGGATCGCCCGTAAAATAATCCACCCATTACATATTCTGGAATTATGTAATAAACCTGCAGCATTGTTACCCAACCCAACAGTCTGTGTGTGTGTCATTTGGGTAACCTACTCTGGGGGAGGGGGGACAGCGGGGGGCCCCTGGGGGTACTAAGAAGGGTTAACTTTCCAAGCCCCAGATCACATGATGCAGCCAAGCTACACCCCAACCCATCCAGCATGCCCCCCCCCCACCCCAGCAAACCCACTCCACCGCCCACCCACCCTCCACCAAAGACTATCCCGCCCCTCCATGCCAAGAACATGCCGGGGTCTCGCTGATGCTGAAGTAAAGGGGTGCAGCCTGTAACAGGGGCTGGGGCTGCAGCTTCCACTTGTAGAATGCACGTGAGGCAGCAATAAAGAGACGACAGAGTGAGTTCAATGAATAATTCAGCTTTGTGGTGTCTTTTATTTTCAGACTGACGCCCCTGGGAACATCTCCCTCTCCCCCCTCCCTCAGGATCATCTCCTGCCTCACTTTCCATCGGGGATATATCCCGCTCCCCCTCCCTCGTCGACATCTCCTACTCCTCTCTCCCTCCTTGAGGAGATCTCCCGCTCCCCCCTCCATGGGGGACATCTTCTTCTCCCCCCTCCCTCGGGGACATCTCCCGTACCCCCCACCCTTGGGGACATCTCCCGCTCCCCCTCTCCCTTGGCGACATTTCCCTCTTACCCCCTCCCTTGGGGACATCTCTCGCTCCCCCTCCCTCGGGGACATCTCCCGCCCCTTCTCCGTCTGGCATCCACATAGGGCGACCAAGTAGGATGGGTGGAAATTCAGGACAAAAATTCAGGACATAAATTGGCAACAAAAGGTACGTTTTATAGACACATCAGAGGAGGTCGCGCAATAGTATACAAGTAAGTAAATAGGCAACCAACATAAGTACAAGTGAAAATAGGTTTATATTAGGCTGAGACACCGTGCACTTCACGTGTTCGGTGCGCGCGCAGCTGTGCGCAGCTGTGCAGGTCTTCTGTGGTATTTCATGTGGTTTAAGCATGTTGAAGCTCTAGGTAATGGCAAAGCCGGCACTTTTTAGGCAACGGCGGTTATAAAAAATAAAGGGATTGATAAAAGCATCCTCCTTAATATTTAGCAATGAAACTTTTACAAACATCTTCTTTTTTTTTTTTTTTACAAACATCTTCTTACAACCGACCCTGCACCTTTTCCCCAGGAGTTCCACCCGCGGACTCCAGTGAGTCGAGACCCTTTATCTGCCTCTTTCATCCTAAGTGCGGAGACGCGCCCCGGACCCCCTTGTGTCGTGTGTGTCCGAGTCAGGGGAGGGTTTGTTTGTTCCTCTGTGAGACAGCATGCCTTCGTACATTCACGTCACAACACATCACGGCACTGCCTCATTTAAGGAGGACACCCGGCCCGAGAGACTCCAGATAGCCACAAGAAGCAGGTGAGAGAGAGGACTGCGGGGGGGGGGGGGGGGGGGCATGTAGGAAACATCTGGAGACGAGCTCCCGCGTTCGCAGTTACAGCAGAAAGAAGACATCTTTCACTTCAGGAAGGCGGAGTGACACGAACTCCCATGTCGCATTCAAGCAGCCTTTACGTGCGCAGATTAACGACTCGCTGCATTTCCATCTCTTGGAAGCAGCCCCGCCCCCCCGCCCCGCCCTCTGAATCACCTCACAGGAGACCCCCCCCTTCTGAATACTGCTCCGTTGGCCCCAAGGCTAAAGCTACGGACAGATGCCGCCCGTGGACGCTTCCTTCACGGACCACGGACATTATGGGAAATTCACGGACAGTCCTGAAAATGACGGACGGTCGGTCACCCTACACCCACAGGGTATCACGCTACACCCCCAAAGGAAGGGGCCTATCAGTGGATGAAAGGAGGTGTAGAACCGGGGCAGGGGCAGGTCTGTCCCTGGGCAGTGGAAAAAACTAGGGGTGCAGCCCCCAGTTAAACAGGGGTTATTACCAAAAGACGCAGAAAATCAAAGAGCGGGGGTATGCAAGGGGCTGGGGGTGGGGGGTGGAGTCTGTCTCTCTCAGCCCTGTTATTGACCGGGGGGGGGGGGGCTGCGGTTTAGGTCCGGGGGTGCTCTGTTACACCAGGCGCAGGTCTGTCCCAGCAGTGACCAAGAAGAAGGGGTACACCCCCCCAGTGAAGATGGCATTGACGGTGCGGAGATGCTTCCAGGTGTCTGCGTCGTACAAGGACAGCCGCCCCCCCTCATAGTCCAGGTACACCCCCAGCTTCTTGGGGCGCGTACGGTATTTCACAGAGGTGGAATAGAAGGAGACACCCCAGTACTGACTATGATAGTACTGGCGCATAGCCACGATCTCGCCCCCAAGGGCCTCTCTGATATCCAACCCCCCTCCCAGAGTCTCTCCTGCGACCCCCACATAACCCCACCCCTGCCCATCCCGCAGCTGCTGCAACTCCCAGTGTTAGACGGTGACCTCAGAGGAGCCCGGAAGGGGGTCCTGACTACCCTGAGACCCACCCTCGAAGTATCGTAGCCGGGCACTGGCGGGAGACTCCCCAGGGGGAGGAATCTCGCAGCTAGGATCGTACTTCTGGCACCACACGACACAGAGTAACCACACCGGTTATTCTCAGAAACAATCTTTATCAAGTAGGTTATCACGGCAAATATGTACAAGAGGTGCACAGGCTCAAGAGTCTCGGAAAGGTAGGGGGGTAGCGGGACAGTCTTTGGCAAAAGTTCAAGCAGGGACGTATCCGGCGCACAGCTCACAATCCTCGAGCCGGGGGATACGGGGTCGTAGTCGGGGTCCGGCGGGACCGTGAGAGTCTGGGGGAGCCGCGAGTCACTCAGCGGGCTCAGGTACAGGTTCAGAGGTGTACGATCTTCAAGGAGCCGCGAGTCTCTCAGCAGGCTTAGGCACAAGTTCGGAGATGTTACGATCTTCCAGGAGCCGCGAGTCACTCAGCAGGCTTAGGCACAAGTTCAGAGGTGTTACGATCTTCCAGGAGCCGCGAGTCACTCAGCAGGCTTAGACACAAGTTCAGAGGTGTTACGATCTTCCAAGAGCCGCGAGTCACTCAGCAGGCTTACGTTGTTCCAGCGTCGAATCTGCCGGACCGACCCAGAGCACCCCTTGTTATAGGTCGACCCCTCTTTGATGTCCGGGGTCGGTGGAGGCAGGGGTCTTGTCACCTGGGGGTCGCTTGTCGGGGTTTCCTGCTATTGTCTTTTGATCTCGTTCAGGGCCGGGGCGGGAGGAGTCCCAGACACCCAGCAGGCGTGGAGCCAGCTCTCAGGGAGGCCGGAGGGCCGATCGAAACCTATCGTCCCAGGGGAGTCCAGAGGTGCGATAGAAACTGCTCCTCCCTCTCTCATCCCCCTGGAAGTGTGATGTCCTCCAGCCGGAGTGGCGCCTCTAGGCCAGGGTCGCGCTGGGGCCGGGCGGCCATCTTGACGCATGAAGTGGGCATGCGGGCCCGGGGTGGCCGAAAGGAGAGAGGCCATGGACGAGGATGTCCGGGCCGGGTGCGGGTGTTCTGGTAGGAAGGACCGGCTGGGCCGGGTGGTTGGGGCTGCAGGTACCAGGTTTCGGTGGTGCGGGTGCACGGAGGGCCGTTCTGCGAGGCCGGGTCCAACACGCGTCCCCCCCAGCTGAAAGCCGGAGAGAACTGCCCATCATCTTGGGGGGTTCTCTTCGCTGAGGCGGAAGAACCGGGAGAGGCCGTCAGCGTTGGCGTGGTCCGTACCCGGGCGGTGTTCTACGGTGAAATCCATCCCCTGGAGGGAGATTGACCACCGCAGTAGCTTGGGGTTTTCCCCTCGCATCTGCATGAGCCACCGCAAGGGCCGATGGTCAGTTTGGACTCTGAAATGCGTGCCGAACAGGTAGGGTCGTAGCTTTTTGAGGGCCCAGACCACGGCAAAGGCTTCGCGCTCTATGGTGCTCCACCTCTGCTCTCGGGGCAGCAGCCGCCGACTGAGGAAGGCGACGGGCTGGTCTAGGCCTTGGTCATTCACTTGGGACAGGACGGCCCCAATGCCATGTTCGGAGGCATCAGTCTGGACTAGGAACTCCTTGGCATAGTCGGGAGCCTGGAGGACGGGAGCAGTGCACATGGCCTTTTTTAGAGCATCGAAAGCCTCCTGGCAGGCAGCCGTCCACTGCACCTTCTTTGGCTGTTTTTTAGATGTGAGTTCGGTGAGAGGGCCGACCAGGCTGCCATATCCCCGAATGAAGCGTCGGTAGTATCCTGTGAGTCCCAGGAAGGCTCGGACCTCCGTCTGGGTGATGGGTGGTTCCCAGGCCAGGATGGCGTCGATCTTTGGCTGTAGAGGGGCTACCTGGCCGCTCCCGACCCGGTGCCCCAGGTAGACTACGGAGCCTTGCCCGATCTGGCACTTGCTAGCTTTTACTGTGAGGCCTGCCTGGCGCAGGGCGGTTAGCACCCTCCGGAGGTGCTGGAGGTGCTCACTCCACTCTGAACTGAAGACGGCGATATCGTCTAGATATGCCGCGCTGAACTGTTCCAACCCGGCCAGGACCTTATTCACCAGTCGCTGGAAAGTGGCCGGGGCATTTTTCATCCCGAAGGGCATCACGCGGAAGCGGTAGTGCCCGTCGGGGGTGGAGAAAGCGGACCGCTCCTTGGCCCCTTCGGTGAGCGCAATCTGCCAGTATCCGCAGGTGAGGTCGAATGTGCTGAGGAACCGGGCTGCCCCTAGTCGGTCAATGAGTTCGTCGGCTCGTGGAATGGGGTGGGCATCGGCTCGGGTAACGTCATTGAGCCCCCGGTAATCCACGCAGAATCGGAGCTCGGGGGCGACACCGGGGGCCGCTGCCTTCGGGACCAGGACCACGGGGCTGGCCCAGGGACTGTCAGAGGGCTCAATCACCCCCAGGGTCAGCATCTTCGAGACTTCATCTTGAATGCAGGACCGGACCCGGTCAGGAACCCGGTAGGCTCGGTGTCTCACCGGCGGGCTGTCCCCGGTGTCCACGTCATGAACACACCAGTTGGTGACCCGGGGGGTCAGAGAGAAGAGGTCGGCAAATTGTCTTAGGAGCTGGCGGCAGTCCGCTTGTTGCTGGGCAGTGAGGGCTGGGGAAAGGTTCACTCCCTCCACGGAGCCATCCTGCTCC
The DNA here is from genome assembly GCF_964204655.1 of Triturus cristatus. Lineage (NCBI taxonomy): Eukaryota > Metazoa > Chordata > Amphibia > Caudata > Salamandridae > Triturus > Triturus cristatus. The sequence goes on from NC_140590.1 coordinate 1,868,748,510, forward strand.
TTGACACACAGGAGGTCCGGGAGGGGATCCGACTCATCTTCGGCCCCGTCATCGGTGGCCAGCAGGAGGCTCAGTTCTGTCCGCACGAAGTGAGGCTTGAGTCGGTTCACATGCAGGACCCGGAGGGGGTCCCGGGGCGACTGGACGTCCACCAAGTACGTAACTGGACTCTTTCGCTCAACCACCTTGTAAGGCCCAGTCCATCGGTCCTGGAGGGCGCCAGGCTTCACGGGGGCCATGACCCACACCTGCTGGCCCGGCTGGAACTCAACCAGAGTGGCATTCTGGTCGTACCAGCGTTTCATCTCTTCTTGACTCGCCTCCAGGTTGGCCTCGGCCAGTTCTCGGAACTTCCTGGTCTGGTTCCGGAGGGCCAAGACGTATTGGAACACATCTCGGGGGGTGGTCTGGGGTGCCGCCTCCCACTCTTCCTTTACCAAACTGAGGGGACCTCGGACGGGGTGCCCATAGAGTAACTCAAACGGGCTGAATCCTAGGGACTTCTGGGGGACCTCTCTATACGCGAACAATAGGCAAGGGAGCAGGACGTCCCACTTCCGCCGGAGGGGTTCTTCTAGGCCAGCGATCATCCCTTTCAAAGTCCTATTAAACCTTTCTACTAGGCCGTTTCCTTGGGGATGGTACGGGGTGGTGAACTTATAGGACACCCCACATTGTTGCCACAGGGACGTCATATACCTTGAGATAAAATTAGTGCCGCGATCGCTCACGACCTCGCGGGGAAACCCCACCCTGGAAAAGATCCCCATCAGGGCCCGGCCCACCACAGGGGCCGTAATGGTGCGCAGGGGGATAGCCTCCGGATAGCGGGTGGCGTGGTCCACTAGGACCAAGATAAAACGGTGGCCTTGGGAGGTGGGGGGGTCCAGTGGTCCCACGATGTCAATCCCGACCCGTTCGAAGGGGGTACTGACGACCGGGAAGGGTTGGAGGGGAGCCTTGAGTTTCCCTCCACTCTTTCCACTAGCCTGGCACGTGGGGCAGGACTTGCAATGGGCCTCTACTGCTGCTCTCATCTTAGGCCAGTAAAAATGGGTCACAAGACGGTTGTAAGTCTTGTCCTGTCCCAGGTGACCGGCGAGGGGGACGTCGTGGGCTAAACCCAGGAGGAAATCTCGGAAGCGGAGGGGTACCACCAGTACCCGTCCAGATCCCAGCTCCACCGACTTCTGCTCACTGTACAGGATGCTATTCTCCCAATAGATTCGGTGCGTCCCGGTCTGGTCACCTGCGGCTTGGCCCTCGGCTTGGCGCCGCAGCCCGACCAGGGAAGGACAAGTGGCTTGCTCCCTGCAAAACTCCTCCCGAGTGGGTCCGCCCTCGTGGCGCCATTGGGCCAACTCGGGTAGATCGCCTAACTCAGGGACCGGGTCAGGGCCGGATGGTGTGGGTTCGTCGCTAGCGACGGACCCTTCTGATGGGGGGACGGAAGGACCCTCGGCGGGGACTGTTCTGATCTCTTCGATCGGGGTGCTCTCGACTTCCCTCTGGGGAGTGAGTCGGGCGGACATAGATCGGGTGGTGGCGCACACCCACTCGGGGAGTCCCATCATTCCCAGGTGGGCCTTACGCTCTACGTGCTTCCATGGGGAACTCTCTAGGTCGTTCCCTAAAAGGCAGTCGACCGGCTGGGAGGTTCTTACGGCCACCTTGAGTTTGCCTATCACCCCTCCCCACTCAAATGGCACCAGGGCTACCTGGCACATGCTCTCCCTATTGTCTGCGGATATTACAGGGCAAAAGACGTTGGGGAGGATCTGCTCTTCGGGGACTAGGTGCCTGAGGACACCGGTGATACTGGCCCCGGTGTCTCGCAGGGCCTCTACCTGGTGGCCATTGATTTTGACAAGCTGCCCATACTTCTGGGTGTTGGAGGGGAGGAGGCTACCAGGGATCATCTCCCTATCTCCCAGGGATACTAGGGCCATTGCTGCGGGTTCCCACTCTTCGGCTTCCTCCACCCCCTCCCCCAGGGCTACGTTGGCTATCTGTCTCGTCGGGGGGACTTGGGTGGCCATGGGGCACTCTGGGTCATTGGCGTAGTGCCCGGGTTTCTGGCAGCGAAAACATGTGACGGTCACCCGGTGTCCCCGTTTCCCAGGGGGCCCGGTTACTGGTGGAGGGGGCGCCGGGAAAGGTGGAGGTGGTGTCTTCGGGGGGCTAGTCTGGGACTCTCTCGGCCCTCCCTGGTTCCCTCCTCCTCTCTGGCGGGGTGGTCCCTGACTGGTTCGGGGGTACTCTCCTACCGTGCCCCGGGAGACCCGGGTGTTGGTCCAGCGGTCGGCCTCCACAGCCAGCTTCCGGGGATCTGTGAGCTTACTGTCCAGCAGATGCTGACGTAGTTCTACGAAGCAGTTCGCAGCTAGATGTTCCCACAACATGAGATCAGTGAGTTCGGCCAGGGTGGTGACCTTGCTGCCCTTGGTCCACCCATCGAAGGCCCGACTGAAAAAGTTTACATATTCCACCCAGGTGGTGCCCGGGATCTTCCTGCAGTCCCGGAACCGTTGACGGTACATTTCTGGGGTGAGGCCGTATCTTGTGAGTAGAGCCTCTTTCATGTGGCTGTAGGAGGTCTGCAGGGAGAGGGGTAGGTCGAGCAGGGTGTCCCTTCCTTCGCTCAGAAACCGCCCCCACAGCCCCGCCCCCCAGTCCTTCTGCGGGATCCGATGGGAGGTCATGGCGACCTCGTAGGCCCGAAACCATTGCTGAATGTCATCGTTTTTATAATATTCCTTGACCACATCCTTCGGGATGTGGACCTTCTGTTCCGCTGGGGAGGCCGTCTCTTGGTTACTTGGGGGCCTCCCTTCCTCGTTTCGGGCCTTGAGCTCGAGTTCCTTTAAGCTGCGTTCGTGCTCCAGCTGGAGCTTCCTTCCTTCGTGCTCCCGTTGGAGCTTTTTCTCCTCCAGTTCGCCTTGTACACGCATTTGTTCTACCGCTAGCTTTTTTTCCGCTAACTTCAATTCGCCCTCAATTTTGAGTTTGGCCAGCTCTAGTTCATGATTGCGGCTTCTCTCTCTGTCCGCGAGTTCTTCTGGGGAGAAGCCCCCGTCTGGTACGCCTCCTCGCACCTGATTGCTGCTGCTTTCACTTTGGGGAGGTTCGGTTTCGTCGGGGCGCTCCCCCGTGCCTCCACCCAAGTTTTCAGTGCTTTCTGCAAATCTTCCTTCGTGTTGAGACCAGTGGTAGCGATTTTAAGTTCTTTGCAAAATTGCTTCAGCTCCTTGTGTGTATATTCTTCTAGATGCTCCACCTGGAACACCCTGTTGGCGTTGGTTTCCGCGGGGCTCATGGCGCTTCCTTCTGCCATCCCTGTCGGTAGTGCGTCTGTTGTTCACGGTACGATCTCTAGGTGATGGGCCCGAATCCCGTCGCTTGCCACCAATGTTAGACGGTGACCTCAGAGGAGCCCGGAAGGGGGTCCTGACTACCCTGAGACCCACCCTCGAAGTATCGTAGCCGGGCACTGGCGGGAGACTCCCCAGGGGGAGGAATCTCGCAGCTAGGATCGTACTTCTGGCACCACACGACACAGAGTAACCACACCGGTTATTCTCAGAAACAATCTTTATCAAGTAGGTTATCACGGCAAATATGTACAAGAGGTGCACAGGCTCAAGAGTCTCGGAAAGGTAGGGGGGTAGCGGGACAGTCTTTGGCAAAAGTTCAAGCAGGGACGTATCCGGCGCACAGCTCACAATCCTCGAGCCGGGGGATACGGGGTCGTAGTCGGGGTCCGGCGGGACCGTGAGAGTCTGGGGGAGCCGCGAGTCACTCAGCGGGCTCAGGTACAGGTTCAGAGGTGTACGATCTTCAAGGAGCCGCGAGTCTCTCAGCAGGCTTAGGCACAAGTTCGGAGATGTTACGATCTTCCAGGAGCCGCGAGTCACTCAGCAGGCTTAGGCACAAGTTCAGAGGTGTTACGATCTTCCAGGAGCCGCGAGTCACTCAGCAGGCTTAGGCACAAGTTCGGAGATGTTACGATCTTCCAGGAGCCGCGAGTCACTCAGCAGGCTTAGACACAAGTTCAGAGGTGTTACGATCTTCCAAGAGCCGCGAGTCACTCAGCAGGCTTACGTTGTTCCAGCGTCGAATCTGCCGGACCGACCCAGAGCACCCCTTGTTATAGGTCGACCCCTCTTTGATGTCCGGGGTCGGTGGAGGCAGGGGTCTTGTCACCTGGGGGTCGCTTGTCGGGGTTTCCTGCTATTGTCTTTTGATCTCGTTCAGGGCCGGGGCGGGAGGAGTCCCAGACACCCAGCAGGCGTGGAGCCAGCTCTCAGGGAGGCCGGAGGGCCGATCGAAACCTATCGTCCCAGGGGAGTCCAGAGGTGCGATAGAAACTGCTCCTCCCTCTCTCATCCCCCTGGAAGTGTGATGTCCTCCAGCCGGAGTGGCGCCTCTAGGCCAGGGTCGCGCTGGGGCCGGGCGGCCATCTTGACGCATGAAGTGGGCATGCGGGCCCGGGGTGGCCGAAAGGAGAGAGGCCATGGACGAGGATGTCCGGGCCGGGTGCGGGTGTTCTGGTAGGAAGGACCGGCTGGGCCGGGTGGTTGGGGCTGCAGGTACCAGGTTTCGGTGGTGCGGGTGCACGGAGGGCCGTTCTGCGAGGCCGGGTCCAACACCCAGTAATGCCTCCCAGAGGTGAACATCTCCCGCCCCAGCACACAGGGACAGGCAGTGACTCTCTTTGAACTGTCTGTCCATCCCACACGTCTCCCGTCCTCAGACAGCATCAGAGCTTCATGAGCCGTGTATGGATCCAGAGTCACCAGCGCTGCAGAGAGAGGAGAGAGGGTTAATGACACACTGTGTGACCTCAGACAAGTCACTGTCCCACCCTCAGAGACCCCAGCACTGCAGAGAGATGAGAGAGAGTCAATGACACACTGTGTGACCTCAGACAAGTCACTGTCTGTTGGACAGGCCACACGAAGGGCTTGCTCCCTCCCCGCACGACAGGGCCCGAGCTCCGGCCCACCAGGCATAACCCACGAAAAGCACCTGTACCCCGTCTTCCGACGGACCTTCTGCCCTCGGACCTCTACTCATCACGGGGCCCAGCCCCACCGGCTCCCCCGGCCGGTTTAAGCCGCCATCTTGGGCCCTGCACCACGAGGCCGCGTGGCCTCGGCCCGACCCTAACCCCGGGCCTGGCCGGCCCCGACATCCCGGCACCATCCTCCACCCAGGAGGTGAGCGGACCACTTGGCAGGTCAATGGGAGAACGAAGTGTCAAGAGCTCTTCCCCCGCCAGGTGCCGATCGCCTCCAGCTCCCCCAGGCGCTGGCTCCACCCCCTGCTGGGTGTCTGGACACCTTCATCCCGGGCCCTCCGACCTCCAAGTGCGAGGGTCCGGACATCAAAGGGCGCCTGCCCTATAACTGGGGCAACTCCGGAGCAGGAAGGCAGTTGTATCCTGGAGTCGAGAGACACCGAGAGAACTCAGCCTTGACGGACTACTGGCGCTGCCGTAGCCCGCTCTTGTGAACCATAGTCCTACCTGCTGGCGCTGCCGCGGCCTTCTGCAACATCCATCCTCGTCGGGACCTGCTGGCGCTGCCGCGGCCCGTTGTAACGACCATCCTCGTCGGGACCTGCTGGCGCTGCCGCGGCCCGTTGTAACGACCATCCTCGTCGGGACCTGCTGGCGCTGCCGCGGCCCGTTGTAACGACCATCCTCACCGGGACCTGCTGGCGCTGCCGCGGACCGTACATCGACCATCTTTCTGGGACCTGCTGGCGCTGCCGCGGACCGTGTACCGACCATTTCAACCGGGACCTGCTGGCGCTGCCGCGGCCCGTACCAACTAAACCACCAAGCTCGAGGATTGTGAGCTAGTCATCATCTCATCCGAACTACCTGACTGGTAGACAGACTGTCCCGCTACCCCTTACCCTGCTTTGAGAGACTTGAATCGAGGGGACCCCTGAGTCCAGACCTCCTTGTACCATTCAACCGTACCTTAAGAAGTGCTTATAAAGAACACTGAACCTTATCCGTGTGTGGTATCTATCTGTGGGGGGGAAGTTACTTGTCTGTACGATCGCTGGAGACGGCTCTCCCCGGAGACCTCTCCTCCTGACCCCGGCCGACCCTCCCGGTCCGTCTACCCTTTCTAACATTGGTGGCCAGCGGCGCGATCCGAATCAACGCGTAATCGTACAGAGAGTAGCTCACCCCACGACAAAAACACGATGTCAGCCAAAGATAGCAGCTCCACCGAGAAATTCCAAATGGATAAATTAGAAGAATACAACCACCGCGAACTGAGACAATTCTGCATAGAACTTGGCATTGCTACCACCGGCCTGAGTACCAAGGATGATCTAAAGCACGCCCTAGAGTCGTGGACAGAAACTGGGGTCGCCAGACCCTCCGACCAAAGCAGCATCACACCAGAGGGGAACGCCACGGCTCCCGAGGAGCGGGGAACGGGCCTCTCGCAGGAGGAGATCCGAGAAAGAGAAAGAACCAGATTGCACGAGTTGGAAATGGCACAACTCAAGATGGATGGGGAACTCAAGTTAGCTGAACAGAAACTCAACCTCGAGCATATGCGGCTCCGAGATGAACGAGAAGAGAAGCAGAGACAGAGAGAGCTGGAGGAGAAAAAAATAACGCTCGAGCACGAGCGCCAACTAGCGGAGATAGAACTTCGGAAACAGAATAAAGAACTGGGGGTGCCTGAGCGACCACACACCCCGGGGCCAATCGAGAAAAAAGTCCACATCCCCAAGGATGTTGTCCGCGAGTATGTCCGAGAAGACGACATACAACAGTGGTTTAAAGCCTACGAGATCGCCATGACCTCCCACCGGATCGACCGGAGTGATTGGGGAGCCGGACTTTGGGGGAGGTTTATCAACGAGGGTCGCGATGCCCTACTGCAGCTCCCAGATCACCAAATGTCGTCCTACGACCACATGAAGGCTGCCCTCCTCACCCGCTACGGCCTCACACCCGAGATGTACCGCCAGAGGTTCAGAGATTGCACCCGGATCCCAGGTACAACTTGGGTAGAATACGTGAACTATTTCAGCCGTGCCTTCGAGGGTTGGATAAAGGGGAGCCAGGTCACCACCTACGAACAACTCTTTAACCTTATGGTATGGGAGCACCTGTCGAACAACTGTTTCGTCGAGCTCAGGCAGCACCTCCTCGACAGTAAGCTGACTGACCCCCGGCAGCTCGCCGCCGAAGCTGACCGATGGGAAAGCACCCGAGTGGGCCGGAGGGGGCCACACGAACAGAACAGAAGCAACCAAGGCCAGCACCGTCCTCGGGGAGGAGGAGGGGGCCAGGGGCGAGGGAGAGACGCCTTGCCAGCAACACCCGTGGCCAGCACCCCGCCGCCGGCCGGGGCAACCCCCCGTGGCGTCCTGGGGTCCGAGCCAACGTCACGTGCCACCGATGCCAGCGAGTCGGCCACTACGCCAATGACCCGAGCTGCCCGCAGAACCAAACACCCAAGCCCCGCCAGGTAGCTGCCGCCGCCCTGGGGGAAGAGCGATCATCGGAGGAACCAGAAGAGTATGAGCCGGCCCAGCAAGAGTGGGAACCGGCCGCCATGGTCCTGGCGTGCTTAGGGGGAAGAGACATGGTCCCGCGGGCTCCCCTACCCGCTAACACCAGGAAATACGGTCAGTGGGTGACCATTAATGGACAGCGAGCCGAGGCCTTGCGTGACACAGGCGCCAGTGTGACGGCCGTCCGCTGTCACCTGGTGAAGCCCGAGCAGATCCTGCCGAACATTCTCTGCCCCGTCCGCTCGGCAGACAACTCTGAAAGTATGTGTCAAATGGCCTGCGTCCCATTCGAATGGGGAGGGGTCTCCGGCCTGTTGAAGGTGACGGTCCGGGACGATGCCCCCGTGGACTGCCTCCTGGGGAATGACCTCGAGAGTTCCCCGTGGGCCACCGTTGAGAGAAGAGAGCACCTGGGGATGCTGGGCCTCCCGGACTGGGCCTGCATAACCACCCGGTCCATGGCCGCCCGTGCCGCCCCTCGATCAGAAGAACCGGAATGGCCAGCACCTCCGCCCCCGGTCGCCCCAGGAGAAGACAACGATGAGGCCAGCCTCCCAGACCCGACGACCGAAGGGGACGCGCAACCCCAGGACCTTCCTGACCCGGCTCAGTGGCGTCAAGAAGGGGGGCCCACCCAAGAACAGTTCCGCCAGGAACAAAAGACCTGTCCCTCCCTCGAGGGACTCCGCCAACAAGCCAGCGCCCAGAACGCAGGGGACTCCACCGGAACTCACTGGGTCTACTGAGATAACGACCTGCTATACAGCGAGCAAAGAATCGCCGAGCTGGGGGCCGGTCGAGTACTGGTGGTACCTCTCCGCTTCAGAGACTTTCTGCTCAACCTGGCCCACGATGTCCCCCTGGCTGGACACCTGGGCCAGGACAAAACGTACAGCCGCCTAGTGACCCACTTTTTCTGGCCGAAAATGAGGAACGACGTCCTGAACCACTGCCGATCTTGCCCCACATGCCAAGCCAGCGGGAAGAGTGGTCGGAAGCTGAAAGCCCCTCTGCAACCCTTCCCTGTGGTCACCACCCCGTTCGAGAGGGTGGGGATAGACATTGTGGGGCCTCTGGACCCCCGCACGGCACAAGGACACAGGTTCATCTTAGTACTGGTGGACCATGCCACCCGCTACCCCGAGGCGGTGCCCCTACGGACCGTGACAGCTCCGGTGGTTGGCCGGGCCCTAATGGGGATCTTCTCCCGGGTAGGCTTCCCCCGAGAAGTCGTCAGCGACCGAGGCACGAACTTTATATCCAAATACATGAAGTCCCTCTGGCAACAATGCGGGGTCACCTACAGATTCACGACCCCCTATCACCCCCAAGGGAACGGACTAGTGGAGCGTTTTAACCGCACTCTCAAGGGGATGATTGGGGGATTGGAAGAGCCCCTCCGTCGCCAGTGGGATGTACTACTTTCGTGCCTCCTCTTCGCCTACCGAGAAGTTCCCCAGAAGTCCCTCGGTTTTAGCCCTTTCGAACTCCTGTACGGGCACCCTGTGCGAGGGCCCCTCAGCCTAGTAAAAGAAGGTTGGGAGATGGCCCCCCTAAAGACCCCTCCAGACGTCTTCAAATACATCCTGGCCCTACGCAATCAGACCCGGCGCTTCAGAGAGATGGCCAAGGCGAACCTCGAGGCCAGCCAGGAGGACATGAAGAGGTGGTATGATCGCAATGCCTCCTCCGTTGAGTTCGAGCCTGGACAACAAGTATGGGTGATGTCCCCCACCGAACCATGTGCCTTGCAAGATAAGTGGACGGGGCCCTTCAAAGTGGTCGAGCGCAAAAGCCCCGTCACTTACCTCATCGACCTGGGGACCCCCCGGAACCCCCTCCGGGTCCTCCACACCAACCGACTCAAACCACACTTTGTGCGCTCAGAACTCAGCCTCCTGATGGCTACGGACAGTGGGGCAGAGGAAGACTCCGAACCCCTCCCGGATCTTCTGAAGACTCAGGAGAATGACGGCTCCGTGGACGGGGTCCGGCTCTCTGACGCCCTCACTTCGGAGCAACGCCAGGGCTGCCGGAACCTCCTGCTGCAGTTCGCTACCCTGTTCTCCCTCACCCCCGGGGTCACCCCTTGGTGTTTGCACGACGTGGACACCGGGGACAGTCCCCCTGTCCGACACCGGGCCTACCGCGTACCAGATCGGGTACGGGCCTGCATACAGGAGGAAGTGGCCAAGATGCTCACGATCGGGGTCATCGAGCACTCGGACAGTCCCTGGGCCAGTCCGGTTGTATTGGTTCCCAAAGCCGCTGCCCCCGGCACCGCACCTGAACTGAGATTCTGCGTCGACTACCGGGGCTTGAACGCTGTCACCCGGACCGACGCTCATCCGATTCCCCGAGCAGACGAGCTGATCGACCGGCTGGGGGCCGCCCGCTACCTTAGTATCTTCGACCTAACAGCGGGCTACTGGCAGATCGGCCTCACACCCAGGGCTCAGGAACGGTCAGCCTTCTCTACCCCCGATGGCCACTACCAATTCAAGGTCATGCCCTTCGGCATGAAGAATGCCCCCGCCACGTTTCAACGCCTCGTGAACCAGGTCTTGGCGGGGCTCGAAGAGTTCAGCGCTGCCTACCTGGACGATATCGCTGTATACAGCCGCCAGTGGCCCGACCACCTCCGTCACCTCCAAGAGGTCCTACAGGCCCTCCAGCGGGCCGGCCTCACAATTAAGGCCGGCAAGTGCCAAATTGGCCAAGGGTCTGTGACCTACCTTGGGCACCAGGTGGGAAGCGGGCTGGTGGCCCCGCTACAACTTAAGATTGCTGCCATCCAGTCCTAGCAGCCCCCCGTCACCCAGACCGAGGTCCGAGCCTTCTTGGGGCTCACCGGCTACTACCGGCGGTTCGTGAAAGACTACGGCAGCATCGTGGGGCCCCTCACGGGTCTCACGTCCAAGAACCAGCCGAAGCGGATTAACTGGACCCCCGATTGTCAAGCGGCCTTCGAGAAGCTGAAGGCCGCCCTGTGCACCGCCCCTGTGCTCCAGGCCCCCGATTACAGTCGGGAATTCGTGGTACAGACCGACGCCTCCGACCACGGCATCGGAGCCGTCCTTTCTCAGTTAAACCCCGAGGGTCATGACCAGCCGGTGGCCTTCATCAGTCGACGTCTCCTGGCCCGAGAACAGCGCTGGAGCACCATCGAGAGGGAGGCCTTCGCAGTGGTGTGGGCCCTCAAAAAGCTCCGGCCCTATCTCTTCGGTACCCACTTCCGGGTACAAACCGACCATCGACCCCTGCAGTGGCTGATGCAGATGCGGGGGGAGAACCCGAAACTCTTGCGCTGGTCCATTTCCCTGCAAGGAATGGACTTCACTGTGGAGCACCGACCAGGCCAAGACCACGCCAACGCGGATGGCCTGTCCCGCTTTTTCCGCCTCGACGAAGAGAGTCCCCAAGGAGATGGGTGACTCTCCCCGCCTTCAGCTGGGGGGGACGCATGTTGGACAGGCCACACGAAGGGCTTGCTCCCTCCCCGCACGACAGGGCCCGAGCTCCGGCCCACCAGGCATAACCCACGAAAAGCACCTGTACCCCGTCTTCCGACGGACCTTCTGCCCTCGGACCTCTACTCATCACGGGGCCCAGCCCCACCGGCTCCCCCGGCCGGTTCAAGCCGCCATCTTGGGCCCTGCACCACGAGGCCGCGTGGCCTCGGCCCGACCCTAACCCCGGGCCTGGCCGGCCCCGACATCCCGGCACCATCCTCCACCCAGGAGGTGAGCGGACCACTTGGCAGGTCAATGGGAGAACGAAGTGTCAAGAGCTCTTCCCCCGCCAGGTGCCGATCGCCTCCAGCTCCCCCAGGCGCTGGCTCCACCCCCTGCTGGGTGTCTGGACACCTTCATCCCGGGCCCTCCGACCTCCAAGTGCGAGGGTCCGGACATCAAAGGGCGCCTGCCCTATAACTGGGGCAACTCCGGAGCAGGAAGGCAGTTGTATCCTGGAGTCGAGAGACACCGAGAGAACTCAGCCTTGACGGACTACTGGCGCTGCCGTAGCCCGCTCTTGTGAACCATCGTCCTGCCTGCTGGCGCTGCCGCGGCCTTCTGCAACATCCATCCTCGTCGGGACCTGCTGGCGCTGCCGCGGCCCGTTGTAACGACCATCCTCGTTGGGACCTGCTGGCGCTGCCGCGGCCCGTTGTAACGACCATCCTCGTCGGGACCTGCTGGCGCTGCCGCGGCCCGTTGTAACGACCATCCTCACCGGGACCTGCTGGCGCTGCCTCGGACCGTACATCGACCATCTTTCCGGGACCTGCTGGCGCTGCCGCGGACCGTGTACCGACCATTTCAACCGGGACCTGCTGGCGCTGCCGCGGCCCGTACCAACTAAACCACCAAGCTCGAGGATTGTGAGCTAGTCATCATCTCATCCGAACTACCTGACTGGTAGACAGACTGTCCCGCTACCCCTTACCCTGCTTTGAGAGACTTGAATCGAGGGGACCCCTGAGTCCAGACCTCCTTGTACCATTCAACCGTACCTTAAGAAGTGCTTATAAAGAACACTGAACCTTATCCGTGTGTGGTATCTGTCTGTGGGGGGGAAGTTACTTGTCTGTACGATCGCTGGAGACGGCTCTCCCCAGAGACCTCTCCTCCTGACCCCGGCCGACCCTCCCGGTCCGTCTACCCTTTCTAACACTGTCCCACCCTCAGAGACCCCAGCACTGCAGAGAGATGAGAGAGAGGTAATGACACACTGTGTGACCTCAGACAAGTCACTGTCCCGCCAGAGACCCCAGCACTGCCGAGAGAGGAGAGAGAGTTAATAGCACACTGTGTGACCTCAGACAAGCCACGGTCCCACCCAGAGACCCCAGCGCTGCAGAGAGGAGAGAGAGAGTTAATGACACACTGTGTGACCTCAGACAAGTCACTGCCCCACCCTCAGAGACCCCGGCACTGCAGAGAGATGAGAGAGGGTTAATGACACACTGTGTGACCTCAGACAAGTCACTGTCCCACCCAGAGACCCCAGCGCTGCAGAGAGGAGAGAGAGAGTTAATGACACACTGTGTGACCTCAGACAAGTCACTGTCCCACCCAGAGACCCCAGCATTGCAGAGAGAGGAGAGAGAGTCAATGACACACTGTGTGACCTTAGACTAGTCACTGTCCCACCCAGAGACCCAAGCACTGCAGGGAGAGAGTTAATGACACACTGTGTGACCTCAGACAAGTCACTGCCCCACCCTCAGAGACCCCGGCACTGCAGAGAGATGTGAGAGGGTTAATGACACACTGTGTGACCTTAGACAAGTCACTGCCCCACTCAGAGACCCCAGCACTGCAGAGAGATGGAAGAGGGTTTATGACACACCGTGTGACCTCAGACAAGTCACTGTCCCAACCAGAGACCCCAGCGCTGCAGAGAGATGAAAGAGGGTTAATGGCACACTGTGTGACCTCAGACAAGTCACTGTCCCACCCTCAGAGGCCCCAGCACTGCAGAGAGGAGAGAGAGGGTCAATGACACACTGTGTGACCTCAGACAAGTCACTGTCCCACCCTCAGAGGCCCCAGCACTGCAGAGAGATGAGAGAGGGTCAATGACACACTGTGTGACGTCAGACAAGTTGTACCCTCAGTCCCAGGTGTGCTCTCCTCCCAGGTGCTGATGTACCCTCAGTCCCAGGTGTGCTCTCGTCCCCAGGTGCTGATGTACCCTCAGTGCCAGTTGTGCTCTCCTCCTTAGGTGCTGATGTATCCTCAGTCCCAGGTGTGCTCTCCTCCCAGGTGCTGCTATACCCTCATTCCCCAGTGTGCTCTCCTCCCAGGTGCTGATGTATCCTCAGTCCCAGGTGTGCTCTCCTCCCAGATTCTGCTATACCCTCATTCCCCAGTGTGCTCTCCTCCCAGGTGCTGATGTACCCTCATTCCCCAGTGTGCTCTCCTCTCCAGGTGCTGATGTACCCTCAGTCCCAGGTGTGCTCTCCTCCATAGGTGCTGATGCACCCGCAGTCCCAGGTGTGCTCTCCTCCCCAGGGGATGATGTACCCTCAGTCCCAGGTGTGCTCTCCTTCGTAGGTGCTGATGTACCCTCAGTCCCAGGTGTGCTCTCCTCCTTAGGTGCTGATGTACCATCAGTGCCAGGTGTGCTCTCCTCCTTAGGTGCTGATGTATCCTCAGTGCCAGGTGTGCTCTCCTCCCCAGGTGCTGATGTACCCTCAGTGCCAGGTGTGCTCTCCTCCCCAGGTGCTGGTGTACCCTCAGTCCCAGGTGTGCTCTCCTCCCCAGGTGCTGATGTACCCTCAGTCCCAGGTGTGCTCTCCTCCCCAGATGCTGATACATGCTCAGTCCCAGGTGTGCTTTCCCCCCTAGGTGCTGATGCACCCTCAGTCCAAGGTGTGCTCTCCTCCATAGGTGGTGATGTACCCTCAGTCCCAGGTGTTCTGTCCTCCCCAAGTGCTAATGTACCCTCAGTCCCAGGTGTGCTCTCCTCCCCAGGTGCTGATGCACCCTCAGTGCCAGGTGTGCTCTCCTCCCAATGTTCTGATGTACGCTCAGTCCCAGCTGTGCTCTCTTCCCCAGATGCTGATGTACCCTCAGTCCCAGCTGTGCTCTCCTCCCCAGGTGCTGATGTACCCTCAGTCCCAGGTGTGCTCTCCTCCATTGCTGATGTACCCTCAGTCCCAGGTGTGCTCTCCTCCATAGGTGCATATGTACCCTCAGTCCCAGGTGTGCTCTCCTGCCAGGTGCTGATGTACCCTCAGTCCCAGGTGTGCTCTCTTCCCAGGTACTGATGTACCCTCAGTCCCAGGTGTGCTCTCCTCCCAGGTGCTGATGTACCCTCAGTCCCAGGTGTGCTCTCCTCCATAGGTGCTGATGTACCCTCAGTCCCAGGTGTGCTCTCCTCCCAGGTGCTAATGTATCCTCAGTCCCAGGTGTGCTCTTCTCCATAGGTGGTGATGTACCCTCAGTCCCAGGTGTTCTGTCCTCCCCAAGTGCTAATGTACCCTCAGTCCCAGGTGTGCTCTCCTCCCCAGGTGCTGATGTACCCTCAGTCCCAGGTGTGCTCTCCTCCATTGCTGATGTACCCTCAGTCCCAGGTGTGCTCTCCTCCATAGGTGCATATGTACCTTCAGTCCCAGGTGTGCTCTCCTGCCAGGTGCTGATGTACCCTCAGTCCCAGGTGTGCTCTCTTCCCAGGTACTGATGTACCCTCAGTCCCAGGTGTGCTCTCCTCCCAGGTGCTGATGTACCCTCAGTCCCAGGTGTGCTCTCCTCCCCAGGTGCTAATGTACCCTCAGTCCCAGGTATGTTCTCCTGCCAGGTGCTGATGTACCCTCAGTCCCAGGTGTACTTTCCTCCCCAGGGGCTGCTGTACCCTCAGTCCCAGGTGTGCTCTCCTCCCCGGGTGCTGATGTACCCTCAGTCCCAGGTATGTTCTCCTGCCAGGTGCTGATGAACCCTCAGTCCCAGGTGTGCTCTCCTCCCCAGGTGCTGATGTACCCTCAGTCCCTGGTGTGCTCTCTTCCGAGGTGCTGATGCACCCCCAGTGCCAGGTGTGCTCTCCTCCCAATGTTGTGATGTACGCTCAGTCCCAGCTGTGCTCTCTTCCCCAGATGCTGATGTACCTTCAGTCCCAGCTGTGCTCTCCTCCCCAGGTGCTGATGTACCCTCAGTCCCAGGTGTGCTCTCCTCCATTGCTGATGTACCCTCAGTCCCAGGTGTGCTCTCCTCCATAGGTGCAGATGTACCCTCAGTCCCAGGTGTGCTCTCCTGCCAGGTGCTGATGTACCCTCAGTCCCAGGTGTGCTCTCTTCCCAGGTACTGATGTACCCTCAGTCCCAGGTGTGCTCTCCTCCCAGGTGCTGATGTACCCTCAGTCCCAGGTGTGCTCTCCTCCCCAGGTGTTAATGTACTCTCAGTCCCAGGTATGTTCTCCTGCCAGGTGCTGATGTACCCTCAGTCCCAGGTGTGCTTTCCTCCCCAGGGGCTGCTGTACCCTCAGTCCCAGGTGTGTTCTCCTCCCCGGGTGCTGATGTACCCTCAGTCCCAGGTATGTTCTCCTGCCAGGTGCTGATGAACCCTCAGTCCCAGGTGTGCTCTCCTCCCCAGGTGCTGATGTACCCTCAATCCCAGGTGAGCTCTCTTCCCCAGGTGCTGATATATCCTTAGTCCCAGGTGTGCTCTCCTCCCCAGGTGCTGATGTACCCTCAGTCCCAGGTGTGCTCTCCTCCCAGGTGCTGATGTACCCTCAGTCCCAGGTGTGTTCTCTTTCCCAGGTGCTGATGTACCCTCAGTCCCAGGTGTGCTCTCCTCCCAGGTGCTGATGTACCCTCTGTCCCAGGTGTGCTTTCCTCCCCAGGTGCTGATGTACGCTCAGTCTCAGGTGCGCTCTACTCCATAGGTGCTGATGTACCCTCAGTCCCAGGTGTGCTCTCCTCCCCAGGTGCTGATGTACCCTCAGTCCCAGGTGTGCTCCCCTCCCCAGGTGCTGATGTACCTTCAGTCCCAAGTGTGCTCTCCTCCATAGGTGCTGATGTACCCTCAGTTCCAGGTGTGCTCTCCTCCCCAGTTCTGATGTACCCTCAGTCCCAGGTGTGTTCTCCTCCCCAGGACTGATGTACCCTCAGTCCCAGGTGTGCTCTCCTTCCAGGGTGCTGTTCTACCCTCAGTCCCAGGTGTGCTCTCCTCCCCAGGTGCTGATGTACCCTTAGTCCCAGGTGTGCTCTCCTCCACAGGTGCTGATGTACCCTCAGTCCCAGGTGTGCTCTCCTCCCACTGTTCCTATGTACGCTCAGTCCCAGCTGTGCTCTCCTCCCCAGGTGCTGATGTACCCTCAGTGCCAGGTGTGCTCTCCTCCCAATGTTCTGATGTACGCTCAGTCCCAGGTGTGCTCTCCTCCCAATGTTCTGATGTACGCTCAGTCCCAGCTGTGCTCTCCTCCCCAGGTGCTGATATACCCCCAGTCCCAGGTGTGCTCTCCTCCCAGTGTTCTGATGTACCCTCAGTCCCAGGTGTGCTCTCCTCCATAGGTGCTGATGTACCCTCAGTCCCAGGTGTGCTCTCCTCCCCAGGTGCTGATGTACCCTCAGTGCCAGGTGTTCTCTCCTCTCAATGTTCTGATGTACACTCAATCCCAGGTGTGCTCTCCTCCCAGGTGCTGATGTACCCTCAGTCCCAGGTGTGCTCTCCTCCCCAGGTGCTAATGTACCCTCAGTCCCAGGTATGTTCTCCTGCCAGGTGCTGATGTACCCTCAGTCCCAGGTATGTTCTCCTGCCAGGTGCTGATGAACCCTCAGTCCCAGGTGTGCTCTCCTCCCCAGGTGCTGATGTACCCTCAGTCCCAGGTGGGCTCTCCTCCCCAGGTGCTAATGTACCATCAGTCCCAGGTGTGCTCTCCTCCATAGGTGCTGATGTACCCTCAGTCCCAGGTGTGCTCTCCTCCCCAGGACTGATGTACCCTCAGTCCCAGGTGTGTTCTCCTCCCCAGGACTGATGTACCCTCAGTCCCAGGTGTGCTCTCCTTCGTAGGTGCTGATGTACCCTCAGTCCCAGGTGTGCTCTCCTTCGTAGGTGCTGATGTACCCTCAGTCCCAGGTGTGCTCTCCTCCCCAGGTGCTGATGTACTCTCAGTCCCAGGTGTGCTCTCCTCCCCAGGTGCTGATGTACTCTCAGTTCCAGGTGTGCTCTCCTCCCAATGTTCTGATGAACGCTCAGTCCCAGCTGTGCTCTCCTCCCCAGGTGCTGATATACCCCCAGTCCCAGGTGTGCTCTCCTCCCAATGTTCTGATGTACGCTCAGTCCCAGCTGTGCTCTCCTCCTCAGATGCTGATGTACCCTCAGTCACAGGAGTGCTCTCCTACCAGGTGCTGATGTACCCTCAGTCCCAGGTGCGCTCCCCTCCCCAGGTGCTGATGTACCTTCAGTCCCAGGTGTGCTCTACTCCCAGGTGCTGATGTAACCTCAGTCCCAGGTGTGCTCTCCTCCCCAGGACTGATGTACCCTCAGTCCCAGGTGTGCTCTCCTCCCCAGGTGCTGATGTACCCTCAGTCCCAGGTGTGCTCCCCCCCAGGTGCTGATGTACCTTCAGTCCCAGTTGTGGTCTACTCCCAGGTGCTGACGTAAACTCAGTCCCAGGTGTGCTCTCCTCCCCAGGACTGATGTACCCTCAGTCCCAGGTGTGCTCTCCTCCCCAGGTGCTGATGTACCCTCAGTCCCAGGTGTGCTCTCCTCCCCAGGTGCTGATGTACGCTCAGTCCCAGGTGTGCTCTCCTCCCAAATGTTCTGATGTACGCTCAGTCCCAGCTGTGCTCTCCTCCCCAGGTGCTGATGTACCCTCAGTGCCAGGTGTGCTCTCCTCCCAATGTTTTGATGTACGCTCAGTCCCAGGTGTGCTCTCCTCCCAATGTTCTGATGTATGCTCAGTCCCAGCTGTGCTCTCCTTCCAATGTTCTGATGTATGCTCAGTCCCAGCTGTGCTCTCCTCCCAATGTTCTGATGTACGCTCAGTCCCAGGTGTGCTCTCCTCCCCAGATGCTGATGTACCCTCAATCCCCGGTGTGTTCTCCTCCCCAGATGCTGATGTACCCTCAGTCCCATGTGTGCTCTCCTTCGTAGTTGCTGATGTACCCTCAGTCCCAGGTGTGCTCTCCTCCCCAGGTGCTGATGTACTCTCAGTCCCAGGTGTGCTCTCCTCCCCAGGTGCTGATGTACTCTCAGTCCCAGGTGTGCTCTCCTCCCAATGTCCTGATGTACGCTCATTCGCAGCTGTGCTCTCCTCCCCAGGTGCTGCTATACCCCCAGTCTCAGGTGTGCTCTCCTCCCAATGTTCTGATGTACGCTCAGTCCCAGTTGTGCTCTCCTCCCCAGATGCTGATGTACCCTCAGTCCCAGGTGTGCTCTCCTCCCAGGTGCTGATGTACCCTCAGTCCCAGGTGTGCTCCCCTCCCCAGGTGCTGATATACCTTCAGTCCCAGGTGTGCTCTCCTCCCCAGGACTGATGTACCCTCAGTCCCAGGTGTGCTCTCCTTCCCGGGTGCTGTTGTACCCTCAGTCCCAGGTGTGCTCTCCTCCCCAGGTGCTGATGTACCCTCAGTCCCAGGTGTGCTCCCCCCAGGTGCTGATGTACCCTCAGTCCCAGGTATGCTCTCCTCCACAGGTG
Source organism: Triturus cristatus (assembly GCF_964204655.1). NCBI lineage: Eukaryota > Metazoa > Chordata > Amphibia > Caudata > Salamandridae > Triturus > Triturus cristatus. The sequence goes on from NC_140590.1 coordinate 1,868,767,206, forward strand.
CTGATGTACGCTCAGTCTCAGGTGTGCTCTCCTCCCCAGGACTGATGTACCCTCAGTCCCAGCTGCACTCTCCTTCGTAGGTGCTGATGTACCCTCAGTCCCAGGTGTGCTCTCCTCCTTAGGTGCTGTTGTACCCTCAGTTCCAGGTGTGTTCTCCTCCCCAGTTCTGATGTACCCTTAGTCCCAGGTGTGTTCTCCTCCCCAGGACTGATGTACCCTCAGTCCCAGGTGTGCTCTCCTTCCCGGGTGCTGTTCTACCCTCAGTCCCAGGTGTGCTCTCCTCCCCAGGTGCTGATGTACCCTTAGTCCCAGGTGTGCTCTCCTCCACAGGTGCTGATGTACCCTCAGTCCCAGGTGTGCTCTCCTCCCAATGTTCTGATGTACGCTCAGTCCCAGCTGTGCTCTCCTCCCCAGGTGCTGATGTACCCTCAGTGCCAGGTGTGCTCTCCTCCCAATGTTCTGATGTACGCTCAGTCCCAGGTGTGCTCTCCTCCCAATGTTCTGATGTACGCTCAGTCCCAGCTGTGCTCTCCTCCCCAGGTGCTGATATACCCCCAGTCCCAGGTGTGCTCCCCTCCCAATGTTCTGATGTACCCTCAGTCCCAGGTGTGCTCTCCTCCATAGGTGCTGATGTACCCTCAGTCCCAGGTGTGCTCTCCTCCCCAGGTGCTGATGTACCCTCAGTGCCAGGTGTTCTCTCCTCTCAATGTTCTGATGTACACTCAATCCCAGGTGTGCTCTCCTCCCAGGTGCTGATGTACCCTCAGTACCAGGTGTGCTCTCCTCCCCAGGTGCTAATGTACCCTCAGTCCCAGGTATGTTCTCCTGCCAGGTGCTGATGTTCCCTCAGTCCCAGGTATGTTCTCCTGCCAGGTGCTGATGAACCCTCAGTCCCAGGTGTGCTCTCCTCCCCAGGTGCTGATGTACCCTCAGTCCCAGGTGGGCTCTCCTCCCCAGGTGCTAATGTACCATCAGTCCCAGGTGTGCTCTCCTCCATAGGTGCTGATGTACCCTTAGTCCCAGGTGTGCTCTCCTCCCCAGGACTGATGTACCCTCAGTCCCAGGTGTGTTCTCCTCCCCAGGACTGATGTACCCTCAGTCCCAGGTGTGCTCTCCTCCCCAGGTGCTGATGTACCCTCAGTCCCAGGTGTGCTCTCCTTCGTAGGTGCTGATGTACCCTCAGTCCCAGGTGTGCTCTCCTCCCCAGGTGCTGATGTACTCTTAGTCCCAGGTGTGCTCTCCTCCCCAGGTGCTGATGTACTCTCAGTCCCAGGTGTGCTCTCCTCCCAATGTTCTGATGAACGCTCAGTCCCAGCTGTGCTCTCCTCCCCAGGTGCTGATATACCCCCAGTCCCAGGTGTAGTCTCCTCCCAATGTTCTGATGTACGCTCAGTCCCAGCTGTGCTCTCCTCCTCAGATGCTGATGTACCCTCAGTCCCAGGTGTGCTCTCCTACCAGGTGCTGATGTACCCTCAGTCCCAGGTGTGCTCCCCTCCCCAGGTGCTGATGAACCTTCAGTCCCAGGTGTGCTCTACTCCCAGGTGCTGATGTAACCTCAGTCCCAGGTGTGCTCTCCTCCCCAGGACTGATGTACCCTCAGTCCCAGGTGTGCTCTCCTCCCCAGGTGCTGATGTACCCTCAGTCCCAGGTGTGCTCCCCCCCAGGTGCTGATGTACCTTCAGTCCCAGTTGTGGTCTACTCCCAGGTGCTGACGTAAACTCAGTCCCAGGTGTGCTCTCCTCCCCAGGACTGATGTACCCTCAGTCCCAGGTGTGCTCTCCTCCCCAGGTGCTGATGTACCCTCAGTCCCAGGTGTGCTCTCCTCCCCAGGTGCTGATGTATGCTCAGTCCCAGGTGTGCTCTCCTCCCAAATGTTCTGATGTACGCTCAGTCCCAGCTGTGCTCTCCTCCCCAGGTGCTGATGTACCCTCAGTGCCAGGTGTGCTCTCCTCCCAATGTTTTGATGTACGCTCAGTCCCAGATGTGCTCTCCTCCCAATGTTCTGATGTATGCTCAGTCCCAGCTGTGCTCTCCTTCCAATGTTCTGATGTATGCTCAGTCCCAGCTGTGCTCTCCTCCCAATGTTCTGATGTACGCTCAGTCCCAGGTGTGCTCTCCTCCCCAGATGCTGATGTACCCTCAATCCCAGGTGTGTTCTCCTCCCCAGATGCTGATGTACCCTCAGTCCCAGGTGTGCTCTCCTTCGTAGTTGCTGATGTACCCTCAGTCCCAGGTGTGCTCTCCTCCCCAGGTGCTGATGTACTCTCAGACCCAGGTGTGCTCTCCTCCCCAGGTGCTGATGTGCTCTCAGTCCCAGGTGTGCTCTCCTCCCAATGTCCTGATGTACGCTCAGTCCCAGCTGTGCTCTCCTCCCCAGGTGCTGCTATACCCCCAGTCTCAGGTGTGCTCTCCTCCCAATGTTCTGATGTACGCTCAGTCCCAGTTGTGCTCTCCTCCCCAGATGCTGATGTACCCTCAGTCCCAGGTGTGCTCTCCTCCCAGGTGCGGATGTACCCTCAGTCCCAGGTGTGCTCCCCTCCCCAGGTGCTGATATACCTTCAGTCCCAGGTGTGCTCTCCTCCCCAGGACTGATGTACCCTCAGTCCCAGGTGTGCTCTCCTTCCCGGGTGCTGTTGTACCCTCAGTCCCAGGTGTGCTCTCCTCCCCAGGTGCTGATGTACCCTCAGTCCCAGGTGTGCTCCCCCCAGGTGCTGATGTACCCTCAGTCCCAGGTATGCTCTCCTCCACAGGTGCTGATGTACGCTCAGTCTCAGGTGTGCTCTCCTCCCCAGGACTGATGTACCCTCAGTCCCAGCTGCACTCTCCTTCGTAGGTGCTGATGTACCCTCAGTCCCAGGTGTGCTATCCTCCTTAGGTGCTGTTGTACCCTCAGTGCCAGGTGTGCTCTCCTCCCCAGCTGCTGATGTATGCTCAGTCTCAGGTGTGCTCTCTTCCATAGGTGCTGATGTACCCTCAGTCCCAGGTGTGCTCTCCTCCCCAGGACTGATGTACCCTCAGTCCCAGGTGTACTCTCCTTCGTAGGTGCTGATGTACCCTCAGTCCCAGGTGTGCTCTCCTCCTTAGCTGCTGATGTACCCTCAGTGCCAGGTGTGCTCTCCTCCATAGGTGCTGATGTACCCTCAGTCACAGGTGTGCTCTCCTCCATAGGTGCTGATGTACCCTCAGTCACAGGTGTGCTCTCCTCCCCAGGTGCTGATGTACCCTCAGTGCCAGGTGTGCTCTCCTCCCCAGGTGCTGATGTACCCTCAGTGCCAGGTGTGCTCTCCTCCCAGGTGCTGATGTACCCTCAGTCCCAGGTGTGCTCTCCTCCCCAGGTGCTGATGTACCCTCAGTGCCAGGTGTGCTCTCCTCCCAGGTGCTGATGTACCCTCAGTCCCAGGTGTGCTCTCCTTCATAGGTGCTGATGTACCCTCAGTCCCAGGTGTACTCTCCTCCATAGGTGCTGATGTACCCTCAGTGCCAGGTGTGCTCTCCTCCCAGGTGCTGATGTACCCTCAGTCCCAGGCATGCTCTCCTCCCAGGTGCTGATGTACCCTCAGTCCCAGGTGTGCTCTCCTCCATAGGTGCTGATGCACCCTCAGTCCCAGGTGTGCTCTCCTCCATAGATGCTGATGTACCCTCAGTCCCAGGTGTGCTCTCCTCCATAGGTGCTGATGTACCCTCAGTCCCAGGTGTGCTCTCCTTCGTAGGTGCTGATGTACCCTCAGTCCCAGGTGTGCTCTCCTCCATAGGTGCTGATGTACCCTCAGTCCCAGGTGTGCCCTCCTCCCCAGGTGCTGATGTATGCCCAATCTCAGGTGTGCTCTCCTCCCCAGGTGCTGATGTACTCTCAGTCCCAGGTGTCCTCTCGTCCCCAGGTGCTGATGTACCCTCAGTCCCAGGTGTGCTCTTCTCTCCAGTTGCTGATGTACCCTCAGTCCCAGGTGTGCTCTCCTCCCAGGTGCTGATGTACCCTCAGTCCCAGGTGTGCTCCCCTCCCCAGGTGCTGATGTACCTTCAGTCCCAGGTGTGCTCTACTCCCAGGTGCTGATGTAACCTCAGTCCCAGGTGTGCTCTCCTCCCCAGGACTGATGTACCCTCAGTCCCAGGTGTGCTCCCCTCCCCAGGTGCTGATGTACCCTCAGTCCCAGGTGTGCTCCCCCCAGGTGCTGATGTACCTTCAGTCCCAGTTGTGGTCTACTCCCAGGTGCTGACGTAAACTCAGTCCCAGGTGTGCTCTCCTCCCCAGGACTGATGTACCCTCAGTCCCAGGTGTGCTCTCCTCCCCAGGTGCTGATGTACCCTCAGTCCCAGGTGTGCTCTCCTCCCCAGATGCTGATGTACGCTCAGTCCCAGGTGTGCTCTCCTCCCAAATGTTCTGATGTACGCTCAGTCCCAGGTGTGCTCTCCTCCTTAGCTGCTGATGTACCCTCAGTGCCAGGTGTGCTCTCCTCCATAGGTGCTGATGTACCCTCAGTCACAGGTGTGCTCTCCTCCATAGGTGCTGATGTACCCTCAGTCACAGGTGTGCTCTCCTCCCCAGGTGCTGATGTACCCTCAGTGCCAGGTGTGCTCTCCTCCCCAGGTGCTGATGTACCCTCAGTGCCAGGTGTGCTCTCCTCCCAGGTGCTGATGTACCCTCAGTCCCAGGTGTGCTCTCCTCCCCAGGTGCTGATGTACCCTCAGTGCCAGGTGTGCTCTCCTCCCAGGTGCTGATGTACCCTCAGTCCCAGGTGTGCTCTCCTTCATAGGTGCTGATGTACCCTCAGTCCCAGGTGTACTCTCCTCCATAGGTGCTGATGTACCCTCAGTGCCAGGTGTGCTCTCCTCCCAGGTGCTGATGTACCCTCAGTCCCAGGCATGCTCTCCTCCCAGGTGCTGATGTACCCTCAGTCCCAGGTGTGCTCTCCTCCATAGGTGCTGATGCACCCTCAGTCCCAGGTGTGCTCTCCTCCATAGATGCTGATGTACCCTCAGTCCCAGGTGTGCTCTCCTCCATAGGTGCTGATGTACCCTCAGTCCCAGGTGTGCTCTCCTTCGTAGGTGCTGATGTACCCTCAGTCCCAGGTGTGCTCTCCTCCATAGGTGCTGATGTACCCTCAGTCCCAGGTGTGCCCTCCTCCCCAGGTGCTGATGTATGCCCAATCTCAGGTGTGCTCTCCTCCCCAGGTGCTGATGTACTCTCAGTCCCAGGTGTCCTCTCGTCCCCAGGTGCTGATGTACCCTCAGTCCCAGGTGTGCTCTTCTCTCCAGTTGCTGATGTACCCTCAGTCCCAGGTGTGCTCTCCTCCCAGGTGCTGATGTACCCTCAGTCCCAGGTGTGCTCCCCTCCCCAGGTGCTGATGTACCTTCAGTCCCAGGTGTGCTCTACTCCCAGGTGCTGATGTAACCTCAGTCCCAGGTGTGCTCTCCTCCCCAGGACTGATGTACCCTCAGTCCCAGGTGTGCTCCCCTCCCCAGGTGCTGATGTACCCTCAGTCCCAGGTGTGCTCCCCCCAGGTGCTGATGTACCTTCAGTCCCAGTTGTGGTCTACTCCCAGGTGCTGACGTAAACTCAGTCCCAGGTGTGCTCTCCTCCCCAGGACTGATGTACCCTCAGTCCCAGGTGTGCTCTCCTCCCCAGGTGCTGATGTACCCTCAGTCCCAGGTGTGCTCTCCTCCCCAGATGCTGATGTACGCTCAGTCCCAGGTGTGCTCTCCTCCCAAATGTTCTGATGTACGCTCAGTCCCAGCTGTGCTCTCCTCCCCAGGTGCTGATGTACCCTCAGTGCCAGGTGTGCTCTCCTCCCAATGTTTTGATGTACGCTCAGTCCCAGATGTGCTCTCCTCCCAATGTTCTGATGTATGCTCAGTCCCAGCTGTGCTCTCCTTCCAATGTTCTGATGTATGCTCAGTCCCAGCTGTGCTCTCCTCCCAATGTTCTGATGTACGCTCAGTCCCAGGTGTGCTCTCCTCCCCAGATGCTGATGTACCCTCAATCCCAGGTGTGTTCTCCTCCCCAGATGCTGATGTACCCTCAGTCCCAGGTGTGCTCTCCTTCGTAGTTGCTGATGTACCCTCAGTCCCAGGTGTGCTCTCCTCCCCAGGTGCTGATGTACTCTCAGTCCCAGGTGTGCTCTCCTCCCCAGGTGCTGATGTACTCTCAGTCCCAGGTGTGCTCTCCTCCCAATGTCCTGATGTACGCTCAGTCCCAGCTGTGCTCTCCTCCCCAGGTGCTGCTATACCCCCAGTCTCAGGTGTGCTCTCCTCCCAATGTTCTGATGTACGCTCAGTCCCAGTTGTGCTCTCCTCCCCAGATGCTGATGTACCCTCAGTCCCAGGTGTGCTGTCCTCCCAGGTGCTGATGTACCCTCAGCCCCAGGTGTATTCCCCTCCCCAGATGCTGATATACCTTCAGTCCCAGGTGTGCTCTTGTTGGACTTGGCCCTTCTGGCAGGTTCATCCCTGAACTTTTTTGGCTTTTTATTGGTGACTTGGTGTGGTAATTTTTTTGGTTTCTGCTCACTTTCCCTGTGTCCCATGGTAAAGTGCGTGCGTGCTCTGAATGCATGTGGTGAGATAGGCCTGCCCTCCCATAGGAATGCATGGGGAATGTATGTGTCCCTAGTAGTTCCTGATGCGTGGGGTGTGCAGGCCCGAGTTTGGTATGTGCGGACTCGTGGGAGTGAATGCTGCGCGATGATGTGTGCGGCGTGCATGTACCTAGTGTGGAAGTGCCACTTCTAGAGGTGGGCACTTCTGTGTGCAGTGTGTCTGTCGCGTGATTGGCTGGTCATGTCATGTGACGGGCTAGGGATTCCCCAGAGTCAGGATGAGTCACCCAGTGGTGAATGGGGAGATCAGCAGCTAGATGGGTGGGAGGAGTACACCTGGGTCCTGAATAGGACAGGGTTTTCCACACACAATGCTGGCTCCGCCCCCTGTGGTGCGACTGACGACCCTAGCCCTGCCAGTGAATAGGGTGAGGGGCTGAGCACATCAAGGGTGCTCCCCAACCAGCTGCGACTGGTTTTCCCCCTCACCCTGAACCCAGAACAAAGGGTTTTGCTGTATAAAAATGGGGCTGTGTCCCCACAGAAACTGTTCTCTTCCAGGATCCTGAGGGGGGCTGCTGCTTTGCTGGAGGCCAGGAGGAACCGCCACTTTGGACTGCCTTCCTGCCTGGAGGGCCCAGTGAGCTGGCCCCTGGCCCAGCCTTGCCCCCTGCCCACCTTACTAAGGACTTTGCTGGATTTGGTGGTTATTTCACCCCTAAGCGCCTGGGAGCGCTTTTCTCTGCCTTATAGCGCTAGGAGCGCTCTCTCTGTGGCCCCAGCAGCGCCGAGCTGCAATATTTAGCGAGGGAACCCCGGCGTGGGATTCCCCGCTTTCCGGCCGTGTTCTAAAGCGGGTGCCCACCCCGCATTGTGGCGCTTGCGGGTGCCTACCCCGCTTATTTGTATTAATTTCACGGCGGGTGCCACCCCGCCGTATATTACACTACGAGGGAGCCTACCCCTCATTGCTGCCGGGGAGAAAGTCACCGCCGCGGCCCTTGGGCACACAGGAAGTCAGGCGACCTCCGTCGAGACGTGGGCGGGGCCTCGCCTCAACCCGGAAGCCGTCGGGAGCCTACCCCGCGCTCCGGTCCACGAAGCAGGGAGAGAAGCGGAGCCGGAGGTTCGGCGGGAGCCCACCCCGCCTACCGAAGAAGAGGAGAGCCCCGCGACAAGACCAGGAGCGCCGCCGGAGTCCCGGTGAGTGGGGACGACCGTGTGGTGCTCGGAGCAAGTGCGCTCCAGGGGGGCTCTTGCCGGGAGGGGGCCGGAGCAGCCTGGTCAGTCACAGAGCGCTGGTGCGCTCCAACGGCCGCATTGTATTCTTTCCGAGCCCCGTGAGGCTCCAGCAACTCAGGGGCACTTTCGTTTTCCAGAGCCCGAGAGGCTCAAGCGCCCAGCAGTATTTCTTTAGAGTCCCGAGGGACTCCGCGGCCACGAGTGGTTTATCGAGCCTGTGAGGCTCCAACAGGGGCAGTCCTTGGTCGTTTAGAGCCCCGAGGCTCCAACATCTGGGGTCCTGAATCTGTCGAGTCCCTGAGCAGGACTCCAACGCGGAGGCCAATCATCGTTTTAGAGCGAGTGCGCTCCAACGTGGGGATTGTGTTTTGTTGAGCCCAGTGAGGCTCCCACGTACTCGGGGGGCATTTCTCTTTTGACTGAGTGGCCCCAGATGGCAGCGGGCCACTCCCACCTTGCCCCCATTATTTTTTGAGCCTAGAAGGCTCTAGGGGGCAGTTCCTGCTGTGCAGAGCCCACGAGGCTCAGGGGGCATTTCAGTTGGTTCAGAGCCCTGGGAGGCTCCAGTTGCCCAGCACTTAGTGGGCAACTGCTACGTGTAGGTTGTGCTTTGTGCGCCTGGTTTGCGCAGCCTGCGCTGCATGGCCCTGACTCTGCTGGACACAGGGCGTCCTAGCCCCGACAAGGCCAGTTGGCCTAGGGACTGCCACAGATAGTGGCTAATGTGAGTTTTTGCGCCATTGTTCCTTTCCTGCACCTCTGAATGTGTTTATGCGTCATGTGCTTTGCTTTGCACCTCTGAATGTGTTTATGCGTCATGTGCTTTGCTTTGCACCTCTGAATGTGTTTATGCGTCATGTGCCTTGTGTTTACACCTCTGAATGTTATGCATCATGTGTTTATGTGCTTAGACCCCTACAGGTATTGTGATACTAAGGTGGTTGCTTTTCTCCTAGTACAGGTGGTGCTAGTGAGGTCCTGATTCCCTGCGCGATATTTGCCTAAGGTGGTTAGGGTTAAGTAGGTGGTACTTACCTGATACCAGTAGTTACTGGTTGGGTGCTACATGTTCTATTTTAGTGCTACAGTGATTGTAAGTGCTATGGTCTACAGTATTATTCCTATGTTCTAAAAAGTGCTAATTCCGGACAGTGGTCCATGTGGCCCTGTCCCCTGTACATATAATCCCTTGTAAATTCTGCCCGTGCCTGTTGGCACATTGTAGAGTGTGTCTTTTTATCTAATGTGTTGTGTATAATACAAAGGTTATTTTTATAGAATACCTTGTGTGGAGTTTCCTTTGTGGTGGGCCTTGGGTGTTGTTGCTGGGTGCGCGCGCAAACGCTTTACACATCGCCTCAGGGATAAGCCTGTGTTAGAAAAGGTAGACGGACCGGGGGGGTCGGCCGGGGTCAGGAGGAGAGGTCTCCGGGGAGAACCGTCTCCAGCGATCGTACAGACAAGTAACTTCCCCCCCCCCCCACAGACAGATACCACACACGGAGAAGGTTCAGTGTTCTTTATAAGCACTTCTTAAAGGTACGGTTGAATGGTACAAGGAGGTCTGGACTCAGGGGTCCCCTCGATTCGAGTCTCGCAAGGTAGGAAAGGGGGTAGCGGGACAGTCTGTTTACCAGTCAGGTAGTTCGGATGAGATGATGGGCTCACAATCCTCGAGCTTGGTGGTTAGGTGGTACGGGCCGCGGCAGCGCCAGCAGGTCCCGGTGATGATGGTCGTTACAACGGGCCGCGGCAGCGCCAGCAGGTCCCAGGAAGATGGTCGATGTACGGTCCGCGGCAGCGCCAGCAGGTCCCGGTGAAGGTGGTTGTTACAACGGGCCGCGGCAGCGCCAGCAGGTCCCAGGAAGATGGTCGATGTACGGTCCGCGGCAGCGCCAGCAGGTCCCGGTGCAGATGGTTGTTACAACGGGCCGCGGCAGCGCCAGCAGGTCCCAGGAAGATGGTCGATGTACGGTCCGCGGCAGCGCCAGCAGGTCCCGGTGAGGATGGAGGTTGCAGAAGGCCGCGGCAGCGCCAGCAGGCAGAACGATGGGTCACAAGAGCGGCTACGGCAGCGCCAGTAGGCCGTCAAGGCTGAGTTCACTCGGTGTCTCTCGACTCCAGGATACAACTGCCTTCCTGCTCCGGAGCTGCCCCAGTTATAGGGCTGGTGCCCTTTGATGTCCGGACCCTCGCACTTGGAGGTCGGGGGGTCCGGGATGAAGGTGTCCAGACACCCAGCAGGGGGTGGAGCCAGTGCCTGGGGGAGCGGGGGGCGATCGGCACCTGGCGAGGGAGAGCCTTTGACACCTCGTTCTCCCATTGACCTGCCAAGTGATCCGCTCACCTCCTGGGTGGATGGTGGTGCCGGGATGTTGGGGCCGGCCAGGCCCGGGGTTGGGGTCGGGGTGAGGCCACGCGGCCGCGTGGTGCAGGGCCCAAGATGGAGGCTTGACCCGGCCGGGGAAGCCGGTGGGGCTGGACCCCGTGATGAGTAGTGGTCCGAGGGTAGAAGATCCGTCGGGAGACGGGGTACAGGTGCTTGTCGCGGGGGTATGCCTGGTGGGCCGGAGCTCGGGCCCTGTCGTGCGGGGAGGGAGCAAGCCCTCTGGGTGGCCTGTCCAACATGCGTCCCCCCCAGCTGAAGGCGGGGAGAGTCACCCATCTTCTTGGGGACTCTCTCCGTCGAGGCGGAAAAAGCGGGACAGGCCATCCGCGTTGGCGTGGTCTTGGCCTGGTCGGTGCTCCACGGTGAAGTCCATTCCCTGCAGGGAAATGGACCAGCGCAAGAGTTTTGGGTTCTCCCCCCGCATCTGCATCAGCCATTGCAGGGGTCGATGGTCGGTTTGTACCCGGAAGTGGGTACCGAAGAGATAGGGTCGGAGCTTTTTGAGGGCCCACACTACTGCAAAGGCCTCCCTCTCGATGGTGCTCCAGCGCTGTTCTCGAGCCAGGAGGCGCCGACTGATGAAGGCCACCGGCTGGTCATGACCTTCGGGGTTCAACTGAGAGAGGACGGCCCCGATGCCGTGGTCGGAGGCGTCGGTCTGCACCACAAATTCCCGACTGTAATCGGGGGCCTGGAGCACAGGGGCGGTGCACAGGGCGGCCTTCAGCTTCTCGAAGGCCGCTTGACAATCAGGAGTCCATTCAATCCGCTTCGGGTGGTTCTTGGACGTGAGACCCGTGAGGGGCCCCACGATGCTGCCGTAGTTCTTCACGAACCGCCTGTAGTAGCCGGTGAGCCCCAAGAAGGCTCGGACCTCGGTCTGGGTGGCGGGGGGCTGCCAGGACTGGATGGCCGCAATCTTAAGTTGTAGGGGGGCCACCAGCCCGCTCCCCACTTGGTGCCCAAGGTAGGTCACAGACCCTTGGCCAATTTGGCACTTGCCGGCCTTAATGGTGAGGCCGGCCCGCTGGAGGGCTTGTAAGACCTCTTGGAGGTGACGGAGGTGGTCGGACCAGTGGCGGCTGTATACAGCGATATCGTCCAGGTAGGCAGCACTGAACTCTTCGAGCCCCGCCAAGACCTGGTTTACAAGGCGTTGAAACGTGGCGGGGGCATTCTTCATGCCAAAGGGCATGACCTTGAATTGATAGTGGCCATCGGGGGTAGAGAAGGCTGACCGCTCCTGAGCCCTGGGTGTGAGGCCGATCTGCCAGTAGCCTGCTGTTAGGTCGAAGATACTAAGGTAGCGGGCGGCCCCCAGCCGGTCGATCAGCTCGTCTGCTCGGGGGATGGGATGAGCGTCGGTCCGGGTGACAGCGTTCAAGCCCCGGTAGTCGACGCAGAATCTCAGTTCAGGTGCGGTGCCGGGGGCAGCGGCTTTGGGAACCAATACAACCGGACTGGCCCAGGGACTGTCCGAGGGCTCGATGACCCCGATCGTGAGCATCTTGGCCACTTCCTCTTGTATGCAGGCCCGTACCCGATCTGGTACGCGGTAGGCCCGGTGTCGGACAGGGGGACTGTCCCCGGTGTCTACGTCGTGCAAACACCAAGGGGTGACCCCGGGGGTGAGGGAGAACAGGGCAGCGAATTGCAGCAGGAGGTTCCGGCAGTCCTGGCGTTGCTCCGAAGTGAGGGCGTCAGAGAGCCGGACCCCGTCCACGGAGCCGTCGTTCTCCTGAGCCTTCAGAAGATCCGGGAGGGGGTCGGAGTCTTCCTCTGCCCCGCTGTCCGTAGCCATCAGGAGGCTGAGTTCTGAGCGCACAAAGTGTGGTTTGAGTCGGTTGGTGTGGAGGACCCGAAGGGGGTTCCGGGAGGTCCCCAGGTCGATGAGGTAAGTGACGGGGCTTTTGCGCTCGACCACTTTGAAGGGCCCCGTCCACTTATCTTGCAAGGCACATGGTTCGGTGGGGGACATCACCCATACCTGCTGACCAGGCTCGAATTCAACGGAGGAGGCGTTGTGATCATACCACCTCTTCATGTCCTCCTGGCTGGCCTCGAGGTTCGCCTTGGCCATCTCCCTGAAGCGCCGGGTCTGGTTCCGTAGGGCCAGGATGTATTTGAAGACGTCTGGAGGGGTTGTTAGGGGGGCCATCTCCCAACCTTCCTTGACTAGGCTGAGGGGCCCTCGCACAGGGTGCCCGTACAGGAGTTCGAAAGGGCTAAAACCGAGGGACTTCTGGGGAACTTCCCGGTAGGCGAAGAGGAGGCACGGGAGTAGTACATCCCACTGGCGACGGAGGGGCTCTTCCAATCCCCCAATCATCCCCTTGAGAGTGCGGTTGAAACGCTCCACTAGTCCGTTCCCTTGGGGGTGATAGGGGGTCGTGAATCTGTAGGTGACCCCGCATTGTTGCCAGAGGGACTTCATGTATTTGGATATGAAATTTGTGCCTCGGTCGCTGACGACTTCTCTGGGGAAGCCTACCCGGGAGAAGATCCCCATGAGGGCCCGGCCAACCACCGGAGCTGTCACGGTCCGTAGGGGCACCGCCTCGGGGTAGCGGGTGGCATGGTCCACTAGCACTAAGATGAACCTGTGTCCTTGTGCCGTGCGGGGGTCCAGAGGCCCCACCATGTCTATCCCCACCCTCTCGAACAGGGTGGTGACCACAGGGAAGGGTTGCAGAGGGGCTTTCAGCTTCCGACCACTCTTCCCGCTGGCTTGGCATGTGGGGCAAGATCGGCAGTGGTTCAGGACGTCATTCCTCATTTTTGGCCAGAAAAAGTGAGTCACTAGGCGACTGTACGTTTTGTCCTGGCCCAGGTGTCCAGCCAGGGGGACATCGTGGGCTAAGTTGAGTAGAAAGTCTCTGAAGCGGAGAGGTACCACCAGAACCCGACCGGCCCCCAGCTCGGCGATTCTTTGCTCGCTGTAGAGCAGGTCGTTATCCCAGTAGACCCAGTGAGTTCCGGTGGCGTCCCCTGCGTTTTGGGCGCTGGCTTGTTGGCGGAGTCCCTCGAGGGAGGGACAGGTCTTTTGTTCCTGGCGGAACTGTTCTGGGGTGGGCCCCCCTTCCTGACGCCACTGAGCCAGATCCGGAAGGTCCTGGGGTTGCGCGTCCTCTTCGGTCGTCGGGTCCGGGAGGCCGGCCTCGCCGTTGCCCTCTACTGGGGCGACCGGGGGCGGCGGGGCTGGCCATTCGGGTTCTTCTGATCGGGGGGCGGCACGGGCGGCCATGGACCGGGTGGTTATGCAGGCCCAGTCTGGGAGGCCCAGCATCCCCAGGTGCTCTCTTCTCTCGACGGTGGCCCACGGGGAACTCTCGAGATCATTCCCCAGGAGGCAGTCCACGGGGGCATCGTCCCGGACCGTCACTTTCAGCAGGCCGGAGACCCCTCCCCATTCGAATGGGACGCAGGCCATTTTACACATACTCTCAGAGTTATCTGCCGAGCGGACGGGGCAGAGAATGTTCGGCAGGATCTGCTCGGGCTTCACCAGGTGACAGCGGACGGCCGTCACACTGGCGCCGGTGTCACGCAGGGCCTCGGCCCTCTGTCCATTAATGGTCACCCACTGACCGTATTTCCTGGTGTTGGCGGGTAGGGGGGCCCGCGGGATCATGTCTCTTCCCCCTAAGCACGCCAGGACCATGGCGGCCGGTTCCCACCCTTGCTGGGCCGGCTCATACTCTTCGGGTTCCTCCGATAATCGCTCTTCCCCCAGGGCGGCGGCCGCTACCTGGCGGGGCTTGGGTGTTTGGTTTAGCGGGCAGCTCGGGTCATTGGCGTAGTGGCCTAGTCGCTGGCACCGGTGGCACGTGACGTTGGCTCGGAACCCGGGCCGCAACGGGGGGTTGCCCCGGCCGGCCGGAGGCGGGTTGCTGGCCACGGGTGTTGCCGGCAAGGCGTCTCTCCCTCGACCCTGGCCCCCTCCTCCTCCCCGAGGACGGTGCTGGCCTTGGCTGCTTCTGTTCTGGTCGTGTGGCCCTTTCCGGTTCACTCGGGTGCTTTCCCATCGGTCAGCTTCGGCGGCGAGCTGCCGGGGGTCAGTCAGCTTACTGTCGAGGAGGTGCTGCCTGAGCTCGACGAAACAGTTGTTTGACAGGTGCTCCCATACCATAAGGTTGAAGAGTTGGTCGTAGGTGGTGACCTGACTCCCCTTGATCCAACCCTCGAAGGCACGGCTGAAATAGTTCACATACTCTACCCAAGTTGTACCTGGGATCCGGGTGCAATCTCTGAACCTCTGGCGGTACATCTCGGGTGTGAGGCCGTAGCGGGTGAGGAGGGCAGCCTTCATGTGGTCGTAGGACGACATTTGGTGATCTGGGAGCTGCAGTAGGGCATCGCGACCCTCGTTGATAAACCTCCCCCAAAGTCCGGCTCCCCAATCACTCCTGTCGATCCGGTGGGAGGTCATGGCGATCTCATAGGCTTTAAACCATTGATGTATGTCGTCTTCTCGGACATATTCGCGGACAACATCCTTGGGGATATGGACTTTTTTCTCAATTGCCCCGGGGTGTGTGGTCGCTCAGGCACCCCCAGTTCCTTATTCTGTTTTCGCAGTTCTATCTCCGCTAGTCGGCGCTCGTGCTCGAGCGTTATTTTTTTCTCCTCCAGCTCTCTCTGTCTCTGCTTCTCTTCTCGTTCATCTCGGAGCCGCATGTGCTCGAGGTTGAGTTTCTGTTCAGCTAACTTGAGTTCCCCATCCATCTTGAGTCGGGCCATCTCCAACTCGTGTAATCTGATTCTGTCTCTTTCTCGGATCTCCTCCTGTGAGAGGCCCGTTCCCCGCTCCTCGGGAGCCGTGGTGTTCCCCTCTGGTGTGATGCTGTTTTGGTCTGGTGTGACGCTGCTTTGGTCGGAGGATCCTGCGACCCCAGTTTCTGTCCATGACTCAAGGGCGCGCTTTAGATCATCCTTGGTACTTAGGCCGGTGGTAGCAATGCCAAGTTCTATGTAAAATTGTCTCAGTTCGCGGTGGTTGTATTCCTCTAATTTCTCCATTTGGAATTTCTCGGTGGGGCTGCTATCTTTGGTCGACATCGTGTTTCTGTCGTGGGGTGAGCTACTCTCTGTACGATTACGCGTTGATTCGGATCGCGCCGCTGGCCACCAATGTTAGAAAAGGTAGACGGACCGGGGGGGTCGGCCGGGGTCAGGAGGAGAGGTCTCCGGGGAGAACCGTCTCCAGCGATCGTACAGACAAGTAACTTCCCCCCCCCCACAGACAGATACCACACACGGAGAAGGTTCAGTGTTCTTTATAAGCACTTCTTAAAGGTACGGTTGAATGGTACAAGGAGGTCTGGACTCAGGGGTCCCCTCGATTCGAGTCTCGCAAGGTAGGAAAGGGGGTAGCGGGACAGTCTGTTTACCAGTCAGGTAGTTCGGATGAGATGAGGGGCTCACAATCCTCGAGCTTGGTGGTTAGGTGGTACGGGCCGCGGCAGCGCCAGCAGGTCCCGGTGATGATGGTCGTTACAACGGGCCGCGGCAGCGCCAGCAGGTCCCAGGAAGATGGTCGATGTACGGTCCGCGGCAGCGCCAGCAGGTCCCGGTGAAGGTGGTTGTTACAACGGGCCGCGGCAGCGCCAGCAGGTCCCAGGAAGATGGTCGATGTACGGTCCGCGGCAGCGCCAGCAGGTCCCGGTGCAGATGGTTGTTACAACGGGCCGCGGCAGCGCCAGCAGGTCCCAGGAAGATGGTCGATGTACGGTCCGCGGCAGCGCCAGCAGGTCCCGGTGAGGATGGAGGTTGCAGAAGGCCGCGGCAGCGCCAGCAGGCAGAACGATGGGTCACAAGAGCGGCTACGGCAGCGCCAGTAGGCCGTCAAGGCTGAGTTCACTCGGTGTCTCTCGACTCCAGGATACAACTGCCTTCCTGCTCCGGAGCTGCCCCAGTTATAGGGCTGGTGCCCTTTGATGTCCGGACCCTCGCACTTGGAGGTCGGGGGGTCCGGGATGAAGGTGTCCAGACACCCAGCAGGGGGTGGAGCCAGTGCCTGGGGGAGCGGGGGGCGATCGGCACCTGGCGAGGGAGAGCCTTTGACACCTCGTTCTCCCATTGACCTGCCAAGTGATCCGCTCACCTCCTGGGTGGATGGTGGTGCCGGGATGTCGGGGCCGGCCAGGCCCGGGGTTGGGGTCGGGGTGAGGCCACGCGGCCGCGTGGTGCAGGGCCCAAGATGGAGGCTTGACCCGGCCGGGGAAGCCGGTGGGGCTGGACCCCGTGATGAGTAGTGGTCCGAGGGTAGAAGATCCGTCGGGAGACGGGGTACAGGTGCTTGTCGCGGGGGTATGCCTGGTGGGCCGGAGCTCGGGCCCTGTCGTGCGGGGAGGGAGCAAGCCCTCTGGGTGGCCTGTCCAACAGCCTGTCTGCTCGGGCCAAGCTACCAAGGGGGTGAGCAGGGGTTATCTTTGGCGTGTACCTTCCTTGCCCTGACTAGAGTGGTGGTTTCTGCCTGACTTTGGCGCAAGCCTTAGCCAACCAGAAATCCCATTTCTAACATTGGTGATCAGCGGTGGGATTTGGACTTGCGTTTGCGCTGTACCGCAGCAGCGACTGGCTGCACCACAAAACTCTGCATTTAGATAGTCACATGGTATAGGGATTATTGTTCTAAGTTTGTTTTTAATTGTCATTTCTTTGGAAATGTGTTTTTGTGCACTGTGAGTTAGGTGTCCCTAGCTCGGGAGGGTAGATCATCCCCCTAAGTGCATTGTGTTTTCTGGATTCACCAGAGGGTGGGATCCAGTGGTGGCAGCGTAATAGTGTCCTGTACATTTGTCCCCCGCCCTGCGCCCAGAGTTGGTACCTGTGTCACGTGGTGGCCAGGTTGAGGAATCAGGGGTGGTAGAAACTGCCTTACCAGTCCGAGGGGAGGGTTGTGTGTGTTGATGAATGGTGTGTGGCAGTAGGCAAGTGAGTGTGAGTTCTCTGGGATAGAGAGCTTGCTGAATCTTTTGTGAATTGTGTACTCCTGTGTTAAGCTCAGACCCCTAGGTTCCCTGTGTGATCTTTTCTCAAGAACGTCTGCCAAAATGGAGCCAGCTTTTGATTTCTGTGATCTGTTTGGGTACAGTATGTTGGAGTTGGTAAGGTTCTGTGAAGAGAGAGACATAGGGGTGGATGAGTCAGACTCTCAGTCCGAACTTAGAAGCAGCCTGATCCTATGGCAAAAGGGTCAATGGGGTCTTGGGCGCAGTAGGATAAGGGCCCGGGCCTCACACCAGGAGGGTGGTGGGTCTGTGGGGAACCCTGAAGATTTAGAAGAGGAGGAAGAAAGTAAACTGACAGGGACGCCAGTAGATAGTGGAGACCCCATAGATAGGGAGTCCCTTGCTGGGTCCGGTGTCAGGAGCAGCACCCCATCCCTTTCCCTGTCCCCAGAGGAGTGGGTAGATAGGAGGGAAGAAAGGGAGCATCAGCTGGCCATGGAGAAGCTCAGGATAGAGCATGCCAAGCTGGAGACCGAGAGGGTCTTAGCTCAGAAACAGATGGCGGAGGCTGAGCGGGCCTTTGCCACAGAGAAATTAGCTCTGGAGGGTAAGTTGTCCCCTGAGCGCAGTCGTAGTTGTCTGGGCTCCCCAGGGAGGGTTGAGTCCAGTGGTGACAGCGAGATAAAGTCCAGTGCAGGAAGTCCCATTCCCAGTTTACCCAGTCTGGTACCTGTTTCCCAAGAAGAGGAGTATAGGTTGAAATTCAGGGGCAGTAGGAAGCTGTCTCACCAGTCTTGGGACACGTTTGTGGGTGAATGCGAGGATGCACTGGATGATTGGGTAAGAGTAAACACGAAACGGAATTTTGAAGGACTGTATGCTCTGGTTATCAAAGAGCAGCTACTCAGTAGTTTTTACCCCGGGTTGCGCCAACACCTGTTGGGATATTACGATTTGGATGCTTGGGACCTTGCAAAAAGAGCAGACCGATGGGAAGGGGTCCCAAGTTCTGATGAGGAATGGGAGAGTGATTCCAACAGTAGTGGTTCAGAGATCCTCCAGCCCAGCGTGGTGGAGGAGGCTCAGTGTAGCCCAGCTAGGTCCCCGGGTAGCGAGGAGGGTGTAGGGGCTTACGGCCTGGCTCAGTGGAGCGGGAGTAAGTGGGTGACCGAGGGTTCCCAGGCGCACGAAACCCTGCCTCATGACTTGGATGGTTTCATGAGGGAACACCAAGTCTGGGACCTAGGCTGTCCTGTTAGTCCATTTGAGGAGGATCCCCTAGTGTATGGAGGACCTGGAGCGTCTGTAAATAAAGCTCCAGTGGTTCTGATGTCTGGCAGTACCGCTCCAGTAGGGAGGGTACAGAAGTCCAGCGAGAGGAGTGGCATGGGGCGGTGTTCCCCGGTGGAGGAGCCAGTGGGTCAGGGAGCAGCCGGGAGGGCTGAGTCTCCTCGAGGTGACCATGGTGACCACACGTCTGTCCTGGGGGATCTTCGCGCACTGTCAGGTGGACAGGGGACGGGAGATCTGCGCCAGGCAGACTGTCATGCAACATATGAGGCATATGTTCCTCTTGGGGGGATGGTGTGTAAGTCCCCTGAAGTCCTGGAGTGCCAGGCAAGTATTCCACCAAA
This sequence comes from Triturus cristatus, assembly GCF_964204655.1. NCBI lineage: Eukaryota > Metazoa > Chordata > Amphibia > Caudata > Salamandridae > Triturus > Triturus cristatus. The sequence goes on from NC_140590.1 coordinate 1,868,785,957, forward strand.
GGTTCTAGACCCGAGGTTGGGAGGCCAGGTTCAGGATCAGCCTGACCTGAAGGGTAGGACGACTGTAACCAGTGTCCTGACCGGTTCTTCTTCCAGAGGTACCGCCCCAGTTGGTAGGGAGCAGGACTCTGGAAGGGGGTGCAGAGGGTGGGAGAGCCCACCTCTGACCCCAGTGCAACCTGAGGGGTTAAACCCTAGGTTGGGAGACCAGTTCTCAGGGAGGGGTCCTGAGCTGGTAGGTGAATTGCGTTACGGGGTCGCCTCTCAGAGGAAGAGAGGGCGGAACCCCAGAAGAAGAGGTAGGGGAGGAGAGCCTCACCCGTGACTTTTGGTCAGCTTGAGGGTACAGACCCTAGGCTGGAGGATCAGTGGCAGTTTAGAACTTCCCTGATGAGGGGTAGAGTGGAGAATGGCCGCTATGTGCCAGGGGTTACTACCCCCCACTCTATGGTTAGGCAAAGACCGGTGGCACCTGGGTGGCCTAGGGCCTGGTCTTGGCCGCGGACAGCTTGGGAGTACCAGTGGGGTAGCCCAGTTGGTCCAGACAGTGGTGTTAGAAAGAATTCCATGGGTTCACCGTGGCGTAGAACCGGAGGGTGTCCCTGCAGTTGCGGGCCCGCGTCCGTGTTCTATCGCCCCAAGCAGGGAAGTCCATCACGGTGGTGATTGGTCTGCCCTGCGTTTTGGCTGGAAGGGGGTTGTGTTGGACTTGGCCCTTCTGGCAGGTTCACCCCTGAACTTTTTTGGCTTTTTATTGGTGACTTGGTGTGGTAATTTTTTTGGTTTCTGCGCACTTTCCCTGTGTCCCAGGGTAAAGTGCGTGCGTGCTCTGAGTGCATGTGGTGAGATAGGCCTGCCCTCCCATAGGAATGCATGGGGAATGTATGTGTCCCTAGTAGTTCCTGATGCGTGGGGTGTGCAGGCCCGAGTTTGGTATGTGCGGACTCGTGGGAGTGAATGCTGCGCGATGATGTGTGCGGCGTGCATGTACCTAGTGTGGAAGTGCCACTTCTAGAGGTGGGCACTTCTGTGTGCAGTGTGTCTGTCGCGTGATTGGCTGGTCATGTCATGTGACGGGCTAGGGATTCCCCAGAGTCAGGATGAGTCACCCAGTGGTGAATGGGGAGATCAGCAGCTAGATGGGTGGGAGGAGTACACCTGGGTCCTGAATAGGACAGGGTTTTCCACACACAATGCTGGCTCCGCCCCCTGTGGTGCGACTGACGACCCTAGCCCTGCCAGTGAATAGGGTGAGGGGCTGAGCACATCAAGGGTGCTCCCCAACCAGCTGCGACTGGTTTTCCCCCTCACCCTGAACCCAGAACAAAGGGTTTTGCTGTATAAAAATGGGGCTGTGTCCCCACAGAAACTGTTCTCTTCCAGGATCCTGAGGGGGGCTGCTGCTTTGCTGGAGGCCAGGAGGAACCGCCACTTTGGACTGCCTTCCTGCCTGGAGGGCCCAGTGAGCTGGCCCCTGGCCCAGCCTTGCCCCCTGCCCACCTTACTAAGGACTTTGCTGGATTTGGTGGTTATTTCACCCCTAAGCGCCTGGGAGCGCTTTTCTCTGCCTTATAGCGCTAGGAGCGCTCTCTCTGTGGCCCCAGCAGCGCCGAGCTGCAATATTTAGCGAGGGAACCCCGGCGTGGGATTCCCCGCTTTCCGGCCGTGTTCTAAAGCGGGTGCCCACCCCGCATTGTGGCGCTTGCGGGTGCCTACCCCGCTTATTTGTATTAATTTCACGGCGGGTGCCACCCCGCCGTATATTGCATTACGAGGGAGCCTACCCCTCATTGCTGCCGGGGAGAAAGTCACCGCCGCGGCCCTTGGGCACACAGGAAGTCAGGCGACCTCCGTCGAGACGTGGGCGGGGCCTCGCCTCAACCCGGAAGCCGTCGGGAGCCTACCCCGCGCTCCGGTCCACGAAGCAGGGAGAGAAGCGGAGCCGGAGGTTCGGCGGGAGCCCACCCCGCCTACCGAAGAAGAGGAGAGCCCCGCGACAAGACCAGGAGCGCCGCCGGAGTCCCGGTGAGTGGGGACGACCGTGTGGTGCTCGGAGCAAGTGCGCTCCAGGGGGGCTCTTGCCGGGAGGGGGCCGGAGCAGCCTGGTCAGTCACAGAGCGCTGGTGCGCTCCAACGGCCGCATTGTATTCTTTCCGAGCCCCGTGAGGCTCCAGCAACTCAGGGGCACTTTCGTTTTCCAGAGCCCGAGAGGCTCAAGCGCCCAGCAGTATTTCTTTAGAGTCCCGAGGGACTCCGCGGCCACGAGTGGTTTATCGAGCCTGTGAGGCTCCAACAGGGGCAGTCCTTGGTCGTTTAGAGCCCCGAGGCTCCAACATCTGGGGTCCTGAATCCGTCGAGTCCCTGAGCAGGACTCCAACGCGGAGGCCAATCATTGTTTTAGAGCGAGTGCGCTCCAACGTGGGGATTGTGTTTTGTTGAGCCCAGTGCGGCTCCCACGTACTCGGGGGGCATTTCTCTTTTGACTGAGTGGCCCCAGATGGCAGCGGGCCACTCCCACCTTGCCCCCATTATTTTTCTAGCCTAGAAGGCTCTAGGGGGCAGTTCCTGCTGTGCAGAGCCCACGAGGCTCAGGGGGCATTTCAGTTGGTTCAGAGCCCTGGGAGGCTCCAGTTGCCCAGCACTTAGTGGGCAACTGCTACGTGTAGGTTGTGCTTTGTGCGCCTGGTTTGCGCAGCCTGCGCTGCATGGCCCTGACTCTGCTGGACACAGGGCGTCCTAGCCCCGACAAGGCCAGTTGGCCTAGGGACTGCCACAGATAGTGGCTAATGTGAGTTTTTGCGCCATTGTTCCTTTCCTGCACCCCTGAATGTGTTTATGCGTCATGTGCTTTGCTTTGCACCTCTGAATGTGTTTATGCGTCATGTGCCTTGTGTTTACACCTCTGAATGTGTTGTGATGCATCATGTGTTTATGTGCTTAGACCCCTACAGGTATTGTGATACTAAGGTGGTTGCTTTTCTCCTAGTACAGGTGGTGCTAGTGAGGTCCTGATTCCCTGCGCGATATTTGCCTAAGGTGGTTAGGGTTAAGTAGGTGGTACTTACCTGATACCAGTAGTTACTGGTTGGGTGCTACATGTTCTATTTTAGTGCTACAGTGATTGTAAGTGCTATGGTCTACAGTATTATTCCTATGTTCTAAAAAGTGCTAATTCCGGACAGTGGTCCATGTGGCCCTGTCCCCTGTACATATAATCCCTTGTAAATTCTGCCCATGCCTGTTGGCACATTGTAGAGTGTGTGTTTTTATCTAATGTGTTGTGTATAATACAAAGGTTATTTTTATAGAATACCTTGTGTGGAGTTTCCTTTGTGGTGGGCCTTGGGTGTTGTTGCTGGGTGCGCGCGCAAACGCTTTACACATCGCCTCAGGGATAAGCCTGTCTGCTCGGGCCAAGCTACCAAGGGGGTGAGCAGGGGTTATCTTTGGCGTGTACCTTCCTTGCCCTGACTAGAGTGGTGGTTTCTGCCTGACTTTGGCGCAAGCCTTAGCCAACCAGAAATCCCATTTCTAACAGCTCTCCTCCCCAGGACTGATGTACCCTCAGTCCCAGGTGTGCTCTCCTTCCCGGGTGCTGTTGTACCCTCAGTCCCAGGTGTGCTCTCCTCCCCAGGTGCTGATGTACCCTCAGTCCCAGGTGTGCTCCCCCCAGGTGCTGATGTACCCTCAGTCCCAGGTATGCTCTCCTCCACAGGTGCTGATGTACGCTCAGTCTCAGGTGTGCTCTCCTCCCCAGGACTGATGTACCCTCAGTCCCAGCTGCACTCTCCTTCGTAGGTGCTGATGTACCCTCAGTCCCAGGTGTGCTCTCCTCCTTAGGTGCTGTTGTACCCTCAGTACCAGGTGTGCTCTCCTCCCCAGCTGCTGATGTATGCTCAGTCTCAGGTGTGCTCTCTTCCATAGGTGCTGATGTACCCTCAGTCCCAGGTGTGCTCTCCTCCCCAGGACTGATGTACCCTCAGTCCCAGGTGCACTCTCCTTCGTAGGTGCTGATGTACCCTCAGTCCCAGGTGTGCTCTCCTCCTTAGCTGCTGATGTACCCTCAGTGCCAGGTGTGCTCTCCTCCATAGGTGCTGATGTACCCTCAGTCACAGGTGTGCTCTCCTCCATAGGTGCTGATGTACCCTCAGTCACAGGTGTGCTCTCCTCCCCAGGTGCTGATGTACCCTCAGTGCCAGGTGTGCTCTCCTCCCCAGGTGCTGATGTACCCTCAGTGCCAGGTGTGCTCTCCTCCCAGGTGCTGATGTACCCTCAGTCCCAGGTGTGCTCTCCTCCCCAGGTGCTGATGTACCCTCAGTGCCAGGTGTGCTCTCCTCCCAGGTGCTGATGTACCCTCAGTCCCAGGTGTGCTCTCCTTCATAGGTGCTGATGTACCCTCAGTCCCAGGTGTACTCTCCTCCATAGGTGCTGATGTACCCTCAGTGCCAGGTGTGCTCTCCTCCCAGGTGCTGATGTACCCTCAGTCCCAGGTGTGCTCTCCTCCCCAGGTGCTGATGTACCCTCAGTCCCAGGTGTGCTCTCCTCCATAGGTGCTGATGTACCCTCAGTCCCAGGCATGCTCTCCTCCCAGGTGCTGATGTACCCTCAGTCCCAGGTGCGCTCTCCTCCATAGGTGCTGATGCACCCTCAGTCCCAGGAGTGCTCTCCTCCATAGATGCTGATGTACCCCCTAGTCCCAGGTGTGCTCTCCTCCATAGGTGCTGATGTACCCTCAGTCCCAGGTGTGCTCTCCTTCGTAGGTGCTGATGTACCCTCAGTCCCAGGTGTGCTCTCCTCCATAGGTGCTGATGTACCCTCAGTCCCAGGTGTGCCCTCCTCCCCAGGTGCTGATGTATGCCCAATCTCAGGTGTGCTCTCCTCCCCAGGTGCTGATGTACTCTCAGTCCCAGGTGTCCTCTCGTCCCCAGGTGCTGATGTACCCTCAGTCCCAGGTGTGCTCTCCTCTCCAGTTGCTGATGTACCCTCAGTCCCAGGTGTGCTCTCCTCCCAGGTGCTGATGTACCCTCATTCCCAGGTGTGCTCTCCTCCCAGGTGCTGATGTACCCCCAGTCCCAGGTGTGCTTTCCTCCCCAAGTGCTAATGTACCCTCAGTCCCAGGTATGTTCTCCTGCCAGGTGCTGATGTACCCTCAGTCCCAGGTGTGCTTTCCTCCCTGTTAGAAATTGCGATTCTGGTTGGCTAAGGCTTGCGCCAAAGCCAGGCAGAAACCACCACTCTAGTCAGGGCAAGGAAGTTACACGCCAAAGATTACCCCTGCTCACCCCCTTGGTAGCTTGGCACGAGCAGTCCGGCCTATCCCGGAGGCAATGTGTAAAGCGTTTGCGCGCGCACCCAGCAACAACACCCAAGGCCCACCACAAAGGAAACTCCACACAAGGTTATATATAAAAATGGCCTTTGTATTATACCAAAACACATTAGATAATATTCACACAATTTACACTGTGCCAACTAGCACGGGGCAGAATTTTACAAGGGATTATATGTACAGGGGACAGGGCCACAGGGACCACTGTCAGGAATTAGCACTTTTAGAACTTAGCACTTAGAACATAGGATATAAAATTACTGTAGCACAAAATAACACATGTAGCGCACAACCAGTAACCACTGGTAACAGGTAAGTACCACCTACGCAACCCTAACCACCTTAGGAAAACATCGCGCAGGGAACCAGGACCTCACTAGCACCACCTGTACTAGGAGAAAACAACCACCTAAGTATCACAATACCTGTAGGGGTATAAGCACGTAACACATGACGCATAAAAACACATTCAGAGGTGTAAACACAAGGCACATGACGCATAAAAACACATTCAGAGGTGCAGGTTTAGGAACAATAGCGCAAAACTCACATTAGCCACCACCTGTGGCAGTCCCTAGGCCAACTGGCCTTGTCGGGGCTAGGACACCCTGTGTCCAGCAGAGTCAGGGCAAGGCTGCGCAAGCCAAAACGCAGAGGGCCACAACCTAAACGTTGCAGCTGCCCACTAAGTGCTGGGCAGCTGGGAAAATGAACCTGGCACCGGCGTGCCTCCTGGGCCCTCTCTGGGCTCGGGGATGCCCTACGACAATGGGGGAGCCTCGTGGGCTCAAAACAACTAGAAATGCCCCCTAGATCCTGTCAGGGCTCTATTAAAATATTGCCCCTGACGTTGGAGCGGCCCTCTGGCAGGCGGGGCTGCTCAAGCACTGGCAGGGATAGGTGGGGGCCCCCTCTCTGGGGCCCTCGCAACTCAAATCACCCCCATCGTTGGAGTCCGGCTCGGGTGACTCGCGAGCCTCGCAGGCTCTCAAACCAAAAGTGGGAGCCAATGTTGGAGCGGCCCGCTGCCTTCCGGGGCCGCTCTCTTCGGTAAAACAACTGCCCCTGTATGTTAGAGCCTCGGGGCTCTAAATCAAGAATGCCCCCGTAATGTTGGAGCCTCAACCGGCTCTGAAACAAACAATGCGCCCCGTTGGAGCGGTCCGCTCTGGAGCGGGGCCGCTCTGCTTCCGACTCTCCCCACCCGGACTCCCTTTTACACTTACTGGCTGGGGGAGAGGTGGCGAAGGCAGGACTCGGTCTGCGGGGCTTGTTCCTCGCGGGCTTGGACTGTAATGCGGAGCCTACGGGCTCCGAACACGAAGGCCACACGTCCCAGTGCGGGGTGGGCTCCTGTTAGAAAAGGTAGACGGACCGGGAGGGCCGGCCGGGGTCAGGGGGAGAGGTCTCCGGGGAGAGCCGTCTCCAGCGATCGTACAGACGAGTAACTTCCCCCCCACAGACAGATACCACACACGGATAAGGTTCAGTGTTCTTTATAACCACTTATTTAAGATACGGTTGAATGGTACAAGGAGGTCTGGACTCAGGGGTCCCCTCGATTAGAGTCTCGCAAGGTAGGGAAGGGGGTAGCGGGACAGTCTATTTACCAATCAGGTAGTTCGGATGAGATGATGATGAGCTCACAATCCTCGAGCTTGGTGGTTAGGTGGTACGGACCGCGGCAGCGCCAGCAGGTCCCGGTGCGGGTGGTCGATACAACGGGCCGCGGCAGCGCCAGCAGGTCCCCGGAAGATGTACGGTCCGCGGCAGCGCCAGCAGGTCCCGGTGAGGATGGTCGTTACAACGGGCCGCGGCAGCGCCAGCAGGTCCCAGGAAGATGACTGTTGCAGAAGGCCGCGGCAGCGCCAGCAGGTCCCGGTGAGGATGGTCGTTACAACGGGCCGCGGCAGCGCCAGCAGGTCCCAGGAAGATGAATGTTGCAGAAGGCCGCGGCAGCGCCAGCAGGCAGGACGATGGTTCACAAGAGCGGCTACGGCAGCGCCAGTAGACCGTCAAGGTTGAGTTCACTCGGTGTCTCTCGACTCCAGGATACAACTGCCTTCCTGCTCCGGAGCTGCCTCAGTTATAGGGCTGGTGCCCTTTGATGTCCGGACCCTCGCACTTGGAGGTCGGAGGGTCCGGGATGAAGGTGTCCAGACACCCAGCAGGGGGTGGAGCCAGTGCCTGGGGGAGCTGGGGGCGATCGGCACCTGGCGGGGGAGAGCCCTTGACACTTCGTTCTCCCATTGACCTGCCAAGTGGTCCGCTCACCTCCTGGGTGGATGGTGGTGCCGGGATGTCGGGGCCGGCCAGGCCCGGGGTTAGGGTCGAGGTGAGGCCATGCGGCCGCGTGGTGCAGGGCCCAAGAGGGCGGCTTGACCGGGCCGGGGAAGCCGGTGGGGCTGGACCCCGTGATGAGTAGGGGTCCGAGGGCAGAGGGTCCGTCGGGAGACGGAGTACGGGTGCTTGTCGCGGGGATATGCCAGGTGGGCCGGAGTTCGGGCCCTGTCGTGCGGGGAGGGAGCAAGCCGTCTGTGAGGCCTGTCCAACATGCGTCCCCCCCAGCTGAAGGCGGGGAGAGTCACCCATCTCCTTGGGGACTCTCTTCGTCGAGGCGGAAAAAGCGGGACAGGCCATCCGCGTTGGCGTGGTCTTGGCCTGGTCGGTGCTCCACGGTGAAGTCCATTCCCTGCAGGGAAATGGACCAGCGCAAGAGTTTTGGGTTCTCCCCCCGCATCTGCATCAGCCATTGCAGGGGTCGATGGTCGGTTTTTACCCGGAAGTGGGTACCGAAGAGATAGGGTCGGAGCTTTTTGAGGGCCCACACTACTGCAAATGCCTCCCTCTCGATGGTGCTCCAACGCTGTTCTCGGGCCAGGAGACGTCGACTGATGAAGGCCACCGGCTGGTCATGACCTTCGGGGTTCAACTGAGAGAGGACGGCTCCGATGCCGTGGTCGGAGGCGTCGGTCTGCACCACAAATTCCCGACTGTAATCGGGGGCCTGGAGCACAGGGGCGGTGCACAGGGCGGCCTTCAGCTCCTCGAAGGCCGCTTGACAATCAGGAGTCCAGTTGACCCGCTTCGGTTGGTTCTTGGATGTGAGACCCGTGAGGGGCCCCACGATGCTGCCGTAGTCCTTCACGAACCGCCGGTAGTAGTCGGTGAGCCCCAAGAAGGCTCGGACCTCGGTCTGGGTGACGGGGGGCTGCCAGGACTGGATGGCCGCAATCTTAAGTTGTAGTGGGGCCACCAGCCCGCTTCCCACTTGGTGCCCAAGGTAGGTTACAGACCCTTGGCCAATTTGGCACTTGCCGGCCTTAATGGTGAGGCCGGCCCGCTGGAGGGCTTGTAGGACCTCTTGGAGGTGACGGAGGTGGTCGGACCAGTGGCGGCTGTATACAGCGATATCGTCCAGGTAGGCAGCGCTGAATTCTTCGAGCCCCGCCAAGACCTGGTTCACAAGGCGTTGGAACGTGGCGGGGGCATTCTTCATGCCAAAGGGCATGACCTTAAATTGATAGTGGCCATCGGGGGTGGAGAAGGCTGACCGTTCCTGAGCCCTGGGTGTGAGGCCGATCTGCCAGTAGCCCGCCGTTAGGTCGAAGATACTAAGGTAGCGGGCGGCCCCCAGCCGGTCGATCAGCTCGTCTGCTCGGGGGATGGGATGAGCGTCGGTCCGGGTGACAGCGTTCAAGCCCCGGTAGTCGACGCAGAATCTCAGTTCAGGTGCGGTGCCGGGGGCGGCGGCCTTGGGAACTAATACAACCGGACTGGCCCAGGGACTGTCCGAGGGCTCGATGACCCCGATCGTGAGCATCTTGGCCACTTCCTCCTGTATGCAGGCCCGTACCCGATCTGGTACGCGGTAGGCCCGGTGCCGGACAGGGGGACTGTCCCCGGTGTCTACGTCGTGCAAACACCAAGGGGTGACCCCGGGGGTGAGGGAGAACAGGGCAGCGAACTGCAGCAGGAGGTCCCGGCAGTCCTGGCGTTGCTCCGAAGTGAGGGCGTCAGAGAGCCGGACCCCGTCCACGGAGCCGTCCTTCTCCTGAGTCTTCAGGAGATCCGGGAGGGGCTCGGAGTCTTCTTCTGTACCACTGTCTGTAGCCATCAAGAGGCTTAGTTCGGAGCGCACAAAGTGTGGTTTGAGCCGGTTGGTGTGGAGGACCCGAAGGGGGTTCCGGGAGGACCCCATGTCGATGAGGTAAGTGACGGGGCTTTTACGCTCGACCACTTTGAAGGGCCCCGTCCACTTATCTTGCAGGGCACATGGTTCGGTGGGGGACATCACCCATACTTGCTGCCCAGGCTCAAATTCAACGGAGGAGGCATTGTGATCATACCACCTCTTCATGTCCTCCTGGCTGGCCTCGAGGTTCGCCTTGGCCATTTCCCTGAAGCGCCGGGTCTGGTTTCGTAAGGCCAGGATGTATTTGAAGACGTCTGGAGGGGTCGTTAAGGGGGCCATCTCCCAACCTTCCTTGACTAGGCTGAGGGGCCCTCGCACAGGGTGTCCGCACAGGAGTTCGAAGGGGCTAAAACCGAGGGACTTCTGGGGAACTTCCCGGTAGGCGAAGAGGAGGCACGGGAGCAGTATATCCCACTGGCGACGGAGAGGCTCTTCCAATCCCCCAATCATCCCCTTGAGAGTGCGGTTAAAACGCTCCACTAGTCCGTTCCCTTGGGGGTGATAGGGGGTCGTGAATCTGTAGGTGACCCCGCATTGTTGCCAGAGGGACTTCATGTATTTAGATATGAAATTCGTACCTCGGTCGCTGACGACTTCTCGGGGGAAGCCTACCCGGGAGAAGATCCCCATCAGGGCCCGGCCAACCACCGGAGCTGTCACTGTCCGTAGGGGCACCGCCTCGGGGTAGCGGGTGGCATGGTCCACTAGTACCAAGATGAACCTGTGTCCTTGTGCCGTGCGGGGGTCCAGAGGCCCCACAATGTCTATCCCCACCCTCTCGAACGGGGTGGTGACCACAGGGAAGGGTTGCAGAGGGGCCTTCAGCTTCCGACCACTCTTCCCGCTGGCTTGGCATGTGGGGCAAGATCGGCAGTGGTTCAGGACGTCATTCCTCATTTTCGGCCAGAAAAAGTGGGTCACCAGGCGACTGTACGTTTTGTCCTGGCCCAGGTGTCCAGCCAGGGGGACATCGTGGGCCAGGTTGAGCAGAAAGTCTCGGAAGCGGAGCGGTACCACCAGAACTCGACCGGCCCCCAGCTCGGCGATTCTTTGCTCGCTGTAGAGCAGGTCGTTATCCCAGTAGACCCAGTGGGTTCCGGTGGTGTCCCCGGCGTTTTGGGTACTGGCTTGTTGGCGGAGTCCCTCGAGGGAGGGACAGGTCTTTTGTTCCTGGCGGAACTGTTCTTGGGTGGGCCCCCCTTCTTGACGCCACTGAGCCAGATCCGGAAGGTCCTGGTGTTGCGCGTCTTCTTCGGTAGTCGGGTCCGGGAGGTCGGACTCGCCGTTGTCCTCTACGGGGGCAACCGGGGGCGGAGGTGCTGGCCATTCGGTTTCTTCTGATCGGGGGGCGGCACGGGCGGCCATGGATCGGGTGGTTATGCAGGCCCAGTCCGGGAGGCCCAGCATCCCCAGGTGCTCTCTTTTCTCGACGGTGGCCCACGGGGAACTCTCGAGGTCATTCCCCAGGAGGCAGTCCACGGGGGCATCGTCCTGGACCGTCACCTTCAGTAGGCCGGAGACCCCTCCCCATTCAAACGGGACGCAGGCCATCTTACACATACTCTCAGAGTTATCTGCCGAGCGGACGGGGCAGAGAATGTTCGGCAGGATCTGCTCGGGCTTCACCAGATGACAGCGGACGGCCGTCACGCTGGCGCCGGTGTCACGCAAGGCCTCGGCTCTCTGTCCATTAATGGTCACCCACTGACCGTATTTTCTGGTGTTGGCGGGTAGGGGAGCCCGCGGAACCATGTCTCTTCCCCCTAAGCACGCCAGGACCATGGCGGCCGGTTCCCACCCTTGCTGGGCCGGCTCGTACTCTTCGGGTCCCTCCGATGATTGCTCTTCCCCTAGGGCAGCGGCAGCTACCTGGCGGGGCTTGGGTGTTTGGTTTAGCGGGCAGTTCGGGTCATTGGCGTAGTGGCCTAGTCGCTGGCACCGGTGGCACGTGACGTTGGCTCGGTACCCAGGCCGCAACGGGGGGTTGCCCCGGCCGGCCGGAGGCGGGGTGCTGGCCACGGGTGTTGCTGGTAAGGCGTCTCTCCCTCGCCCCTGGCCCCCTCCTCCTCCCCGAGGACGGTGCTGGCCTTGGTTGCTTCTGTTCTGGTCGTGTGGCCCTCTCCGGCCCACTCGGGTGCTTTCCCACCGGTCAGCTTCGGCGGCGAGCTGCCGGGGGTCAGTCAGCTTACTGTCGAGTAGGTGCTGCCTGAGCTCGACGAAACAGTTGTTTGACAGGTGCTCCCATACCATAAGGTTGAAGAGTTGTTCGTAGGTGGTGACCTGACTTCCCTTGATCCAACCCTCGAAGGCCCGGCTGAAATAGTTCACGTATTCTACCCAAGTTGTACCTGGGATCCGGGTGCAATCTCTGAACCTCTGGCGGTACATCTCGGGCGTGAGGCCGTAGCGGGTGAGGAGGGCAGCCTTCATGTGGTCGTAGGACGACATTTGGTGATCGGGGAGCTGCAGCAGGGCATCGCGACCCTCGTTGATAAATCTCCCCCAAAGTCCGGCTCCCCAATCACTCCGGTCGATCCGGTGGGAGGTCATTGCGATCTCATAGGCTTTAAACCACTGTTGTATGTCGTCTTCTCGGACATATTCGCGGACAACATCCTTGGGGATGTGAACTTTTTTCTCACTTGGCCCCGGGGTGTGTGGTCGCTCAGGCACCCCCAGTTCCTTATTCTGTTTGCGCAGTTCGATTTCCGCTAGTCGGCGCTCGTGCTCGAGCGTTATTTTTTTCTCTTCCAGCTCTCTCTGTCTCTGCTTTTCTTCTCGTTCCTCTCGAAGCCGCATATGCTCGAGGTTGAGTTTCTGTTCAGCTAACTTGAGTTCCCCATCCATCTTGAGTCGTGCCATCTCCAACTCGTGTAATCTGACTCTGTCTCTTTCTCGGATCTCCTCTTGTGAGAGGCCCGTTCCCCGCTCCTCGGGAGCCGTGGCGTTCCCCTCTGGTGTGGTGCTGTTTTGGTCTGGTGTGACGCTGCTTTGGTCGGGGGGTCCTGTGACCCCAGTTTCTGTCCATGACTCAAGAGCGCGCTTTAGATCATCCTTGGTACTCAGGCCTGTGGTAGCAATGCCAAGTTCTATGCAAAATTGTCTCAGTTCGCGGTGGTTGTATTCTTCTAATTTTTCCATTTGGAATTTCTCGGTGGAGCTGCTATCTTTGGTCGACATCGTGCTTATGTCGTGGGGTGAGCTACTCTCTGTACGATTACGCGTTGATTCGGATCGCGCCGCTGGCCACCAATGTTAGAAAAGGTAGACGGACCGGGAGGGCCGGCCGGGGTCAGGGGGAGAGGTCTCCGGGGAGAGCCGTCTCCAGCGATCGTACAGACGAGTAACTTCCCCCCCACAGACAGATACCACACACGGATAAGGTTCAGTGTTCTTTATAAGCACTTATTTAAGATACGGTTGAATGGTACAAGGAGGTCTGGACTCAGGGGTCCCCTCGATTAGAGTCTCGCAAGGTAGGGAAGGGGGTAGCGGGACAGTCTATTTACCAATCAGGTAGTTCGGATGAGATGATGATGAGCTCACAATCCTCGAGCTTGGTGGTTAGGTGGTACGGACCGCGGCAGCGCCAGCAGGTCCCGGTGCGGGTGGTCGATACAACGGGCCGCGGCAGCGCCAGCAGGTCCCCGGAAGATGTACGGTCCGCGGCAGCGCCAGCAGGTCCCGGTGAGGATGGTCGTTACAACGGGCCGCGGCAGCGCCAGCAGGTCCCAGGAAGATGACTGTTGCAGAAGGCCGCGGCAGCGCCAGCAGGTCCCGGTGAGGATGGTCGTTACAACGGGCCGCGGCAGCGCCAGCAGGTCCCAGGAAGATGAATGTTGCAGAAGGCCGCGGCAGCGCCAGCAGGCAGGACGATGGTTCACAAGAGCGGCTACGGCAGCGCCAGTAGACCGTCAAGGTTGAGTTCACTCGGTGTCTCTCGACTCCAGGATACAACTGCCTTCCTGCTCCGGAGCTGCCTCAGTTATAGGGCTGGTGCCCTTTGATGTCCGGACCCTCGCACTTGGAGGTCGGAGGGTCCGGGATGAAGGTGTCCAGACACCCAGCAGGGGGTGGAGCCAGTGCCTGGGGGAGCTGGGGGCGATCGGCACCTGGCGGGGGAGAGCCCTTGACACTTCGTTCTCCCATTGACCTGCCAAGTGGTCCGCTCACCTCCTGGGTGGATGGTGGTGCCGGGATGTCGGGGCCGGCCAGGCCCGGGGTTAGGGTCGAGGTGAGGCCATGCGGCCGCGTGGTGCAGGGCCCAAGAGGGCGGCTTGACCGGGCCGGGGAAGCCGGTGGGGCTGGACCCCGTGATGAGTAGGGGTCCGAGGGCAGAGGGTCCGTCGGGAGACGGAGTACGGGTGCTTGTCGCGGGGATATGCCAGGTGGGCCGGAGTTCGGGCCCTGTCGTGCGGGGAGGGAGCAAGCCGTCTGTGAGGCCTGTCCAACAGCTCCCGCCTGGGTGGGGGACACGGCGCTTCTCCTCCGGAGTGCCCCGGGGCGCAGAGTAGGCTCCTGCCTGCTCCGGGGCTCAAAATTAGCCGCGAGTGTTCGGTGGGAGGCGAGGGTGGCTCCCGCCCTCCTATTTCCGGTTCCGGTTGTCCCGGAGGCCTGCCCCCGGCCTGCCTGACTTCCTGGATGTCCCGGCTCCGGGCTGCAGCGGTGATTTGCGGTCAAATGCCAGGTGGGCACCGGCTCTTTTCAATGGCAATAAATCGAGGTTGTCATTCGATATAGAAATAATTAAATAAGCGGGGTAGGCACCCGCGAGCGAGCGCCAAAATGCGGGGTGGGCACCCGCTGTAGATCTCGGTAACCAGAGGGGGAATCCCTACGCCGGGGATTCGATCTTTTAGGAGGAGCAGTTTGGTGCTGCAGAGGCGACACAGGAGCGCTCTCTAAGCGCTGGGGCACCAAATAAAGCGCTCCTAGCGCTATAAGTAAAATAAAAGCGCTTCCAGGCGCTTAGAGGAGAAGGCAAGTCCAGCAAAGTTTAGGAAGGTAGGCAGGGGGCAAGGCTGGGCCCAGAGCCAGCTCACTGGGCCTCCAGGCAGGGAGGTAGTCCAAGTGGCGGTCCTCTGGCCCAGCAACAGCAGCAGCCCCCCTCAGGATCCTGGAAGAGAACAGTTTCTGTGGGGACACAGCCCCATTTTTATACAGCAAAACCCTTTGTTCTGGGTTCAGGGTGAGGGGGAAAACCAGTTGCAGCTGGTTGGGGAGCACCCTTGATGTGCTCAGCCCCTCACTCTATTCACTGGCAGGGCTAGGGTCATCAGTCGCACCACAGGGGGCGGAGCCAGCATTGTGTGGGGAAATCCCAGCCTTATTCAGGTCCCAGGTGTACTCCTCCCCAGCCATCAGCATGCTAATCTCACACTCACCACTGGGGCAGACCCACCCAGACTCCTGGAGCCAGGCTCACCAGCCAGCTCCAGCCAATCATGCGCCAGACACATTTTACACTAATATGCCAACTCCTAGAAGTGGCACTTCCGCACATGACATAATCACGCATTATACATCATTGCGAAGCATTCAATCACACGAGTCCGCACATACCAGACTCGACCCTGCACACCCCACGCATCAGGAACTACCAGGGACACATACATTCCCCATGCATTCCTATGGGAGGGCAGGCCTATCTCACCACATGCACTCAGAGTGCGCACGCACTTTCCTCTGGGCCACAGGGAAAGTGCGCAGAAACCAAAAATCACTACCACCAGGTCACCAGTAAAAGCAAAAAGTTCAGGGGTGAACCTGCCAGACGGGCCAAGTCCAACACTCCCCAAGTGCTAATGTACCCTCAGTCCCAGGTGTGCTCTGCTCCATAGGTGCTGATGTGCCCTAAGTTCCAGGTGTGCTCTCCTCCGTAGGTGCTGATGTACCCTCAGTGCCAGGTTTGCCCTCCTCCCCAGGTGCTGATGTATGCTCAGTCTCAGGTGTGCTCTCCTCCATAGGTGCTGATGTACCCTCAGTCACAGGTGTGCTCTCCTCCATAGGTGCTGATGTACCCTCAGTCACAGGTGTGCTCTCCTCCCCAGGTGCTGATGTACCCTCAGTGCCAGGTGTGCTATCCTCCCCAGGTGCAGATGTACCCTCAGTGCCAGGTGTGCTCTCCTCCCAGGTGCTGATGTACCCTCAGTCCCAAGTGTGCTCTCCTCCCCAGGTGCTAATGTACCCTCAGTCCCAGGTGTGCTCTCCTTCATAGGTGCTGATGTACCCTCAGACCCAGGTGTACTCTCCTCCATAGGTGCTGATGTACCCTCAGTCCCAGGTGTGCTCTCCTCCATAGGTGCTGATGTACCCTTAGTCCCAGGTGTGCTCTCCTTCATAGGTGTTGATGTACCCTCAGTCCCAGGTGTGCTCTCCTCCATAGGTGCTGATGTACCCTCAGTGCCAGGTGTGCTCTCCTCCTCAGGTGCTGATAAACCCTCAGTCCCAGGTGTGCTCTCCTCCATAGGTGCTGATGTACCCTCAGTCCCAGGTGTGCTCTCCTCCAAGGTGCTGATGTACCCTCAGTCCCAGGTGTGCTCTCCTCCCAGGTGGTGATGTACCCTCAGTCCCAGGTGTGCTTTCCTCCCCAAGTGCTAATGTACCCTCAGTCCCAGGTATGTTCTCCTGCCAGGTGCTGATGTACCCTCAGTCCCAGGTGTGCTTTCCTCCCCAAGTGCTAATGTACCCTCAGTCCCAGGTGTGCTCTCCTCCGTAGGTGCTGATGTACCCTCAGTCCCAGGTGTGCTCTCCTCCATAGGTGCTGATGCACCCTCAGTCCCAGGTGTGCTCTCCTCCATAGGTGCTGATGTACCCTCAGTCCCAGGTGTGCTCTCCTCCATAGGTGCTGATGTACCCTCAGTCCCAGGTGTGCTCTCCTCCATAGGTGCTGATGTACCCTCAGTCCCAGGTGTGCCCTCCTCCCCAGGTGTGCTCTCCTCCCCAGGTGCTGATGTACTCTCAGTCCCAGGTGTCCTCTCGTCCCCAGGTGCTGATGTACCCTCAGTCCCAGGTGTGCTCTCCTCCCCAGTTGCTGATTTACCCTCAGTCCCAGGTGTGCTCTCCTCCCAGGTGCTGATGTACCCTCAGTCCCAGGTGTGCTCTCCTCCCAGGTGATGATGTACCCTCAGTCCCAGGTGTGCTCTCCTCCATAGGTGCTGATGCACCCTCAGTCCCAGATGTGCTCTCCCCCCAGGTGCTGATGTACCCTCAGTCCCAGGTGTGCTTTCCTCCCCAAGTGCTAATGTACCCTCAGTCCCATGTATGTTCTCCTGCCAGGTGCTGATGTACCCTAAGTCCCAGGTGTGCTCTCCTCCGTAGGTGCTGATGTACCCTCAGTCCCAGGTGTGCTCTCGTCCCCAGGTGCTGATGTACCCTCAGTCCCAGGTGTGCTCTCCTCCCAGGTGCTGATGTACCCTCAGTCCCAGGTGTGCTCTCCTCCATAGGTGCTGATGTACCCTCAGTCCCAGGTGTGCTCTCCTCCCCAGGTGCTGATGGACCCTCAGTCCCAGGTGTGCTCTCGTCCCCAGGTGCGGATGTACCCTCAGTCCCAGGTGTGCTCTCCTCCCCAGGAGCTAATGTACCCTCAGTCCCAGTTGTGCTCTCCTCCCCAGGTGCTGATGTATCCTCAGTCCCAGGTGTGCTCTCCTCCCCAGGTGCTGATGTACCCTCAGTTCCAGGTGTGCTCTCCTCTCAAGGTGCTGATGTACCCTCAGTCCAAGGTGTGCTCTCCTCCCCAGGTGCTGATGCACCCTCAGTCCCAGGTGTGCTCTACTCCCAGGTGCTGATGCACCCTCAGTCCCAGGTGTGCTCTCCTCCATAGGTGCTGATGCACCCTCAGTCCCAGGAGTGCTCTCCTCCATAGATGCTGATGTACCCTCAGTCCCAGGTGTGCTCTCCTCCATAGGTGCTGATGTACCCTCAGTCCCAGGTGTGCTCTCCTTCGTAGGTGCTGATGTACCCTCAGTCCCAGGTGTGCTCTCCTCCATAGGTGCTGATGTACCCTCAGTCCCAGGTGTGCCCTCCTCCCCAGGTGCTGATGTATGCCCAATCTCAGGTGTGCTCTCCTCCCCAGGTGCTGATGTACTCTCAGTCCCAGTTGTCCTCTCGTCCCCAGGTGCTGATGTACCCTCAGTGCCAGGTGTGCTCTCCTCACCAGTGCTGATGTACCCTCAGTCCCAGGTGTGCTCTCCTCCTGCGTGCTGATGTACCCTCATTCCCAGGTGTGCTCTCCTCCTTAGGTGCTGATGTACCCTCAGTGCCAGGTGTGCTCTCCTCCCCAGGTGCTGATATATGCTCAGTCCCAGGTGTGCTCTCCTCCATAGGTGCTGATGTACCCTCAGTCCCATGTGTGCTCTCCTCCATAGGTGCTGATGTACGCTCAGTCTCAGGTCTGCTCTCCTCCATAGGTGCTGATGTACCCTCAGTCCCAGGTGTGCTCTCCTCCCAGGTGCTTATGTACCCTCAGTCCCAGGTGTGCTCTCCTCCCCAGGTGCTGATGTATGCTCAGTCTCAGGTGTGCTCTCCTCCATAGGTGCTGATGCACCCTCAGTCCCAGGTGTGCTCTCCTCCCCAGGTGCTGATGTACCCTCAGTCCCAGGTATGTTCTCCTGCCAGGTGCTGATGTACCCTCAGTCCCAGGTGTGCTCTCCTCCCCAGGTGCTGATGTACCCTCAGTCCCAGGTGTGCTCTCCTCCCAGGTGCTGATGTACCCTCAGTGCCAGGTGTGCCCACCTCCCCAGGTGCTGATGTATGCTCAGTCCCAGGTGTGCTCTCCTCCATAGGTGCTGATGTACCCTCAGTCCCAGGTGTGCTCTCCTCCAAAGGTGCTGATGCACCCTCAGTCCCAGGTGTGCTCTCCTCTATAGGTGCTGATGTACCCTCAGTCACAGGTGTTGTTAGAAATGGTATTTCTGGTTGGCTAGGGCGTGCGCCAAAGCCAGGCAGAAACCACCACTCTAGTCAGGGCAAGGAAGTTACACACCAAAGATAACCCCTGCTCACCCCCTTGGTAGCTTGGCACGAGCAGTCAGGCTTATTCCGGAGGCAATGTGTAAAGCATTTGCGCACGCACCCAGCAACAACACCCAAGGCCCACCACAAAAGAAACTCCACACAAGGTTATATATAAAAATTGCCTTTGTATTATCATTACACTTTAGAATAGAATGCACATATTATACACTGTGCCACCCGGCACTGGGCAATATTTACAAGGGATTATTTACAGCTGACAGAGCCCACTGGACCACTGTCAGTACCATCACAAAGTGAACTTAGTAAATGTAGAATTTAGCATAACCATAGAACACAACCTGTACTACTGGTAATCACTGCACTTAGCATCAGCCTGTAACATAAACCACATTATGCACAGTATCACATTAGGCGCCAAACGCATTGTACGCCAACCTCATCAGCATAAACACATTATGCACTTCTCTCACAAGTCTAAACACATTAGACCCTAACCTCCTAAGTATAACTACCTTAGGGAATAATTCTCACTAGCATAAACCATTATATGCGAACCAACCTCATAATCATGAATCACATTTAGAGGCATCAGCACAGGGTGCGTAAAACATACTACACACATTACATTTCCTAGCACCACACTCACATTAGAAGTCTAACGCTATAGACACTAACATCCTAATCATAACTCACAGTAGGCATAATCACATGAACCTAAATCACATTAGGGCATAGCGCCCTACACATCTAACCATCCCCCCTGGCCAACTGGCCATCTCAGAAAGGGGCACAAATGCCCTCTGTCCCAAAGTCAAGGCGCGCTGCAATGGCAGCGAAAGTCAAGGTGCGCCATTGCGCAAACCTAAACGTTGCAGCTGGCACTAAGTGCTGCGCAGCTGTGAAAGGATGGGGCGAAGGAATGTATCTTACTCCTGACTACCAACATGCCCCTGAAGAAAAGAAGGACCTAAACGTTGCAGCTGCCCACTACTTGCTGGGCAGCTGGAAAAGTTAATTATGAGGGACGGGGTCCTCTGGCCCCTTTTAAAGTAGGTATGCCCCCAGCGTTGGAGCCATCTGGCTCTGGAAATAAGTAGCCCCTCTGGAGCACACTGGCTCCGTGAATAACTATGGCCCGAGCGTTGGAGCCATCTGGCTCTAAAATAATGATGCCCCCGTTGGGGCGACCCGCTATCAGACGGGGTCGCCCAAGAATCCTAAACACGATGCCTTCACTGGCACGTAAATCACGATATGCTTCCTTCGTTGGAGCGGGAGAGAAATGCGGCCCGGTCCCCCCTCAGCCCTCACTCACCGGCTCTGGGGGTAAAGGCAGCAGTCTCTGCTTCAGCCGTGCCCCTCTTCACCCGGGCTGTTGTCGGATATGCTCCCTTTGTTGGAGCGGGAGACTCTTTGGCGTAGGCGGGCTGCGCGGGGAAGGCTCTCCCCCTCCCGCGGGTACTTCTTCGGTCTCCCTTTTCTTCGCCCGGTCCCCTCTCTCGGGACCGGGATTCCGACCGGGAGTGCGCGAGGCTCTGGACGTGCTCGGGGCATAGGCCCCGTCCCCCTCGTCTCACTTCCGGGTCTCTAGTGGCAGTGACAGCCCGCTCCTGCCAGCAGAGTTAGGAGTGCGGGGTGGGCTCCCGTAATAGACTACACACTGCGGCCATGCCGGGTGGGCTCTGGCTTCGTAAAACCAGAGCGAGGTGGTGGCAATTGCGGGGTGGGCACCCACCAGTAAAAATCAAGATACCGGTGGGGTGGGCACCCGCCGGAACAGAAAGTAAGCGGGGTGGGCACCCGCCCCTTTAAAATCAAGATACCGGCGGGGTGGGCACCCGCCGGGATGGAAAACAAGCGGGGTGGGCACCCGCCCTTTAACCAAAGAATTAAGCGGAGTGGGAACCCGCCGGGACAGACAATTAGCGGGGTAGGCACCCGCCGGGACGGCATCGATGGGGGAATCCCTACCTCGGGGAATCCCCTCTCTGAGGGGTGCAGTGCTGCGCAGCCCAGAGGCTCTCCTCCTTTGGGGGAAAAATAGGTTCAGCGCTCCTGGCGCGCAGAAGGCTGACAGTGTCTGTAAAGTCCTGGGCATCAGCGATGGAGCAAAACAGCTCCCAGCAAAGAAAGAGTCCTCCAGGCATCCAGGGGCAGGGCAGGGCCCAGGGAGGCAAGCCTTCCCCTGGGCCCCAGCAGCAGCACACCCCTGGTAGATTCAAGTCAGAACAAGAACAAGAACATTTTCATGGGGTCACAGCCCCTCTTTTATACACAGAATCCTTTGTCTCCAAAGGTGCAGGGAAGGGGCGAACCAGATGCAACTGGTTCCTGAGCACTTTGTTTTGCTCAGCCCCTCTCCCTATTCACAGGACAGGCCAGGGACATTAGACGCACCACAGGGGGTGGAGCCAGCATTGTGTGGGGAAAGCCCAGCCCTATTCAGGACCCAGGTGCACTCCTCCCTGCAATCAACATGCAGATCTCTCCATTCACCACCGGGGCAGACCCATCCTGACTCCTGAAGACAGACACACCAGCCAATCGCAAGCCAGACAGTCACTGCACATTTATTATACAGACAGGCCAGCTTCTAGAAGTGGCACTTCTACACGAGACACTGTAACGCCGCACACATCATTGCGCAGCATTCACTCTCACGAGTTCGCCCATACCAAACTCTACCCTGCACTCCTCTTACATCAGGACTTAACACGGTCACTCAGATCCCCCATGCATTCCTATGGGAGGGCAGGTCAGTCTCACTAAACATACACAGAGCGCAAGCACTTTCCACTGGGACACAGTGTGAAAGCGCCTAGAGGCCTAAAACCACTAGTACAACATAGGAAAAAGGCTAGGATAATGCAAAAAGTTCTAGGGGTGAACTTGCCAGAAAGGCCAAGTCCAACAGGTGTGCTCTCCTCCATAGGTGCTGATGTACCCTCAGTCCCAGGTGTGCTCTCCTCCTTGGGTGCTGATGTACCCTCAGTCCCAGGTGTGCTCTCCTCCTGCGTGCTGATGTACCCTCATTCCCAGGTGTGCTCTCCTCCTTAGGTGCTGATGTACCCTCAGTGCCAGGTGTGCTCTCCTCCCCAGGTGCTGATATATGCTCAGTCCCAGGTGTGCTCTCCTCCATAGGTGCTGATGTACCCTCAGTCCCATGTGTGCTCTCCTCCATAGGTGCTGATGTACGCTCAGTCTCAGGTCTGCTCTCCTCCATAGGTGCTGATGTACCCTCAGTCCCAGGTGTGCTCTCCTCCCAGGTGCTGATGTATGCCCAATCTCAGGTGTGCTCTCCTCCCCAGGTGCTTATGTACCCTCAGTCCCAGGTGTGCTCTCCTCCCCAGGTGCTGATGTATGCTCAGTCTCAGGTGTGCTCTCCTCCATAGGTGCTGATGCATCCTCAGTCCCAGGTGTGCTCTCCTCCTTAGGTGCTGATGTACTCTCAGTGCCAGGTGTGCTCTTCTCCCCAGGTGCTGATGTACCCTCAGTGCCAGGTGTGCTCTCCTCCCCAGGTGCTGATGTACCCTCAGTCCCAGGTGTGCTCTCCTCCATAGGTGCTGATGCATCCTCAGTCCCAGGTGTGCTCTCCTCCTTAGGTGCTGATGTACGCTCAGTCTCAGGTCTGCTCTCCTCCATAGGTGCTGATGTACCCTCAGTCCCAGGTGTGCTCTCCTCCCAGGTGCTGATGTATGCCCAATCTCAGGTGTGCTCTCCTCCCCAGGTGCTGATATATGCTCAGTCCCAGGTGTGCTCTCCTCCTTAGGTGCTGATGTACCCTCAGTCCCAGGTGTGCTCTCCTCCATAGGTGCTGATGCATCCTCAGTCCCAGGTGTGCTCTCCTCCTTAGGTGCTGATGTACGCTCAGTCTCAGGTCTGCTCTCCTCCATAGGTGCTGATGTACCCTCAGTCCCAGGTGTGCTCTCCTCCCAGGTGCTGATGTATGCCCAATCTCAGGTGTGCTCTCCTCCCCAGGTGCTGATGTACCCTCAGTCCCAGGTGTGCTCTCCTCCCCAGGTGCTGATGTACCCTCAGTCCCAGGTGTGCTCTCCTCCATAGGTGCTGATGCACCCTCAGTCCCAGGTGTGCTCTCCTCCCCAGGTGCTAATGTACCCTCAGTCCCAGGTGTGCTCTCCTCCCAGGTGCTAATGTACCCTCAGTGCCAGGTGTGCTCTTCTCCCCAGGTGCTGATGTACCCTCAGTGCCAGGTGTGCTCTCCTCCTTAGGTGCTGATGTACCCTCAGTGCCAGGTGTGCTCTTCTCCCCAGGTGCTGATGTACCCTCAGTGCCAGGTGTGCTCTTCTCCCCAGGTGCTGATGTACTCTCAGTGCCAGGTGTGCTCTCCTCCTTAGGTGCTGATGTACCCTCAGTCCCAGGTGTGCTCTCCTCCATAGGTGCTGATGCACCCTCAGTCCCAGGTGTGCTCTCCTCCCCAGGTGCTGATGTACCCTCATTCCCAGGTGTGCTCTCCTCCCCAGGTGCTGATGTACCCTCAGTGCCAGGTGTGCTCTTCTCCCCAGGTGCTGATGTACTCTCAGTGCCAGGTGTGCTCTCCTCCTTAGGTGCTGATGTACCCTCAGTCCCAGGTGTGCTCTCCTCCATAGGTGCTGATGCACCCTCAGTCCCAGGTGTGCTCTCCTCCCCAGGTGCTGATGTACCCTCATTCCCAGGTGTGCTCTCCTCCCCAGGTGCTGATGTACCCTCAGTGCCAGGTGTGCTGTCCTCCCCAACTCACACAGCTGTAAATATTTCTTTATAATACATCTGTAGTGTGTCCCCTCACCTTCTGTACCTTCCTCAGTGTTTATTCCCATCTGATGCTAGATGCCCCGTCTGGGCAGAGTGGAGGGCTTTGAGAGTTGTTCTGCCCTCAGGGTAGGGGGAGGGGGCAGGGCAGTTCTTTTCATAGAGGGGGGGCAGTGGCCGCCGCAGAGAGGATGACAGTGAGAGGCGAGAGGGTGGACTTGGGAACTCCCAGGAGTGCAGCATTCACACCAACATCACTAGAGCTAAGAGGCCTTGTACAGAATGGTCATTGTGATATGCCCGGTATATAACAAGGAATGTGGAGCTAGGAACCTCTCCATATGTTAAAATAATCTTAGATTAAAATGGAGGGGTAATAATATTAAGGGGACTTTTCAGACACTGGTTAGAGATAACTTACCCCTTTTCCTCTGATGTTTGTCTGACCTAAATCCGAATCCCGAGGCAGTTGAGGATTTCGTAAAGATCTGCTCAGCTTTCCAAGCCCAACTCATGACTCCGCGGCGCATAGTCTCGGATGGCCCGAGATGGTTTGATCACGAGTGTTCTCTAGCCAACCGTGACTTGCGGCGTGTTTTATCTTCCTGCCCGAGGAACCTGACCGAATTGAAAAATGCTAGGATTCGATATAAACTGGCCATTACAAGAAGGAAGGAGGAGATCCTAGAAGAGTGCTGGGAGGTGTTAGCGCAAACTGCTGATCGCGGAAGATGGGATATCTTTTGGGCCGCGGTCAAAGACTTGCGTCGCTCAGGCCAGCTTCTGACCCCAATGGACTGCACCATTTCTGGTGCAGCCTGGGTGGACCATTTTTCTAAGATCTATGCCGCTCTGCTCTCAGTAATAGCTATCCCAATATTTAACCACCCCCCGTGGGTAGAAATATCATTATCGGAGGTGGAAGAAGCTATTACTCAGAGTGCGGGGAATAAGGCCCCAGGCCTGGACGGCCTTCCTATTGATTTCATTAAATCTTACCCCGACTTGTGGGGCCCTCTTTTGTTGAATGTTTTTAATAATCTAACACTCACCTCCCCACCATCATCTTGGTCATCGAGTACAATAGTGCCTATCTTTAAGAAGGGAGACCGGTCCCAACCATCCTGTTACAGGCCCATCTCCCTCATTGACAACACCCTAAAAATACTAGGCAGAGTGCTATATAATACAATTTTGACCTGGGCCGAGGATAATCATATCTTAGAGAGTTGCCAGTTGGGCTTTCGAAATAAGGTTGGTACGGCAGAGCAATGTCTTAACCTCAACCTTATTTTGGGTAAATATACTGTAGCTCGTAAATCCCCAATTTACCTCGCCTTCATGGACCTATCCACTGCCTTCGACCTCGTTAATAGGACGATGCTTTGGAGTGCCTTACTGCAATATGGCCTGGATGAATCTTTGGTTCATTTCCTGGCCTACTTGCACAGAGATCTGAAGGCCTGCATTAGGATTAGCCAAGGGGGTGAGATGACTGATGCGGTAAGAGTGCAGAGAGGGGTCAGACAGGGCTGTGTCTTAGACCCTCTTTTATTTATCATTTATATTAATGGGCTACACAAGTTCTTGGTTTCTCTAACTTGTGATGTCCCCAAAATAAAGGGCAATTACCTCCCCGCTCTGCTATATGCAGACGATGCGGTCCTTATGGGCCGCACCCCTAATGCGTTACGCACCCTAGTGAATGGTTTTGTCAACCATATGGACTCTTTGGACTTAAAGACCAATTTCAAGAATTTCTTTGTCATGTCCTGTGGCCCGAAGAAACGACACATTGGAAGTATTGTTGTGGGGACCGAGAGATTGGGGTCTACTAGCAGTTTCCCGTATTTGGGAGTGGTCTTTGCTGCGAACAACTCCTGGAGTGGGCATATTGCCCACTCCAGGGGTAGTTTCTCAAAGGCCATTAACTCTATCCTGAGCCTCCCTCGCCCTAAAAAGACTGGCGCGTTCGCTGCCACTCTAAAAAAATATAATGCCCAATGCGTCCCGGTTGCAATGTATGGAGCTGAGGTTTGGGGAACTGCCAGATGCCCACACATTCTTGCTGAGGAAAATAGATTTTGCAGGAAGCTCCTTTGTGCCCCCATCTCCTCTCCCCACTACATATGTCATAAAGAATTGGGGTTGCACTTTATAGGGGGTTTTATTCGTGCTCGCCCTGCTCTTTTTTGGCTGGCTATTTGGAAAAACCCTGCCGCTAAATTGACTAGGGACATCATAGAGGATTGTCTATGTTGTGATAGAGGCATGGCCATCCCTTGGCTTTCTGGGGTGCTGAGCGTTCTTTGTAGTGTGAACTTTCAAAATGTCTTTTCTGATCCTACCACTACCCAGCTCCCACCCAAGTCTGTACTTAAACAAGCTCTCTATACGTTGTTCAATGATGAAAGGGTTGTGAGAGAATCCATGAAAGCTAGTGTTACTAGATACCTAGCCCGCAATCTTCTAACCTATCCCACACCCAGCTATTTAACTCTCCCAATGAGTCACTGGGAGCGAGGCCTCTTATTTCACCTTTGGGCTGGTACTATTAAATATGCTCTCAGTTTCCCGCTATGGAATTATAATGATCAAATTGCCGAGCCGTGCCTATGTGATTGCCGGAGTGATCAAACAATTTTACATTTTTTTTCTTTTGTAAATTTTATATTAAATATATCAAATGGTTTTTAACTCCGTATTTTAAAAAATTTAAACCAATTAGCCTGGACCTCGCACTTTCGATGATATTGACCCTGGATGATCATGAACTTGTTTTCCGTGTGGGCTCCTTTTTAAAAACTGCGGTTCGTGCCCGTTTAACTATGTCTTAAAGTATGAACGAATTGTTGTTTTTATCCTCTAAATATTTGCATATTGTATATTTGCAATGTTTACTGTATCTTGTGCTTTTATGGATTATTATTATCCGAATAAAGTTTTGAAACTTGAAACTTGATATGCAAATGACTGCGAGGCCCAGTGATTACTCTGTAATTCCTTGTGATCCGGAAGGTGGAGAGGGCAACTCCCCGCCGTAGAAACTGCAACTGTAAACCATTGATTACAGCAAAGCCTGAGAGGGAGTGACAGCAAATTCACCAGCTGGAAGCGCCCAGTATTTGTGTTCTGTTGCATTGAGCGCTATTTCTTAGAGCTCGATGCTTCCTCGGGTCCTTTTTTGGCCGCAGCACAGCATATATGTGCCAAGAAATAGCGCAAAACACAGAATTACACTTCTTGCATAATTCAAGCGTAATCTCACAGAATTCTTAGGTAATTCCACGTGGTTGCGCTACGCGGAATTATGTAAGTTACGCCCACCCCTAGTTCACTCTAACCTCAAGAATAACCCACGCTTACAAACGACTCCTCATGAAGTAGAGAAAACATACAATTCATGGAGGATGGAAAACAAGAAGGTAGAGGCATCCACAACAAATATCTTGTAATAATAATCTGAATCGATGTCCACCAGCCTCTGACTCATGTAAGATTACGACAAACCTCACCACACCCTTAGCAGTGGCAATGTCCTCGGCATTGTTCCAGTTGGATGTTATATTTGGAGGGCATTAGCGATGGGAGGGTTACAAATTGACCCCTCCCGTGATTATGGAACAAGGAAGAAATGAATGAAGTGCTGTTTACGCTTAAAATTCGTGCACTTTATACATTTTAGAGAACTGAATAAGATTAGTCTCCAGGACTACACTAGTATTTCATGGATGCACGCGTGTAACATAACACGTGTATTTGTAAAGCGCACGTTCACCCCAGCAGGGTATCCTGGCGCTGAACAACAGATGTTTATTGTTTTCCAACTCAAAGGTACTCATTTTATCGACCTCAGATGGATGAAAGGCTGAGTGGACCCGCCAGGATTTATACCTGTGACCATGAGGTCAAACACAGACCACTGCAGTGGATGCATTAGCCCACTGAGCCACCAAACCTCTGTCCATGTGTGCGGAGTATGTTTGTGGGCAAATTACTAATTACTTTAAAAAAAAAAAAAACTTTATTGAATACTGCAGGTGGTACATACACATGTATGATCTTATTCAGAGGTTTTGTTTACATTTTTGATAACTAGATGGCAACATTCATATATGTATTCTTCATTTTCATTTTGCATAGCTATTCTTCACTTACTATTAGGTGTGGAAGCTTTGCAAAGATTTACATGTGGTCACATTATAAGCACATAAACTGTAACAATGCGATTATTGTTGGGAATATCAGTGCCCATTAATTCCCACCCACCCAAAACCCACCCCAAGCAATACTAAAGTTAAATAATAAAAACTGTTGCCGCTACATAGACAATATACCCTACCAGATGTTTGTATCGGGTGATTGGTCCGAAATCTCCGGGGAGGCACGGAGGAGGTGGGGGTGGAGAGGAGGGGGGGAAGGAGGGAGGCGTAGGCGGGGGAAAGTGGGGGAGGGGAACATATGGGGAATTAGAAGAATGGGGGGGGGGGAGAAACAGCACATCCCTTAGAAAGCCAGCTCACTCACAGGCTACACTTGTGCGACTCTACCGCTTCCGTCCAAGTCACCCCCTGTGTCTGCTTTAAACAGTTCCATCAGGTGTGCCCAGTCTAAGGACATGGGATGCTTTCGTAGTCCCCTATATCCTTCACGCTGTAGTGATTCCCTCTCCGCAGCTGCCCACCTGATCACGTCTTCCCTCCACTTGCCCTCGCGGGACGCGCGCGGGATTTCCAGCGCTGCATAAGCCAATTACTAATCACTTTCATTTCTAAAATGATGGAGCAGTTTATAGAGTAATTTGAGGGGCAGTAGCTTGGGTGACATCATCAATGATATTCTTAGTGACGTCATCAATGATGTCATCAGTTATGTTACCAATGAGGTCATAAGCAATGCATGGCAGGCGAGCAAGTTATGGTTAGCTTACTGAACTAAAACAGGTGAATTTGAGTGTTTTTTAGTTTTTTATTTATTGCCATTTAACTAAATCTACACCTAACTATAGCGTTACTTTAAACTGTTTTTCAGTGAAGTTCTTGGTTTATTAACATAAGTGAAGATTTTATGACCATATCCAACTCTAACATCACTTTAAATTTTTGTTTTTTTAAAAGGTAACTTCTGGGGTTCTTTTATGTTAGAGAAAATCATTTTACCAAACCCGACTCTGATGTCTGTTTAACCTTTGTTTTTATAGTGAATTTCTAAGGTTTTATTTTTAACATATTCAGCCAACACATCCATGGTGCACAACCTTCTGCCATTCGCCGCAGGGGGTTGGCACAAGTCCACCCAGTGCTAGTGGCCAGCTCACCACAGCCTGCCCTCTGTGGTCAACTTGCTGCCCATCTCCCCTCCTGCTTGCCATGTGTTCTCCATCTGCATGCCCCTGTCCTCATCTCCTGCCCTCCATGGTCAGCTTGCTGCTACTGTCCCATCCTGCCTCCCCTCTGTCTGCGTGGCACTTGCCAATCCTGCCTGCACTCTGTGGTCAGCCTGCTGCTACTGCCTCTGCCTGCCTCCCCTCTGTCTGCGTGGCCCTTGCCAATCCTGCCTGCACTCTGTGGTCAGCCTGCTGCTACTGCCTCTGCCTGCCTCCCCTCTGTCTGCGTGGCCCTTGCCAATCCTGCCTGCACTCTGTGGTTAGCCTGCTGCTACTTCCTCCTCCTGCCGGCCCTATATACTCTGTCTGCGTGCCGCTTGCCTCTCCTGCCCTCTGTGGTTAGATTGCTACTACTGCCTCCTCCTGCCCGCCCTCTGTCTGTGTGGCTCTTGCCTCTCCTGCCCTCTGTGGTTAGCTTGCTGCACCTGCCCTCCGTTCTCCATGTACGTGCCCCTGCCCCTTCTTGCCTACCCTCCATGGTCCATTGTGCTTTGTCTGCCCATGTTTGCCTGTCCTCTTTGGTCAGTGTTGAGCCCAGCCTCCGGGCTCTCCGGGCTCTCTGTTTTTCATCTGCAAGCCCTGGACTATCCCTCCGGCAGATTATGGTCCTGTGCTGCCCCTGCCCATGTAGCCCTTTCCTTAGTAGTCAGCTTGCTGCCCCTGTCCCCCTCCTCCCTGTCCTTCATTATAAGAGTGTGTAGCCTGCCCCATTCATCCTGCCCTGCATGATCTTTTGTGCAGCTACGGCCTTTCCGCTTGCCCTCTGTGCCTAGCTTGCTGCCCCTGCACACCTCCTCCCGGCCCTCTGTTGTCTGAGTCGGAGCCCCTACCCAGTCCTCCAAGGCCTGTTGTGTTGCCACAGCCTCTCTCGCCTGTCCTGCATAGGAGGGGCACTCCTTCCGCTGTGGCTGGCATCATGGCTCAATACAAGGTACACTGCCAGGCCAGGGAAGAGGAAACGTCTGTTGGCATGACAGCCAGCTGACATGGACCTTCTTCCTGTCCACAGGAGCAGGCAGGGGGCAGCACCAGAGGGAGAGTGTATGAGGGGATTTTCCGGTAAGGATTATCCATTTTTCCCATTTAAAAATAGGGGGGAGGTTGAGATGGTTTTTGGACAGATGATGGGAAATCACCTTCATCCCATGGGTACCTGAGGCGGTGCAAGGTTTCCACATCTAATTTAATGAACCCCATTTCAAGCTTCACATCCCACACCTCTGCATTTTTCTTCCATAGAAATGGACCGTAGACACCGAAGCGAAGGATCGAGAATACAAAGGTCATTTTACCGGTCAGTAATTCTTCCAAGAGGTTTTCTGAGCAATCTCTTCCTGGTGCAAAAGAAGGTCGAGGGGTTCAGGCCAGGATAAACATGAAAGAGTTCAACGAGTTGCTCATCTATCGCCACTTCAAAGAGGAGCTTATCCGTCTCACGAGAGGTGTCCTCCTCCTGGGGAACTGGATTGATCGGAAGGATGCCTATTTAACGGTTCCCATTTTTCTTTCAAACAGAAGGTTCTGACAGTTCCTATGGAAAACGATGATTCTATGAGTTTTTAGTACTGGTGTTCAGGCATTCATCAGCCCTGTGGGGCTTCACGGAACTCCTACACCAGGTAGTAGAGCATCGGAGGACGAGAGGAGTGAGAATGATAATAAACCTGGACAACATCCTCCTGATGGATCAGTGTCAACAGGGCCTACGATCCAATCTCATCACAACTATTGGCTTACTTTAGGAATTGGAATTTATACTAAACCAAAGCAAGTCAGAGCTCGCCCGAAACCAGTGCACGTAATTCCTGGATTTCGTTATCGACTCAATGACGGCCGTTCCAAGATTCCAGTAGCAAAAAATGACAAAAATAAGTGAGAATTAATAACTGTAATGAGGAGAGACAGGACTTCCCTCAGACTGTTGGTGAGGATAGTGGGACTTTGGATGTCTTTGATTGAGGCGATCTTTTTGTGTCCCCTCCACTACAGGTCCCTTCAAAGACTCAAGGCAGCACACTTCAGGAGCGGGATTACTTTCTCATTCCCAAGAGGCAGCACAGAGATCCAATGGTGATTGCATCATCTGGATGCTTGGAACGGGAGAGCAATCTTCAGTTCCTCTCCGGATCTGATCATAAAATTTGACCCCAGTCACTGGGGCTCGGGAGCCAGATCCGAAGACAATCAGATGGGGGAAGAAGGTCGGAAGAAGAACTAAAGCTCCATAGAAACTGCTGGGAACACCGGGCTGGTTCCTTCGCCATCAGACCTATGGCAAAGGAGAGAGTATCCTGCTGCGTACCGTGGAACTTGGACAACATGTCCGCTGTGAGTTACAGCAACCAGCAGGGGGGTACGAGATATCAAACCTATGGCGAAGGAGAGAGTATCCTGCTGCGTACTGTGGAACTTGGACAACATGTCCGCCGTGACTTACAGCAACCAGCAGGGGGGTACGAGATATCAAACCTATGGCAAAGGAGAGAGTATCCTGCTGTGTACTGTGGAACTTGGACAACATGTCCACCGTGAGTTACAGCAACCAGCAGGGGGGTACGAGATATCAAACCTATGGCAAAGGAGAGAGTATCCTGCTGCGTACTGTGGAACTTGGACAACATGTCCGCCGTGAGTTACAGAAACCAGCAGGGGGTACGAGATATCAAACCTATAGCGAAGGAGAGAGTATCCTGCTGCCTACTGTGAAACGTGGACAACATGTCCGCAGTGAGTTACAGCAACCAGCAGGGGGGTACGAGATATCAAACCTATGGCGAAGGAGAGAGTATCCTGCTGCGTACTGTGGAACTTGGACAACATGTCCGCCGTGAGTTACAGCAACCAGCAGGGGGTACGAGATATCAAACCTATGGCGAAGGAGAGGATATCCTGCTGCGTACTGTGGAACTTGGACACCATGTCCGCCGTGAGTTACAGCAAGCAGCAGGGGGTACGAGATATCAAACCTATGGCGAAGGAGAGAGTATCCTGCTGCGTACTGTGGAACTTGGACAACATGTCCGCCATGAGTTACAGCAACCAGCAAGGGGTACGAGATATCAAACCTATAGCGAAGGAGAGAGTATCCTGCTGCGTACTGTGGAACTTGGACAACATGTCCGCCGTGAGTTACAGCAACCAGCAGGGGGTACGAGATATCAAACCTATGGCAAAGGAGAGAGTATCCTGCTGCGTACTGTGGAACTTGGACAACATGTCTGCCGTGACTTACAGCAACCAGCAGGGGAGTACGAGATATCAAACCTATGGCGAAGGAGAGAGTATGCTGCTGCGTACCGTGGAACTTGGACAACATGTCTGCCGTGACTTACAGCAAGCAGCAGGAGGGTACGAGATATCAAACCTATGGCAAAGGAGAGAGTATCCTGCTGCGTACTGTGGAACTTGGACAACATGTCCGCCGTGAGTTACAGCAACCAGCAAGGGGTACGAGATATCAAACCTATGGCAAAGGAGAGAGTATCCTGTTGCGTACTGTGGAACTTGGACAACATGTCCGCCGTGAGTTACAGCAACCAGCAGGGGG
Source organism: Triturus cristatus (assembly GCF_964204655.1). Taxonomy (NCBI): domain Eukaryota; kingdom Metazoa; phylum Chordata; class Amphibia; order Caudata; family Salamandridae; genus Triturus; species Triturus cristatus. Next base: position 1,868,818,139 of record NC_140590.1, read on the forward strand.
TACGAGATATCAAACCTTTGGCAAAGGAGAGAGTATCCTGCTGCGTACTGTGGAACTTTGGCAACATGTCTGCCGTGAGTTACAGCAACCAGCAGGGGGTACGAGATATCAAACCTTTAGCGAAGGAGAGAGTATCCCGCTGCGTACTGTGGAACTTGGACAACATGTCCGCCCTGAGTTACAGCAACCAGCAGGGGGGTACGAGATATCAAACCTATAGCAAAGGAGAGAGTATCCTGCTGCGTACTGTGGAACTTGGACAACATGTCTGCCGTGACTTACAGCAACCAGCAGGGGGGTACGAGATATCAAACCTATAGCAAAGGAGAGAGTATCCTGCTGCGTACCGTGGAACTTGGACAACATGTCCGCCATGACTTACAGCAACCAGCAAGGGGTACGAGATATCAAACTATGGCAAAGGAGAGAGTATCCTGCTGCGTACTGTGGAACTTGGACAACATGTCCGCCATGAGTTACAGCAACCAGCAGGGGGTACGAGATATCAAACCTTTAGCGAAGGAGAGAGTATCCTGCTGCGTACTGTGGAACTTGGACAACATGTCCGCCGTGAGTTACAGCAACCAGCAGGAGGGTAAGAGATAGCAAACCTATGGCGAAGGAGAGAGTATCCTACTGCGTACTGTGGAACTTGGACAACATGTCCGCCGTGAGTTACAGCAACCAGCAGGGAGTATGAGATATCAAACCTATAGCGAAGGAGAGAGTATCCTGCTGCGTACTGTGGAACTTGGACAACATGTCCGCCGTGAGTTACAGCAACCAGCAGGGGGTAAGAGATATCAAACCTATAGCGAAGGAGAGCGTATCCTGCTGCGTACTGTGGAACTTGGACAACATGTCTGCCGTTACTTACAGCAACCAGCAGGGGGGTACGAGATATCAAACCTATAGCGAAGGAGAGAGTATCCTGTTGTGTACTGTGGAACTTGGACAACATGTCTGCCGTGACTTACAGCAACCAGCAGGGAGTACGAGATATCAAACCTATAGCGAAGGAGAGAGTATCCTGCTGCGTACTGTGGAACTTGGACAACATGTCCGCCGTGAGTTACAGCAACCAGCAAGGGGTACGAGATATCAAACCTATGGCAAAGGAGAGAGTATCCTGCTGCGTGCTGTGGAACTTGGATAACATGTCCGCCATGAGTTACAGCAACCAGCAGTGGGGTACGAGATATCAAACCTATGGCGAAGGAGAGAGTATCCTGCTGCGAACTGTGGAACTTGGACAACATGTCCGCCGTGAGTTACAGCAACCAGCAAGGGGTACGAGATATCAAACCTATGGCAAAGGAGAGAGTATCCTGCTGCGTGCTGTGGAACTTGGACAACATGTCTGCCGTGAGTTACAGCAACCAGCAGGGGGGTATGAGATATCAAACCTATGGCAAAGGATAGAGTATCCTGCTGCGTACTGTGGAACGTGGACAACATGTCCGCCGTGAGTTACAGCAACCAGCAGGGGGTACGAGATATCAAACCTATGGCGAAGGAGAGAGTATCCTGCTGCGTATTGTGGAACTTGGACAACATGTCCGCCGTGAGTTACAGCAACCAGCAGGGGGTACGAGATATCAAACCTATAGCGAAGGAGAGAGTATCCTGCTGCGTACTGTGGAACTTGGACAACATGTCTGCCGTGACTTACAGCAACCAGCAGGGGGGTACGAGATATCAAACCTATAGCAAAGGAGAGAGTATCCTGCTGCGTACCGTGGAACTTGGACAACATGTCCGCTGTGAGTTACAGCAACCAGCAGGGGGGTGCGAGATATCAAACCTATGGCGAAGGAGAGAGTATCCTGCTGCGTACTGTGGAACTTGGATAACATGGCCGCCGTGAGTTACAGCAACCAGCAGGGGGGTACGAGATATCAAACCTATGGCGAAGGAGAGAGTATCCTGCTGCATACTGTGGAACTTGGACAACATGTCCGCCGTGAGTTACAGCAATCAGCAGGGGGGTACGAGACATCAAACCTATGGCAAAGGAGAGAGTATCCTGCTGCGTACTGTGGAACTTGGATAACATGTCCGCCGTGAGTTACAGCAACCAGCAGGGGGGTACGAGATATCAAACCTATGGCGAAGGAGAGAGTATCCTGCTGTGTACTATGGAACTTGGATAACATGCCCGCCGTGAGTTACAGCAACCAGCAGGGGGGTACGAGATATCAAATCTTTCGGAGATGACAAATTTCTTTCACTTCTGCCTGGAAAAATGGATTTTGGTGATGGCGGAATGCCTCACTGGGCATCAGAACCAGGTGGCAGATTGGAATTTTAGGTTCAAACCAGAATCCAGAAACTGACCCTGAATATCTTTAAGGTATTCACGAACAGTCGTGGTCCTTGCACAATGGATCGTTTTGCCTCCAGGTTGAATAAACAATTCCCCACATACTACAGCTGGAGGCTGAACCAGGGAGCCAACTGGTGGACGAGTTCCTCTAAGATTGGTCGAACAACCAGAATTGTACATTTCTCCCTTTCACCATGATAGTCAGAAAGTCTGATCAGATCAGACGGCAGAGAGCTAACCTCATACTGGTGACTCCCTTCTGTAAATCGCAACTTTGGTTCCTGATTCTGATGAAATTCTCATGGGGCCCTCCATGAGAATTACCTGGTAGCCTTACCAGTCTTTTCGAACCTTGTTGGTTTTTACTTTCCTAAGGTTTTCTGTGAAAGGTAGTTGTAGGAAAGGGCCCCTTTTAGCAGGGTCACCCTCTAACTTTTTGTCAAATACCTGATGCCAACTTGGCTTAGTGTGTGATGGGATCCTGCTAACCAGGTCCCAGCACCTGTGTTCTTACCTAAAACTGTACCTTTATGCCCCCAATTGGCCAACTCTGTGCCACAGATAAGTCCCTTGTAAAAAGTACCCCTGGTACCAAGGGCCCTGTGACCAGAGGGTGCCTCGGAGGGTGGCATCTTGTATTCTACCATCCTCAGAGACCCCTCACCTTAACACACACACTGCCATTGCAGGCTGCGTGTTTTGGTAAACAGACATAATATCGAGTTTCTATTTTCGAAGTACAAAAATATCGAGTTGGAAATATCGAAGGGTCAGAATATCGACGTGAAGAATATCGGTGACCAGAATATCAACATGAATGTATTTTTTTAAATATCGAAGTCAGTAATATCGTATGTCACAATATCGTTGTTAATAGTATCGATATTTAAATTAGTGTTCTGTATTTTAGTATGTGTGTTAATAGCATGTGAGCTATTGTTTTTTGTGTAAGTATATCTGTTTTTTTAATGTATGTGTTACATTTTTAGAAGTGATTTATATTATGTAAATTCAATTTTGCGTATTTTAGTTCTGTAGCGGGTTGTGGGTTTATAGGGGAATAGGGTGGGAAGTAATTTAATTTTAATAAAGTAATTAATATTTTTTATTGATTATTATTTATAATTAATTTTGTATTAATTAAATATTATTTGGTCATTACATTTTGTTAATTGATTAATTAATTAATTAATTAAATTGTGTTATTTTTTTAGCAGCGGGTTGTGGGTTTATAGGGTAATACGGTGGGAAGTATTTTAATTACAATAAATTAATAAATAATTTTGATTAATTAATATTTATGTATTTAATATTTTATATAGTTAATTATGATAATTGATTATTAATTAGTTATTAATTGGGTGTCAATTATTAATAATTAATTGGTAATTATTTTAAATGTATTTATTAAGAGCGGGTTGTGGGTTTATAGGGCAATAGGGAGGGAAGTAATTTAATTATAATTAATTAATAAATTAATATTTGTTATTAATTAATATCTATCTATTTTATATTTTATATTGTTTATTGTTGTAATTAATTTGATTTTAATTTGTTGTTAATTATTATTAATTAATTGGTAAATATCTTAAACAGCAGCACCCGCCGCAATACAAAAAAGGCATGTGTGCATTTGCATGCACAACATGGCAGGCACCGCGCGGTGCCTGCCACGTCGTCCATGCAAATGCAGGGGGTACCATAGGTACCCCCATGTGCCCCCGCACCCTCCAACATCCTGGGGGCCCGCAACGGGCCCCCAACTGAGGAAACCGCATGCCTTTCCGTGGCGGTGTTAAGGCTGCTTCCCGCTGCCATCATAGTATGGATGGTGGTGTCTAGCAGATACCGCCACCATATCAGACCCTATTTTCGCCTGGTCACCTGTGTGACCGGCGGAAAACCGGCAGACGGTATTTCTGTCCGCCGGGGTCCCCCGTCATGCTAATATGGCGGGGGGGAAATGGCATGCGGGCGGAGGAGAATGTCGGGTGGATTGCCACCGCCATGCGGGCGGTGGCGATCCGCCCAACAGTCTAATAGACTCCTTAGTGCATAACTTACCATATTCACAATTCTTAATAATCATTAATAACTGGGGTTGAGTCACATGTTCCGTTATTATCTGTTCATTCTTTTCCATTTGTTTTTTTCTACTCGGTTTCCAAATTTGTTTTATTAGTGGTTGCATTTAGATTGTTTGCCTAATTTTGTTTGTACAGTTTAGCCTTAGTACTCATAATGGTCGCATTTTCTTGCGTCCACTTATGCGATTATGTCTTTTCCATCATGGCGCATTTAGTCATTTGAGTTGAGAGCACGGCTGAATAAAGAACATCACCCTTGATGTCCTTTCGGTTATTTTCTTGTTCGCGTTTTCCTTGCTACTGGTCTTTGGTGTATGACGCCTTGAGAATCTTAAATTGCTGTTATCGGTACGCGGTTTCTTTGATTTCACGTTCAGAGTAGAGATTTGGTCCGGAGACATTACGTCCATCTAGATTTTTTTACGCTTTGGCATATTCTCTTTCTAGGGAACGTCAAACATTGTGCATGCTGGCCTGCTATGAGGTATGGACATTTTCACATGTACCAGGCAAATATATTACAACATGTGTGTACTATCTTTCAACATCTTGTGGACGTTTCTTTTTTAGGAGTTTTTTTCGGTTCCAGGGTTTTAATACCTTGTGAATAAAGCCAGCAGCCTCCAAGACCCAGGAGACCTGCCCTGCCTTCCCAAAGAACTCTGGTCTCCCATGAATGCTTACGTGCCCATGGAACTGTATGCCGGGTGCCAAAAAACATTAAAAAGGGGAAGGAGGCTGCATGCCACCCTCCCTCAAAGCCATATTATGCTTCTAGGGACCCCATCCCTTGGGGCTGGCCTTTTCTTTAAAAAGGGAAGGGGACTGCCTAGACCACTTCCTGATCCTATTTTGATCCCAGGGACCCATCCCCTGGGGCCTGCATTATAAATAGGTGGGTGCCCACAATAAATAGCTATGAGTGATTGGCACAACAGTGCAGAAATAGGAGAACGAGGGACTACTTTAAGTTCTTTTAGTCTGCCCTCCTGTACAAGACTGGTGTCCGTTCCTTCTTTACACATGCGGCACTATGTAAACGGATATAAATATTAGGCCAAAAAAGTATGTAAATTCTGCTTGTATCGTTCAGCACTGTGCCCACTGACCTCAACAGTGCTAGATCTTCTGCTGCACTGCCTGGGCTGTAACTTTGTCAAGTGCGAGTCATATGTTTCAATGATAGGGTTTAACAGGAGAAGAATACATCAGACATGCCCCCCCCTCTGTATGGTGGGTAAACAGAACTACTCAGCCCAGTGAGGAAGAAGTAAATACCGACGAATACCCCACTGGCCTCAGCATGCCGTGACCCTTTTTGGAGTACTTCTGACTTTTCCAGGACCTTACCTGTATGCATTATATGGCCCCTTCTGTATGTGGCTGCAGTGAGCTGTGACCACTGATTCTCTGCCTTCGGGTGGCACAGGTTTGTCATATGGCCATTAGGGTCATTGTCGAAATTGCTAAGTTAGCATGAGCTCTGCTGCCATGATGCTGCCTTTGCGCATGTTACTACATGACTTTATTGTGCATGACACTGTTTGTGCCTTTCACATGAGAACTGTCTGCTTTCCGCGTTCTCTGCCTGCTCCTGGAGTTTAGTCTGAAAACGATGTGCAAGGTCGATAAACAATGCCCCTTGTTATTCTGTTCTAGTCAGTCCCTAGCACCTAGACAAAACATGCTAACACAGCTGCAACTGCTGGAAACTTGTGTTTTGATATTATGGGGATGCATCTTATTCTAATACACACTCAGAGAGGGACCTTTCCAGGGAGAAGAGCAATGCTGTTCCTATGATGTAGAAATACCATCTAGGCACTAAGGTATGGGGGTCTGCTGACAAAACCCAGAGATTTTCTCTTATATAATAAAACTTCTTCTTACCAAGGGGAGGGTGGTTAGGCATTATAGCCCTTTTATACATTGTCTGTATATGATGACATCCCCCTTTATAATCTTTGGAATTGCAACAATGCTAACTGTTTTAGGTTTATGCGTTATGCTGCTGGTAGTGGCTCGTCTACTGCGTTATAGAGCAGTATAGTTAAAATAAACATTTTGAACTATAACAGTGACTCTGTCAATTCTTATAGTGGACAGGTACGAGTGAGTGAGCGAGCGAAAAGGTATGTCTTGCTTCTGTGATTTCTGAGAGAGTCTGGAGTGTTGTGTTATGGGTTGTCTAATCATTTGTAGCTTTGTGATTATGTAGGAGAATGAATGAGACACTATAGCTAGTCGGTTTGCGGATTTTGGGTACTGGTCGGTAGGAAGGCTCAGCCCCTATACACCGAGGTCCTGTTTTCCTGCGCATAGTTCTGTGTATATGCAGAATCACTGCAACATGGTGCTGCCAACGTTTGGTCTGGTTCTTATCTGCGAGACTCCTGAGTAGTGCTTGTGCTTGTCCACAATCCCCTCACCTCTGTTTCCGGAGACAGTTGTGATGGAGTGTCCTCCTATTTTGTGATATTATAGGTTTTTCAAGCTTGAATTTTAAAAGGTCTTTTCTCTTTCTTTAACCCAGTGTTGTGCTGCTATAGGTACGTTGTTTCATACTTTTGTTTCATTACGGCTGTGAACATAACGGTTCCGAACCGCGCTCCACTCACCGCATATTTGACTCAACATGCAGTCGCTGATGGTGGCGCGGAGCTTATTTTTGGAGTTGAAGTGAATGAGGCTTATCACTTCGAAGTGTTTTATTCTTGGGTTACATTTCCAGCAGTGGATGGAAATTATTATTTCTTTCATGAGTATACTGCCACCGCGCTAATGCGGGAATATCAACCTTATAGAACTCTTGAGGTTCCGTTGACAGCTTGGCAACACACTATATGGTTTAATGGCGCCTTTCCTCACCCTTTGACATCAGTTCATTTAGGCCCCTTATCGATTGCTGAGGCCACGTGGCCCGTTTTGGCTGGGTATACCCCACATCCAACTTATCTTACGGCTACAATTGTGGAGCTACGCGTATTACACACTTCTTTGATACGTGTGCACAGAGCTGTTATACAGTTCATGTCGCACAATTTACAAGTGGGACCACCTGGAGTTGCTGACCAACCACCGGGTCTCGGTGGTGTAGTTATCAGTCCAGTCATGATTAATTCAGTGATGGGCAAGTGACCTCAACATAAGGACAAGCTTCCTTATTGGCTTACAGAACAATTTGGGCAACTCAAAGCTGTTTTTCCAAATACTGTGCCTGTGGAGAAACACAGGATTCTGACCACGAACTTACCTAAGGGCCTTGTTCCCGAGATAGCTGATTGTAACACTTGGGGTAGAGTGTTGGCAGCAGTATATTCAATGTGTTTCGGGACCCCCTCAATGACCGTTCTCCCTCCGTGATAAAACATGTTTTAAACATGGGGCCGAAGTGACCCTGGAGTTGGGAATGAGACTGGTGGGAGTGTTCGACATTGTGTGCGATATGATCCTTGCTAATGTGAAGGGTGATGTTGTAAGCTTACGAGTGGCACAGCGCTTGGAGGCCGTGGCAGACGCAGACAAACAGAGTGAATTACCAAAGATTATTGCTAAAGCTTATAAAACCTTAGGGTGCAATAGTCTGGGAATTAAGACTTTTGCTCAAACTCAACAAAAGCCCCAGACTGAGAAGGATGGGCGCCCGTTCTTTCCTAAAAAGAACTGGAAAAATAAAAAACAGGGAGAGCAACAACAGAAGCGAGGTTCACGTGCTGGTTCACTGACACCTGACTCTTCTGAGCGTACTTATGATTTGCGTGATCCTGCGAAGATTAAGACTCCTGATAGATTTCAAGTCCCTGATCAGCACTCTCCTCGTTCTTTACAGGACACATCAGACTCTCAAGTCGGTGGTAGGAGCGTCAGGATTGCAGCAAAGGGGCAACAGCACAACAGGGACGGGACCAACTTCGACAGTTTGATGTAAAAGCCAAACAAGAGGGACTGCCTTGTTTTCAACCACCATATCAAAAGAAATAGTTGCAGCTTTAACAGCAGAATATACCTCAAATGGTGAGAACACTACTCCAAGACTGCACATGGGCAGTGACTCGGCTCGACAGCGCAGCGGAGGTTACCATTGTGCGGGAGGCACTGCGTCCCTGACTGGAGGAGAGAGCAACTGATACCTTTATTAGAGTAGAAATAGCAGATACTCGAGTTGCACCCCTGGATAGACTCCATGAAATTGTCTTCCAAATTGAAGGTGATATACAGCATACAATTAAGGTGGTTTTCTAGGAAAATCTCACCACCTCTTATGATATTTTGTTAGCGGAGGCAGATTGGCCTCCACCATTTTTTCTGGCTGCTTCTAGGGGGAGGACGTGATACTTCTGAGATTTTCACGCTTCGTCCCTGAGGAAGCTAAACAAGCTTATGCATCTGAGTGGGCATTGACCCTAGCCCCAGCGGTGTACTGTAATCTGGTGGGCTGGGATAAAGATTCACCGGCACATGAGATACCGTTACAGTCTATGCCATAGCCACAACTGCAATATCCAATCAGGTGAGAGGCTAAGGATCACGTTTGTGATATTCTGACTCAATTAGAATATCAAGGAGTAATTAAATCCTGTGTATCACCGATTAATAATTCTCTTTTTTCCTGTATCAGAACCGGACGATTCATATCGCATTCTATTAGATTATCGAAATTTGAATAGTCATTGTCGTACATTTGCGATATAGAACACACACTGCTCTGCCCTAGTGAACAGCCTTATTCGTAAGAAATACGAAACAACACTGCATATATCCAATGGTTTCTACAGTCATAATTTGGCTCCTGAGAGCCGTGACTTGACCGCATTTACCGCTGTCGGAAATCAGAAAAAATGTATGTGACTGCCAATGGGGTATAAGAATAGCCCCGGGGCTTTTGCAGCATGTGTTGTGTCTTTGTTACACAGCATAGACCCAGATGCGTTTTCGTATGTTGATGATATCTGACAGACGACAAGCTCATTCCGCATCTTGTCCAAGCTGACTGCATTATTATGTCATTTGCCGACTATGGATGCAAATTCAATTTTGCTAAATCACACATCGCTTGTTACGCGGTGCTCTTTTTGGGCTACGAGCTCAATAATGAAAGTGGGGGTTAGCTTCAACTTCCTGGAGAAATGCGCACAATTGCAGCCTCCCTCTACACTGAAGAAACTTCAGTCTTTGCAGGCATTTTTTAATTTCGGGAGGACCTATATCCCAGATTATGCCCAGCGTATCAAACCGCTATATTCTTTGATACAACCTACATATTCTTCTGCCAGATGGCTTCCGGAACACACCTCCATTCTACAATCTTTGCAGTCTGATCTGCTAGTGACTAACTACTTGTTGACCCGTGATAATTCTATGAACCTGGTCATATGCATTGTACCTGTGGCGGTGGGTTTCACTTACTTGACGTTCAACGAGGGTGGCACAGTGCCTACAGCATACAAATCACATTTGTACACAGCTGCAGAAATGCAATTTTTGAATGTTTAATTTTTTTTGACTGTGGTCCAAATGGCCATTCTGAAGGAATACTCGCTGGCACATGGGAAGCGCATTATTCTGGTATCGCCTGTCCCTGCTTTAGAAGCAGTGACTAAGGTGAGTGTACCAAACTCTAAAGCTTTACATCCCCATTGGAGCTTTATATCCCTGTTGGATACAATTAGCTGATGTCACATTTATCTTTGATCCTGCTCCTCAGACACAGGAGTTTTTGCAGTATGACCATGTTCATCCTCCTCAGTATTCGTTGCTTCCTTTGAATAAGTACAAAAGTATCATTTATACCTACGGCTCAGCTCAACCGGCCATCGGATCCAAACATGCTTACTCTGCAGCTTGTGCTATTGTGGCTGGTTCGATTGTAAATGGTGAATTCAAGTCCTCCATTGTGCTTACTCAGGCACTTGGGGACTGTACGGCACAATTGGCCGAGCTGCGTGCTCTTGTTCTGGCTCTTGAGTTTGCTGATCCTAATGTGAATACTCTTATCGTATGCGACTCTTACTACTGTGTACAGTCTTACAATGACAACTTATTATTTTGGTCACAAAATTATTTTTGGGACTCTAAAGGCAGTGAAATCAAGCATAAGAGGCTTTGGGTTCGAGTGGCAGAGCTTAAAAGACATCTGTCACTCACACAAGTTATACATACTCTTGGCCATCAGCGTGTAGGAGCACATGCTGTTGGTAATTCTTTGGCTGACGAGGCAGCCAAATCTGCAGTAGCCACATTTTCCATTGCACCAGTTACAAGATCCATGACGAAGATGGATAATGTAATTTTGGCAGCTGTAGCTGCTACGAAGGATGGCACTGCTTGTCCGCAGGGCTTCCCTTCAAAGTATTCTTATCATTTATCTCCCAAACAAGTTCCTTAAGCTACAATCCCGTCTGTTTTGGATCGGCTGATTCCCAACAAGGACCGCAGACATTCTTTGGACATCGCCACACACGAGGGCATGGCTTCTGCACATGCCGGGGTGTCTGCGACTGTTTCTATTCTACAGCAACGTTATTGGTGGCGTGGTTTCTATAAATAAACCTGCAATTATGTACTTTCATGTGACATTTGTCAACACATCAAACCATCTACGGTTTCGCGACCACCACAAACACCGCTGTGTATTTCATATCAGCCATTTGGCTGTATACATCTTGATCACTGTGGTCCATTAATATCTGATACTGGATATAAACACATTTTTGTTGCAGTTGATTCGTGCGCTAGATTCCTATGGGTTTGGCCACAACGCAGCGCTGACGCTTGAAATGTCATTAGGGATTTGCGTATCTTTGTCGGGACATTTGCCTGTGGCACCTTCCATTCTGACCAAGGTCCAGCGTTCGCCTCTAAGGCGTACATGGACGCCATGAAGTCTATGGGGGTGCTGGTGCAGTTTTCGTCTCCATACATGCCTGAGGGTAATTCTATTGTGGAGCGAATGAACCATGACTTAAAGCAATCTTTGACAGCTAGAGTCTTAGGTGCCGGCATGAACTGGCTGGCCCATTTGTATGGAGTTCAACGTGCACTAAATAATCTCCCGAAAAGATCTCTGGGTGGGCGGACCCCATACAAAATGCTCTTTGGCATTAAAATGTTTGTGCCAGATCTTGATGGTCTAGACGTTGTGGCGGCAGCCGCAACATTTGATGTAGATAACCATTCTACTATGTTACAGGACCTACAAGAGACCTGTGACAGTTTTGAAACAGAACATTTACGTCCAATGGCACGGCAGTGCTGATTCCCGTCGCCGGCTGGCTTCCAAAAATTGGGGATCTGGTTCGAGAAAAGTTGGAGAACGAGAAAGAATTTGGTCCCTCTTATCGTGCACAGGTTCCAGTTCTTGGATTGAAGGGTACACGTACAGTAATTCTATCACTTTGCCGGCTAGCAAAGAAAACAGATACATTTCGATCGAGAATGTCAAACTACACCATCTGGCCGATTCTGCACAGTGGGACTCCGAGTGTTTCATGCAACGCAATTTCTGGGAATCCGATGGCTTCAACCTCTCTGGCTAATGCCCATGTTGTTGAGGGTGACATGGAGACTTCTAGTGACACTTTGCCTGTTCCACCTACTTCCTCTTCCCCCACAGACGTGGAGTATGCTTATCCTGCAAATGAGTCCCATATTGAAGTACCAAACATTCATTTACATCGTCAAAGTGATCCTGCACAACCACCGTTAATGCGCTTGGGGGTGAGCAGTTATTTTGGGGACCGAACAATCTCCTCTTATGACTCTTCCTCCTCGTCTTCCACTGTGGCAACTACCCCGACAATTTTTTTTATTTTTTTCTCTTGATTCAAAAATACTTACCTTGTCCCACACTGGACCTACATCTTGTTGGTGCTTATCCTAATTTTCCTCTTCATGTTGATTGGGTTTGTGACAGTATTCTTTTTGCTTATCATTAGTCATTATTTGCCAGAACGCTCTGCTGTAAAGATGGTCGACGGAATTCTGGCTCCACATATGTCGTCCCATATCATGAAACATGATCAAGCTCTCAGCATCGGCTTTCCCTGATGCTGATGGCATAGTTTGGGACAAAGTTGCTTTCGAAATTCATGGTCCGACGGACATCCTCAAGATACCATACGTATTTTGCGTTTCCTTAGATGTGGTAACATAGGACACACATGCTGATGATTGGGATGTACAAGCAATACATTCATTATTTTCTGATTTTAAATATTATGCTGCTTTTGATGCTGAAGATTCATATTTAAATTCTGCCAGTTATGTTGATTTAATATGTTACCAACATTATGGCCATCATTTTTTACACAAAACTAACACGTTAAGACCTGTTTTTAATTTCAAACAGTGGGAACATTGTCCAACTCCCTTACAGGGAAGTTCCAAGACTCTTAGAAATAAGTTCACCTATTTCACTAGTTATAGCGCATCTGATCCACATTCCAATTTTTTAAGTGAACTTGCTGGCTCAATCTAAATTTATCATGAGGCACTCAAAACTAATCTATTCCAATTCCTTTAGAACAGAATTGGCTTTACGGGGTTATGACCTCTGGAAAGATACCATTGATTTGAAATCTGTTTGGGGCACTAAATCTTGGCAGGTGCAAGGAACAGAGACTTTGCACCGTGCATGCTTAATTCCGACTTAAATGTTAATTTTAAATGACACAGTACACGAAACAACCTGCTTTGGCTTGGCTACGGCCAAGAATTTTAATTTACCATCTATTCCATCATTGTAGGAATATGTTAATTGGCATAAACACAGAAATTATACCCTCGAGGCACTACAAGCCCTATTTCAAAATGACAGTTTCAATAATTCAGACGTTGACCCCTCAGGATGGTTGTTGTGGTAAACCAATTCCAATGCTTCTCAACTTAGTTTCTATAATGCAATGAGCGGTTTCACACAATCTAGACCTGACCCGCGTTTTCCACAGTCACATTCTATCACCACATATTTAGTGGGAGAAAATTGTGCCAACAGTGGGACACTCTACTCTATCATCAGTGAAACAACACCTGTCTCTGTTATCGAGCAACATCAATTTAGCTGATTTTATCTTAGGTCCTAAGGTACACCGAACTAAGAGATTCCTCTATGCAGCTTACAATGAAGTTTGGAAACTTTCACAGATTAAAGTAGCGTTCCGGCTGTGCTAAATTGATAAAGCAAGTTTAGAGAAAGTTCCTGCAGTAGTTGATAATAGTATAAATACACTATCTTCCTGCATTTACAAATTGTATAATATTGTTTCATCTGTTATTGATATTGTTCAAAGTGATGTATTTGTGTTATATCATGGTCAAAATTAATTACGATCTGTGATGCAATTTGCATGGACGTTACAGACTCTTCAAATGAGAAAAGTACTATGGGAATATTTGAACGCGTCTGTTTTTGCCATTTAATCTGACGGATAAACAGAGATTTATGTCCATGAAAGATGCTACATACACGCTCTTACACATTGAACAATTAGAACACTTGCCATTTTCTGTGGCAGAAACAGATTCAGCTTTATGGTTAATTCATGTCGTTATCTCCTTACCATTTTCGCGATTTCAATTTAAATCTTGTATGAAACATTACCCAATTGGCCGCTTAGTACCACTGGGTAGTATGTTTCTCCATGAATTATGGATCCTACCTTTCACATATAGATGCCAGCGGGATGAAAAGGAAGTTTTACTAAAAGGGGAGGACTGCGATTCTACAGTAGGACAGTCCTTAGTTTGTAAACACGTTAAATTACACAGCACTTGTAAAGTGTCCATGTCTAATCTTGCCTGTTTTTTTAAAGGAACTCGAGTTCAATGAATAATTCCCTCCTTCACGCTGCTGTTTTTTTTGCAGTTATCTTATTTTGAATAACAGTTTCACAACGTGTTACTTATTGTACTATTGTGCTTTTTTCGCCCCCGCATAAGAATGTAGATAGTTCCATTTGGCCTTCAATTCCAACTTTCAAAACAGATTTCAACAAATTAAGCAGGCTCAAAGTGTCTTTTGTTTCAACAAGAAGAAGTTCTCACTTCGGCTCGAGAGAGCTTCGAATTGCAGGAGGTGAGAACATCTAGTGAGATTCAATCACTCCTGAACACAAATCTCCCACTACACTTTGGAGAATTGTTACAGCAAATATTTAATGCATCTGAAACGGAAGGCCTTGCTCATTTTTTTAAACTTGTGGGATCTGGCCTTGTGACTTTGTTTCAGATATACATTCTATTTTTTCCAGCGCCTTTCGAGGATTATAGTTAATCCTAGCACTCGAAGGTGGCGTCCTGGTTCGTCTGCTCCTGTTACGCAATGGCTGCCCAACTTGTGGTAATGCACAGACCCGGCCAGGCGCAAATGTACCGTGCCGAATCAACAACTTTTTGGATGCTTGACATTGTCGACGCTGGGCGTAAGTTATGGACTAACTTTTCGCTTAGCCTACTTCACTTGTTTGCAACCCGTGTTCTACTACCAACGGTGCCCACTCTATTGGTCCTTGGATTTATGCCTCTTCAATACGTCATGCGCGGATCCGGATTATGATCTGTTAGTGGGTACCCTAATGTCTCATGACCAGGCCTGTTCTCCGAATGGGCATATGGCCCATGCTGCTGTACTTGGAGTGTTGGCTGAGTGGGATTGCTGGACGGCTGCTCAGATGCTCTTACAACGGAGTTTCATTGAATATCACGCAAGTTGCCAGAATATTCTCATGGAAGCATCAGATTATGAGGAGCACGTCTGTTACTTCGACCTACTTAATTGGATGGCATCCCTTTTTTCTGCAACAGATAGGGATGGCCTCTTGGAACGAATAGCATTCTTAGGCTCAGGTACTTTGATGGATTGTGCACGTTACGAATTGAAAAAAAAAATGTTACATTTTTTCCAATTTCTTTTTTTTCTCCGGCGCTCCTTGACTCTGCTTACCTGTGCACTTTGTTTCAGTCTTTTGTCTATATACTACGACCTTACCAAGGGGAAGGTGTCATATGACCATTAGGGTCATTGTTGACATTGCTAAGTTAGCATGAGCTCTGCTTCTATGATGCTGCCTTTGCACACGTTACTACATGACTTTATTGTGCAAGACTTTGTGCCTTTCACATGAGAACTGTCTGCTTTCCACGTTTTCTGCCTGTTCCTGGAGTTTAGTCTGAACACGATGTGCAAAGTCGATAAACAATGCCCCTTGTTATTCTGTTCTGGTGAGTCCCTAGTGCCTAGACAAAACATGCTAACACATCTGCAACTGCTGGAAACTCGTGCATTGATATTATGGAGATGCATATTATTTTAATACACACTTGGAGAGAGACCATTCCAGGGAAAAGAGCTATGCTGCTCCTATGTTGTAGAACTACCATCTAGGCACAAAGGTATGGGGGTCTGCTGTCAAAGCCCAGAGATCTTCTCTTACATAATAAAACTTCTTCTTACCAAGGGGAGGGTGGTTAGGCATTTTAGCCCTTTTATACATTGTCTGTATATGATGACATCCCCCTTTATAATCTATAGAATTGCAGCAATGCTAACTGTTTTAGGTTTATGCGTTATGCTGCTGGTAGTGGCTTGTATACTGCGTTATAGAGCAGTATAGTTAAAATAAACATTTTGGCTATAACAGCGACTCTGTCAATTCTTATTGTGGACAGGTGAGAGTGAGTGACCAAAAGGGTATGTCTTGCTGCCGTTATTCCTGAGAGAGTCGGGAGTGTTGTGTTCTGGGTTGTCTAATCATTTGTAGCTTCGTGATTAAGTAGGAGAACGAATGAGACACTATCGCTAGTCGGTTTGGGAATTTTGTGTACTGAGGCGGTAAGAAGGCTCAGCCCCTATACACCGAGGTCCTGTTTTCCTGGGTATAGTATGTGCAGAATCCCTGCAGCAGGTTATGATATGGGCATCTGTCGCTCCAATAGATAGGTTTGGTGAAAGTGTAGATATTGACGCCGATGGCTCCACAACACTTTGGCCTGGGACCTTTGCACTCCAGCTCCTCTCCATATGGTGACTACCCAAGGATCCTGCAGGGATCGCCCAGGCCCGAGATGCATACTGGGCAGCACCCTTTTGAGTCCACCACCTCACCAGCCGGGCAGTTTTCAGGAGGACAGTGATAGCAGGACGGCTCACAGCTCCGTTGGCAGACAGGCCTCTGCCTGCGGGACAAACCCCGGCTCTGGGAGGTACTGGGGAGCAAGAGGAGGCAGGGACCCAGGAGCTGACACAGCACTCTCAGGAATATGGTAGAGTGTGAGCTGGTAAGCAGATAAGAAGGTAAGAGATCTGGAAGTCGTGCTGAGGGGTATATTGAGCCATACATCAGATGCATGAGTATAAAGAGATTACTAAAATCAGCAGTTGTGTTAACGTGAACCAGGTGGTGAGAATGCTGACGCGCACGGAGGGTGAAAGCGCAAGATGGGGGAAGTTACGTCAAGTGTACCGCGCTTACGGATAGGGAGTAAATAATTACTAGCTGAAACATTGCACCTGCATGAGGCTTCGCTGGTGCCTTGGCCTGGAGTGTGATTACAAAGGGGGTGAACGTGACATGCAGAGTTCCACGCCCTCCAGCTCTGAAAGAGCATACACCCCAGCAGGGATGGCTGAGTGCAGGGGCTTCACACGGGTCTGGCACAAACACAGGAGCAGGTAACTTCACCCGCTCGTGGAACGCTACCGAATATGGCAGAATTGTGCGGTAACTCCAGGGAATTTCACGGAGTGAAAATCCGCGAGCTCCGTCCAGGCCTAGGAGTAACCCATCCGGCAAAATCTAAACCAGGCTTCAATTGTTTGCTCTTGTTTGGCAGGAGATTTGAAAATGATCCCGCCAGACAGGAGCAAACATGGTAGTGCAGGCAGGGAGACTGTTGTGCCTCAGGGGTGGTATCTCCCGGACACAATATGTGAGCTGACCCTGGGGTGGGTCCTCGGGGCCATTAAAGACTCAGGGAGGAGGGCAGTGTGGCTCACCCTCTCTTTTCTTTGAAGTGACAGCCCTGGGGGATGGGGTCCTTGGGGCCATTAAAGGCTCTGGGGGGTGGGCTGCGTGGCTCCCCCTCTCTTTTCTTTGAAGTGACAGCCCTGGGAGATGGAGCCCTCTCTTTCTTTGTCTTCTTTAATAATAAGTGCCCATTTCCACAAAAGGTGCTAGCAATGGTAAACCTTAACTATATGCATAGTATTTGTTCAGGTCTGTCCAAGAGCATAGGTGGTTTTCAATGTATGAAAGGCAGTTACCTGCAAAGACCCATTCAAAACAAAAAGTGCTCTGTGCCAGTCTTGTAATTAACATGTAAATGTCCAGAATAACATGTATTTTTATTCACCAATCAAATGTGCGCGTAGAAAGTTAAAAAGAAAATATTCCCACCTCTGTGGAGACACAGAGTCTCTCTCAGATGAGGCTGTAAATCTCTCCATGGAGAGGAATCTTCTGTTCCAGGCTCATTCCTCAAACCGGGGCAGCTCTGTCCAAGGAGACATCCTTGTCTGTCATGAAGGTTGTACTGGGAAACTGGTTCAGAGGAGGGAGAGACAGGTATAGCGAGAGGGAGGGATAGACAGGTACAGAGAGATGGAGGGAGAGAGAGAGAGAGACAGGTCAGAGAGATAGAGAGAGGGAGTAGTGAGACACAGGAAAGAGAAATAGAGGAAGGGAGGAGTGAGAGAAAGGTACAGAGAGATGTCGGGAGGGAGGAGGGAGGGAGAGACAGGTACAGATAGATCAAGGGATGGAGGAGGGAGAGACAGGTAAAGATAGATGGAGGGAGGAAAAGGCAAAGACAGAAAAAAAGAAAGTGGGAGAGAAAAAGTAATAGAGAAAGAGAGAGGAGAGAGAGGGAGACAGAGAAAGGACAAAAGAAGGAGAGGGACAGTGGAAGCGAGAGAGAATGGGAGTCAGAGAGGAAGAGGAAGAGAAAACAAGAGGTGTCCAGATCAACCTGATAAAGTGGTTCATGCAACAAAGTGTTGAAATGTTTGATGGGGTCTTTGTGGGTCTGGCGTCAGAATATTGTGGATTAAATCTTGTCTGACAAACATATTGTGTCATAAGTATTGTACATTAGAGTTAGAAAATCTACACTCAAAGTGATTAACTTTTTGTAAATGATATTTTAGACACTATATTAGAACACTGGAATGTGGAGCACTCCATTGAAGACAATGGAGTGCTCCGTGCTTCTACGGCCGGTAAAGGCCCGCAGAGCAACATTCCAAGGTCTCTCGGAGTTTGAGGGGATCAAAATCCTCTCGGGCTTCGGGAGGCCATTGTTTTATTTGTTAGAACATTCTGCCATCTAGTGGCGGAATGTTCAAATAGCCTTATAGCACTTCGTAGCTGAGCTATACCAGCTATTAAAGTCCCTCTCCATTATTTAACGCTGCATCGGACCTTTAATAGCCGGTATAGCCCGCTACAGCGGGCTATAAGGCTATATTAAAGTCGCACATTATTTTTGTCAATGACACTCTGACACACACCACTTTTTGTGTTTGTGTGTCTTTGCACAGCTGTAGATAGAAGTTCTGTCCACAGTAACACAAGAGCATCAGCAGTGGTGGAGGTACCACAGACCAGGGGACGAAGGACTGTGAGGGATGTGAGCTTGAACAGTCTAGTACACTACAAAATGACATTAGGAACATATTTACATGTGTGAGGTGGAAGGGGTGGGAGTCAGGAGTGTACCTATCAAGCGTGCAGCAGGTGCAGTGGCACTGCCCCCAGCAGTGTGAGTGATGTGAGCTTGAACCTTCTAGTACAATACAACATGACATGTTAGGAACATATTTACATGTGAGAGTGTGAGGTGGAAGGGGTTGAGGCAGGGGCATACCTACCAATTGTGCAGAAGGTGTAGTGGCACTGGGGTCCAGGGCTGTGAGTGATGTGAGCTTAAACAGTCTAGTACAATACATGCAACATGACATGTTAGGAATATATTTACATGTCAGAGTGTGAGGTGGAACAGTGTGAGGCAGGGGCATACCTACCAAGCGTGCAGCAGGTGCAGTGGCACTGGGCCCAAGGGCTGTGAGGGGTCCTCTGCACTACAATTGTAGCTGCTTCAGAGCTCTTGACATCCTTGCTACACCACTGGTATGAGGCAGATATGTTCAAAGAGCTTCACTCAGTAGAAGAAGCGTGCATTTACCACCACTACCCAAGACTGAATCATCCCTGCGTCTCAACCACCACCCTCCGTTTCAGCATCTACTGTCCCAGAGTGACACTCACTAACATGGCGGAACCCTAACACAAAAGAAGGCCAGTCAATGCCAAGCTGGAAGTCTGCACTTCTGACATAAAATCATTTACCTCAACATGTTGATATAGAGAATGAAAGCTGTTTACCTGGACGGAGGCACAGAGAGGTTTTCAGAAGAGAGAGCGGAGAATTCTGGGAAGACCCTGGACAATCTCCAGCCTTGTCTCGGATACCAGCAGAGCTCTGCACCCTGGGGCTGTAGAATACTTCTCTCTCCACTGCAGAGGAGAGAACCAGAAGAGAGGGAAGGTGGAGAGGAGAGCGAGGGAGAGAGAGAGAGAGAGAGATAGAGAGAGAGAGAAAGGGTGAATTTCTTTTCCTGTCCAAACTGCAGGGCCCTAATTTACTTCACAGACAATAACCAAGAAGTACTTTAGAACTTTAGCACTTTACACCCTCGAGTAGCGCAGTTTTATGCAAGAATAATGTCTCACTCTCTATTCTCTGTATAAGTACAAGTAGAGGCCAGCCCCATATTTATAAACCTACAATAGCGGGACCGACGAACCATGAGCCTAACCCCTCGAATGCGCCCTCCCGGCCTACTAATCCTCAAGCATGTAGCAAGCAGGCAGTTATTACCAGCCAGCGTCCCTTGTCACATATTCCTGAAGCAGCAATGGAACCTCAAGCATTTAGTTCCTGGCTAACAGTTATCAACCTTACGCCAGCTTGCTGTCCTTACACCCTGGTTCTGTCAGGGGTACTAGGGCTCAGTTCCCCAAACCAGGAAACCACGGTGCAATTGATCATTAAAGTTTGTCACTGGCTAGGCATACACACCAGTCATAATGTTGCAGATTTTAGACATATTTTGATGGCCAGGAGGGTCTCTTGTATAGGGCCCTCTAGGGAAACGTTCGAGGGAGATGTGTGCTCATCACTCTTAGATACCCTGAGTTGGTACGATACATCTTCAAACACTCATTCCAGTTCTTTTTACAACAACAAACAGATATTAAACCATTACCGTTGGGTTTCTTTGATAGACCTTCCCTTCATACGAGGAGGCATATTTACAAGCCCCTTTTGCCACCACAACGTCACTTTCAAGTATGTTATGATGGGGATAGTGGCCTCGCCTTATTTACAAGGCAGTGTAAGGCCACTTAACGTGGCTTAACGTTGCCTTGTAAATAAGGCACCCTCTCACGCTGTGTTTAGCGTGAAAGGGAAGGGCAACAGGTGTTGCAGTGAGTGTTCCACCGCAACATTAATTGACTTTGACGCTGCCTCCTATATAAAAGGACAGTGTAAATAGGAGGCAGCACCAAAATTAAGACCATGGAAAACCTGGTCTTAAACAGGCGAAACAAGGAGAAATGCTTTATTTCTCCTCGTTTTTGCTGTTTCCATGTGGGCTGCCTTGTGCAGCACACATAAAAACAGCAAATTGCCTAAGATTGTTTATGTGCAGGAAGGTCCTCCTAAACGCGATCTTGGGAAGGGTTCCCGCTAGCCGGGAGCAAATCCCAATCTGGATAGCACAAAAAACAGCACAGCTTGAAGCAGTCTTTCCCCATTAGGGGACACGGGAAAAACACAGAATATTGAAAATTTGCTTGCCGATGGGGATGGCTCCCCATTAGACGATTGCACCACTTCGGGTACAGTCTTCGCTGCCGTGTATACCAGAACGTATGGTACCCCCTCAATAGCAGTAATACCAGATGTATTGGAACAAATACAAAATGATACAGGGCAGGACCTGCCTTGGACCTAGGTATGACGCTGCTAGGCAATTTAACTAAAGTCTCAGCAATAATGTTAAGTAACATCAGAGGGGAGGCAGCAGTGGTGGCTATCCACCAACATCTACCGGAGTTTATTCCTGCACAGGAGAAGCGAGAGTTACCTAAGATTATCGAAGAAACATACACCTCTTTAGGCAGAGATAATCTGGGAGTCAAACCTGGGAAACTAATATTTAAGAGTAATTCTGAAAAGGATAACTCTAAGCAGGCACCTGATTCTTCAAAGAAGAAATGGGATGATAAACAAAAAAATAAACAAAACAAATGGTCACGTGGTGGGTCGCCTCAACAGGAAAATATTGACCGGAAACATAATTTATGTAATCGTGACAGCCTAAAAAAACCTGACCGGTATCAGGATACTGATACATGTTCCTCTCGTTCTTTTCAGGACACATCCGAAAAACTTTCGGAGAGAGACGGATGGTCTGAGTACAGAGTGGAAGAGTGAGTCAAGCCAAAAAGGGAGACACATCGCTCTTCAGACTTCATCATTAAACAAGAAGAAAAACAAATGACTTCAAAACCTCAATTCAAAAAGAAGAAGCTAGCGGGGATAAAAATTAGACATGCCGAGGATACTGAGAGCTCTGCTTCTGAACGGGGAATGGGCAGTGACAATGCTGGACAGAGCTGCAGAAGTCCCTGTAGCTCGCCAGAACCTGCTGGAATTTCTGGGGGTAGCACTGCTAAGTGAGTACATCATGGTGGAAACATGATATAAGGGTAAGAGTCCCACATTGTTTATAAGAAATAACACTCTAAATGGAGGAGGACATACCTAGGAGGGTAAAGTGTCTCTTTTGGGAGAACATGACCTATGTTTTCGACATCTGTTTGGCCGAAAGAGATTGGCCACCTCAGTTTGTAATGGATTGCCGCATGTGGGAAGAGGTTATTTTACCAGCTTTCTCTGACCTCATAGCAGAATCATTTAAAAATTCATATGCTCAGGAGTGGGCATTTTCATTAGCTTCTGCACTTTACTGAAATCATGTTAGGTGGGATGATGAGTCACCTCACCAAGAAATCCCATTAAAATCAACACCTCAACCGCAGAGACAATACCCAATAAAACATGAAGCAAAGTAAAAAGTCAGGGAGATCTTAGATCCACTTGAATACCAAGGGGTGATGGAAAATTGCACCTCACCTATTAATAATTCCTTGTTTTCAGTAATGGAACCCAATAATTCATATCATCTAGTCTTGGACTACAGACATTTAAAAGCATCAACACGCACATTTGCAGGACCAAATGCATACAGTGCTGCACTATCGAATAACATTGTGCGGAAAAAAAATAAAACAACACTGAATATCTCAAATGGATTTGTCTGCCAAAATATAGTGCCTGAAAGCATATATTTGACAATATTCTCAGCGCTAGGCTCTGAATGCCAATTCTGCAGTTTACTACAGGGGTATAAGCACAGCCCAGGGTTGTTTTCAGCCAGGGTAACAGAGTTATTTCAAAATTTTGATAAGGAGGCATTGTCCTATTTAGACGATATTTATCTGACGGACGATGAACTAATGGAACATTTGGCAAGGGTAAACCACTTAATTACTGGTGTTCCCCACTTGGGTTACAAATTTAGTTTAAAAAAATTGAAAATTGCCCACCTTAGTGTCCTGTTCTTAGGACATGAATTGTCAAGTGAATGCCTGGCAACACAATATTTAGAACAATGTGCTCTGCTCCAACCTCCAACAACTCTGAAAAGACTACAATCCATTTTAGGTTTCTTGAATTTTGGCAGAACATACATTTTGCATTACGCAGAAAGGGTCAAACCCTTCTGCGAGTTAATCAGACCTGTTTTTTCAGTTTGCCATTGGACACAGGAACATACTTATATCCTACGATCCGTACAAACAGACATGATAGGTTCCAAACATTTACAAACCTGGTGATCTGCGTGGTCGCTGGACCAACCGGGTACACCTACATCACTTTCAATGAAGATGATACAGTACCTATTGCTTACAAATCCCATTTGTACACAAACTCTGAGCTGCATTGTGCACCCACTGAGAGAATTCTCACAGGAGTACAGACTGCTGTAGTGAGAGAGAGAGAGCACTGGCACAAGGGAAACGCATAATTGTTGAACCCCAGTACCGGCCCTAGAGGCCGTTACTAAAGCAATTATTCCAAATGCAAAAGCACTACATCCACAATGGATTCAATGGGCTAACTCTCTCACTCCAACAGATGTGGATTACAGATTCAACTCTACATTACAAATACAAGCATTTCTTCCATACGAACAAGAATATCCTCTGTCAAATTAAGTAAAGCCTCTAGATCGATATGAATGTATCATTTATACCGATGGATCAGCTCAACCGGCCATAGGAATGAAACAGCAATATTCTGTGGCATGCACAATAGTTAAAGGACGTCTGCAAGATGGAAAGTTCCTACCTTAAAAAATACACACACAGTCTCTAGGAGACTGCACAACACAGTTGGCTGAGCTAAAACATAAAAGCCCTGATACTGGCACTACAAAATACGGATCCTTAATTCCCCACATTTATAGTGTGCAATTCATTTTACTGTGTCCAATTCTACAACGAATACTTACATTTTTGGGGCCAGCATGGGTTTAGGGATTCCAAGTGTTGCACAGTAAAGCATAAGATGCTTTGCGAACAATTGGCAAAGCTGAAAGAAGGCTTGCCATGGGTTCACACATTGAGTCATCCGTGTATTGGCGTTCACATTGTAGGGAATTTACTGGCGGATGAAGTCACCAAGACAACAGTACATACTGCTGCCGTTGCTGCAATCACTCCTGCCCTAGGATACAGAGCAACTATGATAGCTGTCAATGCTACTCGCGACAGCTCAGCCCTGCCAAAAGGTTTTCCACTCAAGTACTCCTACAAGTTAGATGCACAAAATATGCCCTCAAATGCGACATCTGCCTGCAGATGGAGGGCTCCACCGTAGCAGGTCCAGCATAAACACCTTTAGTGATCTCAGACAAACTATTTGGATCACTGCAGCCGCTTACAATCAGGCGGGGCTTACAAGTACATCTTGGTGGCAGTTGATTCATGCACTAAATTCCTTTGGGTTTGTCCCAAACGTTTGGCTGATGCTCGAACTGTTATAAAGGATTTGTAACTCTTTATCGGGACATACGCAGTCACCACACTAAATTCCGAGCTGGATCTGGCGATTAGATCTCGGGCTTAGAAAGAGGCCATGGGAAGCTTGGGGTGACATTGCAGTACTCCTCCCCCTATCATCCTAAGGGAAAGTCTATAGTTGAGAGGAAAAAACAGTACTTAAAGCGATCCTTAACAGCAAGAGTATTAGGCTCGATCGGAAGTTGGGTCAATCACCTAAACGGGAGTCGTACACTGTGAGGAGGCGGCCTCCGTAGCCAGGATGCCCTTCCCGGCGTCCCCTGAACAGAAAGAGAATGAGACGAAAAGGCCGGGAAGGAAAGAGTTAATCCTTTCCCCTACCTCTTGTGTGCAGGGAGGAGCCCCGCCCAGACCCGACGAGAACCAATGGCATCCACAGGAATGGGGAACTGACGAGTACGAAAGAGACCCGGAAGACCAGCGAGGGGGTGTGGAAACGGAGGAGCAGGGAGAATCGCCACGCCAGGAGGAAGAGAGGAGCGGAGAGGAGCCCTTACCCGTCGATCCCGGAGAGGAAGAACCGAGACCAACCGTCGACCCGGAGAACATTCCTGAAGCCGAGGAAGCCGAGACCTGGTCCGAAGAGTGGTGGACGCCCCAGGTGGACGCTGATGAGCCGCCGCAGCTCCGGAGAGTTGCGGCCACCGCGGTACGTGACACGGGAAGGGGGGAGGTATAAGGGGAGTCCAGCTAGTGGACTAACGGGTAGTACTGTTGTTGCATAGGTAAAGCGACTTCCCCATCACACCCTACCCTCTGTCATCTCACCACAGCCTGATAGAAGGTGCACAGCGCTACTCAACTACTTAGTATAACCTTCACGATGCCTTTGTGAGCGTAAACCTTCAGACAATCAGTCAAGCTTTCGGAGGGATATTCTTAATTCTGGGTTACTGTGGACCGACCCCTACACTCGCTACTCTTCTGGGACCCTGTTGAATATACCTCGTTCCCACATCCCCGTCCTTCACGCAATCGCCCTACCTGTCTCTGTTTGTCGTGCTGCACACCGGGTGTTATTTAGGTTAGTGTTGTCACTGGTGGAGGGTTCATATCGGAAAGCCTGAACAGGGAACTTACCGCCTTCTCTCCCTCTTTCTTTCCGAGGAAACCTGGGGAAGACACCCGACCTCGTCAGGGATCCATCACCTGGGGAAGACCGCGAAAACGATTCCCGGATATAGAAGGCCATCCAGTCATCCTGAACCTGTTTTGGAACTACTCTTATCACAAAACTAATAAACCTTGACACCATTGATCCTCGAATTCGGCCTCCTCGCTTTTCCTTTCGACCCTCCCTCTCACACGTGGTGTCAGAAGTGGGATCAGAAGGGATGGAGGCCGCAATCAAGAAAATGGCTGAAGGCCAAGAAAAACTAGGAAGCATTATGGAACAATTCCTGACTATGACCGAAGAAGAGAGGAAGAAACACCATAAAACCTTGGTTGAACAAGGCCAGTCCCAAGAAGCCATTTTCAACCGACTAGCGGATACGATGGGGCAACAAAGAAATCAGACCACTCTACCCTCCGTTGTCCTCCAGAAGTATGTAAACGGTGAAGATCCGGACTTCTTCTTTTCCAATTTTGAGAGAATGGCCAGAACGGCGGGGTGGGCTGCCGACAAATGGGGTCAGTACTTAGGGCCACTGCTGACTGGGGATTTGCAGGCCGCCTACCAGGCTGCTAACCCTTTTGGCCTTACGCCATACGAGGATGTAAAGAAAGCTATGTTAGAGAGGCTGGGGATAGACGACGAGACCTACAGACTACGTCTCAGACAAATCAAAGAAGGACCTCAGGAGACCCCTAGGGCCCTCTCTTTCCGGATCAGGGATCTAGCCGACCGATGGTTGAAACCCCTAACCGCTACAAAGGAGGACATCATGGAGAAACTGTATCTCGAGCAGTTTTTAACCTCCTTACACCCCCCGTACAAAGATGGGTGCGACAGCACACGGGACTGACTTTTGATAGAGCCGTGGACATTGCTGGCGCCTATGCTCGCGCCCAAGAGTTACATCGAGGGAAGGACGAACAATCCTGGAAACGTCCTAGCGGAGGACCCAGCAAACCAGTGAGACCACTGGGTCCCAGGAGGTCGGAAACGGTCACCCTCCTACCTGGTCCCCCACCTAACCCCCTTCGGTCTACCTCATCCCCTGGGCCCCAGTGCTTTTCCTGTGGTGGTTTCGGACATATAGCACGAGTGTGCCCTCAAAAAGAAGAACCTATGGAAATCGGACTCACCCGGTCCTATTATTGTACTCCGGGGAAGGAGAGACCTCCCTATCATCACACCGTAAGGGTCAATGGGGAGAAAAGACAAGCCCTGATGGACACGGGATGCCTGCAGAGCGTTATCCAGCCTTCCGCAGTTCCCGGAGGCGTTACACAAACCAATGGTATGGTAAACATACAGTGTGTACATGGGGACAACAGGAGGTATCCAACTACCACTATACAAGTCCAACACAGTCCCGCTCACGCTCCGGTGCCTGTAAAAGTTGGGTTAATACCTCGGCTGCCTGAACCGTTGGTACTGGGGTCTGACTATCCCTATCTCTCAGCAGTCGTACCGGACACTCACCCCACCCAAGAAGCCTGGTGTCTAACAGCCCCGTTTTCAAAGGAACCTCAGCTCACACCACCACCGGAGAAACAACCAAAAAGCAGAAAACAGAAGAAAAGAGAGAAACAGGACTGGAATCGAGTAGCTCTCACACGGAATGAGGAAGAGGCCATGTGGCAGTATGACCGTGGGTTCTTCGCCGCACAAAGAGATGACGACACGCTACGAGAAGCCTGGAACAAGGCCTCAGAGGTGGAAGATCCAACTGCAGTAGGTCCCCAAATCCTAGTAAAGAAGGGGTTGCTATATAGAAAGGGGGGAAGCAACCAACCCCTACAGCTATTGTTCCCACGCCCCTATAGAGAGAAAGTAATGTTCCTTGCCCACAGCCATCTACTAGGGGGACATTTCGGGGAGGACAAAACAGAAAAAGAGATACTCAAACAGTTCTTTTGGCCGGGTATTTACCAACAAATCCGCCGATACTGTAGAGAGTGTGCCATCTGTCAAAAAACCAACAGACACACCTTCGCTAGAGTCCCTTTACGTCCCCTGCCTGTCATTAGTGAACCCTTTTCTCGGGTAGGAATGGACATAGTGGGCCCTTTGCTCCCCTCTCGAAGTGGTTGTAGGTTCGTGTTAGTATTGGTGGATTATGCTACTCGATATCCCGAGGCTGTGGCATTGCGTCACCCAAACGCCTTACAAATCGCTAAAGCCCTGATTAACATCTTTTCCCGAGTAGGCTTTCCACGAGAGATAATAACGGACCAAGGGACACCTTTTGTCTCTAAGCTCCTGAAACAGGTCTGTACCCAGTTAAACATCAAGCAAATCCGAACATCTGCATATCATCCACAAACCGACGGGTTAGTGGAAAGATACAACGCTACTCTTAAGACCACGCTAAAAAAACTGCTTGAGCTGGAAACCTGTCGGTGGGAAGATATGTTGCCTCTTGCCCTTTTTGCCATCCGATGCAAGACCCAGAAAAGCACTGGGTACTCCCCATTCGAGCTGTTATATGGCCGACCCCCACGAACCCTACTCGACATGGCTAGAGAGGAGTGGGAAGAAATCCCCGAGGGCACTAAGCCCCTACACGACTACGTCCTACAATTGAAAACGCATCTCCATGAAATACGCAATATCTGTAAAGTCCACTTGGAACAAGCCCAAGAAGCCCAGAAACGTTCTTACGATAGGGGCACCAGAAATAGGTCTCTTACAGTGGGTGATTATGCTTTACTAATGATGCCCTCCTCGGACCACAAGCTCCTAGGCCAATGGCAGGGTCCCTTTCGAGTCCTAGAGGCCCCTACTCCGGTAACCTATCGCTTGGAAATGGACCCCACAAAGCCTACCAACACCCAAATCTTTCATATTAATTTATTAAAGAAATGGGAAGGGCCGGTACCCCACTTGGTGGCCATCGCACGGAAATCCGCCCCCTTTTCCGGGAGCATAGACCCTGACTTGACGGAGGAAAAAAAGGAAGACCTGTATGATAGGCTACAGCCTTTACAGGAGGTCTTCTCTACCCTCCCAGGACATACCACAGTGACCGAACATGCTATCAACACTCAACCGGGGAGGAGGGTGAAATTACGTCCCTACCGAATTCCCGAAGCTCGCCGGCTGGCAGTGGAGAAGGAGGTACAACAGATGCTCCAAATGGGGGTGATCGAACCATCTACTAGTGAGTGGAATTCTCCAATTGTTTTAGTTCCAAAACCCGACGGATCTATCCGATTCTGTATAGATTTTCGCGAGGTTAATAAGATTTCACAATTTGACTCCTACCCGTTACCTAGGGTCGATGAAATGATCGAGAAACTAGGTAACGCCAAATACATTAGCACTCTAGACTTAAGTAAAGGATACTGGCAAGTCCCCCTTCGAAGACAGGACAGGGAAAAGACCGCCTTTTCAACCCCCGGAGGGCTGTATCACTTTACAGTCTTACCCTTTGGATTGCATGGGGCTCCAGCCACTTTTCAGAGAGTAATGAACACTGTATTAAAACCATGTGCAGCATACGCTGCCGCCTACATTGACGATATCGTCATATTTAGTGACACCTGGGAACAACATCTAGACCATCTGGTGGCTGTAGTAAGGAACCTGAAAACTAGTGGATTGACGATCAACCCCGCTAAAAGCAAGCTAGCAGCAAGGTCAGTGAAATATCTTGGGTATCTCCTTGGGGAAGGCCTCATTAAACCCCAAACAGAGAAAGTAGCAGCCATAGCCAGTATACCTTTTCCGCAGACAAAAAAAGATCTGCGAGCTTTCTTGGTATCCTTGGGTATTATAGGAGATTCATCCCAGATTTTTCCCATACAGCTGCTCCCTTGACTGACCTCCTACAAAAGACCATCAACACAGAAAAAGCACTACGGTATCCCACAAACCAACAACTGACAGCTTTTCAGACCCTGAAAACAGCTATCACCTCCAAACCGGTTTTACTGAGCCCTGATTATACCAAACCCTTCATTTTACAGACGGATGCGTCGGATCAAGGACTAGGTGCTGTCCTGTCACAAACCGACACCCAAAACCAGGAAAGACCAGTACTGTACCTCAGCAGGAAACTGTTTCCTAGGGAAACCAAATATGCGGTCATCGAGAAGGAAGCATTAGCCATAAAATGGGCTATAGAAACCCTACGTTACTACCTGGACGGAAGAGAATTCATTCTGTACACGGATCATGCCCCCCTGCAATGGCTATCACGCAACAAGGGGCACAACGACAGAATTATGAGGTGGTTTTTGGCCTTACAGCCCTAC
The DNA here is from genome assembly GCF_964204655.1 of Triturus cristatus. Classification (NCBI taxonomy): domain Eukaryota; kingdom Metazoa; phylum Chordata; class Amphibia; order Caudata; family Salamandridae; genus Triturus; species Triturus cristatus. Next base: position 1,868,848,129 of record NC_140590.1, read on the forward strand.
CGATTCACAACATTTCATAGGAAAGGGAAAGACCATTCTAATGCTGACTATCTCTCTAGATACCCCATTGACTCTTTTCTTGCCAGCAAGAAAGTAAGGGAAGGGGGATGTGAGGAGGCGGCCTCCGTAGCCAGGATGCCCTTCCCGGCGTCCCCTGAACAGAAAGAGAATGAGACGAAAAGGCCGGGAAGGAAAGAGTTAATCCTTTCCCCTACCTCTTGTGTGCAGGGAGGAGCCCCGCCCAGACCCGACGAGAACCAATGGCATCCACAGGAATGGGGAACTGACGAGTACGAAAGAGACCCGGAAGACCAGCGAGGGGGTGTGGAAACGGAGGAGCAGGGAGAATCGCCACGCCAGGAGGAAGAGAGGAGCGGAGAGGAGCCCTTACCCGTCGATCCCGGAGAGGAAGAACCGAGGCCAACCGTCGACCCGGAGAACATTTCTGAAGCCGAGGAAGCCGAGACCTGGTCCGAAGAGTGGTGGACGCCCCAGGTGGACGCTGATGAGCCGCCGCAGCTCCGGAGAGTTGCGGCCACCGCGGTACGTGACACGGGAAGGGGGGAGGTATAAGGGGAGTCCAGCTAGTGGACTAACGGGTAGTACTGTTGTTGCATAGGTAAAGCGACTTCCCCATCACACCCTACCCTCTGTCATCTCACCACAGCCTGATAGAAGATGCACAGCGCTACTCAACTACTTAGTATAACCTTCACGATGCCTTTGTGAGCGTAAACCTTCAGACAATCAGTCAAGCTTTCGGAGGGATATTCTTAATTCTGGGTTACTGTGGACCGACCCCTACACTCGCTACTCTTCTGGGACCCTGTTGAATATACCTCGTTCCCACATCCCCGTCCTTCACGCAATCGCCCTACCTGTCTCTGTTTGTCGTGCTGCACACCGGGTGTTATTTAGGTTAGTGTTGTCACTGGTGGAGGGTTCATATCGGAAAGCCTGAACAGGGATCTTACCACCTTCTCTCCCTCTTTCTTTCCGAGGAAACCTGGGGAAGACACCCGACCTCGTCAGGGATCCATCACCTGGGGAAGACCGCGAAAACGATTCCCGGATATAGAAGGCCATCCAGTCATCCTGAACCTGTTTTGGAACTACTCTTATCACAAAACTAATAAACCTTGACACCATTGATCCTCGAATTCGGCCTCCTCGCTTTTCCTTTCGACCCTCCCTCTCACATACACCTTATGAACTGTTGTTTGGGGTCAGAATGTGGGTACCAGGCCTTGATAGTGCCAGCACAGTGGCGGCTGAGACTCCATTTGACATCAATGATCGTTTGATGTTTTTACAGGACCTCAATGAATACCGAGTTTTACAAAGCAACATCAAAGTAAAATGCACCGCCACTGGAGAAGTGAAGTAATTAACAGCAAGACCTAACTGGGTCCCGCAGGTTGGGGACCTGGTCAGAGGAAAGATTGTGGACAAGTAAGAATTTGGCCCATTTTACAGAGCGCCTGAAACTGTCCTAGCTGTCGAGGGAACAAGATCTGTCCTTCTTCCGCCTCTTGTGAGCCGCAGAGACAAAAGGTTTGTCTCGATTGATCTGATCAAACACATTATGTGGCCAATTCTCAACAGTAGGCCACGTGGGATCCTGGGTAGCCGCTGCACTCCTCTCGCTGCCCAACAGGAAGTTCAGATGGAAGCTTTAATAACAACTGAAGACTACACTTTCCAAAAAGAAGCTTTAAATAACAATGAAATTATGCTTCTCCCAGTTGAAACAACCACAGCAGTACAGTCAACAAGTACAGAAATTTCTATTCGAAAAATTGACAACGTTTACGTCAACATGCAACAGAACGAATCATCTACCAGTTCCACAAAACCTGCTGAGCTGCCAAGAATAGATCAGACGGCGTCTGGCTACTTCGTGCATTCTGCTAACTTCTCATCAGATCCAAGTGAACCTGAATTCCCAACACAACCACTCCTTTTCAAGCATCGAGCTTACATTTTCTATCTTTGGCTGAAAAAGACTTACTTCATTGCTCCCTGGATACATTTATGGATTACAATTGGATTACTTTTTCCGGGTACTCCGGATTTGTACAGTAACTGTCTTTTTCCTACTTGTGAATGGACACTATCTCCCATAACGCTCTGCGGTCCAACATGTGAACTTGGTTCTCAAACCACACGCATCGTCACACCGTGAACTAAGAGACTTGTCCCTGTTAAACATTACAGCTGTTCCAGTTCCTGAAGGAATTGGATGGGACAGTGTGTCGTATGACGTATATGGTCTTACTGAACTTTTAAAAATTCCATATTTGTTTAAAATATCTTTAAATTACATCATTACCTCCAGCACTTTTTCTGATGATTGGGATATTGAAACTGTGCATAATTTGCATACAGATCTAGAGAAATCAGCTGCATTCTCAAATGATGAATTGTATGATGGTACAAGGAATTTTGAAGACATGTTTTGTTATCAGCATTATGGTCACTGTTAGAAAACCCCGGGCAACCGAGGTTAGCAGTCACCCGGTCTTTCCCAACACAAGGGGTAGCTTGGCTCGAGCGGTCGGGGGTCAGGCACCGTGTTAAGCGTACGTCACACCCTCACAATAACCATGCGTTCATCCGTTCCAAAAACGACTCTACACCGTAAAAATTTATGAAAGAATCTCTTTGTGTTTATCTTAATTTTCTCTTAGTTGCAGGGTTATGACACAAATACAATACAAAAGGATTTTCTTCAGAAATAGCAGGTCAATTAAATAATAACACTTTGCAGGTGCAATAAATAGGATTAGGTCATAAATACACAAGGAATAAATACAGGTGTGATAAATACATAGGGCAAATAAATATTGTCAGACAATAAATACCAGGTAGGAATAAATACAATCAGACAATAAATAACACTCCTTCAATAAATAATATAAGCAATCAATAACAATTGCAAATCAGATCACATTTATGAGGTAGATTGATTTTACCATGCCCAAGTACAGCTTGTGGTCACTGGGGTGGCCTGGGGATGTCCCACCTAGAGTGGTCAAGGCTGGGGCCTAAGCTGAGGTAAAATGAGGGTACCCTAAGGTTCTGGCTCACCAACTACACAGTCCCTCACACAGGTTCCTGCACCAGTCTCAATTTACCCCCCCTAGCACTCTCAGGTTGGTCCTAACACCCCTCTAGCCCCTAGAATGGTCTTTTAGGGCTCCACAGGGCCTCAGATGCCCTTTCTACCACTTACTACCCTTTTCTCGTTGTTCGGCTATGCTCGGCTCCAAGTCGACGCCGTGTGACGGTTCCGGTTCGATGTCGCGTCGATCTGTTCCACTTGACGCCGTGTCGATGCCGTCCGGCGGTTCCGGTTCGATGTCGCTGGGCGGCCTCGGTTCGACGTCGCGTCGATCTGCTTTACCTGACGCCGGGTCGGTGCCGTGAGGCGGCTCCGGATCGATGTCGCGGGGCGGCCTTGGCTCGACGTCGTGTTCCGGCGTCACAGGGTCACGGTTCCCCCGCTTCCGGGCGACTCCGGAGTGCGACCTCCACTCCCGACCTCCGTCGGCTCCACTTCGGGTTCCGGCGACTCTGGAGTGCGATCTCCACTCCCGACCTCCTGCGCGCTTCGCCTCGACCTCAGGCGACTCCGGAGTGCGATCTCCACTCCCGACCTCCTGCGCGCTTCACTTCAGCTTCCGGCGACTCCGGAGGGCGGACTTCACTCCCCCGTCGACGCCTCACCTCGACCTCAGGTGACTTCTACTTGACCTCCGGTGTCTCTCCACGACCTCCGTCGGCGCCCTCACTCGACCTCTAGCGGCTCCGGGTACGACGTCTGCCTTTTGTCAGCGCCGCTTCTCCACCTCGGGCTCCAGGTCTCCAGGCTTCTCGACGCCGGGTCTCCAGGAGAATTCCACCAAACAGGTCAGGAACTTGCTGTTCTTCTCTTTTAAGGCCTGTTCCGGCTGTTCAGGTCCTTAAGATGGTTTTCTGGTCTTTATCCCACACAGGGCACTAGGCTGGGCTCGGTCAGTAGGGACTAGCATCAAGGGTGGGTTTCTGGACCCCACTCCAAGCACTGGTTTCCACCCCTGCTGCCTCACTCCTTCCTCCTTCTGTTTCTCTGTCCTCTCCCTTCACTAGTCAGGTGCCAACTGCCAACTCCAACTGCCAACTCTGAGCTGGCTTCCCAACATTCTAAACCTGCCTCACACTGTCACAGGGCTCTAGAATGTTCTGGAAGGTACTAGTAGGTTCCAGCTATGTCTCAGGTGACAATGGGTGGCCACCATTTTGTGTTTCAGGCCCTCAGACAGAAGTTCCAGGGGTAGGGAAAATGGCTCCCTGACCCTGCATCAACACTAAAAAGTCTGGTGGTTCCCAAAAAGGAAAAATACTAACAGGGTTTGAGGCAAAAGTGGGACAAAATAAATAATGATGAGGAGGGACCACCCAAAGGGCTGACAGGTCTAACACGCGTCCCCCCCAGCTGAAAGTGGGGAGAGCTACCCAACCCCTTGGGAGTTCTCATCACTTAGGCGGAAATACCTTGAGAGACCGTCTGCATTGGCGTGGTCCACTCCAGGCCGATGTTCCACCTGAAAGTCCATTCCCTGTAGGGAGATAGACCACCTTAGCAACTTGGGATTCTCCCCCTTCATCTGCATCAGCCAACGAAGGGGTCGGTGGTCGGTCTGAACCAGGAAGTGCGAGCCAAACAGGTATGGCCGCAACTTCTTCAGAGCCCATACCACTGCAAAGGCTTCACGCTCTATTGCACTCCACTTCTGTTCCCTGGGAAGTAGTCTCCGGGATATGAAGACCACGGGTTGATCCAGACCCTCTTCATTGAGTTGCGATAACACTGCCCCAATGCCATGTTCTGATGCATCCGTCTGGACAATGAACTCCTTGGAAAAATCTGGGGCCCTTAAGACCGGGGCCTCGCACATGGCTTGCTTCAGTCTCACAAAGGCCTGCTGGCAAGCCTCCGTCCAGACTACCCGTCGAGGTTGTTTCTTGGACGTAAGCTCCGTGAGGGGGGCCACAATGGTACCGTACCCCTTCACGAAGCGACGGTAATATCCTGTGAGGCCCAGAAAAGCTCGGACCTCAGTCTGAGTCTTGGGGGGTTCCCAGGCCATGATAGCCTCGATTTTCGCCTGGAGGGGTTGCACCGCTCCCCTACCCACCAAGTGTCCAAGGTACACTACCGACCCCTGCCCGATCTGGCATTTACTGGCCTTGATCGTCAATCCAGCTTGTCTCAGGGCCTGGAGAACAGCTTGCAGGTGACGCAAGTGATCCTCCCAGCTGTTACTGAAGACGGCTATGTCATCCAGATAAGCAGCAGAGAAACTCTCCATTCCAGTGAGGATCTGGTTCACCAGACACTGAAACGTGGCAGGTGCGTTCTTGAGCCCAAAGGGCATCACACAGAACTGGTAGTGGCCATTGGGCGTGGAGAAGGCTGACCTTTCCCTTGCTCCATCAGTCAGAGAGATCTGCCAGTACCCCGAAGTAAGGTCAAAGGTACTTAGATATTGGGCAGCTCCCAGCCGGTCAATCAATTCATCCGCCCTCGGGATCGGATGAGCATCAGTCTTGGTCACTGAGTTCAGTCCCCGGTAGTCCACACAGAACCTCAGTTCCGGTTGGGCACCCGGTGGTGCAGCTTTTGGTACTAGTACCACCGGACTGGACCAGGGGCTGCTAGAAGGTTCGATCACTCCTAGCTCCAGCATCTTAGTGACTTCACTGTGAATGCTGGCCTTCACCTTGTCTGACATCCGGTAGATCTTGGACTTCACAGGTGGGCTGTCTCCTGTGTCCACATCATGGACGCACAGGTGAGTCCTACCCGGAACAAGGGAGAACAACGAAGAGTACTGCCCCAGGACCTGGCGGCAGTCTTCCTGCTGTTCAGGAGTTAGAGATGGGGAGAGAATCACTCCCTCCACCGACCCATCCTTCTCTTGAGACGCAAATAAGTCGGGGAGAGGCTCGCTTTCCACGTCCTCTGCTCCGTCAGTCACCATCATCAAAATTACTTCGGGCCTCTCGTGGTGGGGTTTGAGGCGGTTGGCATGCAGCACCCGTAGGGGCTGACGAGGGGTCTTAAGATCCACCAAATAGGTAGCCTTACCCTTCTTCTCCAATACCTCAAAGGGTCCTGACCAGCGATCCTGGAGGGCGCTAAGCTCTCCTGGTTCGATCACCCACACCTTCTGGCCAGGCTCCAAATCCACCGGGTGAGCGTTGTGGTCATACCACGCCTTCATTACTGCTTGGCTGGCTTCCAAGTTGTCAGAAGCTTGCTTCCACAACGTAGCCATTTGGCTCCGGAAGGCCAGCATGTAGCTCACCACGTCCTGGGGAAGCTTCCTGGGAGTTCTTTCCCATCCGTCTCTCACCAGGCTGAGAGGTCCACGCACAGGGGGCCCATACAGAAGCTCGAAGGGGCTGAAGCCCACTCCCTTCTGTGGCACTTCCCTGTAGGAACACAATAGACAGGGTAGGAGGACGTCCCATTTCCTCCGCAGGCTTTCAGGCAGACTTCTGATCATGCCTTTCAAGGTTTTGTTGAACCTCTCCACCAGACCATTGGTCTGGGGGTGGTAAGGAGTGGTTAACCGGTAGGTCACTCCACACTCCTTCCACATCGCCCGCATGTATGCTGACATGAAGTTGGTCCCCCTGTCGGACACAACTTCCTTGGGAAAACCCACTCGGGTAAAGATTCCCATCAGGGCCCTAGCCACAACAGGTGCTGTAATGGTCCTCAGAGGTATGGCCTCTGGGTACCGTGTGGCATGATCCACCAGAACCAGGATAAACCTGTGACCAGCTGTAGTAGGCGGATCTAACGGACCCACAATGTCGATGCCCACCCTTTCAAAGGGGGTGCTAACGACAGGAAGTGGTTCCAGGGGAGCTTTCAGCTTCACCCCTGTTTTCCCACTGGCTTGGCAAGACACACATGTCCGGCAGTAGGTGTCGGACGACACTTTCATTTGAGGCCAATAAAAGTGTGGGACAAGACGGGCGAAAGTCTTGTCTTGCCCCAGGTGTCCTGCCAAGGGGATCTCATGAGCCAACTCCAGTAGGAAGGCTCGGTAACGTTGAGGGACTACTAAGGCTCGTGACGATCCATGTAGGGGTGCCTTGGGTTCACTGTAGAGGAGGCCATCCTCCCAGTAAAGGTTGTAGTTCCCCTCAACGTTCCCTGCTGCCTGGGCTTCGGCCTGTCGCCTCAGTCCCTCAAGGGTAGGGCACTCCCTCTGGCCCTTGCAGAATTCCTCCCTGGTCGGCCCTCCCTCCACGTGCCACTCGGCCGGGATGGGTAGGTCCTCCAGTTTGGTAACATCCCCCACCGCGGACTCCTGGTCCACCACCTCCGGTGGCCTATCCGTCACACGGGGCGCGGATGCCGAGGCAGGCTCCTCCTGTCCTCGGTTCTTCCCTTGGTCGGCAGCTGGCTGGGCCTTTGTTCCAGGCTCCAGCCGAAAAGAACTCCTTCTCCGGGTAGTCGCGGACCCTGTGCTAACACAGGCCCAGTCAGGTGTACCCAGCATCTCAGCATGAGTCCGGTATTCCACCTCCTTCCAAGCATTGTGCTCCATGTCATTCCCCAGTAGACAATCGACTGGCACGGCAGGGCTTACGGCAACTCGAAGTGAACCTGCAACCCCCTCCCATTCAAAGGGAACCTCGGCCATCGGATAGTGGCCGGTTCTGCCGTCAGCCATCGCGGCTGGGTGGAGTACATCGGGAATTACCTGCTCTGGAGACACCAGTTGACTACGTACCATAGTCATACTGGCTCCTGTGTCTCTCAGAGCCTCCCCTCTTTGGCCGTTGATGGTGACCCACTGCCCATACTTTACGGTATTTGCGGGCACCTGGATCTTAGGAACCATCTCCCGTTCTCCCAGGGACACTAAAGTGACACCCGCCCACTCCCTTCCCTTAGTTAAGGGCATCTCCTCCCCGAGCACTACACTAGCTACTCCGGGGGCCTTTCCTCCAATGGGAGGGGGTGGTCTTTTCGGGCACTTCGCATCTCCCTTATAGTGTCCGACGCCACCGCACTCGAAGCAATGGACAACCCTTGGCTGCTGACTCTGGCCAGGATTAGGGTTTCTGGGTGGGTTAGCCCTAGGGGTGAATCCTGTTCCCTTTCCTTGGAAGTTATTTTGGGGGCCTTTAGAGAACTCCTTTTTCTTTTCCCCTCCCTCTTTCTTCTGGGGGGCGCCCTGTCCGGCCTTTTGAGTATCCCCTCCAGTCCCCCTTGTGGACACCCGGGTACTAGCCCAAATGTCCGCCTCCTCAGCAAGCTTCCGGGGATTGGTCAGCTTGCTATCCACCAGGTGTTGACGCAGTTCAGGGAAACATTTTTCGAGCAGGTGTTCCTTCAACATTAAATCAAACAACCCCTCGTAGTCCCTCACCTCACTGCCTTGAATCCAACCCTCTAATGCCTTCTTTGCATAGTCCAGGAAATCCACCCAATTCTGTGTGCCCAGTTTGTGGCTACCCCGGAACTTCTGTCTGTACTTCTCCGGTGTTAGTCCAAACTTTCTTACGAGCGCCACTTTCATGGTGGGGTAGTGGGTCTGCTCATCCTGCTCTAGGGCCAATAATGCATCCCTTCCAGCTGGAGGCATGTATTTGTATAATCACCCTCCCCAGTACTTCTCTGGCACCCCATGGGCCCTTAAAGAGACCTCATAGGCCGCTAGCCACTTGGCAATATCATCCCCTGCACTATAGCTAGCTACTATGTCTTTTGGCAGATAGGGTTTGGGTTCCCTGGTGATTCCTTTGTCTTTGCTGCCACCATTAGGAACAGTGTGTGCCCCGACTTGTAGGATCTGGAGATCTAGTTCCCTCAGCCTCAACTCGTGAGCCATCCTCTGTCCCTCCTTCTCTTTCTCCAGCTCCGCTAACTTCCATGTGAGCTGTCTTTTCTCCCTCCGGTCCGTTAACTCTGCTTCAGATAAGCCACCGCTAGAGACAGTGCTGCCCTTCCTGGAAAGTGTTCTGGGCCCCGCTAACAGGTTCCCCACCTCAGATTGGTACAACCCAGCCCCCTCGCTAACAGGCTCTCCATCCCTGTCCTCCTGCTCAGCCTTACTTTCCCGTCGTGCCTCCCCCCAAGCCCTCAAGCTGGTCTGGAGCTCAGCCTTCTTGGAACCTGGGGGACAATACACCCCCTCTCGCTGACAAAACTCTCTGAGTTGGGCCACAGTGTAAGTTTCCACATCTTCCAACACAAACTCCATTTTGCCCACTCAGAGTAGAAGACAGGTGTTTACAGAAGCTATGCAGGGGGGTACCTTTTATAATACCTCCTCCCACCACCAGAAGTAAATTTGGAAAAAACAAAACTCAGAATTAGGAAGTCCGCTGTGAGAAAACTCCCGGTGTAGGCCTGTGGACTACCCACAGTTATTGTCGAGTGGACGCAAGCACAGCTCTATCCCACCGCTGAACACCAATTATGTTAGAAAACCCCGGGCAACCGAGGTTAGCAGTCACCCGGTCTTTCCCAACACAAGGGGTAGCTTGGCTCGAGCGGTCGGGGGTCAGGCACCGTGTTAAGCGTACGTCACACCCTCACAATAACCATGCGTTCATCCGTTCCAAAAACGACTCTACACCGTAAAAATTTATGAAAGAATCTCTTTGTGTTTATCTTAATTTTCTCTTAGTTGCAGGGTTATGACACAAATACAATACAAAAGGATTTTCTTCAGAAATAGCAGGTCAATTAAATAATAACACTTTGCAGGTGCAATAAATAGGATTAGGTCATAAATACACAAGGAATAAATACAGGTGTGATAAATACATAGGGCAAATAAATATTGTCAGACAATAAATACCAGGTAGGAATAAATACAATCAGACAATAAATAACACTCCTTCAATAAATAATATAAGCAATCAATAACAATTGCAAATCAGATCACATTTATGAGGTAGATTGATTTTACCATGCCCAAGTACAGCTTATGGTCACTGGGGTGGCCTGGGGATGTCCCACCTAGAGTGGTCAAGGCTGGGGCCTAAGCTGAGGTAAAATGAGGGTACCCTAAGGTTCTGGCTCACCAACTACACAGTCCCTCACACAGGTTCCTGCACCAGTCTCAATTTACCCCCCCTAGCGCTCTCAGGTTGGTCCTAACACCCCTCTAGCCCCTAGAATGGTCTTTTAGGGCTCCACAGGGCCTCAAATGCCCTTTCTACCACTTACTGCCCTTTTCTCGTTGTTCGGCTCCGCTCGGCTCCGAGTCGACGCCGTGTGACGGTTCCGGTTCGATGTCGCATCGATCTGTTCCACTTGACGCCGTGTCGATGCCGTCCGGCGGTTCCGGTTCGATGTCGCTGGGCGGCCTCGGTTCGACGTCGCGTCGATCTGCTTTACCTGATGCCGGGTCGGTGCCGTGAGGCGGCTCCGGATCGATGTCGCTGGGCGGCCTTGGCTCGACGTCGTGTTCCGGCGTCACAGGGTCACGGTTCCCCCGCTTCCGGGCGACTCCGGAGTGCGACCTCCACTCCCGACCTCCGTCGGCTCCACTTCGGGTTCCGGCGACTCCGGAGTGCGATCTCCACTCCCGACCTCCTGCACGCTTCGCCTCGACCTCAGGCGACTCCGGAGTGCGATCTCCACTCCCGACCTCCTGCGCGCTTCACTTCAGCTTCCGGCGACTCCGGAGGGCGGACTTCACTCCCCCGTCGACGCCTCACCTCGACCTCAGGTGACTTCTACTTGACCTCCGGTGTCTCTCCACGACCTCCGTCGGCGCCCTCACTCGACCTCTAGCGGCTCCGGGTACGACGTCTGCCTTCTGTCAACGCCGCTTCTCCACCTCGGGCTCCAGGTCTCCAGGCTTCTCGACGCCGGGTCTCCAGGAGGATTCCACCAAACAGGTCAGGAACTTGCTGTTCTTCTCTTTTAAGGCCTGTTCCGGCTGTTCAGGTCCTTAAGATGGTTTTCTGGTCTTTATCCCACACAGGGCACTAGGCTGGGCTCGGTCAGTAGGGACTAGCATCAAGGGTGGGTTTCTGGACCCCACTCCAAGCACTGGTTTCCACCCCTGCTGCCTCACTCCTTCCTCCTTCTGTTTCTCTGTCCTCTCCCTTCACTAGTCAGGTGCCAACTGCCAACTCCAACTGCCAACTCTGAGCTGGCTTCCCAACATTCTAAACCTGCCTCACACTGTCACAGGGTTCTAGAATGTTCTGGAAGGTACTAGTAGGTTCCAGCTATGTCTCAGGTGACAATGGGTGGCCACCATTTTGTGTTTCAGGCCCTCAGACAGAAGTTCCAGGGGTAGGGAAAATGGCTCCCTGACCCTGCATCAACACTAAAAAGTCTGGTGGTTCCCAAAAAGGAAAAATACTAACAGGGTTTGAGGCAAAAGTGGGACAAAATAAATAATGATGAGGAGGGACCACCCAAAGGGCTGACAGGTCTAACAGTCACCATCTCTTACATAGTATCCTACAAACAGTTTATCATTATACACTATGGCAACATTGTCCAACACCACTGAAAGGTAGTTCAAAGACTTTTGCTTAAAAGCTTGCTTATTTTTCAGGGTTTGATTCTTCAGACCCAGCCTCATAGTCCTGCACCGACACCTCCAAAGAAAAATAGGCTAACGAAGATCAAGTTGATATATTCTGCTTCATTCAATTCCCAGCAATAGATACTAAATCTATTTGGGGAACAAAAGATTGGCAGGTTCAGGGAAGGAGGACTTATTTAGAGCATGCCTCATACCACATCAAAGGATTTTCCTGAACAAGACAGTGCAACAGACCTCCTGTCTCGGTTTAGCTAATGCAAAACAATTTGACAGCACCACTCATTCCCGCATTCTCGCGTCTTGAGAACTGGAAATACCTTACAAACTATAGTGAGAAATCACTAGATGCCATGCTCTGCAATGGATCATACAATACATCATACCCTGATCACCAGAATTGGTTGGTTTGTCCTTTAGACACAAACAAATGTCACTCTCTACGCAGGGATCAACATATCTCTACTCTGCAAGCTGCAGACCATACAGAACACCACAGTCAGACTCGTCCTTGGCATCCCCTGACACAAACCCATCACCCAACACCTGCGGGACCTACACTGGCTCCCGGTCATAAAGAGAGTAACCTTCAAGATACTCACCCACGCCTTCAAATGCCTTCACAACACCGACCCCAATATCTCAATGAAAGAATTTCCTTCCCCGTACCCAAGAGAAACCTCAGTTCTGCTGACCTCGCCCTCGTCGAAACCCCACGCATCCGCAGAGCAAGAATGGGTGGGAGAACCTTCTCCTACCTTGTGGCAAAGACCTGGAACGAGCTCCCAATAAACATCAGATGCGCCCCCACTCTGCACATCTTCAGGAAGACCATCAAGACCTAGCTCTTCGACTGACCGGAGCTGCCCCCCCAGCGCCTTGAGACCCTTACAGGGGAGTAGCGCTCTTCACAATCCACTGATTGATTGATTTAGTCTAGATTCCTGGATAACACGGTAAGGTTTAAGATCAACAGGCCTGACTATGTACAGAAAGAACAAGCAGGGGTGGTGATGTCATACAGTGTTCAGAAGTTATGCCACGATTGGCTAAAGATCTCAACACTTTTTCAGGTGAAACAACACTTGTCCCTCCTTTCAAAAGACGTGAATCTCCGGGATTTCTTACTAGGTCCCAGAAACCCACGTAACAAGGTCTTCTTGTATGAAATATACAATGAGCTTTGGAAGATTTCTCAGCAGGAAGCTGTGGAGAGATTGCGTGAGATAAACAGGGTTAACATGGAAAAGGCTTTGAACGTGATCAACAATGGTAGGACCATGTTATCATCAAGAATTTATTCACTGGGAAATATTGTGTCTTCTGCTATCGACATAATTCAACCAGACATGTCTCTTCTACAACATGGACAGTCACATTTACGAGCAATCGTGATATTGAGCTGGATGTTGCAAACACTACGTTCTGGCCACATGCCGTGGCGTTACATCAACACCACTAGTCTGCTTTCTGAATACAATCTGACAGAAAGGCAGATATCAATGGCAGGCAGAGATGCAAAATACACGATGATGCACTTTGAATAATTACCTTTTACCGTGGCAGAAACACCATCCACTGATAATCCATGGTTATATCACCCTACCAGTCATGACCTTTCAATTCCAATATTGTCTTCAGTACCAACAAGTAGACAGATATGAAGCGCTAGGGGAACGGTATGTGCACGAGTATTAGGAATTACCATTTAGGTTTAGATGAAGAAATGGGGACATGGAGGTTTTTCTTAGTGGCTCTGACTGTGAGGATGCCTTGGTTTGCAAGCACATCTCTCTCCATGGGGCATGCAATGCTTCAATGGAGAATTTGTCCTGCTATCTGAAGGGTTCCCCAGCAGCCGTGATTCATCCGGTGTTCAAGCTACTCTCGAATGGGAGTTATTTAATGTTGAATGATTACGGTTGTTGTGGAATGGAATGGGGCATTGCTTATCTGGTGACAGTTAATTCCATAGTCACTTGTTGCACACAAGTACTATTTTCACCTGCCCGCACATACAGGGAGGCAGCGTTATGGCCTTCGATAAATGTTTCCAACATAAAATTTGACTCCCTAAGCAAACTGAAAGCCATGCTTTTACAGAAGGATGTGGCCTTAACTTCATCCAAAGAGATGTTTGATCTCCAGGTTGCAAGATTCTCATCTGAGACACTACTCCGTACCACCTTTCCTCTACATTTTGGGAAGATGGGCCATCGTATCTTTAACATTTCTGATACGAAAGGAATAGAGCACTTTTTTTTAAATGTGTCGACTCCGGTTTGGTTAGCACCTTTCGATGGTTTTCGGAGGGATACCAGCCTTCATACACTCCATGTTAGGAAGTGTTTTTGGAGGGCTCCTGCTTGTCCTGCTACTTGTGGCGGGAATCCTGATTTAATTTTTTCTACTCCGCAATGGACGTCCCAGTTCAAATGGGAATGGAAACAGCATTGCCGGTACTGCATTCCCATGATCCTATGGTATACTGCTTCGGCACACCACGTCTTCGAGAACTAAATGAGCACTGTTTTTTGTCATTCAGGCCGGTCTGGCTTGACTGTATAGTACCCGTTTTCCACTGACTGCTTTGCTGCCAAGAAGCGTTGTGGATATATGCATCGGATCAGATTTGGTTGCCCCACCGGACATTGAAGTACTGATGGACTGCTTAACGGCCCATGCGTATTGCTGTCCACAGCGTATTCCGTTGATGATGGACACATTCTTAGAGTCACCTTGGGATGCTTCAGCTCCTGGTGATAACTTCTGGGACACAACACCACCTTCAGCGGCTGATGTGAGAACAGGATGGAATCGCCTTTGCTCCATAGACTTGCTACGGGCTTCACCCCTGGTAACATCTGAGGAAGTGGACAACAGCACTGTTGCGTCTAACACACGGAACACATAATTAATTGGCCTTTTTTCGTGTGGGAACAATTCGGTGTTTTTATTTTTTTTGCAGAATGTACCAAAACAGCTTTTCTAGGCATCCCGGCTTTCTGAGTGCTTAGGATTTCAAAAGATATACCTACTATTGAAAAGTTTTTACATATTTTAAGACCACTTGTAGATGCTTTTAAAGGCTAGTTTTTAATATGTCTGCTGGCTTTTTAGATAGCTTTTACTTATCAACCCTAGGGGGCCCATTATGATATAGGGCTGATCGCCACCGCCGGGCCGGCTGTGGCGGTCCACCCGCAAAACGTCCCTGATGCACCCCACCATATCAGCATGGCGAGGGGTACCGTGGCGGAAGGAAAAACCATCTGCCGCTTTTCCGCCGGTCAGATTGCAGGCCGGGCGAAAAAGGGACACAATATGGTGGCAGTGCCTTGCAGGCACCACCATTCATATTTGGGGGCCAGAGTCACAGAACTAACTTAAGACAAAATCCTAAACTTACTACTTTTGGTATTCACAGAAGTTAGGATTTTGTCTTAAGTTTGTCTTAAGACAAACTTAAGACAGACTTAAGACAGACTTAAGACAGACTTAAGTTAGGATTTTGTCTTAAGTTTGTCTTAAGTCTGTTTTAGGTCTGTCTTAAGTCTGTCTTAAGTTTGTCTTAAGTCTGTCTTAAGTCTGTCTTAAGCCTGTCTTAAGTTTTTCTTAAGTTTGTCTTAAGACAAATTTAAGACAAAATCCTAACTTCTGTGAATACCAAAAGTATTAAGTTTAGGATTTTGTCTTAAGTTAGTTCTGTGAATCGGCCCCAGTATGCCTGCGATGGAAAGCCTTTCCATGGCGGAGACTACGCCATGGAAAGGCATGTGGTGAACATTTGGTGGCCCGTTGCGGGCCTCCGGGGGTGTGGGTGGGTGGTGGGCTGCACTTGGGGGGTACCTATGGTACCACCTTCATTGGCATACACAAGGTGGCAGGCACCACGGGGTGCCTGTCACGTTGTGCATGCCAATGCACAACATTCATATTTAACAATGTGGTGGGTGCTGCTCAAAGCACCGCCCACCACAATGTTAACTATGCGGGATGCGACCGCCAGGGTGGCATTCGCATCCTAATGGGCACAGCAGGACTGCCGCACCTCTGGCGGTTGGTCCGTTTACCGTTATGGTGTCTGCCCGCCATCGTAATGGACCCCTTAGTATGAGTGGGTGTCATATACCCAGGGTAGGCCCAGGTAGCGAAGCTGCTCATTTTCTTACATTGTTCTGACAAAGAACATTTCCAGCTGCGACCTTTGGCACACATTTGCACGCACCACAATGTTGGATTAGTTTCTCTAAAACTAAACTTGTTTTACATTTAGCTTTCCACAACAATATCACAATACCCTGCACATCATGTACAAAGTCTCATTTCTTACCATGTACCAATGTCATCATTATCTTCATCCACGGGGAGGCAGGGCTATCTAAATACCCATAACATTACTAAGCTATGCCTACATCGCAAGGCGGCTTTCTATTATAAAAGATGGGCATCCTGCTGGTTTAGTTGAGGAGATACGTCTTCTGACTTGAAGGTCCTGCATTCTGAGGGGTGTCCAACTCAAGACCAAGAAGAGATCCTTCATTCTCTCCCACCAGATAATGGGGTTGCATTGCCCCTTGGTGGGATTCTTGGTTTCACACCTACATACACTCTAGGTACATTTAAAGTAGAGTTTGCATAGTAGGACTACACTAGATTACTGCCTTGTTTATATGCCTGCTTATATACAACTGTTCAGCACCATGGTAGAACTCTACCTCCTATGTACGCTTTTGGTGCTTGTAATCACATTTATCTGCTTCTGTCTCCCAGTCATTGCAGCATATATATTTTATGCAAGAGTAACATTGGTTCAATAGATATTAATGAAAAAACGTCTCACTGGCTATTCTCTAAGAATAAGTAAGCACGAGTGACTGAGCGCAAGGTTGTCTACTTTTTCCACGATCCCTGACGGGTCAGGGTTGTCATGTTTAGTGGTTGCCAGAAACCATTCGCTCCTTGTTCAGTTAAGGGGCTTATGGTGGCACTGCGAGCTAGCTGGTCTATAGGCCAATATATCCTGTAGGGGTGTCTGGAATCAGTTTTGACACCAAGCCCTTAATTTATGTTGTCCACACAATGAGCAGGTCCTACAGATTGGTAGAAACTACACAACACTAAGACTTGGTCAAATATATAAATTGGGCCTGATTTAGAGTTTAAAGGAACCAAATGTGGCATCATTCTCTCTGCACCAAACTTCGGTCTCCCCCTCATTCAGAGACTGGCAGACCATAATGTTTCCGTCAGTGGAGCCACAGTTGACTCATTGATGGAAAGGTTCCTCCGAAGGCCCAAGAGAGTAGGAGCCATTAGGGGAAGGACATTACACTCTCGCACTATTTAGAGTGGAGAGATTAATGTCCTTTTTCCATCTCCATCACCACCTGGCGGTGTGATACAGAAGAGAGAGACAGTAATGACCCTCACACTCAGAGGGTAAACTTCCAAGGTGTGGGGGTCATTAGTTTTGTTTTTTTCAAAATAAATTCTGACATTGGGATAAAAACATATTAAAAGTTTGAAAGATGGTCATCAAAATGAAAGGCGCTCTCCACCACACCTTTTGTAACTTAACATCTCCATCTCCATTCATGATGGCCACCAGAGAAGCATAGAAGATGACCTCCTGAGGGATGGGATCGCTTTTGGTGAAAATCCTGGATTTCCTTACATCTACGTCCCTGCAACATTCGAGAGTTCCTTTCATCAACCACTATACATGCAACAACAACTATTACCTTTTGAATGAGGCGTATTGGATGAGCAATTAACCATTGTTCTCCCAGGATCTTCACGTCGGCAACAACGAGCTCTCTCAAGGCAGTTCTTTGCCGCAACGATCGAGGTGAGTAGCGGAGAGATCAATCAATCAATCAATCAATCAATCAATCAATCAATCAATCAATCAATCAATCAATCAATCAAGACATTTGTAAAGCGCGCTACTCACCTGGGGTCTCAAGGCACTGGGGGTGGTGGTGCTGCGTCTGCTCGAACAGCCAGGTCTTGAGTAGCCTCCTGAAGGTTAGTAGGTCTTCGGTCTGCCGTAGGAGGATGGGAAGGGTGTTCCAGGACTTGGCGGCGAGGTAGGAGAATGATCTGCCACCGGTGGCCGCTCTCCTGATGTGGGGGACGGTGGTGAGGGCGATGTCGGCAGAGCGGAGCTGGCGGTTCGGGGTGTAGAAGGTGAGCCGTTTGTTGAGGTTTGCTGGTCCGGTGTTGTGTAGTGCTTTGTGTGCATGGGTGAGAAGCTTGAAGGTGATCCTCTTGTTGATGAGAAGCCAGTGCAAGTGGGGTGTGGGGTGTGATGTGGTTGTGGCGAGGGATGTCGAGGATCAGGTATGCAGAGGCGTTCTGTATGCGTTGCAGTCGTTTCAGCAGTTTGGCTGGGGTTCCCGCGTAGAGGGTGTTTCCATAGTCCAGTCTGCTGCTGACGAGGGCCTGGGTGACCGTTCTTCTAGTGTCGGTGGGGATCCACCTGTAGATCTTTCGAAGCATGCGGAGGGTGTTGAAACAGGAGGATGAGATGGTGTTGACTTGCTTGGTCATGGAGAGTGTTGAATCGAGGATGAATCCCAGGTTGCGTGTGTGGTTGGTGGGTGTTGGTGCTGCCCCCAGGGCAGTCGGCCACCAGGACTCATCCCAGGCAGAAGGGGTAGAGCAGAGGATGAGGACCTCCGTCTTGTCCAAGTTCAGCCTCAGGCAGCTGTTCCTCATCCATTCGGCGACGGCTTTCATTCCTTCGTGGAGGTTGGTTTTGGTGGTGAGAGGGTCCTTGGTGAGTGAGAGGATCAGTTGCGTGTCGTTGGCATAGGAGATGATGTTGAGGTCGTGCAGTCTGGCGACGTGGGCGAGTGGGGCCATGTAGATGTTGAACAACGTCGGGCTGAGGGAGGATCCTTGGAGTACGCCACAGGTGATCTTGGTGGCTTTGGATCGGAAGGAAGGGAGGCAGACGCTCTGTGTTCTGTCTGTGAGGAAGGAGATGGTCCAGCCCAGTGCCTTGCCTCAGATTCCTGCGTCGTGGAGGCGAGTGTGTAGGGTGCGGTGGCAGTGTTGGACAGGCCACACGAAGGGCTTGCTCCCTCCCCGCACGACAGGGCCCGAGCTCCGGCCCACCAGGCATAACCCACGAAAAGCACCTGTACCCCGTCTCCCGACGGATCTTCTGCCCTCGGACCTCTACTCATCACGGGGCCCAGCCCCACCGGCTCCCCCGGCCGGTTCAAGCCGCCATCTTGGGCCCTGCACCACGAGGCCGCGTGGCCTCGCCCCGACCCTAACCCCGGGCCTGACCGGCCCCGACATCCCGGCACCACCATCCACCCGGGAGGTGAGCGGACCACTTGGCAGGTCAATGGGAGGACGAAGTGTCAAGAGCTCTTCCCCCGCCAGGTGCCGATCGCCTCCAGCTCCCCCAGGCGCTGGCTCCACCCCCTGCTGGGTGTCTGGACACCTTCATCCCGGGCCCTCCGATCTCCAAGTGCGAGGGTCCGGACATCAAAGAGCGCCTGCCCTATAACTGGGGCAACTCCGGAGCAGGAAGGCAGTTGTATCCTGGAGTCGAGAGACACCGAGAGAACTCAGCCTTGACGGACTACTGGCGCTGCCGTAGCCCTATCTTGCGAACTATCGTCCTGCCTGCTGGCGCTGCCGCGGCCTTCTGCAACATCCATCCTCGTCGGGACCTGCTGGCGCTGCCGCGGCCCGTTGTAACGACCATCTTCACCGGGACCTGCTGGCGCTGCCGCGGACCGTACCTCGACCATCTTCACTGGGACCTGCTGGCGCTGCCGCGGACCGTGTATCGACCATCTCTACCGTGACCTGCTGGCGCTGCCGCGGCCCGTACCAGCTACACCACCAAGCTCGAGGATTGTGGGCTAACCATCATCTCATCCGAACTACCGGACTGGTAAACAGACTGTCCCGCTTCCCCTTCCCTATCCTAAGAGACCTAAATCGAGGGGACCCCTGAGTCCAGAACTCCTTGTACTATTTCATCGTACCTTAAGAAGTGCATATAAAGAACACTAAATCTTATCCTTGTGTGGTGTCTGTCTGTGGGGGGGGAGTCACTTGTCTGTACGATCGCTGGAGACGGCTCTCCCCGGAGACCTCTCCTCCTGACCTCGGCCGACCCTCCCGGTCCGTCTACCCTTTCTAACATTGGTGGCCAGCGGCGCGATCCGAATCAACGCGTAATCGTACAGAGAGTAGCTCACCCCACGACAAAAACACGATGTCAGCCAAAGATAGCAGCTCCACCGAGAAATTCCAAATGGATAAGTTAGAAGAATACAACCACCGCGAATTGAGACAATTCTGCATAGAACTTGGCATTGCTACCACCGGCCTGAGTACCAAGGATGATCTAAAGCACGCCCTAGAGTCGTGGACAGAAACTGGGGTCGCCGGACCCTCCGACCAAAGCAGCATCACACCAGAGGGGAACGCCACGGCTCCCGAGGAGCGGGGAACGGGCCTCTCGCAGGAGGAGATCCGAGAAAGAGAAAGAACCAGATTGCACGAGTTGGAAATGGCACGACTCAAGATGGATGGGGAACTCAAGTTAGCTGAACAGAAACTCAACCTCGAGCATATGCGGCTCCGAGAAGAACGAGAAGAGAAGCAGAGACAGAGAGAGCTGGAGGAGAAAAAAATAACGCTCGAGCACGAGCGCCAACTAGCGGAGATAGAACTTCGGAAACAGAATAAAGAACTGGGGGTGCCTGAGCGGCCACACACCCCGGGGCCAATCGAGAAAAAAGTCCACATCCCCAAGGATGTTGTCCGCGAGTATGTCCAAGAAGACGACATACAACAGTGGTTTAAAGCCTACGAGATCGCCATGACCTCCCAACGGATCGACCGGAGTGATTGGGGAGCCGGACTTTGGGGGAGGTTTGTCAACGAGGGTCGCGATGCCCTACTGCAGCTCCCAGATCACCAAATGTCGTCCTACGACCACTTGAAGGCTGCCCTCCTCACCCGCTACGGCCTCACACCCGAGATGTACCGCCAGAGGTTCAGAGATTGCACCCGGATCCCAGGTACAACTTGGGTAGAATATGTGAACTATTTTAGCCGTGCCTTCGAGGGTTGGATCAAGGGGAGCCATGTCACCACCTACGAACAACTCTTTAACCTTATGGTATGGGAGCACCTGTCGAACAACTGTTTCGTCGAGCTCAGGCAGCACCTCCTCGACAGTAAGCTGACTGACCCCCGGCAGCTCGCCGCCGAAGCTGACCGATGGGAAAGCACCCGAGTGGGCCGGAGGGGGCCACACGAACAGAACAGAAGCAACCCAGGCCAGCACCGTCCTCGGGGAGGAGGAGGGGGCCAGGGGCGAGGGAGAGACGCCTTGCCAGCAACACCCGTGGCCAGCACCCCGCCTCCGGCCGGCCGGGGCAACCCCCCGTGGCGTCCTGGGTTCCGAGCCAACGTCACGTGCCACCGATGCCAGCGAGTCGGCCACTACGCCAATGACCCGAGCTGCCCGCAGAACCAAACACCCAAGCCCCGCCAGGTAGCTGCCGCCGCCCTGGGGGAAGAGCGATTATCGGGGGAACCAGAAGAGTATGAGCCGGCCCAGCAAGAGTGGGAACCGGCCGCCATGGTCCTGGCGTGCTTAGGGGGAAGAGACATGGTCCCACGGGCTCCCCTACCCGCTAACACCAGGAAATACGGTCAGTGGGTGACCATTAATGGACAGCGAGCCGAGGCCTTGCGTGACACAGGCGCCAGTGTGACGGCCGTCCGCTGTCACCTGGTGAAGCCCGAGCAGATCCTGCCGAACATTCTCTGCCCCGTCCGCTCGGCAGACAACTCTGAGAGTATGTGTCAAATGGCCTGCGTCCCGTTCGAATGGGGAGGGGTCTCCGGCCTGTTGAAGGTGACGGTCCGGGACGATGCCCCCGTGGACTGCCTCCTGGGGAATGACCTCGAGAGTTCCCCGTGGGCCACCGTTGAGAGAAGAGAGCACCTGGGGATGCTGGGCCTCCCGGACTGGGCCTGCGTAACCACCCGGTCCATGGCCGCCCGTGCCGTCCCCCGATCAGAAGAACCGGAATGGCCAGCACCTCCGCCCCCGGTCGCCCCAGTAGAAGACAACGACGAGGCCAGCCTCCCAGACCCGACGACCGAAGGGGACGCGCAACCCCAGAACCTTCCTGACCTGGCTCAGTGGCGTCAAGAAGGGGGGCCCACCCAAGAACAGTTCCGCCAGGAACAAAAGACCTGTCCCTCCCTCGAGGGACTCCGCCAACAAGCCAGCGCCCAGAACGCAGGGGACTCCACCGGAACTCACTGGGTCTACTGGGATAACGACCTGCTATACAGCGAGCAAAGAATCGCTGAGCTGGGGGCCGGTCGAGTACTGGTGGTACCTCTCCGCTTCAGAGACTTTCTGCTCAACCTGGCCCACGATGTCCCCCTGGCTGGACACCTGGGCCAGGACAAAACGTACAGCCGCCTAGTGACCCACTTTTTCTGGCCGAAAATGAGGAACGACGTCCTGAACCACTGCCGATCTTGCCCCACATGCCAAGCCAGCGGGAAGAGTGGTCGGAAGCTGAAAGCCCCTCTGCAACCCTTCCCTGTGGTCACCACCCCGTTCGAGAGGGTGGGGATAGACATTGTGGGGCCTCTGGACCCCCGCACGGCACAAGGACACAGGTTCATCCTAGTACTGGTGGACCATGCCACCCGCTACCCCGAGGCGGTGCCCCTACGGACCGTGACAGCTCCGGTGGTTGGCCGGGCCCTAATGGGGATCTTCTCCCGGGTAGGCTTCCCCCGAGAAGTCGTCAGCGACCGAGGCACGAACTTTATATCCAAATACATGAAGTCCCTCTGGCAACAATGCGGGGTCACCTACAGATTCACGACCCCCTATCACCCCCAAGGGAACGGACTAGTGGAGCGTTTTAACCGCACTCTCAAGGGGATGATTGGGGGATTGGAAGAGCCCCTCCGTCGCCAGTGGGAAGTACTACTCCCGTGCCTCCTCTTCGCCTACCGAGAAGTTCCCCAGAAGTCCCTCGGTTTTAGCCCTTTCGAACTCCTGTACGGGCACCCTGTGCGAGGGCCCCTCAGCCTAGTAAAAGAAGGTTGGGAGATGGCCCCCCTAAAGACCCCTCCAGACGTCTTCAAATACCTCCTGGCCCTACGCAATCAGACCCGGCGCTTCAGAGAGATGGCCAAGGCGAACCTCGAGGCCAGCCAGGAGGACATGAAGAGGTGGTATGATCACAATGCCTCCTCCGTTGAGTTCGAGCCTGGACAACAAGTATGGGTGATGTCCCCCACCGAACCATGTGCCTTGCAAGATAAGTGGACGGGGCCCTTCAAAGTGGTCGAGCGCAAAAGCCCCGTCACTTACCTCATCGACCTGGGGACCTCCCGGAACCCCCTTCGGGTCCTCCACACCAACCGACTCAAACCACACTTTGTGCGCTCAGAACTCAGCCTCCTGATGGCTACGGACAGTGGGGCAGAGGAAGACTCCGAACCCCTCCCGGATCTTCTGAAGACTCAGGAGAATGACGGCTCAGTGGACGGGGTCCGGCTCTCTGACGCCCTCACTTCGGAGCAACGCCAGGGCTGCCGGAACCTCCTGCTGCAGTTCGCTACCCTGTTCTCCCTCACCCCCGGGGTCACCCCTTGGTGTTTGCACGACGTGGACACCGGGGACAGTCCCCCTGTCCGACACCGGGCCTACCGCGTACCAGATCGGGTACGGGCCTGCATACAGGAGGAAGTGGCCAAGATGCTCACAATCGGGGTCATCGAGCCCTCGGACAGTCCCTGGGCCAGTCCGGTTGTATTGGTCCCCAAACCCGCTGCCCCCGGCACCGCACCTGAACTGAGATTCTGCGTCGACTACCGGGGCTTGAACGCTGTCACCCGGACCGACGCTCATCCGATCCCCCGAGCAGACGAGCTGATCGACCGGCTGGGGGCCGCCCGCTACCTCAGTATCTTCGACCTAACAGCGGGCTACTGGCAGATCGGCCTCACACCCAGGGCTCAGGAACGGTCAGCCTTCTCTACCCCCGATGGCCACTACCAATTCAAGGTCATGCCCTTCGGCATGAAGAATGCCCCCGCCACGTTTCAACGCCTCGTGAACCAGGTCTTGGCGGGGCTCGAAGAGTTCAGCGCTGCCTACCTGGACGATATCGCTGTATACAGCCGCCACTGGCCCGACCACCTCCGTCACCTCCAAGAGGTCCTACAGGCCCTCCAGCGGGCCGGCCTCACAATTAAGGCCGGCAAGTGCCAAATTGGCCAAGGGTCTGTGACCTACCTTGGGCACCAAGTGGGAAGCGGGCTGGTGGCCCCGCTACAACTTAAGATTGCTGCCATCCAGTCCTGGCAGCCCCCCGTCACCCAGACCGAGGTCCGAGCCTTCTTGGGGCTCACCGGCTACTACCGGCGGTTCGTGAAGGACTACGGCAGCATCGTGGGGCCCCTCACGGGTCTCACGTCCAAGAACCAACCGAAGCGGATTAACTGGACCCCCGATTGTCAAGCGGCCTTCGAGAAGCTGAAGGCCGCCCTGTACACCGCCCCTGTGCTCCAGGCCCCCGATTACAGTCGGGAATTCGTGGTACAGACCGACGCCTCCGACCACGGCATCGGAGCCGTCCTTTCTCAGTTAAACCCCGAAGGTCATGACCAGCCGGTGGCCTTCATCAGTCGACGTCTCCTGGCCCGAGAACAGCGCTGGAGCACCATCGAGAGGGAGGCCTTCGCAGTGGTGTGGGCCCTCAAAAAGCTCCGGCCCTATCTCTTCGGTACCCACTTCCGGGTACAAACCGACCATCGACCCCTGCAGTGGCTGATGCAGATGCGGGGGGAGAACCCAAAACTCTTGCGCTGGTCCATTTCCCTGCAGGGAATGGACTTCACTGTGGAGCACCGACCAGGCCAAGACCACGCCAACGCGGATGGCCTGTCCCGCTTTTTCCGCCTCGACGAAGAGAGTCCCCAAGGAGATGGGTGACTCTCCCCGCCTTCAGCTGGGGGGGACGCATGTTGGACAGGCCACACGAAGGGCTTGCTCCCTCCCCACACGACAGGGCCCGAGCTCCGGCCCACCAGGCATAACCCACGAAAAGCACCTGTACCCCGTCTCCCGACGGATCTTCTGCCCTCGGACCTCTACTCATCACGGGGCCCAGCCCCACCGGCTCCCCCGGCCGGTTCAAGCCGCCATCTTGGGCCCTGCACCACGAGGCCGCGTGGCCTCGCTCCGACCCTAACCCCGGGCCTGACCGGCCCCGACATCCCGGCACCACCATCCACCCGGGAGGTGAGCGGACCACTTGGCAGGTCAATGGGAGGACGAAGTGTCAAGAGCTCTTCCCCCGCCAGGTGCCGATCGCCTCCAGCTCCCCCAGGCGCTGGCTCCACCCCCTGCTGGGTGTCTGGACACCTTCATCCCGGGCCCTCCGACCTCCAAGTGCGAGGGTCCGGACATCAAAGAGCGCCTGCCCTATAACTGGGGCAACTCCGGAGCAGGAAGGCAGTTGTATCCTGGAGTCGAGAGACACCGAGAGAACTCAGCCTTGACGGACTACTGGCGCTGCCGTAGCCCTATCTTGCGAACTATCGTCCTGCCTGCTGGCGCTGCCGCGGCCTTCTGCAACATCCATCCTCGTCGGGACCTGCTGGCGCTGCCGCGGCCCGTTGTAACGACCATCTTCACCGGGACCTGCTGGCGCTGCCGCGGACCGTACCTCGACCATCTTCACTGGGACCTGCTGGCGCTGCCGCGGACCGTGTATCGACCATCTCTACCGGGACCTGCTGGCGCTGCCGCGGCCCGTACCAGCTACACCACCAAGCTCGAGGATTGTGGGCTAACCATCATCTCATCCGAACTACCGGACTGGTAAACAGACTGTCCCGCTTCCCCTTCCCTATCCTAAGAGACCTAAATCGAGGGGACCCCTGAGTCCAGACCTCCTTGTACTATTTCATCGTACCTTAAGAAGTGCATATAAAGAACACTAAATCTTATCCTTGTGAGGTGTCTGTCTGTGGGGGGGGAGTCACTTGTCTGTACGATCGCTGGAGACGGCTCTCCCCGGAGACCTCTCCTCCTGACCTCGGCCGACCCTCCCGGTCCGTCTACCCTTTCTAACAGGCAGACTGTGTCGAAAGTGGCTGATAGGTCCAGGAGGATGAGGGCTGCGGTCTCGCCGTTGTCCTGCAGGGCCCTGAAGTCATCAGTGGCGGCGATGAGGGCTGTTCCGGTGCTTTAGTTGCTGCGGAACCCGGACTGGGACGGATCCAGGATTTTGTTCTCCTCGAGGTAGCGGGTCAGCTGTTTGTTGACAGTTTTCTCAAAGACCTTCGCCAGGAACGGGAGCAGGGAGATGGGCCAGAAGTTCTTGAGGTCCTTGGGGACTGCTTTGGGTTTCTTGAGCAGGGTGTTGATCTCGGCGTGCTTCCAGCTCTCCGGGAAAGTCGCGGTCTCGAAGGAGATGTTGATGGCTTTGCAGAGGTAGGGTGCGATGATGGTGCTGGCTTTGTTGAAGATGTGGTGAGGGCACGGGTCTGATGGGGAGCCAGAGTGGATGGTGCTCATGGTTTTGATGGTGTTGTCATCATTGATGTTGGACCACGTGAGAAGGGGGCACTGTGGGTGGTGGCCGTGTGGTAAGGGGTGTTGTTGGCTGCAGTGGTGGCCTGGTTGCTGAAGCTGTCGAAGCTGTCGTGGATGTCTGCGATCTTGGGGTGGAAGAAGGAGGCCAGGGAGTTGCACAGATCTTGTGAAGGTGGGATGTCGTTGGTGCTGGAGCTGGGGTTTGAGAGTTCCTTCACAATGTTGAAGAGTTCTTTGCTGTTGTGTGCATTGTTGTCGAGGCGGTCCTTGAAGGAGGTCTTTTTGGCGGATCTTATGAGGTGATGATGTTGGCGCATGGTGTTCTTGTGGGCTGCTTGGTTCTCCGGTGTCTGTTCGTGGCGCCATTTCTTCTCCAGTTTTCAGCAGTTTTGCTTAGAGGTCTAGAGATCTGCGGTGAACCAGCTGGCAGTCTTGTTGGGGCGAGGGTGTTGGCGCAGTCTTCGATCCAGCGTCTGAGGTTGCTGGCAGCGGCGTCGGGGTCGGTGGGGTCTGTAGGTGGACTTCGGGCAAGGGTGGTGTGTAGCTGATCTTCGGTGATTTTGCTGCAGCAGCGGTGGGGGATCTGTTGGGTGCGGTGGTGCGTGGCAGGCTTCTCGAAGGTGAAGTGGACGCAGCGATGATCGGTCATGTGGAGTTCAGTGGTGTGGCTGAAGGAGACGGGAGCTTGCGGAGAAGATGGGATCAAGCGTGTGTCCCGCTGAGTGGGTGGGAGTCGTGACGTGCTGTTTGAGCCCGAGGTTGGCAAGGTTGTTGAGCAGGGTGGTGGAGTTGATGTCGTTTTTCTCGAGGTGGAAGTTCAGGTCCCCGAGGAGGATGTAGTCCATGGATGCAAGGGCGTGTGTGCTGACGATGTCGGCGATGGAGTCGCTGAACTGTGGCCGGGGTCCGGGGGACCTGTAGATCGGAGTTCCTCTGAAGGTGCTATCGAGATCAGTGTGGATCTGGAAGTGCGGCTGTTCGGCGGTGTTGAGGGTGCCGTCGAAGTTGGTTGAGACCTTGAGGGTGGATTTGTGGATGATGGCGATTCCACCTCCTACTCCTTTGGTGCTGTCTCTGCGGGTGATCTTGTAGCCGTCTGGGATGGCTATGGCGATGTCGGGTGCCGAGGAGTCGTTCATCCAGGTCCCTGTCAGGAAGGCGACGTCCAGGGAGGATGTGTCGAGCACGTCCCAGAGTTCGACGGCATGTTTGCGTGCGGAGCGGGTGTTCAGGAGTATGCATCTGGGGTGGTTGCGTGCTGTCCTGGTGGGTGGATTGACGGGCCTGCTGCTTGTGAAGCTACAGTTCTGGCAGGAGAGGGGTCCTTGGGTGCGCTTCGGGGTGGCCTGGAAGCAGGAGTGTGCTTGTCCGGTGTTGAGTGCGTGGAGGGGGCTAGCATCATAGCGGAGTCGGGCGTCGTGGCATTTCGCGGGGGTCAGGTGTTCTGGCGCTGGGTGCGGTCCAGGCGCGGATGGGCGCGGACGGGCGCAGACTGGCTTGCCTTAGGCAAGCCAGCGGAGTGCCCGCTGCGTGCGGCCGCTCATCAGCTGCCATAAGAAGGGGAGGTGGGAGGGAGGAGCAGCTGGGAGGGGGAGCGGGTGAATGGGTGCATGGGGGGCGGGGCTGCAGGGGACGCAGCAGGGGGAAACAGGAGTGAGGAACTGTGAAAGGGAACAGAAAGCAAGGGGGCACAAAGGCATGGGTATAAAAAACGATCACAAAGTACATGATACAAAATACAGTGCAATTGGCAGAAAAAGAGCAGGAAACAGTACAACAAAATACAGGTCAGGAAACAGAAGCAAACCTACGGCGGGCCTCGAACTGCAGTCAGCGGGAGTGGCAGCTTGAGCACAGAGCACAGGCACAGACCGGTGGAGTTGCGCGGCGTGGGGAGCGACCTGCCTGGAAGCAGGGTCAAGCGTTGCTCCCTTCACTGCGCAGCAGCCGCCATAAGAAGGGGAGGTGGGAGGGAGGAGCAGCTGTGAGGGGGAGTGGGCGAATTGGTGAGCGGGGGGGCGGGACCGCAGGGGACACAGCGGCGGGAAAATGGGAGTGAGGAGTGGTGAAAGGGAACAG
Organism: Triturus cristatus; assembly: GCF_964204655.1. NCBI lineage: Eukaryota > Metazoa > Chordata > Amphibia > Caudata > Salamandridae > Triturus > Triturus cristatus. The sequence continues at coordinate 1,868,876,416 of NC_140590.1, forward strand.
AAGGCAAGGGGGGCACAAAGGCAGGGGAAGAAAAAACGATCACAAAGTACAGCATACAAAATACAGTGCAATTGGCAGAAAAAGAGCAGAAAACAGTACAACAAAATACAGGTCAGGAAACAGAAGCAAAGCTACGGCGGGCCTCGAACTGCAGTCAGCGGGAGCGACAGCTTGAGCACAGAGCATGAGCACAGACCGGTGGAGCTGCCCGATGTGTGGAGCGACCTGCCTGGAAGTAGGGTCAAGGGTCGCTCTTGCTGTGGGAGGGCTGCCCCGGATTGAGGAGGTGAACCCGTTCGGGCCAGGTCCGGAGGCTACCGGAGAGACACTCCTGCAGCGCAGCGGATCTCGGCCGATGAGGAGCCAGATGCTGCAGCGATCCCCGCCTTCAGTTCTGCACGGGGGCAGTATTGTCGTGCTGGGATTGTGGTCAACTGGTGGAAAGGTAGACGAGGGCACAGCAACAGCCACGTTTGATTGTGCTCTCGAGCAGCGCCGAGGATAGGGCAGAGCAGCAAAAGCCCCAGCGTTTAGCGATAGCACCGGAGCTGTGCTGTCGATCGCGTGGATAGCGGGGAGCCTCCTGGGAGCGCTGGGGGCTCCTGCTTAAAGTGGAAAGGGAAGATGAATAAAAAAAGAAGAGAAGAATAAATGGATAAAGGTTAACCGACAAAGGAAGTAGAAGGGAACAGCTGTTGGGACTCACTAAGGAAGAGACTGGGTTCATTACCCCAGACATCTTTCCTCTTCACCTTACTCTCAAGCAACAAAATGGCCAACATGAACTGAGCAAGGCCACTCCCCCTCCAATATTAGTAACAGAAGGAGGACAAATACCCTTGGGGAGCTAGGAAAATTGAAGAATGAAGAAACAGGAATTGAATGTATTCTCCTAGCAATGAGGCGGCCATGTTGGAGTGGCTTTCAATCAATGTTTTTTATCAATCTGTGATGATTTTATCCATCTTCGCAGGTTATCCCAACCAGCTCAGGAAGTTCACAGTATAAGGTATCCCAATCTTCTTCCTGCTACAAGATAGACGAAGCAAGAGAGGATAGAATAGATAGGTATTAAAATCATAACACACAAATATGACAGGGACCAATCTGAAACCTGCAGGAAGTAATTCCCATTCTATATTATACCCCCCTAATCTCTCTAAAAATGCATCCAAAACCTTTAATCTTAGACCCCTCCTTTAACATAAAAGATGGCGCCATTATTAACGACTTAATATTTTTCACTAATAAAATGGCAAAATGACCCAATACCCTGACTAAAGTGCTAAATGTACAGGAACGGAGAAACATTCCATATGGCACCAAGATGCTAATAACACCCTCTCTGAATCTAAGAGCTGCACTGAACATAATATGCTATAAACACGGCACAATACTTACAAAAGCAGCCAACAAAGATCTCAAACTATTTGACGAATACTTCACATTTTAAAAAAATGCATTCTTAACAGCCCTCCCTCAAAAACCCAGCAAAACAACAACTCACAAGCCCTTACCCCCACCCATGAGTCAATCTGCTAAGGTAGAATCTGTCATTGTTCAAGAGCTCCAGCAGTCGAAACGAGTCCAGAATACCCAAAACTAGGAACATCAGCCCACAACACACTAAAGCAACATTATTATTATTATTAATCGGACTTATAAAGCGCCTGGTTACACTAAACAGTGTGTCCCCGCGCTATGATGTGAGCCGCTCTGGTAATCTACAGAAACCTATCCCAGAGGGAATAGATGAGTCTTCAGTTTTTTCCTAAACATGCCCTCAGAGGGCTCCAAATGAAGACTTACTGGGAGTTTGTTCCAGAGTTGAGCCGCCAAAAAGCGGAAGGAGCGTCCACCCATCCTGGCTCTCTTTACAGCCGGGACGCTGACCAATTCCCTCCCCTCAGACCTTAAGCGGCGAGATGGAACGTACGGGGTCAGGAGGTTCAGCAAGTAAGCAGGCGAAGTCCCATGAATAATGCGATGGCACACACACAGCACCTTGAACCAGACTCGTTCCCGAATCGGTAGCCAGTGAAGAGAAGCAAGAGCCGGTTTGGAGGGAGCTCTCCTAGGACGCATCAGGATCAAGCGGGCCGCTGCGTTCTGCACGCATTGGAGTCTCTGCATACACCTTCCTGTAACACCCAGATATAGGACATTCCCATAATCGAGGCGAGAAGTCACAAGGGCGTGAACTAGGGTCTTCCTAGCTGCAATAGGTAATATGTCCAAAGTTTTCTGGACATTACCTCCCAATAGCCCCTAGGTCCCTAGCCCCAACACCAGGCCATACCTCATTTTGGAAAAACACGGTAGAACGGAACCAGCAGTCATTGACCAAGACAACCGGAGGTGTAAACATATTCTCGATGCTAAGAATCTTGAGATAGCCTTAACGAATAGAAAATATCTACAGTAAAGAAAAAACGTTGCCCCAATTTCCCAGAGATAGATTTACCCAGCAAACCAACAGGCTCACCCCAACAACCGTCCATCTCTCCTCCTTCCCGACTGGAGCTAGAAAATCGCAACTCTCAGTCGAACAAGACTTACAAGGCCTGTTATTCGCTGCCAGATATATGAAGAACATTTTACACCTCCCAGAAAAATATCTCTAAAAAATTGAGCTTTTTCAGAAATCAGTACACGGACCACATAGCAAGCTAAATACTACCCCAATGTCCTTGACAAATAGACTATACCAACCTTGCAATCAAATTAGATATCTGACAGATACTGAGATAAAAATCCTCTTGCTATCATATGAGTCATCTCCCAATGTCCCCCCCCTAAGGTAGACGAACATGAAATTCAATCAGTCCTAATCAACCCAAATAGAACTTCAAAGCCTAACCACAGAAAACGAAACCTCAACAACCTGAAAAAAGTGACTTTAAATCCCAAAAAGCAAGACTCAATAAGGGTCATCCCACAGAAACCTATCTCGTGCCTACTACTTAACTGCCGATTAGCAAAGAAACATGCCGCAGACCAGCTGATAGAAATCATCACAGCAAACTCTGCTCCTCAAGCCAACAATATTTTCTTAGGAGACTTCAATCTTCACTGGGAAGATCACACTGATACTCAGATCCTTGAAGTTCAATCTTTGGTTCAAGAATGCAAGCTACCAGCCCACACAAAAGGCTCTACATTAAATTGGATCACCTCCAAGGTAAAAGCTGTTGATACTATCGAGATCATCCCTTGTGACTGGTCAGATCATCCCATTTTTACCTCCCAAGTACCCTACATAAAAAAGTAAAACATCCTCACAATCAATCAAACCCAGACAATGGGTTTGTGACACCAAATGTCTCAATATGGAGAATCTTGTAGCACGATGTGAGAAAGAACTGCAACCTCCTAATAACCTGGCAGACGTCAGCGAATTCATAGAATACTACAACACCACGATGACGAAAAATAATTGATGATATAGCCCCTTTAAACTCAAAAGAATACCGGACAAATATAAAAACCCTTGGTTTAATGGATTTCTTGATGAAGAAAGACGGTCACTTAGACTAACAGAATGGAAATGGAGACAACACCCATCCTCACTCCATCTAAAACAACTAAGACAGGCCATAAAAGCCTACAATAAAAGTATTCTAAAATCAAAAAAATACTTCTTTAGAAGAGAACTGGATAATGCAAAAATCAGACAGAGGAAACTCTATTCGAACTGCTAAAAGATCAATCCAACAAAACGGCCAAATCCGCTCTAATAGCACCAAAATCGATCATCAGCTGTGAAAAATTCTCTTCCTTCTTTACATCCAAAGCCAAGTCCCTGGAGATGGAGCTCAAGAAAGCCGCAGAGAACCCCTCGATCCAAGAGAGCACTCCAGCTAAGCTTCAGTCTCAACCCCCTCAGGCAATGCCCCCCAAAAATGCTCTATGGTCAGAATTTGAGTTATATGACCACAAAGATATTGCCAAAACTCTATTGACCATAAAACTGAACAATCTTTTCAATGATCCTCTCCCCTCAAAATGCTGTCCTGCAATAAACCACTTGCTCATCCCCTTTTGGACCAAGATTATTAATGCTTCACTATCGCAAGGCTCCTTACCAGACTGTCTAAAAACAGGGCAAGTTTTCCAATCTTAGAAAAATCCTACTGAGAACCCCCCGAGACCTTAACACTTTCGACCTGTAGCAAACATTCGAATGCTAGCCAAGGGTGTGTTTGCACAGTGGTGAAGGGAGGGGGCGGGGCCTGAGTTGACATGTGTGCAAACAGGACCTGTGGCGCGTTTTAAGTTGAGGAATTAATTCCTCTTCAATCCTGAGGGTCGCTGGGGGCCAACTAGCCCATCAGGTACCTCCAGTAAGGGCCACGGAGCTGCGTTGCTGAGTGTTGTAAAAAGGGGCGTGGCCTCTGAACACCTCTCTGCATCGCAGCTCCCTGGCACATACTGGAGGTACCTGGTGGGCTAGTTGGGCCACAGGGACCCTCAGGATTGAAGAGGAATTAATTCCCCAACTTAAAATGCGCCACAGGGCGTGTTTGAACACATGTCACCTCAGGCCCCGCCCCCTTCCTTCACCATTGTGCAAACGCTCCCCCTGGTGAGTTGTAAGTTGGGGAATTAATTCCCCTTCAATACTGAGAGTCCCAGAGGGCCAACTAGCCCACCAGGTATCTCCAGTATGCGCCAGGGAGCAGGGTTGCAGACATGTGTTCAGAGACCACTCCCCTTTTTACACCTCTTTGCAATGCAGCTCTGTGGAGCTTACTGGAGGTACCTAGTGGGCTAGTTTAACCCTAGGGACCCTTAGGATTCAAGGGGACTTAATTTCCCAACTTAGAATGGACACAGGGTGCGTTTACACAGTGGTGAAGGGAGGGGACGGGGCCTGAGGTGACGTGTGCAAACATGCCCTGTGGCATGTTTTAAGTTGGGGATTTAATTCCCCTTCAATCCTGAGGGCCCCTGGGGGCCAACTAGCCCACCAGGTGCTTCCAGTAAGGGACACTGCGCTGCGTTGCAGAGAGGTGATGCAGACCGTGCCTCTTTTTACACCTCTCTGCAACGGTGCTTACTGGAGGTACCTAGTGGGCTAGTTTGACCCTAGGGACCCTCAGGATTCAAGGGGACTTAATCTCCCACCTTAAAACAGCCACAGGGCGCGTTTACACAGTGGTGAAGGGAGGGGATGGGGCCTGAGGTGACGTGTGAAAACATGCCCTGTGGCATGTTTTAAGTTGGGCAAATAATTCCCCTTCAATCCTGAGGGAACCTGGGGGCCAACTAGTCCACCAGGTGCTTCCAGTAAGCGCCACTGCCCTGCGTTGCACAGAGGTGGTCCAGGCCATGCCCTTTTTTACACCTCTCTGCAATGCAGCTCTGTGGCGCTTACTGGAGGTACCTTGTGGGCTACTTGGACCCTAGGGACCCTCAGGATTCAAGGGGACTTAATCTCCCAAATTAAAACGGCCACAGGGCACGTTTACACAGTGGTGAAGGGAGGGGATGGAGTCTGAGGTGACATGTGCAAACATGCCCTGTGGCACATTTTAAGATGGGGAAATAATTCAATCCTGAGAGCCCCTGGGGGCCAACTAGTCCACCAGGTGCTTCCAGTAAGCGCCACTGCGCAGCAGAGAGGTAGTCCAGGCCGTGCCACTTTTTACACCTCTGTGCAATGCAGCTCTGTGGCACTAACTGGAGATACCTGGTGGGCTAGTTGGACCCAAGGGACAACAGGATTCAAGGGGACTTTATCCCACAAATTAAAACGGCCACAGGGAGTGTTTGCACACGTCAGCTCAGCCCCTGCCTCCCTTCACCAGTGTGCAAACGCGCCCTGTGGCATGTTTTATGAGGTAGTTTTAATCCCCCTGCCCTATTATGTACTAGGGGCTTACAGAGGAGGTCATTCTAATCACAGGGGTACCCCAACGCATAGTGTTCCCTAGTGTATGTAGGTGTTTTAACTGTATTCTAAGTGTCTTTTAGCATAGCACTGGCTTTAGGACTCACTCCCCTTGCACTCCTCTAGTGACCCATTCAGCACTATGTACTAATCCATTCACTGCGCCAAAACCCAAACACTTAGAAATTCACCCAGGAACTCTCCTTGCAGTACTCTAATCATTCAGTCAGTACCCAAGTACTCATGCACTGAGCCAGACCTTAGCACATGGACTGCTTCAAACCCATATCCACTGTGCATGCAGTCCTCTAACCATCTACACACTTGTCTTTCACACCTTCAGTTCCCTAGTCAGTATCCATACACTTCCAGCAAACACCCTGTCACTCCCCTTGCACTCCTCTAGTGACCCATTCAGCACCATGTACTAATCCATTCACTGCGCCAAAACCCAAACACTTATATATTTACCCAGGCACTCTCCTTGCAGTACTCTAATCATTCAGTCAGTATCCAAGTACTCATCCAGCGAGCCAGGCTTTAGCACATGAACTGCTTCAAGCCCCTATCCACTATGCATGCAGTCTTCTAACCACCTACACACTTGTCTTTCACACCTTCAATTCTTCAGTCAGTATCCATACACTTCCAGCAAACACACTGTCACTCCCCTTGCACTCCTGTAGTGACCCATTCAGCACTATGTACTAATCCATTCACTGCACCAAAACTCAACCACTTATAAATTCACCCAGGCACTCTCCTTGCAGTACTCTAATCATTCAGTCAGTACCCAAGTACTCATGCACTGAGCCAGGCCTTAGCCCATGGACTGCTTCAAACGCCAATCAACTATGCATGCAGTCCTCTAACCACCTACACACTTGTCTTTCACATCTTCAATTCCCCAGTCAGTATCCATACACTTCCAGCAAACACCCTGTCACTCCCCTTGCACTCCCCTAGTGACCCATTCAGCACCATGTACTAATCCATTCACTGCGCCAAAACCCAAACACTTTATAAATTCACCCAGGCACTGTCCTTGCAGTACTATAATGTGAGAAGTTGGCCTGGCATATGCTGTCTCCTAGTTATAGGGGACACCTTGCACCAGTCCAATTCGACTCTTATTGATGATAGGTTTAAGACAACCTTTAAAGAAAGCTATCCTAGTGGTAGCTGTGGAGAGCAGCCTTCAGGCTAAGTCTTGAAGGAGTGTTAAGGTCATTGTTTTACCATAGATAACCTCTTGAATGACCAAATGAAAGAGTAGCCCACACATGTATATATATAAAATATATGTATTTATTCTAAACAGAATCCCACAAGTCTCTTTATGAGGCTGAGGCAAAGTTACAATTCAAACAAGCATTGATAGACACAATAAATAGCACTGGACTCACAGGGCCCCAGGGGGGGGACCAAACCATATATTTAAAAAGTGGTATAAGAACCACGACAATTCTACAGACAATGCCTAGGGCGTTTAGGATCGCTGGCCCCTTAAGAATCCACCCCAGGTTATGAGGAAGAGGACCCACGGGGACGCGTTCTTGAGACTTGTTGGCATAACTTTTGTTACACTTACCTGCCGTGAGGGGAACGGCCATCGCAGCGGGTTGACTTTGATCTCTATTCAGCCCACGAATTTTGCCGCCGTGAGGGGAACGGCCAATGAGAACCACATCCCCCAGCATCCCCTGCTCTCGGCGCTTGCTGGTGACGGCGCCTGGTAGCGCTGGAACACTATTAAGGCTGCCAGGTGGCCCCGCAGCGCGGGACGCGTTCTTGAGACTTGTTGGCATAACTTTTGTTACACTTACCTGCCATGAGGGGAACGGCCATCGTAGCGGGTTGACTTTGATCTCTATTCAGCCCACGAACTTCGCCGCCGTCAGGGGAACGGCCAACGAGAACCACATCCCCCAGCATCCCCTGCTCTCGGCGCTTGCTGGTGACGGCGCCTGGTAGCGCCGGAACACTATTAAGGCCGCCAGGTGCCCCCACAGCGCGCGGGCAGCGCCCGGGCGGGCCCGTCCTTGCCCGTCAAAGGCCGAAGGAGGCCGGGCTGGGCCATCCCCCCTTACTGGTGCTAGCGGGTTAGTTGGTTTTCGTATCTCCTTCATGTCTAGTAATTTTATTGTTTTACCTTCTTGTAAGTAACCAGTCAAAAGCTGTTAATATAGTGTCGCTATTTCATTTACTTGCGTTTCTTAGCTAATTAGCTTACACCCACAAGGTTGAGTTTGTCCTTAAGTGACTGGTGCTCTAATCATAGGGAAACATTGTAGGCCCTCTACTGCTCGACCAATGACTAGGCAACTTGCTAATTCGAACCCGCCGCTCCCGAGCCTCACAGCTATTGACAAAATGCTACAGAAAACCATTGGGGTGGTAGCCACAGCAATTGAAAATACCGAAAGGCGGCTGTCAATTACTCCCGCTATTCCTCCTGCACCCCCTTTGGACGATGGTTCGGTAGATTCTTTTAATCAGGTTGATGCGGAAGCCTTGTCTTTTATGTTGCCCTCTTTTACACACCTACCATGTGCCCAGACTTCATCAGCTGAGAATGTGCAAGTGGAAGCTGGCCCGCTTTCATCTTCTCTGGTATCCACAGTGGCACGTAAAAAGCGGGTGAAGGTAAAGAAAAGAAAGAAAGTTAAAAAAATGGTTAAAAATCCTGCGCCTTCCTCATCTAGCCCTGATCATTCGGATACTGTTCGCCATCCACCTATCTCAAGTCCGCCGGTGTGGGTTACCGACTTATTAATAGACAGATTAGTAACCTTGATCAATACTAAAGGTGTTGGGAAAAAACAGTCAAACTCTGCTTTGCGAGATCCTGGTAGCTTGGAGGGTTTGGGAATACCAACCACGACTAGCAAAGCTACCCCACAGGTTCCCTCTATCTCCCCTCAATCTATTTTACCTGATTAAGTCCAGCTGCCCTTGGTGATGCCAGCGCTACCTCCAATTGTTGTTGGTCCTTCTATTTCTTCCAACACGTCTCGAGTTCCTATTGGTACAGCCTCTTGTGAACAACCTCCCAGTATTAAGGCTTGTGCTACACGGAGCCTGGGGGAGGGTAGGCTGCTACCCAACCCGGCTGTGAATACAGGCACAACGGGTTTGGTTAAATCTCCTCCCTATCCGCAGCTCCCCCCCGAGGCTTCACCCTATGTGGCGGTGCTTACGGGAGTACCTCCATTATCAAGTGATAGGGGGGAAACATACCATGAACTAAAAAATAAAGTCATCCACTGGTTATCTAAATATAGACCACTGAATGGAGTAGGTCGGGGGGAGATTCTTTTTGTACGTAGAGTTTGCTGGTTGGGGACCAGACCTAAAGATATTGGTGGGGACTGTGTCCTAATTAATTTTAGGGACCCGAGAGTAGGCCTGGGCGGTAAATTCCGTTCCGTTCGCGGAATTTGCGGAATTTGGGTAATTTCGCGTTCCGCGGAGAACGCGAAATTGCCCAAAAATCTGCGTTCCGCGACTTCGCGAAATTTTTTGCTTGTTCGCGTTCTCAATATGCGTGTTCGCGAGATATTTCACCCCGAGCACGCAAACAGCGATCGCGAACAGGAAAAAAGTATCGCGAACAAGCAATTCCGCGTGTTCGCGGAATTTCTGCGTGTTCGCGGAGATTTTTACCGTTTCGCGGAGATTTGCGTAACGCGATTACGCAAATTCCACCCACCCCTACCCGAGAGTAGTTGGCCACATACTGGATTTTGGAGGGACGACTAAAATAGGCTCTTTTGACACCTGTCACTTGCGGTATTTTTATATGCACTCTTGTGCTCCAAGCCCCATGGAACTACCCTTTTTTCATCAAGTCACCCACCAATCTCATTATAATATTCCGGTTGCCAACTCATTAGATGTACTTAGTTTTGTGGATTGACCATCATTTCTGAGGCACAACGAAGGAATGCACATGTATGCGAAAGGGGGCCAGGTAAAGGGTGGCTGTAGTATGGAGGCGGCCCTCCCTAATCCAGCATATGGAACTGGGATAGGAGTAATGTCTATCCCCTTATCCCCCCAAAGCAACAGTTTTACTCAAGGGTCATTAGAGTCTGGTCTTTCAGACCGAATAGCTTCCCCCTGTTCTGCTGACTGTGACCCTTTAGTGGATTGTCCCTCCCAAGTAGTTACACGTAGACCCCTAGTAGGGTCCTGGAACGTGGCTGGTTTGGGGTCTAAACTCCCCAATCCAGAGTGGGGAGAGCTAATGGACAAATATGATATTTGTTTATTCCAAGAAACGTGGCTACGGTCCATCCCAGTGAGGGTGAGCTATGCGTCTTTTTTCGTCCCTGCGGTTCAAGTAGCCAGGGGTAGACCTTCGGGGGGGCTAGTTGTCTGGGTTGCCACTCACCTAGGTTGTTCAGTTAAGACCATAGACACACAGTGCCCTGATATTTTATGTTTGCTACTTACTTTCCCTGCTGGATATTCGCTGGTAGTACTTAATGTCTACTTGCGTCCCCATCCTCTACAGCTGGGTTTATCGATTTTGGGTGCCTTAGATGTCATTTTACACTCTCTCCCCCCTTTGTCCCACAAAATTATAGGTGCCGATTTTAAGTGCCATTTTGAACCCCTCCTTGGGATCCCCTCAGCTACTCTAGATGAGGATGAAAATTATAAAATCCCAGACTGTATTATGTACCCAGAAAAACGTTTATTGCCTTTGGCCCTTGAGATTAACAAGATAGTTATTCTTCATTGCTTGAGGGCCTGTAATGGCAGACTTCTTCCCGATGTCCCGGGTTCCTATACTTTTAATAGACCCGGGAACTGCTCAACAATTGATTATATCTTGGTGAATGTCGAATTCTGGGGCTATCTAGGAGCTTTTTCTGTTATACCTAGGGTTGACAGTGACCACAACTTATTGTCATTAGAACTGGTAACTAATATCGGCGGTCGTATAGCTCCTGGGGGTCCAGTAACACCAAGAAGCGAGAATTTGGTTTTAGCTGCAGGTGGTAGACGCATCAGGTGGGCAAGGATCGCGACTGAGGAGGCGAAGCTGGCGGAATTATACCGCAGCATCGCCTGCTCTTTGGCAGAGGTTTCCCACCTTTTGAGTCCCAATGGAGATATTTTTCAGCATTATCTTCCGGACCCGCAGGATATTCATAATAAACTTCTCGGTTGTTTGGCTGGCTACTTTTACAGCTCTACAACACAGAGGCCAAGGACTCCAAAGAATGATCACTGGTATAATAAAAGTTGTAGGCTGGCCAAGACTGTTTTGATCAGGGAAGTAAAAGATGGTACTCAGTCAAGCATTAGAGCTGCGAGGGTCTACTATAAAAACCTGATAAAAGAGGCAAAATCCGAGTGGGAGGACTCAAGGTGGTTAAGTATGAAGCTAGCATTAGAAGATCGTGATTCTAGGGCATTTTGGAATCTTGTTCGAGCTGGTTCGGCAGAAAGCCCGTCTGCTATCATTCCTAATCTTAGCGAGGAGGTTTGGCTTGAGTATTTCATGCCCCTCTATTCGCTTAGTAATACCGATAGTAGATTAGACCTAATAACCCAGCCAAATGATATTGTTGTGGCTTATCCGGAACATGTGGATCTGGAGAGTCGATCCTGCACCCTTTCGGAAATTGAGTTGGCTCTTAGTACCCTATCTGTGGGGAAAGCCCCGGGCCTCGATAGGATTCCAGGTGATCTATATAGAAGTGAAATAAAAATCTGGGCTCCTTACATTCGGGTTTATTTTAATGCTATCCTGCAGGGCCTTGAGATTCCCCACACCTGGCTAGGAGCTGAAATTATACCCATCCACAAAAAATCCTCCCCTTTGGACCCGGCCAATTATCGCCCCATAAGCCTGATCGATGTTCTACAGAAACTATTTGCCCGCATGCTTTTAACAAGATTACAGACTTGGATGGAGGAACATCAAATCTTAACCTCTCTTCAAGCGGGCTTTCGAGCAAAAGTCTCCACCATTGATCAACTGTTCAGGCTTCAGTTGGTCTATTGGAAGACGGTTTCTATGGGTGCTGGCAATCTGTATCTGATCTTCGTGGACCTTCGGTCCGCATTTGACATTGTCCAAAGGGAGAAACTATGGGCTTATCTCTGCCATTTATTCAAATGTATGCATGAAGGTACCTATGCAAGGGTGAGATATGGAAGATGTGGGGAAATTTCGGGTCCATTTCCGGTCAAAAAGGGTGTGAGGCAGGGATGTGTTCTGGCTCCAACACTATTCTCCCTTTTTACTAATGGGCTGATTGAGCACTTATTGTGTGCTATTAATCTGGATTCCCCAATGTTAGTGGGGTGTAAGATACCTGCCCTAATGTTCGCGGATGATACGCTCCTATTGTCAAAATCATTTATGGGCATCCAGCATTCCCTAGAGGCATTTTGCTCCTTTTGTAAAATAAGGGATCTGGAACTGAATTTATCTAAAACCAAATGTATGGTCTTCAGCTCTAGCTCAGCCAATTGTCCTCATCCCCATATGGAAGGTATAGAGTTGGATCGTGTATCCACATTTGATAATTTGGGGGTAATTCTTAATGATAAAATGAAATGGGGGTCTCATATGGCGAAGGCCAACTTGAAGTTAACACAATCCGTGGGGGGTATTTTGAAGTTTTTTAATAATACCTCTTCTAAACCCATGGGCCCCCCTATGGAAATTTATAAATCCCAAGCTAGAGGGGGTGCGCTTTATGGCGCAGAGCTTTGGGGCCACTGTAGTATCGCCCCTCTAACTTCAACCGAGAATTCCTTTATTAGGCGACTTCTGAAATTACCTATGAGTACCCCCTTAATCCCCCTGAGATGGGATTTAGGTTTAGTTCCTATTGAAGAGATCGCCCTGAACCGCCCACTCCTGTATTGGAGACGACTCTGGTCAACACCCGAGCTTGCGAGCTATAGGCAGGATCTTGGTGATCTCTTGTCAAGAGGGAATTTGGGGAAAATACCTTGGCTGATGCATGTTAAGAACCTCTGCTATGTCTTAGGTAAGGGGGACTTGTGGTTGGCACCTGAAGAGTCTTGCCGTTTTCTAACTAAGAAATCACTGATTGTGGCTTTACAGCAGTATCGAAAGGAAATTTTATTACATTCTTCCTTGGGTAGGCTCACCAACACCTTTTTGGACATTAAGACTAGTCCCCACTTTGAAGCTTTCTTGGATATTATCCAGCCCCCATTGGCCAAGAAACTATACATTCAGTTCAGACACGGCTCGTTACCATTGAGGGCTCTTACCCACAGGTGGTCTAGTGTGTCTTGTCCTACGAGCTCTTGTCCAGAATGTATTGATACCTGTGAGTCAGAGTTGCATGTTGTCCTTTTTTGCCCTCTCTACACCAAGGCAAGAACAAAATGGATCATTCAACTCTGTAAGTCCAGGGGCCTTAGGGACTATCAGGAGGTGTTCAGAATTCTTAAATATGACACTACCCCTATGATAGTGTTTGCGACAGATAGATTCCTCCTCTCCATGTGGTTTTCTAGGTGTAAAAAATTACAAAATGTGAGGTAATAATCTGTTTCCAAAGATGATTTTAGTGCTGTAGCGCAAGCATGTCAAAATATGAGATTATTTAGGGATTGGACATTGTTTTACTTCGTCCCTACTAATAATGCTTTCAATTGTGTTTTAATGTAATTTTCTTTGTAAAACAAGGTGTCTATGATGGATTATATTTTATGTAATTGTACATTTTAATCATTTTTATTGTAAATAGGTATTTATGTCTTTTTATGGTATTATACCGAAATAAAAGCTTTTGACTGACTGACTAATCCATTCACTGCACCAAAACCCAAACACTTATAAATTCACCCAGGCACTCTCCTAGCAGTACTCTAATCATTCAGTCAGTACCCAAGTACTCATGCACTGAGCCAGGCCTTAGCACATGGACTGCTTCAAACGCCTATCCACTATGCATGCAGTCTTCTAACCACCTACACACTTGTCTTTCACACCTACAATTCCCCAGTCAGTATCCATACACTCCAGCAAACACCTTGTCACTCCCCTTGCACTCCTCTAGTAACCCATTTAGCACCATGTACTAATCAATTCACTGCGCCAAAACCCAAACACTTATAAATTCACCTAGTCACTCTCCTTGCAGTACTCTAATCATTCAGTCAGTGCCCAAGTACTCATCCAGCGAGCCAGGCTTTAGCACATGGACTGCTTCAAACCCCTATCCACTATGCATGCAGTCTTCTAACCACCTACACAGTTGTCTTTCACACCTTCAATTCTTCAGTCAGTATCCATACACTTCCAGCAAACACCCTGTCACTCCCCTTGCACTCCTGTAGTGACCCATTCAGCACCATGTACCAATCCATTCACTGCGCCAAAACCCAAAACACTTATAAATTCATCCAGGCACTCTCCTTGCAGTTCTCTAATCATCCAGTCAGTACCCAAGTACTCATCCAGTGACCCAGGCCTTAGCATATGGACTGCTTCAAACCCCTATCCACTAGGCATGCAGTCCTCTAACCACCTACACACTTGACTTTCACACCTTCAATTCCCCAGTCAGTATCCATACACTCCTGCAACCACCCTGTCACTCCCCTTGCACTCCTCCAGTGACCTATTCAGCACCATGTACTAATCCAGTCACTGCGCCAACACCCAACCACTTATAATTTCACCCAGGCACTCTCCTTGCAGTACTCTAATCATTCAGTCAGTACCCAAGTACTCATGCACTGAGCCAGGCCTTAGCACATGAACTGCTTCAAACGTCTATGCACTATGCATGCAGTCCTCTAACCACCTACACACTTGTCTTTCAGACCTTCAATTCCCTAGTCAGTATCCATACACTTCCAGGAAACACCCTGTCACTCCCCTTGCACTCCTCTAGTGACCCATTCAGCATCATGTACTAATCCATTCACTGAGCCAAAACCCAAACACTTATAAATTCACCCAGGCACTCTCCTTGCAGTACTCTAATCATTCAGTCAGTACCCAAGTATTCATGCAGTGAGCCAGGCCTTAGCACATGGACTGCTTCAAACCCCTATCCACTATGCATGCAGTCCTCTAACCACCTACACACTTGTCTTTCACACCTTCAATTCCCCAGTCAGTATCCATACACTTCCAGGAAACACCCTGTCACTCCCCTTGCACTCCTCTAGTGACCTTATTAAGCATCATGTACTAATCCATTCACTGCGCCAAACCCTAATAAATTCACCCAGGCACTCTCCTTGC
This sequence comes from Triturus cristatus, assembly GCF_964204655.1. Classification (NCBI taxonomy): domain Eukaryota; kingdom Metazoa; phylum Chordata; class Amphibia; order Caudata; family Salamandridae; genus Triturus; species Triturus cristatus. The sequence continues at coordinate 1,868,891,568 of NC_140590.1, forward strand.
AGTACTCTAATCATTCAGTCAGTACCCAAGTACTCATCCAGTGACCCAGGCCTTAGTATATGGACTGCTTCAAACCCCTATCCACTATGCATGCAGTCCTCTAACCACCTACACAATTGTCTTTCACACCTTCAATTCCCTAATCAGTATCCATACACTTCCAGGAAAAACCCTGTCACTCCCTTTGCAGTCTTCTAGTGACCCATTCAGCATCATGTACTAATCCATTCACTGTGCAAAAACTCAAACACTTATAAATTCACCAAGATACTATCTTTGCAGTACTCTAATCATTCAGTCAGTGCCTAAGTATTCATGCACTGAGCCAGGTCTTATCACGTGGACTGATTCAAACCCCTATCCACTATGTATGCAGTCTTCTAACCACTTAGACACTTGTCTTTCACACTTTCAATTTCCTAGTCAGTATCCATACAGTCCAGCAAACATCTTGTCACTGCCTTTGCACTCCTCTAGTGACCCATTCAGTACCAAGTACTAATCCATTCCCTGTGCGAAAAGCCTAGCACTTATAAATTCACCTAGGCACTCTCCTTGCTGTACTCTAATCATTCAGTCAGTACCCAAGTAGTCATGCAGTGAGCCAGGCCTTAGCACATGGACTGCTTTAAATGCCTATGCAGTATGGATGCAGTCCTCTAATCACCTACACAGTTGTGTTTCACACCTTCAATTCCCTAGTTAGTATTCATACTCTTCTAGCAAACACCATGTCACTCACCCAGTGTGTCTCCTTATAGTACTATAATCATTTAGTCAGTTAGCATGTAGAGTTTTAGTGAGGTAGTCTTTAGGGCATGAACTGCTTCAAAGTAGTATGCACTATGCATGTAGTGTTTTAACCATCGTCATACTTGTGGTTCAGGGACATAGTTTCTTAGTCAGTATTTATATAAAATGTGTTTGTACAGTAATGGAATAGTATAATTTTGAAAGTTATTAATATACATTTATTTGTGATTCTGTTTTACAGATACAGAACAGGAGTGTTTCTCATCTGTTTGCACTCTTCTCGTGCAAGATTGTTTAGATGAAGGGTCCTTAGGTGTTTCATCATACTTGCTGTGCCGCATGAGTATTTTTTGTTAGGATCCCCTCATAACAGAACTCTTTTGAAAATCTTGTGCATGAGAAAGGTGGTATTGGTCTTTGTTTGCCCCTCGAGAAAAGTAGAAAATTTCCACATCACTGAAGGCAAACGTTATGGGCGTGGTGCATCCTCCAAAAATTCAACTTTAGATTTGGTGAATATTTTATAGCGACATCATTTACAGTTTTTGTAAGTTATAGTTAAAACATTTTGTTAGCTGTGTGCATTTTATATTTCTGTGATTTGTATTTTGAGAATGGCATGTTGGTTTTTTTTTAACAATCTTTGAGATTGTGTTTTTTTGCCCGCTGTTAAGTGATGAGTACGATTGAAATCACTATTTTTAGTGAAATTTAATATATTCTGAGAACAGCAAAAAAGGCAAAAAAATTACTTTGTGGAAATTATGCTGTGTTGTATAAAATGTATTATTACATGTTATAATTTTTTTCCCTTTTCTTTCACAGATCCAAATTTTAAAATAAGCAATTTATATGAATTTATATTTGAATGAAAAACAGAAAAAAATGTGCACCATTTTTTATTCCTATTACTGTGAAGGTAAGTTTAACTAAGTCTCACTATGCAAAATGCAGAGGCCTGCAAGAAGCTACAAAGTTTCTAAAAACACTCTGTTTATGTAGTTTTGAAATCTGACCATAATCAGATATTATGTGACCTGCAAAAAAAGAGATTTGAGGGGTTCATAATATTTCACCTTTTTAGCTGTTGAAGGACCGCAATCATTTCAATCATTCTTCTTTGAACATCTTTGCAGACAAAACTCTGTGCTTACCTTCTATCATTCGCAAGGAAATTTAAAAACGGAAATATGTCACTTTCTGTAACATAGTTATTGTGCAAGATACTCTTTTATATTTACAAAGGGAGGAAAAGGCACTCTGTGCACTTTTTATACTCCATGTAAATATAACCTCATCATGCACACCACTTTGTGTTGAGAGGGTGTTCTATAAGTGTTGTTGTGCATGATTGCACTTAATACTCATAGAACAAGACACATGTCTAGATTTATCATAAATCATAAATCTTGATATGTGTGTGAATGCTGCACCATTCTAAAATTGGTGTAGGAAAGCACAACAAGGAGAATTGTTTTAATTTCTCCACATTTGTATATCTTCAATGCATGCTGAAATGTTCAGCATACATTGAAGAAGAAAAATTCATTTTCTCATTGTTTTTGTGCAGGAAGGTGTGTCTCCCTGCAGAAAAACAAACACCACATGACACAGATATCCTTGCGCTATGGTGCAAGGGTGCCTCTGTCACCACATGGCTGCAGTTTAAGCAGCCGTGCAGAGAGAAGCATATATTTGCAACATATTTATGTACATATGTTTCATCCCTGTGCTTCGGAAGTACTACAGCACACTGCAGTTAAAGAGGTTACTGTGTGATGCTGCAGCACTTCCTCATAGTTCTGCACTTAAAAATTCACCATACGCTACTAATGCATTCATTCAGTCAATTACATACTACACATACATTCATCTAAACTAACACTAACAAAGAAATTTAGCTCTTTTTTTAAACCAGGAAAGTTAGTTCTTACAAGAACTTTTTTTTTTCTTCTTTCTTCTTTTATAATTTTTTGGGGGTTTTCTGAACAATTTTAAAATTTTGGGGGGTTTTCTGCAAAAAAACAAACAAAAAAAAAACAGGAGAAACCAAACAATGAACTTCAGGGAACAATAAAAAAAAACAAAAAACTAGCAAATGTGACTTTCTTGCCGGCGGCAGATCAGATCGATCGACTGCTCACCATAGCACAAAGTCTTATTGCAGTTAGTGCAGAGCACTTTTAAAAATTGAAATTGAGGACGGATGTCCAAGGTTTGGGCTGATGGATGCACTCTTGATGTGCTCGGCTGCGATGAGGTGGATGGAACAGGAGCAGGAGTGTTTCTCATCCGACGGCACTCTTCTCGTGCAAGATTGTTCGGATGAAGGGTCCTCATGTGCTTCATCATACTTGCCGTGCTGCAAGAGTATTTCTTGTTAGGATCCCCTCTCGATAGGACTCTTTTGCAAATCTTGCACGTGACCAAGGTGGCATTGGTCTTATTCTGCCCCTCGGGAAAAGTAAAAAATTTCCACACCACTGAAGAAAAACGTTTTTTGGGTGGTGCCTCCGGCAAAAATTCATCCTCAGAAGTATGAGGTGATGCAGGTGATGCCTGCTGCTCTGAAGCCATTTTTGGTTGAAAAAAGTTAGAGCTAAGTGTAAACTTAGTCTAAAAAATCTTCTTCTCTCCAAAGAGATGGTGCTCTAAAGAAGGTCAAAGAAGAATGATTGAAATGGGTGGGGTCTTTCAATAGTTAGAAGAGGAAGTGTAATGAACCAATCAAATCTCTTTTTTTGCAGGTCACATGGGATCCACGCACCCTGCGCTTACGCAGCACGCACCAAGCGCGCATCCGCGAAATTCAACTAAAAAGAAATCTAGGATTAGATGTAAAAATATATTAGTTTTAAGACTAGTTTAGAGTTTGTCTTCAATTAATATTCACATGAAATACATATATATATGTTTTTTAAAATGTTAAATATTTCGCGGGATCCGCGCACCCACCGCGTGATAGACACAGATGACGCATCGCGGAAGCGCGTAAATGTCGCGTTACGTACATCGAACGTGTCGTGTATAGGCTGGGAGTCGCGTACCTGTCGCATTGCGATCACGCACTAAACACGTACCCAACTCGTACCATGCGCGGATGCTATCACGTAGGGATCGAGAACGGTGCGCATAGGGTGCGTGGATCCAAAAACATTGAAAAATATATATAAAATACAGTTTTGAACATATAGTTAAAAAAATATTTTGAAAAATATAAAAAAATATGTTTGTAAAACCCATTAAGTTCAAATAACATTTTTTAATTTTTAAAAGAATTAATTGAAAAAATAAGTTGAAAAAATGGTGATAAAAAAGTATTTTAAAAAAAAGATAATTAATGAAATTGACAAACTGAATTTGAAAAATATAGAAATCCAATCAAAATCATTAAACATGATATCTTCAGAGATAAGTTATAGATAGGAATTAGCATTTAAAAAACCTTTGAAATTCACTGAAAAAACCATAGGTTTCATGCACGTTAAAGTTAGGATTTGGCATTTAAAAAACCTTTGAAATTCACTGAAAAAACCAAAGGTTTCAGGGGCGTTGTAGTTAGGAATTGGGATTTAAAAAACCTTAGAAATTCACAAAAAAAACATAGGTTTCAGGGGCGTTATAGTTAGCTGGACATTTCCCTTGTACACAACCCTAGAAATTCCCCCGTTATAGTTAGTTCAGCTAACTATAACTCGCGCCCCCGCAATGCACTGCTGATGATGTCACATATTACATCACTCATGACATGGTCAGTGACATCAATGATGACATCACTGATGACATCTCAAATGACATCACTGATGACATCACTGATGATGTCATCCATGTGATATATTAGTGCATCTTCTCACACCCTAATATAACCTTTGATACACCGACTCAAAATTTCAGACGGCCATTTTGAAAACCATAGATACTCCAATACCAATAACTACATACCCACTCATTCACTCTTAGGTCTACATACATCTCCACTCACTCACCTGTACAGTCACTCATACTTACAGTCACTCCGTACAGGACTATCATATGCATTTATACACCTATATAGACACTCACACACCGCCAATTATCCATTGTGGTACTGACACACCTAGTCAGTCATGCAAATAATTAATCAAAGTCCAATTTACTCACCTATACCGTTAAACACACTCAAGTTCACTTACTCATAAAAATACTAACAAATTCTGACACTCTTATACAATTACTAATACAAGCACACACTCATCCATACAGGCATTCCCTCAATCACACACTCTCACATATAGATAGTTATATACTCTTACACACATATACACTGCGTTTCACATATGTAGTTACTGACACATGAACAACTGAGATATACATTCAATCACTAACACACTCATACATACACTCACCCAACCATACAGTCCATCACAGTTACACTCTTAAAACCATGCACCATAGAATCACCCACTCACACATCTATGCACAGAGTCACACACACCCTACCCACACAAACACTCAGGCACCCATACAGATACTGAGACAACCAATCAATAACCCATTTATACACATTCATATAGGTATTCACAAAACCATGCAGCCACTTATACACCAATACACAGACACATACAGACATTCACACAGTTTAGTCACAAGTCTGCAGTAAGATACATTTAATGACTCACTTATAGAGTCAGTTACGCACCTAGAAAATCATCCATTCACACACTTGTACACCCACTCATTCTTCAACAGGCCTTTCAATATATATATTAAACATATTAAAACTTTACAGAAACACAGACTCACTGGATGACGTCATCAGTGATGTCATCAGTGATGTCATTTGAGATGTCATCAGTGATGTCATCAGTGATGTCACGGACGTTGTCATGAGTGATGTAATATGTGACATCATCAGCAGTGCATTGCGGGGGTGCGAGTTATAGTTAGCTGAACTAACTATAACGGGGGAATTTCTAGGGTTTTGTACGAGGGAAATGTCCAGCTAACTATAACGCCCCTGAAACCTATGGTTTTTTTAGTGAATATATATATATATCCAAATATTCCACTCAGTTGGCATGTATTTTCCAGGACAAACACCATCTTATTACACCGTGTCGAACAGGCCGGCCTGCGAGGCATGGCTCTCAGATGGGTCAAGTCCTTTCTGTATGACTGATTCCAGGCTGTCAAGCTTCAGAACTTTACAGCGCCCAAACTCTCCACCACCTGTGGCGTTCCACAGGGCTCGTCATTGTCCCCCCTCCTGTTTAATTTATACCTCAAACCGTTGTTGCACTCCTTGAAAAACAGGAAGGTTACAATATACAACTATGCGGACGACCTGCAGCTCATATTTCCACTAAACTCCACAGATTCCGTTGAGGAATTTCAGGCCACTATGTTGCACATTCAAGGTTGGATGGAGATGAACCATCTAAAACTCAACCCAGGAAAGACCAAGCTGGTTCTACCGGGTAAAAGTGCAACTAGCTGGGGCCCTCATTTCTGGCCGCCCGCTATGGGATCTTCCCCGTCTCCCTCCCCTTCAGTAAAAAGTCTTGGGATCACCCTTAACACCGATCTCTCTTTAAAAAGTCAGGTGGGAACTGTGATCTCTTCATGTTTCTTCCAGCTACGGAAGATTAAGAAGATTGCTCATCTGCTCACGCACTCCGCCCTCATCCAGGTGGTAATTGCCTTGGTCCTCTCCCGCTTAGATGTCTCTAACTCCATTTATTTAGACATTCCCTTGGCTCTTTCTAATCGCTTGCAGATTGTGCAAAATCAAGCGGCTAGACTAATATTTAAATGCAATGGTAGGAGCTCGGCGAAACCACTGCTAGCCACTCTTCATTGGCTACCTTTAGCCCAACGGGTAATCTTTAAAGTGGGCTGCCTGGCCTTTAAGGCTCTTCATGGAAAAAGCCCCAAGTTTATAAACCATCTCATAAAGAAACACGAACCGACTCGTAATCTCCGCTCTGCCCACCTGTTCCTCCTCACCTCACCCCTTGTTAACAAGAAATGCCTCGGTGGATGCCGATTTGCCTACTGGGCCCCAAAGATCTGGAACTCGTTTCCTTTATCACTCCGGAGTTGCACTAATCTTATGAATTTCAGGGGCGCATTGAAGACCTGGTTGTTCAAACAAGCACACGGTTAGGATACTGCGTACCATCTTTTTTTTTGTTTCTTCTCTAGCGCCATGAAACCTCTGGGTGCCCGCGTGCTTTACAAATTACGAATAACATAACATAACATAACATAACGGACCGCCATTAAGTGCTGAAAACTTATTTATTCGGTGCAAGAGGTCGCCATGACGCGTTTCAGCCCTTCCCTCGGGCCTTGATCACATGACATAGCAAAACAAAATCCATTGGTTTATATATAGTGTTAAAATACGGATATGTTCATTGGTGTTTAGAGCCTACAAATACAATGAAACTGGAAGACAGACTTTCTGAAAAGTTAAAAATCAATCAATCAATTTGTTTGCGTGTGCTCTCATGTTGTTACCACATTCAATTTTTTAAATAAAGAACAAATGTATGTATCATTAGAATCAGGAGCTCAAAAAACATTAATCATAATCCTATTATTCATGAAGGATAAGACGTAAATTGTTTGTTGAATCACAGTAACAGAAGTATAAGTCTTCACAGAATATCTATGTACCACCACTGGAGTGCATTAAAATTTAGAAAATGTGTAAAGTAAAAAGAGCGCTTTTTTCTATTTTTTGAGAGATTTTTTGTATGTTTAATATTAAGTCAAGGTAATGCCACAGCACTGGGGATTATAACTGTATAAATACATTGAATTAAATTGCGTGGGACTATCCTGTAGGGTAATAACTCGCTGGAGCCCCAGTGGTTCTCCTTATGGATTCTGAAAAGATTTAAAGTGCAAATGCAAAGGGTCTGGCTATTTGAGTAATCCAATCAGGTGTCAATATAAGCATAAACATAGGAATAAATATTTCAAGGGAAATAAATATTCATATCAAAAGAAATAAATATTCATTCAAGGAAAATAAATATTCGACAGAGAATTAGGAGGGACATATATAAATAAAATATCCATTTATAAATATGAGACACATCACAATACCTACATGCACATAAATAAATAAATACAAAGATAATAAATATTAAATAAGCTATAAAATTATAATCTAAAATAGATAAAATCAGCTTAAATATTCATAAATGTATTGGGATAAATATGTGCACATGAGTTCTTCTGATGTATCGTTCACAAATATATAACTGTGATGTTAAAATTCTGTTAATATGTATTCCCATATTTAATATTATTGTCAGCCATCTGTGGAGTCTATTTATAGGCATGTAAAGAGATCCTCAGTGGTGTTGAGACCAAATGGTTGTTTGGTATTGAGTTCTAGAATATATTTTGTTTCCAATTGGTGCAGTTTTTGTTCTCTATTGCCTCCCCTTCTGCTTTCTGGGATGGAATCAATTACAAAGTATTTTAGATCCTTGCTCTTAGAGTCGTGTTTGATTTTAAAATGACGGGCTACCGGGTAGGTATTGTCTTGGTTGTTTATGGCCCTTATGTGTTGTAATATTCTTTTGTGTACTTGGAGCTTTGTGCTTCCAACATACAACAAATTACATGGACAAGACAAGACATAAATCGCATACTCAGTTTTGCAAGTGAGAAGCTTGTCAATTTTATGTTTCTTTTGATCAAGGGGGGTAATATAGGTAGTTCTGTTCTCTCCCTGTAGACAAGCTTTACATGATTTACAGTTAAAAAAAACGGGATGCGTTTGTAACCAATTGGTAGATTCCACAACTTCTGGGCTAGTTTTAATCAATTCCTCCCTCATAGAGCGTCCTCTACTATAAGTAATAGAGGGCCTTTTGGATAACCTAGGACCTATTATGGGATCACTCAAAACCAAAGGCCAATTTTTAGTTATCATCGATTCAATTTTTTTCTGCTGTTGACTGTATTGGACAATAAATCTAAATTTATTTTTCAATGTTTTCATGGTGTGCTTTAGTTGAAGTTTCTGATGACATTTCCGTGATGCTGGTCACGGTTTCTATTTCCTTCAATAGATCCACTCTGCTCTTATGCATTGATTTTTCAATAGCATTATCAATAATGTGATCGGAATAGCCCCTTTCTTTGAATCTCTGTTTAAACTCTGGCACTTGGCCTAAAAAGCATATTGGGCCTCCAGATCTTCCATGATTTGCCTCGTAACACCTAGTGTGTGCAAGACTTTTGCGTTTGCGCCATAGGCACGCACACAAATGATAGAGATTATGAGCACCGTGTGCCCCAGTATTACGATATTGATTCACTCACGGATTCCCTGTGTATGTCTACACTATTGGGGCACATTGTAGCCACGCAAGCCTGTTCTAGTGTTCGTGCATGCCCACCAAGTTATCGGCATCAGATCACCAGCCACAAGTTGAAAGGAGCATGCATCTAGTATACATGCATGATTCACAGCAGTTTTTCATATCCTTATTAATTAACTTTTTATTTTCAGGTAATCTCAAACGGAGATACTGTGAGTACATTACCACTACACTCACAGCACACTTTAGGGTGTGTGCTGATATTTACACGTGGCCTATACCTTGTTCATATGGCCATTCACCTTTTTCTTGGTCCTGACGAAAGCCTCTAGAACCATCCAGAAGGCTGAAACTAGTTGACCTTATTTACAAGGGATTTCAGGAAAATAATATTCCTAACTGTATATCCCGCATAACTTTTTAACATTAGTCCTGGGACCCTTCTAATAAAAAGTTTTTTCCAGGGCATTTCCCAGAGACTTTTTTAACCCATAATCACATCTCACAGAGCACGTCACTCTCTGCTCAATATCCTGCTCCGCTGTAATCCAGGCGTTGTAGCACAACTGGATTGTATTAGGCAATCCAGTTGGGCCCCGATGATGAAGCATGCCACCTACTAGGTAGGTGGGTGAGGGGTTTCTTTCACAGCAGTTGTGCTCTCTCCTTTCACGTTTACTTCAAAGTGATAGCAAAAAAAGTTTGCTCTGAATCATCAAAAACTTGTCCATTTTGTTTTGCCAAAGTCATTGGGGAAGAGGACAAGTTTTTCTTTTTCCTCGCTCTCTTTTTGTTTCTATTTAAACTCTGTTTGGGCCATCCGTAAATCAATGTCTATGCTGTGAATACGTCTAAGTCTGAGCATTTCGCCGTAAGGAATGCTATTAATCAAATGTTTTACGTGGGAACTACTGGCATGAAGCGTTGAATTCCCAGCAGTTTCCTCACGGTGAAGCTTAGTTTCAATTTTGTCATTTGCAATAATATATATATATATATATTTTCACTGAAAAAAATATCGGTTTCAGGGACGCTACAGTTAGAAATTAGCATTTAAAAAACCTTTGAAATTCACTGAAAAATCCACAGGTTTCAGGAACGCTATAGTTAGTTTGACATTTCACTCGTACAGAACCAGAGAAAATCAGCCGTTATAGTTAGTTCAGCTAACTATAACTCGTGCTCCCGCAATGCACTGCTGATGACATCACATATTACATCATTCATGACATGGTCAGTGACATCACTGATGACATCACTGATGACATCTCAAATGACATCACTGATTACATCATCCAGTGACTGTGTGTTTCTATAAAGTTTAAATATGTTTTATATATGCCAAGGTGTATTGAAGAATGAGTGGGTGAATAAGTGTCTGAATAGATGATTTAGTAGGTGTGTGACTGACTGTATAAGTGAGTGATTAAATGTGTCTTACTGAATGCATGGGTTAGTGACTAATACAGACATTCACACAGTTTTTACTGTCAGTTGGTGTGTAAGTGGTTGCATAGGTTGGTGAGTAGCTAAATGAGGATCTATATGGGTTATTGATTGGTTGTCTGAGTATCTGTATGGATGCCTGAGTGTCTGTGTGGGTGGGTGGGGGGTGTGACTCTGTGCATAGATGTGTGAGTGGATGATTCATTGGGTGTATGGGTTCAAGAGTGCATCTGTGAAGGGCTGTATGAGTGGGTGAGTGTGTGTATGGGTGTGTTGGTGAGTGAATGGATGCCTCAGTTGTACATGTGTGAGTAACAGCATATGTGAAAGGCAGTATATGTGAGTGTTGGAGTGTATAAATGACTATATGTGAGAGTGAGTGATTGTGAGAGTGGCTGTATGAATCAGTGTGTGCTTGTATTAGTTATTGTATAAGAGTGTAAGTATGTATTAGTATATGGTTGAAGTGAGGTGGTGTGTGTATAACTGTATAGGTACGTAAATGGGAGTGTGATTTGTTGCTTGCATGACTGACTAGGTGTGTAAGTAACTCTATGGATGAGTGGCGATGTGTCAGTGTCTGTATAGATATGTGAGTGCATATGATAATGCCATATTGATGGTTGACTGCATGTATGAGTGACTGTATGGGTGAATGAGTGGATGTGTGTGTAGACCTAGGAAGTAGTGAGTGGGTATGTACTAACTGGTATTGGTGTGTCTATGGTTTCAAAAATGGTAGTCTGTATTTTAGAGTGAGTGTATCAAAGGTTATATTAGGGTATGAGGAGGTACATTAGATTATCACGTGGATGATATAATCAGTGATGTCATCAGTGATGTCATTTGAGATATCATCAATGATGCAATCAGTGATGTCACTGACCATGTCATGAATGATGTAATATGTGATGTCATCAGCAGTGCATTGCGGGGGAGTGAGTTATAGTTAGCTGAACTAACTATAACGGCCAAATTTATCTGGTTCTGTACGAGTGAAATGTCCAACTAAATATAACGTCCCTGAAATCTGTGTTTTTTTCAGTGAATTTCTCAGTTTTTTTTAAATGCTAATTTCTAACTATAACGTCCCTGAAACATATGTTTTATTCAGTGAATTTCAAAGGTTTTTAAATGCTAATTTCTAACTATAGCGTCCCTGAAACCTATGGTTTTTTTAGTGAATTTCAAAGGTTTTTTAAATGCTAATTTCTAACTATGCCTACAAAGGTATGACATGTGAAGAAGGAGGAAGAAAAGCGCGGAAATAAGCAAGACAAATGCAGAAGGAAGCAACAGAAGTCCAGAAAGACGAAGAAAAGCGCAGGAAGCAGCAAGAGATGTACAGAAAGAACCAACAGAGGAGCAGAAAGTCCTCCTGTGCCCCCAACATTTTGCTGACGGGTACTGATGGTAACTGAATCTGACTAACCAGGCCTAGAGCCAGTGTAATGCTAAAAGACACTTAGAATACAGTGAAAACACCTACATACACTAGGGAACAATATGCATTGGGGTACCCCTGTAATTAGCATGACCTCCTCTCTATTTCCCAAGAGTTAATGCCTGGGTCATTGCATGAGTACATGAGTAGTGACTGGATGATTAGAGTGCTACAAGCAGAGTGCATGGTGATTTTATAAGTGCTTGAATTTTGGCGGAGTGACTGGATAAGTAAATGGTGCTGGCTGGGTGATTGGAGGAGTGCATGGGTAGTGTCAGGGCAATGGCTGGACTGCATGGGTACTACCTGGGTAATTGCAGGAGTGAATTAGTACTGTGTAGGTGGTCAGAGGTCTGCATGGGTAGTGCACAGGGGATTGTAGCAGTGCATGTGTTAGTGCCTGGGTCATTGCATAAGTACATGGGTACTAACTGGACAAAGAGAGTACTGCAAGGAGAGTCCATAGTGAATTCATAAGTGCTTGGTTTTTGGCGGAGTGATTAGATAAGTACATGGTACAGGCTTGGTGATTGGAAGACTGCATGGGCAGTGCACAGGTAATTTTACCACTGCATGTGTTAGTCCCTGGGTCATTGCATGAGTACGTGGGTAGTGAATGGATTATTAGAGTGCTGCAAGGACAGTGCATGGTGAATTTTTATAACTGCTTGGGATTTGGCAGAGTGATTGGATAAGTACATAGTGCTGGCTGGGTGATTGGAGGAGTGCATGGGTAGTGACAGAGGAATTTCTGCAGTGCATCAGTACTAACTGGGTAATTGGAGGAGTGAATCAGTAGTGTGTAGGTGGTTAGAGGTCTGCATGGTAAGTGCTCTGGGGATTGTAGCAGTGCATGTGTTAGTGCCTGGGTCATTGTGTGACTACATGGGTAGTGACTGGATGATTAGAGTACTGCAAGGAGAGTGCATGGTGATTTTATAAATGCTTGGGTTTTGGCGCAGTGATTGGATAAAGACTTTGGACTGGCTGGGTGATTGGAGGACTGCATAGGTAGTGCCAGGGAGATTACTGGACTGCATAGGTAGTCCTCAAGGGATTGCAGCAGTGCATGTGTTAGTGACTGGGTCATTGCATAAGTACATGGGTAGTGACTGGATGAATAGAGTGCTGCAAGGACAGTGCATGGTGATTTTATAACTGCTTGGGTTTTGGCGGAGTGATTGGATAAGTACATACTGCTGGCTGGGTGATTGGAGGAGTGCATGGGTCGTGACAGAGGGATTTCTGGAATGCATGGGTCTCCCTGGGTAATTGGAGGAGTGAATCGGTAGTGTGTAGGTAGTTAGAGGTCTGCATGGGAAGTGCTCAGGGGATTGTAGCAGTGCATGTGTTAGTGCCTGGGTCATTGCATGACTACATTGGTAGTGACTGGATGATTACAGTACTGTAAGTAGGGTACATGGTGAATTTCTAAGTGCTTGTGTTTTGGCAGACTGATTGAATAAGTACATTGTGCTGGATGGGTGATTGGAGGAGTTCATAGGTAGTGACAAGCAGATTACTGGACTGCATAGGTAGTCCTCAGGGGATTGTAACACTACATCTGTTAGTGCCTGGGTCATTACATAAATACTTGGTTAGTGACTGCATGATAAGAGTGCTGCAAAGATACTACATGGTGAATCTATAAGTTCTTGGGTATTGGCACAATGATTGGATAAGTATACAGTGCTGATAGGGTGATTAGAAGAGTGCCCACGGAGTGACAAGGGGAATGATGGAGTGCATAGGTACTGCTCTGGGGATTGTAGAAGTGAATGTATTAGTGCCTAGGTCATTGCATGAAGAGTGCACAGGGAGTGACAGGGGGATTGCTGGACTGCTTGGGTAGTACTCTTGGGATTGTAGCACTGCATGAGTTAGTGCTTGGGCCACTGCATGAGTACATGGGTAGTAACTGGATGATTAGTGTGCTGCAAGGAGAGTGTGTGGTGAATTTGTAAGTACACATGTACTCATGCAATGTCCCAGGCACTAATACATTCACTGCTACAATCGTCAGAGCAGTACCTATGCACTCCAGCATCCCCCCTGTCACTCAGTGAGCACTCTTTCAATCACCCTGTCAGCACCGTGTACTTATCCAATCACTGCTCCAATACCCTAGCACTTATGAATTCACCATGTACTCTCTTTGCAGTACTCTAATCATCCAGTCACTAACCATGTACTTATGGAATGACCCAGGCACTAACAGATGTAGTGCTACAATCCCCTGAGGACTACCTATGCACTCCAGCAATCCCCCTGTCAGTCTTTGACCACTATAGGTGTTATAGTTGTTTGGATTAGTACATGGTAGTGGCTGGCTGACTGGAGGAGTGCACGGGGAGTGACAGTTTGATTGCGGGACTGCATGGGTACTACCTGGGGAATTGAAGGAGCAAATAAGAAGTCATGTCACATCAGGCTGTCGTACTTTAAAATTTGGGACCGCGTAGGAGGCAGGGCCCTACCCCTGTCCATCCTGGTATTAGTGAACCGCGAATGGTTAATGCGGTATGTACAAGTGCTTTGTGTAACGTTTTAGCTATGAATGCACTGTGTATACGTTATTATACATCACTACGTGGGTTCCATCTTAGAGTGGTGGCCATCTTATGGTTGCCCTCACATAGGCTACATATCATGAAGCAAATACGGGCCTTTTAGAGCACATGTGCTTTCCTTTGACTTCTCTGTGACCTGGGCAGCTTGGCTCCGCTGCCCCAGGTCAGTCCGGTCTCACGAGCTCCCCGTCCTCCGGCCACCTGTGATTAGCATCAGGGCTTGACACACCATAAAGCCTTTTCATCCTACACAAGCCTCCAGCTAATCTCTTTCGCACCTGACTATTCCTGCTTTATGGCTTGTTTTCCAAACAGGAGATGCTCATGTTTATTGGGGCCTATCGATATCTGATGTGGGATCTGAGCCTTGCTGGGTAAATAATTGTGGGCTGGCTTAACTGGAATGTGGGATGGTCATCATGACTCTGCCTTTTCGTTTGAAATGTATACATGTATATGGCCATATCATAAAACAAGGAATGTGTGCCTGAAGCATGATATTTTGTATTTAAGGAGAAGCCCGTTTCTGTGATTTTAAGCAGTCTCCTGAGAACATACACGCTGTTGTACTTCTAGGATACCTGTGATTGGTCTGCAGCCAATAAACTGATCTTTGACTTCACCCAGAAGACTCTGTGTTTCTGTAGGTCTGAAACAGGAAGAACCCGAAGTCATAGGGTGTGTTCCCCTGCACCACTGGGCTTAAAATTCCCAGTACTTCAGTTGGCGCCCAACTCGGCGTGATTTCAGCGGTACCGGTCCAAGCCAGAGGTTCGTGAGGAGCTTTGTGTGGAAATTCTGGAGGAAGGCCGCCACTTCATCGACCCCTGCATGTCGACGTGGTCCGAAAGTCTTTTCTGCGAGGATCTCCGCGTCCCGACGGCTACGAAGGACTGCTGCCCTGATTAATCGCCCTGTTTTGGACCCTTGATGATTTTGGTAGAGCGAAACAATCGAGAGAGTCTTCTGGTGACGCCATTGATCATCGATATTCAGTTAAGTATAAGTGGAGCGTCTCCCAGTTTGAATTTGGTATCCTTCGGGATTATTTTGATTTGGAGTTTGCAAACACCAAAGCCAGAGGACTCGTGTATTCACGAGACTATCGTAATCGATAATCCTTTGAAGTCTGGAACTAGACTAGTGAGCAAAGATGCCTGGTGCTAGTGTATTTGGAAGATTGTTTTGTTTGAGTTGTGGAAGGGACTTCCAGTTAGAGGATTCATGTCCGGTTCCTCCAATTGGAACTCCAACTTATGAGCTTTATGTAAAACATGGCGTGGGCCCCATTGCATACAATGAAGTATGGATCCGGTACACCAGAAAGGACGGTGTTTTAAAATGGCCCCAAAATGGTAGTTTCGATACAGATATCTTAGATAATTGGGAAGTGAAATTGTTTAAAAAGAAAGCCCGGCCGGCGATGTTTGATTCTTTCCGCCTATGGCGGAAGGAAGCCAAACAGAAGGAAATTAAGCTAGCGAAGAGGAATAAGAGAGAAAGAGGTATGTCAGTTATGCAAGCAGCTGTGCAATTTAAAGATAATGAGGAGGAACAAATGAATGAACAGCTACATAGACAGCGCAAACTAGGGATCGATAAATGTTACCCTGTTTTGTCACCCCTTGTGCAACCTGAAGCAAAAGAGAAAGAAAAAGATTCCCTAGTGTCCCATTTGTTAAGTTCGCCACCCCCGTATGCGCAGAACGCCACAGCACCTCCACAGCTTGTAAATGTGCAGCCTCCAGTAAATATGCCGCAAGCCTTCCCACAGCCGCCAGCTCCTCCTCAGCTGGCTCCTATCCCTGCAGTGCAGCCCTCTCAAGGGCCGCCAGTTTTCCTACCTGTTACCCCCGCGCTTCCTGCGACTTTGCCTAGCACGCCAGCGGCTTCCCCTGGCGCTCCTTCTTACACTACCCAGGTACCTGTATCTGAATCTGTTTTTCTTCCCTCTGTCTATCCCCCCGTTTTCGCCTCAACTTCTCCTTCAGCACGACAACAACTAGCTAATGTAGTTACTAGTTTAATGTCGCCTCTCTTTGGGTCATCCAGTGCGACTCCTGGCTTACAGCGTAAGCAATTGCGCAGTCAGCTGCCTGGTCCCGACGAGAAAGAGGTGTTAGATCATCTGGCGCGTAGGTGGATTGGTTTCCCTTCACTCTATGATGTGGAATCAGTTGTTAACGTTTTTCACCAATGGGATGCCCCAAAACAGAGGTATGTCTTTGATAAAATGTGTGAATTCCTCTGTGAGGAATTGGAGGATAGTGGTGCAAACCCACCGGAATTGTGTCGAGTGCGATTTGATTTTGAAACAGGTATAATTGTGGGCCCCAATGTAGATAAAGCAGTTGCGACTTTACTGTCCCTCAGAAATGGGGATTGTCAGCAATCATTGTTTGAACAGGAACTCCCTGTGGGGAAAAAGGTAAAAGCGCGCCAATACCCGATGCGTGAGGTTCCCCCAGTTTGGAGACCTGCTGATCCAAATGCTAATCCACCTGTCTTAGCACATTTTCAGCGTGTTTGGGTGCATGTCCCATGGAAGCGATCTGAGGTGTTAGCACTTAAGCAGACATTGCCTGACCCCCGTAAAAACCCTACAGGATATTACAAGGAGTTATCACAAACTGCAGAATCAAGTGTCATGAATCTGGCTGACGTAGATATGTTATTTGGGAATGTTGTTCCACAGCCTTTATGGGGATCCATCCGTAATACGGATCATGCTGCAGAGCTAGGGGGTACATGGGCTAATATCGTTGCTGCAGACGCTAGACAAGTTGGTGGCGCGAAGCCTGATCCTTTGGTAGCAGAACTCCCTGGTCGAATTATTACCTACATGAAAACTATAATGCCTGCGATGCGCGTAAATTGGGATAAACTATCCGCATGTAAGCAGAAGAAAGATGAGACAGTGTCCGATTTCTTTACCAGGTTTGAAGAAACGTTTATCGACCACAGTGGTCAAGACATGAGCACTGAAGGTGGCCAACGGTTATTTGTTGATAAATTTGTGCAGAATCTACTCCCCGAGTTGTGTAAAAAATTAAAAGACTCAGAAAGTTCTTGGGCTGTTTCCTCTTCAGCGCAAATACTGGCTACTGCACAGTATTATGAAAATAGAGACAAAGATGAGAAGGATAGAACAGATAAGAAAACGAAAGAACTGAAAACAAAGGTCCTCTTGCAGCAGGCTTATCCGCCACGTGGAGGACAGAATAATTATAGGCAAACACAAGGTATCTATCAGCAGCCCCAACAGTTTCAGAGTAATCAGCAAATGAATGGGTATTATCAACCACGAATCCCTGTAGGTCCCAACCAATGTTCATATTGCAAAGAGGAAGGTCATTTTAAATACAGTTGCCCTAAATTAATGCAGCGTAACAGTAATGCGTATGGCGCAAGAGGTAGAGGTGGTCAGCAAGCTCCTAGAGGCAGAGGGCGTGTAAATGTTCCCCAGAACGCGCGTCCTCTTCCGCCTCAAAATACCATAAATAGCTTTGATCAGCAAGCCAACGCGACTGGTAATACAGCTCAGTACTACAATAATGATTATTATGCAGAAGATGACAATGTAGAAGATAATGATTACTAGGACAGCCGTAGACAGAGAGAGGGAGTTGTTTCAGTGCCAGTGGATCAGAGCGGACCTTATGTTAAAGTAACTACAGCAAATGTAACGGAGCCCTTTCTGCTGGATACTGGTGCTGCAAAGAGTTCAATCATGCATTCAAAACTCCCTGGCGCGCCTTTGTCTGGCGAAATGAATGTTTCAGTAGGTTTTTCTGGCGCCCCAGTTAGGAATCCGATTTCTAGTCCTATGTCACTTTCTGTTGGACCTTGTGAGCTAAAAGCACCCCTCATCCTAACGACAGGATGTGGTGAAAATCTGCTAGGATTAGATTTTCTAAAAAGATTGCATGCAACGCTATATTGTTCTCCCTCAGGAGTACAACTTACATTAGGCAAGAAAGTGATTTCCCCGATGTATTTGTCTAAAAATGCAATGCCACCTGAATTGTCATCCCTTCCGGATGTCCTTTGGGCGACTGGTCCCAATGATGTGGGTCTTTTGGAAATACCGCAATATGTGGTCACTTTAAAAGCCAATGTCAGATTGCCACGTATTCCCCAGTACAAGATCTCCAATGAAGGTCAGAAAGCGTTGTTAGCAATTGTCAGTGATTTGATTAAAAAGGATGTAATTGAAGAGACAAGAGGCAACGTTTGCAATAGTCCTGTTTTACCTGTCTTAAAACGAACGGACCCTTCACAGCCACCTGTTTACAGATTTCTGATTGATCTTAGAGAGGTTAATAAGATTGTTGTGCCACAGTTTCCAGTTGTCCCTGATATAACTGCCTTGTTAACCATGATTCCAGCCTCCGCTGCATGGTTCTCAGTGATCGATTTAAAGAATGCTTTCTTTAGCATCCCAATTGCAGAGGAGAGCAGAGACATTTTTGGCTTTAGTTTAGGAGGCCGAAGCTTCCGCTTTAAACGCGCTCCCCAGGGCTACTGTGAAAGTCTATCAATATACAGTCAGGCTTTAAAGGCGCAGCTTGATGCACTGGTTTTACCCAGTGGCGCTATCCTCATTCAGTACGTTGATGATTTACTAATCGCCGCGGATACTGAAAAGATTTGCAAAAACGCTACCTTGTCATTGTTGCGTCATTTGTCTGCCTTCCATCACAAAGTGTCTCTCTCAAAGCTGCAATATTGTCGACAAGAAGTGACCTATTTAGGTCATCTCTTATCGAAGGAGGGAAGGAAACTGACCCCAGAAAGAATTCAAGCCACTGCACAGTTGAGTGTGCCAAGAACACAGAGAGAAGTGCGTGCTTTCTTGGGCATCACTTCATACTATAGGCATTGGATTCCTAATTTTTCCTTGTTGGCAAAACCTTTGTTAGCATTAACATGCAAAGACACACCGAATCCTATTCCATGGTCTGAAGAGTGTCAGAAAAGTTTTTGGGAATTGCGTAATGCATTGTGTTCAGCTCCTGTGTTGGGTACCCCTGACTACAGCAAGCCTTTTACATTGTATGTTCATGAGAAAGATGGTTGCGCATTATCAGTGTTAACACAGCCCTTTGGCGATAGACCGCGTCCATGCGCACATTTTTTGTCAACCTTGGACGCGGTAGCGAGGGCATTGCCAAGTTGTCTGGGAGCCACAGCCGCCGCAGCTATGTCTATTCGACAGTCTGCTGGCCTAGTAATGGATCATACATTGATTGTTATGGTTCCACATGCTGTGGACACATTGTTAAACAGGACCAAGACACAACACTTAACTAGTGCGCGATTATCTGGTTATGAGCTGACACTGTTAGCAAACCATATACACATAAAGAGATGCAACACGTTGAATCCAGCTACATTATTGCGAATTCCAGCAGACCTAGATGAGATTGAGCAACATGATTGTCTGTTCAGAACAGAAGAAGAGACGAAAGGGAGAGTAGATCTTAAAGATACTCCCCTGACTAAGTGTGATGGTACTTTATGGGTGGATGGTTCGTGTTTCAAGCTTCCGAATGGTGATACGACTGCTGCATATGCTATCACGACTTTGCACACGATTGTGGAAACTGCACGTGTGCCACAAAATTCGGCTCAAGCAGCAGAACTGATTGCCCTTACAAGAGCTATGAAAGTGAACATATATACGGATAGCCAGTACGCCTTTGGCGTGGCGCACAGTTTTGGGCGATTGTGGAAAGAACGTGAGTTCCTGACTTCGCATGGAGCTAAGATTCAGAATGGCAAGTTGGTAAATGATCTCCTTGAGTCGCTGACCCTACCGTTACAAGTTGCGATTATGAAATGCAGTGCGCACAAGAAAATCACTGATGATGTTGGTCGTGGTAATGCGTTTGCTGATGAAGTCGCAAAAGAAACAGCAAAAGATGTGAAGACTCGAATGTATGTTGCAGGCCCTGCCAGATGGGTTGGTGATGTTGGAATGTGTGAAAACACAATAGAGAGTGTAAAGTCCCTTCAAGCTGAAGCCACAGAGAAAGAGTTGAGCAAGTGGAGAGAAAGTATAGGTAAGTTGGATGAGAATGGTTGTTGGATTGATCTGTCAGAACATAGGCGATGGTTGTTACCTGATGCATATGTGCTTCCAGTGGTTACTATGGCACATGGAATGGCACATATCAGTACGAAAGGAATCTGTAAGTTGTTGGCTCCAGTATGGCAGAATGCTGGAATTCCCAAGTGTGCAGAGAATGTGGTCAAGAATTGTATGGTATGCTTGAAGTACAACCCTGGTAGGGGAACCCCAACTCCAGCTGGTCATTTTGCGCCTCCATCATATCCATTCGAAGTTTTGCAGTTAGATTTTATCCACATGGAAAGGTGCAACAACCTGAAATATGTATTGGTGGTTGTTTGCGCTTTTTCAAAATGGATAGAGGCGTATCCCCTAAAGGACAACACTGCTCTATCCACAGCCAAAGCCCTTGTGAAGGAATTTTTCCCTAGGTTTGGAATGCCAAGAATGGTGTGGAGTGATAATGGGAGTGAGTTTGTGGGTCAAGTGATGAAGAATGTGTGTGAGGGATTGGGGATAAAGCAGAAGTTCCACGCTGCAAATCACCCCCAATCAGCTGGATTAGTAGAGCGCTACAATGGCGCTCTAAAACTCAAGCTGGCCAAAATTCAAGCGAGCTCAGGTCTTAAATGGCCTGACGCTCTGCCTCTAGCACTCCTGTCCACCAGAATGACCGTACACTCACGAGTGGGACTTAGCCCATACGAGGTTAATTTTGGCCGCCCGGCTAATGTATGGGGTGTGCCAAGACCGGCGAAATTCAGTGAAATCGAACATCCAGTACTGCTTGATTATTTGTACAAATTGATGGCTAAATTGCGTGTTTTACACCAACAGGTGCACGATACTCTTCCCCAGGCCTCTGAAGCTCCAGGACACCCTATTGACCCTGGCACGTGGGTTCTGGTGAAACATTTCCAGCGCAAGAGCAACGATGAGCCTCGTTGGATCGGCCCTCATCTCGTACTTCTGTCTACAAGATCAGCTGTTCGAGTAAAGGGGAAGAAGAACTGGATCCACGGCGCCCACGTTAAAAGGATACCTTTGCCTCTGCCGTATGACCAGTGGGTCCAGGAGGGTATCGCAGACTCTGAAACAGACACTGTACCTCGTTTTGTGCCGTTCAGTGATGCACGCGTAAGAGGCACAGGTTCAGCACAGGAAAGTGACGATATTTTACAAGAAGCTGTGCCACCGTCAATTCGATTGGACACCACAGAGCCTGAACTCTTGTTTCAAGATCAGACAGTACCTGGCCGTTTTCACTATAATCTAAGACTAAGGCCTATGGACAAATAAATATTCTTTTCCTTACCTTTTTGTTTTTGATAACCAGAGCTCTCCCATCTGAAGGACTTTCTTGATTTTTGTTTTTCGAACCACCATCCGGGTTCAGCCGCAGGGTCGCTGTGCCAAGACTTTGGGGTACAGGCTGAAGACGTTAGGTCAACGGTTCTGGTTGGTCTAGGGCGTTCCCTGGACTAACAGGCGTACTCCTTAGCAGAAGATACTCACCCGCCGCGAGCGGCACGATTAGAGGATGGAGTTTTTCAAGATGGAGAGACCCGCTGAGGAAATGAACTTTAAAGCAAGAATTTGTAAAATAACGAAGAGCAAACATTTTGTATTTTTATGTCTGTTTGTATTATGTAGTATGGTAGTGTTTACTGTAGGATTTGTATTCTTCTCCTCTCAGGAGCCCATTGCACCCACTGTACAGCCTATACCTCCTCCTACTGTCTCCTCACACTCTTTTCACCCTCTGCCTGAACATGAACAAGCTAGACGGTCTGAGTTTGTAAACAACTCGTTTATTCACCTCCTGCACCAGCACCAACTAGTCATGAATACAACAAATTGCTGGGTGTGTGGTTTAATGCCACATACCATTAACAAGGGTATTCCTTATCTAGTGCTGCCGTTTAGTTACAATGGATCGTCATGGGCATTCCAGACCATGTTTCTCTTTGCTCTAGATGCGTACTCCCCGTGACAACCGTGTTCCATCAGACCTAGCACAAATAATAAAGCCTAATGAAAGGAGTTGCCGATATGAGCAGAGATATCGATGCATACTCATCTATTCCCAAAGAAGAGTTGAGAGCTTATGTAGGGTGGAACGCGACGGGGTATAGTATTAGTCTGGGTGAAAGACAGCGAAAAATCTCATCCCCAATCTGGGTCGTACCCCACATAGGTCGGTTCTGTTTGCAAGGTAATGGTCAGAATCCTAGAGCTCAACTGGGGAGAAGTGACTGTACTGAAACGTACACTTTTCCATCGCAGTTTTCCCCAGCGTTTTTGGCTGCCAAGGGTACATATTTTGTCTGCAATGACCGAGCATATACATGGTTGCCCCCTGATTTCTCGGGCGCATGTTATATTGCAAATCTGCTACCGCCAACATTCACTGCTGCCTCCGACTATCACAAGACCAGAGTTGTGAGAGGCGTGATTAGTAAGGAGGATACTGCCGGTCAGGAAGCGGGAGATTTCTTTTTGGGTTTCCTGCTGTTTTGGGGACCTATGGTTAATAGTAAGAACCTGAGACAACTGACTCGTGTTGTTGAATCCACTGTTAATGTTACGGCTGGTGCCCTTGGTAATTTGACAGCTGAGCTCCAAGCGGATCGCCTCATGACTTTGCAGAACCGCATGGTTCTAGACGTCATACTTGCAGACCGCGGTGGGGTATGTAAGGTTATCCAATCTAGTTGTTGCATTTTCATACCAGACAACGCTCCAACAGTTTATCAAGCCATCTCCAAACTGCATAAAATATCTGAGTCCATACACGTGGATAAAGGAGATTGGTCACTGGTGGGGTGGTTCTGGGAACTGATATCTGCCTGGGGTTGGAAAGTTCTGATGGTCATTGGAATGATCTTAGCCATCCTTTTCCTGTTCTGTCTGTGCATACAGTGTGCTCCTGCGATATGTGGCCTCTGTGCTACATTATGTGTAAGGAAACCTGTATCGAGGGACGAGCTAAGTAATAGGATGATGCTACAGCAACATCTCCATGACTTCGTGAATATTGACCTAGACTCGGATTGAAATGAGTGTAGTTATTGCCTATGTAAGGGCAAAAGGAGGGTCTGTCGTACTTTAAAATTTGGGACGCGTAGGAGGCAGAGCCCTACCCCTGTCCATCCCGGTATTAGTGAACCGCGAATGGTTAATGCGGTATGTACAAGTGCTTTGTGTAACGTTTTAGCTATGAATGCACTGTGTATACGTTATTATACATCACTACGTGGGTTCCATCTTAGAGCGGTGGCCATCTTATGGTTGCCCTCACATAGGCTACATATCATGAAGCAAATACGGGCCTTTTAGAGCACATGTGCTTTCCTTTGACTTCTCTGTGACCTGGGCAGCTTGGCTCCGCTGCCCCAGGTCAGTCCGGTCTCACGAGCTCCCCGTCCTCCGGCCACCTGTGATTAGCATCAGGGCTTGACACACCATAAAGTCTTTTCATCCTACACAAGCCTCCAGCTAATCTCTTTCACACCTGACTATTCCTGCTTTATGGCTTGTTTTCCAAACAGGAGATGCTCATGTTTATTGGGGCCTATCGATATCTGATGTGGGATCTGAGCCTTGCTGGGTAAATAATTGTGGGCTGGCTTAACTGGAATGTGGGATGGTCATCATGACTCTGCCTTTTCGTTTGAAATGTATACATGTATATGGCCATATCATAAAACAAGGAATGTGTGCCTGAAGCATGATATTTTGTATTTAAGGAGAAGCCCGTTTCTGTGATTTTAAGCAGTCTCCTGAGAACATACACGCTGTTGTACTTCTAGGATACCTGTGATTGGTCTGCAGCCAATAAACTGATCTTTGACTTCACCCAGAAGACTCTGTGTTTCTGTAGGTCTGAAACAGGAAGAACCCGAAGTCATAGGGTGTGTTCCCCTGCACCGCTGGGCTTAAAATTCCCAGTACTTCAAGGCCCGCCCCCTCCCTCCACCACTGTGCAAACGTGCCCCCTGGTGAGTTTTAAGTTGTGGGATGAATTCCCCTTGAATCTTGAGGGTCCCTGGGGTCCAACTAGCCCACCATGTACCTCCAGTAATCACCACAGAGCTGCGTTGCACAGAGGTGGTCTGAGGCCACGCCCCTTTTTACACCTCTCTACAACACAACTCTGTGGCGCTTACTGGACGTACTTGATGGGCTAATGGACTAAGTGGCCTTGACATCGTTTTTCTTTGGAATATAATGTAAACGATTGCTGTGGATATATATATCTATATATATTACCTACTGAGGACCTATTATCCATAGGAAATCCGCAACATTCTATTTGGAATAACTTTAGCGTTGGTTGACGAATCTTCGCGAAATTTTCAAAACTGGTGGGGCGCTCTGGTCCGCTCCTATCCTGAAATTCTCAGGGTGATTCGTCAAGCGTGGGCTGAGAAAAAAGGGGGGTCCCAACACATGTTTTCCCCATGTAATTTTCCATAGGAACCTTTAATTTCAGCTGCAGCCCGAACTGCTGAACAGAATTACACCAAATTTGGAAAAGAGGTAGACCTTGGTTCACACTCGTGCCTTTTGGTAAAATGGTGTAAATCCGTTCAGTAGTTCCTGAGAAAATGAAAAGTAAAATCATAGATACATCTATGACCTCAGAGGGTCCACGTACCCTCCCGATCACGAGCTGTATGCTAATTGGCTGTCAACACTCCAAACCAGGATGTGTTGGCAGCCATCTTGTGCCTCGGTTGAACCGAGGCACAAGAAAACTAAGAAAAAAATGCGCAAAACACAAAAAGGGGGCAGGGTAGAAACACCCTGACCCCCTAGGCCTGCTCAGGGGGTCCCAAAAGGACCCACAGGGCCAAATAAAGAATTTAAAAAAAAAAATCAGCGAGATTCGCGCCCCCAGCGCAAATTTCCACCGAAATTTTTTAAAACAAACAAACCGCGGGCTCCTGCGCTTCGTTGTTAATTAGCCCCAGGGGGGCCAAGTCCCGGGGGCATGGTAAAAAAAAAGTATGGGGGGCCCAATCCCACCCCACACTGCCCCGGGGACCGCCACCCCCCACACCCCCCTGGGGCTCGATTGAATTTTGACTGTGGGGGGGGGCCCACTGCCCCCCGCAGACCCGGGGACCGCCACCCCTGGGGCATTTAAAAAAAAAACACCCTGTGTGGGGGGGCTCATGCCCCGGTACTTTGAAAATGTGAGGAGTGGGGCCACACGGCCCCCCTCCTGAAGCCATTGATGGCCCTGGGGACCGCCACCCCCCAGGGCCGACTCCTGGAGTGTCCCGGGGTGCCTACTCCAGGACACTGTAGTTTGTTATGGCAGGGCGGGAGCCTTGCGGCTCCCGCCCTGCCATAGCAAACTTGGTTTGAATTTTGAAAGAGAGAGCAGGGAAACCTGCTCTCTCGTTTAAAATTCAAACCAAATTGCTTTTCCACACGGGGAGCTGCATCTTAGCAGCTCTCCATGTGGAAAAGCAATGCCGGCTCCCGAAGGACGCGGGGAGCCGACTGGGACCGTGAGGGGATTGGGGACCCCCCCACGGTCCCCAACGGAGAGGGCCAGCCCCGGGGAATGGGGTCCCTGGGGCTACAAGTGGCCAGGGAGGGGGGCCACGCAGCCCCCCTACCCAAAAGTTTTTAAAAAAAATGAAAAAAATTAGAAAGGCCGGCCCCGGGGTATGGGGTCCCTGGGGCCATAAGTGGTCCGGGAGGGTGGCCTCGGGGCCCCCCTCCACTATAGTTAAAAAAAATAAAAAGATTAAAAAAGAAAAAGGCCATGCCCCGGGGACGCGACTCCCTTCCACATTTTTACAATTTAAAAAAAAAAAAAATTAGGGGGCAGGCCCTGGGGAATGGGATCCCCAGGGCCGAGAAAATAGAAAAAGAAGAGGGGCTACACAGCCCCCCTTCTTAACAAAAAAAGAAGACTGGCATCGCGCCGGAGGCCACGCCCCCTCCTTTCAGCACTCTGCAAATGTGCCCCCTGGTGCGTTTGCAGATGGGGAATGAATTCCCCTTGAATACTGGGGGTCCTTGGGGGCCAACTAGCCCACCAGGAACCTCCAGTATGCGCCAGGGGGCTGCGCTGCAGAGAGGTGTTCTGAGGCCACGCCCCTTTTTACACCTCTCTGCAACGCAGCTCTGTGGCGCTTAGTGGAGGTAGCTGGTGGGCTAGTTGCACCCCAGGGACCCTCAGGATTCAAGGAGGGTAATCCCCCAACTTAAAACGCCCCACGGGGTGCGTTTGCACAGTGGTGAAGGGAGGGGGCGGGGCCTGAGTTCACATGGGTACAAACACACCCTGTGGAGCGTTTTAAGTTCAGGAATTAATTCCTCGTCAATCCTGAGGGTCCCTGGGGGCCAACTAGCCCACCAGGTACCTCCAGTAAGCGCCACAGAGGTGCGTTGCAGTGTTATAAAAAGGGGCGTGGCCTCTGAACACCTCTCTGCAACGCAGCTCTCTGGCGCATACTGGAGGTACCTGGTGGGCTAGTTGGCCCCTAGGGATCCTTGGGATTGAGGAGGAATTAATTTTCCAACTTAAAATGTGCCACAGGGTGTGTTTGCAGACATCTCACCTCAGGCCCGCCCCCTTCCTTCACCATTGTGCAAACGCACCCTGTGGTGCGTTTTAAGTTGAGGAATTAATTCCTATTCAATCTTTAGGGTCCCTGGGGGCCAACTAGCCCACCAGGTACCTCCAGTATGCGCCAGGGAGCTGCGTTGCAGAGCGGTGTTCCGTGGCGCTTACTGGAGGTACCTGGTGGGCTAGTTGGCCCCCAGGGACCCTCAGGATTGACGAGGAGTTAATTCCTGAACTTAAAACGCTCCACAGGGCCAACTTCTCACAATATCATCATCATCACTAACCATGGTGCCCCCTTCATGAGCCTTCAACACCTGTCAATACTCAGACCTTTTGATAATCATCATTACCATCATCAGTATCTTCATCAGCATCG
Organism: Triturus cristatus; assembly: GCF_964204655.1. Lineage (NCBI taxonomy): Eukaryota > Metazoa > Chordata > Amphibia > Caudata > Salamandridae > Triturus > Triturus cristatus. The sequence goes on from NC_140590.1 coordinate 1,868,919,146, forward strand.
CCATAAGAGTCATCACCATCATCATCACCAACAATGACTGCGGCACCTCCTTCTTGAACCTTCATCAACTGTCACAGCTCAGAACACCAAATTCTATTAATCATCATCACCATCATCTTCACCATCGTCATAACCATTATCATCATCATCATTTTCATAATCCTCATAACTAACATCATCATCATCACTGACCACGGCGCCCCCTTCAGGAGCCTTCCATGGTACTTCACAGCAAACCTCTCTGACTCATCATCATCATCATCACTGACCACGGCGCCCCCTTCAGGAGCCTTCCACAGCTCTTCACAGCAAACCTCTCTGGCTCATCATCATCATCATCACTGACCACAGCGCCCCCTTCAGGGGCCTTCCACATCTCTTCACAGCAAACCTCCCTGACACATCATCATCATCATCATCACTGACCACGGCGCCCCCTTCAGGAGCCTTCCACAGCTCTTAACAGCAAACCTCTGACACATCATCATCATCATCCCTGACCACGGCGCCCCCTTCAGGAGCCTCCACAGCTCTTCACAGCAAACCTCTCTGACTCATCATCATCTTCACTGACCACGACGCCCCCTTCAGGAGCCTCCACAGCTCTTCACAGCAAACCTCTCTGTCTCATCATCATCATCATCATCACTGACCACGGCGCCCCCTTCAGGAGCCTTCCACGGTACTTCACAGCATACCTCTCTGACACATCATCATCATCATCACTGACCACGGCGCCCCCTTCAGGAGCCTTCCACGGTACTTCACAGCAAACCTCTCTGACTCATTATCATCATCACTGACCACGGCGCTCCCTTCAGGGGCCTCCACAGCTCTTCACAGCAAACCTCTCTGACTCATCATCATCATCACTGACGACGGCGCCCCCTTCAGGGGCCTCCACAGCTCTTCACAGCAAACCTCTCTGACACATCATCATCATCACTGACCACGGCGCCCCCTTCAGGAGCCTTTCACGGTACTTCACAGCAAACCTCTCTGACTCATCATCATCATCATCACTGACCACGGCGCCCCCTTCAGGAGCCTTCCACAGCTCTTCACAGCAAACCTTTCTGACTCATCATCATCATCTTCACTGACCACGGCGCCCCCTTCAGGAGCCTTCCACAGCTCTTCACAGCGAACCTCTCTGACTCATCATCATCATCATCATCACTGACCACGGCGCCCCCTTCAGGCGCCTTCCACAGCTCTTCACAGCAAACCTCTCTGACTCATCATCATCATCTTCACTGACCACGACGCCCCCTTCAGGAGCCTTCCACGGTACTTCACAGCAAACCTCTCTGACACATAATCATCATCATCACTGACCACAGCGCCCCCTTCAGGGGCCTTCCACAGCTCTTCACAGCATACCTCTCTGACTCATCATCATCATCATCACTGACCACGGCGCCCCCTTCAGGAGCCTTCCACAGCTCTTCACAGCAAACCTCTCTGACTCATCATCATCATCATCACTGACCACGGCGCCCCCTTCAGGAGCCTCCACAGCTCTTCACAGCAAACCTCTCTGACTCATCATCATCATCACTGACCACGGCGCCCCCTTCAGGAGCCTTCCACGGTACTTCACAGCAAACCTCTCTGACTCATCATCATCACTGACCACAGCGCCCCCTTCAGGAGCCTTCCACAGCTCTTCACAGCAAACCTCTCTGACACATCATCATCATCATCACTGACCACAGCGCCCCCTTCAGGAGCCTTCCACAGCTCTTCACAGCAAACCTCTCTGACACATCATCATCACCATCACTGACCACGGCGCCCCCTTCAGGAGCCTCCACAGCTCTTCACAGCAAACCTCTCTGACTCATTATCATCATCACTGACCACAGCGCCCCCTTCAGAGGCCTTCCACATCTCCTCACAGCAAACCTCTCTGACACATCATCATCATCATCACTGACCACAGCGCCCCCTTCAGGGGCCTTCCACATCTCTTCACAGCAAACCTCTCTGACTCATTATCATCATCACTGACCACGGCGCCCCCTTCAGGAGCCTTCCACAGCTCTTCACAGCAAACCTCTCTGGCTCATCATCATCATCATATTGACCATGGCGCCCCCTTCAGGAGCCTTTCACAGCTCTTCACAGCAAACCTCTCTTGCTCATCATCATCATCATCATCACTGACCACGGCGCCCCCTTCAGGAGCCTTCCGCAGCTCTTCACAGCAAACCTCTCTGGCTTTTCATCATCATCATCATCACTGACCACGGCGCCCCCTTCAGGAGCCTTCCACAGCTCTTCACAGCAAACCTCTCTGGCTCATCATCATCATCATCACTGACCACGGCACCCCCTTCAGGAGCCTTCCACAGCTCTTCACAGCAAACCTCTCTGACTCATCATCATCATCACTGACCACAGCGCCCCCTTCAAGAGCCTCCACAGCTCTTCACAGCAAACCTCTCTGACTCATCATCATCATCATCACTGACCACGGCGCCCCCTTCAGGTGCCTTCGACGGCTCTTCACAGCAAACCTCTCTGGCTCATCATCATCATCATCACTGACCACGGCGCTCCCTTCAGGAGCCTTCCACAGCTCTTCACAGCAAACCTCTCTGGCTCATCATCATCATCATCACTGACCATGGCACCCCCTTCAGGAGCCTTCAACAGCTCTCAACACTCTGAACACCCAATATTCATCACCATCATCATCATCTTCACCATCATCATAACCATCATCCCCTTCACATCATCATGATCACCAGCAATGACTGTTGCCCCTACTTCATGAGCCTTCAACAACTGTTATCACTCAGAACACCTGATACTAATAACCATCATCAACATCATCTTCACCATCCTCATTACCATCATCATCATCATCACTTTCCAGGGCGCCCCCTCATTAACCTTCAGCAACTGTCAATACAGAACGTTTAACAATCATCACTACCATCATCATCATCACCGTCAACATCATCATCATTATTCATCATTGACCGGGTCGCCATATTCAGGAGCCTTCCGCAGCTCTCAGTAATCAGAACACTTAATCATCATCATCTTTCTCATCATCTCCATCTTCATCATCATCATCCAGCAGAATGTACATATTAAACAATGTTTAAGACAAACCTTATATTCAGACATTACTGCGGAGGCCAATGACCACCTCCAAACTGTAATTCTCTGGTTAAAATGTAGCATTAGGACCCTCAATTTATGTTCATTTCGAGCTTTTCTAATCATGTCTGAGGCAGAGAGGCCCATTCACATGCCATGGGGGAGGGGTCAAGTGGTGTCTGAAATTCAACTCCACACTTCTTACCAAGACGGTAGAGCACGATGTTTATGAATGTATTGACGGCAATCATCACTCCCAGGGTTATCGCCTGCCTCCTTAGACGAGGGATCTCCGGGCCACCTGGAAAGGAAATCACAAAATCCTTCGTTTACATTACATGGGGGAGTGGATCACCTGTCTGTAGCTGGAGTACAATATCATCGGAGGACTTGTAAAAGCCTCAGTTAGTGTGTATTTAATGATTTTCAGGGTGCTCCACACCGGGTCACTGATTCTAAGTGTGTGCAAGACTGGTCACTCCAGTGTGTGCCATGACTAGTCACTGAGTTTTTGTGTGCCAAGATTGGTCACTGAGTCTATGTGTATGCCAAGACTGGTCACTGGGTCTTCATGTGTACCAAGACTGGTCAATCAGTCTCAGTGTGTGACAAGACTGATCACTGAGTCTCAGTGTGTGACAAGACTGATCACTGAGTCTCAGTGTGTGCCAAGACTGGTCACTGAGTCTCAGTGGAGTCTCAGTGTGTGCCAAGACTGGTCACTGAGTCTCAATGTTTGATTAGACTGGTCACTGAGTATCAGTGTGCGCCAAGACTGGTCACTGAGTCTCAGTGTGTGAGAAGAATTGTCACTGAGTCTCAGTGTGTAACAAGACCAGTCACTGAATCTTGGTGTGTGCAAAGACTGGTCACTTAGTCTCAGTGTGTGACAAGACTGGTCACTGAGTCTCAGTGTGTGAAAAGACTGGTCACTGAGCCTCAGTGTGTGACAAGACCGGTCACTGAGTCTCAGTGTGTGCAAATACTGGTTGCTGAGTCTCAGTGTGTGCAAAGACTGAAAGTACTTCTCAGTACCTGCCAAGATTGACCAGCGGCCAACATTGAAAAATTAATCTTCCAGAGCACCCAGAAATATCAGTGTGGATTGGTGCCAGCTAAGAATCTGTGTGGAAAAATGAGTGACCCTCACTGTTTGCCAGGTCTGGAAGTAAGTCTCAGTTTGATACAAGACAGATCAGAGATTTGTTGACACTACAGAGACTGACTGGTGATTCTCAGTGTGCAATGTCTTGACTGAAACTTACTGCATGTACCAATTAAGCATTATGCCTCACTGTGTGTGCTGCATCTGGACTGCCACTTACTGCATATATATTAGGCTGGAATGTGACTCACTGTATGTACTATTTGTGGATTGTTGGTCAGTGTGTGTGCCAAAGCTGGAGTGTGTCTGTGAATGTGTTCAAAGTCTTAACACTTAATCTCAGTTGCTGCTGTTCAGTGCTAAAGTGCATGTGCTCTCTCCTTTTACTACATATAGGTCATCCCTAAGGTAGGCTCTAGGTAGCCCTATGGGCAGGGTGCTCTGTAGGTAAAAGGTAGGACATGGGCCTTGTTCGTTTGGCATGTCCTGGTTATTGACAAACAGCCTATTTGGTTTCTCACTGACATGACCCTGCTTCTCTGAAAGGTTTACATTGGGAATTCCCTGATACGTGTTTCAGTGGTAATTTCTGATCTGAAAGAAGCAGCGTTATCATATTTGGTATGTTAGAAATAGTGGTGATAAATCCTAATTATTGGTGGAGGTTGATTTTTTCTTGCTATTTAAGAAATACCACTTTTCGAAAGTGGGTATTTCTATGTGCTTTTGACTTTTTGTGTTTTGTCGCCTGACTCCTCAAATCTACATCTGAGGATAGATTAGCCCACCCACACCTCTTCAGGCAGCAATTGGAGTGGGAGCTGGCGCGCAGCGAGAGCGTTGTTGCAGGTTTTAAATATTGGGATAATTCCAACTGATTAGAGGGTTGATCTGAAAAAAAACCTATGTTCGTCTGAGAACCTTCCTACATGTTCACCTGCAAGCTAAAGCGCTATTACCGGAGGTGCTGTCCTTACCTGCTGGCTGGCTGTGAGGGCTTGCGGGTCCCTGTTGCTGCGTGACTCTTCTCCTCCTCGCTGCTGTGGTGGTGTGTGCGGCGATATCAGCGAGAGGGGTCCAGCAAGACTACATCCCCCAGGCTCCTTTGCACTTTGCCTCTGACACCGGAAGCAGCATTTCGCGCCCGACGGCGCTTTAAAATTAACTCCGATCTCCGCATCGCGGTGTCCGCGCGCGGGCAGCGCCGGGAGAAGCCCGGGACAAGGGCGGGACCGTCTGTGGCCGTCAGGGGCCGGAAGAGGCCAGGCCGGGCCACAGCTCTTAGTTGATTGATACGGACATTGCGCACGTAAGACTTTGTTAGTCTGTGGCCCTTGCCTGACCTTATGTTGGAATAATTATGCATGCTATTGTGTAGGCTCCACTCAAAATCAGGACATCCTCATTAGCGCTGTTGTCCCTTTTTGGTTCTTTTTTCACTGTTGTATTTTTTGTAATACTCCACTATTGACCATGCCCATTGGCAAACATGATAAATCTGCTGCTGGAACTGGTCTAATTGATAATTACCTAGTCAAAGTGGTTAACAAAATCAATAGTGACCGGAGAGCATCTTTTGGTAAAGGGGGCCTTCCTGCTTCTTCTGACATTATTTCCAATACACCCAGCCTGTCATAACGGTCGAAGCTCAGGTTCACCCAGAGCCTCTGATGGACCTTCTGGATAAAACCACTATTGATCTAGAGGAAGCTCCCCCTAGTCCTAGTCCTAGTTCTAGACCTGTGAGAGCTTGTAGGAAACAACCGAGTAAAAGGGGGGGAAAGCATACTAAAAAAAGAGCGGAAATTCTGCACCAAGCCCCAAATAGTACTGCCCATGGAATCGTATCGCAGGAAGGCAATAGCTTAGCCTGTATTAATTTATCACCAGACCAATTTGCATTACTTGTATGTACCTTAGAGGCTAAATTTGAAGCTAAGTTAGCCGAGCACACTCAATCCTTAATGCTTCAAATTAATACGGCTAACTTGGAAATCAAGAGGCTTGGAGTTCTCATTGAGAACCTTTTGTCTGGTAGCGAAAGATTCAAGGCACTGGCTACGGGTTCTGCTGCTGTCTCCGAGGGCACAATATGTGATTCTTCTCAGCGTCCCACCCAGTGCCCCGTTATACCAGAAATTACCCCCTTTGACTCTATACCATTTAATGGTTTAGGTAAGCAATCCTCTATGGGACAAGGAGGCACAGCAACTCTTAGACAGAGAACAAATACTGGCTTTACTAATCTCCCTCCAGACTGCGCGCCATACGTGGTTGTCCTGACAAATGTGCCCACCTTAGAAAATCAGCATGCCCAGCCCCGTGAGGAAACACATGAGTCTTTAAAAAACAAAACTGTGTCTTGGCTCAATAGAAGATGCGGTTTCCCGACATACCTCGCAGATCACATTTTATCTACTAGAAGGACGAAGTGGGTTGGCCCATCCCGAAAAGGCTGTAGTGGGGATTGTGTTATTGTTAATTTTAGATACCCCCAGCATGTTAACACAGTCCTGCTACGTGCAGCTTCTTTGATGGGTGATGCTAACAGTATTAGTGTGCGCCCGTTGGGCTATTTTTATACGCACCTAATTAGTTCCCCGAGTCAGGTGAGACTCAGACCATTTACTCCCAGGGAGCACCAGATGCCTGTAGCCCCTCAAGTGTCTAATGTTGATAATCATTGTGGGTATGGTCCTAACAACACCACCCACAATAGATTTGGGGCACTTTCGGGCCTGGAGGCCTGTGATTGACGAGAGGTCCCTGAGATTCAGGGAAGTGCCAGCCCGGCTGTTCTGGGTTATCTAGATATTGTAGAACCAATAATGGAACATGGAAACTCACAAATTAATGTTGATAGCATTGTAACTGATATAGGGGAAACAGTAAAATTGCTAAGTTGGAACATTGCGGGCTTACGGACTAAAAAGAATGATAGTGGTTGGCTAAATATTCTTAAACAATATGACATTATAGCCCTCCAAGAGACCTGGGATAAGGACTGTGATTTCTGGATTGATGGTTTTACTTCCTATTTTGTTCCGGCCCAAAAATCTATAGCAGGAAGAGATAGGGGTGGTCTCATGTTTTTGATCTCAGTAAATATTATAGGAAGACTTAAGAAGGTTGTATGTACTTCCTATAATTGCCTTATTCTAGAAGTAAGTCTGGTAAATAACACCAAGCTTATATTAATTAATTGTTATAATTCCCAGCACGAAGAGTCCCCTAACGAGCATATTCACTGGCTGTCAACATTTTTAGAATTTTATAAAGACAATCAATCCACTTTTTGTTATTATATCCTGATGGGTGATTTTAATGTGCATTTATGTAATCTAAATTGCCATTATAGAGATAAGGACGGCCCACAATTTACAACCCCTCAACATTTTGAACATAGCTCCAAAGGGGAAGCCTTGGAGTCCCTTTTGAGTAATAATGAACTGTATGAAGTGGGGTTCCCGGACAAGAATTCCCGTGTCCCCACGTATGATGCTAGGGACTGTGAATCTATTATAGATTACATATTTTTATCTGCAGGGCTTTTAAGGTATGTGATTTTTTATAATGCTCTACGTTCCTGTTTTAGCGATCATAACCCGGTGGTAATGATATTAGCTAATGTTTTCCCCCTTATGGATAAATCAGCTCTGAGTCCTGCCCTAGTTACAGTGAAAGTTAAAGATCAGGGGAGAAGATTAAAATGGAGTAAGGTAATCCCTGAAGATTTTTTTTCAGTCAATTACCAAAAAGGTTGGCCCACATTTAAGCATATGTGCTGATCCGCCATCTTATGGCAGGGATGTAATAACTGCTTTCGAAGCTATTTGTTCACAAGTGGCTAATGAACTCACTATGAAAGGCAGTGTTAAAAAAAGCAACCCCTCCTGTGGTTGGTTTAATTATAATTGCTCGGCAGCTCACAAACGACTTAAAAAAGCCCTTGATGACAAACCTAGAAATAAAGGGCTAGTTATCCTCTTAAGGAAAGAGTATTCGCAAGCAATTCAGGTACGTAAAAGAGAAATTAAACAAGATGCATGGGTAGCCCTAATGGATAAAGCAATTCTGAAAGATAGCTCTAAATTTTGTGAAATTATTAATTCCCCTTTGCTATCTGGCTCCCAGAACTCTGTGCTAGAATTGAAAATCCCAGAGGAGGATTGGTTAGGTCACTTTGAAAAAATCTATGGGAGTAACCTTGAGCTGGAATCCTTTGTGGTACCAATTTTTAGTCCTCCCCTTCCTCTTATTAGTTTTACTACTGAAGAGGTGGAGAAAGCCATCGAGGATACGGCTGGGCGCAAGGCGCCAGGCCCAGACGGGGTGCCTTCTGATATGTATAAGGCTGACTCTAGGTACTGGGCTAAAATATTGCTAAATGTTTTTAACTCTGCGGCCGTAACAGCTCCCCCGAAGTCGTGGTCCCAATCGATTATAATCCCTGTGTTTAAAAAGGGCCAAAGGGGAGACCCTAGATGCTACAGGCCCATATCCCTGTTGGACTCTTCATTTAAAATCCTAGGAAAGGTTATTTTGGCTAGGATATCAAATTGGGCCACAGAGAAAGGAGTGATCTACAACGCCCAGTATGGTTTTAGATCAGGGAGGGGAACAGAGGATCAATGTCTTAATTTACACCTAATTGTTGCAAAGTACACAAAAGCTTCAGGGGGCTCGACTTTTCTAGGTTTCATGGACCTGTCTACGGCTTTTGACCTGGTTAACAGGTCTAAGCTTTGGTCTATGCTCCTGGATTTGGGTCTGGATAGGCCCTTTGTGTACTTTCTGGCAGAACTACATAAAGATTTGAAAGCCTCAATAAGGATGACCCAGGAGGGGAAATGTACTGCTAGTTTTAAATCTGGTAGAGGGGTACGCCAGGGTTGTATTCTTGCCCCTATGTTATTCACACTGTACATAAATTCCCTTGAAGATAAATTGTTATCTGCATCTCTTGACATTCCACGGGTAGAAGGTACTCCTATACCCGTACTTCTTTATGCGGATGACACAGTTTTATTGGCCCGGACTCCGCTCGGGCTACAAAGATTATTGTATTCTTTTGGGGATTTTATGAAATCTTTGGACCTTGTGGTTAACAACGGTAAATCCCACATTATGGCTCTGGGTAAGGGAAAGAACCTCCCCAAAACCATTTCTTGCAATGGAGAAGTTATCACTAGAGTGAAAGTGTTCACCTACCTAGGAGTCGTCTTTGACGATAAAGGTACCTGGGCTCCTCAATTATCTATCAAGATTAATGCGGTGCGTAGCTCCTCGGCTGCAATATTGGGTTTCGCGAAAAGGTTGGGAGAGAAACCCTGTGAGGCAATTTTAAAATGATACCAAGCTAAAACGGTTTCAATAGCGAGGTATGGGGCCGCAATTTGGAGGTACATTAAATCTGAGTCCATACAAACAGAAGAGAATACATTTTTACGTGCTCTTCTTGGTATCCCCCAATCCACTGTGACACACTCGGTCCATCTTGAATTGGGGACAGGATATATTTCTGACATTATAAAAATTGCTCCAATTCTGTTATGGATCAGAACCTGGTTGAATTCGGATCTTACGTTGAACCATAGTATCCTGAAAGATTGTATTAAATTAGATAACGTGAAGGAAATTCAGTGGCTGTCCTATATTAAACTGATATCTAAGAAAATTGGACGCCCGGAGCTTTTCACCAATCCCGAAGGCCTATGTAAAGCCGATTTAATGTGGGTTAAAACTTATTATATTAAGCACTGCGAGGTTGAGCGTGAATCCCAGGAGTTATGTAAACCTACAGTAAGGGCTCACCTCTTGCTTATTTTAACTATGTCTATGCACCCATATTTGTCAACTGTTACAAACTCTTATCATAGATGGCTATTGACTAAGTTCCGTTTCAACCAGATCCATTTAGTATTAAGTGTCCCCCAGGGTTGGTCTAGGCCGGAAGACATGGCCCCTTGTAAATGTGATGATTTTTCTTTTCAAGATACAATGCACTTTATGTTTTTTTGTCCTTTGTACCTGGAAGCAAGGAAAAGGTTTATTTTCCCTATTCTGAGGGGGAAAGCCTTTGTACAAGTTAAACCTGCATTGTTGTTTCTACAATTAATGGAATCCCCTGCAACTATGTTTGGTGTTGCCAGCTTCCTCGTTGCAGCCATTAGGTCAAGAAGGAACAGACAGGTAGCATTGTAGGAAATTAATTAGCTTTTTTAAATCTGATCCACCGAGATAAATTATCTTTTTTAATTATGAAATTGTTGGAATGTTTTTTAAACTGTTAATCATGTACTGTATACTTTTATGATTTTAAATAATCGAATAAAGTGGTTCTTGATACATCTGGTTTAGGCTGACAGTGGCCTGTTTGTGCATTCACTCTAGACAGTCACAGAGGGAGCTGAGGTGTGCCCTGCACATCCTGATGGGTCTTCCTGAGCTAGAGTGGTGGGATGAGTTGTCACTGACACCTGAACTGGGCTGTGCCTGTCCTCTCACAATGCTATCTCCCCCCCATGTAGTGTGTCTGGAGCCAGGGCTGGCATTGAAAGGGGGTGTTGTGCACTTCTAAAGTTTGTTTGAAGTTACCTCAACAAGTGCAGGGGCTCTGACCCCATGTTTTTAGACAATGTGTGGGCCTTGTAACCAGATGCTGCTGGCTCTACATTCTGCACCAGAGGATTGCTGAGCTGCTAGGAAGACCCCCACTTGGACTTTGCCTTGTTGTGCTATTCTGATGAAAGAACTGCCTCTTTGCCTGCAAGCACCCTGTGCCCTGTCCTATTAACTGCTTCCTGCTGATTCCGCCCCAGTGATCTCCAAGGGCTTGTTTGCTTGCCCCCCTGTTCTTGGTATCTCAGAGCCACCAAAGTTCCCTTTTTGCCTGACCTGTGAGTGGTGAGTGTGCTTTTTTCTCTTAGAGCTGGGGTTGGTTTGAACAAAGCGCGTTTTGAGCGCTTCTCGATCCAGCGTGTGGTCATCGCCTCCAGCTTGACCTCCCTACCGTGTGGTGAGCGCTCTATTTGTGTCCCCTTTGCGCCTGGTGAGCACTTACTTTCTCCCCCATGCACTCCTATCCCCTATGGGGCTACAGGAAGAAGTCGAGAGTGGTGCGGGCAAGAAGAAAGTACGGCTCTCAACATTGCCAGTGACAGGACAAGCAGAGCTCATGTGCATTAACACGGGAGGAAAGCCACCACATACCCTAACAGGTGACGTGGCCCATTTCTGTGCTAGTGAGACTGAGTTGATGATACCACGACCACACGGCCGTGGGTAGCTGCAACATTTCCAACTCCCGGAGACCTCCTTGGAGAGGTTCCCCAGTGGTGGCACGGGCTCACCTCGCAGAGAAAGGTTCCGTTAGTGTGCAAGAGCAGTGATGAGCCCAGTAGTAAAGCCACCTAGCCCACCCATGCTATGCCAACGGGGGTTTTGATTACCCCCCTCCCGTGGGTCGTATGTCAGGGCAGTTGTCCCTTTTGTAATTTACTGTTTCACTGAGTAATTCTTGAGAGAGGACCCTGGTTCCTTTGTGAAAATCACTGGAATTACCATACTGAATATTATAGGTGCACCCTTGTCCCGGTGTCCTATGTTCTGGCTTTACTTACCACAATGGGTCTAATAGAAGCGCATGGGCGCTGTGACGGGTGTTGTTTATGGTGATGTGATGATTCCGCTGATTTCTTCATTACCTGCTGCATCTTCATGCCCTGAGGTTATGATGTAGGTTGTTTTCCCTTTCATCGCCAGGACTTGCTGACGATGCCCAGCAGTTATGATTTATCTATGTTATAACTTGCAGTGTTTGCCCTGATATTATGATTCATGTCGTTTTATGCCTTTCAATGGCAGGATAATGAGCACCATTTCAGGATCGGCAAATTGTGTACAGTGTCAGTTTTTTATGACGTGTGCAACACATAAGTCTTTATCTTATTGCACTAACTGTGATATCATGACAACTGCCTAGTTGCCAAAGTGATTATTGATTTTTGTGGTTTTGGTCTATGTTTATATGTAATACAGATCTACTACTGTGTGGAGTCTCTTTTCTGGTGTATTTATTGTGTCACTGGTGTGTGTATGTTGCACGAATGCTTTACACATTGCCTCCGGGATAAGCCTGACTGCTTGTGCCAAGCTACCAAGGAGGTGAACCGGGGTTATCTTGGGTGTATAACTCCTTTACCCTGACTAGAATGGTGATTTCTGCCTGATTTAGGTGCATACCCTAGCCAACCAGAAACACCATTCCTAACACTGACCCTAGGCTCTTGGTGTGTGTCAGTGCTGACCATAGCCTCTCAGTGTTTGTCAGTGCTGACCATAGCCTCTCAGTGTTTGTCAGTGCTGACCATAGCCTCTCTGTGTGTGTCAATGCTGACCATAGCCTCTCGGTGTGTGTCAATGCTGACCACAGTCTCTCGGTATATGTCAGGACTGACCATAGCCTCTTGGTGTGTGTCAGTGCTGACCATAGACTCTCTTTAGCCTCTCGGTGTGTGTCAGTGCTGACCATAGCCTCTCGTTGTGCGTCAGTGCTGACTATAGCCTCTCGATGTGTGTCAATGCTGAGCCATGCCTCTCAGTGTGTGTCAATGCTGATCATAGTCTCTCGGTGTGTGTCAGTGCTGACCATAGCCTGTTGGTGTTTGTCAGTGCTGACCATAGTCTCTTGGTGTGTGTCAATGCAGACCATAGCCTCTTGGTGTGTGTCAGTGCTGACATAGCCTGTTGGTGTGTGTCAATGCTGACCATAGCCTCTCGGTGTGTGTCAATGCTGACCATAGTCTCTTGGTGTGTGTCAATGCAGACCATAGCCTCTCGGTGTGTGTCAGTGCTGACCATAGCCTCTTGGTGTGTGTCAGTGCTGACCATAGCCTGTTGGTGTTTGTAAATGCTGACCATAGCCTCTCGGTGTGTGTCAATGCTGACCATAGTCTCTTGGTGTGTGTCAATGCTGACAATAGCCTCTCGATGTGGGTCAGTGCTGACCATAGCCTCTCGCTGTGTGTCAGTACTGACCATAGACTCTCAGTGTGTGTCATTGCTGACCATACCCTCTCAGTGTCTGTCAGTGCTGACCATACCCTCTCAGTGTCTGTCAGTGCTGACCATACCCTCTCAGTGTCTGCCAGTGCCGACCATAGCATCTCAGTGTGTGCCAGTGCTGGCTATAGTCTCTCGGTGTCTGCCCGTGCTGACCATTGCCTCTCGGTGTGTGTCAGTTCTGACCATAGCCTCTCGGGGTGTGTCAATGCTGAGTACAGAGATATCGGCCCACACATATATCAAACTACAGCAAAAATCAGCTACCAACATATCATCAAAGTACGCATACATACAGAAGTATACATTTGCTGCTCTAACCCCACATCTGCTTCCCTTGTTGATATTCGTGTAGATCAGTGCTGAAAACTGTTTAGCACATTTACTATTTTATCATGCAATGCACCTTCCATTGCATGAAAGGTAGAGGGCAGAAATGCTCCATATTTACACATATATGGCTCATTTCTGCTCTCTTCTTGTGCTGGCGCACTGTGTGCTGCATAGTGCCAACACAGGCATCCTTGCTCCATAGTGCAATGGTTCCTGCATTCCTGGAAGGATTGTTTTTGTGCAGAAAGAGCCACCTTCCTCAAAAAAAGCAATCCTTAGAGCCATATTCCCATTTCTATGTGTGCTCCAGGAGGAAAGAGGAAGTAACAAGGAGAAATAAAGATATTTCTAGCTGTTATGCCTCTGTCAGGTAGGCACGCCATTCTGGCATACATCCAGGTTTACAAGTTTTCGTAAATCTGGATTTGCATCAAAATACATTGATGGATGCACGGAGCGCCCATTCTCCACCATGTAACTCCTATTAAAGCAAAGTAATGCCAAGAAGCCCAATGCGCTCCTTGTATTACTTTCTGTTTACTGAACCACGCAGAGCCACGTAAAGTGCAACCATGCAAAGCCTTTTCTCAATGGCAAAAGCTTTAAGTGTCACATTGCTCCAAATGGGTGTTCTTGGGTTGTTACTTGGGTGAATTAACAAAAACATCCACAATTGTTTTATTTGCGTGTAAATTAATACCTCCTTGAAGCAGGAATTAACAAGGGGACATTTCTTATTTGTGCTTAAAATCTACAGATTGCATATGTGTTGCAGGACACAACTAGTACAAATGCATGTCATCTTCCTGAGTTTGTGTAGGTGCAGGAATTTATATTGGAAGGCTATGCTTCCAGTACATATCCTACACCTCTGCACCATTATGCTAGGCTGTGTGTCGTGTAAGGCATCCTAATTAGAGCACCAGCACAGGCGACAACAGCACTAGGACAATGTTAGCTGATATGACCCTACACAATCTTTAACTTCGCCCTGCACTACACAGTGCAGCAAATCCGTCTGCTGTGTTGCATGTGCTGCTATTAGGTGTGATTCCATCAGTAGCCTTGCACTGACCCTGTATAGACTATAATTAATTTACTCTTGTCAGACTGCATCGGACATACTACTAGATAAGAGAGGGGGTCTTCAGCTCCCCTGCCCAGACTGCATATCACTAATCATTGCCTTCATATCAGATTTACTCATCTCAGTCCTGAGAGACTGCATCAGAATTACCTGTAGATGAAGTTGGATTCATTCTGTGATCCCTCCTCGATGCCATCGGAGCCTCCACTAGTGCTCAGGATACTCAGAGGTGCTGGAAGCAGTGAGAGGTACTCGGGTCTGAGCCAAATTTGATAAGCAGCCTGTGGGAGGGTTCTATAAAACTGGCATAGAGACAGGAAACTACACTTAGAAAGAGCTGATGGTGGTATTGTGCAATCTGTGTGTGAGGAGGAAATGATGAGTGTGCAGAAAAACAGCTCAGAATAACCTTCATATCTTACTCCTGAAGAGTGTGTGCATGTACAGAAACTCCAACATAAGCCATTAGTCACTGTGAGTGTGTTTGTGAGTGTGTCTGAGTGTGTGAGAGTGTTTTTGTATGTTTGTGTGAGACAGAGAAGAAAAGAGAGGCGATGATCAGATTGAGGATAAATGATATGCCTCCTAAGCCATGTTCCACCGTGGACTGTGTATGACTGTGTGTGTCAAAGAGAGAGAAGATGACCAGACTGAGGATAAATGAAATGCATCCTAAGCCATGTGTCACCGTGGACTGTAAGTGTGTAAGTGAGTGTGTGTGTGTTTGTGTGTGTGTGTCAGACAGAGAGAGAAAGAGAAAAGATGATCAGACTGAGAATAAATGCTCTGCGTCCTAAGCCATTTGTCACCGTGGACTGTGTGTGTGTGTGTGTGTGTGTGTGTGTGACAGAGAGAGAAAGAGAAAAGATGATCAGACTGAGAATAAATGCTATGCCTCTGAAGCCATTTGTCACCATGGACTGTGTGTGTGTGTGTGTGTTTGTGTGTGACAGAGAGAGAAAGAGAAAAGATGATCAGACTGAGGATAAATGATATGCCTCCGAAGCCATTTGTCACTGTGGACTGTGTGTGTGTGTGCCAGAGAGAGAGAAAGAGAGGAGAAGATGATCAGACTGAGGATAAATGATATGCCTCCGAAGCCATTTGTCACTGTGGACTGTGTGTGTGGTACAAACAGAAAGAGAGGAGATGATCAGACTGAGAAAAAATGGCATGTCTCCTAAGCCATGTGTCACCGTGGACTGTGTGTGTGTGCGTGTGTGTGTGTGTGTGTGTGAGACCGAGATAGAGAGATGAGGAGATGATCACACTGAGGGTACATGATATGACTCCTAATCCATGTGTCACTGTGGACTATGTGTGTGACAGAATGAGAGAAAGAGAGGAGAAGATGATCAGACTGAGGATAAATGATATGTCTCTTGAGCCATGTGTCACCGTGGACTGTGTGTGAGTGTTTGAGTGTGTGTGTGTGTGCATGAGTGTTTGTGTATGTGTATGTGACAAAGAGCGAGAAAGAGAAGAGATGCTCAGAATGAGGATAAATGATACGCCTCCTAATCCATGTGTCACCGTGGACTGTGTGTGAGTGTGTGTATGTGTGTGACAGAGAGAGAAAGAGGATAAGATGATCAGACTGAGGACAGCAGGACCAAGATTATTTGCATATGTCTGGTTGGTATCTGAGGCGGCATGGTGGCTAAAAGAAACAATGGACTGGGATGAGACTTGAGTAATTACCAGTGGCTGAGTTTAATTCAAGCATTCCATCCTGTCGTGCATTTCCTGGGAATCCCCAGGACCTGCGCGTTTTGGATGACCTAAACCGAGGGCTTGGTGTCCCAACCGCTTCCGGACACCCCCACAGGATATGTCAGCCGTTAGACTAGCTGGCTCTACAGTGCCATTACCACCCCCTGTATCGTACAGTGGTGTAGGTAGTTTCTGGCAACTACTGAACATGACAACCCTAATTCCTCAGGGATCGTGGAAAACAGTACAGTACTTTTTGCTCAGACACTCTTGCTTGCTTTCTCAGAAAATACACAGGATGGCAATTTGGATGTTTCAATAAGTATTTATTAATCCAGCGACAGCCTTGTGTAAAACATATTTGCTGCGACTATCAGGAGACAGAAGCATACGAAAGAGATTCCTAGTACCAATATAGTAAATAGTAGATAAATTTTTACCATAGTGCTAATAAGATGAACATAAGCAGTTCAGATAAAAACAGTAGCACTTGCATATTGCTAAAATTACACCCTAAGTAATTTGCCTAAATGTACCTAGCCTAGATTTGTATGTGTACCATGTTTATGCATACTTGTATGTATGTAGCCAAGAAACCCCTAGGGAAGAACCATCCTCCTCACCTGATGGTTGAGAACAAAGGACCCCGTCTCTGCTTTGAGGATGACACCCTGCAAGTGATGTCAGACCGCTGGGTGTCGAAGATTCAGCATGCAGGACCCTGTGTCAGCTTGGAAAGAATTATCCTCTAATTTGCTGGGGGAGATAAGGGTCTTATATACTAGAGTGGTCATTCCAGGGTCTCTTCTAGAATCGATATGTTTTGAAAACAAACATAAATGTTTTGAAAACAATCATAAATGTTTTTCCTAACAAATGCGATCATGCACAGTGGGCTGTTGGCCAAGGATGAAAAAAAGTGGTGGCCCTTGTACATGATAATTGTACATTGCCTGAGGACATGTTTATGTACATCAGGTACAGGGATTAGGATAGAGTACCGAGTGCCTGGTGTCAAAGAGACAGAAGCAAAATGTTAGGTTAATGGTCACCTGTTTAGAATCATTACTGTCGTGTGGATGGTACAAATGTACGTAATAGGGGTATACATGACAGGACTAGCCTAAAAGACATGACACCCACTCCTCATCAAAAGGTCAACAGGGTCAGTTAAATAATGATAAAGCTAAGGCAAGAACAAGGATAAAAATCATTTATAAATAAAGTACTAAAAGCAGTTTAAAAGCCTGTAAAAATGACCATAAAAGAAAAGCCATTTTCCCTAAAAGCGTTCAAAAAGGTCCTCCAAACATGTATGAGTGGTTTTTATTACACTGAGCACCCCGAAAGCCACTATGCTCTGTCAGATCATGGAAGGAAATATAAAACAAAGTCAGTTTCGACCTTCAATTTGTAAAATGTTAAAAAAAATGCTGAATAGTTCCCAGCACAGTAAAGGCCGGATTGCTTATGAATCTTGTGCCGAAGACTCAACATTGCTGAAAATTGCATACGCAGGTGGCAGTTCCTCCAGCACTTCCAATATAATGTCTAGTGAGCTAAGATGGTCATCTCTGGTTTCCACAGCAGCCGCCTGGAAAGAATTAGATGCCTGCACGCCAGGAACTGATGCCTGTACCTCTGGAACAGAGCTGATTTCCCTTCCAACAGGAGCGAAAGCATCCCTTGGAGGCTATAGAAATGCCTTCATCAACATTGGAATACGCTGGGGACAACTGTACACGTGAGCCTGCAAAGGCTCCAGTAGCACGTCTATGTCTGGTGGTGCAACCAATGGAAGTGTCAGACATAGATCCGAACCTGCAGCAGAGGCAGCGGAACATAGACAGGACACAGTCTAGCCAGACAGGTCTGAAAGACAGGAACCAATGCTCACTCAGCTCTCGAAGCCAAGGCGTAGTCAGGTAGAAGACAATATGCTCATGACAATGTTGTTCCAGCAGTGTTCTCTCCTGTTCATGAGGGATTAAGAAGTCCATTGCGAAGCAATAGGATTAAAATCAGGATGCCCGCTACTGATAGCAGGACCAAAAGAAGCCCTCCAAAAATGCTTCTAAGTACGGAGTTAATGAAAGCTGGAATTTCTCCGAAGATGGTCTGAAAGGTGGTTAAGAGACCCGATCCAAGGCGCTTAAATAAGTGTACGATCCCACTGATATCAGACATGTTAAAGATACGATGAACCATTTCTCCTAAATGGATCGGGAAGTTTGTACGGACCAAGCTCTGTATCTCTGCTGAAGACCTTGCAACCTGGATTTCAAAAGTCTCTCGGGCTGAAGTTAAGGCCACATTTTGTTGAAACAACATGGCTTTCAGTCTGCTCAGCGAATCAAACCTTATACTGGAAACATTCAATGAAGGCCACCGTGATGCCTCCCTAACTGTGTGAGCTGGTGGAAACAATACTTGCTTACAACAAACAACCAAGAGGTTTACTGTGACTAGATACGTGATGCCTGGTGCCATCCCGCAACAGCCTTGATCATTCAGCATTAAATAACTGCCATTCGAAAGTAACTCAAAAACTGGAAGAATCACTGCAGCTGGGGAGCCTTTCAAGTAGCAAAATAAGTTCACCTTCGAAGCATTACGCGCTCTGTGACGCAAGACCTCCTTACACACCAAAGATCCACTTAAAGCCTTCTTACAGTCTGTTCCACTTAAGAAAACTTCAGTGTCCTTATTTCTACACTTATATCTGTACAGTAACTCCCAGGTTTCCTGTATGTACCCTTCACCCAACGCTTCATACCTGCCCACTTGGATGTATCTAAGGAAGTATTAAAATTGGAATGTCGCTATTGGCAGTGCCATATAGCCATGAATTATCAAAGGTGGTACATGCACACCAATATTCAAAAGGTGAAGGTTGGGTTCAATAAATTCAAAAAGTTCTGTGTGCAGCTCGGCTATCACTCATTGGTACACACGTGTTTTAATGTATCACAAAAGCATCCCCCCAGGGGAGAACTCCCCTCAGTGCACAGCAATGTTCTCCAGATAAGTGGAGTAACCCTATTCAAAACGCTTTGAGCCGTGTGTAATCCATCAATCGAATTTATTCTTATTTCATGAAATCTTTTTTCAATACTTTGTAAGTGAATTTCATGTAAATTCCACTGTAGAAAATATTTTCATTGAATAACGTAAAGGTTCAGGTCCCAATTAATCTGTCCCAATGCATTTCGGGCTCTATGGGCCCTTCATCAGGGGAATGTTCAAAATCTGTGTAAATGAAGCACGAAATTAACCATTTCGTAGATGGTGACTCTGCTATTGTAAAAGGTAAATTGTCTAATTTTTCAATGAGCAGCATGGTAGGAATGAATTGGAGATTGTATGAGCAATTTGCGAGTACCAGTAGGTACTCGCAAATTGCTCATGCAATTTCAAGGGTGTCAAAATGACAGCCTATTGCACCCCTGAAATTGATCTGTGCACATCTGTTGCACACACACATGCTCTAAGGGCATGTGTGTGCGCAACATGAAACTTTGAATAATGCACAAAAGTGCATTTTTCAAAGTTTTTGCAAATTACCATGAAGTTCAAATTCATGGTAATTTGCTCCCCCTATTAGCGAAATCGCTATTTTTTTCACTTTCATGCATTGCATTTAAGGAATCTCAATTTGGGATTCCTTAAATGCAATCGCAATTTAAGGAATCGCAGTTTAGAGATTCCTTAAATTGCGATTTTTGCATTTGAGACCGGTTTTTACATTGATGCATGTGCCTGTAAGTCTTTTTCAGCCAGAGATAGAATTGTCGGAATTTTTCTTTCTTGGAAATGGGTGGCATTTGCTCAGGTTCATTTGGATCTGAAGAAAAGTAATCGAAGTTAATGAAGTAGCCAGATGCAGTTCTATCTATCTTTGGGAGCTCAGCAGTGTTTGTAGAACTGGCAGTTGCTTCTTGTGAAGGCACATTTATGTAAGCTCATTATTGGGCCGAATTGCAATTTGCGTTTCAGTTTCATTTGGATGTTGCTCAGTTTCAACAGGTGTAATTTGTACTTCGTTATTGTCTACTCCAACATCTTGCGCAGAGGAGTCTTGAAACATTATTAGTCTTTCCATCTGAACTTCCTGTATGGTAGTGAGAGGAGATTTGCGACTGCCCTGGATTCCACGCGGCATACTGTTAAGAGTCGCCCACATTGTGTGGTTTGAGCAGATCAATGGAGACAAATCATTTTTCTTTTTTGCCAGCAAGAGGCAGAAGAAGAACCTTTCTTGTTACTAGAACCACCAGGACAAGTACAGGTGTTCTGTAGGATGGCCCAAACTCCTTGTTGTCCACGATCTTGTCTTTGACCAGGTCCCCAATCTTTGGGACCCAGACAGGTCTTGCCGGTACCAGTTTCACTTCCCCAGTGGCGGTGCATTTTACTTGGACGTTGCTTTGTAATGCCCGGAATTCAATGTAGTCCTGTAAAACAGCCAAACGATCATTCAATTCAGATGATTTTACATCCACCACTGTGCTGGCACAATTGAGGTTAGGTACCCACATTCTTGTACCAAATTGGATCTCATAGGGGGTACGTCCTTCCAAGGATTTTCTTGGCATATTGTTTAGTGCCCTTCGGACCCCATTTAGGTGATTGACACAATATCAAGAACCAATCTGGGAAGATGAACGTTAGAACGCGTTCTTCTCTCTGCTGGACACGCAGAGGCAACTGGACCCCAACAATCCCTAGAAATCAACCGACGAACACTGAACCAGAGACACCAGTGCTCTTCCGATAATCTCAAGGGAAGGGGGTTTGGGAACAAACAATAAACTAAAATAAATAGTTAAAACAAAAAGATAAAAAAACAACAACAAAAAAAGAAACAACTGGTGCGCATTCGTGCCGGTGGAGAAGCAAACTCTGGGTCACAGAACAATCTAGGACATATGTCCTAAAGCTAGGAATGAATATGGAGACCAGCTCCTGCAGTAGTAGTAAAAGACATCAATAAGAACACAAATAATCAATGACATATATCATGCATAAACATGTGCATTGGGTCATGATAAAAGAGGTCTTTTAGAATTATTAGAATAAATCAGAACTGCACTCACCATATGGCGCCAAAGATAAATACACACTCACACAATATTGTGCCAACGAAGATTGAACATAAGCACACCATACATTCTTATTTCAATGAGATAAAACATAATCTGTATCCTTCATCTGAAGTATGTCCAAGGCTACAGAGCGTTACCAAGACCTTCTTTCAGCGAGAAAAAATAGAGACGTAACAGGATAACAATAAACACTGCAATAATAATATACACTTCTATCAGCAAGAACTATGCACACATTACATAAATGATATGAGGAGGAAATGACCAAAATCCAGGCAAGTAGCATAAAGTAAGCTGAGTGGGAACAAGAGGAAACTGTGATATAGGAAACAAAGTCAGGAAGTCTCTGACTGCAAAGAGTTTCGTGCGCAGTTACCCAAGATCTACTCAATAACCAGAAATGAGGTGGGAGTCAAAACAATGGAATTCCACTGAGCACAAGATTTAAATGTAGCCCAAAAATGATTTAGACTTATCTGCGAGTAGCAGCAGCAAGGATGGAACAGGACTCGTCCGACCAGCACCTGCAGAGAAGAGCCGTCACGCCGCAGGATCTTCAACAGGAAACTCAATGCGAAGCACTGAATATGAGCCTGGGTGAGAGTTAAAAACCTTTTGCCAGGCTGATGAGTCATGGAGGTTGCTGAGTCACGGAAGCTGCTGAGTCATGGAGGCATGTTGAGTCATGGAGGCTGCTGAGTCATGGAGGTTGTTGAGTCACGGAGGCTGCTGAGTCATGGAGGCATGTTGAGTCATGGAGGTTGGTGAGTCGAGCTCTGGCGTGGCCTGGAAACAAAAATAAGGAAAACACCACCACATATCGGAGAAGAGAATTAAAGAAATTTGTCAGCTTTCCTTCCTCAGGGAACACGGGGAGTAAAAGAGGGGACAAGACGAGGGCGAGAAGCATGTGTTAAGAACCTGCTAGGAGCCCCCACCCGACAGGCAGTCTTCCTAGGTAGGATGTAAGTGAGTGAAATGCATCTAGCGCCCTGGAGTTCACCCTGAATAGTTGCCCCACTACTGCTGGAGTGCGGAAGGTGGTGGGTAGTCCTATGGATCCTGACACACAACTACCACCGCACCTAATACCCTTGCTGTTAAGGAATGCTTTAGGTCCCGGTCTTTCTTCTCCACCACTGAATTTTCCTCGGGATGGTAGGGGGAAGAGTACCACAGGGCCATGCCCATACTTTCTATGTCTTCCTTGTAAGCCCGAGAGCTAAATGCAGGGCCACCGTCAGAATGTAATGTGCCAATTGCGTATGTCCTGATTAAGAATCGCAAATCCTTTATAACAGTGCGATTGTCAGCTGAGCACTGAGGCCAAACCTATAGAAATCTAGAACATTAATCCACTGCCACCAAGATGTACTTGTAAGCCCGTCTGAATTTAAGGGGCCGTAGTATCCTGGTGTTATGGATTGCCTCTCCCATGTTTCCCTGTTCCTGGCTGCTCAGCCTGTGTGAGTGTTCTGATTGGAATGTTTGATGTGTGGGCTATGAGTGGAATGCTTGGGTGACTGGATGAGGAGTGACAGTTGGTGAATGGGGATGAGCAGCTAGCAGGCTGCTCCCGGTGGGGTTGCTGTTGGACTTAGTCTACCTGTGTACCTGCTTACCTGATACCTGAATAAACCTAAGTTGACATCATCACTCCAGTGTGGTCTCCCGATTACCTCACCGCAGTGATCCAAATAGACACATGTGAGAGGTCTGTCTGAAATGAGTAATGTTGATTTTGGTGGCCGTGCTATGGTGGCACCTTTCATTTGCTGGCAGATGTCGCACTTTAGACATAAGCCTTTGTTTGTTTAGACAAACTTGGCTACCAGAATCCCTGCTTCAGTAAGAAAATTGTAGCAGCGACTGCATGTGCTGAGCCAAGACCCCTGTGTGCAGCTAGAATTAAACTTAATCTTATATCCATCTTTGGTATAACTCTATCCCCCACCCCTGGAATTTGAGCTTACAGTGTGTGTTGCGCATCTAATTTATAGGAACGTTTGAGTGGAAAGCCTTTCGGAACAGCAGAGCCGTTCTTTGATGCATTGACAGCTACCAGTATGTCTCCGTCTATTCTCGTGCTAGGATGAGTAAGTGCAGCAACAGCAGCAGTTCGCACTGCCGCCTTGGCGGCTTCATCAGCCAGTGAATTTCCTTTAACGTGTATGCCAACACACTGATTTGTTTTGTTTAAATATCTTTATTTGCATTTTCATACATTTTCAATTTATACCGTGCACATGCAAGGGAACAATGTTCAAATACATTATGGACAGCAATAAAACATAATACGACATTGAGGGTGAAGACCATGGTCACATGTACAAACAGAGCATCGATAGAGCTGCATAGGTCTCATAAAGATTATAAAGTCACATAGTGCACCCTGGGAATGTTAAAGCACTTCTTTAAGGTTAAAGAATAGCAACTCTATGGGTCAAAAAAAGTTAGTAGTTCGTTGAAGTCTGAACACAAACATTTAGTATATTGCATTACAATGTATAGCCTTTAAACAGGAGGCATGAGATCGACACAGCATTTAACAAACGAAAATTCAGGAGTTTAAGCAAATAAGAGACGCATATAATTTTATAAAACTATTAATCAAAACTATTTCCAACTAAATAAAATAAAACCTGCCATCTAACACATCTGCTACAGTTGGGCTCTGATACAAGGAGAGGGGACACATGCGATGTGGGAACTTCACCAGGGCAGCAGTATTATTGGTGCCAGCGAATAATGACGGGACAAGTCAGGCCCCTCGTAAAATTCCTATATGTACATGTGGCGAAAGGTATTCGTCGCGTGTGATGTACCTCAGAAATGTCTGATGAATTGCATAGTATCTGTCACTTATGTGGCAGGGACATCTGCTTCAGCATCGGTTACCTGTGAGGGTTGGGCAACATCATTCCCACAGCCGCGTGAAAAAGTGTTGAGGATGGCATCCCAGGGTGGCGCTATTGGGTATTTGCGCCGGCCTGTGGTTTCTTCCCTATGTAATGTGGGGCTCTCCGCTTGCGCCCATATAAGTAGGGATCGCTGCCAGCTTGCTGCTACGGGGGGTATCTAGTTTCCATTTTTTAGTAATAAGACGTTTTGCCACTATTTGTTCCAGATCTCTGAAGCGGGAGGTCACCCTATTCTTTTTGGATCTAGCATAGAGGCCCAGAATACAGACCTCCCAAGTGTATGGTAGAGGTATCTCTGTGCACTTCTCCAGTACAGTTGTGACTGCATTCCAATAAAGCCGCAGGGACGGGCAAGACCAAAGCATGTGTAAGAGGTCATCATTTTGGTGCTGGCATCTCGGACATGCGGAGGAGGCAACGCCAAAATATTTATTGATATTGTCAGGCGAGAGATATGCTCTTTGTATAACAT
The DNA here is from genome assembly GCF_964204655.1 of Triturus cristatus. Classification (NCBI taxonomy): domain Eukaryota; kingdom Metazoa; phylum Chordata; class Amphibia; order Caudata; family Salamandridae; genus Triturus; species Triturus cristatus. The sequence continues at coordinate 1,868,944,059 of NC_140590.1, forward strand.
ACATTTGAATCAGCTTGAATCTAGAGTTGCACGGTATATTGGAGGAACCAGCCAGAAATATGGCCCAATCTTTCTCAGTCCAAGGTTGCCCCCTATCTGCTTCCCAACGAGCACGAAGCCGTGCCAGAGGTTGTAACTTATGCGTGAGCAACGCCTCCACTAGCCAGTGTACTATGTGAGAGCCAACCCATAATATGTAAATATTGGATCAGTAGATGCATCGGTGGCTCAGTAGCTATGTCACCCCAGGCCGCAGATAGTGACCTTGTAATGGATGTATGAAGCAAAAACTGTCCGACAGGCAGATCAGTAACCGTCGACAGCGCCTCAAATGAGAGCAGGGAACCGTCAGCATAGAGGTCTCCCAAGGTTTCTAAGCCAGCCGCCTGCCAGCTGGCGAGCGCGCCCTCCGAAGTACCAGCTCTTCCCCGAGGCGTGCCCACGAGTGGCAACTGTGGGGCATAAGGAATCACTGCCCTAGTGAGATATATGTTGCACTTAAGCGCCAGCTGCAAAGATACTTGCGGTGGACTCGGCAAGCAAGCAAGGGGATGGAACAAATGATAGATTTGGGACTGTGTCCATGACTGCTGCGCGGTAGCCGTGTCTTCCAAACCTTTGCCATTCAGCCATTTTGTTGTCCATTGCAGCTGGGCCGCTAAATAATATAACTCTATATTAGGGACTGCCAGTTCACCCTGTTCTATGGGGGCATATAATTTCCATAATGCAACTCGCGGCCTTTGTTCCAAATCAGGTCACAAAGTAACCGCTCTAGTTCGCAGAAGAACTTTGCGGGTTCATATACCGGAAGGTTCGAGAGATAATACAATAGTTTGGGGAGAATAATCATTTTGATTAGTGTAACCCGACTCATAACATTAAGTGTAAGAGTCTTCCAAAACCGCACCTGGGCGTGCACCGCAGAGGCCGCCCTGGTAAGATTGCCCTCAAAGATGTCATCAGGCGTTCGGTACACGAACACGCCAAGGAATCAGAAAGTGTTAGGATACCAGGTGAGCGTGGAGTCATTTATGCACACTGGCGTTTCCTCCAGGTTGTTGCTAAATGGATATACCCCTGACTTGGCCCAGTTTACCCGAAGCCCAGACAGCTTTTCGAAGTCCAAAAGTATGTCCGCTATTGTCGTAGGGATGCGACTTAGGTCTCTTATGTATAACAATAGATCCTCGGCATAGAGAGAAATAGCATGCATTCCGTCCCCCAACGGTATGCCCCATTCAGTTCCAGCAGCGCGAAGCAGGTGTGCAAGTTGCTCCATGGCTAGGGAGAACAGCAGCGGGGACAGGGGGCAACCCTATGCCAAGAAACGGATGACTCAAGGTGTGAATAACTTGAGCCCGTGGCAGATATGCTTTCAGCTTTGCAACTTGGTCCAATAACAACTTATGTTTAATTGTGCAACCCTTGGAATCTCTAAACCCATTCTGGCCCCAGTAATGAAGATATTCATTATAGGACTACACACAGTAAAATGAATAACACACTATTAGTGTGGGGAACTCCCGATCCATACATGAAAGTGTTAGTATCAGGGCTTTCAGCTCTGCCAGCTGTGCCATACAATCTCCTAGAGATTGCGTAGTCGTATTGCTGGGATGGAATTTACCACCCCACATACATCACTTCACTATTGCACACGCGGCACTATGCTGTTGTTTGCTTCCTATGGCAGGCTGAGCAGAACCGTCAGTGTAGACGATGTATTCATATTTCTCTAGAGGCAAGATCTTACTCGGGGGAGGGTATCCTTGTTCATACTGCGGAAGGCTTGTGTTTTTAATGTAGAATCGTATTTGTAATCTACATCTGTTGCAGTGAGGGAATAAGCCATTTGTACCCATCACAGATGCAGTGCTTTCGCATTTGAGTGCTCACTTTGGTAACAGCTTCTGAAGTTGGTACCGGGGTCACCACAATAATGTTTCCCATATGCTAGTGCTCTTTCTCTCACTACAGCAGTTTGTGGCCGCAAATCGCATTTCAGCATTTGTGTATCAAAGTGATTTGTATGCAATCGGGACTGTTTCACCTTCATTGAAAGTGATGTATGTATATCATGTTAAACCCGGGACCACCAGGATCACCAAGTTGGAGAATTCATACTTGTGTGCAAATGTTTGATGCTATCATGTCAGCCTGAACTGAATAGAGAGTATCTGTGTGTTGCTGTGTCCACTGATGTGGTGTGAAATCAGATCTGATTAAGTCCTAGAAAGGTTTTACTCTTTCTGCGTAATCTAGAATGTATGTTCTACCAACATTTTGAAATCCTAAAATGGATTGCAAACTTTTGAGAGTCTTTGGAGGTTGTAGCAGCGCACAGTTTTCTAAAAAAGTTGGCTGCCAGGCTCTTGCGTTCACTTGACAGCTAGTATCCCCAAAATAGGACATTGAGATGGGCAATTTTACATTTCTTGAAATTAAATTTGTAGTCCAAATTGGTGAATCCCACAATTATTTTGTTCACCCTACACAAGTGTTCAAGTAATTCATCGTCCGTCAGATAGATGTCCTCTACATAGGACACTGCCTCATCTCACATGTTTGTAATAATTCTGACACTCTTGCCGAGAATAGCCCTAGGCTGTTCTTATGCCCCTGGGGCAAACAACAACAATTTTGCCGAGTGCAGAAAATGCTGTCAAATATCTGCTTTCTGAAGCTATATTTTGGCAGAAGAATACATTTGAGATATCTCATATCTTTTGTATTTCTTCCACACAATGTTATTCATTAATGCAGCACTGTGTGCGTTTTGAACTGCAAATGTTCCTGTGCATGTGTTTAAATGTCAGTAATCTAAAACTAGACGATATGAGTTGTGAGGTTTCATTAAGGAAACAAAGGATTGTTCATGGCGGAGGTGCAAGTTTCAAGTACACCTTGGTATTCAAGTTGGTCTAAGATTTCTTTGACCTGTCTTTTTGCATCGTTTTTAATAGGGTACTGTCTCTCTGGATTTGGAGTAGATTTTAATGGGATTTTGTGGTGAGTAGACTCCACGTCCCACCCTACATGGTTGCGATATAATGCTGGAGATAGCGTTAGCACCCACTCCTCTGTGCATTAATGTTTTGAAGATTCTGGAACGAGCTTGGAGAAAGGAGACAATACATCACAAACTCAGGCAGCCAATCTTTTTCTGCTAGAAGTATGTCATATCCATATGTTAAGTTCTCCCAAAAGAGACCTTTAACCTTTCTTGAGATGTCCCCCTCTCTTTGGAGTGTAATTTTGTGTAATTGATGTGGGACACTAGCTCTTGTATCAGGTGTTTCCAACGTGATGTGTTCATTCAATACTGCTGTCACTAGAAAATCCTTCAGGTTCCGGCGAGCTATTGTTACTTCTGCCACGCTGTCTAGAATCGTCAGAGCACATTCCCCATTCAGAAGCTGTGTCCTCAGTAACCTGGGCATGTCTAATTTTTAAGCCAGCTACTTTCTTCTTTTTGAATTGAGGTTTAGCTTTAGGTTGCGCTTCCTGTTTGATAATATAATCTGAATTCCAATATGTTTCCCTTTTTGTTTTTGGTCGATCTTCTTGCTATTGTTCTTATCACCTGCCCCCTCCGAGCTTTTTGATGAACCCTGAAAGGAACAAAAGGAACGAGTATCAGTGTACTGATGCCTGTAAGGTTTCCTAATATTATCACAATTCCTAAGAATATATCTCTTTTCAGAAGACTCCCGTTGAGGAGACCCACCCCTTGATAGTGAATTCTTTTCTGAGTTGTTATTTTTAGAATTTCTGTTTTCCCATTTCTTTTTAGAAGAAGTGGGTGCTTGCTTCGAGTTGTCCTTGTCAGCACTACCCGCCATTTGTGGCTTCCCTGTTTTGGTTCCCAAATTATCTCTGCAGCATAGGTTTCTTCGATGATTTTTGGTAATTCTCGCTCCTCAAATATAGGTGCTATTTCCCTTAGGCGGCTGTGTATGGCCACTGCTGCTGTGTTTCCCTTTATGTTGCTCAGCATGATTGCAGAGACTTGGGCAAAATTAAGAAGCAACAGAGGTGCAGAAAGAGGCAAGAGAAGTACAGCAAGAGGCAAGAGAGGTGCAGAAACAAGAAAGAGAGGTGCAGAAAGAAGGAAAAGGGGTGCAGAAAGAAGAAAGAGGGGTGCAGAAAGGACATAAGAAAGGTACGGAAAGAAGCAGAAGTGTGAAAGAAGCAAGAGAGGTGCAGAAAGAGACAAGAGAAGTACAGAAAGAGGCACCAGAGGGGCAGAAAGAGGGAAGAGGGGTGCAGAAAGAGGGAAGGGCGTGCAGAAAGAAGGAAGAGAGGTGAAGAAAGAAGAAAGAGAAGTACAGACAGAAGGAACAGAAGTGCAGAAAGAGGCAAGAAAAGTGCAGCAAGAGGTAAGGGAAGTGCAGAAAGAAGCAACAGAGGTGCACACAGAGGCAAGAGAGCTGCTGAAAGAAGGAAGAGAGGTGCAGCAACAGGCAAGAGAGGTGCAGAAAGAGGCTACAGATGTACAGTTGGAGGCAAGAGGGTGCATAAAAAGAAAATAGAGGTGCAAAAAGAGGAGAAGGGTGAAGAAAGAGGGAAGAGAGATGTAAAAGGAAGCAAGAGAAGTGCAGAAAGAAGCTACAGAGGTGCAGAAAGAGGCAAGAGGGGAACAGAAAGAAGGAAGAGAAGTACAGAAAGAAGCAACAGAGGTGCAGAAAGATACAAGAGAAGTGCAGAAACAAGAAACAAAGGTGAAGAATGAAGCCACAGATGTGCAGAAAGAGGCCTGAGGGGTCCAGAAAGAAGCAAGAAAAGTGCAGAAAGAAGCAAGAGAGGTACAGAAAGACGCAAGAGAAGTGCAGAATGAGGCAAGAGGGGTGCAAAAAGAGGCAAGAGAAGTGCAGAAATATTGCAGAGAGGTATAGAAAGAGACAAGAGACGTGCAGAAAGAAGCAACAGGAGTAATGAAAGAGGCAAAGAGAGGTGCAGAAAGAGGGAAGAGGGGTGCAGAAAGAGACAAGAGGAAGTGCAGAAAGAAGCAACAGAGGTACAGAAAGTGGCAAGAGAAGTGCAGAAAGAGGCAAGAGAGGTGCAGAAACAAGCAAGAGAGGTGAGGAAAGAGGGAAAAAGAGTGCAGAAAGAGGCAAGAGAATTGGAGAAGGAAGCAACAGAGGTGCAGAAAGTGGAAAGAAAGGTGCAGAAAGAAGCATGAGAGGTGCAGAAAGAAGAAACAGAGGTGCAGAAAGATGCACGAGATGTGCAGAAACAACAAAGAGAGGTGAAGAAAGAAGCTACAGATGTGCAGAAAGAGGCCTGAGAGGTCCAGAAAGAAGCAAGAAAAGTCAAGAAAGAGGCAAGAGGGGTGCAAAAAGAGGCAAGAGAAGTGCAGAAAGAAATAAGAGAAGTGCAGAAAGAAGCAACAGAGGTGCAGAAAGAAGCACGAGGGGTGCAAAAATAAGCAAGAGAAGTGCGGAAATATGGCAGAGAGGTGTGGAAAGAGGCAAGAGATGTGCAGAAAGAAGCAACAGGCGTAGTAAAAGAGGCAAGAGAGGTGCAGAAAAAGGGAAGAGGGGTGAAGAAAGAGGCAATATGAGTGCAGAAAGAAGCAAAAGAGGTGCAGAAGGAAGTAAGAGAAGTGCAGAAAGAGGCAAGAGAAGTACAGCAAGAGGTAAGAGAGGTGCAGAAACAAGAAAGAGAGGTGCAGAAAGATGGAAAAGGGGTGCAGAAAGAAGAAAGAGGGGTGCAGAAAGGAGATAAGAAAGGTACAGAAAGAAGCAGAAGTGTGAAAGAAGCAAGAGAGGTGCAGAAAGAGGCAAGAGAGGTGCAGAAAGAGGCAACAGAGGTGCAGAAAGAGGGAAGAGGGGTGCAGAAAGAGGGAAGGGCATGCAGAAAGAAGCAAGAGAGGTAAAGAAAGAAGAAAGAGAAGTGCAGAGAGAAGGAACAGAAGTGCAGAAAGAGGCAAGAAAAGTGCAGAAAGAGGGTGCATAAAAAGATAATAGAGGTGCAAAAAGAGGAGAAGGGTAAGGAAAGAGGGTAGAGAGATGTAAAAGGAAGCAAGAGAAGTACAGAAAGAAGCTACAGAGGTGCAGAAAGAGGCAAGAGGGGAACAGAAAGAAGGAAGAGAAGTACAGAAAGAAGCAAGAAAGGTGCAGAAAGACGCAAGAGAAGTACAGAATGAGGCAAGAGGGGTGCAAAAAGAGGCAAGAGAAGTGCAGAAATATTGCAGAGAGGTGTAGAAAGAGACAAGAGACGTGCAGAAAGAAGCAACAGGAGTAGTGAAAGAGGCAAAAGAGAGGTGCAGAAAGAGGGAAGAGGGGTGCAGAAAGAGGCAATATGGGTACAAAAAGAAGCAAGAGACATGCAGAAAGAAATTAGAGAAGTGCAGAAAGAAGCAACAGAAGTGCAGAAAGATGCAAGAGGGGTGCAGAAAGAGACAAGAGGAAGTGCAGAAAGAAGCAACAGAGGTACAGAAAGTGGCAAGAGAAGTGCAGAAAGAGGCAAGAGAGGTACAGAAACAAGCAAGCGAGGTGAGGAAAGAGGGAAAAGGAGTGCAGAAAGAGGCAAGAGAATTGAGAAGGAAGCAAGAGAGGTGCAGAAAGTGGAACGAAAGGTGCAGAAAGAAGCAAGAGAGGTGCAGAAAGAAGAAACAGAGGTGCAGAAAGATGCACAAGAAGTGCAGAAACAAGAAAGAGAGGTGAAGAGGCGAAAGATGTGCGGAAAGAGGCCTGAGGGGTCCAGAAAGAAGCAAGAAAAGTCAAGAAAGAGGCAAGAGGGGTGCAAAAAGAGGTAAGAGAAGTGCAGAAAGAAAGAAGAGAAGTGCAGAAAGAAGCAACAGAGGTGCAGAAAGAAGCAAGAAGGGTGCAAAAAGAGGCAAGAGAAGTGCGGAAATATGGCAGAGAGGTGTGGAAAGAGGCTAGAGACATGCAGAAAGAAGCAACAGGCGTAGTGAAAGAGGCAAGAGAGGTGTAGAAAGAGGGAAGAGGGGTGAAGAAAGAGGCAATATGGGTGCAGAAAGAAGCAAAAGAGGTGCAGAAAGAAGTAACAGGAGTGCAGAAAGAGGCAAGAGGGGTGCAGAAAGAGACACGAGGAAGTACATAAAGAAGTAACAGAGGTACAGAACGAGGGAAGAGAAGTGCAGGAAGAGGCAAGAGAGGTTCAGAAACAAGCAAGAGAGGTGAGGAAAGAGGGAAAAAGAGTGCAGAAAGAGGCAGAAAAATTGGAGAAGGAAGCATCAGAGGTGCAGGAAGTGCAAAGAAAGGTGCAGAAAGAGGCAACAGAGGTGCAGAAAGAAGCAACAGAGGTGCAGAAAGAGGCAAGCCATGCAGACATAGGCAAGAGGGGTGCAGAAAAAAGCAAGAGAGGTAACTGAAAGAAGCAAGAGAAGTGCAGAAAGAAGCAACAGAGGTGCCGAAAGACACAAGAGAAGTGCAGAAAGAAGGAAGAGGTGTGCAGAAAGAAGCAAGAGAGGTGAAGAAAGAAACAAGAGAAGTGCAGAACGAAGCAACAGAGGTGCAGAAAGAGGGAAAAGGGGTGCAGAAAGAAACAAGAGAGGTGCAGAAAGAAGCAAGAGAAGTATTAAAGAAGCATGAGTGATTTGTGTACCATTAATACCAATATAACACCCACATTTAGCAATAAGTAACACATGACCATTCCAGCTTTGCAAAGGGCCTTCCATCACACTGTAACATGGGTCGCTGATTTTTTGGTAACATTTGACCCGTGTGATCTAGAAATTAGTTTTTTTTAATCAATTCTGCAGATTATGCGGCAGATGATGGATTATGTGGCAAATGCAGAAAATGTATAACTATGCGTAAATCTGACCAGGATCAGAAGTGCACCTCTGTGGTTGCTTCTTTTTTGTGTGTCTCATTTAGTTTTTAGTTTAGATTCTTTGGAAACAAGGAAGACTAAACCTGAGGTTACCACTCCACAACACAGACTGCCATACCACATAATTACTCTCCATAACACATAATCCCACGCCACATAATTCCTATACACTAAATACCACATACTTTCTATCCACATAATGTCATTGCACAACATTCCACATAATTCCACTGCACACAACGTACATCTGTAGGAGAGTAGGATCTGCTTCACATGGTTACCCCCACTTTTTGCTGGTGCTACACTGTTTTTCGATTTTAGTCTGGCTGGGACCCTGCTATTCAGGGCCCCAGCCTAGCTGCTACCTCTCTAAATTGATTCCATATACACTAGATACATCAATGATTGGATTCTGAGGTGCCCTTATAAGTCCCTCGTATATGGTATACGATGTACCTAGGGCATAGGTACCCCAGAGGCTTAACAGGGGCTGAAGCATGTATCATGCCACCCCGGGAAGCCCTCCAAAATGACACCACAGGTCTGCTACTGCAACCTGGGTAAGGTGGTGCATGTACCCCTTACTGAGATATAGGTTCCCTATATCTCACTTAATACTGCACATAGAAACCTATCAGTCACCCCTATGGCAGGCATTATCAATCCTGAAGGCAGGGTGCTTGGTTATATGTGAGAGGGTGCCCAGGCATGAGCTGAGCCCCTCTGAAGCCTTCGGGATCTCTTCACTGGGGTTGACAGTAGCAACCTGACCATATACTCTTAAGTGCATTATATCTAAAACGGTTAATGATAACTTTAGACTGACTGCACGGAAGCATGTCGTGTTTGGTGTCACACACCTTGGAATCATACCCCCACATCAATTCCTGATGTGAGAATATGATCCCACCCTTCTAGAGGGAGAGACATGACAGCACCAGTACACCCAGTACCAACTTAACAGAGCCCTGGCATCACAAAATGGATGCTGCAGCCACAGACACGGGTCGGCCTCCTGCTGCTGACTGAAACTCCGGCAGGGGAGGCCTGGACAATTGGTTTCCTGTCACAGGGAGGTGTAACCACCTCCCAGACATGATGATGTGTATTGGGCCTGGGTGGGAGCACTCTCAGAGTGCTTTGAAGTCCTGCACTGGGGGCACATTTGGTGTCCCTGTGCATAGTCCAGCTCAAACTGGTTCAGGGGCTTCCAGCCCCTGCCCTGGTGCGAAACTAGACAAAGGAAATGGGTGTAGCCACCCCTCTTTCCAAACCCTCCCATAGGTGGGTCCCCAAGAGTATGTCCAACCCCCTACCTTAGTATAAGTATGGGACCCTGGACGAAACTCTGCAACTGAATCCTGGAACTTCGACTCTCTACTCAAGACTAGAGGATGGAAGAAATCTTCCTTGGGGTCAAGGAGTGACTCCCCTGGTTGGCAGGCAGAAACAAAGCAATTGCCGGTCTGCATCTCCGAAGCACCCGCCGGACGCCAAAGACTTTGCAACACAGGAAGAGGATTTTCAGACTTCTCAGAGGCCGACCCGAGTCCCCAGCAAAGCTGAGACCCACAGCCCTTGTGAGAACTCCTGGTCACCATGTACTTTTGCAAGTGCATTGACTTCTCGACGTCTCTTGAAGTCGTGCTTGGGGTTACTTATAGCCCCCACCTCGAGCAGAGAATCCACTGAAGATCGTCAGCCTAGTCACTCTGAGTGACCCGTGAGCTGCCATTTTGTGATTCCTCTTGAGGTACCTTTGCAATCTCTGGTCCATCAACTGGTGGGTCCCCTTGAAGGTAATTTTGATTTTCCTTGGGCCCCCCTGGTTGCTCCAGATGTGCCCTGACTTCCTACCAAGTGGTGAGTCCCTCAAACCTTGCTGGTCTGCACCGAAGCATCTTTCTCCTTTCTGTGTGGGTTGCTGTTGCCAAGGCTTGTTGTGTCCAATCCGGGCACCGACGCTGCAGCACTCGACATCCTTTGTGGAACAGCTCGAATCCAGCTCCTAGTCATCCTCAATGCCTCCTGGTCCTCGTGGCTGAAGAGTCAAGCTTCACCTTCTTCCCCTGAAATCACCCGACATCGGTGGGCATTCGCCTATCGTCCTCCTGGTCACTGGCTAGTGACCCAGACTCTGCCCCCTCTGCTTTCAGGTTCTTCTTGACTTCGATCCAGGCTTGGATCTCTTTGGACACTTCGCATCTTGCCGGCAGCAGCACTTCTTTGCTAGCTCCCATTGACATGGACGACGCGACCCGACACCAATTGACACCTATGCACCCAGCTTCCCTGGGTAAGGTAACTCGAGTACTCCAGTGCTTCCGTGGGTGTTGACCCTAGAACTTCCTATGTCCAAAAGGGTTTGGTCCTAGCTCATTTCTAAGTGTCCCTAATCTTTAAAAAAACACGACTTTCCCCATAGAAGCTAACGGGAGCTCGCGGCTGTGTTCTCACACCGCACACGGCCCGTGGGTCCCCTGTGTCACTACCTTGGGTGGTTCCTTGGGGTCCCAGCGATTCTACAGGCTCTAGACCTTGTGTCTAGTTAAGTCGTGGTTTTTATACCAATATTTTAGTATATGGTTTGGCTCGCCCCTAGGGCCTGACGTGTATTTTTGCTATTTTACTGTAATATTTGAAGTGTAACTTATGTGTTTAGACCACTAGCCTCATAAAGAGACTAGTAGGGTGTGTTTAGAAATAAATACATATATTTTATATATATACCTGGTGTGGTTCCCTTTCATTTGGTCATTTAAGAGATTATAGACTGGTAAAACAAGCTGTTTTACATTCCTTCAAGACTTAGCCTGAAGGCTGCTCTCCATAGCTACCACTAGGATAGCTTTCAATAAAGGTTGTAATTAGCCTATCATCAATAAGGGGTTGTTTGGACTGGTACAGGGTGCCCACTATAACTAGTGGACAGCATATACCAGGCCAACTTCTCTCAACATCCTCTCCGCTCCAAAAAACATTAATAAAATTACAATGCCAATAGCTCTAACTCTCGCAAATGCGAGACCTATTGTATTGCAAATGCTTGTTTAACTAGTAGTCACTTTTGCAGAGCGGTCTCCAACCAGTGCTCAGGAATTCCGCTGCATAGGGCTTACAGGAGGTACAAGGAGGGCTTCTTGGCCCCCAAAGTCCCTCAGGAGTAAAGTGGACTTCAACCCCCAACCAGTATGCCAGGAGGCGCGTTTGCAGAGTGGTGGAGAAAGGGGGCGTGGCCTCCAATGACCTCTTAGCAATCCCACTGTGTGGGATTTACAGGAGCTAACAGGAGGGGGTAGTTGACCTCCAAGGACGGGGCCAACTACCCCTCCTATTACCTCCAGTATGTCCCACACAGCAGGATTGCTAAGTTCTGATAGCAGGCCACGCCCCCTTTGCCCACCACTCAGAACATTTGCTCCCTGGCACACTCTTGGATAGGGATTGAAGTCCCCTTTGCTGCTGGGGTCCTTAGGGGCCAACTAGTCTACCTGCTATCTCCAGTAAGCCCCACACAGTAGGATTGTTGAGAGGTGGTCGCAAGCCACGCTCCCTTTCTCCACCACTCTGCAAATGCACCCTGGCGTGCTCTTGGTTGGGGGATGAAGTCCCACTTACCTCTTGAGGGCCCCTTGGTGCCAAGTAGTCCTCCTATAACCTGAACTGAACAGAGCTGGATTGCTATGAGGTGGTCAGAGGCCACGCCCCCTATTTACACCACTCTGCAAACGCACCTCCTGGTGCACTGCTGCTTGGGGGATGAAGTCCACTCTAGTCCAGAAGTCCTCAGGAAATAAGGGGACCTCATGGCCCCACTAGCAGTGCACCAAGAGGTGCGTTTGCAGAGTGGTGTAAAAAAGGGCGAAGCCTGTGACCACCTCTCAGCAATCCCACTGTGTGGGGTTTACCATGCACCCCCAAGGCCGTTTTTGGCCCTGGCGACCCCATCCCTCAAGGCCCGGCCAATTTTTAATTTTTTTAAATGTATTTAAGGGAGGGGTGCCGAGTAGCCACCTTTCCCTGGCCATTTTCGGTCCCGGGGACCCCATCCCTGGGGCATGGCCCCTTTTTTGGGAAACATGAGGGAAGCCCCAATGCCCCCGCAGTCCCTCCCGGCTCCCCGCCTCCTAATGGAGCCAGCATTGCTTTTGGGCAGAGGAAGCTGTTAACATGCCGCTCCCTTTGCCGAAAAGCAATTCTACTTTGCTTCATGGAAGCGAGTACAGTTTTCCTGCTCTTGCTTCCATTTAGTGAAGCAAAGTTTGCTATGGCATGGGGGAGCAGTGCTCCCATCATGCCATAGTAAACTGCAATGTCCCAGGGGTTCGCACCCCTGTACATTGCTGGAGCCAGCTCTGGGGGGTGGCGATCCCTAGGGCCATGCAGGGCTCCAGGAGGAGGGCTGCGCAGCCCCCCTCCAATCATGTTTAAAGCCCCGGGGAGTTGGTGGTCCCCAGAGCTTCGGGTCCACAACAGACCCCTGCATTTAATTGAAGTATGCCGTGGGGAGGTGGTGGTCCCTGGGGCCGGGGGTCTGCAACGGACCTCCACATTTAATTGATGTATGCCCTGGTGAGGTGGTGGTCCCCAGGGGTCCACAACGAACCCCTGCATTTAATTGATCTGTGCCCCGGAGGGTGGTGGTCCCCCACCTTTTCTTAATTAGTGCCCCAGGGAGGTGGTGTTCCCCGGGGCAGTGTGAGGGGGTTCGACCCCCCACTTTAATTTTTAAATATAGCCCTTGGGAGCCCCCCATGCATTTATTAAAAAAATAAAGCCCCAGGGAGGTGGCGGTCCCTGGGTTTGGGGGGCCCGCGAGGATCCCCACCCGTTAATAATTAAAGCCCCGGGAGGTGGCAGTCCCCAGAGCAGTGGGGGCCCCCATGAGCCCTCGCACCATAATTCATCATTGCCCCCGGGACCTTGCCCACCTGGAGGCTTAATAGAAATGAAGAGCGAAAGACAGCACTTTCTTTTTTTGTTTTTTTTGTTTTGCTGGATTCTCAGGCCCTATACGTATTCTGCTGATTCAAGGGGACCTCATCTCCCAACTTAAAACGGCCACATGGCGTGTTTGCACACATATCACCTCAGGCCCCTCCCTCCCTTCACCACTGTGCAAATGCGCCCCGTAGTGCGTTTTAAGAGGTAGTTTTAATCCCCCTGCCCTATTATGTACTAGGGCCTTACAGAGGAGGTCATGCTAATCCCAGGGGGACCCCAACGCATAGTGTTCCCTAGTGTATGTAGGTGTTTTCACTGTATTCTAAGTGTCTTTCAACATAGTACTGGCTCTAGGCCTGGTTAGTCAGACTCAGTTACCACCAGTATCCGTCTGAAAAAGTTGTGGGCAAAGGATGATTTTGCAACAAGGCCTCTTTCTGCTCCTCTGTTGGTTCTTTCTGCACATGTCTTGCTTCTTCCTGCACTTTTCTTCGTCTTTGTGGACTTCTGTTGCTTCTTTTTGCATTTCTTTTGCTTCTTTCTGTGCGTTGTTTCTTCTTTCTTCACATGTCCCACCTCTGTAGGCATAGTTAGAAACTAGATTTGAAAAACCTTTGAAATTCACTGTAAAAACCGTAGGCTTCAGGCCCGTTATAGTTAGAAATTAGCATTTAAAAAACCTTTGAAATTCACTGAAAAAACCATAGGTTTTAGGGAAAGTTATAGTTAGTTGGACATTTCACTCATACAAAACCCTTGAAATTCCCCCGTTATAGTTAGCTTAGCTAACAATAACTTGCGCCCACGCAATGCACTGCTGGTGACGTCACATATTACATCACTCATGACATGGTCAGTGACATCACTGATGACATCACTCATGACATCTCAAATTTGGGAGTTCTTTACCACCCTCTTGAAGAGAGTGGTAAACTGCTAGTGTTTTGCGACCGCAATTGCGGTCGCAAAACATTCTTATATGGCTTGTGGGGTCGTCTTAGGAAGGTATCGCCCCTTCCTCATAGCGAGTCGCAAACCACTATTTTGCAGGTCGTAAATTTTTGCGAGTCGCAAAATAGGGTTTGTACATGGCCCACATGATTTTTGCATGTCCAAAAGCCATTCACGCATGCAAAAATCGGTCGCAAATCTGGCCCTTACATCCTATAACTTACTTCAAATCAAATCACAACAAGATTTATAAAGCGCTGCTATTCATCCGCAAGGGAATCTAGGTGCTGAGAGCCATGCTGCTCGGGTGGAATCAGTTGAACAACCAGGTCTTGAGTCCCGTTCTGAAATCCTGACGAAGGGGTGAGGTCCGGAGGTGGAGGGGAGGCTCTTGCAGGACTGGTGAGTCGGTGGAAGCTCAGGTGGTGGTTGAGGTATGCAGATCCCTGATTGTGCAGGGCTTTGTAGGCGTGTGTCTGCACCTTGAGTTGGCATCTCTTGTGGACGGGGAGCCAGTGGAGTTTCTTTAGGTGTGGGGTGATGAGGTCCATTTGAGGAGGTCACAGATGCATCTGACAGTTGAGTTCTGTATGGTCTGCAGTCTCTTCACGGGGTGTGGTAATTCTTACGTAGAGTGTTTTGCCATAGTCCAGGCAGCTGGTGATTAGGGCTTGACCAGGAGCCATTTGAAGATCTTTCGGAGCTTGTGACGAGTGAGGAAACAGGCTGAGGAAACTGTGTTGATCTGGTTTTTCATGGTCAGTTTGCTCTCCAAGATGGTGCTGAGGTTCTGGGTGAGGTCTGTAAGGGTGGGAGAGGGTCCCAATTCAGCAGCTCACAAGGAGTAGTTCCTCGGGGAGGTGTTCCCAAAGATCAGTATTTCTGTTTTTCTGTGTTGAGTTTGAGGCAGTTGTTTTGCATTTAGTCGGCGACACTGGTCATGCACGGGTGGAAGTTGGCCTTCGTTGTGGATGGTTTGCTTGATAGCCATAGAATGTGCGGGGTGTCATCTGCGTACCATATGATGTTCAGTCCATGAGTTCTGACGATGTTTGCCACGGGGGTCATGTAGACGTTGAACAGTGTGGGGCTGAGGGTTGAGCCTTGAGGGATGCTACAGATGATGGTCTTGGGTTCGAGGTGAAATGTGGTAGGCGGATTCTCTGGGTTCTTCTGGTGAGGAAGGATGCGATCCACTTCTACTCACTGTACTTAGAACATGGAAAGCAGAACAACTCGCACTCTGGAGTTTCTTAGGGAGAAGAGATGTACAGGATGCCACACTGACAGGAAAGCCTGCTGTTATCAGCGAAGGCATAAAGGTAGTAATTCCTGTGAACAGCAAACACACGCTGTGGTGGTGGCCTTCCTCCAGGACTCAGTTTTATCAGCACTGAGTGAGATGTAGCATCTACAAAGTCCACTGGCAGTAGGTGAGACCGTCTTCTGGCAGAATCTTGGGCAATAATTTGGGTGAGGACCTTTCCTCTTAAGTGGTCATCATATACTAAAACGTATCAGCGATTGGAATTTCAGACATAAGAGAATGTCAATTGAAACTGTACTATTTTGACTACATATCTGTACTTGTTCTTATTTGACCTAGATATGGTGACCCATACTGATATTGCATAAGATGTTGAATCTATGTCATCAGTCTGAAACTTTTACAGTTCCAGGAAAGATACGGTCAGACGACATCTATGTCAGACATGACAATGAATCTGCAGAAGTGGAGAAAGATGCCGACCTCCATGATCTAAAATGGCGACGGGCCTACCTAAAATAAGTCAGATGAGGCTAACGTTAGGGACTTTACATCAGGCTCAGCGAGGGGCTGCATGTCCTAGTATTTAGAGAAAAGCGGCTCCAGGTGATGGGATCCCCTGGACTTACAAAAGGGTGGTAGAGGGGGATCTGTGGTATCATTAAAAAACATAATACTTTTTGGCTCCAGGGGGCTACCTCTGGAGACCTCCCCCCACCAGGACTAGGGTGGCAAGGGTATGCCTATACTGCCCCATATGTTTTTAAAAACATTTTTGCATGACAGGAGACCAAGTTCCCAGTCCTAAAATGGCTGCTGCCACATCTTTGTAGATGTATTGGCAGCCAATCAGATCTTGTCCCTAGATCTGTCAACTCTGTAGATCCTCTGTGGTGTGAAATATACATCGATATTTGAAACTTATTTCCTCAAAAACCACTGACCGACTTTACACCTATCACAAAAAGTAAAAGCATACTTCCTGGACCAAGATCTAGCTTTCTGCCAAATTTAACGTAATTCCGTTCAGTCTTTTTGGCTGCAACTGTGTCTAATTACAATGTAAAATGCATGGGGAAAATGTGTTTTGCAACAACCACTTTTTCTCAGCCCTGAATTGGCACATCACCTGAAAACTTTCCAGCTGAGGTAGATGTATTTTTATGTTAAGAAAAAAACAAAGGCGGTCTATGGCGTTTTAAAAATCAGTCCCTCAAGGTGGACTGGGGCGCAGGGGATTTTCAAAGAGGTTTTTTAAGTGAGTAGGGCATGCAGCCATTATGAGGCCTGGGTCCCATCCATTAATTATGGAGAGGGGGGAGTGTGGTCTCCCCTCACAGAGCCATAGACCATCCGCCAGGGTCTGATCGAAGCAATATCCCGGGAACCCACACTTTGGTACCCAGCTGATAATGGCCCTGGAGAGTGCGGCAGGGATAACAAATTGAATTCCCTGCCCGCATGTTCCTGGGCACGGAACACATGACTTGAGCTGATCGTGCCCAGGAGTGTGTGAAGCAATGGTTCTAGCTCCGACAGGCACCCAGTGTTGTCATGGATTGTGGGGGCATATAAAATCATGCATGACGTGTTCTATGACATTATTGATGACAACACTGCAACATCTGAAATGACATTGATCCAGCGCGGAAAGGGGGCAAATTTACATATCCTCACTGCGTCACAGACCCGTCGTCACGCTAACTCATTCACACACGCATTCATTGGTGGGGCCCATAACACCAACACTCATACGTTTCTCTCACGAGGAATGAGGAATCCGCTGGACATGTGGGGGGGTACCTTATTACCTATAGGAAAAATATTTACATTAAATACATTATGTGCATCTGCATCTGTAGAATCCTAGCTTTAACATCAAGGCACTTCACCACTTGGTCGATGGACCAATTAGTTGGACTGGTTGATGGTGATTGACAAGACCAGCTTAACCTCACTACAACAATACATTGAATTGCATAATTAATTGACTCTAAAAGAATCATGAACACCTGAAATCATTTAAAAGATTTTATGTAATTAATTTGCATAAAGGAAATTATCATTTATTCTCTCACTATTCATTTTCACTTGAGCATTGCCATTTATTCAGGACATAAATCAAGAAACTGTTTAATGAAAGTCATGAAGAGAAAATGTAGGTTTGTATTCATTTCATTATTCTCAAAATGGTTAAAAAGCAATCCTTGGTCATGTAACTGACAGAGGGTTCCAAAAAAATGAAAGATCAGTGAACCATAGTTAAAAACATGCATTTAATTCTAAAGATTTCCTACACTAAAACCTTCCTACCCAGCACTAAAACCCCAACTTACTTAATTAACCCTTGACCTCCTCGACGACTTCTCACACCCAGGCTAGTGTCCTGCAACGATCTGGAACCTACAGGGGTCATCAGTGCACAATCGGGCATAATTCCAAGCTCCCAACATCTCTCCAAAGCAGCTTTTCTCCTCTGCCTTCTCTGACACCAAACCCCAATTTTGGTCTGATATTTATACTGTGTTTGCTGGCTCTCTACCCTCAAATGTTTCAACTCTTGCCATTTCCCTTGCTCTGATTGGTCATGACAATGCAGTTCTCAGCTCTCAGGATGTCCGTTAATAACAATGTATTTCTCAGCTCCCAGGATGTCCGTTCATAACAATGTAGTTCTCAGCTCCCAGGATGTCCGTGAATAACTTTATGTTTGACAAGCTGATAGATATAAATTCAACTGTCCCACAGTTCATTAGCAGGCATTCAAAGGTTCATTGGCAGGGATTCAACTGTTCAGATTCAGCTGTTTCTACGTGGTCATTCTTTGGCAGGCATTCGACTGCTCTTCTTTGGCAGGCATTCAGCTGTTCTCGTGCTTGCATTCTGGCTCTCAGACACTCACCGGCATTCACACCAAATGGCCTCGAACATAGTCAGCTGGAGTTGCAAAGTTCAGTGGAGCACAAGGCATGCACGAGGTTCCTCCAACCAGATGATGCAAGCATTCTCTACTGCGCAGAACCGGGAAAAACGAAGCCATCTTGAAACTGGCCACCAACCAAACTACGATAAACACACACAAAGAAAATGTGAATACACAGAAAATAAGTGTTTTCTGTCCCCCCACCCGCCAGTGCTAATATTTATCCCCTAAAAACTGTTACCTAGCGGAAAAGCATCACACTGCAAGCAAATAAAAATGAAGCAAAAGCAGCATGCAATGCACAATGTACACTACAATATAGACATGCACTATTACACTACTTAAATGCGCAAAATAGATTAAACGTGCGTTTTACACCATTCATTAATATGTTAATCAAACCTGTTAATGCAGAGCATTTCCCACATGTAATGTGTGTGTTCGGTTAATACACAGCAAACAAAATTAATATATTACTTTGTTATTGGGGGGTGATTGGTCTGAACGGGGTACACACAAAATCTTCTGTACTTCGCTCCATCAACATCATTCATGACAACACTGTGCATGGCGAGGGCACAAGTTATAGTTACTTTTAGGCATGGTTTCTAGTGCCTGATTTTATTATCATAAAAATGTGCAATAACCCCTTTTTGAATGGCTCAATCTCTTGTATCTTCTCAAACTCCTATCCTGCCTCCTTCTTCTATCCTGCCCTCCTCCCCTCCCTTACTCATTCATCCCTCACCCCTTCATCTCACCCTCCTTCATCACACTCTCCCTCCTCTCTCCTTACCTCCCTCCCTCCCTCCCTCCTTCATACTTCATCACTCCCTCCCTCCATCCATCTTACCTCCATTCCTCCCTTCCCCCCTCCCTCCCTCCCTCCCTCCCTCATCCCCTCTGTGGTGAAAAGCTCACAGTGCTGTGTCTTGGATCTCAGCCCTGGAGCCAAGCTCCCACCCTCCTTCCTATCCCTCCCTTGTCCCCCTCCCTTCCTCACACCCTTCCCTCCCCCTCCCTCCCTGGCCCCTCTGTGCTGAAAGGCTCTCAGTGCCGTGTCCTGGACCTCAGCCCTGGAGCCCACATTCAGAGCACATGATCGTCCAATGAGATTGAAGCATCCGGAGATGGCTTCTGCAAAGATATCCAATCAGAACACCAGGAAATAAAGAGCACACGCTTCCCTTCTGACAATCACACAGGAACCTCCTGCAGCCTCAGCACATTCCACCCAGTGCCATCTGCACAACTCTGGCTGTGGGCACAGGGTGGAGGGAGGAGAACATCAGACCCTGAGGCTGGCACCAGGAGAGGCTTGAGTGAAGCCTCCCCCCATGATCCGTCAGTCACTCCCTCCCTCCTTCATCCCTCACTCCCTCCCTCCATCAGCACATTCCACCCAGTGCCATCTGCACAACTCTGGCTATGGGCACAGGGTGGAGGGAAGAGAACATCAGACCCTGAGGCTGGCACCAGGAGAGGCGTGAGTGAAGCCTCCCCTTGTGATCCATCACTCACTCCTTCCCTCCTTCATCCCTCACACCCTCCCCCTCTGCACATCTCTGGCTGTGGGCACAGGGTGGAGGGAGGAGAACATCAGACCCTGAGGCTGGCACCAGGAGAGGCTTGAGTGAAGCCTCCCCTCATGATCCGTCAGTCACCCCTGAAGGTGAAGTCTTTACCTCTATTAAGGACCACCTCCCCCTCTGGGGTGAAGGTCTGTGACAGTGCCAGTCCCCAGACCATGACAATCGCAGTCTGGGCTGCAGGTTGTACCTGCCCTTCTGAAAAGCACCAGAGCCCCTTCTTCTGTGAAGGAGATTGTTCACATGTAAATTTGTAGCACATCTCTCCTAGGTGAAGCGGGGTCAGTGCTGGGCTGTGTCCAGCTGTTTATGTAGGAGCCTGTATTTGGAGATATAAAGCCTTCTGTTTCCTAACAAAAATGTGTGACTGCTGCCTCTTGACACATGCATCATTTGTTTGATGAATCAAGACAGTGTCATGATGCAGAAAGAACATGGAGGCGCACTTTAGGCAGATCACATTGCACATGTGCACTGTGCGCTGCCTTCTAACGCATGTGCACTGTGTACTGCCTCCTAGCGCAAGTGTACTGTGCGCTGCCTTCTAGCGCATGTGCACTGTGTACTGCCACCTCCTAGGGCATGTGCACTGTGTGCCACTATTGGACCTGGCCCTTTTTGAAGGGACATCCCTAAACTTTTTGCCTTCCTCCTGTATTTTTTCTGACCTGGTGTTGGCTGTTTTATGACTCTGGGCACCTTACCACTGCTGACCAGTGCTAAGGTGCATATGCTCTCCCTATGGTAAAATGATAACATTGATTGGTGTCCATGATTGGTTCATTTGGTTTACTGTCAGCCCCTAGTAAAGTGCACCAGGAGTGCCAGGGCTTGTAAATACAAATACCGCTGGTGGGCTTGCAGCACTGGTTGTGCCACCCACAGAAGCGGCCTAGTAAAATGTGTCTAGGGTCTGCCACTGCAGAACCTGCGCGCGGTCTGGTACCGTCGCGCTGACTGCGCAAGTGCACCCACTTGCCAGTCCCTAAACCTTCCCTTAACTACATATTAGTCACCCCTCTGGTAGGCCCAAGGGCAGGGTGCATTGTAGGCATAAGGTAGGACATGCCCTGATGTGTGTGGCATGTCTTAATAGTGAATTACAGCCATTTTCGTTTTTCACTATTGAAGGCTACCTGCTCTCCATAGGCCAGAATGGGCTGCTGGAATTACTACACCCTGTAATCCCAGTGGACTCATAGAGCATGGTAGAAAGTCATGTTTAGTATGCCTGAACTCAGAATAATAAAAATACTTCTTTTAGTAAAGTTTATTTTAATATCCTGTGTTTGTAAATACTACTTTTAGAAAGTTAGGGCCCGATTCACAGAACTAACTTAAGACAAAATCCTAAACTTACTACCATTTTGGTATTCACAGAAGGCACTTACTCATTTTGGTATTCACAGAAGGCACTTACTCATTTTGGTATTCACAGAAGTTAGTAGTCCTAAGTTTAGGACTCCTAAATGCCTTCTGTGAATACCGAAAGTCTTAAAATTAGGATTTTTCTCAATTTAGTAGTCCTAAGTTTAGGACTTAGGACTACTAAATTGAGAAAAATCCTAATTTTAAGAATTTCGGTATTCACAGAAGGCATTTAGGAGTCCTAAACTTAGGACTACTAACTTCTGTGAATACCGAAATGAGTAAGTGCCTTCTGTGAATACCAAAATGAGTAAGTGCCTTCTGTGAATACCAAAATGGTAGTAAGTTTAGGATTTTGTCTTAAGTTAGTTCTGTGAATCGGGCCCAGCGTATTTACTGATCTGGCCATTCAGTCCGCCTCTGCGCTGTGTGTGTGTGTTCTGCCTAGCAACAGTAAGGAGCAGGGTTGGGGAATCCCCAGAGACAGGCTGGCTGCCAGGTGTTGGTTAGAGAGATTACACCAGGATGGGTGGAAGGAGTACACCTTGACTTTTGAATAGACCTGTGCTCTGCCACCACAAAGCCGGCCCCGCCCCCTGTGGAGCGGCTGATGTCTCTGCCCTGCTGCTGAAAGGAAAGCGCAGAGTCACCATAACAAAGTGCTCCAGAACTGGACTGAGCCAGGCCCAGGCCCCCTGGTGCTAAAGAACAAAAGAATTGGTGTATAAAAGTAGGAGCCTGGCTCCTAAGAAATCAGATCCTGTTTGCGCCAAGAAGAAACTCTGCCTGAAGGAGAAGGACCTGGAGAAGCTGAAGGAGGAATACTGTCTCTCTGCCTGAGAGACTGGCCTGCAGTGGGTGCCTGTCTGCTGGAAGGAGAGGGAAAGCCTGAAGAAAAGGACTTTGATTCAACTTGTGCCTTTAAAACAATCTCCAAGGGCTTGCGTGTGAACTTGCCCCCTGACCTGCGCCCCAGGAACAGTGGGCGCTACTTCCCCAGAAGAAGAGGAGCTGCTGGAGGTGATCTTGAACGCTGACCCCCGAGTGCCTGTGTGTCCCCCTCTATCTGTGTGCTGCCTCCTAGTGCATGTGCTCTGTGTGCTGCCTCCTAGTGCATATGCACCATGTGCTGCCTCGCAGCGTATGTTCACTGTGTGCTGCCTCGCTGCGTATGTGCACCGTGTGGTGCCTCACAGCGCATGTGCACTTTGTGCTATCTCCTAGCGCATATGCACCATGTGCTGCTTCACAGCTTATGTGCACCGTGTACTGCCTCACAGCGTATGTGCACCGTGTGCTGCCTAGCAGCGTATGTGCACCGTGTGGTGCCTCCCAATAAATGCGCACTGTTTAGTGCCTCCAGCACATGTGCACCGTGTGCTGCCTCCAGTGCATGTGCACTATGTGCTACCTCCTAGCGGTTGTGCACTGTGTGCTGCCTCACAGCGCATGTGCACCATGTGCTACCTTGCAGCGCACGTGCACTGTGTGCTGCCTCCTAGCGCATGTGCACTGTGTGCGGCTCCCTAGCGCATCAGCACTGTGTGCTGCCTCCTAGTGCATGTGCTCTGTGTGCTGCCTCCAGCGCATGTGCCCCGTGTGCTGCCTCCAGCGCAATGCGCACTGTGTGCTGCCTCGCAGCGTATGTGCACAGTGTGGTGCCTCCCAGCAAATGTGCACTGTGTACTGCCCCGCAGCGCATGTGTCCCATGTGCTGCCTCCAGCGCATGTGCACTGTGTGCTGTCTCCTAGCGCATATGCATGGTGTGCGGCCTCCTAGCGCATGTGCACCGTGTGCTGCCTCTTAGTGCATGTGCAATGTGTGCTGCCTCCTAGCGCATGTGGACCGTGTGCGGCCTCCTAGTGCATGTGCACCGTGTGCGGCCTCCTAGCGCATGTGCACTGTGTGCGGCCTCCTAGCGCAGCTGCACTGTGTGCTGCCTCCAGCACATGTGCACCGTGTGCTGCCTCCAGCGCATGTGCACTGTGTGCTGCCTCCCAGCACATGAGCACGGTGTGCTGCCTCGCAGCGTATATGCACCGTGTGCTGCCTCCCAGCAAATGTGCAATGTGTACTGCCCTGCAGCGCATGTGTCCCGTGTGCTGCCTGCAGCGCATGTGCACTGTGTGCTGCCTCCTAGTGCATGTGTCCCGTGTGCTGCCTTCAGCGCATGTGCACTGTGTGCTGCCTCCAGCGCATGTGCACCGTGTGCTGCCTCTTAGTGCATGTGCACTGTCTGCCGCCTCCAGTGCATGTGCACCATGTGCTGCCTCTTACTGCATGTGCACTGTGTGCTGCCTCCAGCGCATGTGCACCGTGTGCTGCCTCTTAGTGCATGTGCACTGTCTGCCGCCTCCAGTGCATGTGCACCATGTGCTGCCTCTTACTGCATGTGCACTGTGTGCTGCCTCGTTGTGCATGTGCACTGTGTGCTGCCTCTAGCGCATGTGCACTGTGTGCTGCCTCCAGCGCATGTGCACTGTGTGCTGCCTCTTCATGCATGTGCACCGTGTGCTGCCTCTAGCGCATGTGCACTGTGTGCTGCCTCCAGCGCATGTGCACTGTGTGCTGCCTCTTCATGCATGTGCACCGTGTGCTGCCTCTAGCGCATGTGCACCGTGTGCTGCCTCCAGCGCATGTGCACTGTGTGCTGCCTCTTCATGCATGTGCACCGTGTGCTGCCTCTAGCGCATGTGCACCGTGTGCTGCCTCTAGCGCATGTGCACTGTGTGCTGCCTCCAGCGCATGTGCACTGTGTGCTGCCTCTTCATGCATGTGCACCGTGTGCTGCCTCTAGCGCATGTGCACCGTGTGCTGCCTCCAGCGCATGTGCACTGTGTGCTGCCTCCAGCGCATGTGCACCGTGTGCTGCCTCTTAGTGCATGTGCACTGTGTGCTGCCTCTTCATGCATGTGCACCGTGTGCTGCCTCCAGCGCATGTGCACTGTGTGCTGCCTCTTAGTGCATGTGCACCGTGTGCTGCCTCCAGCGCATGTGCACTGTGTGCTGCCTCTTAGTGCATGTGCACCGTGTGCTGCCTCCAGCGCATGTGCACTGTGTGCTGCCTCCAGCGCATGTGCACCGTGTGCTGCCTCTTAGTGCATGTGCACTGTGTGCTGCCTCTTCATGCATGTGCACCGTGTGCTGCCTCCAGCGCATGTGCACTGTGTGCTGCCTCTTAGTGCATGTGCACCGTGTGCTGCCTCCAGCGCATGTGCACTGTGTGCTGCCTCTTAGTGCATGTGCACCGTGTGCTGCCTGGTGCCACTGCAGGCACTCACACCCTCGTGCAAGAGCGTCTCCATTACAGGCAGAACTGTTTTTGTGCATTGCGTTTCATCTTCCAGCACAAACCAATCCTTCAAAGCATTTTCCTCTTTGCACACATAGATAGAGGAGGGAATGATGAGAAATAAAGATCTTTAATCTTGTTGCGCCTCACTGGGGCAGATGTAGCATTTTGGTGCATTGCAAGGTTTGGTCGATTTAGTAACTCTGAGAATGCGCCAAAATCCATGGGTGGGTGCCCGGGAAGACCCACGCTCCACCCAAGGAACACCTCTCAGCTTGAAATGTTCCATGATGCAGCGCTACCTGCTGCGTTGCGTTACATTTCTTTACAAAGCCACGCAAGGAAGGAGGTGCAGCTAGCCCGCTCCGGGGCTCTGTACATATTACTGAACCCTCTGCACAGTCCTAGTGTCGCCTCGAGCGGTGCACGGACATCGGAAAGGCTTGGTTAATCCGGGCCTAAATATTATATTTGTCATATAATTGACCATCCGATGTCTTCAAGTCCACATAAACATTTTTTAAAACCAATATTTTTATGTGCGTGATTTTTAACATCGCAACCTGTAGTGGTATTTAAAGAGAATATGAATTGTTGGATACTGTGATTGGCGTCCCTTGTTCCTAACGCCCATTAAAAGAATCAGAAACATTATGTAATGAGGTTTGGTGTCTTTTTATTTTAGTATTTGTCGCTTTGCTGCTTTTATCTTAAGTGATTGTGCTATGAATTACTGTGTGTGAGTTTAATGGAGAAGTGTCTTAATTAACATATTTCTAAACTTAAGAACATAACAATCAAAGCCAGTGTAAGACATTCTAATACCCCCCTCGCCAGCCCTCCTAATCTGCTATTCAATGCGTGAGATGAAACATGCCATGCCACAAACTTGTATCTGCAAATGTGACTGATCAGCAAACAGTGAATCAGTCCCACAGATCTCCTGATGACAATCACACCGGAAACTTCCAGCAGCGTTGGCACATGTCAGCACGCGCTGCCTCCGACAATGATTACAGTTAGGGAGGGGCCCTAGAGTAGGGTGGCCAACTGGCATGAGTGCAAATTCTCCTTCCCCGTTCACCGCTCCTGGTCCTGCCTAATCACTGCTCCTGTCCCGTCACTTCTCCTGCCCCGTCACCGCTCCTGCCTGTTCGCTGTTCCTGCCCTTTCACTGCTCCTGTCCAGTCAGTACTCCTGCTCGATCACTTCTCCTCGCCTCGTCACTTCTCCTCACTTCTCCTGCCCCCTCATTTTTCCTGCCTCGTCACTTTGTCACTTCTGCTGCCCCGTCACTTCTCCTTCCCCGTTCACCGCTCCTGTCCATTCACTGCTCCTGTCCGTTCACCGCTCCTGCCTGGTCACTGCTCCTGCTCATGCCTAATCACCTCTCCTTCTCCGTCACCTCTCCTGCCCGGTCACCTCTCCTGCCCCATCACCTCTCCATACCTGTTGCCTCTACTTCCCTCTCACCTTTCCTTCTCTGTCACTTCTCCTGCCCCGTCACTTCTCCTGCCCTGTCACTTCTCATGCCTCTTCACTTCTCCTGTCCCGTCACTTCTCCTGCCCTGTCACTTCTCCTGCACCGTTCACTGCTCCTGTCCTGTCACCGTTTCCACCCGGGTACCGCTCCTGCTCATGCCTAATCACCGTTCCTGCCCCGTCACCTCTCCTGCCCGTCACTTTTCCTGCCCATCACCTCTCCTGCCCCGTCACCTCTCCTTTCCTATTGCCTCTCCTGTCACGTCACTTTTCCTGCCCCGTGACTTTTCCTGCCCCGTCACTTTTTCTGCCCCGTCACCGCTCCTGCCTGTTCACTGCTTTTGCCTGTTCACTGCTCCTGCCCATTCACTGCTCCTGTCTGGTCAGCACTCCTGCTCATGCCCGATCACTTCCTCTGTCCCATCACTTCTCGTGTCCCATCACTTCTTCTGCCCCGTTCACTGCTCCTACCCGTTCACTGCTCCTGTCCGTTCACTGCTCCTGCACGGTTACCGCTCCTGCTCATGCCTAATCACCGCTCCTACCTGTCACTTCTCCTGCTTCGTCAATTCTCCTGCCCCGTCACCTCTCCTGCCCCGCCACCGCTCCTGCCCAGTAACTTCTCCTGCCCCATCACTTTTCCTGCCCATCATGTCACCTGCCCATCACTTCTCCTGCCCGTCACCTCTCCTGCCCCGTTACCTCTCCTTTCCTGCTGCCTCTCCTGTCCCGTCACTTTTCCTGCCCCGTCACTTTTTCTGCCCCATCACCGCTCTTGCCCGTTCATTGCTCATGCCCGATTACTTCTCCTGTCCCATTACTTCTCCTGTCCCATCACTTCTCCTGCCCTGTTCACTGCTCCTATTGGTTCACTGCTCCTGTCCGTTCACTGCTCCTGCATGGTTATCGCTCCTGCTCATGCCTAATCACCGCCACCTGCCCGTCACTTCTCCTGCCCGTGTTCTCTCCTGCCCCGTCACCTCTCCTTTCCTATTGCCTCTCCTGTCCCGTCACTGCTCCTGCCCCGTCACTTTTCCTGCCCTGTCACTTTTTCTGCCCCGTCACCACTCCAGCCCGTTCACTGCTCTTGCCCATTCACTGCTCCTGCCCGTTCACTGCTCCTTTTCGGTCAGCACCCCTGCTCATGCCCAATCAGTTTTCCTGTCCCATCACTTCTCCTGTCCCATCACTTCTCCTGCCCCGCTCACTGCTCCTGTCCGTTCACTACTCCTGCATGGTTACCGCTCCTGCCCATCACTTCTCCTGCCCCGTCACTTCTCCTGCCCGGTCACCTCTCCTGCCCCATCACCTCTCCTTTCCTGTCGCCTCTCCTGCCCTGTCACCTCTCCTGCCCTGTCACTTCTCCTGCCTGGTCACCTCTCCTGCCCCATCACCTCTGTAGGAGAGCAGGATCTTCTTCATACGGGTACCCCCACTTTTTGCTGGTGTTTCACTGTTTTTCGACCTTAGTCTGGCTGCGGCCCTGATAATCAGGACCCCAGCCTTGCTGCTTCCTCTCTAAAATGGTTTCCATGTGCATTAGGTACATATCTAATTGAATTCTGGAGTGCCTTATAAGCCCCTTGTATATGGTATACTATATACCTAGGTGTTGGAAAGGCGTTCGCCGGAGGGGGGTTCGATACACGTCTTGCCCACCCCTTTGACCCACCTCTCCTAAGTAGGCCGAACCAGGCGCGCACACCCTGAGCTTACACTACGAACAGAGGAACACCACACATATTCTTTGTAGGACGATAGGTTCTTTTATCGAAGGTTTCAAGGGATCTTTATGATCCAAGGTGTAAGTAGTACATCAGCGGCACAAGAGACTACAAATCGGTGGTAGGGGAATGGGGGTAGCGGGACAGTCTGTGAAGGTAGTGTCTCTGCAAAGTACCCTGCGGATAGCTCACAATCCTCGAGCTGGAGGGTGTTGTTTCTCTGGGCGATCTCTTGCCAATTCGTCCTCGAGGGGAAAGCCGCGAGTCACTCAGCAGGCACAGGTAGTCGGAGTTCGGGAGCCGCGACCTCGTCAGCTGGGCTCAGGTGGTTCGAGGGTCGGGGCCGCGAGTCACTCAGCAGGCCCAGGTGGTTCGGAGTTCGGGAGCCGCGATCTCATCGGCAGGGCTCAGATGGTTCAATGGCTGGGGGCCGCGAGTCACTCAGCAGGGCCAGGTGGTTCGGTATTCGGGAGCCGCGACAGCGTCAGCAGGCTTCGATGGTTCCAGGTCTTCTCTGCCATTCGTTCCTCCGGCACCCCTTATTATACTCCCCCTGCCCTTTGAAGTCCGGAGTCCTCCCAGAGAGGGGCCTTGGGTGACTGAGGGGGTTCGGCGGGATTTCCTGCCGCTCGTTTCGTTGGTCCTTTCAGGTGGGTCTGGGAGGGACCCCAGATGCTCGTCAGGCGAGGCGCTTGCTCCCCAGGGGCCTGGTGGCCGATCGAGTCCTCCCGGGGGAAGGCGACCCGAGGTGTGACTGGGCTGGCGCCTCTGGGTCTGGCTCGGGGGTTCCCGCTCCCTCGGTCGGACATGCGTGGTAGGGTGTCGAGTCTGTCGGGGGCTCTGGCCGGCCCTCGGGTCTGTGTGGTTGGGGCGGCCGGAGTCGTAGATGCCGTGTCTTGGGGGTGGTTGTAGGTTGGCTGGATGATCGGGAGGGCCTACGCCGTGAGGCCGGTCTCACACGCGTCCCCCCCAGCTGAAAGGCGAGGAGAACTACCCATCCACTGGGGGGTTCTCCTCGCTGAAGCGGAAGACCGGGACAGGCCGTCGGCGTTGGTATGATCCGCCCCGGGGCGATGCTCGACAGTGAAGTCCATCCCTTGGAGGGAGATTGACCATCGTAATAGCTTGGGGTTCTCTCCCCTCATCTGCATCAGCCACCGCAAGGGCCGGTGGTCCGTCTGCACTCGGAAGTGGGTTCCGAACAAGTAGGGCTGTAGTTTCTTGAGGGCCCAGACTACGGCAAAGGTCTCTTGTTCTATGGTACTCCAACGCTGTTCTCGAGGCAGCAGCCTTCGGCTGATGAAGGCTATGGGTTGATCTATGCCCTTGTCGTTGAACTGCGAGAGGACGGCTCCGATGCCGTGTTCGGATGCGTCGGTCTGGACCACAAACTCTTGGGAGTAGTCGGGGGCCTTGAGTACTGGGGCGGTGCACATGGCGGTTTTCAAGGCGTCGAACGCCTGCTGGCACGGGGGGGGGTCCACTGCACCTTCTTCGGGAGTTTTTTGGAGGTCAACTCCGTGAGAGGCCCTGCGAGGCTACCATAGTTTTTAATGAACCTCCGGTAGTATCCTGTGAGGCCCAGGAAGGCCCGGACTTCCGTCTGAGTGGTGGGGGGCTCCCAGGACTTGATGGCGTCGATCTTTGGTTGGAGGGGGGCGACCTGCCCGCTGCCCACCTGATGCCCCAGGTAGACCACGGAGCCTTGCCCGAGCTGGCATTTGCTGGCCTTTACTGTTAGGCCGGCTTGGCGCAGGGCCAGCAGTACTTGCCGGAGGTGCTGAAGATACTCGTGCCATTGAGAGCTGAATTCGGCTATGTCGTCAAGGTACGCTGCGCTGAACTCCTCGAGTCCGGCCAGGACCTTGTTTACCAACCACTGGAAGGTGGCCGGGGCGTTTTTCATCCCGAATGGCATGACCCTGAAGCGGTAGTGTCCATCGGGTGTGGAGAAGGCGGAGCGTTCTTTTGCTCCCTCCGTGAGCGCAATCTGCCAGTAGCCACAGGTCAGGTCGAAGGTGCTGAGGAAACGAGCGGCCCCAAGGCGGTCGATGAGCTCGTCGGCGCGGGGGATAGGATGAGCGTCCGCTCAGGTGACCGCATTGAGCCCCCGGTAGTCCACACAGAATCTTAGTTCGGGGGCGGCCCCAGGGGCGGCCGCTTTCGGGACCAGGACTACCGGGCTGGCCCAGGGGCTATCGGAGGGTTCGATCACTCCAAGGGTTAACATCTTCTGTACTTCGGTCTTGATGCAGGTGCGGACCCGGTCAGGCACCCGGTAGGCTCGGTGTCTCACAGGTGGGCTGTCGCCGGTGTCCACGTCGTGGACACACCAGTCGGTGACTCTTGGGATGAGGGAGAAGAGGTCTGCGAATTGTCTGAGCAGCTGGTGACAGTCGTCGGACTGTTGGGGAGTGAGGGTGGTCGACAGTTTCACTCCCTCCACGGAACCATCCAGTTCTTTAGCGCACAGGGGGTCGGGCAGGGGTTCAGTGTCTTCTTCCGCCCCATCATGGGTGGCCAGTAGCAAACTCAACTCCGTTCTCACAAAGTGGGGCTTGAGACGGTTCATGTGGAGAACCCGGAGGGGTTTCCGTGGGGACTGTACATCGATCAGGTACGTGACCTGACTCTTTCGCTCGATCACCTTGAAGGGGCCAGTCCATTTGTCCTGTAGGGCGCAGGGTTTCACCGGGGCCATGACCCAAACCTGCTGGCCCGGCTGGAACTCGACCAGAGTTGCGTTCTGGTCATACCAGCGCTTCATTTCTTCTTGGCTGGCCTCGAGGTTAGCCTCTGCGAGTTCTCTGAACTTCCGGGTCTGGTTGCGGAGCGCCAGGATGTAGCGGAACACATCAGGGGGGGTCCCCCGGGGGCTTGTCTCCCAGCCCTCTTTGACCAGGCTCAGGGGCCCCCGGACGGGGTGTCCGTATAGTAGTTCGAATGGGCTGAACCCCAGGGACTTTTGGGGAACTTCCCGGTACGCGAACAGGAGGCAAGGGAGGAGGACGTCCCATCTTCGGCGCAGGGGCTCCTCGAGGCCCAGGATCATCCCCTCCAGGGTTCAGTTGAAGCGCTCCACCAGGCCGTTGCCCTGGGGGTGGTAGGGGGTTGTGAACTTATATGTTACTCCGCACTGCTGCCACAGGGACTTCATGTAGCGGGATATGAAGTTCGTGCCGCGATCACTCACAACCTCGCGAGGAAATCCGACACGGGAGAAGATCCCCATGAGAGCCCGGCCCACCACGGGAGCCATCACGGTGCGGAGGGGAATGGCCTCGGGGTAGCGGGTGGCATGGTCCACCAGGACGAGGATGAATCTGTGGCCCTGGGCGGTCTTCGGATCCAAAGGTCCCACGATGTCGATGCCGACCCGCTCAAACGGGGTACTCACAACGGGAAAGGGTTGTAATGGAGCCTTGCGCTTTCCACCACTTTTCCCACTGCCCTGGCACGTGAGGCAGGATTTACAGTGGACTTCTACATTTGCTCGCATCTTGGGCCAATAGAAGTGGGTAACTAATCGCTGATATGTTTTGTCTTGGCCTAAGTGTCCTGCCAAGGGTACATCGTGGGCCAGGCCCAGGAGGAGGCTTCGGAAGCGCAGGGGTACTACCAGTACTCGGGCTGCGCCTAGCTCGGCTGACTTTTGTTCGCTGTATAGGAGGCCATTGTCCCAATAGACCCAGTGGTTTCCGGTCCGGTCACCGGCGGTCTGTGCTTTGGCTTGTTGTCGGAGTCCCACGAGGGAAGGGCAGGTGGCCTGTTCCTGGCAGAACTCTTCCCGGGAGGGACCTCCCTCACAGCGCCACTGGGCCATCTCGGGCAGTTCTCCGAGCTCAGTCAGTGCCTCAGGGGCGGAAGATTCTGGCCCTTCTCCCGGGTTAACGTCTTCTTCTCCTTCCAAAGGAGGGTTGTCTGTTTCTGGTAGGGTGTCCCAAATCTCGGGGACCGTGTTCGGTGGGAGGGCCTCCCCGCCCTCGGAGAGGGGCAATCGCGCGGTCATGGAGCGCGTGGTGGCGCAGACCCATTCGGGTAGGCCCATCATCTCGAGATGGGCTCTTCGTTCCACTTGCCCCCACGGAGAACTCTCAAGGTCGTTGCCCAGGGGGCAGTCTACGGGCTGTGATGTTCGGACGGCTACCTTCAATTCTCCGGAGACTCCTCCCCACTCGAAAGGCACCAGAGCCATCTGGCAGAGGCTCTCGGAATTGTCGGAGGATATGACCGGACAGAGGGCACCGGGTAGGATCTGGTCTTCAGAGATTAGGTTGCGGTGGACCGCGGTGACACTTGCCCCGGTATCGCGGAGGCCCTCGACTCGGTGGCCGTTGATGGTCACCTGCTGTCGGTACTTCTTCGTGTTGGCGGGCAAGGGGGTCCCGGGAACCATTTCTCGATCACCAAGGGAGACCAGGGCCATGGCAGCTGGTTCCCACTCTTCGGAGTCCTCCATCTCTTCCCCTAGGGCCACGGAGGCCATCTGCCGGGCCGGGGGGTTGGTCGTTGCGGTTCGTTGATACTGGGGACACTGGGGGTCATTGGCGTAGTGTCCGGGCTGTTGGCAGCGGAAGCAGGTGATCCTGGTTCGTGGCCCTAGCCGCCCCGGGGCTCCGGTGCTGGCTGGGGACGGGGCTGGACCTGCCGCTGGTGGGCTGCTGGAAGGGCTGTGCGGGGGCCCCCCTGGGAAGTCTCTCGGTCGGCCGTGGTTTCCTCCGCCCCTCTGGCGGGGGGGTCCTTGACTGTGGCGACCGTAGTCTCCCACGGGGCCTCGGGTGGCCCGGGTGTTCACCCAACGGTCAGCCTCGGCGGCCAGCTTTCGAGGGTCGGTGAGTTTACTGTCCAGGAGATGTTGGCGCAGTTCTACAAAGCAATTGGCCGCTAAATGTTCCCAGGCGATCAGGTCAAACAGCTCCTCGAAGATGGAGACCTTGCTGCCCTTGATCCACCCGGCCAAGGCCCGGCTGTAAAAGTTCACGTATTCTACCCATGTGGTGCCCGGTATCTTTTTGCAATCTCGGAACCGTTGCCGGTACATCTCGGGGGTGAGTCCGTACCGGCCCACGAGGGCTTCTTTCATGTGGCTGTAGGAGTTCATGACCGTGGAGGGCAGGTCCAGCAGGGTATCTCTTCCTTCGCTTAAGAACCGGCCCCATAGCCCAGCCCCCCAATCCTTCTGTGGGACTCGGTGAGAGGTCATGGCGACTTCGTAGGCCTTAAACCACTGCTGGATATCGTCATTTCTGTAATACTCCTTTACCACATCCTTGGGGATGTGGACCTTGGCCTCCACGGAGGGAGCGGATGGTAGATTCCCGGAAGGTCGTGACTCTTCGCTTTTAGCCCTCAACTCGATCTCTTTCAGGCTGCGTTCGTGTTCCAGCTGGAGTTTCTTTTCGTCGTGCTCTCTTTGGCGTCTCTTTTCCTCGAGTTCCCCTTGTAGCCGTAGCTGCTCGACGGCTAACTTTTTCTCGGCCAGTTTTATTTCTCCCTCGATCTTCAGCTTGGCCAGTTCAAGTTCGTGGTTGCGGCCTCTCTCTCGGTCTGCTAGTTCCTCGGGGGACAGGTTCCCCTCTGGCCCGCTGTTTCTCATCGGGATGCTTGGTGGTTCATGGGCGGAGTCTCCTTCCGTTTGGGTCGGGGGCGCCCCCGTCTCGACCCAGGTCTTCAATACTTTCTGGAAGTCTTCCTTTGTGCTTATTCCGGTGGTAGCGATTCCAAGGTCTTTGCAAAATTGTTTTAATTCTCTATGAGTATAATAGTCCAATTGATCCTCTCGGAACGTCGGGCTCATTTCGGTACCTGCGGCACCCAGGGAGGTTTCTCCTTCCATCTCTGTTTGGTAGTGCGTCAGTCGTTCACTGCACGCTCTCTTTCGGTGTCGGCTCGGATCCCGTCGTCTGCCAGCAAATGTTGGAAAGGCGTTCGCCGGAGGGGGGTTCGATACACGTCTTGCCCACCCCTTTGACCCACCTCTCCCAAGTAGGCCGAACCAGGCGCGCACACCCTGAGCTTACACTACGAACAGAGGAACACCACACATATTCTTTGTAGGACGATAGGTTCTTTTATCGAAGGTTTCAAGGGATCTTTATGATCCAAGGTGTAAGTAGTACATCAGCGGCACAAGAGACTACAAATCGGTGGTAGGGGAATGGGGGTAGCGGGACAGTCTGTGAAGGTAGTGTCTCTGCAAAGTACCCTGTGGATAGCTCACAATCCTCGAGCTGGAGGGTGTTGTTTCTCTGGGCGATCTCTTGCCAATTCGTCCTCGAGGGGAAAGCCGCGAGTCACTCAGCAGGCACAGGTAGTCGGAGTTCGGGAGCCGCGACCTCGTCAGCTGGGCTCAGGTGGTTCGAGGGTCGGGGCCGCGAGTCACTCAGCAGGCCCAGGTGGTTCGGAGTTCGGGAGCCGCGATCTCATCGGCAGGGCTCAGATGGTTCAATGGCTGGGGGCCGCGAGTCACTCAGCAGGCCCAGGTGG
Organism: Triturus cristatus; assembly: GCF_964204655.1. Taxonomy (NCBI): domain Eukaryota; kingdom Metazoa; phylum Chordata; class Amphibia; order Caudata; family Salamandridae; genus Triturus; species Triturus cristatus. Next base: position 1,868,977,895 of record NC_140590.1, read on the forward strand.
TTCGGTATTCGGGAGCCGCGACAGCGTCAGCAGGCTTCGATGGTTCCAGGTCTTCTCTGCCATTCGTTCCTCCGGCACCCCTTATTATACTCCCCCTGCCCTTTGAAGTCCGGAGTCCTCGCAGAGAGGGGCCTTGGGTGACTGAGGGGGTTCGGCGGGATTTCCTGCCGCTCGTTTCGTTGGTCCTTTCAGGTGGGTCTGGGAGGGACCCCAGACGCTCGTCAGGCGAGGCGCCTGCTCCCCAGGGGCCTGGTGGCCGATCGAGTCCTCCCGGGGGAAGGCGACCCGAGGTGTAACTGGGCTGGCGCCTCTGGGTCTGGCTCGGGGGTTCCCGCTCCCTCGGTTGGACATGCGTGGTAGGGTGTCGAGTCTGTCGGGGGCTCTGGCCGGCCCTCGGGTCTGTGTGGTTGGGGCGGCCGGAGTCGTAGATGCCGTGTCTTGGGGGTGGTTGTAGGTTGGCTAGATGATCGGGAGGGCCTACGCCGTGAGGCCGGTCTCACACTAGGGCATAGGTCCTCAAAGGCCTACCAGGGGCTGAAGCATGTATTATGCCACCCCTGGGAAGCACTCCAAAATGACACCACAGGTCTGCTACTGCAGCCTGGGTAAGGTGGTGCTTTCAACCCTTACAGTGGTATAGGCTACCTATATAACTACCATTGCACACACATATAAAACCTATAAGTCACTCCTATGGCAGGCCTTCACAATACTGAAGGCAGAGTGCTTGGTTTTTATGTGAGAGGGTGCCCCTGCATGAGCAGAGCGCCTCTGCAGCGTTCGGAGTACCTCCTCTGATGCTGTTTGTGGTACAGCCTGACCATATACACTTAAGTGCATTAAAACCTCCATGTAAATGCTAACTTTGGAATGGCTGCACGGAAACATGTTGTGTTTGGTGTCAAACGCGTTGGAATACTACTCCCCCCCCCCCCAGTTCTGGAACCGGGGGTAGCATTCCACCCTTCTAGAGGGAGAGACATGTTCAAACTGGTCTAACCCGGTAGAACTTTCCTGAGTCCTGGCATCACAAAATGGATGGCTCTGCCACAGACATGGGTCTGGCCTCCTGCTGCTGACCGAAACTCCAGCAGGGGAGGCCTGGACAATAGGTTTCCTGTCCGAGGGAGGTGTAACCACCTCCCCAGACAGGCAGATGTGTATTGGGGCTGGGCGGGAGCACCCTCTGGTGCTTTGAAGTCCTGCACTGGTGGCACACTTGGTGTCCCTGTGCATAGTCTAGTTGAAACCGGTTGCAGGGGCTACCTGCCCCTGCTCTGGTGCGAAACTGGACAAAGGAAATGGGTGTAACCACCCCTCTTTCCAAACCCTCCCATAGGTGGGTCCCTAGAGTATTTCCAACCCAAAACTTTGTATAAGTATGGGAACTCAGTCCTTGTGACTTTAGATTACCCTGGACGAAACTCTGCAATATATATACTGGACCTTCAATGTTCTACTTTGCTTAGAAGACTGAAGAAATCTCCCTTGGGGTCAAGGAGTGACTCCCCTGTTTGGCAGGCACCAAAGAAGCAACTGACCAGTCTGCATTGCTGAAGCTCACACCGGACGCCGAAGTCTTTGCATCACCAGAGGTGGATTTCCAGACTTCCCTGAGGCTACCCTGAGTCCACAGCAAAGCTGAGGCCCGTGGCTATCGTGGGTGACGTGGACCCGTGACCCCTGGACACCATAAACTTTTGCTGCTCCAACAGCTTCCTGGTCTTCCTCGAAGTTGTACTTTGAGCTCCGAGTAGCCCCAGCCTTGAGCACCTCCTGCCCTGAAGATTTCTGGCCTCCACTCCACGAGTGACCCGTGGACCAGTTTCCAGTAAAACCGCTTGAGGCCCCTTCACGATCGCTAGCCCGTTGGCTAGTATGTCCCCACAAAGGCAACTCCTCTTCTGATTGGGCTTTCCTGTTGCTCCAGATGTGCCCCGACTTACCCTCGCTGGGTGAGTCTCTCAGACCTTGCTGGTCTGCACCGACGTCCTTTCTCTGATTCCAAGTGACTTGCCGTTGCAAAGGCTTGTTGGGTCCAATCTGGTCGCCGATACAGCAGCACTCGACCGACTTCGTGGGACAGCTCGATTCCAGCTCCTTGTTGTCATTGGGGCCTCCTGGACCTTGTGGCTGAAGAGTCATGACACCTGTCAACTCACCTGAAGCACCCGACATCTGTGGGCATTGGTCTATCGTGCCCTTGGTCACCGGTAAGTGACCCAGACTCTGTCCCCTCTGCTTTCAGGTTCCTTCCATCCTAGATCCAGGCTTGGATCACTTCGGAGACTTCTCCTCTTCACAGCAGCAGCACTTCTTCACCAGCTTCCATTGAAATCGACGACGCGACCCAACACCAAAAGACACCTAGGCACCCGGCTTCCCTGGGTGAGGTAACACGAGTACTCCAGTGCTCCCGTCGGTGCTAGCCCTAGAACTTCCAAAGTCCAAAAGGGTTTGGTCCTGACTCATTTCTAAGTGTCCCTAATCTTTAAATTTCCAACCGCGACATTGCCCATAGAAGCTAACGGGAACCCGCGGCTGTGTTCACACACTGCACACGGCCCCCGTGGGTCCCCTGTGTCACTACCTGGGGTGGTTCCTTGGGGTCCCAGCAATTATACAGGCTCTAGGACTTGTGTCTATCCCTGTCGTGGTTCTTATACCACTTTTTTGGTATATGGTTTGGTACGCCCCTAGGGCCCAAACCTGTATTTGTGCTATTACTGATACTTGCTAACTTGTAAACAAAGTACTTTGAACTCCAGTCTCATAAAGAGACTAGAGGGGTGTGTTTTTTCTTAAATACATATATTTTAAATAGATACCTGGTGTGGTTGTCCTTTCATTCGATCATTCAAGAGATTTTAGACTGGTAAAACAAGCTGCTTTACATTCCTTTAAGACTTAGCCTGAAGGCTGCTCTCCGTAGCAACCACTAGGATAGCTTTCAATAAAGGTTGTCTTTTGCCTATTCACCATAAGGGGTTGTTTGGACTGATACTGGGTGCCCACTATAACTAGTGGACAGCATATATCAGGCCAACTTCTCACATTGGTGTGCAGCGTGTGGGATTCCAGCTTGCTATTTTTTTACCAGATAATCTCAATTGAATTGATCAACTGTGCACTGTGTGCTGCCTCCTAGTGCATGTGCATCGTGTGCTGCCTCCAGAGAGTGTGCACCGTGTGCTGCTCCCTAGCGCATGTGCACCGTGTGCTGCCTCCAGCGCATGTGCACCATGTGCTGCCTCCAGCGCATGTGCCCCGTGTGCTGCCTCCAGCGCATGTGCCCCGTGTGCTGCCTCCAGCGCATGTGCACTGTGTGCTGCCTCCAGCGCATGTGCACTGTTTGCTGCCTCTAGTGCATGTGCACTGTGTGCTGCCTCTTAGTGCATGTGCACCGTGTGCTGCCTGGTGCCACTGCAGGCACTCACACCCTCGTGCAAGAGCGTCTCCGTTACAGGCAGAACTGTTTTTGTGCATTGCGTTTCATCTTCCAGCACAAACCAATCCTTCAAAGCATTTTCCTCTTTGCACACATAGATAGAGGAGGGAATGATGAGAAATAAAGATCTTTAATCTTGTTGCGCCTCACTGGGGCAGATGTAGCATTTTGATGCATTCCAAGGTGTTAGAATCCGGGGTCTCTGGTTGGCGCAGGTATGCACTTGCGACAAGCAGGGACCCTTTTCATCTAAGTCAGGGCGTAGGATTACCTCTTTAAAAATAACCCCTGCTCACCCTCTAGGTAACGTGGCGCAAGCAGTCAGACTAGATTCCAGAGGGCATTAGGTTAAGCGTTCAAGATGCCCCACACAATAATCACCACCCCACCACACAAAGACACAAGGCTGTATTTATATTAAAATAAAGTTCTTTATATAAAAGTTTTCTTTAGGCAGGTTGTCAAAAATACAGTCTTTAACTTAAATAAGGTTCCAGTTACTCTTGAAGGCTTTCAGGCAGTCCACAGTTCTTAAAATGACAAAATTATACTTAAAATAGGCTTCTTAGGGATTCTGTGCACTTCGTAGCGCCTTTGTTACGCTTTGTACAAGGTTTTAGAGGTGTCTTGCCGTTTCTCACGCTTCTCGCGTGAGCACGAGTACGCTTGCCGTTCCTCACGCTTCTCGCGTGAGCACGCGTACGCCGGCAGTGAACCGTACGGACCGTACCCTCGTAGGTACGTGTCGTACACGTCTGGTACGCCCCTTGCTAAACCTCACGCTTCCCGCGTGAGCAACGTCCGTGTATTTCAATGGTATGGACCGTACCTTCGCTCAAGCAGATGGTGCGACTCGTACCAAGGCTCCCGCTTCACGCGTGAGCAGCGTAGCGCGGCGCCAGTGCCAGTACGGTTCGTAGAGCGCCCGAAGTCACACAGTACCTGATTTCTCGCACAGGGGGTGATCACAGCAGCTTCAGGGGTCTTTGCAGGAGCGTCCCATGTCGCGTTGTCGTCCCTTCTTGGCAGTGGGCGGCGGTGCTTCGTGGGGTGCTCCAGGACAGTCTCGGCCACACGGTCACGGGCAGGAGAAGGAGGGGCAGCTTGGGGGCAATCTCTTCAGCGCGTCGTGCTGTCAGCTTTCCAGGGGATCACCAGTGCGTCGAAGGTCCTCGCAGTGATCTCAGCGGCGCAGGGTCGCAGAGGCTCGGTGTTTAGACGTTCAGGTTCTTTTCTTCGCGTTGCGAGCTACGGCTCGGAGGGGCAGTTACTTACAGTGCTGGGACCAGGTGGACAGGTCCTTGCGGTGCTCGTGGTAGCCCCAGGTGGCAGATGTCGCGGTGCTTGGGAAGTGAAAGGGGGGTGTAGGACTTGGCCCTTCTGGCAGGTTCACCCCTAAACTTTTTGCTTTTACTGGTGACCTGGCGGTAGTGATTTTTGGTTTCTGTGCACTTTATCGCTGTGTCCCAGGGTAAAGTGCGTGCGTGTAGTGAGGTTGGCCTGCCCTCCCATAGGAATGCATGGGGGAATGTATGTGTCCCTGGTAGTTCCTGATGCATGGGGAGTACAGGTCCGAGTTTGGTATGTGCAGACTCGTGTGATGAAATGCTGCGCGATGATGTGTGCGGTGTCCATGTAGCTAGTGCGGAGGTGCCACTTCTAGACGCTGGCATAAATGTGCAGTGACTGCCTGTCGCGTGATTGGCTGGCTGAGGTCATGTGATGGGCTAGGGAATCCCCAGAGTCAGGAGGAGTCACCCAGTGGTGACTGGGGAGATCAGCAGCCAGATGGGTGGGAGGAGTACACCTAGGACCTGAATAGGGCTGGGCTTTCCCCACACAATTCTGGCTCCGCCCCCTGTGGTGCGACTGATGACCCTGGCCTGTTCTCTGAATAGGTAGAGGGGCTGAGCAAAACAAAGTGCTCAGGAACCAGTTGTAACTGGTTCGCCCCTCCCCTGCACCTTGAAACAAAGGTAAACCTGTGTATAAGAAGGGGCTGTGACCCCAAGTAAAATGTTCTTCTGATCCTAAACCTGAGGGGGCCTGCTGCTGCTGGGCGCCAGGAGAGACCGCCACTGGGGACTGCCTCCCTGCTGGAGGGCCCTGTGAGCTGGCCCCTGGGCCCAGTCCTTGCCCCCCTGCCTTTCTACAAGGACTTTGCCTTGGACTTTGCCTTCCAGCGCCTGGGAAGCGCTACATCTGTATTTGCTGCTGAGGAGCACCTTCGTCATGACCGCAGCGCTGGGCTGCGACAGTACTGAGGGTACCCCGACATAGGGATTCCCCCGCTGGTTGCCTCAAATTACAGCGGGTGCCCACCCCGCATTGTGGTGTTTGTTGGCGGGTGCCCTCCCCGCTTATTCCCGTGTATTTTACCTTAAAACGAAGGTGGGAGCCCACCCCACGCTTCGGTGTGAGGAGAGAAGGAGAATCACCGCCGCGGCCGGGCATACCAGGAAGTCAGGCGCCAGCTGTTGGGACGTGGGCGGAGCTTAACCAAGAAGCGGACGGGAGCCTACCCCGCGCTCCTGGGATCCTGGCCGAGAAGAGAAGCGGACGGGAGCCTACCCCGCGCTCCGGTGAAGACGTGCTTCCCCTGCAGGGCTCCCGCGAGTGGTGAGAGCCCTGCGAAGTCCAGAAGAGCAGCACCGCCGGAGGGGAGCAGAGAGCCTCCCGCCATGACTGGAGCAGCCGCCAGAGTCCCGGTGAGTGGGGGCCGCATGGGGACAGAGCACCTGACGCTCCAACGACGGGGCGCCTTGCTTGTCGAGCCTCGCTCGGGTCTACAACGTGTGGGGCAGTATTGTGAAAGAGTCCCCCGCGTGGGACTCCAATGTACGGGGGCATTATTTTAGTATAAGAGCGGCCCCGGAAGGCAGTGGGCCGCTCCATCGTTGGGGGTAGCATTCCTACCGAGCCTGTGAGGCTCCAACGTACGAGGGCATTCTTGTAGTAATAAGAGCGGCCCCGGAAGGCAGCGGGCCGCTCCCACGTTATTCTGGGACAAATTGGTGTTTTTTAGCCCACGAGGCTCCCACGCTGTGTTGGGCACGTTTCCTTTGCCAATCTAGAGCCAGAGAAGGCTCCCACGCCAGGCATCAGGTTTTGTTTAGGGTGTCCTGGAGCTTGCACTCCAACGAGTGCCCAAGTTCAGTTCCCCAGCTGCCCAGCACTTAGTGGGCAGCTGCAACGTGTAGGCTGTGCTCAGTTGCTCCTGGGCGCTTGGTGTTTTGCCTTGACTGCGTGCGCAGTCTGGCCCTGACTCTGCTGGACAGGGCATCCTAGCCCCAACCAGGCCAGTTGGCCTATGGACAGTCACAGGTGGTGACTTATGTGAGTTGGGCGCAATTGTGTTTTTCCTGCACCTCTGAATGTGTTTTTATGCGTCATGTGCCTTGTTTTACACCGCTGAAGGTATGTTATGCATCATGGGTTTTCCTTCCCTACACCTCTGAATGTGTTGTGATGCATCATGTGTAATGTGCTTAGACCCCTAGAGGTATTGTGATACTTAGGTGGTTGTTTTTCTCCTACTACAGGTGGTGCTAGTGAGGTCCTGGTTCCCTGCTGTTGGAAGGCGGACCTCGGGGAGTCGGAGAGACCACCCAGAGGGGCCCCCACACTGTACGAAGTAGCCGAGCGCTGCAGAGAAGCCTCCTGGGAGATCCTTCTCCTATTATGTACTAGCACAGTAACACCACCACACAGGACTCAAGGAGGTTGTCTCAAGACGAGCAATTCTTTATCAGCACTTTACGGGATCAATATTTACACGAAAAGGGATCAAGGGATCCAAAAAAGTCTCAGTGTCTCTTTAGAAGGGAAGGGGTAGCGGGACAGTCTTTGGCAGGAGCTTGGTACGAGGGTACCTGGGGCCCAGTTCTTATCCTCAAGCTGGAGGGCCTCCGGAACTCGGAGGGGTCGAGCCGCGACGGCGTCAGCAGGGCTCTGGCGTTCAGTTCGTGGAGAGCCGCGACCAGGTCAGCGGGGCTCTCAAGATGGTTTCTGCTCAGCTCGAGCCGCGACGTCGTCAGCAGGGCTCCGAGGGAGGTTTCAGCGAGGTTGGGCCGCGACAGCGTCAGCAGAGCCCCGATGTTCCGGGGGGCTTCAAGGTTTCAGCAAGAAGGAGCCGTGACACAGTCTGCAGGGCTCGTGGTGGTTTCAAGCAAGAGTTCTTCTCCGTAGGGTCGGCCGCGATTCAATCAGCAGGGCTCTCGACTCCGGGATACAACTGCCGGTCTGTTGCGGGGTCGCCCCAGATATAGGCCTGGAGCCCTTTGAAGTCCGGACCCTTGCGCCCGGAGGGGCGGAGAGGCCGGGTTGGGAGCGGCCAGACGCCCAGCAGGAGAGGCGCCGGGCCCAGGAGAGATGGAGGCCGATCGCACCTCGGTGTGTGGGGACGGTTGGGGGTCCCATCGATACCGCCCTCTGCCAGGGCGATGAGGTGTTCACGTGATACCCCCTGGCCAGTTCTTGGTGCCTCAATGTCTGGGCCTCGCTGGGGCCGAGGCCGGGTTGAGCGGAGTCAGGTGGACTGGTGTGCAGGGTCACGTGGCAGGCAACAAAATGGTGGAGCCCCGAGGTGTATGCGACCTCGTGCGGCTCGAACGGGTGGCCCGTGGAGGCCAGGGCGGGGAACGGGCCCAACCCCAGGGAAGTCAGGACCACGCCACGAGGCCGGGTCCAACAGGCGTCCCCCCCAGCCGAAGGCAGGGAGAGTCACCCATCTTCTTGGGGATTCTCCTCGTCAAGGCGGAAGAAGCGGGACAGGCCGTCAGCGTTGGCGTGGTCATTGCCGGGTCGGTGCTCAACCAAAAAGTCCATCCCTTGCAGGGCAATGGACCATCGCAGCAGCTTGGGATTCTCGCCTCTCATTTGCATTAACCACCGCAAAGGCCGGTGGTCGGTCTGGACCCGAAAGTGGGTACCGAAGAGATAGGGCCGGAGCTTCTTAAGGGCCCACACTACCACGAAGGCCTCGCGCTCGATGGTACTCCATCGTTGCTCCCGGGGCAGCAGCCGTCGGCTGATGAAGGCCACTGGGCGGTCGAGTCCCTTCTCATCAACCTGAGACAGGACGGCCCGATCCCATATTCGGAGGCGTCTGTCTGTACGATAAACTCTTTACTGTAGTCAGGGGCCTGGAGCACAGGGGCAGTGCACATCGCGGCCTTGAGAGTCTCGAAAGCTGATTGGCAGCGGGGAGTCCAGTGCACCTTCTTGGGCTGCTTCTTCGAGGTGAGTTCCGTGAGAGGCCCCACAATGCTCCCATAGTCCCGGATGAACCGCCGGTAGTATCCGGTGAGGCGAAGGAAGGCCCGCACAGCGGTCTGGGTAGTGGGAGGTTCCCATGCCTGGATGGCATCGACTTTTGGCTGGAGGGGGGCCACCTGACCGCTTCCCACCTGATGGCCCAGGTAGGTCACCGATCCTTGGCCGACCTGGCATTTGCTGGCCTTAATCGTGAGCCCAGCCCTTTGGAGGGCGGCCAGGACGGCCTTGAGGTGAACTAGGTGCTCAGCCCAGTGGTGGCTGTACACGGCGATGTCATCCAAATAGGCCGCGCTGAAGGCCTCGAGCCCGGCCAGGACCTTGTTTATGAGTCTCTGAAAAGTGGCCGGGGCATTCTTCATGCCGAAGGGCATCACCCGAAAGTGGTAATGCCCATCAGGGGTAGAAAAGACGGATCTTTCTCGGGCGCCGGGGGTAAGCTGAATCTGCCAGTACCCGGCGGTGAGGTCCAGCGTGCTCAGGTAGCGGGCGGACCCCAAGCGATCGATGAGTTCGTTGGCCCGGGGTATAGGATGGGCGTCCGTCTTGGTCACAGCATTCAGGGCCCGGTAGTCTACACAAAATCGCAGCTCCGGGGGATGGCCGGGGGCTGCGGCCTTTGGTACCAGGATGACAGGGCTGGCCCACGGGCTGTCAGAGGGCTCGATGACCCCGAGGGCCAACATCTTCGCTACTTCGGCCTGGATGCATGCCCGTACTCGGTCGGGTACCCTGTAGGCTCGGTGTCGCACGGGGGGGCTGTCCCCGGTGTCGACGTCGTGGACGCACCAGTGGGTCACCCCTGGGGTGAGGGAGAAGAGGGCTGCGTAGTCCTGCAGCAGTTGTTGACAGTCGATGCGCTGTTCCGGGGTCAGGGAGGAGGCGAGCTGGACACCTTTGATGGATCCGTCGTGGACGTCGTTCTGCAAGAGGTCGGGTAGGGGCTCGGAGTCGTCCTCGCCCCCCTCGTCGGTCGCCAGCAGCAGGCTCAGTTCGGTCCGGGCGAAGTAGGGTTTGAGCCTGTTAGCATGTAGAACCCGGAGGAGGTTCCGGGGGGACTCTAGGTCAACTAGGTAGGTGACGGGGCTCTTCTTTTCCACCACCTTGAAGGGCCCTGTCCACTTGTCCTGGAGGGCGCAGGGCTCAACAGGGGCCATGACCCAGACTCGCTGGCCTGGCTCGAACTCGATGGTAGAGGTGTTCCGATCGTACCACCGCTTCATGTCCTCCTGGCTGGCCTCGAGGTTGGCTTCGGCCATGGCTCGGAACTTGCGGGTCTGGTTTCGTAGGGTCAGGAGGTATCGGTAGACGTCAGGAGGGGCGCCTTGGAGCTTCGTCTCCCAGCCCTCCTTGACCAGGCTGAGCGGTCCGCGGACCGGAAGTCCGTACAATAGTTCAAACGGGCTGAACCCCAGGGACTTCTGCGGGACCTCCCGATAGGCGAACAGGAGGCATGGTAGTAGGACATCCCATCTCCGCCGGAGGGGCTCTTCCAAGCCCTGAATCATCCCCTTCAGGGTTCTGTTAAAGCGCTCGACCAGCCCGTTCCCCTGAGGGTGATAGGGGGTTGTGAATTTGTACGTGACCCCGCACTGCTGCCACAGGGACCGCATGTACTTGGAGATGAAGTTTGTGCCCCTGTCGCTCACCACTTCGCGGGGGAATCCCACTCGGGAGAAGATCCCCATCAAGGCCCGGCCTACCACGGGGGCCGTTACAGTTCTTAGCGGGACCGCCTCCGGGTACCTGGTGGCGTGGTCCACGAGGACCAGGATGAAGTGGTGGCCCAGGGCGGTCCGGGGGTCCAGGGGCCCCACGATGTCGATCCCGACCCGTTCGAACGGGGTGCTGACGGCTGGAAAGGGCTGGAGGGGGGCCTTGACCCGACCCCCCCGTCTTCCCGCTGGCTTGGCAGGTCCGGCAGGACCGGCAGTGGTTGTCCACGTCTCTCCGCATCCGGGGCCAGTAGAAGTGGGTCCCCAGACGGCTGTAAGTTTTGTCTTGCCCTAGGTGTCCGGCGAGGGGCACGTCATGTGCCAGGTGGAGAAGGAACTCCCGGAAGCGGAGGGGGACCACCAACACGCGGCTGGCCCTGAGTTCTGCCACTTTCTGTTCACTGTACAACAGGCCCTCGGCCCAGTAGACCCAGTGGGTGCCGGTCTGGTCCCCGTTGGCTTGTGCGGACGCTTGTTGTCGGACCCCTTCGAGAGAGGGACAGGACTGCTGTTCTTGCTGGAAGTGCTCACGGGTGGGGCCCCCTTCGTGGCGCCATTGTGCAAGTTCTGGTAGGGCGCCGAGGGAAGCAATCTCTTCGGGGGAGGGTTCAGTAGGTCCAGTGTCGGTGTCCGCCTCCCCCTCGCTGCAGGCGGGGGGTGGTGCGAGCCCCTCGGGCTGGGCGGCACCAGGGGCCAGGGACGAGCGGGGAGCCTGGGCGGTCATGGACCGGGTGATGGCGCAGGCCCATTCGGATAGTCCCAGCATTTGGAGGTGCTCTCGTCGCTCCACTTGAGCCCAGGGGGAACTCTCCAGGTCGTTCCCCAGGAGGCAGTCTACTGGTGCATCGTCGCGGACAGTCACTTTTAGTAGGCCTGTCACCCCTCCCCACTCGAAGGGGACCAGGGCCATCTGGCACAGGCTTTCGCTGTTGTCGGCCGTCCGGACGGGGCACAGCACATTGGGTAGGATCTGTTCGGGGGTCACCAGGTGGCAGCGGACAGCGGTGACACTGGCGCCGGTGTCACGAAGGGCTTCGGCCCATTGTCCATTGACGGTGACCTGCTGCTGGTACTTCTGGGTGTTGCTTGGGATGGGGGTGCGGGGCACCATTTCTCGGCTGCCCAGGCAGACCAGGGACATGGCCGCCGGTTCCCATTCGGTGGTTCCTCGGTCGAGGGTCTCTTCTTCTTCTCCTTCCCCCAGGGTGGCGGCCGCCAGCTGTCGGGGCGGGGGCCCGCCGGCCCCGCTTCTTCGGTTCAGGGGGCAGACCGGATCGCTGGCATAGTGTCCGGTTTGTTGGCAGCCGTAGCATGTTACTGGGGGCCGTGGTCCGGTTCTGGCTGGGGTCGCCCCTCTTCGGGCTATGCTCGGGGAGAGGGGTTGCTGCAGCGGCCCTCGAGGTGGGCTCCTGGGGGCCCCGGCGGGGGGGTCCCGGTTCCTGTTCGGCCCTCCCCCTCCACCGCGTTGGCGGGGAGGTCAGGTGGGGTTCCTCTGGTACTCCCCCATCGAGTTCCGGGGGACTCGGGTGTTGACCCATCGATCGGCCTCGACGGCGAGTTTTCGTGGGTCGGTCATCTTGCGGTCGAGGAGGTGTTGCCTTAGCTCCACGAAGCAATTGTTGGAGAGATGTTCCCAAACAATGAGGTCGACCAGCTGCCCGTATGTGGTGACTTTGCTACCCTTGATCCATCCTTCTAGGGCCCGGCTGAAAAAGTCCACATATTCCACCCAGGTAGTACCCGGGATCTTTTTGCAGTCTCTGAACTGCTGGCGGTACATTTCCGCGGTTAGCCCGTAGCGGGTGAGCAGGGCCTCCTTCATGTGGTCGTAGGAGGTCATCACCTCCTCTGGTAGCTGAAGCAGTGTGTTTCGACCTTCACTCAGGAACCGACCCCACAGGCCGGCACCCCAGTCCTTTCGGGGCACCCGATGGGAGGTCATGGCCACCTCGTATGCCTTGAACCATTGTTGGATGTCGTCATTCTTATAGTACTCCCGGACGACATCTTTCGGGATATGTACCTTGGCCTCGGCAGGCGGTAGGGTGTCTCTATTACTGGGGGTGTCGGTCCCCCCGTTCTTTGCCTTGATTTCGAGCTCTTTGAGACTTCGCTCGTGCTCAAGGGTCAGTCTTTTTTCCTCCAACTCTCGGTGCCGTCTCTTCTCTTCTATCTCCTCTTGTAGCCGTAGCTGCTCTAGGGCCAGTTTCTTTTCCGCCAGCTGGAGTTCGCCGTCCAGCCGCAGTCGTGCGAGCTCTAGTTCGTGGTTCCGGACCTTCTCCCGCTCTCGTATCTCCTCTTCGGAGAGGCCGGTTTCTAGGCTCTTTCCTCCTCCGGTTGCCGGAGTCGGTGCGGTTGATGTGGCCACCGTCAGGGGCAGGGGACCTTCTTCCTGGGAGTGGCCTGCCTCGGCCTCCAGCCAGGTCCTCAGGGCTTTCTGCATCTCCTCTTTGGTACCTAGGCCGGTGGTTGCAAGGCCTTTGTCCTTGCAGAACTGTTTCAATTCTTTGTGCGTGTATTCCTCCAACCGTTCGGGCTGGAACTCCGTGGTCGCGTTGTTTCCTTGGTTGCTCATGACTTCTGTTTGTCTGGATGGGTAGCTAGTGGGTTACTGGCTGGTACGTACTGCGTTCGGCTCGGATCCCGTCGCTGGCCACCAAATGTTGGAAGGCAGACCTCGGGGAGTCGGAGAGACCACCCAGAGGGGCCCCCACACTGTACGAAGTAGCCGAGCGCTGCAGAGAAGCCTCCTGGGAGATCCTTCTCCTATTATGTACTAGCACAGTAACACCACCACACAGGACTCAAGGAGGTTGTCTCAAGACGAGCAATTCTTTATCAGCACTTTACGGGATCAATATTTACACGAAAAGGGATCAAGGGATCCACAAAAGTCTCAGTGTCTCTTTAGAAGGGAAGGGGTAGCGGGACAGTCTTTGGCAGGAGCTTGGTACGAGGGTACCTGGGGCCCAGTTCTTATCCTCAAGCTGGAGGGCCTCCGGAACTCGGAGGGGTCGAGCTGCGACGGCGTCAGCAGGGCTCTGGCGTTCAGTTCGTGGAGAGCCGCGACCAGGTCAGCGGGGCTCTCAAGATGGTTTCTGCTCAGCTCGAGTCGCGACGTCGTCAGCAGGGCTCCGAGGGAGGTTTCAGTGAGGTTGGGCCGCGACAGCGTCAGCAGGGCCCCGATGTTCCGGGGGGCTTCAAGGTTTCAGCAAGAAGGAGCCGCGACGCAGTCTGCAGGGCTCGTGGTGGTTTCAAGCAAGAGTTCTTCTCCGTAGGGTCGGCCGCGATTCAATCAGCAGGGCTCTCGAATCCGGGATACAACTGCCGGTCTGTTGCGGGGTCGCCCCAGATATAGGCCGGGAGCCCTTTGAAGTCCGGACCCTTGCGCCCGGAGGGGCGGAGAGGCCGGGTTGGGAGCGGCCAGACGCCCAGCAGGAGAGGCGCCGGGCCCAGGAGAGATGGAGGCCGATCGCACCTCGGTGTGTGGGGACGGTTGGGGGTCCCATCGATACCGCCCTCTGCCAGGGCGATGAGGTGTTCACGTGATACCCACTGGCCAGTTCTTGGTGCCTCAATGTCTGGGCCTCGCTGGGGCCGAGGCCGGGTTGAGCGGAGTCAGGTGGACTGGTGTGCAGGGTCACGTGGCAGGCAACAAAATGGTGGAGCCCCGAGGTGTATGCGACCTCGTGCGGCTCGAACGGGTGGCCCGTGGAGGCCAGGGCGGGGAACGGGCCCAACCCCAGGGAAGTCAGGACCACGCCACGAGGCCGGGTCCAACACCTGCGCAATATTTTCCTAAGGTGGTTAGGGTTGCGTAGGTGGTACTTACCTGTTACCAGTAGTTACTGGTTGTGTGCTACATGTGTTATTTTGTGCTACAGTAATTTTATATCCTAAGTTCTAAAAGTGCTAATTCCTGACAGTGGTCCATGTGGCCCTGTCCCCTGTACATATAATCCCTTGTAAAGTCTGCCCGTGCCAGTTGGCACAGTGTAAATTGTGTGAATATTATCTAATGTGTTTTGGTATAATACAAAGGCTATTTTTATATAATACCTTGTGTGGAGTTTCTTTTGTGGTGGGCCTTGGGTGTTGTTGCTGGGTGCGCACGCAAACGCTTTACACATTGACTCCGGGATAAGCCTGACTGCTCGTGCCAAGCTACCAAGGGGGTGAGCAGGGGTTATCTTTGGCGTGTAACTCCCCAGCCCTGACTAGAGTGGTGGTTTCTGCCTGGCTTTGGCGCAAGCCCTAGCCAACCAGAAATCGCCATTTCTAACATTGGTGATCAGCGGTGGGATTAGGACTTGCGTTTGGGCTGTACCGCAGCAGCAACTGGCTGCACTACAAAACTCTGCATTTACATAATCACATTTAGGGGATTATTGTTTTTGAAGTTCCATTATTTCTTCTCCTGAAGGTATCATTGTGTAATTGTGTCCAGTACATTTGTCCCCCGCCCTGCGCCCAGAGTTTGGTACCTGTGTCACGTGTGGTCAGGTTGAGGAATCAGGGGTGGTAGAAACTGCCTTACCAGTCCGAGGGGGGGGTTGTGTGTGGATGAATGGTGTGTGGCACTAGACAAGTGAGTGTGAGTTCTCTGGGATAGAGAGCTTGCTGAATCCTTTGTGAATTGTGTACTCCTGTGTTAAGCTCAGACCCCTAGGTTCCCTGTGTGAACTTTTCTCGAGAAGGTCCGCCAAAATGGAGCCAGCTTTTAATTTCTGTGGTCTGTTTAGATACAGTATGTTAGAGTTGGTTAGGTTCTGTGAAGAGAGAGACATAGAGGTGGGTGAGTCAGATACCCAGTCCAAACTGAGGGACAACCTGATCCTATGGCAAAAGGATGAATGGGAACGTGAGCGCAGTGAGGAAGATAGGGCCCAGGCCGCACGCCAAGAGGGTGGTGGGTCTGAGGGGAGCCCTGAGGAATCTGAAGAGGAGGAAGAAAGTGACCTGACAGGGACGCCAGTAGATAGTGAAGACCCCATAGCTAGGGAGTCCCTTGCTGGGTCCACTGTCAGGAGCAGCACCCCATCCCTTTCCCTGTCCCCAGAGGAGTGGGTAGATAGGAGGGAAGAAAGGGAGTATCAGCTGGCCATGGAGAAGCTCAGGATAGAGCATGCCAAGCTGGAGACCGAGAGGGTCTTAGCTCAGAAGCAGATGGCAGAGGCTGAGAGGGCCTTTGCCAGAGAGAAACTAGCTCTGGAGGGTAAGTTGTCCCCTGAGCGTAGTTGTGGTTTTCTGGATTCCCCAGGGAGGGTAGAGTCCAGTGGTGGCAGCGATATAGAGTCCAGTGCAGGAAGTCTCATTCCCACTTCCTAGGGTATGGTACCTGTTTCCCAAGAAGAGGGGGACCGGTTGAAATTCAGGGGCAGTAGGAAGCTGTCTCACCAGTCTTTGGAGGAGTTTTTGAGTGAATGTGATGATGCACTGGATGATTGGGTAAAGGTAAACGGGATTTTAACAGACTGTATGATCTGGTTATCAAAGAGCAGCTATTCAGTAGTTTTTATCCCGGGTTGCGCCAACACCTGTTAGCGTGGGGGTGCACTAATCCATGGAAACTTGCAAAGGAAGCAGACCGATGGGAAGGGGCCCCAAGTTCTGATGAGGAATGGGAGAGTACTTCCAACAGTAGTGACTCAAGTAGCTTCCAGTCCAGTATGGGGGAGGAGGCTCAGAGTAGCCCAGCTAGGTCCCAGAGTAGTGAGAGGGGTGTAGGGGCTCACGGCCTAGCTCAGCTTCTCCAGGTCCTTCTCCTTCAGGCAGAGGTTCGTCTTGGCACAAACAGGATCTGATTTCTTAGGAGCCAGGCTCCTACTTTTATAGCACAATTCTTTTGTTCTTTGTCGCCAGGGGGCCTGGGCCTGGCTCAGTCCAGTTTTGGAGCACTTTGTTGTGGTGACTCTGCTCTTTCCTTTCAGCAGCAGGGCAGAGACATCAGCCGCTCCACAGGGGGCGGAGCCGGCATTGTGGAGGCAGAGCACAGGTCTATTCAGAGTCAAAGGTGTACTCCTTCCACCCATCCTGGTGTAATCTCTCTACCTACCACCTGGCAGCCAGCCTGTCTCCTGGAATTCCCCAGCCCTGCTCCTCACTGTTGCTAGGCAGAACACACACACACAGCAGAGGCGGACTGAAATGGCCAGGTCAGTAAATACTAACTTTCTAAAAGTAGTATTTACAAACGCAGGATATTAAAATAAACTTTACTAAAAGAAGTATTTTATTATTCTGAGTTCAGGCATACTAAACTTGACTTTCTACCATGCTCTATGAGTCCACTGGGATTACAGCGTGTAGTAGTTCCAGCAGCCCATTCTGGCCTATGGAGAGCAGGTAGCCTTCAATAGTAAAAAACGAAAATGGCTGTAATTCACTATTAAGACATGCCACACACATCAGGGCATGTCCTACCTTATGCCTACAATGCACCCTGCCCTTGGGCCTACCAGATGGGTGACTAATATGTAGTTAAGGGAATGTTTAGGGACTGGCAAGTGGGGGCACTTGCGCAGTCAGCGCGACAGTACCAGACTGCACGCAGGTTCTGCGATGGCAGACCTAGACATATTTTACCAGGCCGCTTCTGTGGGTGGCACAACCAGTGCTGCAAGCCCACCAGCAGCATTTGTATTTACAAGCCCTGGCACTCCTGGTGCACTTTACTAGGGGCTGATAGTAAACCAAATAAGCCAAACATGGAAACCAATCAATGTCAACATTTTACCATAGGGAGAGCATATGCACCTTAGCACTGGTCAGCAGTGGTAAGGTGCCCAGAGTCATAAAACAGCCAACAACAGGTCAGAGAAAATACAGGAGGAAGGCAAAAAGTTTAGGGATGACCCTGCAAAAAGGGCCAGGTCCAACACAACCCCCTTCCCGCCAAAACACAGGGTAGACCAATCACCACCGTGATGGTCTTCCCTGCTTGGGGCGATAGAACAAGGACCTGGCCCGCAACTGCAGGGGCAGACTCTAGTTCTATGCCAATCTGAACCTATTGGACTCCCTCTGTCCATACTCTCAGGGCCCACCAAGCCAATCCAGGGGGAACCCTTCTCCTCACCTGTGGACACCACCTGTGCAGCACCTAACCTTAACTGGCCCACAGGTGTGTCCCAACAGACAGACAGCAAAATGCTACAGGGGCCACTGACAGTAGTCAGGGATGAGACCCAGGCGGTATGCCTCTCAGGGCTCTCAATCCTCTGTGGCGCCAGGGAGCGGGGGGCCGTAGCCCCAGGTGCTTGGCACCCTCTGTCCATTCTCCCTCCTGTCAGGTCAGGTATGACATCCTGGCACTGACCCACCAGCCCCAGGCCTGTACCTGGCGGCTGGACCAAAGACTGGGGTGGCCTCTCCCACACCCAGTCCTCCTCCGTGGGGCTCTGTACCCTCCCACTTGGAGTGGTACCCCCTTCCAGAATTGCCAGGGCACCTGGGGCAGGTGTCCTGCGTAATTCGCCCACCAGTTCAGGGGTTCTATCCTGCAACTGGGCGTCCAGGTCAGGGGGGCACCCTGAACCTGTCCCTCCAACCTAGGGTCTAAACCCTTCAGTTGAGCCGGGGTCAGAGGCGAGGACTCCCTCCCTCTGCACCCCCTTCCAGAGTACTGCCCACTCCCAACTGGCGTGGTACCCCTAGAAGCAACATGGGTCAGGACACTGATTACAGTGGACCCACCCTCCAGGTCAGACAACACCTGAACCTGGCTTCCCAACCCTGGGACCAACCCATGCGGTTGAACGCTCACCTGGCGCACCAGGACTTCCCGGGGAGCACGCATGCCCCCCCTGAGGGGGACACATAACTCATGTGTTGTGTGACAGTCTGCCTGGCGCTGATCTCCCGACCCCTGTCCATCTTACAGTGCCTGAAGATCCCCCAGGACAGAAGTGGTGTCACCATGGTCCTTCACGGGTGACGCAGCCCTTCTGGCTGGCCCCTGACCCACTGGTTCTTCCACTGGGGACTCTTTCCCCCTCTCACCCCTCAATCTGGACCTTTGCACCCTCCCAACTGGAGCGGTACTGCCAGACACCAGAACTGATGGAGGCCTGCTTACAGACACTCCCCGTTCACCAGACACCAGGGGGTCCCACACAATGGGCAGCCCCTCAGGACAGACTAGGCTCCCCACCTGGTGTTCCCTTAAAGAACCATCCAGGCTCTGAGACGGAGGCTGGGCACTACCGGGACATAACCCATTCTCACTCCTTCCCCTCAAAGACAGGACGTGAGGCCCTACACCCCTCTCACTACTACAGGACCTAGCTGGGCTACTCTGAGCCACTTCCACCACACTGGGTTTGAAGATACCTGGGCCACTCCTCTTGGGATCACTCCCCAATGCCTTTCCAGACCCTCTGGACTCCACCAAAGGGTCTGCCTCCAATGTGAGCTCTCTGCGGTCAGAGAACTCACCCTCACACAGGTGTTGGCATAGCTCTGGAAAACAGGGACTTACAATATGCTCTCCCACAATTGGATCACACAGCCCCCTAGCAGCGTTAACCAAACTATCCTTCACCTTACCATCCAGTGCCTCACACACATACTCCACACCACTCTCCTGAGACTGGCAAGACAGTATCTGACTGTCTCTGTCACACAACCCACACTCTTCTGGGCGGTCTTCACACTCACCTACCAGGACTTCAATTTTGGGGGAACCCCTCTCCCTGCACCTCTCATCTAAAGTCAGTAGAGTGTCCCTCCCGCCACTAGTACCATGAACCCCTGCGCCAGTTACCCTATTCCCTTCAGGGAGACTGCGCACTACTGGAGCTACCTCATTGCCTTGAACCTCCTGGCGTATGTTAACCCCCTCCTTCAAGTCAGGCGCCACATCTCTGGGTGTGCGTACTACTCTCTCAGCACTATAAAATTCAATATTGCTGCCACCATCTGAGCTGGATTCCTCCTCCCACTCAGAAAAACTCAATCTCTGAGCTACGCACCTTTCTGGTTGCTGGGCTGAGACACTCATGGCCTCAAGCCTCTCGAGCTCCATATCAAGTTTCTTCATTCTCAAGTCATGCTCCATTTGCATTTTCTTTTCTTCCAGAGCCAGCTTCTTGCTTTCTAGCTCCAATTGACTTTTTACTTCCAGCTCTGCCAACTTCACTTCATGATCCCTGGCGGCCTGTCTGTCTGCTCCTCTGGCGACAGGCCTCTGCCAAAACTGCGAACGCTTTCCGCTGGTTTCAATGGTGTAACTTCCTTAGTTGCACCCCTTGATTCAATCCAGGCTTTGAGCGCCTTGTAGAGATCTGATTTGTTTCTGCATCCTGCATGTGGAACCTTGAGCTTCCTGCAGAAGTACTTGAGTTCAGTTCTCTTGTAGCTATCCAGTTTCGACTCATCCCATTCAACCTCTCCAGCCTCAGAGGCTTCAGACGCGGTTTTCTCTATGCTGTTTGGGCCCGGCATGACTCCAAACACAAGGGATCTTCTTTCTTGGCAAGCGAAATTAAATGTTTACAAGTTCTGTGGCTCAAGCTACTGGACTGTCCTCACTGTGCAATGGCTAGTAATCACTGCGCAGACACCAAGAACGCAAATCCGTAAATCCTCACCGCTGCCACCAATGTTAGAATCCGGGGTCTCTGGTTGGCGCAGGTATGCACTTACGACAAGCAGGGACCCTTGTTAAATGGTAGCGGCAGTTTCAGTCGATAACCTTTCAAGTATTTGCCCGGCGGTAATCGCCTCTCATACCACTCGATAATTTACCAATAAAAGAGGCAGGCGCCGGAGACTGGAAGGCAGGAAACAAAGTTTTATTCCGTCGGAGCAGAACACATCAGATCAGACAGCAAGGTATCGTCACGAGGTGCTCTAACTGCATCTCTGAGACCTGGTCTCTTATACACTGGTTTATTGCTTTATTACACATAGTACATTCTTGAGATTCCCTTGATGTACGGGGGAATATCCCCTGAAGCCCCGGTTCAGATCCGATCCCACGCATAGATACAGTAGAAGTTCCCACCCCACCCACAGTAGGAGATGGCTATTGCGCAGCAGGGTATTCCGCCAATTCCTGGGGGGGTGTGTGACCGGTCGGGTCTCAGGGAGTAGGGGCTTTGATCTACTGTAATCCCTTTGATGTGGGGTGTTTCCCTTACAGTAGGGGCAATAAACTGCATCCGCAGGGCTAGGTGATGGCCTGGGACCAGTTCAGACAATGGGGCGCAGAGGAAGGGGGTTATCAAAGGAGAGGCATGACCATGTATGGGTTGTCGGTCGGAAGTGGTTCCGTAGCAGGGTTGCGCAGAAAGAGAGGGTTTATGGCCTGTATGAGAGAGCGGGGGTGGCCAGCGCGCGGGGGATGCTCGCAGCGCCAAGGGGACCGCGCTGGCGATTGACAATGAGTGGGGAGAGAGTGGGGTGCCTAAAATGGCGGCCGTGCATTCGCTGTGCGTGGCGCTGAGGAGAGGCAAGATGGCGCAGATAATGTTCAGTTTGTAAGCTAAATTTCCACAGTCCTCCCTTTTAACATATCTCGCCAGCTTGTCCGGCCAATATTCACCTTTGTTAGCCTTTCAGTTACAGTTCGTCATACATTTAAAGATACAGAGTCTTTAGGGTAGTCAGGAGTAATCTGACACATTTGTACATTGTCTCATACAGTTTGATAAAGTAGGCGAGGAGGAAGTACATTCAAAGTTGCAGTATAGTCGTGTACATGGCTGGTGTTGTATGAATGTTACTATACAAAGTTACATTTTCTTAACTTCTCAGTGTACAGTCGGAAGTGATTGATGCAACATCATGAAAACTTGACAAGAAGATAGTTAATATAATAAGGTGGTTGGGAGAGGATTTTCAACTTTGACATGGGTTCTTCTTTCCAGTGTCCTTGTTTTATAAAGAGCTATCACTGGTAAGCTCTCATTGTTGTTCTTCTTTCGTTGGCGCTGTTGAGCACCGGCGGTGGAGCTAAGGTCCAGCTCAAATCCGATTTCTCACGTGGCAGGGTGTGACCACTCACTGTTCTTTGATCACAGTCCTGTTCCTTAACACAGTTCACCACAGGTACTTTGAGACAGGGTGCCGGCCTTTTGTTCTTCGGTAGTAGGTCAAAGTCATAGTCCGAATGAAAGAGGAAGAGAGAATGGGGTGGCGTGGGATCGGATCGAAAATGCGGACCAAGGAGAGCAGAATCTTTCAGCACTGGGCCCATCAATCGGGCCCGACGGGTTGAGACTTCAGGCACGCTGGTCAGTGAGCAGGGGCCTCGATGTAGCCCTTCGCGCTTATCGTTCTGATAATGGTGTCTCGTCTCACACCCTTTTTGCTTCGTCGCTTCCCCCTTGGTCGATGTCATAGATGCTTTATGATCCGCAGCCAGACTGTGCGTCACGTCCGACCCCTCTCTTCCGATGGCTGCAGGTTATCTTTGAATGGGTTATAAGAAACGAAAGTCTTAGAGATTTTGGCAGGGAAGACATTTACATACTTCATTCTCTCTCCCAACCACTGAGTAGTTGCGGAAATGCTCTTATCTGTTACTATATAATTGGTGTCTATTAACTCTGATGTTAATGTGCGTGTTACTAATCTATTAATTACTGCTGTGGTGCAGGGTTCTGTGGGTGTCCCTGTCCATCGTCTGGCCTTCTAGGTGTCAGTTTCTGCGCCCTATAATACAAGGTTTGGTAATACCCGTAAGTGCGAGGTGCTACGGTCATGCGTTCACGAGTATCCTTTTCATACAGTAGGTGACCCTTTATCAGTTTAAAACAGGGCCATCAGCTGTTTCGTTCGGAATACTCTGAGACGGCTAGTATAGGGCTGGAGTTATCTTTGGGAGAACAGGGTGCTTTAGACATTCTATTTCGGGCTAATTGGTCAGGGGTAATTCTGGGCGGTGGAGATGGTGTCCTTTAAGAACAAAAACCACTGACATATAGTCCCCGTGTTGAGGGTCAGATTGGGAGACATCAGTCGTCTTACCTGTCCTTTCCTTCTCAGCCGATTAGGCTTAACGTTCGCAAAAAGGAGAGGTAGTAACGTGGTAAAGTATGGTCGTTTTTGTTTCTGTCAATTTGTTCGAACACCACCGTGTTCAGGCCAATTATACACTTACCAAAGAGGTGTATGTCGTTAATTTATTCAAGAAGAAAGAGGGCAAGAAAGAGCCTTTTGCGAGGGAGGGGGAGAGAGAGTGAGAGAGAGAGAGAGAGAGAGAGAGAGAGATGGGTAAGATAATAGGCCACTTGGTGCACACACAACATGGAGTAGCATGGGTCTGTTCCATGTAAGAAAACACAAGCGGGGAAAAGACATAAATTCGGTGATCACGTACACACAAATGCCGGATAGGGTGTGACAGTACATGCATCAAGACGGAGACTCAGGGCTGCGTTGAGCACGGGGACCTCTCCTTTCCTGTCCTCTATTCCTATGCATGCTGCGTACCTTTAGTATTTTGTAGTTTATCTTATGGGTTGTCTGACCCTTTATTCTCCTCCCTTTGATCGGTGGACGAGCACTTCAATCATACAATGACGCTCTCTTCTAGTGACCCAAACATGAAATGCATACACATTCATATCGTATAATCGTAGTACACACGCACAATCATATCATACAGTTTTTCATGTTCCCAATGATGGTCTGTAATTTTACGCACTATCTCACAACGTTTGTCTATGTTTTCCCTGATGTTGAACTTGGTGCGGTCCATGTCCACTCCACTCTTCAGTCGGAACTTCGTCGTGACCTATAGAGGGGAAAATAAGAGGGGAGGGGAGGTGCAGTATTCAAAATACCCCAGCGCGCGCAGACACGAAAGGTTCTACCTACCATGTACCAGGCTAGCCGCAGGGGTGGGTAATACCACGGACCTATTATTCTTTAGTTCGAGGCAAAGATGCTCTAGTTCATTCATCTCCTAAATTCGGGTTCCCTGGTCGTGCATGTATTTCTCAATTGGTCGTGTATTATGGTGCAAGATACCATACCTTACGTGCGACATATACCTTAAGTTATAGTTCATTATTGATTTGACAATTCTTGGAAAAAGGGCAGGCGTGATGGGTACAAATTCCGTTAAACAAAAATATTTTAGGCAAATCGAGTCTGTATTATCTGTATGCTTTCGCTTAGGAGTGACAATCTTTTATTTAAAAGAGAAACCTTCAACAACCCAGATGATTAGTCATGACACTGATTCCGTAATTCCTTTTTAAGAAGCCCTTTATTTAAAACAATGTCAGTGTAGAAATACGGGCCTACAGCCGCTATAGGCCGGCCACGGTGTGAGAGGCGTCGAGCGACATGAGCAACACTAGATTAACATAAAAATCGGTTCCCCCCTCTCCCCCACCATCATGTGTGAAAGCATCGCATACATATATATATATATCTCTTTTTAACACAAATGTCACGTGACTGGAACGCCACAAGGAGTTGTAGGCCACTCCTACATCAGCGCCATCTTAGGGCGGGGTCGGGCCAGTGCACAGTCTAAGTCTTTCCATGAATTAGCAGTTGAACCAGAATTCCTTTCGGTAGTTCGAGAACTTTCGTTAGCGTCAACTTTGCGTCAGCATGGCGTCACTGCAACCTTGTAGCAATGCCATGGTTCGTTCTTAGGGCGGGGCGGCAGGCGGGTTCTTCCGCCGACGTTTTACTTTTTCACTGCACCAAGCGGAGGCAAGGTGGCCGTCGCCCGGGGGGCAAAAGAGTAATGGCGGTGGTTTTGTCCTTACCGGAAGTCCGCAGGAGTCGAATGTCAAATGACTCCAACCAATTCTGCAAGGCCGAGGGGAGCGTTCTGTCAAGGGTGGGGCCCATGCCCTAGCAAACAAGCTTTCGAGTCCAGAATTGTCTCACGGTGGGCCAGGCCTGGAACCGGAGGGGTCAACCGCCGGAGTTCAAGGGCAGCAGTAGCAGCAGCTCTTCGGTACGGCTATCGGAGAGGGGCCAACAGCAGCTACAGCGGCAGTTCAGATGGTATTGCCACCGGAGTGGTTCCAGTAGCAGCGACAACAGCAGTTCGGATGGTATCACCACCGGAGTGAGCCCCTGCTTACTTGGCTGCGGGGGCCCACTCCCCGCTTCGGGTGCTAGCGTCAGTCCTGGTGAACCCTGTGCTTGGGTGGTTGCCTGGCGGCCGCGTGCAGGGGTGCCGGCTCAGCCGAACGGCGAATGAAGTGGCAGGGCGCAACTCAGCTGGCTGACGTGTGAAAGATGCGGTTGGGGTGCCCTCATCTGCTGGCGAGCCTCCACCTGGGGAGGTGGGGGAGGCCCGTCCGCGTCGCCTCCCCCCGCCAGGGCACCCTCCGTTATTGAAGGAAGAAGTGAATGGGAAGATCCGCACAGCGTGTCAGGGTGAAATCCAGCAGGCCGATGAAAAAGATGGCTGGGTGCAGCTTAGCTGGCCGGTGAGTCAAAGACGGTTGGGGTGCCCGGCGAGCCTCCACCTGGGGAGGTGGGGGAGGTCCGTCCGCGTCGCCTCCCCCCGCCAGGGCATCAGCCCTTATTGAAGAAAGAAGAAAGAAGACGGGTAGGCCCGCACAGCATGGCGGGCTCCGCCTTGGTGTTGCCAGAACTTCGGCGCTTCGTATAGCCTCCGGCCTATTCGCACAATCGCCCGCCACTGATGTCAAGGGATTTTTGCATGGCTTTTATAGCCCAAAGTCAACTAAGAGGGACCGCCCAAAACAGGCCAATGTTGCAACTTCGAGGTAGGAGAGGCGAGGACGGTGTCACGTGGACGTAAATGCTTTGGGGTGCAGGTCGCAGCAGACTGTCATGTAAATAGTTGTTTAAAACATGTTCTAACCTGTTCATTTTGCCGGAATGTTGTTATACTTATAAGTTATTAAAAATGTTTGACCATACTATTTTGCTGGAGCGTTGTACGTATCAGCGATCCAGTTAGCGTATTCGGAAAATGGCGTGGTTCGATTGCACGTGATCCTAATCAAGTGTGGTGACGTTGATGGTGGGTATCAACAAACTTCCTGTTGTGCCTATTGGGGTCCCTATTTTTGTTCAGTTCCAAAAGGACCGGGCACTGGGATTTCCAGTGTCCGAACCCTCTACAGAACGCACATTGATTCCCATCTAAGTCTCTCCGTCCGTTGTAGGGTGTAGGTGTATGGTCTCTAGGGGGTAGCTTTCTAGGGGCGGTTGGTTGGTAATTCTCTTTCGGGGGTTCCCTTCCCATGGTCACCCCTTGCAACTGTGCTATCATTACCCTTTCCTTTAATTCCTTTTTCTTCTTCTCTGACGCCCTATCATTCTCGTTCTTCTGGTTTTCGTAGTACTGGGCCATCTGGAGAATTGCTGCGGGTTTGGAGGCTGCCCAACTACTCTCGCTGGTCTGTAGTTTCTGGGAAACTTCTGGCGACAGACCCTTTACATAATTCTGGACAAAGAGGTGATGTCCGGTTGCGGTGGTCATGTCTTGGCCACTGTAATCGGAGAACACAGTCTCAAATCGGGAGAAGTATTCAGACACATCCTCCTGGGGTTTCTGGCGGCAAGCCGTCACTATCGACCAGTCTACCTTTCTTTCTGGGATTAGAGTCTTCAGCTTTTGTACAATCTTGTCTGGGAGCTCTAAGATAGCCTTCGGGGGTTTCTGTCCTGGTTCTCGCTGTTTATCTATGGTATCGAGTTGGACCCAGGTATATCCGAACGGCTCAGCGTGGTCAACTTTCCGGATTTGTTTCCACACATCAGCCGGCAGGCATAGCCCAAAGAACAAGTCGGTATCTGCTAACGTCATTATCGTTGAGCCTAAGGCTGTACCCAATTCAGTGTAGAAGGCAGTCGGGTTCTTTCTCAAGTCGGGTAGAGTCTTTCTAAAGGTCAAAATATCTTGCCGGTCCCACGGCTGGTAGACCCAGTTATATACAACCCTTCCCTTCGCATCTTGGTGGTTGATGTCGTCGTGTGTTCCCTGACCCCGTGGGGGGACCCAGTAGGGGGCAGCTTCTTTAATGGGCATCATGGCATCGGACCTTCCTCCCTGGGGCTTAGTTGCTATGGGGGTTTCTGTTTTGGTGGTCTGTCCATGTTCTTTAAGGTGTCGGTAGACCTCGAGTGTACGGGTGAAGAGGTTCGCTACATCGCCCTCTCTTTCTTCCCCAATGTCTACCTTCCTATATAGGGCCGCTAAGCCTTCGGGACCTTTATCGTGGTACCTATCCTCATATGCATTCAGGGCGTGATAACAGAGCCGTACGACGAAGTGTCGTCTGCGGCTGTCGGCGTACGAGTTATACACGTCTGTTATATACTCCTCACTTTCTTTTCGTTCCACCAGCGTCCCTACTATCTTGTCAATTCCTGCTCGTTCATCCTTAGTTAATCGATTCATTCTGGTGGACTCTTTCTTTCCTATCTCATGGTCGTCTAGCGTTGTAGTCGACGTTGGGTTCGGCACAAGAGGCTCAGCCGGCGCGGAGGCCGTGAGGGCCGAGGCCCCTGTACTGCTTTCGCTCGTGTTCGGGGGTTGTGGGTGTTGCACTATTGATTGGGAGGGTGCATACGGAGGGGGCATGTAAATGATCGGGGGACCTAACAGTAACTCGTCATTCGTTCGCTGCTTGGAGGACAACTCAGGGTAGAGCAAAGAAGGGGTCCTAACAGCGTACTGGCCTGAGGTTTCGGGCTCCTGTCTTAGTTTAGTTTCCCTTCTCTCCTTTATGCCTTCTTCTAACTTTCTAGCGGCAAGGTGAGCTGCCTTTCGTAATTCCTTTTCTACTTTCACTTCTTCCCTCTTTTTCCGTTGCGTCGCTTCTTTGCGCCACATGCCGATACTGTCAAGCATAGTAGGCGTCGTCTTGTTGCTACGCAGAGCTATTTCTAGCGCTTCTATCTTATGGTCGTCGAAGGATCCCATCAGTGGCCACTGACTTTCGGGGTCCTTCTTGGTATATTTATGCCACAGCTTGCTATAAGCTACGGCGACTAGTCCATATTTAGTGAACATGTCCTTATTAGGGGTGCCTTCCAGTGGAGCCGGGTGGTTCACCTCTAATAAGCGGTCCGGGCAGAACCAACTACCAATCAGTGGGGAGAAGATAGGCATGACGGGTTTCAACGGGGACAAAAGTCAGCACTACCTATCTTTTCACTGCTTGCAAAGACTAGACAGAATATCTCTATTCTTCGTTATTTGTAAGCAGAGAATACCTCCAAAGAACCAATATCGAACAACTAGTGTTCCGACAATCAATCAATCAATCAATGGGGAGATAAAGATAGGCACGACGGGTTTCAACGGGGACAAAAGTCTGCGTTACCTACCCTTCACTATTTGCAAAGACTAGACAGAATATTCCTATTCTACGTTATTTGCAAACAGAGAATATCTCAAAAAGCACTATTCTTCAAAACAATCAATGTTCGGACAATCAATCAATGGGGAGATAAAGATAGGCACGACGGGTTTCAACGGGGACAAAAGTCTGCGTTACCTACCCTTCACTATCTGCAAAGGGAGAGAGAGAGAGAGTATTTCTACTCCTCCCCGTTTGTAGACAGCGAATATCTCAAAAAGAACAATCAATGAGCAATACTAGTATTTCCAAAGCATCAAACAATCAATCAATTATTTCTCAATTTGTCGTGTATCACGACCTTACCCGGACCGCGTGGACAGTTTCTCGTCTTCCGCCTCCAGCGCCCGATCGTCCTCTACTCTCCGTATTTGCCGCGGCACTCCTGATGGTTCCCAGTCAGGACCGTAGATCACTCGAGAGAGGTCTGCTCGGAACCAGTGAAGTTCGGATGATCGGCTGCCAGACGAGGGTCTATTGGGCAGGAGCTCTCCCGATCGTTGCAGTCGTTCACTCTGTCGTCGGGACCTCTCCCACTGGATCCACGTGTCGCTGATGGGCCCCACGTTTGGGACGCCAATTGTTAAATGGTAGCGGCAGTTTCAGTCGATAACCTTTCAAGTATTTGCCCGGCGGTAATCGCCTCTCATACCACTCGATAATTTACCAATAAAAGAGGCAGGCGCCGGAGACTGGAAGGCAGGAAACAAAGTTTTATTCCGTCGGAGCAGAACACATCAGATCAGACAGCAAGGTATCGTCACGAGGTGCTCTAACTGCATCTCTGAGACCTGGTCTCTTATACACTGGTTTATTGCTTTATTACACATAGTACATTCTTGAGATTCCCTTGATGTACGGGGGAATATCCCCTGAAGCCCCGGTTCAGATCCGATCCCACACATAGATACAGTAGAAGTTCCCACCCCACCCACAGTAGGAGATGGCTATTGCGCAGCAGGGTATTCCGCCAATTCCTGGGGGGGTGTGTGACCGGTCGGGTCTCAGGGAGTAGGGGCTTTGATCTACTGTAATCCCTTTGATGTGGGGTGTTTCCCTTACAGTAGGGGCAATAAACTGCATCCGCAGGGCTAGATGTTGGCCTGGGACCAGTTCAGACAATGGGGCGCAGAGGAAGGGGGTTATCAAAGGAGAGGCATGACCATGTATGGGTTGTCGGTCGGAAGTGGTTCCGTAGCAGGGTTGCGCAGAAAGAGAGGGTTTATGGCCTGTATGAGAGAGCGGGGGTGGCCAGCGCACGGGGGATGCTCGCAGCGCCAAGGGGACCGCGCTGGCGATTGACAATGAGTGGGGAGAGAGTGGGGTGCCTAAAATGGCGGCCGTGCATTCGCTGTGCGTGGCGCTGAGGAGAGGCAAGATGGCGCAGATAATGTTCAGTTTGTAAGCTAAATTTCCACACCCTTTTCATCTAAGTCAGGGCCTAGGATTACCTCTTTAAAAATAACCCCTGCTCACCCTCTAGGTAACGTGGCGCGAGCAGTCAGGCTAGATTCCAGAGGGCATTGGGTTAAGCGTTCAAGATGCCCCACACAATAATCACCACCCCACCACACAAAGACACAAGGCTGTATTTATATTAAAATAAAGTTCTTTATATAAAAGTTTTCTTTAGGCAGGTTGTCAAAAATACAGTCTTTAACTTAAATAAGGTTCCAGTTACTCTTGAAGTCTTTCAGGCAGTCCACAGTTCTTAAAATGGCAAAATTATACTTAAAATATGCTTCTTAGGGGTTCTGTGCGCTTTGTAGCGCCTTTGTTACGCTTTGTGCAAGGTTTTAGAGGTGTCTTGCCGTTTCTCACGCTTCTCGCGTGAGCACGAGTACGCTTGCCGTTCCTCACGCTTCTCGCGTGAGCACGCGTACGCCGGCAGTGAACCGTACGGACCGTACCCTCGTAGGTACGTGTCGTACACGTCTGGTACGCCCCTTGCTAAACCTCACGCTTCCCGCGTGAGCAACGTCCGTGTATTTCATTGGTACGGACCGTACCTTCGCTCAAGCAGCTGGTGCGACTCGTACCAAGGCTCCCGCTTCACGCATGAGCAGCGCAGCGCGGCGCCAGTGCCAGTACGGTTCGTAGAGCGCCCGAAGTCACACAGTACCTGATTTCTCGCACAAGGGGTGATCATAGCAGCTTCAGGGGTCTTTGCAGGAGTGTCCCACGTCGCGTTGTCGTCCCTTCTTGGCAGTGGGCGGCGGTGCTTCGTGGGGTGCTCCAGGACAGTCTCGGCCACACGATCACGGGCAGGAGCAGGAGGGGCAGCTCGGGGGCAATCTCTTCAGCGCGTCGCGCTGTCAGCTTTCCAGGGGATCACCAGTGCGTCGAAGGTCCTCGCAGTGATCTCGGCGGCGCAGGGTCGCAGAGGCTCGGTGTTTAGACGTTCAGGTTCTTTTCTTCGCGTTGCGAGCTACAGCTCGGAGGGGCAGTTACTTGCAGTGCTGGGACCAGGTGGACAGGTCCTTGCGGTGCTCATGGTAGCCCCAGGTGGCAGATGTCGCGGTGCTTGGAAAGTGAAAGGGGGGCACACAGGTTCTCTGGGGGTCAGCGTCACAGGATCGCTTCCAGCAGCTTCTCCTCTTCTGGGGGAAATGTAGCGCCCAATGTTCCTGGGGCGCAGTTCAGGGGGCAAGTTCACAAGCAAGCCCTTGGAGATTGTTTGAAAGCACAAGTTGATGCAAAGTCTTTTCCTTTAGTCTTTTCCTCTCCTTCCAGCAGATAGGCACCCACTGCAGGCCAGTCTCTCAGGCAGAGAGACAGTATTCCTCCTACAGCTTCTCCAGGTCCTTCTCCTTCAGGCAGAGGTTCGTCTTGGCGCAAACAGGATCTGATTTCTTAGGAGCAGGGCTCCTTCTTTTATAGCACAATTCTTTTGTTCTTTGTCGCCAGGGGGCCTGGGCCTGGCTCAGTCCAGTTTTGGAGCACTTTGTTGTGGTGACTCTGCTCTTTCCTTTCAGCAGCAGGCAGAGACATCAGCCGCTCCACAGGAGGCGGAGCCGGCTTTGTGCTGGCAGGGCACAGGTCTATTCAAGAGTCAAGGTGTACTCCTCCCACCCATCCTGGTGTAATCTCTCTACCCACCACCTGGCAGCCAGCCTGTCCCCTGGAATTCCCCAGCCCTACTCCTCACTGTTACTAGGCAGAACACACACACACAGCAGAGGCGGACTGAAATGGCCAGGTCAGTAAATACTAACTTTCTAAAAGTAGTATTTACAAACGCAGGATATTAAAATAAACTTTACTAAAAGAAGTATTTTATTATTCTGAGTTCAGGCATACTAAACATGACTTTCTACCATGCTCTATGAGTCCACTGGGATTACAGCGTGTAGTAATTCCAGCAGCCCATTCTGGCCTATGGAGAGCAGATAGCCTTCAATAGTGAAAAACGAAAATGGCTGTAATTCACTATTAAGACATGCCACACACATCAGGGCATGTCCTACCTTATGCCTACAATGCACCCTGCCCTTGGGCCTACCAGAGGGGTGACTAATATGTAGTTAAGGGAAGGTTTAGGGACTGGCAAGTAGGTGCACTTGCGCAGTCAGCGCAACAGTACCAGACTGCACACAGGTTCTGCAATGGCAGATCCTAGACACATTTTACTAGGCCGCTTCTGTGGGTGGCACAACCAGTGCTGCAAGCCCACCAGCAGCATTTGTATTTACAAGCCCTGGCACTCCTGGTGCACTTTACTAGGGGCTGATAGTAAACCAAATAAGCCAAACATGGAAACCAATCAATGTCAACATTTTACCATAGGGAGAGCATATGCAGCTTAGCACTGGTCAGCAGTGGTAAGGTGCCCAGAGTCATAAAACAGCCAACAACAGGTTAGAAAAAATATAGGAGGAAGGCAAAAAGTTTAGGGATGACCCTGCAAAAAGGGCCAGGTCCAACACAAGGTTTGATCGATTTAGTAACTCTGAGAATGCGCCAAAATCCATGGGTGGGTGGCCGGGAAGACCCACGCTCCACCCAAGGAACACCTCCCAGCTTGAAATGTTCCATGATGCAGCGCTACCTGCTGCGTTGCGTTACATTTCTTTACAAAGCCACGCAAGGAAGGAGGTGCAGCTAGCCCGCTCCGGGGCTCTGTACATATTACTAAACCCTCTGCACAGTCCTAGTGTCACCTTGAGCAGTGCACGGACATCGGAAAGGCTTGGTTAATCCGGGCCTAAATATTATATTTGTCATATAATTGACCATCCAATGTCTTCAAGTCCACATAAACATTTTTTAAAACCAATATTTTTATGTGCGTGATTTTTAACATCGCAACCTGTAGTGGTATTTAAAGAGAATATGAATTGTTGGATACTGTGATTGGCGTCCCTTGTTCCTAACGCCCATTAAAAGAATCAGAAACATTATGTAATGAGGTTTGGTGTCTTTTTATTTTAGTATTTGTCGCTTTGCTGCTTTTATCTTAAGTGATTGTGCTATGAATTACTGTGTGTGAGTTTAATGGAGAAGTGTCTTAATTAACATATTTCTAAACTTAAG
The DNA here is from genome assembly GCF_964204655.1 of Triturus cristatus. NCBI lineage: Eukaryota > Metazoa > Chordata > Amphibia > Caudata > Salamandridae > Triturus > Triturus cristatus. The sequence goes on from NC_140590.1 coordinate 1,869,010,183, forward strand.
AACATAACAATCAAAGCCAGTGTAAGACATTCTAATACCCCCCCCGCCAGCCCTCCTAATCTGCTATTCAATGCGATAGCGTCTTCTTCATGCGTGAGATGAAACATGCCGTGCCACAAACTTGTATCTGCAAATGTGACTGATCAGCAAACAGTGAATCAGTCCCACAGATCTCCTGATGACAATCACACCGGAAACTTCCAGCAGCGTTGGCACATGTCAGCACGTGCTGCCTCCGACAATGATTACAGTTAGGGAGGGGCCCTAGAGTAGGGTGGCCAACTGGCATGAGTGCAAATTCGGGACAGTGAGTGTAAAAATTCAGGATAAAGTGTAACGCCCTGAACGTCTCAGGATCGTTTAAAAGACACGATAATGAGAACACAACCACTTGTGAAGGTTTAGTTATTTTAATGAAGGCAAAAATAATACAAGGAATAAACAAAGGTTATAGTCACTGGAATCCTCCAGGCTAATTACGTACCAGCCCACAGCACGGATGGTCCTAGCCGTCCTCTGCATATACGCCGATCCCGGCGTATGCCAACAGAGGGCAGAAATGAAATGGCCGACAATGCCAATCGGTAGGCTGTGAGGGGCACGAAGAGTGTTGGGAAGAATCGAGGAGTCAGGGAAACACCCAGCCGGGGTCTCTACCTGAAGGGAGCAGCCGCTCAACCTCTTCCTCAGACTGCACCGGGACGCGGAGTCACCTCCTGGTGATGCGTCACCGATACCCCAATCACAAGCAAAGAAGACTGAACCGAGAGCAGCCGCTCGATCGATCCTGTGGACTTCCGAGTCTGTAACGCGGCAAACACCTCCTGGTGTGCGTTACAGCTGGCAGTCCCTGTATCTCTGGTCGGGCTGGGAGTTACGACTCCAACCAGCAAAAGCGCCACTGCGCTTTGACTCAGCCGAGTCAAAAAGCGAAGCTCAATGGTTATCCGGTAGAGCTTCCGGGTCCTTCACAGGTGACGATGGGGCAAGACACGGCCCAGGGAGTAACGACTCGACCTACCTCCGTTCTTGCCTTACTGGAGCACCACTCCGGAACACTGCTCTTCACTTAGCAGGTACGTCGGTGTAAACACAATATCCGACAGCGTTGTACCTCCCGGTTCCTCCCTTTATAGGGCGTGTTTTCCTTGAGTTATGTAACAGCTCTCCTGTTTACATAAGGGCGTGTTTTCCTTGAGTTATGTAACAGCTCTCCTGTTTACATAAGGGCGTGTTTTCCTTGAGTTATGTAACAGCTCTCCTGTTTACATAAGCTCTCAACCGCTAAGCATCCTGGGAGATGTAGTCCGTTTTCGCTGGTTACCGTTTTCCTCCCCTCGCATGACAGGAATTCTTGACAGTACATCCTCCCTCTCAGCGGCTCCCCACGGGTCCAGCGCTGGCAGGAAAACGCCGATGGAACAAGGAGACCAAGCGCGGAGCATGAACCCCTTCAGCCGGTTCCCATGACTGCTCCTCCGTGCCATAGCCTTTCCATGCAACCAGGTACCACAGCTTCCCCCTGCGCCATTTGGACGCCCGTATGCCCGACACTTCATACTCCACCTCCGACTCCACGCATACCGGCCTAGGTGTCCCAGACGGCTTGGAGGGCGCTGGTTTGAGCAATGATACATGAAAGACAGGGTGTATCCACAATGACTGGGGCAAGCACACCTTCATGTTCACGGGACCCATACACTTGGTAATTCGATAGGGGCCCATGTACTTGGGATGGAACACACTGTTCTTTCGAAACCTCATGTTTCTTGTGGATATCCAGACGTAGTCTCCAGTGCGGTACAGTGGCCCGGGCGTTCTCTTCCTGTCTGCCGCAGCCTTGTATCTTCACTTGGCATCTATTAGGACAGCCCTTGAGCGCATCAACGTGTCTTTTATGTGTGCCACCCTGTCCGCTGTGGCGGGAATCCTGTCCTCTCTGAACGGATGTAGAAATGGCAAGAACCTGGGATGTTGGCCATAGTTGCTATAGAACGGAGATGCCTGTGTGGAGCTGTGAGTGGCGTTGTTATAGGCTATCTCTGCAACCCATAGTAAGTCGACCCATTCTTCCCTGCCCTGGTCCACAAAACATCGCAGATACTGTTTGAGCGTTTGGTTCAGGCGCTCGGTTTGGCCGTCCGTTTGAGGGTGGTAGCTGGTGGACAGGGCGGTCTTAACATGCAGCGCAGTGCACCAAGTCTTCCAGAATTGCGCAGTAAACTGCGACCCCCGGTCCGACACGATCACCCCAGGTAATCCATGCAGTCGTACCACATTCTTTAGGAGTAGTGACGCCAATTTCCCGGCCGTAGGGACTCTCTTGCAGGGGATGAAGTGCCCCATTTTCGTCAAGTAATCCACCACCACCAGTATTGCCGTCATCCCTTGGTCTACCGGTAGGCCCACCACGAAGTCCAGTGATATGCTATCCCATGGTCTATCCGGGGTCGGAAGTGGATGTAAGAGCCCTTGGGTTCGGCCATGGTCGGCCTTCATGGTAGCACACGTAGGACACTCCTGTCCCCACCTCCTGACATCCACTCTCATGGTTGGCCACCAGAAATGCCGTCCCATGCTAGCCACCGTTTTTTCAAAGCCCAAATGACCTGCGCATGCAGAGTCATGGCACCAGATGAATGCTTGTTTCCTTAGCCTAGGCGTGGGTATCAATAGGCACCTACCCTTCAGGGGTATCCCGTCCTTCAGCTGCCATTCTCTGTGACTGAGGAGCCACCTCCGCCATGCGAATGACCTGATCCCTCTCTTTATTCCCCTCAGGAAAGTATCCGGTTGGATAACCCCCAATACCATCCTCGGGGAAATGATGGAATGCTCGGTCGCAGGCAATGGTTCCTTAACTGCAGATTGACGGGACAGGGCGTCCGCCTTCCGGTTTTCCATCCCCGGCCGATATGTGATGCGGAAGTTGAACCCCGCAAAGAAGATCATCCACCGCAGCTGTCTGGGAGAAAGGTGTCTTGTGGCCGTCATGAACTGTAGGTTCCGATGGTCCGTGTACACCGATACCACATGTCTTGCCCCCATCAACCAATGCCTCCATTCGGTGAAGGCGTCCTTGATTGCGAGAAGCTCCTTCTCCGCAATATGGTAGTTGCGTTCGGCGTCGTTGAGTTTGCGGGACATGTACGCAACGGGATGAAGCACCCCTGTGTCGTGGTTGCGTTGGGACAAGATAGCCCCCAGCGCTACATCCGATGCGTCCGCTTCCACCACGTAGGGGAGATCCGGATCGGGGTGAGCCAACACCGGCGCCTTACCAAAGGCGCTTTTCAGGGCCTCAAAGGCTTTGTTCGCTTCAGGGGACCAGACAAACTCCTTGGACTTCCTCAGTAGCTGTGTGATTGGGGCCACCAATCCTGAAAATCCATCTATAAACCGCCTGTAAAAGTTGGCGAAGACAATGAAACTTTGGACGTCCTTCACGCTTTGGGGCACCGGCCATTCTTTCACCGCCTTGATCTTTCGTTCTGCCATCTCCTGTCCCTCTGGACTCAGCATCACTCCGAGGAATTCCACGGATGTGACGTGGAAGTCACACTTGCTGAGTTTACAAAACAGCATGTTTTCCCTCAGCTTTTGGAGCACAGCTTTGACGTGGTGTACGTGCTCCTCCACACTGGACGAATAGATGAGGATGTCGTCGATATATACGACCACGTAGATATCCAACTCCTCTCTGAATACCTCATTCAAAAAGTACTGAAAGGCTGCCGGGGCATTGCACAGACCGAACGGCATGACGAGGTACTCAAAAAGGCCGAACCTGGTCTTAAAGGCGGTCTTCCACTCGTCTCCGTCCCTCATGCGCACCAGATGGTATGCCCCTTTCAAATCCAACTTGGTGTAGATACGAGCTTTCTTGACCTGTTCCAGAAGTACACTGATGAGAGGCAAGGGGTACCGATTCTTTACGGTTATCGCATTCAATGCCCTAAAGTCCACACAGGCTCTCAGCTCCCCATTAGCCTTCGGGATGAAGAAGAGTGGCGAGGCGGCCGGAGACTTGGACGGGCGGATGAATCCTAGCTTGAGGAGTTTATCCAGGTACCCCCGGAGATGCACGTTTTCAGGCTCCGTCAGGGCATACAGCCTGCCGCTGGGAACGCTGGCCCCTGGCACCAGGTCGATCTGGCAGTCAAACTGTCTATGTGGTGGTAGCACTTCCGCCTTCACCTCATCAAATACATCCTCAAAACTGTGATAAGCCTGGGGGAGAGCCACATCTTTTTCTGCCGCTGTAGCCACCGTCTGACTCCCGCTCTCATCTGCGTCAAGGGATTCCGTTCTTATTCCACAATGCAGGATGCAATACGGTGACGTCAGTTCGATGCGATGTGTTGGCCAATCCACAGAGGGGTTGTGTTTCTGTAGCCACGGCAATCCCAATATGACGCCATATTGGGGCGCTCGGATGATGTTAAAATCGATTTGTTCCAAATGGTTCCTCCCACATCTCATCGGAAGGACCCCCGTGTGCTGCCCGATGGGCCCCGTCACCAATCGCCTTCCGTCTACAGCATAGACGTCTTCGGGAACAGCTTTGGGAAGAAGCACTAGCCCTAGCCTGCATGCCTCGTTGTGGTCCATAAACATGCCAGTGGCCCCTGAATCCACCATGGCCACAACGGGTATCCACTGGTCATGCACTCCCACGTGCACCGTGAGAAACAGGTGTCGTTGTCCCTTAGTGACCGAGTTGGAAAGTGAAGGGATGGATGAGTGACTCCGAGATGCCCCTTCTTTGGTCTGGGAGTCCTCTAGTTTTCCGCCGGTACGTCCACCACGGCTGTTACCGACCGGTTGGCCCGATAACGTGACGTCTTCGGTTTGGCAGGGCATTCACGTACGTAGTGGCCTTTTTTGCCACAATATAGGCACAATCCTTGTATACGGCGTGACTCTTTCTCCGTGGCTGTGAGGCTCGCTCGTATTGCGCCGATGTCCATGGGTTCTCCCTTGGATGCGGTGGAAGTTTCAGGACTTCCCACTGTCACATAGGATGGAAGGGAGTTTCCTTTTCTCCCATGATCCCCCTTTCTTTCACTTAGCCTATGTTCCAGCCGTAATACCAGGTTGAGAAGGCCCTCACATGTCTTGGGTTGTGGGTCAATATGAGCCACGGCGTCCTTGAGCTCATCGCACAGCCCGTGATGGAAGAGCGCCATCTGTTTAGCAACAGGCCACTTGGTTTCCGCAACCAGCCTTCGGAACGCGTTGAGATACTGCACCAGGTCGTTGGATCCCTGTCTCAACTCAAGCATTTCACGGTCCGCCGTGTACGAGTCAGCCCTTCTGTCGAAGACTTTCAGGAATTCCTCGCGAAAAGCACCCCAATCACATGAGATGGGGTCGTCCCTGCTCACCAGAGGTACGGCCCATTGTGCCGCGTTTCCAGCCAAATAGGATATAAGGAAAGCCACACGAGCCTGACTCGTGGGGAACGCCCTTGGTTTGCATGATAAATGTAGCGCCACTTGTGTGAGGAATACCTGCACTGTGTTAGGATCCCCACTGTACCTCTCTGGTGTTGCCAAGGGGACGGCTACCGGCATTTCCACTACTACCGCAGGGGTCTGGTTCGTGAGGGAGGTGCTGGGCGTGAGCGGGTCCAATTGGATAGCATCCAGTCTGGCTTTTACATCGGCTGTTTCTTGCCTGGAGGCAGCCAATTCAATTTGCACGGTCGCTAAAGCAGCCAGCACATCATCAAGTGTTGCCATGTCTGTTATCGACCGGGAGACCGTTAGTGTTATTAAGGTCGGATATTTTGTAACGCCCTGAACGTCTCAGGATCGTTTAACAGACACGATAATGAGAACGCAACCACTTGTGAAGGTTTAGTTATTTTAATGAAGGCAAAAATAATACAAGGAATAAACAAAGGTTATAGTCACTGGAATCCTCCAGGCTAATTACGTTACCAGCCCACAGCACGGATGGTCCTAGCCGTCCTCTGCATATACGCCGATCCCGGCGTATGCCAACAGAGGGCAGAAATGAAATGGCCGACAATGCCAATCGGTAGGCTGTGAGGGGCACGAAGAGTGTTGGGAAGAATCGAGGAGTCAGGGAAACACCCAGCCGGGGTCTCTACCTGAAGGGAGCAGCCGCTCAACCTTTTCCTCAGACTGCACCGGGACGCGGAGTCACCTTCTGGTGATGCGTCACCGATACCCCAATCACAAGCAAAGAAGACTGAACCGAGAGCAGCCGCTCGATCGATCCTGTGGACTTCCGAGTCTGTAACGCGGCAAACACCTCCTGGTGTGCGTTACAGCTGGCAGTCCCTGTATCTCTGGTCGGGCTGGGAGTTACGACTCCAACCAGCAAAAGCGCCACTGCGCTTTGACTCAGCCGAGTCAAAAAGCGAAGCTCAATGGTTATCCGGTAGAGCTTCCGGGTCCTTCACAGGTGACGATGGGGCAAGACACGGCCCAGGGAGTAACGACTCGACCTACCTCCGTTCTTGCCTTACTGGAGCACCACTCCGGAACACTGCTCTTCACTAAGCAGGTACGTCGGTGTAAACACAATATCCGACAGCGTTGTACCTCCCGGTTCCTCCCTTTATAGGGTGTGTTTTCCTTGAGTTATGTAACAGCTCTCCTGTTTACATAAGGGCGTGTTTTCCTTGAGTTATGTAACAGCTCTCCTGTTTACATAAGGGCGTGTTTTCCTTGAGTTATGTAACAGCTCTCCTGTTTACATAAGCTCTCAACCGCTAAGCATCCTGGGAGATGTAGTCCGTTTTCGCTGGTTACCGTTTTCCTCCCCTCGCATGACAGGAATTCTTGACATAAAGATTCAGGACAGGAGGTGAAAATTCAGAACAAAAATTCTGGACAACAGCAATGCTTTGCAGACACATCAGTGGATGGCATGCAAAAGTATATAAATAAATAGGCAAAGAATATAAGTACAAGTCACTTCTCCTGCCCTGTCACTGTCTCCTGCCCGGTCACTTCTCCTGCTCGGTCACCGCTCCTATTTCACTTCCCCTGCTGCTCCTTTGTCAATTCCCCTTCCCCGTCACTGCTCCTGCCCGTTCACCGCTCCTGTCCGTTTACTGCTCCTGTCAGTTCACCGCTCCTGCCCTGTCACTGCTTCTGCCTGTTCACTGCTCCTGCCCATTCACTGCTCCTACCCGTTCACCGCTCCTGCTAATGCCTAATCACTGCTCCTGCCCCATCACTTCTCCTGCCCTGTCACCACTCCTGCCTGTTCACTGTTCCTGCCCTTTCACTGCTCCTGTCCAGTCAGTACTCCTGCTCGATCACTTCTCCTGCGTCGTCACTTCCCCTCACTTCCCTCACTTTCCCTGCCCCTCACTACTCGTGCCCCCTCATTTCTCCTGCCCCGTCACTTTGTGACTTCTGCTGCCCCGTCACTTCTCCTTCCCCGTTCACCGCTCCTGTCCATTCACTGCTCCTGTCCGTTCACCAGTCCTGTCCATTCACCGCTCCTGTCCGTTCACTGCTCCTGTCAGTTCACCGCTCCTGCCCATCACTGCTCCTGCCCGTTCACTACTCCTGCCCGTTCACTGCTCCTACCCGTTCACCACTCCTGCTCATGCGTAATCACTGCTCCTGTCCCGTCACTTCTCCTGCCCCATCACTTCTCCTGCCCCATCACCTCTCCTGCCCCATCACCTCTCCTGCCTGTTCACTGTTCCTGCCTTTTCACTGCTCCTGTCCAGTCAGTACTCCTGCTCGATCACTTCTCCTGCCTCGTCACTTCTCCTCACTTCCCCTGCCCCTCACTTCTCCTGCCCACTCATTTCTCCTGACTCGTCACTTCAGCTGCCCCGTCACTTCTCCTTCCCCGTTCACCGCTCCTGTCCATTCACTGCTCCTGTCCGTTCACCGCTCCTGTCCGTTCACTGCTCCTGTCCGTTCACTGCTCCTGTCAGTTCACCGCTCCTGCCTGGTCACTGCTCCTGCTCATGCCTAATCACCTCTCCTTCTCCATCATCTCTCCTGCCCCATCACCTCTCCTTCCCGGTCACCTCTCCAGACCGGTCACCTCTCCTGCCCCATCACCTCTCCATACCTGTTGCCTTGACTTCCCTCTCACCTTTCCTTCTCTGTCACTTCTCCTGCCCCGTCACTTCTCCTGCCCTTTCTCTTCTCCTTCCCTGTCACTTCTCATGCCTCTTCACTTCTCCTGTCCCGTCACTTCTCCTGCCCTGTCACTTCTCCTGCTCCGTCACTTCTCCTGCTCCGTCACTTCGCCTGCCCCTTTCACTGCTCCTGCCCCGTTCACTTCTCCTGCACCGTTCACTGCTCCTGTCCTGTCACCGTTTCCGCCCGGTTACCGCTCCTGCTCATGCTTAATCACCGCTCCTGCCCCATCACTTCAAGGTTTTTGGTTGCCTTTTTCATATACTCAGCCATCCTGGAGGGGAGACCAAGTACATAGTCCACTATGTCCTGTTTGGGGGGCTTGAGAGGTAACTCCCATCCTTCCTTAACCAGGCACAATGGACCCCTGACAGGGTGACCAAACAAAAGTTCAAAAGGGCTGTAGCCAACCCCCTTTTGAGGCACCTCCCTGTATACAACTAAAAGGCAGGGCAAGAGCAGGTCCCATTTTTGCCTAAGCTTCTTTGGGAGTCCTTTGATCATGCCCTTTAAGGTTTTGTTGAATCTCTCAACTAAACCATTGCATTGTGGGTGATACGGTGTGGTGAACTTGTAGTTCACTCCACACTTCTTCCACATAGCAGTCAAGTAATTGGACATGAAGTTTGCAGCCCTGTCAGATACTACCTCCTTAGGAAAGCCTACTCTTGAGAACACACTCAAGGGAGCTCTTGCCACTACAGGTGCTGTAGTGGTCCTTAGGGGTATTGCCTCTGGGTTCCTGGTGGCATGATCCACCACCATCAGTATAAATCTGTGCCCAGATGCTGTTTGAGGATCCCAACCCTCTCAAAGGGAACCCCCAACACAGGTAGTGGTATCAGGGGGGCCTTTGTAGTGCCACCTGCCTTGCCACTGGCTTGGCAGGTTACACAGGAGCGACAAAACTCCTTAGTGTCTTCAGACATGTGGGGCCCGTGAAAGTGAGGGACAATTCTATCCCAATTCTTGTTCTGGCCCAGGTGTCCTGCTAGGGGAATTTCATGCGCTAGTGTCAATAGGAAACCCCTAAACTTCAGAAGTATAACCAACCTCCTGGATGCACCAGGCTTGGGGTCTCTACTCTCTGAGTATAGGAGTCCATCATCCCAATAAACTGTATGGGTGCCACTATCATTCCCAGCAGCCTCATCAGCAGCTTGCTTTCTGAGGGGTTCAAGAGAGGGGCAGGTTTTCTGCTCCTGGCTCAGATCAGACCTTTAAGGGCCCCCTGTCCCCAAGAACTAAACCTGGTCAGGTTCAAGCTCCTCTGGGGCAGTTCCTTCTTCAGGCTCAAGATCATCTCCCTGAAGAGACTGATCAGCATTCTGAGTCAGGTGGGAAGGCTCTGTTTAACCCTACTACTCCTCCTCTTGTGAGGCACCTGGTCCAGTATTCCAGAATCCAGGGCCTGTCCAGTTTTAGACATTTTAGCCTGTGACCTGGTCACAGCAAAGACATGTGCAGGGATCCCTAACATTTCTGCATGTGTCCTGAGCTCCACTTCAGCCCAAGCTGAAGTCTCTAGAGCATTGCCAAGCAAGCACTGTTCTGGTAGGTCTGCACTTACCACAACCTTCTTAAGGCCAGCTACTCCTTCCCAGGAGAAGTTAACAACTGCCAGAGAATGGTCTGTTCTGACATTGCTAGCATTGGTCACTTGGTACATTTCACCAAGTATAATCTGCCCAGGATCCACAAGATCGTTTGTCACCATTGTGACACTTGCTCCTGTGTCCCTGAATGCCCAAGCTTCTACTCCATTAATCAAAGGCTGCTGTCTGTATTTGCCCAAGTTACTGGGAATCACACAGGGGGACATATCCATGCCCCCATCACAGACACGCACAGCCTGAGTTGGAACTCTGACTAGGCCAGAGTCCATCTCAGAACCCAGGGTCAACCCTACTACACCCTTATTCTGTGTATTCCCACCACCAATTGTAACTGCACTAGGGGGAGCAGGTGCCTTAGGGGCATTGGTGAGGGCTGGAGTATTCTCTTTGGCCTTGGTGCAGTCACTGGTCCAGTGAGTTTTCTGCTTACAGATTTTGCACCAGGGTTTCCTTTGGCCTTTACCCTTTCCTGACTGTGAATCCCCACCTGAAGAAGAATTTTGGGGCCCTTGAGAAGACTTCTGGTATTTTCCCTTGTCCCCACCCTTGTCAAAGTTTTTGGAAACTTGCTTCCTTGGGTCACCACCATGGTCCTGTACCTTCTGCCTCAACCTGGTTCTGACCTATTTGTCTGCCTTCTTTCCCAATTCTTGGGGAGAGGTCAGATCAGAGTCTACCAGGTACTGTTGCAACAGCTGATTTTGACAGGTATTAAGAATCTGCTCCCTCATTATCAGATTGTACAATCCTTTGAAGTCACACACTTTACTGCCCAATAACCAACCTTCCAGAGCATTAGCAGCACAGTCAACAAAGTCAACCCAGTCTTGATTTTGTGCTTTTTGGGTGTCTCTGAACTTTAACCTGTATTGTTCAGTGGTTAGGCCAAACCCATCTATCAGGGCACTTTTCAAGACTTTGTAATCATCAGCATCCTCTTCTCTTACAGTGAGGAGCTTATCTCTACCTTTGTCTGCAAAGGAGAGCCATAGGATTGCTGCCCACTGACCCTGAGGGACCTTCTGTACGTTGCAGGCCCTCTCCAAGGCAGTTATCCATTTGTGGATGTCATCCCCACTCTGGTAGGGGGGGACAATCTTACTTAGGTTTCTATGGTCATAAGACCTCTCCCTATCTCTAGGGAAATTGCGGCCACCAAGGGACTCTAGTCACTCCTTTTTACTAGCTCTGTAGAGCTCTAGGGCTTCCCTATCTAAGGGCATTTGCTGCTTTCTGAGGTTGAACTTGTCTTGCTCATACTTCAACAGTCTTTCTCTCCTCTCTTGGGAGGTTTCCCTCCCTCTGTGAGAAGAGACAGAGGTCCCTATAGAGGAGTTAGACTAGACAGATCCCCTTGACAGAGATCTATCCCTTCTAGTCCTGTTGTCAGGTCTACCTGGAGGAATAAAGGAAGGAGCATTATTCTCATCCTCCTCATCCTCATCCAGGAGATCTGGGTTCACCAGAGTCTGGTCATTGTAACCAGTCTGGTCAGCATTAGAGGAAGGGTCAGGGGAGTTGCTGCTAATAAGGCCCACCCTCACTTGCTGCCCCACCCACACTGTCTACCCCATCAGGCCCACTAGGCCCTGTGATATCATCCAGCTTAAGTATTTTTATGAGATGTTGGGTGGATGGACTTTTGCCTGTCTTCAGCTTCCTAATGGAACATAAGGCCCTAAGCTGAGCAAAGGAGAGATCCTCATATTTATAGGGCAGGAGCTCACTGGTTCCTGGTAGGGATCCACTGGTTCCTGGCTGGTTAGGCATTACTGATGTGGTGTGGTGTATTGCACTACCTACACTAGTGTGGCCTACTAAACTCTCTTGAGTTGTAGAAAGGGTGTGCTATCCCTTAACACACAACTCTGAGTTCAGAAGAACTTACTTTAGCTAAACTTGATATTATATGTACCTCAGGTACCTTTAGTGGTTTTCAGTTGATCAATTCAATTGAGATTATCTGGTAAAACAATAGCAAGCTGGAATCCCACACGCTGCACACCAATGTGAGAAGGTTGCCTGATATATGCTGTCCACTAGTTCTAGTGGGCACCTTCAGTCCAAACAACCCCTTATGGTGAATAGGTGAAAGACAACCTTTATTGAAAGCTATACTAGGGTGAGCAGTCTAAATATCGAAAATTTAATTTCGACCTACAATAATATCGAGTTTAGAATATCGAAGGGACAGAATATCGATGTCAAGAATATCTATGGACAGAATATCAACACTAAGGTAAGTAATATCGATTTTTTTTATATCGATGTTAGTAATATCGAAGCTAGTAATTTCGATATGAAATATATCGATGTTACTAATATCGATGTCACTAATATCGATATTTATAATATTGCTATGTATTTTATTATGTATTTAATATGTATGTGTTAATTGTTTTTTGTTTAGTGTTCTACTGGTTTTAAAATATATGTATACCATTTTTACATGTTAATAATGGTTTTTTAAGTTAATTTTGTGTTTTAGTACCGTAGCAGGTTGTGGGTTTATAGGGGAATAGGGTGGGAAGTAATTTAATTATATGAATTTAATTATACATTTTTGGGAATTATAAATTAATTTTAAATAATTTTTGCGTTTAAATTCTGTAGCGGGTTGTGGGTTTATAGGGGAACAGGGTGGGAAGTAATTTAATTATATGAAATTAATTATAAATTTTTAGGAATTATAAATTAATTTTAAATAATTTTTGCTTTTCAATTCTGTAGCGGGTTGTGGGTTTATAGGGGATTAGGGTGGGAAGTAATTTAATTATATGAAATTAATTATAAATTATTAGGAATTATAAATTAATTTTAAATAATTTTTGCGTTTAAATTCTGTAGCGGGTTGTGGGTGTATAGGGGAATAGGGTGGGAAGTAATTTAATTGTAATTAAGTAATATTTTTATTTATTTATTGGTATTGATAATTATATTATTGTTAATTAAGTATTAATTGGTAATTAATTTTTATTAATTGGTAATTAGTTTTTATTAACTGATTAATTGATAATTATGTTAACTGTATTATTTTATTATTTGAGTGTTTTGTGTGTTTATAAGGGAATAGTGTTGGAAGTAATTGAAATCTAATTAAGTAATTATTAAATTTGTTGTTGGGTATTGATAATTAATTAATTTGAGATTAATTATTAATTGGTAAATATTCTAAATTATAATATTTTGGTTATGAAAAATAATTTAATGTTGATTAATAATCAATTGGTAATTAAATATGTTTAAATATTATTTATTGATATTTCTAATTAATATACTAATAAGTAATTATTAATTGGTAATAAATGTATAATAATTATTATTTTGTGTATAAAAAATAAGTAATTGTTTAATATTTTTTAATTGGTAATTATTGTTTGATAATTATATTTTTGTATAAAAAATGTAACTGTACAATATTTTTTAATTGGTAATTAATATTCATTAATTATTATTTATTGGTATTTATTAATAATTTATTGCTAATTAATTATTTATTGGTAGTTATGTTTTTAATAAATATCTATTGTATTTGTAAGTAATTTTGAGTTATTTAATAATTAAATAATTAATAATTTTAAAGAATTATTTTATTTATAAGTATGTTATTTTTAACTTCTAAGCTATCCAACACTTTCCCTACTGTTGCACTCTCTGGAGTTAGAATAGTAATTTCTACCCCTACGCAATCCAACACTTTCCCGACTGTTGCACTCTCTGGAGTAGTAATTTTTACCCCTACGCTATCCAACACTTTCCCTACTGTTGCACTCTCTGGAGTTGGAATAGTCATGTTTACCCCTACGCTATCCAACACTTTCCCTACTGTTGCACTCTCTGGAGTTGGAATAGTAATGTTTACCCCTACACTATCCAACACTTTCCCTACTGTTGCACTCTCTGGAGTTGGAATAGTAATTTTTACCCCTACGCTATCCAACACTTTCCCTACTGTTGCACTCTCTAGAGTTGGAATAGTAATTTTTACCCCTACGCTATCCAACACTTTCCCTACTGTTGCACTGTCTGGAGTGGGAATCTTAATTTTTACGCCTACGCTATCCAACACTTTCCCTACTGTTCAACTCTCTGGAGTGGGAATAGTAATTTTTATCCCTACGCAATCCAACAGTTTGTCTACTGTTGCACTCCCTGGAGTTGGAATAGTAATTTTTACCCTTATGTTATCCAACACTTTCCCTACTGTTGCACTGTATGGAGTGGGAATTGTAATTTTTACCCCTACGCCATCCAACATTTTCCCTACGGTTGCACTGTCTGGAGTGGGAATACTAATTTTCACCCCTACGCCATCCAACATTTTCCATACGGTTGCACTCTCTGGAGTGGGAATACTCATTTTTACCCCAACGCTATCCAACACTTTCCCTACTGTTGCACTCTCTGGAGTTGGAATAGTAATTTTTACCTCTACGCTATCCAACATTTTCCCTACTGTTGCACTCTCTGTAGTGGGAATAGTAATTTTTACCCTTACGCTATCCAACACTTTCCCGACTGTTGCACTCTCTGGAGTTGGAATAGTAATTTTTACCCCTACGCTATCCAACACTTTCCCTACTGTTTCACTCTTTGGAGTTGGAATAGTTATTTTTACCCCTATGCTATCCAACACTTTCCTTACTATTGCACTCCCTGGAGTTGGAATAGTAATTTATACCTCTACGTTATCCAACACTTTCCCTACTCTTACACTATCTGGAGTGGATATAGTAATTTTTAGCCCTCCGCTGTCCAACATTTTCCTTTCTGTTGTTTTTTTTGGAGCTGGAGTAGTAGTTTTATTGTCTCTGCTATTTAATATTTTTTTTATTAATTTAGCTAATGTAGTATATAATTAATTTTAATAATATTTAAATTAAATGTAATTTTTTTAATTTGTTATACATAATTATTTAATTATTATTTATGTTATTGTTTTATGCGTGTAATGTTTTTGCAATTTTTAATATTTTTAAATAATGTATAATTTATTAAAATAATTATTAAAACATTATTAAGTAAGTATATATATTATATATTATATTTGTATTAAATTATATTTATTAATTATTAATTTTTAACATTGTGAAATATATTTAATTATGTTTATTTTATTTATAAGCATTATTATGTTTATTTTACATATTTTTTGTAACCAAAAAAAACCCAATATTTTTAAAAACAATATTTTTGACATCGATATTTTATTTTCGATATTTTTGTACTTACCATGTTGTAGATAGGATGTCGATTTTCTTGACATCGATATTTTTGTTACGATATTTTTGTAGGTCGATTTTCTGACCTTCGAAATTTTGTCAGAGATCCCTATACTAGTGGTAGCTATGGAGAGCAGCCTTCGGGCTAAGTCTTGAAGGAATGTAAAGCAGCTTGTTTTACCAGTCTATAATCTCCTGAATAATCAAATGAAAGGACAACCACACCAGTTATATATTAAAAATATATGTATTTAAGATAGAACACATGTAGGAAGGTGGAATCTGACTATATGGTTGCCCCCACTTTTTTCCCATGTGTTTTGCTGGTTTATGACTTAGTTGGACTGGGATCCTGCTATTCAGGGCCCCAGTCTATCTGCTTTCTCTCTAAAAGGGTTTCCATGTACATTAGGTACATATCTAATTGTATTCTGGAGTGCCTTATAAGCCCCTAGTATATGGTATACTATGTACCTAGGGCATATGTACCTCAGAGGCCTACCAGGGGCTGCAGCATATATTATGCCACCCCTGGGAAGCACTCCAAAATGACACCACAGGTCTGCTACTGCAGCCTGGGTAAGGGTGTGCTTGCACCCCTTACTGTGGTATAGGCTACCTATATCACTACCCTATACAGACACATATAAACCTATAAGCCACTCCTATGGATGGCCTTGACAATCCTGAAGGCAGAGTGCTTGGTTTTGTGTGAGAGGGTGCCCATGCATGAGCTGAGCCCCTCTGCAGTGTTAGGAGTACCTCCTCTGATGCTGTTTATGGTGCAGCCTGACCATATACTCTTAAGTGCATTATAACCTCGCAGTAAATGCTAACTTTGGAATGGCTGCATCAAAACATTTTGTGTTTGGTGTCAAACATCTTGGAATACTACCCCCCCCCCGCCCCCTGCCAGTTCTGGCGGCAGGGGTAGCTTTCCACCCTTCTAGAGGGAGAGACATGTTCACACTGGTCTACCCGGTAAAGACTTTCTAAAGCCCTGGCATCACAAAATGGATGCCACTGCCACAGACACGGGTCTGGCTTTCTGCTGCTGACCGCAGCTCCGGCAGTGGAGGACTGGACAATAGGTTTCCTCTCCCAGGGAGGTGTAACCATCTCCCCAGACAGGCAGATGTATATTGGGGCTGGGCAGGAGCACTCTCTGGTGCTTTGAAGTCCTGCACTGGGGGCACACTTGGGTGCCAATTCCGATCCGGTAAAAAAATTCCCCGTCCGACTCGTATCCGGATTTTTTTCCGTCCGAATCGTCAAAGTAGCGTACAAACTGCCAAGTACGATTCGAACGGAAAAAAGTCCATACGAATCGCATTGGGAAGATTTCCCCACACGTCCTCGGGTCGGGAAAAGTCACCGACACGTCCCCGGGCGAGAAACCCACCGTGCGGAAAAATAAAGTCCGACTGCGCAAGTACGATCCCTCCCGTCCTCCCCATTTCACAACCGTACGCAAAAAACACCGTCCGAACCGAACTCCCATAGCAACCATGGAGACATGTGCCCGCATACGCGCCGAACACCCCACCACCCCCCGCCCGCGTATGTACGCCCCGAACCCCCACCCGTGTATGTACGCACCGAACCACCAGCCGTGTATGTACGCACCAAACCCCCCCCCCAGCCCTGTATGTACGCACCGAACCACCAGCCGTGTATGTACGCCCCCGAACCCCCCCCAGCCGTGTATGTACGGACCGAACCACCAGCCGTGTATGTACGCACCAAACACCCACCCGTGTATGTACGCCCCCGAACCCCCCCCAGCCGTGTATGTACGCACCGAACCACCAGCCGTGTATGTACGCCCCCGAACCCCCACCCCAGCCGTGTATGTACGCACCGAACCACCAGCCGTGTATGTACGCCCCCGAACCCCCCCCCAGCCGTGTATGTACGCACCGAACCACCAGCCGTGTATGTACGGACTGTACACGCGCTTGTACGGTCCGTACTACTGTGGCGTACGCATACGCCAGCGCCCATATTGTGATCCGGACCGTACAAGCGCGTGTACAGTCCGTACATACACGGCTGGTGGTTCGGTGCGTACATACACGGCTGGGGGGGGGTTCGGGGGCGTACATACACGGGTGGCGCTTGGGTGCGTACATACACGGCTGGGGGTTCGGGGCGTACATACCAGGGTGGGGTGGGGGTTCGGGGCGTACATGCACGGGTGGCGCTTGGGTGCGTACATACACGGGTGGGGGTTCGGGGCGTACATACACGGCTGGTGGTTCGGTGCGTACATACACGGCTGGGGTGGGGGTTTGGTGCGTACATACACGGCTGGTGTGGTGGTTTGGTGCGTACATACACGGGTGGGGGTTTGGTGCGTACATACACGGCTGGGGGTTCGGGGCGTACATACCAGGGTGGGGTGGGGGTTCGGGGCGTACATGCACGGGTGGCGCTTGGGTGCGTACATACACGGGTGGGGGTTCGGGGCGTACATACCAGGGTGGGGTGGGGGTTCGGGGCGTACATACACGGGTGGCGCTTGGGTGCGTACATACACGGGTGGCGTTTCGGGGCGTACATACACGGGTGGGGGTTCGGGGCGTACATACACGAGTGGGGGTTCGGGGCGTACATGCACGGGTGGGGGTACGGGCCGTACTTCCACGGGTGGGGGTACGGTCCGTACATACCCCTGCCCACGCTCTGCGTGCCTGGGTACGGGCCGTACCCATGCCTTTGGTGTGTGGGTACGGTGCGTCCCACCATTGTTGCGGGCCGTGGGGTCCGCACCGTACACAGGCCTTGGGGGCGTGGCTACGGGTCGTACCACGCGTACCCCTACATGACCCCAGCAATGCTGGTACGAGCTGTACCAAGGCCTTTCTGACGTGGGTACGGGCCGTACCGCTATTGTTGGAGTGACGTAGGGGGACGCGTGGTACGTTCCGTACCCACGCTCTTGCGGCCTGGGTAGGGTACGTACCGGTTCGCGTGACCATCCACTTCCGTTGTGGCGGACGCTTGCGTTGCTGGCCTTGCCCCCACCCCCTGGAAGTGACCAGGCCCTGATGGTCAGGTATGTCCAGGCCATGTGTGATTTGGTACCATGTGTTGGTGTTGTGTGTCCTGCCCCTGCCCCCCCCTTTGCCCCTGGTTGTTGTGCTGACCTTCTGCGGCGTCTGCGTCGGTTCCTGTACGCCAGGTGGACTGCTAGGAGGGCAGGGATGGCACGTAGGTTCGGGTCCATGTCTGTTCGTCGCGTCCAGCTGCTCCTTGCGTGTGTCGTCCTGATTTCCCGGCAGTTTTTGGCAGCCGGTAAATATTTACCGTGCGGGATGACGTCGGTTCGAATCGTACTTCCTGGTTCGTGAAACGTAGGCTGGATGCGTACCGACGTCACGTCGGCTCCTTTCAGGATCGGAATTGTGTTTAGTTTCTGTTCGGTCGGTGTTTTGTTCGAATCGTACGGAAATGGTGTTTCCGTATGAATCGTACTTGCATTTTCGGATGGATTTCGCACCGGGTACGAGTCGGACGGAGAAAAGGCTCCGTCCGACGGTTCGTACCCGGTTTTTACCGGATCGGAATTGGCACCTTGGTGTCCCTGTGCATAGTCCAGTTCAAACCAGTTGCAGGGTCTACCTGCCCCTGCTCTGGCACAAAACTGGACAAAGGAAATGGGTGTAACCACCCCTTTTTCCAAACCCTCCCATAGTTGGTTCCCTAGAGTATGTCCAGCCCCCAAACTTAGTATAAGTATGGGAACCCAGTCCTTGCGACTTGGGATTACCCTGCAACATATATCCTGGACCTTCGACGTTCTACTCTAACTAGAAGACTGAAGAAATCTCCCTTGGGGTCAAGGAGTGACTCCCCTGCTTGGCAGGCATCAAAGAAGCAACTGTCCGGTCTTCAATTCTGAAGCTCCCATCAGACGCTGTAGTCTCTGCATCCTCAGAGGTGGATTTCCAGACTACCCCGAGGCTACCCTGAGTCCACAGCAAAGCTGAGGCCCGTGGCTATTGTGGGTGATGTGGAACCGTGACCCCTGAACACCGTGATCTTTTGCTGATCCATCATCTTCCTGGTCCTCCTCGAAGTTGTGCTTTGGGCTCTGAGTAGCCCCAGCCTTGAGCACCTCCTGCACCAAAGATTTCTGGCCTCCACTCCACGGTACTGGGTTTTATGTGAGAGGGTGCCCATGCATGAGCTGAGCCCCTCTGCAGCCTTTGGAACCTATACTCTGGGGTTGTTTGTGATGCAGCCAATCATATATACTTAAGTGCATTATAACCTCGCGGTAAATGCTAACTTTGGAATGGCTGCATCAAAACATGTCGAGTTTGGTGTCAAACACTTTGGAATACTACCCCCCTGCCAATTCCGGCGGTGGGGGTAGCATTCCACCCTTCTAGAGGGAGAGACATGTTCACACTGGCTAAACCCGGTAGGAATTTCCTGAGCCCTGGCATCACAAAATGGATGCCTCTGCCACAGACACGGGTCTGGCCTCCTGCTGCTGACCGAAACTCCGGCAGAGGAGGCTGGGACAATATCACTATGGGTTTGCTCGCGTATGCGTACCCATAGTGATACGGACCGTACACACGCGCGTACGCTCACTATCACTATGGGTGTGCTCGCGTATGCGTACCCATAGTGATACGGACCGTACACACGCGCGTACGCTCACTATCACTATGGGTGTGCTCGCGTATGCGTACCCATAGTGATACGGACCGTACACACGCGCGTACGCTCACTATCACTATGGGTAGGCCTACGGCAGCACTTCCATAGTGATACGGACCGTACACACGCGTGTACGGGCCGTTGCCATGCATTTGGGGTGCCCTAGGGCCCCGGACGCACCGTACCTGTGTGTGAATCTCCAAATTACATAGGGGACACATGAGGGACAAGTATAAAGCCCTACATGCATGCTAGTTGTCATGGAGACCAAGTTTAAAGTTTGAATTTTTTTCAGCAGGTGCCCAGCAAAAGTCGGTTTGAATGTTGCAATGTGGTTGTGGAGTTTACATCATGCTCAATGTTAGACGGACCGGGAGGGTCGGCCGAGGACAAGGGGAGAGGTCTCCGGGGAGAGCCGTCTCCAGCGATCGTACAGATGAGTAACTTCCCCCCCACAGATGTACACCACACAAGGATAGGATTTAACGTTCTTTATAAGCGATTTCTTAAGGTACGATGGAATGGTACAAGGAGGTCTGGACTCAGGGGTCCCCTCGATTCTAGTCTCTTGGTTTGGGAAAGGGGGTAGTGGGACAGTCTGGTTACCAATCTGGTAGATGTGATGATGGATAGCTCACAATCCTCGAGCTCGGTGTTCTAGCTTGGACGGGCCGCGGCAGCGCCAGCAGGTCCCGGTGAAGGTGGTCGTTATACGGTCCGCGGCAGCGCCAGCAGGTCCCGATGAAGGTGGTCGTTACACGGTCCGCGGCAGCGCCAGCAGGTCCCGATGAAGGTGGTCGTTACACGGTCCGCGGCAGCGCCAGCAGGTCCCGATGAAGGTAGTAGTTACAACGGTCCGCGGCAGCCCCAGCAGGTCCCGACGAGGATGGAGGATGCAGAAGGCCGCGGCAGCGCCAGCAGGCAGGACGATAGTTCACAAGGCAGGGCTACGGCAGCGCCGGTAGTCCGTCAAGGCTGAGTTCTTCTCGGTGTCTCTCGACTCCAGGATACAACTGCCTTCCTGCTCTGGAGCTGCCCTAGTTATAGGTCTGGCGCCCTTTGATGTCCGGACCCTCGCACTTGGAGGTCGGGAGGTCCGGGATGAGGGAGTCCAGACACCCAGCAGGGGGGTGGAGCCAGCGCCCGGGGGAGCTGGAGGGCGATCGGCACCTGGCGGGGGAGAGCCATCGACACTTCTTTCTCCCATCGACCTGCCAAGTGGTCCGTTCACCTCCTGGGTGGATGGTGGTGCCGGGATGTCAGGCCCTGGCCAGGCCCAGGGTTAGGGTCGAGCTGAGGCCACGCGGCCTCGTGGTGCCGTGTCCAAGATGGCGACTGGTCTGGCCTGGGGAGCCGGTAGGGGTTCGGCCCCATGATACATAGATGTCCGGGGGCAGGAGCTCCGTCTGGAGACGGGGTGCGGGTTGTTTCTGTGGGTAACACCTGGAGGGCCGGGGCTTGGGCCCTGTCATGCGGGGAGGGAGCAAGCCCTTCATGTGGCCTGTCCAACATGCGTCCCCCCCAGCTGAAGGCGGGGAGAGTCACCCATCCTCTTGAGGACTCTCCTCGTCGAGGCGGAAAAAGCGTGACAGGCCATCTGCGTTGGCGTGGTCTTGGCCCGGTCGATGTTCCACAGTGAAGTCCATCCCCTGCAGGGAGATGGACCAGCGCAATAGTTTGGGGTTTTCCCCCCGCATCTGCATTAGCCACTGCAGGGGTCGATGATCTGTTTGCACCCGGAAGTGGGTACCGAAGAGATAGGGCCGGAGCTTTTTGAGGGCCCATACCACTGCGAAGGCCTCCCTCTCGATTGTGCTCCAGCGCTGTTCTCGGGCCAGGAGGCGTCTGCTGATGAAGGCCACCGGCTGGTCAAGTCCCTCGGGGTTCAGCTGGGAGAGGACCGCCCCGATGCCATGGTCGGAGGCATCCGTTTGCACAATGAATTCCCGACTGTAATCGGGGGCCTGGAGCACAGGGGCAGTGCACAGGGCGGCTTTCAGCTTCTCGAAGGCCGCTTGACAGTCTGGGGTCCAGTTAATCTTCTTCGGGTGGTTTTTGGATGTGAGACCCGTGAGGGGCCCCACAATGCTGCCATAGTCCCTCACGAACCGCCGGTAGTAGCCGGTGAGCCCCAAGAAGGCTCGGACCTCGGTCTGCGTGACCGGGGGCTGCCAGGACTGGATGGCAGCGATTTTGAGTTGCAGAGGGGCCACCAGACCACTTCTCACCTGGTGTCCGAGGTAGGTCACGGATCCCTGACCAATTTGGCACTTGCCGGCCTTGATTGTGAGGCCGGCCCGCTGGAGGGCCTGCAGGACCTCTCGGAGGTGGTGGAGGTGGTCGGACCAGTGGCGGCTGTACACAGCGATATCGTCCAGGTAGGCGGCGCTGAACTCCTCGAGCCCCGCCAAGACCTGGTTCACTAGTCGCTGAAAAGTAGCTGGGGCATTCTTCATGCCGAAGGGCATGACTTTGAAGTGGTAGTGGCCATCGGGGGTAGAAAAGGCGGACCGTTCTTGGGCCCGGGGTGTGAGACCGATCTGCCAGTAGCCCGCTGTCAGGTCGAAGATGCTGAGGTAGCGGGCAGCCCCCATGCGGTCGATCAATTCATCCGCTCGGTGGATGGGATGAGCATCGGTCCTGGTGACAGCATTCAAGCCCCGATAGTCGACGCAGAATCGGAGTTCAGGAGTGGTGCCGGGGGCAGCAGCTTTGGGGACCAGCACGACCGGGCTGGCCCAGGGGCTGTCCGAGGGCTCGATGACCCCGAGCGTGAGCATCTTGGATACTTCCTCTTGGATGCAGGCCCGCACCCGATCTGGTACGCGGTAGGCCCGGTGTCTGATAGGGGGACTGTCCCCGGTGTCCACGTCGTGCAAGCACCAGGGGGTGACCCCTGGGGAAAGGGAAAACAAGGTAGCAAACTGCAGCAGGAGGTCCCGGCAGCCTTGGCGCTGCTCTGGGGTGAGGGCATCGGAGAGCCGGACCCCGTCCACGGAACCATCTTTCTCCTGAGTCTTCAGGAGATCAGGGAGAGGCTCGGAGTCTTCTTCCGCTCCACTGTCTGTAGCCATCAGGAGTCTGAGTTCCGAGCTCACAAAGTGGGGTTTGAGTCTGTTGGTGTGGAGGACCCGAAAGGGGGTTACTGGGAGATTCCATATCGATGAGATAGGTGACGGGGCTCTTGCGTTCGACCACTTTGAAGGGCCCCGTCCACTTGTCCTGCAAGGCACATGGTTCGGTGGGGGACATCACCCACACTTGTTGACCAGGTTCGAATTCGATGGAGGAGGCATTTTGATCGTACCATTTTTTCATGTCCTCCTGACTGGCCTCAAGATTCGCTTTTGCCATTTCCCTGAATCGCCGGGTCTGATTGCGTAGTGTCAGGAGGTACTTGAAGACGTCTGGAGGGGTCTTTAGGGGGGCCATCTCCCAACCTTCTTTGACTAGGCTGAGGGGCCCTCGCACAGGGTGCCCGTACAAGAGTTCGAAAGGGCTAAAACCGAGGGACTTCTGGGGGACCTCTCGATAGGCGAAGAGGAGGCACGGAAGTAGTACATCCCACTGGCGACGGAGGGGCTCTTCCAATCCCCCAATCATTCCCTTGAGCGTGCGGTTGAATCGCTCAACTAGTCCGTTTCCTTGAGGGTGATAGGGGGTCGTGAATCGGTAGGAGACCCCGCACTGTTGCCAGAGGGACTTCATATATTTCGAAATAAAGTTTGTGCCTCTGTCGCTGACGACTTCTCGGGGGAAGCCCACCCGGGAGAAGATCCCCATTAAGGCCCGGCCGACCACCGGGGCTGTTACAGTTCGCAGGGGCACAGCCTCGGGGTAGCGGGTGGCGTGGTCCACCAGTACCAGGATGAACCGATGTCCTTGTGCTGTGCGGGGGTCCAGGGGCCTCACAATGTCTATTCCCACCCTCTCGAACGGGGTGGTGACAACTGGGAAGGGTTGCAGAGGTGCTTTGAGTTTGCGGCCGCTCTTCCCGCTGGCCTGGCACGTGGGGCAGGACCGGCAGTGGTTGAGGACGTCGTTTCTCATCTTCGGCCAGAAAAAGTGGGTCACCAGGCGACTGTAGGTTTTGTCCTGGCCCAGGTGTCCAGCCAGAGGGACATCGTGGGCCAAATTTAACAGGAAGTCTCTGAAACGGAGGGGCACCACCAGCACTCGACTGGCCCCTAACTCCGCGATTCTCTGTTCACTGTATAACAGGTCGTTATCCCAATAGATCCAATGGGCTCCGGTGGTGTCCCCTGCGCTCTGGGCGATGGCTTGCTGGCGGAGTCCCTCGAGGGAGGGACAGGTCTTCTGCTCTTGACGGAACTGTTCCTGGGTGGGCCCCCCTTCTTGACGCCACTGAGCCAGGTCGGGAAGGTCCTGGGGCTGGGCGACCCCTTCGGGGGTTTGCTCTGGGGGGTCGGTATAGTCGGTGTCCTCTACTGGAACGATCGGGGGAGGAGGTGCAGGCCATTCTGGTTCTTCTGGTCGGGGGATGGCACGGGCGGCCATGGACCGGGTGGTTACGCACGCCCAGTCCGGGAGGCCCAACATCCCCAGGTGCTCTCTTCTTTCGACGGCGGCCCACGGGGAACTCTCAAGATCATTCCCCAGGAGACAGTCCACGGGGGCATCATCCCGGACTGTCACCTTCAACATGCCGGAGACCCCTCCCCATTCGAAGGGGACGCAGGCCATTCGACATAGACTCTCTGAATTGTCGGCTGAACGGACGGGGCAGAGAATGTTCGGCAGGATCTGCTCTGGTTTTACCAGGTGACAGCGGACGGCCGTCACACTGGCCCCTGTGTCACGTAGTGCTTCGGCCCGGCGCCCATTAATGTTCACCCACTGGCTATATTTTCTGGTGTTGGCGGGTAGGGGGGCCCGCGGGACCATGTCTTTTCCCCCTAGGCACGCTAGAACCGTGGCGGCTGGTTCCCACTCTTGTTGTGCCTGCTCGTATTCTTCTTGTTCTTTGGAGATTTTTTCTCCCCCCAGGGCGGCGGCAGCTACCTGGCGGGGTTTTGGAGTTTGGTTCTGTGGACAGTTCGGGTCATTGGCGTAGTGGCCGACTAGCTGGCATCGGTGACACGTGACGTTGGCTCGGAACCCCGGGCGCATCGGGGGGTTGCCCCGGCTGGCAGGGGGCGGGGTGCTGGCAGCGGGAGCGGCCGGGACGGTGTCTCTCCCTCGCCCCTGGCCTCCTCCTCCTCCTCGGGGACGGTGCTGACCTTGGTTGTTCCGGTTCTGCTCGTGTGGCCCTCTCCGGCCCACTCGGGTGCTTTCCCACCGGTCAGCTTCGGCGGCGAGTTGCCGTGGGTCAGTCAATTTACTGTTGAGGAGGTGCTGCCTGAGCTCGACGAAGCAGTTGTTAGAGAGGTGCTCCCACACCATGAGATTAAAAAGTTGCTCGTAGGTCGTTACGTGGCTTCCCTTGATCCAACCCTCGAAGGCTCGGCTGAAATAGTTGACATATTCCACCCAAGTTGTACCCGGGATCCGGGTGCAGTCCCGAAACCTCTGGCGGTACATTTCGGGTGTGAGCCCATATCGGGTGAGGAGGGCAGCCTTCATGTGGTCATAGGATGACATCTGATGGTCTGGGAGCTGAAGCAGGGCATCGCGGCCTTCGTTGACGAACCTCCCCCATAGGCCGGCTCCCCAGTCACTTCGATCGATCCGGTGGGAGGTCATGGCGATCTCGTAGGCCTTGAACCACTGTTGTATGTCGTCCTCTCGGACATACTCTCGAACGACATCCTTGGGGATGTGGACTTTCTTTTCTGTCGCTCCCGGGGTGCGCGGTCGCTCGGGCACCTCGGTTCTTTGTTCTGCTTCCGTAGTTCTATTTCTGCCAGTTTGCTCTCGTGTTCGTATGCTAATCTCTTTTCTTCGAGCTCTCTCTGCCTCTGTTTTTCTTCCCGTTCTTCTCGGAGCCGCAGATGTTCTAGGTTCAGTTTTTGCTCGGCTAATTTTAGTTCACCGTCCATTTTGAGCCGTGCCATTTCTAACTCATGTAGTCTGTTTTTTTCTCTTTCTTGGATCTCTTCCTGCGAGAGGCCCGTTCCTCGCTCCTCGGGAGCCGTGGCGTTCCTCTCTGATGCTGCACTGTTTCGGTCTGGGGATCTGGCGACCCCGGTTTCTGCCCACGACTCAATGGCGTGCTTGAAATCGTCTTTGGTACTCAGGCCGGTGGTAGCAATGCCTAGTTCCATGCAGAATTGTTTCAATTCACGATGGCTGTACTCTTCCAATTTATCCATCTGGAATTTCTCGGTGGATCCGCTCTCTTTGGTTGACATTGTGGTTTTGTCGTGGGGTGAGCTACTCTCTGTACGATTACGCGTTGATTTGGATCGCGCCGCTGGCCACCAATGTTAGACGGACCGGGAGGGTCGGCCGAGGACAAGGGGAGAGGTCTCCGGGGAGAGCCGTCTCCAGCGATCGTACAGATGAGTAACTTCCCCCCACAGATGTACACCACACAAGGATAGGATTTAACGTTCTTTATAAGCGATTTCTTAAGGTACGATGGAATGGTACAAGGAGGTCTGGACTCAGGGGTCCCCTCGATTCTAGTCTCTTGGTTTGGGAAAGGGGGTAGCGGGACAGTCTGGTTACCAATCTGGTAGATGTGATGATGGATAGCTCACAATCCTCGAGCTCGGTGTTCTAGCTTGGACGGGCCGCGGCAGCGCCAGCAGGTCCCGGTGAAGGTGGTCGTTACACGGTCCGCGGCAGCGCCAGCAGGTCCCGATGAAGGTGGTCGTTACACGGTCCGCGGCAGCGCCAGCAGGTCCCGATGAAAGTGGTCGTTACACGGTCCGCGGCAGCGCCAGCAGGTCCCGATGAAGGTAGTAGTTACAACGGTCCCCGGCAGCGCCAGCAGGTCCCGACGAGGATGGAGGATGCAGAAGGCCGCGGCAGCGCCAGCAGGCAGGACGATAGTTCACAAGGCAGGGCTACGGCAGCGCCGGTAGTCCGTCAAGGCTGAGTTCTTCTCGGTGTCTCTCGACTCCAGGATACAACTGCCTTCCTGCTCTGGAGCTGCCCTAGTTATAGGTCTGGCGCCCTTTGATGTCCGGACCCTCGCACTTGGAGGTCGGGAGGTCTGGGATGAGGGAGTCCAGACACCCAGCAGGGGGGTGGAGCCAGCGCCCGGGGGAGCTGGAGGGCGATCGGCACCTGGCGGGGGAGAGCCATCGACACTTCTTTCTCCCATCGACCTGCCAAGTGGTCCGTTCACCTCCTGGGTGGATGGTGGTGCCGGGATGTCGGGCCCTGGCCAGGCCCAGGGTTAGGGTCGAGCTGAGGCCACGCGGCCTCGTGGTGCCGTGTCCAAGATGGCGACTGGTCTGGCCTGGGGAGCCGGTAGGGGTTCGGCCCCATGATACATAGATGTCCGGGGGCAGGAGCTCCGTCTGGAGACGGGGTGCGGGTTGTTTCTGTGGGTAACACCTAGAGGGCCGGGGCTTGGGCCCTGTCATGCGGGGAGGGAGCAAGCCCTTCATGTGGCCTGTCCAACACTCAAGAAAAAAAATTAGCAAAGCCACTGACTGTGGTAGGTTTAAATGGATTGGAGGAAACATAGGATGCAAATGTGAGTGACCAATCACTCTGTACTCCTGTGCATGAAACAGGCCAGCGAGGCAGATATAAGGCAGCCAGGTCCCATGAGAGAGCACTTGCCTGCACATCTTTTGATTCTACAACACTGCTGCTGCTCGTGATTCCCTGGCACCATGTCAAGGTCTGTGGAGAGGGCCCAGCCATTCACCCTGGAGGAGACTCTGGCATTGCTGGATGTGATCCTCCCACAGTACCCCATGCTGTATGGGCGACCAGGGTTTCAGGTGAGTGCAGAGTCCACTAGCACAGACTGTGTCCCTTTTTTGTGACAGGGACTTCTGGCATTGTGTCCAGGTGTGACACACATGCATTGTACTGTGGAGTGGGTCCCAGGGGGGGGAATGCCTGATGTCTCCCAGCCAGAGCATGCTGTGGTGCATGTCTGCTGTCCTCACTTGCATTGTGTTTACTGTGACAATCACTGCATGGTGCATGCCACATTCTGCCTGTCTAAGCCTCCTGGGAATGTTGCTTCTACAGTCCTCATGTGATTATGTGATCAGCCCAGTGTGACAGGTGACTGTACCCACAGATGTGTGTTAGTTCAGTGTACCTGTGCTGAGAGTGTCCACATGATGTGTTCGTACCCTGGACATCGGTGTGTGTGTAAGTCCCCTGTCATGTGGGTGGGTGCATATGTGGAGTGTAGCGCCCAAGCTGCATGAGGGATGGATATACCCTGGCCATCTGATGCGAGCAGGGAGCAGTGCTGTGTGTCTGACGTGCAGAGCCAGACCCACACCTGTGAGCCCCCCCAGTCTAGTGGCACATGTGCAGAGTGAGGTATGTCGCTGCATTTGGCAATGGCAGGTGTATGTCCTGTGCCTGTGTGTGTCTGTGTACTCTGCTGAGGTAGCGTCAGTGGGCTGTGGCATGTGACTGCTTTGAGGTGCTGCACATAATCATGGTGTACCTTCTGATGCACAGTGTGAGTCTGGATCATTTATTGTGTCGTACCCCTCATGCCACCTGTGTACTTTCAATGGCACGTGGTGCATTTGCCATTACACAGAGAAAAATGTCCCTATGACAAAGGTGCAATGCTTTGGCTGCATACTACGCCTTGTTGAAACCAGCTAAATTGTACTGATGTGTGTCTCTGTGACATGTGGCAGGTGTATTGATGTGGTCTCACTTTTTCAACCCCACAGGTAGGCGCCGCTGCCAAGGAGCGGATCTGGAGGGACGCCGTCAGTGCCGTGAGGAGGACGGATGGTCGCAAGCGGCGCCTGGCCCAGGTGAGAAAACGCTGGCAGGATATCCGGTGCTGGACGCGGAGGATCGCACGGGTCCTGCTGGGGGACTCACCTGTGGGCCCTAAGAACCATGGGCGTCGCCGTCTGACCCACATCCACAAGCGTGTGCTGGCGGTGGTCTTTCCAGACATGGACAGGCGCTTACGGGAGAAGCAGCAGCAGGAAGGGGGTAGGTACATGTGTGTTTGTTGTGTGTCACCAGCATTTGCAAGTGTGCAGTTGCATGGATACACTGCCAGTGTTTAATTCTGCAGTGCAGGTCCTGTCACACACAGTATAGCGGTGCTGTCCTTCCTCCCTTCCCCTCCTTGCCATGTGTTCCCTGGTCTGTGTGTAGTCACTCTTTCACAAGGTCATCTGGGCTGGCAGTTAATCCACGTGACCAATGCTTGCAGCATCATGTGTGGGGGTGGTGTGTAACAGGTTTTGGCACCTTGCCTGTGCCCTGTCCAGTACAGTACTTGTGGGGTCCATGTCAATTGGCACTGATGCTGAGTCCAGACATAGGAGTATGTTTCTGAAGTGTAATGCCTTACAGCAAGCATGTCCTATGTTGTGGCCTGTGACATGATGTGCATGAGTGTGCGATACGCAGAGTGCAGGGATGGTGGCCTGTGTTGCAGTCATTACCATTCAGGACCATGGAATATTCTGGCCACTACCGTCCCCTGGGGCATACTTTGCTAGGTATCATGTGTGTCATCACAATATGTGGACACTCTCAGCATAGGATGTGCTCTGTGCCATTGTCCCCTGGCACCATGTATATTTACGTAACGTGTTCTACAAGTGTCCACTGTACAGCCTGACCTAATTTTCCTTGTTCATACTCACGGTGGCCAGTGCCTGTGTGTCTTGTTACAATTACTGATGATGGCCATTTGTAAATGAGATCGTTGTACAGGTGCACATGGGGTATTTTGGGTGCAATATGGGTTTCTGGCAGCCCATGTGTATTTCTCCCAGACTCAGAGATGCAAGTGCTTCCTGTGTCTCATCACATTGTCTCATGTAGGGGGTGGTTGGTGCGGGCAAGGCCTACATGTCGACCCCTGAAATCTCATTGCTCGGTCTGGCCAGTGTGTGCTGTTTGTCTGGACATACACTCAAGGTGCAGTGTCCCATTCATGTTGGGCATGTCAAGTTCATGGAGATGGTCCCTGCTCATCCCTAGTTAGGGCAACGCTGTGTGGTGCAGATGCAGTGCTGGGTTGTCCCCAGAGCCTGGCTCCTCTGTCCAATTCCATATCATGTCATTTGCAAATGTGTCATGCTCTCCATAGTTTCTCAGTGGCATGGTGGGTGAACCAACTGTGTGTTGCAGGGCCTATATATGTACCTTGTATTGTAGATGTTACTCATCTTTCATTTCAGGCTATGCACTGTAACCTATGTTGATTTGACTCATGTGACATATGTATACAGGTGTCTGATTAATTCCTGTTCATTCACCTTGCCCACAGCATCGTCGGGGGACACGGATGGAGACACCGGCACGGACTGTGCGGAGTGACCGGGCACCAGTGCCAGCAGTGACACCTTAGCTGGCACATCGAGTGTAACTGAGGCTGAGGGGAGTGAGCCGGAGGACCTGTCCACTGCCACCACAGATTATGAAGCTGACGGGTCCGAGGCTGACCACTCCGAGGGGGCGGAGGATGCTCCAACAGCTGACAGCAGCACAACATCTCACCCCGCCCCCTCCATTGCCATCACCGGCCTCCCACTTGCTCGTGTCCCTTCCTGGCGTGCTAGGTCACCACGTGTCTCCTTCCTGCCAGGCACCGCACTCCCTGCCCCTGTATCCACTGCTGCCGCCAATGCCGAGTCTGTGGACATCCTGCGGCAGTTGCAGGTTGGTCAGGCTGCGATGCTTAATGTCCTCCATGGCCACGACCAAGTGCTCACCAACATGGAGGCATACTTGGAGGGCATTTCAGCATCGCAGGCTGACCAACGCAACTTGCTGCGGTCTATTGACTCGACACTGTCTGCAGCAGTGGGTCTCCTGCAGCACTTCGTCCCACCCCCTACCCATGCCCCATCCACACTTCCCACTCCCATGCCTGTCCCACGTACACCCAGACGTCAGCATGCACACACCCCACCAGACACAGGCACCACACCAGCAGGGAAGGCAAAGCGCACACCTCCTGGCACGCACACACAGGGTGAAGTAGGCACACCCACTGGGTCGGGGGGGAAACGGAAGACACGCAGCCAGAGTGAGAGTCCACATTCCTCACGACCACCACCCTCCAAATCCACTCCCCTCAGCTCTCCTGGCCAAGAGTCGGACACAGGGTCAGTCCTGCCCAGTCTGTCCATCAGCCCCAGTGTGGCACCAACCCGCAAGCGGTGGAGGCAGGACACCGGCAGGGAAGTTGAGTCCCCCCCCGTCCACCCCCCCCCCCAGTAGCGCTGCGACCCATCCCTGTGACCCCCCCCCTCCTTGGGGCCTGTGGTTCCTTCGGGTGCAGGGGAGACGCTGAGCGACCTGGCAGTAGTGTGCAGCGCCGTGCTCGAATTCACCTTTGGCGCTGCCCCACCCCCTGTGTTGGAGTCGTCCATCCCTGCACCCACAACACCTCCCCTTGCCCCTCCTGTCCCTGCGGTGCCTGGTCCTTCCCCCCAACATGATGCCCCCCCCTGTGGAAGACAAAGGAGTCTGACTGTGCAGGCAAGCTAGGGGACACACGTACCACTGTGTCCCCCATCCGGATTGGAGTCATGGACTGCCCTATGGGCCTTGTATATATTAACATTTATGTTGCTTTTTACTTACATCATGCTGAATAAAGCAATTTGTTTTTTCCTTTGAACACTACTGTTTATCTGGTGTTGCTGTTGGTGGACCAGCTCCATGATTTTGGGTGGTGATAATGTGTTGGGTGTGTGGGAAATGTAGTCTTGTGCTGGTCATAGGGTGGACCCTGGTATCTGTGTGCCATCACAAGCTGTTGGCTAAATTACTTTGTTCATGTGAGCAGTTACTGCATGGTGACATCGTCCCAAGGTGTTTTCTTTCCTCTGTGTAACCTGACATCTTCCCTGCAGGGTGTTTCCACTATGTGGTGCTGAGCTGTGTCTACATCAGCTGGGGGTGTGACGGACTCCTTCAACTTTGCACATGCATGCTGTGCGATGTCTCCACCTGCATCATTTGTGGCATCCTTGGTGGTCACTGTACTTGTGTGTGTAGACTGTTGAGAAGACTTTATGTGGACATGTTCTCTTTTAGGTGCTATGCATGTGTGTACTCCCAGCCTCGCACACATGTGGTACATGTACTGCAGGGTCTTTGTGCACCTGACTGACATTTGTGGGCATTGTATCTGTGGGTACTTGTTAGAAATGAGGGGGCTCTGGTTGACGCAGGTGTGAACCCACAACAAGCAGAGACCCTTTACTTCTTGTCAGGGCGAAGGATGACTCCCCAGAATAACCCCTGCTCACCCTCTAGGTGCGTGGCGCGAGCAGTCTAGGCTAAGTCTCAGGCGTACACGGTTAAGCAAAGGCAATTACACATACAGTAAACCCCTTGCATGCACCACAAATGGACACCAATCAGGAAGTATATAAAAATAAGCTTTTATGTAGATTCAGCAGATTCAAATACAAGGCCCAGTAACGTTGAACTGATGGGGCCACAATTCTTGGAAATACGGTAAAGTTCTCGTTGTTTTACGTAAAGTTCTTTAGGCGGGCACAAGGTAACTGTAGGCCTCAGCGCACTTCGTGCTGAGGCAGCGCCCAGGGAGCACACAGCAGATGACAGGGAAATAAGAACGTTGCGGACCCTGGATCCGATGCGAGCTCGCGGTCGAGTTCGTAAGTACAGTACCTTGTTTCTTGACGCAAAGGCGGGTGCGGGATTTCAGCGGCTCTTCGACAGAAGAGCGAGGCGGCGTCCGGGGCTCCCACACTTCACGAGGGTGTCTGATCCTCAGGCTCACGACAAGAGCGGGGTGTTGTAGGTGGCGGGTGAACAAAGCGGGGCAGCCGGGCACGCAGATGCGTCCGGGCCGTCCGAGGCTTGGAGATGCTCACACACCGATTCCGGCGGGAGGGTGAAGGTGCACAGCGAGCCTCCACGAGCGAGGTGACGGGGCAGCCCAGCACAGCGTAGGGGGAGCGGCTCCGATCGAGCGAGGCTCTTCCCAAGGCGGGGGCGGCTAAGCAGTCCTTGTCACGGCTCAGGGAGGGACTGGGCACGAGGGTCACAGCTCCGGCGAGGGAAAGGACACCACAGTCCAGCAGCAGGCGAGTGAAGATCAGGTAGAGCCCAATGGTCCTGGGGCTCAGTTCAGGGGGCAAGCTCAGTTCCAAGCCCTTGGAGATCGTTTTGGAAAAGCACAAGTCTTGAAAGTAAAAGTAAAGTAAAGTTTTCAGCAACAGTTTCTCTTCTCTCCTTTGGCAGCAAGGTCACCACTGCAGGCCAATCCCCCAGGATAGGGACAGTCTTCCTCCTACAGCTTTCCCGGTGCCTCCTCCTCAGGCAGAGATTCTTCTTGGTCAAAAGCGGATCTAGTTTCTTAGGAGCAGGGCTCCTCCATTTATACCACAAATCTTTTGTTCTCCCAGGCCAGGGGGGGCCCTTGCCTAGTTCAGTCCGGTTTCTGAGCACTTTGTTTACGTGATGCAGGCTTCTTCTTTCAGAGTGCAGGGCAGAGTCATCAGACGCTCCACAGGGGGTGGAGCCGGCATCGAGGTAGCGGAGCACTGTCCTATTCAGAACCTAGGAGCACTCCTCCCACCCATCTACCTGTCGATCGTCCTATTCATACCAGGCTACCTAGCCCTGCCCATCTGGGTTCCCCCAGCCCTGTCACTCACACCAGCCAGACATCAGATACACATCACGCAGAGGCGGCTGAAATGTTTAGGCAAGCAAAGGCCGACTTTCTAAAAGCGGCATTTGCAAACCCGGAATATTAAAATAAACCTTGCGAAAAGATGTACCTTATTATTCCGAGTTCAGGCATACTAAACTCGATCTTCTACCATGTTCCCTGGGTCGGTTAGGATCATAGGGTGTAATAATCCAGGCCGCCCATACTGGCCTATGAGAACAGGGTAGCCTTGCAGTAGTGAACAACAAGATGGCGGTAATTCACTACTAGGACATGCCACGCATCCGGGCTTGTCCTACCTTAGGCTTACAACGCACCCTGCCCGTGGGCCTACCAGAGGGGTGACTAACATGCAGCTAAGGGAAGGTTTTAGGGACTGGCAAGTGTGGGCACTTGCCGGTCAGCATGTCAGTACCAGACTGCACGCAGGTTCTGCGGTGGCAGACCTCAGACATATTTTACCGGCCGCTTCTGTGGGTGGCACAACCAGTGCTGCAAGCCCACCAGCGGTGTTCGCATTTACATGCCCTGGCGCCCCTGGCGCACTTTACTGGGGTCTGACAGTAAATCAAACAATCCAATCATGGAATCCAACCAACATATACAATTTACATAGGGAGCACTCGCACCGCGACACTGGTTGGCAGTGGCACAGCGCGCTGAGCGGCCAACACCATAAAAACACATGAGGCACAGCGACAAAAAGAGGAAGGGAGACTCACGCCAAGGTGCCAGGTCTAACACGTGTCCCCTCCAGCTGAAAAGTGGGGAGAACTACCCTACCCCAGGGAGTTCCTCATCACTAAGGCGGAAAAATCTGGACAGACCGTCAGCATTGGCGTGATCTGTACCAGGGCGATGTTCCACCGTGAAATCCATACCCTGTAGGGAAATGGACCACCTCAACAGCTTTGGATTCTCACCCCTCATATGCATCAACCATCTGAGGGGCCTGTGGTCCGTCTGAACCCGGAAGTGAGACCCAAACAAGTAGGGTCTTAGCTTCTTCAGCGCCCAGACCACAGCAAATGCCTCACGCTCAATAGCACTCCACCTTTGTTCCCGTGGAAGTAACCTCCTGCTAAGAAAGGCTACGGGTTGATCTAGGCCCTCCTCATTAATCTGTGAAAGAACAGCCCCCACACCATGCTCTGAAGCGTCTGTCTGAACGATAAACTCTTTGGAGAAGTTGGGAGCCAAGAGCACGGGCGCCGTGCACATAGCAGTTTTCAAGGCCTCAAAAGCTTTCTGACAGGTGTCAGTCCAGATCACTTTCCTGGGCTGCTTCTTCGAAGGCAGCGCTGTCAAGGGGGCAACCATGTTGCCATACCCCTTGACGAACCTCCTGTAGTACCCGGTGAGACCGAGGAAGGCTCTCACCTCCGTCTGGGTTTTGGGCGCCTCCCAATTCAGGATGGTTTCTATCTTGGGCTGAAGGGGTGCCACCTGGCCACTCCCAACTTGGTGTCCCAAGTACACCACGGAACCCTGCCCGATCTGGCACTTACTCGCCTTGATCGTGAGGCCTGCCTTGCGCAGCGCCATCAACACTTCCCAGAGGTGACGCAAGTGTTCCTCCCAAGTGGAGCTGAACACTGCGATGTCATCCAGGTAGGCTGCACTGAACGAATCCAGCCCAGCCAACACCTGGTTGACCAATCTCTGGAAGGTGGCAGGGGCATTCTTCATCCCAAATGGCATAACCCGGAACTGGTAGTGCCCATCTGGGGTGGAAAATGCTGACCTCTCTTTGGCCCCCTCGGTCAAGGTGATCTGCCAATACCCAGACGTTAAATCAAACGTGCTGAGGTAGTTGGCAGCCCCTAGCCGATCGATGAGCTCATCAGCTCTGGGGATGGGGTGGGCGTCAGTCCTAGTGACCGAATTGAGTTCTCTGTAGTCCACACAGAACCGGAGTTCGGGTGTGGCTCCCGGCGCTGCAGCCTTTGGGACCAAGACCACGGGGCTGGCCCAAGGACTGCTAGAAGACTCAATTACCCCGAGTGCAAACATCTTGGAGACCTCCTCCTTGATGCATGTCCTCACCCTGTCAGTCACCCTGTAGGCCTTGTGCCGCACAGGTGGACTATCCCCAGTGTCCACATCATGGACGCACCAATCAGTGACACCAGGGACCAGGGAAAACAGGTCAGAAAACTGTCCCAGCAACTGGCGACAATCATTCTGTTGCTCAGGGGTCAGGGTGGAAGAGAGGATGACACCATCCACTGACCCATCTTGCTCCTTGGCTGACAGGAGGTCAGGAAGAGGTTCTGTCTCCTCTTCCATTCCAGCATCTGTTGCCAAGAGCAGGCCCACTTGGGACCTCTCCAAGTGGGGCTTGAGGCGGTTGACATGTAGGACCCTTAAGGGGTTCCTAGGAGACTTCAGGTCCACCACGTAGGTAACAGGACTCTTGCGCTCCACCACCTCAAAGGGACCGGTCCACTTATCCTGGAGCGCACACGGCTCCACGGGGGCCAAGACCCATACTTTCTGTCCAGGCTGAAGCTCTACCAGAGTGGCATTCTGGTCGTACCACCGCTTCATCTCCTCCTGGCTGGCTTCCAGATTTGCCTCAGCAAGTTGCCTGAATCGCCTAGTCTGATTCCTGAAGGCCAGCATGTAACTATATACATTCTGGGGAGGCTTCCTGGGAGATTGCTCCCAGCCTTCTTTGACCAGACTTAGAGGTCCTCTGACTGGGTGACCATACAGAAGCTCAAAGGGACTGAACCCCAGAGACTTCTGTGGCACCTCACGGTAAGCGAAGAGAAGGCATGGTAAGAGGACGTCCCACTTACGCCTCATGGCTCCTTCTAGGCCCATTATCATGCCTTTGAGGGTTCGGTTGAATCTCTCAACCAACCCGTTTTCTTGGGGGTGGTAAGGGGTGGTGAACTTGTAGGTTACACCACACTCTTGCCAAAGAGATTTCATGTACTTGGACATGAAATTGGTACCCCGGTCAGACACCACTTCTAGAGGGAATCCCACTCGGGAGAAAATTCCCATCAGTGCCCGTCCCACCACGGGGGCCGTCACTGTCCTTAGAGGAATGGCTTCCGGGTACCGGGTGGCATGGTCCACCAGGACCAGGATGAACCTATTGCCCATCGCTGTCCTGGGGTCCAGTGGCCCTACAATGTCAATCCCCACTCGCTGGAATGGGGTACCGACCACAGGGAATGGCTGGAGTGGAGCCTTCTGCTTCCTTCCACTCTTTCCGCTTGCCTGGCAAGTCTGGCATGTCCTGCAGTGAGTATCTGAACTCCTGCGCATTTGAGGCCAATAAAAGTGGGTGACAAGCCTTTCAAAGGTCTTGTCCTGCCCCAAATGCCCTGCCAATGGCACATCGTGAGCCAGCCCCAGTAGGAAGGCTCTGAAGTCCTGGGGTACCACCAGCGCACGGGCTGACCCAGGCTCAGCAACCTTAGGCTCTGTATATAGAAGGTCGTTCTCCCAGTAAACGAAATGTGATCCTGACTGATCACCTGCGGCCTGGTCTGCAGCCTGCTGCCGCATACCCACGAGAGAAGGGCACTCCTTCTGTGCCTTGCAAAAGTCCTCCCTGGTGGGACCCCCTTCCTGCTGCCAATGGGTCAGCTCCGGCAGGTCTCCCAGTTCAGCTATCTGCTCCCCTGTAGGCTCCAGGGCATCCCCCTCAAGGTCTGCCTCCTCCTGGACCGTGGGAACTTCAGGGGCCGGCTTCCCGCGCCCCTTGCTCCTTCTCTCTGAGGCCGGTTCCTGGGCCTCCCTCTCAGGCTCCAGGACCTCTTGAGTACCTCTACTGGCTGCCATGGACCGTGTGGTGACACACGCCCAATCCGGCATACCCAACATCTCCAGGTGAGCACTCCGCTCCACCTTAGCCCAAGGTGAGCTCTCCAAATCGTTCCCTAACAAACAGTCTACAGGCATGGCGGGCCTCACAGCTACCTGAAGAGTACCAGAGACCCCCCCCCCCACTCAAAGGGAACCTGAGCCACCTTGCAGTGTCTCTCTGTGTTGTCAGCGGCAACAACGGGATAGAATGCATTGGGGACCACCTGCTCCTGAGACACCAGGTGACACCTGACAGCTGTCACACTGGCTCCTGTATCTCTAAGAGCTTCCACTCTATGGCCATTTATGGTCACCCACTGCCTGTACTTCTTAGTGTTCTCAGGCAGCTGGGTTGGAGGGACCACTTCACGGTCTCCTAGCGAGACCAGGGACATCTCTGCGGGACCCCACCCACCTTGGACATCCCTCTCCTCCCCCAAGGCTACACTAGTCACCTGCCGGGATGGAGCACCAGTGGGTGCTGGTTTACCAAACAATGGACACTTTACATCAGAGGCAAAATGCCCCAAATTGTTACACCTGTAACATCTTACGGGCCCCTTTTGAACAGGAGGACCTGTCGGGGCCCCGGTCGGTTTCTGGGGTGGGGGAGGCTGAGAACCCTTCCCTTGGTTCCCTTGGGGACTATTTTGGGGCCCTTTTTGGAACTGCTTCTGTTTACCCCTGTCCCCCCCACTCTTCTGCTGGGGACCCTGCCCACCTTTGGCGGAATCTCCCACGGTACCCTTGTGGACCCTGGTACTGACCCAGCGGTCCGCCTCCTCAGCAAGCTTCCTAGGGTTAGTCAGCCTACTATCGATCAGGTGCTGGCGTAGCTCAGGAAAACAATTACTGGACAAGTGCTCCCATGCCATTAAATCAAGAAGCCCTTGATAATCATTTACCTTACTACCCTTTACCCAACCATCCAGCGCTCTGCAAAAGAAAGTCACATACTCCACATACGTACTATTGGGAATCTTAGTGCAACCCCTAAACCTCTGTCTGTATAACTCAGGGGTCAACCCATACCTAGCCATCAATGCTTCCTTCATATGGGCATAAGAATTATGAACGTCAGCAGGCAAATCTAACAGTGTGTCCCGCCCTTCACTCAGGAACCGTCCCCACAACCCCGCTCCCCAATCTTTCTCAGGGACCCGGTGGGAAGACATGGCTACCTCGTAGGCTCTGAACCACTGCCCGATGTCGTCATTCCTGAAGAACTCCTTCACTACATCCTTGGGAATATAAACTCTTGGTTCCGCCGGTACTGGCGGTGTGCTGCCACCAGAGGGATTAAGCTCCAAACTTTTTGCTTTCAGCTCCAGCTCCCTCAGCTTCATGTCATGCTCTAATTGTAGTTTCTTTTCTTCCATGGCTAATCTTTGTTTTTCCATATCCATCTGCCCATGAAGTTTTGCCATTTCCACCTCGTGTGCCCGGGTTGCGGCTCTGTCTGCCAACTCTTCTGGCGACAGGCATCTGCCAAACTCATGGACACTTTCTGGTGGAACCACTTCCACCTGATTCTCTGGTGCCTTTGACTCATACCAGGCCCTCAGCGCCTTCACAATTTGTTCCTTCTTTTTCAATCCAGTTTGGGCAATCCTGAACTTGGAGCAAAGACCTTTCAAGTCTTCATTGGTACGATTCTGAAGTGCGTCTTCCTCCCAATCTACGTCTTCAAATCCAGAGATTATGGAAGCCGCCCTTCCGGCGGAAAGTGAACCAGGCATGGCTCTAACAACGGAGACTCTTGGCAAAACAAAAACAAATGCTAGCCTTGTGGCTGTGTTACTGGTCTGCTCTCACTACGTGGTGATCAGTGGTTCACTATACGCAAACCGCAAATGCAAATCCGTAAATCCTCACCGCTGCCACCAATGTTAGAAATGAGGGGGCTCTGGTTGACGCAGGTGTGAACCCACAACAAGCAGAGACCCTTTACTTCTTGTCAGGGCGAAGGATGACTCCCCAGAATAACCCCTGCTCACCCTCTAGGTGCGTGGCGCGAGCAGTCTAGGCTAAGTCTCAGGCGTACACGGTTAAGCAAAGGCAATTACACATACAGTAAACCCCTTGCATGCACCACAAACGGACACCAATCAGGAAGTATATAAAAATAAGCTTTTATGTAGATTCAGCAGATTCAAATACAAGGCCCAGTAACGTTGAACTGATGGGGCCACAATTCTTGGAAATACGGTAAAGTTCTCGTTGTTTTACGTAAAGTTCTTTAGGCGGGCACAAGGTAACTGTAGGCCTCAGCGCACTTCGTGCTGAGGCAGCGCCCAGGGAGCACACAGCAGATGACAGGGAAATAAGAACGTTGCGGACCCTGGATCCGATGCGAGCTCGCGGTCGAGTTCGTAAGTACAGTACCTTGTTTCTTGACGCAAAGGCGGGTGCGGGATTTCAGCGGCTCTTCGACAGAAGAGCGAGGCGGCGTCCGGGGCTCCCACACTTCACGAGGGTGTCTGATCCTCAGGCTCACGACAAGAGCGGGGTGTTGTAGGTGGCGGGTGAACAAAGCGGGGCAGCCGGGCACGCAGATGCGTCCGGGCCGTCCGAGGCTTGGAGATGCTCACACGCCGATTCCGGCGGGAGGGTGAAGGTGCACAGCGAGCCTCCACGAGCGAGGTGACGGGGCAGCCCAGCACAGCGTAGGGGGAGCGGCTCAGATCGAGCGAGGCTCTTCCCAAGGCGGGGGCGGCTAAGCAGTCCTGGTCACGGCTCAGGGAGGGACTGGGCACGAGGGTCACAGCTCCGGCGAGGGAAAGGACACCACAGTCCAGCAGCAGGCGAGTGAAGATCAAGTAGAGCCCAATGGTCCTGGGGCTCAGTTCAGGGGGCAAGCTCAGCTCCAAGCCCTTGGAGATCGTTTTGGAAAAGCACAAGTCTTGAAAGTAAAAGTAAAGTAAAGTTTTCAGCAACAGTTTCTCTTCTCTCCTTTGGCAGCAAGGTCACCACTGCAGGCCAATCCCCCAGGATAGGGACAGTCTTCCTCCTACAGCTTTCCCGGTGCCTCCTCCTCAGGCAGAGATTCTTCTTGGTCAAAAGCGGATCTAGTTTCTTAGGAGCAGGGCTCCTCCATTTATACCACAAATCGTTTGTTCTCCCAGGCCAGGGGGGGCCCTTGCCTAGTTCAGTCCGGTTTCTGA
Organism: Triturus cristatus; assembly: GCF_964204655.1. Taxonomy (NCBI): domain Eukaryota; kingdom Metazoa; phylum Chordata; class Amphibia; order Caudata; family Salamandridae; genus Triturus; species Triturus cristatus. The sequence continues at coordinate 1,869,050,575 of NC_140590.1, forward strand.
GCACTTTGTTTACGTGATGCAGGCTTCTTCTTTCAGAGTGCAGGGCAGAGTCATCAGACACTCCACAGGGGGTGGAGCCGGCATCGAGGTAGCGGAGCACTGTCCTATTCAGAACCTAGGAGCACTCCTCCCACCCATCTACCTGTCGATCGTCCTATTCATACCAGGCTACCTAGCCCTGCCCACCTGGGTTCCCCCAGCCCTGTCACTCACACCAGCCAGACATCAGATACACATCACGCAGAGGCGGCTGAAATGTTTAGGCAAGCAAAGGCCGACTTTCTAAAAGCGGCATTTGCAAACCCGGAATATTAAAATAAACCTTGCGAAAAGATGTACCTTATTATTCCGAGTTCAGGCATACTAAACTCGATCTTCTACCATGTTCCCTGGGTCGGTTAGGATCATAGGGTGTAATAATCCAGGCCGCCCATACTGGCCTATGAGAACAGGGTAGCCTTGCAGTAGTGAACAACAAGATGGCGGTAATTCACTACTAGGACATGCCACGTATCCGGGCTTGTCCTACCTTAGGCTTACAACGCACCCTGCCCGTGGGCCTACCAGAGGGGTGACTAACATGCAGCTAAGGGAAGGTTTTAGGGACTGGCAAGTGTGGGCACTTGCCGGTCATCATGTCAGTACCAGACTGCACGCAGGTTCTGCGGTGGCAGACCTCAGACATATTTTACCGGCCGCTTCTGTGGGTGGCACAACCAGTGCTGCAAGCCCACCAGCGGTGTTCGCATTTACATGCCCTGGCGCCCCTGGCGCACTTTACTGGGGTCTGACAGTAAATCAAACAATCCAATCATGGAATCCAACCAACATATACAATTTACATAGGGAGCACTCGCACCGCGACACTGGTTGGCAGTGGCACAGCGCGCTGAGCGGCCAACACCATAAAAACACATGAGGCACAGCGACAAAAAGAGGAAGGGAGACTCACGCCAAGGTGCCAGGTCTAACAGTACTCCTCCCTTTGCGTTCCATGGGCACTGCTGGGAGGACTCTACACCCACCCCTCCTGTGTCTGGGCACTGCTGGTAGTGATAGGCTCCCACCCCTCCTTTGTCTGGGCACTGCTGGGGGGCCTCTGCACCCACCCCTCCTGTGTCTGGGCACTGCTGGGGGGACTCTACACCCACCACTCCTGTGTCTGGGCACTGCTGGGAGGACTCTGCACACACCCCTCTTGTGTCTGGGCACTGCTGGGAGGACTCTGCACACACCCCTCCTGCGTCTGGGCACTGCTGGGAGGACTCTGCACACACCCCTCCTGTGTCTGGGCACTGCTGGTAGTGATAGGCACCCACCCCTCCTGTGTCTGGGCACTGCTGGGGGGACTCTGCACCCACCCCTCCTGTGTCTGGGCACTGCTGGGGGGACTCTACACTCACCCCTCCTGTGTCTGGGCACTGCTGGGAGGACTCTGCACACACCCCTCCTGTGTCTGGGCACTGCTGGGAGGACTCTGCACACACGCCTCCTGCGTCTGGGCACTGCTGGGAGGACTCTGCACACACCCCTCCTGTGTCTGGGCACTGCTGGTAGTGATAGGCACCCACCCCTCCTGTGTCTGGGCACTGCTGGGAGGACTCTGCACACACCCCTCCTGTGTCTGGGCACTGCTGGGAGGACTCTGCACACACCCCTCCTGCGTGTGGCCATGTGCGCTCCATACATACACTGTTGGGGTGGAGGTACGCTCCATACATACGCGGGTGTGGGTACGGTCCGTACATACATGGGTGGGGGTACGGTCCGTACATACACTGTTGGGGTGGGGGTACGCTCCATACATACGCGGGTGAGGGTACGGGCCATACATACACTGTTGGGGTGGGGGTACGGTCCGTACATACACTGTTGGGGTGGGGGTACGCTCCATACATACGTGGGTGAGGGTACAGTCCGTACATACACTGTTGGGGTGGGGGTACGCTCCATACATACGCAGGTGAGGGTACGGGCCGTACATACACTGTTGGGGTGGGGGTACGCTCCATACATACGCGGGTGGGGGTACGGTCCGTACATACACTGTTGGGGTGGGGGTACGCTCCATACATACGCGGGTGAGGGTACGGACCGTACATACACTGTTGGGGTGGGGGTATGCACCATACATACGTTGGTGTGGGTACGGTCCGTACATACACGGGTGTGGGTACGGTCCGTACATACACTGTTGGGGTGGGGGTACGCTCCATACATATGTGGGTGTGGGTACGGTCCGTACATACACGGGTGGGGGTACGGTCCGTACATACACTGTTGGGGTGGGGGTACGCTCCATACATACGCGGGTGAGGGTACGGGCCATACATACACTGTTGGGGTGGGGGTACGCTCCATACATACGCGGGTGAGGGTACAGGCCGTACATACACTGTTGGGGTGTGGGTACGCTCCATACATATGCAGGTGTGGGTACGGTCCGTACATACACTGTTGGGGTGGGGGTACGCTCCATACATACGTGAGTGTGGGTACGGTCCGTACATACACGGGTGGGGGTACGGTCCGTACATACACTGTTGGGGTGGGGGTATGTTCCATACATACGCGGGTGAGGGTACGGGCCGTACATACACTGTTGGGGTGGGGGTACGCTCCATACATACTCGGGTGAGGGTACGGGCCGTACATACACTGTTGGGGTGTGGGTACGCTCCATACATACGCAGGTGAGGGTACGATCTGTACATACACTGTTGAGGTGGGGGTACGCTCCATACATACGCGGGTGGGGGTACGGTCCGTACGTACCCGTGCCCACGCTGTGGAGTGTTTGTGTGGCCCGTACCCAGGCCTTTGGCACATGGGTACGGGCCGTACCGCCATTGTTGGGGTGACGTGGGTGTGGGCGTGGTACGACTCGTACCCACGCTCTTAAGGCGTGGGTACGGTACGTACCTGTATTGTTGTGTTGCCGGTTCGCGTCGTCGCCCACTTCCGTTGTGGTGGACGCTGGCGTTGCTGGACACGGCCCCACCCCCTCGAAGTGACCAGGGCCTGGAGGTCAGGTATGTCCAGGGCATGTGTGCTGTGTGACTTGGGTGGGGGTTTTGTGTCCTGCCCCTGCCACCCCCCCCTTTGCCCCTGGGTGTGGTTCTGACCTTCTGCGGCGTCTGCGTCGGTACCTGTAGAGGAGGTCGACTGCTATGAAGGCCGGGATGACACGTAGGTTCGGGTCCATGTCTGTCTGTCGCGTACAGGTGCTCCTTGTGCGCGTTGTCCTGATTTCCCGGCAGTTTTTGGCTGCCGGAAAATATTCTCCGCGCGGGATGACGTCGGTGCGAATCGTACTTCCTGGTTCGTGGAACGCAGGCTGCATGCGTCCCGACGTCACGTCGGCGCTTTTCCTGATGTCATTTGTGTGTATATTTTCCTCGGTTGGTGTTTTGTACGATTCGTACCGAAATAGTGTTTCCGTGCGAATCGTACTTTCATGTTTGTAAAGTTTTGCAACCGGGTACGCGTCGGACGGAGAATACGCTCCGACCGACGGTTCGTACCCGGTTTCTCCAGGATCGTAATCGGCACCCAGGTGACCAACATTGATGGTATCAGAACAGATCACCCCATGGCCATAGTCAATCTCAGCTGGGGAGGGGTCACAGGCCCAAAAAGAGTGGCATTGTCCCCAAACTTGCCTGTAGATTGCCTGATGGGCAATGATCTGGAAATTTCAGCCTGGGCTGAAGTAGAACACCAAACTCATCTAAGAATGCTGGGCATCCCTGAAAGAGTTAGTGGGGCTGTGATGGCCACAGCCCAAACCCAGAAAATGTTTGGAGTGATGGAGCCTGAAATAATGGCCCACTCTCCTCCACAAGAGAGCACAAGGGATGAAGAAAAATCTTCTGCCCCCCAGACAATAGGTAAGGGTCAGCCTCCCCAGGGAGCTGATCCTACCCCTTGTGAAGGAACTGCCCCAGAGGTAGTCAGGCCTGGCCTGGCATCACCCCTGATGGCAGTGGAACCTTCCAAGGTGGTACCTAGTCTGGAGCAGGTAACCTGCCCCTCTCTACTCTGCCTCAGTCAGCCCAGGGCTGCAGAGGTCAGGAAGGTCAGTGGACCCCACAGGGCCCCCTGTCCAGAGGAACCCCCCCCATCAGCAGATTAGGGGCACCCAGTCTAGTAGCCCTAGCCAGGTAAGAATTCCTCAACGCACTGAGGGACCCCCAGTACCATTGTGTAGGGACCTCTCCCAGCAAGACTCTGTTGGGCAAGGGCAAACATGGGACCCAAAGGTTCCAAACCTGCCCAGCCCCTCCAGTGTTACAACCGAAGGGACCCAACCCCCAGCTGTAGGCAGCCAGAGGTTGACCCTTAGAGCAAAGTACAACTCAGTCATGGAAAGTAAGGCATCCATGGTGACAAGTGATCTGAGGAAGCTGAGGCCAACTTTATTAGGGCCTCACTTCTCTACTCAGACACCTCACCAGCCTTCTACTTTGCCAAAACACACCACAGGTAGTAATTCCTCATAGTGGAGATCCTCTGATGTCCTTAGGGTGAGGAATAGCTTAGTGGACCATAAGACAGGGGGCAACCATGCTAGTGCAGGTGCTTTCTTATATGGCTACTTAGTCAATAAAGGCTCAACTGGCCAAGGTTAGTCTTATCTCCTTTCGTTTGGGGGGGGTTATGTAGCAAGGTGGAATCTGACTATATGGTTGCCCCCACTTTTTTCCTGGTGTATTGCTGGTTTATGACTTAGTTGGACTGGAATCGTGCTATTCAGGGCCCCAGTATATCTGCTTTCTCTCTAAAATGGTTTCCATGTACATTAGGTAGATTTTGTTATTGGATTCTGGAGTGCCTTATAAGCCCCTAGTATATGGTATACTATGTACCTAGGGCATAGGTACCTCAGAGGCCTACCAGGGGCTGCAGCATATATTATGCCACCCCTAGGAAGCACTACAAAATGACACCACAGGTCTGCTAATGCAGCCTCGGTAAGGGTGTGCTTGCACCCCTTACAGTGGTATAGGCTACCTATATCACTACCTTATACAGACACATATAAACCTATAAGCCACTCCTATGGCAGGCCTTGACAATCCTGAAGGCAGAGTGCTTGGTTTTGTGTGAGAGGGTGCCCAAGCATGAGCTAAGCCCCTCTGCAGCATTCGCAAATACTTCCTTCTGGCTGGTCTGTGATACAATTTGAAGAGCAGGTGAAACAACACCTGTATACCGGATGCACAGCAATAATGAAAACTATTACACAATTTATACTGAACAAGACCAAGCAATTGTTGCTGAAATAAAACATGTGTAATCACCGTCATATGATGTAAAAAAATAATACTCCTTTAATTTTTAAGAATCAAATTGAGAAAGGTTTTTTTATAAAGAAAACAGACAATGTCTTTAGATACTTGAAATTCTGAATTCTGGCGGCGGGGGTAGCATTCCACCCTTCTAGAGGGAGAGACATGTTCACACTGGTTAAACCCGGTAGGACTTTCATGAGCCCTGGCATCACAAAATGGATGCCTCTGCCACAGACACGGGTCTGGCCTCCTGCTGCTGACCGAAACTCTGGCAGGGGAGGCCTGGAAAATAGGTTTCCTGTCGCAGGGAGGTGTAACCACCTTCCCAGACAGGCAGATGTGCATTTGGGCTGGGCGGGACCACTCTCTGGTGCTTTGAAGTCCTGCACTGGGGGTACCCTTGGTGTCCCTGTGCATAGTCCAGTTCAAACTGGTTGCAGGGGCTACCTGCCCCTGCTCTGGCACGAAACTGGACAAAGGAAATGGGTGTAACCACCCCTCTTTCCAAGCCCACCCATAGGTGGGGCCTTAGAGTTAGTCCATCCCCTAAACTTACTATAAGTATAGGAATCCAGGCCCTAGGACTTTAGATTACCCTGGACGAAACTCTGCAACATATGTCCTGGACCTTCGACTTTCTATCACGACTAGAAGACGGAAGAAATCTCCCTTGGGGTCAACGAGTGGCTCCCCTACTTGGCAGGCACCAAAGAAGCAACTGACTGGTCTGCATCGCTGAAGCTCCTGCCGGACGCCGAAGTCTTTGCATCACCAGTCAACTCACCTGAAGCACCCAACATCTGTGGGCATTGGTCTACCGTGCCCTTGGTCACTGGTAAGTGACCCAGACTCTATCCCCTCTGTTTTCAGGTTCCTTCCATCCTAGATCCAGGCTTGGATCGCTTCGGACACTTCTCCTCTTCACGGCAGCAGCACTTCTTCGCCAGCTTCCATTGAAATCGACGACGCGACCCGGCACCAAAAGACACCTATGCACCCGGATTCCCTGGGTGAGGTAACACAAGTTCTCCGGTGCTCCCGTGGGTTCTAGCCCTAGAACTTCCTAAGTCCAAAAGGGTTTGGTCCTGACTCATTTCTAAGTGTCCCTAATCTTTAAATGTCCAACCGCGAGATTGCCCATAGAAGCTAACGGGAACCCGCGGCTGTGTTCACACACTGCACACGGCCCCCGTTGGTCCCCTGTGTCACTACCTGGGGTGGTTCCTTGGGGTCCCAGCGATTCTACAGGCTCTAGGCCTAGTGTCTAGTTCAGTCGTGGTTCTTATACCACTTTATTGGTATATGGTTTGGTATGCCCCTAGGGCCCAGACGTGTATTTGTGATATTACTGTTGATTGCTAACTTGTAAATTAAGTACTTTGAACTCCAGCCTCATAAAGAGACTAGAGGGGTGTGTTTTATCTTAAATACATATATTTTAATTATATAGCCGGTCTGGTTGTCCTTTCATTTGATCATTCAAGAGATTATAGACTGGTAAAACAAGCTGCTTTACATTCCTTCAAGACTTAGCCTGAAGGCTGCTCTCTATAGCTACCACTAGGATAGCTTTCAATAAAGGTTGTCTTTGACCTATTCACCATAAGGGGTTGTTTGGACTTATACAGGGTGCCCACTATAACTAGTGGACAGCAAATATCAGGCCAACTTCTCACAACCTCTCCTTTCCTGTTGCCTCTCCTGCCCCGTCACCTCTCCTGCCCTGTCACCACTCCTGCCCCGTCACTTCTCCTGCCCCGTCACTTCTCCTCCCCGGTCACCTCTTCTGCCCCATCACCTCTCCTTTCCTGTCACCTCTTCTGTTCCGTCACTGCTCCTGCCCTGTTCACTCTGTGTACACAACATTGACAAATTACACAAGGGGGCAAGTTCCCCACAGTACTCTGTTTGGTGAAAGCTCCTCTGTAATCACTAACTACATCTCACTGGCACATGATATGCTAAAGGCAGGCGGCGGGTGCATTGTCATTCGAAAGGGGATAATCGGCCTCAGTCAGAATGACAATGGGCCTGCCCACAGTCTGTGAGAGCTCAGAGAGGGTCTGCTGCAGCCTCTGAAGTTCAACAGCGAAGTGCGAGCTGGCCCGTGAGAACTTTTAATCTCTTGGGACTTCTTGCAGGGAACTCTGTAATTAATGTCCAAAGTTATGGACAAAAGGCATCTGTAAAAGGAATGATTACGGACAACGGACATCACACCAAAATGACGGACGGTCCGTGAAATTTACGGATGGTTGGTCACCCTACCCTGGAGGGGTAATGGCCTGAACAACGCGGGTAGATCCACACGTGTCGTTCACACGCAACTACACATGCCTTAACCACACAAATGCCTTAACCAATCATATGCCTTAACCACGCATATGCCTAAACCACACATATGCCTTAACCACACATATGCCTTTACCACACATATGCATGGTTAAGCCATATGCGCAGTCTAGATGTTCAGATGGGCGGGCCCAGGAGTAGGAAGGATTGGGGGAGGATGCAGTGCGGTAAGTTGGGGTGGGGCAAGGTTTTGGGGTTTGTTTTTACAGGTTGGGGTTGTTTTAGGGCTCAGGGTTAGGGGATCAGGGTTGTTTTCAGGTCTGGGGGAAGGGGCTGTTTTTAGGGCTGGGGGGTCGGGTTGCTTTTAGAGCAAAGGGAAGTTTTCAGGGCTGGGGGACAGGGTTGTTATTAGGGCTGGGGTGTCGGGGTTGCATTTAGGGCTCAGGGTAGTTTTTAGGGCAGGAAGAGTTGGGTTAGTTTTTAGGGCTCAGGGTGGTCGGGGTAGTTGTTAGGGCTTGGGGGGCTGGGGGAGTGTTTGAGGCTCAGGGGGTTTCGGGTTACTTTTTAGGGTTCAGGGGAGTCAGGGTAGTTAGGGCTTGAGGGGGTCAGGGAAGTTTTTATGGCTCAGGGGGGAGTCAGAGAATATTTTAGGGCTGGGGGGTCAGCAGTTCCGACTTTATGCATGGACACACTGGGTGGTTGCCTGGGGGCCCCACGAGCATAGGGGCCCCATGCAGACCAGAAATACCAGTAATTTTTCATTAAACATTTTTATTTTCGGGAGTGGCTGTGTGGACAGGGCCCAGTGCACTTCTTTGCCCGGGGGCCTATAATGCTGTTAAGACGGCCCTGGGGGTCGGGTTACTTTTTAAGTCTCAGGGTGGGATCGGGGTACGTTTTAGAGCTCAGTGGGGTGGGTCGGGGTATTTGTTAGGTCTGAGGGTAGGTGGCATAGTGTGGGATCTTTACCACACATCCCTACACCAATCATGCCTTTACCACGACAATGTGTGGTAAAACCATGCATGGTAAAGGCATGCAGGGTAAATAAATGTGAGGTTCAGACGCATTCGTAGTTCGGGCTGAGTGGTAGAGGCATGAGTGGTTTAGCCATGCGTGCCTTTGTCATACAACTTCCCTTGAAACCAGCTTCACACTGAACTGACATGAGCTGACATACCTGGCATGATGCTGACACACCTGACCAGAAGCTGACACACTTGGCCAGAAGCTGCATACCTGATCAGAAGCTGACATACCTGACTTGGGTCTGACATGAGGCTGGCATGAGGTTCATGCAATGCTGACACACCTGACCTGAAGCTGACACACCTGACCAGAAGCTTCAACACCTGGCCAGAAGCTGACATACCTGAAATGAAGCTGACATACCTGAAATGAAGCTGGCATACCTGACATGGAGCTGACATACCTGGCACGAAGCTGACATACCTGAAATGAAGCTGACATACCTGAAATGAAGCTGACATACCTGAAATGAAGCTGACATACCTGAAATGAAGCTGGCATACCTGACATGGAGCTGACATACCTGGCACGAAGCTGACATACCTGAAATGAAGCTGACATACCTGAAATGAAGCTGACATACCTGATGTGAGGCTGACATAACCTGACATGAAGCTGGCATACCTGATGTGAGGCTGACATAACCTGGCATGACGCTGACATACCTGGCATGAAGCTGACATACTTGAAATGAAGCTGACATACCTGAAATGAATCTGACATACCTGATGTGAGGCTGACATAACCTGGCATGACGCTGACATACCTGGCATGAAGCTGGCACACCTGGCATGAAGCTGACACACCTGAAATGAATCTGACATAACTGACTTGAGGTTGACTTGAGGCTGACATGAGGTCGATGCAATGTTGACACAAGGCTGACATTTCTGACATGGAGATGACATGAGGCTGACACAATGCTCTGAAGGGGGTAACATGAACCTCACATGAGGCTCACATGATGATCACGGGGGCCCTGGGGCAGTCAGTATTTGATATTTACTATCCATGGGATGTTCTGCCCACTTGTATCCCTGAGTCTCAGGTACTATGGCATTACAATTGGGTTACAAAGTGACCTAATTTGGGCACTTGACATCTGTAGTGGTGCTGAGTCTTGCATCGAGGATCATTCCAGGAGGTGCCTGGACTCAGATACAGGAGGACTTGATAATCATACTCTGCCAACTCCATGCGCACACAGAGATTTGTCCTACAAATGAAGATTTTTTTACATGCAGGAAAGGTGGTCACAATAAAGCATAACACTCTCCTGCATTGATGCCTCCGCCCACACTGGGACCCGGCCGCTCACTCCAGCATCTCACAGCTACACTGACACCCGATGTATCCATCCACTTCTCTCCTAAATCATTCATCCAAGATGGGGCAGGGGGTACTGCGCTCCGTCCACCATCTCCTTGTGTTTGCTTTGTGCGCTCTAAGTAGGCAGGGCATGCCCAGCAGTGGGTCCCTTGCTCACTTTGCCACTGGATTAAAGATAGCCTGGCTGATGAGGGTTATGAACCCGAAACCGGTCTCAGGAAGCTTGTTTCCGGTCCAGGGAAGACATGGCTTGGCAGTTCGGGCTGGACTGTTCCCATGAGGCACAGGGTCAAGACTGATTTGCATATGGCCATGTCTGAACTGGGGTGGTGGAGTGAACTAAAGAACGATGATGGTTCAACCCCAGATCTGTGACTGGGGGCGAGTGTCTGAAAAGTTTCAGCGCTCCGTCCATCATCCCCTTGTGTTTGTTTTGTTTGCCCTAAGTTGGCAGGGTATGCCCAAACGTGGGTCTCTTGCTTACTTTGCCACTGGATTCAAGCTAGCCTGGCTGATGAGGGCTGTTAGCCCGAAACCGATCCCAGGATGCTTGGTTCTGGTCCAGGGAAGATATGGCTTGGCATTTCGGGCTGGACTGTTCCCATGAGGCACAGGGTCAAGACTGATTTGTATATAACTGTGTCTGAACTGGGGTGGCGAAGTGAGCTAAAGAACGATGATGGATTCATCCCAGATCTGTGACTGGGGGTGAGTGTCTGAAAAGTTTCAGCGCTCCGGCCATCATCTCCTTGTGTTTGCTTGGTACTGAAGAACCACCAGAATCTCAACTGCAGGAACTTGGTCAGTTTCAACCATACAAGTATCTGGCCCCAGTGACTAGGAACACCTCCAATGACATGTAAGAAACGAGGGAGTGACCTCTGACCTTAAGAACGATCTGGTCCCAGTCACTAGGATCACCTCCAATGACATGTAAGAAACCAGGGAGTGACCTCTGACCTTAAGAACTATTTGGCCCCAGTCACTAGGATCACCTCCAATGACATAAGAAACCAGAAAGTGACCTCTGACCGAAACATCTATCTGGTCCCAGTCACTAGGACCACCTCCAATGATGTAAGAAACCAGGGAGTGACTTGTGGCCTAAACAGCTACCTGGCCCCAGTTACTAGGATCACCTCAATTACATATGAAACCAGAGAGTGACCTCTGACCTAAAGAACTATCTGGTGCCAGTCACTATATATATATATAAAATACTTTATTCGGTTATCATTAACCTTCAAAGTATACACAGACAAAAAATGCAGTGAAAATAAAACATAAAAGCATTAAATGTACAATAACAATCCAAGCATACTTCGTCCAAATACAGAGAGAGAATATATATAAAAGTAATAGTAGTCCTATTGTAGTCTATAATAAATTCATTTCAAAGCACGTCTTCGATTTCATAAAGAAAATAGATCATTTGCAGCATCGCGACAGTTCTTAAACCAACATTTTGACAGAGACAGTACGGGGTAAGTCAGTGCAAATAACTCCACACAGGCACCAGTGCAAATTGGGACCAGCAATCATGTGCAAAAAAGCAAGAAATGTAATATCTCTCAGTGTAAAAAATTGGGGAAATAAAGGAAATAATAATAATATAATAATAATAATATAAAGGAAATAATTACTTGTACAATGGGCAAACGCATTACTTGACTACCTTTAAGATGTTATTCCTCTTGCACCAAACTGCCTGTAAAAACCCAGGGGCAGATTTACAATAACTGCCGCATCCCTGCATATTAGCAGGGATGTGCCAGTTATTTTGCGTGACCCCTTGCGCCTCCATGGATGCGCCACATTAACAATGCGGCACACCATGGCGCAAGGATAGACAGATGCGTGACGCATCTGTCGCCATAAGGGTGACGCAGTGCTGGAGTTGTGTCGCAAGCGTGACGCAACTCCAGCACTGCTCAGGGGTGCCCTATACCTTATATGCTGCATCACTCCTTACAACTGCTTCAAGCAGGCGTAAGGATTTGACGCATCTGGGACGTAAAAGTGACTCAGTGAAATCTTGTAGATTTAACTGCGTCACTTTTACGGGGCTTACTTGTGACGGAACCCCCACCCTGCATACATTATACCTGACGCAGGTATAATGTAGCGCAGGGATTTACAACGTGACGCATCTCACTAGATGCGTCACGTTGTAAATATGTCACATAGTGGCGCATTGTTTACACTGCCGCTGCATCACAAAAGTGATGCAACGGTGGCGTAAAACTGTCGCAAGGGGCATGTAAATCTGCCCTCCACTTCCTTAAAATTCTAAAGGCTACCACATGTCTGGATGTTCCCATATCACTGCAAATTGAATAAATCCAATCGTGGTACTCAGGGCAGAAAAACATTATAGGGCTCATTACGATGTCGGGTGGAAAGCCACAGCTTGACACCGTCTCGGACTCGGGACCGCCCGACTTGGCATTGGCAGTTCAGACCGCCGGATTACAATGCGACGAACATTAAATGAGCCCGTGTTGCACCTGAGAACCAGGCATAACACTGGCTCCCATGAGGAAATGGGGTGTGTGTGTAAAACCCTGCGCCCTCTGGCAGACACCCCGTGGTGCCTCTAACAGGGGTACCAAGGCTGTTGGAAACGCCGTCCATAGGGTGTTAAGGTGCAGTTCTGACCGACAGGAATACTCCTTGAGTCAGTCGGAACTGAGTCAAAATGACCGGACGGTTCACGTTCTGGCCGCGAACATCGTATTCGGGCGGTCGGACTGTAAACTGACTGAGTCGGTTCTTAAGGGCTCCAACGTGGTCGGGAAGATTCTGACTGTCGGGCAGAGGGTTTCTGACCGCATTGTAATCAGCCCCTACATGTATCTCATTCTCATCGCTCAAGCCATACGCTGGGCAAATAGTAGAGTCTTGTTCCAGGTGCCATTTGTAAGTAAATAATCTTAAAGGGAGGTTCCCATGGCGAAATCGTATATACAGACTCCTGGCTAGAGGAGAGGATACTTAATCTAAAAATTGCTGAAAAACCAGAAAAGGATTAAAATCTAGAAACAAATTGGTCAAAGACCCATTTGAGCTATTTGTTATGTAGCCATCACTTCTATAAGCCCAATAGCGAGCCTTCATGGTGCTAAGGTCTGCTTTGCAAATTACAATTGCCTCATCCCAGTAGCTGTGTAAACTCAATTTCCCCAACCGTGCACAAACAACTTCAACCCAAGGTAGAGTCCTAGCTCCAGGAGCTCTTCGTAAGTCTATAAGCAAATCTTTGTGCCCTCCTAACTCGGGTGTAGTCCAAAGGCGGGCCCAATACACTAACATTTTTAAAATAGCCTTGTCTACAATTCTTTTCAGTCCCACATCAAAGTGTAATGGACTAAGGGGTGAGCTCGATGGAAGGGCGGGCAGCTTCCTCATGAAATGATCTTCAGCCATAGTTCGCAGATGAGAGTCAACACAACCCCAGATCTCAGCGCCACGAAGCAGCGCACCTTGAGCCTCGGCGCGATAGACTTCAAAGGCTGCTGAAACTGCACGTGGTGTTGTTTGCTTTTAAATCTAATACCAGCGTTGGATCTATGAACAATTACTAGAGTCATTTTATTCCATTGACTTGTCCACCTGTAATTATCCATGAGTCTAGCACCTAAATACTCAAACTTATGTACTCTTTCTAAGATCTCGCTTCCGACGGGAACATTAGAATTCTTTCTCCTGCCGTTTCCACGCGCCATATATTTGGTTTTGTTTATGTTCAGCTCCAGCCCCTAGATTTGCCAAAACATAAAAATGTATCAATTAAAATGTGGAGCCCCATAAGTGTCTTGGAAATATGAAGGGAGTCGTTGACGGATAGAAGAATTGTTTTCTTTCTGTTGTTCAGGTCAGGAGAATCCTTTCTGCGTTGTTCCAAAGCATCGACAACATCCTTCATATAGAAGGAGAACCGCGTTGGCGCGAGAACGCAGCCCTGCCGCAAGCCATGCTCAACGGGGGGGCGGGCCGTCAATTCCCCATGTGGCGCCAGCAACCTTGGGCGTAGTTTTCATCAGGTAATTTACTAATAGGTTGGATAATATTACCTGGGGCCCCATGTTTGTCAAAACTCGCCATCATGTTGAGCATGGGATAAGATCGAACGTGGCTCTCGAATCTATAAATGCCACGTAAAGCTTTTGATTTTGTATTGAAACATATTTCCGATATAAAATTGTGAACCTAAAAATCTGATGAATTGTACTAACCTTTGCCCTAAAACCTGCCTGGAGAGAAGGCACAATTTTGTATGAATCTACCCAGTGTTCGAGTTTCACAAAAATTAGTTTTGCAATTTTTTTTTAGCATCATCAATCAAGCTAATCAGCCTATAGTTTGAGGGATCGCTTGCATCGGCCTTTTTGAATATTGTTAGGGTTTCGGCCCCTTGCCAAGAATCTGGCAATTTACCCCCTGCTGCTATTGCATTTGATATTAGATTTAAATAGATCTTCCATATCTGGGGCTGTGTTTTATATAAATCTCCTGGGATTTTATCTGGGCCTGGAGCCGTGGCAGACTTTAGGGAGTCAATGGCTCTATTTGTGTCTTCGAGACTAAAGACAACAGGGGCAGTAACTTCTGCATGAATTGTAATATCCGACTTTGTAAAGGCGTCCAAGCTGCTGTTAATCCTTTGGCCATTGATTTCTTACCTCGAGGACTCGACTACGGAAACGCCCTCTACGCCGGAGCCTCATCCAAGCTCATCAACAGACTGCAGAGAATCCAGAACGCCTCTGCATGCCTGATCCTCGAAGTTCCGCGCCGCGACTACATCACCCCCCACCTGAGGAACCTGCACTGGCTCCCCGTCGACAGGAGGATCTCCTTCAAACTCCTGATCCACGCACACAAGGCACTCCACAAAACCGGACCAGCCTATCTCAACAATCCTGTCTCCTTCTACGTTCCCAACAGGAAACTCCGTTCTGCTGACCACGCCCTGGCCACGGTCCCGCGCATCCGTAGAACAACTTCCGGAGGCGGGTCCTTCTCCCACCGTGCTGCCAGGACCTGGAACACCCTCCCCCTCAACCTGCGACAAACCGAAGACCTGCTGACCTTCAGGAGACAACTCAAGACCTGGCTCTTCGACCAATAGCAGCAGCACCCCCCCTCCCAGCGCCTTGAAACCCTCACGGGTATGTAGTGCGCTTTACAAATTACATGATTGATTGATAAGTGTTGCTTCCAAAGAATGATGGTCACTCTCGGATCGCGTTACCACTCTCATATCGGAGATGGCATGCCCATTACATGCTCTCAGTCCCCTGTTCACTGTTAAAGAGGCTACTTTGAGTGCAAGGCTAGATACGTTTTCCCTTGGTGTCTGATTAGTGACGGGATACCCCATATTTCATCTTCCTCACCAGTAATCTCATTGGGTTCATAAGAAGTATTGAAGTCCCCGGCCACTATGATTTTTGTGTTTGTCTGGAGGGTGTCTAAAACGTCTCCCAGAAGAGATGGTGGGGGGTTTATCAGTGACCCTTATAGTTCTAACATTGGTGTTTAAAAGGGCCAAGCGGAGACCTGTTCTAAAATCGCAATAAACCCCATTAGGCCAGGGCTGTCAATGTCTTTTAATGTGAGTGAACTGACACATCCCTTTCTAATTAAGGTCATAAGACCTCCAATTGCTCTCATAAATCGCGCTGCAGGTTTTTCCTCAACACTAAAGGTGGTGAACCCGTCAATAAAAGCTTTTCTGTGGCCCAGGTTTCTTGTAACATGCAAATGTCGTGTTCTTCTATATGCGTCGCTCAATTTGGATGAATGAACTTTGACCTAATCCAGCTGCATCCCATGGTAATAGCCGATACTTGGTGGAGGACAATCAATCCTGCTAAGCACGGGTCCAAAACTGAGCCTGGCATCTCCTCTAAATGTGCATTCTCGTTCCTATCTGTCTTGTTGTGCGAGGTCATCTTACATCTGTCCACTCCCTGGGTGTCATCTAAGTTAACCCTAAGTGACTGGACAGTTGCATTATACACAGTGCAACAATTTGTCAAAAGGTCACTCATATCAGCAACAACCAGACAAAGTCCCTCCTCATTCACGGGTAACATACCATTTTGTGTCACCTTAAAGTTCACAGTAGGGGCTTTGCAGAGCATGTTCTCAATGGACAAACAGGGATTCAAATGAGATTTGTTCATTATTCCACTGATTTCCTCCAGATTATATGTAGCAACGGGCAAGGGGCTTGTAGAATCACAAGGTGGGGGCTGGACATATCAAGCCCTCCTGTTGTCACCATAAAGGGGGAGATGCTTTCAGCCTTATTCCCAGCGATTTGACCCCATAAGACGGCATGTACGCAAATAAAAATGTATGAGATTTTCAACCATATACCTTGAGCACCAACTATCTTGTGTGTAATCATGTGAAGATGGGATAAGTGAACCCCTTGTTGCATGCACAATGTCCGCTCTGACCACTGAAAGACACTTTCGCTCCACCCTGAGCCAACAGGTCACTTTGTTAATTAAGGCTTCTGTGTTCTCAGAAGATTCTGGCTTCAATTTTGGAACCTGGACCATATAAATTGATTGAGTAGAAGACTCTTGGGACACATTAAAGTGGCCTTTTGTAGGATGCCTTCTTGGTGCAAGAAAGGTAGGTGGTCCAGTTAAATCCACTGAGTACAGGCGCCTACCACTATAGCGATTCCTCCTCACCGACGGGATATCTGGAGGCGATGCTTCGGTGGTGAAAGATTTCAAATGGTTTTGCATATGCTGTGTGTCGGATCTATGAGAGCCCGCAGAAAAATATTGAATTAGACATTTTATTTAGTGGTCCTCAGAATCAGCCACTTTATCTAGATGTGATTTGCTGTGATTTCTAATGTTCGCTTGACGCGTGGCCAAGATTAATTCCCCACTGGTTGCAGAATTTTAATAAATGCCTAATCGGACTTTCAAGGGAGACTCATAGGTTCCTTTCTTGCACATATGGTCTTGACAATAATAGCATGTTTTAGCTAATGGGCTAGAAATCTGCACAGACAGGGCAAAAATTTGACTTTTGAGATGATCCATTTTGTGGTCCAATGATTCAATGCTAATGGTTCCTCCGTGAGCTGTGTGTGCCGTTTCAGTAGACTGGATTGGAGTTGTTTCAGAAGCAGGTATCTTGTATACAGAGGTTCCTTCATTCGGTCCAATGGAGAGTAATGGATCGAATCGATTATGACAAAGCACGTGGGAAACAATATTCATGTTAGGATATAGAAAGCGCGTGCCCATAGCAGCCATTTCAGGACAGCAAATTTCACTGGAGGTGGATGGAACTTGCTCTGTGCGTTCCAAGTGGTTGGGGATCCAGCACTTGTCGCAGGCGTCTTGACACTCACATCAAGGGGATTGGGAACTTTGGAACTCTCAAACATGGCTGGAATTTTTGGTAGTTTACCCTTTACTTTTTTCTCACTTGTGGTCAAGAGCAACTCCACTTCCTCTATGAGGGTGTCAATATCAGACAGTGTATTCTAGTCAGATAAAGGGGTCTCAGGTCTGGCTTTCCCTGGTCTCCTTGGTTTCTTGGCATGTTTCACTTGTCACTGGATCACCTGCCTTGCGTTTGCCCATACTTATAAAGGTGAGGATGTAAAACAACAACGGGATAGCCAATGAATCTCAAAAAACAGGAAAGAGACGAAGAAAATATGTATATGTTTTTTATTAGAACATTTGAATGTGGAGCACTCCATTGAAGACAATGGAGTGCTCCGAGCTTCTACTGGCTGGGAAAGGCCCGCAAAGCAACATTTCAATGATGTTTTCACAAAGGCCTCTCGGAGCCCGAGGGGATATAAAACCCCTCAAACTCCGAGAGACATTTGTTAGAACATTCTGCCCTCTAGTGGAAGAATGTTCTAATACCCTTATAGCCCTTCATAGCTGAGTTATATCGGCTTTTAAAGTCCCGCTCCCTTGTTAAAGTCCATCGCCTTCAGCTCAGGCCTTTAAGGCTGGAGCGGGCCTTTAATAGCCTTATAGCTCGCTACGGTGGGCTATAAGGCTATAGTAAAAATCACAGGCTTACTTGTGAAGAATGCGTAATTATGGTGATGTGATGTTATCTGAGGCATGTGAGAATCTTGTGATGTCATCTGGAGTGTTTACAGACTTCATGCCGTGAATGTTCCTTCAGTGGCAGTTGCTGTCTGTACCTTAGCTGCACCAGGGACGGCTCTCTGTTCTCCCCAATAAATCTTCAGCTACAAGCCTTTACCGCGTCATTCATCTTCATTTCATTGGCGACAGAAGGATGGGATACGAGTCTACTCTGGAATGCAAGTCTGCACTGCTCTAGGATACAAATCCGCACTGTTTGCTTAAGTACTGCATCTATTGACCCTCTACCTCTCACTGCTACTACTGGACAAGAGGAACCTCCAAAGTTCAATTCAACAAACCAACTGTGAGTAAATTTTTTTTACTCCTTTCACCAAGACACACACGTTCAGGAAGAATTAGGACAGAGAGCCGTACCCTCCCACTGCGTTCTACCTGCTTTTACACGCACTTATCGTGTAAAGAAGAACTGTAACATTGAACTTTATTTATATAGTACATTTGG
The DNA here is from genome assembly GCF_964204655.1 of Triturus cristatus. Lineage (NCBI taxonomy): Eukaryota > Metazoa > Chordata > Amphibia > Caudata > Salamandridae > Triturus > Triturus cristatus. Next base: position 1,869,069,138 of record NC_140590.1, read on the forward strand.
AAAATTTCTGCTGGGCCCAACTGTGAAACGCTCTTGCGCACTACATTGTGCTCACCCTCTCGAGCTTCACCGCGCGCTCAAGCACCACTCACCGGCCTGTGAGACCGCTATTGTTCTCCTTCAGCTCGTGCGTTTTCCTCAGAGCAGGCATTATTCGTCTTCGTCTTCGCCTCAGCTTCCATGACGTGTTACGCAGCTCCCATTAACACGCCAGTCTTCACGTAACTGCATTGTGGAACGCAGCGTTTAGAAGCGATTTTCAATGCCTTTCGCTGACACGCTCCGCTTTTGCGTGTCAACTTACAATTAACTTCCAACGTATCACCGCGCAACCTCACGCAACGTCGTAAAACGCAAAATGTCACGTCAAGAAGCCATTTTGTAGCTCTGTTTCTTTGACATTGTGGTTCCCATGGTAACGCATTACCGAACAACAGGAGACTGCCTGTTTTCTTCCACGAAGCCAAGATTCATTGCTGCTTGTCATCATTAAACTCTCTCAACACTGCGAGCAGTTTCTATTTGAAGCGCATATCTTTGGAGAGGAAAATTAATGCGCGCTAGTAAATGGTGCCAACTTGCAGCATATTAATGAGCGACTTTCGAAATAGTGTCTATCAAACATAATTGAAACATTATTTTAATTCATGTCATTTTCACTGCGCTGACACGCACAGCGTGGGCTTTCCTGACCTAACATGACAGGAGAAATGTCGCTAAGCGACTTTTCCCCAATCATCAAGCCCCACGCTATGAAGCATAGCGCCAGGAAAAGTAGCGATAACCCCTGTTATCGCTACTTTCCTTACGCCTGCTTCAGGACTGACTTAGCCATGATATCCTATGGAAGGTGGATATCATGGCTAAGTTTGTGAGTCCCTATCATCAAGCTAACGCCACACTGTGCATGATTATTGCTGGGTTTCCAGCGATAATCTAATGTTAGACAGTTAGCGTGAGGATTTTTATCACTGAGGAGATAAGCGTTGCTAATAGCACGCTATCTCAGCGATAAAAATCCATGTTACCGGGCGATAATTATCCTCACGCTAAGAGCGCTCAGCGATAATAATCGCCGGTTGTTGCTGATATGCCCCTAGGTTCTTAATCTTAAAGATAAGCGGTGGTTACGCTGAAGTTTGACGTTAGAAAGTATAACAAAGCACAATATTTTACAGAGCATCAAAAGCTTGCGGATAACCAATTTAGGTGCCCAAATTATGTCGTATTAGCTGAAAGATATATATTAGCAATCACTTTATCAAAACTGGTTGTGGCCAATGGCACACTCAAGACTGAGAACTGAGACCATTGTGACGTTTCACAAAATCATCAGCAAACAGAACATCAGTGGCGGAGTCCAACAACAAAAAGAATCTGAGTTACAATGGGGATGGAGAACTTTAGCTCATCAACACTACACGGCTAATGTGGTGTGAGTGGGAGCCTCAGCCAATGCTGGACTTTTATCCAACATAGAGTCCGACTTTGAGTTTGGTGGACGGAGAAGTGTATGTTACGATGGCGCCGGATTTTAGCTCCGCATTCTCGAGGGTACTCCATCTTCAAAATGAAGAGATGACTTTGGTCCAGTGGTCATCTCTGTACACTGAAAGGAACTACTGTTTATGTACTAAAAGTTAGGTTTACGGATTTCTATATTTTTTCTGGCCCGCACCACCAGGTTTTTCTTGACAGTGACAGACAGGAAATAAAGCCATTTTACCATGGCCTTCCTCTGACTTCCACTTCTGTGTCAGACCATCAGAGGAAGTATTCCATCGACAGAGCCAACGGGGGCTGACTCAAGGCAAGACTTAAGGTCCCGCAGTCTTCAAATGAGGTGGTCAGTCTGAGATGTCAGTGTGTGGGTCGGTTTTGGGCTATAAGGGCTGTTTTTTGACTGCGAGTAGTTGCATTTGTGGTGTAGTGGGCTAGTTTTGAGGATGTGTGTGGGTCAGTGTTGTAAACATCTTTTTATAATGATCACGATGCAGCACCAGGTAAAACTGTGAAAGTAATGTTAAGTTTGTTGGGCTTGTTTTGGGCTGCCAGAACTGACCAGGCTGGCAGGCACACAGCGTGGGCGTGACGGTGGTGGCAGTCTACGGCTTGCTACAGCGTTGCTCCCTGGGGCGTGTGGTCTGCCTCTGTTTAGTTTGTTGGGCTCCCAGAACTGAGCAGGCTGGTATGCATACACAGTATAGAATGAGCTGCATCACGTCATACCACGTTCTGTGGCAAGGAAGGTAGGTGCAATTTGAAAATAAATCAGCTTCTACCCAGCTTCTGTGCTGCCACACAGTATCGTCATTGGCATCCTTTTCCACCCCTCCAACATAATATACATTTCCCATAAATAAACACACAACACAAATATTTTGTTTGGGTAAAGTTGCTGCAGGTTTATTACATACACCGTTATGTAATAGGTGGGTTATCTTACGGGCGATCCAAGGGCAGGCAACCAACTGGGCCGCCTGCCCGCCTGATGAGCCTGGCAGCACTGGGTCGAACCCCGCCTGTGCTGCCCTTACTAGTGATCCTCTTCCCGGATCACGTGACCGTTGGTACCTTCTTACTCACACCCCTTTCAGGGCGAAGCGTCGCATAGCAAACCCCCCAGTTGTTCAGGCCCACAACCGCCCAAAGGACTAGCGGGGAGCCGACACGGTTTTCCAGGAACCTCCCATGAGGCTCATAGGATTTGGCTCTGGCACCCACCATGGTACCGCGCAGAGGTACCCTTCTGTACCCCTTTGCTTCCAGATCACCCTGTAACTCCGCCACAGCTCTGGAGGCGGTCCCCGCCAGAGCCCCCCACCAAAACCGCTATAGTCTTACTCGCAGTCTCTCCTGTCTAGAGCCTCCCGCAAATCTAGATGAGAGAGATCCATCCCTACTGGTTATATATGGCCCCATCTATCCCAATAGCCCTGGACGTTAGCCTAGGTCAGCTAGTGTCTGGTGAAACAAAAGGCCCTTTTGGCCTGTGAAGTTGTGCCAAGAACTATTCACCCTCATGTGGGAAAGTTCCCCTGCATCACATGCCTTAGCCCCATGCCACTCTGGGCAGGACGAATTTAGGCACCATGGCTCACATTGCCCCATCTATTTGCTGATCTCACCTAGCTGCCGTCCTTCTAGCACCGTGTGTGCCTGAACACCTGTGTGCCCCATCTATGGGACAGCAGCCCACCTGCTAGGTGACCACTCCCCCACCCGCCTACCTACTTTGGCTATTATGGCGAAAAGGATTATACTTAACATTTGAACAGGAGTGTTCATAACTAGACGTGTGTGACAGTGGGCAAGGGGCCCTCCTGCCCTTGCCATGTATCCCTTATTCCTTATGGGAATTTCTGTTCAGTTCCCTCTGTGGTGGAACCCCCTAGGCCTTCCAGCTTAGAGAATCTGTCTGATTTAGGCAGTGCGCACTGTCTGTCATATGGTGACTAACATTAAGGATTGACTAAGGCCTACTTTACCCCCATCCTAGAATACTCCCAGATAGGGGGTGGCGGGGGGGATGCCCACTGCCAACCCGGAGCATCCCCAGCGGTGACAAATTACCTGCTCCGTTAAAGTTTAGTTTTTGTTGAACACTGGACGTGCCAAATGTTCTATTGACATAGTAGCCCATTGTGCTTGATACCTGGTACCCCATTTTGGGACGGCTGCACACTATGTTGGCTGACCGCATTCCCACCGAGCGTAGTAAAAGTATCGGAATCCCAGGTTCCCAGTTTCATGTTAGCTGCAGTAGACTTCTAGTGGACCTTCAGGGAGATACCAGAAACCGCATTGGTCATGAGAACCTTAAGAAGCACCCAATTCTCACCTGGGCGTACCTCTAAATGAAAGTGGCTTCACACAGCTTTAAGGCCAGAGACACACCTCTTAAACCTATTTACTGGTTTTTGCCACTCGGCACCCTTCTGGTTGCTGCTCTGTGTTTGTGAAGCGCGCGTGCCCCCGGGGCATGATGTTGCTGAACAGCCGGTGTCTGTTACCCACTCGCTGATACTTATCTATCGCTCACTGCCCTTACTTGGATAGAAGGAATGCTGGATGCTTCCCAAGGACTGTAGACTTAATGCTCCCATCTAGTATGACCCCCAAACTTAGGGAAAACCCAAGTAGTAATCAGGCCCTTCATGGTACATCTACCGCAGCGTTGACTATCAACGTATTTGGGACGCCGGAGCAGAAGACGCCCCTTCAAGTCTCAGGTTCTAACCCCTAGAAGGATAACCCAGAGGGCAGACAAGTCTGTGAGAACCAGACGGGAACATACCGTGCAAATACCTGCCCTTTCCTGAATATTGTGAATGCCGAATGGTCAATAATACCCTGTCGCCATATGGCTCTAACGTAGTGTTTACCAAACTTTTTTGCACCGCCGCCCACTTATTAGATGACAACTACACCACCCGCCTGCTGCCCTGGCTAAAGCGCGGGTGAATATGTCTTAACTGAAGCGACCTGAAACCTGCCCTTGGTTGCAGAGGAATGCCCACCCAGTGTATCTCTGGACCTGTTTCTATATGGTGCCAGCAGGTGTTCCTCATAAAGGCCTGAGCTTGGGTTTGGTGCTAAGCTTAGTGTGCTGCCGGCTGGTGTTTTGCGGCTTCTGACATTGCCTCCAGATATATAATATAAGACCACACTACACCTACACCAACAGCTCGCCAGTACCAATGGCTTAACAATGCTTGTTAGTTGTATAAGATAACTGAAGCCACAATTCTGGCTTCGCTGCGTAGCATATTGAAAATGCTTCCATTCTGAAATGGTGGGACTGCCACCATTCTGTGTTGAACAATGCATTAAATGTCTCCCTTCAATGAATAGCAAGCTCACCCATGGCTTGTGCAGCAGGCACTGCGTCGCAATGCAACCGATGTTATACTAAATAACGTGGCATGTAGGTAGTGCCATGTTAATGTTCCCTGACACCCCACAGAGCGCTTTGAGAACAGCCTACACTGTGTAAAGTTGTGCCTTCTAAAATTCCAAGCCGTACCCTAGACAGAGGGTCGTCGCGCAGTGCCCACTATTCCTCACCGCAAGACCCTTCCTTGCACGCAGCGAGACTTGAATCACAGATCAATCTCGCGTCCAGTCAATTCCGCTTTACACTAACAATGTGTGGGAATGGGGGCCCTCCTATGACGACAAGGCTGTAGGAAAATCTGCCCGCGCAAGGACCGTCTGCAGGAAACATATTCCCCAGTGATGGAGCATTGTCGAGTAATCGTAAGACCCCTCGGGACAGCAAAGCACGGGAAGTGCAGTGCCTCCTGCCCCAGCGCCGTGGCCAATTCACAGAAATGAAAGTGGTGGGGGGGGGGGGGGCGGCGCGGCCCTCCCCGTCCCGCAACATCAGGCCTGTGCGGGCCCGAGCACAGGCCCGCCCTGCTTATCGCAGCGTTGCTTGAAACAAACCAGAAAGCCGAATACATTTGGTGGGTTGCCGCCTAGCCGTGGTCGGATCCCCCCACACGCACATTACGTGTGCGACGGCCGCCATCACTGCAAGCGAGCACATGGCATTAAATTGCACGCCTGATGGGCTCCCAAGCATGTATTCATCGCGATACTGGTTCTGCCTTTAACCACCGAAAGCACTGTATGAACATTTACCACATAGGATGCTTAGAAAGCAAAGACAGGATCCAAACAAATGTGCTACAACGAATAAGCCGGTTTACAGGATACCACCTAATCATAGCCTAAATGAGGAACACGTTACACCCTTGGTGTCAGAATTCCATAGCTCACCTCATCAGTCACTCGTGCAATCTTTAATCTACTGGAGATAGGCACGGGGAGCTTGGCTGCATTATTCACCCTCGCTGGATGGCGCGCTGCGAGCCGACCTCGAGGCGCAGACCTGCTTCCCCGCTCCACAATGCGCGCTTCTGGTAGTCGAGCCACATTCACACAAGTTTACACTAAGGCTCGAAAGATTACCCTGGCAGGGTGCCCCCCGTGCCTGCCGTTCCTCTGCCACATACCTAGGGAAACAGGGGGGGGCCTAAGCTATGTTCCCCGCACGCTTACGCTCACATGATTTGACGCAGCTGGCGCCGTCCGTGAAAACCAGGCTAACTCACCCTGCGCACATTTACAAAGTACGCAACAGCACCAGGCACTGCACCATGCCGCCGCACCAGGCCACTGCACCATGCCGCCGCACCAGGCCACTGCACCATGCCACAGCACCAGGCACTGCACCATGCCACCGCACCAGGCCACTGCACCATGCCACCGCACCAGGCCGCCGCACCAGGCCACTGCACCATGCCACCGCTTGAGCAGCGACCCAGAAGAGTGCATTGCGCTCCCGAGCGGGTCGATGATTTCATCATGCATCGTTGATGGTGCGATGGTGGATGGGAATGTGGGATTCTGTGTTCTATCGCTATTTTTATGTTATTGCTAAAGTGGAACTCTGTGTATATATTTTAGTGATGTGATACTGTATATATTATTGATTGGGTGGTCTCATTAATTACTTTGGGGCATATCAACAACAACCGGCGATAATTATCGCTCAGCGCTCTTAGCGTGAGGATAATTATCGCCGGCTAGCGTGAGTTTTTATCGCTGAGATAGCGTGCTATTAGCAACGCTTATCTCAATAGCGATAAAAATCTACACGCTAACAGGCTAACGTGAGATTATCGCTGGAAACCCAGCGATAATCACACGTTACCTTGTTGATAGGGACAGGCAAACTTAGCCATGATATCCTCCTTCCATAGGATATCATGGCTAAGTCAGAAAAATACCAGACGTAAAAAAGCAGCGTTAACCGCGGTTAGCGCTGCTTTTTTTGTCTCTAACAGGGTTAGCGACATTCTTGATAATAGGAGAAATGTCGCTTAGCGACATTTCTCCTATTATTTTACTCTGGAACGCCCCCTTTGCATCTCATTAGAGATGCAAGGGGAAGCGTAGAGTAAAAGGGTGCTAACATGCAAATTTGTATGTTAGCACCCTGTTGTTGATAGGGCGCTAGTTTTATCTCTGCTTTTTTGGCTTTTAAAGCCAAAAAAGCAGAGATAAAGCCCTTGTTGATATGCCCCCAAGTTTTTAGTGCACTGGTTGTGCTGGTAGAGTGTCACACAGTCACTTCTCAAGGACTCTTCCACTTTCTTTGCCGCCAAAGCGAAGCGTCGTCCATTGAGGATGTATCTGTGACTTTGCCAATGGGGCTTTGCTGACCCTGTCAATGTTTTATTATTTTACAATCCATCGATGTGTTATTGCTGCTTATACCTGGCACTTGGTCTCTGGGAGCTCAGGTGTTCCCTACGCTCCCCCATTGACGGGTTTTCCCAGCAGTCTCTCTCGCGGCCCGCAGGCCTCTTCTGTACCTCAGCGGCAGTCAGACTTTGCCTCCTGGACTCGAGAGAGCAGCCGAGCACTTACAGGCACAGCGCACCCCTCTGCAGGCCCCGCATACCCTGCCTCAGGCTTTGTGTGGCATCTTTGCCCTCCTAATCTCCTGCTGGGGCGCTCTTGTTCCCCAGACATCTTCTGGGATCAACTCCATCCCATGGGGGGAGGGGGGGGGTCCTTTCCGCCCGCCTACTCAGGAACCTTGGTCTGCTTGTCGACAGGGTGTTCAATCTTTGGATCATTTGAATTTCAGCACCACAACTTTCGGTAGGGAGGTGCCGACCTCTAGATTACCAGGTCGGTTCCTCCCGGAGCCAGCCCGAGCCCCACTCTGCAGAGTTTCCTCTGTCCAACTCTACGTGAACAAAGCCCTGGCATTGGCCCTTCAACCCTGGGCACCACAGCTGCGCCTTACTGCTGAGGGTGTCCCCATCCCCCCTCATATCCCAGCTCATCTTCTGGAACCCACACCGGGCCCCTCTAAGGCATCCCCTCCTTCCCTCAGGACAGACTGACGGATCACATCTATTGCGCTGCCATGGCATCCAACTCCCTCCTGCCCAGTCCTCCTTAAAAAGAGCATTTACCTTGGGCTTGTTTGCCAGGGCTGGGTGATACTGACGTCACTCGAGGTCCTTCCCACCAGGCTTCCAACCTGGGTACCATGCTCACCACAATTTAACCTGGCCGGACCCCGCCCACCGTGGGCACAGACCACCAGAGACACAGGTTACAACCCTTGTGACCCTGAGCGCCTGCTGTATATTATCACAGAAGCAACTGCTAGTTCCTATATCCCCTAGTTTGGTTCAATAGATGTTTGGTGTCAATTATAAAATTGATATATTGACCCATATGTCAGATGTTATCATTCGGCATAAACATGGGAAACGTAGGAAAATCCATAGATTTTGGAGAAGACGCCTCACTCACTAGTAGTGACATGCTTCATCATTGGCGTCTTTCCACACCCAGGTAAGATGGTACTACCTGGGCGGACTCAACCAAAAGATGTGCTGGGAGTTCTTATACAAATTTTCTCTGGTTTATGCAGGGAACCAGTTCAGTGATAAGTCATAAAATTACCTCAAGGTATACCCCTCGTTCAAAATTTTTATTCTTGGGGTACCTGGGGTACTAATTAAAAAGCGTATGCTGTGATGGGGTTATTTTGAAATGCTGTTTCAAATGTACCCACTTGTTGTGCCAACATGTTTCGGCCCGCGCATGGAGCCCACAAGGGTCTGGGGCCTTCTTCAGGGCGTTCTTAAATAATATGTGGCTTCCCTGACGTCAGTTTAGTCATGAACTACATGCAAAACCAATTACAAAATGAGGCCTAGTGCACTCACCTACGGTCAGAAGTCCAGTAGATTTTCTGAAAGGGGAAACAAATATAGTGTCAACAACATGCTAGAGCTTAATTTTGGACTAGCACCCATAGTGACTATTATGAAAAATGTCAGAATGGCTATATCACTTCACCCGTGATAAGTGCAATAACATCTATTCATTTGTGGTTGTTTGTGTCATCATCCACACATCTAAGTTGAGTGCGATTGTTTTTTAAAAAATCTCTCTGCCCCTGCCCAGTCGAATCTCATACACTCAATTCATATATCCACCAAGGCCTATAGATTTAATAGACTTGTGTTCAGTTGTATACCCCATGTTTAAATCCAAAGTAGTGGGGGACAAAAACATGCTATAAAATGTGAAACGTATATCCTCTACAACCCTACATCTTGATGTAAATCATCCATGGGCCATGCTCACCTACTGGGTGGTGCTAAATTGCACCATGCGGGTCACGTGATTTTTTGGTGCCATCTTGTAGTCACACACTGGAGATATAAGATGGAATAGGGGTTCAACACTGTTAATAATCATGCGGTTACAGACTAAATTCATCTCATACTATTGTGACTATTTTATGCGCTGCATATTTTAGTGCTGCAATACCCGTTCTCTGGGAGGTAATGACCCGCCCTTAGATGTTTTGAGTAAACTTTCATGTGTTTACAGGAACAGAGATCTATGCTGTCTCAGCAACATCGGACCCAGCAGGAGTTCCGATTTCGTATACTTGGAACTGCTGATTCCTAGACCAAACCAAATTAGTCTACTGACACGCACCCTGGTTATTATTAACTAGTTCAAGTCACTCGTCATTGCGTAAACTTTCGGAGGTAGTAAGAAAAATCTACTCCTTCATGCCACCCGTATATTTAGACACCACAATGTCGAGGCACACCCACATGCATGCACTACCTTCGGATCTGTTGCATCTTACTTTGTCAAAGATCGGTCACCGTGGATTCACCTATCCCGTTCACTGCCCGCCGCCGTGTGAACTCCGGATGTATGTTGTGTTTTTAAATAGTTAAGGGACTTCCGTCCGAGCTTCCGGGTTACGTAGACTGCGTCTAATTGGATTGGATCTAGTATGTCACGTGTTGGATAAACTGCAACGTGTATACGTAAAGGGTGTTACTCTTCTGTCCACAGCAGATTTATGGGGCTTGTAGGCTGCGGGATCGATGTTGGTATTTTAACACCCATGATGTATATCAAAGAGAGTCTATAAACCGTCAGACGACGTTGAAGTTAAATTCCCTAGTGACTCGGAGTCGGCTACGTGATGCGGGACTATCACTGATAGATAACTGTGGAAACCTGTGTATTTTGTGTCAAAGGTTGGATCATATGTGTATCTATACGCGGTGATTACTCCTCATACCCCGCAGTCGAATCATTTATAAAATTATTATCTATAGCTAGACTAGTGATCCGCCTTAATGCCTCAGGGGTCAAAAAACGATCACTGTCTAGCTATGTGTAATTAAAAAAAATGTGCGATAGAGGGGTCATACTCCGACCTGAGTTCATGATGTATCTCATACCCACACTAGTGTCCTTTCATGTGGTTATTAACTATGAGTCTCCTTCCAGAATTCTAGTAGATTATTCTCGTCGTTGGAACATATCTCCTTATGTGAGGGGATACAAATCACTTTCTGGGCTATGCAGAACTGTGTAAGGGGTACCAATTATGTTAGCAGAGACCACGGGATTTCCTCATTTAACCCATTGCTCACACTTGACAACCGGTAAATCCATCGTTTTTCTGTTCTTAGAAGTTGTTTCTCGTTGCAATGATTAGGTAGTTTTTCAATGATTGACCATGTGAAGTCATTCTCGTTGTGTCCATGTGTTAGGAAATGGCGCATCATCTTGGTAGTCGTTTTTCGGCAATGGAAAGTGCTGCGGTGTTCATTTAATCGTGTCTTGACTTTGCGCGTAGTCATGCCAATGTACCTCAGATTGCATTTGCAGGTCATGATATACACCACATTCTGGCTGTTACAATTCGACAGTGACCTTTGTTCCCATGGTGTCTGTAGTCCCAGGTCGATGGTTTTGCTTGCTTTTGTTAGGGTGCACACATTACACCCTCTACACGGGAAGTGTCCTACCACTGCGGGTAAATCCCATAGTGTGTTTATGTTCTCTCTGATGCCAGTCCTCTTCTTGGGGCGTGTATGTACTATTGCATCCCGTAGGGATTTGCCACGTTTAAATGCAAACAGGGGTTTTGGTAGGTTCAGGGTTCCTGAGTTTAAGGTCTTCCAGTGTCTTGTAATGATCCCCTTTAGCTTGTTGGATTCAGTACCAAAGGTGGTGACACATACTATTTTCTTGTTTTCAGGTTTGGAGTGTGATTCTCTTGGATTATTCATAGCCCTCTTGCTAGCCTGTTTTACTAGCCGTGGTGGATACAATTTCGAGTGTAATTTTTTTGATAGTTTCTTTGCATGTACCCTGTATGTTTCCTTGTCTGTACAATTCCTGCGGAGTCTCAGGAGTTGCCCTACTGGTAAATTATCCCTCAAGGTTTTCGGATGAAAACTATCGTATCTCAGTAGGTTGTTAACGTCTGTAGGCTTGTAGAAAACTTCCGTTTTCAATTTTCCTTTATCAGGCCATATTTTTAGGTCGAGAAAGGTAATCCAGTCTCTTTTTACAGTCATGGTGAATTTGAGATATTGATCTCTAGAATTTAACCAGTTCAGAAAGTCCTTCGCCATTGCTTCGTTCCCTTTCCATATAAGAAAGACATCGTCTATGTACCGCTTCCACAGCGATATATGGTCAGCATACGGATTAGTGTCAGTGTAGATGAAGTTTGTTTCAAAATCGTGGACATATAGACATGCTATACTGGGTGCACAGGTCATGCCCATGGACGTACCATGAGTCTGTAAGAAAAAATCGCCATCATACTCAAAGTAGTTTTTTGTTAACGCCAATCTCGCGCAGTCAACAATGAATTGTATAGGAGTGATGGATGTCCAATTCTCATTCTTTAACAGAGTTTCAATCACTTGTAGAGAGGCTTCCTGGGGGATGCTGGTGTACAGCGCCTCCACGTCTAAAGTGATTAAAAGGTCTGTGGACACATTGTATGGTATCAACTGGAGGTTATTGAGAATATCTCGAGTGTCTTTCAAATACGATGGCATCCTTTGGACACTGGGCCTTAAAAAATGGTCTGTAAACTTTGACAATGGTTCCAAAGCTGAACCAATTCCGGAAACAATTGGTCTTCCTGGTGGTGGGTTCACATTCTTGTGAACTTTTGGGAGGATATAGAAGTAGGGAACTTTTGGATTGGGTTCTACCAAAAAGGCTGCTTCTGCCGTCTTGATCCATCCCGCTTCAGCTGCTGTCTGTACCATCGCAGATATATTTTGTTTCACTCCTTCGGTGGGGTCTCTTTGCAAACGTTTGTAGTTGCATTGATCATCCAGTAGTTTTCTACATTCTTGTTGGTACATTTCCAAAGGCATCACTACTGTGGCACCCCCCTTGTCCGCGGGTTTGATAATAATATCACTCATGCCATCAATGTTTCTGATTGCTTCTCGTTCACTCGCAGTCAAGTTGTTAAAGACTTTCCGTTCAATCGTCTTCATTTTGTCCACTTCTAGTATCACTGCCTTCTCAAAGGCCAGGAGAGCAGGTGGCATCATATGATTCGGTGGAATGAAGCGTGATTTTCTTCTGAGACCGGTGTTAGTGTCCTCAACAGGTTCCTGTGTATTGTCTGCGTCCGCAAAGAATACTGTTAGTCTCAATTTACCAAAAAATTCAGACAATTCGATTCTTAAGTCGAATAAATTTGTTCTGGCAGTAGGTACAAAGCCTAGTCCTTTGTTAAGGACAGTCTGTTGTGCCGGTGAAAGGACCTTGGGACTGAGGTTTAGTATTCCTGATTGTTCCTGCTCGTGCTGGGCCTCACTTCTGATGTTGTCTGGTCTTCCTGGTTGTCTCCCCAATGAACTCTTGGGCCTTTCCGGTTGTTTCCCCTTCCTCTGGTAGGGCCTCTCCCTAAAAAAGAGGGTTGGAAAGGTGGCCATTGATATCCAAATTGGGGAGGTGGGAATGGTGTTTGCATAAAGGGTCCCCATCCGAAAGGTTGTTGTTGGAATGTGCCCATTGTCTGGTAATTGCCCCTATTTCTCCTGGGGCGGCCTCCTCTCCTCTTGTTGTTGTTCCACCTCTGGTCTCTGCCTTCAGATGAGGAGTCGCTTGAGGTTCTGTTCGAACTTGCACTGTCAGTGTCGGAGAAATCTGATTTATCTCTCTCGGTTGGATTATAATCAGGTTTGGAATACGGGAAGATATTTTCATACTTGAAGCGTTTGAGATCTTTCTGGAATTTAGTGATCTTTGCTTGTGTCAGGTATTCTTTATACTCATTGATGGTTTTATTATTTTCCTCCAATTTCTTTTTGAAAGCACTGATGGTAATCTGAGTCTTTAACCCATTTTCCAGAGTTTTGATTTCTACCAGGAGGGCCTCCGACAGTCTCCTTGCTGTTTTTATAATTAAGACCAGCCAATCTCTTGTGCATTTCCATGCAATGAGGGACCAGCTGTGGCGGAATTCAGGGTCATTCAGGAAAATTCTTGGAGCATTAGTGACGATTAATCCGTTAGGGGCAATATTCCCCCTAAGATATTCGGTCATAATGGCCCCGTGCAAGAGTGTTTTAAGCTGTGTCCTTTTTAATTCGGTAAGAGACTCCCAATAACCACTGTTTTGAGTGGCTTGGGCCAGTGTAGTGTCTGACAACAAGGGAGGTAGAGATAAAATAGATGATATTTCATCTTCACCGTATGCCAACCCTTCAGCCATGGTGAATGAAGCAAGGGAAAGAGTCAAGGAAAGAGGTTAGGGATGATCACAGTGTGAGAGTGTATTGGGATAAGTCTAGGGCGAAGTAAAGGGGGAGAGATAAGAGTTTAGCTGTGGAATACTTGGGGAAACAATCTTTGTCTCATGTAGTTAGTATGTCACAGATGATTAAACTCTCGAGGCTATGGAGGCCCCTCAATACCTTATAACACTAGAGAGAGTGAGAGAAAAGCAAGGCAGTTGCAATCTCCCAAAAAGTATAATATCACAGAAGCAACTGCTAGTTCCTATATCCCCTAGTTTGGTTCAATAGATGTTTGGTGTCAATTATAAAATTGATATATTGACCCATATGTCAGATGTTATCATTCGGCATAAACATGGGAAACGTAGGAAAATCCATAGATTTTGGAGAAGACGCCTCACTCACTAGTAGTGACATGCTTCATCATTGGCGTCTTTCCACACCCAGGTAAGATGGTACTACCTGGGCGGACTCAACCAAAAGATGTGCTGGGAGTTCTTATATAAATTTTCTCTGGTTTATGCAGGGAACCAGTTCAGTGATAAGTCATAAAATTACCTCAAGGTATACCCCTCGTTCAAAATTTTTATTCTTGGGGTACCTGGGGTACTAATTAAAAAGCGTATGCTGTGGTGGGGTTATTTTGAAATGCTGTTTCAAATGTACCCACTTGTTGTGCCAACATGTTTCGGCCCGCGCATGGAGCCCACAAGGGTCTGGGGCCTTCTTCAGGGCGTTCTTAAATAATATGTGGCTTCCCTGACGTCAGTTTAGTCATGAATTACATGCAAAACCAATTACAAAATAAGGCCTAGTGCACTCACCTACGGTCAGAAGTCCAGTAGATTTTCTGAAAGGGGAAACAAATATAGTGTCAACGACATGCTAGAGCTTAATTTTGGACTAGCACCCATAGTGACTATTATGAAAAATGTCAGAATGGCTATATCACTTCACCCGTGATAAGTGCAATAACATCTATTCATTTGTGGTTGTTTGTGTCATCATCCACACATCTAAGTTGAGTGCGATTGTTTTTTTAAAAATCTCTCTGCCCCTGCCCAGTCGAATCTCATACACTCAATTCATATATCCACCAAGGCCTATAGATTTAATAGACTTGTGTTCAGTTGTATACCCCATGTTTAAATCCAAAGTAGTGGGGGACAAAAACATCCGGTGCTATAAAATGTGAACCGTATATCCTCTACAACCCTACATCTTGATGAAAATCATCCATGGGCCATGCTCACCTACTGGGTGGTGCTAAATTGCACCATGTGGGTCACGTGATTTTTTGGTGCCGTCTTGTAGTCACACACTGGAGATATAAGATGGAATAGGGGTTCAACACTGTTAATAATCATGCGGTTACAGACTAAATTCATCTCATACTATTGTGACTATTTTATGCGCTGCATATTTTAGTGCTGCAATACCCGTTCTCTGGGAGGTAATGACCCGCCCTTAGATGTTTTGAGTAAACTTTCATGTGTTTACAGGAACAGAGATCTATGTTGTCTCAGCAACATCGGACCCAGCAGGAGTTCCGATTTCGTATACCTGGAACTGCTGATTCCTAGACCAAACCAAATTAGTCTACTGACACGCACCCTGGTTATTATTAACTAGTTCAAGTCACTCGTCATTGCGTAAACTTTCGGAGGTAGTAAGAAAAATCTACTCCTTCATGCCACCCGTATATTTAGACACCACAATGTCGAGGCACACCCACATGCATGCACTACCTTCGGATCTGTTGCATCTTACTTTGTCAAAGATCGGTCACCGTGGATTCACCTATCCCGTTCACTGCCCGCCACCGTGTGAACTCCGGATGTATGTTGTATTTTTAAATAGTTAAGGGACTTCCGTCCGAGCTTCCGAGCTTGTTTATTTGTTATGGTTGTATAGGACACGGCCCTCAGACTTACACCACGCACATGCTCAATACACGACTCGGGTCGCAATATGCGCTATCCGCATCATGCTTTGTCACTTCTCCCAACCGCCGTGAAGTCAGACTTGCTGAGTGATGTAGCCCCTGACACTAATTTGACCCCGGTGCAGCCCCTCTCTTTACTCACATGGAATGTTCGGGGATTGGGAGATAAAATCAAACGGGGCCTGGTCCTGCACAGTATCAAACGGTGTGCCCCGGCGCTGGTCTTACTCCAAGAGACCCACCTCACGGGCACTGCTACTAGAGCGCTGGACAGATGGGGATATAAGATGGTGGTGCACTCTGAGTTCACCTCTGGGTCCCGGGGGGTTGGCATCTTGATGCGCAAACAGTCCCGCTTAATCGTGCTTGGTGTACATACGGACGGAGCCGGGCGTTTCGCCGCCGCTCACCTTCAATGGGAAGGACACCCCTACAACGTAGTGTCGGTCTATATCCCACCCGGGTTACATGCCGAGGTGCTCCCGGCGCTTAGTGAATTTCTACTTACGCTACCAGAGGGAGAGGTGTTAATTGGGGGTGACTTTAATGCAGTGATGAATGACCACATTGACCGGTCTCCGCCTCGAGCGAGGGGCAGTGGCACGACACGCCTTGTGGGCTTCACGGCGGCGCTCGGGTTCACAGACCTTTGGCGATTGTATCACCCGGGGACGCGATCCTACACGTACCACTCCGGGGTGCACGATAGTCTAACCCGTATTGATCACTTTCTGGGCTCCCCCGGTTGCCTTCACAATATTGAAAGTATTGACATTAGACCCATGGGCATCTCTGATCATTCCCCGATCCTCTTGCATTACAATAGTTATCACCTGATGCGCCGCCGCGTATATCCGATGCGCCCCAGCTACATGCGACTGCCGAAGATTAGTAAATCCATCGCACAGGCGACAAAACTTTACTTCCACGAAAACGCCGCTTCGGTCGACTCCCCCACGATTCTTTGGGAGGCGTACAAAACGGTGATGCGTGGCCAGGCAATGGCTGCCATCACAGGTTATAAGCGCATGCAGACATCTGAGTTGCAGTCGCTGGAGCTTGCGCTCCGGACTGCGGAGGCTCGCCAGGCCGAAGCCCCCTCCCGTGAAACCTCGCATGACCTGCGAGTGGCTCAGGTGAAGCACAAGGAGCACCTGGCAGAACGTGTCAGACAGCGACTTGAGGCCTCGAGGCACACAGTCTATGACGTAGGCGATAAAACCGGCAGGCTACTGGCGTGGCTAGACAGGCGCGACAGCGGAGCCCGGTGGATTGCGCAGCTTGACACTGCCGAGGGGTCGAAAACGTCAGACCCACGAGAAATAGTGCACACCCTGGCGGGGCATTTTCGTGAAGTGTACTCCACCAATTCCTCCATGTCGGTGGAGATGGCATTGACATATATCAGAGACCTGCAGATGCCCAAGCTCTCCCCCGAGGCTAGAGAGTCCCTGGAGGCCGAACTCATGGTAGAGGAGCTACAGGTGGCTATTAACGCGTTGCAGCCCGGTAAGGCGCTGGGTCCCAACGGTATCCCGATTGAGCTGTATCAACGGCTGCCCGAGATGCTGGCCCCACACTTGCTGAATATGTACAAGCATGGCCTAGAGGCGGGGGAGCTCCCCGCGGACCAGCGAACGGCCACTATCGTGGTAATACCGATGCCGGGTAAGCCGGCGGATCAATGGGCCTCCTATCGTCCCATCTCACTGATCAATGCAGAGGTCAAGATCCTTGCGAAACTGTTGGCCCTCCGACTCACGCCTCATTTGGCTGACATAGTGCACCCGGACCAGTCAGGCTTTATGCCCGGGAGAAGTACCTCCCTCAATCTGAGGCGCTTATATGGTGTGCTGGCCCGAGTGGACCGACTGCGGGAACCAGCTGTCATTCTCTCCCTTGATGCCCGCATGGCATTCGATATGGTGGAATGGCCCTTTCTCTTCGCGTAATTGCCACATCTGGGGTTTGGGCCGAAGTTCTGTGCCTGGATCCGACTCCTCTACACCAAGCCGCTGGCCCATGTCGCGGCCAACGGGCATATGTCGGAGGATTTCCCCCTGGGGCGGGGTACGCATCAGGGCTGCCCGTTCTCGCCGCTGCTTTTCGCCCTAGTGCTTGAGCCGCTCGCGACTTGGATACGGTGGGAGCCTATGATGCGGGGCCTTCGCTGGTCTGCGAACTGGGAAGACCGCGTCTCCCTTTACGCGGATGACATACTGCTTTACTTATCTTCCCCTAGGCTCTCCATCCTGACATTGGTTAACATTTGCGAGGTGTTCGGCCGGGCATCTGGCTATACGATAAACTGGTCGAAGTCAGACCTTCTGGTGCTGCGGGGCCCCCCTCCTCGCCTGTCGGAGAGCTGCCAGATACAAGTGGCGAAGGGGTCGTTTAAATACCTGGGGGTGCACGTTACATTGGATCAGCTGGAATTTTTCAGGCACAACTTGAGCCCTCAATTGGACCGCCTCAAGCGTGATGTGCAGCACTGGGGAACGTTGCCCTTGACCCTGGTGGGGAGAGCGGCGCTCTTCAAAATGATGGCCCTGCCGCGGTTTCTTTATGTGCTGGAGAATACTCCATATCCGGTGCCGCCGACCTACTTCCGCGTGGTAGCAGTGCAGGTCTCCAACTTACTCTGGGGCAACAAACCGGCGCGCATTGCACAAGCAAAACTAGTCCGTGGGTGGTACGATGGGGGAATTGCGCTCCCGGATATCCAGCTCTATTATTGGGCGGCGCAGCTTAAGGTGATCAACCAGTGGCTCCATGCGCCTCAGTCGGACCCTGCGTTTAAGGCGGATAGGGATATACTGGGTGAAAGGGGTATGCTAACCCCACTATATGATGCCCGGCTGGCCCCGCAGCTGATCGGCCCTCTGCGACAGACTGTGTCTATCTGGCATGCAGCACAGGCCAGGTTGGGTTGGCGGGGAGTCCTGACGCAGCTTACACCTCTCTGGAACACCAAACGGCTGGGACGTCTGAGGGACAGCAAGGGCTTTGACGATTGGGACACCATCGGGATCTCGGTGATAGGCGACGTGTGGCACAAAGGGGAGGTCGTCCAATTCGCTCGCTTACAACAGCAATATGAGCTGGCTCCCTCAGAATGGTTCCGATACCTACAGATGAAACATGCCCTGACGACACAGTTAACCCCAGGTGTGCAGGTTCCGGAGGCATCCCCGTTGGAGGACAGGTTGTTGACCGAATACATGCCTAAGAGGGCGACGTCCTTCACGTACCGTAAATTGATCAACAATTTGCCGGACCCTATGGGGCTCTTGCGGGAGAGATGGGCCAGCGAGGTCGGCGATTTTGATGACCCGGACTGGCGGGAGGCACTGGCCTCGCCACGCGAGGCGGGTATACCCTCGAGGCTGCGGCTTGTGCAACTTCGTATTCTACATCGTTCGTACTTCACCAGAAGCTTGTTACATAAACTGGGCCGAGCGCCTCATCCCTTCTGCCTGCGGGGTTGCGGGGAGGAGGGAACCTTCTATCACATTATCTGGGACTGTCCTGTTCTCCAGATATTCTGGAAGCGAGTGCTGCGAACAATGTCACAGGTGTGCGGGGTGTCGTTGATGCCTGAGCCCAGACGCTGTCTGTTGAATGTGTGGGAGCCCACGGATCTCAATCGTCAGGCGCAGGGCTGGGTGACGCTGGGGAACATGACGGCCAAACGGAACATAGCCCAAAAATGGGGAGCGGTGGAGACACCGTTGCTATCAATATGGAAGAAAGAGATGGATAGGGCTATGTTTGCTGAGCGCTCCGTATTTATCAGGCGGGGTTGTCCTCGAAAGTGGGTCAGAGTGTGGGGAGCGTGGAACAAGTATAGGGGTAACATATGTGATCCACCACCTCTTTCAGATGAGGAATCCTCTGACTCGGATGGCTAGGAAGGCCCGGGGGGTGGAAGGGAGGGTGGAAGACAATGTTGGTTTCAAAGCGTTCGACTTGGGCCTACTTGAAGAAATTATGACTCTGCGTGGTGATTTGTCTAATGAACTGTACATACGGTCTGATTCCATGTCCTTTGGTTGTATTTGTTGTGAAAACAATAAAATTTCTTTAAAAAAAAAACGTGCTTTCTAGACCAAGACCCTTCTCCCTTCCAAATTTGGGGTAATTCCATTCACTCGTTCGACCTGTAGCCTTGTCTAAAGTTTCCTATTGAAATTAACATTGAAAAAACACGTTTTGAGATCCCCTTTTTTCTCAGCCCCCCTTCACAAATCACCCCCAATCTTTCAACATAGGAGCTGATCTCAACAAAGAATTATTTTTGAAAATTTCACGAAGATTCATCTATCGGCGCCAAAGTTATTGCGAATAGAATGTTGTAATTTTCCTATAGTAACTAGGCCCTAACTATAACTACCTATATATATACGTTATAGTTAGGAATTATTTTTTTAAAGAACCTTGCAAATTCAATGAAAAAACCATAGGTTTCACACATGTTATAGTTAGCTGGACATTTCACTCGTACAAAACCATTGAAATTCCCCCGTTATAGTTAGTTCCGCTAACTATAACTCACGCGCCCGCAATCCACTGCTGATGACGTCACATATTACATCACTCATGACATGGTCAGTGACATCACTCATGACATCACTGATGACATCTCAAATGACATCACTGATGACATCACTGATGACATCATCCATTGAGTATGTGTTTCTGAAAAGTTTTAATATGTTTAATATATATAGGGAAAAGCCTGTTGAAGAATGAGTGGGTGTACAAGTGTGTAAAAGGATGATTTTCTGTGGTGCGTAACATGATTCTATAAGTGAGCCAATAAATGTATCTTACTGCAGACTAGTGACTAAACTGTGTAAATGTCTGTATGTGTCTGTATGTTGGTGTATAAGTGGCTGCATGGTTTTGTGAATAGCTATATGAGTGTCTATATAAGTTATTGATTGGTTGTCTGAGTATCTGTATGGGTGCCTGAGTGTATGTGTGGGTAGGGTGTGTGAGTCTATGCATAGATGTGTGAGTGGGTGATTCTATGGGTGCATGGTTTTAAGAGTGCATCTGTGATGGACTGTATCGTTGAGTGAGTGTATGTATGGGTGTGTTAGGGATTGAATGTATATCTCAGTGGTACATTTGTAACTAACTACATATGTGAAAGGCAGTATATGTGCGTGTAAGAGTATATAAGTGGGTAGATGTGAGAGTGTGTGATTGTGAAAGTGACTGTATGGATGAGTGTGTGCTTGTATCAATGATTCTATAAGAGTGTAAGAATGTGATACTATTTTTATGAGTAAGTGAACTTGAGTGTGTATAACTGCATAGGTGAGTAAATGGGAGTGTGATTATTTGCATGACTGAGTAGGTGTAAGAGTAGCTCTATGGATACTTGTTAGTGTGTGAGTGTCTATATAAGTGTATAAATGTATATGATAGTTTTGTACGGAGTGACTGTAAGTATGAGTGACTGTACAGGTGAGTGAGTGGAGGTATATGAAGACCTAAGAGTTAATAAGTGGGTATGTAATGATTGGTATTGCAGTATATATGGTTTTGAGAATGGAACTCTTACATTTTTAGTCGGTGTATCAAATGTTATATTAGGGTTTGAGAAGATGTGGTAATTTTTCACATGGATGATGTCATCAGTGATGTCATCAGTGATGTCATTTGAGATGTCATCAGTGATGTCATGAGTGATGTCACTGACCATGTCATGAGTGATGTAATATGTGACGTCATCAGCAGTGGATTGCGGGCGCGCGAGTTATAGTTAGCTGAACTAACTATAACGGGGGAATTTCAATGGTTTTGTATGAGTGAAATGTCCAGCTAACTATAACATGTGTGAAACCTATGGTTTTTTCATTGAATTTGCAAGGTTTTTAAAATGCTAATTCCTAACTATAACGTGTGTGAAACCTATGGTTTTTTCAGTGAATTTGCAAGGTTTTTAAAATGCTAATTCCTAACTATAACGTGTGTGAAACCTATGTTTTTTTAAGTGAATTTGTAAGGTTTTTTAAATCCTTTTTTTTTCTTTTTCTTTTTTTTTTTAAAACAATATGCTACCTATGTTTATAATCATTGATTTACTGTATCCTGCAATATAGAAAGGTTCACCTTTTTTAAAAAAAATGGTTAGATATAGTTGAATAACATAGTTAATATCTTCTACAAACCTTTTGTTTTAGGATTTCTTACCGTGCGCGTACGGTAAGCTTACCGTACGCGCACGGTACGTTTTATGTATGGAGCGCGTACGTAATGTTTATGCTCCGTGTGCGCATGCGTACGCGATTTACGTACGTGTCCGTAATTCGCGTGCGACGCGTAAGCGCTTGCTCCCTACGCGCACACGCACGTTACGCGGAACCGCCGTACGTGCGTGCTTCTAATGCGCATGCGCACGTGCGCGCGTGCCTCTAATGCGCATGCACGCGTGCGCGCATCTTATGTACGCACATGCATACTTTTACCATGCGCGTACGGTAAGCGTACGGAGTGCGCACGGTAGGTCATGTGATCCAGAAACAACACTTTTCATTGGTTTAAACTTGTTTCATTTCTAGAAACTTCCAACACCACACCCATTCCCCCCATTACTGCTTGTGATTCCTTAGGAGAAGGAGCTGAATTGTCTTTGGGATACAATGGCAGAGCAGCAGTCCTCTTCTGAGAGTGAGCAGGGCAGCAGCATCATTAGACAGAGAAGGAGGAAACAGAAGAATTATTTTGTTTGGGAATATTTCACATTTCCAGAGGGGCAGAAAAAGGTAAATGCTCCATTAGTCACCTGCTCACTTTGTGAGCGTGTGTTATCTAGAGGTAATCCAAGGAAGAAGTATTCCTTTGGTAATCACACTATGTTGAGACACATTAGGGATGTACATCCCAGGACTCTTGCTCGACACACTGAAGCAAACCCTTCAGTAAGTCACCCGAGCACATCCGCAGAAGCTCAGCCGAGTACATCTTCGGCAGCTCAGCCGAGCACTTCCTCTGCGGTGGGAGCATCATCCTCTTCTGCTCCTCTGGACATCTACCCTCGGTTTCAGAGGGTACAAATAAGGTGCATCGCTTGTTACTCTCTTATTGCTGTGGGGGAATCTAGTATTCCTCCAATAGATAATAAGATTGAGCAGCACAAGTGCGGTTCCTTCTAATATTCCCATTCTTTCTTTCCTCTGTCCCTGTATTAACACAAGGGCTCTTTTAAGAGCCACCCTACCTCACAATTATTTTTTTTTTATTTATTTCATCTGTTTTAAAAAAAAAAATCTTTTTACCGTGCGCGTACGGTACGCGCACCTTTTAAAAAAAATAAAAATAAAATAAAATATTTATTACACCCTTCAATGTACTTGAGGGACCACAAGACAAAATGACAAAAGCAGAGTGAGGAGAACTGAAAACAAGGAACTACAAAAGTAAATGTGTGATAAATACAGATATTTCAAACTTACCTGACCAACTTAATTTTCATTAAATGGTTTGTTTAAATTGCTAGAAAAAAGGATTAATTTTCATAACATTTCTTTCTCAATCTGTAACAAAAGAAAAAAAGTATTAATATTTAACAATACATTTTACAATACATTACACATATTTTCATATTTAACAAAGACATGTTTTGCCCTTTTTTTGCTGTTTTCAGAATATATTGAATTTCACTGCAAATTGTGAAACCAATTGCATTCATCACTTAACAGCGGGCAAAAAAATTAACAATCTGAAAGATTGTTTAAAAAAAGCCCTGAATCTCTTCTCAGTAAAACATACCTTGATAGAAATATAATATATATAATAAAAATATCATCTAGCAACAATAACTATTTGTAATAAATAACGTCTGTAAATCTTGTTGCTTAAGCTCATACATCCAAATAATATCTGTCAAAGAAGTCCACAAGAGAAATTTTTACCTTTCCATGAGGCCAAATGGTAATTTTTAAATTCTTTTTTGATGAAATATCCAATGGTAATCCAATAAAATCGCAAAAAAATGATTTGTTCAGATGTTGCAATTTGTATCTAAAATTTTGGTTTTAGAAAAAATAAATACGAATTTGGTAATTCTGCAGGCAAACGTTGCTTGAAAATCAATTGAGAATCATTGTCCAGCCTTTTTCACATTTAAGATAAACTGTGTAATGACCAGAAGTTATCGTAGGTCCATCATGGAAAATTATTACAACTGCAACAAAAGTTTTTCCTGATATTGATAATGGTTTTCCTACAAACTTCTTTATAGAAGTGTCCAATTTTGTCCCATCAGCTCTACAACGTTGCATCATTAAAATTACATCTGTCCATATTTCTTTAAAAATAACGTTGAAAACATGTCTGATTTACATTTAGAACATTCCATGCTGTGATTGGCATCTTTAACTAATTTACTAAAAGTGACTGATTGACTCTCTGGTAATGTTAAATATATGAACCTTTCAGAATCAACATTAGAGCTGCATGTGTTGAAACAGTTTTCACAACTATGTTCCCATTTATAAGACAGACCAAACATATTTTCAATTTCTACCCCTTCTTCTTCCAGTACCATAAGAATATACATCAAGAATTCCTGTGCATCTTGCTGGACATTTTGAGTAAACTGTGTACTTCCTGAACATACATCTAAAAGTTTTCTAACATCAGAAGCACTTTCTATTTTAGTTTTATCGTTACTCAGCTTCTCAAAAAGAAAACTCAGCAGAGAACAGAATCTTTTTTCATGATTTAGTATTATCTGCTCTTGCAAACTTTCAAGATAAAATACAACATTCAGCACTACATTAGAGTAGCAGTTGACACCAGAGCTATTTTCAAAATGACAACCAACAACCTCTTCAACACTGTCCTTTTTCTTTTTGCTTGCACTCTCCTTTTGTTTTCTCTTCTGTACATCCTTATTACAGATATTCTCAATTCTCCTTTTCTGACAAACAACACGTTTTTCAAACACAGGATACTGACCTAAATGAGGAGCATAGCTTCTTCTTAATCTATTATATTCCTTTACACAGTTTGCATCAGCACTAACTTTTGAGTCATCAAAATCTATCATGAATAGACCAGATAATGTTTTCACTCGTGACAAAGCAACATATGCCATACCTTCTTTGAACACAGTTGAACCAATATTTACAAAAGCACTATCTACAGTTAATCCTTGAGATTTGTGAATAGTTACAGCATATGCTAGAGAAAATGGAAACTGCTTCCTACGTACATATAAGTCTTTCACAAGCAAGAAACGAACTGAACAACATCAAATGTCTTTAACCTCTTCAATCTGTTCAAATTTTATTTTTAAAATTTCAATTCCATCTTTTTTCTGGTATTTCACAAAACCCACAACTTTACCCATAGCTCCATTCACTAAACCTTTTTCTACATCCAAATTTCTTCTTAAAAATACTCGACAGTTCATACAAACATAAAGATTTTTTTCTAATCCAGCTGTTTTCGAAATATTCTTCTCTAGAGAATCCAATTTATTTTTCAGTTTGCCTGTTAATGTAATAGTAATTCCTTCATGCTGAATTTTGTCCACTGCTTCCATTTTCTTAATCTCTTCCTTTTCTAATTTCAAAAGTTCCTCATTGAATATCGAGCATTCACGTAGTGTTGGCATTAAGCAGATTACAGTATTTTTTCAGCAATGTTCTGGTATATTTTCTCTGCAACTATTTCTTCATTTGGAAATAAATTATGTAACAACCAACTCTGTAATGCTTCTCTGCCAACTTCTGTGAGTAGTCCAATTCTGATATCTTTCAGAATACTTGCATAATCTTCATCGTTTGCTTGCCTCATATTGGTAGTGAGTTCTTTGTACTCAAAGAATGACCAAATATTCGCAATACTTCCTAATGACTTCTTTGTGTCTTCATGTGTCACAGTATTAAACACTGGTTGTCCTTTAACTGGAGTGAGCTGCAGAAGATCCCCAAAAACTATAACATGTTTTCCTCCAAATAACACGTCATAGTCTCTCTTTAGAATTTGCTGCATTCTTAAATGCACAAAGGCAAGCATTAAGTTTGATACCATGCTTACCTCATCAATAATGAGAACTTGCATCTTCTTCAACACTCTTGAAACTTCGAAGCATGCTTCTCCTGTTAACTTGTGATATTCTATTTTGTTCTCATGCTCCACTGGTAACATTAGCAAGCGATGTAAGGTAATTCCTTTTATGTTATATGCTGCTAACCCAGTTGGAGCAGTAACAACACAAGACAAAGTTGAATCTGTTTTTTGCTGTAGGTAGCTTCGGATGACTTTAATTAAGAAACTTTTTCCAGTTCCAGCTTGTCCACTCACATACATCCTGATTGGTTCAAATGATGCGCATGAGCACTCTTTCTTTTCATGTAGTAATCCATGATCAATTTTTTTTGTGACTTCTTCATAAATTTGTTTTTGTTCTTCATTCAGTTGCTGTTCCAAATTTGGTAAGTCTACTAAATCTTCCTGAGCTTGATTCATAGCTGTTTCCACTTCAGTCATGGCTATTGCAGCTTCATTTTCTATGATTGGTTGTCCTAGGGGATCTTGACTGAGTGTTCTAGAACTTTGGCTGTCTTGAGAACTGTCTCTAGCTACTTCAGCTGCAATTGTAGCTTCCTGTTCAATTTCTTCATTTAACATTTGCACATAATTTGTGAAAGTACTGCATTCAATCGTATCTTTACATGCATTAAAGGAATCTTCATAGCTGTGAAAATCTCCAAGTAATTCATCCTCTGAACGCCATGGTTTAAACAGCTGTAAAAGTGCTAAGTAGTAAAATTCCTTTTTGTCAGGAGTGTCGCAACTCAGCTTCCTGTGATTAATCATGCTTCCTTTTGTTTGCTTCACCAAACATCCTTCCTCACCAATGACTTTATATTTTCCATTGTTGATATCTTCTGTGGCATTCCGTTTAAAAATAAAGTTCTGCAGCACTTCATAGAGACACATGTTCTCAAGGTGATGACTTCTTTGTGGATAATATGTGTCCAACATGTTTTTTCTTAAAATGTCTGTACTTTCTGGTTCGAACTCTGCTAAATATTCAATTTCTTGAATAGATTTCAGTACCCGATTTCGCATTCCTGCAAGACCTAAACTTGCCCAAATTGTTCTTCTGGATTTTGAGTACAGACTTGCAGATGATAACCTATCTGAGCATTCGTAGGATCCAATTTCTCGATGCGATAACATCTTTAAACTGAAACTATATAGCTTTTTACTGACAGTCTTCTGTGGCTTTCCGTGTAAAAATGTAGTTCTGCAGCACTTCATAGAGACACATGTTCTCAAGATGACGACTTCTTTTGGTTAATATGTGTCCAACATGTTTGATTTCAAAATATCTGTACTTTCCGGGTCGTTCTCTGCCAAATATTCAATTTCTCTACCCGATTTTGCATTCCTGCAAGGCCTAAACTTACCCAAATTATTCTTCTGGATTTGGAGTACAGACTTGCAGATGATAACCTATCTGAGCATTCGTAGGATCCAATTTCTCGATGCGATAACATCTTTAAACTGAAACTGTATAGCTTCTTACTGACAGTCTTCTCGTGAGAAATCTCTTCCCACATTTCCTTCAATTCCGTTTTCTCAGATTTAGTGATGTAAGATGTGACATACCGAGCAACAGCAATAGAATTGTCAGCTACATACTGAATATCCATGTTAGCATTCCACATGGATAAAATGACTGGGTTGTAGTCATTTATATATTTTGACTCTTCTTTTCTTCTTAGGTTGTAGGTATTTTTAGGCGATTTTCTTGTAATAGTATGTCGCACAGCTGACATAAAACTGTTGACTCTTCCTTTTGAAAGAACAGGTCGTGGAAATCCAAATCTACATTTTGTGTAGAATTTTTCTTTACTCTTGTACTTTCGTCGACAGTATTTTCCACACCGATGACTTTGGAAACGTAAAACTTGCTCTTTTAAGTGTTTCTCTTCTGTGATTTTAGGTATAGCACATGTTGCATATCCTTCAATGAAACTTAAAACTGCATCATCAGAATCTGTTCCAAATTTTGGGGCATCCTTGATCCACAACAGCATATGAATATGAGGAGCACCTCTTGCTTGGTACTCTTTTCTCCAAAAGAAATCCACAATTTCTCCAAGAGGTGGATTTTTTTTATTGCAGATAAGGACATCATAGCCTCAAATCTATGATTGAAATATCTGCAAACATTAACCGGATCTAATGAGCACAATTCTCCTGCTGTCTTGTATTGGATGTTTTCAATATTTGAATTTGCCTCTCGAAGAAAATCCAGAAGATCATCCCAAGCATACTCAGCACAGCTTAGGGTGAGAAACCATGTAGGAGTTCCTAAATTCCGTAACATACACTTCAATTCTCCATGGCGTCGGTACCAATATTCATTTGTCCCACGCTGACAAGCCATTAGATTAATCTATTGAGATTCCAAATGATCATCTCGCTGTTGCACTTTGTTCATAAAATCCTTTGCAGACACATTACGTAGATGTACTCTAGTTTTCAAAATGTGATTTACTGCATAAGATAGTCACTTTCAAATAAAAGATGGAACAAATAAGGAATACTTTGACGAAATCTGGGATCTTCTGCATATAATCTTGTAGTCCGATACTCAGAAGCAGGAATCTGTACTGGACGTTCATCATATCATCCACCTTTTCCTGTAGGAAACAGCTGGGGGAAAGAACGAGCTTCCAAGCTCTCCTCCCATACACTCACTGGAGTTCCTTGTGCTTTCTTCATCTGAAACAGATCAATAGTGTTTGCCATAACTTCTTTTGAATGAAGAGGATGTATGCTGAAATGTTCATAAATTTCTTCTTCTTTTGACTTATCCACTTTTTCAATTTGCCCAGCTGGTATTCCTGAGTCTGGTAGTAAAACTTCTTCATCTTCATCCATATAAATTGTTTCATACCATTTGTTATTTCTTTTCAAATATAAATTTGCTCTTTGTACTTTTCGTACATCTACCAGCTCCTGCCAAATTTTCTTGTTCTTTGTTGGTACTCCATTAACCAAAATAACTAATGGTTCAGTTTCCAATGTATCTGCATCAATAGTTTCCATATTTTTTTTCAAATCCAATGGCAAATAGACAACTCTTCCATTTAAACCTCTTTGTAAATCCGAAGGAGGTAATTTGCCTGTTTTGGGCTCCATACGAACTATAGTCTGGAACGGATGGACACATTGAATGAGTATAGACTCATACGTATTTAAATCACTAAGTTCTGCAGGAATTTCAACCAATTCTAAATTATTATGTACAGCTCTTGCTGGCATTTTATTTTCTTCTAACTTGTTATAACAGTATTTACAAATACGGTGATATTCACCCAAATCAAAACAATTATCCAGAAATAAATATGTAGCAAAATCCAACCACTTAGTATTATTTTCTTTTTCACTTTTTTTATAGAGATCAACATACCTTGTTTGTTTTTTATAATGGCTTCTCCGGCAACATATACAAGTAATATTTGGTCTTTCATTTGAGATGATAGTAAATTTTGTCATTTGATCTTCAAACTTTTTACTAATAGTAGGTTCTACATTGTCTTCCACATTTTCTTCAATTACTGTGTCATTATCTGCACTTTCTTGTTCCGGACCAAAGTAACAAAACTGAATTTAATCAGTAACCTTCTCTACATCTGATACAGATCCACGGAACAGAGCCCTATTCAACTCATTTAACTTTAGTGCTGGACTTTTAGCAAAATACAATCTTCTCACAAACTTTCTCATTTCAGTATGATGAACCGCCAGCATCCTAAAATGGTGAAAAACACTTTGGCAAACTTTCCTAGAAAGACAAGCCAGAGAATGTCCTTGCAAACCAGTATTCTCTCTCACTCTACATGGATCTAGTCTTTGAAGCACCTTAATCTTTCTGTTTAACACTTTTTTTTACTATATTCTCTTAGAAATTCACACAATTTATCAATAGATTCCTGTCGTACAGTACAAATACTACTACAATTCCAAGTGTACACTGGGGCTTTAGGACGTCTCCCCATAACCTCATCAGCTATCACTTCTTCCTCATTTCTTGGTACCATTTTCTCCTTTTCCATTATACAACCATCTTTCACTTCATAAGCTCGGCCACTGGTGTCAACTGCATGCAGCAAACTATTACTTTGAAGATAACTCTCTTCATTAAAAAATGGTTCAGTACTTGAACTATGCATCCATTCTCCTAAAAACACTTTACAAAAGTTATTTCTTTTCACTACTCTTTTCGTTTTGCTTTGTGACTTCATTACATTGACCATTTTATCTAATGTACGGATCCTGTTTAAAATTAAAATGAATAGTTTTCTTTTTAAATCTAAAGCCTTAGCTACAATTGATTCAATATCTTTTTTTCGCTTATAAAATTTCGCTTTCTTCTTATATTTTTTCACATCCTTTAGCAAATTGGACATCACTCTTCTCTGAAACATTTTTCTACAAATGTCTTTAAATTCTGTTTTTCTTTTTAAGTCAATCTTTATTGCTTCTAATTGCACATTAGCATTTTCTAATTTCTCACTTCTGTCCTGTTCTTTTCTACTTGAAACTCTATTTGCAGTGCGGACATTTTTCAAATTTGTTCTTTTTTTGAAGATATTTTTAAAAAAATCCTTGGTTTGCTTACCAGAAGACTTTTTCTTTTTTCCAACATGAGGATCTTCAACTAATTTGGGTCCTCCAGTTGTCTTAAAATATAAATGTTTTTTCTGTTCTTTTCTCTTCCTTGATTTTATAGGCATCTTTAACTTATTTCACTGTTGTTCAGCAATACCTGAAAGAAACTAAAAAAAAATACCTTTATGTAATTTAAATTTATTACTATATTTTTTTTGTGCTTTTCAAATCTTATAATACTATCTCCCCCTTTCCTACAAGTGAAAAACACAATAAAACCAACACGAATTAAAGCTTCCCCTTTCCTACGAATGCAATTCTAAAAGAACCAGAGTACCACGAATTTGATCTCTGACAACAATTCCTGTGTGCGCACAGACTCATGGTGTGATTCTAGGCAGAAAACAAAATATGATTTACAATTTGAAAGCACACTTACTACTGTGGTAGAGCAAGTGATAATTACTCTAACAGTCTGACACATTTTCATTATTTTTTTTCAGAAACAAAAAAGAGCACATGCCCAAATTGCTTTTTGAGACCATGAACATGTGCAACCTGAATGACGTACTACACTCTAGCAAAGGAAATGAGCCTTGGTGAGGTTCAATGTATTAGCGTTACTCACTGCTATCTGAAACACCACACCGCGCTGAATAGTAAGCTTCACTGTACATGAGAAACAGCTTGCTCTCTGGTAAGAGTGTGCTTCTGGAGACTGTCTACTGTCAAGTGCAAAAGAGATCTGCATTGATCCTTGCGCAACTGCATAAACATTGCAGACATGTATGGAACACTACATCTGTGGTAAGGGTTAATTAGACTTCTGAACATGTACAAACTACATGACCCATTGCAGGAGTGTAAGGAAAATCTACCATGTTGATGTCAAATGTGTTTGCATTGCCCTCTCATTTGTGACATATTAATTTGGGCTCAATGCTAGCCATCACAGTTCAATAAAACAAGCTGCCCCTGTTGTAAATTGAAACAACGATGTGATTAAGCATTTACTAAAGACATTAATTCCTCTGTTATAGATTGTGTTTTCTCTGTTATGTTGACCGAAGCTTGGACTCCATTTTGTATTGTCATGCTTTCACGTGTTCCCCACGAGAAGAGTCCAACCTCTGTGTTAGTTGCTCTTGTAATCTGCCCAGTAACAGTCTATAAATAGCTCCTTTGTCCATCTGGCGCATGCCCAGACTTGACCACATCTGTTATCAGTTAGCCTTGCTTGACCATGTTTTCGCGGGCTCAAGGAGTGCGTTAGCTCCGCCCACATATTGATTCAGTATCGAAAATGACCATAAATGGTAATGTTCTTCGTCTTCATGTTGTATCCACCCACTTATGAGCCCCTCTACTGTGTATAAAAGGGGACCATGTACGAATGTTCTTTGTGCTACTCTATGCAATACTGAAGAGTGTTGTGTGGATTGTAGGACCACCCTTAAGGGTTAATAAATGCTGTCTTTGTACTTTGCAGTTTCCGTGCCAACTTCCTTATAGATTCCATTACAGGAGAGCGAACCCTTGTGTCCTGCGGGCCTAGCTGGGGCCTGTATTCATCAATTGGCGCCCGTCACGTGGGGCTCATCGGCGACTCGGATGCTCGAAGGATTGGTCGCGACGAAGGTGAGGAATTGGGCCGGGGACGTGATCACTGCCAGCGGCGCCTTAGCCCTGGCATCCCAAGGTTTTTCTTCCTTCCCTTCCGAGCTGACCGTCTGGGTGGCGCCGGTCCTCGACTGAGACCTCTTCTGTCGGTCTTGCCGTGAAAGCCGTTTGGGCGATTGTGGAGCTTGGCAGTTGGAATCTGGACTCTTGATTGGTAAGAACCGGTGTACGGTACTTGCTCCGAGTTTTTGAAGCCTGATCTGGCTATTTGAGTTTGATTTGTGATGACTAGTCATATTTTGGATTTGTCTTTGTGAATATATATGCGTTGCAACACATATAGGCAGGTAATGTGGAGAGATTTCTCCAGAGCTGTGTAACTTTGAACGGCGCAACGATTAAGTGCCATTTTTTATAATATTGCATATTTTGCATTATTTCTGAGCATGCCTGCTTTCAGCGCACTCCGTAAGTGGTGCTGCTGTTTCGGAAACCGGTTGAACCTCGAGGAATCTGCTCCAGCTCCCCCAGATGGGACTCCTAATAGGGATATGTATGTGAAGCATGGTCTTTCTTCCATAATGTACAGCACAGTATGGAGGAAATATACAAAAAAAGATCCTGAGTTGCGATGGCCTTTGTATGGATCGTTTGATATACGTAAGATTGAGTATGTGGAACAGTGTATGTGTAAGCGGCGTGCTCGTCAGGATATGTTTGAGTGTGTGCGGTTGTGGGTGAAGGAGGTGCGTGAGCGAGAGAAGCGTGAGAAAGCGCTGTTTGATAAAGAACAACGGAAGAATGATCATGTGCGAGCACAGGAAGCGAAGCGTCGGGAGGACAGAGAGCAGACGGACAGGCAAGAGAAGGAGCGTAGGCTACAAGTTTCGGGTCAATACGTTGTTCGGCAGCCACTTTATCCTGTCCTTAATAATCTTGATGATGATTTTTCTTTACTAGATCGCCCTCCGCCCCCTTATGTCGGCGCATCTGCTCCGAGGCCGCAAGATTCTGGCCCGGGTCCGGGTAAGGTAGATACGCGGTCCATGTTATCAGCCGAACAAATGGCTGAGCTTCGGCAACTTTCCTTCCGTGCACTTAACGGCAAGATATCTATAGAGGAATTATTTCATACTTGGGGGTCGTGGCAGGAGAGAGATAAATTGTATTTTCTGGGTCATTTCGCGGATGAAGTGATTGATGCTTTCCGGAAACGTTCTGGTGTTTTTGAGCCCGACGAAGTATCATCGGATGCTAAAGCATTGCGTAATGGTGTTTTCTCTTTTTCTAAGGCTCCAGATACGGTTCGGCGGCTGTTCGCCTTGCGGGACGAGGTGCTGGTCTATAAAGAGAAAGCGCGCCAGCGAGCAGGGAAGGAGAAGCAGTCGGATTCGTGCACATCAGAGGGCCACTCATCCACCTCCCAGTCAGATAAGGATGACATAGTGCATGTTAAACCAATGCGAGAGGCGGCGCCTTTGTATGTTCCTCCTAAAGGAGCGGGGACTAGCTCGGACATTACCTCCGCCGATGCTAAGGGATATTTCGTGTATAATTGGGTTTACACTCCATGGCATAGGGCTGATGTTATGGCTTTAAAGAATGCGCTGCCTGACCCCCGCAAGAATCCAGCGGCCTTCTACGAAGAAGTAGAGGGGGCCTTGAATTCTTGCGTCATGACTTTAGCAGATATAGATTTGTTCTTTGGGCTTATTCTACCACCAGACATGTGGCGATCTGTGCGGAAGGTGGATGATGCTGCCACTTTTAAGGCTCGATGGTCTGAACTGGAGGATGAGGATAGGGAGAGGAAGCCTGCGCAGAAACCGCCCCAGAATATTTTAGATCTCCCTGCTGCTATTGTGGCTAAGTTGAAGACAATTATCCCCCCTAAAAAGATTGACTGGAATATGTTAGCTGCATGTAAACAGAAAGTTGACGAGTCAGTTGCGGACTTCTTTACACGCTTTGAGGAGACGTTTCATGATTTTAGTGGACAGTCGCTTACCGACGATACGGGGCGCCACCTTTTTGCGGATAAATATGTAGCTAATCTGCTGCCGGCAGTTGCGGCCCGTCTAAAAGCGAGTGAAAGTTCTTGGTCCTCCGCTACACCGACGGCCCTCCTGACTATCGCCCAGTATTATGAGCGTCAGGAGCAAGAAGCAAAGGGCCAGGAGGAAAAGAAATCGAAAGACTTGAAAACAAAGGTGATGTTGGCGCAAGTCTATGGCCCGCCTCGACGGGGTAGTAGTAGAGGTAGGGGAGGATCTTATGGTCCTCCCTCGGGCCGGTCTGATTTGAATAGGAATCAATGTGCGTATTGTAAGCAATCGGGTCATTGGGCTAGGGACTGCCCGGTGTTGCATGCATCGCGCCAGGGGCACACCCACGGTGGCCCGCGAGGTAGAGGGGGTTTCTCGAACTTTCGAGGGAATTCTAACGAACAGGCTCGTCTTGAGTCTGCTGGGCAGCACCGAGATAGATCAAATGTTTTCGATCGCCAGCATCAGTATCAAGCATCAGGAATTGACCGGTCGGGGTACCATGACTCTCAGCATGCATAGGATTGCGTTGGATGGGGGTTAGAATCAGTTGAGGTGCCGGTCGATCAGAAGGGCCCTTATGTATCGGCTGAGGTTTTGGGCTCTACTGATCAGTTCCTAGTGGATACTGGAGCGACACGTAGTGCGCTATCTAAGCAATTGGTTCCGGGGGCTCCCCCATCCGGCTTAATGGTCACATCGGTAGGGTTCGATGGTACACTCTCCCGAAGCCCTCTTTCACAGCCCCTCATGTTTAAGTTTGATTCTTTTTCTACACCCTGTCCGTTTCTGCTTGCCCCGTACACACCGGACAATATTATGGGTCTTGATATGTTAAAGCACTTTAGGGCTACTATCCGCTGCTCCCCTGCTGGTGTGCGGGTAATATTGAATGACAATTACCCCCGATCTGAACGGATGTGTACGATGTCAGAGGATGCGCTGTTAGCTACCCTCCCTCATGCTTTGTGGGCAACTTCGGATACTGATGTGGGACAAATGGTGATTCCGCCGGTCCACATTAGCGTCCAGGAGGGGGCGGTGTTACCACGCCTCCCACAGTACCGTATTTCCCAGGAGGGCGAGGAGGCTCTCATACAGATAGTGCAGGATTTGATAACGGTTGGGGTAGTCGAGGAAGTCCCCTACAACATTTGTAACAGTCCGATTCTTCCCATACTGAAAAAGGATACGGATGCCAGAGTTTATCGGTTTATAATTGATTTGAGGGAAGTGAACAAGATCGTGATACCTCAATACCCAGTGGTTTCCGATATCACGACGTTGCTTACCTTGGTCCCGCCTACGGCGACCATGTTCTCAGTGATTGATTTGAAAAATGCCTTCTTTTCCATTCCCATTCACCCTGATAGCCGATATCTTTTTGGGTTTACACTGAATAATAGATCTTATCGTTTCTGTAGGATTCCCCAGGGCTATACAGAAAGCCCTAGCATTTACAGTCAGGCTTTGAAACGACAATTGGATTCCTTTGTCCTGCTCGAGGGTGTCGCCCTCATTCAATATGTCGATGATATCTTACTGGCGGCTGACACCCTGGAGTTATGTGAAAAAAGTATGTTATCCTTACTTTCCTTTCTAGCGTCCCGCAATCATAAGGTATCTAGGAAGAAATTGCAATTCTGTAGACCAAAGGTGACTTATCTGGGTCACCTTTTGTCTAAGGAGGGACGTGCACTCACACCGGATCGTATCCAAGTAATTTTGGATACACCGAGACCATCCACACAGAAGGATGTGCGTGCATTTTTGGGCCTTGTTTCTTTTTGTAGACAGTGGATATTGGGGTTCTCGCACATAGCTAAGCCATTGTTAGCCCTCTTGACAAAGGACACGCCTATCCCAATCCCTTGGTCAGATGAGTGTGATACTGCTTTTCAGCAACTACGACAGGCCCTTTGTTCAGCACCAGTGTTAGGAACCCCTGATTATGCAAAACCCTTTTCGTTGTATGTGCATGAGAAAGATGGATGTGCATTGTCAGTTTTAGTGCAGATGCACGGTGATAAGCAGCGCCCATGTGCATATTTTTCGGCTGTCCTTGATCCTGTTGCCCGAGCATTACCAGGGTGTTTTCGCTCGGTTGCGGCGACAGCTGTGTCAATACGCCAAAGCGAGGGAATTGTGTTATCTCATAAGCTGTTGGTATTAGTCCCCCATGCTGTTGATGCCCTGCTTAATCAAACAAAGACGCAGCATTTGACCAGTGCCCGTTTAACGGGATATGAGTTGACGCTTTTGGCTCCTCATATTACGTTGAAAAGGTGCGTAACGCTAAACCCGACAACATTGCTGCCATACCCCGAAACCCAGCCTGAGGTGCGGAAAGCGCATGATTGTATTCTCGTGACTGAGGAACAAACAAAGGGTCGTATTGATCTCCAGGATACGCCCTTTCCAGATGTAGATGGAGAACTGTGGGTGGATGGATCCTGTCTGAAGCTACCAGATGGTACGGCTTCAGCAGCATATGCAATTACCACATTACAAACGATAGTGGAGACAGCACGCATACCACAGAAATCAGCTCAAGCAGCGGAACTGATAGCATTAACACGAGCATGTGAGCTCAGTACAGGATTATGTGTGAATGTTTATACAGATAGCCGCTATGCCTTCGGAGTAGCGCATGACTTCGGCCTACTCTGGAAGGAGAGAGGGTTTTTAACGTCACATGGAGTACAGATAATGCATGGAGAGTTAGTTCATAATCTTTTAACTGCATTGACATACCCAAAGAAAATTGCCATTGTTAAGTGTAGCGCCCATAGGAAAGTGGTTGATAAAGTTGGAGAAGGGAATGCGTTAGCGGATCGAGTAGCACGGGAGACTGCGATGCAGCCCGGTACTACTGCCATGTATGTAGTGAAGTCACAAGTGGAGAGATGGCATGATGCGAAGGAGGAAGTGCGAGAAATGCAAAGGACCGCTTCTGACAAAGAGCGGGAACAATGGGCTAGCGAGGGAGAACTGGATGACGAGGGTTGCTGGAGAAATAAGCAGATGGATAGATGGAAATTACCCACGGCCTTTGTACAACCTATGGTTCAGATGGCACATGGGCTAGCACATGTTGGAGCTTCCGCAATTGTGAAAATGCTTACCCAAGTCTGGGAGCATCCAGAGATTGCTAGCACGGCAAAGAGAGTGGTGCAGACCTGTATGATCTGCCTGAGGTACAACCCAGGAAAGGGTACTCGAACTCCAGCAGGAGGATTTGTGACACCCACTGCACCCTTTGAGGTTTTGCAGATGGATTACATCCAGCTTGAGCGCTGTAATAATTTGAAGTATGTTCTAGTAGTGGTCTGCGCTTTCAGCAAATGGGTTGAAGCGTACCCTACGAAAGACAATACTGCAATGACTACTGCGAAGTTGCTGCTGAAAGAGTTCTTCCCTCGATATGGCGTCTGTAGACTTCTGTGGAGTGATAACGGCCCTCACTTTGTAGCGGATGTTATAAAGTATGTCTTGAAGGGCCTAGGCATCACTCAGAAGTTCCACGCCGTGTTTCACCCTCAGTCTGCAGGCCTAGTTGAGAAGTATAATGGTACACTGAAGCTTAAGATCGCCAAAATTCAAGCTTCGACGTCTTTGACTTGGCCAGACGCTCTGCCACTGGCGTTATTGTCAATTAGATCAGTACCGCACTCTCGAACTGGCCTTACGCCATACGAGATCGTTTTTGGACGCCCAATGAATATTTGGGGTCCACCAAGACCTAAGGCTGTGTATGATGTACCTTGTGTAATGATGAGCGATTATCTGGCACAGTTAACGGATAACTTGGTTTCTATCCATCAACAGGTCCGAGAGGCGCTCCCTGATCGGTCTTCCGGCGAAGGACATGGTCTCCGGCCTGGTGACCATGTCATGGTGAAAGTCTTCGACAGAACGAACAGCTTGGAGCCGAGATGGGTGGGCCCTGAGCAGGTCCTCCTCGCAACGAGGACGGCTGTGCGAGTCTCCAACAGAAAGAATTGGATCCACTCTCTGCACTGTAGGAAGGTGCCGCCCGGACTGGTGGAACCTGCCGTGCTGACCGATCAACAAGACATTTTGGCTGCAGAGACAGGCCGTGCTGCGGAGCCAAACGCCACTGAGGAGCTCTTTCCGGACCACGCGACTCCTGGAGGAAGGCGATATCATCTTCGACCAAGGAAGTGAGTTTTCCAGTAGCGGGACATACTGTCAGAACGGCCCTTGGGTTAGTGAAACGGAGAGCCGATGAGGCAAGGGGGGGGGGATCAGCCCTGCATTAGTGTAGCGACACCCGTCTTGGCCCGCTGGTGAAGAAATCAACCGCTGCTCAAGGGGAAGAGTTCTGACAGACTTTTAGTTTCAGGAAGATATTGGGTTTTATTTTTACCTTGATATGGAGAAAAAGAAAATCCTTTGTGCATTAGGGTTCATGTTGACAGTAGCCATTGTTGGGATAACCACATGGTTCGTGGAGGATGTAACTCCCGCTCGGAAGATTCTTGTGTTGACGACTCCGGTGCCTGAGGAGCACTACTTTTATACATTACCGTATCAAGAGTTGAAGCATCGACAATCTTACTTGAATAATACTTTCATCCAGATGCTGCATCATACCCACGTTGCTACGAATGCTACGAACTGTTGGATATGTGGGATGATGCCAGCTCATCAGAAGAAAGGAGGAACGCCATTTATACCCCTTCCTTTCTCTCATAATGGCTCTTGTAGAGCATGGTATACTTTGCTTTTTGCCACTCGGAAACCGACAGTGGGACGATTGCTTTTTAGACTCAATAAAGAATGCCATCAAGACAAGAATGGGTATCCACAAGCGAATGGGACAATTTGGGAGTGGGAAGAGTACCGACCAGACAATGAATCCATTCCCTACATCTTTACGAACACAAGAGACACTGTGGGAAGAGATAAATTTGTGATTCAAGTAGCACAAGCTCAAGCGGACCTGTGTGTCCAGAGTGTGGGTTTCATCCCTGTTGGTGTCAGTGATTGCATTACTGTTTTGAATATTGATGGGTTGAACAATAGTACCTTTTTAGCCTCCCATAATACGTACTTTGTGTGTGGAAATAAAGGTTATTACCGTCTGCCGGCTGGGTGGTCTGGGGTATGCTATGTATCATTTCTATTACCTCCTGTATTCTTAGCTCCTGCATCTTATCATAAGGATTTGAAATTATTGAATAACGTGACTGTAAATAGGTATAAACGTACTTTATCAATTGATGATGTAGATCAGACTGACACCAGTCTGCAACAATATATTGATTTTAACCTAGGACTGTTTTTCTTTGTTGGAGCTGCCCTGAACAGTAGGAAGATCCGAAGATTAACA
Organism: Triturus cristatus; assembly: GCF_964204655.1. Taxonomy (NCBI): domain Eukaryota; kingdom Metazoa; phylum Chordata; class Amphibia; order Caudata; family Salamandridae; genus Triturus; species Triturus cristatus. The sequence goes on from NC_140590.1 coordinate 1,869,108,396, forward strand.
AGAGTGGTAGAAGCTGTGACAAATCAGACTGCTGCTGCCCTTGGGAATCTTACGGAGGAATTACAGATCACTAGAATTGTTGCATTGCAGAATCGTATGGTACTAGACGTTATGCTAGCTGACAGAGGAGGAGCATGTAAAATTATTGGAAGTAGCTGTTGTGTGTTTATTCCTGATCATACGCCATCAGTTTATAATGCCATCAATAAACTGCATAAAATTGCAGCTGAGATCCATACAGAAAACGGCACTTGGTCTTTTTCTGGATGGTTTTGGGCGTTAATTACTGCCTGGGGATGGAAGGTTCTAACTGGTCTCTGTATTATTGTAGCGGTTCTGTTCTCATGCTGTATTTGTATTCAATGTGGTCCCTTACTCTGCTCATTATGTGTATCATTCTGTATCCCTGATAAGAAAGCTATTGCTGATGTTGCTCACCAAAAACGTTTAGCTAAAGAAGTTGAAGAAATGATGACAATTGATATATATGATGATTATCCTAACAAACCGGATGTCTTCAGTAAATGCTGAAAGGGTCGTCTGTTGTAAATTGAAACAACGATGTGATTAAGCATTTACTAAAGACATTAATTCCTCTGTTATAGATTGTGTTTTCTCTGTTATGTTGACCGAAGCTTGGACTCCATTTTGTATTGTCATGCTTTCACGTGTTCCCCACGAGAAGAGTCCAACCTCTGTGTTAGTTGCTCTTGTAATCTGCCCAGTAACAGTCTATAAATAGCTCCTTTGTCCATCTGGCGCATGCCCAGACTTGACCACATCTGTTATCAGTTAGCCTTGCTTGACCATGTTTTCGCGGGCTCAAGGAGTGCGTTAGCTCCGCCCACATATTGATTCAGTATCGAAAATGACCATAAATGGTAATGTTCTTCGTCTTCATGTTGTATCCACCCACTTATGAGCCCCTCTACTGTGTATAAAAGGGGACCATGTACGAATGTTCTTTGTGCTACTCTATGCAATACTGAAGAGTGTTGTGTGGATTGTAGGACCACCCTTAAGGGTTAATAAATGCTGTCTTTGTACTTTGCAGTTTCCGTGCCAACTTCCTTATAGATTCCATTACAGGAGAGCGAACCCTTGTGTCCTGCGGGCCTAGCTGGGGCCTGTATTCATCACCCCTTTCCCACGAATGCAATTCTGAAAGAACCAGAGTAACACGAATTGAATCTCTGACAACAATTCTTGTGTGCACGCAGACTCATGGTGTGATTCTAGGCAGAAAACGAAATTTGATTTGCAATTTGAAAGCACACTTACGACTGTGGTAGAGCAAGTGATAATTACTGTAACAGTCTGACACATTTTCATTATATTTTTCAGAAACAGAAAACAGCACATGCCCAAACTGCCTTTTGAGACCATGAACATGTGCAACCTGAATGACATACTACACTCTAGCAAAGGAAATGAGCCTTGGTGAGATTCAATGTATTAGTGTTACTCACTGCTATCTGAAACACCACACAGCGCTGAATAGTAAGCTTGACTGTACATGAGAAACAGCTTGCTCTCTGCTAAGAGTGTGCTTCTGGAGACTGTCTACTGTCAAGTGCAAAAGAGATCTGCATTGATCCTTGCGCAACTGCATAAACATTGGAGACATGTATGTAACACTACTTGTGTGGTAAGGGTTAATTAGACTTCTGAACATGTACAAACTACATGACCCATTGCAGGAGTGTAAGGAAAATCTACCATGTTGATGTCAAATGTGTTTGCATTGCCCTCTCATTTGTGACATATTAATTTGGGCTCAATGCTAGCCATCACAGTTCAATAAAACAAGCTGCCCCTTTCCCACGAATGCAATTCTGAAAGAAACAGAGTAACACGAATTGAATCTCTGACAACAATTCTTGTGTGCGCACAGACTCATGGTGTGATTCTAGGCAGAAAACGAAATTTGATTTGCAATTTGAAAGCACACTTACTACTGTGGTAGAGCAAGTGATAATTACTGTAACAGTCTGACACATTTTCATTATATTTTTCAGAGACAGAAAACAGCACATGCCCAAACTACTTTTTGAGACCATGAACATGTGCAACCTGAATGACGTACTACACAATAGCAAAGGAAATGAGACTTGGTGAGGTTCAATGTATTAGCGTTACTCACTGCTATCTGAAACACCACACAGCGCTGAATAGTAAGCTTCACTGTACATGAGAAACAGCTTGCTCTCTGCTAAGAGTGTGCTTCTGGAGACTGTCTACTGTCAAGTGCAAAAGAGATCTGCATTGATCCTTGCGCAACTGCATAAACATTGGAGACATGTATGTAACACTACATGTGTGGTAAGGGTTAATTTGACTTCTGAGCATGTACAAACTACATGACCCATTGCAGGAGTGTAAGGAAAATCTACCATGTTGATGTCAAATGTGTTTGCATTGCCCTCTCATTTGTGACATATTAATTTGGGCTCAATGCTAGCCATCACAGTTCAATAAAACAAGCTGCCCCTTTCCTACGAATGCAATTCTGAAAGAACCAGAGTAACATGAATTGAATCTCTGACAACAATTCCTGTGTGCGCACAGACTCATGGTGTGATTCTAGGCAGAAAACGAAATTTGATTTGCAATTTGAAAGCACACTTACTACTGTGGTAGAGCAAGTGATAATTACTGTAACAGTCTCACACATTTTCATTTTATTTTTCAGAAACAGAAAATAGCACATGCCCAAACAGCTTTTTTATGCTGAATACAAACCATCACAGTTCCAAAAAACAAGCTGCCCCTTTCCTGCGAGTGCAAGGCTAACAGAGCAAGAGCAACACAAATTAAATCTCTGATAACAATTCCTGTGTGCACACAGACTCATGGTGTGATTCTAGGCAGAAAACATTATTCCTTGGTGCTACCAGTACACCTTAACTTATGGTGAAGACATACTCAATAATATCTCACAACTTCAAGACAGTTAAATATCTCCCAAAACACAAAATGTGAAAAACAACTTTAAAAGAAGAATCACATTTCTATTATTTATATCAAAATGCTCCACATACATTCCCTCTCAAATTCATAACTCACCTTTAAAAGTAGTTAGTTCAGAAATAAATGTGGCACTCAAACAGCAGATTATCAGAGCCAGAATCTCTGAGCTGTACACCTCTCTCCTCTCATCAGAACCAGTTAATGGCAATGTTTCCCTCTCTTTTTCCACACATAGACATGTTAATGTAAAATCACAGTTCTTCCCACAATTTTTTCAAATGGAAACACACATTTCTATTGGTTGCAAATTTCATCCCTTTCCAAATGATCCCTTCCCCCAACATGACTTCTGACTGCTACCATAGCAACAGATCATGGAACACTGGTGTGAGCAGAGAGGTCATAAGTTCAGCACACAATGTTTCTAATCCAAAGAGCAAGAGTGCTTGACTTTTCAAACCTAACAGCAAATCCAAAGTAATGTTCTGTGTGAACACATTTTTCTGAACCAATACAAAACATGCTTTTAAAAATCTAAACATGCAGCCTAGTTTTAACTGTAAAATGGTTTGAATCAGCCAATCAGTTCTTTTAAAAAAAAAAAAAGTATGTTAGCCTCCATTTTACATCTATCTTTCCTTTCATATTGCCATTCTACTGAAAGACACCTTCTGAGTGCATCCAGATCTCCTTGAAAGATGTTCACAGTGTGGATTGTAGGTCACAGCTATGTCTTCTGGAGTGAAAAGTTTGCAGAAAAAAGAGGCATTGTGAAAGACCTTGCTTTGCCAAATGTAGACATTAAATGGATTGGTCAGAGAGGGTTAAAGTGGCACCAATTAATGCCTTTGGTGAAAACCTTTCTACATCTCCCACAGCCTAACCTTATTATTGTGCACTGTGGTGGAAATGACCTAGGCACTTTAACTGGGGTAGGTCTGGAAATGCTTATTAAGGACACCTTTGTGCAATTGATGTCACTCTTTCCACAAACTGCCTTTGTATATTCTAATATATGCCAAAGGCAAAAGTGGAACTGGTCCAACCAATTTTGTCCTCAGATTGACAAAGCAAGAAAGCACGTCAATAAGTCTGTTTCTGCTTTCCTCAGAGACTATGGTATGGGTTCTATATACCACAACAACTTGCGTTACAACATGCAAGACATTTATAGAGGAGACGGTGTACATTTCAATGATGAAGAGAACAGAGTCTTCCTCTTGAACTTTAGACTCTGCATCGGTACTTACTTATAGGTACAAAAAACACTCCATGAACACAACGGCTCTTTTTAGAGCCAACCAACATCCAAACATTTCATTTTGATTTTTAATTCTATTTTTTTTATTTTTTTTTCCCGCCGTACGCTTACCGTATGCGCACGGTACGCGTACCCCGCAATTTAAAAAAAAAAAAAAAATGTATTTTTCACACTTCTGGGTCCTTTTTGGACCCCCTGACACAGGCTACGGGGTCTGCAACTCTCTACCTTGCCCCCTTTTCACGTTCTCCACCTTTGTTTTTTAGTGTGAGGCACACAAAATGGCGGCCGACACTTCCTGATTTCGACCGACTGGAATGTTTACTGTCATGTAACCACCAATCAGAATTACGCTCGCGCACGGCAGCGTGCGAAACGGTATGCTTACCGTACGCGCACGGTGCGCGCTTATAGATATATATGTACTTTTAACTGAAATATTCTCAGGAACTACAGAACAAATTTACTTCAGATATTCAAAAGGCACATCCCTGACCTGAGGACTACCTCTCTGCCAAATTTCAAATAATTCTGTTCAGCCGTTCGGGCTGTACCTTGGACTAAAGGTCCCTATGGAAAAATGCATGGGGAAAACGCGTTTTGGGACCCCCCTTTTTTCTCGGCCCCCGCTTGACTAATCACCCCGAGACTTTCAGGGTAGGAGCGGAGCGGAGCACCCCACCTATTTTGAAAAATTTGCGAGGATTCGTCAACCGGCGCCAAAGTTATTCAAAATAGAATTTTCAGATTTCCTATGGAAACACGGTCCTAAATATAACTATCTATTCAGGCACGTTATAGTTAGGAATTAGCATTTAAAAAACCTTAGAAATTCACTGAAAAAACCATAGGTTTCAGGGGCGTTATAGTTAGCTGGACTTTTCACTCATACAAAACCATTGAAATTCCCCCGTTATAGTTAGTTCAGCTAACTATAACTCGCGCGTGCAATGCACTGCTGATGACGTCACATATTACATCACTCATGACATGGTCAGTGACATCACTCATGACATCACTGATGACATCTCAAATGACATCACTGATGACATCACTGATGACATCATCCAGTGAATGTGTGTTTTTCTGAAAATTACATATGTTTTATATATGTATATCTCAAGGTCGATGGAAGAATAAATGGGTATATAAGTGTCTAAATGGATGATTTGTTTTTGAAAAATTGATTGTATAACGGACTGATTAAGTGTATCTTAGTGAATACATGGCTTAGTGAGTAATGTTTAAATATGTAAATATCTGTATCAGTCTCTCACTTTGTGTATAAGTGGCTGCATGGGTTGGTGAGTAGCTACATGAGTGTCTATATAGGTTATTACTTGGTTTTTTGAGTATCAGTATGAGTGTCTGAGTGTCTGTATGGTTCGGTGGGGGGTATTACGTAGTGCATAGGTGCATGAATGAGTGACTCACTGTTTGTATGTGTTGAATACAGCATGTGTGCAGGACTGTATGGGTGGATGAGTGTGTGCATGGGTGTGATAGTGGGTGAATGACTGTCTCAATAGTGTCTTTATGAGTAACTACATATGTTTTAAACTAGGATATGTGACTATTGGTGTATATAAGTGAGTATATGTGAGAGTGAGAGATTGAAAGAGTTCCTGTATGAATAAGTATGTGTTTCTATAAGTGATTGTTTAAAAGACTAAGTATGTGTAAGTTTCTTTAGAAGTAAGTGTGGTGGTGTGTGTATAACTGTATATGCAAGTAAATGGATGTTTGATTCTTTATTAGCATGAGTGACTATGTGCGTGAGTAACTCTATGGATGAGTGGCGTTGTGTAACAGGATGTATAGTTGTATGCGTACATATGATGAGTGAGTACATGTATGAGTGACTGTATAGGACTGTTGGTGAATGAGTGGATGTGTATGTGGATCTTAGAATTACTGAATAAGATGTTGTAACTGGTATTGGTATGTCCATTGTTTTGAAAATTTTAGTTTCTATTTTTGAATGTGTGTATCAAAGGTTATATTAGGGGGAGAGGAGGTCTGCCACTCTATCACAAGGATGATGTCATCAGTGATGTCATTTGAGATGTCATGAGTGATGTCATGAGTGATGTCACTGACCATGTCATGAGTGATGTAATATGTGACATCATCAGCAGTGCATTGCGGGCCCGCGAGTTATAGTTAGCTGAACTAACTATAATGGGGGAATTTCAATGGTTTTGTATGAGTGAAAAGTCCAGCTAACTATAACGCACCTGAAACCTATGGTTTTTTTCAGTGAATTTCTAAGGTTTTTTAAATGCTAATTCCTAACTATAACGTGCCTGAAACCTATGGTTTTTTCAGTGAATTTCAAAGGTTTTTTAAATGCTAATTTCTAACTATGCCTACAGAGATAGGACATGTGAAGAAAGAAGAAAAAACGCACAGAAAGAAAAAAAAGAAATGCAGAAAGAAGCAACAGAAGTCCTCAAAGACGAAGAAAAGTGCAGGAAGAAGGATAACGTGCAGAAAGAACAAACAGAAGAGCAGAAAGAAGCCTTGTTGCAAAATCATCCTGTATCCTCAACTTTTTCAGACGGATACTGCTGGTAACTGAGTCTGACTAACCAGTCCTAGAGCCAGTGCTATGTTAAAAGACACACAGAATACAGTTAAAACACCTACATATACCAGGGAACACTATGCGTTGGGGTCCCCCTGTGATCAGCATGACCTCCTCTGTAAGCCCCAAGTATATAATAGGGCAGGGGATTAAAACTACCTCTTAAAACGCGCCACAGGGCGTGTTTGCACACGTCACCTCAGGCCCCGTCCCCTCACTTCCCCACTGTGTAAACACGCCCTGTGGCCGTTTTAAGTTGGGAGATTAAGTCCCCTTGAATCCTGAGGGTCCCTAGGGTCCAACTAGACCACTAGGTACCTCCAGTAAGTGCCACAGAGCTGCGTTGCAGAGAGATGGCACCTGGTGGGCTAGTTGGCCCCCAGGGTCCCTCAGGATTGAAGGGGAATTATTTCCCCAACTTAAAACGCGCCACAGGGCTTGTTTGCACACGTTAACTCAGGCCCCGTCCCCTCCCTTCACCACTGTGTAAACACACCCTGTGGCCGTTTTTAGTTGGGAGATTAAGTTCATTTGAATCCTGAGGGTCCCTAGGGTCCAACTAGCCCACTAGGAACCTCCAGTAAGCGCCACAGAGCTGCGTTGCAGAGAGGTGTAAAAAGTGGCACGGCCTGGACCACCTCTCTGCAACGCAGCTCAGTGGCGCTTACTGGAAGCACCTGGTGGGCTAGTTAGCCCCAGGGGCCCTCAGGATTGAAGGGGAATTATTTCCCCAACTTAAAATGCGCCATAGGGCGTGTTTGCACACGTCACCTCAGGCCCCGTCCCCTCCCTTCCCCACTGTGTAAACACGCCCTGTGGCCGTTTTTAGGTCTCGCCTTGCTATCGCGTAAGCGATTGCAAAGCGAGACTATAGAATACGGGTTTCAAAAGTGCTCCCAAAAAGCGGATTGTATGGCTAGCACACGCACAATCACGCGCATCGTGCCGCCATGCAATCCGCCTTTTGGGAGCACTTCAAAGGGTCCGCTCCCCCGCCCCCAAGCGCGCGCGCGCGCCACGCTCCGCCGGGCTTGTCTTTTTGTTTTTTAAACTTAAAGCGCGAGGCGCGCGTGCGGCCAATGCTTGTTATTGTTGCCTCGAAAACTGCAGGAACTCTGCAGCAGGTGCTTTTCAAAGGAGTTCTAAACATGGCGCCCGCTTTCCCCATCCCCCAAACTGAGCAGGGCCGATGGTGCACACTGTGCGTGTGGGAGCGGTTTGGTCCAGGTGTAGGGAATGGAAGCCTCAAGTGCTGTGGGGGCTGGGGCCGCAACGGACGCTGTGATATAAAACGCCGGGTTTGCTCAACACTAGTTCCTGCCTCCATCTGCGAGATCTCGGAAGCCTCCCGGAGCTCAGCAGAGAAAGGTGCCGGCGGTTATAACCGCGTTTCTAGATTTACGTTGCAAGCACTTGCCAAGAGGCTCATTAGCCATAAGGATTGCCGGGGCTGTACAACCAGGGGCGTGCTCCGCTCGCATCGCGTGCTCCAAGGTTCGCTCCAAGACCACGCGCTGCCCACTTCTCGCACTTCACTTCCTTCGGCCCCTCGCGTGAAATGTCCAGGCACCCCAAGATATTCACAGCGTCTCCAAAGCTCTCGAGTTCACCCATGACACATTTGAGCAGCTTACCCAGTCCTTGTGCTTTTTATGTTTTTGATCTCTGGTTTGGTTAGTCGTGTTGGTTAATGGCAAAAAAATCACTACTTTCTGCATGCGCTGTTTATTTACAACACCAAGAGCAGCGGTCGAAGTGCACTGAAAAAAGTAGGGGAACCGTGGAGCTGCATGCACTAGGGACAGGATCAGCGAGGGGGGCATCACAGGTGTGGCAAACAATCTCAAAATAGTCTCTAAATGTTTTTGGTCTTTCACCGTCGGGTAGCAATTTATAAAATAAAAAACGTGCAGCTTAAATTAAAAATATGTTAAAAAATGTTTCTCAGTGGGAAATGAACTATAATACTTTATGAAACCTCTATTAGTAACTCATGTATTTTTAGTGTTACGAGGTACGAGCTTGTGACAGAAAGCACTGTGAATATGTCACTATTTTAAATTTGCACTACACACAGCACAAGCTAGACTGCTACAGAATGCGCAAAAAGGTTTAAAGATATAATGGTGCTTCCAAAATATAGATTTTAGTAATACCCAGCCTGACTCAGTGGCTTCCTCTAGGTGGAACACCATCTGGACTTTTTTGATGTGAGCATCACTTTATAAATAATAAGGAAAGAGGAGGAACTAAAGAATACAGAGTGTAAATGGTTACATGTGCAGGTGTTGGACATTTATGGATTGATTTCTGATTCCTTAAGTTGTATAATTATTTGTCCCTATGACCACCACTGTTTTGGGGGTTTTCTTGTTAGTATTTATGACATTTAATAATGTATTCCAGTGCTTTCATATGGAATATCCAACCCTAGATATATCTTGCATCTTAGCCCTAGGGTCTACCTTTGGAGTGACTTATTACTTATAAGGAAGGTTTAGGCGTGTCAAAAGGGTGGATTTATTTTTACAGATTCTATTGTCTGTTTAACACCGCACAGTCAGGTGACAATGGTAGACCTGGAGACATGCTTCAATTTGTCACTGTAGTAGTTGCCTCAAGGGATGATGTGACACTTATCTTACCGGCCCTGGGCACACTTTATTACCATATACTAGGGACTTTTATATAAGTTATATATGCCAATCAAGAGTATACAAGTTTTACCATGTTGAAAAGAGGAGCTTATGCGCTTTACCACTAATTAGTATAGGTAAAGTGCAGAGACTTTTATAGTTATCAAAAATAGGGTTCAGCAAATAGGCACAAAAAAAAATCAGTGTGACCTTGCAGAAAGGGCAAATTTCACACACCACCTCTGAAGTAGTTTCAATGTTAATACCCATTGTAGACTGAGCACAGCCCCTGTGGGGCAGTCCCGTGGAAAATAGGTTGGAAGACGCTTTACTTGTGAACTCTTTGACAAATTCAGGAAATGGTTTTACATTGTGCACTACATTCTAGTGTTAATGCTGTGTGTTTTGAGCACTAAAACACATTACTGCAGTGCAACTCCATGGTGATGCTTTATGGGGTGCCACAGAATAATGCATTATTCCCATGGTAAAGCTTTGTGTTTAGCGATATGCGTTGCATATGTACGATGTTGTTTGGAGTGCCAGTGTTTTTAGCACTGCCGTTGCAGTTTTGTTTGTGTTTTGATCCTAAAGTAGACTCCATCTCCATTAAAACCTCCCGTGTGTTTCTGTCCTTTTATAGAGAGCGAGAATAATCCTCTTAAAGACGAAGAGAACAACCGCCCGGGGTCCCGGCCATCTGTAAGCCACCCCTGCCTGCTCGTGGTTTACAAACCTGCCACTGGTCGGCCAGGCATTGGCCTCTCGCCTTCATGACCTGAGACAATAGTGAGCACTGGAAAGACCCTTCTTCATCACACGAGCAAATAAAGAGACTAGCATCAATATGCTGATTTCATCACCTCCAGCAATAGACGGGCTTCCACCGTCTCCTTCTCATCATCAGCTCAGCTGTTTAGGAAATTGCTGAATTCTCATCTTCCTTGCTACAGCTGATGTCAAGCCCAGTGTCACCTTTTATCATTGAAAGTTAGGCCCACAAAACCTTCTTTGTCATTTCAGCTAAAAGCAAACCCAGCACCAGCCACCCCCTCATCCTCATAACCTGTCAGTGAGCCCAGAAACACCCAATGAGTGCATATCCTCACCCAGTTGCAAACCTGGCAGGGACTGCTCCTCTGTCCCCTAATCTTGACCAACTCAGTAAATGAGTCCACTGCTCATAGTAGGCGCACAACGTGACATTCACTCTTCCCATTTGCCCAAGAACTCTCAGAAACAGAGCGTATTGTTCATGGCGTAGCCTTTTTATTCACGAAACAGGTAATTCACCAGTGACCAACACGAGAGTAACAGTATCCCTTTTGGATATAAAATTATCAAAGCATCACTCTTTAGCGGTATTAACTTGACGAAGGCTGCCAGGCAATTAGGCACAACATTACACTTGAACTTGAGCTTGGCCGTACACTTTAGTGGCCTTGGCCTGTCAAAGGCAGTAAAGAAGATATGCACCACATTACATTTGAACTCTTGAACTTGGCCATACACTTGAACTTGGCTGTCTCGGCCCACCAAGCCCCCACTCTGCTGTGCACATTGTGCCAGCAGGCCCCAACGCGCTACAGCGAACCGTTGCACTACTTGTAAACCAGGGCCCCGCATGGCACACTGGCATGCCCACCGGGGTACCTGCACTCAGGCAGCCTCCCCAGGGTTCACCTCAGTCCATAGATTGTGGGTTAGGGCAGAAGAGTCAGGGACCACCAGCAGGCCAGTCCCCCCTTCAGCCTACCCTCTGCACACGTGGCTCCTACCCCTTTCTGGGGGCCATCCAGTTGTTGAACCGCCATTGTTGTGCTTGCTTGTTGTTAACTGTCACCGTTACGCCCTCGCTTTCTTGCCGGGTGGGCGGGTGGTTGACGATGTGCCCCTGCCGCTTGCCGGAGGTTCAAAGGGACAAAGAGGCTGACGATCGCAGGGCGCGGATTTAAATAACCTTCCAGCGCACCCCGATGACGTCACCTCATTCAGCCCCCTTTTCGGCCCTGGGGAAGGTCCAGTCCCGTGGCGCTACTAAGGGCGCCCCTCCTCTAGGCGCGGGGGGCGCCGGTCATAGTAGGCGCACAACGTGACATTCACTCTTCCCATTTGCCCAAGAACTCTCAGAAACAGAGCGTGTTGTTCATGGCGTAGCCTTTTTATTCACGAAACAGTTAATTCACCAGTGACCAACACGAGAGTAACAGTATCCCTTTTGGATATAAAATTATCAAAGCATCACTCTTTAGCGGTATTAACTTGACGAAGGCTGCCAGGCAATTAGGCACAACATTACACTTGAACTTGAGCTTGGCCGTACACTTTAGTGGCCTTTGCCTGTCAAAGGCAGTAAAGAAGATATGCACCACATTACATTTGAACTCTTGAACTTGGCCATACACTTGAACTTGGCCGTCTCGGCCCACCAAGCCCCCACTCTGCTGTGCACATTGTGCCAGCAGGCCCTAACGTGCTACAGCGAACAGTTGCACTACTTGTAAACCAGGGCCCCGCATGGCACACTGGCATGCCCATCGGGGTACCTGCACTCAGGCAGCCTCCCCAGGGTTCACCTCAGTCCATAGGTTGTGGGTTAGGGCAGAAGAGTCAGGGACCACCAGCAGGCCAGTCCCCCCTTCCGCCTACCCTCTGCACACGTGGCTCCTACCCCTTTCTGGGGGCCATCCAGTTGTTGAACCGCCACAGGGCGAGAAGCTCCCTGGCGCGCTCGCCCTCCCCCGCGCTAACTGTGCTCCCAAATGGCCCCTAGTATTGTTTGTATGAGCCACTGCCCGTCTACCAAAATTATGCCCTCCATCCTGATTCCACCTCTCCCTTTTGTTATCTGGGCCGTCCTGTGATACATTACCTGCCCCCTTTCAGTGGCCATCGAGTTGTGAAGACCCTAGTTTACACCATCTCCTGTTTCCCCTGAATTAATCCATGACCCCCTGCCAGGAACCTGTCACCAGCTGTATTTCCACCACCGCTATCCTAAAGGGAACTACTACCCCAGGCCCTCCATAAAATTTCCGCCCGTACGGGTGCCTAGATGCTAGTGCAACCCAATTAGACTCCCCTGGTCTCCTGGGACAGCGGAGGAAGTGTTGGACCCGCTGCCTACCTCTTACTGGTCGCCTGTATCACTTTCTTCCCCAGCTTGTCCATGGCCTTAACCAGAACCCCCTTAACTTATACCGCCTGCGTTATCCTACCGACCACATATAGAAACTTCCCTGCAGACCATCGGTCATTGAGCGGTGGCGTAATAACGCACCCTCTTACAGCCTTGTGATAATTTACCAGGACCAAGAATGCGTTAGATAAAATATCTTGGCAACTAACCTCAGTAGCTGGCACATTGTCCAGAAGTCTCTCTTAATGCCCACCGAGTTGGGAAGGCCCAACACTATCTCCCGTTTTTACTTTATGACATCCACCTCCCTCCCCAAGGAAACTAGTCCCTTAGGGCCTCCAATAGCAATTCTGCCCACCAGGTTGCCTGCAACCTTAGTGCAACCCTAAGCGTACTCTCCCGAGCCTCTCCCGAGCCTCTTCGGTATGCCCATGAAGTCCAGGACCCCCAGCAGGTCCGAACTCTGTCACCAGCCAGGTGACGTCCGGGACCACCGGCAGGTCAGTCCCTTCTGTCGCCCAGCCAGATGCCCCAGAAGCTAAGTCCCGGCTAATGACAGCGTTAGGCAACTTCACCAGAACCTTTGGGAATCCCTATGACCCACAGCATGTGTGGATGCCTGTGTTGTGACCCATCTCCCCGCAGCCTCAATTCCGAAGAAGAACTACTGCCCCATACCGTTACCTGGACTCCTGCACTGCCACCCTCTGAGCTATTGCTCCACCCACTGACAAGGCTGCTCCCTTTGTGAGAGGTGTTGCTTTGCCCCTTACTGTTAGGACCTGTGGTTATAGGCCGCCACAGGGGTATAAAAGGCTGGTTTTGCTTCGCCCCTTACTGTTAAGACCTGTGGTTACAGGCTGCCACAGGGGTATACATGGCTGGGTTACCATGATAATGTAGCACCTGCCGGGTAATTACCCTGTGCCCGAGGTGAAGTTTGTAAATTGTACTCCATAACCACCTTTACCAGGGAGCCTCCGGTTACCGTATCCTCTGCTATGTGCCTCTTTATTATAAATCCTCCCACCCCCGCATGGCCAACACTATGTGAAGATGGCATCGCCCTTGGTCGAGGGAAGCAGCGGCTGGATGATTTAATATATTGCCTGGTAACTAGCCAGACCCGGTAGCCCACGCAACAATACTCACCGTTTAGCCCCAAACTGACTACTACCTTAACGGTTATTATGTCCCTCGCAAAAGACCCCCTACGTGAAAGGAATAAATACTGTTCCATATCGGCACAAACTGGTGATTGTAAACTTGGGTTTTGGAAAGGGTCCTCCTGCAACAAAGCCTTGAGAATGTTTTTGCACTGTCTCCTCACACTTATTGGCATCACCGTGTAAACATAACCAGAAACTACATCCATGTCAGAATTGGTTCCCCCGCACTAGCGGCTCAAGGGTAATTGTAAACAGACAAAATTCCATCTGTTTCCTGACTTCTTAGCAGCACCATGAGCACTTGATGAGACGTTCTCCATCCAGTCCAAGGCTGATTTCCCCTATACTATCACACCAGCCATGTGATAATGTTGGCAAGACAGAGTTTATATCCCTTGTGCTGAACTGACCATAACGTTTCACAGATAACTGGAAGAAGGTAACCGAGACCAATAGCTGGTTTCCTCATTGCTTAGTAACATTAAACCCGGAAGTAAGTATGTGCTGCCTTTACCTTAACAGCACTGCCTGGTTTTTAAATCTACATTGCAGAGGGTCCCTGCCACCTCGATCCCCCCAGTAGAGTTTTTTTTTTTTTTTTTTTTTTTTTTTTTTTTCCAAAACCTTTATTGATCCTGAAAGAGTAATACACAGCTCCACGCCTACATCCTGAAGTAACAGGCCGGCAGCGACAACATGCAGTGCTAGAATCAAGCAGCACAGTTTGAAAAGCCACAACTACAGTACACAGCATGTCGCCTACAACCCAGTCGGGCCGGCCGCGTAGTGGTGAAGGGTAAGCTGTTGGAGAATGCAGTAGTAAGTAGGCATACCGGCAAGCGGAATTCAAGCGTGAAATACCTGAGGTTTCATTCAACTTTAATAACAAACCCAAAACAAGTGCATTGTGAACTGTTCCCTCCCAGAAGCAGCCCTCCATACTCGGTATGAGGTGTTCAAAGGGTGAAGCGTGGTGCTGTGAGGGCATTGCCGTACATCCTGAAATGCAGTCGATAAGCAGCATCGCGTCGCTCTACGCCCCACAGACCTATCTAATGCTCTGGGAGGAAGTGGTAATGACCCAAGTGAGAAGCGCGTCATGAATCCTCTGCTTGTAGTGCCATGTATGTGATGCCATTCCGGGGGCGGACTACGCTGCGTTCCAGTCCCCGGGGGGGGGGGCGGAAGGTCCGCCACACCACTAACCTGTGTCAGCGGGAGCTCCACGGGACCTATGCTGCCCTGACATTCCCACTAGGGCCGTAAGCCCTTGTGCATGGGGAGCAAGAGGTCTGAGGAAGGGGAGGGGATCAGGCCACGTCAGTCGTCAGCGGAGGGGGGCGCTGGAGCTAGCGTGGAAGGCCGGCCGTACATCGCCCTGCCACTTGGCGCATCAGCGGAGGATGCGCCTGGAACCTGTGAGCGAAGGAGGTACGCAGCCAGGGGGCCCCAAAGATCCCTAGGGCGCGACTTGTGCGGTAAAAGGTCTGCGTAGCTATGCTGCTGTTCCTGCCAAGTTGTCATCGTGTCCAGCCAGGTTTTGAATTTGGGCGCTCGCCCCCGTCCCCACCGGCACGCGACGTGTCGCTTAGCCAGCAGTAATCCCAAAGCGAAAAATTTCCGGTGTGTTTTGACAGCGGGGTCAGAGTGACCCAGCAGCGCTATCCGAGGACAGGGCTCAATGTTTACCCCGATCATGTCAGAAATGGCAGCAAACACCGCTACCCAATAGGCTGCCACGGCCTGGCACGTCCATGCTAAGTGCATGAAGCCTGCTCCTGGCCGTCTGCATCGTAAGCAGCGATCATTTTCACGGAGTCCGAGACGGTGCAGTTTGGCAGGGGTAAAGTAGAGGCGATGTAGAAATTTAAAGTGAACTAGCCTAAGACGAGCATTGCCTGTCACCGCATTGGTATGAGAGCAACTTTCTTCCCACTGATCATCAGACAGTGGCTCCCCCAGATCTGTGTCCCAGCTGGCGCGTGCTCGAAGAGGGGGGGGAGATGGAGCTGCCTGCGCGTGTCCATACAGCATGGAGACCACGTGTGACGGCATTCCCTTCTGCAACAGAGCATGTAACGGCGCCACGGTGTCCGGTTCCCCCGGAAAGTCAGGCGTGACGGCCCTGATATTTTGCCGAAGTCTAACATATATGAAGGTATCCATAACCGAGGGAGAGTTGTCCCCAAAGAAGTGCGTCGCCGTACGAAAACTCCCCCGGTGGTACAAATCTCCCCAAGTGTGAATCGCGAGTTTTGTGAGTAGCCTACGGCCGATCTCCTCACGAGTGACGCTCAATCTGGGATCATTCGCCAGAGCCATGCGGGGTGAGTATAGGAATTTCACGTCCATATATCCTGCCAACCGTTTCCAGGCATTGACCATGCAGTCGACCGTGGTGGGGTCTCTACGCTCCGTGCGTGCCGTCGTGTATAAATACCCGGAGGGTTTCTCTGGCCTCATATATCCATCCTCTACTGCCAGGTGCGCCATAAAGGGAGGGGGGTGGAACCAGTAGGCCGCAAAGTGACCCTGTGCACAGTCATAATATCGCCGAAAATTGGGGACATCAAACCCCCCCTGGTGATATGGCAACATGAGGGTCCGCAGGCTAAGTCTGGCCTGCTTCCCACCCCAGATAAGTCTCGACAACTGGGAGTCAAGAGTGCGAAAGAAACATGCGCCAGGGCTATACGGTATGTTGGTGAAGAGGTACAACAGTTTGGGAAGAATCACCATCTTTACCAGTGAGATGCGACCCGCCATTGACAGCGGGAGGCGTATCCACCGAGTAATGTTGTCCGTGAGTTTGTCAATGACAGTCCCGTAGTTGCCTCTAATCAGGGCCTCCCGATTCCTAGCCACCTGAATGCCCAGGTACTTTATCTCGGCCGATTCCCACACCAGGGGGTAATCTAGAGGAAACTGCGTGGTGTTCTCAGTCAAGGGGAACAGGGCCGACTTTGCCCAGTTGATTTGTATCCCCGAGATGGCTCCGAATTTGGTGACTTCACGCAACAGAGGGTTCAGGTGTTCCCGCGGCTTGTGCACATATAGAGTCATGTCGTCTGCGTATAGGGGAATGAGTAGTTGGCGCTCTGGATAAATGAGAGCGCGGTGTTTATGATGTTGCCGAAGCTTGGCCGCAAGGGGCTCTATGGCGATTGCGAACAGAACCGGGGAGAGAGGGCACCCCTGTCGGGTACCCCTATGGATCGCGAAGGGGGGGGAGCGGGCGCCGTTGAGCAGGACCGTAGCTCGAGGTTGGCAGTACAGCAGCCGTATCCAATCTAGGAAATTGAATGGCATGCCCATCCGTTCCAACAAGGCAAGAAGGTAATCCCACTCTAAGGAGTCGAACGCCTTGGTGGCGTCAAGGAAAACCGCAGCCGCCTCGCTCGAAGGGTCAATATCCTGCATCACAGCCTGTAGCGTGCGCAGGTTGTGGGAAGTCGCGCGGTTGGGAACGAACCCGGCCTGGTCCGGGAGGACGAGGCGCTCCATCAGGAGGTTAAGGCGCGTTGCTAGGACCTTCGCCAAAATCTTAACGTCCGTGTTTAATAGCGAAAGGGGCCTGTACGAGTCGCAGTGGTCCGGTGGCTTACCAGGTTTCAACAGTGACGTTATGAGTGCCTCCCGCATCGTGGCCGGCAGGGCGCCCCCCTCCAACGCAGAGTAGTACACCTGCTTTAGAATGGGGGCCAGCACATGCTTGAAGGCCTTGTAAAAGTCAACCGGCAGCCCGTCAGATCCCGGCGCCTTGCCCGACTTCATGGCCATTATGGCGTCTGTTATTTCGTCTAGTTCTAGTTCGTGATGAAGGAACTTCTGCTGGGAGGGGCCCAGCCATGCGAGCGCAGTGTCGTCAAGGTACTCACGCAGTACGAGCGGTGCAGTCCTGTGGGATGTGTAAAGTTTAGTGTAGTGGTCTGTGAGGACTTTGAGTTGGGCAGCAAGGTCCCGCTGTGGGGTGCCTTGTTCATCAAGCAGGGAGGAAACGTAGTTATGGTATCTTGGGGGGCGAACCACGGAGGCCAGCGCCCTGCCCGGTCTGTCACCCTCTCCGTACACCCTAGCGACAAAGGGTCGCCCCAGAAATTTGCTTTCTTTGGCAGCAGCTTCCGTGTAGTCATTGAGTTTCTCTCGGAGCCGCGCCGCAGTGTCAGGCCCCCGCTTGTTCCCTTCCATTTCGCGCTCCAGCACTCGCAGCTCGCTCTCCAGCCTGCGCAGATCTCCCCGCAGAGACTTGAGGACGCCCCCCCCCTTAGCTATGCACCAACCCCTGACGGTGACCTTGAACGCCTCCCAAACAGTAGTGAGGCTAGAAACGGAATCAATATTACGTTCAAAAAAATCTTTCATGTCGTGCTCTAATTCCGCCTGAAACACGGGGTCCGTGAGGTGCGCGGGGTTTAGGCGCCAGCTCAGGTACGGCGATACCGCAAGGGGGATACGGATGGACAGCAGGACAGGGGAATGGTCCGAGAATGTGCGGGGGAGATGAAGCGCCTCGCCCAGCCAAGGAGAGAGGCCGGGCGTAAGGAATATGTAATCAAGACGTGCCCAGGAGGAATGCACAGCGGAGTAGTGCGTGCCCTGCCGGAGCGTGGGGTGGCAATGCCTCCAGGCGTCGACTAAGTGGTGCTCATCCACTATGTTTACTAACGCACGCTGTGTGTTTGTGTAGTGCGATGCCTGCGGGCGTGATCTGTCCATTGCAGGGTTGAGTGCTGTGTTGAAGTCCCCCCCCCAGCAGAATGTGCGATATTCCTAGGGTCTGAATCCTGCCCCACATAGTGAGGAGCGCGGACGGGTCATCCGTATTAGGGCCGTAGTAGCACGCAAACAGCATTGTATGTGAGTGCAGTGTCCCCCATGCCATGCAGTACCTCCCGCCAGGATCTACTTCGGCCCCCGCAAGTATAAACCCTACCCCGCGTCTCACCAGGATGGTAACACCCCTCGCATAGCTCGAGTAAGACGAGAACACCCTACTATCCGCCCATCGTGATGCAAAGGGGGGAGTCCCTCCCGGTTTCAAGTGTGTCTCCTGGAGCATGGCAACGGACACTCCCTGCCTGGTCAAGTAACTCAAAACTTGCCTCATCTTCCGTGTGTCATTTAATCCGCGCACGTTCCAGGAGAGCAGCCGAAAGTTAGGCGCAGGGCGCGTGTCAGTTAGGTCCCCCATTCCCCCGGGTGGAGGTGTGTGTGGCATGTATACATAGGACGGGATTGCACATAGCACTCAGCATAACATTTCAAGCCTAGGTCCCACTTATTTACCCAACCTATTTGACTGTTCATACCCTGTCCGGAGCCATCAATAAACCTCGGAGAAAGTCGGAACAGCAACCCACCCACGCCGGCAACCCCAACTGGCCGGGTACACTTTGCCCTCCCATCCCCTACCCCCCCAACCAAACCCATCGTAACAACCAGAACATTGGCAGTAACCACCCCTGCCTTGATGAGGAAAGGGGCGTAATGGGGAGCGCCCATTGGGGGATCGAACTCTAGGGGCGCCAGACCTGCCATCCACCTCCCTACTTACACCCACGAGGACCCAGACATAATCCAGGGCCCCAGTATGGGACGGAGGTGGGCGACCGGGCACATAATGTGACAACGATAGTTCAAGTGACATGTTGTTGAATAAACATAAAAGTACCTCACCAGGAGTGACGGTGGCCCATTCAGGCAAGTCCGGCCACGGCGACATACCAAGCCAAGGGGAGCAACCTCCCAATTCACTCAGTCCAGCCGCTCCATAGGCGAGGACGACCGAGAGCGCCGCGGCTCCGCGCCCTCTTTGGCCGAGTCCCGACTGTGTTGTTTTAGGAAGTCCTCCACCTGCTGCGGCTGCTGGAAGAACAGTTGTTTGCCACGGTGCGAGATTTTCAGCTTCGCGGGGTACAGCATCGCGTACGGAATCTCACGGGACTGCAATTTTTTCTTAACTACAGTGAATTTCCGACGAGCTTCCTGCACAGAAGCGGTGAAATCAGGGAAGAAGGACAGCGTAGTATTGCAGTAATTCACAGTTCCCATCTCTCTCGAGCGTCTGAGCACCACGTCCCGGTCCCTATAGTTGAGGAAACGTGCGATAATGGGTCGTGGCTGAGCGCCAGGAGGGGGACGGGCCGCGAGGGACCTGTGGGCTCTCTCCACTATGAGGTGCGGGGAGAAGGAGTCTCTGCCAAACAGTTCGGCCACCAGGTTCTCGACGAAGACCTCCAGTCTCCCAGTGTTGGTGGTCTCCGCCAGGCCGAGGATGCGAACGTTGTTGCGACGGGACCTCGCTTCTAGGTCCTCGTTCTTGTCGGCGATTATTTTGAGAAGCCGGTCCATTTGTGTCATATGCCGGCCTGCAGATGCGCTTCCGTCTTCCAGCGTGGAGATCCTGTCCTCAGTCTCCTTTATGCGGGCGTCATGCTGGTCCAGTTTGGCAACCACTCCATCCAGCCTGGTAGTAATGTTGTCGATCTTGGAGTCTATGGTCGATAAGCTTTGTTTCAATCCCAGCAGGAGGGACTTCCAGTCCTCGTCCGGAGGATCGGCGACGGAGGGGCCAGGCTCGGGCGACAACGCGGGGGCTTTTTGGGTTTCAAACGGCAATTTGGACTGCTTAGCGTCTTTGCGCCCCATGGCGCCGGGCGTCCGACCCTCCACGCCCACCCCACAGCCAGCGAAGTCGAGGAGAGAGGGGGGTCCCCCGGCCAGCAGGCTCACCCCGGCCGGACCACACGAGGCAGCGCTTCCAGGCCCGCAGTAGACTGCAGCTAGCGTCCCAATGGCCACGGGTGGGGGGCAGGGGGGGTGTCCGGATCGCGATCCACCAGCTCCAAGCGGCCCCACAGCGTAGTCCACCGCTAGCGGCCCCGGCCCCCGGCCCACAGCCAGACAATCAAAGGAGCACAGCCCCCGCCTCTCACCCAAGCGGCGGGGAGGGGGGAGGGGGGGGGTCAACTGCAACCGCTCCGGTCCCTCGGTACCTTCAGCCGGCCAAGCGGCGTATGTTTCTCCGTGCTGGTCGAATGTTCATCGGCCCGTCCAGGGGCGTCCCCCGCGGCGAGGCCCAGTCAGGAGCTCGCAACGGCGAGAGAGCTATGGAGACGATCTTTGCCTCCCAGTAAGCCGCGGCGGATCCGGGCATGCACTGCCACACAGCGACTCCAGCAGCCAGCCACCACGAGGCTCGGGAGCGGGCTCCGGCAGATGCAGGGGGCAGCGAGCGGGGAGGTCCCACAAGGCTCCCGGGTCACAGGGGGGGGGGGGTTCCCCACCTACCTCCGCCGAGACCGCCAATCGATGGCAGGGGCAGCCGATGTTCGCACGCCTCAGCCGCCCGCTCCGGGGACCGGGTCCGCCCACTCTGCGCAGGCCCCGCAGCACCGGGCTCGCGTGTAGAGTCCCCCGTCAGGCGCAGGCCGCGGAAGCACGCCTCACTCCGCACGGAACAACAATGGGAGATATCGGGGCGCTCCGGCCGCCCCCGCAGCCGTGCCAGGCACCAGATTGTCCCGCAGGGCACCGCGGATCCAGCAGTAGGGGTGAGGCAGAGGATCACGCTGTCAGGATGCAGGAAAGGATAGCGGAATCGCCCGGTCAGGCGGGAGCCTCACACGAGTGCGGCCATCTTGGTTCGGCGCCCTCTAGCGCCCCTCCCCCCAGTAGAGTTGCCGGTGTCTACCCAGGGTCGGTGTGTAATAGGTGGGTCAGGTGAGACTTGAGCCCTTAACTGCCCGCGTGGGCAACTGCGGAGCTACGGCCTACCTCCTTCTCTTGACCATTAACAGTGCAGAGTAACGGTTGTCAAAGTTCCATTCGAGCAGCAGTTGGATAATAACTGCCAGCCTTCTTTGTGACGGTGCTTTACACTTGTTATCGGTTTCGTACGCACGTCTGGATTTATTACTCGACTAATTCTGCCGAGGTTCATTCAATGCTGGACAGATGAAATACTAATTGAGCTAGACCGGGGTTCGAGGCTGCTAACCATGACCCCTAGAATTAAGTCTGCTACTCGGGCCATTATGCCACATCCTCTCCCTAGTGGAACATGAAATTCCTAAAAGGAGAAACTCCTTTTGACTGTCATGAGCCTTGACAGTGTTACAACAAACAAATAATGGACGGAATGCTGACAATGCAGACATTCTCCCCCAGTCAAGAGATTTGGGTTAAATCCATCGTTCTTTTGCCCACTACGCCAGCCCAGTTCAGACATGGCCATATGCAAATCAGTCTTGACCCTGTGCCTCATGGGAACAGTCCAGCCCGAACTGCCAAGCCATGTCTTCCCTGGACCGGAATCAAGCATCCTAGGACCGGTTTCTGGCTATCAGCCATCATCAGCCAGGATAGCTTGACTCCAGTGGCGTAGTGAGCACCGGTCCTAGGATGACTCGAACCCCAATAGTCCAAGTCGAGCCCACATCTCTAGTAGCAAAATAACGTGCTGAAACCTTCCCATGTAATTTGAACAAAAGACACATCTGGGCCAATGACGTTAGCGGGGGGTGGGGGGCTGAGTATTAATTGTCTTTCATGCGCTTCAGTTATGCAACTATGAAATATGTTTTTGTTCATTTTTGTTTTTAATTGTCTTTTTCTTCCATAGATGGTACTCTTTCAGTGCCACGTGAATCTTGTGCTCTCTCTCGTAAAGCCATGTTGCGTTATCCTGGTCACGCCTCCAGTTGTAGGACAGGACCGTGTGGCGCCTTTGGGGACCTGGACTCAAACACCTGCTAAATCAAGACCCCCCCTGACTGCTGCGAGGACTCCTGCATAAGAAAAGCTGCACTAATTGTGCAGGTGAGTAGGACTGTATTTCCGCAACAATATCCTTAGGTGTTATGATGGAGCACAAGGATGGACTCGCAGTGACAAAGCCAAAGGCCATTACTCATTTTTAGGTCTCGCCTGAGACAGCGCTTTAGCGCTGCTCTGGCGAGACTTATAGTAAGCGAGTTTTGGAAGTGCAAACAGTGGCTTTTCAGGCCTCCAAATACAGTGCATGTGCGCCGTCCGGGCGCGTGCACCATTTGGAGGCCTGAAAGCACTCGTTTGCTTTCACTTTCGCGGGCCACACGGCCGCTTTGAAGTGTGATCGCGATCACTTACATTTCGCGGGCGCTTTGATGTCCTCAGTGAGCCGCGCGGCCACTGAGGACATCAAAGCAGCCGCGAAAGTGCTCAACATATGCCAGCCTGCGCGCCTCTCTCCCCTACCCCCGCACAGAGAACTTACTTTTAAGTAACTTACTACAACTGACAGGGTAGCAATACACTTTTGCCAATTTTCTATGTTCTCAAACAAACCCCCTTTAAATGTAAAGAACATACGTAATTTGGATAGTATATTTTCCTTTTTTACAGCATTATGCAGTCCAGTAAGACTCTGATAGTAGGCGCTATATAACAAATTGTTTATCATTTGCGGTGCATTATTACTCAATGGTTCCTCCTTTCGGTCAATTGCTTCATTCCCCTTCCTAATTTCCACCTTTCCCTAGCTAAACCTACCTACACCCTTCTGTTTCCCAATCATTCCTTTGACTTACTTTTACTTCCTTCTCCTTTCTACCTTGCAGTTCCCAATTGTTCATTTTGTTCCTTCTCAGTTCTTTCTCCATCGTTCCATTCTCAGTCTTGATTTCTTTCTTCTTGTTCTATTATTCTCACCCTGTGCTTTATTTCCTCACAAAATCGTTCTCATCTTCAGCTCTTCTTTTCTCTCAATTTATGCCATTCACTTCATTTGTTTTTTCACGTTCCTTCCTTATTCTCCAATTTTATGCGTTTCCTCTGTCTTTACTCCTTTCATCTACCCCTTTCATTTGTTTCTTAACATTTTCACTTTCCTTCTCCCACCATCTTCGCCACCCTTTTGCTTTCACTCCTTCCTCAATTCTCCCCTTTCACTTTCCTCCTGTACGTTTCCTCCCTCCCCCTTTCACTCCCTATTGAGGTCATGCTTTTGCACATCCCTTCTTGTCTCGTGCCAGGGGCAGGCCGTGTTGTTTCCTGTCCCTGGCCGTGCGTAAGCGGGGCTTTTGTAATTGTAAACCAGTTCTCTGCATGAAATGCGTGTCCTGACCGCGCTCTGGTGATAAGAGCGTGAGCTGGAGTAATCAAAGAGAGATGTGCAGCTCCTATTTCAAAACTTGGCAAAAAATGCCCTCGGGACACCTAAAGTGAACCAATTCTTCGCGAACCCCTCACAATCCCCTCAGTGTCGCTCAAGGGTGGAAGTGTGTGTGTGTGTGTGTTGTGGGGGGGGTCACTGCAGGCTAATGCGTCGTCAAAGATAGACGTATGTACTTCAGACACAGAGCAGAACAAACCACTTCTTAGCCCCCTTGAGAACAAGCATTTGCAATGCAATAGGTCTCGCATTTATGCGAGTTTGAGCTATTAACATTGCAAATAACAATGCCTTGTAGCTTTGTTTTTAGAACATAAATAAAAGGCGGTGTCATTTACAATGCCTGTTGGAGCCGGCCTCGTGGCGTGGTCCTGTTCCCCCTCGCTCAGCCGCACGAGGTCCCATGCACCTCGGGGCTCCTCCATCTTGAATTGCACGTCACTCCAGGTGACCACCTCCGTGACCCTGCTCTACCCGGCCTCGGTCCCAGCGAGGCCCGACATCGAGGCGCCAACCCCTGGCCCGGGGGATACCACGTGAGCCCTTACCACCCCCGGCGGAGGGCAGTATCGATGGGACCCCCAGCCGTCCTTCCACACCTAGGTGCGATCGCCCCACAGCTCTCTGGGGCCTGGCGCCTCTCCTGCTGGGCGTCTGGCCGCGCCCTACCCAGCCTCTCCGCCCTCCTGGGCGCAAGGGTCCAGACATCAAAGGGCTCAAGACCTATATCTGGGGCGACCCGACAACAAGATGACAGTTGTATCCCGGAGTCAAGAGCCCTGCTGATCGGATCGCGGCTGACCCTACGGAGAAAGACTCTTCCTGAACCTACCTACTGAGCCCTGCTGACGACGTCGCGGCTCCATCGTGCTTACAAGACCTTCACGAACCTTTGGGGCCCTGCTGACGCCGTCGCGGCCCGACCTTGTTGCAACAGACCATCAGAGCCCAGCTGACCTCGTCGCGGCTCGACCGAAGCGGACCTACCACCGGAGCCCTGCTGACTGTGTCGCGGCTCGACCCAAGCGGAACTACCACCCGAGCCCTGCTGACGCCGTCGCGGCTCTCCACGTCCGAGCCGCTCCGAAACCAGCACCCAAGGTCTGGCGCAGAGCCCTTCCGTACCTGGCTGGTACTAAGACTGTCCCGCTACCCTATTCCTTAGAGGCATTGAGACTCTTACTGGATCCCTCGAACCCACTGTACATATTGCCCGTGCTCCTTTTTTGGTTTATAAAGAACCAAGATAAGCAACTGATACGGAGTCCTGTGTGGTGGTGTTACTGGGCCTAGTACGATTATAGGAGAAGGACCTCTCCTAGGAGGCTTCTCAGCGGCGCTCGGCTATAACTTGGTGGTAGGAAGGTGCCCGGAGTAGTCCCTCCGACTCCCCGGTGGTCCTCCCTCCAACATTTGGTGGCCAGCGACGGGATCCGAGCCAGACGCAATCGTACAAGCAAGTAACGCACCCACTACCTAACCAGACGGAAAAAGAAAAGGGAACCATGGACGGCCAAGAAGCAACCGTGGCCGCAACCTTCCAGCTGGAAAAACTGGAAGAATACACCCACAAAGAACTAAAACAATTCTGCAAGGACAAGGGGATCCCAACCACAGGATTGGGCACCAAGGAAGAAATGCAGAAAGCCCTGAAAGCCTCGGCCGAAGCCGAGGCCACTCCACCCCGCACGGACCGAGGCCCGGAACGAAAACCTGCCGACCACAACCCCGACAGATGGGGGGCGAGGCATTCCCGAAGCCAGCCTATCCCACGAAGAAATACGGGAACGAGAGAGGGTCCGGGCACACAAAATGGACCTCGCACGACTCCGGCTGGACGGCGAGCTCCAGCTGGCGGAGAAGAAAATAGCCCTGGAGCAACTACGGCTGCAAGAGGAAATCGAGGAAGAGAAACGGCATCGAGAACTCGAAGAGAGACGGCTAACCCTCGAGCACGAGAGGAGCCTCAAAGAACTCGAACTGAAATCCAAAACGGGGGAGACCAGCACCCCCGGGGCTTGGGACGCTCTGCCACTGACCGAGCCAAAGGTCCATATCCCCAAGGATGTTGTCAAAGAGTACTACAAGAACGACGACATCCAGCAGTGGTTCCGAGCCTACGAGGTAGCCATGACCTCCCATCGGGTACCCTGGAAGGATTGGGGTGCCGGCCTATGGGGGAGGTTCCTCAGCGAGGGCTGTGATACCCTGCTGCAACTCCCCGACGCAGTGATGACCTCCTACGATCACATGAAGGAAGCCCTACTCACCCGCTACGGACTATCAGCCGAGATGTACCGGCAGCGCTTCCGGGACTGCAAGAAGCTCCCCGGTACCACCTGGGTCGAGTACGTGGACTTCTTCAGCCGGGCCTTTGAAGGATGGATAAAAGGGAGCAAGGTCACCTCGTACAATGAACTGTTCGACCTCATTGTCTGGGAGCACCTCGCCAACAACTGCTTTGTGGAACTAAGGCAACACCTCCTGGACAGTAAGTTGACCGAGCCCCGGAAGCTCGCCGCCGAAGCAGACCGATGGGTCAACACCAGGGTCCCCCGGAACCCCGTGGGGGACTACCAACGGAGTACCACGGGACCTCCTCGCCAGCGGGGCGGAGGAGGGGGGTCCCACCGCAGCTGAGAATTCCCGACCAGACCGCCCAGAAGCCCGCCACGAGGCCAAGCCGCCAACCACACGTCCCCGACCCTGGGCCGAAGGGGGACCCCCATCGCCCGACCGGGACCCCGACCACCAGTGACCTGCTTCGGCTGCCAGCAGACCGGCCACTATGCGAGCGACCCGGCCTGCCCTGTGAACCGACGAAACGGGACCGCTGGGCCCCCTCCCCGACAAATAGCCGCCGCTGCCCTGGGGGAAGGAGAAGAAGAGGATGAAAGCCGCGAGGACGGGTCCCCCGAGTGGGAACCAGCTGCCATGTCGCTCGTCTGCCTGGGCCCCCGAGAAATGGTGCCCCGAGCGGCCATCCCAAGCAACACCCAGAAGTACCAGCAGTGGGTCACCATCAACGGCCGACGGGCCGAAGCCCTCCGGGACACTGGGGCTAGCGTGACCGCTGTCCGCTGCCACCTAGTGATCCCCGAACAAATCCTGCCACATGTCCTATGCCCTGTCCGGACCGCGGACAACACCGAAAGCATGTGCCGGATGGCCAGGATCCCCTTCGAGTGGGGGGGAGTGTCCGGCACCCTAAAAGTGACTGTCCGCGACGACGCCCCCGTGGACTGCCTCCTGGGGAATGAACTAGAGAGCTCCCCCTGGGCCAAGGTGGAGCGCCGAGAGCATCTGGGGATGCTAGGGCTGCCTGAGTGGGCCTGCGCCACCACCCGGTCCATGACCGCCCAACCCGCCGCTGCCGCGGCCACCGACCAGCCTACGGGCCCAGAACTATCACCCTCCTCCGGCACGGAGGAACCCGATGATGAGGCCGGGCCATCTGAACTGTCTCCCGACGAGGCCGCCTCCCTCAGCGAGATCCCCGAGCTGGCTCAGTGGCGCCACGATGGGGGTCCCACCCGCAAACAATTCCAGCAAGAACAAAAGGCCTGCCCGTCCCTCGAGGGGGCCCGACAGCAAGCGGCCGCCCAGGCCTCGGGGGACTCCACGGGAACCCACTGGGTCTATTGGGACAATGACCTACTATACAGCGAGCAGAAAGTCGCCAAGCTGGGAGCCGGCCGGGTGTTGGTGGTTCCCCTCCGGTTCCGGGAGTTCCTCCTGAACCTGGCGCATGACGTGCCCCTCGCCGGACACCTCGGGCAGGACAAGACTTACAGCCGCCTAGTGACCCATTTCTATTGGCCCCGAATGCGGAGGGACGTGGACCACCACTGCCGGTCCTGCCAGACCTGCCAGGCTAGCGGAAAAACTGGGGGTCGAGTTAAAGCCCCCCTCCAACCATTTCCAGCCGTCCACACCCGGTTCGAACAAGTGGGGATCGACATCGTGGGGCCCCTCGACCCCCGAACCGCCCTAGGACACCGCTTCATCCTGGTACTGGTCGACCACGCCACCCGATACCCTGAGGCCATCCCACTCCGCACTGTGACAGCTCCAGTGGTGGGCCGGGCCCTGATGGGCATCTTCTCCAGGGTGGGGTTCCCCCGAGAAGTGGTGAGCGACAGGGGTACGAACTTTATTTCAAAGTACATGAAATCCCTCTGGCAACAATGTGGGGTCACCTACAGATTCACTACCCCTTACCACCCCCAGGGGAACGGACTGGTCGAGCGGTTCAACAGTACCCTAAAAGGGATGATCAAGGGCCTGGAAGAGCCCCTGAGGAGGAGGTGGGATGTCCTGCTGCCCTGCCTCCTGTTCGCCTATCGAGAGGTACCACAGAAATCCCTGGGCTTTAGCCCCTTCGAACTATTGTATGGGCACCCCATCCGAGGGCCCCTCAGCCTGGTCAAGGAGGGCTGGGAGGCGAACGTCCCCGGTGCCCCCCCCGACGTCTACCGGTACCTCCTGACCCTGCGGAACCAGACTCGGAAGTTCCGGGCCCTGGCAGAAGCCAACCTCGAAGCCAGCCAAGAAGACATGAAGCGCTGGTATGACGCAAATGCCTCGACCATCGAGTTCGAGCCAGGCCAGCAAGTCTGGGTCATGTCACCCGTGGACCCCTGCGCCTTGCAGGACAAGTGGATAGGGCCCTTCAAGGTGGTTGAGAGGAAGAGCCCCGTCACCTACCTAGTCGACATGGAGTCCCCGAGGAACACCCTCCGGGTCCTGCACGCCAACCGGCTCAAGCCCCACTTTGCCCGAACTGAACTAAGCCTGCTGCTGGCTACTGATGATGGGGGCGAAAGCGACTCCGAGCCCCTGCCAGACCTCCTGGGGTCCTCGGGCCAAGACGGTTCCTTGGAGGGAGTCCACCTCTCCGACACGCTGACCCCAGAACAGCGCCATGACTGCCGGAGGCTGCTGCAACTCTTCACTGCCCTCTTCTCTCTCACGCCCGGGGTGACCCCCTGGTGCGTACACGACGTGGATACCGGGGACAGCCCCCCTGTGCGACATCGCGCCTACCGAGTACCTGACCGAGTCCGGGCCTGCATACAGACCGAGGTCGCCAAGATGCTCGCCCTCAGAGTCATTGAGCCCTCAGACAGCCCGTGGGCCAGCCCGGTGGTCTTGGTGCCGAAGGCCGCCGCCCCCGGTACTTCTCCGGAACTCCGATTTTGTGTAGACTACCGGGGCCTGAACGCAGTCACCAAGACCGATGCCCACCCCCTGCCCCGGGCAGACGAGCTGATCGATCGCTTAGGGGCCGCCCGCTACCTAAGCACCTTTGATCTCACTGCTGGGTACTGGCAGATCAAGCTCACTCCCGGCGCCCAGGAACGATCCGCCTTTTCCACCCCCGATGGGCACTACCACTTTCGGGTGATGCCCTTCGGTATGAAGAACGCCCCAGCGACCTTTCAGAGGCTGGTAAACAAGGTCCTGACTGGGCTAGAAGCCTTCATCGCGGCCTACCTCGACGACATTGCAGACTTCAGCGACCATTGGGCCGCGCACCTGGGACACCTCGGCGAAGTCCTGGCCGCTCTCCAAAGGGCCGGGCTCACAATTAAGGCCAGCAAGTGCCAGATCGGTCAAGGATCTGTGACCTATCTGGGCCACCAGGTGGGGAGTGGCCAGGTGGCGCCCCTCCAGTTGAAGGTCGATGCCATCCAGGCGTGGGAGCCCCCCGCAACCCAGACCGCTGTCCGGGCCTTCATAGGCCTCACAGGCTACTACCGGCGATTTATTAAAGATTATGGCAACATCGTGGGCCCCCTTACGGAGCTCACTTCCAAGAAACAGCCCAAGGTGGTGCACTGGACGCCCCGCTGTCAGACCGCCTTTGAAGCTCTCAAGGCGGCCATGTGTGCTGCCCCGGTGCTCCAGGCCCCTGACTACAGCAAGGAATTTGTGGTGCAGACCGACGCATCAGAGTACGGGGTCGGGGCGGTCCTCTCCCAGATAGACGCCGAGGGCCTCGACCGACCTGTGGCCTTTATTAGCCGCCGACTGCTGCCACGAGAACAGAGGTGGAGCACCATCGAGCGGGAGGCCTTCGCTGTGGTATGGGCTCTCAAGAAGCTCCGGCCCTACCTTTTCGGCACCCACTTCAGGGTCCAGACTGACCACCGACCCTTGCGGTGGCTCATGCAAATGCGGGGCGAGAACCCCAAGCTGTTGCGATGGTCCATCTCGCTGCAAGGGATGGACTTCACCGTGGAACACCGCCAATGCTGACGGCCTGTCCCGATTCTTCCGCCTCGGCGAGGAGAACCCCCAAGGAGATGGGTGACTCTCCCTGCCTTCAGCTGGGGGGACGCGTGTTGGAGCCGGCCTCGTGGCGTGGTCCTGTTCCCCCTCGCTCAGCCGCACGAGGTCCCATGCACCTCGGGGCTCCTCCATCTTGAATTGCACTTCACTCCACGTGACCCCCTCCGTGACCCTGCTCTACCCGGCCTTGGTCCCAGCGAGGCCCGACATCGAGGCGCCAACCCCTGGCGATACCACGTGAGCCCTTCCCACCCCCGGCGGAGGGCAGTATCGATGGGACCCCCAGTCGTCCTTCCACACCTAGGTGCGATCGCCCCACAGCTCTCTGGGGCCTGGCGCCTCTCCTGCTGGGCGTCTGGCCGCGCCCTACCCGGCCTCTCCGCCCTCCTGGGCGCAAGGGTCCGGACATCAAAGGGCTCAAGACCTATATCTGGGGCGACCCGACAACAAGATGACAGTTGTATCCCGGAGTCAAGAGCCCTGCTGATCGGATCGCGGCTGACTCTACGGAGAAAGACTCTTCCTGAACCTACCTTCTGAGCCCTGCTGACGACGTCGCGGCTCCATCGTGCTTACAGGACCTTCACGAACCTTTGGGGCCCTGCTGACGCTGTCGCGGCCCGACCTTGTTGCAACAGACCATCAGAGCCCAGCTGACCTCGTCGCGGCTCGACCGAAGCGGACCTACCACCGGAGCCCTGCTGACTGTGTCGCGGCTCGAACCAAGCGGAACTACCACCCGAGCCCTGCTGACGCCGTCGCGGCTCTCCACGTCCGAGCCACTCCGAAACCAGCACCCAAGGTCTGGCGCAGAGCCCTTCCGTACCTGGCTGGTACTAAGACTGTCCCGCTACCCTATTCCTTAGAGACATTGAGACTCTTACTGGATCCCTCGATCCCACTGTACATATTGCCTGTGCTCCTTTTTTTGTATATAAAGAACCAAGATAAGCAACTGATACGGAGTCCTGTGTGGTGGTGTTACTGGGCCTAGTACGATTATAGGAGAAGGACCTCTCCTAGGAGGCTTCTCAGCGGCGCTCGGCTATAACTTGGTGGTAGGAAGGTGCCCGGAGTAGTCCCTCCGACTCCCCGGTGGTCCTCCCTCCAACAATGCCAATAGCCTAAACTTGCGTAAAAACGTCATTTATTTCGGCGGGCACTTATCACTTTTGCTTCGTTTCATCTTGCACTATTGGGCCTGGTCATTATTTCCTCCTAATCCAGGAGTTTATGAAAATATCCACTGTTCAGTTGCACTTGTCGGCTGCAGTATTGTTGCTTCGTAGCACTATAAGCAACATATGCTGTATTTACTCAACCTGATCGTTCTAATGCTCCTGTCGGTCAAATGAGCAAAAATCCGGTTCCAATTTCAGCAGCAGACGCACCAACCCACAGAGCGTTCCTCACCATTAATGTTTTCTTACCAAGTTTAACGAAACACGGGCCTGGTTGGAAAAATGCGCCGATTTCGAGGAGCCATTTAAAAGGGAAATGACGGGGTCTTGGGGAATGGCTCACGCCCTGAGGGTGGTGTCGCCACGAGAGCTATGCCGGGAATGTCGCTGGGTTGTGACTTCATGTGAGAAAAGAGCAGGTAATAAAATGTAAATGCGGTCTTGATAAGACAAGCAAGTGAACACCTGGCCCTGCCTAATGAACGAGCATTTTTTTATTCACAGGAATGACACATCTTATAATTAGAAACCAGGGCCTGCCTTCTTTACCTGGCACAGACGCAGATCGCAGCTCCCCCTAAATGTCGCCCCAGTTCCCTGTCTCCAGCCCCAACACACTTTCATGGAGGAAACATTTTTGGAAGGGGGCGGGGAGGGGCTCTGAAATCACACTGCATATTAGTAAAAGAGGTCACCTTCTGCTGTTTGCCTTCCTGTAGTGTGAGCCCCACAGCTTACTCTGTGAGTAGTTCTGCGTTACTCCAGGCTCGGTCCCTTTGCACGGGTGCAAAGTGGTGCAAATGGCGGTGTCAATCAACTT
This sequence comes from Triturus cristatus, assembly GCF_964204655.1. Taxonomy (NCBI): domain Eukaryota; kingdom Metazoa; phylum Chordata; class Amphibia; order Caudata; family Salamandridae; genus Triturus; species Triturus cristatus. The sequence continues at coordinate 1,869,140,606 of NC_140590.1, forward strand.
TTGCAGAAAAAAAGTTTTGTGTGGTGTTGAAAAGTCGACACAAACACTCCACAAAACTGCTTCAGCTCACCTGGAACCAAGCACCTGTTAATATATGCAAAGTGGATGTAAAGTTGCGTAAACTCTGCAAACGCCCTAAGATTCCACACGAGGCTAGATGGACTTAAGTGGAATGACCTAGCTTTGTATGGAATGCCTGCACTAGTTGAAAGCAGAGTCAAACAATAGGCAAAAAGAAATCTGCACGAGTTATTACAACTAATGCCTGTGAAAAAATAACATCCCATTGGATATACCCATAGGCCCTTGCCTGCACATATAAATATGCGCGGGAGGGTGCCCCTCATGTTTAGATTGCCTTGGCACCACGCTGCAGAAATAGCCCAGGTTGTTGCATTTATGATGAGGAAGAACCCCATATTATGTTTTTCTGTCCTGCATACAATCGACCCAGAAAATACTGGTTAGCTCCTCTATGCAGAAACTTGGGCTTAAGGAGCTATCTCCATTCGCTTAGAATATTGAAAACGAGCACGGCACCCCACATAGTATTTGCAGTTGCTAAATTTTTAATGGCCATGTGGCAGTTAAGGTCAAAATATCTTAAAGACTGATCCTTTTGGCTATGATTCTTAACGCCTTTCGCAATCGGAAATTCTTTTTATACTATGATGGTTTTATGTATTTTACTATGTTCTTAAACTAATGTGGATGCATTTTAATGATATTGTTTTTGCATCTTTTATGGCCAAATTGGCCGAAATAAAGAATTTGATTGATTGATTGAAATAGCGTTTTGTCGGGGTGAACATGAATGATGTCATCATGAGCGAGCAACTCTCGGTAAATATGTTGCTGCAATTTTACCCCAAGGCAGGGCCACTGGCATTATGCAATTCTGCAATTCTGCGTCCATGGCTTTTTTTCGAGTAATTATGAATTTTCCGCTCTTGCCACATAATCCATCTGCTGCGTGAACTTCATATTTTAACCCCCAAATATTGTTCCTAACACAAACCTATAAAAAGTTACTTAAAAGGTCACGACATGTTCCACCTCGGTCTCTCCTCACCCTCCACCTCGGTCTCTCCTCACCCTCCACCTCGGTCTCTCCTCACCCTCACCCTCCACCTCTGTCTCTCCTCACCCTCCACCTCGGTCTCTCCTCACCCTCCACCTCCGTCTCTCCTCACCCTCCACCTCGGTCTCTCCTCACCCTCCACCTCGGTCTCTCCTCACCCTCCACCTCCATCTCTCCTCACCCTCCACCTCCGTCTCTCCTCACCCTCCAACTCTGTTTCTCCTCACCCTCCACCTGTCTCTCCTCACCCTCCACCTCCTCACCCTCCTCACCCTCCATGTGTCTCTCCTCACCCTCCACGTCTCTCCTCACCCTCCACGCGTCTCTCCTCACCCTCCACACGTGTCTCTCCTCACCCTCCACGTGTCTCACCTCACCCTCCACACGTGTCTCTCCTCACCCTCCACGTGTCTCTCCTCACCCTCCACGTGTCTCTCCTCACCCTCCACACGTGTCTCTCCTCACCCTCCACACGTGTCTCTCCTCACCCTCCACCTCGGTCTCTCCTCACCCTCCACCTCCGTCTCTCCTCACCCTCCACCTCGGTCTCTCCTCACCCTCCACCTCCGTCTCTCCTCACCCTCCACCTCGGTCTCTCCTCACCCTCCACCTCCGTCTCTCCTCACCCTCCACCTCCGTCTCTCCTCACCCTCCACCTCCGTCTCTCCTCACCCTCCACCTCGGTCTCTCCTCACCCTCCACCTCGGTCTCTCCTCACCCTCCACCTCGGTCTCTCCTCACCCTCCACCTCGGTCTCTCCTCACCCTCACCCTCCACCTCTGTCTCTCCTCACCCTCCACCTCGGTCTCTCCTCACCCTCCACCTCCGTCTCTCCTCACCCTCCACCTCGGTCTCTCCTCACCCTCCACCTCGGTCTCTCCTCACCCTCCACCTCCATCTCTCCTCACCCTCCACCTCCGTCTCTCCTCACCCTCCAACTCTGTTTCTCCTCACCCTCCACCTGTCTCTCCTCACCCTCCACCTCCTCACCCTCCTCACCCTCCATGTGTCTCTCCTCACCCTCCACGTCTCTCCTCACCCTCCACGCGTCTCTCCTCACCCTCCACACGTGTCTCTCCTCACCCTCCACGTGTCTCACCTCACCCTCCACACGTGTCTCTCCTCACCCTCCACGTGTCTCTCCTCACCCTCCACGTGTCTCTCCTCACCCTCCACACGTGTCTCTCCTCACCCTCCACACGTGTCTCTCCTCACCCTCCACCTCGGTCTCTCCTCACCCTCCACCTCCGTCTCTCCTCACCCTCCACCTCGGTCTCTCCTCACCCTCCACCTCCGTCTCTCCTCACCCTCCACCTCGGTCTCTCCTCACCCTCCACCTCCGTCTCTCCTCACCCTCCACCTCCGTCTCTCCTCACCCTCCACCTCCGTCTCTCCTCACCCTCCACCTCGGTCTCTCCTCACCCTCCACCTCGGTCTCTCCTCACCCTCCACCTCGGTCTCTCCTCACCCTCCACCTCCGTCTCTCCTCACCCTCCAACTCTGTCTCTCCTCACCCTCCACCTGTCTCTCCTCACCCTCCACCTCCGTCTCTCCTCACCCTCCAACTCTGTCTCTCCTCACCCTCCACCTGTCTCTCCTCACCCTCCACCTCCTCACCCTCCTCACCCTCTCCTCACCCTCCACCTGTCTCTCCTCACCCTCCACACGTGTCTCTCCTCACCCTCCACCCGTGTCTCTCCTCACCCTCCACACGTGTCTCTCCTCACCCTCCATACGTGTCTCTCCTCACCCTCCACACGTGTCTCTCCTCACCCTCCACACGTGTCTCTCCTCACCCTTCACACGTGTCTCTCCTCACCCTCCACATGTGTCTCTCCTCACCCTCCACACGTGTCTCCTCACCCTCCGCCTCACCCTCCACATGTGTCTCCTCAACATGTGTCTCCTCCTCACCCTCCACATGTGTCTCCTCCTCACCCTCCACAGGTGTCCCCTCCTCACGATCCACAGGTGTCCCCTCCTCACGATCCACACGTGTCTCTCCTCACCCTCCACACGTGTCTCTCCTCACCCTCCACGTATCTCTCCTCACCCTCCACGTGTCTCTCCTCACCCTCCACGTGTCTCTGCTGCACGCCACACACTGCTACACGCCTCACACTGCTGCACGCCTCACACTGCTGCACGCCTCACACTGCTGCACGCCTCACACTGCTGCACGCCACACACTGATGCATGCCGCTGCACGCCACACACTGCTGCACGCCTCACACTGCTGCACGCCACACACTGCTGCATGCCGCACACTGCTGCACGCCGCACACTGCTGCACGCCGCACACTGCTGCACACCACACACTGCTGCACGCCACACACTGCTACACGAAACATTGCTGCACGCCACACACTGCTGCACGGCACACACTGATGCAACCGGCACACTGCTGCACGCCACACACTGTTGCACACTGCTGCATTACTCACTGCTGCATGCTGCACGACACTGCTGCATGCAGCACACTGCTGCACGCCGCTGCACGCCACAGTGCTGCATGCCTCACACTGCTGCATGCCGCACACTGCTGCACGCCTCACACTGCTGCACGCCGCACACTGCTGCACGCGGCACACAGCTGCACTCCACACACTGCTTTTATGCAAGTTTATGCTACTGACATTGTAAATGACAATGCCTTTTATTTGTTTTAAAACCAAAACATAACTAAAAGGCATTGTAATTTTACAATGCCAATAGCTCAAACTCTTATAAATGCGAGACCTATTGCATTGCAAATGCTTGTTTAAGTTGGGAGATTAAGTCCCCTTGAATCCTGAGGAACCCTAGAGCAAAATAGCCCACTAGGTACGTCCAGTAAGCGCCATTGCAGAGAGGTGTAAAAAGGGGCACGGCCTGCACCACCTCTCTGCAACGCAGAGCAGTGGCGCTTACTGGAAGAACCTGGTGAGCTAGTTGGCCCCCAGGATCCCTCAGGATTGAAAGGGAATTATTTCCCCAATTTAAAATGCACCACAGGGCGTGTTTGCACACGTCACCTCAGGCCCCGTCCCCTCCCTTCACCACTGTGTAAACGCGCCCTGTGTCTAAGTTGAGAGATTAAGTCCCCTTGAATCCTAAGGGTCCCTAGGGTCAAACTAGCCCACTAGGTACCTCCAGTAAGCGCCACAGAGCTGCGTTGCATAGAGGTGTAAAAAGGAGCGTGGCCTCAGAACACCTGTCTGCAACGGAGCTCCCTGGCGCATACTGGAGATACCTGTTGGGCTAGTTGGCCCTCAGGGACCCTCAGTATTGAAGGGGAATTAATTCCCCAACTTACAACTGGCCAGGGGGCGTGTTTGCAGAGTGCTGCAAGGACGGGGCGTGGCCTCCAGCGCGATGCCGGTCTTTTATTTATTTTAATTTTTGAAGAAGGAGGGCTGTGTGGCCCCCCTTCTTTTTCTAATTTACTGGCCCTGGGGACCCCATGCCCCAGGGCCTGCACCCTAATTTTTTTTGTTGAAAAAAATACATTTGGTCCTCCCAAGGCCTTAATCGGCCCCGGGGACCCCAACCCCCAGGTCATGGCCTTTTTTTTTTTTTTTTAATTCTTTAGGCGGAAGCTGCGTTGCCCCCCTCCTCAGGCCACTTATGGCCTCGGGGACCCCATCCCCCGGGGCCAGCCTTTGTTTTTATTATTTAAAAAAATATATATATTTATAGAAACACCTAGGGCATGCTGGACAAACCGTATGTACCTATCACCATGACGATTTGCGTGATATTCATTAAAAGGCGACTATGCATAGAATGAATCCACATGGAATGTATTTACACCGCTAGTGAAGCACTGACGTATCTAACGCCCTACCGTGCCTAATCCCGGCGCCCCCGCCGGTGGGTACTCTCCAAGTAGACACCCTTGTCGTTTATTTATACAAACATGGGTAGCTATTGACGGGCACATTTAATATACACGCACACCAAGCCATTCAAAGGGGATTCGACAAAAATTCTACCAAACTATGCAAGAAACCCCCCTCACGGTTAATAAAACACACATCCACCGCCGGATGTGTAATACTTTTTATTTTACTCTCTGGAAAGGAGACAAACCTCACTTGAGAGTCACAGCGTGCTCCTGGCTGAGCCCAATGCTGTGTTACACCCACCAGTGCCTGCCGAGTGCCTCACACCTCTGTGTTGTATTCCACCAGCTAGTGCGTATGCTATGACACTCTCTAGCCCATGTGCACTGTAACACCACCCCGTGAATATGTCATGCCACACTTGCCTTTGCACGGGTTATATTGCCCCATCTAACGTGCCTTCCTCGATGCCTATGTTATAACGTACAGCGCTATGCCATACATATTACAATCTGGGATCCATATCTTTGTCACAGTGCATATGCAACGTTACACTCCCCAGCACATTTTTTATATTACAACTTTAGAGACTATTTAGGTTACACAACACTGCCCTGTGCATATTACACTCCAAGGCGCATATCGCATAGCACGCGCTAGTGCCTGTGCTATCTCGCGCTCTCCAATGAATCTGTCATTGCGCACAATGTATTGCATATTATATTTCACGCCCTGGTTCATCTTAAATCACACTTTTTGGTGCATAGTTTATACCATATACTATATCTAGTTTTCATTTTCAATCATGCTCTCAGGACTATGTTCTACATAACACTGCGTCCACCTACCCTTTTCACGGGCATTACATTTTGCGATGGGGGGTGGAGGGTCAGGGGATGTTTCTGCCAAGTGAGCCCGGAGTCACAGTCACAAACTTCCTCTTCTGCCTGAATAAAAGTGAGATTATGCTGCATACTTGTTCATATTTTAAGTAGTTTGCACAGACACACATTTTAAAAACAATAAAGTTCCTAATACCCACCTTCTCTGAACAGTTAGCTTGCTGCCCCATCCACCTCCTCCCTATCCTCTGTTGTCTGAATCCATGGACTAGCCTCCTCCCTCCTGCCATGCATGGTCTGATGTGCTGCCACTGCCCTCCATTTAGCATGATGTACCAGTCCACTCCTCCTGCCCTCCATTGCCCAATTCTATGGCCCATCATTGACCTCCTGCTTAGCCTCTGTGCTTAGCTTGCTGCCCCTATTCTCCTTCCCCCTGCCCTCCGATGTCTTTGTGCATGCCCCTGCTCCATCCTTTTTGCCCACCATGTTCCAAGGACCTGCCACTCCTATCTACTCTGAGTGTTCTGTTGAGCTGCCACTCCCCTCTCACGTGCCTAGCATTGTCAGATGACTGTAACATGTCCCTGCCACCTCCACCCTGCCTGTCCACATGCCATTCCCCTATCCCCTTCCTCCTGTCCTCCATGGTCCATTTTACTGCCACACACTTCTGCCCTCCCTGGTCTGTTGTGCTGCAACTGCTCCTCCTACCTGCCCCGCGCGGTCTGTTTTGAGGCCCCTTCCCCTGAACTCTCTTGTCTGTGCCCAGGTCCTGACACTCCCTTCTATCCTCCATGGTCATTTGTGCATGCCCCTGCACCCTCCTTCTTGCCCATCATAGCCATTGTGCTGCCACTAACTCTCCCGCTTGCCATGCATGGTCTTCTGTGCTGCCATGGCCCCTCCCACCTTCCCTGTGTGGTCAGGCAGCTGCCCCTGACCCCCTCCCACCTTCCCTCCATGGTCTGTGTGTATGTCATCAGAGTCTCATTGTTGCTCTCCATGGTGTGTCTTGTTTCTAGTGCCCATCCTGCCTGACCTCCATGGTCATCTTGCTGCTCCTGCCCTGCCCCCTTGCCCCCAGCCCTCTGTTTCCATGTGCAGACCCCTATTCCCTCCCTCCTGGCTTGTCTGTTCCATTGTAATGCCCCTGATCCGTCCCTCCTGCCCTTTATGGTCTGTTATGCTGCAGCTTTCTCTCCTGTCTGTCCATTATGGTCAGCTAGCTACCATTGCCTCTTTCCCCTCTGTTCTCTGTTGTCCATGTGCATGGTGCTGTCCCCTCCCTATTGCTTTCTATGGATTGTTGTGCTGCCCTCCTGTCCCGCATGCGCTGTGTGGTGTATTGTGCTGCTGCAAACCCTGAGGCCTGCCCTGTAGGGTCAGTTTGGTGCACCTCTCCATGTCCCTCCTGTCCTCTGTTATCCAAGTCCATGTCCCTACCCCAATTCCTCCTGCCTACCATGATCCAATGTACCATACTTGCAAACATTTTGAACGTGGTAAGAGGGAGATTTTGAAAAAAAACTTGGGTATTGATTTTCCCCTTTGAGTTACAATGAAAAAGAGGAGATTGTAGACAGGAGACAGATCAAATAAAGCCCATTTGAGCTTAAAAACATTGGACGTTTCCTGGCTGAAACGGGTCTGTTGGCATGTATGGTTGTACTACCACTGCCTCTTCCTTCTGCCCACAATGGTCTATTATATTGCCACAGCCTCTCTTGCCAGTCCTGTATTGTTGGTTTGTTGCCCCTGCCCCCCTTTCCACTGCCCTCCATAGTCTGTTGTGCTGCCACTGCCCTTCCTGCCTGCCCAGTGTGGTCAAATTGTTGCCTCTGTACTCTTCTACCTGCCTTCAATTTTCAGAGTCCGTGCCCCTGGTCTCTGCCTCTCAACAGTATCCCAATGACCAACTAGATTGCTAACATCCTATATTTATTACAAAAGTGTGGAACGCCTGACGTCATCTTGATGTAATCAAAACTGTAATACCTAGAGCATTTCTTTTAGAAATTACATATATGAGAGGGTCTTATTTGCATCAAAATTATGGTTAGTGCTCTAAAAAACTAAAATGAGGACATATTTTCTGAGTTTTCAAATAGCGACAAAGAACTTTTAAATTATTTGTAATCTTTATGTTTTTTTATCCAGTTGACCACTTGATTAAATGTTGCACCTAGGGGAGATGATGTGGTGTTACTTCCAGAGATGCAGACTTTGCAACTGGGGAACCAGGTTGGAGTTTCTGCTTCAGCTCAACATTCTGTGATTCTGGTCAAATCACTTAATCTACAACCAAAATGAATTTGATCTTGTGTGATGTAACCAATGCTCATGTAAAGCACTCCAATACCTGACAAGTCTGCACTATATAAAACTGCAAATACACAAAAAATAAGTGTTTTGCACACTTCTGTCATTGGGCTACATGTGGGCTACATCTGGGTGATATTTGTGCTGCATTTGGGCTCTTTTGTCTCTGGTGGCCATCTTGGGAGATTTATTTGTTATGAAGTGTCCTAATTTCCTCATTTACTGCAGTCTCCTCAGTGGGAAATGCTTTCAGTTTTTTACTTTGATTCCATCAAGAAGGCATTCAGATATGTCACACATTTGCCATAAATTCTGAATGTTAACACTCTAGTTGCTCATTAGATCACTGTAGTAAAGCTACTGCTCACCAGGGAAGTCTGCTGCTGGTATTCAAAGTGCATGTTTCAGTCTGCATGTCAGAATTTTTTTATGAAATAGAAGAGGATTAGAGATATCAAAATGTGCCCTAATTTTTCTTTCTGCAGAACTAATCATAATTTCTATGGCAAAATGAACCCCCTCATTTTGTTCCTTTGTAAATTAAATGTTTTAAGTGTTACCACTTTATTCCAATCAAGATGGCTTCAGGTGTGCCATACTTTTGTCATAAGTAAGACTGTTAGCGCTCTAGTTGTTCGTTAGAACACTCTGGGACATTCTGTCATTGGGCTATACTTGGGCTACATCTGGGTGATATTTGGGCTACATTTGGGCTCTTTTATCACTGGTGGCCATCTTGGGAGATTTATTTGTTATGAAGTTTCCTAATTTCCTCATTTACTGCAGTCTCCTCAGTAGGAAATACTTTCAGTTTTTTACTTTGGTTCCATCAAGAAGGCATTCAGACGTGTCACACATTTGCCATAAATTCTGAATGTTAGCACTCTAGTTGCTCATTAGATCACTGTAGTAAAGCTACTGCTCACCAGGGAAGTCTGCTGCTGGTATTCAAAGTGCATGTTTCAGTCTGCATGTCAGAATTTTTTAATGAAATAGAAGAGGATTTGAGAAGTCACTCAAAATGTGCCCTAAGTTTTCTTTCTGCAGCACTAATCATACTTTTTATGGCAAAATGAACCCCCTCATTTTGTTCCTTTTTAAATTAAATGTTTTAAGAGTTACCACTTTATTCCAACCAAGATGGCTTCAGGTGTGCCATATGTTTGTCATACGTAGGACTGTTAGCACTCTAGTTGTTCTTTAGAACTCTCTGGGAAGCTGCAGTAGAACACAAAGGAATCAACTGACAGTCTCTGCCCTTGTTGGATGTACATGTTTTACTGAGAATGTCAGACTTGATTCTCACATGACTGAGAAAGATAATGTGAATTTACAGAAAATATGCTCTCAGTTTAGCTTATAAATCACCTCTGTGGGAAAAGCATGAGAAAATAGTTTTCTCTCAAACATGATTCATGATATCACAGCAGAAGGCTTTTTCATATGGTAAAATCACCTTAGAACACACCACAATTCCTAAAATGAGTATGGTACTATCAACAAATGATTTATAATGTAACTAAAGTCTTAATACCTTCTATTAACTGCAATGCTTTTTAATGAGGTGCTATCATGTATATTGGTCCCAAGATGGCTGCCAACACTTCTTGGATGAAGTGCTGACAGCCAATCAGATCTCACGATGAGATGTGTGGTAAGGCTCCGCCCAGATATATATGTGATTTTACTTTTGATGTTCTCCGGAACTACTGAACGGATTTACACCATTTAAGCAAAAGGCACGAGTCTGAACTGTGGACTACCTCTTTGCCAAATTTGGTGTAATTCCGTTCAGCACTTCGAGCTGTAGCCGCGTCAACAGGTCCTATGGGAAAATGCATGGGGAAAATGCGTTTTGGCACCCCCTTTTTTTCTCGGCCCCTGCTTGACGATTCACCGTGAAATTTTCAGGATAGGAGCGAACCAGAGCTGGCCAAAAGTTTGGAAAATTTCGCGAAGATTCATCAATCGATGCCAACGTTATTCCAAATAGAATGTTGCTGATTTCCTATGGAAAATAGGTCCTAACTATAACTACCTACTGGCGACTGCCAGTAGGTAATATACATATATATTTATATTCACTGAAAAAACCATAGGTTTCACACATGTTATAGTTAGCGGAAATTTTACTGATAAAAAACCAGTGAAATTGCCCCGTTATAGTTAGTGCTGGCAACTATAACTCACGCGACCGCAATCCTCTGCTGATGCTAATACTGTATTTAGACACTTATTTGCCCATGTCTTCTTCCATACATTTTTAGCTATACATATATTACAAATATTTTTTTTTCATAAAGACACATATGTCATCAGCAGAAGATTGCGGTCGCGTGAGTTATAGTTGCCAGCACTAACTATAACGGGGCAATTTCACTGGTTTTTTATCAGTAAAATTTCCGCTAACTATAACATGTGTGAAACCTATGGTTTTTTCAGTGAATTTGCAAGGTTTTTTAAATGCTAATTCCTAACTATAACGTGTGTGAAACCTATGGTTTTTTCAGTGAATTTGTACGGTTTTTTAAATGCTAAGTTACTTTACGCCATTCGAGGCGTGCGCGCCCACTTAACGCAGTTCGTTCCGTGCACGGTTTTTATCAACTTTAATAAGCCCTGTACATTTGGTGGCCTTCGGCCACCAAAAGCACAGGGGGTGGGGTCAATGTGGATAGTGTTTTTTTTATTTCGATTTTATAATTTCATGTTGCCAAAATTTAGTTTTTTTTACCTATTAATAAGCCCTGTACATTTGGTGGCCTACGGCCACCAAAAGCACAGGGGGTGGGGTAAGTGTGGATAGTGTTTTTTTTTTTTTACCGTACGCTTACGGTAAGCGTACGGTAAGCGTACTCGGCGAAATTGCCGAAAAAAAAATCAAACCGTTTTTGCTCTTGGGGGATGTTTGGGGACTCCCTCAACATGACTATGTGGGAGGGAGTTGTCAAAACAGCCCCGTAACATGTTTTTGGCCATCTTGTTTGATAAACAACACTCAGTGCGAGAGACAAAATGGCGGCCGCCGCTTCCTGGTTTCGGCCGATTCGAATGTTTACTAAGATCTAAGAGCCAATCAGAATCGCGCTCGCGCACGCCACCGTACGCTTACGGTAAGCGTACGGTAAGCGTACCGTAAGCGGGCTCAGATGTATATATTGATTTAAAGGCTATTTTCTCAGAATCTACTGAACAGATTTACACCAAACCTACAAAAGGCACTTCCTTGACCTAGGGACTACCTCTCTGCCAAATTTCTAGTAATTCTGTTCAGCCGTTCGGGCTGTAGCTCGTTCTAAAGGTCCTATGGAAAAATGCATGGGAAAAACGTGTTTTGGGACCCCCCTTTTATCTCAGCCCCCGCTTGACGAATCCCCCCGAGACTTTCAGGGTAGGAGCGGAGCGTAGCGCCCCACCTATTTTGAGAAATTCGCGAGGATTCATCGACCGGCGCCAAAGTTATTCAAAATAGAATGTTGAGGTTTTCCTATGGAAAAGGGGTCCTAACTATAACTACCTACTGGCGACCGCCAGTAGGTAATATATATATATATATATATATTACCTACTGGCGGTCGCCAGTAGGTAGTTATAGTTAGGACCCTGTTTCCATAGGAAATCCGCAACATTCTATTTGGAATAACTTTGGCGCCGGTCGATGAATCCTCGCGAAATTTTCAAAATAGGTGGGGCGGGGGGATTCGTCAAGCGGGGGCTGAGAAAAAAGGGGGGTCCCAAAACGCGTTTTTCCCATGCATTTTTTCCATAGGACCTTTAGACACAGCTACAGCCCGAACGGCCGAACAGAGTTACTTGAAATTTGGCAGAGAGGTAGTCTACAGGTCAAGGAAGTGCCTTTTGTAGGTCTGGTGTAAATCTGTTCAGTAGATCCTGAGAAAATAGCATTTAAATCAATATATATATCTGAGCCAGCTTACGGTGCGCTTATATATATATATTTTCAAACGTTCGCTGTGAGATCACCACTCTCCTCCCTCGCGACGCCGGTGCCAGCCACGGTCACAACTCCGCTTGAAATGTTTTAACCAGGATATGATTCGCGAATTCTCCGAAATAAATCCAGCGGCACACCAAGGACAAACACAATAAGACTTTATTGTGTCAAACAAACAGAAATTCGCGTTTCGGCGAAGCCCTTGTCAAGTTACTGACCTATGCCCAAATTCCCCTAGAAATATGGGTCACGGTTAATAGACATGAAAGAAAAACTTTTCAAGTGGCCTGTAAGGTTCAAAAGAAATTCATACATCGTAATAATAAATTGTTTACATTGACATTAGACATGTGCGATTGGAATTCATGATCCTGAAAATGCGATACAAAACCATAATCAGACATATAAATTTAAATATAAATATTTACATGCTTGAATATTTCAGATGGGGTAATGTACCCAATGTATCAGCCAACTAATTCAGGCAATACCTCTATCAAACGTTAGTATTTTCAAACGTTCGCTGTGAGATCACCACTCTCCTCCTTCACGACGCCGGTCCTCGATCTTTGCATTTTATGTGTCCAAATTAAGATCTTTTTGTAAAGACAGCACCGATTTCTTACGAAGAATACATGACGTTACCTGGGAGAGTAATTATTTCATGATAACACTAGATGTCTGTTCCCTCTACACCTGTATAGAACAACAAAAAGGTGTGGAGGCTTGCATGTATTTCTTGAATGAGAGACATATATCATTGTGGGAACACACTCAGATGTTAAAGTAATGTCAATGTAAACAATTTATTATTACAATGTATGAATTTCTTTTGAACCTTACAGGGCGCTTGAAAAGTTTTTCTTTCATGTCTATTAACCGTGACCCGTATTTCTAGGGGATTTTGGGCAGAGGTCAGTAACTTGACAAAGGCTTCGCCGAAATGCGTAGTTCTGGTTGTTTGACACAATAAAGTCTTATTGTGTTTGTCCTTGGTGTGCCGCTGGATTTATTTAGGAGAATTCGCGAATCATATCCTGGTTAAAACATATATATATATATATATATATATATATATATATATATATATATATATATATATATATATAAATACGTAAAACATATTTAACATTTACAGAAACACATAGTCACTGGATGATGTCATCAATGATGTCATTTGAGATGTCATCAGTGATAGTGCTTCCCACGTAATACTTGTTATGACTACACTTTAAGGAATACACTACCAATTCTGTTTCACAAGTTATTCTTCTTGTATTATTCTTTGCTGTCCATCCAACTTTAGAAATGGTTTCTGGTTCATTCCATACAGGCGTGCTCTATATGATCCACATGTTGTAAAGCTCTTAGTAATGTTTCTCAACCAAATGTTTTCCCTGACAGGTTCCAAATGGCTCCTCGTTAAAATATCTTCAAGGAATTTTGTTTTTTAGAGGTTATTTTAGGACTTTGATCTAACACATATTTTAATAGATCTTCTTTATGGAAGATATGCCAGTTACTGTGTAAACAATGTTTTTATAGCTGGTTGTGCTGGATTGTGTTTACTCGTTTTTTCTTCAGTCCCTTCATTTTCTCGATCTTATTTTATCGCAATTTCATCATAAAAGTATTCGATCAACTCCATGGCGCTATGCGTTGTATGACCCTTTGCAGCTTATTGTTTATGTGTTTACACTAAAATTGTATTAATCTAGTTCTTTCAGCATCCAGTACTTGTTATTTGTTTATGTTAATCCCTTATTGAACATCTGTCCTAATAAAGTGCACTCTCGACTTCACATATTGCACTTAAATTACAATAAACTACTATTAATAAAGTGATAATGCTTTAATTTATGAGGTTTCTTTAAATATTAATTCATTTATGTAAAGTGACTGGTGCTGAAGTGTCTAGGTGCTCTCCATTGGTTTTATAGCATGCAATAAGTAAAATTATTCATGGTGCAAAAAGGTGTAACTATCTATAAAGTGCAAATGCTAGTCAAAGGTGATCATTAGCCCCATTAGTTGATGTTCCTAAAGAGTGTTCTTACTGGACTCCCTGACCTTTCTAATAAAATATTCTGGGACATAAAGTGCATTTCCTTCTGTAAACATATCATGTAGAATTTAAAAAATCATCTAATGAAACACTAATCTAGCAGCAATTACACACACAAAATCATATCACATGTCCTAATATGCAAGTTTCATTCAAATTTTGATTATCATAAAAAAAGTCTCATAGTGTGGTGTATTGTCCTTAAAACAGGTAGAGGATATCCACGCCTTAATGGGAGAATCCAACGGTTTCTTTAAAGATGGACATACATTTCTGCATCAATATTGTGTCTCTGTACCCATGGATATAATCAATTTAGATTCCTCTCTTCTCAGTTCCCTCTCCCTGTTACCTCCCCTTGGATGTTTTAAAATATATTTCAATCCAAAGAAACTGAAACCTACCAGGGAATGACTGTCTTCTTTTTTAAAGTGGTTGGCCATGGGATAACTCCTATCCCCATTTCTGATTGCTCGAACATGCTGCACGATTCATAGTTTTAACATGTTGATGGTGCTTCCCACGTAATACTTGTTATGACTACACTTCAAGGCATACTCTACCAATTCTGTTTCACAAGTTATTCTTTCTTGTATTATTCTTTTCTGTCCATCCAACGTTAGAAATGTTTTCTGGTTCATTCCATACTGGCATGCTCTGTCTGATCCACATGTTGTAAAGCTCTTAGTAATGTTTCTCACCCAAATGTTTTCTCTGACTGGTTCCAAATGGCTCCTCGTTAAAATATCTTCAAGGAATTTCGTTCTTTAGAGGTTATTTTAGGACTTTGATCCAACACATATTTTAAAAGATCCTCTTTCTGGAAGATATGCCAATCCCGGTGTAATTATTTTTTATAGCTGGTTGTGCTGGATTGTGCTCCATAAGGTTTCTCTTCCTCATTCTGTTTCTCAGTCAATGGATATAAAACTTGTTCCCTTGTTCTCTTTTCGACTTGATTATTGTCATCATTTAGTACATTTCTGGGATATCCTCGTTGGATGAATCGTTCCCTCATCTTAAGTAGTTCCTGTTTAAATTGATCAAATCCTTTTGGCTCGAAGCATCTGACTAAATGGTATACTCAATCAATCAATCAATAGTCTTTATTCGGTTTAAATAAAGCCCATAAAAGATACAAGTTAAAAACGATTTAAACATACAAATAAAAAAAACATTTTGGAAACACAGTTTAGGCAATTAGCAGCCTCGGTCATGTCTTTGATATCAATAGTTATAATCCAGTATCTAAATCAATAAAATTTCCTAATTGAGACTCAATTACTTTTAGGAATTTATAAAAAGTTGGAGCTTTCTATGTGCATTTGGCTGGGCAAGTAAAGTGCAAATGCTTAATTAGTGCAAAAAATGCTTAGTACAGTACAAGTTTAATAGTAAGTAAGAGTATACTTCTCAACAGAAGCTACCTAAAATTTTCTACTGCTTTTCATCAAATGTGGCGTGGATATAAAATGCTAATGCAACAAAGTGCATATATAGATTAAAATAAACAATACATAAAATGTATTGGTCTCTAATTTCCTTTTTAAAATTCCATGCCTTTTTTTCCCTCAGCAATTTGACAGCGAACAGATATCTACTAATGCTAAAAATGTTTTTCTGCGATGTATCGCTTTTCAATATTCTAGTCGCGTCAGTACAAGACTGAACCCCAAAATTAAAGCATAACGGTTTAATCCATTTTCACCTTGGTGCAGCATATGCTGGGCAGAAAAATAGCATGTGATAGTCATTGTCTTGTGTATTATGATTGCATAAAAGGCAATGATCATTGAAATCATCATCATTTTTCAAATCCCATAGTCATAGTGTTGTCCGCAAATAAAAGGGCTGGTACTGGGACCCCCCCTAACTTTGGTGAATCATGCCTATATCTCAAAAATATTTCGGGACATCGTTTACGTAGAGGGAGAAGCGGGTGGGTGCCAGTACACATCCTTGCCTTACACCCCTCTTTATGGGCATAGCCTCAGTGAGTTCTCCCCCGGGCCACCATCTGACTTTCGCATAATTGTTTTCATGTAATCTCACTATCTGAATGAGAAGTTCCTCTGGCACCCCTTGATCTTTGAGGGAGTGCCAGGGCAAGTTTCTTGGTATAAGGTCAAAAGCGGCTTTCAAGTCTATAAGCGCTATATACAGGTGACCCTCCTTTAAAATCATATATATCCACCCCACACATAAAATTCTAAAAAACGGATCTATTGTACTAGTTTTAGCTCTAAACCCTACCTGATACTTTGATGGAACATTGTTTACCTCGGCCCATTTGTTTAATCTTTCTAAAATCTGCTTGGCATAAATCTTTTGTAGAGTATCAATAAGGCTTATTGGCCGGTAGTTTAAGGGATCTTGACGGTCTTCTTTTTAAAAAAACTGTAATATTTTCTGCTCCTTTCCATGAGTCTGGTACTGGGGCACCAGCTGCTACAGCATTGCAAAGGATATTAATGTATGGTCCCCAGATGGCCTTATCATGCTTCAAAAGATCTCCTGGTATTTTATCAGGGCCCGGAGCCTTGCCAGGCTTAATAGCATCAATTGCTTCCAGTGTTTCCTCTATGCTAAACTTTAAAACCAGAGTATGATCTGTATTATTCGATACTTCAGAATTTTGATATTACATGTTGCTTTTTATTTGTTCAATCATTGGCGATCTCAGAGTATAATTTCGAAAAATGATTGACCCTCATGCCTGCTTCCAGAAAAAGATTCATATTGCTATGCCTCCTTGTATTGCCCTTGGCTAGCAATTTCCAAAAGCCTGCGTGATCCTTGGTTTTAGCGGCAATTATCAATTCTGTCCAGACACTGTCGCCCCATTCTTTCTTACTTTGCAGTAGAATGCTTTTGTATTTAGCCCTTCTGTCCCTCAATGCTGTAATATCATTTGATTTTGCCGCCATTATGAGCTCACTCTTTGCTTTGCGACACTCTCTAGTATACCACGAATTGGCTGAGTCGTGTGTTGCTCTATTCCCTGCCCCATTCTCTCTCAGGATCTGGCTCAAAATCAGTGTTAGTTTATCTGCCATTATAGGATGGATCTGCACAATGGGGATCTCTAAAATTGGTTGTTCAATATAGGGAGTGATAGCATCTGTAAAGGTATTGTCAATTCTTACCATTTCCTCATCTTTGCCTACTATTTATGGCCATTTCAAAGGCTCAGCGGTTATTACTAACCATTGGTTGAATTTGGCCTGGGTTGTCATCATTGTGCCTCCTGTTTGTGGGATAAAAGAGGGAGCCTACTAATGTTAGACATAGGGGATAATGGTCGCTATCTCCTCTGACATCCACTCTTAGGTCGTGGGTGTTGGACCACGAATTGGCCGATACCAAAATATAGTCAATGTTGCTCTTAGAAGAGCCCCTACTAAATGTAGGGGCACTCAGTCTATCTGAAGATAGTCGGCCATTGCCCTGAAATTAGTTGAATGAGTCGTGCAGCCGCTGCTGTACAGAGCATTGCAGGGCCTGCTTCCAGAGGGGGAATGTTGTTGACAAATCCTCTTCTTCAAACAGGTTTTTCAGTCCCATAATGGGTTCAAATTTATAATTGAAGTCCCCCCTACAATTATCATTGCCCGAGGGTCGATTGTATTTAGAAAGTGGTCTAACAGCTCTATAACTGGAGATTCTTTGCTGGAAAGACCCGGTCTATTATAGATGTTAATTAAATAAATTGGGTGTTTTTCCAATGTTGTTAACTTAATCCTCATTATATCTAAGCTTGGAAATTCCAGCTGAGTTATGTCCACTTCTAGAGTAATTTTTACCCAAAGGACAAGGCCACCCAACGGTTTACCCATTACCGAAGGTGTGGCACTAACACTGAAGGTTTTGTACCCGAGCTTGTGAGGAGTTTCTAGAGCCCAGGTTTCCTGTAGCAAGCAAATCTCACTAAGGTTTGTATACTCCTGCCATTCATCATCTTCAAATTTATGTTTCAACCCTCCTATGTTCCAAGATATCATACGTAAAACTGGTTGCTCATTTAGTCCACCCATTGGAGAAAGATTACCTACAACACGGTCTAGTCCTTATTCACCCCTGTCTACTTGATTAGTGTGGGTCTTTGGAGTGGGATCAGGTGGGAGTAACTCTTCATTGGGAGGGATATGGAACCTGTTATGACATTCAGATGTTGGCGGATATAGTGGTTGTCAATCGACTGCCTCCAAACTATTTTCTCGGGCATCAGAACGTGATTGTGATCTTGGATTGGCAGATGCTTGGAGTTTCCTATCTGTAATTTTGTGGGGATTAAATAGTCTAAATTTCTCAGGGCTACCGGATAATGGACCTGTTCTCAGATCAAGGGCCACTAATCCATCAGCTATACCTTTCATTTTCAATGTTAGGAGAATATTGTCAAAGGCTGGATTTTTAGAGCTAAAGCGTTCCACCTCAAGTAGGTCAGAACGTATTATGGATCCACAGTCGCGCTTTTGCCTAATCCAGTGGATTACTTAATTTTTTAGTGACTCCTCATCTTCTCTATAGGATGCAAGATTAAGTTTTGGAATATTTGTCATGGTCACTTTCAAACCCATTTGCTTGGGGATGCCAAATTCCCCACGAATATTGGAGATCGGCCTATCTGCATTGTGTTCAGCGGGAAGGTGGCCCCTGTACTGCGTGGCACAGTAACCCTGCTCCCATACTATACTGTCCCCTCCAATTTTCTCTGTGTTGTTAAAATCTCTCCTATTTATATTTGATTGCGTTTTGTCAAGGGTGCTACTTCTCAGGACTCCCCTAGTCGTTTCATCCCCCATCAAAGGTCTTTGCTTTCCCCTACTGTGTATCGCTCTGTGTTCCCAGTCGTGCCTATTCTCGATGTTCCTCTCGCGTAAATCTGTGGCCGCTTTTTTTTCATCCAATTTTTTGTCTCCTTTTACTTGACCTTTTATGCTCATGTTATTCTTGACTTGAATTAGGGGGTCAGGCAGTCTCCTCTTACAACATGCACAACATTCATTTCAAACAGATTCCCAAGCCAGCCCGTTATTACTTGTTAATTCACTAATTATTAGTTTTAGGTTGCCGACCTCTTTTGTTAGTATATCTAGTTTCTGAACAAGATTATCTATCATGTGTATGCTTTTACTAGATTGTAAATTTCTCACCTGTGGGCCAGGACGTGGAACTGACTGTACTCCTGTCTCATCAATTACTCTGCTTTTCCGTGGTGGGTGGGGACATTGTTGTTGTTCCTGCATGGTATACTCCATTTCAGAGCCTTAGGGTGTTCACTATTCACATGGAGCAGGGGATTAGTTGCTGTTGCTTTCCTATGGATAGTGGAGGTCAATTTATTTCCATCTACATCCAAATTGATGTAGTTATGTATTTATATTGCATTTATTTTGTGCAGTAGCTGTGCTATGTTAATTATAGCAGGGTCGGCATGGAAGCAATTAATGAGTTCAAACTTAACAATTTAAAAACAGAAAAGATGCATTTGCAGTTTCTTTCTTTCATGTCCATGCATTATGTGATCGGTGCAATACAATTTAAATGAGTTTAACACGGCGCCCAGGTAATGTGAAAAAGGCCAGTTCCTCGTCCGAAACGCGTCATTTTGGCGAAAGATTTAGAATAAAAGTCAGTGGTGAAAGGAACTGGTATCCTGTGCTGTGTCAAACCCTGTTTTATTTATGAGCAGGTTGTGGTCGGAATTCATGTATATATAGGTACATATGTATATATGTATACACCAACAATCCCCACAGTCTAGAGATTACCAGGACACTCTGGGATGCTCCAATTGTTTATTTGTGTAATGTTTCCTCGTATGACTGCGTTTTGGTTTGTGCCTTGCTCACGGTGTGGTGCTAGAGCTGCCATGATCTTCTACAGAAACTTTTCATTACAATCAACATAGGGCTCCAGATGTGCTCAGTATCAGTAGAACAGTGCAAAATTGCTGCCATCGTAGCATATATAAATTACAGCTTGTTCATTTAATCATAACACTTCGGAAAAAACTAGAGGAACGAGTGAAAAGTGAAAACAAACATCGGAGATGGTGGGAAAATTCAATCATTTTATTAAAAATTTCAAAAACTGGACAAAAAGGAGATGGCCAATGGGGGAAAGCAGAATCTTTGCAGGAGTGCATAGATGTGGGAAAAGTCTCAACAGGACTCCGCATCTATACAATACCTACATATGAAAATCCTGAACCTGAGCTACTAGATGAATGAACCAGTAACTCGAAAGAAAAATCGACAACAATGATGCGATCAATTCCTTCATTCATTAGCCCAAATTGATGATGAAACTGTAAGCCATGAAGATCCCTTCTTGAACATACACACCCTGGGGGTGTGGAAGTTGATTCGGCATGCCCTAGTAATTTTAGACCTAAATCCACTTTCAGGCCTACTTCACATTGCGATCCACTAGAGATGTCCGAAAAGCGCATCGTGAAGGAATTGAATGGTTTGAGGTACAGTTCTAAGGGTTAAGTCAGAAGAACTCTCTCGAATGAAGAACTGGGTGCCTTATAAAACCTTAAAAAGGGCTCCTCCAGTGTAATTCTATAGTCAGACAAAGTAGGTAACGTAGTGGTCTGGTCTAAAAAAAAAAAAACCTGGAAGAAGGAAAAAACAATTGAATGATCAATTGTGCTACAAGCCATCTAGCAAAGCAGGGGGTTCTGTCCTCCAACATGAAGTACAGAGAAATGTTGGTCGATTGGAGCGACAATAGCCTCCTAGAATGGGAAGAATTTTGATTACTTAAATGTGAACATCCCATAATCCCAGTTTTTTACTTATTGCCCAAACTACATAAAAATTATCTTAGACCACTTGGAAGACCCATTGTGTCCTCTCTTGGCTCCCTCTTGGAAATGATCATTGCCTCAGGCCATTTGTGACAGCTCTACCTGCATACTTGAAAGAAACTACTCATTTCCTTACCTTGATTTTCTGGGGTGACTTGGGAGTGTCGTGTAGTTCCTATAAAACCTATGTAGGACCTACACGTTTGGACAACATACACTGTAGGACTGGTGTCAGACTGATTCTAGACACCCCCACCCGGTTGACCTGTGTACCAGCTAGCTCACAGTGCCACTAGGAACTCCTATTACCAAGGAGAGAATAGTTCTTGGCAACTATCGAACATGACAACCCTGATCCCTCAGGACCGTGGAAACAGTGTTCTACTTTTCGCTCAGTGACTCGTGCTCACTTAGTCTCAGAGAGATACACAGAATAAACGGTAGGGACGTTTTTCAATAAGCATTTATTGAACAGTCGTTATTCTGGTGTAAAATAGGTGTGCTAAAACAACCATCAGACAGTAACAGATATAAATGATAAGAAGGACTAGGAAAGTAAAGGATGGTAGATTTCTACCATTTTGCTATAACCATTGAGGTTCTGGACTTTTAAGAGTCCAGAGGTGTCAGGGAAACAACACCCGAAGACCCCTGAGTTCCACCTGTCTCGGTGCACAAATAAACAGAGACATGGGCTTCTCGATGGCGGCGTCAAAGACCAAGGTTTATTTACTGCAGGGACACAGAAATCATAGGAACCACACAGAGGCAGAATCTACGAGACTGTTCAATTCGTATCAAGTGGGTAGCGCCTTAAATACAAGAAAAATGTCTCGGGGCAACATTACACAAATATTTCAACATTACACAAATATTTCTCATGCCCAGCCCGGTATCCCAAACAGACAATAAATAAATATCAAACAATGATTAGTTGTAGGTTTTCGGTATTCGATCAGGTTCCCTCGACAGTTCTCCATTCTTCACCCGATCCTCCCCATCATAAAAATCGTAACCTCCCCATTGTAAAAGCCCAGAAGGAAAGGAGCAGAGCCAGGTGCTAAGGATTGAAATGTAGGATAAGAGGTGTTTATGGATCATAAACGGGCAGGGCAATCGTCTTCAGCCTTTCAGTCAGGACAACGGACCCAAGAACCAGTATGGCAGGACTGGCCTCAGGCAAGGGAGGCAGCTTGATTCTGCCTAGTCATGCAGCGTCAGCCTTTCTCGGGCTCGAGCTTACGTGTCCTTAACAAGGTGACTCTGCCGGGGTCATCGTCCGTTCATTGACTATGTGAGGGCAAGAAACAAGATGGATGCCGTAACTAAAATGGATGCCATGGCTTTACAACAGAATGCCCTACTCTTCAGTGAATTCATGCTAGTTGCGCGGCGAAAACACTGTCATGCCTGCAATGGATCATTTGCGGTTCATTGGTACCAAAATCGTGTCAGTACTACGATACCGAATTCACGGGTTCGGATCACTACAGAACCTCAGACCATCCTTTTGCCCTTACATAGGCAATAACTCACTCTATGTCAGAGTCCAGTTCTATGTTCATCAGGTCACTGATATGTTGTTGTAGCATTACTCTATCCCGTGGCATATCTCTGGAAACAGGTGGTTTTCTTATGCATGAGGAAACACAAACGCTACATAAGGCAGGGCCACACTGAATAATGAGACAGCATGAGAATAAAAATACCAACGCAACACCAATGACCATTAGAACCTTCCACCCCCATGCAGATAACAGATTCCAGAACCATCCCATAAGTGACCAGTTACCTTCCTCTACATGAATGGAGTCGGAGATTTTGTGTAACTTAGAGATGGCCTTGTATACTGTTGGCGCATTATCTGGGATAAAAACGCAGCAACTTGATTGGATCATTTTGCATACCCCACCTCGATCTGCAAGTAACACATCAAGAACCATACGGTTCTGTAACGTCATGAGGCGATCCGCTTGAAGCTCAGCCGTTAGGTTACTAAGGGCACCTGCAGTTTCGGTAATGGTGGATTCAACTACTCGTGTTAGTTGACGCAGGTTTCTACTGTTGACCATAGGCCCCCAGAACGGAAGGTAACCTTTGAAAAAGTCTCCTGCTTCTTGGCCAGCAGTATCTTCTTTACTGAATACACCTCTCACAACTCTTGTTTTGTGATAGTCCGGTGCAGCAGTGTATGTCGGAGGTAACAGTCGAGCGATATAACATGAGCCTGAGAAGTCAGCGGGCAGCCATGTATATGCTCTGTCTTGACAAACAAAATAGGTACCCTTAGCGGCTAAGAATGCTGGGGAAGATTGTGACGGGAACACGTATGTTTCAATACAGTCACTCTTCCCAAGTCGAGCTTTCTGATTCCTCCCATTCCCTTGCAAACAGACCTGACCTTGGTGGGGTACGACCCAGATCGGAGTTGAGCTCTTCCGTTTGTTCTCGCCCAGAGTAATGCCATATTCTGTAATGTTCCACCCCATGTAAACTCGCAACTCATCCTTGGGAATGTACGGAGTATTATTGACATCTCTTACCATGTCAGTGATTCCTTTTACCAAGGCTCTATTAGCAGAGTTATACCGGGTGGAACGTGGAGGTCGTGGAGGGTAGGCCTCTAGAGCATAGGCGAACATGGTCTGAAATGCCCAGAATGATCCATTATAACTGAAAGGCAGAACCAAATAAGGGATGCCCTTGTCCATGGTATGTGGTACCAGGCCACATACCCAGCAGTTTGTTGTGTTAACCACTAGTTGATGTTGGTGCAAGAGCTGAATGAAAGTGTTGTTTATAAACTCAGAGCGTCGAGCTTGTTCGTGAGCAGGAAAAGGGTGGAAAGAATGAATAGTACCAATAGTTGGGAAAGCAGAAATATGGGGAGATACTGTAGACATAACAGGTGCAAAGATCAATTGAATACCAAAAATAATTCCGCCTACTAGAGTTGTAAAAACAATCAGAAATGTCAGAGCACATTGCATTAGGAAACATTTGCTATGTAGTATATCATACAGTTTGGTCTGTGATCAAGGGCTCTGGGTGGCCCGAAACGCGTAATGGCGGCAGAAGCAAGAAATAAATAATTATATGCACGAAATAAGTGGAGTCCGTTCCGTTCTTGTTTGTAAAACAACAGAAGGAGTATCGCAACAGTTTGGTCTTATGCACATTTATGACTTTAACCCGTCGTAATTCAGGAAGCTCCATCTTCTATGACCGTTCGCAACGGATGGTTTGTACCTGTTAAAAACTTACCTCTATTTATCCTGGGAGTTCCCAAGATAAACAGAAGAAACCGACCTAATGTCTGATTCCCTGTAAATTAAAACAAGGCACACGTTACGACCCTACGGTAACCCAGACGGCAAGGTAAAAGGATAGCAAAAAAATTAAAAAGAGCAAACTTCCTGACAGTACGGGATGTAATGCAATCAAAACAGTTTTACAGTTATTCAAACAAAAATGTAGTAATGCAATGTCATCAGTTCATCACATGAGAACGAAGATTGTATCTGTACTTTCCAGGTCTGGTTTGGTCTGGAAATAGCTGGTCCAAAGGTGCAGAAATGTTCGACTCGACAGATGACAAATGTTCACTTTGTGCAATACTTGGTTCAGGGTTCAACGGAACGGTTTCTGCTGAAGTGTCAAAGTTCTGTGTTTCAGTTTGTGGACGGTCCGTTAGATACTCTGCATCACTGAATGGGATGTGTCTAGGAACAGGTTCTGTCTCGGATACACCAATTCCTCGTCTAACCCAGTTGTCATAGGGAAGTGGAAGAGGGACACGCTTTGTATGGCTGGCGTGCACCCAAATCTTCCTGCCGGCCAGGCGTACTGCAGTTCTGGTTACAAGGAGGACCTGGAATGGGCCTACGAATCTCGGCTGAAGGTTTCGGGTGCATTCGAAGTTTCGCACCACGACCTGGTCCCCAGGTTTCAACGTGTGGCCTGGACTCTCCGGCAGTTTAGGCAAGGATTCGAATACCTGTTGATGGATAAGACTCAGCTTAGCAGTCAGATCATAAAGGTAATCAATCAACATTGGGTATTCAATTTGCCTGAATTCCTTTGGCCTAGGGACTCCCCAAACATTAGCAGGGCGGCCGAACACAATTTCATATGGGCTAAGCCCTACTCGAGAGTGTACCGTCGCTCTGGTGGACAGTAAAGCTAAAGGCAGGGCATCTGGCCAAGAGAGACCAGTGGAAGCTTGAATTTTCGCAAGCTTCAGCTTCAGGGTGCCATTGTACCCTTCCACTAAACCTGCTGACTGTGGATGATTCGCACTGTGGAATTTCTGCACAATCCCTAGACCTGCACACACACTCTTCATAACTTTCCCTACAAACTCACTTCCGTTGTCTGACCAAACAATCCGTGGCATACCATACCTAGGGAAATATTCTTTGAGGAGGATTTTGGCAGTGGACATGGCAGTGTTATCCTTTAATGGGTATGCCTCAATCCACCTTGAAAAGGCACATACTACCACTAGGACATACTTAAGATTGTTACACCTGTCCATGTGGATATAATCCAACTGAATCACTTCAAAGGGACAGGAAGGGGGAGCAAAATGACCAGTTGGGGTTGGAGTTCCCTTGCCAGGATTATGCATCAGGCATACCATGCAGTTTTTCACCACTCTTTCCGCACACTTCGTAATTCCATCATTCTTCCATACTGGAGCTAACATTTTACAGATCCCTTTCGAACTAATGTGCGCCGCTCCATGCGCCATCGTGACTACTGCAAGTACATACGCATTGGGTAACATCCAATGTTGCTGCTCAGACAGATCAACCCAACATCCACTCGAATCCATTTTACCCGTTTTCTCCTTCCATTCATTCTTCTCATCTTCAGTTGCCTCATTTTGGATTGCTTTCACACTGTCAATCGTATTCTCACACATTCCTGATTCAGCAAACCATCTTGCAGACGTTGCAACGTACATTCTGCTCATCATGTTCTTGGCCGTTTCTTTAGCGACCTCATCAGCAAACGCATTCCCTCGGCCAACATCATCCGTGATCTTTCGATGTGCACTGCACTTCACAATCGCAACTTCATTCGGTAGGGTCAGGGATTCTAATAGATCGCTGACTAACTGTCCATGTTGGATCTTAGCTCCATGGGACGTGAGAAAACCTCTTTCTTTCCACAGACGTCCAAAACTATGTGCAACGCCGAAGGCGTACTGGCTGTCAGTAAACACATTCACTCTCTTTCCCTCAGCTAAAACACACGCTCTTGTCAATGCAATTAATTCTGCTGCTTGGGCAGAATTCTGATTCACTCTTGCAGTCTCAACAATCGTACTCAAAGTCGTAACTGCATACGCGGCCGTTACATCACCATTCTGGAGTTTGAAACAGGACCCATCGACATATAACGTGCCGTCTGGGTCTGATAACGGAGTATCTTTTAAATCGATTCTACCTTTTGTCTCTTCCTCAGTTCTGAAACAACAGTCATGGGGCTCTGAATCACTCGACTCCTGGGCAATCGGCAACAGCGTTGCTGGATTCAATATGTTGCATCGCTTGATTTGAATGTGACTTGCCAAAAGTGTCAGCTCGTAGCCTGATAGTCTAGCACTGGTGAGGTGCTGAGTTTTCGTTCTATTCATGAGTGTATCCACAGCATGTGGAACCATGACTACTAACATGTTGTTCATGACTAATCCAGCAGACTGTCGAATAGACACTGCAGCTGCTGCTGTGGCTCTCAAACAACTTGGCAATGCTCTGGCTACCGGATCTAATGTGGATGAAAAATATGCACAAGGCCGCTGTTTGTCGCCAAATTGTTGCGTTAAAACACTCAATGCACAACCTTCTCTTTCATGGACATATAGAGTAAATGGCTTATTGTAGTCAGGAGTACCCAACACAGGAGCTGAACACAGCGCATCACGTAAGTCAGAGAAACTCTGTTGACATTCATCAGACCATGGCAAAGGGCTTGGAACACCTTTTCCAGTCAGGGCTACCAAAGGTTTCGCCATGAGAGAAAAATTTGGGATCCATTGCCTACAGTATGACGTAATACCCAAAAATGCACGCACTTCTCTCTGTGTGGTTGGTACAGTCATCTGCGAAATTGCTTTGATTCTCTCTGGGGTCAACCTTCTTCCCTCCTTTGACAAAAGATGACCTAAGTAGGTCACTTCTTGGCAACAATATTGCAGTTTAGAAGGTGACACCTTGTGATGTAAGTCTGACAAATGACGCAATAAAGAAATTGTAGCTGCTTTGCAAGTTTCCTTGTCATCAGCGGCTAGTAGAAGATCGTCTACATATTGGATCAGAGCGACACCATGAGGAAGTACAAGAGTATCTAGTTGACTTTTTAGTGCTTGGCTGTAAATTGAAGGGCTTTCACAATAACCTTGTGGAGCGCGTTTGAATCTGAAACTGCGTCCTCCTAGGGAGAAACCAAAAATGTCTCTACTTTCTTCAGCTATCGGGATGCTGAAAAATGCATTTTTCAAGTCAATTACCGTGAACCATGATGCCGATGCAGGAATCAACGTTAATAATGCAGTGATATCTGGTACCACTGGAAACTGTGGAATCACAATTTTGTTAACCTCTCTGAGGTCGATCACAAATCTGTAGATTGGAGGTTTGGAAGAATCAGTGCGTTTCAAAATCGGCAGAACAGGACTATTACAAACGTTTCCTCTAGTTTCCTCAATCACATCTTTCTGTATCAAGTCCTTTACAATCAATAAAAGTGCTCGTTCACCTTCATTTGAAATCCGATACTGTGGGATTCGTGGAAATTTAACATTCGCTTTTAGACTTACCACGTAAGGCGGAATTTCCAATAGACCTACATCGTTAGGGCCAGTTGCCCAAAGAGTATCAGGGAGTGAACGCAGCTCCGGTGGGAGCTTGTCCATTGACATGTACATCGGAGAGATGACTCTTTTGCCTAATGTGAGCTGTACTCCCGAAGGAGAACAGTACAGTGTCGCATGCAGGCGTTTCAACAGGTCTAAACCAAGCAGATTCTCATTACAACCAGTAGTTAGGATAAGGGGTGCTTCTAGCTTGCATGGCCCAACAGAGATAGATAAAGGACTAGACACAGGATTGTGAACAGGGGCGCCTGAGAAACCTACTGAAATGTTCGTTAAGCCGGACAAAGGTGCGCCAGGGAGTTTTGCACGCATCATTGAACTTTTTGCCGCACCAGTATCCAACAGAAACGGTTCGACCACGCCTGAGGTAGCTACTGCGACATAAGGTCCACTCTGATCAACTGGAACTGATACTACTCCCTCTCTCTGTCTTCGGCTGTCCTATTGCTCGCTTCTATGGATCTCTTCATTATGATCGTAATAATCTTCCACATGGTACTGTGGAGATCTACCTAGTTGCGTAGGTTGTATATTTCGCTGGTCGAAATAATTCGATTGGCGATCAGTCTGTGGTGTCATCGTACCACGCCCTCTACCTCTAGGAGCTTGCGTAAATCCAACATTTCCTCTCTGAGCTGAGATACCACTAGTTTGAGGGTGTAGTACTGGACACTCGTTCTTATAATGACCCTCCTTTTTACAATAGGCACACTGATTCCATGCTAATTGTTGTCGGGGAAAGTTATAATTAAATCTTTGGGCCGTCCCTTGCTGAAATTGTGGCTGCGGTTGAAACTGAGGTCGCTGCTGTGAATCTGACTGATTCGAACGAGGCGGATATGCTTGTTGCAACAGAACTTTGGTTTTTAAATCTTTCGTTTTCTTTTCTGTCTTTTCCTTCTCTTCTTTCTCTCTATTCTCGTAATACTGAGCAGTTGCTAGTATCTGTGCTGTCGTCGACACTGCCCATGCACTTTCTGAATCTTTTAACTTATTACTAAGCTCAGGTAATAAATTAAACACAAACTTATCAACAAACAACCTCTGACCTCCCTCGGTACTCATATCTTGCCCACTGTGATCTACGAAAGTCTCTTCAAATCTAGTGAAGAAGTCAGAGACGCTTTCGTCCTTCTTTTGCTTACATGCTGATAGTTTATCCCAATTTACTCGCAACGCTGGCATCAGCGTTTTCATCAGATTAATTATTCTGCCAGGTAAGTCAGCAATCAGGGGTTCAGGTTTAGCTCCGCCAACCTGTTGTGCATCTGCCGCTACGATAGCTGGCCAATCACCTCCTAAGGCGACTGGGTGGTTCTCTTGCCGAATCTTGGCCCATATAGGCTGTGGCACTACATTACCAAATAGCATTTCAATGTCTGCCAAATTCATGATACACGCTTGGACTGTTTGCGTTAACTCTTTATAATAACCAGCAGGATTTTTACGAGGATCTGGCAATGCTTGCTTCACTGCTAATACTTCAGCTCGCTTCCAAGGGATATGTATCCATACTCTTTGGAATTGCGCTGGGGCAGCTGCAATACCAAGGGCCGCATCAGCTTGAACTGCGTCACGCCATATGGGCGGAACTTCCCTCATCGGATACTGACCTCGTCTTTTTCGAGTTATCGGTGTACCATCAGAGTCTCTTGTCGCCCTTAAAGGGGACTCGTCCCTATAAGCTAAAATCAATTCTATCGCTCTTCCTACTTCTGAACCTATCACCATTCCTGCGGCGAATTTCTGCTGAATATTTATTAAATCAGAGGGAACTGTATCTAAGTCATCATCTTCCCATTCTTCACGCACGAGAGAACACATCACGTCAAAAACATAACGTTGAGTCGGTTCATTCCATTGCATAAATGTGTCTAACACTCTTTGTGCATCATACTTCGCTGCTTTCGACATCCATCTAAGAGCTGTCGAATCTAACGTGTCTCGTTCCTCTGGACCAGGAAACTGGCTACGTCTCTGTATAGAGTCAGAAACGGGAGTCCCAATTAAAGACCTGTAGAGGAGTTAGGATATTAGTCACAAAGTCGGTTATCTTCCGACGAACAGAAAGCGGAGTCAAAATGTTAGGGCTCGGGGACAGGGCAGTTGAAGCAGGTGAAATAGTAAGGGTGGGAGTAGTAGGTAAAGCAGTTTGTGAAACGATAGGCGGAACAGGCAACCCAGGGAGAGGGGGTGCCGTAGGATCATTGATCACGGGAAAGACAGGAGCTGGATTCAAAGGAAGTGGAGCACCTATTCCATGCTGACCAGCAGCTGGCTGTACAACAGGTAGTAACTGTGGTGCTGTAATACCCTGTGCATACGGTGGAGGTGAACTCAACAGATAAGACAACAGGGGATCCTTTTCGGGGTCCTCTATCGGCTTAGCAGGACAAGATGGCAAGACAGGGTAGCATTTATCGATCGCCAGATTATGTCTTCTGTTCGCTATTTCTATTGCTTTTTCGGTCTCGTTGACATGCAGCTGCCTAGCAGACTCCATTAAGGTCAACCCTTTCTCTTTCTGCTCTTTCTTTGTTTTCCTAATTTCTCTCTGTTTGGCTTCTTTGCGCCATACGTGAAAAGAATCAAACATTGCCGGTCGGGCTTTTTTCTTGAACAATTTAATTTCTAAATTATCTAGAATTTCATTTTCAAAACTACCATGCGGTGGCCAACTAAGGACACCATCTTTCTTAGTATAACGGACCCATACTTCATTGTACGTAATAGGACCCACACCATGTTTACAATAGAGCTCATATGTAGGAGTTCCAATCGGAGGAACCGAACACGAATCCTCCAACCGGGAATCCCCGTTGCAACGTAATAAGGACAAGAAACAATTTTTACTCTTAATCATGATTATAAAGACAAATTCCAACCAAAATGCGCAGAGAAATTAGGCCTACCAAAAACGAACCAATACCAGATACAAAGATTATCCTAACAAGAGCAACCAATGATAATCTACAAATCCATAAACAAACGTATCCAAATGACCAGACTGAGCACTACCCAATTAATACTTAACTGAAATGTGGAAGACGTCACCAAGGAGAACCCGTCTACGTCTCGCCGTACTAAGGTCTGCACCTCGGGTCCAAGACAGGGCGACAGTCAAGGCAGCGGTCCTCTGTAGCTGTCTGGAAACGGGAACCCTCGTGGAAGAGATCGTCGGGCCACTTTTACGACATGCAGGGATCGATGAAGCGGGGTACCTCCCTCCGGAATCTTCACACGAAACTTCTCGAATTCTTCAGGCTTTGGACCGGTACCGGATGACGTCGCCCCACGTGGGCGCCAATTTGAGGTTCTGGACTTTTAAGAGTCCAGAGGTGTCAGGGAAACAACACCCGAAGACCCCTGAGTTCCACCTGTCTCGGTGCACAAATAAACAGAGACATGGGCTTCTCGATGGCGGCGTCAAAGACCAAGGTTTATTTACTGCAGGGACACAGAAATCATAGGAACCACACAGAGGCAGAATCTACGAGACTGTTCAATTCGTA
Source organism: Triturus cristatus (assembly GCF_964204655.1). NCBI lineage: Eukaryota > Metazoa > Chordata > Amphibia > Caudata > Salamandridae > Triturus > Triturus cristatus. Next base: position 1,869,171,910 of record NC_140590.1, read on the forward strand.
TCAAGTGGGTAGCGCCTTAAATACAAGAAAAATGTCTCGGGGCAACATTACACAAATATTTCAACATTACACAAATATTTCTCATGCCCAGCCCGGTATCCCAAACAGACAATAAATAAATATCAAACAATGATTAGTTGTAGGTTTTCGGTATTCGATCAGGTTCCCTCGACAGTTCTCCATTCTTCACCCGATCCTCCCCATCATAAAAATCGTAACCTCCCCATTGTAAAAGCCCAGAAGGAAAGGAGCAGAGCCAGGTGCTAAGGATTGAAATGTAGGATAAGAGGTGTTTATGGATCATAAACGGGCAGGGCAATCGTCTTCAGCCTTTCAGTCAGGACAACGGACCCAAGAACCAGTATGGCAGGACTGGCCTCAGGCAAGGGAGGCAGCTTGATTCTGCCTAGTCATGCAGCGTCAGCCTTTCTCGGGCTCGAGCTTACGTGTCCTTAACAAGGTGACTCTGCCGGGGTCATCGTCCGTTCATTGACTATGTGAGGGCAAGAAACAAGATGGATGCCGTAACTAAAATGGATGCCATGGCTTTACAACAGAATGCCCTACTCTTCAGTGAATTCATGCTAGTTGCGCGGCGAAAACACTGTCATGCCTGCAATGGATCATTTGCGGTTCATTGGTACCAAAATCGTGTCAGTACTACGATACCGAATTCACGGGTTCGGATCGCTACAGAACCTCACCATGAATACAGGCAAGTATACAGAATACATGACAACAAAATGCGTACTTCTCTGATGCTACCCTAACTAGATGTACCTAGGTGTACCTAGCATATATGTATGTGTTAAGCCAAGAATTCCTCTAGGTTAAAGTCAACCCCATTACCTGAAGTTAGAGACTGTGGGACCCCGTCTAGGTTTTGAGTTGGACTCCCCGCAAGGGATGTTAGACCACTGCGAGCTGGAGTATCTGCATGTAGGAACCTCAGCGTCTTGCGTCAGTGTGTGTCGGCAGGGAAATCCTGATCTCCTCTGTTTGTCTCAGCAAGATGTGATGTTTATATACCCAAAGGTCTCCCTGGGTGTTTTATGAGGGCTTTACCAGGGAGAATCCCGCATTCTGTGTACCGGGTCGTATCTAGTTAAAAGGTCAGCCCCTAAGAACGGTTATGTTTGTAATGCAGGGAATAATATAGGTGAAGGGTTAGGATATTACCTGAGCCTATATTGGGGTACCTATATGGAATATAACAGGAGGAGGGCTATGTCCTAATCACACTAGATGTGACCAGCCTCCACACATGTATAAGAAATGACCTGGGGATTCAGGCTATAAGACATTTTCTGCAGGTAAGACCGATGACCCTGCTACTTCATACAGAGAGGTTTATTGACATGATCTGTTATTGTCTCATATAAAACTTTTTCTACTTTGACTAATTTATATGCAAACAGGTCCAAGGAGCGGCGATGGGTTTCTGCTTCGCCCCAGTGATGTGAATCTTTCCATGGGCTGGTGGGAGGGTCAGGTGTCCATCCAAATTGAAGGCATGGATAGCCAGGTTGTGATGTGGACCAAGTTCATAGATGACATATTTGTCATCAGGAAGGGAGATGAAAATTCTGCTCTATCATTTGTCACCGGTCTGAACGAATGAGTTGAACTTACACTTCACAGCACACACAAGTAGGATAGGATCCTAGACGTTTAAATCTCAGTCCAAAATAGCCAGTTTGTCATGAAACTCCATCGTAAAGAAACTGCGGGCAACAGCCTTTTGAGCACCACTAGTGCACACCCATCGAGCCTCATTTATAGTATCTGATATGGAGAGTTGCTAAGGGCAAAGCGGAACTGTAGCACCCAGGAAGAATACAAACCCAAGAAGGGAGTGATGACAAAGAGATTTAGGGAGTGAGGGTACAGCAACAAAACCATCGGGCAAGCGAGTGCGAGAGCCAACACCCTTCCCAGGTCAAGCCTACTCCACCCCAGAAAGAGAACCGAAGGTGAAGGGCAGGATCAAATTACATTTATCACCTTATACTCAAACCAGTATTTTAAATCAGGAAGATCTTCAATAAAAACATCATATTTTAAAAACTGACCAGATCCTGAATAATTATTGGCATGATACACCCCAGATTACCTTCGGAAGGAGCAGATCCTTAAAGGATGAACTGAGCCATAACATGACCACATCCAATATGGCCAGAGACCAGTCAAACACAGACAGAACATGGTTCACATGCTGCATGAGATGAAAGGCAATTCCCAATTGTAATTGCACTGTAACTGTTTTATTCTTGTATTTGTTTTTACTCTGTTTATCGTTTTCCTTTTCCCTTGTGTACTTTACTGTGACCGGTGACCTTTTTCCGCCTGTATCCTTCGCCGCTCACTGCTCCCCCTCCCCCCTACTGTTTTTCCCGCCGCTGAATCCCCTGCTGCCCCGCCCCCCCTCTCGCCCATTCATCCCCTCCCACCTCCCAGCTGCTCCTCGCTCCCGCCTCCCCTTCTAATGGCGGCCGCTGTGCGGCCACGACGCTGGCGCACCGAAGGCGTGCCTAAGACAAGCCCGTCTGTGCCCGTCTGTGCCTGGACCACACCCAGCGCCAGAACCCCTGGCCCCGCGAACGCCACGATGCCCGACACCGCTACGATGCCAGCACCCTCCACGCACTCAACACCGGACGATCACACACCTGCTTCCTGGCCACCCGAAGCACACCCAAGGACCCTTCTCCTGCCGGAACTGCAGCTTCACCAGCATCCGATCTGCCAATCCACCCACCATGAAGGAACGCAACCATCTCTGATGCATCCTTGTCAACACCCACTCTGCCTGAAACCATGCCGTTGAACTCTGGGACCTACTCGACTCAACCTCCGCAGACGTCTCCTTCCTGACAGAGACCTGGATGTACCCCTCCTCGGTTCCCGACATTGCCATAGCCATCCCGGACAGCTACAAAATCACCCACAGGGACCGCACCAACGGCACGGAGGAGGAATCGCCATCGTCCACAGGAACACCCTCATAGTCTCGACCAACACCAATGACACCCTCAGCACCGCCGAACACTTGCACTTCCAGATCCACACCGATCCCAACACCACCCTCAGAGGAACCCTCATCTACAGACCCCCTGGACCCAGGCCACAGTTCAGCGACTCCATTGCCAACTTCGTCAGTACACAAACCCTCGCCTCCACAGAATACATCCTCCTCGGGGACCTGAACTTCCACCTCGAGAACAACGACACCAACTCCACCATCTTGATCGACAACCTTGACAACCTCAGACTCAGACAGCTCGTCACGACACCCACCCACTCTGCCGGCCACACACTTGACCCCATCTTCTCCGCAAGCTCCCACTTCTCCTTCAGCCACACCACCAAAATCCATTGGACCGACCATCGCTGCATCCACTTCACCTTCCAGAAACTCACCACGCACCACCGCACCCAACAGATCCCTCGCTGCTGCTGGAGCAAAGTCACCGAAGACCAGCTGACCACTCATTGCCCGGAGCCCACCCGCTGACTCCACCAACCCCGACACCGCTGCCTGCAACCTCAGACAGTGGATCGATGACTGCGCCAACACCCTTGCCCCAATCAAGAAACCCTCCAACAGACACACCAGCAAGAAAGCCAGCTGGTTCACTCAGGACCTCCAGGCCTCCAAGCAAACTTGCAGAAATCTAGAGAAGAAATGGCACTGTGAACCGACACCGGACAACTACGTAGCCCACAAGACCGCCACCTGCAGACACCATCACCTCATCAGATCCGGCAAAAGGGCTTCCTTCAAAGACCGCCTAGACAATAACGCACACAACAGCAAAGAGCTCTTCAACATCTTGAAGGAACTCACCAACCCCAGATCCAACACCAACGACATCCCACCCTCACAAGACCTGTTCAACTCCCTTGCCACCTTCTTCCATCGCAAGATTGCTGACATCTACGACAGCTTCAACGTCACAAGCACCCCGACAGCCATGGAGGCCTCTGCCCCCACAGCCACCATCCACACCGATCCCCTGCTCTCCTGGACCAACATAAGTGATGACGACACCATCAAAATCATGAACACCATCCACTCCGGATCTCTGTCAGACCCATGCCCACACCACATCTTCAACATAGCCATCACCACCATCGCACCCCATCTCCGGAAAGCCATCAACATCTCCTTCGAGACAGAGACCTTCCCGGAGAGCTGGAAGCACGCCGAGGTCAAAGCCTTACTCAAAAAACCCAGGCTGACCCTAAGGACCTCAAGAACTTCCGACCCATCTCCCTGCTCCTGTTCCCGGCGAAGGTCATCGAAAAGACCGTCAACAGACAACTGACCCGCTACCTTAAGGAGAACAACATCCTGGACCCGTCCCAAACCGGGTTCCACAGCAACCACAGCACCGAAACTGCCCTCATCGCCACAACCAATGATATCAGGGCTCTGCTGGACAACGGCGAAACCACGGCCCTCATCCTCCTGGACCTGTCAGCCGCCTTCGACACTGTCTGCCACCACACCCTACGCATACACCTCCATGACGCTGGGATCCAGGACAAGGCTCTGGACTGGACCACCTCCTTCCTCTCCGGCAGAACCCAGGGCGCCCGCCTCCTCCTTTCTGCTCTGAAGCCACCGAGATCATCTGCGGCGTACCCCAGGGCTCATCCCTCAGCCCGACATTGTTCAACATCTACATGGCCCCGCTCACCCACATGGCCCGACTGCATGACCTCAACATCATCTCCTACGCCGACGACACCCAGCTGATCCTTTCCCTCGCCAAGGACCCCCTCACTGCCAAAACCAACCTCCACGAAGGAATGAAAGCCATCACCGAGTGGATGAACAACAGTCATCTGAAGCTAAACTCGGACAAGACGGAAGTCCTCATCCTCGGCTCCACCCCCTCGGCCTGGGACGACTCCTGGTGGTCAACCGCACTGGGATCAGCACCTATATCCACCGACCTTGCACGCAACCTGGGGATAATCCTCGACTCTACTCTCTCCATGACAAAACAGTTCAACGCCGTCTCATCCTCCTGCTTCAACATCCTCCACATGCTCCGCAAGATCTACAGGTGGATCCCCACCGAAACAAGAAGAACGGTCACCCAGGCTCTTGTTAGCATCAGGCTGGACTACGGAAAAACCCTCTACACAGGAGCCTCGACTAAACTCCTTAATCAACTACAACACCTTCAGAATGCCTCTGCATGCCTGATCCGCGACATCCCTCGCCGCAGCCACATCAAACCCCACCTGAGAAACCTGCACTGGCTCACCGTTAACAAGAGGATCACCTTCAAGCTCCTCACCCACGCACACAAGGCACTCCACAACACCGGACCAGCATAGCTCAACAGACAACTCACCTTCTACACCCCCAAACGCCAGCTCCGCTCTGCCGACCTTGCCCTTGCCACCGTCCCCCGCATCCAAAGAGCGACCTCTGGCGGCAGGTCGTTCTCCCACCTCTCCACCAAGGCTTGGAACACCCTCCCCATCCTCCTATGGCAGACCCAGGACTTCTAACCTTCAGAAGACTACTCAAGACCTGATATTCGAGCAGTAGCAGCTTCATCCCCCAGGGCCTTGAGACCCCTACAGGTGAGTAGTGCAATTTCAAATGTTCTGATTGATTGATTGATTGATTCATTGAAGGCTTGTGTAAACAGTTTGAGTTGCATGAAAATCAATAATAGCAATAGAGAACTCAAAATCAAAGGGAGCTCTGACTGTGGCACAGACTTCAGTATCAACTGTCTCATTTCTCCTTGTGGGAAGTACTACATTGGCAGTACTATTACTGGAGCGGGTAATTAAAAAAAAATTGTATACCCTCTTCATTTTGCATGTTTATATTAAATGATTAATTAACTAATAATAATTTACTGATTGATTTGCCGTGGATACTTACCAACTTTACTAATATATGAATTACACGTGGGGGAACTATTTTGAAAGTAATTATTTTTGGCCGGGCTTGGCTCCGCTGCCCCCTGATCGACTTTCCTTTTGGCCGGGCTTGGCTCCGCTGTGTCCCCCTGTGTGACCTTCCATTTGGCCGGGCTTTGCTCCGCTGCACGGCATGATCTGGACTCCATCCCCCAGCAGCCCCGCTACAGACGAGGACGCCGCCGCCGCTGCTAACGGGTGCCAGGAGGCGCATAAAGGTCTGGGCGGGGCCGAGGCCCTTGTGGAATTATTTTGAAAGTAATTATTCTTGGCCGGGCTTGGCTCCGCTGTCCCCTGATCGACTTTCCTTTTGGCCGGGCTTGGCTCCGCTGTGTCCCCCTGTGTGACCTTCCATTTGGCCGGGCTTTGCTCCGCTGCACGGCGTGATCTGGACTCCATCCCCCAGCAGCCCCGCTACAGACGAGGACGCCGCCGACACTGCTAACGGGCGCCAGGAGGCGCATAAAGGTCGGGGCGGAACCATGTCCTGCGGGACGCGCACGGGCCGCGCCGGGAGAAGCCCGGGACAAGGGCGGGACCGTCTGTGGCCGTCCGAGGCCAGAGGAGGCCGGGCTGGGCTCCCTTATTGACACTAATGAACTGAGTAAGAACGTAATAGTTTACGTGTGTCAGGTAAATGCCAATTGCGATTTATGCCCATATTTATTAGTTTAAATTTGCTGGTTGTCTATACCGCTATTTAGCATATACCTATCGATTATTCAATCATGTCGAGATGTCGAATAAAACCTACTATAGATAAAAAATCTAACACTATTGATACATGGATGTATGATGTTACAACGCATGCTTTTACAACGCATGCTGTTACAACGAATTTTTTACAACGCAAATGCTGTGACAACGCAAGCCTTTACAACGCAAGTCTTTACATCGACTTGCAGTAGATGGCGTGCTAACATTAAAAAAGGGTAATTTACTATTCTAACTCCAGTCCACGTTGCAGTAGGGAAGGTGTTTGGATAGTAAACTACACTATTTTTAATGTTAGCACGCCATCTAGTGCAAGTCGATGTAAAGACTTGCGTTGTAATGGCATGCGTTGTCACAGCATTTGCGTTGTTACAGTTTCGTTGTAATGGCAGTGCGTTGTAAAAGTTGCGTTGTAATGGTTGTTCCCCGTAACACATACTTGACTAAAGCAGTTAGTGCCCTGGCGGAGGAAATAGACCGTACTGAGAGACGGATCTCAATGGGAACAGGTACAAGGGGTGGGGAGCAAGCTAATGTGATAGCAGAGGTCCATACAACTAGGGAGGAAGGATTGATTATTGCAGACTGGACACCGGATATAACTTCTGATATAGTTACGGTTGACACGGAAAATTTACATAGCCCCCGGATCTCAATTACACCAAATTTATCCAACTCATTTTCCTCACCCCAGCTTATGAATGTAACTAAAGGTGGCAAAAGGAGAAATATAGGCCAGGTAACCAGTAAGATAGCTAAAGGAAAGCATATAGTTACAAGAGGGACGTCGATAAAACATAAAGCTGCATCAAACAATGGGCAACCTATGTGTTCTTTTAGTATGGAGGTTTTTACCGAGAAAATTACTGAGATAATTCGGCCATTATACGAGAAAATAGATTTTTTGACTAGAGAGGTTCATAGACTTGGTGGGTACCTGGATAACTATAGACCGCAAGTTCAATCAGTTAATCCAAGGGATCAGATCAATGTGACGACAAATAATGCCTCTACGAGCCCAGCAACTAACAATTCGTTAAACTTAGTACTGCCCGATTTGTTATGTTATGTTATGTTATGTTACGGTTATTTATTATGCGCACAGATACTCCAGCCAAGGAGCGTCCTGGCGCAGAGACAAGGAAGCACGTAACATAACCACAAGCAAAAACAAATACTAATAGAGGGCTAAAACAAGAAGGTTTTTATAGCCCTCCGAAAAGTCAAAAGGTCCTCCAACATGCGGATCTCAACAGGCAGGGAGTTCCATGCTGACGCAGCCATGACCCTAAACGAGCGGCCTCCCATGCGGCTAAGCCTAAATCTGAGAACCACCGCAAGGGCCAGACCCTGAGAGCGAAGGCTGCGGGTAGGAACATAAAACGACAGACAACTCGACAAGATCTCCGGACCTGTGCCTCACAAGATTTTAAAAGCAAGACACAAAACCTTGAAGAGGATGCGTTTCCTGACCGGAAGCCAGTGTAGGGAGCGAAGGACACCTGTCACCGAGCAGAATCTGGGCAGGCCCACGATCGCCCTTGCCGCAGCATTCTGAACCCGTTGTAGACGGGTTAGTTCAGACTGATTAGCCCCAGCCAGGAGAGAACTGGCGTAATCCAGGCGAGAGATGATGGTAGCCTGGATCACCAGTTGCCTGGTCGGGGCATCAAAGAACTTGAGAACAGGTCTCAAACCCCTCAGAAGACCGAAACAACAGGCCGCGGTTTTTTTAGTGTGGCCAACAAAGGAGAGGCCCGCATCCAGCCATACCCCCAGATTTTTCACTTCCGATACCGGGATCGGAGTAGGTCCCAGCTCTGGAGGCCACCAGTGGTCGCTCCACAGCTCCACCCCCTTCCCGACGACCATCACCTCTGTTTTACTAGCATTAAGCTGAAGGCAGTTGCCTGTCAGCCAGCTAGCCACCGCCTTCAGTCCAGACTGAAACCTGGGGGCCTCAATCTCCGCATCCCCGCTGAGAGTAACCGCCAGCTGAGTGTCGTCAGCATATGAGACTAGAGTAAGGCCCCACTGCCTAGCGACATCTGCCAGCGGTCTCACGTAAAGATTGAACAACGTGGGACTCAGCGAGGACCCTTGCGGAACCCCCATGGCCAGTGGTTGGTAGTTGGACTTGAAGGGAGGGATGGCAACACAGAAGGAACGGTCCTCTAAAAAGGAGCGGAACCATTGCAACACCCGGCCGCCAATGCCGGTCTCCTCGAGCCGACGCAGGAGGATGCTGTGATCTACCGTATCAAAGGCGGCGCTAAGATCTAACAAAATAAGCGCCGCCGTTTGACCAGCATCCAACATTGCCCGGAGATGTTCCACCATCACAAGTAACGCAGTTTCCGTACTGTGCCCAGCACGGAATCCGTTTTGTGAGGGGTCGAGGGCATTGGTCCGAGTCAAATGTTCAGACAGGGCCAGGTTCACATGGGCCTCCGTAATCTTGGCTGGCCAGGGCAACAACGAAATGGGGCGATAACTTTCAGGGTTAGAAGGGTCCAGGGTGGGCTTTTTAATAATCGGGGACACCACAGCTTGTTTCCACTTAGATGGAACAGTTCCCGTTTCCAAGGAAAGGTTGACCAAGGAGCATACGGCTGTACGATTCTAGCATGGGTCCAATTACTGCCAATAATTTAGATAATAGGAAAAATCCAGAGGAACCAAAGAAATTATCTCAAGTTGAAAGTACCACGCCATTAAATGGTAAAGGAGCCCAAAGGACTGAAACTTTGGAGCAGGCAAGAAAGCCACGTAACATAGAAAACTCCAATACTACTTACATACCAGCAATCATTAATTTACCACCAGAATGCGGGGCATATGTTACTGTTCTCTCTAATGTACCCAAATTACGGAAAGGGCAACCAGAAACCAATGAAACCCTAAAAAATAAATCTTTGCATTGGTTATCTAAATATTGCGGTTTCCCCATAATTGAGGCCGATCAAATAATACTTACCCAAAGGGTTGGCTGGATAGGCCCATTACCAAAATATTTTGACGGTGACTGCATAATAATCAATTTTAGGTCTCCTGGATGGGCGTATAAATCCATAATTAACTCCCCTCCACCTTCCTGCTGGGATTTTAACACAACATTACTGCCATTGGGTTTCTTTTATAGATATTTGCCTGTAAGTGATTATGTCGCAAATCAAAAGACTTACCATCCAATTATTAACCCAATGCCCTCATTAGTACCTTGAGCCACATGTTTTTCTATCCCGCTGTATAACAGATTTCAGCCTCTGGGCACATTGGAGGATAATGATTGACGAGAGAGCCCCAAAGCTGTACCCCTAAACGATGGAATAGATAGTGGGGTAGATTATCGGCCAGTTGTTAAAGGAAATGGAACTAGCAAATATATAAACCCTGAGCAGGTGATTCCAGATAATGAGAACATTGGATACAATGCTTTTGTTGTTATAAATAATGTTAATGAACGAGAAGTCGGGCCACAGAATGCTGAGACCGTAGCAAATGTGACTACAACTACGATCTCTACCACAAGCCAAAGTATGCAAACAATAATACAAGGGGGCTACACATTTATAACTTGGAATATTGCAGGTCTTGGTAAAAAATTGGATACCCCCTTGTGGCAGGACTTTATTTCCTGCAGCAATGATTTTATTTGTCTACAGGAAACATGGAGTACAGCCCCGGTTGTGGTCGAAGGATACTCTTCATATTGTTTAAGTGCGATACCGTCTACAACAGGAAGAGCTAAGGGAGGTTTGTCTCTGCTCATATCAAACAAAATATTTGGGTATACAATTATAAGTTATTCATCTATATGTAATCACAGTCAAGTATTAAGATTGGAGTTCCCAAAGGGCAAGGATTTGATACTAATTAATTATTATAATTCTACCTTTACTAATGATAGGGGAGATTTATTAGAAGCATTGGAAAAAGAAATAGATAGGGTATTGGCACTTTCTGGTAAACTTACCATTATCCTTTGGGTAGGTGACTTTAATATACAAACATGTCTTTCAACTCAAATTAACTCCTGTGGTTTTATGAAAGTTAATAGTAATATTAATGAGAATGATGATGATTTGTTACACTTCCCCCACTGTAGATATGGTACGATTTTAAATACGTTAATGGCAAAATTTGACCTTGATTTATTAGACTGTACATTTAGTAAGGGTCACATTAAGGTGCCGATTCCGATCCGGTAAAAATAATTGGCGTACGACCCGTATCCGTATTTTTTTACCTACGAGTCGTACAAGTACCGTACAAACGGCCAAGTACGATTCGGTCGTGAAAAATAACTACGAATAGCGTCGGGAAAAGTGTACGAGAGTGCGTCGGATAGTTATTACGTCTGAATATTGTCGGGAAAAGTGTACGAGAGTGAGCCGGACATTTTTACGTGCAAATCGTAAAACACAAGTCCGAGCGCACAAGTACGATCCAGACCATCCGTCCGAATACATATTCGCACGTAAAATGGCCCATACGGAGCCAACGCAGTAGCACACATGTACATGGTAAACTAATGCCCGTGTACGAGCCGTACAGCCCCCCACCCCCAAATATGTCAGCACCATACACCACCCTGTCCGCACTGTACCCCAGCCCCCCGTATGTACGTGCCGTACCCCCAGCCCCCGTATGTACATGCCGTACCCCCAGCCCCCCGTATGTACGCGCTGTACCCCCAGCCCCCCATATGTACGCGCCTTACCCCCAGCCACCCGTATGTACGCGCCGTACCCCCAGCCCCCCGTATGTACGTGCCGTATCCCCCAGCCCCCCGTATGTACGCGCCGTACCCCCAGCCACCCGTATGTACGCGCCGTACACCCAGCCACCCATATGTACGCGCCGTACCCCCAGCCCCCTGTATGTACGCGCCGTACCCCCAGCCCCCGTATGAACGCGCCGTACCCCCAGTACCCCGTATGTACGTGCCGTACCCCCAGCCACCCTTATGTATGCGCCGTACCCCCAGCCACCCGTATGTAAGTGCCGTACCCCCAGCCCCTGTATGTACGCGCCGTACCCCTAGCCACCCGTATGTACGCGCCGTACCCCCAGCCCACCTTATGTACGCACCATACCCCCAGCCACCCGAATGTACGCGCCGTACCCCAGGGCCGCACGTGTACGCACCGTACCCCCACCGCATGTACGCGCTGCACTCCAACACCGTACCCAGCACCCTCACCCAGCATCGCGTATGTACGGATCGTACCTAAGCGAAAACTAGTCTTACAGAACCAGGACACTGTAAAACAGCACAAGGAGGGTCAATTCGACTCGCACAACACCACAAAACACGTCTACATGACTAAATACATCTCAATGACTGACCTGGCACATCCAAACAGGCAAACAGAGGCCCTAAATCACAACCACCTCTTATAACACACCCACCACAATTCAAACACAGCCACACCCAAAAATGGACCAATAAAAAGGGACCACACACATAACCCATGAGCCTTTGCAACAGACCCACTGCTGCCAGACCCCACAGAGAAACAACTCTACATCACTCATACCTGCACTACACCTCCACTAACACACCTTCACAAAACCTCCTTCACAAACATCCCCCTCTTCACATTCACACACACACCGTCACATTCACACCCACACACCCACAACCATCCACACCCACACCCACACCCCACTCCATGCCCACAGACAAGAATCCAAAGTTCACTACGGCGGAGCCGGACCTCCTTGTCAACGAAGTCATCAGAGTCGAGCCACAGCTCTTTGGAACATTGGTCAGACAGACCAGCATAGCTGAAAAATCTGCCATGTGGCAGAGGATTGTCGATAAGGTGAATGCAGTTGCGCCCATCAGAAGGACCAGGCATGAATGCCAATCCAGGTGGTACGATCTGCGCAGGGCAGTCAAGAGGAAAATGAACGAAGAATATGCCAACAGTAACATCACTGGAGGTGGGCTGCCCGCAGACCCGTACACTACCATCCCTGGGAGGAGAAGGTGATGCGCCTGCTACCGCTGGTGGGAGTACACAGAGTCGAAGGAGTCGCAGAGCCTGGTGAGTACACAAACAACTTACGTAACATGGGGGCAATGGGGTCCACACCACATGTACACCAAATGCACGCAACTTCCCCAAAGCACTCACCGCACACAACCACACTCAAAAACCAAGCTCATGCCACTAACGTCGCCATGCACCCTTCACAAATCAAGGCAAAGCCATGTCCAAGGCTACAACAACCACAAACACAAGACTGGATGTCCGGGAGGCTGGGAGGGTGGGCCCCACACAACACATTGTGAAAATGAGACGCAGACACCAATACCCTCAGCCCACATGGCATAGGTACATACCCATGCACAATGCACAGGGACTGGTAAAGTACTGACAAGGTAGCTGACACTTGGCCCTGCTGTATGCAGCACAAGGCCCTCCTGGGACCACTGTACACTCAAACACCAACTCCACAAGCACAGGTATCTAGCACAGACACTCACACTCACTGTCATGCCTGCATGCACCATGAGGGGACAGACACATCACCTGGGAGACCCAATTACACCTCACACCACACACAACAGCAGGCCCGGTCACAACCCCCCCTAACACAAGCACACACCCCCGGGGCAGGCAACGGATTTACACAGTCCCACAATGGACATGCGACACAACAAGACCAATCCACAGCCAAATAAGCCACTTAGCCAACAATCTACAGGTCAAACACTCAGGAGAACATCCCAATCTGTCCCCCGCAACATACCCATCCCCAAGTGGACATGTGAGAGGAATGCTAGGCACATCCAACTACCTGGAGGAACTGTGTCACCTTGAATATGTATGAAAGATAGATGTCGCAAGAAACACCATTAACATTGTCTCTCTCTCACACACAGGGCAACGTCGTCGATCTCCCCCCAACACTGGGGGGGAAGAATCACAGGCCCAGGCTCCGCGTGACGATGATCCCACCGGCAGTGACGACTCTCACCACTCCGTGGATGACCCCGACCAACCTGGACCCTCTGGTGCCCAAGCCCCTGAAGCACCTGTGTCAGGTACATCTGTGCCAACCACCACCCCCATTCCTGCCACATCCCAGGACACACCCAGGAGCCCTGCTCGCACAGAACAACAGAGCCAGTCTGACCAGGAGGGACAAGGTTCTCCGGGCACCCAGGAGGAGGCAGCCAAACCTGCAAATGCCATCCCTCAGGGGTCCCGTAGACCCGATGTGCCCACAACGGCAGGCCAGGCTCAAGTGGGCAGGGGTGGTGGGAGTGGAGGCAGGTGGAGGCGCGAGCCTGACCAGCCAGCTCAGGATACCGGTATGTCACACATACACAACATCCTGGACTCATACCGGCGTGACACCAGAGGCATCAACCAGGTCGTGTCCAGACTCTCAGAGATGCAGGGGACCCTCGATGAGATAAAGAACCTGCAGGTCGAGCATCATGCCAGTCATCAACAACACCAAGGACGGATGGAGGAAAGACTGGCAGAGCTCCTGGCGGTGAACAGGGACATGAGCCAATCACTCCGTCAGATCGCCCAAAGCATGGGCAACCCTCCTTGTGCCACCAGGCGTAGACCAGCACCAAACACAGGGAGGGAGGAGGAGGAGGAGGATGAGTCTGATGGAGCGTCCCAAGCATCGCCAAGGCCTGAATCTGAGGGTCCCCGGAGGAAGGTGGGTCGTCCACGGAAAAGACCGTGAGAGTCAGCGGAGCATCCACATCTCCCAGGTCACCTGGCCTTGCACCTGGCCCTCTGGCGCAACAGCAGCACCTCATCCAGTGACATTCTCTGCCACATGGACTTGTTGGTCACAGTCTGACCAATGATGACCAACACTGTGGTCTGACCAATGATGACCAACACTGTGTGTGAACTTTGGATTCTATTCCCCCGGTAGAGCCCCTATTTTCATCTACCAATACATGTACCCCACCGCAAATAAATATATTACTTTTGTCATGAGACGTTCCTGTCATATTGCATTTTTCAACCACATATGTGTGTGTAAATGTCAAACTATGCCTGAGTGTTGAACTAACTCCAGCCATCCATACCCTGGGATCAGAGTCTGGTACAGGACACGCATGGGTCACAAGGTATCATTCAATGTCGGCATGGAGCACAACACTCACCTGTGATGACCTCTGGCTGCTGAGGGGGGGCTTGCTAAACTGTGCGGACAGACCCATTTGAGAGAGTATCATCAAGGCGTAGAGGTCATGGCTCATGTGGAGGTTCCCGGGGAGGGAGTCCCAGGTATGTGTGGGCAGGTGGGAGAACAATGTCCTGTATGCTGGAGTACGGTGGATGTGAAGAACGGTGGCCAGGGCAAGGTTGGATGCACGTAGATGGCCCAACGGGATCTAGGATGACAGACGTACAAGGTTGGTTTTGGGTCGGGGTTGTGGACTGCCTCCTGAGTGTAGGTGGGGAGTGTGGAGGTCATCCTGCAGCAGACAGTGATCCATTGCAGCTATCTATGGTGGACGGTGAGGTGTCTGGGGCGCAGGGTGTTGAAGCTGAGGTGTGCAGATGCACCCTGGATGTGGACAACTTTCCTGGGAGTTTGGATGTACTTGCTCCGTAGAGGGCAGGCCAGTATTTGACACGGATGTTGTAATGGACCTGGGGGATGGTCTGTCTTTCTTGGAGTGGATCTATCTGTGGATCATGTGCATAATGCAGAGGGCGTTGCAGCATGAGGTACAGATGCTGTGGACTAGCATGGCAAATGTGAGCGAGACAAACATGATGAACACCATCTTGTGTGTGTGGCCACTCGGTGCTTGTGCAGGGCTTCTGCGTGTGGGACACAAGCACTTGACCCAGCTGGAAGGGGACAATCCTCAGATGATCACCTCAGTCCTGTACAAGTCCAGCCTCAGGTGGCTCGTGTTCAGCCATTCATCAATGGATCTCATGCATACTTGAATGATGGAACTGCCAATGTCTGTGTCTTTGTTGAGGGGAGGAGCACCTGGCTGTCAATGGCATACGAGCTGATGATGAGGTGCTGTGCGCATGTGATGGTGGAGAGGGGGGTCCTGGACACTCTGTAGATTGACATGCTGAGAGATGATACCTGTGCCATGTCCCAGACGATGACACCACCCTACATGCTGAAGCCTTGAGTCCCACTCCCATGCCCTTGCTGTGCTACAGAGCCGGTGGGGAGTATTAGGGACGTGACCTGGTTGGTGTGACAGGGCCTGGAAGGCAGGGCAGCGCAGTATAGGCAGTTGGAGTTGCACACTCAGCATGCAAAGGTGTCGTGTGTGTGCCCAGGGTATGTCTGACAGCAGGCGTCAGATGGGCGGATGGATATAGCTCGGAGTGTGGCTGCTACATCAGACTGCAGTGTGATGTGGGTTATGCAAGGACAGGATGGTGGTGCAATGTTCACCTTGCATGTGCTGATGGTCCAGCCTTTGGCACCGCGTGGCGGCAACAGTGGCATAGTCAAGCTGAGGACAGCCAAATGAATGGGTGGAGGGAGGAAGTGAGGAGCATCTTGGAGGCGTGTGTGTTGCCAAATCAGGATACCCTGTGGGCCCCTGCTGCAGGGCCCGCAGCAGCAGGTGGCATCTCCTTGCAAAATGGACGAATTTGCACACAAAGACTAGGATGTCAGAAGGACAACTGCAACAGGCGCATGTGTAAAGTAAGGAGTGTCCAGTGTCACATGGCACACCCAGAGACAATGCATGCACAATCACCAAAGAGGCATGACACCGGATCAGGAAACTGAAGGCCGACCTGCGCACAGGAGACACACCCTCAGCAGCTGTTGATGGCCCATTTTGTGGACCAACATGTCAAAAAGACATACACGACCATATACTTCATGCCCAATATGGAGCCTAATCCATGAGCTACTGTATGCATGTTGCTAAACTACACATGGACTCCTATGCACAATCTTCCACAACTATGCCAGATATGCCGCATGCAAAGTGGCAAGAGACCTGCATTGACAGAGATGAGGCACCTTGGAGTGTGACAAACACCTTTATTACTCAGCCTCACACTAAGGGAAATGCATCAATTGGAACAGACTCACAGGTCATTTGGCTGACCATGTGTGACCTACACTGGACAACCCCTTCAACACACAGATGTGGTAAATCCTACTGAGCTGGCACACAAGTGAAGGGGTTGAGCCTAACACCCCTTGCTGCACACGGAGAGTCTGCAATTCCCCAATGAGCCTCATATGGGGATGTCCAACACTATGTCCACCATTAGCATCCCGTATGTGCCTGAGGGACGTTTTACACACATTGATGCCTTTGTCAGAATCCACAAACCATTACAGATGACTGTCAGGAAGGGTGACTATCAATTCATGGGAGCCATGCAGCACGTCATGTGGCCCATGGTGAGTCGACATGTATGCATGGTAACACAACATGCACAGGAGCAGTCCCCACATATCACAAACTCGTACCACCCACAAAATGCCATGCCGCACTCCTTACCCCAAATGACATTTCACCATGTCTGTTCATGTAACTCTGATCCAGCACACGTAGCAATACTCATGAGGAATAGCAGGAGGGCAATGACGACATGAGCAGACGACAGACGCAATAACCTGTGGAGGACAAACACACAACAAGTCAGCGAAGAGCTAGTATTCCGCAGACATGTACATGTACTCTACAGGAATGATGTTGTCACCATGCTCTTAAGAAATTATTGTCCCAGCAAAAAGGTGTGGAATGACATCATCACTGTAATGACACATCAGAACACAACTCCAAGTCCCTTAGCACACAGTCAGCTGGACACACACATTGCAACACATGCCACACAAGGCTCAAAGCATGCACACTCAGACACAGGGACTCACCATCATGAGAAGAAGTTGCGGATAAGCTGACTCCGGATGTCCTCATCCTCATCCTCATCCTCATCCTCACTTGCCCCGTGCCCAAGCCCTTCATCCTCCACGGGTGGATGATCCTGCTCATTGGGATCCAGGATGAGTGGCACGGCCTTCTCCACTGCCATGTTGTGCAGCATGCAGCACACAATGAAGATTTTGCAGACCTTCACCGGGGCATATGGGAGTGCGCCGCCGGTCTTGTGGAGGCACCGGAATCTGACCTTCAGGAGTCCAAACGTCCTCTCAATCACGCGCCTCGTCTGCCCATGGGTGTCGTTGTACCGGTGTTCTACGGCTGTTCCGGGTTTGCGGAGAGGCGTCATCAGCCATGGCATGTTGGGATAGCCAGAGTCCCCTACATGGAAACATCATGTGAAGAAGTGGGTCAGGAGATGCCGTAAGATACAAAGATAGCGCTAAACACAGGACTAACAGAGTATACCCACCAACAAGACATGCTCGTTCCGCGTGCAGCTGCAGCATCATTTCTGGCACCCTGCTATGCCTCATGATGTATGCATCGTGTGCGGACCCTGGAAAACGGGAACAGACATGGGATATCAGCATGTTAGCAAGACACACCACAAGGGCATTAATGGAGTGATAATGTTTTCTGTTCCTATAGGCTACCTCCTGTGCCTGTGGTGGTACCAAAGCCACATGTGTCCCATCAATGGCCCCAATTACATGAGGCATCCCTCCCAGGGCATAGAACTCACCCTTGACACTTGTCAACTGCTCACGAGTGGGGAAATGGATGAAGTCATCCAGGTGCACCAACATGGCTTCTAAAACATCATGCAGGACACGGCTGAACATTGTCTGGGACATGCCACCAACATCAGCTATGGTCAATTGAAACGTGCCGGTGGCAAAAAAATGTAGGGCTGCCATCACCTTCATCTTGGGGGTCAAAGCCGTAGGATACCTGTGTTGTGGTTGGAGGTGTGGTGCAAGCCGGCGGGTCAAGTCCTCTATCAACTCTTGCGAGAAGCGGTATCTGCGTATGCAGTCATGTTCACGGATGGCATCCAGGTCTGCCATTCGTCTGGGGAGAGGCGGTGCCCTGCAGAGATATGGAAGGAATAACGAAGAGTGAGTACATTACCACACCAATGTCACTGAGGTGAGCATATGTTCAACAGCTAATACACATCTGCTTAATACAGAGTCTGGCCTGTGCAATACATCCAGGACACGTAGGCCAGCCAGGTGATACTCCTATGAAGTGCCAGCCACAATAGTTGCATGGCAATGTTGACGTGACATGCCATTAAAATTGCTGTGTGCCAGTGTAAGTGACAAGCCAGACACATTACATGCGTGACAGATATCCACATATCAGCATTTGAAGGATGTCATCTCATACAGACAGCTGCCGGGAGTCTAGACGCACAGGTCACATGTCATCTGAATAAGGACAGATAACACACATATCCATGAAGGGGTACATGTCAAAAACTGATGACACAGACATTGAGAGAACGCAGATATTGCCTCATGTCAGGAAGTCATCTTCGAACCATCATGACACATGTAAAGTGTGAGTCCACATGTGGCATGGTGTGCGTATATGTGTGTCATGCACATATGCACACAGACACATGTTGGATGCTGCAACAGCAGATGGAGTTGACGGAACACCAACGCCAAGCTCATGGGAAGACATGACACACACATGACATAGTCACATCGTGGCACGCTGGTAGTCACATGTCAGGTGTAATTATCCGTGTACCTGGCATCAGGGGACAGTTGCGGGTGTTGCTGACTGTGCCACACCAGTGATGCAGTGCTTGACACATGTGTCCCACATTCACACATATGCAAAGTGTGAAGAAGAAGTGTGCCACGTAGTGCCCCATCACACATGACATGTGTAAACAGCTAATCACACATCTATTGTGCCACTACATGAGGACACATGTGCCACATCACTGCCTGACACACCTAGGCCCTTCACATGAAGGACTGCACTGACAATGACTTGATGTCCAGCCTTGTGCGAGACTGAAACCTCCATTCCTTTCGTGTGCTGCTCCTATCACCAGTGTAAGCTGTGAAACGCAGAACACACGCTCTGAGGGCGTGTGTACGGCCCATACTCACGCATGAGTACCTGCCGTACAGGCGTGAGTATGTGCCGATCACTCGGACCTACGGTAACACAACTATAGTGATCGGCACGTACTCACGCGTGTACGGGCTGTACAAACGTGAGTACGTGCCGATCACTATAGTTGTGTTACCGTAGGTCCGAGTGATCGGCACGTACTCACGCCTGTACGGGCCGTACACGCGTGAGTATGTGCCGATCACTATAGTAGTGTTACCGTAGGTCCGAGTGATCGGCACGTACTCACGTGTGTAAGGGCCGTACACGCGTGAGTACGTGCCGATCACTATAGTAGTGTTACCGTAGGTCCGAGTGATCGGCACGTACTCACGCGTGTACGGGCTGTACACACGTGAGTACGTGCCGATCACTGATCACTATAGTTGTGTTACTGTAGGTCCAAGTGATCGGCACGTACTCACGCGTGTACGGGCCGTACAAGCGTGAGTACGTGCCGATCACTGATCACTATAGTTGTGTTACTGTAGGTCCGAGTGATCGGCACGTACTCACGCGTGTACGGGCCGTACACGCGTGAGTATGTGCCGATCACTATAGTAGTGTTACCGTAGGTCCGAGTGATCGGCACGTACTCACGCCTGTGCGGGCCGTACACACGTGAGTACGTGCCGATCACTCGGACCTACAGTAACACAACTATAGTGATCAGTGATCGGCACGTACTCACGCGTGTACGGCCCGTACACGCGTGCGTACGTGCCGATCACATGGACCTACGGTAACACAACTATAGTGATAGGCACGTACTCACACGTGTACAGCCCGTATCACTGTAGTGATGGTGCCCTAGGGGTACGTGTGTAACGTGCCGTACCTGTGTGGGGATGTAAGAATTGCAATGGGGACACATGAGGGACAAGTATTAGGGCCTAAATGTATGCTGGTTGTCATGGATACCGATTTTCAAGTACAAATTTTTACATCATGTGGTCTGGAAAAATCAGTTGGCCACATTATACATTGTTGCAAAGTGGTTGTTGACTTGACATGATGCTGCAAAATCGAAAGATGCAAAGGCTGTCACTGGTGTATGTTTAAAGGGATTGGAGGAAACGTAGGATGGAAATGAGTCTGACCAATCACTCTGTACTCCTGTAAATGAAATAGGCCAGCAAGGCAGATATAAGGCAGGCAGAACCCATGAGAGGGCACTTGTCTGCACAACATGTCAGTCGATACCACTGCTGCTGTATCGTCTCCCTCTGGCACCATGTCAAGAACTGTGGAGAGGGCCCAGCCTTTCACACAGGAGAAGAACCAGACCCTGCTAGATGTGATCCTCCCACAGTACCCCATGCTGGATGGTCGACCAGGGGAGCAGGTGAGTGCTGACTCCACTACCTTTGCCTGTGAACCTTTATTGTGTCTGTCACTTCTGGCATTGTGTCCAGGTGTGACAGACATGCTATGTTGGTTGGAGTGGGTCCCGGGGGGGGGGTGGCTTATGTCTCTCATGCAGGGCTTGATGTAGTTAATGTGTGCACTCATCACTTGCATTGTGCTTACTGTGACATTCACTGCATAGTGCATGGCACATTCAGCCAGCCTAATCCTCTTGGGCATTGTTGTTCTATTGTCCTGCGGTGATTCAGTGGTCACCCCGGTGTGACAGGTGACTGCACCCACAGATGTGTGTGCGAGTTGAGTGGAGCTGTGGTGAGAGGGGTGAGAGTGTCCAAATGATGTGTACGCCCCCTGAACATTGATGTGTGTGAATGTTTCTTGTCATGTGGGTGAGTGTCTATGTGGAGTGTTGCACCACAGCTGCATAGTGGATGCAACTGCTAAATCCATCTGATGTGTAAAGTAAGCCGTGCTGTGTGTCTGACTTGCTGAGCTAGCCCCACACCTGTGACCCCCCCTGGCAAGTGGCACATGTGCATAGTGATGTTTGCATCCGCTGTTGCCAATGGCAGGTGCTTGATGTGTGCCTGTGTGTGTCTGTGTACTCTGCTGAGGTTTCCTCAGTGGCCTGGGGCATGGGACTGCTTGGAGGTGCTGTCCATCAGCCTTGTGTTGCTTGGGATGCATAGTGTGTGCCATGATCAGAGATTGTTTGGCACCCCTCATGCCACCTGTGTACTTACTATGCCATGTAGTGCATTGTAGCGTCCCCAGTGAATGAGTCCCTATGACTTAGGTGCTATTACTTGCCAGCATACTATGCCCTGTTCAACAAATCAAAGATGTTCAAATGTGTGTCTCTGTGACATGGTGCAGGTGTATTGATGTTGTCCCACTTTGTCATCCACACAGGTATCCGCATACCACAAGGGAAACATCTGGAAGGACGCCGTCAAGGCCGTGCAATTGGTGGAGGGTCGCCGTCGGTGCCTGGCACAAGTGAGGAAGAGATGGCAGGACATCCGGTGCTGGACCCGAAGGATCGCCCGGGTCATGCTGAAGGAGGAGGCTCCTCGCAAGCATGGCGGGCGCCGGCGCCTGACCCACCAGATGAAGCGTGCCCTGGCAGTGGTCTTCCCTGACCTGGATAGGCGGATACAGGAGTTACAGAAGCAGGAAGGGGGTAGGTACATGTGTGTTTGTTGTGTGTCGCCAGCTTTTGTAGCTCGTCAGTCGCCTGGATGCACAGCCAGGCTATATAGGTGCAGTGCATATCGTGTTCCCCCAAGTCAACCTGTGCTGTTATTCCTCCCATCCCCTCCTTGACATGTGTTATCTGGTCTGTGTGTTATCACTGTTGCACATGGTCATCTAGGCTGCCAGTTTATCAAGGTCCACACTGCTTTCAGCATCATGTGTGGGGGTGGTCTGCCTGTGCCCTGTCCTGTTCAGTCATTTGGGGGTGCATTATTGTTGGCACTGATGCTGAGTCTCAACATAGGAGTGTGAGGGTTCAAATGAACAGACTTGCAGCATGCATTACCAATGTTGTGGCCTCAGACATGATGTTCATGAGGGGGATATATGCATAGTGGCGGGGCGGTTGCTCCTGTAACAGCCAGCTCATTCCAGGCCCATGGAGCAGTGTGCACACTACAGTCCCCTGTCACAGCCTGCCCTCCTACTCATGTGTGTCATCCAACACTGTGCACATTCACTGTGGGTTCAGCATGGCTCTGCCTCTGTGGCCTTGTTTCCTGGCCTAGGTAGTAATTTTCACATGAGTGATACATTTGTCCACTGGACAGGGATACACCAGTTTGCTTGTGCATACTCACACTGGCCAGTGCCTGTGTAGCTATTCACAACAATCTGTTGATGTTTGTTTGTGAGCAATATGTGTTGGCAGCCCTACAAGGTGATGTCGTGTTGATGAAGCTAGTTTTCAAACACAGTTATTGTAACCCTGAATTAGAGGTGTCACTTCTTGATCGTTATCAGTCACATTGACTCAGGTATGGGTGGGTGTGTGCGGGAGGGGCGTACATGTTCAACCCTGATGTTACATAGCCAGTTCTGACTTGTGTGTGATGATTCGCAGTGCAGAAAGTCATCGTGCAGTGCCCCTGTGATGTTGGCCAGTGCCTAATGTTCGTGCTTCATAGCCTGTGTCAGTTTTTGACAATCATGTATCCTGCTTGTACATTTTTGGCACCTGTGTGTGGTTCAGATGCTACACAGTTGTGACTTTGTGTGCTGACATCTGTAGGTACATTCTGGCTTGCCATGAGGGGGAACCCACAGTACAGCTAGGCTTTTTTGCTAAACTATTGCAGGCCCATTAGCGTATGCATTGTCCTGGGTGTGGACATGTGTGCCACTCCAGATGACAGTCAGTAGGTCATATGTGTAGCCAACTGTGTAATCAGGTAACGGATAGCCATGTGACAAATGACATTATTCAAGTTGTTACTCAGAGTAAATTATCCATTGGCACTCACTACACCTGTCAACATGTCTCAATGTTTCATATGCTTGACCTTGTTGTTTTGTTGTGAAGGACAATAATGTGCCTGCATGACAGATGTCTCCCAAGGAAGTGCACAAGACACCACCTTGACACTTTCCAGGGACACGCTGGCACATCTTAACGTACGGCACAGTTTGAACATGACTTGTTTGTACTTCATACATATACATGTTCCCACAGTGTGTTAGCATTTTGGTTAGTCCTTGGTTGTTGCTGATACCAACTTACGAGTGTCAAGTCATCCAGACGACCGTGGTGCCATGTATATGTACTTACTGATACGCCATTCCTGCCTACCAGTGGCTGATTTGGATGAGTATGGCAGCACCAACATGTAGTTTGGTGTGCTCCTCCTTGTGTGACTTCTGCTATACAGACACATGTGTGTTGTGTTCACAGAGTGCCACATTCACACATGCTAGACATGTCCATTGTGTAAAGGGTTGTGATTCTCCAGTAGTCACAATGTATTTATTTGGGGTGTCAAAAGTACTCACAGGTCTCTGAGTGTGGGCACACCTTCTGCATTGGCATGTGGTATTTGGCCTTGGGTGCGACAATACTGTTTGGTTCACAGTGCACAAGAGGTGGCATGCCTTCATAGTCTTGCTGTGCTCAACTGATCCCAGACACTAGCTTCTCATGATCTTGGTATTGCTAGTTTGTTGCTGTTGTGTCCCAATTTACATTGTTTCCAAGTGGCATGGTGGGTGATACAACTGGGGAGTGCAGGGCTTACATATGTGGGGAGTATCCTAGATGTTACTCATGATGCCTTTCCTGATATGCACTGTGGCCTATTTTGTTTGGACTCATGTGTCAGATGTATACAGGGGACTGATTTCTTCCTGTCTCTTCACCTTGCCCACAGCATCATCGGAGGACATGAGGGAGACACCAGCACGGACGTGGAGGAGGGATCGAGCACTGGTGCCACCACTGCTGAGGAGTCGGCGGAATCAAGTGGCACGGAGGGCGAGGGGAGTGAGGCGGAGGACCTGCCTAGTACCAACACTGACTACGAGGCAGACAGGTCCGAGGCTGAGCTCCCAGAGGGGGCGGAGGCTGCTCCCACAGCTGAAAGCAGCAGTACATCTCTCGCCGCCCCCTCCATTACCATCAGCGCCCTCCCACTTGCTCGGGTCCCTTCTGTCCATGCTAGGCCACACCGTGTCTCCTTCGTGCCAGGCACCGCACCCCCTGCCCCTGTCCCCCCTGCTGCCCTCACTGCCGAGTCTGTGGACATTCAGTGGCAGTTGCAAGTTGGGCAGACATCGATCCTGACTGTCCTCCATGGCCACACCAGACTGCTGACCCAGATGGTGTCGTACATGGAGGGCATGTCATCAGCGATGTCTGACCAACGGATGTTGCTGAGGTCCCTGGACTCGTCACTCACAGCAGTAGTGAATCACCTGCAGCGCTGCCTCCCCCCTACCCCTGCCCCATCCACAAGTCCCACACCCATGCCTGTCCCAAGCACACCAAGACATCCACACACACGCACCCCACCAGACACAAGCAGCACACCACCACGTAAGGGCGAGCACACACCTCCTGACACGCACACTCAGGGGGAAGCAGGCACACCCACCGGTTCTGGGGCACACAGGCAGGCACGCAGCCACAGTCCTCGTCCACATGATTCACTCACCAGTCCCTCTGATGTCACTCCCCAGAAGTGTGCAGAAGTGTGCAGTGCCGAGCTCACCTCCACCTTTGGCGCTGCCCCACCCCCTCTGGTGGAGTCGTCCGTCCCTGCACCCACCACACCTACCCTTCTCCCTCCTGTCCCTGCGGTGCCTGGTCCTTCCCCACATGATGCCCCCCCCCAGTCGACGACACAGAGTCTTCTGTTGTGCAGACAAGCTAGGGGAGACGCATGGCCATGTGTCCCCCCCCAAGGACTGATGATATGGACTGGCCATTGGCCTTTGTGAATAGTCTCGTTTCCACATTATTATTTTCATGCTGAATAAAGCATTTTCTATTTTCTTTCGAAATGTCTTGCAATTCAGTTATTGATGTTGATGCTGACCCTACAGCAGTTGGGGTTGTGGGCATGTGTTATGTTTCAGGGTAATGTTGTGGTCTGCTGCTCATGGGGTGGAACCTGGTATCTGCGTGCCCTCACAAGGTCTCTGCAAAGATTCTTTGTTGTGTCTGCTCTTTGTGTTTGAAGACATTGTCCAAAGGAGTGTTCCTTCCTCTGTGGCACATGACATCTTCCCTGCAGAGAGTTTCACAATAGTTGTGTTGCCCTGTGTCTACATTTCCTTTGTTGTTGATGTATCCCTTCAACTCTGGCCATGCCTGCTCTGCAATGTCTCCGGCTGCATCGTCTGTGCCATCCTTGGTACTCACTGTACTTGTGTATTGAGTATTTTGCCATGCCTTCATGGTGAATTTGTCCCTTTTCCGCACAATACATGTGTGTAATCCCAGGCTAGCACACATATGGGACTTGTTCTGCTGGGTATTTGAACACCTGCCTGACAATTGTGGGCATTGTATCTGTAGGAACTCCACCCTATTCCTTCCATGAGAAACAACATCTTGGTGGCTGGCCCGGCACCTGTACATTCCTATCAGTCCTGGGATGTGCGTGACAGTGTGTGTTCGCTTTGGCTCTCTTAGTTTAGTGGGCAGTGACATGAGTATACAGTCTTGTGGCATGATCTCAGTGTGTGTATTGTGCTGCATCTGCCAGGGGTGGGTATGCATGTGTTATTTGTCCTCACACCCACATGTGGTGTGTCATGCAGTGGGGGAAAGACATCCATCCTCCTGGGAGTGGGACACTGCTGTCAGTGATGTGTTGTTATGGCACTATCATCATTGTCAAAAGTTAGGGATGCGTACATACACCCATGGAGTTGTGGTCATCTGATAATTATGTACACACCCCCATGTCCCTGGGCACTGCTGGTATTCCTCTGAACCCACCCCCATGTCTCTGTCCACTGCTGGCATTCCTCTGCACCCACCCCCATGTCTCTGGGCACTGCTGTTAGTGATATGCACCCACCCACATGTCTCTGGGCACTGCTGTTAGTGATATGCACCCACCCACATGTCTCTGGGAACTGCTGTTAGTGATATGCACCCACCCACATGTCCCTGGACACTGCTGGTATTCCTCTGCACCCACCCCCATGTCTCTGTCCACTGCTGGTAGTCCTCTGCACCCACCCACATATGTCTGTCCACTGCTGGGAGTCCTCTGCACCCACCCACATATGTCTGTCCACTGCTGGGAGTCCTCTGCACCCACCCCCATGTCCCTGTCCACTGCTGGTATGCATGAACGAGAGAGACAAAGAAATGGTAGAGGATATAGATATTTGTTTGGCAGATCATACAGACATGAAACGCATGATGATCGAATGAAAAGGTGGCGGAATGCAAGTATGACTGAGGGTGTGTTTCCTGTAAGAACTGTCGGAGAGAATGAGGGAAGAAAGTGTGTAGAAAAGAGGCATAATGTGGAATCGAGAGGTTACAGAGTAAATGAATCGGAAGATGATGTGCTTGATGACATGTTTTATAAAAATCCACCACCGTATCGACCAGAACCAGAAACATTAACACCAAGTGCCCCAATGAGAGAAACATTGCGAATTATTAAGTCAGAACCAATGTCACCAGATTTAGAGAAGAGTAATTCCATTAGAGAAGTGGAAAGAAGATCAGAAAATAGAACAAATAGTGAAAATTCAGCAGATTTGGCAAAAACTACTCTAGAATTAACAGAAAAAATAAGAGAGTTGACAAAAATCTGGAAGTTCCAGTGACTATAGGTCCAGTAATGCCCATTTTCGAAAAACAAAAAGATAGCGAACATTGCTTAAGAGTTCCTTATACGAGCCATAAACAAGATGAACAGCCACAACCGAGCCAAAATGAGAATCCATGGAGACAGACGATAAGTATGATTGAACCAAATGTTTCAAATAATCCATTCATAAGTCAAAATTACACTGAAAAGTGTAGAATGACGGTAGAATCACTATTAGAGCCACAAAGGAATTCAGAACAAGGTAGCATAGATCAACCAGTAGGACCATCTATAGAAGAAGTAAGTGAATGGCTAAGAAGTTTGCAGAGAAAAGATGAAGAATCACAATCAATTGATGTGGCAAAATTACGATTGGTATTAGAAGAGTTAATAGTAGGAACTATTCCTACTAAAAAATTGAAAATTTACCAGGACGAGGAATTACTATTTTTGTGTAAAAGTGTAACATGGAGAGCGAAAAACCTACATGAAAGGTTAGAAGAAGTGGCAAATGAAATGGGAATAGACATTGAAAAGGTAAAAGCTTTGCAAAAACCCTATCGAATTAATTTCACTGAAAAAGATATTGAAAATTTGAACACCACAGGACGAAGAGGTCAGATTAAGGACATATTCGTTTTATTAAGAAAATGGGGAGACGTGGATAAATGGAGAAGCAGGTGGTATAGAAAGCATGATGATGCCTCAGAAAAGACATTTTCAGCATTTCCAGTAAGAGAAAAAGAAAGGTTAGTGACAGAATGCCCAATGCGAGAAATTCCAGGAGGAGGATATGTACATGTCCCATGGACAAGACAGGACATTTTGTCTTTTACAAATGATTCCCCTCTACTGCGCGAAAAGCCCGTCGAGTGGTACCGGCAGGTAGACAGATTTGTAAAATTGTGTAAAGTATTATAGATTGATCTGAATGCTCTATTTGACATAATAGTGCCAGCAGATTTGTGGACAGAATGCAAGTTGATGATCAACTGGCCAACTCAGGAATACCCTAGGGTTCCTAAGACAGGAGCTCCCGACCCAGAGCTAATGAAGAAATACGAACAGGTTATGGCATTTTTGAAAAATAAGGTACCTCCTAAAGAGACAGACTGGGTAAAAATTGACCGAACACATCAAGTAAGTAAGGAGTCAGTACATGCATACTATGAAAGGCTGATTCTAGCTTTTAAACAGTTCAGTGGAGACGTGCACCTGAGTGAGAAGGATTTGAGCCATTTCGTATACAGATTTGTGTATGGTTTACGTCCAGAAATTGGTGAAATTATAAAACAACATACTGTTGATTGGCAAAATAAGAAAATAGATGAAGTACTGAGACATGCTAAATACTTTAGTGATGAGATTGAGGCAAAACAGAGAAAATTGAAAGAAAAGGCTATGTGGGCACAGGTAAAAGTAGCGGAAAGGCAGGAGGCTCAATTAGTAGGACAGACAAATAATACAGGGATGAGACAGAAATTCGGTTCGGGAAAAGGAAAAGGGAATTTTAATATAGAAGAAGCTAAAAAGAAGTTCCCATGCCATAATTGCGGTAGGATAGCGCATTGGAAATCCGAGTGTAAATTTCCTCCGAGTACTAACAATGAAAATCCATCATTGAATCCACAGGTGCAGAATGAGGTGAGTGGTCAACTGCAGCAACAGCAGCAGGTTGTTACCCCACAGAATCAGGTGCCAAAACCGCCTTTTCCGCAGAGCAGAAACTATCAGAAGTATAGTAATGAATCGGGATTCTAAAATGAAGAACAGGTAAATAAGCTGCCACGCAGTATTGGCTGCAACGCGATGAAAGTGACTCAGAAGAAAGCTATTGACGGTGCCGAAGGGAGGAAGAAGTGTGCGTGCTTGGTGCAACTCTAGAAGTAGACCAGACAGGACCATTTGTAGATGGGAAGGTTAATGATGAAAATATTACTTTCCTAGTGGACACTGGCGCTACTCGATCAACTGTTAGATCAGCTGATGTTAAGAATCTTCCTCTCTCGGATGAAACAATCCAAGTAGTTGGTGTATCCAACAGACAGATAAAAACATACCTTACGGAACCAGTAAAAGTTAGTATAGGGAAATTTTCTGAAATGCACCGCTTTGTCGTGTGCGACACAAGTCCTATGAATTTGTTACTTTGGGACCTGTTGTGCAAAATGAATTGCACTATATTTTGTACTCCGGATGGGATAGCATTTGAAACACCAGATAATGATGTATTGTATAAAATGACCCTAGCAAACAGGGAAAGCGAGATTACTGGAACCTATGCTGTATTCAATCCTGATGAATTACCTAAAGAATTAAAGCAGTCTGTGAAAGCAGAAGTTTGGGATTTCACTGGAGAAGATGTAGGATTAATGAGAAATGTAGATCCAATAAAAATAACTGTAAAGGAAGGAGTAACCTATCCAAATGTCCCTCAATATAAATTGACACCTGAGATAATTGAAGGAGTAACTATTCATCAATAATAGGACTGAAAAAGCCTAATGGGAAATTCAGAATAGTGCAAGACCTGAGAAAAGTGAATAAAATTGTTGCGTCATGTTGTCCCATTGTACCAAATCCATCAGTGATTTTATATCAGATTCCTCATGATGCAGAGTGGTATACAGTGATTGATCTGTGCCATGCTTTCTTTTCTATTCCATTGCACCATGACAGTCGGCAAATTTTTGCATTTCGTTTTGGCGAGCGTATTTTGGCATGGTGCCGAATCCCACAGGGGTATACAGAAAGCCCCTCAATAATTAATCAGTTATTGAAGAAGTCTTTGGAAAGTCTAGAAATGCCCGAAAGTTCTGTAATAGTGCAGTACATTGACGACCTCCTGGTAGCGTCGAAAACACGTGAAGCTTGTGAGGTAGACACTATAGCGTTGTTAAATCATTTGGCAGACGGAGGACTAAAGGTGTCACCAGCAAAATTGCAGTTTTGTAAAAAGGAAGTACAGTATTTGGGATATAATATTGAGAAAGGACTGAGGAAAATAACAATAGACCGAATCAGAATCATAAAAGGAATGAGAGCCCCCATGACCCAAAGAGAGGTGAGAATGTTTCTAGGAATGGTAGGATACTGTCGTCAATGGATTTGCAATTTTTCTTTAATTGCAAAGCCTTTGGTACGACTGACAAGAAGCGATGTAAGAGATCCCATTGAGTTAAACAAGGAAGAATTGGCAGCATTCAAGAAATTGAGAGACGGGTTGTGTGAAGCACCTGCATTAGGTATGCCTGACTATGAGAAAGAGTTTGAATTATATTGCAGTGAGAGAAATGGATGTGCACTCTCTGTGTTGATACAGAAGCATGGAAAGATGAGGAGACCAATTGCATATTTTTCATCAATGCTCGACCCAGTAGCTGTAGCTTTACCTGGGTGTTTGAAAGCAGTAGCCGCAACATGCCGAAGTTTGGAGCAGAGTGAAGGAATTGTGATGGGATATCCATTGGAAGTGTTTGTACCTCATGATGTGGCGATCCTCTTAACAAGGAGTCACACTCAATATATGACACACAGTCGGCTGACTAAGTATGAAAAAGTCATATTAGGTGCAACCAATGTAAGTCTTGCGAGATGTCTGAATGTGAATCCTGCAACATTGTTGCCTGATGCTGAGAATGTGGAAGTAAGGGACGAAGCAGATCATGATTGTCTGGATGTACTTGATTTCTGTACAAAACCACGTCCAGATATAAAAGATGTACCTTTGCCAGAAAGTGATTTTGTGATGTTTGTTGATGGGTCATGTTTGAGAACAGAGGAAGGAGTGCTGAGTGCAGCATATGCCGTATGCACAGTCGCAGCAGTACTAGAAGCATCCTATCTGAAAGGAGTAAAATCAGCTCAAGTAGCAGAACTAGTGGCCCTAACTAGAGCATGCAAGATCGGGAAACATGTGAGAGTGACTGTGATAACTGACAGCCAGTATGGCTTCGGAGTGGTCCATGATTTCAGCCAAATCTGGCTACAAAGAGGTTTCCTGACCTCAAGTGGAACTCCCATTAAGAATGCTGAAGTGGTTGGAAAGTTGCTTGAGGCGATACAGCTGCCTAGACAATTGGCTGTGGTGAAATGTGCTGCCCATAGTCAAGGTGGTGATTATATCACTACCGGAAATCGATACGCCAATGACATGGCACAATATTGTGTACGCAATCAGAATTCTGTCAATCGGGCTAAGGAAAGGGAAATGTTTTCTTTCTCCTTGATGTTCACTAACATTGTGGGAACTTGGGAAGAAGTGAGACAATTGCAGGAAGAGGCAGGAGATGAGGAAATGAAACAGTGGGTAAAAGCAGGATGTGCACCAAGAGAGAAGGATCATGTGTGGGTCTATCGAGATGGAAGACCAGTTATGCCTGATAGCATGATGTCTACCATGGCACGGATGTATCATGGCCAGGGACACATAGGGAGAGATGATATGATCAGGTCATTTAAGCAGACCTGGTACAATCCAAAATTCAGACTTGTAGCAGAAAGTCTATGTCAGAGATGTCTAATATGTCAGCAATACAATCCTGGCAGGAAGACAGTAGTGAGTCTTGGAACAATAGGCCAAGAAGGAGGGCCTTTTACCAGAATGCAGGTGGATTTCATTGAGATGCTCCCTGTAACAGATTGAGGTATGTTTTGGTTATGGTCTGCCTGTTCTCTAGGTGGGTAGAAGCATTTCCAACAAGGAGAAATCATGGGATGACAGTAGCAAAGCTACTTTTGAGAGAATTCATCCCCAGGTTTGGGTTCCCAGTGACCATTGAATCAGACAGAGGAGGACATTTTCATAACGAAATTGTAAAATTAATTTGTGAAGCATTGAATGTACAACAAAAACTACATTGTGCCTACCGACCAGAGGCTTCTGGTGTGGTTGAACAGATGAATGGTACTATCAAAAATAGAATTGGGAAAATGCGTTTCGCAACAGGTATGAAATGGCCTGATGTCTTGCCTCTAGTACTCATGACTATTAGATCAATTCCAGACAGAACTACAGGGTTAAGTCCTCATGAAATAATCATGGGACGCGCTATGAGGCAAGTTTTTATACCAGTCAACAAGCTGATGACTATAACTGATGACATGGTATTGGAATACTGTAAAGGCCTGGCTGACGCAGTTCATTCTGTGTTTCATCAGGTTGGAGTGGATGCCACCACCCTTGAAAAGAAGCTAGCCCATGATCTGAGCCCAGGAGACTGGGTAAGGATAAAAGTCCACAGATGAAGAAACTGTTTGGTTCCAAGGTGGGGAAAACCAAGCCAAGTCATTCTGACCACGACAACAGCTGTGAAATATGCTGGACTGAAAAACTGGATCCATGCCAGTCATACTTTGAGGATACCAAATCCAGTCGACAGCACAGAAAAGGATTATTATGATGATTCAGAGTCAAGTACTGATTCAGATAACGAAGAGCTAAAACCACAAGAAAACTCTGAAAGGGGGGAAACAGAAAGAACCAAATCTAGAATTGGTCCCCAGAAGTAGCTCTCTGAGAAGAAGATTGCAGATTTCTGATACCAGTTCAGATTCTGAAAACGAACGAGGGACACAAGGCCCCAGAAAATAACATAGAAAGAAGACAGGAAATGATAATATAGAAGCAGTGAAAAAAATTCAGGAAAAAGAAGTACCAGATGAAAGACTGAGAGAAATTCCACCTGAAATAACAGATTTAAGTGAACAAGGGACAGGTACAGAGAGAGAGGGACAGATTATTGCGGAAGACCCCCGAGGAGGTGTAGGGAAGTGCAACACCCAGTTAGGTGAAGGGACAAGTAGTTAGCAGGAAGATTGCGTGTCGGAGACCCGAGGAGGGACAGAAGTAGAGAAAACAAATCAAGTGGTGGAAAAGGAAATTGTTGAAAAGAAAAAGCAAGTTGAGACAGAATCTGAAGAAAGTGAAAACGAAATACCTGAAGGTCGAGTTCTAAGGAAAAGAACTTGGAGAGATGAAAAGAACAATAAAGGAGGTAAACTGAAAAGGGTTGCAAAGGATGATGTGTGGCCAAATAAAATAAAGAAATTGAGATATCGGCTGACACGAGTGAATTCGCCAAGAGCTGAACAGGTGAATGAAGTGACTAGTCAAGGAAAATCGAAAGAAGAAGAAACAATTCTGAATAAAGAAGGTAAAAGGACAAGGAAACCTAACCAGAAGTATAAGTCACCAGAATGGACGTATGTGGCTCTGCCTGAAAAGGGAGAAGAGGCAGATAGTCAAGGAAATCCAGAGGAGACTGTGCTGAAAGTGGTTAAAGAGGAGGAAGAATCAGAAATCCTGAGAGTTCTCTTGTCTGACATTGGAGAAGAAGAAGCGGAAGTTCAGGAAATTCTGTATCCGGATTACGAGAAGGAGGCAAAGAATGATGAAATGCCAAACTGAATAGATCAAGAAAGCTGCTGATGAAGAAATTAGCACATTAAGTCAAAAGATAGATACTGGTAGAACCAAATAGGTGTTTAGAGCCTTAGGTTAGAAAACTAGTTATGAAGTGAAAGAGGCTAAGTCAAAAGACACGGTTCATTTTAACGAAGATGGCTAACATAGATAGTAGCAAAGGTAGATGTACATTCATGAAAAGATGGTGTAAAATGTGTTGTTGTTGTACAGGATTTCTAATGCTTCTATGGAGCATACTTGCTCTTCTAATTTCTTTTAAGGTTACTATAGACACACTAGAAGGACATAGTGAAAACATAACTAATATAGGGAAGATTCAAAAGGTAGTTCCGACTAGAATAGATAATAATTATTTACATAAAGACAGGTCTATTAATGAGTTTTCTAATAATGTGTTTTCAAAATTATTGTATGAATATGTAAAGACCATGGACGTAAGGGACTGCTACGTATGCATGCAGTTACCTGCATCTGTGTCAGAAGCAGTGACTTATCATCACCTTCCAGCAACGTATGGAATAACATGTAGTGTAATAGCTAGCTTATTTTATCAGATGGGAAAATTAGAATATTATTTTTCAGATGTAGATAATATTTTTGCGCAAGTACCTGCTAATAACAAACCAAACAAGGTGAAACCTGCTAAGGTATTAGGTGAATTTTTCTTAGAAACTAAAGAACTAACATTAGAGCATATATTCAAAAACAATTTGACTTGCAGTTTGAAGAAAGAGGAAAAGACATTCTTAGATATGGTCGAAGAAAGGAGACTGAAAATGCAAAGAAAGGCTTCAGAAGGAAAGGTGGAGAAAACTGTTTGGGATGTAGAAATGGGAAAACATTTGAAAGGTGAAACTAATCCAACTTTGGCTTTAGATTGGCCTCAGAAAAGGAAATTGTGTATTAGAAGGAATCAAACTGCATATGATAATTATTTTGTAGGTAATAGTGAGTGCCATGATACATACCGAATCATGGGAGGATGGGGATTCAAAGGTGGAAGAGATCCAGTTTTCCGTGGATTATATTTTATTTGTGGGAACAGGGCATATTATCGTTTGCCAGACCATTGGTATCTCCTCAAAAAGCAAGGAGGGTTCTGGCTCAAGTAGCAGCACGGCCAAACCAAGGCTAATATAAAGAACAAAACAAGTGCCAATACTGTATGTGTTTTCACCTCGAGTTTACGTAGTGAACTGAATTAAACAAGAACACTAGCCACAACTTTGTCGTTGAATTTAATCAAAAAAGTGTTTGCTATTTTATAAACACTGCATTTTTTGTTTTTTTGTTAAGGTTAAATAAAGTACGCTCATCACAATACAAAATACATTACAACATTAATGACAATACTAACAATACAAATACATTTGTTACAATTTAGACACCTGTGCACAAAAAGAAAAAATTTGTTCTACCTAACATACAAACAAACAACACATTCAAATCACATTATATACAATCTATATACAGGCCATCAGTATATCGCAATTGACATAGTCAAGAATTAATTCACTGTTTACTTTAAACAAAGATTGGCCCGAAGCGGAGAGGGGTCTACGCGTTTCGAATCCCACTGAGTGCTGGGATTCTCATCAGGACCAACATGTGGCTGTGAACCAAAAAACAGAAAAAGTTTTAAATAATAGTGACCCAACTCTAGTGTGTCAAAGCTGCATGAGTTTGTTAAAAAGGCTCTTACCTAACAGTGAGGGAAGCCAACTTATTCTCTAAGGTGTTGCTTCTTCAAACAGAAACCTAAATGAAATCAGGACCAAAGGCGAGTCAGTTTCTATATCTATATTGCTACAACCAAACACAGAAGGAGCCCAACAGACAGAGAAAACACACCTTGTTTAAAATGATGTAATGAGCCGAGGATCTGGGCCAGAACGATTCTTTTGTCTTTATAATTTGTGTATCACTCGACAGCCGTTCCAACACGACAAGCGCGTTATCTGAAAATCCGAAAACGCTGAGTGTAAGTACGCGCAGCATGGTTTTGAAAGAAAACTATCATTACTTGAAGCTCATCTGCTTACCTCGGTGCAGAGCGCGAGCAGCCAAGCAATTTCCGTAGTGTGGCGGAGGGACGAATCAATCGCGGCGTCCGTTTTAATCTGTGAAGACAGACGAATAAAATAGTCTTATAGACATCGGTCCGCGAGTGAATCGTGAGTTTAGCAGGCAGTTGTTATAAAGAGGTAAACGGCCTATTTACCTGCGGGAGCGTCAGTGTTCATGTTCTCATTTTGCGGTGGCTGGCCTCAGAGTTGCTGCAAGCTGGAAGTGGCCATTACCAACAGCCGTATTTACGCAATTCCTTCTCGCGTGAACTGGACTCTAGATGACATGGGAGTTGTAGTTTTTTTAGACATGATCGGGTTAGCAGTGGTTGTTTCTTTTTTGGTGTTGCGACCTGGTGGTTGATTTGTTGGAGTGTTCAAAGGATCCTAAAAAAGTTTTGAAACCGCGCGGCGGGAAAAATGCAAATGAAATAGCATGTGTAGATGTTTCAAACACCCATTGCAGTTGGACCCAGTCAATCCGTCCTTTATTCTTGTGTGGAAAAGGCCTTGGTTCATAATTTATAAATTTCCGAGAGTTCATTTAATCCATCAATGGACGTATTGAATTTAATTATCAACATTGCTTCTCTCTTCAATAGTTTGGCGTCCAAGTCGCCGCCTCGTAGGTCACGCTCCACTTTGGAAATCACTGTCCATTTTAGTTCTTGTTCTGTGTGGTTGTTCGAATGCCAGTGGTTCACCAATGGCGCATTTTGTACTTTTTTACGGATCCTTGATTTATGTTGTTGAATACGAATCCGTACTTCCTGATTGGTCTTACCGATATAGAGTTTGTCACATGGACAACGGATGCCATATACTACAAATTTTGATTTGCAGTTTGAAAAGGTCTCGTGTTTCCAGTGTTGGCCTTTGTGGGAAAACAAATTGCTTTCAATCGTTGAGTCACAACAGACACATGTTCCACATTTACGATGTCCTTGTATTGGTGGGAGACATAGCATACTTCGTAAGTCAGACTCTTCACTTCTTGGTAACGCTGCCCGTATTATCTGATTGGCGATACTTTTGTCCTTTTTAAAGGCAAATAAGGGAACTTCATTTAATGTTGTGTCCAAGTGTTTTACTAAATGCCAATTCTGTTTTATGGTCTTTTTGAACCAATTTGACGTTGGACAAAATGTGGAAACACATACTATTCTGTCGGACGTCGGTTTCTTGTGTCTCTCAAGTAGAGTTTCACGAGGTGTCCACCATGCTCGTTTAATAGCTCTTTTCAAGAGCTTTTTTGGATACCCTCTCGCTAGAAGATTTTCTTTCAGTCTTTCTGCATGGGAGAAATATTCATCTTTGAATGAACAATTTCTTCGTATGCGTAAAAATTGCCCATAGGGCAAATTTTCTCGTAAACTGCGCGGGTGGTTGCTTGAAAAATGCAACGCTTTGTTACGGTCTGTCTCTTTTTTGTACAATGTGGTCATGAGGCGTCCATTTGTTGGATATACTAGTGTTCTTGTTTAATTCAGTTCACTACGTAAACTCGAGGTGAAAACACATACAGTATTGACACTTGTTTTGACCATTGGTATGGCATATGTTACGTAGGCCTGGTTTTTCCAAAAATCTTTCACATGAATAGAGGAGAAGATGGTGTACATAGCTTAGGTAATTATTTAGTACGTAGTAAGAGAGAATCTTGGGCAGAAATTGTGGGTGACATTTTTGGAGCATTGATACCAGCAGTGGGAATATCTCTGAATGCAAACAAAATTAGAAGATTATCAACAGTAGTGGATCGCTTGTCAACAAGCACCGCTGGAGGATTCTTATTGGTAAACACTGAAATGGTTGCCATGCGTGCTATGGTAATGCAAAATCGACTTGCCCTTGATATATTTTTAGCAAAAGAGGGTGGAGTCTGTGGAATGTTGAAAGTTCAACATTGTTGCACTTACATTCCTGATGAAAGTAAAGATCTGAAAATGTACATTAGAAATATTACTGAATTGCATGATGAAATTGTACCACAGGAAGTTGAAGGTGTTTGGGAAAAGATTGGAAAGAAATTAGCTGCTATTAAAAACTTCTTAGTAAAAATAGGTAGTACCTTTATTGGTAAAATATTGTTTCCATTAACATGTGTGATTTTCATAATATTAGTGCTTAGATTAGGTTGTATGTGTTGTAAAAACAAGAAAAATAAGAAAAGAATAAAAAGAGAAAAAATAAAAAGGAAAGACAAGGATCAGGATAGAGATTTGGAAGAGAAGGCGGAAGCCGGGAGACCGCCGATTATTTTAAAAATTGTCACTTTGTTTACTCTGTGTCACCACGTAAAACTGCATTTTTAAAGCGCACTCACCCGGCAAGCATCCCAGCAGCGGGCTAGAGTCACGCACAAACAGCGACCCCTTCACTGCAACGAAGATAGCCAGGAAATCACTCTTCGCCGCCATTCACGGCGAGGAAGCGAGGCCACGCCCACCTGAGGCCACGCCCACTCCCACAGCATAAATACGCTGCTGTCAGCGCTAAGCTACCAGAACCCTTTCAATCTCCTGAGGCGGAAGCCGGGAGACCGCCGATTATTTTAAAAATTGTCACTTTGTTTACTCTGTGTCACCACGTAAAACTGCATTTTTAAAGCGCACTCACCCGGCAAGCATCCCAGCAGCGGGCTAGAGTCACGCACAAACAGCGACCCCTTCGCTGCAACGAAGATAGCCAGGAAATCACTCTTCGCCGCCATTCACGGCGAGGAAGCGAGGCCACGCCCACCTGAGGCCACACCCACCCGCCCCTTTTTTTACCTATAAGGATGTGCAATCACCGGACGCGCAGCGGACGGGCGCAGCGGGCGCGCCGTCAGCGCGCCGAAGGCGCGCCAAAGGCAAGCCCGTCTGGGCCCGTCCGGCCCCGGACGGCCCTAGGCCCCGTTACTCTGCCGGGTGGCCCTCAGGACCGAGTGACGTATACAGCAGATACATTGCGCTCCCTTCGACCTAAGAACATCCTTACCTGCTACCACACGCTCACCGCAGGTAATGCTTTCTCGTTCTGTCCTCGATGCCATCCGACTCCCCCCCTGAAATCCACCACACTCCCTTTGAAGTTGGGACTTCTTAACTGCCGTTCCCTCCCCAAACATGCTACCGAAGTAAACCTTTTGATTCAGAATCAGGATCTTGACCTACTGTTCTTAACGGAATCATGGCTATCAGATAACACCGACCCTGACGTCGTCACGGCCCTACCCACTGGATACTTTTGCCAAGCTTTAAATAGACCTAAAGGGAGAGGAGGCGGGGTAGCTATAATTCACAGGGAACAATTCACCTGTAGGATGGCTAACGCTGGTATCGAGGACTGCGAGAGCGGCCAATTCTCCATCCAAATCTCCTCATCCCTTTCCCTGGCAGGGCTATTGATCTATCGCCCCCCAGGAGCCCCAGGCAATTTTATCAATTCCATATTCGAATCTGTATCACAATTAGCTTCCTCCACCTCCAACTTCCTTATACTAGGTGACCTGAATTTCCACTTCCTAGACCCCATGGATCGAGTAGCCTCGGATATTAGAAACGACTTAACATCTTTAAAGATACATCTAGTGAATAACGAGCCTACCCATGAGAAGGGCCATCTATTGGACCCTATCCTCACCAATATAGCAGCGGTGACCACCAACCTACCTGTGACCCTACCATGGACGGACCATTTTCTGGTCCCTTTTTCCTGGGAAATCCCCAAACCTATTCTCCTAACCCCTAAAACCCAGGTTACCGACCGACAATGGCACAAATTGTCACCGGAGAAATGGGCTGCTTCTCTTGTAGACTCCATTCCCGAGCTCTCCTTCGACCCCAACACGGCTGACAAACAACTTTGTGATTGGATCACTTCGTCCCTTGATACGATGCTTCCGAAAACCACCACCCTTAAACAGCCCAAGAGAATTTCCCCCGCTCTATGGTATACTCCAGAGCTTAAAGCTCTGCGCCAAGAGTGCAAAAAAACCGAACGCGCTTGGAGACGTGAAAAATCAGGAACCAATAAAAACACCTACTCTACCTCTCTTCTAAGCTACAAAATCGCTATTCGCAAAACCAAAAGCGCGTTTTATCAGGAGAGAATAGAAAAAGCGGGATGCTCCAGTAAGGAAGCACACGCCATCTTTAAAGAGCTCTCAAAACCCCCAGAACAAGGACTGGGACCTCCTTCCGACCCTAAAGCAGACCAGGAGAAATGCCAAAAATTGGCTAATTTCTTCC
Organism: Triturus cristatus; assembly: GCF_964204655.1. Classification (NCBI taxonomy): domain Eukaryota; kingdom Metazoa; phylum Chordata; class Amphibia; order Caudata; family Salamandridae; genus Triturus; species Triturus cristatus. Next base: position 1,869,212,004 of record NC_140590.1, read on the forward strand.
ATGACAAAATCCGACTTATTCTGGACTCAATTCCTCCCTCGAGCCCAGGGGAAGAAATTGTTTCCCAATACACGACATCGTCCATTTGTCTGTCCACATGGGGCCAGGTCACAATAGACGAAGTGAGAAATACGTTCAACTCCATGAAGAGCGGCTCCCCTAGGGACCCTGCTCCTCTTCGGATCCTTAAGGAGGTAGCCCCCACTATCATCCCCTCCCTTACTCATTTGATTAATACCTCACTCCAACAAGGAGTCGTACCCTCGAGCTGGAAGAAAGCTGTGGTAAAAGCCCTACTGAAGAAACCTTCTCTCGATCCTGAGAACCTGGCGAACTACAGGCCCATTTCCCTACTCCCAGGAGTCAGCAAGATCGCGGAAAAATTAGTCAACAGGAAACTCTCGCAGTTTCTAGAGGCCAATAACAAACTAAAAAGTTCCCAGACGGGCTTCCGACCAGGGCAGGGCACGGACATCGCCCTCCTGGCAGCGGTAGAGGAGGCCAGAGCGCTACTGGATGGGGGAGGATCGGTTGCAGTGATTCTCCTCGACCTTAGCGCGGCGTTCGATACCGTCGACCATCAACTCCTTATCGAAAGATTGGCAAGAGTTGGAGTGGAAGGTACAGCCCTATCCTGGCTGTCATCTTTCCTGGCCCAACGGTCCTATCAGATTTGGGAGAAGAACGCCCGCTCCTCCGAAATGCCCCTCCAATGTGGTGTGCCTCAGGGCTCTTCCCTGAGTCCCACATTATTTAATATCTATATGTCCACATTGGAGGAGGTTATCACCCCATTCGGAGTGAGCGTCGTCAGCTATGCTGACGACACACAATTAGTGGTGTCTTTGTCCCATCCCAAACAACAGAAAGCTGATCTCTTCAACTGCCTTACGCAGGTTCATCGTTGGATGAATAGATCAGCCTTAAAACTAAACGGGACAAAAACGGAGGTCCTTATACTTGGCCCGAAAGGAACCTCACTCCCCCTGGATAGTTGGCCAGCCTGTCTAGGTACTCTCCCTGACCCAAAAACAGAGGTGAAAAGCTTGGGAGTATGGATCGACTCCGATCTCTCATTTATTCCGCAAGCAAAGAAGGTAGCAGGGACCTGCTTCGGTCTTCTAAAATCTTTGAGGAAAGTCCTGCCCCTTCTTCCCCCTAAATCCCCAAAACTGCTAATCCAAGGTCTCATAATATCGAGACTAGATTACAGTAACGTGATTTATCTGGGCGCTCCCGAAGCGACCCTTAATAAATTGCAGAGAATTCAGAACACTGCTGCCCGGATCATCACAAACACCCCGGCCAGATCATCTGCTAAACCCGCTCTCAAACTCCTCCATTGGCTCCCCATAAGGGAGAGAGTCAAATTTAAGGCCCTGTGCCTGGTCCACAAAACGTTGCATAACCAAGGCCCCCCAATCCTCAGCAATTTTGTCACCCCTTACACTACCACTAGATCCCTCCGTTCTAACGCAGAAAACTTCATCAATACCCCGAGATTCAGGAAAGCCCGATCAGGAGGAAGACGCTTCTCGGTACAAGCTGCCCGTCTTTGGAATTCACTCCCCCATGACTTACGTCTTGAACCACAATATCTGCGCTTCAGGAAGCTGCTAAAAACACATCTCTTTCCCTAGCTTCCATGCCCCCCCCCTGCTTTGATTTCCCACCCTTCCTCTCTTTTGCTCTTAGCTCCCGGGCCTCAGATTTGTTGAATTAGGGTTTCTAGCGCTGGGATACCTCCGGGTGACTATGCGCTTTATAAAAATAAATAATAATAATAATAATAATAATAAGATAGTATTAGAAGAGTGGAAGGAAAGTATGTATAAAACAGCAAGAAGAGAAGAATTGGGAGAAACTGAATTATGAATAAGAGCAAGAACGCATTTCAAATTTTTCCGTAAAATAGAACAAAAATGTTGTATTGTTGTGGTGATAAAATCACCAAAGGGGGGATTGCTGGAGCGGGTAATTCAAAAAATGTTTGTATACCCTCTTCATTTTGCATGTTTATATTAAATGATTAATTAACTAATAATAATTTACTGATTGATTTGCTGTGGATACTTACCAACCTTACTAATATATGAATTACACGTGGGATTTGCATTTGCATGGCCTAATTAATACGTAAACTAAAATATGTACGCATATTAATGATAGACAATTAGAATATTACATGATATATGTTGCTTTTGTGATGTATTTGTGATTTGTGCTTTATAAAGTGAGTATAACCCGCATTGAGTGTTGCTTTTGCTAGATAAATACACACACATACGGGTATTAGTGAGGGAATAACATTTTATTAGTCATTTCTATGTATTAATTACGTTTTTTGTGTTTCTTTGCTTAAGTTGTCCATTCGGGCCTATTGTAAAATGGCCGCCCTTTGTATTCGATGTGACATGAGCCGCTCCATGAGGTTCTGGGTGAAGTGCGCCTGCGCTAACATCAGCAACCGTGGCCTCGGAGTGACCCTAACCAGACTGTACCCATCAAGGACATCCTGGGAGACAAGCCAATTCTCCAAAAGAACAATAGAGTGACTTTTTAAACCGGAACGGTCAAGACCAATGAGCTAATAGACATTACTTTGGTGGGAACCTGTCACCCCATATTGGACTGACCAATAAGGAGATGTGAAAACTTATATTGGATACAATATTATGTCGATTTTCCTTATAAAAACACGTAGAATAGAGAGGTTGAATGAGCGCTTTTTCAATTTCCTGACGTTATGCTGACGGAGAGGACGGTGACACTGCAGGACAGCTGTTTCCCTGAATCTTTGACGGATTAATCGGACGCCCAATTTCCTGATGAACTTAACTCTTGCATTACATGGGCATAGTGACAGAATGACTGAATTGACTTAGAGGACGATAATTAGCCAGAATAGGTAAATATGATGGCCAGCTGCTTGAATGACTAATGATTTTTATTTGCATTAATTAGATAAAGATTGATTTGATTCGTTACAGAAATGAGTTGGATTGTTTATTTATGAAAATGTATTAATGCAAAGGGAATAGAGAATTAGGAAATCACATAAACCAGCATCTAGCTGACCCACGACCAACCCATGAGAGGAATACCAAAGGTGGAATTCAGGGCCTAATGAGATAAAGAAGGTTAGGTGGATTTATTGCTCATTAGGGTCAAAGGTATTTCCTTTCATTTCAGCGGATGGATCAATCACCTCCTTAGAAAAGCAGACCGATAGAGAATGAATGTTGGTGTTATGGGCCCCACCAGTGAATGCAGTGATTGAGTGTGTTTGTGAGATCTTTGGTCTGTGATGAAGGGAGGGATTTTGTATTCCACGCTGCAACACTATCCACAAGGCTAAGAAAAGAGCGCTGGAACACAAACGAGCCATAAGGAGCAATGATGAGCACTATCCAGTAGCCGGACACTTTAAGGAAACACACTTTCAAAGTGATAGAGTTCTGACATTTGTGCTGTTGGATTCCGTAGGACCACAGGAGAGGGGTGGGATCAGAGAACGGAAACAGGATCTAAGTTTATAATAGACTTCGAGACACTTACACCTATAGGACTCAACTCTATTGAGGTGGGGTAATTTAGTATGAACTCAAACATGCGATGATGGGTCCAATCTCATGCATAACACAGTGTGTCTCCTTCAAAATACTGACCATGTAAGTATAGACACAAAATATTTTTAATTTTTGATTTTCACCTAATTTTCAAGGCTTTTTGCAATATTTATGTGGTGTTTTAGAGCTGACTTGTCCAGTCCAATGTTAACATACATTTTATGTGTACTTTTATTATCTGCACACAGGTTTTGTGCACTGTTTGATTATGGAGAGTAGCAAGATCAACCACACATCCTCATTATGGGGATCAACATTAAAGTAAACTAGTAACTGAGATTACATCCAGTGAATAGCCCACTAGGGCGGGACACCTTTATAGTCTATGGCTGGCGAGCACCGTGAATCTGCAGTTTCAGTGCTACGAAGAACCACACCTTGAACAAGGCACAAGCCGAAACGCGTTGGTACGAGGCAACATTATACGATTAAACAACTGAATCATCCCAGAGTGTCCTGGTAATCTCTAGACTATGGAGATTGTTGATGTATGTTCAGGGCAGCCAGAGCCCGACCAGAACTGCCGCAAGGCCCAGCCTCGGGTCTCCGGATATCGTTTTTGTGGATATATATATTTTTCTTTCCGATCCTGTATGAGGGACTCTGTGATTTTAATATTATGTCGTAAGTATTTATAAACCCCACTGTCACCCACAGGGGTATCCTAATGAGGTTGTCCTAATGTGTAGTGGGAGATTGTTCCATGCTTTAGGAGTGATGTAAGAGATGGGTCAACCTCCAGTTTTGTGCCTCAGTATGCATGGGACATGTACAAGAAGGAGTTCGGCTCAGAGGAGGTGCCTGGATGGTTGATGGAAGGAGACACAGCCTTTTAGGTAGGCTGGGCCTGTGTGATGGAGTGCTTTGAAAGTGTGGGTGAGAAGTTTGATTTGTGTGCACATGTGTATCAGGAGCCAGTGGAGCTCACTCAGGTGTGATGTGATGTGTGTCTTTCATGAGATGTTGATGATAATTGTTACTGCTCCGTTCTGGATTGTTTACAATCTTCTGGTAACTGATGAGTGTGAGTCCTGTGGTCAAGTCGTGGAGGTTCTGCAGGTCTGATGGGGCCTGGGCCCCAGACTAGATAGACTACATGGAAGCACCGGTCTCCTCTGTTGTGATGGAGTGCCACATGCTCAGGATCTGTTTCTCAGCCAAGACTGGGTCAGCACAATCTTACAACACTACCGTAAGCATGTTTCTGCAAATATGCTAAAATAGGAATGAGATTATATGGTGAGTAATTAATCTCTACATGGGACAGGACCTCTTTTGAGGCTGACCTGCCTCAGTGACATTCATGGAAAGCTTAGTCCTACATGCATCACATTTGACAAACTCTACCTCTCTTCTTTACACTTTTTAGAAGCATATGTCTCAAATCTCACTGTTTTGAATGTTTACCCAACCTAATGACACTTCGTTTATTGGTCTCCCAAGCAAGAAAGGCCAATGGGCTCCTTCCCAGATCTAAACATATGATAAGCAGGTTACACAAAGATGTATGTAGAAGGTATATTCACATACTGAGATATCAAACTTCAGATTTAAATTTGCAGAGTTTGATGTGCTTCCTCATTTGTCCCTTGAACGTTTGCTCATCCCTTCTGAAAACTGGACTTCATGCCTTCTCTTTTCTCAGGTTTTGTTTCTCTGCAGCTGTCCCTCCCCTGAAAGATGCACAGTTGGTGGTTGTCTAAGAACTTGCCTTAATTATTCATTGCTTTGGAACCATTTTCATTTTTTTCAGATTCTCACAGTGTCCTTTGGGTGTTTGATTCATCAATCCCAAATACCACATCAAAATATTCACCAGCTCAGCCTTTACTCAGAGTTGATGATCTTTGTGTTTCTCTGAAGTGCAGGGAGCTGGTTTTGTGTGTGTAGACTACAAGCTGCTTTACAAATGGATGTGCAATTTAAGGTTAACGTACAACTCCACACACTTGATTCTTTAGCACCTCCTTAAATACTGTGTTTCTGTAAGTATAGACAAAAGGATTCATCAAAGGAGAGAGAAAGCTACTGAACAAGTTGACTGTTTTGTAGAGCTCAGCGGAAGGATGCAGCATTTGGCTCACTTCAACAAAGATGGCACTTCCGTAGATGATGGTGACCATGATCAGATGAGAGCTACAGGTGGAGAAGGTTTTCTGTCGTCCATCTGCTGAAGGGATTTTCAGAATACTGGAAATAATGAAGATGTAGGACAGACATGTCAACCCCAATGAGCTGAGCACAAGGAGAAGCCCTGAGATTAGATGTATGCTACTGAGGAGCACAGTGTCAATGCAGGCTAGTTTCACAATACCCAGACTCTCACAAAATAAATGGTCTATGATGTTTGGACCACAGAGGGGCAGCATGGCTGTTTTGATAGTGGGGTAGAGGATAACAATTAGAGAACCCAGCCATGTGCCGATGACAAGCTGAATGCAGAGCTTGCGACTCATGATGGTGGTGTAATGCAGAGGATTGCATATGGCCACGTAACGATCATAGGACATAATGGGCAGGAAGAAGAATACATTGTAGGCAAGGTAAATATAAATAAAGCACTGTGCAAAGCAAAATGTCAGTGAAATTGTTTTATGCACTTCAAATACCTGCGCTAACATTAGAGGGATCATATTTGAGCTGTTTGCAGTTTCCGTCAGGGCGAGGTTGCAGATAAAAAAGTACATGGGTGAGTGCAGGCGTTGGTCCAGACATACCAAGACTATCATCATAACATTTCCCACCATTGTTGCTGTGTAGATTAATAGAAGAATGATGAAGAGGGTAATCTGCAGCCCGGTCCCTCCAGTGAATCCCACAAGAATAACGTCTGTCACTGTTGTCTTGTTGCCCAGCTTCATACCTGGTCCATATAGTACCTACAAAAAAGATGCACACAGGAACTTCACTAGGAGGATATGCTTCAAGGATGAACTGTTTGGTCGTCGCTCAACTATGGCTACTTCTTGAGTTAAAGTACACACACTGGGCCCTATTCACAACATGCACTTTGCAGTATTACAAAAATACTACTAAAGTACTACAAAATGCTATTCACACACCTACGAGTGTAAATTTCAACCTATGTCCACAGACCAATGGAAGATGATTCTTTGGCAAACTTATAGAAAGAGCAGCTTTTGGCCAGATGTCACAATTGATTGAATAAAACTCCCTACTTTCTGACTTCCAAACAGGATATTGTGCAATAACATGCACTGGATCAGCCCTAATCTCCATCTGGGATGACCTTACAAACGCAATAGACCAGAATGTGGTGCTGACCTATTTCTCTTGGACCTTTCAGCGGCCTTTGGCACAGTCAATCGTTACACACGAATCCTAAAACTCAAGAAAGCAGGCATAAACGATACCACTCTTACTTGGATCACATCTTAACTACACAATAGAGCAAATGTCGTCCATACTCTTCATTTGTTATCAAAGCCCTACAGTTAGAAGCAGGAGTCCTTCAAAGCTCTATCTTCCCTTCATAACATCTAAATGAAATCCTTTTCCAGAAATGATCATTTTTTTTCAGTTAATTTGTTATAACTACTCAGACGACGTACAACAAATTCTTAAATTAGAAAGCACTAACGACATAAATTCATAAATTATCTCTTGCCCCTGGGAGATTGACCAGTGAATAGGAGTGGGTAGAAAATCAAGTCCATTAATTAGCAGAATTTTGGTCACTCCACATTGCTCTTTGCTCCTGTGCAAGCAACACAATTACAAGGGGAACAGAGCGGGGCTCCAACAAGCGACCTGGCCACACCAAGCGAGATTGGGCATCACCTAACAAGATTTCCAGTCGGTAGGAAGCCTTTCGGCGCCATTTTGAGATGCTGACGGTCACAATTGGTAGCTTTCAGAGGTCTGCTTTTAAAGTAGATTTTCTACTCGAAAAGCAGCAAATTCAACTTAAAATTTAATTTTTGAGTAAGTATTCTACCGGATCAGATGGATGAGGAAGTTTTTTAGCACAAAACATATTTTTTTCTTTTTCTTTTTTTCTTTTAACAGGAAGGAAGTGCCACAGCCGCTCCAACTTCGCAGTTCTTTGTCAATCCCTTGGTCACTTTTCATTTGCATTTTGAGAGAATATATATATAAATGTTCAGGAGCAAAGAGTTCTCATGCTCCCGGAGTCCTACGGAAGTGGTGCACTATATATATAGTTAGAGTTAGACTTATAGTTAGGACCATGTTTCCATAGGAAAAACATTTTTTGCTTTCCTATATCTTTGCTGCTGCTTCACAAATCTTCATGAAATTTTGCAAAAAAAGTTCACCAATGATTCTTGTGCATAGAAGGTTCTGAGACAATCTGTCAAGCAAGAACTGAGAAAAAGGGGAGGTCAATTTCACTGATTTTGAAATCTGAGCCTAACTGTACCATCCCTGTAACCTTTATTTTTTTAAGTGAATATATATATAACTATATCTAATATATATCGCCAGTAGGTCGTTATAGTTAGGAGATTTGTCAATAACTTTGGTTCTGTTTGATGAATCTTGACGAAAGTTTCAAAACTGATATGACGCTTACTTCAGCTGCTGTCAAAGTTTCGGGGTGATCTGTCAAATGGGATCTGAGACCCAAAGGTGCTTAAAAGCACGTTTTTCACATGTTAATTCCCATTGGTTTTTAGACACGGCTCAAGCCGGACTGCTGAACGGAATTACACCAAATTTGGCAGGAGGGTAGATGTTGGTCCAAGGAAGTGCCTTTTTGTAATCTGGTGTAAATCCGTTCAGTAGTTGTGGAAATATTTAAAGAAATCTCCAGTTGTATATATAGGGACGTAGTGGATCAGTGACCACTCCCAATCTCGTGTTGAGACCTGATTGGCTACCAACACTTCAAACCAGGAAGTGTTGGCAGCCATCATGTGACTCGGTTGAACTGATTCACAGAAAAAAGATTAACAAAAAAGGAAGAGGGGCAGGCTAGAAATACCCTGACCCCTAGGCTGCTTGGGGAGGTCCCACGGGGACCCTCATGGCCAAAAAAGCCTTTTTTTAAAACCATTTTGGCAAGATCCACGACTCCCACTGAAAAGTTAAAAAAAACAAAGCGCAATATCCTGCACTTCATTAGTAATTAGCTCCCGGGTGGGCCAGGTCCTGGGGGCAGTTTTTGAAGTAAAGTGGGGGTGCAAATGCAGCACCTCCTGTATTCCAGGGACCGCCACCTCCCTGGCACAAACATATGTAAACTGATGCGGGGAACCCACACAGCCCCCATCGGCCCCAGGTCCTACCACAGAGGAGCAGAATTGCTTTTGGACAGAGGGAGCTGCATGTTAGCAGTTCCCTCTACCCAAAAGCAATGCCTGCTCTTACAGGACACTGGGAGCCAGCAGGGACTGTGGGGGCCTTGAGGCTGTAGCCGGGGCCCCCCAACAGATAAGAGTGGGTGCCCTGGGTGGGACCAGGGAGCCCATATTTGAGGCCTTGCTTCGGGGGATGGAGTCCCTGGGGTGGAAAATGGCCCCGGGAACAGGGCTGCACGACCCTTCTCCCTATTATAATAAAAACAGGAAAAGGATCAGCCCCCGGGGACGGGTTCCTTGGGGCCAAATTCGGCCTGAGAGGGAGGCTGTGCGTCCCCTTTCCTTATTGTTTAATATATATTTTTTTTTTAAAGGGGTAGGCCCCAGAGGATGGGGTCCCCACGGCCCAAAACAGCATGTGGAAGGGGGCCCTTCCTGAAAAAATAGAAAAAAGGCATTAAGAAACTCAACATAGGCCCTGCCCCCTTTCTCCACTACTCTGCAAATGCACCTCCTGGCTCTCTGCTGTTTGGGGAATGAATTCCACTTTATTCCTGAGGGCCTCTGGACTAAAGTGGACTTCTTCCCCCAACCAGTAGTGTGCCAGGAGGCGTGTTTGCAGATTGATGGAGAAAGGGGACGTGGCCTCTGATGACCTCTCAGCAGTCCAACTGTGTGCATTTTCTGAGTGGTGGAGAAAGAGGCCGATGCTATTATTTTGTTCGCTTTTTCCCCTGCACCCCCTGCCTGTCACAGGTGTCTCATAGGTCTTAGAGACACATACGTTTCTTTTCAATCTGTATGTTATTCAACAATTATGTTATCATGGTTTGTACTAGATACACTGTTGTTAATTATTTGTGATGTGACCTCACTAAATTATATTGCCTGTAGAGTCAAACTAAAAATGCAACATTTCTCAGATTTTTTTGTTTGTTTGTTTGCTTTTAGGTGCACAAGAGATATTAACACATCTAGTACTGTCAGGCAGATGTCCTCCTCTGCTTCAACTTGTGCAGCTTAAATGACACCTGTCTGGGCTTAGAAGGAACTTGAAGATGTCCCCAAAGAAGGGTGTTCCTACCAGTAAAGTGGCCAGTAAGGAGGCTTAGAAGGATATTACCACCACTGGTGTGCCAACATACACCTTTTCCAGGAAACTTGATGTACCTGGTGCACCCTCTTCTGGGTAGCAAACAGCTGGGAGAAACATTGCTGCATCATCAACAGGACTGCCCTGACCAAAGACTAAGCCCAAGCATATGTATCTCAGTGATACAGCCACTGCAGTCATGGTGGCGAGCAGTGAGTCTGGACTGGATGTGTCTCAGCCACATACTAGTACTCAATCATTACTGGAGCCGCAGCCATCAGCAGTACTTCTTGAAGTAGGAGCAGAACAGGAGGTTGAGCTTCCTTCTGGGCAAGATGTTGCTCTTCAATCATTGGCTTCCCAATATCCAGCAAGAGGAAGGAAGGGTACTCTCATCCTCATCAAGCTCCCTTCTGATGAGTTGGACATGGATTTGACCCTGACTGAGTCTGAGAACCTCCCCGTGAGACAAGGGTGGGGAAAGGTTCCTGAAAGCCTTAGAATTTGAAAAGTGACAGTGATGAGGTTGAGCCAGTGATTGTTAGCATAGAGGGATGCTAAGAGGACACCGAGATGACCCTTACTATTCAACCTGTTCAGAGGGATGTGGTTCCACCACCACCGGCTTCCATATTTGTAAGACCCCCATTGAGACCTGCATCGACCACTACCACAGTTGTACACACTACAGAGAGGCAAATGACGCAGCCAACTAATTCCATTTCTTCAGGCATTGGCAGTGGTACATTAAAAATATTCTCCTCACCAGTTTGGGACTTCTTTACTATTAGCAAACAGGAGGATAACATTGCTATATGCTCCATTTGTTACGCAAGTGTACTTCAAGGTCAGCCAGGTTCACTCTACGATACTGGAGGCCAAGCATTCTATCTGAGTGAACAACACACAATTTTATGGGAGAAGCACCTTAAAAAGATAGCTGGTGGTGGTGGTGGTGATAGTGATGAAAGAGGGGAAGCAGCTCAGAGCACAGTGATAGAAGAAGAACGTGGTCGTGAGGAAGAAAAGGATGACAGCATTACACAAAGCAGCCGTGTCCCATGTTGTGTGCCAGTATCACCTGTATCAGCAACCTCTAAAAGGCTCAAGACTTAGATGAAGACACCTCCACCACATACAGTGATTCCTTAATTGCGTGCATTGAGTCTACCATCACCTGGTTCTCTCTGTAAGTCAACTGTGTCAGTGGCACCATACAAGAAAAAATCCAAACTACTATTACAGGCATGTTTCGGCAGGAGGGGTCCTATGAAAATCACCACCCAATGCCACATTTTTACAATGGGGAAATGGCTAAAATGTTAGCTCTGGACCTCTTCCCTTTTTTGTTTGTGGAATGAATGGGATCTTTAAAATTTGAGGCGTCCATCTGCCCAAAATGGAAGGTTCCCAGCCAATCCTATTTTGCCAGTGTGGCATTCCATCATGAGATCCTGCAAGTGGTTGCTCAAGCTGTGCAACGGAATGCTGTGCACACTATCTACCAGTTGACAGACCTGGATGTGTTGCCATGGACGATGCAGTAATATAGCCAATTGCATGGCAGATGGTGAATATTTCAGGGTCCTGTGTTGGAGCATTCTATCATCCTGAATGTGCAGGACTTTTTTTCAAAAAAAGACATAGGGCCTTATTATGAGTTTGGCGGTCCGATGGACCGCTAAACCCATGGTGGGGCTGTGGCTACCGCCACACCGGTAGTCTGACCCCCCTATTACAAGTAGGGTCAGACAGCCATGGGACCACTACTGCTAACCAGAATCCGTAATCCCCGGCACTCTAGCAGCAATCTTAGGCCCCTAATATGCTGGCGGTGATGCTACTGCCTGCCATGAAAAGTATGGTGGTTGGGAAACAAAGGGGGCCCTTCAAGGCCCCCTGGTGCCTCTGCGCTAGACTTGAAGGCACTGCCTTTGACGCTCCCACTGTTGTGCCTTTTACATAGACGTTGCAGTGGGACCGCCAACGAGCCACCAGCCAGATACAAAAAAAGTCATAATCTGGAAAGCGGTTTCTTATGGCTTTGGTGGTCTCGGAGTGGCTATAGACAGCAACATACTGGTCATCTGCCAAAGAATCTGCATTCATTTCAGTCATTCTTTGAAAGCCGGGAAGAAGATGAGGATCATTCAGGATGCCAGTGGAGTACCAGTTAAAGTCCTCATACAGGAGATGCCAACACAATGGAATTCAACCTGCTACATGTCACACCGTCTGTTTACTCTGTACAGACCAATCCTCGACTATGTCCTTCAAAGAGAAGGGGTTGCAACTGAGAAAAGTATGGTCATGGAGATGGACGAATGGGGGCTAGTCAAATACCTGACACAAATGCTACTTCCATGGGAAGTAAGCAAGGAAGACAGTACGATGACCCAAGCGATCTCATTGTTGCATCTGAAAAAGGTGACTCAAAGATCGCCTGTGTGAATGAAGAAGCATATGAGTTGGTTCAGAGTTATCCTTTCCCTTTGCTGTTAATACAATTCTGCAAAGAGAGATTGTGTCCTCCAAGGAGAACATATGTACCACAATACTTGCTCCATGACACAAACAAACTCTGGAGACCTTCATTCTTTTTTTAAGAAGAGTATGTTTCACAATACAAGACGTGGAATGTTGACCAAGTGATATAATTGGAAGAAGAACGGCTAGAAGTAAGAGTCTTGGGCAGATGTTCTGACATGCAGCTTTCAACCTCCAGATAAGGTAGTGCTGTTGCCTCACAGCCATCACCAGCGACACTAGCAACAGAAGAATATGACCCAACACCTGCAATGGCTTGAATTCAATTGGCAGGGCTTAAGTCAAGTGCAGAGATGAAGGCAACAGAGATGGAACAAGTGGCAGCATCAATGACCATTACCTGAACAAGGACGCGGATTATGGAGGTCTGAACAGCACAGGAGCCGAGCGATTCTAGAACTCACCCTGGATACAGGAGGGATCAGTTCTAATATAAGACACACACTGTGGTATAGGAACCGTACAGTGTTGTTCTTTAAAAACCTTCGATCATTGAACAATATATTACGGCATAGGAGCCGAGTAAATGCAATCTTAACCTGGATACAGGAGGGATCAGTTCTAATATAAGACACACACCGTGGAACAGGAACCCTACAGTGTTGTTTTAAATACCATCAATCATCGAACAATATACCTAGATACTATGCCTTGAGGGAGTCCACAGAAGTTGAACAAAACACGTTGACTGTTTGGCTGTTTTAACTAAAACCATGAAATAAAGAATAAATACATTTTGTAATACAAGAACTGGATGGATTTTGTTACTTTGGACTTTGGAATTAATGGTGCAATCCACATGTGCAAACCATTCGGTGGATGGTCTAAAACTATCTGAATGACCCAAAAGAGGTCTACCTGGATCAAAACCCATTGATGTATTGGTATGGTAGGATGCAACAAAGCCAGAGCTCAGCAGGCTTGCAATAACGTGTCTGGCTCATCTAGTAGCGAGTGTGTCTTCTGAATGTGTGCTCAGTGCAGCTGGCATAGTTGTCACAGTCAGAAGGACCAGTATCTCATCTCAAAACATGGTGAGATTGATCATGATTAAAATGAACAAACACGTCATACTACAAGATCACACTGTTCCTGAAACAACAGAGGAGGAGGATAAGGGTGACTGGTCAGACTCAAGTGTGGTAGCTGATGAACTTCTGGGCAAACGCCCTGAGTTTGAGGACAAACTCTACTTCCCTGACTAAGCAGGCCATATCAGAACCTTCATATATCATTACTGTTGAACTGCTTTGAAAAAAAGGGGGAGATCTAGAAGAACATTTATACTTTCAGTGTCTGACTAATGCAATCCCATTTATTCACATGTATGGAATGGACCAGTATGCACAGAAGAAGTCTCCCTCATTTGTTTGAAGGGTATGAAGAAGACAATGCCTCCCATCCCTATCCTTCTTCCTTTTTATTCCCAAAATGGGTTGCCTGCAAGTAAAGATCATTATACAAGACTGCCATTCGTTGTCACTTTCGTGGGAAAAGAGAAGAAACAATGGGGAAATGTGAAGTGTGAGTGCATCACACTTGGAACTGTGCACCAATGATTGATTGATGATTCATGAGGTGGCTGGGACAGTGTTGTAACTAATTTGTAAACTTGATGTGTACTGGTTGGGGTCCAAGGAAGAATTCTCCCTGAATGGTTGCCTTGCTTTCACATTTGACCATAATTATTTAAATGGTCCAGTCCCGTCCTTTTGATACTTCTGTTTTTTTCTAGCTTTTTCAGAGACTAGTCAGCTTAGTTTGCAAAACGGCAGAAAATGCAAAAATTCTTTTGCTTTTCTTGTTCATCAACCCCACTGGTCTATCTCATTCGGGACTAAGATTTGAAACGAGCACAGGACTTCCTCAACAAACAGCCAGAAGAAGGAAGTCATGACAATGCCTCAATGGGAAACAAACAACAGAGCCCAAAGGCCTACTCCTTTGGAAAATTAGTGTCCTGGCTCAAATGCCAAACTCTAATTAAGTGTCTGTGATGGTCTGGAAGGGACATGATGGACACAGACATTAGACTGTTGTGAGATTGATCAGCCAGGTATATGCAGCTACTTGTCTGGGATTGGTGGTTAAAGATTGTTCTCCCTTCAGAGTTAATCGCACTTGATTGCATCAGCCTATACTTACGTGATCCACATTCACTATGAAGCTTACATTCTTCCTGGCTCTTCAGAATTCATATTTAATTTTTGCTTTCCACAGGTCTTCTGTTCTTCTATACAAAAGCTAAATAACAACACTCCTGCTTACCGGACTGGTTAACGTCTACACTCAAGAAGGACATTCGAAGACGACGAATGCAGGTGAACCGTCCATTTTGTTATTTATAAGACAGTATCATTTATCTTTTCTTAACAATAACAAATTGTAGAACCGCGTGGGTCATTCACATTTTGTATTTTGCAATCCTAGGAAATATAACATTTAGATAACTCAAGAATCTGGGGCTGAAGCAATTGTTGCAATGTATTTGGTAACTGAACTGTGTCAGTCCTTCCAAAACAGATGTGAAGATGTGCTGCTCATCCACTTGATGAACACAGTGGGCCTAATTTATGATGCCCTGCATCACATTTACGCAGCCATTGCGTCACTTTTTGTGATGCTGCAGTGGCATAAATATTGTGCCATGTAGCGCCATATTTACGAAGTGACGCATCTAGGCAGATGCGTCACTTCATAAGCCCCTGCACTACATTATACCTGCATACCTGCATAAGGTATAATGTATGCAGGGTGGGCATTCCCCGAGTGGCTCAAGAAAGGGTAATAATAGTGGCGCAGTGAAATCTATTTCACTGCGCCACTTCTAGAATGCCAATGCGTCAAAACCCTACGCCTGCCTCATGGGTGACTCAGTCCCTTTCACATGGAGCTTGCCCCATGTAAAAGGACACATTGCTGGAGTTGCATCTGTTTTCATAGACACCCAAGCAATGCACATCTTTTGTGCCTACAGATACATCAGTAATAATGACGTATCTGTAACTCCTTGTGACATGATGCACCATACTGTAAATTTGGCGCATCCTTGGTGTCACAAGAAGGGTGCACTGAGAAATGTTGCATCGCTTTGATGCAGCGATGCAACACTTCTCATAAATAAGGCCCTGTGCTTGTCTTTGTCTCATCTTTCCTTAACTCTCCCTTACCATCCATTCATGAAAACCCTAACTCTCTTCCCCTAAGTTGTGTGATCTATATATTGAGGTATGACTTGATAATTTACACCATAAATCGCTCTCACACTTGGTGAGGTAGAAGTGGTGAACCAGACGCCAATTGACAGTCACAGGATCTTCTGAACAATAGCCCATACCAGACTTACAACCCAGTTTACTCTTGCGGTGTAACTGTAAAAACAGCCAGTATCTTTGCGGGTAGTAACTAACTAGTAGTAACAGTAACTCATTTAGGAGTTACTTACTATTCATAAAGTTAAGATACAGATGGAAAAGTTAATAGGCACAAACGTACACTGCAAGAGAAAAGTAACACCAAAACGTGTAACTTACTTTACCTTTGTGAATCAGGCCTTGGGTTGCTTACAAAATGTTTGCAACATGCAGTAACCTTCTCCTGATTCTGACTCAAGTTTTTTGTAAGTTTAGATTTTTGTTAATAAATCAAATAGTTACTAGCTCCCCAGGTTGCTTAGAAGTACTACTACTAATGGTTGTTTGCATGAATTTTTCATCCTGGTGGTCTCAATTTTGAACTACCCACGTTTTTGTGCTTTCTTTCAGTATAGTTGCCTGTGATGGATAATCCTCCCGAATAAACCTAGAGTCAGAGTTCACCTCACAAGCATCATTTAGAATAGGTTGGAGTGGGACTTACCTTTGTGAATGTCTTCAATGTTAGCATTAGCCCACTACAACCAGCAACATTAAGAAAGTTTTTTAGGAAACCCTGCAATAAAGTTTGAGAAGATTGAGAGAGGTATCAGTCATCAGTTGATCTATTAGGTAGGAACGAAGAAGTGAACTAGTTAAGAACTTCAGTTAAGCAAAGCCTAGCTAGAAAAGTCTATGTACAGTATAAAATGTGACAATTTCAGGCGACAGCTTCTTGTCTTGTTCTGATGGATTAATCACAATGCTACGCTTACTAGCAATGCAAAGACAAAAGACTGACAGAGAGTGATATATCTTGAAAAAAAAAAAAAATTCATTACATATTGAAACCCAAATTCTCTACCCAAAACAGGCCCATCCCTTTCCCCAAGCAAAAATGGCCAAAAGTCCTGAGTCCTATCCTTTCGCTAACTTCCTTTCCTACTCTCTGCACTCACAATAATAGTCCTTCCCACCAAACAAGTTCAATAAGAAAGGTCCTTGAGATTTCAGAGTTTATGCAGGCCACCTCCTGGACCAGGTTCTGCTGCCCATGAAGGAGTGGCACCAGCCCATGTAGGAAGTGGCAAAGGAGGCAGTCTGTTGATGACAAGGTGGAGGGGGTGGTGATGTTCCACTGGGCAGCAGTAGATCCAAGCTGCAGGCAGCACCAGCGCTGGTGTGGCTGGGCTGCAGGTGGGCCAGGCCAGGGGCCCAAGTAACTGGAGGCCTATGCCTCCTCCTTCTCCATCTCCAAGGCCACCAGTCAGCAGTATTTACCCACCACGGCCTTCAGCCTCGGGCACCATAGCCAGATGGCTATCTCCTGCTGGATGGGTGACCTCCAGGAACGGGAGTAGCTATATATACAAAAAAGAAAAACACAAATTATAATGATCAGTGCAAACACTTGTTTATACAATATTGGCACAGCGGCAGAACATTGCTGCTCCCATAGGGCTGCTGCAATGTTTGATGTGATTAGTCACAAGGGCAAGTTTTCCCTGCACATGCATCACCTAATGCATTACCACTTTTGCTGGTATTAGGACTGTGTGCACTATACCACTGCTAACCAATGCTAAAGTGCTTGTGTTCTCTCCTCTAAGCATGTCAATATTGGCTTATCCCCTTTTGGCATGTTTTATATATGTGTAAGTCCCTGGTAAAGTTGTACTGTGTGTACCCAGGGCTTGAAATGAAATGCTGCTAGTGGGCCGGCAATACTGATTGTGCCACCCACTTAAGTAGCCCCTTCACCATGTCTCATATCTGCCATGTTTTACAGTGTAATGTCAGCCTTAGAAAATAACCCTTTTTCCATGCCCAAAACTTCACTTTTATACGTATAAGTCACACCTAAATTAGGCCCTGGGCAACCCAAAGGACAGGATGCGATGTATTTAAAGCACAGGAGATGCACTTTTAATGTTTATATGCCCCGGGAGTGAAAAACTCTCAAAGTGGTTTTTCGCTGCTGCAAGGCTTATCTCTTTCATAGGATAACATTGGGATTACCTTATTACAATCTGGAAGAGATAAACTTTTCAAACTTACTATCTCCGGAATCACACTTCAAAATTACAACCTATGGTGAAGTTTGATTTAAATTGCTATTCTCAAAAAGCAAATTTTAAAAAGTTGTCATTGCCTTACTTTAACTAATTAGTGCCTGTAGCCTATATCAGATCACATGTCTGGTATGGGTGACAGCTAGGCATATTCCTCTAGAGAGTCACACACCATGGGAGCTTAGGTGTGACTTCATGTGCCATCCTGGCAGGATGGATGGTAGGAGCCAGAATATGCTGTGTCCTCTCCCCACACAATGGGCTGCATACCCCATGTAGTGAGTCTGGAGCCAGGGCAGGAAGAGTAGGAGCTCTGTGCCCTATAAACATCTATCTTTGAAGTCTCCCCCCACTTCAAAGGCCCAGCTGGGTATAATTACTAGACCTCTGACACCACCACTTCAGTACACTTCTGGACTTGTGAATACTCTGCCAGGAAGAAAGACTGCTGAGCAAAGGAAGGACTGCCACTCTGCTGGATTTCTGCTTTTCTGGTCCCCTGCCTTGCTGTGGTCCCCTGGGCCCCCTGGAGGGATCAGTGAGACCTCCTTTGTCAAAGGTAAAAAGCCCTGGAAAGGAAGGGGTGCCCGGGGCAGGAGGAGTCCGCAAGGCCCCCATTACATTAGCCCTGGAGAGATGGTGGTCCCCCGTACTTATTTTATAATTAGCCTCGGGAGGTGGCCAGCCCCAGGGCTGTGGCTGCCGTGTTGGTTGGCCCCTGCATCACTTTACATATTTGTGCCCCATGGGAGGTTGCAGCGGTCACTGGGGCAAAGGTAATGCTGCATGGCCCCCGCATTACTATGAAAACTGCCCCTGGGACCTGACCCACCTCAGGGCCTATATTTAGCAAAGTGCGGGAACTCGCGCTTTGCTTCAAAGAAAAATAATTTAATGAGATTCACAGATCCAGTGTGACTCCCACCGTTATTTGTTAAAATAAAATGCTTTTTTGGCCCCTAGGAGGCCTAAGGGTCAGGGAGATTGTACCCTGACCCCTTTTCTTTTTTGTAAATGTTTTTTTCTGTGACTCATTTCAACTGAGTCACAAGATGGCTGCCAATACTTCCTGGTTTGAAGTGTTGGCAGACAATCAGATGTCAGCACGAGATCAGGAGGGGTCATGGATCCTCCGTGTCCCTAAATATACAACTGGAAATTTCTTTTAAATATCTCAGAAACTACTGAATGGATTCGCATCATGTAACAAAAAGGGTGCTTTCTGGACCAAAAGCTACCTTTCTGTCAACATTGGCGTAAATCAGTTCAGTAGTTCGGTCTGTGCCTGTGTCTAAAGTTTCCTATGGAAATTAACATGGAGAAAATGTGTTTTGAGACCCCCACTTTTCTTGGCCCCTTGTTTAACAGATCGCTTTAAAATTTTCAACACTGCAGCTGTAGCAAGTGGCAAATAAGTTTTGGGAATTTTGCGAAGATTCGTAAACCACGCCAAAGTTATTGGCAAATGAAAAAGGGTTCTTTCTAAGGAAACTACATCCTAACTATAACAGCCTACTGGTGACTGCCCATAGGTAAGAAATATATAAAGTTTATGTAGATAGTTATAGTTAGGATACAGTTTCCATATGAAAGGC
The DNA here is from genome assembly GCF_964204655.1 of Triturus cristatus. Taxonomy (NCBI): domain Eukaryota; kingdom Metazoa; phylum Chordata; class Amphibia; order Caudata; family Salamandridae; genus Triturus; species Triturus cristatus. The sequence goes on from NC_140590.1 coordinate 1,869,231,575, forward strand.
ATTTTTTGTTTTGCTAATAACTTTACGTAATTTGACAAATCTTCACATAATTTTAAAAACTAGTATGACAGTCAGTTCAGCTCATGATTTGAGAGTTTCGGGGTGATTCATCAAGTGGGGGTAGAGAAAAAGGGGGGCCCCAAAACAAATTTTCCCCATGTAATTTTCCAAAGAGATTTTAAACAAAACTATAGCCCACACCGCTGGATGGAATTACACCATATTCTTGCAGAAGAGTAGCTTTTTGTCCCGAAAATTACCTTTTTGTGAATTGGTGTAAATCTCTTCAGTCATTTTTGAGAAATTAATAAAAATCCAAATTTGTATTTATAGGGATGCCAAGGCTTTGCAAACTCTCCCTACCTCAATCTCAGATCTGATTGGCTACTAACACTTCAACCAGGAAGTGTTGGCAGCCATCTTGGGACTCAGCTTTCAGACAAGTCCCCAAAAAACATTTTTCAAAAAGAAAAGAGGACAGTGTAATATTACCCTGATCCCTTAGCTCTGGTCCAAAGGGCCAAAAATCACTTAAAAAAAATATTTGCTAAAAAATGAAATGGCAGCAAAAATAAAAAAAACAAGTGGGGGCTCCTGCGCTTGTTTTAAATACAGCCCCTGGGTGGGGCAGGTTCTGAGGGCCCTTTTTTTTAAAAAAAAAAGAGCGGGGCACATGAGGCCCCCTCATGAGGCTCATTGAGCCCCATGGACCACCACCTCCCCTGGTCTATAGAAAGATTATTGGGGTGCCAAGTGGACCCCTGAGCCCTGGGGACCACCATCTACCCATGCCTAAATAACACCCACAAGTAAGTCCCCCAGAGTGGGACTGCTTAGACCATATCGGAGGCCCCGCCCTCCTTTCTCAACCACTCTGCAAAGGGGCCTCCTGGTGCATGGCTGGTTGGGGGTGAAGCCTTCTTGGCTGCTGGGGGTTGTTGGGGGCCAAGAGACGCTATTGCTGCCAAGTAAGTCCCCCACAGCAGGATTGCTGAGACCACATCGGAGGCTCTGCTCCCTGTCTCATATACTCTGTAAGGGGGAGAGGATGTGGCCTAACGGCTAGGGTGGTTGGCCTCAAATCTGGGGAACCAGGTTCGAGTCTCAAAAATGATGCTCAACATCCTGTGATTCTAGGCAAATAACTTAATCTCCCTGTGCCTAACAAAAATGAATGTGTCCTTATGTAATGCAACTGGTGCTCATGTAAAGCGCTCTGATGCCTGACACCTTTAGGTCGATATAAAACTACTGGTTGGGGGATGAAGTCCCCTTGGCTGCTGAGGGTTAATAGGGGCCAAAAAACCCAATTGTTGACAAGAGTAAGTCCTCACAGCAGGGCTGCTGAGACCTCATAAGTGGCCTCACCCCCTTTCTCAACCACTCTGCAAAGGGGCCTTCTGGCCCACTACTAGTTGGGGGATGAAGTCCCCTTGGCTACTGAGGATCATTGGAGTGCCAAGAACCCCTATGGTTTCCGCAAGTAAGTAACCCACAGTGGGATTGCTGAGGCCTAATTGGAGGTCCCACCCCCTTTCTCAAACACTCTGCAAAGGGGCCTCCTGGTATACTTCTGGTTGGGGGATGAAGTTTCCTTAGATGCTGAGGTCGTTGGGGGCCAGGAACCCCTATTGTTGTCACAAATAAGTCTAGGGGTAAGCATGCTGGTAAACTCTGCTCCGCAGGCCGCCGGTGCTGAACTTAGCATTCCAAGGGGAGCGTAGAGTGGCAACATTTAGAAAACTCTGCCCACACAGACACTCATACACCCACTGAGACACTCATGCACTCACTCACACTCTTAGTATCAAAGGTCAGTTGTTACAGTTACAAAATAAATTTAAAAAAACGTAGAAATCCACTGAATAAATACAAAGGTTACAGGGATGTTATAGTTTGGAAATAGAATAGGAAACACCTTAGAAATTCACTGAAAAAGACAAAGATTATACGGACGTTATAGTTAGGCTCAGATTTCACTTGTACAAAACCTGTGAAATTTAGCAGCTAGAGTTACATGAGCTAATTATAACTTGTGCGCCTGCCATGTACTGATTATGATCTCACTCATTACATTACTTATGACATTATCAGTGACATCACTAATGACATCACTGATGACCTCTCAAATGACATCACTGATGACATCATCTATATACCCACTCACATACCCACTCACACCCCATACAACCTCTCATATGCCCACTCACACACCCACACAACACTCACATACCCATTCACAGACCTATACAAGTACTTAGTCAACCACTTACTTGTCCATAGAGCCATACACACACCAACTCACTCACTCATAGACCCTGATCATACAACCACTCACTTACTTACACAGCCACACACTCACCCATAGAGCTACAGACACACCTTTTTATTAACTATACAACCACTCACACACCCACTCACTCATCCACACAGCCTCTCAATAGAGCCACTCACTGACCCATTCAACCACTCACATACCCAGACAACCACTTACATACCCATTCACACATCCATAGAACCACACACACAGCTACCCACTCTTCCATTCAGCCACTCACACACCAACTCACTTAACTAAACACTCACTCAGCACTTCACCCATACAGTCACTGACATACCCACTCACCCACCCATACAGCCACTCACACAGCCACTCACTCACCAACCCATACAGCCACTTACACACCCACTCACTCACCAATAAAGCCACTCACACAGTCATTAAGTCACCCACACAGCTACTCAGGTACCCACTTATATACACATACAGCCACTCACATACCTGTATAGTCACTCAGACACCCACTCACACATGGATACCTACAGTCACACAGCTGCTCACATGAACTATATCAGAAAAAAGAAATCACTCATTAGTAGTACACAAAGTAAACTAATTTAACTTTAGCGGTACCTTAGTATATACATTTAACACATAAACACTTTTAGAAAACACTCACAATCGCTGGATGATGTCATCAGTGATATCAACAGTGATGTCATTTGAGATGTCATAAGCAGTGCATTGCAGGAATGTAAGCTAGCTAAACTATAGAATACCAAATTTAATTCAGTAGAGTAGTATAAGAGCAATCTGTCAAGATATGCCAAGATATGCATTTGAACATCTTAGCACTTTATCAACTGCACTTTAATATAAAATACTTTATTGTAGCTGGCATGTTTATTTATATGGGCACTGTGCACTTTAATGACAAACCCTTTTGTTTAAACATCATATTCGAGTAGCGTTTGGGATGGTCATGCTTTGTATTTATATCAGAAATGCGGCATGTGAAGGAGAGCACTTGGCACATGCCAAGATATACATTTGAACAACTTAGCACTTTATGAATTGTACTTTAATATAAAATACTTCATTGAAGTCAGCATAGTTATTTATATAGGCACTCTGCACTTAAAAGTGAATCTTTCTTTTAGAACATCATATTGAAGTAGCGTTTGTGATGTGGAAGCTTTGTATCCATATCAGCAATGCAGTAATTAAAGGAAAGCACATGACACTTTATTCTTAGCTGCTAAGACACATGGATGGCCAGATAGATATCAAGTAACTTGGGCATCTTGTAATGAGATGATGGATTGCAAATATTTCTTGAAAAATAGCTGATGATGCGTTATGTGCTAAATAATCTATTTTGAGTGATAGACATCACATTACAAGGATAGCAATAATTCCTCTTGATGGAAGTTCCTGGTCCCATGTCTATAGAATTACTTAATAATGTAAAAAGAATAATTGATATAAAATGTGACAGAATAGGATTACATGGCAGTTGGAGTGATAATATGAACGTTTTTTTGAAGCAATACACAAACTGAAATAAATGTACTCGAGTCTACAGAAATTCAGATGTTAAATGTGAATGTTTCATGTGAAAGGTTTGTAAATTAATAGGAACACAAATATAAATCAAAAGAGTATTCATCTTTTAAAGTTTTGTACTTTACAGGAATTAAAAAATATTATTTTTAGTGATGTCTAAAAGAATGCAATAAAACGCAAAGGAACATGTCCACTTATCAATGACTTCAAAAGGTAATATGTGCAAAATTGAGATCATAGACTTCCAAACTGGAAATAACATCTGCGATATAGCTGTTCTTAATGAAGGTGGTGGGAATAAGGACAGTAGCCCTTTGAGAGGATGTGCATCACTGTATTGCCAGTTGAAGGCTATAGCCAAAACAAGTAGGCCTTTTGTTGTTTAGCACAATACACTATGCACTTGGCTGAAAAAAAGAAAACAAACATACTTGGGAAGATCCACACTAGAGTGTGCCATTTTCTTTTTTACCCTGGTGGATGTGTGAGGGGCTGTGTGAGTGGTTCTGTAGATGATATCATCAGTGATGTCATCAATGATATCATTTGAGATGTCATCAGTGAAGTCACTGACCATGTCAAAAGTAATGTAATATGTGAGGTCATAAGCAGTGTATTGTGAGAGAGTAATTTATAGTTAGTCCAGGTAACTATAACTGCTGAATTTCACTGGTTGTGTAGGAGTGAAATCTGAGCCTAACAGTCCTGTAACCTTTAATTTTTTCAGTATCGTTTGATAAAACTTCACAAGATTTTCTAAACTAGTTTGCCACAAACTTCAGCTGCTGTTTTTAATGTTTTGGGGTTATTCATCAAGTGAGAGCATAAACCTGCTAAATATAAGTACTGATTTGTACAATTTTTGTCGCAAGTTAAAACTAAAAAACATTTTTAGACTCATCCACAGAGACACCTGAGAAGATCAATTGCTTCTATAGAGATATAAATAATAATGATGTGGGATTTACCAGCTCTAAAAACACTTGTAACCTTAGAAAAGGAATCAGAAGAAAGCATGGAAGAAAAGAGGCCATTCCAAACATCAGATGAATACTTCTGTAAAAATATAGGCCTTGCAACTTGGAGAGGAGGGGATAGTGGATTGGAAACTCAATTAACATATTGCCGCCACATGACTCGAGGAAATCAGCCAGTGAAGAGATCTAAGACTCTTACTCAAGGAGAATGGATAGCCCTAAGCGGATAAAAAGAAGACCCGAAAATCATCATAAAGTAATCTGAAAAAAGTGGTAATATCGTTATTCAAGATTGTGCTGATTATATGGCTTAAGCCAAAAAAGACAACTATGGAATGATTTACATTATGAGAACCTCAAGGGGAATCCTACAGAAACTATAACTTATGAATACCTTCAGAAAGTACAAAAATGGAAAGATCTTGAACTCCTTGACTTAGAGGAATTCATGTACTCGAAATATGAACATCCTATGGTTCCCACTCTTTACTTCCTTCCCAAGGTGCACAAATCATTACATAAAGCACCAGGCAGAACTATTGTCAGCTCAATCGGTTCACTGCTAGAAACAACATCAAGATTTATCGACATCTTCTTAATGAACTACGTCATCTCTCTACCTGCTTTTTTACGTGATACCATGGATTTCCAAACTAAAATCAACAGCATTCCATGGAGAGAAAACAATGTAATGGCATCAATCGATGAGACATCACTTTACACATTCGTTGGATGTGAGGATGGCATATTGGCTGTGAAACATTTTTTATGAGCGAGGTCTATCGGTTATATGGAAAATGTTGAAATGCTTTTAGACATGCTATCCTTTTGCCTGACACGCAATATATTTTTATTCAATGGAGAATACTTTTTCCAGAAGCAGGGGACTGCTATGGGGACTTCTTTTGCCTCCACATATGTGAATCTCCTAATTGGATTTTGGGAGGGGATAACAGTGTAGAGGGAAGAAGATCAAGATATGCTGGAACATATTGTACTACGGACAAGATTTATCGATGATCTTTTTGTGTTTTGGGAGGATGACGCCAAATGTTTTGGGTCTCTCAATAAGAACTGCAATCTCTGTTTTACATCAACAATCTGCAAGGAATGTGTCACCTTCCTTAATGTAGAAGTATTTGTAAATGTTATGAAATTGTACACAAAGATCTATCAAAAACCTACTTAATGCAACTGTATCCTCCATGTCAATAGTGGACACCCCAAAGATTTCAAGTGAAGTATTCCATTTGGGGAAATGTTAGAAGTTAAAAGAAGCTGCTTGCATGTGAATGATATTGAAGAATAGCTAAAAGAAATGAAAGAAAGAGTCCTAGCAAGAGGCTATCCAATGGGAGTGGTTGAGACTGCAAAAGAGTTGAGAGAAAACCAAGAGAGAAACTTTTAGTCATCCGTGGCGAAACCTTAAAAAAAGATAAAATTCGCATGATTATGGTTTTCAACAATCTGTGTGAACAACTTAAGGAAATCTTCCAGCTACACTGGAAAACACTCCACTTGAATGAAACATTGAAAAAAACATTGACAGATCAACAGAGTATAACTTATAGGAAAGTTGCCTCTCTAGGGGACCTTCTCACACAAAGTCACCTTTCTGTAAAGAAACCCTCCATGTTGAATTGGTGAACACACCAGGGTTCTGGTAATGTACCAAATGTCGAGCAATAATTGACAGCCCTCTAGGTTGGTGGGATATAAAAGCGAGACAGCGGCGAGGGACAGAGAGATTGTTCACCAGGCACCGTGTTTGGGGCTAAAATGGCTGTTATCTCACATAGGACAATGTGGATTGACCTGCATAAGCTACATTTTGAACATTTTGTTGTTTATCCTATGCAAGGATTAATATTGCACTGTCTATGAGAGACTAAAGAACTTTAAATGGAAGAAAAACATTTTTTTTCCATCAGGTGTGAGCAGTAAATATGCATGCTAATATGGCTGCCATAAATACCTGCATTTTTACCAAGATCTTTGACAGTCCTTTGTTGCTTACCATTTTTTAACGTTGCACCAATGAAATCACTTTTGCAGCAATTTAAATATGTTTTACTCTCAATAAAGTTTGAATGAGCACTGAAGAAGGCAGAAAGCCGAAATGCATTTGCTCAGAATAAATCATGAATGTACTGTGAGTGCTCCGTGCCTGTTTTTGGAGCTTTAATATTTTCACGTGATTCACCCTCACGTTACCAGGACAAAGCACCCGTCCAGAGTGCGGCAGCTGGGTGAAACCTTGGTGCTTTAAAAAAAAAAAAAAATGTGATCAAGGCCAGCAACGGCCAAAACGCGTTATGCCGGTATGGTGGTGTGCTGAATAATTAAGTTTAGGCACCGAATTGGGTCCACTCTCGTTTATTCTCCAAGGACGGAGCAGCAGGCAAGCGTTTCTTATATATATATATATATATATAATCGCAGCCAGCACCACCAAATGCGAGCGATGCAGCCCAACTATCTATTTCCATGTCGGATTTGAGCTTGGTACCGGGCAGTGAGTCAGAAAATGAACAAGCCACCACAAGCTCACGATTGGGGTTTACAAAGTGCGGGTTTGCTAAGCAGTGATGAATTCAAATTCCTCAAAGTTAACCATCCGGTAATCCCTGTTTTTTATCTGATTCCAAAGTTGCACAAAGACCCTAATAAACCTCCCGGGAGAACTATTATCTCAGCGAAGAACAGTATTATGGAGAATACCTCACGTTACATTGATTTTTTTCCTCCAGGAACACGTCAGAAATTTACCATCTTATCTACAGGACACAGGGGATTTCCTGAGAAAAATTTAAACTGTAATTTGGCAAAAATATTATCTGTTGATAACGCTTGATGTCACCGTTCTGTACACCAGCATTCATCATCTGGATGGAATCAGAGGAGTGGAACATTATTTACGGACAAAGCCGATTCACATGCTGAAACTCAACAAAATGCTGGCTGATATGATCCAGACATGCTAGAATAATACCTATTTCTTGTTTCAGAGTCAGGTATTCCAACAAATGAGAGGTGTGGCGACGCGGGCTTGCTTCTCCCCCAGTTACGCCTGTCTACACATGGGACTGTGGGAGGAGCAAGTCCTCAAGGCCTGGTTCGGACATATCCTGGACGATCACATAGTAGACTGGCATTGCTACATAGATGATTTATTTCTCATTTGGAAAGGGTCGGAATCAGCAGTCAATGTGTTTATTGAGGAAATCAATGTGAATAACCTCAACCTTGAATTCACCGGTCATTTCAGTAAGGTATCCGTAAACTTTCTGGATGTAGAAGTATACATCAGAGATAATCATTTGGAGGCCAGGTTACATCGCAAGGCCACAGCGGGTAACACAGTTCCACACGCCACCAGCCACCACCCTGACCATCTGATGCGCAGTATCCCCTACGGGGAGATGCTGCGTATCAGACGTATCTGCAGTGTGGACACTGATTGTGCGGAGGCCCAATTGGAAAGCAGGCAAAACTTTTTAGTCAGAGGATATACTGCCAGGATGCTAGACATAGCGATTAAGAAAGCCAACTCTATTTCTCGCTCATCAACATTAGGGTGTAGCAGCGAGCACACTACTCTGCCTGTCACATCCAGAACCACTGTAGAGCCCCCTAGGTTAATAATCCCGTACAGTCGGCAACATAACAAATTGCGTATGATCTTTAACAAAAATTGCACGGTGGTCCAAAGTGATTCAGTGATTGGTGACACCTTGCCTAAATCCCCTGAGATAACTTTTCGTAGGGCTCGTTCCATGAACGATATGCTGGTCAAAAGCAGTCCAGAGAGCAGTACTAACAATTCCTGGTTACAAACCTCCAAGGGCTTTATAAAATGTGCATCCTGCAAAGCCTGTGAACTGGGCAGTAATAAAGCCACATACAAGATTCCATTCAGTGATGTCCCTGTGACCATATCGAAGAAACTGACGTCGTCTATGTGCTGGAGTGTACGTGTGGCCTGCAATATGTTGGTAGCACAAAGTTGCAGGTCCACAAACGTATACTCCAGCACATGCGGGCAATCAGCAACAATGATGCAGCCTACCCAGTTGCTAGACATTTTAAAGAGACCCATGGCAGGTGTCTAGATTTTTTTTAGCTATTTTGTGGTGGACACGGTCCCACGGCTGCGCCGCGGAGGTAACCGTGAGTCCCTGCTCAGACAGCTTGAGACCAGGTACAGTCTTGAACTAGACACTAAAACTCCGAATGGCCTCAATTCGAGTGAGGATCTCTTTACTTTCCTTTAAATTCGCCCAGTATTTTGTCAGTTAGTTTACAATACTAGCACTGTGTCTCAGACTAATGGTCAATCTAAGTATCATACATTCCTTTTATACGTGAGATGATCATATCTGCTGCATTTTTTTATCACTTGGGTTTTTTTATCTTCACTTCACTCCTCTTTTTTAATAATACATCACTGGTTCGTGACCATTAAGGGCAGATTAGATGTAGAGGCTGATAGGGCTCCATGTGCATATACTATATGAACCACAATCCTTTTGTGCAGTTTCATCAGGTATTGTAACCCCTCAAATCTGTTTTTAAGATTATCCAACAATACAGTCGAGTTCCCTTAGCAGTCACACATGGGATTTAGTCCATGGGTTACGTTTTAGATATTTATGAAGTAATAGATATTTATTAGTATTTTTAGTGGTTTGCTTTTATTGCTCCTTTTATGAAATTTGAATGAATATTACAATCAACACAGTTTATACTAATTCTTTTTCAGAAGTGCAATATCTATGGGTTGAAGGATGGATCAGAGTTATGCCATCTTCAGGAGAATGCTCTAAATTCCATGACCCACTGGGTTTTGATGTACTCAGGCTGTGTATTTATATATATTCTTAGCAGTTTCAGGGGAAACATAAATAGAGCGCACATGGCTGTAGATGGGGTCCCTGGGTATTAGTCACTTTTGTATTTTACAGACATGGCTATGGAACTCGCTCTTACAGTCTTTACATGATGATAAGCTGACAATTTGCTTTGGGCAGTATTGCTTTGCACGATGACCAGTATGTTGCGCAGATTGCTTAGAAGCAATATTTCTTGTTCTCTGCTTTACTGGGTTGGGTAATGGCTCTCAACTATGCACACTGCATGGTTGTGACTTCACCCTGGTATTTTAGACCATGTGCAATTGTTACCTCACTAAGGGGATTATTGCAATTTGCCCATTTTGCACTTGCTCAATTTGCACCATTGCTTATTTTGCACAGTTGTCTAGATTAAATGACATTATATTTTTGAAACATCTTCAACAGTCCCACACTATGCATTTTATGTTTCAATATAATGTTGAAATATTCTCTATGTTTAGTGGCCCGTCTATGGGGACTGTTGCAACTTGCCGTTTTTGCACATGCTTAATTTGCACTATTGCGTGTTTTGCACAGTTGTTGTTAAATTAACTAATGTCATGCCAGTCTTTAATTATGCTCTAAAGTTGCCTACTGAGCATTTTACGCTACAATGCTATATGTCTTCTATGTCTATTGACCCGATGGTCACGTGATGTTAACATTTGCACTTTAAATTCGGTGGTTTCTACTGCCAGAGTCATGTGATCAAGGCCTTTTTTTGGGGCCGAAATGCATCATGGCAGTGCGTGGTACACTAATGGACTAAATAAATACATTGCACTCAGAACATTGGGTCCGTTTCGTCTCTCCAGTATCGTGGAGGTTTGCGAAGGAGTTCTCATATATAAAAAGATTTCTTGCCCGTGGATATTGTTTGAAGGAGTTGGAATTGCCCAAAACTAAGGCTAATAGCCATAATAGAGAGGAGTGCTTAAACACCACTGCATAATCTAAAAATAAAAACCCAAATGATGATCTCAAAGATGATCAAGGTGGAACTAGGCTGATAACTACGTTTAATGTAGAAGAAAAGAAAATAAGGGGTATTTTAGCTAAACATTGGCCTTTATTAAAGACAGACATTACTTTAGCCCCTCTTTTGCCTGAAAAAACACTTATCACCTTTAGAAGAGCTCCCTCAATGAGAGATGCTCTGGTTAAATCTAACCCTGAGGTAATCAACCCTAGCAACTGGTTATCCACGAAAACAGGTTTCCGCAAATGCATTTCATGCAGGGCCTGCAAATTTGCCATGAATACTACAGAATATTGCAGTGTATTTGAAAATAACCCTATTAAAATTCATAAACTTCTGACATGCCGCACAGACTATGCAGTATATGTATTGGAATGCACCTGCAAATTGAAGTATGTGGGAAGTACTAAATTACAGGTCTTCAATCGCATCCTTCAACACCTTAGAGCAATAGTCAATGCAGACGATAGCTACCCAGTAGCACGGCATTTCAAATTGGTACACAACAAAAACCTAAATGACTTATGCTACTTTGTCATTGACTCTGTACAAAAGAACTTAAGAGGCGGCAACAGAGAAAAGCAGTTAAGACAATTGAAGTCTAAATACATTCTTTTACTAGATACTAGAATTCCGAAGGGACTCAATACAGGAGAGGATCTCCATAACTTTCTATAAAGTTATTATTCTTCGCTGTTTTAACTACGTGTTATGTGTTATGATTGTTATTCATAATATGCATTTAGGCATCTCTACACTGCATTCCTAATCCATCTAAGTATTCTGATTTTATGGGGCTCATTTTCTGCAAGTTTTTGATGAAGGAAAAAAAAAAAAAAAATTCTATGAACTTTTATGTGATGACTTTGTGTATCAAGAATATTATGGTCGTACATCTGGATCTTAATAGTTAGTACACATATTTTAATCGAGGATCTGGAAATTTGAAGCATCGATGATTATAATGTTTACATTTATGTAATTTGTAAGGTTTTTTTACTTGCCATTATCTCTCTTTTTAATTGGCATATAGGATATGATATGAATTTAATATCATTATGAGTCGCAAGTTATTTTTATAGCACCATTGGATTTTAGCACTAGCACTTTATTAGTTTTCAATTACAAACGTGAACGGGAATGTGCAATTGGTCAAATTCATATGTAGGAGCTATTATTTTAGTCACTTGGCTATAAATAGACTCAGGATTCAGGCTTTTTTAAGAACTGCTTATATAAAAAATGTTTTTTAAATACTAAATTTGTTTTATACATTTCGTATTTTTTACATCTTTTATATATTTAACTGTGATAATAATATATTTATTAAGGTATTTATATATTTATGAATTTAACATATACTTGTAAAAATTGTAAGTATTTTGTTTAGCTCCTTGCCTCAACCATCACGCAACATAACTTTGAATATCCAATCTGTCACTGTATATAAATCATGTGTTTCACCGGGGGGTCATGTGATCAAGGCTGTGTGTTCACAGCCGAAACGCGTCATGCTGACAATGGAGGAATAAATTAAGCACGAAAACTCTCTACGGCGCACTTTGTGGTCTGTACCTGTGTAATTTGTATAACGTTGCAAAGTGATCCAGGACTGTTAAATTATATATATATATATATATATATATATATATATATATATATATATATATATATATATTTTATTGTACTAGGCTCACTCGGGCACTTGCCCAGCATAGTTTTGAGTTTTGATTTTAGACTCCCGGCACTTGCCAGTGAATGATAGTGATACATTCACCTATATGGCTATTTCAGCATTTTATTCCACACTATAGATGCTCGCTAGACTGTGGCATGCGACACATCTTCCTGACATTTCCAGTACGAATGCACATTACTAGCAACTACTTTCCCCACATTTAGGGGTCGACTTTCTGCACTTTTGCATTTGCTGAGACGAATCTTAGATTGAGGTCATTTGGCACTTGCCGTGACGGGGATTATGTGGTTCATGTGTTTTATGTAGTGTATAAAATTTACCATCCACATATGTAGATCTTGCAATTAATTCATGCTAACCCAGCATTTATCAGCATCTATGATTTACATATGTATCGTGTACTGCTTATACGATTTACGTTTGTATTGCCATTTCAAAATGTTTGCCACATTGCCGATACGGACCTACACCTTTGTCCTCTGTCACTGTTTACCCCTCCCGTAAACCTTATCTGTTGCTCACTCATTGTTTGTCCTTACGTGATCAAGACTCTGCATAGAGTTGAAACGCGTTGTTGTGAGGAATAAACACCTCTTTGGACATTATTTTGGATCCTGGTATTCACTGGTAACTGAGAGCGCAGTATTGAGCTTTGGGGAAATATATATATATATATATATATATATATATATATATATATATATATATATATATATATATATTACTTTATAATCTTTATTTCGACCATTTAGATCATAAAAGATATACAACAATAAAAGCCTTTAAAAAAGAATTAACATTCAGATAAAAAATAACACGTAACATTTTGAGCAGAAGCATAAATAACAACGTGGTACAAAATACAATTCATTCAATAGTTCTATTATCCCCAGCCTCAGTCTGCTTTATATGACTTGCTCGAATGTGCCACATTGCACTTAAAAATTTAGCTACCGCAAACACAACCGGGGGCGAGAGATCTGTTTTTAACACTCTGTATGCATGTAGATAATGCCTAAGACCCAGGTTCTTAAGAAGGGGAACACGCCAGTAATTTCTGGGTCTACGGTATGCTTTACAGAAAAAGATCATATGTAGGTCAGTAGGTCATCCTCCCGGGATTGGGTGCAAAGAGAGCATTGCTCTGGTGAGGGGGGATTGGACCACTGCTTTGTATATGATCTAAGTGGAAGTGAGCTATGTCTCCACTGAAGGAATAATTTTCTGGTCAAGACCGGGCTGATATTGTCAAGAACTTTCTCTTGGTGGTCCACATCTTTCGTTTTAACAAATGAGTTAGTAAGAGACCCCTCCTTTATAGCCTCTATAAGTTTTGATAATTTAAATTCATAAATTCCTTTACCAGGAGTTTCCTAGGGATCCTACAGCACGCACTCCCTGGATCTAGCCAAAGGTCCGGCCGTCCCAGATTCTCACATGTTTTTTTCACATAGGTTAGCCATGGGATAATAGCGGCTTTTGGCAGAGTTAGAATCTCTTGTAGTTCAGACCTATATGTTGCAAGTTCTGGCCTAGCCCACAAACAACACCAAAAGGTCAGCGGTTTAAGTGCCAGCATTTCACTAATGGGTCTCAGTCCCAGGTCCAACCTCAACCGCAAGAGGGGTGTACTTGTTGGAAGGGCTGCAAGCTGCCTAATAAATTTTTTTTCAGTGACTAGTAAGATCTGGGTAGAGGTGTGGCCCCACAGTTCCCCGCCGTATACTACTGCCCCACGCGCTTGCATTTTATAAATTTGTAGGGCTGGGGTCAAGGGTTTGAAGGACGAAGTATTCCTCAACCTACAGATACCTCCAGTTAGTTGAACAAGTCTCATATTGGCCTTGTTGCGGTGGGTGTCCCAGGACATTGTTTGATTAATGGTGACCCCCAAACACTCAAATGTAGATACCCTCTCGAACTTCTGAGTGCCTATGGTGGGGTTAGGCCAGGTGGAATTTGGGGGATTGAGAATCATATATTTCGTCTTCATTGCATTGATCTCTAGACCCCTCTCAGTGCAGAAGGTCGAAAATCCATCTAGAATTCGTTGGATTCCCATGGGGGACTTAGACAGCAGCAGGGTGTCATCCGCAAACATGATAGCGGGCCCCCTGCTGCCATTGAGTTTTGGTGCATCAGTATCGGCCACCCTCAACAGGTGGTCGATAACCCCGTTGACAAAGAGGCAAAACAGGGTCGGAGCGAGGACACAACCCTGTCTTACCCCCCTGTCAACCGGGAATCTATCCGTAAGTACCCCATTCCTACCGCACCTCACACGTGCGAAATTTCCCGAATGCAATCTTATCAAAATGGAAAGGATGTCTTGCGGTATGGCCAGGTCCGCCAAGACGGACCAGAGTCTTGCTCTTGGAACTAAGCCGAAGGCAGCACGCAAGTCCACGAAATATGTATTCACTGAAAAAAACATAGGTTTCAGGGGCGTTATAGTTAGGAATTGGCATTTAAAAAAGCTTAGAAATTCACTGAAAAAACCATAGATTTCAGGGGTGTTATAGTTAGCTGGACATTTCCCTCATACAAAACCCTAGAAATTCCCCTGTTATAGTTAATTCAGCTAACTATAACTCGCGCTCCCGCAATGCACTGCTGATGACATCACATATTACATCACTCATGACATGGTCAGTGACATCACTGATGACATCACTGATGACATCTCAAATGACATCACTGATGACATCACTGATGACATCATCCTTGTGATAGAGTGGCAGACCTCCTTTCCCCCTAATATAACCTTTGATACACACATTCAAAAATAGAAACAAAAATTTTCAAAACAATGAACATACCAATACCAGTTACAACCTATTCAGTAATTCTAAGATCCACATACACATCCACTAAAAGTTAAAACTAAAAAAATGGTTTCAACATAAGAAAAACATTACACCATCAGTAACTCCCAGTTCCTCCAATTTAACCATTGGGGATATAGACCTTCTACAAACTATGAAGGTGCTAGAAAGAGGGCATGACAATGAGGTTAATCCTGTGGAATGTTTAAATCAAAAAATTGTTCGTTTTTAATTGTACCAGTGGCAGTCAATGTAAGCCTAAATCAAGATTCCTGCCCCAGATACACAACAAAGCCATAGAAGTTTTTGAGAAAGGGGTTATCCTTGAGTTCAAAAAACTTTAAAAATCTGGTAAACACAGATACGACAATCTCACCCTTAAACAACATAAAGCAGTCAAAGAACTGCAAGAAAATAGCAAGATCATTATCAAAAAATCTGCTAAGGGTGGGAATGTCATGATCTGGCCCACACAAATGTATGTGAATGAAGGCAGGAGACAACTGAGTGATGCTGATAGTTACATCATCAGCAACAGATCCAGGTATGACAGAAGCAATGAGGAGTATCAATCCCAATTGCTTCAATGGAAACACTAAAAGAGTTATCAGAGGAAGAATACAAGTATCTTAAATGCGAATACCCTAAACTTGCGGCAATGTATCTGTTGCCCAAGTTACACAAAGATAGTCTCATTCCACCAAGGCGACCTATTGTGTCCTCAATTGGAAGCACTTACGAAAATACATCAAAATATATTGATTACTTTTTGCGCTCATTTGTCCAAGCTCTCCCTTCATATTTAAAAGACACTGGAGATTTTTTAAGATTTATTCAAAATGTAAAGTGGGATCAAGACATGTGGCTTATGACTCTAGATGTAAACCGCCTGTACACATGCATACTGCATGAATTGGGTATTAAGGCTAATCAACATTTTCTAAGACAAAGGGATCTTAGCTATTTCCTGCATACCGAAATACTGTTAAGTATGATGCAAAGATGTTTATCTAATAACTATCTGCCCCATGCATCAAGCCAAAATCCAGTCGGTAAAATACCGAATCGCTAAATACACCCGTTAGCGAATAAATAAAACCGATTTCCAATGCATGAACCCAAAATGTGAGCCAATTACGAATCGCAATAAAAATCCAATCGCAAATAACCATAATGCAAAATTACCGAATCGCTAAATACCGAATTAGCAGATACCGAAATCACTAATAGCTCCCGGTAAGTGCCAATGGCAAATAACCAATTGCACCCCAATGCAACAAGAGTCGCAAATACCGAAATCACCAAAAATCGCTATTTTGCATGAGCAAAATAAGGGGAATCAGAACCTGGAGGTAAAGTTAAAAAAAAAAAATATTGAAAAAAAAAAAAACCATCAGCATGTGCAAATGATTGTGCCAATCACCAAACCCTTAAATGTGGCCCAGGAGACCCTGTTGGCTACCACAAAATGGCAGCCCTCTACGTGCTTGCAAGGAGGATGCGTATCAATGCAGCAGGACAGCGCAGGAGAAGGGTCCAAGAGAGAATCTTCAGACTGCGCATCACCCTGCTCGGGCAGAATGAGGACAAGGTGTACGAGAAGTATCGACTCTATCGTGCCATGATCATGCGCCTCATCGCAGACCTGGAACCATTACTGCAGCACCAGACACACCGGACCAATGCAATCCCAGCGCACGTCCAGGTCCTATGCAGCCTGCACCTACTGGCCTCAGGGAGTTTCCAGGGGGTCATTGCGGTAGCCGGAGGCGTATCGCAAAGCGCACTCTCACGCTTCTTCAACAAATTCCTAGATGCCATGCTGACAATGCTACACACCCACATCAGCTTCCCCACAACCCCACAGCAGTTGGACCGCAACAAACAGGCATTCTACCAGGTGGCGCAATTCCCCCATGTAATTGGATGCATCGACTGTACGCATATCCCCATATGTCCGCCCGCTGCAAATGAGTACATATTCCGCAACCGCAAGTCATACCACTCAATCAACGTGCAGGTTGTGTGCGATGCCAAGCACATCATAACGGACCTAGTGGCACAATTCCCGGGGAGCACACACGACTCCTGCATATTCCGCAACAGTGGAATCCACAGGCGTCTAACCAACGGAGAATTTGGAGAGGGACTCCTGCTTGGTACGTACAATTTACGCTTACACACAACAACACCACACATGTATGGACATCACCAATGCTAAGTCTTTGCTTCTATCTTCTAGATGACAGTGCTTACGCCCTGCGTGAATATATACTCACCCCATTCATCAATCCAGCAACCCCACAGAAACAACGCTACAACGCAGCACACATTAGCACCAGGAATGTCATCGAGAGGACATTTGGGATCCTGAAGAGTCGCTTTAGAATCCTACATAAGACTGGAGGCGCCTTGCTATACAAACCTGAAACCTGCTGCCGGATAATTGCTGTATGTGCAATGCTGCACAACATTGCGACCAGAAGGGGGATACCCATAGAGGTTGACAGGAATGACCACCAACGGGATGACCAACCACCCGCCGACACCGACAGGCACACGTCCCTAACACAGCAGAGGGCCACAGGAGGCGGACATACATCATGCAACATCATTTCTGAATCAGGTGAGAATGAAACATTACAAGTCTGTTTTGTGTGCAACTGTTTAATGCACAGTAGCACTGCGGTATGTGCAAATGAACAAGCTATGGAAATAATGCACCACAGGAAACAAGTAACAACAACTGTGCGGAAAAGTCACACCTGTGTAGTCTCAGGAAGGGTAGGTCCATGGTTGCCCCACCATGGTCCGGTATGTCTGTGTATGTTCCTAGTGGCGCTTGCCACATACCCCAATCCTCCGCTCAGGTGTATCCAATGCCTCACCATGGCCTGTGCCCGTGGAGGCACGCGAACTGCGGCGCCTGGTGCTGGCCTCTGCCAGTGACACGCTGCTGACACTGGAGGCAGCCTCACTGGCGTCATCCCCTCCCAAAGCAGCAGCACTGCATGTGCTGCTCTGAAGGTGTTCCACAGCAGTGGTGATCTGTCCTAGTGACTTTGCTACATCCCCGCAGAAGTGCCCAAGGTCCACCTGCAGGGACACAGAGCGGCGTGCCAACACTGCGGTGCTGTTGCTGTGCCGTGTGATTGCCTTTGTAGCGGCGGCGGAACGCACCAATTGCTGCCGGTGCCTCCTCTTCTGGCACTCATGGCCCTCCCTCATGGCACGGGTGAGCTCATGGACGTCTTCCCTGAGCTGAGCATTGCCCTCTGCCACCACAGTGGTCATGTCCCTAACCGCCGTGCTCATGTCCGTAACTGCCGCAGTCATGGCGCGCATCTCCCTAGCAAGGCGCACGATATTGCAGCTAATGTTTGCCACGTGTCGTCCCTGCAGGCGCTGTGCACGCAGCATCCTCTCCTCGATTGCAGAAGTTGGTGGGACATCCTGGTCGGCTGAGGAGACGGAACTTCGACGAGCCCTGCGCCGCCGTGCGCGTCTTGCGCCTCCAGGTGGTGCATCAGGTGGTGTGATGGTGCGCTGACTGGGTGCCAATTGCGAGGAGGGTGCTTCCATCTCCTGCAAGGGCGCAACTTGGGACCTGCGCCTCTGCGCTTTTGTGGCTGTTGTAGCTGCAGCGTGTTTGGCTGGTGCCGTTGCTGGTGGCGCTGGTGCTGGTGCCGGTGCTGGTGGCGCTGGTGCTGGTGCCGGTGCTGGTGGTGCTGGTGGAGGTGGTGCTGTTGGGGTGGCAGGTGTAGGTGATGCATGCGCATCCTGCGCTGTCTCCTGGTCTGAATCGACGGGTGTTTCGGAGATTATCAGCTGGCCGCTGTCGTCCGAATCCCCAGGAGATGCATCTGTGTGTGAAACAGTGCATGGTTAGTGGGATAGTTACACCTACATAGTGTTGTACACATACATGTCCCTCTGTGGTCCATTAAATAAACAGTCTCCATCCATGTTCAACTGATGTGGTGTATGGTCATTGGATTCACGCCTGTACATGCACACTGGGCTGACTAGACTACGACTCCCATGATGCACTAGTGTCATGTGTAAAGCTGTGTGTGCCAGAGCTGCAGACACACTGAGATCGGGCTGGGGGCATGGATATGGATTTACGCTATGCTGGGTGTGGGCACAGGCATGCATCTTACCTTGGGCACTTGTGGCTGCGCCGGACGTGTCCATCTGGGTCACCCCCATGACGGCTTCCCGCTCTATCGTCCCTTCCACCAGGTCCTCCAGGGCAGTGTTGGATGGTGCTGTAGAGGGGCCGCCTCCAGTCCTGGTCGCCTCCCGGAGCCTCTCCGCAATCCTTTCCTTGGCACGCTTCCGCAGGTCGTACCACCTTTTCTTGAGGTCGTCGATGCTGCGGGGCGTGACACCAACTGCATTCACCCTCTCACGGATGCGCAGCCATATGCACCGCTTCCCCTGCTCAGGCACCTTGAGGGACAGCTTGCCGAAGAGGCGGTCGTGTTTGCTGGAGACTCCCTCTATAAGGTACTCCAGCTCCCTGTCAGAGAATTTGCGCTTGCGCTTGTGTGCTGACTCAGCGCTGGATGGCACTTCCTGCGCCATGATGTATGTGTCTGGCGATTTGCAGAGTCGGTGTGGCTTCACTCTGTACAGGCAGTCTTCCTTCACAGCTCCTGTTTGCTCCTCTGTCGAGGCTATGTGGGTGGGGCTGCAGTATTTCCTGGTTGGTGATGTCATCTGCACGTTCCCGGAGCGACGCGGTCATTTGCGATTTCGCTATTACCGATTCGCTAATAGCTAACTCGGTATTACCGAACTCGCTATTAGCTACTTCGGTATTACCGAACTCGCAATTTGCTAATGGGAGTTTGCATGCCCCGCAATTGAGAAATCGGTAAATTTAGCGATTTTTAAGGAATCGCTAAATTTTACCGAATCTGTTGATGCATGCCAAATACTGATTCCTTAATGGCGATTCCTTATTTTTCGCAATTAAGGAATCGGTATTCGTTTGGTTGATGCATGTGCCCCTATATCTTGTTCGATCGTGTCATCTATTGCCAGACCCGGGGAACGGCGATGGGAACCTGCTTCGCCCCCAGCTATGCGGGTGTGTACCTTGGCTGGTGGGAGAAGCAGGTGGCCAGTAACATCACAGCCTTTACCCAGAACGTCGTCCTCTGGGCCAGGTATATAGATGATGTGTTCTTTATTTGGAGGGGGGCGAAAGAAGAAGCTTTGCAGTTTGTTGACACATTGAATGGCAACCAATGTAATCTAAAATTCACTAGTACAATACATATATTGAATTTTAGGATGTGGTAGTTAAGGTATATGATGATAAATTGGAGAGCAGGCTGTTTCGCAAAGAAAGAGCTGGAAACAGCCTGTTGCATGCAAACATTTGTCATCCAAAAAACCTTATCTACAGTATACCATACGGGCAAGCTCCTTCGAGCAAAACTAAAGTTTATTTCAGAACAGGCCTTCCAACAAGAAATGTTAAACATGAGAAGCAGATTTCTTGAGAGAGGTTACCCTAGCTAAGTTTTTGAGCAAGTCTGTACCAAGATCAAGTCAGTTATGAGAGCAGAGTTATTAAAAACTAAACCTGCTGTATTCAATGAGGAAGAACCTATAAGATTCATAACGGTTCTAAAAACTGATTCTACTCTAAAAAAACATTTGGGGATCCAGCTGAAAATAACGTTTAGAAAATGTCCAGCTCTAAATGACATGCTTTGCAGCAGCAGATTTGAACAGGCGAGGGATCCCAGAGCCATACAGGGTTTCTTCACATGCAAATCATGCAAAGCCTGCAAGAACAGTGTCAGTCATAAAGAGTTTACATTGTCTAAAGATCATAAGCCTTTTGTCATCACCAAACACCTTACATGTAAATCTGATTATTGTGTTTATGCACTTAGCTGTCCCTGTTCACTACTTTACCTAGGGAGCACCATCCACCAAGTGAAAAAGCGTTTATTGGAGCATACCAGGGCCATTGCCAATGAGGATAGGCAATATCCTATTGCCAGGCATTTTAAAGATTTGCACAACAAAAACATCAGTATTTACAATGTAATGCCCTAGACAAAATACTCAAATCTGATATAGAGGGCAACAGAATAAGGGAATTAAGACGCTTGGAGTCTAAATTGATTATTAAATATAGTACAGTGCATCTCTCAGGATTGAACAAAGATGAAGAGTTGTCAGTCCATTTGTGCTAATTGTCGATTTTGATAATCTCCGGTTGTATCTTTTCTGTCACGTTGTAGAATGATACTATGTATATATTAGAAGTCAAGTTTGTGTTTTTAACTCACAACACATGATAGTGACGGCACTGTTTTTATATTTTGTAGGAGACGAGAATGTCAACTCACCATGTTGAAGAAATGCAAAAGAGTTTTTGATATCGTTGTTTAATCGACAACATTTTTTATTCAATGATGTTTTTTGGATTCATTCTAATTACCCATTGGACATGAGTTGGAAAGTTGTATTGGTGTAATATAACAGCACTAAATATCCTTTAATTAAATGTGGGCATGATGTGAGGACTAAAGTTGGTCGGTTACAAGGATGTAAGAATACTCTCCATTGTAACAGTGTCCAATGGGGTGGAATTGTAAACTGTCGTATCAGAATATTTTGTTCATTATTTGGTATTAATATGAGTTTCACAAGAATATATGAAATGTTTATTAATAATGTGGATGTAAACGTAAATGCTAGATATCAAGTGGTTTTTGAAGGAAGTAGGTACATGAAATTTACCACTTCAAAATGGATGCCATTTTTGTTTGCTTTTCTCCATGGTTTGGGATGGGTAGTCCTACATCAATTTTTGTGTATGAGCACTATATGTTTTCACAGTGCACCAACTGTCGTTGACCTGTGACCAAGGAGCGGCTGCACCGAAACATGTCGGGCGCTTGTTTGCCATTTGTTCATAATAAACCACGCTTCATGGAGCTGGGCTCAAGACTATTTTGTTCATAAAGTAAAGTATTTTGGATATTAAGAGAAGATCGTGACCTCGCTTGAGCCCGCTGCTGAAAAGAGACAGAGAGACCAGCGAACTTGCTTGTAATATATATATATATATATATATATATATATGTGTGTGTGTATATATATATATATAAGCTTTAGGCATTCACAAACTTCCAGCGCGTAGCTCTTAGTGAGAATGAACGCACAAACTTCTCTTCGCCGGTGAATAAAGTTATTGTTTATTTACTCCCTTCTGTCTGCCATGACGCGTTTCGGCCGGTGGGACGGCCTTGATCACATGAGGCTGGCTTTGCAAGAAGCAATTTTTAAAGTGATAGCACCCGTGTCACGTGATAAATGGACATGGAAAATACACTATGTTACACAGTTTGCTTTCCTGCATGGAAGAAAGACAAAATCACATGTGCCATAACAAACTGCAAGACCAGCGTAATGTGTTGCAAGTCAATATATAGATCAAATACTTGACATGTATCCTATGGATTAATTTATACATGCTATCATAAAAGAATGAGTGCTGTTCATTTGATGCCAATCTGTGGATAAAGCACAACAGAAGATCAGGCCAATTAGGAGATTACTGCATAAATGCCATTTATCTTTAAAAAACTGGTCACCTGTCAAGTGCAAAATATGCTATTAATATTAATATTAAGTAAAATGCTATCCATTCATGAGTATAAATATAGAATAAGTAAAAACTGCAGGTAAAAAAATCTTTTTTCTGTGTTGATAGATAAAATTCCATGCTGGGCCATCTAACAAATGATATCCCATAAAGTTAATCCCAATGTGTAAAAAGTGCGTATGTATGAAAGTGTAAATATAGCTGTAAAGTGCTAAGTGCGGATAATGTGCAAGATTTGCTAAGTTTTATTGGACTATACGACTTGTACGCACAAATAAAGGAATTAAATATAAAAACCTTATATAGAATATATTGTTTATAAAGTTATACTATTTAAAATATTTGAGAAGTGCTATCATAAAAAATGAAGAAACTAATGATATGCGATGTGAAGCTAACTGCCAAAATGATAGTAAAAGAAATCCGGTAAAGAGTATGAGTAAAAATATTATGATGGAAAGGGGAAAGGGTGGTTAATCATGGCTAAAGGACTATCACAGTTTAAGCAGAATATGTGATTCAGGGATTGCACCTTATAAAAAATTGTGTAGGTCTTCCGTAGTGTTGAGTCCAAATGGGGTCTTACTGTCTAGTTCTATTATGAGTCGAGTCTCGAGTTGACTCAACATGCGTTCTCTGTTACCCCCCCCGTTTGAGTTTGGGAATGGCATCAATTACAAAATATGTGAGGCAGCTAAGGTCATTGTGATGTGCGATTTTTAAATGCCGTGCCACCGGGTAGGTGGCATCGTTATTAACGATGGCTTTTAGGTGCTGCAGGATTCGAGCATGCACCTGGAGTTTGGTGCTGCCTATGTAATTGAGGCCACAGGTGCAAGTGAGTACGTAGACCGCATATTCTGTGCGGCAAGAGTAATGTCCACCTATTTGGACTGTACTGTAATGAGTTCTAATTTGCAAGCCCTGCATGACGTACATTTAAAAAAACCTTTGACAGGTTGCAACCATGTCCCTTTAGTTGTGCATTCTGGATTTTTACTGACCAATTGGTTTCTCATTGAGACCGCCCGTCTAAAAGTAATGTTTGGTGCGGTCAGAAGTCTGGGTGCCAGGACTGCATCAGTTTTTAGTATTGGCCAGTTGTTATTGATTATTGCCCTGAGTTGTTTATGTTGTTGATTCTATGTAGTAATTAGGCGGGGTGCAGTGCTGTCCAATGAATCTGTTATGCAAGTAGTTGACTCAATTCTCTTGTTGGAGCTTAGGAGAGTTTCTCTAGTTTTAAGAGCAGCCTTATATGTGGCTTGTTGCAGGATGCTGTCAAGTTAGTGCATATATAAAAAAAAGTAAAAAGTGGCACGGCCTGGACCACCTCTCTGCAAAGCAGCTCAGTGGCGCTTACTGGAAGCACCTGGTGGGCTAGTTAGCCCCCAGGGGCCCTCAGGATTGAAGGGGAATTATTTCCCCAACTTAAAACGCACCATAGGGCGTGTTTGCACACGTCACCTCAGGCCCCGTCTCCTCCCTTCCCCACTGTGTAAACACGCCCTGTGGCCGTTTTAAGTTGGGAGATTAAGTCCCCTTGAATCCTGAGGGTCCCTAGGGGCAAAATAGCCCACTAGGTACGTCCAGTAAGTGCCATTGCAGAGAGGTGTAAAAAGGGGCACGGCCTGCACCACCTCTCTGCAACACAGAGCAGTGGCGCTTACTGGAAGCACCTGGTGGGCTAGTTGGCCCCGAGGGTCCCTCAGGATTGAAAGGGAATTATTTCCCCAACTTAAAACGCGCCACAGGGCGTGTTTGCACACGTCACCTCAGGCCCCGTCCCCTCCCTTCACCAATGTGTAAACTCACCCTGTGGCCATTCTAAATTGAGAGATTAAGTCCCCTTGAATCCTAAGGGTCCCTAGGGTCAAACTAGCCCACTAGATACCTCCAGTAAGCGCAACAGAGCTGCGTTGCATAGAGGTGTAAAAAGGGGCGTGGCCTCAGAACACCTGTCTGCAACGCAGCTCCCTGGCGCATACTGGAGATACCTGTTGGGCTAGTTGACCCTCATGGACCCTCAGTATTGAAGGGGAATTAATTCCCCAACGTACAACTGGCCAGGGGGCGCGTTTGCAGAGTGCTGCAAGGAGGGGGCGTGGCCTCCGGCGCAATGCTGGTCTTTTATTTATTTATTTTTTTAAGAAGGATGGCTGTGTGGCCCCCCTTCTTTTTCTAATTTATTGGCCCTGGGGACCCCATCCCCCAGGGCCTGCACCCTAATTTTTTTTGTTGAAAAAAATTAATTTGGAAGGGGCCGCGTGGGGCCCCTCCCAAGGCCTTAATCGGCCCCGGGGACCCCAACCCCCGGGTCATGGCCTTTTTTGTTTTTTTCATTCTTTAGGAGGGGGGCTGCGTTGCCCCCCTCCTCAGGCCACTTATGGACCCGGGGACCCCATCCCCCGGGGCCGGCCTTTGTTTTTTATTATTTAAAAAAAATATATATTTATAGAAACACCTAGGACATGCTGGACAAACCGTATGTATCTATCACCATGACAATTTGCGTGATATTCATTAAAAGGCGACTATGCATACAATGAATCCACGTGGAATGTATTTACACCGCTAGTGAAGCTCTAACGTGTCAGAAGCCCTACCGTGCCTAATCCCGGCGCCCCCGCCGGTGGGTACTCTGCAAGTAGACATGGGTAGCTATTGACGGGCTCATTTAATACACACGCACACCAAGCCATTCAATGGGGATTAGACAAAAATTCGGCCAAACTATGCAAGAAACCCCCTCACGGCTAATAAAACACACATCCACTGCCGGATGTGTAATACTTTTTATTTTACTCTCTGGAAAGGAGCCAAACCTCACTTGAGAGTCACAGCGTGCTCCTGGCTGAGCCCAATGCTTTGTTACACCCACCAGTGCCCGCCGAGTGCCACACACCTCTGTGTTGTATTCCACAAACTAGTGCGTATGCTATGACACTCTCTAGCCCATGTGCACTGTAACACCACCCCGTGAATATGTCATGCCACACTTGCCTTCGCACGGGTTATATTGCCCCATCTTAGGTGCCTTCCTCGATGCCTATGTTATAACGCACAGCGCTATGCCATACATATTACAATCTGGGATCCATATCTTTGTCACAGTGCATATGCAACGTTACACTCCCCAGCACATATTTTATATTACAACTTTAGAGACTAGTTAGGTTACACAACACTGCCCTGTGCATATTACACTCCAAGACGCATATCGCATAGCACGCGCTTGTGCCTGTGCTATCTCGTGCTCTCCAATTAATCTGTCATTGCGCACAATGTATTGTATATTATATTTCACGGCCCTGTTCATCTTATATCACACGTTTTGGCGCATAATTTATACCATATACTATATCTAGTTTTCATTTTCAATCATGCTCTCAGGACTATGTTCTATATAACACTGCGTCCACCTACCCTTTTCACGGGCATTACATTTTGCGATGGGGGTGGAGGGTCAGGGGGTGTTTCTGCCAAGTGAGCCCGGAGTCATAGTCATAAACGTCCTCTTCTTCCTGAATAAAAGTGAGATTATGCTGCATACTTGTTCATATTTTAAGTAGTTCGCACAGACACACATTTTAAAAACAATAAAGTTCCTAATACCCACCTTCTCTGAACAGTTAGCTTGCTGCCCCATTCACCTCCTCCCTATCCTCTGTTGTCTGAATCCATGGACTAGCCTCCTCCCTCCTGTCATGCATGGTCTGATGTGCTGCTACTGCCCTCCATTTAGCATGGTGTACCAGTTCACTCCTCCTTCCCTCCATTGCCCAATTCTATGGCCCATCATTGACCTCCTGCTTAGCCTCTGTGCTTAGCTTGCTGCCCCTATTCTCCTTCCCCCTGCCCTCCGATGTCTTTGTGCATGCCCCTGCTCCATCCTTTTTGCCCACCATATTCCATGGACCTGCCACTCCTATCTACTCTGAGTGTTCTGTTGAGCTGCCACTCCCCTCCCACCTGCCTAGCATTGTCAGATGACTGTAACCTGTCCCTGCCACCTCCACACTGCCTGTCCACATGCCATGCCCCTATTCCCTTCCTCCTGTCCTCCATGGTCCATTTTACTGCCACACCCTTCTGCCCTCCCTGGTCTGTTGTGCTGCAACTGCTCCTCCTGCCTGCCCCGCATGGTCTGTTGTGAGGCCCCTTCCCCTGAACTCTCTTGTCTGTGCCCAGGTCCTGACCCTCCCTTCTATCCTCCATGGTCCTTTGTTAATGCCCTGCACCCTCCTTATTGCCCATCACAGTCATTGTGCTGCCACTAACCCTCCCGTTTGCCATACATTGTCTTCTGTGCTGCCATGGCCCCTCCCACCTTCCCTGTGTGGTCAGCTAGCTTCCCCTGACCCCCTCCCACCTTCCCTCCATGGTCTGTGTGTATGTCATCATAGTCTCACTGTTGCTCTCCATGGTGTGTCTTGTTTCTAGTGCCCATCCTGCCTGACCTCCATGGTCATCTTGCTGCTCCTGCCCCCTTGCCCCCAGCCCTCTGTTTCCATGTGCAGACCCCTATTCCCTCCCTCCTGGCTTGTCTGTTCCATTGTAATGCCCCTGATCCATCCCTCCTGCCCTTTATGGTCTGTTATGCTGCAGCTTTCTCTCCTGTCTGTCCATTATGGTCAGCTAGCTACCATTGCCTCTTTCCCCTCTGTTCTCTGTTGTCCATGTGCATGGTCCTGTCCCCTCCCTATTGCTTTCTATGAATTGTTGTGCTGCACTCCCGTCCCACATGCCCTGTGTGGTGTATTGTGCTGCTGCAAACCCTGATGCCTGCCCTGTAGGGTCAGTTTGGTGCACCTCTCCATGTCCCTCCTGTCCTCTGTTATCCGAGTCCATGTCCCTACCACAATTCCTCCTGCCTACCATGATCCAATCTACCATACTTGTGAACATTTTGAACTTGGTAAGAGGGAGATTTTGAAAAAAAAACTGGGGTATTGATTTTCCCTTTTGAGTTACATTGAAAAAGAGGAGATTGTAGACAGGAAACAGATCAAATAAAGCCCATTTGAGCTTAAAAACATTGGACGTTTCCTGGCTGAACGGGTCTGTTGGCATGTATGGTTGTACTACCACTGCCTCTTCCTTCTGCCCACAATGGTCGTTTATTGCCACAGCCTCTCTTGCCAGTCCTGTATTGTTGGTTTGTTGCCCCTGCCCCCCTTTCCACTGCCCTCCATAGTCTGTTGTGCTACAACTGCCCTTCCTGCCTGCCCAGTGTGGTCAAATTGTTGCCTCTGCACTCTCCTACCTGTCTTCAATTTTCAGAGTCCGTGCCCCTGGCCTCTGCCTCTTAACAGTATCTCAATGAACAACTAGATTGCTAACATTCTATATTTATTACAAAAGAGTGGAATGCCTGACGTCATCTTGATGTAATCAAAACTGTAATACCTAGAGCATTTCCTTTAGAAATTACATGTATGAGATGGTCTTATTTGCATCAAAAGTATGGTTAGTGCTCTAAAAAACTAAAATGAGGACATATTTTCTGAGTTTTCAAATAGCGACAAAGAACTTTTAAATTATTTGTAATCTTTGTTTTTTTATCCAGTTGACCACTTGATTAAATGTTGCACTTAGGGGAGAGGATGTGGTGTTACTTCCAGAGCTGCAGACTTTGTAACTGGGGAACCAGGTTGGAATTTCTGCTTCAGCTCAACATTCTGTGATTCTGGTCAAATCACTTAATCTCCCCATGTCTACAACCAAAATGAATTTGATCTTGTGTGATGTAACAAATGCTCATGTAAAGCACTCCAATACCTGACAAGTCTGCACTATATAAAACTGCAAATACACAGAAAATAAGTGTTTTGCACACTTCTGTCATTGGGCTACATGTGGGCTGCATCTGGGTGATATTTGTGCTGCATTTGGGCTCTTTTGTCTCTGGTGGCCATCTTGGGAGATTTATTTGTTATGAAGTTTCCTAATTTCCTCATTTACTGCAGTCTCCTCAGTAGGAAATGCTTTCAGTTTTTTACTTTGATTCCATCAAGAAGGCTTTCAGATATGTCACACATTTGCCATAAATTCGGAATGTTAGCACTCTAGTTGCTCATTAGATCACTGTAGTAAAGCTACTGCTCACCACGGAAGTCTGCTGCTGGTATTAAAAGTGCATGTTTCAGTCTGCATATCAGAATTTTTTAATGAAATAGAAGAGGATTTGAGAAGTCAAAATGTGCCCTAACCTTTCTTTCTGCAGCACTAATCATATTTCTATGGCAAAATGAACCCCCTCATTGTGTTCCTTTTTAAATTAAATGCTTTAAGTGTTACCAGTTTATTCCAATCAAGATGGCTTCAGGTGTGCCATACTTTTGTCATAAGTAAGACAGTAAGCGCTCTAGTTGTTCTTAAGAACACTCTGGGACATTCTGTCATTGGGCTATACTTGGGCTACATTTGGGTGATATTTGGGCTACATTTGGGCTCTTTTGTCTCTGGTGGCCATCTTGGGAGATTTATTTGTTATGAAGTTTCCTAATTTCCTCATTTACTGCAGTCTCCTCAGTAGGAAATACTTTCAGTTTTTTACTTTGGTTCCATCAAGAAGGCATTCAGATGTGTCATACATTTGCCATAAATTCTGAATGTTAGCACTCTAGTTGCTCATTAGATCACTGTAGTAAAGCTACTGCTCACCAGGGAAGTCTGCTGCTGGTATTCAAAGTGCATGTTTCAGTCTGCATGTCAGAATTGTTTTATGAAATAGAAGAGGATTTGAGAAGTCAAAATGTGCCCTAATTTTTCTTTCTGCAGCACTAATCATAATTTCTAAGGCAAAATGAACCCCCTCATTTTGTTCCTTTGTAAATTAAATGTTTTGAGTGTTACCACTTTATTCCAGTCAAGATGGCTTCAGGTGTGCCATACTTTTGTAATAAGTAAGACTGTTAGCGCTCTAGTTGTTCGTTAGAACACTCTGGGACATTCTGTCATTGGGCTATATTTGGGCTACATCTGGGTGATATTTGGGCTACATTTGGGCTCTTTTGTCTCTGGTGGCCATTTTGGGAGACTTATTTGTTATGAAGTTTCCTAATTTCCTCATTTACTACAGTCTCCTCAGTAGGAAATACTTTCAGTTTTTTACTTTGATTCCATCAAGAAGGAATTCAGATGTGTCACACATTTGCCATAAATTCAGAATGTTAGCACTCTAGTTGCTTATTAGATCACTGTAGTAAAGCTACTGCTCACCAGGGAAGTCAGCTGCTGGTATTGAAAGTGCATGTTTCAGTCTGCATGTCAGAATTTTTTAATGAAATAGAAGAGGATTTGAGAAGTCACTCAAAATGTGCCCTAATTTTTCTTTCTGCAGCACTAATCATACTTTCTGTGGCAAAATGAACCCCCTCATTTTGTTCCTTTTTAAATTAAATGTTTTAAGATTTACCACTTTATTCCAATCAAGATGGCTTCAGGTGTGCAATACGTTTGTCATAAGTAGGACTGTTAGCGCTCTAGTTGTTCTTTAGAACACTCTCGGAAGCTGCAGTAGAACACAAAGGAATCAACTGACAGTCTCTGCCCTTGTTGGATGTACATGTTTTACTGAGAATGTCAGACTTCATTCTCACATGACTGAGAAAGATAATGTGAATTTACAGAAAATATGCTCTCAGTTTAGCTTATAGATCAGCTTCCAAACCTCTGTGGGAAAAGCATGAGAAAATAGTTTTCTCTCAAACATGACTCATGATATCACAGCAGAAGGCTTTTTCACATGGTAAAATCACCTTAGAACACACCACAATTCCTAAAATGAGTATGGTACCATCAACAAATGATTTATAATGTAACTAAAGTCTTAAAACCTTCTATTAACTGCAATGCTTTTTAATGAGGTGCTATCATGTATATTGGTCCCAAGATGGCTGCCAACACTTCTTGGATGAAGTACTGACAGCCAATCAGATCTCACGATGAGATGTGTGGTTAGGCTCCGCCCAGATATCACTAACTTTTTTCCCTAATTTTCTCAGGAACTACTGAACAGATTTACACCATTTATGCAAAAGGCATGAGTCTGAACTGAGGACTACCTCTTTGCAAAATTTGGTGTAATTCCGTTCAGCAGTTCGGGTTGTAGCTGCGTCAACAGGTCCTATTGGAAAATGCATGGGGAAAACGTGTTTTGGGACCCCCTTTTTTTCTCGGCCCCCGCTTGACGAATCACCGTGAAATTTTCAGGATAGGAGCGGACCGGAGCTGGCCAAAAGTTTGGAAAATTTCGCGAAGATTTGTCAATCTGCACCAACGTTATTCCAAATAGAATGTTGCGGATTTCCTTTGGAAAATAGGTCCTAACTATAACTACCTACTGGCGACTGCCAGTAGGTAATATATATTATCTACTGGCGGTCGCCAGTAGATAGTTATAGTTAGGACCTATTTTCCATAGAAGGACCGCCACCCCGGGGCTTGCTTAATAAATAAAATACCTGTGGGGGGGTCTCCAGCCCCCCCCACATGCCCCGGGGACCACCACCTCCCCGGGGCACTAAATATTTAAAATGGAGGGTCCGTTACGGACCCCAAAGCCCCGGGGACCATCACCCCCCCTGGGCTTTAAATTAAGTGGGAGGGGGGCCATCCCTGGAGCCAATGATGGACCTGGGGACCGCCACCCCCCAGGGCTGGCTCCTGCAGTGTGCCGCGGTGCCCACCCCCGGGACACTGCTGTTTGCAATGGCAGGGCGGGAGCCTCGCGGCTCCCACCCTGCCATTGCAAACTGCTTTGCTTCATTGAAGCAAGAGCGGGGAAACCTGCTCTCAGTTCAATGAAGCAAAGCAGATTGCTTTTCCATATGGGGAGCAGCATGTTAGCTGCTCCCCATGTGGAAAAGCAATGCCGGCTCCTGCAGGAAGAGGGAGCCGGCTGGGACCATGGGGGGATTGGGACCCCCCCATGGCCCCCAACGAAGTGGCCAGGCCCCGGGGGATGGGGTCCCCGGGGCTATTAGTGGCCCAGGAGGGGGGCCACGCGGCCCCCCTCCCCAAAATGTTTTTTTTTTATTAAAAAAAGGGCTGGCCCCGGGTGATGGGGTCCCCGGGGCCATAAGTGGCCATAGGAGGCATTATTTAAAATTATTTTTAAAAAAGGCCCATGCTCCGGGGGATGGGGTCCCCGGGGCAGATTAAGGCCTTGGGAGGGGAGCCACGCGGTCCCACTCCACAGTTTTAAAATAAAAAAAAAATTAGGGGGCAGGTCCTGGGGGATGGGGTCCCCAGGGCCAAAAAATATGAAAAAGAAGGGGGCTTCTTAAAAAGAAAATAATTTTTTAAAAAAAGCAGGATCGACGGGGAGGCCACGCCCCCTCCTTTCATCACTCTGCAAACACGCCCCCTGGCGCGTTCACTCTGCAAACGCGCCCCCGGCAAGTTTGCAGAGGGGGAACAAATTCCCCTTCAATACTGGGGTCCCTGGGGGCCAACTAGCCCACCAGGAACCTCCAGTATGCCCCAGGGGGCTGCTTTGCAGAGACGTGTTCTGAGGCCACGCCCCTTTTTACACCTCTCTGCAACGCAGCTCTGTGGCGCTTTATGGGGTATCTGGTGGGCTAGTTGGAAAAGTAAAAGTAATTTTAACCGTACTTACCAGTAACTTGAATTTCCTTCCATAGGCTAACATTGACTGGTTTCACTTGGAAATTCTTCGAAGTGTGGAGTTTTGGAACTTACAAATATTCCTCTAAAATCAACCGAACTACGAATTCCGATTTACTCACCTGTTATCAGGAGAGAACCCAGTGCTGCATCATTTAGCCCAGCACTGACCCTGAAAAGTAATCCTAAGTGTACTTACCAGTAACTTGTATTTCCTTCCATAGGAATCCATTGTGTGGTTTTCAGCTGAAAAGTTTCTAAGTGTCGATTTTTGGAACGTACAAAAATTCCTCTAAAATCAGCCGAACTACGAATTCCGATTTACTCACCTGTTATCTGGAGAGACCACAGTTCTGAATCTTTAAGGCCAGTACTGATCCTGAAAAGTAATTCTAACCCTACTTACCAGTAACTTGTATTTCCTTCCGTAGGAATCCATTGTGTGGTTTTCAGCAGATAAGTTTCTAAGTGTGGAGTTTTGGAACTTACAAATATTCCTCTAAAATCAGCCGAACTACGAATTCCGATTTACTCACCTGTTATCAGGAGAGAACCCAGTGCTGCATCTTTTAGCCCAGCACTGACCCTAAAAAGTAATTCTAAGTGTACTTACCAGTAACTTGTATTTCCTTCCATAGGAATCCATTGTGTGGTTTTCAGCTGAAAAGTTTCTAAGTGTCGATTTTTGGAACGTACAAAAATTCCTCTAAAATCAGCCGAACTACGAATTCCGATTTACTCACCTGTTATCTGGAGAGACCACAGTTCTGAATCTTTAAGGCCAGTACTGATCCTGAAAAGTAATTCTAACCCTACTTACCAGTAACTTGAATTTCCTTCCATCGGCTAACTTTGACTGGTTTCACTTGGAAATTCTTCGAAGTGTGGAGTTTTGGAACTTACAACTATTCCTCAAAAATCAGCCGAACTACGAATTCCGATTTACTCACCTTTTATCAGGAGAGAACTCAGTGCTACATCTTTTAGCCCAGCACTGACCCTGAAAAGTAATTCTAAGCGTACTTACCAGTAACTTGTATTTCCTTCCATAGGAATCCATTGTGTGGTTTCTGCAGATAAGTTTCTAAGGGCCTCATGTAGGTAGCGAAATACCGGTCGGTAACGGCCCAATTTCGGTAAATATTCCGTTACCGACCGGTATTCAGACAAGTGAGATGTAGGAGACCAAAAACCACTTTTCGGTAAATATGAGGCGGCAAATACCGATTCATACTTACCGAATACATAATTAACGAATCGGTAAATATGAAGTGGTAAATATGAAGTGGTAAAAAGTGAAAATGACATGTAGGAGCACTCGGTAATTAAGAAATCCAAGAAAATCGGTAAAAAAGAGTCGGTAATTAACACGGATTGAAAGCAGGTGGTAACCAACAACAGTGCAGCTAAGCAATCCCAAAATGCAACAGCGTGGACACCCTGGCAGCTATGTACGTCATTGCAATGCGCCTACGTCTAGAGGCAGCAGGACTGAGGGTTTGGCGACGGAAGGAACGCATCCACAGACAGCGCATCACACTATTCCAGCTGACTGATGCAGAGATACATGAGAGGTACAGGCTACACCCCGAAACCATCATGGACTCAATCAGGGACCCGCACCCACTCCTGGACCAGCCAATGAGAAGGGCGCACGCCATACCCCCACATGTGCAGGTGCTCTGCAGCCCACATCTGCTGGCATCCGGCATTTCTCAGGTGGTGACAGCTGCGGTGGGTGGTGTATCCCAGAGTTGCCTGTCCCGTTCCTTCAGGAATTACTTCCCCCATTATATTGGCTGCATTGATGGGACACACATCCCACTCTGTCCACCAGCTGACACAGAGCACATCTACAGGATCAGGAAGTCCACCCACTCCATCAATGTGCATACCGAATGGAATGATATTGTGAATGGTCCCGTGGGTGGCAGAACCAAAAGGTGCGCGTATGCTATTTACAACGAGGTCTGCAAGTTGTCGCACAGTGAGGCGGCTTCCAGACTGAGAGCTATTGACCAAGCAAACATGGAGAAGGCCTAAGCCGTTATAGATATTAGCTCTAGCACTCTCACTTCTAGGATTCATACATGAGACAATAGGCGCATGCAAGTACACGGCGCATGCAATGTACAAGCCCGGATTTTGGCGTGCGTCCTACGAGGTATCCCAGTGCCTGTGATTACACCTTCATTCACTGTGCTTGCAAACGGTATTCATTTAATAATGATTAATGAAGTTTG
Source organism: Triturus cristatus (assembly GCF_964204655.1). Taxonomy (NCBI): domain Eukaryota; kingdom Metazoa; phylum Chordata; class Amphibia; order Caudata; family Salamandridae; genus Triturus; species Triturus cristatus. The sequence continues at coordinate 1,869,266,312 of NC_140590.1, forward strand.
CTGCGGGATGTGAGTGGTAATTCCGTACATAACTGTCTCGCATGAAGTTGTCTGTTGCAATACTGTTCTTTTTCCACCCCCGCATGGGCGGCGGGATGTTTCCATCTGGCCTTCGATTCCAACCTTGAAAGCAGAGTCCAACAAGTTGAGCAGAATAGAGCGCCATTGTCCCACAAAGAGGTGCCTTTGACTTCCTCTCGTTAAAATATTTGTCCTTCACGTTGCAACTACGCGCACTGAGGAACAGGCGCCTCTGAATACTGACCTCCCCCTGCATTACGGCTCTTTGATCCAAAGTATTATCAATGCCTCGTCCACGACCGGCCTGGCTCAATTTTTTCTAACATGTGGGGCTCGGGTCTCGTGACCTCTTTCCAAACAATTTGTGGTGTAATTCCGGCATTTGTTCATTCACTGTTCTCGAGCATCTCTGGAGGTGTTCCGCTGCTTCTGGCGCTGGTGGCAGGTGTGCTGCTTTTACTTTTCATACTACGGAATGGCTGCTCCTTCTGTGCCACACGAGCACCTGTCCCGTCTGCATCTTCTTCGTGATAGGATGCTTGACTTCTATGGTACTTTGCCATTGGCGACTTTGAGCCTGGCTTATGGATTATCCTTCAGGTATTCCTACTTCACCTGCGTACAACCTGTATTACACTGCCTGGATTGTCCCTTTGAATGGCCTCTGGATTTGTGCTTGACCAACATGGTGTCTCCGGTGCCGGATTTCGATCGACTGATGAGGCCCTTAGTGTCTCACGAGTTGTCCTGTTCTGGTGTCCGGATCATGGCGTGTGGAGCGGCGCATGGTATCCTGGGTAATTGGGACATCTCAGCGGCAGCCTACGACTTCTTGTCCATGAGCTATTTGGAGGGACATTCCGGGTGCCCTCTGATTGTGCTAGAGGCTCCGTTGGTTGGAGAACACGTATGTTCCTTTTCTTTACTCAATTGGATGGCTGAGACTTTTAGTGGCCCTGAAAACGATTGCTTGTTGGAAGCCGTGGCCACATATGCCGCCTATACATTCATGGATTAACTGGATTGTCGTCCATTGCGCCTGTGCTACTGGACAGCACCCTGGCGCTACATTTATTTCTTTTAGTTCTCGTTTTTCTCTTCCTGATGGTCTGCTTGAGTTTTTTACTATACTTGCATTGTGTTTTTGGAATTGTATGCTGCAATTAATTGGACTGTAGGACTTTGGCGCTGCATTGGTTACGCCCTGTTCTGCTCTGACGAAACTGAACTCTGCGTTCTCTCTTTTCTTGCCTATTACATATTGCTTCGCTCAAGGGGGCGTGTAGTGAGTTCTCCCTGAATACGTACATGCATTGTTCAGTTGGCATTACCACGTTGAATGTTTTGTAGCCATATTTGTGTCTTTGCACACGACACTGCGTTTACATGTTCTTTCTTGAATAAACTGCTGACTCGAGACTTCCTTCAGACGAGTGCATTCTGTTGTTCCCATCCCAAGCTCTGCGCATGCTGTGACACACAGTCTGGAATTTTACACAATGCATGTTTTCCACTCTAGGTTGTTCGACCCACGATTTAGCCATGGCACACGCGCAGCTGCACATACCTGACAGTTGGTGCTTTTCATGTCTCAGACGTCATGTTTATTATTCAGACCGAAGACGAGCCTTCCTGCGAGGAGACTCCTGATGCTCCTGTGATGTGATTTCACTAAGCTGATCTTGGAGGTATGGGGTCCCCTATTCAAGCCTGAGGGACCTTCGATAATGACATGATTGTGATATTGGCTACTTAGTTAAGGGAAGGTGGTGGTGTCCTCGGTATTTTCCGATTCGCTAAATACCACCTCGGTATTTACCGATTCGGTGGATACCACCTCGGTATTTACCGATTCGGTGACTTCCGATTCGTATTTACCGAATGTTACCGAATCGGTAACTGTTACCGAATTTTTACCTACATATAACTTACCGGTTCTAATTTACCGATTCGGTACGGCTCGGTATTTATGAACCGGTAAAATTTATTTACCTACATGAGGCCCTTAGTGTGGAGTTTTGGAACTTACAAATATTCCTCTAAAATCAGCCAAACTACGAATTCCGATTTACTCACCTGTTATCAGGAGAGACCTCAGTGCTGCATGTTTAAGCCCAGTACTGATCTCGAAAAGTAATTCTAAGCGTACTTACCAGTAACTTGTATTTCCTTCCATAGAAATCCATTGTGTGGTTTTCAGCAGAAAAGTTTCTAAGTGTCGATTTTTGGAATGTACAAATATTCCTCTAAAATCAGCCAAACTACGAATTCCGATTTACTCACCTGTTATCAGGAGAGACCTCAGTGCTGCATGTTTAAGCCCAGTACTGATCCTAAAAAGTAATTCTAACCGTACTTACCAGTAACTTGAATATCATTCCATAGGCTAAAATTGACTGGTTTCACTTGGAAATTCTTCTAAGTGTGGAGTTTTGGAACTTACAAATATTCCTTTAAAATCAGCCGAACTGCGAATTCGGATTTACTCACATGTTATCAGGACAGACCTCAGTGCTGCATCTTTGAGCCCAGTACTGATCTTGAAAAGGAATTCTAACCGCATTTACCAGTAACTTGAATTTCCTTCCATAGGATATAATTTCCTCCCACCCCTTTTCCTGTTTAACAGTACTTCCATGAGTCATTGAGCTGACAAGATCGTAGATGAAGCACCCGCATGCCTGTGAGAGGTACCTGACCTGAGAAAGATGTTGGCAGCCTACTCAGCAAACCCCAAATTTCAAAGACTGTAAGCTCTACTGATGCCGGTTAAAGAACCAGAAACACGTGTCTAGAGATCTGCACTATCTGCGCCAACTATGGCGAAACACTTGAACACTATTGAAGCAAGCAAGTAACCGAAACTGCATTTACCACAATGCCAGGGGCGAACCTTGCTGGGAGGTGAAGCGGTGTGCTCCTACCCCTGTTCCTGCTGAATAGTACTCCCGTGAGTCATTGAGCTGACGAGCTGGTGGATGAAGCACCTGCATGCCTGTGAGAGGTACCTGATCTGAGAAAGATGTTGGCAGCCTACTCAGCAAACCCCACATTTGAAAGACTGTAATCTCCACTGATGACGGTTAAAGAACCTGAAACACGTGTCTAGAGATTAGCATTATCTGCGCCAACTGTGGCGAAACACTTGAACACTCTTGAAGCAAGCAAGTAACTGAAACTGCAATTACCACAATGCCAGGGGCGAACCTTGCTGGGAGGTGAAGCGGTGTGCTCCCACCCCTGTTACTGTTTAATAGTACTCCCGTGAGTCATTGAGCTAACAAGCTCGTGGATGTAGCACCCGCTTGCCTGTGAGAGGTACCTGATCTGAGAAAGATGTTGGCAGTCTACTCGGCAAACCCCACATTTGAAAGACTGTAATCTCTACTGATGACGGTTAAAGAACCAGAACCAAGTGTCTAGAGATCAGCACTATCTGCGCCAACTGTGGCGAAACACTCAACACTCTTGAAGCAAGCAAGTAACTGAAACTGCATTTACCACAATGCCAGGGGCGAACCTTGCTGGGAGGTGAAGCGGCGTCCTCCCACCCCTGTTCCTGTTTAATAGTTCTCCAGTGAGTCATTGAGATGACGAGCTCGTAGGTGAAGCACCTGCATGCCTCTGAGAGGTACCAGACCTGTGAAAGATGTGGGCAGCCTACTCAGCAAACCCCAAATTTGAAAGACTGTAATCTCTACTGATGACGGTTAAAGAACCATAAACACGTGTCTAGAGATCAGCACTATCTGCGCCAACTGTGGCGAAACACTTGAACACTCTTGAAGCAAGCAAGTAACCGAAACTGCATTTACCACAATGCCAGGGGCAAACCTTGCTGGGAGGTGAAGCGGTGTGCTCCCACCCCTGTTCCTGTTTAATAGTTCTCCCGTGAGTAATTGAGCTGAGGAGCTGGTGGATGAAGCACCCGCATGCCTGTGAGAGGTACCTGACCTGAGAAAGATGTCGGCAGCCTAGTCAGCAAACCCCACATTTCAAAGACTGTAATCTCTACTGATGACGGTTAAAGAACCAGAAAGACGTGTCTATAGATCAGCACTATCTGCGCCAACTGTGGCGAAATACTCGAACACTCTTGAATCAAGCAAGTAACTGAAACTGCATTTACCACAATGCCAGGGGCAAACCTTGCTGGGCAGTGAAGCGGTGTGCTCCCACCCCTGTTACTGTTTAATAGTACTCCCGTGAGTCATTGAGCTAACGAGCTCGTGGATGAAGCACCCGCTTGCCTGTGAGAGGTACCTGATCTGAGAAAGATGTTGGCAGTTTACCCAGCAAACCCCACATTTGAAAGACTGTAATCTCTACTGATGACGGTTAAAGAACCAGAACCAAGTGTCTAGAGATCAGCACTATCTGCGCCAACTGTGGCGAAACACTCAACACTCTTGAAGCAAGCAAGTAACTGAAACTGCATTTACTACAATGCCAGGGGCGAACCTTGCTGGGAGGTGAAGCGGTGTGCTCCCACCCCTGTTCCTGTTTAATAGTACTCCAGTGAGTCATTGAGCTGACGAGCTTGTAGATGAAGCACCCGCATGTCTGTGAGAGGTACCAAACCTGAGAAAGATGTTGGCAGCCTAATCAGCAAACCCCAAATTTGAAAGACTGTAATCTCTACTGATGACGGTTAAAGAACCAGAAACACGTGTGTAGAGATCAGCACTATCTGCGCCAACTGTGGCGAAACACTTGAACACTCTTGAAGCAAGCAAGTAACTGAAACTGCATTTACCACAATGCCAGGGGCGAACCTTGCTGGGAGGTAAAGCGGTGTGCTCCCACCCCAGTTCCTGTTTAATAGTTCTTCCGTGAGTCATTGAGCTGAGGAGCTGGTGGATGAAGCACCCGCATGCCTGTGAGAGGTACCTGACCTGAGAAAGATGTTGGCACCCTACTCAGCAAACCCCAGATTTTAAAGACTGTAATCTCTACCGATGACAGTTAAAGAACCAGAAACACGTGTCTAGAGATCAGCACTACCTGCGCCATCTGTGGCGATACACTCGAACACTCTTGAAGCAAGCAAGTAACTGAAACTGCATTTCCCACAATGCCAGGGGCAAACCTTGTTGGGAGGTGAAGCGGCGTCCTCCCAATCCTGTTCCTGTTTAATAGTTCTCCAGTGAGTCATTGAGCTGACAAGCTCGTAGATGAAGCACCCGCATGCCTGTGAGAGGTACCTGACCTGAGAAAGATGTTGGCACCCTACTCAGCAAACCCCAGATTTCAAAGACTGTAATCTCTACTGATTACGGTTAAAGAACCAGAAACAAGTATCTAGAGATCAGCACTATCTGCGCCAACTGTGGCGAAATACTCGAACACTCTTGAAGCAAGCAAGTAACTGTTGTTGGCCTAAAGTTATTCTGCGGGAGGAACCTTATTGTGCCGAATCTTTGACACAAAATCTGGAAATTGATAAGGACTTCGGATGAGGAAATTAATATGCTGTACTCTGAATATTTGCGGGCTGAACGATTTTAGGAAAAGACGGGTATTTTATATTAATGCTCGTGGGACTTGCTATTTTTGCAAGAAACGCATATAGCATGGTCTAATAGGGCCTGGCTTAACTCCCTTGGTTTGGAATTATTAGCTTGTACATCCCAGTCAGTTAATATTAAAGGAGTTGCGATACTTGCCAAGAAGGGACTGATGGAGGTTAGGAAGCATAAAGTCGATAAGCTGGGACGTTGGGTTATTATGGAGGCCATGGTTTCCCAGCAAGTCATTACACTGTGCTCAATATATGGGCCAAATCTAGATGACCCAGAGGTTTTCCAAGTGATTAATACAGAATTGTCATTATATTCACAACCTATGATAATCTGTGGTGATCTAAATATTCATCTTCATTCACGGTTTAATTTTAGAATGGGTGAATCCTATACGGGAAGGAAGCCATGTGGGTTTAGTGGTCTGCAAGCGCTGGTTCAAGATCAAAGGTTGTATGATGCCTGGGCGGAACTTAACTCAGGCCAAGATGGGTATACATATTTTTCTGCCCCCCATGGAAAAATGGTATGGTTAGATTATTTTTTAGTCTCTGATGCTATTTTATCGAGTGCATCTATTAAGATCCTTCCTAAAATTATATCGGATCATAATCCGGTGGTGTTGGAGTTTGAATGTACTGATTTAACGCCTAGGACCACAAAATGGTCTTTCGATAGAAGGCTTCTCCTCAACGAAGACTATTGTAATTGGATGAAGGAATGGATTCCCGAATTTATCCAGGTGAATATAGGGTCAGCCAGGATAGATTTTGTCTGGGATGCACTGAAGGCCGGGGTGAGAGGTGAGACAGTTAGATTTGTTGCCAGGAAGCGTAAAACCGAGCGTGTAAAGACTATAAACGATTTAGCGGCAAAAATTAGTCCGAGAAATAAATAGTGGGGGTAGGGTTAAGGAGGTCCAGGCGGAAATTGCAGTTTATCGAGCAAAAAAAATATAACAGGGTTATGCAGATGAGGCAGCGGTCAAGTATCAAGTATATAGGAGCGAATGTTACGAATATGGAGAGAGGGTCGGGAGTGTTCTTGCTAATAGGTTACGACAAAAAGAGGTTCACTCTAGGATAGTTAAGATAAAAGACATGGAGGGGAAACTTGTAAAGATCCCTTCTTTGGTCCAAGATTCTTTTAAAAGATATTATGAAAGATTATACACGGCAGAGTCAGTTGCAAGACCCGAGAGTTATCTTGATGAAATGGCGGTTTTGGGGTTAGATGAGATGGATAAAGATGTATTGTCTGGAGTGGTTTCCTGGGAGGAGATTGAAACTGCTATGCTGTCGTTAGCATCAGGGAAGGCGATGGGCCCAGATATGATCCCCTTAGAGTTTTATATTAAGTTTAGGAAGGCCTTAGAGGGGATAATGACTTCAGTATTTCAAGGGGCGTTTGATGGGGTTCCCCCAGCTTCTTGGTCTCAGACAGTAATAGTAGTTTTAAAAAAAAAAGGAAAGGATCCCTATGAGCTCTCCTCATACCAATCAATTTCTTTAACTAACGCTGGTAATAAAATTTATTCGAAATGCCTGGCAAAGAGATTAGGGGGAGTTATTACTCCATTAGTCTCATGACAGCAACATGGGTTTATTGCTGGGAGGGGGACTACGGACCATGTTAGACGACTTATTTCCGTTTTTGATTGGGCTCAGGCGATGGGGGTACCAGTAGGGGTGGCCCTGTTGGATGCCGAAAAGGCATTCGACAGGGTCTCCTGGGAGTTCTTATGGGCAGTGATGAGGTGGAAGGCATTTCCTAATGATTTTATACGGGCAATACAGTCAATGTATTCCACCCCGGGCGCAATAGTACGGCTGGGGGGAGAGGAGTCACAGAGGTTTATGGTTAACAGGGGCACCCGGCAGGGTTGCCCCTGCTCCCCACTTCTTTTCGCTTTGTTTATAGACCCTCTCATTTCTAGACTAGAGGCTGACATGGAAATTAGACCTGCAACAGCGCAGTCACACTCAGTCAAAGTCTTAGCATATGCCGATGACTTCGCGGTTGTGTCTACTGATATGAACAAGGCGCTGCAGAGAATTGAGGTTATTACTAAGCTGTTTGGAGCAGTGTCCGGCTATAAATTAAACTTAGGGAAGACACAAGTGTTACATACGGAGGTCGGATTACCTCCGGAGATAGAGGGAGTCACAGAGGCAACGTATCTGGGTATAATTATCTCATCCCAAATTCAAAATATCCCAAGGATTAATGTGGAACCGATGCTTGTATCCTCGAATAAAACTTTGGAGCGATTAAATCGGTTGCATCTCTCTCTATATGGAAGGGGCAATGTATTGAAAATGTTGATTTTTCCGAAGTTCCTCTATCTTTTTCGGGCTATCCCAATTTTTTTCCCTAACTCTATATTCACTAAAATAGAACAAATGTGCTCACGATTTCTCTGGGGTTATCGCCGATCTAGAAGAGCAATTAAATGGCTTTATTTGCCAAGGGAACGTGGAGGCCTGGCACTTCCAAATTTTTATTTATACTATTGTGCCTCGTTACTTCAATTTATGGGAGTCCTGGTCTGTGGCGAGATGGCGGTTTTGGATCCCGCTTTCTCGCCCTCAATATATGAATGGTGTCTGGGCAAATCGTCGCAAGGGTTACTTTTGAAAGTATTGGAGACAAAAAGACCAGATTTAAAATTATTCAGGCAGCATACTCAGTTTGGAATAGGCTACGAAAGCAGCTTCATATCCCTAGTATTACATGGCATACCCCATTGGATTCGAATGCCCTATTACCTGCGGTATTCCATGACTCGATTACGCGGAGGTGGGCACAGTATGGCATTAAATTAATCGGGGGCCTGTTGGAGCGGGGGAAATGGTCTCTTTTTCAGTACTGCAAGAGAGATTTAGGGTTAGAAAGTCTGATTTTTTTAAATACTTACAGCTGAGAAGCTTCTTGCAGGGTGCAATTACGGGGGGGAGATGTCAGGTCCGACAGATTCGAATTTTGGATCTATTGAAAGGGAATTGTAAAATAGGGCAAATATATATTGAACTTATGTTAACACAATCTGATGATATGGCTAGACAGGAAGTAATATGGGAGGAGAAATTGATGGTAAATAATCTCGATTTACAGCTGGTAACGCAAACTGCTAACTCTATATTACTCTCTGGTAGCCTTAAAAGTCAATCGTATATGGCAATGCTCAATCTGTATTATACCCCTGCAAAGATCGCAAAATGGAAGGCGGGGAGGGGGGATAAATGCTCAAGATGTGGACTCCAAGCGGCAGATTCGGTACACATGTTCTTTTCATGTCCCGCACTTCAGCCACTTTTGCTAGATATTGAGTGTTATATGTTGCAATCAGTGAACAACCTTTACAACGCAACTGTTACAACGCACTACACTTACAACGAAATTTTTACAACGCAACATCCACTACAACGCATTCCATTACATAGCATGACACTACAACGCATGTTTAAAAACTACCTTTACAACGCATTCCATTACATTGCATACTACCTTTACAACGCATACCATTACAACGCATCCAACACTTACCCTACTGTTGCACCCCCTGGAGTTTGAATAGTAATTTTTACCCCTATACTATGCGTTGTAATGGTATGCGTTGTAAAGGTAGTATGCGATGTAATGGAATGCGTTGTAAAGGTAGTTTTTAAACATGCGTTGTAGTGTCATGCTATGTAATGGAATGCGTTGTAGTGGATGTTGCGTTGTAAAAAATGCGTTGTAAGTGCATGCGTTGTAAAAGTGTGCGTTGTAACGACATACATCCGTAGGCGAGCGGTATCTCACAGAGGCCTTAAGTTCATTTGTATGTCGGTTTTGAGGCTATGTATAACTTCTCAGTGGCTGTATTCGGAGCCCCCGTCTTTTGCTAAATGGAGAGCTAGGGTTATTTCAATATATAATATGGAATCGGCATTGTATAAACTGAAAGGTATGTCAAAGAAAAAATTGGGGTCCTCGATATGGGAGCCGATAAGAAACTGGTTACAATAATGTTATTGAGGCTACCTGCACTATTGTTATATTGATGAGGAATTTCAGATGTTTATATTCTTGTTTTTTCTATTTATCTTCTTTTTTTCTTTTTCTTTTTTTTATGGCAAAAATGGAATGTAACTTCGCTGAATCAATAAAATTTAAAAAAAAGGAAAAAAAAAAAAAGCAAGCAAGTAACTGAAACTGCATTTACCACAATGCCAGGGGCGAATCTTGCTGGGAGGTGAAGCGGTGTGCTCCACCCCTGTTCCTGTTTAAAAGTACTCCCGTGAGTCATTGAGCTGACGAGCTGGTGGATGAAGCCCCCGCATGCCTGTGAGAGGTACCTGACCTGAGAAAGATGTACACAGCCTACTCAGCAAACTCCACATTTGAAAGACTGTAATCTCTACTGATGACGGTTAAAGATCCAGAAACACGTGTCTAGAGATCAGCACTATCTGCGCCAACTGTGGCGAAACACTCTAACACTCTTGAAGCAAGCAAGTAACCGAAACTGCATTTACCACAATGCCAGGGGCGAACCTTGCTGGGAGGTGAAGCGGTGTGCTCCCACCCCTGTTCCTGTTTAATAGTTCTCCCGTGATTCATTGAGCTGATGGATGAAGCACCCGCATGCCTGTGAGAGGTACCTGACCTGAGAAAGATGTTGGCACCCTACTCAGCAAACCCCAGATTTTAAAGACTGTAATCTCCACTGATGACGGTTAAAGAACCTGAAACACGTGTCTAGAGATCAGCACTATCTGCGCCAACTGTGGCGAAACACTCGAACACTCTTGAAGCAAGCAAGTAACTGAAACTGCAATTACCACAATGTCAGGGGCGAACCTTGCAGGGAGGTGAAGCGGTGTGCTCCCACCCCTGTTACTGTTTAATAGTACTCCCGTGAGTCATTGAGCTAACGAGCTCGTGGATGAAACACCCGCTTGCCTGTGAGAGGTACCTGATCTGAGAAAGATGTTGGCAGTCTACTCAGCGAACCCCACATTTGAAAGAATGTAATCTCTACTGATGACAGTTAAAGAACCAGAACCAAGTGTCTAGAGATTAGCACTATCTGCGCCAACTGTGGCGAAACACTCAACACTCTTGAAGCAAGCAAGTAACTGAAACTGCATTTACCACAATGCCAGGGGCGAACGGTGCTCCCACCCCTGTTCCTGTTTAATAGTTCTCCCGTGAGTCATTGAGCTGACGAGCTGGTGGATGAAGCAGCCGCATGCCTGTGAGAGGTACCTGACCTTAGAAAGATGTTGGCACCCTACTCAGCAAACCCCAGATTGCATAGACTGTAATCTCTAATGATGACGGTTAAAGAACCAGAAACACGTGTCTAGAGATCAGCACTCTGCGCCAACTGTGGCGAAACACTCAAACACTCTTGAAGCAAGCAAGTAACTGAAACTGCATTTACCACAATGCCAGGGGCGAACCTTGCTGGGAGGTGAAGCGGCGTCCTCCCAACCCTGTTCCTGTTTAATATTTCTCCAGTGAGTCATTGAGCTGACGAGCTCGTAGATGAAGCACCCGCATGCCTGTGAGAGGTACCAGACCTGAGAAAGATGTTGGCAGCCTACTCAGCAAACCCCAAATTTGAATGACTGTAATCTCTACTGATGACGGTTAAAGAACCAGAAACACGTGTCTAGAGATCAGCACTATCTGCGCCAACTGTGGCGAAACACTTGAATACTCTTGAAGCAAGCAAGTAATCGAAACTGCATTTACCACAATGTCAGGGGCGAACCTTGCTGGGAGGTGAAGCGGTGTGCTCCCACCCCTGTTCCTGTTTAATAGTTCTCCCATGAGTCATTGAGCTGACGAGCCCGTGGATGAAGCACCCGCATGCCTGTGAGAGGTACCTGACCTGAGAAAGATGTTGGCAGCCTACTCAGCAAACCCCACATTTCAAAGACTGTAATCTCTACTGATGACGGTTAAAGAACCAGAAACACATGTCTAGAGATCAGCACTATCTGCGCCAACTGTGGTGAAATACTCGAACACTCTTAAAGCAAGCAAGTAACTGAAACTGCATTTACCACAATGCCAGGGGCGAACCTTGCTGGGAGGCGTAGCGCTGTGCTCCCACCCCTGTTCCTGTTTAATAGTCTCCTATGAGTCATTGAGCTGATGAGCTCGTGGATGAAGCACCCGCATGCCTGTGAGAGGTACCTGACCTGAGAAAGGTGTTGGCAGCCTACTCAGTAAACCCCACATTTGAAAGACTGAAATCTCTACTGATGATGGTTAAAGAATCAGAAACACGTGTCTAGAGATCAGAAATATCTGCACCGACTGTGGCGAAACACTCGAACACTCTTGAAGCAAGCAAGTAACTGAAACTGCATTTACCACAATGTCAGGGGCAAACCTTGTTGGAGGTGAAGTGGTGTGCTCCCACCCCTGTTCCTGTTTATTAGTTCTCCAGTGAGTCATTGAGCTGACGAGCTCGTGGATGAAGCACCTGCATGCCTCTGAGACGTACCAGACCTGAGAAAGATGTTAGCAGCCTACTCAGCAAACCCCACATTTGAAAGACTGTAATCTCTACTGATGACGGTTAAAGAACCAGAAACACATGTCTAGAGATCAGCACTATCTGCGCCAACTGTGGCGAAACTCTCGAACACACTTGAAGCAAGTAAGTAACCGAATCTGCATTTACCACAATGCCAGGGGCGAACCTTGCTGGAGGTGAAGTGGTGTGCTCCCACCCCTGTTCCTGTTTAATAGTACTCCTGTGAGTCATTGAGCTGACGAGCTCGTGGATGAAGCACCCGCATGCCTGTGAGAGGTACCTGACCTGAGAAAGATGATGGCAGTCTACTCAGCGAACCCCACATTTGAAAGACTGTAATCTCTACTGATAACGGCTAAAGAACCAGAACCAAGTGTCTAGAGATCAGCACTATCTGCGCCAACTGTGGCGAAACACTCGAACACTCTTGAAGCAAGCAAGTAACCGAAACTACATTTACCACAATGCCAGAGGCGAACCTTGCTGGGCGGTGAAGCGGTGTGCTCCCACCCCTGTTTCTGTTTAATAGTTCTCCCGTGAGTCATTGAGCTGACGAGCTGGTGGATGAAGCACCTGCGTGCCTGTGAGAGGTACCTGACCTGAGAAAGATGTTGGCAGCCTACTCAGCAAACCTCAGATTTCAAAGACTGTAATCTCTACTGATGACGGTCAAAGAACCAGAAACACGTGTCTAGAGATCAGCACTATCTGCGCCAACTGTGACGAAACACTCAAACACACTTGAAGCAAGCAAGTAACTGAAACTGCATTTACCACAATGCCAGGGGCGAACCTTGCTGGGAGGTGAAGCGGTGTGCTCCCACCCCTGTTCCTGTTCAATAGTACTCCCGTGAACATGGAGAGGTGCTGCATCTTTGAGCCCAGTACTGATCCTGAAAATTAATTCTAACCGTACTTACCAGTAACTTGAATTTCCTTCCATAGGCTAACATTGACTGGTTTCACTTGGAAATTTTTCTAAGAGTGCAGTTTTGGAACTTTAAAATATTCATCTAAAATCAGCCGCACTACAAATTCCGATTTACTCACCTGTTATCAGGAGAGACCTCAGTGCTGCATCTTTCAGCCCAGTACTGATTCTGAAAAGTAATTCTAACACTGATAAATTCACCCAGGCACTCTCCTTGCAGTACTCTAATCATTCAGTCAGTATCCAAGTACTCATGCAGCGAGCCAGGCATTAGCACATGGACTGCCTCAAACCCCTATCCACTATGCATGCAGTATCCTAACTAACCAACACACTTATAGTTCTGCACTCAAACAGTCAACAAAAAAAACAATATTTCAGTTTCAATATTTTAAAAAATATTTTTATTTCCATTTATATTAAAAATATATAATGTAATTTAAAAATTAAAATATGTAAAATAAACAGTTAAAAAACTGTAAAAATCAGTATAAAAATACATATAACTATTATTACATTTAAAAATTATCATTTAAAGAATCTTCGAAATTCACTGAAAAAACCATAGGTTTCAGACATGTTATAGTTAGGAATTGGTACAAAAGGGGGTGGTGATGGACGGAGCATCAGAACCAATCAAACACTCACACCCAGTCAACAGATCTGGGTTTGATCCATCACCGTTCTTTAGCCCACTCTGCCACCCCAGTTCAGACATGGCCATATGCAAATCAGTCTGACCCTGTGCCTCATGGGAACAGTCCAGCCCGAACTGCCAAGCCATGCCTTCCCTGGACCGTAAACAAGCTTCCTAGGACCGGTTTCTGGCATTTCAGCCATCTTCAGCCAGGTTTGCTTGAATCCAGTAGCAAAGTGAGCAAGGGACTCACGTCTGAGCATACCCTGCCAACTTATGGCGAACAAAGCGGTACAAAAGGGGGTGGTGATGGACGGAGCATCAGAACCAATCAAACACTCACACCCAGTCAACAGATCTGGGTTTGATCCATCACCGTTCTTTAGCCATCTCTGCCACCCCAGTTCAGACATGGCCATATGCAAATCAGTCTGACCCTGTGCCTCATGGGAACAGTCCAGCCCGAACTGCCAAGCCATGCCTTCCCTGGACCGGAAACAAGCTTCCTAGGACCGGTTTCTGGCATTTCAGCCATCTTCAGCCAGGTTTGCTTGAATCCAGTAGCAAAGTGAGCAAGGGACTCACGTCTGAGCATACCCTGCCAACTGATGGCGAAGAAAGCGGTACAAAAGGGGGTGGTGATGGACGGAGCATCAGAACCAATCAAACACTCACACCCAGTCAACAGATCTGGGTTTGATCCATCACCGTTCTTTAGCCCACTCTGCCACTCCAGTTCAGACATGGCCATATGCAAATCAGTCTGACCCTGTGCCTCATGGGAACAGTCCAGCCCGAACTGCCAAGCCATGCCTTCCCTGGACCGGAAACAAGCTTCCTAGGACCGGTTTCTGGCATTTCAGCCATCTTCAGCCAGGTTTGCTTGAATCCAGTAGCAAAGTGAGCAAGGGACTCACGTCTGAGCATACCCTGCAAACTTATGGCGAACAAAGCGGTACAAAAGGGGGTGGTGATGGACGGAGCATCAGAACCAATCAAACACTCACACCCAAACAACAGATCTGGGTTTGATCCATCACCGTTCTTTAGCCCACTCTGCCACCCCAGTTCAGACATGGCCATATGCAAATCAGTCTGACCCTGTGCCTCATGGGAACAGTCCAGCCCAAACTGCCAAGCCATGCCTTCCCTGGACCGGAAACAAGCTTCCTAGGACCGGTTTCTGGCATTTCAGCCATCTTCAGCCAGGTTTGCTTGAATCCAGTAGCAAAGTGAGCAAGGGACTCACGTCTGAGCATACCCTGCCAACTTATGGCGAACAAAGCGGTACAAAAGGGGGTGGTGATGGACGGAGCATCAGAACCAATCAAACACTCACACCCAGTCAACAGATCTGGGTTTGATCCATCACCGTTCTTTAGCCCACTCTGCCACCCCAGTTCAGACATGGCCATATGCAAATCAGTCTGACCCTGTGCCTCATGGGAACAGTCCAGCCCGAACTGCCAAGCCATGCCTTCCGTAGTGGGCAAAAGAACGTTGGATTTAACCCAGATCTCTTGACTGGGGGAGAATGTCTGCATTGTCAGCATTCCGTCCATCATTTGTTTGTTGTAACGCTTTTCGCACTAAGTGGGATGGGTATTCCCAGACGTGGGACCCATGCTCACTACGCCACTGGAGTCAAGCTATCCTGGCTGATGACGGCTGATAGCCAGAAACCGGTCCTAGGATGCTTGATTCCGGTCCAGGGAAGACATGGCTTGGCAATTCGGGCTGGACTGTTCCCATGAGGCACAGGATCAAGACTGATTTGCATATGGCCATGTCTAAACTGGGGTGGCGTAGTGGGCAAAAGAACGATGGATTTAACCCAGATCTCTTGACTGGGGGAGAATGTCTGCATTGTCAGCATTCCGTCCATCATTTGTTTGTTGTAATAGTTAGGAATTAGCATTTAAAAAACCTTAGAAATTTACTGAAAAAAACATAGGTTTCAGGGCTGTTATAGTTAGCTGGACATTTCACTCTTACAAAACCATTGAAATTCCTCCGTTATAGTTAGTTGTACTCACTATAACTCGCACGCCGGCAATCCACTGCTGATGATGTCACATATTACATCATTCATGACATCGTCAGTGACATCACTGATGACATCACTGATGACATCTTAAATGACATCACTGATGATGGTACCTGGTGGGGTACACAGCCAACTAGCCCACCAGGTACCTCCACTAAGCGCCAGGAGCTGCGTTGCAGAGTCTTGTAAAAAGGGGCGTGGCCTCTGAACACCTCTTTGCAACGCAGCTCCCTGGCGCATACTGGAGGTACCTGGTGGGCTAGTTGGCCGCCAGGGGATCTCAGGATTCAAGGGGACTTAATCCTCCAACTTAAAACACCCCACGGGGCGCGTTTGCACAGTGGTGAAGGTATGGGGCGGGGCCTGAGGTGATATGTGTGCAAACACGCCCTGTGGCGTGTTTTAAGTTGGGGAATTAATTCCTCTTCAATCCAGAGGTCCCCTAGGGGCCAAATAGCACACCATGTACCTCCAGTAAGTGCCACGGAGCTGCGTTGTAGAGTGTTGTAAAAAGGGACGTGGCCTCTGAACACCTCTCTGCAATGCAGCTACCTGGCGCATACTGGAGGTACCTGGTGGTCTAGTTGGCCCCCAGGAGACCTCAGGATTGAAGAGGAATTAATTCCCCAACTTAAAACGCGCCACAGGGAGTGTTTGCAAACGTCACCTCAGGCCCCACCCCCTTCCTTCACCATTGTACAAATATTCCTCTACAATCAGCCGAACTACGAATTCCGATTTACTCACCTGTTATCAGGAGAGAACCCAGGGCTGCATCTTTAAGACCAGCACTGACCCTGAAAAGTAATTCTAAGCGTACTTACCAGTAACTTGTATTTCCTTCCATAGGAATCCATTGTGTGGTTTTCAGCAGAAAAGTTTCTAAGTGTCCATTTTTGAAACGTACAAATAGTCCTCTAAAATCAGCCGAACTACGAATTCCGATTTACTCACCTGTTATCAGGAGAGAACCCAGGGCTACATCTTTTAGCCCAGCACTGACCCTGAAAAGTAATTCTAAGCGTACTTACCAGTAATTTGTATTTCCTTCCATAGGAATCCATTGTGTGGTTTTCAGCAGAAAAGTTTCAAAGTGTCCATTTTTGAAATGTACAAATAGACCTCTAAAATCAGTCGAACTACAAATTCCGATTTACTCACCTGTTATCAGGAGAGAACCCAGATCTGCATTTTTTAGCCCAGCACTAACACTGAAAAGTAATTCTAAGCGTACTTATCAGTAACTTGTATTTCCTTCCATAGGAATCCAGTGTGTGGTTTTCAGCAGAAAAGTTTCGAAGTGTCCATTTTTTAAACGTACAAATAGCCCTCTAAAATCAGCCGAACTACGAATTCCGATTTACTCACCTGTTATCAGGAGAGAATCCAGGGCTGCATTTTTTAGCCCAGCACTGACCCTGAAAAGTAATTCTAAGCGTACTTACTAGTAACATGTATTTCCTTCCATAGGAATCCATTGTGTGATTTTCAGCAGAAAAGTTTCTAAGTGTCCATTTTTGAAACGTACAAATAGTCCTCTAAAATCAGCCGAACTACGAATTCCGATTTACTCACCTGTTATCAGGAGAGAACCCAGGGCTGCATCTTTTAGCCCAGCACTGACCCTAAAAAGTAATTCTAAGCGTACTTACCAGTAACTTGTATTTCCTTCCATAGGAATCCAGTGTGTGGTTTTCAGCAGAAAAGTTTCAAAGTGTCCATTTTTGAAACGTACAAATATTCCTCTAAAATCAGTCGAACTACAAATTCCGATTTACTCACCTGTTATCAGGAGAAAACCCAGGGCTGCATCTATTAGCCCAGCACTGACTCTGAAAAGTAATTCTAAGCGTACTTACCAGTAACTTGTATTTCCTTCCATAGGAATCCATTGTGTATTTTTCACCAGAATATTTTCTGTCTATTTTCACAAACTAAAAATATTCCTAAAAAATCGTCTGTATGACTTAAACACATTCTTTCAACTGTTTACAGGAGATTCACCAGTGCTGGATCCAGGATCCAACACCGATTAAGAAAAAGTAACGATAACACACTTACCTGCTAAGTGAATTTTCTGCCGTAGGATAACATTGGTGATTCTTTGTGAAACATTTTCTGTGTCAACTTTTAAAATACAATAATATTCCTTAAAAATAACTACTGTAACCAAAACGCTTTTACTCAACTGTTTACAGGAGATGTCCAAAGACTGAATCTAGGATCCAGTCCTGTGGTTAGAAAAGTAGTCCATAAAGTAACTAAATGCATTTGACTAGAAATTCACATTGAGCTCAATGTTGCATTGTGTTTGAAATTGTGTTGCCCATCGCAACAACTGTAACTACTGTACTTAAAAGTCTATTGCCTATTTGCAAAGTATTTAAACTAAAGTAATTCATTCTGAGAAAATATGTTTGGTGCCTGTTGGACTTGGCCCTTCTGGCAAGTTCACCCCTAACACTTTTTGCATTTACCCTGGCCTTTTTCCTGTGTTGTACTAGTGGTTTTAGGCCTCTAGGCGCTTTCACGCTGTGTCCCAGTGGAAAGCGAGTGCGCTCTGTGTATGGTTTAGTGAGACTGACCTGCCCTCCCATAGGAATGCATGGGGGATCTGAGTGACCGTGTTAAGTCCTGATGTGAGAGGAGTGCAGGCAGGGTCGAGTTTGGTATGTGCGAACTCGTGAGAGCGAATGCTGCGCGATGATGTGTGCGGTGTTAATGTGGCTAGTGTAGAAGTGCCACTTCTAGAAGCTGGCATGTCTGTGTAATAAATGGGCAGTGACTGTCTGGCTTGTGATTGGCTGGTGTGTCTGTCTCTAGGAGTCAGGATGGGTCTGCCCCGGTGGTGGGTGGAGAGATCTGCATGTTGATGGCAGGGAGGAGTACACCTGGGACCTGAATAGGGCTGGGCTTTCCCCACACAATGCTGGCTCCACCCCCTGTGGTACGTCTAATGTCCCTGGCCTGTCCTGTGAATAGGGAGAGGGGCTGAGCAAAACAAAGTGCTCACGAACCAGTTGCATCTGGTTCGCCCCTTCCCTGCACCTTGAGACAAAGGATTTGGTGTATAAAAGAGGGGCTGTGACACCATGAAAATGTTCAGTCTTGGAGTGCTGTTCCTGCCGGGCGTGCTGCTGCTGGGGTCCAGGGGGGGCTGCCATGAGGGCTTGCCTCCCTGGGCCCTGCATTGCCCCTTGCTGCCAAAAAGGACTTGCTTTTGATGGCCCTTGCACCCTGTGGGCCCCGTGTTTTATATTTCCAGGTGCGCTTTGGGGGCCCTGAGGAGAGCTCCTGTTTTTGCCTGGCAGCGCTGGGCTGCAATCACCGCCGAGGGAATCCCGACATGGGGATTCCCCCATTCTGTCCGATGTGTTGCGGATGCCCACCCCGCTGGTGACTTGCTTCATTTGACTTGCGGGTGCCCACCCCGCGATTGTGTCCACCGTGGTGCTTTTTGATAGAGGCGGGTGCCCACCCCGCGTTTGGAGTGCTGATTGCAATTTGTGGAGAGCGGGTGCCCACCCCGCTCCCCTGCTATTTTGAATGGTGGGTGCCTACCCCACATTGCCGCTTTTCAATTGTGTTTGAGTGCGGGTGCCCACCCTGCGTGCTGTTGTGGGAGGATCGCTGCCGCAGCCCACTCTGAAGTGAGCCGGCCGGAGGCTGCAGATCGCAGCGCAGCAGAGGCAGAAGTCAGGCAATGATGTGCCTGGCGGCGGGTGGGACTTCCGGTTTTGCGGAGGAAGTCCCGCCGCTGCCTGAGAAGTCCCGGGAAGAGGAGTAATGGGAGAGTCCAGGCGGGAGCCCACCCCGCGCTGGACTGCGCCGAGCGAAGAGGAGGCGGTGTCGTCGGCGGGGCTCCCGTAGTAATGATTGGAGCCCCGTGTGCTGCCTTGTGTGTTGGGAGCCTCGCAAGCTCCATGAAGAGTCCCGGGTCCCAAGAGGGGGCCCGGGTGAAGAGGTGCCATATCCGTCTGGAGAGCCTGGTAAGTTTGGGCCTCTCCGTTGTGTGGTGCCGGGAAAGCACAGAGTCAGAGTGGCCCCGTCTGATAGCGGGCCGCTCCAATGCTGGGCAGGTGTGCTTTCGAGCCCAGTGGGCTCCAAAGAGTCGGGCATGTTGTGTTTAAGCGCCCCTCCACTCCCATGTGGGCACGATTGTTTCTCGAGCCCCAGTTGGCTCCAACGGGGGCAGGTTTATTTTTAGAGCCCCGGATGGCTACAACGTTTGGGGGCAAGTTATTTCCACGCCCTGTAGGGGCCCGAGGGCACCGAGGTGCCAGTCCCCTATTCTTTGTTGTCTGCGGCCCCGATGGCCAGGGCACTCCGCGTTTTGGGGGCACTTTTCATTTATTTAAAGCGCCAGTGCGCTCCACAGTACTGGGGGACATGGTGTGTGTAGACTCCAACGTTTTTGGATACTGTTTCAGGGGCCATTGAGAGCCCATGCCTCATTTTACTTCCCCAGCTGCGCAGCACTTAGTGCCAGCTGCAGCGTTTAGGCCCTGTTCTTGTCCCCAGCTGCCCAGCAAGTAGTGGACAGCTGCTACGTTTAGGTTCTGGCGCAACCTGGGCCCTAATGTGATTTTGGTGTTATTGTGCTTTATATACTAAATGCGTTGGGTGTTAGGAAATGTACTGTTTTGCGCACCCTGTGTTTTATACCTCTAGATATTTCTGCATAGGAGGTTGTTTTACCTGTTTAGGTTGATGTCAGGGAGATTATACTTCCCTGTGTGATGTACGCCCCTAGTGTAATTATACTTAGGAGGTAAGGTCTAATGCGTTAGACTAATGAGAAATTGCATAATGTGTATATGCCCCTGTGATGGATGCAGGATAGGTTTTATACCTGATTCTAGTGTGATGACGCTGAGGTCATTATTGCGCCAGTAGTTACTGGTTGTACTCTACAGTGATAATTTGTGTTACAGTTAGTATATGTTCTACATGTACATTTGGTGATTTGTGCTGATCCTGACAGTGGTCCATGTGGCCCTGTCCCGTGTAAATAGTCCCTTGTAAAATTCTGCCCAGTGCCAGTTGGCACAGTGTAAATTATGTGATTATCATCTAATGTGTTTATTATAATACAAAGGCTATTTTTATATATAACCTTGTGTGGAGTTTCTTTTGTGGTGGGCCTAGGGTGTTGTTGCTGTGTGCGCGCGCAAACGCTTTAAACATTGCCTCCGGGATAAGCCTTGTCTGCTCGTGCCAAGCTACCAAGGGGGTGAGCAGGGGTAATCTTTGGCGTGTAACTCCCCAGCCCTGACTAGAGTGGTGGTTTCTGCCTGGCTTTGGCGCAAGCCCTAGCCAACCAGAAATCCCATTTCTAACATTGGTGATCAGCGGTGGGATTAGGACTTGCGTTTGCGCAATACCACAGTGACAGCTGGCTGCACTACAAAACTCTGCATTTAGATAGTCACATGGAAAGGGATTATTGTTCTAAGTTTGTTTTAAGTGTCATTTCTGTGGAAATGTGTTTCTGGATTCACCAGTAAGGGTGAAATCCAGCGGTGGCAGCAGATGTGTGTCCAGTGCATGTATTCCCATTCCCAGTTCCCGGGGTAATGGTACCTGTGTCACGTGGTGGTCAGGTTGAGAAATCAGGGGTGGTAGAAACTGTCTTACCAGTCTTGGGAGGGGTGGGGATGAATGTGTAATGCGCTGGATGAATGTGAAAGTCTAATTCCCAGTTCCCGGAGTAATGGTACCTGTCGGAAAGCGTTCCCCCGGGGAAGTTTGTGGAATACGGTCTTGACCACCCGGAGGCCCACCTTCCCCAGAGTTAGGCCGAGCAAGAGCGGGGAGCCCCTTCCTGGAAGGGTCTCGTACCTAGGATCGTGCACGCTGCCCCTACTCTCTTCAGATAGAGGGACACCACACAATAGTTCTTTGCAGGAAAATAGATTTTATCATAGGTGCTAGACGGACCGGGAGGGTCGGCCGAGGACAAGGGGAGAGGTCTCCGGGGAGAGCCGTCTCCAGCGATCGTACAGACGAATAACTTCCCCCCCACTGATGTACACCACACAATGATAAGGTTCAACGTTCTTTATAAGCAATCTTTAGGTACGATAGAATGGTACAAGGAGGTCAGGACTCAGGGGTCCCCTCGATTCTAGTCTCTTGGTTGGGAAAGGGGGTAGCGGGACAGTCTTGTTACCAATCTGGTAGGTGCGATGTTTATGATGGATAGCTCACAATCCTCGAGCTCGGCGTTCTAGATGGACGGGCCGCGGCAGCGCCAGCAGGTCCCAGTGAAGATGGTAGTTACACGGTCCGCGGCAGCGCCAGCAGGTCCCGATGAGGATGGTGGTTACAACGGTCCGCGGCAGCGCCAGCAGGTCCCGACGAGGATGGTAGTTACGACGGTCCGCGGCAGCGCCAGCAGGTCCCGATGAGGATGAATGATGCAGAAGGCCTCGGCAGCGCCAGCAGGCAGGATGATGGTTCACAAGGCAGGGCTACGGCAGCGCCGGTAGTCCGTCAAGGATGAGTTCGTCACGGTGTCTCTCGACTCCAGGATACAACTAACTTCCTGCTCTGGAGCTGCCCCAGTTATAGGTCTGGCGCCCTTTGATGTCCGGACCCTCGCACTTGGAGGTCGGGAGGTCCGGGATGAGGGAGTCCAGACACCCAGCAGGGGGGTGGAGCCAGTGCCCGGGGGAGCTGGGGGGCGCTCGGCACCTGGCGGGGGAGAGCCATCGACACCTCTTTCTCCCATTGACCTGCCAAGTGGTCCGTTCACCTCCTGGGTGGATGGTGGTGCCGGGATGTCGGGGCTTGGCCAGGCCCAGGGTTAGGGTCGAGCTGAGGCCACGCGGCCTCGTGGTGTAGTGTCCAAGATGGCGGCCGGGCCGGGCGAGGGAGCCGGTAGTGGTTCGGCCCCATGATACAGAGATGTCCGGGGGCAGGAGTCCCGCCTTGAGACGGGGTGCGGGGTGCTTCTGTGGGTAACACCTGGAGGGCCGGGGCTCGGGCCCTGTCATGCGGGGAGGGAGCAAGCCCTTCATGTGGCCTGTCCAACATGCGTCCCCCCCAGCTGAAGGCGGGGAGAGTCACCCATCCTCTTGGGGACTCTCCTCGTCGAGGCGGAAAAAGCGTGACAGGCCATCCGCGTTGGCGTGGTCTTGGCCCGGTCGATGCTCCACAGTGAAGTCCATCCCCTGCAGGGAGATGGACCAACGCAATAGTTTGGGGTTTTCCCCCCGCATCTGCATTAGCCACTGCAGGGGCCGATGATCTGTTTGCACCCGGAAGTGGGTACCGAAGAGATAGGGCCGGAGCTTTTTGAGGGCCCACACCACTGCGAAGGCCTCCCTCTCGATAGTGCTCCAGCGCTGTTCTCGGGCCATGAGGCGTCGGCTGATGAAGGCCACCGGCTGGTCAAGTCCCTCGGAGTTCAACTGGGAGAGGACCGCCCCGATGCCATGGTCGGAGGCATCTGTTTGCACGATGAATTCCCGACTGTAGTCGGGGGCCTGGAGCACAGGGGCAGTGCACATGGCGGCTTTCAGTTTCTCGAAGGCCGCTTGACAGTCGGGGGTCCAGTTGACCTTCTTCGGGTGGTTTTTGGATGTGAGTCCCGTGAGGGGCCCCACAATGCTGCCATTGTCCCTCACGAACCGCCGGTAGTAGCCGGTGAGCACCAAGAATGCTCGGACCTCGGTCTGCGTGACTGGAGGCTGCCAGGACTGGATGGCAGCGATCTTGAGTTGTAGAGGGGCCACCAGGCCGCTTCCCACCTGGTGTCCAAGATAGGTCACGGACCCCTGACCAATTTGGCACTTGCTGGCCTTGTTTGTGAGGCCGGCCCGTTGGAGGGCCTGCAGGACCTCTCGGAGGTGGTGGAGGTGGTCGGACCAGTGGCGGCTGTACACAGCGATATCGTCCAGGTAGGCGGCGCTGAACTCCTCTAGTCCCGCCAAGACCTGGTTCACCAGTCGCTGAAAGGTAGCTGGGGCATTCTTCATGCCGAAGGGCATGACCTTGAAGTGGTAGTGGCCATCGGGGGTAGAAAAGGCGGATCGTTCTTGGGCCCGGGGTGTGAGACCGATCTGCCAGTAGCCCGCTGTCAGGTCGAAGATGCTGAGGTAGCGGGCCGCCCCCATGCGGTCGATCAGTTCATCCGCTCGGGGGATGGGATGAGCGTCGGTTCTGGTGACAGCATTCAAGCCCCGATAGTCGACGCAGAATCGGAGCTCAGGAGTGGTGCCGGGGGCAGCCGCTTTGGGGACCAGCACGACCGGGCTGGCCCAGGGGCTGTCCGAGGGCTCGATGACCCCGAGCGTGAGCATCTTTGATACCTCTTCTTGGATGCAGGCCCGTACCCGATCTGGTACGCGGTATGCCCGGTGTCTGATAGGGGGACTGTCCCCAGTGTCCACGTCGTGCAAGCACCAGGGGGTGACCCCTGGGGTGAGGGAAAACAAGGTCGCAAACTGCAGCAGGAGGTCCCGGCAGCCTTGGCGCTGTTCCGGGGTGAGGGCATCGGAGAGCCGGACCCCGTCCACGGAACCATCTTTCTCACGAGTCTTTAGGAGATCAGGAAGAGGCTCGGAGTCTTCTTCCGCTCCACTGTCTGTAGCCATCAGGAGGCTGAGCTCCGAGCGCACAAAGTGGGGTTTGAGTCTGTTGGTGTGGAGGACCCGGAGGGGGTTCCGTGGGGATTCCATATCGATGAGATAGGTGACGGGGCTCTTGCGCTCGACCACTTTGAAGGGCCCCGTCCACTTGTCCTGCAAGGCACATGGTTCGGTGGGGGACATCACCCACACTTGCTGGCCAGGTTCGAATTCGATTGAGGAGGCATTTTGATCGTACCATTTTTTCATGTCCTCCTGACTGGCCTCAAGGTTCGCTTTCGCCATCTCTCTGAATCGCCTGGTCTGATTGCGTAGGGTCAGGAGGTACTTGAAGACGTCTGGAGGGGTCTTTAGGGGGGCCATCTCCCAACCTTCTTTGACTAGGCTGAGGGGCCCTCGCACGGGGTGCCCGTATAAGAGTTCGAAAGGGCTGAAGCCGAGGGACTTCTGGGGGACTTCTCGATATGCGAAGAGGAGGCACGGAAGTAGCACATCCCGCTGGCGACGGAGGGGCTCTTCCAACCCCCCGATCATTCCCTTGAGCGTGCGGTTGAACCGCTCGACTAGTCCGTTTCCTTGAGGGTGATAGGGGGTCGTGAATCGGTAGGTGACCCCGCACCTTTGCCAGAGGGACTTCATGTATTTGGTAATAAAGTTTGTGCCTCTGTCGCTGACGACTTCTCGGGGGAAGCCCACCCGGGAGAAGATCCCCATTAAGGCCCGGCCGACCACCGGGGCTGTTACAGTTCGCAGGGGCACAGCCTCGGGGTAGCGGGTGGCGTGGTCCACCAGTACCAGGATGAACCGATGTCCTTGTGCTGTACGGGGGTCCAGGGGCCCCACAATGTCTATTCCCACCCTCTCGAACGGGGTGGTGACAACTGGGAAGGGTTGCAGAGGGGCTTTAAGTTTGCGGCCGCTCTTCCCGCTGGCCTGACACGTGGGGCAGGACCGGCAGTGGTTGAGGACGTTGTTTCTCATCTTTGGCCAGAAAAAGTGTGTCACCAGGCGACTGTAGGTTTTGTCCTGGCCCAGGTGTCCAGCCAGAGGGACATCGTGGGCCAAATTTAACAAGAAGTCTCTAAAACGGAGGGGCACCACCAACACTCGACTGGCCCCTAACTCCGCGATTCTCTGTTCACTGTACAATAGGTCGTTATCCCAATAGATCCAATGGGCTCCGGTGGTGTCCCCTGCGCTCTGGGCGAGGGCTTGCTGGCGGAGTCCCTCGAGGGAGGGACAGGTCTTCTGCTCTTGACGGAACTGTTCCTGGGTGGGCCCCCCTTCTTGACGCCACTGAGCCAGGTCGGGGAGGTCCTGGGTTTGAGCGAGCCCTTCGGGGGTTTGCTCTGGGGGGTCGGTATGGTCGGTGTCCTCTACTGGAGCGATCGGGGGAGGAGGTGCTGGCCATTCTGGTTCTTCTGGTCGGGGGATGGCACGGGCGGCCATGGACCGGGTGGTTACGCACGCCCAGTCCGGGAGGCCCAACATCCCCAGGTGCTCTCTTCTTTCTACGGCGGCCCACGGGGAACTCTCAAGATCATTCCCCAGGAGACAGTCCACGGGGGCATCATCTCGGACCGTCACCTTCAACATGCCGGAGACTCCTCCCCATTCGAATGGGACGCAGGCCATTCGACATAGACTCTCCGAATTGTCGGCTGAACGGACGGGGCAGAGAACGTTCGGCAGGATCTGCTCTGGTTTTACCAGGTGACAGCGGACGGCCGTCACACTGGCCCCCGTGTCACGTAGTGCTTCGGCCCGGCGTCCATTAATGTTCACCCACTGACTATACTTTCTGGTGTTGGCGGGTAGGGGAGCCCGCGGGACCATGTCTCTTCCCCCTAGGCACGCTAGAACCATGGCGGCCGGTTCCCACTCTTGTTGTTCCTGTTCGTATTCTTCCTGTCCTTCGGAGATCTCTTCTCCCCCCAGGGCGGCGGCAGCTACCTGGCGGGGTCTCGGAGTTTGGTTCTGTGGACAGTTCGGGTCGCTGGCGTAGTGGCCGACTCGCTGGCATCGGTGACACATGACATTGGCTCGGAACCCCGGGCGCATCGGGGGGTTGCCCCGGCTGGCCGGGGGCGGGGTGCTGGCAGTGGGAGCGGCCGGGACGGTGTCTCTTCCTCGTCCCTGGCCTCCTCCTCCTCCTCGGGGCCGGTGCTGACCTTGGTTGTTCCGGTTCTGTTCGTGCGGCCCTCTCCGGCCTACTCGGGTGCTTTCCCACCGGTCAGCTTCGGCGGCGAGTTGCCGTGGGTCAGTCAATTTACTGTCGAGGAGGTGCTGCCTGAGCTCGACGAAGCAGTTGTTAGAGAGGTGCTCCCATACCATGAGATTAAAAAGTTGCTCGTAGGTCGTTACGTGGCTTCCCTTGATCCAACCCTCGAAGGCTCGGCTGAAATAGTTGACGTATTCCACCCAAGTTGTACCCGGGATCCGGGTGCAGTCTCGGAACCTCTGGCGGTACATTTCGGGTGTGAGCCCATACCGGGTGAGGAGGGCAGCCTTCATGTGGTCATAGGATGACATCAGATGGTCTGGGAGCTGTAACAGGGCATCGCGGCCTTCATTGACGAACCTCCCCCATAGACCGGCTCCCCAGTCACTTCGATGGATCCGGTGGGAGGTCATGGCGATCTCGTAGGCCTTGAACCACTGTTGTATGTCGTCCTCTCGTAAATACTCTCGCACGACATCCTTGGGGATGTGGACTTTCTTTTCTGTCGCTCCTGAGGTGCGCGGTAGCTCGGGCACCTCCAGTTCTTTGTTCTGCTTCCGTAGGTCTATTTCTGCCAGTTTGCGCTCGTGTTCGTACGCTAATCTCTTTTCTTCGAGCTCTCTCTGCCTCTGTTTTTCTTCCCGTTCTTCTCGGAGCCGCAGATGTTCTAGGTTCAGTTTTTGTTCGGCTAACTTTAGTTCACCGTCCATTTTGAGCCGTGCCATTTCTAACTCATGTAGTCTGTTCTTTTCTCTCTCTTGGATCTCTTCCTGCGAGAGGCCCGTTCTTCGCTCCTCGGTAGCCGTGGTGTTCCTCTCAGATGTTGCAATGTTTTGGTCCGGGGATCCGGCGGCCCCGGTTTCTGCCCACGACTCAATGGCGTGCTTGAAATCGTCTTTAGTACTCAGACCGGTGGTAGCAATGCCTAGTTCAATGCAGAATTGTTTCAACTCACGATGGCTGTACTCTTCCAATTTCTCCATTTGGAATTTCTCGGTAGATCCGCTCTCTTTGGTTGGCATTGTGGTTTTGTCGTGGGGTGAGCTACTCTCTGTACGATTACGCGTTGATTCGGATCGCGCCGCTGGCCACCAATGTTAGACGGACCGGGAGGGTCGGCCGAGGACAAGGGGAGAGGTCTCCGGGGAGAGCCGTCTCCAGCGATCGTACAGACGAATAACTTCCCCCCCACTGATGTACACCACACAATGATAAGGTTCAACGTTCTTTATAAGCAATCTTTAGGTACGATAGAATGGTACAAGGAGGTCAGGACTCAGGGGTCCCCTCGATTCTAGTCTCTTGGTTGGGAAAGGGGGTAGCGGGACAGTCTTGTTACCAATCTGGTAGGTGCGATGTTTATGATGGATAGCTCACAATCCTCGAGCTCGGCGTTCTAGATGGACGGGCCGCGGCAGCGCCAGCAGGTCCCAGTGAAGATGGTAGTTACACGGTCCGCGGCAGCGCCAGCAGGTCCCGATGAGGATGGTGGTTACAACGGTCCGCGGCAGCGCCAGCAGGTCCCGACGAGGATGGTAGTTACGACGGTCCGCGGCAGCGCCAGCAGGTCCCGATGAGGATGAATGATGCAGAAGGCCGCGGCAGCGCCAGCAGGCAGGATGATGGTTCACAAGGCAGGGCTACGGCAGCGCCGGTAGTCCGTCAAGGATGAGTTCGTCACGGTGTCTCTCGACTCCAGGATACAACTAACTTCCTGCTCTAGAGCTGCCCCAGTTATAGGTCTGGCGCCCTTTGATGTCCGGACCCTCGCACTTGGAGGTCGGGAGGTCCGGGATGAGGGAGTCCAGACACCCAGCAGGGGGGTGGAGCCAGCACCCGGGGGAGCTGGGGGGCGCTCGGCACCTGGCGGGGGAGAGCCATCGACACCTCTTTCTCCCATTGACCTGCCAAGTGGTCCGTTCACCTCCTGGGTGGATGGTGGTGCCGGGATGTCGGGGCTTGGCCAGGCCCAGGGTTAGGGTCGAGCTGAGGCCACGCGGCCTCGTGGTGTAGTGTCCAAGATGGCGGCCGGGCCGGGCGAGGGAGCCGGTAGTGGTTCGGCCCCATGATACAGAGATGTCCGGGGGCAGGAGTCCCGCCTTGAGACGGGGTGCGGGGTGCTTCTGTGGGTAACACCTGGAGGGCCGGGGCTCGGGCCCTGTCATGCGGGGAGGGAGCAAGCCCTTCATGTGGCCTGTCCAACAATAGGTTGTTAGGGATCTTTATGATCCGGAAGGCAGGAGCAGAATTAGTGCCACAAGCGGCAGCGGTCTCGTGATGAGGGGTAAGGGGTAGCGGGACAGTCTTTGAATCAGTGTCTCTGCGTGTACCCGGCGCACAGCTCTCAATCCTCGAGCTGAGGGGGTGTTGCTTCTCTCGGCAATCTCTGCCGGTTCTCTTGGAGGAGCGGGCCGCGAGTCACTCAGCAGGCACCGGAGGTTCGTAGTTCGAGGAGCCGCGGCGGCGTCGGCAGGGCTCAGATGGATCAGAGTTCGGGGAGCCGCGACAGCGTCAGCAGGGCTCAGATGGTTCAGGGTTCGAGGAGCCACGACAGCGTCAGCAGGGCTCAGATGGTTCAGGGTTCGGGGAGCCGCGACAGCGTCAGCAGGGCTCTCGTCAGTCCAGGTCTTCTCTGCCTCCCGTCCCTTCAGCACCCCTTGTTATACTCCCCCTCCTCTTTGAAGTCCGGAGTCCTCGCGGAGAGGGGTCTGATGCCTGGGGGCGGTGTGTCGGGGGTTCGGCCCTTTGATCTGTTCAGGTAGGTCCGGGAGGGACTCCAGACACCCAGCGGGCGAGGTGCCTGCTCACCGGGAGCCTGGTGGTCGATCGAAACCTCCCTTGGGGAGGAGACCAGAGGTGTGACAGGATCGGTGCCTCTCGGTCTGGTTTGGGGGGGTTTCGCCCTCCCTCGGCCGGGCATGCGTGTTGGGGATCTGGCCGGCCCTCGGGATGTTGGCCCACGGGGGCCGGGAGGCTGTAACATCGAGGTTCGGCGTGGTTGCAGGGTAGCTGGCTGGTCGGGAGGACCCACGCCACGAGGCCGGTCTCACACGGGCCCCCCCCAGCTGAAAGGCAGGGAGAACTACCCATCCACTTGGGAGTTCTCCTCGCTGAAGCGGAAGAATCGGGACAGGCCGTCCGCGTTGGCGTGGTCCGTCCCGGGGCGATGTTCTATCGTGAAATCCATCCCCTGGAGGGAGATGGACCAACGTAGCAGCTTGGGGTTTTCCCCTCGCATTCGCATCAACCACTGCAAGGGTCGGTGATCCGTTTGTACTCGGAAGTGTGTTCCGAACAGGTAGGGCCGTAACTTTTTGAGGGCCCAGACTACTGCGAAGGTCTCTCTCTCAATTGTGCTCCACCGCTGTTCCCGGGGCAGCAACCTTCGACTGATAAAGGCTATGGGCCGATCTATGCCCTTGTCATCGAACTGGGAGAGGACTGCCCCGATGCTGTGTTCCGAGGCGTCCGTCTGGACCACAAACTCCTGGGCGTAGTCGGGTGCTTTGAGCACCGGAGCCGCACACATGGCAGTTTTTAGGGTGTCGAACGCCTTCTGGCAGGAGGGAGTCCATTGTACTTTCTTGGGGTGTTTTTTGGAGGTTAGTTCTGTGAGGGGGCCGGCGATGCTGCCATAGTTCTTAACCCCTTCGATGCTCATGACGGAACGGTTCCGTCATGAGCATCGGTTGGGCTGTGCTCATGACGGAACCGTTCCGTCATGAGGACAGCCCCTGGGGGAAGCGCTGGCGCTCCCCCCCTTGTGCATCGATCTTGCCCCCCTTTACGGGGGTGGCAGTGGAAGAGCTTCCGCTGCCACCCCCGAGCCCCCCCACGCTTTCTGATGACGTCAGCGCGCACAGCGCGCGCCGGCGTCATCAGGAAGCGTTGGACGCGCTGGAATCCATTTCTTCCAGCGCGTCCAAGGCAGCAACAGGTAGGTTCCCTTGTCCGGTGGGGGCCGCGGGGGTGATTTCTTTTGTATTGAGGCATCGGGGGAGAGGAAAGAGTATTTCCTCTCCCCCGATGTCTCAATACAGGGCATTCCTGCTCCACGATCGCGCACAGCGTCGCGATCGTGGAGTAGGGATGCCCCACTAGACACCAGGGATTTGTTTCTTTGAATTTGGGAAGCGACCCCTTAGGCAAGGGTCGCTTCCTTGGGGTGCAAAATTTTTCGAAGTCTTTTCTGCCCCCCCTGGGGGCAGATCGGTCCGCTTTCTGCGCGTTTCTGCCCCCAGGGGGGGCAGAAAAGCCCACTAGACACCAGGGATGTCGTTTATGTTATGTAGGAAGCGACCCCTTAGGCAAGGGTCGCTTCCTTGGGGGGCCAAATAATTCGAAGACTTTTCTGCCCCCCCTGGGGGCAGATCGGTCTTCTTTCTGCCCGTTTCTGCCCCCAGGCGGGGCAGAAAAGCCCACTAGACACCAGGGATGTCTATTTCGTTATGTAGGAAGCGACCCCTTGGGCAAGGGTCGCTTCCTTGGGGGGCAAAATAATTCGAAGACTTTTCTGCCCCCCCTGGGGGCATATCGGTCTTATTTCTGCCCGTTTATGCCCCCAGGGGGGGCAGAAAAGCCCACTAGACACCAGGGATGTCTTTTATGTTATGTAGGAAGTGACCCCTTGGGCAAGGGTCACTTCCTAGGGTGGCAAAATAATTAGAAGACTTTTCTGCCCCCCCTGGGGGCAGATCGGTCGTCTTTCTGCCCGTTTCTGCCCCCAGGGGGGGCAGAAAAGCCCACTAGACACCAGGGATGTCTTTTTCTTTATGTAGGAAGCGACCCCTTGGGCAAGGGTCGCTTCCTTTGCGGCCTAAATATTTAGAAGACTTTTCTGCCCCCCCTGGGGGCAGATTGGTCGTCTTTCTGTCCGTTTCTGCTCCTAGGGGGGGGGGGCAGAAAAGCCCACTAGACACCAGGGATATCAATATTATTGTAGGAAGCGACCCCTTGGGCAAGGGTCGCTTCCTTGGGCCCCTAAATTTTTTGAAGACTTTTCTGCCCCCTCTGGGGGCAGATCGGTTTTATTTTTTTGCCGTTTCTGCTCCCATTGGGGGCAGAAAAGCCCACTAGACACCAGGGAATTAGTTCAATTAGAAATAGAAGTGACCCCTCGCTTCCAGGGTGCAATTTGTTATATGTATTTGGCTCACCCGCCCCGGGACTGAGTAGCCTTTTTTTTCCTGCTGTTTTCTGCCCCACCTGGCACACAACCCGATTGACCATTTGGGTAGTGACATGGCATGTTATAATGTTTATTGTTATATTTTTTGTGATTTCCAATTGTAATGGTTTTTTTTTGTTTACTTTTTTGTTCTAGGTGAAGGCTTTTCTTCTTTTCACGTTGACGTTTTGGTACTGGTGGTTCTGCTGTTTGTGTAGTTTGGTAAGAGACTTTTTTTGTACAATGTAAATGTGTTTGTTTTCTCTGCCTGTTTTTTTTTTGCAAATGGTGTAATAATAGCAGTATGTTTGGTTTTTGAGTGTCAAAAACTTTTTGCATTGGTGCTCGATGTGTATTTTGTTGTCTTGTGAGTAATTTGTTTTTTTTTCTTCTTTCTAGTTTGATATCGTTGGTCTTTGCTGTGTCACTGCAGAGTTTGTTTCTGGTGAGTGCAGCTGTCTCTTGTAATTGGATTGTATAGTTTTTGAGTACATTGATCTTTGTGATAAAAGGTACACATTTCTTTACTTACTTGGTTTGCACATTGTTGGTTGTTGTTGACTTGTTTGTGCAGTCTTCTATCTTAGTAAGTATAATGGCTAGCCGCAGGATGACTGCTCAGCAGGTTGTTGGTTTGCTGTTTGAGTCTTCCTCTGATATTGGGTCAGAGACTGACTCTGCTTCTGAGGGAGAGGAGGCAGGGGACGATTCTGGCAGTGAGTTTTCTCTCCGTATGGGGTCATCGGATGATGAAGATACTCTTAGTGCGGATGAAGTGCCTGTGTTAGAGGAGGAGACTGATGTGCCGATAGTGCGGCAAGAGGCATCTGGGCTGAAGCCTGCGGCTGCAAGGCTTCCCGTTGGTGTAGTGCGGCAAGAGACATCTGGGCTGCAGGCTCGGGCTGCAAGGCTTCCCGTTGGTGTAGTGCGGCAAGAGGCATCTGGGCTGCAGGCTGGGGCTGCAAGGCTTCCCATTGGTGTAGTGCGGCAAGAGGCATCTGGGCTGCAGGCTGGGGCTGCAAGTCTTCCCGTTGAAAGTGATGAACTCTGGGTTGCCCCTGGCATGGTGCAGCCGGAATTTCCAGAGTTTACTGGTGTTCCAGGGTCTAGAGTGGATACTGAGAACTTTTTGCCTGTAAATTTTTTTCAGTTGTTTATGGACGATGTGTTTTTGGCAGAGATTGTTGAGCAGACTAATTTGTATGCCGAACAGTTTTTGAGGGACAACAGTGCCAGTCTTAAGCCACACTCTAGAGCTACCCGGTGGACTCCCACAAATGTTGAAGAGATGAAGAAGTTCTTGGGTTTAACTTTTTTGATGGGCTTGCTAAGGAAGCCATCATTGGCTTCATATTGGTCTAGCAGTCCCTTGATGGCAACGTCTATTTTTCCGGCAGTCATGAGTCGTGACAGGTATTTGCTTCTGCTTCGGATGATGCACTTTGTTGATAATGGTTTAGCGTTGCCACGAGATCACCCTGATTGTGACCGTCTTTTTAAGATTAGGCCTGTCCTTGATCACTTTGTTGATCGATTTTCTGAGATTTATGCCCCTGGTAGAGAAATTGCAGTGGATGAGTCTTTGGTGTTGTTCAAGGGCCGCTTGGTTTTTAGGCAATACATCCCTAGTAAGAGGGCACGCTATGGAATAAAGCTGTATATGCTGTGTGACAGTAGGACTGGATATGTCTCTAATTTCAGGGTGTACACCGGTAAGGAATCTAGGTTTAACCTCCCTGGTTGTCCGTCCACTTTTGGAGTGACTGAGAAAATTGTTTGGGAACTTGGTAGAGGATTTTTTAACAAAGGCCACCATTTATATGTAGATAACTTCTACACTGGTGTGCGGTTGTTCAGGGAATTGGCCAAAGTGGACACTTTTGCTTGTGGCACAATCCGCTGTAACCGTAAAGGTTTTCCGAAAGAACTTGTTTGTCAAAAGCTTGTGCGGGGACAGTGCAGTGCGTTGCGTTGCCAGGAGCTTCTTGCTGTGAAGTTTACAGACAGGAGAGATGTCTACATGCTGACTTCCATCCATGATGAAAGCACTGCACCTGTGACTGTTTGGGGTCAGGTCGCTGAAGTGCGCAAACCTGTGTGCATTTTAGACTATAATAGGCACATGGGTGGTGTTGACAGAGTAGATCAGAGGTTGGAACCTTACGCTGCTCTTCGTAAGGCTTACATTTGGTACAAGAAGTTGGCTATCCATCTTTTCCACTTGGCAATGTTTAATGCTTTTGTTGTGTTCCAGGATTCTTGCCCTGAGTCAAAGATGACTTTTGCTAAGTTTCAGGAGTCTGTAATAGGCAGCCTTGTTGTAGTGGAACAGGCAAGTGTTCCTAGAGTTGGACTGGTGGAGGATGTTGCTAGATTGAAAGAACGCCACTTTCCAGATCACATTCCTCCCACACCCGCAAAAGATTTTCCCAGTAGGAGATGTAGAGTCTGTTGGCGAAGAGGTTTGCGGAAGGAGAGTCGTATGTACTGCCCCGATTGTCCCTCTCATCCTGCACTGTGTCTCCCTGCTTGTTTCAGAGCGTACCACACGCGTAAAAATTTCTGGGAACATTTATGAGTGGTAAAGTGAACTGCCTGGTCTGTATTCTTTGGAAAATATGATTCTGTTTCAAGGTTGGTGTTAGTGCAATGTATTTAGTTGCTGATTTTCTGTTAGAAGATTTGTATCTATTTGCAATTTGTTTGTGTTTTTTTTTTTTTCTAAAAAAATCCAAAATGTGATGGCGGTGTGTGTAGGCTTGCGCTTGGCTGTTGGTGTGTGTGGACTGGCACTTGGTTGGTGGTGTGCGTGGAATGGTGCTTGGCTGACGGTGTGCGTGGACTGGCGGTGTGCATGGACTGGCGGTGTGCGTGGACTGGTGCGTGGCTGGTGGTGTGCGTGGAATGGTGCTTGGCTGACGGTGTGCGTGGAATGGTGCTTGGCTGGCGGTGTGCGTGGAATGGTGCTTGGCTGGCGGTGTGCGTGGATTGGTACTTGGCTGGCGGTGTGTGTGGACTGGTGGTGTGTGCGGACTGGTGTTTGGCTGGTGGTGTCCGTGGACTGGAGCTTGGCTGGTGGTGTCCGTGGACTGGAGCTTGTCTGGTGGTGTGCGTGGACTGGAGCTTGGCTGGCGGTGTGCGTGGAATGGTGCTTGGCTGGCGGTGTGCGTGGACTGCTACTTGGCTGGCGGTGTGCGTGGACTGGTGGTGTGTGCGGACTGGTGCTTGGCTGGTGGTGTCCGTGGACTGGAGCTTGGCTGGCGGTGTAGGTGGATTGGCGATTGGCTGCCGGTGTGCCTGGACTGGCGATTGGATGGCGGTGTGCCTGGACTGGCGCTTGGCTAGCGGTGTGCGTGGACTGGCGTTTGGCTAGCGGTGTGTGTCGACTGGTGCTTGGCTGGCTGTGTGTGAGTAGTGACTTTCTGCTGGTCACTACACACAATGCTAGCTGAGTGCCACTCCACGCAATCCTTCAGCCTGTGTAGTTGCTGTGTCTGGATTGTGGGCGTGTGAAAGTGATGGGCCCTTGAATGGCGCTGTGTGCTGGTGTGAGTTTTGTTATGTGATGGGCCCGCGGCTGGCGGTGTGAATGGTTTTGTATGTCTCACACGTATGAAAGGTGTATGAATGGCCTGTAAAGAGGTTGGTGCCTTGTCGTGGCTTTACAGCTCACGAGCTGTGAGTCAATGGTTCAGTTTCTCGCCCTTTCAATTATTACCAGTGCATTTCATGTTTTGTGAAATCACTTGCTAATACAATTTTATCTACTGAACCATCACTCACCCTCGTGCCAAATCCAACCAGTATGTGTGTGTGCTTGCGGGTTAGATGGCTGTGCAGTAATATTTGTCTTTCTGAAGCAGGGTGTACCTTGTCCCTTTTTGGTGATTTTTGTACTGTGTTGCTTTTGTACCTGGTGGTGCGAATGGTCTTGTTTGTATCACGTATGAAAGGTGTGTGAATGGCCTGTAAAGTGGTTGGTGCCTTGACGTGGCTTTACAGCTCACGAGCTGCGAGTCATTGGTTTGGTTTTTTGTGAATTTAATTATTGACAGCGCATTTCATTTTTGTGAAATCTCTTGTTAATAAAATTTAATACACTGAACCATGACTCGCCCTCGTGCCAAATCCAACCAGTATGTGTGTGTGTTTGAGGAATAGATGGTTGTGCAGGAATCTTTGTCTTTAGTTTCTCTGCCAAGGTACACTTTCCATGTAAGAATAACCCACCAACTGTAGATATTGTCGAAAACCCTTGGGAGTTCATGGTGATGTCTCTCTAGTGAATTGAAAAATATTTTTTATCCCCATTGTCCTGTAAACCTCAAACTGTCTGCCACATTTTCTTTGCAGTATTATTCCTAAATTCTCACGCTGTAGTAACAATAGTTAATCTGGTTTTGCAAGGGGGGTTACTTTGGTTTTTTGCCCAGGGCTCGGCGGCCATCTAGGGAAACCTTCCAAACCCACGCATTTCTGAAAACTAGACACCCGGCGGCTTCCAGGGAGGTATGGCTTGCGTGGATCCCCCAACGTTTCCTTACCCAGAATCACCTGCAAACCTCAATTTTTGCCCAAAAAATTAATTTTTTTCACACATTTTGGGGTGGGAAAGTAGTGGCAACACCGGGCTCACACAAATTTACCACCACCCAGCGTTCCCCCAGGTCTCCCGGTAAAAATGGTGCCTCACTTGTGTGGGAGGCCCAAGTACCCGCGGCAGGCAAGGACAACAAACGTAGTGAGGCGACATCAAAATGGCCTATCGCCAAACCACCTGGTTTTGCAAGGGGGTCACTTTGGTTTTTGGCCCGGTGCGCGGCGGCCATCTAGGGAAACCTAGCAAACCCACGCATTTCTGAAAACTAGACATCCGGCGGCTTCCAGGGAGGTATGGCTTGCGTGGATCCCCCAACGTTTCCTTACCCAGAATCCCCTGCAAACCTCAATTTTTGCTCAAAAAATCACTTTTTTCACACATTTTGGGGTGGGAAAGTAGTGGCATCACCGGGCTCACACAAATTTACCTCCACCCAGCGTTCCCCCAGGTCTCCTGGTAAAAATGGTGCCTCACTTGTGTGGGAGGCCCAAGTACCCGCGGCAGGCAAGGACAACAAACGTAGTGAGGCGACATCAAAATGGCCTATCGCCAAACCACCTGGTTTTGCAAGGGGGGTCACTTTGGTTTTTGGCCCGGTGCGCGGCGGCCATCTAGGGAAACCTAGCAAACCCACGCATTTCTGAAAACTAGACACCCGGCGGCTTCCAGGGAGGTATGGCTTGTGTGGATCCCCCAACGTTTCCTTACCCAGAATCCCCTGCAAACCTCAATTTTTGTTCAAATAATCACTTTTTTCACACATTTTGGGGTGGGAAAGTAGTGGCATCACCGGGCTCACACAAATTTACCACCACCCAGCGTTCCCCCAGGTCTCCCGGTGAAAATGGTGCCTCACTTGTGTGGGAGGCCCAAGTACCCGCGGCAGGCAAGGACAACAAACGTAGTGAGGCGACATCAAAATGGCCTATCGCCAAACCACCTGGTTTTGCAAGGGGGGTCACTTTGGTTTTTGGCCCGGTGCGCGGCGGCCATCTAGGGAAACCTAGCAAACCCACGCATTTCTGAAAACTAGACACCCGGCGGCTTCCAGGGAGGTATGGCTTGCGTGGATCCCCCAACGTTTCCTTATCCAGAATCCCCTGCAAACCTCAATTTTTGCTCAAAAAATCACTTTTTTCACACATTTTGGGGTGGGAAAGTAGTGGCATCACCGGGCTCACACAAATTTACCACCACCCAGCGTTCCCCCAGGTCTCCCGGTAAAAATGGTGCCTCACTTGTGTGGGAGGCCCAAGTACCCGCGGCAGGCAAGGACAACAAACGTAGTGAGGCGACATCAAAATGGCCTATCGCCAAACCACCTGGTTTTGCAAGGGGGGTCACTTTGGTTTTTGGCCCGGTGCGCGGCGGCCATCTAGGGAAACCTAGCAAACCCACGCATTTCTGAAAACTAGACACCCGGCGGCTTCCAGGGAGGTATGGCTTGCGTGGATCCCCCAACGTTTCCTTACCCAGAATCCCCTGCAAACCTCAATTTTTGCTCAAAAAATCACTTTTTTCACACATTTTGGGGTGGGAAAGTAGTGGCATCACCGGGCTCACACAAATTTACCACCACCCAGCGTTCCCCCAGGTCTCCCGGCAAAAATGGTGCCTCACTTGTGTGGGAGGCCCAAGTACCCGCGGCAGGCAAGGACAACAAACGTAGTGAGGCGACATCAAAATGGCCTATCGCCAAACCACCTGGTTTTGCAAGGGGGGTCACTTTGGTTTTTGGCCCGGTGCGCGGCGGCCATCTAGGGAAACCTCGCAAACCCATGCATTTCTGAAAACTAGACACCCGGCGGCTTCCAGGGAGGTATGGCTCGCGTGGATCCCCCAACGTTTCCTTACCCAGAATCCCCTGCAAACCTCAATTTTTGCTCAAAAAATCACTTTTTTCACACATTTTGGGGTGGGAAAGTAGTGGCATCACCGGGCTCACACAAATTTACCACCACCCAGCGTTCCCCCAGGTCTCCCGGTAAAAATGGTGCCTCACTTGTGTGGGAGGCCCAAGTACCCGCGGCAGGCAAGGACAACAAACGTAGTGAGGCGACATCAAAATGGCCTATCGCCAAACCACCTGGTTTTGCAAGGGGGGTCACTTTGGTTTTTGGCCCGGTGCGTGGCGGCCATCTAGGGAAACCTAGCAAACCCACGCATTTCTGAAAACTAGACACCCGGCGGCTTCCAGGGAGGTATGGCTTGCGTGGATCCCCCAACGTTTCCTTACCCAGAATCCCCTGCAAATCTCAATTTTTGCTCAAAAAATCACTTTTTTCACACATTTTGGGGTGGGAAAGTAGTGGCATCACCGGGCTCACACAAATTTACCTCCACCCAGCGTTCCCCCAGGTCTCCCGGTAATAATGGTGCCTCACTTGTGTGGGAGGCCCAAGTACCCGCGGTAGGCAAGGACAACAAACGTAGTGAGGCGACATCAACATTGCCTATCCCAAATGTCGCCTCACTACGTTTGTTGTCCTTGCCTGCCGCGGGTACTTGGGCCTCCCACACAAGTGAGGCACCATTTTTACCGGGAGACCTGGGGGAACGCTGGGTGGTGGTAAATTTGTGTGAGCCCGTTGATGCCACTACTTTCCCACACCAAAATGTGTGAAAAAAGTGATTTTTTGAGCAAAAATTGAGGTTTGCAGGGGATTCTGGGTAAGGAAACGTTGGGGGATCCACGCAAGCCATACCTCCCTGGAAGCCGCCGGGTGTCTAGTTTTCAGAAATGCATGGGTTTGCTAGGTTTCCCTAGATGGCCGCTGCGCACCGGGCCAAAAACCAAAGTGACCCCCCTTGCAAAACCAGGTGGTTTGGCGATAGGCCATTTTGATGTCGCCTCACTACGTTTGTTGTCCTTGCCTGCCGCGGGTACTTGGGCCTCCCACACAAGTGAGGCACCATTTTTACCGGGAGACCTGGGGGAACGCTGGGTGGTGGTAAATTTGTGTGAGCCCGGTGATGCCACTACTTTCCCACCCCAAAATGTGTGAAAAAAGTGATTTTTTGAGCAAAAATTGAGGTTTGCAGGGGATTCTGGGTAAGGAAACGTTGGGGGATCCACGCAAGCCATACCTCCCTGGAAGCCGCCGGGTGTCTAGTTTTCAGAAATGCGTGGGTTTGCTAGGTTTCCCTAGATGGCCGCCGCGCACCGGGCCAAAAACCAAAGTGACCCCCCTTGCAAAACCAGGTGGTTTGGCGATAGGCCATTTTGATGTCGCCTCACTACGTTTGTTGTCCTTGCCTGCCGCGGGTGCTTGGGCCTCCCACACAAGTGAGTCACCATTTTTACCGGGAGACATGGGGGAACGCTGGGTGGTGGTAAATTTGTTTGAGCCCGGTGATGCCACTACTTTCCCATCCCAAAATGTGTGAAAAAAGTGATTTTTTGAGCAAAAATTGAGGTTTGCAGGGGATTCTGGGTAAGGAAACGTTGGGGGATCCACGCAAGCCATACCTCCCTGGAAGCCGCCGGGTGTCTAGTTTTCAGAAATGCGTGGGTTTGCTAGGTTTCCCTAGATGGCCGCCGCGCACCGGGCCAAAAACCAAAGTGACCCCCCTTGCAAAACCAGGTGGTTTGGCGATAGGCCATTTTGATGTCGCCTCACTACGTTTTGGGCCCTTGCCTGCCGCGGGTACTTGGGCCTCCCACACAAGTGAGGCACCATTTTTACCGGGAGACCTGGGGGAACGCTGGGTGGTGGTAAATTTGTGTGAGCCCGGTGATGCCACTACTTTCCCACCCCAAAATGTGTGAAAAAAGTGATTTTTTGAGCAAAAATTGAGGTTTGCAGGGGATTCTGGGTAAGGAAACGTTGGGGGATCCACGCAAGCCATACCTCCCTGGAAGCCACCGGGTGTCTAGTTTTCAGAAATGCGTGGGTTTGGTAGGTTTCCCTAGATGGCCGCCGCGCACCGGGCCAAAAACCAAAGTGACCCCCTTGCAAAACCAGGTGGTTTGGCGATAGGCCATTTTGATGTCGCCTCACTACGTTTTGGGCCCTTGCCTGCCGCGGGTACTTGGGCCTCCCACACATGTGAGGCACCATTTTTACCGGGAGACCTGGGGGAACGCTGGGTGGTGGTAAATTTGTGTGAGCCCGGTGATGCCACTACTTTCCCATCCCAAAATGTGTGAAAAAAGTGATTTTTTGAGCAAAAATTGAGGTTTGCAGGGGATTCTGGGTAAGGAAACGTTGGGGGATCCACGCAAGCCATACCTCCCTGGAAGCCGCCGGGTGTCTAGTTTTCAGAAATGCATGGGTTTGCTAGGTTTCCCTAGATGGCCGCCGCGCACCGGGCCAAAAACCAAAGTGACCCCCCTTGCAAAACCAGGTGGTTTGGCGATAGGCCATTTTGATGTCGCCTCACTACGTTTTGGGCCCTTGCCTGCCGCGGGTACTTGGGCCTCCCACACATGTGAGGCACCATTTTTACCGGGAGACCTGGGGGAACGCTGGGTGGTGGTAAATTTGTGTGAGCCCGGTGATGCCACTACTTTCCCACCCCAAAATGTGTGAAAAAAGTGATTTTTTGAGCAAAAACTGAGGTTTGCAGGGGATTCTGGTTAAGGAAACGTTGGGGGATCCACGCAAGCCATACCTCCCTGGAAGCCGCCGGGTGTCTAGTTTTCAGAAATGCGTGGGTTTGGTAGGTTTCCTGTTGGAAGGCGGACCCCGAGGAGTCGGTGCGACCACCAAGGGGGGGGGCCCTCACACTGCACGAAGTAGCCGAGCGCTGCCGAGAAGTCTCCTGAGAGATCCTTCTCCTATCACGTACTAGCACAGTAACACCACCACACAGGACTCAAAGAGGTTGTCTTGTGACAAGCAATTCTTTATCAGCAATAAAAGGGTTACGAGGGCAATATTTACACGAAGGGATCGAGGGATCCACCAGAAGTCTCAGTGTCTCTTTGGAAGGGTCGGGGTAGCGGGACAGTCTTTGGCAGGAATGCGGTACGAGTGTACCTGGGGCCCAGTTCTTATCCTCAAGCTGGAGGACCTCCGGATCTCGGAGGGGTCGAGCCGCGACGGCGTCAGCAGGGCTCTGGCGTACAGTTCGTGGAGAGCCGCGATCCAATCAGCAGGGCTCTCAAGATGGTTTCTGCTCAGCTCGAGCCGCGACGTCGTCAGCAGGGCTCCGAGGGAGGCTTCAGCGAGGTTGGGCCGCGACAGCGTCAGCAGGGCTCCGATGTTCCAGGCGGTTCAGAAGGGGTTCACAGGAAGGAGCCGCGACGCAGTCAGCAGGGCTCGTGATGGTTCCGACAAGAGTTCTTCTCCGTAGGGTCAGCC
The DNA here is from genome assembly GCF_964204655.1 of Triturus cristatus. Lineage (NCBI taxonomy): Eukaryota > Metazoa > Chordata > Amphibia > Caudata > Salamandridae > Triturus > Triturus cristatus. The sequence goes on from NC_140590.1 coordinate 1,869,307,893, forward strand.
GCGATTCAATCAGCAGGGCTCTCGACTCCGGGATACAACTGCCGAGCTGTGGTGGGGTCGCCCCAGATATAGGTCTGGAGCCCTTTGATGTCCGGACCTATGCGCCCGAGGGGGCGGAGTGGCCGGGTGGAGGTGGCCAGACGCCCAGCAGGAGAGGCGCCAGGCCCATGGGAGTTGCCGGGCGATCACACCTCGAGAGGGGAGGACAGTTGGGGGTCCCATCGATACTGTCCTCCGCCGGGGGCGATGAATGGTTCCTGCGGCACCCCCTGGCTAGTTCGTGGTGCCTCGATGGCGGGGCTTCGCTGGGGTCGAGGCTGGGTTGAGCGGGGTCGCGCCGGCTGGGGCACGGTGTGACGTGGATGCCAACAAGATGGCGGAGCCACGAGGAGTATGCGACCACGTGCAGCTCCGGGTGAAGGGTCTTGGTGCAGTTCAGACGGGTGGCCCGTGAAGGCCGGGGCGGGGAACGGGCACAATCCAGGGGGTTAAGGACCACGCCACGAGGCCGGGTCCAACAGGCGTCCCCCCCAGCCGAAGGCATGGAGAGTCACCCATCTCCTTGGGGATTCTCCTCGTCAAGGCGGAAGAAGCGGGACAGGCCGTCGGCGTTGGCGTGGTCATTGCCGGGCCGGTGTTCGACGTCAAAGTCCATTCCTTGTAGCGAGATGGACCACCGCAGCAGCTTGGGGTTCTCGCCCCGCATTTGCATTAGCCATTGCAAGGGCCGGTGGTCGGTCTGGAACCGGAAGTGGTTGCCAAAGAGGTAGGGCCGGAGCTTCTTGAGGGCCCACACCACAGCGAAGGCCTCACGCTCAATAGTGCTCCAGCGTTGCTCTCGGGGCAGTAGTCGTCGGCTGAGGAAGGCCACTGGTCGGTCGAGCCCCTTTTCGTCGGCTTGGGATAGGACGGCCCCGATCCCATACTCGGAGGCGTCCGTCTGTACCACGAACTCCTTCTGGTAGTCCGGGGCCTGCAGCACCGGGGCAGTACACATGGCTGTTTTTAGGGTGTCGAAGGCTGTTTGGCAGCGGGGTGTCCAGTGTACCTTCTTGGGCTGCTTTTTGGACGTTAACTCTGTGAGGGGGCCAACAATGCTCCCATAGTCCCTGATAAACCGCCGGTAGTATCCGGTGAGGCCCAGGAAGGCCCGGACAGCGGTCTGGGTAGTGGGGGGTTCCCAGGTCTGGATGGCATCTATCTTTGCTTGGAGGGGGGCCACCTGCCCGCTCCCCACTTGATGGCCCAGGTAGCTCACGGATCCGTGGCCGATTTGGCATTTGCTGGCCTTGATTGTGAGCCCGGCCCGCTGAAGGGCGGCCAGGACGGCCTTCAGGTGGCGAAGGTGCTCGGCCCAGTGGTTGCTGTACACGGCAATGTCATCTAAGTAGGCCGCGCTGAAGGCCTCAAGCCCGGCCAAAACCTTGTTCACTAGTCTTTGGAAGGTGGCCGGGGCGTTCTTCATTCCGAAGGGCATCACCCGAAAGTGGTAATGCCCATCCGGGGTCGAAAAGGCGGATCTTTCTTGGGCGCCGGGGGTGAGCTGGATCTGCCAGTACCCGGCGGTGAGGTCCAGCGTGCTCAAGTAGCGAGCGGCCCCTAGGCGGTCGATGAGTTCGTCGGCCCGGGGTATCGGGTGTGCGTCTGTCTTGGTTACTGCATTCAGGGCTCGGTAGTCCACGCAGAATCGCAACTCCGGGGGGTGACCGGGAGCTGCGGCCTTGGGCACCAGGACGACAGGGCTGGCCCACGGGCTGTCGGAAGGCTCGATGACTCCCAGGGCCAGCATCTTTGCTACCTCAGCCTGGATGCAGGCCCGCACTCGGTCAGGCACCCGGTAGGCTCTGTGCCGTATGGGGGGCTCTCCCCGGTGTCGACATCGTGGACGCACCAGTGGGTCACCCCCGGGGTGAGAGAGAAGAGGGCTGCGTAGTCCCGCAGTAATTGCTGGCAGTCGTTGCGCTGTTCCGGGGTCAGGGACGAGGCGAGTTGGACCCCTTCGATCGATCCATCGTGAATGTCGGATTGCAAGAGGTCGGGCAAGGGCTCGGAGTCGACCTCGCCCCCTTCGTCAGTCGCCAGCAGCAGGCTCAGTTCGGTCCGGGCGAAGTGGGGTTTTAGCCTGTTAGCATGTAGGACCCGGAGGGGTTTCCGGGGGGACTCCAGATCGACCAGGTAGGTGACGGGACTTTTCTTCTCCACCACCTTGAAGGGCCCGGTCCACTTGTCCTGGAGGGCGCCGGGTTCGACCGGGGCCATGACCCATACTTTCTGTCCTGGCTCGAATTCTATAGTAGAGGTGTTGCGATCGTACCACCGCTTCATGTCCTCCTGGCTGGCCTCGAGGTTGGCTTCGGCCATGGCTCGGAACTTGCGGGTCTGGTTTCGGAGGGTCAGGAGGTATCGGTAGAGGTCAGGAGGGGCGCCTCGGGGTTTCATCTCCCAGCCCTCCTTGACCAGGCTGAGCGGTCCGCGGACCGGGTGCCCATACAATAGCTCAAACGGGCTGAACCCCAGGGACTTCTGCGGGACCTCCCGATAGGCAAACAGGAGGCAGGGCAGCAGGACATCCCATTTCCGCCTGAGGGGTTCTTCCAGGCCCTGGATCATCCCTTTTAATGTTCGGTTGAACCGCTCAACCAGGCCGTTCCCCTGAGGGTGATAGGGGGTCGTGAACTTGTATGTGACCCCGCACTGTTGCCACAGAGACCGCATGTACCTGGAGATAAAGTTCGTGCCGCGGTCGCTCACCACTTCGCTGGGGAATCCCACTCGGGAGAAGATCCCCATCAAGGCCCGGCCTACCACAGGGGCCGTTATAGTTCTTAGCGGGACCGCCTCCGGGTACCTGGTGGCGTGGTCCACGAGGACCAGGATGAAGCGGTGGCCCAGGGCGGTTTGGGGGTCCAGGGGTCCCACAATATCGATTCCGACCCGTTCGAACGGGGTGCTGACGGCGGGAAAGGGCTGGAGGGGGGCCTTGACCCGACCCCCCGTCTTTCCGCTGGCTTGGCAGGTCTGGCAGGACCGGCAGTGGTTGTCCACATCTCTCCGCATCCGGGGCCAGTAGAAGTGGGTCACCAGACGACTGTACGTTTTGTCTTGCCCCAAGTGTCCGGCGAGGGGCACATCATGGGCCAGGTGGAGAAGGAACTCCCGGAAGCGGAGGGGGACCACCAACACGCGGCTGGCCCCGAGTTCTGCTACTTTCTGTTCACTGTACAGCAGGCCCTCGGTCCAGTAGATCCAGTGGGTGCCGGTCTGGTCACCGTTGGCTTGCGCGGTCGCCTGTTGTCGGACCCCTTCGAGAGAGGGACAGGACTGTTGCTCTTGCTGGAACTGCTCTCGGGTGGGGCCCCCTTCGTGTCGCCATTGTGTCAGCTCTGGGAGGGCGCTCGGAGTAGCCATCTCTTCGGGGGAGGATTCGCTGGGTCCCGGGTCGGTGTCCGCCTCCTCCTCGCTGCTGGCGGGAGGGGGTGTGAGCCCCTCGGGCTGGGCGGTCCCGGAGGTCGAGGATGAGCAGGGGGCCTGGGCGGTCATGGACCGGGTGATGGCGCAGGCCCAATCAGCCAGTCCCAACATTCGGAGGTGTTCTCGTCGCTCTACTTGAGCCCAGGGGGAACTTTCCAAGTCATTCCCCAGGAGGCAGTCGACCGGGGCGTCGTCGCGCACTGTCACCTTTAGCAGGCCCGTCACCCCTCCCCACTCGAAGGGGACCAGGGCCATCTGGCATAGGCTTTCACTGTTGTCGGCCGTCCGTACGGGGCACAGCACATTCGGTAGAATCTGCCCAGGGGTCACCAGGTGGCAGCGGACAGCGGTGATACTGGCGCCTGTGTCACGAAGGGCTTCGGCCCGTTGTCCATTGACCGTGACCTGCTGCCGGTACTTCTGGGTGTTGGTTGGGATGGGGGTGCAGGGTACCATCTCTCGGCTACCCAGGCAGACCAGGGACATGGCTGCCGGCTCCCACTCAGTGTTCTCTCGGTCGAGGGCCTCCTCTTCCTCTTCTTCTCCCCCCAAGGCGGCGGCTGTCAGCTGCCGGGGCGGGTGCCCGCCGGCCCCGTTTCTTCGGTTCAGAGGGCAGGCCGGATCGCTGGCAAAGTGTCCTGTTTGTTGGCAGCCGTAGCAGGTCACTGGCGGCCGTGGTCCGGGTCGGGCCGGGCCCACCTTTCGGGCTAGGCTCGGGGAGAGATGTGGCTGCGGTGGCCCTCGAGGGGGGCTCCTGGAGGCCCCGGCGGGAGGGTCTCGGTTCCTGTTCGGCCCTCCCCCCCACCGCGCTGGCGGGGGGGCCCGTTGGGGTTCCTCTGGTACTCCCCCATTGAGTTCCGGGGGACCCGGGAGTTGACCCATCGATCGGCTTCGACGGCAAGTTTTCGCGGGTCGGTCATTTTGCTGTCGAGGAGGTGCTGCCTCAGTTCCACGAAGCAATTGTTGGAAAGGTGTTCCCATACGATGAGGTCGACCAGCTGCCCGTAGGTGGTTGCTTTCCTCCCTTTGATCCACCCTTCTAGGGCCCGACTGAAAAAGTCCACATACTCCACCCATGTGGTACCCGGGATTTTCTTGCAGTCTCTGAACCGCTGGCGGTACATTTCCGCTGTTAGCCCGTAGCGGGTGAGCAGGGCCTCCTTCATGTGATCGTAGGAGGTCATCACCTTCTCCGGTAGCTGGAGCAGCGTGTCCCGCCCCTCACTCAGGAACCGCCCCCACAGGCCCGCGCCCCAGTCCTTTCGGGGCACCCGATGAGAGGACATGGCCACCTCGTAGGCCTTGAACCATTGTTGGATGTCGTCATTCTTGTAATACTCCTTGACGACTTCTTTCGGGATATGCACCTTGGCCTCGGAAGGCGGTAGAGTGTCTCTGGGGGTGTCAGTCCCTCCGTTCTTGGCCTTGATCTCGAGCTCCTTGAGACTGCGCTCGTGCTCAAGAGTTAGTTTCTTTTCCTCCAACTCCCGGTGTCGTCTCTTCTCCTCTATCTCTTCTTGAAGGCGCAGCTGCTCTAGGGCCAGTTTCTTCTCTGCCAGCTGGAGTTCACCGTCCAGCCGCAGTCGGGCGAGCTCTAGCTCGTGGCTCCGGACCTTTTCCCGCTCTCGTATTTCTTCTTCGGAGAGGCCGGTTTCTAGACTCTTTCTTCCTCCGGTTGCCGGAGTCCGTGCGGTTGCTGCGGTCTCCGTCAGGGGCAAGGGCCCTTCCTCCTGGGAGGGGCCTGCCCCGGCCTCCAAACATGCCCTCAGAGCTTTCTGCATCTCCTCTTTGGTACCCAGGCTGGTGGTTGCAATGCCTTTGTCTTTGCAGAACTGTTTCAATTCTTTGTGCGTATATTCTTCCAGCCGTTCGGGCTGGAACTCCATTGTCGCGTTGTTTTCCTGGCTGCTCAGGATGCTGTTCGTTTGGATGGGTAGCTAGTGGGTACTGGCTGGTACGTACTGCGTTCGGCTCGGATCCCGTCGCTGGCCACCAAATGTTGGAAGGCGGACCCCGAGGAGTCGGTGCGACCACCAAGGGGGGGGGGCCCTCACACTGCACGAAGTAGCCGAGCGCTGCCGAGAAGTCTCCTGAGAGATCCTTCTCCTATCACGTACTAGCACAGTAACACCACCACACAGGACTCAAGGAGGTTGTCTTGTGACAAGCAATTCTTTATCAGCAATAAAAGGGTTACGAGGGCAATATTTACACGAAGGGATCGAGGGATCCACCAGAAGTCTCAGTGTCTCTTTGGAAGGGTCGGGGTAGCGGGACAGTCTTTGGCAGGAATGCGGTACGAGGGTACCTGGGGCCCAGTTCTTATCCTCAAGCTGGAGGACCTCCGGATCTCGGAGGGGTCGAGCCGCGACGGCGTCAGCAGGGCTCTGGCGTACAGTTCGTGGAGAGCCGCGATCCAATCAGCAGGGCTCTCAAGATGGTTTCTGCTCAGCTCGAGCCGCGACGTCGTCAGCAGGGCTCCGAGGGAGGCTTCAGCGAGGTTGGGCCGCGACAGCGTCAGCAGGGCTCCGATGTTCCAGGCGGTTCAGAAGGGGTTCACAGGAAGGAGCCGCGACGCAGTCAGCAGGGCTCGTGATGGTTCCGACAAGAGTTCTTCTCCGTAGGGTCAGCCGCGATTCAATAGGCAGGGCTCTCGACTCCGGGATACAACTGCCGAGCTGTGGTGGGGTCGCCCCAGATATAGGTCTGGAGCCCTTTGATGTCCGGACCTATGCGCCCGAGGGGGCGGAGTGGCCGGGTGGAGGTGGCCAGACGCCCAGCAGGAGAGGCGCCAGGCCCATGGGAGTTGCCAGGCGATCACACCTCGAGAGGGGAGGACAGTTGGGGGTCCCATCGATACTGTCCTCCGCCGGGGGCGATGAATGGTTCATGCGGCACCCCCTGGCTAGTTCGTGGTGCCTCGATGGCGGGGCTTCGCTGGGGTCGAGGCTGGGTTGAGCGGGGTCGCGCCGGCTGGGGCACGGTGTGACGTGGATGCCAACAAGATGGCGGAGCCACGAGGAGTATGCGACCACGTGCAGCTCCGGGTGAAGGGTCTTGGTGCAGTTCAGACGGGTGGCCCGTGAAGGCCGGGGCGGGGAACGGGCACAATCCAGGGGGTTAAGGACCACGCCACGAGGCCGGGTCCAACATTTCCCTAGATGGCCGCCGAGCACCGGGCCAAAAACCAAAGTGACCCCCCTTGCAAAACCAGATGGTTTTGCGATAGGCCATTTTGATGTCACCTCACTACGTTTTGGGCCCTTGCCTGCCGCGGGTACTTGGGCCTCCCACACAAGTGAGGCACCATTTTTACCGGGAGACCTGGGGGAACGCTGGGTGGTGGTAAATTTGTGTGAGCCCGGTGATGCCACTACTTTCCCACCCCAAAATGTGTGAAAAAAGTGATTTTTTGAGCAAAAACTGAGGTTTGCAGGGGATTCTGGGTAAGGAAACGTTGGGGGATCCACGCAAGCCATACCTCCCTGGAAGCCGCCGGGTGTCTAGTTTTCAGAAATGCGTGGGTTTGGTAGGTTTCCCTAGGTGCCGGCAGGGCTAGGGTTCAAAATCTACAGCTAGTCACTTTGCCAAAAAAATGGTCATTTTTCACTGCAAAACCACGTTGCGTTTTGCGCCGTTTCCTGTCGCGGGCACTATGCCGACCCGCACAAGTGAGGTACCATTTTTCTCGTAGGACTTTGGGGAACGCGGGGTGGGTGGAAATTTGTGGATCCACGCAGATTCCAGAACTTTCCATCACAGAAATGTGGGGAAAATGTGTTTTGTTTGTCAATTTTTTATGTTTGCAAGGGATTCTGGGTAACAGACCATGGTGGGAGGCAGTCAAGTCACCCCATCCTGGATTCCCCTGGGTGTCTAGTTTTCAAAAATGTATAGGTTTGCTAGGTTTCCCTAGGTGCCGGCAGGGCTAGGGTTCAAAATCTACAGCTAGTCACTTTGCCAAAAAAAGGGTCATTTTTCACTGCAAAACCCCGTTGCGTTTTGCGCCGTTTCCTGTCGCGGACACTATGCGGACCCGCACAAGGGAGGTACCATTTTTCTCGTAGGACTTTGGGGAACGCGGGGTGGGTGGAAATTTGTGGATCCTCGCAGATTCCAGAACTTTCCATCACAGAAATGTGGGGAAAATGTGTTTTTTTTGTCAATTTTTTACGTTTGCAAGGGATTCTGGGTAACAGACCATGGTGGGAGGCAGTCAAGTCACCCCATCCTGGATTCCCCTGGGTGTCTAGTTTTCAAAAATGTATAGGTTTGCTAGGTTTCCCTAGGTGCCGGCAGGGCTAGGGTTCAAAATCTACAGCTAGTCACTTTGCCAAAAAAAGGGTAATTTTGCACTGCAAAACCACGTTGCGTTTTGCGCCGTTTCCTGTCGCGGGCACTAGGCCGACCCGCACAAGTGAGGTACCATTTTTCTCGTAGGACTTTGGGGAACGCGGGGTGGGTGGAAATTTGTGGATCCACGCAGATTCCAGAACTTTCCATCACAGAAATGTGGGGAAAATGTGTTTTTTTTGAAATTTTTTTACGTTTGCAAGGGATTCTGGGTAACAGACCATGGTGGGAGGCAGTCAAGTCACCCCATCCTGGATTCCCCTGGGTGTCTAGTTTTCAAAAATGTATAGGTTTGCTAGGTTTCCCTAGGTGCCGGCAGGGCTAGGGTTCAAAATCTACAGCTAGTCACTTTGCCAAAAAAAGGGTCATTTTTCGCTGCAAAACCACGTTGCGTTTTGCGCCGTTTCCTGTCGCGGGCACTAGGCCGACCCGCACAAGTGAGGTACCATTTTTCTCGTAGGACTTTGGGGAACACGGGGTGGGTGGAAATTTGTGGATCCACGCAGATTCCAGAACTTTCCATCACAGAAATGTGGGGAAAATGTGTTTTTTTTTGTCAATTTTTTACGTTTGCAAGGGATTCTGGGTAACAGACCATGGTGGGAGGCAGTCAAGTCACCCCATCCTGGATTCCCCTGGGTGTCTAGTTTTCACAAATGTATAGGTTTGCTAGGTTTCCCAAGGTGCCGGCAGGGCTAGGGTTCAAAATCTACAGCTAGTCACTTTGCCAAAAAAAGGGTCATTTTTCGCTGCAAAACCACGTTGCGTTTTGCGCCGTTTCCTGTCGCGGGCACTAGGCCGACCCGCACAAGTGAGGTACCATTTTTCTCGTAGGACTTTGGGGAACGCGGGGTGGGTAGAAATTTGTGGATCCACGCAGATTCCATAACTTTCCATCACAGAAATATGGGGAAAATGTGTTTTTTTTGTCAATTTTTTACGTTTGCAAGGGATTCTGGGTAACAGACCATGGTGGGAGGCAGTCAAGTCACCCCATCCTGGATTCCCCTGGGTGTCTAGTTTTCAAAAATGTATAGGTTTGCTAGGTTTCCCTAGGTGCCGGCAGGGCTAGGGTTCAAAACCTACAGCTAGTCACTTTGCCAAAAAAAGGGTCATTTTTCACTGCAAATCCACGTTGCGTTTTGCGCCGTTTCCTGTCGCGGGCACTAGGCCGACCCGCACAAGTGAGGTACCATTTTTCTCGTAGGACTTTGGGGAACGCGGGGTGGGTGGAAATTTGTGGATCCACGCAGATTCCAGAACTTTCCATCACAGAAATGTGGGGAAAATGTGTTTTTTTTGTCAATTTTTTTTGTTTGCAAGGGATTCTGGGTAACAGACCATGGTGGGAGGCAGTCAAGTCACCCCATCCTGGATTTCCCTGGGTGTCTAGTTTTCAAAAATGTATAGGTTTGCTAGGTTTCCCTAGGTGCCGGCAGGGCTAGGGTTCAAAATCTACAGCTAGTCACTTTGCCAAAAAAAGGGTCATTTTTCACTGCAAAACCACGTTGCGTTTTGCGCCGTTTCCTGTCGCGGGCACTAGGCCGACCCGCACAAGTGAGGTACCATTTTTCTCGTAGGACTTTGGGGAACGCGGGGTGGGTGGAAATTTGTGGATCCACGCAGATTCCAGAACTTTCCATCACAGAAATGTGGGGAAAATGTGTTTTTTTTGTCAATTTTTTACGTTTGCAAGGGATTCTGGGTAACAGACCATGGTGGGAGGCAGTCAAGTCACCCCATCCTGGATTCCCCTGGGTGTCTAGTTTTCAAAAATGTATAGGTTTGCTAGGTTTCCCTAGGTGCCGGCAGGGCTAGGGTTCAAAATCTACAGCTAGTCACTTTGCCAAAAAAAGGGTCATTTTTCGCTGCAAAACCACGTTGCGTTTTGCGCCATTTCCTGTCGCGGGCACTAGGCCGACCCGCACAAGTGAGGTACCATTTTTCTCGTAGGACTTTGGGGAACGCGGGGTGGGTGGAAATTTGTGGATCCACGCAGATTCCAGAACTTTCCATCACAGAAATGTGGGGAAAATGTGTTTTTTTTGTCAATTTTTTACGTTTGCAAGGGATTCTGGGTAACAGACCATGGTGGGAGGCAGTCAAGTCACCCCATCCTGGATTCCCCTGGGTGTCTAGTTTTTAAAAATGTATAGGTTTGCTAGGTTTCCCTAGGTGCCGGCAGGGCTAGGGTTCAAAATCTACAGCTAGTCACTTTGCCAAAAAAAGGGTCATTTTTCACTGCAAAACCACGTTGCGTTTTGCGCCGTTTCCTGTCGCGGGCACTATGCCGACCCGCACAAGTGAGGTACCATTTTTCTCGTAGGACTTTGGGGAAAGGGGGGGGGGTCGGAAATTTGTGGATCCACGCAGATTCCAGAACTTTCCATCACAGAAATGTGGGGAAAATGTGTTTTGTTTGTCAATTGTTTACGTTTGCAAGGGATTCTGGGTAACAGACCATGGTGGGAGGCAGTCAAGTCACCCCATCCTGGATTCCCCTGGGTGTCTAGTTTTCAAAAATGTATAGGTTTGCTAGGTTTCCCTAGGTGCCGGCAGGGCTAGGGTTCAAAATCTACAGCTAGTCACTTTGCCAAAAAAAGGGTCATTTTTCACTGCAAAACCACGTTGCGTTTTGCGCCGTTTCCTGTCGCGGGCACTAGGCCGACCCGCACAAGTGAGGTACCATTTTTCTTGTAGGACTTTGGGGAACGTGGGGTGGGTGGAAATTTGTGGATCCACGCAGATTCCAGAACTTTACATCACAGAAATGTGGGGAAAATGTGTTTTTTTTGTCAATTTTTTACGTTTGCAAGGGATTCTAGGTAACAGACCATGGTGGGAGGCAGTCAAGTCACCCCATCCTGGATTCCCCTGGGTGTCTAGTTTTCAAAAATGTATAGGTTTGCTAGGTTTCCCTAGGTGCCGGCAGGGCTAGGGTTCAAAATCTACAGCTAGTCACTTTGCCAAAAAAAGGGTCATTTTTCACTGCAAAACCACGTTGCGTTTTGCGCCGTTTCCTGTCGCGGGCACTAGGCTGACCCGCACAAGTGAGGTATCATTTTTCTCGTAGGACTTTGGGGAACGCGGGGTGGGTGGAAATTTGTGGATCCACGCATATTCCAGAACTTTCCATCACAGAAATGTGGGGAAAATGTGTTTTTTTTGTCAATTCTTTACGTTTGCAAGGGATTCTGGGTAACAGACCATGGTGGGAGGCAGTCTAGTCACCCCATCCTGGATTCCCCTGGGTGTCTAGTTTTCAAAAATGTATAGGTTTGCTAGGTTTCCCTAGGTGCCGGCAGGGCTAGGGTTCAAAATCTACAGCTAGTCACTTTGCCAAAAAAAGGGTCATTTTCCACTGCAAAACCACGTTGCGTTTTGCGCCGTTTCCTGTCGCGGGCACTATGCCGACCCGCACAAGTGAGGTACCATTTTTCTCGTAGGACTTTGGGGAACGCGGGGTGGGTGGAAATTTGTGGATCCACGCAGATTCCAGAACTTTCCATCACAGAAATGTGGGGAAAATGTGTTTTTTTTGTCAATTTTTTACGTTTGCAAGGGATTCTGGGTAACAGACCATGGTGGGAGGCAGTCAAGTCACCCCATCCTGGATTCCCCTGGGAGTCTAGTTTTCAAAAATGTATAGGTTTGCTAGGTTTCCCTAGGTGCCGGCAGGGCTAGGGTTCAAAATCTACAGCTAGTCACTTTGCCAAAAAAAGGGTCATTTTTCACTGCAAAACCACGTTGCGTTTTGCGCCGTTTCCTGTCGCGGGCACTATGCCGACCCGCACAAGTGAGGTACCATTTTTCTCGTAGGACTTTGGGGAACGCGGGGTGGATGGAAATTTGTGGATCCACGCAGATTCCAGAACTTTCCATCACAGAAATGTGGGGAAAATGTGTTTTTTTTGTCAATTTTTTACGTTTGCAAGGGATTCTGGGTAACAGACCATGGTGGGAGGCAGTCAAGTCACCCCATCCTGGATTCCCCTGGGTGTCTAGTTTTCAAAAATGTATAGGTTTGCTAGGTTTCCCTAGGTGCCGGCAGGGCTAGGGTTCAAAATCTACAGCTAGTCACTTTGCCATAAAAAGGGTCATTTTTCACTGCAAAACCACGTTGCGTTTTGCGCCGTTTCCTGTCGCGGGCACTATGCCGACCCGCACAAGTGAGGTACCATTTTTCCCCTTAGGACTTTGGGGAACGCGGGGTGGGTGGAAATTTGTGGATCCACGCAGATTCCAGAACTTTCCATCACAGAAATGTGGGGAAAATGTGTTTTTTTTGTCAATTTTTTACGTTTGCAAGGGATTCTGGGTAACAGACCATGGTGGGAGGCAGTCAAGTCACCCCATCCTGGATTCCCCTGGGTGTCTAGTTTTCAAAAATGTATAGGTTTGCTAGGTTTCCCTAGGTGCCGGCAGGGCTAGGGTTCAAAATCTACAGCTAGTCACTTTGCCATAAAAAGGGTCATTTTTCACTGCAAAACCACGTTGCGTTTTGCGCCGTTTCCTGTCGCGGGCACTATGCCGACCCGCACAAGTGAGGTACCATTTTTCCCCTTAGGACTTTGGGGAACGCGGGGTGGGTGGAAATTTGTGGATCCACGCAGATTCCAGAACTTTCCATCACAGAAATGTGGGGAAAATGTGTTTTTTTTGTCAATTTTTTCCGTTTGCAAGGGATTCTGGGTAACAGACCATGGTGGGAGGCAGTCAAGTCACCCCATCCTGGATTCCCCTGGGTGTCTAGTTTTCAAAAATGTATAGGTTTGCTAGGTTTCCCTAGGTGCCGGCAGGGCTAAGGTTCAAAAACTACAGCTAGACTCTTCGCAAATAAAGTGTAAATTTTCAGTGTGAAAATGTGGTGCGTTCACCCTAGGTTTTGAGCCACTTCCTGTCGTGGGCACTATGCCTACCCACACAAGTGAGGTACCATTTTTATCGGGAGACTTAGGGTAGTTCAGATTTGTAAAGCAACTGTTATTACCTATTGATTTTTGATGCATTTCTCCCTTCCAAATGAAAGACATTGTGTAAAAAAATAATCATTTTGAAAAATGACCAATAATTGTCATGCAAATATGAGTATTCCCAATTTCGAAAATGTACAAATATGCACTGTTTCTAAACTCTGTAATTTGTTCCCATTTCAGAAATACATAGGTGTCTTTCATACCGATTTTTCCATGTATACATTTTCCCACAATAATTGCTATATACCCGGAACAAAAAAAAAAAACATTACAAAATGCTGCGCAGTTTTCTACTCTGGGTTCGTTGGGCTCTTGGTGAACCTACAAGTCCTATATGTCCCCACAACCAGGAAGGTCCTCCGGATGTAACGGTACATTGCTTTCAAAGAGATGTCATAATTCGAAGAAGTTACAGGTGAAAACGTTGACTCAAAATGCTGCTTTTTTCAACAAATTTTTAATTTTTCCTATATTTACCTGTAAGTTTCTATAAAGAAACCTTGATGGATCTACACAAATGACCCCTTGCTGAATTCAGAATTTTGTCTACTTTTCAAAAATGTATAGCTTTCCAGGATCCATTATTGTTTTTGTACCCATTTCTACCGTTACCTGGAAGGAGGTTGAAAGCACAAAAAATAGCAAAAATAGGGTATGTCCCAGAAAAATGCCAAAACTGTGTACAAAATGTTGGTTTTCTAACAAAATTCTGTCATTCCCTAAAAGCTGGAGAAATGGTGATTTCAGCCCCACAAACCCTTTTTTGATACCATTTGCAGAGAAAAACCCAGAAGCTTTCATTTGCAGTCCATTTTTCCAATTTTTCACAAAAAAACCAAAATTTTGCTGTATTTTGACTAATTTCTGGGAACCCTGTAGGAGAATCCACAAACCCTGGGTACCTTTAGAATCCCCAAGATGTTGGAAGAAAAGGACGCAAATTTGGCATGGATACCTAATGTGGTCAAAAAGTTACAGGGGCCTAAGCGCGCACTACCCCAAATAGCCCAAAAAAGGCTTAGCACAGGAGGGGAAAAGGCCTAGCAGCGAAGGGGTTAATAAACCGCCGGTAGTACCCGGTGAGGCCCAGGAAGGCCCGGACTTCCGTTTGGGTCGTGGGGGGTTCCCAGGACAAGATGGCGTCGATCTTCGGCTTGAGGGGGGCGACCTGCCCGCTTCCCACCTGGTGCCCCAGATAGGTCACGGAGCCGTGTCCAATTTGACATTTGCTGGCTTTGATGGTGAGGCCGGCCCGGTGCAGAGCCAGCAGGACTTGTCGAAGGTGTTGGAGGTGCTCGGTCCATTGGGAGATGAATACCGCTATATTGTCGAGATACGCTGCGCTGAACCCCTCTAGTCCGGACAGGACCCTGTTCACCAGCCGCTGGAAGGTGGCCGGGGCATTCTTCATTCCAAACGGCATCACCCTAAAGCGGTAGTGCCCATCCGGGGTGGAGAAGGCGGAGCGCTCCTTGGCTCCCTCGGTGAGGGCAATCTGCCAGTATCCACTCGTTAGGTCGAAGGTGCTGAGGTAGCGAGCGGCCCCGAGGCGGTCAATGAGCTCGTCGGCACGGGGGATAGGGTGAGCGTCCGCTCGGGTGACCGCATTGAGTCCTCGGTAGTCCACGCAAAACCTCAACTCGGGGACGACACCCGGGGTAGCCGCTTTCGGGACTAGGACTACCGGGCTGGCCCAGGGGCTGTCGGAGGGTTCAATCACCCCGAGGGCCAGCATCTTCACTACCTCGGTCTGGATGCAGGTTCGGACCCGATCAGGGACCCGGTAGGCCCGGTGTCTCACTGGCGGGCTGTCGCCGGTGTTCACGTCGTGGACACACCAGTTGGTGACCCCAGGGGTTAGGGAGAAGAGGTCCGCGAACTGCCTTAGTAGCTGGCGGCAGTCGTCGGACTGTTGGGCTGTGAGGGTGGTTGATAGTCTCACCCCTTCCACGGAACCATCGGTCTCTTTCGCCCCCATGGGGTCTGGAAGGGGCTCGGTGTCTTCTTCGGGCCCCATCGTCGGTGGCCAGGAGTAAACTCAATTCTGTCCTTACAAAGTGGGGTTTGAGGCGGTTCACGTGGAGAACCCGGAGGGGGTTCCGCAGGGACTGCACATCGATGAGATAGGTGACTTGGCTCTTCCGCTCGACCACCTTGAAGGGTCCAGTCCATTTATCTTGGAGGGCGCAGGCTTCACCGGGGCCATGACCCAGACTTGTTGGCCCGGCTGAAACTCGACCAGCGTAGCATTCTGGTCATACCAGCGCTTCATCTCTTCCTGGCTAGCCTCGAGGTTTGTCTCTGCGAGTTCTCGGAATTTCCGGGTCTGGTTGCGGAGCGCCAGGATATAGCGGAACACATCAGGAGGGGTCCCCTGGGGGGTCGTTTCCCAGCCCTCCTTGACCAGGCTCAGGGGTCCCCGGACGGGGTGTCCATATAGCAGTTCGAATGGGCTGAACCCCAGGGATTTTTGGGGAACCTCTCGGTAGGCAAACAGGAGGCATGGGAGGAGGACGTCCCACCTCCGGCGTAGGGGTTCCGCGAAGCCAATGATCATTCCTTTCAGTGTCTTGTTAAAGCGCTCGACTAGGCCGTTCCCTTGGGGGTGGTACGGGGTGGTGAACTTGTACGATACTCCGCACTGCTGCCAGAGGGACCTCATGTACCGGGAGATAAAGTTCGTACCCCGATCACTCACGACTTCGCGGGGGAACCCCACGCGGGAGAAGATACCCATCAAGGCCCGGCCTACCACGGGGGCCGTCACGGTGTGGAGAGGGATGGCTTCGGGGTAACGGGTGGCATGATCCACCAGGACGAGGATGAACCGGTGGCCCTGGGCGGTCTTGGGGTCCAGTGGTCCCACGATGTCGATTCCTACCCGCTCAAAAGGGGTACTGACGACTGGGAAGGGTTGCAGCGGAGCCTTGCGCTTCCCCCCACTCTTTCCGCTGGCCTGGCACGTGGGGCAGGACTTGCAGTGGGCCTCCACATTTGCTCGCATCTTGGGCCAATAGAAGTGGGTGACGAGTCGCTGGTAGGTCTTATCTTGGCCTAAGTGTCCGGCCAGGGTACATCATGGGCCAGGTCCAGGAGGAGACTTCGGAAGCGCAGGGGTACCACTAGTACTCGGGCCGATCCCAACTCAGCCGACTTCTGTTCGCTGTACAGGAAGCCGTTTTCCCAGTATACCCAGTGGTTGCCAGTCTGGTCGCCTGCTGCTTGGGCCTCGGTCTGTTGTCGGGGTCCAATGAGGGAAGGGCAGGTGGATTGTTCTTGGCAGAATTCTTCTCGGGAGGGGCCTCCTTCGCAGTGCCACTGGGCCAGTTCTGGCAGGTCCCCGAGCTCGGTCAGGGGTTCGGAGTCGGAAGGCACAGACCCCTCGTCGGGAACGGACGCTTCGTCCGGAAGGGGGTCGTTGGCCTCGGGTGGCGCATCCGGGACCTCGGGGATGGTGGCGGTGCTCCGCGGCATGGTCTCCCCCCCTCGGAGGAAGGCACTCTGAGAGTCATCGAGCGCGTGGTGGCGCATACCCATTCGGGTAGGCCCATCATCTCGAGATGGGCCCTTCGCTCCACTTGTCCCCACGGGGAATTCTCAAGGTCGTTGCCCAGGAGGCAGTCCACGGGCTGGGAGGTTCGTACCGCCACTTTTAATTTGCCGGTGACTCCCCCCCATTCGAAGGGAACCAGAGCCATCCGGCTGAGGCTCTCGGAATTGTCTGAGGATATGACGGGACAAAAGGCGCCGGGCAGGATCTGATCTTCGGAGACCAGGTGACAATGAACCGCCGTGACACTCGCCCCCGGGTCCCGGAGGCCCTCGACGCGGTGACCGTTGACCGTCACCTGCTGTCGGTACTTCTTCGTGTTAGCGGGCAGGGGCGTTCCGGGGAGCATCTCCCGGTCCCCCAGGGAGACCAAGGCCATGGCGGCTGGTTCCCATTCTTCGGAGTCTTCCATCTCTTCCCCCAGGGCTACGGAGGCCATTTGCCGAGCCGGCGGAGTTGTTGTGGCGGTTCGCTGGTACATGGGACATTGAGGGTCGCTGGCATAGTGTCCGGACTGTTGGCAGCGGAAACAGGTGATCCTCACGCGAGGCCCCGGCCTCCCCGGTGGCCCGGTGCTGGCTGGAGGTGGAGCTGGAAAGGGTGGAGGTTGTCCTCTGGGGGGGCTGCGTGGGGATCCCCCGGAAGTTCCCTTGGCCGGCCTTGATTCCCTCCGCCCCTCTGGCGGGGGGGGCCTTGACTGTGGCGGCCGTAGTCTCCCACGGGACCCCGGGAGGCCCGGGTGTTTACCCACCGGTCAGCCTCGATGGCCAGTTTTCGAGGGTCTGTGAGTTTGCTGTCCAGGAGGTGCTGGCGTAGTTCTACAAATCAATTAGCGGCCAAGTGTTCCCAAGCGATCAGGTCGAACAGCTCCTCAAAGGTGGAGACCTTGCTGCCCTTGATCCACCCGTCCAAGGCCCGGCTGTAAAAGTTCACGTACTCCACCCAGGTGGTACCGGGTATCTTCTTGCAGTCTCTAAACCGTTGCCGGTACATTTCAGGGGTGAGCCCATATCTGGCTACTAGGGCCTCTTTCATGTGACTGTAGGAGTTCATCACCGTGGAAGGCAGGTCCAACAGGGTATCTCTTCCCTCGCTCAGGAACCGGCCCCACAGCCCGGCCCCCCAGTCTTTCTGCAGGACTCAGTGGGAGGTCATGGCGACTTCGTAGGCTTTGAACCATTGCTGGATGTCGTTGTTCTTATAGTATTCTTTCACCACATCTTTGGGGATGTGGACCTTTAGTTCCACGTTGGCGGAAAGGGGTCGGTTTTCCGGGGGTCTAACCTCTGCGTTCTTAGCCTTGAGCTCGATCTCCTTCAGGCTACGTTCGTGCTCTAGTTGGAGTTTTCTTTCTTCGTGTTCTCTTTGTCGCTTCTTTTCCTCAAGTTCTCCTTGTAGGCGCAACTGTTCTACCGCCAGCTTCTTTTCGGCCAGCTTTATCTCTCCTTCGATTTTCAATTTTGCTAGTTCTAGTTCGTGGTTGCGACCTCTTTCTCGGTCCGCTACTTCCTCTGGGGATAGGCCCCCCTCGGGGGCGCCGTTCCTCCCCGGGCTGCTTCGGGGTTCGTTAGGAGGCTCTCCTTCTGTTTGTGTCTGGGGAGTCCCCGCCTCGACCCAGGTTTCTAATGCTTCCTGGAAGTCCTCTTTCGTGCTTAGTCCGGTGGTAGCGATTCCAAGGTCTTTGCAAAATTGTTTCAGTTCTCGGTGCGTATAAGATTCCAACTGGTCCTCTCGGAATGTCGTGCTCGGGTTGGTGCCGGCGGCACCTAGGGAAGTTTCTCCTTCCATTTCTTCTGGGTAGTGCGTTAGCCGTCTACTGCACGATCTCTAGGTGTTGGCTCGGATCCCGCCGCTGCCACCAATGTTGGAAAGCGTTCCCCCGGGGAAGTTTGCGGAATACGTTCTTGACCACCCGGAGGCCCACCTTCCCCAGAGTTAGGCCGAGCAAGAGCGGGGAGCCCCTTCCTGGAAGGGTCTCGTACCTAGGATCGCGCACGCTGCCCCTAATCTCTTCAGATAGAGGGACACCACACAATAGTTCTTTGCAGGAAAATAGATTTTATCATAGGTTGTTAGGGATCTTTATGATCCGGAAGGCAGGAGCAGAATTAGTGCCACAAGCGGCAGCGGTCTCGTGATGAGGGGTAAGGGGTAGCGGGACAGTGTTTGAATCAGTGTCTCTGCGAGTACCCGGCGCACAGCTCTCAATCCTCGAGCTGAGGGGGTGTTGCTTCTCTCGGCAATCTCTGCCGGTTCTCTTGGAGGAGCGGGCCGCGAGTCACTCAGCAGGCACCGGAGGTTCGTAGTTCGAGGAGCCGCGGCGGCGTCGGCAGGTCTCTGATGGATCAGAGTTCGGGGAGCCGCGACAGCGTCAGCAGGGCTCAGATGGTTCAGGGTTCGAGGAGCCGCGACAGCGTCAGCAGGGCTCAGATGGTTCAGGGTTCGGGGAGCCGCGACAGCGTCAGCAGGGCTCTCGTCAGTCCAGGTCTTCTCTGCCTCCCTTCCCTTCAGCACCCCTTGTTATACTCCCCCTCCTCTTTGAAGTCCGGAGTCCTCGCGGAGAGGGGTCTGATGCCTGGGGGCGGTGTGTCGGGGGTTCGGCCCTTTGATCTGTTCAGGTGGATCCGGGAGGGACTCCAGACACCCAGCGGGCGAGGTGCCTGCTCACCGGGAGCCTGGTGGTCGATCGAAACCTCCCTCGGGGAGGAGACCAGAGGTGTGACAGGATCGGCGCCTCTCGGTCTGGTTTGGGGGGGTTTCGCCCTCCCTCGGCCGGGCATGCGTGTTGGGGATCTGGCCGGCCCTCGGGATGTTGGCCCACGGGGGCCAGGAGGCTGTAACATCGAGGTTCGGAGTGGTTGCAGGGTAGCTGGCTGGTCGGGAGGACCCACGCCACGAGGCCGGTCTCACAGTACCTGTGTCACGTGGTGGTCAGGTTGAGAAATCAGGGGTGGTAGAAACTGTCTTAGCAGTCTGGGGGGTGTGTGTGTGGATGAATGGTGTGAGTTCTCTGAAATAAGGAGCTTGCTGAATACTTTGGTGTGAGTTCTCTGAAATAAGGAGCTTGCTAGTTGTTTGGGTGTGAGTTCTCTGGGATAGGGAACTTGCATTGGGGAGTGATTCCAAAAGGAGTGGCTGAGGTGTCTTCCAGCTCAGCGTGGTAGGAAGAGGTTCAGAGTAGCCCAGCTAGGTCTCGGTGTAGGGGCTCACGTCCTGACTCTGCGGAGAAAGATTGGGTGGGACTGCGTGTCTCCAGGTGCCCGAAACCCAGTCTCAGGGCCTGGATGGTTTCTTTAGGGAACATCAGGTCAGGGGCCTAGGCTGTACCAATAGGTCATTTGAGGAGGATCTCCCAGTGTCTAGAGGACGTGGAGTGTCTGTAATCAGAGCTCTAGCAGTCCTGGTGTCTGGCGGTACCGCTCCAGTTGGGAGGGTGCGGAATTCCAGAGGGAGGGGTGAGAGGGGGAGGGATTCCCCAGTGGGAACCAGTAGGTCAGGGACCAGCCGGGAGGGCTGAGTCGCCACTGAGTGACTGGGGTGTCGCCACTTCTGTCCTGGGGGGTCTGCACGCACTGTCAGATGGACAGGAGGTAGTGAGATCAGCGCCAGGCAGACTGTCACACGACACATTAGTTATGTGTCACCCTCGTTAAGTCCTGTTTTGCCAGGCATCTGACCAAAGGGTACGTCCCTTGGTTGGGGAGCCGGTAGTCGGTGTTTCCGGATCTGGACATAAGGGCAGCTGTAGTCCTGAGGGCAGGTGGGGCTCATCGTACGTGAAGAGACCCTGCTCTACAGTGGAAGGGGGTGCAGAGGGAGGGAGTCCTCGCCTCTGACCCCGTGGATCACAGGTGGTAGACCAGTTGGTGGAGAGAGGTCCTGAACTGGTGGGAGAGTTGCAATCTGGTGGGTGCTTCTCTGGGAGGGTGCGGAACCCCAGAAGTAGAGGTAGGGTGGGGCATTCTTGCCCGTGACCTCTGGTCAGCCTGAGGGTGCGGACCCTAGGTTGAAGGATCAGTGGTAGTTTGGAACTACACTGAGAGGGAGAGTGGAGAATGGCTTGTATGCCAGGGGTTACTACCCCCCACTCTGGGTTTGGCAAGGACCAGTGATATCTGGGTGGCCTAGGGCCTGGTCCTGGCCGTGGACAACTAGGTAGGACCAGTGGGGTAGCCTAGTTGGGCCTGAGTTTTTTTTCGGTTGTTTTTTTCCAGATGGAACCACGTTTATTCAGTATGGCGTAGAACCGGAGGGTGTCCCTGCAGTGCGGGCCTGCGTCTGTGTTCTATCGCCCCAAGCAGGGAAGACCATCACGGTGGTGATTGGTCTGCCTTGCGTTTTGGCTGGAAGGGGGTTGTGTTGGACCTGGCCCTCTGGCAAGTTCACCCCTAGAACTTTTTGCATTTACCCTAGCCTTTTTCCTGTGTTGTACTAGTGGTTTTAGGCCTCTAGGCGCTTTCACTCTGTGTCCCAGTGGAAAGCGCGTGCGCTCTGTGTATGGTTTAGTGAGACTGACCTGCCCTCCCATAGGAATGCATGGGGGATCTGAGTGACCGTGTTAAGTCCGGATGTGAGAGGAGTGCAGGGTCGAGTTTGGTATGTGTGAACTCGTGAGAGTGAATGCTGCGCGATGATGTGTGCGGCGTTAATGTGGCTAGTGTAGAAGTGCCACTTCTAGAAGCTGGCATGTCTGTGTAATAAATGGGCAGTGACTGTCTGGCTTGTGATTGGCTGGTGTGTCTGTCTCCAGGAGTCAGGATGGGTCTGCCCCAGTGGTGGGTGGAGAGATCTGCATGTTGATGGCAGGGAGGAGTACACCTGGGACCTGAATAGGGCTGGGCTTTCCCCACACAATGCTGGCTCCACCCCCTGTGGTGTGTCTAATGTCCCTGGCCTGTCCTGTGAATAGGGAGAGCGGCTGAGCAAAACAAAGTGCTCACGAACCAGTTGCATCTGGTTCGCCCCTTCCCTGCACCTTGAGACAAAGGATTTGGTGTATAAAAGAGAGGCTGTGACCCCATGAAAATGTTTAGTCTTGGAGTGCTGTTCCTGCCTGGTGTGCTGCTGCTGGGGTCCAGGGGGGCTGCCATGAGGGCTTGCCTCCCTGGGCCCTGCATTGCCCCTTGCTGCCAAAAAGGACTTGCTTTTGATGGCCCTTGCACCCTGTGGGCCCCGTGTTTTATATGTCCAGGTGCGCTTTGGGAGTCCTGAGGAGAGCTCCTGTTTTTGCCTGGCAGCACTGGGCTGCAATCACCGCCGAGGGAATCCCGACATGGGGATTCCCCCATTCTGTCCGATGTGTTGCGGGTGCCCACCCCTCTGGTGACTTGCTTCATTTGACTTGCGGGTGCCCACCCCGCGATTGTGTCCACCGTGGTGCTTTTTGAGAGAGGCGGGTGCCCACCCCACGTTTGGAGTGCTGATTGCAATTTGTGGAGAGCGGTGGCCCACCCCGCTCCCCTGCTATTTTGAATGGTGGGTGCCTACCCCACATGGCCGCTTTTCAATTGTGTTTGAGTGCGGGTGCCCACCCCGCGTGCTGTTGTGGGAGGATCGCCGCCACAGCCCACTCTGAAGTGAGCCGGCCGGAGGCTGCCGATCGCAGCGCGGCCGAGGCGGAAGTCAGGCAATGATGTGCCTGGCGGCGGGCGGGACTTCCGGTTTTGCAGAGGAAGTCCCGCCGCCCCCTGAGGAGTCCCGGGAAGAGGAGTAATGGGAGAGTCCAGGCGGGAACCCACCCCGCGCTGGACTGCGCCGAGCGAAGAGGAGGCGGTGTCATCGGCGGGGCTCCAGCAGTGATGAGAGGAGCCCCGCGTGCTGCCTTGTGTGTTGGGAGCCTCGCAAGCTCCATGCTGAGTCCCGGGTCCCAAGAGGGGGCCCGGGTGAAGAGGTGCCATATCCGTCTGGAGAGCCCGGTAAGTTTGGGCCTCTCCGTTGTGTGGTGCCGGGAAGGCACAGAGTCAGAGCGGCCCCGTCTGATAGTGGGCCGCTCCAATGCTGGGCAGGTGTGCTTTCGAGCCCAGTGGGCTCCAAAGAGGCGGGCATGTTGTGTTTAAGCGCCCCTCCGCTCCCATGTGGGCACGATTGTTTCTCGAGCCCCAGTTGGCTCCAACGGGGGCAGGTTTATATTTAGAGCCCCGGATGGCTCCAACGTTTGGGGGCAAGTTATTTCCACGCCCTGTAGGGGCCCGAGGGCACCGAGGTGCCAGTCCCCTATTCTTTGTTGTCTGCTGCCCCGATGGCCAGGGCACTCCACGTTTTGGGGGCACTTTTCATTTATTTAAAGCGCCAGTGCGCTCCACAGTACTGGGGGACATGGTGTGTGTAGACTCCAACGTTTTTGGATACTGTTTCAGGGGCCATTGAGAGCCCATGCCTCATTTTACTTCCCCAGCTGCGCAGCACTTAGTGCCAGCTGCAGCGTTTAGGCCCTGTTCTTGTCCCCAGCTGCCCAGCAAGTAGTGGGCAGCTGCTACGTTTAGGTTCTGGCGCAACCTAGGCCCTAATGTGATTTTGGTGTTATTGTGCTTTATATACTAAATGCGTTGGGTGTTAGGAAATGTACTGTGTGTAGCATGTTTTGCGCACCCTGTGTTTTATACCTCTAGATATTTCTGCATAGGAGGTTGTTTTACCTGTTTGGGTTGATGTCAGGGAGATTATACTTCCTTGTGTGATGTATGCCCCTAGTGTAATTATACTTAGGAGGTAAGGTCTAATGCGTTAGACTAATAAGAAATTGCATAATGTGTTTATGCCCCTGTGATGGATGCAGGATAGGTTTTATACCTGATTCTAGTGTGATGACGCTGAGGTCATTATTGCGCCAGTAGTTACTGGTTGTGCTCTACAGTGATAATTTGTGTTACAGTTAGTATATGTTCTACATGTACAATTGGTGATTTTTGCTGATCCTGACAGTGGTCCATGTGGCCCTGTCCCGTGTAAATAGTCCCTTGTAAATTTCTGCCCAGTGCCAGTTGGCACAGTGTAAATTATGTGATTATCATCTAATGTGTTTATTATAATACAAAGGCTATTTTCATATATAACCTTGTGTGGAGTTTCTTTTGTTGTGGGCCTAGGGTGTTGTTGCTGTGTGCGCGCGCAAACGCTTTACACATTGCCTCCGGGATAAGCCTTGTCTGCTCGTGCCAAGCTACCTAGAGGCTGAGCAGGGGTGATCTTTGGCGTGTAACTCCCCAGCCCTGACTAGAGTGGTGGTTTCTGCCTGGCTTTGGCGCAAGCCCTAGCCAACCAGAAATCCCATTTCTAACAGTGCAGATTCCGATACGTTATTTTTTTTTCCCTGTACGACTCGTATCCGGACTTTTTACCGTACGAATCGTACAGGTCACGTCCGACCCATGAATTACGATTCGTACAGGAAAAAGTACATACGGATCAGCCAGATCCATACGAATCGCAACGGGAAAACTTGTACGAGACGTCCCCGGACACTTTTACGTACGATTCAGGAAAATACAGTCCGACCGTTCAAGTACGATCCGGACCGGCTTTCCGATTCTCGAACTGTACGTAAAACGTCCCGCACGACTCGTATCCTGGGGAAAGCTGTGTGGGGTACGAGTCGTACATGCCCACTCCCCACCCCCAATGCATTTGTACGCACCGTACCCCAGCACCGTAACCCAGCATCGCGTATGTACACACTGTACCCCAGCACCGTACCCCAGCACCGGACCTGTACGCACCGTACCCCAGCACCGTACCCCAGCACCGTACCTGTACGCACCATACCCCAGCACCGTACCCCAGCATTGCGTATGTATGCACCGTACCCCAGCACCGTACCCCAGCACCAGACCCCAGCACCGGACCTGTACGCACCGTACCCCAGCATCGTACCCCAGCACCGTAGCTGTACGCATTGTACCCCAGCATCGCGTATGTATGCACTGTACCCCAGCACCGTATCCCAGCACCGTACCCAAGCACCGTACCTGTACGCAACGTACCCCAGCACCGTATCCCAGCACCGTACCCCAGCACCGTAGCTGTACGCACCGTACCCCAGCACCATACCCCAGCATCGCGTATGTACGCACCGTACCCCAGCACCGTACCCCAGCACCATACCCCAGCACCGTAGATGTACGCACCGTACCCCCGCACCGTACCCCAGCACCGTACCCCAGCACCATACCCCAGCACCATACCAGTACGCACCGTACACCCAGCACCGTACCCCAGCATCGCATATAAACGGACCTTACAACAACATCGCGTATGCTAGCACGGTACAACAACATCACGTATGTACGCACCTTACATACGCGATGTTGAAACGACTCATACTGAACCAGGACAAAACACATCTACAGTGCACAAAACATGGAAATCACTGACCTGGCACATCCAAACAGGCAAACAGAGGGCCAAACTCACAACCTCCCCTTATAACACACCCACCAAAATTTCAAACTCAGACACATCCACAAATGGACCAATAAAAAGGGCCCACACACACAAACCATGAGCCTTTGCAACAGACTCACTGCAGCTACAGAGCACACCCCAACAACTGCACCCATCCACCTTAACATATACAACTTCACACAACCTCCTTCACACATACCCCCTCTTCACATTCACACCCACACCTTCACATTCAGACACCCACACCCACAACCATCCACAGCCTCACCCCACACCATGCCCACAGACAAGAATCCAAAGTTCACAAGGGAGGAGCTGGACATCCTTGTCAACGAAGTCATCAGAGTCGAGCCACAGCTCTTTGGAACATTGGTCAGACAGACCAACATAGCTGAAAAATCACGCCTGTGGCAGAGGATCGTCGATAGGGTGAATGCTGTTGCACCCATCAGAAGGACCAGGACTGAATGCCAAGCCAGGTGGTACGATCTGCGGAGGGCAGTCAAGAGAAAAATGAACGAAGACTGCGCCCAGAGCAACATCACTGGAGGTGGGGCGCCCTGCAGACCGGTACATTACTATCCCTGGGAGGAGAAGGTGATGGCCCTGCTTCCACCGGTGGGAGTACATGGACTTCAAGGACTTCCAGAGCCTGGTGAGTACACAAACAACTCATGTAACATGGGGGTAATGGCATCCACACCCTAACTACACAAAATGCACGCAACTACCACCAAGCCCTCACCGGCCACAATCACACTCAAAAACAACGCTCATGCCACTAACATGTGTATACCCCATTCAGAAAGCAAGGCCATGCCATGTCCCATGCTACACAAAGCACTAACCCAAGAATGGATGTCCGGCATGCTGGAAGGGGGGGTGTCACAAAACGCATTGTTCAACTCTGAATCAGACACTATTGCCCTCATCCCATATGGCCCAGGTACATACCCATGCACCATGCTCAATGCACAGGGACTGGCAAAGTACTGACAAGATAGCTGACACTTGGCCCTGCTGTAGGCAGCCCAAGGCCCTCCTGTGACAAGTGCAAACTCAAACACCAACACAACAAGCTCAGATATCTAGGACAGGAACTCACACTCACTGTTATGGCAGCATGCTCCATGGGGGACAGCTACATCACCTGGGAGCCCCAGTGCCAAATCACACTACACCCACCAGCAAGCCCTGTCACAAACATCCCTTACACAAGCACACACCCCCGGGGCAGGCAATGGATTTACCCACTCACACAATGGACATGTCACACAACAAGATCAATCCATAGCCGAAGAAGCATCCAAGCCAAAAATCTACATGTCAAACACTCTGGAGAACACATCTATCGGTCCCCCGCAACATACCCATTCACAAGTGAACATTGAGGAGAATGCTGGGCACATACAACTACCTGGAGGAACTGTGCCAACTTGAATATGTATGAAACATGGATGTTGCATGAAACAGCATTAACATTGTCTGTCTCTCACACACAGGGCAACGTGAGCAAACTACCCCCAACAATGGGGGAGAAGAATCACAGTCCCAGGCTCGGGAGGAACCTGATCCCACCGGCAGTGACGCCTCTCAACACTCCGCGGATGACCCCGACCCACCTGGACCCTCTGGTGTCCAAGCACCTGCAGCACCTGGTTCAGGAACATCTGTGCCAACCACCACCCCCATTCCTGCCACCCCCAGGAGACACCGAGGAGCCCTGCCCGCAGTGAACAACTGAGCCAGTCAGACCTGGAGGGACAAGGTTCGCCGGGCACCCAGGAGGAGGCAGACAACCCCGCAACTGCCATCCCTCAGGGGTCCCGTAGACCCGATGTGCCCACCACGGCAGGCCAGGCTCGTGTGGGCAGTGGTGGTGGGAGTGGAGGCAAGTGGAGGCGAGAACCTGACCAGCCAGCTGAAGGGACCGGTATGTCACACATACGCAACATCATGGACGCATACCGGCGTGACACCAGGGTGATCAGCCAGGTAGTGGAGACCCTCACAGAGATTAAGAACCAGCAGGCCAAGCAACATGCCAGTCAACAAGAACACCAAGGATGGATGGAGGCAAGACTGGTTGAGCTCCTGGCGGTGCAAAGGGACATAAGCCATTCACTCCGTCGGATCGCCGACAACATGGGCAACCCTCCCTGTGCCACCAAGCGAAGACCACCACCAGCCACAGGGAGGGAGGAGGAGGAGGATTCGTCCGACGGAGCATCCCAAGCATCGTCAAGGCCTGCATCTGAGGGTCCCGCGAGGAAGGTGGGTCGTCCACGGAAAAGACTGTGAGAGGCAGCGGGCCATCTACATCTCCCAGGTCACCTGGCCTGGCACCTGGCCTTCATGTGCAACAGCATCACCTCATTGACGGACATTCTCTGCCACATGTACTTGCTGGTCACAGTCTGACCAATGATGCCAAACACTGTGGTCTGGACTCTGCTGACTTCAAATGCCAAGGATCCCATCTCCCCCTGTGAACTTTGGATTCTATGGTCCCTGTATAGCACCTATTTTTTTGCACAAATCACACCCCAGACCTAGAACAAAACAAAATATTTGAAATTTGATGTTGCAGTCATTTAGCATGAGTCCACAACATACGTGTGGGGAAATGTCAAAGTATGCCTGAGTGTTGAACTAACTCCAGCCATCCAAACCCTGGGATCTGAGTCCGGTCGAGGACACACATGGGTCACAATGTATCATCCAATACAGACATGGAGCCCAATACTCACACGTGATGGCCTCAAGCTGCTGAGAGGGGGCTTGCAATACTGCGCGGACAGACCTATTTGGAAGAGTATCATGAAGGCGTAGAGATCATGGGTCATGTGGAGGGGTCCAGGGAGGGAGTCCCAGGTCTGTTTGGTGAGGTGGGAAAACTATCTCCTGCATGCTGTAGTTCTGTGGATGTGAAGAATGGTGGCCAGGGCAAGGTTGGCCGCACGGAGTTGGGCCAACGGGGTCTTGGATGACAGACGTCCAAGGTTGGTTTGGGGTCTGGGGTTGTGGACTGCCTCCTGAGTGTGGGTGAGGAGTCTGAAGGTCATCCTGCAGCAGACAGTGAGCCATTGCAGCTATCTCAGTTGGACGGTGATGTGGCTGGGGCGGGGGATGTTGAAGCTGAGGTGTGCGGATGCACCCTGGAAGTGGACAAGTTCTCCTGGAGTTTGGCTGTTGTTTCTCCGTAGAGTGCGGTGCTGTAGTTGAGCCGGCTGGTGTCGTGGACCTGGGGGACGGTATGTCTTGCCTTGGAGTGGATCTATCTGTGGATCATTTGCAGCATGCGGAGGAGGTTGCAGCATGAGGTACAGATGCTGTTGAGTTGCATGGCAATTGTGAGCGACGAGTCCATGATGAACACCATCTTGCGTGCGTGGCCACTGGGTGCTGGTGCAGTGCCCCGGCCGGTGGGACACAAGGAGTTGACCCAGCCGTAAAGGGACAATCCTCAGATGATTACCTCAGTCCTGTCCAAGTCCAGCCTCAGGGGGCTGATGTTCAGCCATTCGTCAACGGACCTCATGCCTTCTTGAAGGTTGGAACTGGCAATGGCTGGGTCTTTGGTGAGGGTGAGGAGCAGCTGGCTGTCAATGGCGTATGACAAGATGATGAGGTTGTGTGTGCATGTGATGGTGGAGAGGGGGGTCATGGACACATTGAAGATTGTCACGCTGAGAGATGAGCCCTGGGGCATGTGCCAGATGACCCCAGTGTTCTACATGCTGAAGGCTTGAGGCCGACTCCATGGGCCTTGCTGGTGAGCTACTTGATGATTTCATCATGGGCCCTCCTCTGGATACCAGTGTTGGAGATGTGTGAGCTGACAGTGTGGTAGCACATGATGTAGAATGCTGTTGAGAGGTCAAGGGGGGTGGTCTCACCATTGTTGAGCAGGGCAAAGTTGTCGGTGTTGGTGGCAATGATGACGGTTGCAGTGGTGTGATTACTGTGGAAGATGGTCTGGTGCAGGTTGCCTGGAGCTCTTTGCGTGGAGGAAGTTTGTCAGTTGCTCGTTGACTGTCTTCTTGATGACATTTGCTGGGTAGGGAAGCACAGTGATGTTCCCGGAGAGCCTGCGGTACTGCCGTCCGTTGTCTAAGAAGGGCCTGGGTCTCTGCATGCCTTCATCTACCATGGAATGCGGATAACTCAAAGGATACATTCATGACGTGCTGGACGGGGGCTACAAGGATGTGGAATGATGTGGTTGAGATGTTGTGTGGGAAGGGGCCTGATGGAGATCCCCAGTGGATGTTGGACATGAGCCAGGTGATGTATTTGCTGCTGACGGGAGTCCAGAACCTGAGGGGGGTTGGTCCCGCGGATAATAGTGCTGTCTGCCTCTATGTGCCAAGGCTGGTGTGTATGTCCATGAGCTTGCAGTGGTAGAAAGTTGCAAGGGATTGGCTCTGCCTTGCAAGGGTGGGATGTCTTTTGGATGGAGAGATGCTGTCAGTGCACTCCCAATGCTGATGAGCTCCTTGATGTCGTGTGTTTTGGTGCCTCGGCCCTATCTGAAAGATCTCCACTTGTCCTTGATGATGATATGGTGATGGCTGTGTGTGCTGTTTTCCAGGGCTGTAAGGTCTCTGATGGTTCTTTGTGTTGCAAGCTTTGCACAAGAGTCCGGCTAGACCTGTATGAGTCCAGTAGGTCTGCCTTGTCCCAGGTGGTTTAACTGTTGTTGTGCGTCACAGGAAAGTCTGTCAATGTGGCTAGATTGTTGGATCAGTTGCTGATCCAGTGTGTGAGGTTGCAGGGTGTGGCGGTGGTGTTGGTTCGAGTGTCCCACACAGCATGTCTGTGTTGACTTACATCAAGCATCTTTGGGGGATCGGTAGAGGGGTGTGGGGTAGTGTGTTGCTTGTCAGAGATGTGGATGCAAATTTTTATGGACCAATGATGGATGGTGGTGTGGTTCTCCCCAGCCAAACCTTACTGGCCCCCAGCCACATGTAGCCTGTGGAGGTGAGGGCGTGCGTGAAGATGTACGTGTTGATGGCTTTGCGGAATTGTGGATGTAGGCCTGGAGATCTGTAGATGAGTGTTACTCTGAGGGTTGCCAGGGGGTTGGTGCAAAACTGGATGTGTGACCCTGAGGGTGTACTTGTGAATAGATAGCAATTCACCCTCCAGGATTGTTGCTGCCGTCCCTGCGGGTGCTCTTGTATCCGTCTGAGATGTCAATGAAGAAGTTGTGTGCTGAGGATGCTTTTATCCAGGTTACTGTCATGAATGTGATGTGTGGGCCTGTTGTGTTGAGGAGGTAACAGAGTCCAATGGTGTGCTGTTGGACGGAGCTGGTGTGGAGTAGGAGGCACATGACCAGTTTGTTCGGACAGGGTCTGGTAGGCGGGGCAACGCTGTGTAGGCAGTTGGAGTTGCACACTCAGCATGCGAAGGTGTCGTGTGTGCGCTTAGGGGTTGCCTGAGAGCAGGCGGTTGATTGTCTGGTGGACATTGCTTGGAGGGTGGCTGCAACATGACCCTATTGTGTGATGTGGGTCATGCAAGGACATGAGGGTCGTGCACTGTGCATGTTGCAGGCACTAACGGTCCTGCCTTTGGCACGGCGTTGGCGCAACAGTGGCACAGACAAGCTGCTGCCTGCATAATGAATGGGTGGAGGGAGGAAGGGAGGAGCATCTTGGAGGCATGTGGGTTGCAGAATCAGGGCAGTTGGTGGGCCCTTGCCGCAGGGGAGGCAGCAGCAGGCGGGAGGTTAGAGAAACTAGGCAGAAAGTAGTACACAAAGACAAGGAGGTCAGAAAGGATCACTGCAACAGGTGTATGTAAAGGAAGGAGTGTCAGGTTACTCATGGCTCACTCAGAGAAAAGGGATGAACAATCACCAAAAATGACGGTGTTAGAAATGGGATTTCTGGTTGGCTAGGGCTTGCACCAAAGTCAGGCAGAAACCACCACTCTAAGTCAGGGCTGGGGAGTTACACGCCAAAGATAAACCCTGCTCACCCCCTTGGTAGCTTGGCACGAGAGGTCAGGCTTACCCCGAGGCAATGTGTAAAGCGTTTGCGCGCGCACCCAGCAACAACCCCCAAGGCCCACCACAAAAGGAACTCCACACAAGGATATATATAACAATAGCCTTTGTATTATAATAAACACATTAGATAATATTCACAAAATTTACACTGTGCCAACTGGCACTGGGCGGAATTTACAGGGGACTATTTACACCAGAGAGGGCCAATGGACCCCTGTCAGAATCATCACAAATCACCAATGGTAAATGTAGAAATGGAGAACAAATAATAACTGTAGCGCACAACCAGTAACCACTGGTAAAAGGTAAGTACACCCTACGCAATCCTAAACACATTAGGCATATATCACGCAGGGAATCATGAACTCACTAGCATAACCTATACTAGGAAAACAGACTCCTATGCATAGACACAGTTAGGAAATGAAAATAGCATAAAGGCAATGCACATCGCGCAAACGTACACAGGTAACAATAACCATGTATCCTAGGTGAGGGCACAACACAGGAAAACTGTCCCCAGGCCAACTTGGCCTCTCAGGGGCTCAAACGCCCTTTGTCCAAAATGTCAGGGCTGGGCTGCGCAGGCAGCCAAGGTGCGCAATAGCACCACCTAAACGTGGCAGCTGCCCACTAATTGTTGGGCAGCTGTAGAAATCAAAGAAAGGGCCTGGCACCTACTTTGCCCTCTAAACCCAAGTCCAGAACGTTGCAGCTGCCCTCTTTCTGGCGGGGCAGCTGTGTGTATGCCAATAGGCCCGGGCACACCCGTGCCCTCTGGGTCTCACTGGGCTTTTTACTTCAAGTACGTGCCACATTGCAGCTGCCCACTGCGAGGCGGGGCAGCTGTAGAATTCTGTGAGCCCCGACCCGGGGACTCAAAGGGAAGTAGACTGCCCTCTCATTGGAGCGGCCCACTGTCATCCGGGGCCGCTCTACCGCAAGGAATGCCCCCGGCGTTAGAATCCCGCTCGGGGGACTCGTGAGCCCTAAATGAAATGGGCCCCAAATCACGTTGGAGCCTCTCGGGGGCTCGAAAACAGAGACAGGGATGCCCGCACTCACCGTCTGCCTGGGAGGCGGCGTCTCCTCTCTGCGGCGTCTCTTCTCTGCGGCGGTGTCTTCGGATTCACCCGGGCCCCCTCCTGGGACCCGGGACTCTGCAGGGGCACTCGGGGAGGCTGAGTAGGCTCCTGTCCACTCCCGTCTTCCTTCTTTCTGTCAGCACGGACTCTCCTCTCGCGGGGCTTCCCCTCCCGGAAGCCCCGCCCACGGAGTCCCTGCCTTCCGCGTCACGCTGGGCAGCGGCCCGGAGGGAATCCAATGTGCGGCTCGGGCCGCGGCGGTGACTCTTTCTTGGCTCAGATGCGGGGTGGGCACCCGCGCACAACAAGTAATTAAATAAACGGGGTGGGCTCCCGTTTTCAACCAAATAATTAAATAGGCGGGGTAGGCTCCCGCATAGTACACCGGCAATTGCGGGGTAGGCACCCGCCCTTGAATTGAAGGCAAATCCTACGGCAGCAACAACGCGGGGTGGGCACCCGCTCGGTTGTACGGTCCTGTGGGGGGGGATCCCACACGGGGCAGCTTCGTGCTGCAGGCACCCACCGTCCTCCACAGCTCCTCCTTGGACTGCAACAAATAAAGCGTTTCTCCCACAATAAGGCAAATAAAGCGCTCTTCCAGGCGCTAGGTTCAGGGGGCACAAGGCTGGGCTCAGGCAGGCCAGCACACAGGGCCCTCCAGCAGGGAGGCAGTCCCTTGTGGCGGTTCCTCCTGGAGCCCAGCAGCAACAGCCCCCTCAGCGTCAGGACAAGCACAGCAGAACATTTTACATGGGGTTGCAGCCCCTTTTTATATACACATTTCCTTTGTCTCAGGCTGCAGGGTTAAGGGAAAACCAGATGCAACTGGTTTTGGAGCACTCTGTTGTGCTCAGCCCCTCTCCCCATTCACTGGACAGGCTAGGGACATCAGTCACACCACAGGGGGCGGAGCCAGGATTGGGTGGGGAAAGCCCAGCCCTATTCAGGTCCCAGGTGTACTCCTCCCACCCATCTGGATGTAAATCTCCCTATCCACCACTGGGGCAGACCCATCCTGACTCCTGGAGCCAGGCACACCAGCCAATCACAAGCCAGACAGTCACTTCACATTTATGCCAGCGTCTAGAAGTGGCACTTCTACACTAGACACAGTAACGCCACACACATCATCGCGCAGCATTCACTCTCACGAGTTCGCACATACCAAACTCGACCCTGCACTCCCCACGCATCAGGAACTACCATGGACACATACATTCCCCATGCATTCCTATGGGAGGGCAGGTCAGTCTCACTAAATGTAACACAGAGCGCGCACTTTCCACTGGGACACAGTGTAAAAGCGCCTAGAGGCCTAAAACCACTTACACAACATAGGGAAAAAGCTAGGATAATTGCAAAAAGTCTAGGGGTGAACCTGCCAGATGGGCCAAGTCCAACAGATGGCCACAGGATCAGGAAACAGAAGGCCGAGCTGCACACAGGAGACACACCCTCAGCAGGCGTTGACGGCCCCTTTTGGGGAGCAACCTGCACAAATACATACACAACCAGGTACTTCATGCACAATACAGATTATTAGCCATGAAGAACTGCATGCAGGTTGCCGAAGTACACATACACTCATATGCACTATCTTTGACAACTATGCCATAGATGACGCATGCAAAGTGGCAAGAGACCTGCAGTGACAGAGATGAGGCACTTTGTAGGGTGATGAACACCTTTATTACCCAAACTCAGCACCAAGGGTAATGCATCCATATGAACAGACTCACAGGTCAGTTGACAGAAAATGTGAGACATACGCTGGACCCCCCTTCACAACACGGATGTTGTAAATCCCAATGAACTGGCACACAAGTTAAGGGGATGAGCCAAACACATCCTGCTGCACACGGAGAGGCTGCAATTCCCCATAGAGCCTGTTGTGGGGATGTCCCACACTATGCCCACCCGTAGCATCCAGTATGTTTCAGAGGCAAGGTTTACACACATTGATGCCTTCATCAGACTCCCCAATCCAATACAGACGACTGTCACGAAGGGTGACTATCAATTCATGGGAGTGATGCTACATGTTATGTGCTCCATGGTGAGTAGACATGTATGCATGGTAACACAACATGCACAGAAGCAGTCCCCAGACATTCCCAACCCGTACCACCACCAAAAAGCCTTGCTGCAATCCTTACCCAAACTGACATTTCCACATGTCCGTGCATGGAACGCTGATACATCACATGTCCCAATACTCATGAGGAATAGCAGGAGGACAACCATGACACGAGCAGACAACAGGCGCAAGAACCTGGGAATGACAGACAGACAAGAAGTCAGCTAAAAGAATTTTCTCCGCACACATGGTCAGTTACAAAACATGAACAATATTGTGCACATGCAAATTGCAAAGAAAGTCTCTCCGCAAAACTGTGTGGCATGACATCATCACTCGAGTGACACATCAGAACACACATCTAAGTCACTTTGCATTCAGTCAGCTGGACACACACATTGCAACACATGCCACCCAAGGCTACAAGCTTGCACACTCAGACCCAGTGACTCACCATTATGAGAAGAAGTTGCGTATGAGCTGACTCCGGATATCCTCCTCCTCCTCCTCTCTTGCCTCATGCCCAAGCCCTTCATCCTTCACAGGTGGATGTTCCTGCTCATCCTGGTCCAGGATGAGTGGCACTGCCTTCTCCACTGCCATGTTGTGCAGCATGCAGCACACGAGGAAGATTTTGCAGACCTTCTCCGGTGCATATGGGAGGGAGCCGCCTGTCTTGTAAAGGCACCGGAATCGGCTCTTCAGGAGGCCAAACGTCCTCTCAATCACTTGCCTGGTCTGCCCATGTGCATTGTTGTAACGGTGATCTGCAGCTGATCTTGGGTTGCGGAGAGGTGTCATCAGCCATGGCATGTTGGGATATGCAGAGTCCCCTACATGGAAACATCATGTAAATAAGCGGGTCAGGAGATGCCGTAAGAGCCAAAGATACCGCAACACACAGGACAAACAAAGTATACCCACCAACAAGACAGGCTCATTCGTTGTGCAGCCGCAGCATCATTTCTGGCACCCTGCTATGCCTCATGATGTAGGCATCATGTGCTGACCCTGGAAAACGTGCACAGACATGGGAAATCAGCATGTTAGCAAGACACCCCACAAGGGCATTAATAGAGTGGTAATGTTTACAGTTTTGATAGGCTACCTCCTGTGCCTGTGGTGGTACCAAAGCCACATGTGTCCCATCAATGGACCCAATGACATGGGGCAT
Organism: Triturus cristatus; assembly: GCF_964204655.1. Taxonomy (NCBI): domain Eukaryota; kingdom Metazoa; phylum Chordata; class Amphibia; order Caudata; family Salamandridae; genus Triturus; species Triturus cristatus. The sequence continues at coordinate 1,869,343,004 of NC_140590.1, forward strand.
CCCTCCCAGGGCATAGAAATCACCCTTGACATCTGTCAACTCCCCAGGAGTAGGAAATTTGATGAATTCATCAAGGTGCTCCAACATGGCTGGCAAAACATCATGCAGGACACGGCTGAACATCAGCTATGGTCAATTGAAACATACCTGTGGCAAAAAAATGTAGGGATGCCATCACCTTCATCTTGGGGGTCAGCGCAGTAGGATACCTGTGTTGCGGTTGGAGGTGTGGTGCCAGCTTGTCTGTCAAGTCCTCAATCAACTGGAGAGTGAATCTGTACCGCCAGATGCAGGCACGTTCCCTCATGGTAGCCAAGTCTGGCATTGGTCGTGGGACAGGCGGTGCCCTGCAGAAAATTGTATTGAATAACGAAGATTGAGAGTCTGCCAACATCAATGTCAATGAACATAGCACATGCTAAACTGCTACTAGACATCAGGTAAATACGGAGTCTGGTCTGTGCAATACATCCAGGACACGTATGCCAGCTTGCTGACACTCCTACGAAAAGCCAGATACACATGTTGATTGTCAAGTCTACATGACATGCCCTGAAATGAGCTGGGGGCTAGTCTGAGTGAACAGCCAGAGACATCACCGGGGTGACACACATCCACATAGCTGCATTGGAAGGATGTCATCTCATACAGACAGCTGACTGCAAGGTAGACGCACAGGTCACATGGAATGTCAAATGTACAGATCAAACACATTGCGATGAAGGGGTACACGTGAAAACCAAAAACATAGGCATTGAGACGACGCAGATATGTATTCCTGGGAAAATATGATGTCCGATGCACACTGACCCTGCTTCCGTGGAAATCCACATGTGGCATGGTGTGCGTAGATGTGTGCCATGCCCATCTCCACACAGACACATGTTGAATGCAGCAACAGCAGATGTAGTTGACGGAACACTAACAGCAAGCTCATGGGAACACATGACACACACCTGACATAGTCACATAGGGGCACGCTGATCGTGACATGTCAGTTGATAGAGTGTCCCTGTCCCTGGCATCAGGAGACAGGTGCGGGTGGTGGTGACTGTGCCATACCACTGATGCTGTGCATGACACGTTTGGACTACAGACACACATGTGCCAAGTGTGAAGGTGATGTGTGCCACATAGTGCCCCATCACACATGACATGTGTACACAGGTCATCACACATCAAATGTGAAACTACATGAGAAGACCTGTGCAATATCACTCCCTGACACACCTAGGCCCTGCACATGAAAGTATGCAATGACAAGTACTTGATGGACAGCCTTGTGCGAGTTGTAGCCCTCCATTCCTGGCGTGTGCGCCTCGTATCAACAGTGTAAGCGTGTGAAATGCACCGTACACCCGCATTCAGAGCGTGTGTATGGTCCGTATCACTATTGTAGAGGTGCCGTAGGGGTACGTGTGTACGGTCCGTATCACTGTTGTAGTGGTGCTGTAGGGGTACACGTGATACGCACCGTACACACGCTCTGAGAGGGTGTGTACGGTCTGTATCACTATTGTAGTGGTGCCGTAGGGGTACGCGTGATACGCACAGTACACACGCTCTGAGAGCGTGTGTACAGTCCGTATCACTATTGTAGTGGTGCCATAGGGGTACGCGTGATACGCACCGTACACACGCTCTGAGAGCGTGTGTACGGTCCGTATCACTATTGTAGTGGTGCCGTAGGGTTACGCGTGATGCGCACCGTACACATGCTCTGAGAGCGTGTGTACGGTCCGTATCACTATTATAGTGGTGCCGTAGGGGTAGGCATGATGCGCACCGTACACACGCTCTGAGAGCGTGTGTACGGTCCGTATCACTATTGTAGTGGTGCCGTAGGGGTACGCGTGATGCGCACCGTACATACGCTCTGAGAGCGTGTGTACGGTCCGTATCACTATTGTAGAGGTGCCGTAGGGGTATTCCTGATGCGCACCGTACACACACTCTGAGAGCGAGTGTACGGTCCGGATCACTATTGTAGTGGTGCCGTAGGGTTACGCGTGATGCGTACTGTACACACGCTCTGAGACCGTGTGTACGGTCCGTATCACTATTGTAGAGGTGCCGTACGTGTATGTGTACGTGTGAAACGCACCGTACATGTGTGTGGATTTCAAAATTACATAGGGGACAAGTATTAGGCCCAAAATGCATGCTGGTTGTCATGGATACAGAGATTTCAGTTGCAATGTGTCCATCAGGTGGCTTGGAAGAGTCAGTTGGCCAAAAAATACAATGTTGCAAAGTGGTGGTTGCCTTGCAATGATGCTCAAAATTTGAACAATGCAAATACGTGTCATTGATGTATGTCTAAAGGGATTGGAGTAAACGTGGGATGCAAATGAGTCTGACCAATCACTATGTACTCCTCTAAATGAAAGCCCCTCAGCAAGACAGATATAAGACAGCCAGAACCCATGAGAAGGCACTTGCCTGCACAACTTTCCTGTCGACCACACTGCTGCTGTCTCAGCTTCCTCTGGTACCATGTCGCGGACTGTGGAGAGGGCCCAGCCATTCACCCTCGAGGAGAATGAGGCCTTGCTGGACGTCCTCCTCCCACAGTACCCCAAGCTGTATGGGAGACCAGGGGAGCAGGTGAGTGCTGACTCCACTACCTTTGAATGTGCACCATTTGTGTGACTGTCACTTCTGGCATTATGTCCAGGTGTGACAGACATGCAATGTTGTTTAGAGTGGGTCCCAGGGGGGGGCATGCTTATGTCTATCATCCAGAGCATGATGTAGTTCCTGTGTGCACTCCTCACTTGCATTGTGCTTACTGTGACATTCACTGCATAGTGCATGACACATTTAGCCTGGCAAATCCTTGGTGGCTTTTTTTCCTATTGTCCTGAGGTGATTGGGTGAGCCCCCCGGTGTGACAGGTGACTGTACCCACAGATGTGCATGAGTTGAGTGGACCTGTGGTGAGAGTGTCCAAATGATGTGTACGACGTCATGGACATTGATGTGTGTGAATGTTCCTTGTCATGTGGGTGAGTGTCTATGTGAAGTGTTGCCCCACAGCTGCATGGAGGAGGCAACAGCTCTACCCATCTGATGTGAGAAGTAAGCCGTGCTGTGTGTCTGACACCCCACAGGCAAGTGGCACATGTGCAGAGTGAGGTTTGTATCCGCTGTTGTCAATGGCAGGTGATTGATCTGTGCCTGGGTGTGACTGTGTACTCTGCTGAGGGTGCGTCAGTGGAGTGGGACATGTGACTGCTTGGAGGTGCTGTCCATCAGCCTGCTGTTGCATGTGCTGCACAGTGTGTGCCATGATCAGGGAGTGTGTCGCACCCCTTATGCCACCTGTGTACTTTCAATGCCATGTAGTGCATTGGAGCTTCCACACAGGCCAATGTCTATTTGAGAATGATGCAATTCCTTGGCAGCATCCTATGCCCTGTTCAACATATCAAAGATGTTCTAATGTGTGTCTCTAGGACATGGAGCAGGTGTAGTGATGTTGTCTCACTTTGTCATTCTCACAGGCCTACGAGAAGGGGGTGATCTGGAGGGAGATCGTCAGGGCCGTGAGATCGGCGGGGGATCGAAGTCGGCGTCTAGCCCAAGCCCGAAAACGGTGGCAGGACATCCGGTGCTGGACCCGGCGGATCGCCCGGGTCCAGCTGGGGGTCTCACCTCCTCGCCCCCATGGCGGGTGCCAACGTCTGACCGCCCACATGACCCGTGTCCTGGCGGTGGTCTTCCCTGACCTGGATAGGCAGTTACAGGAGAGACTGCAGCAAGGAGGGGGTAGGTACATGTCTGTTTGTTGTGTTATGTGTCACCAGCATTTGGAAGTGCTCTGTAGCCTGGATACACTGCCAGAGTTTATATGTGCAGTGCATTTTCTGTTCCCCAATGTCAACCGGTGCTCTTATTCATCCCTTCCCCTCCTTGACATGTGTCCCCTGGTCTGTGTGTAATCACATTTGCGCATGGTCATCTAGGCTGCCAGTAAATCCAAGTGCACATTGCTTTCGGCATCATGTGGGAGGGTGGTCTGTGACATGTGTTGGTACCTTGCCTGTGCCATGACCTGTTCACTCTGTTGGGGGTCCATATTTGTTGGCACTGATGATGAGTCTCAACATAGGAGTGTGAGGATTCAACTGAACACCCTTGCAGCATGCATGACCAATGTTGTGGCCTCAGACATGATGTGCATGAGTGGGAGATATGCATAGTGCCATGACGGTTGTTCATGGTACAGTCAGCTCATTCCAGGACCACGGAGAAGTGTGCCCACTACAGTCCCCTGAGACACCCTGACCTCCTAATCATGTGTGTCATCCAACACTGTGCCCATTCTCTGTGGGTTTAGCATAGGTCTGCCTCTGTGGCATTGTTCCCTGGCCTTATTTGTATTTATCAAATGTGTGCTACATGTGCCCACTGGACAGGGAGACACTATTTGACTTGTGCATACTCACACTGGGCAGTGCCTGTGTGGCTATTCACAACAATCTGTTGATGGTTGTTGGTCACAAATATGCGTTGCCAGCCTCACGAGGTGGTGTGGTGTAAATTTAGGAATTGTTGCTGCACATTTTTGTTAACCTGATTAAGAGGTGTCACTTCTTGATCTGTCTCAATCACATTGTCTCAGGTATTGGGGGTTTGTGCGGGAGAGGCCTACATGGGCAACCCTGATTTCTCCTTGCCAGGTCTGACCTGTGTGTGAGAATTGGCTGGACAAAGAATCACCATGCAGTGGCCCAGTGATGTTGGCCAGGGCTTAATGTTCATGGTTTGCAGCCTGTGTCATTTGTTTAAAAACATGATTCCTGCTCAAACATTTTTGGAACCTGTGTGTGGTTCTGATGCAACGCAGTTTGGTCTTTGTGTGCTGACATCTGTGTGGACATTCTGGCTTGCCATGAGGCTGTCTCCTCAGTACAGCTATGCCTTTTTACAACACAATTGCAGGCCCATTAGCTGATGCATTGTCCTGGGTTTGGACATGTGTGCCACTCCACATGACAGGCAGTGGGTCATATGTGTAGCCAACTGTGTAATCAGGTAACGGATGGCCATGTGACAACTGACATAATTCTAGTTGTTAGTCAAAAATGATTGTACCTTGGCACTCATAACACTTGTCAACAGGTCTTCATGATTTCAGTGTGTTACTTTGATGTTTTTTGTTAGGAACAATAATGTGCCTGCATGAAAGATGTCTCCCAAGGAAGTGCACACCAAACGACTTTTACACTTTCAGGGAACACGCTGGCACATTTTAAAAGAAGCCACTGTTAGAATAAAACGGTATTGCAGATTATACATATACATGTTCCCACAGTGGTCTGGAATTTGGGTAAGTCCTTGGTTGTTGGTGATACCAACTTACGAGTGTCAAGACATCAAGACCTCCATGGGCCCATGTATATGTACTTTCTGCTACATCATTTATTTCTAACCGTGGCTTCTTTGAAAAAGGTGCCAGCTTCTTCAATGACTGTGTAAATGTAATTTTGCGTGCACCTCCTTGGGAGACATCTTTCATGCAGGCACATGAGTGTTCTGTTCACAAAATGGCACATTCCCACATTCAAAACATGTCAATTGTGTAAAGTCTTGTGAGTCCCAAGGTATCCAACATTTGTTGGTTTTGTGTTCCAAAGTACTTACAGGTCTCAGAGTGTGGTGACACCTTGAGTATTGATGTGTCATAGTTTCCCTTGGGTGCACCACTACTGTTTATTTCAGGGTAAACAAGAGGTGGCATGACTTCATTGTATTGCTGTGCTCACCTGTTCACAGACACTAGCTTCTCAGTGTATTTCTCATTCAAGTTGTGGCCTGGTGTGTCCTTTTTTTCCTTGTGTCCAAGTGGCATAGTGGGTCTACCAACTGGGGAGTACAGGGCTTACATATGTGCGGAGTAATCTAGCTGTTACTCATGATGCATTGCCTGATATGCACTGTGACCTGTTGTTTTTGTACTCATGTGTCAGATGTATACAGGTGACTGACACATTTATGTTTCTTCTCCTTGCCCACAGCATCATCATCGGAAACCGAGGGAGACACCTGCACGGACCTGGAGGAGGGACCCAGCGACAGTGCCACCAGTGCTGGCGAGTCCGCGGGAGCCAGTGGCACGGAGGGCTCGGGGAGTCAGTCGGAGGACCTGTCTGGAGGCGAGACCAACTACGATGCAGACGGGTCCGAGGCTGACCACATCGAGGAGGCGGAGGCTGCTACAACACCTGGCAGCATCCCCACATCTGTCCCCGCCTCCTCCGTTTCCATCTCCACCCTCCAAGTTGCTCCCGTCCCTTCTGTCCGTGCAGAGGCCCACCATGTCTCCTTTGGCCCAGGCACCACACCCCCTGCCCCTGTCACCCCTGCTGCCCTCAGTGAAGAGTCTGTGGACATACTGCGGCAGTTGCAGGTTGGGCTGGCATCGGTGCTGAATGTCCTCCATGGCCACACTAAACTTCTGACACAGATGGTGTCGTTCATGGAGGACATGTCAGCAACGATGTCTGACCAACGCAGGATTCTGCGGTCCATGGACTCTTCCCTGATGGCAGCAGTGACTCTCCTGCAGTGCTACGTCCCCCCCTACACTGGACACATCCACACTTCCCTCTCCCATACCTGTCCCACGTACACCCAGACATTCCCAAGCACGCACCCACCAGACACAGGCAGCACACCACCAAGTAAGGGCAAGCACACACCTTCTGGCACGCACACTCAGGGGGATGTAGGCACACCCACAGGGTCTGGGGACAGATGACATACACGCATCCACAGTCGCAGTCCGCAGTCCTCACAACCCTGTCCCTCCCAAAACACTCCCCTTGGCACCCCTGCCAAACGGTCACCCCAGTAGCTCTTTCTGGCTGAGCTGGACCTCCCCCCGCTGAGCCACCACCCCACAAGCGGGCAAGGAAGTCCCCGGGCAGGGGAGTCGAGTCCCCCACCACCTCAACCCCCTCCCCCATGAGCGCTGCACCCCATCCCTCGCCCACCACACCCTCCCTTGATCCTGGGCAATCCTCTGGTGCAGGGGTTAGCCTGACGCACCGAGCTCACCACCACCTTCGGCGCTGCACCACCCCTGTGGTAGAGACGTCCACCCCTGCACCCACCACACCTACCCTTCCCGGTGCCTGGTCCTGACCCACATGATGCCCCCCCCGGTCGACGAACCTGAGGGTTCCAGTGTGCAGGCAAGCTAGGGGGAGACGCTGTCCCCTACGTCCCCCCAAGGACTTGAATTATGGACTGGCCATTGGCCTTTGTAAATAGTCTTATTTTCAAAGTTTTCTTTTGTGCTGAATAAAGCCTTTTTTTACTTTGAACACTACTGCATTTCAGGTACTTGATGTTGGTGATGAGGCTCCTGGAGTTGGTGTTCTGGTAATGTGTTATGGTTCTGAGAAATGTTTTAGTCTGATGGTCATGAAGTGGACCATGGTATCTGCGTGCCATCACAATGTCTCTGCAAAGAATCATTGGTAGTGTGTGTTAATTTTGTTTTGAGACATTGTCCCAAGGAGTGTTCCTTCCTCTGTGGCACCTGACATCTTCCCTGCAAACAGTCGCACAATTGTTGTGCTGACCTGTGTCTACATTTCCTTTGTTGGTGACGGATCCCTTCAACAATGGCCATGCCTGCTCACTGATGTCTCCTGCTGAATCGTCTGTGCCATCCTTGCTAGTCAGTGTACTTGTGTTTTGAGTATGTTGAAATGCCTTCAGAGGGAAATTCTCCCTTTTCAGCACTATGCATGTGTGTAATCCCGGCCTAGCACACAAATGGTACTTGTTATGCAGGATATTTTGGCACCTGACTCACAATTGTGGGCATTGTATCTGTGGGAATTCCACCCTATTCCTTCCATGAGAGACAACATCATTGTGTCTGGCCCAGCACCTGCACATTCCTATCAGTCCTGGGATGTGCGTGACAGTGTGTGTTCCCTTTGGCTGTCTTAGTTTAGTAGGAAGTTACATGACTATACAGTGTTGTGGCATGATATCAGGGTGTGTATTGTGCTGCATCCGCCATGGGGGGGTATGCATGTGTTATTTGTCCTCACTACCACATGTGGTGTGTCATGCAGTGGGTGAAAGGCATCCATCCTCCTGGGAGTGGGACACTGCTGTCAGTGATGTGTTGTTATAGCACTATCATCATAGTCCAAAGTTACTGATGCGTACATACCACCATGTAGGTGTGGTCATCTGATAATGTTGTACACCCCCCCATGTCTCTGTCCACTGCTGGGAGTCCTCTGCACCCACCCCCATATCTCTGTCCACTGCTGGTAGTCCTCCGCACCCACCCCCATATCTCTGTCCACTGCTGGGAGTCCTCTGCACCCACCCCTCATATTGCACGCCACTGCTGGGAGTCCTCTGCACCCACCCCCATGTCTCTGTCCACTGCTGGGAGTCCTCTGCACCCACCCCCATATCTCTGTCCACTGCTGGTAGTCCTCTGCACAAACCCCCATATCTCTGTCCACTGCTGGTAGTCCTCTGCACCCACCCCCATATCTCTGTCCACTGCTGGGAGTCCTCTGCACCCACCCCTCATAATGCAGGCCACTGCTGGGAGTCCTCTGCACCCACCCCCATGTCTCTGTCCACTGCTGGTAGTCCTCTGCACCCACCTCCATGTTTCTGTCCACTGCTGGGAGTCCTCTGCACCCACCCCTCATATTGCAGGCCACTGCTGGGAGTCCTCTGCACCCACCCCCATGTCTCTGTCCACTGCTGGTAGTCCTCTGCAGCCACCCACATATGCCTGTCCACTGCTGGTAGTCCTCTGCACCCACCCCTTATATTGCAGGCCACTGCTGGGAGTCCTCTGCACCCACCCCCATGTCTCTGTCTACTGCTGGGAGTCCTCTGCACCCATCCACATATGTCTGTCCACTGCTGGGAGTCCTCTGCACCCACCCCTCATATTGCAGGCCACTGCTGGTAGTCCTCTGCACCCACCCCCATGTCTCTGTCCACTTCTGGGAGTCCTCTGCACCCACCCACATATGTCTGTCCACTGCTGGTAGTCCTCTGCACCCACCCCTCATATTGCAGGCCACTGCTGGGAGTCCTCTTCACCCACCCCCATGTCTCTGTCTACTGCTGGGAGTCCTCTGCACCCACCCACATATGTCTGTCTACTGCTGGTAGTCCTCTGCTCCCACCCCTCATATTGCAGGCCACTGCTGGGAGTCCTCTGCACCCACCCCCATGTCTCTGTCCACTGCTGGGAGTCCTCTGCACCCACCCACATATGTCTGTCCACTGCTGGTAGTCCTCTGCACCCACCCCTCATATTGCAGGCCACTGCTGGTAGTCTCTACACCCACCTCCATGTCTCTGTCCACTGCTGGGAGTCCTCTGCATCCACCCACATGTGTCTGTCCACTTATGGTAGTCCTCTGCACCCACCCCTCATATTGCAGGCCACTGCTGGGAGTCCTCTGCACCCAACCCCATGTCTCTGTCCACTGCTGGGAGTCCTCTGCACCCACCCCTCATATTGCAGGCCACTGCTGGGAGTCGTCTGCACCCACTCCCATGTCTCTGTCCACTGCTGGTAGTCCTCTGCACCCAACCCCATGTCTCTGTCCACTGCTGTGAGTCCTCTGCACCCACCCACATATGTCTGCCCACTGCTGGGAGTCCTCTGCACCCACCCCTCATATTGCAGGCCACTGCTGGTAGTCCTCTGCACCCACCCCCATGTCTCTGTCCACTGCTGGTAGTCCTCTGCACCCACCCCCATGTCTCTGTCCACTGCTGGGAGTCCTCTGCACCCACCCCCATATCTCTGTCCACTGCTGGTAGTCCTCTGCACCAACCCCTCATATTGCAGGCCACTGCTGGTAGTCCTCAGCACCCAACCCCATGTCTCTGTCCACTGCTGGTAGTCTTCTGCACCCACCTCCACGTCTCTGTCCACTGCTGGGAGTCCTCTGCACCCACCCCTCATATTGCAGGCCACTGCTGGGAGTCCTCTGCACCCACCCCCATTTCTCTGTCCACTGCTGGTAGTCCTCTGCACCCACCCACATATGTCTGTCCACTGCTGGGAGTCCTCTGCACCCACCCACATATGTCTGTCCACTGCTGGTAGTCCTCTGCACCCACCCCTCATATTGCAGGCCACTGCTGGTAGTCCTCTACACCCACCCCCATGTCTCTGTCCACTGCTGGGAGTCCTCTGCACCCACCCACATATGTCTGTCCACTTCTGGTAGTCCTCTGCACCCACCCCTCATATTGCAGGCAACTGCTGGGAGTCCTCTGCACCCACCCCCATGTCTCTGTCCACTGCTGGGAGTCCTCTGCACCCACCCCTCATATTACAAGCCACTGCTGGGAGTCATCTGCACCCACCCCCATGTCTCTGTCCACTGCTGGGAGTCCTCTGCACCCACCCCCATATCTCTGTCCACTGCTGGGAGTCCTCTGCACCCACCCACATATGTCTGTCCACTGCTGGGACTCATCTGCACCCACCCCTCATATAGCAGGCCACTGCTGGTAGTCCTCTGCACCCACCCCCATGTCTCTGTCCACTGCTGGTAGTCCTCTGCACCCACCTCCTTGTCTCTGTCCACTGCTGGGAGTCCCCTGCACCCACCCCTCATATTGCAGGCCACTGCTGGGAGTCCTCTGCACCCTCCCCCATGTCTCTGTCCACTGCTGGTAGTCCTCTGCACCCACCGACATATGTCTGTCCACTGCTGGGAGTCCTCTGCACCCACCCACATATGTCTGTCCACTGCTGGGAGTCCTCTGCACCCACCCCTCATATGTCTGTCCACTGCTGGTAGTCCTCTGCACCCACCCCCCATATTGCAGGCCACTGCTGGTAGTACTCTGCACCCACCCACATATGTCTGTCCACTGCTGGGAGTCCTCTGCACCCACCCCTCATATTACAGGCCACTGCTGGTAGTCCTCTACACCCATCCACACATGTCTGTCCACTGTTGGGAGTCCTCTGCACCCACTACTCATATTGCAGGCCACTGCTGGTAGTCCTTTGCACCCAACCCCATGTCTCTGTCCACTGCTGGGAGTCCTCTGCACCCACCCACATATGTCTGTCCACTGCTGGTAGTCCTCTGCACCCACCCCTCATATTGCAGGCCAATGCTGGGAGTCCTCTGCACCCACCCCAATGTCTCTGTCTACTGCTGGGAGTCCTCTGCACCCACCCACATATGTCTGTCCACTGCTGGTAGTCCTCTGCTCCCACCCCTCATATTGCAGGCCACTGCTGGGAGTCCTCTGCACCCACCCCCATGTCTCTGTCCACTGCTGGGAGTCCTCTGCACCCACCCCCATATGCCTGTCCACTGCTGGGAGTCCTCTGCACCCACCCTTCATATTGCAGGCCACTGCTGGGAGTCCTCTGCACCCGCCCCCAAGTCTCTGTCCACTGCTGGGAGTCCTCTGCATCCACCCCTCATATTGCAGGCCACTGCTGGGAGTCCTCTGCACCCACTCCCATGTCTCTGTCCACTGCTGGTAGTCCTCTGCACCCACCCCCATATCTCTGTCCACTGCTGTGAGTCCTCTGCACCCACCCACATATGTCTGTCCACTGCTGGGAATCCTCTGCACCCACCCCTCATATTGCAGGCCACTGCTGGTAGTCCTCTGCACCCACCCCTATGTCTCTGTCCACTGCTGGTAGTCCTCTGCACCCACCCCCATGTCTCTGTCCACTGCTGGGAGTCCTCTGCACCCACCCCCATATGGCTGGGCACTGCTGGGAATCCTATGCACCCACCCACCCACCCAAGCACACCCTTGGTGCAGTACACTGCTGGCCTGGACCTACACACACACCAATATGAAGGTAAAATGCAGCACCAGGTCATAACCCAACATTCATGGCGTGTGTACGCCTTGTATCCCAAATGTACTGGTGCCATAGGGGTAGACGTGATACGCACCATACCCCCGCATTCATAGCGTGGGTACGGTCCGTATCACGATTGTAGTGGTGCCATAGGGGTACGCGTGATACGCACCATACCCACACACTCAGAGCGTGGGTACGGTCCGTATCACGCGTACCCCTACGGCACCACTACAATCGTGATACGGACCATACCCATGCTATTAATGCATGTGTACGGTCCGTATCACTATTGTAGTGGTGCCGTAGGGGTACGCATGATACGGACCGTAGCCACGCTCTGAATGCGGGTGTACGGTGCGTATCACGCGTACCCCTACGACACCACTACAATCGTGATATGGACCGTACCCACGCTATGAATGCAGGAGTATGGTGCGTATCACACGTACCCTTACGGCACCAGTACAATCGTGATACGCACCATACCTACGCATTCATAGCGTGGGTACGGTCCGTATCACAACTGTAGTGGTGCCGTAGGGGTACGCGTACATGTCCACTTCCGTTGTTGCGGTATGCAGGGTTTGGTGGACACGTCCCCCGAATTGACCAGACCCTGGAGGTAATGTATGGCCTCCATATTGTAGGTTTTGATTTGGGTATGGAGTATGTTTCCTGCCCCTCACCCCCACCCTGGCCCCTGGGTGTTGTTCTCACCTTCTGCGGCGTGTGTGTCAGGTTCGGTGCACCAGGTCGTAGGCTAAGATGGCCGGGATGACACGTAGGATGGGGTCCATGGCTGTCCGTCGTGTACCGGGGCTCCGTTTTCGCATCGGACTATGATTTCCAGGAGTTTTTGGCTCCCTTAAAAAAAGAGCTGTGCGGAGTGACGTAAGGACGATTCGTACTTGCTGGTCCGTAAAACGCTGCCTCACTCCGTACGGACGTCGCGTATGCGCTGTCCCGGATCAGAATCGTAGGTGTTTTTTAGCCGTACGGTCTTTGGTACGATTTGTACGGAAATAGTATTTCTGTACGAATCATACTTGCTGGTTTGTACGGTTAATTTACCGGGTACGAGTCGTACGGAGAAAACGCTCCGTACGACAATTCGTACCCGGTTTTTACAGGATTGGAATCGGCCCCTATGTATTGTAATGTATAATGTAATTATAATGTAATTAAAAAAAAATATATCTAAAAATAAATAGTTTAAAAAATGTAGTAAATCAGTATCAAAAAAATCAGTATAACAATTAATACATTAAAAATTGTCTTTTACAAAACCTTTGAAATTCACTGAAAAAACCTTAGGTTTCAGGCCTGATATAGTTAGGAATTAGCATTTAATAAACCTTTGAAATTCACTGAAAAAAATATAGATTTTAGGGGTGTTATAGTTAGCTGGACATTTCATTCGAACAAAACCATTGAAATTCCTCCGATATAGTTAGTTGTACTAACTACATCTCGCGCGCCTGCAATCCACTGCTGATGATGTCACATATTACATCATTCATGACATGGTCAGTTACATCACTAATGACATCTCAAATGAGATCACTGATGACATCACTGATGGCATCATCCATGTGACAATCAGATACACCTCATCATACACTAGTATAACCTTTCATCACTCACTGTAAAATACAGAGTGCCAAATTTAAAACCATTGACACTCCAATACAAGTTTCTAAACACCCACTCAGTGATTCCTAGATCTATACACACATCTAATCACTTACCTATAGATTCACTCATACATGCTGTCAATGATCAATAGAACACTATCCAATATACTTGTACACCTATATCGACATTACACACCAGCACACATCCTAATCACTTATGAAGTCATCCTACTCACTTATGCAAACAATGGATCATACTTACTTTTACTTAGCTATACACTTATAAAAACACCACTTCATCTATTCATATAGATAATAACTCATACTTAGTGTGTGATAAAAACACTATTGTTAAAACACTATTACAAGTATACAGTTATCCATACAGTCACTCATACAATCACTGAGTCTTATGTATACTTATTTATATACAACAACTGACACATACACTGGCTTTTATTTTCCTAGTTTGTTGGACATGTACCATTGAGACATATATTGGCTCATCGCCACACCCATAAAGATATTCACTCACCCAAACAACTGTTATAACATGTAGTTTTAACTTCATATACCTACTGAATCAACTATTCACACATCTTTGGGCAGTCACACACCCCCACCGAACCACACACACATTCACTCTCCCATACAAATACTCAGTTAACTAATCAATAACTAATATAGACTTTCACGTAGCTAGTAACCAACTGGTGCAGCAGTTTACACAACAACTGACAAAGTGACACAGATATTCACACAGTTTAGTCACTATCCAATATATTTATTGAGACACTATAAATTAGTCAAGAAAACAGTCAATTACACTGCTACTAACTCTCCATCCAGATATTTATATTTATATATCCGCTCATTCTTCAATGCAAATTGCTATATATATAATACATATTTAAATAACGAACCAAACCACATTCACTGGATGATGTCATCAGTGATGTCATTTGAGATGTCATCAGTGATGTCACTGACCATGTCATGAATGATGTAATATGTGACATCATCAGCAATGGATTGCGGGCGCACAAGATGTAGTTAGTACAACTAACTATATCGGAGGAATTTCAATGGTTTTGTTCGAATGAAATGTCCAGCTAACTATAACACCCCTAAAACCTATGGTTTTTTCAGTGAATTTCTAAGGTTTTTTAAATGCTAATTCCTAACTATATCAGGCCTGAAACCTATGGTTTTTTCAAAGAATATATATATGTATATCCACACAATCCCTCCTTCACACTTCAAACGGGGTGCATCGACTCTCTGGTTGTGTTGCATTCAAATCCGTTTCATTCATGAAATATGAACAGAGGCAGGCGGCTCACAACCCCAACGTTTCTTCTCTGTAGAGCCTTGATCACAGGAGGAAGTCTCTTTGCATTTTGAATTGCCCACGTGGTTCTTTTAAAGCGCAGGCCTTATTTTTTTGCAAAGTGCGCAGAGGAAAAAGTAACCAACTTTAAAAGGAACGTGAACAGCGCGATTAATTCCATGACATTTTAGTATTACTGTTTGTTAGACCTGGCATCATTGGCATGAGTCTCTCATCCATTTTTTTCTGTTGGCCTCCTCTGTTTACGATGTTTTGCTGGAATATTGCTTTGGGCACTGTGCCACTGCTGATCAGTGCCACAGTGCAAGTGCTCCCTATGTTAAATTGATACATTGATTGGTGTTACCATGATTGGCTTGGTTGACTTACGGTTCAGACCCTAGTCTAGTGCACTACGTGTGCCAAGGGCATGTAAGTTAACTGCTGCTGGTGGGCTTGCAGCACTGGTTGTGCCACCCACAGAAGCAGCTTGTAAAATGTGTCCCAAACCTGCCATCACAGAGCCTGTGTGCAGTCCCTGACTGCCATGTCGACTTGGCAAGGAAACCTACTTGCCAGTCTCTAAAACCTTCCCTTTGCCACATTTCAGACACCTCTATGGTAGGCCCTAGGGCTGGGTGCGTGTTTGGTAAAAGGTAGGTCATGCCCTGATGTGTGTGGCATGACCTAATAGTGAATTACAGCCATTTTCGTTTTTAACTATTGAAGGGCTACCTGCCTTCCATAGGCCAGAATGGGCAGACTGATTATTAACTCCATCATAATCTTATCTGTCTCAGGGAGCATGGTAGTGATTCGAGTTTGGTATCCCTGAACTCAGAATTTAATAACACATCCTTTAGGATGGATGGGTTTTAAATTCAGTGTTTGAAAATAGCCCTTTTAGAAAGTGGCTATTTTCTTGTCCAACTATCCACCGGTCTCTGCTGGTTTGGTGTGTGTGTCCGGGGCTGGGTGGCTCCAGAGGTCTGAATGAGTCAGTGTGGGGTGAATGAGGCATTTACATTTAGAGTGGGGGAAGAGTAGTCCCTGGTAGCCGGCCCTGCCCGACACAATGCTGGCTCCACCTCCTGCCGGGCGACTGATGGCCCTGCCCCTGCCAGTGACAATACTGGCTCCGCCTCCTGCTGGGCGGCTGATGACCCTGCCCTGCTCAGTGAATAGGCCAGGTGCCTCGGCCTGGCAACACCCACAACAAACCTGGGATGGGGGGAATTTCCCTGCTTGGACAAAGGGAACAAAGCGGAAAAGGGGTGTAAGAGAAGGACCCCTGAACCAAATAACTAGATCACTTCTGACAAGGAAACCTCTACCAAGGACAAGAAGCCTGCTGATCCAAGGACTTGCCTCCCCCTTCTGCCAGTGTGCTGTTTGCTGGGGGGAACCTGAAGCTGCTTCTTTATTTTTGCCAAGAGACAAGGAGAGAGGAACTGAGTGTGTACTCTCAAACCTGCAAGAAAATCTCCAAGGGCTGGAAGAGTGCCAGCCTCCTGTTGAAGTCACAGGGCTAAAGGACTTCACCCTCTGCTAAATTGCTTGTTGCTGGAACGTGGTGTTTCCAGTGCACAGGGGAAATCTGCAATCTCGACGTCGACGGACACCGCCGATTCCACCTCGACATCGTGAGTACGGCTCCAGTGTTCTGAGCCTTCGACGCCTGCCGCCGGGCCCGATCGACGCCAGTAGCAACGCCAGTGAGCAGTGAGTTCGGCTCCAGCTCCAAGTGACCCCGTCTCGACGCCGCTGTTGATCGCATCGATGCTGCGCCCTTCTCAACGCTGTGAGCGCTGCTCCGGCCCGTCACCTCTCGACGCCGCTGTGGATCGCCCCGACTCCAAAGCACGATCGAAGCCGACCTCTCAACGCCGATCTCTCGACGCCGATCTCTCGACGCCGACCTCTCGACGCCGAGGATCATCGTGTTGCTTCATTCTGAAGGTACTGTGTTTGTGGGGTCTGTTGCAACTCCAGGCTCGACGTAGCGCTCCTCGCGGTCGATGCCGAACCTTGGGAATATCGCAAACTCGACGTCGTGTGACTCCTGTGGGGGTCACATTGTTGCCAAAAACTATGTTTTCAGAAGAATACTTACATTGTTGCAAGAGAACTATTTCCTAAAGAGAAACTTTACCTGAACTACTATTTTTCCCTCCAAAAGAGTATTTATTAAGATTGTGGTATATTTTTCGTTATTTGGTCTTGTGCTAAGCCTTATATAAAAATCCTTATTTTTATAATAACTCCTGTGTTGTGTCCGTTTGTAGTGTATTCACTTTATTACTGTATGTGGTCATAAATGCTTAACACACTGCCTCTGAGATAGGCCTGTCTGCTCTGCCAAGCTACCAAGGGGGTGAGCAGGGGTTATCTGAGTGTGTAATCCCCTTGCCCTGACTAGAGGAGGTGGGTCCCTATTTGTCAGAAGTGTATACCTCTGCCAACTAGAGACCGCCGGTTCTAACACTGCTCTGGAAACCTTCTTCTTTATTTCATGTTTTCCCCTTGTACACAAATTTAAGTAAGCTTCAGCGGCATAGTCTGTTTTAAATCCACTCCTAATCCTGCTCCTGTTTTCTCCGGATACTCACAAAGCAGGCACCAACACGACTGGAATCTGTTTCGGATTTTTTATTTTAACAGAGAGCTTGAGGCTTTACGGTGGTTCCACCACCTTACTTACACAGTGTCATTGCCATTATGCATATTTTCTATAGATACCCATGTCACCATGCACAACGTCATGGACAAAGAGGAAACATTACTACTTCCTGTTTGCATTTGCCTTAAAGTGCACAGTGCAAAACATAAATACAAAATTCAATTTATCTCATCTACGACATTCAACTTATTAATTCCTCCAGGAAACATTCCATTATCGAAAGAATGTGAGTTGAGCTGACGGTAATGGTACTATAGTCTGATAAATACACTGGTGCATAGTGTTGAACTTGAAGCCAACTCCCATCAAGGCCTTGTGCTCCAATCACCAGACACCAGTGTCAGCCATCTTGCTAGTACTTTTCCATTCACTTTCAGGTAAGCATAGTTCCCTGGAGTCTGTTTGGGCTGGGTGGGAGGAGGAGTTTTTGCACTGACTCCATCTCCCATCAGGCCCTGCCCTCCACACATCTTCCCACCCAGCCCACCAGGAAGAGTGTTGCCCTGACAATGAGGGAAAGTGAAATGGTAAGATGTCTGACACTGGTGCCTGTTGTCTGTGTTATCCCAACTCCCACCATGGCCTTGTGCTCCAAACACCAGTCCCTCAGTGCCAGCCATCTTGTTGGTACATGTCTTCTCTCTGTCAGATAAGTATAGTTCTAGGTGAGCTTGTTGGGCTGGTTGGGATGAGTAGTGTTTGCAATGACTTGTTCTCCCATCAGGCCCTGCCCTACACACACCTTCCCACCCAGTCCAAACAGCCCACTAGGAACATTGCTTACCTGGCAGTTAGTGGAAATGTCCTATCAAGCAAAAATTGAAAAGACTGGGAAAATTAAACATATATTTCAAGCATTTTTTTAAAAAACACACACATTCCGAGAAGGAACGTCTAAACAATTTTTTTTACACATGACAAAATAAATATACATTCTGTCAGATTGTGAATCACGCGAAAAAACTGTTTCCAAAACATATTTACTTTTAAATTCTCGTTTACCCTAAAAAAAACGCATAAAAGAAGCCGTCCACCACTTTGTGCTCAGTGGTAAACAGACTTCCACGGTGACCACACACAGCAGGAGTAGCAGGAGAATCCTGCCATTTTTCAAGTTAACACTGTCATCTACAGACCGAAGTAAGTACACGTTTAAAATAAAACAGCTTCGAAATAATTACACCTTAATCACAAGTACTTAAAATATATTTTTTAATTATTTACTGCATTTACTGATTTTGCCTTAGGAAAAGTGCTGGATAGTGTTGGGGGCAAATTGATGGTGCACAGACAGAATATTGAGTTTTAAATTACAACATACACAAATATCGAGTTGGAAATATCGTGATTCAGAAATAACAGCAAGGATATCGTGGTCAAGAATATCGACTTGCAGGTAAGAAATATTGTTTTTGGAAATATCAAAGTTAATAATATTGTTTACAAAAATATAGTTGTTTAAAATATCGATGTTTTAATGAGTGTTATGTATTTTAGTATGTATTTTAAAAGTATGTGATCTATCTTTTTGTATAAGCATTGCCTTTTTTTTTTTAATATATGTGTTAAATATTTAGGGGGTCCTTATGATGGCGAGCGTATCGCAACCACCTGGCAGGCAGTGGTGATCCGCCTGCCATCACAACACAATTTACCCCCGCCATATTACTATGGCGTGGGGTACCGCGACGGACGGAAAGTCTGTCTGCCGCTTTTCCGCCGGTCGGCAATCGTCAAGATTCCTGGCCGGGTGAAGCGAGGCCCTGTACCTACTATTACAGAATGGGAAAAGGATATGATCTACTGTAATACCCAATCCGATGTTTATAATGAAATGCTCCCGCCTTGTCACCGCCCGAAAAGTTTTTGGGGTCTGTTTACACAATACCAACTAGCACAGCAAAATTCTGAAGTCGGTCAGGACTGAGTATTTATTATCGTCGTCATTTAATGTTTAATGACCCATTGTACTCTTGCAGTTAATTTGTAGCTGTGATGTGATTTTTCCACATATGTTTACAATGCTCATTTTTGTATAATGACCTGCGTGTAATTGATCTGTCCCGCAGTGGTACCATCTCCTGTTTCTTCCCCTCCCCCCCTTCGCCACCATACCCTTTGTCGACAATTTTGATTTCCTGTGTGACCTGTTTCCTCCTATTTTTTTTTTGCACTTTTGTTTGTGATTTTTTGATTCAAAATTCAATAAAAACGTTTACAAACAAAACGCCCACAATATGGTGGCGGTGCATTGCAGGCACCGCCATCCATATTATGATGGTTGCGGTGGGTATGCCTTTCCATGGCAGAGACTCCGACATGGAAAGGCATGTGGGAAATGACTTTGGGGGCCTGTTGTAGGCCCCCGGGGGGTGGGGGACTGCACCCTCCGATATTGTACCCCCCGATATTGCCATGCACAAGTTGGCAGGCACCGTGCGGTGCCTGCCACTATGTACATGGCAATGCACAACTTGGGATTTTAACATTGCGTACGGTGCTGCAGCCAGCTGCACCCTCCTCTGTGTTAATGTACCAGGATGCACCTGCCATACCTTTGCCTACTGTTTCACTCACTGGAGGGGGAATAGTAAGTTTTACCCCTCCTCTACCCAACACCTTCCCTACTGTTGCACCCACTGGAGTGGGAATAGTAATTTTTACCCCTACGCTATCCAACACTTTTCTTACTATTGCACTCACTGGAGTGGGAATATTACGTTTTACCCCTCTGCTATCCAACACTTTCCCTACTGTTGCACTCACTGGAGTGGGAATAGTAATTTTTCCCCTCCACTATCAAATATGTTCCCTAATGTTGCACTTACTGGAGTGGGAATAGTAAGTTTTACCCCTCCTCTATCCAACACTTTCCCTACTTTTTCACTCACTGGAGTCGGAATAGTAAGTTTTACCCGTCCCCTATCCAAAACCTTCCCTACTGTTGCACCCACTGGAGTGGGAATAGTAATTTTTACCCTTCTGCTATCCTACACTTTCCCTTCTGTTGCATTCACTGGCGTTGGAATAGTAAGTTTTACCCCTCCGCTATAATACACTTTCCCTACTGTTGCACTCACTGGAGTGGGATTAGTCATTTTTACTAGTCCGCTATCCAACATTATCCCTACTGTTGCACTAACTGAAGTGGCAATGGACTGCAAAATGTAAGTTTAATGACTATTACATATTTTAATATTTTAATTTATAATATAATGTTTTTTTAATTAGATTTTATGTTATAAGTGTATGTAAATATATATATATTTATTTGTACATTTTAATATATTTATAAAATTATAAAATACATTAAAATAAATAGTGTATTCAAGTAAATATATATATTACATTTTATATATGTATGTTTAAATACCTTTTTTAATTAAATGTTTTTCTTATATTTGTTAAAATGTATATTAAAACTAAATATTTTTTAAGTTAATTTATTATTTAATATATTTAACATTAATTTTTACATACATAAAAAAATATATTTTGTACATCTATATTTTTTACATCAATATTTTTTCTCAATATATTTTTTTTACTTACCATTATAAATAAAGGATGTCGATATTTTTTACATCGATGTTTATGACTCAATATTTGTGTATGGGGATATTTTGGGCGTCAATATTCTGTCAGTGAACCGAAATTGATTGTACTTAAATAAAAATTAAAAGTTTAAACTGTAAGGGGCCGATTCTGATCTCGCTCGGAAGGGCACTGAACGCGATCCGGCCGGAAAAAGTACGCGCCGTACGTGTGTTTTCCACCCGATATGTACAGCTGTACGAGCGAGCAAGTACGATGCGAGCAACGTGAAATTCACCGACTGAGTCGTTTCTTGGCCCGAACCGCTCCGTACGTCTCGTCCGTAAGTAAACCATGCCGTGCAATGGATGCGATTTACGACCGAGCCAGTACGATGCATGCGTCTGACAGCCGGTGTATGCCGATGTTTCCGGCTCGCAAAACAGCCAGGAAGTTGCCTTTGGAGGTCCGCGCCTTATGAATCGGACCCAACACAGGCATGTACGGTGCGGATGGCACTGATGCGTACCCACTGTACGGGGCGCACTTGTGCGAGACGTACCAATTCAGTCAATGGGAGCCCATGTACGCGTCGTATGACCGGCTGCCACTGACTTCTGTGGGAGTCCGACCGAAGCGAGTCCGGCAGCATGCGGCCGCATCGTACTCGCTAGGTCGGACTGCAGGACTCTAGCTTGGTCGGAAAACACTCCGGATCCGGGTCGGTTGCAAAGCTTTACGACCCAGATCAGAATCGGTCCCTGAATGTCACATTTCCATTTCTGTTATTTGTCAAGCTTACAATCAAACAGTTTTTTTCTTAAAACTTCTCAAAAGATTAAACTACATACACCAGCCAGAGTAGAGGAACACATCCTCGACCAAAGTAACCAAAACAAGCCCATCAACACTGAGGAAGCCAAACAGTACAAGGTAAAAATGATCAAAAACCACACTAATCTTTTTTGCAGGTTTCAAGAACAGAAGCATTTTATTTAAAAATGTATTATTGCATTAAAAATTAGAGCCTCACAAACAAAAGCAAAATTATTTTTCTTCTATTACAAATGCACTAATCTATTTATTTGCAGACTATTTGCAAAACTAAAAATATCCAAATAAAAAACTAAGAAAATTTCCTCACTTTTTTCAGAACCACAGAATCAAAAGCACCAAATACAACATAGAGAAGAACTGAAAGAAAAAGCCAACAAAAACCAGCATCGACACAAGGACTTGCCAACCACACAACAGAAAAACCTAAAAAAGGTAACCTTTTTCATTCTGTCAAGTCTATCCTAAATTAACCATTTTTTCATCAAAGGTATCAAAGCAGCAAACAATTCCAAACAAACATTATCACGGCAACACCATTAACCCCTTCGCTGCCAGGCCTTTTCCCCCTCATGTGCCAAGCCTTTTTTTGGCTATTTGGGGTAGTGCGCGATGAGGCCCCTGTAACATTTTGACCACATAAGGTATCCACGCCAAATTTGCGTCCTTTTCTTCTAACATCATGGGGATTCTAAAGGTACTTAGGGTTTGTGGATTTCCCTGGAGGGGTCACAGAAATGAGCCAAAATACAGCAACATTTTGTTTTTTTCGGAAAAATTGGAAAAACGGGCTGCAAATGAAAGCATCTGGGTTTTTCCCTGCAAATGATATCAAAAAAGGGTTTGTGGAGTTGAAATCACCATTTCCCAGCTTTTAGGGGATACCAGGCTTTTGTCAGAAACCCAACATTTTTTACACAGTTTTGGCATTTTTCTGGGACATAGCCTATTTTTGCTATTTTTTTGCTTTTGACCTCCTTCCAGTTAATGGTAGAAATGGTTACAAAAGCAATAATGGATCCTAGAAAGCTATACATTTTAGAGAAGTAGACAAAATTCTGAATTCAGCAAGGGGTCATTTGTGTAGATCCATCAAGGGTTCTTTATAAAAACTAACAGTTAAATATAGGATAAATTGAAAATTAGTTGAAAAAAACAGCCTTTTGTGTCAACGTTTTCACCTGTAACTTCTTCTAATTATGACAGCCCTTTGAAAGCAATATACTGTTACATCCGCTGGACATTACTGGTTGTGGGGATATATAGGACTTGTAGGTTCACCAAGAACCCGACGAACCCAGAGCCAAAAACTGAGCAGCAACTTGCAATGGTTTTTTATTATTTTATTATGTATCGGGTATATAGTAATTATTCTGCAAAAATTTGTACATTGAAAAATCGGTATGAAAGACACCTATGTTTTTCTAAAATGGGAACAAAATCTAGAGTTTAGAAACAGTAGATATTTCTACATTTCCCAAATTGGGAATACTCATACTAGCATGACAATTATCGGTCATTTTTTAGAATGACTTCTTTTTTACACAATGTCTTTCATTTGGAAGGCAGAAATGCATCGAAAGTCAACAGGTAATAACAGTTCCTTTCAAATCTGAATTACCCTAAGTCTCCCGATAAAAATGGTACCTCACTTGTGTGGGTAGGCATAGTGCCCACGACAGGAAATGGCTCAAAACCCAACGTGAACACACCACATTTTCACAATGAAAATTTACCCTTTTTTTGCAAAGTGTCTAGCTGTAGTCTTTGAACACTAGCTCTGCCGGCACCTAGGGAAACCTAGCAAACCTATACATTTTTGAAAACTAGACACCCAGGGGAATCTAGGATGGGGTGATTTGACTGCCTCCCACCAGGGTCTGTAACCCAGAATCCCTTGCAAACCTAAAAAATTGTCAAAAAACCCACATTTTCCCCACATTTCTGTGGTGGAAAGTTCTGGAATCTGCGTGGATCTACAAATTTCCACCCACCCCGCGTTCCCCAAAGTCTTACGAGAAAAATGGTACCTCACTTGTGTGGGTCGGCCTAGTGCCCGCGACAGGAAACGGCGCAAAACGCAAAGTGGTCACACCTCAATTTCGCAGTGAAAAATGACCCTTTTTTGGCAAAGTGCCTAGCTCTAGTTTTTGAACCCTAGCTCTGCGGGCACCTTGGGAAACCTAGCAAACCTATACATTTTTTAAAACTAGACACCCAGGGGAATCCAGGATGGGGTGATCTGACTGCCTCCCACCAGGGTCTGTTACCCAGAATCCCTTGCAAACCTAAAAAATTGTCAAAAAACCCACATTTTCCCCACATTTCTGTGGTGGAAAGTTCCGGAATCTGCTTGGATCCACAAATTTCCACCCACCCCGCGTTCCCCAAAGTCTTACGGGAAAAGCGGTACCTCACTTGTGTGGGTTGGCCTAGTGCCCGCGACAGGAAACGGTGCAAAACGCAACGTGATCACATCTCAATTTCGCAGTGAAAAATGACCCTTTTTCAGCAAAGTGCCTAGCTCTAGTTTTTTAACCCTAGCTCTGCGGGCACTTTGGGAAACCTAGCAAACTTATACATTTCTGAAAACTAGATACCCGTGTGCTTCCAGGGAGGTTTGGCTTGCGTGTATCCCCCAAAGTTTCCTTACCCAGAATCCCCTGCAAACCACAATTTTAGCTGAAAAAATCAAATTTTTCACACATTTTTGTGTGGGAAGGTTGTGGCATCACCGGGCTCACTCAAATTTCCAACCACCCAGCGTTCCCCCGGGTCTCCCGGTAAAAATGGTGCCTCACTTGTGTGGGAGGCCCAATTACCCGCGACAGGCAAGGGCCCAAAACGCAGTGAGGCAACATCAAAATTGCCTATCTCAAAACCACCTGGTTTTGCAAGGGGGGGTCACTTGGGTTTTTGACCCGGTGCTCGGCGGCCATCTAGGGAAACCAACCAAACCCATACATTTCTGAAAACTAGACACCTAGGGGCTTCCAGGGAGGTATGGCTTGCGTGGATCTCCCAACGTTTCCTTACCCAGAATCCCCTGCAAACCTCAATTTTAGCCAAAAAAATCACATTTTTCGCACATTTTTGTGTGGGAAAGTTGTGGCATCACCGGGCTCACTCAAATTTCCCACCACCCAGCGTTCCCCCGGGTCTCCCAGTAAAAATGGTGCCTCACTTGTGTGGGAGGCCCAAATACCCGCGACAGGCAAGTGCCCAAAACGTAGTGAGGCGACATCAAAATTGCCTATCTCAAAACCACCTGGTTTTGCAAGAGGGGTCACTTGGGTTTTTGGCCCGGTGCTCGGCGGCCATCTAGGGTAACCAACCAAACCCATACATTTCTGAAAACTAGACACCCGAGGGATTCCAGGAAGGTATGGCTTGTGTGGATACCCCAACGTTTCCTTACCCAGAATCCCCTGCAAACCTCAATTTTAGCCGAAAAAATCACATTTTTCGCACATTTTTGTGTGGGAAAGTTGTGGCATCACCGGGCTCACTCAAATTTGCCACCACCCAGCGTTCCCCCGGGTCTCCCGGTAAAAATGGTGCCTCACTTGTGTGGGAGGCCCAAATACCCGCGACAGGCAAGTGCCCAAAACGTAGTGAGGCGACATCAAAATTGCCTATCTCAAAACCACCTGGTTTTGCAAGAGGGGTCACTTGGGTTTTTGGCCTGGTGCTCGGCGGCCATCTATGGAAACTGTTAGACGGCGACCTCAGAGGAGCCCGGAAAGGGTCCTGACTACCCTGAGACCCACCCTCGAAGTATCGTAGCCGGGCACTGGCGGGAGACTCCCCAGCGGGAGGAATCTCGTATCTAGGATCGTACTTCTGGCACCACACGACACAGAGTGACCACACGGTGTGTTCTTAGAAATCAATCTTTATCAATTAGGTTATCACTGCAAATATGTACAAGGAGAGCACGGGCTCAATGAGTCTCGGAAGGGATAGGGGGTAGCGGGACAGTCTCTGGCAAAGGTTCAAGGCAGGGACGTAACCGGTGCACAGCTCACAATCCTCGAGCTGGGGGATACGTTGTTGCAGTCGGGGTCCGGCGGGACCGTGAGAGTCTGTCGGAGCCGCGAGTCACTCAGCGGGCTCAGGTACAAGTTCGGAGGTCTTACGATCTTCAAGGAGCCGCGAGTCACTCAGCAGGCTCAGGTACAAGTTCGGAGGTCTTACGATCTTCAAGGAGCCGCGAGTCACTCAGCAGGCTCAGGTACAAGTTCGGAGGTCTTACGATCTTCAAGGAGCCGCGAGTCACTCAGCAGGCTCAGGTACAAGTTCGGAGGTCTTACGATCTTCAGGGAGCCGCGAGTCACTCAGCAGGGCTTAGGAGGGTCCACGTTCCAGGAGCCGCGACCACGTCGGCAGGCTCTCGTTGTTCCAGCGTCGAATCTGCCGGACAGACCCAGAGCACCCCTTGTTATAGGTCGACCCCTCTTTGATGTCCGGAGTCTGTGCAGGCAGGGGTCTTGTCACCTGGGGGTCGCTTGTCGGGATTTCCTGTCATTGTCTTTTGATCCTTTCAGGGCCGGGTCGGGAGGAGTCCCAGACACCCAGCAGGCATGGAGCCAGCCCTCAGGGAGGCCGGAGGGCTGATCGAAACCCATCGTCCCAGGGGAGTTCAGAGGTGCGATAGAAACTGCTCCTCCCTCTCTCATCCCCAGGAAGCGTGATGTCCTCCAGCCGGAGTGGCGCCTCTAGGCCCTGGGTCGCGCTGGGGCCGGGCGGCCATCTTGGTGCATGAAGTGGGCACGCGGGCCCGGGGTGGCCGAAAGGAGAGAGGCCATGGACGGGGATGTCCGGGTCGGGTGCGTGTGTCCTGGTGGGGAGGGTCGGCTGGGCCGTGTGCTTGGGGCTGCAGGTACCAGGTTTCGGTGGTGCGGGGGTACGTAGGGCCAACTACGAGGCCGGGTCCAACACGCGTCCCCCCCAGCTGAAAGCCGGAGAGAACTGCCCATCATCTTGGGGGGCTCTCTTCGCTGAGGCGGAAGAACCTGGAGAGGCCGTCAGCGTTGGCGTGGTCCGTACCAGGGCGATGTTCTACGGTGAAATCCATCCCCTGGAGGGAGATTGACCACCGCAGTAGCTTGGGGTTTTCTCCTCGCATCTGCATGAGCCATCGCAAGGGCCGATGGTCAGTTTGGACTCTGAAATGGGTGCCGAACAGGTAGGGTCGTAGCTTCTTGAGTGCCCAGACCACGGCAAAGGCTTCGCGCTCTATGGTGCTCCATCTCTGTTTGCGGGGCAACAGCCGCCGACTGAGGAAGGCGACGGGCTGGTCTAGGCCTTGGTCATTCACTTGGGACAGGACGGCCCCAATGCCATGCTCGGAGGCATCGGTCTGGACTATAAACTCCTTGGAGTAGTCGGGAGCCTGGAGGACGGGGGCAGTACACATGGCTTTCTTTAGGACATCGAAAGCTTCCTGGCAGGCAGCCGTCCACTGCACTTTCTTTGGCTGTCTTTTAGACGTGAGTTCTGTGAGGGGGCCGACAAGGCTGCCATACCCCCGAATGAATCTTCGGTAGTAGCCAGTGAGTCCCAGAAAGGCTCGGACCTCCGTTTGGGTGATGGGTGGTTCCCAGGCCAGGATGGCGTCGATCTTTGGCTGTAGAGGGGCGACCTGGCCGCTCCCGACCTGGTGCCCCAGGTAGACTACGGATCCTTGCCCGATCTGGCACTTGCTGGCTTTTACTGTGAGGCCTGCCTGGCGCAGGGCGGTTAGCACCCTCCGGAGGTGCTGGAGGTGCTCACTCCATTCTGAACTGAAAACAGCGATGTCGTCCAGATATGCCGCGCTGAACTGCTCTAGCCCGGCCAGGACTCTATTCACCAGTCGCTGGAAAGTGGCCGGGGCATTTTTCATTCCGAAGGGCATTACGCGGAAGCGGTAGTGCCCATCGGGGGTGGAGAAGGCGGACCGCTCCTTGGCCCCCTCGGTGAGTGCAATCTGCCAGTATCCGCAGGTGAGGTCGAAGGTGCTGAGGAACCGGGCTGCCCCTAGTCGGTCAATGAGTTCGTCGGCTCGTGGAATGGGGTGGGCATCGGCTCGGGTAACGTCATTGAGCCCCCGGTAGTCCACGCAGAATCGGAGCTCGGGGGCGACACCGGGGGCCGCTGCCTTCGGGACCAGGACCACGGGGCTGGCCCAGGGACTGTCAGATGGCTCGATCACCCCCAGGGTCAACATCTTCGAGACTTCAGCTTGAATGCAGGACCGGACCCGATCAGGAACTCGGTAGGCTCGGTGTCTCACCGGCGGGCTGTCCCCGGTGTCCACGTCATGAACACACCAGTCGGTGACCCGGGGGGTCAGGGAGAAGAGGTCGGAAAATTGTCTTAGGAGCTGGCGGCAGTCCGCTTGTTGCTGGGCAGTGAGGGCTGGGGAGAGGTTCACTCCTTCCACGGAGCCATCCTGCTCCTTGACACACAGGAGGTCCGGGAGGGGATCAGACTCATCTTCGGCCCCGTCATCGGTGGCCAGCAGGAGGCTCAGTTCTGTCCGCACGAAGTGAGGCTTGAGGCGGTTCACGTGAAGGACCCGGAGGGGATCCCGAGGCGACTGGACGTCCACCAAGTATGTGACTTGACTCTTTCGCTCAACCACTTTGTAGGGCCCAGTCCACCTGTCCTGGAGGGCGCCAGGCTTCACGGGGGCCATGACCCACACCTGCTGGCCCGGCTGGAACTCGACCAGAGTGGCATTCTGGTCGTACCAGCGCTTCATCTCTTCTTGGCTTGCCTCCAGGTTGGCCTCGGCCAGTTCTCTGAACTTCCTGGTCTGGTTCCGGAGGGCCAGGACGTACTGGAACACATCTCGGGGGGTGGTCTGGGGTGCCACCTCCCACCCTTCCTTAACCAAACTGAGGGGACCTCGGACGGGGTGTCCATAGAGTAATTCAAACGGGCTGAACCCTAAGGACTTCTGGGGGACCTCCCGGTAAGCGAACAGGAGGCAGGGGAGCAGGACGTCCCACTTACGCCGGAGGGGCTCTTCTAGGCCAGAGATCATCCCTTTCAAAGTCCTATTAAACCTTTCTACTAGGCCGTTCCCTTGGGGATGGTACGGGGTGGTGAACTTATAGGACACCCCACATTGTTGCCACAGGGACGTCATATATTTCGAGATAAAATTAGTGCCGCGATCGCTCACGACTTCGCGGGGAAAACCCACCCTGGAAAAGATCCCCATCAGGGCCCGGCCCACCACGGGGGCCGTGATGGTGCGTAGGGGAATAGCCTCAGGATAGCGGGTGGCGTGATCCACTAGGACCAAGATGAAACGGTGACCTTGGGAGGTGGGGGGGTCCAGTGGTCCCACGATGTCGATTCCGACTCGTTCGAAAGGGGTACTGACGACCGGGAAGGGTTGGAGGGGAGCCTTGCGCTTCCCCCCACTCTTCCCACTAGCCTGGCACGTGGGGCAGGACTTGCAGTGGGCTTCTACCGCTGCTCTCATTCTAGGCCAGTAAAAATGGGTCACGAGACGGCTGTAGGTCTTGTCCTGACCCAGGTGGCCGGCGAGGGGGACGTCGTGGGCTAAGCCCAGGAGGAAGTCTCGGAAGCGGAGGGGTACCACCAGTACCCGTCCGGATCCCAGCTCCACCGACTTCTGCTCACTGTACAGGATGTTATTTTCCCAATAGATTTGGTGCGTCCCGGTCTGGTCACCTGCGGCTTGGCCCTCGGCCTGGCGCCGCAGCCCGACCAGGGAAGGACAAGTGGCTTGCTCCCGGCAAAATTCTTCCCGGGTGGGCCCGCCCTTGTGGCGCCAATGGGCCAATTCGGGTAGATCTCCCAACTCGGGGACCGGGGCGGGGTCGGATGGTGCGGGTTCGTCGCTGGCGACGGGCCCTTCTGATGGGGGGACGGGAGGACCCTCGGCGGGGACTGTTCTGATCTCTTCGATCGGGGTGCTTTCGACTTCGTTCCGGGGAGTGAGTCGGGCTGACATAGATCGGGTGGTGGCGCACACCCACTCGGGAAGTCCCATCATTCCTAGGTGGGCCTTGCGCTCGACGTGCTTCCAGGGAGAACTCTCCAGGTCGTTCCCTAAGAGGCAGTCGACCGGCTGGGAGGTTCTTACGGCAACCTTGAGTTTACCTATCACCCCTCCCCACTCAAACGGCACCAGGGCTACCTGACACATACTTTCTCTATTGTCTGCGGAAATTACGGGGCAAAAGACGTTGGGGAGGATCTGCTCTTCGGGGACTAGGTGCCTGAGGACACCGGTGATACTGGCCCCGGTGTCCCGCAGGGCCTCTACTTGGTGGCCATTGATCTTGACGAGCTGCCCGTATTTCTTTGTGTTGGAGGCTACCAGGGATCATCTCCCTATCTCCCAGGGATACTAGGGCCATCGCTGCGGGTTCCCACTCCTCGGTTTCCTCAACCTCCTCCCCCAGGGCTACGTTGGCTATCTGTCTCGCAGGGGTGGTAGGGGAGACTTGGGTGGCCATGGGGCACTCTGGGTCATTGGCGTAGTGCCCGGGTTTCTGGCAACGGAAACACGTGACAGTCACCCGGTGTCCCCGTCTCCCAGGGGGCCCTGTCACTGGTGGGGGGGGGCGCCGGGAAAGGTGGAGGTTGTGTTTTCGGGGGGCTAGGCTGGGACTCTCTCGACCCTCCCTGGTTCCCTCCCCCTCTCTGGCGGGGTGGTCCCTGACTGGTTCGGGGGTACTCTCCTACCATGCCCCGGGAGACCCGGGTGTTGGTCCAGCGGTCGGCCTCCACAGCCAGATTCCTGGGATCTGTGAGCTTGCTGTCAAGCAGATGCTGACGTAGTTCTATGAAGCAGTTCGCAGCCAGGTGTTCCCACAACATGAGGTCGGTGAGTTCGGCAAGGGTGGTGACTTTGCTGCCCTTGATCCACCCATCGAAGGCCCGACTGAAAAAGTTTACATACTCCACCCAGGTGGTGCCCGGGATCTTCCTGCAGTCCCGGAATCGCTGACGGTACATTTCTGGGGTGAGGCCGTATCTTGTGAGTAGAACCTCTTTCATGTGGCTGTAGGAGGTCTGCAGGGAGAGGGGTAGGTCGAGCAGGGTGTCCCTTCCTTCGCTCAGAAACCGCCCCCACAACCCCGCCCCCCAGTCCTTCTGCGGGACCCGATGGGAGGTCATGGCGACCTCGTAGGCCCTGAACCATTGTTGAATGTCATCGTTTTTATAATATTCTTTGACCACGTCCTTGGGGATGTGGACCTTCTGTTCCGCTGGGGAGGCCGTCTCTCGGTTTCCCGGGGGCCTCCCTTCCTCGTTTCTGGCCTTGAGCTCGAGTTCCTTCAAGCTGCGTTCGTGCTCCAGTTGGAGCTTCCTTCCCTCGTGCTCCCGTTGGAGCTTCTTTTCTTCTAGTTCGCCTTGTACACGCATTTGCTCTACTGCTAGCTTTTTTTCCGCTAACTTCAATTCTCCTTCGATTTTGAGTTTGGCTAACTCGAGTTCATGATTGCGACTTCTCTCTCTGTCCGCGAGTTCTTCCGGGGATAGGCCCCCGTCTGGTACGATGCCTCGCACCTGATTGCTGCTGCTTTTGCTTTGGGGGGGTTCGGCTTCGTCGGGGCGCTCCCCCGTGCCTTCCGGGCGGGAGGCCCCGGTATCCACCCAAGTTTTCAGTGCTTTCTGCAAATCTTCTTTCGTGTTGAGACCGGTGGTAGCGATTTTAAGTTCTTTGCAAAATTGCTTTAGCTCTTTGTGTGTGTATTCTTCTAGATGCTCCACCTGGAACACCCTGTTGGCGTTGGTTTCTGCGGGGCTCATGGCGCTTCCTTCTGCCATCTTTGTCGGTAGTGCGTCCGTCGTTCACGGTACGATCTCTAGGTGATGGGCCCGAATCCCGTCGCTTGCCACCAATGTTAGACGGCGACCTCAGAGGAGCCCGGAAAGGGTCCTGACTACCCTGAGACCCACCCTCGAAGTATCGTAGCCGGGCACTGGCGGGAGACTCCCCAGGGGGAGGAATCTCGTATCTAGGATCGTACTTCTGGCACCACACGACACTGAGTGACCACACCGTGTGTTCTTAGAAATCAATCTTTATCAATTAGGTTATCACTGCAAATATGTACAAGGAGAGCACGGGCTCAATGAGTCTCGGAAGGGATAGGGGGTAGCGGGACAGTCTCTGGCAAAGGTTCAAGGCAGGGACGTAACCGGCGCACAGCTCACAATCCTCGAGCTGGGGGATACGTTGTTGCAGTCGGGGTCCGGCGGGACCGTGAGAGTCTGTCGGAGCCGCGAGTCACTCAGCGGGCTCAGGTACAAGTTCGGAGGTCTTACGATCTTCAAGGAGCCGCGAGTCACTCAGCAGGCTCAGGTACAAGTTCGGAGGTCTTACGATCTTCAAGGAGCCGCGAGTCACTCAGCAGGCTCAGGTACAAGTTCGGAGGTCTTACGATCTTCAAGGAGCCGCGAGTCACTCAGCAGGCTCAGGTACAAGTTCGGAGGTCTTACGATCTTCAGGGAGCCACGAGTCACTCAGCAGGGCTCAGGAGGGTCCACGTTCCAGGAGCCGCGACCACGTCGGCAGGCTCTCGTTGTTCCAGCGTCGAATCTGCCGGACAGACCCAGAGCACCCCTTGTTATAGGTCGACCCCTCTTTGATGTCCGGAGTCTGTGCAGGCAGGGGTCTTGTCACCTGGGGGTCGCTTGTCGGGATTTCCTGTCATTGTCTTTTGATCCTTTCAGGGCCGGGTCGGGAGGAGTCCCAGACACCCAGCAGGCATGGAGCCAGCCCTCAGGGAGGCCGGAGGGCCGATCGAAACCCATCGTCCCAGGGGAGTTCAGAGGTGCGATAGAAACTGCTCCTCCCTCTCTCATCCCCAGGAAGCGTGATGTCCTCCAGCCGGAGTGGCGCCTCTAGGCCCTGGGTCGCGCTGGGGCCGGGCGGCCATCTTGGTGCATGAAGTGGGCACGCGGGCCCGGGGTGGCCGAAAGGAGAGAGGCCATGGACGGGGATGTCCGGGTCGGGTGCGTGTGTCCTGGTGGGGAGGGTCGGCTGGGCCGTGTGCTTGGGGCTGCAGGTACCAGGTTTCGGTGGTGCGGGGGTACGTAGGGCCAACTACGAGGCCGGGTCCAACAGAAACCAACCAAACCCATACATTTCTGAAAACTAGACACCCGGGGGCTTCCAGGAAGGTATGGCTTGTGTGGATCCCCCAACATTTCCTTACCCAGAATCCCCTCCAAACCTCAATTTTAGCTGAAAAAATCACATTTTTCACACATTTTTGTGTGGGAAAGTCGTGGCATCACCGGGCTGACACAAATTTCCCACCACCCAGCATTCCCCCGGGTCTCCCGGTACAAATTGTGCCTCACTTGTGTGGGAGGCCCAAGTACCCGCGACAGGCAAGGGCCCAAAACGTAGTGATGCGACATCAACATTGCCTATCCCAAATGTCGCATCACTACGTTTTGGGCCCTTACCTGTCGCGGGTACTTGGGCCTCCCACACAAGTAAGGCACCATTTTTACCGGGAGACCCGGTGTGAAATTTGAGTGAGCCCAGTGATGCCACAACTTTCCCACACAAAAATGTGTGAAAAATTTGATTTTTTCAGCTAAAATTGAGGTTTGCAGGGGATTCTGGCTAAGGAAACTTTGGGGGATCCACGCAAGCCATACCTCCCTGGAAGCCCCCGGGTGTCTAGTTTTCAGAAATGTATGGGTTTGGTAGGTTTCCCTAGATGGCTGCCGAGCACCGGGCCAAAAACCCAGGTGACCCCCCTTGCAAAACCAGGTGGTTTTGAGATAGGCAATTTTGATGTCGCCTCACTACGTTTTTTGGGCCCTTGCCTGTCGCGGGTACTTGGGCCTCCCAAACAAGTGAGGCACCATTTTTACTGGGAGACCTGGGGGAACACTGGGTGGTGGGAAATTTCAGTGAGCCCGGTGATGCCACAACTTTCCCACACAAAAATGTGTGAAAAAAGTGATTTTTTCGGCTAAAATTGAGGTTTGCAGGGGATTCTGGGTAAGGAAACGTTGGGGGATCCACGCAAGCCATACCTCCCTGGTAGCCCCCGGGTGTCTAGTTTTCAGAAATGTATGGGTTTGGTAGGTTTCCCTAGATGGCCCCGAGCACCGGGCCAAAAACCCAAGTGACCCCCCTTGCAAAACCAGCTGGTTTTGAGATAGGCAATTTTGATGTCGCCTCACTACGTTTTGAGCCCTTGCCTGTCGCGGGTACTTGGACCTCCCACACAAGTGAGGCACCATTTTTACCGGGAGACCTGGGGGAACGCTGGGTGGTGGGAAATTTGAGTGAGCCCGGTGGTGCCACAACTTTCCCACACAAAATTGTGTAAAAAAAGAGATTATTTCAGCTAAAATTGAGGTTTGCAGGGGATTCTGGGTAAGGAAACGTTGGGGGATCCACGCAAGCCATACCTCCCTGGAAGCCCCACGGGTGTCTAGTTTTCAGAAATGTATGGGTTTGGTAGGTTTCCCTAGATGGCTGCCGAGCACCGGGCCAAAAACCCAGGTGACCCCCCTTGCAAAACCAGGTGGTTTATAGATAGGCAATTTTGATGTCGCCTCACTACGTTTTGGGCCCTTGCCTGTCGTGGGTACTTGGGCCTCCCAAACAAGTGAGGCACCATTTTTACTGGGAGACCTGGGGGAACACTGGGTGGTGGGAAATTTCAGTGAGCCCGGTGATGCCACAACTTTCCCACACAAAAATGTGTGAAAAAAGTGATTTTTTCGGCTAAAATTGAGGTTTGCAGGGGATTCTGGGTAAGGAAACGTTGGGGGATCCACGCAAGCCATACCTCCCTGGTAGCCCCCGGGTGTCTAGTTTTCAGTAATGTATGGGTTTGGTAGGTTTCCCAAGATGGCCGCCGAACACCAGGCCAAAAACCCAGGTGACTCCCCTTGCAAAACCAGGTGGTTTTGAGATAGGGAATTTTGATGTCGCCTCACTATGTTTTGGGCCCTTGCCTGTCGCGGGTACTTGGGCCTCCCACACAAGTGAGGCACCATTTTTACCGGGAGACCCGGGGGAACGCTGGGTGGTGGGAAATTTGAGTGAGCCCGGTGATGCCACAACTTTCCCACTCAAAAATGTGTAAAAAAAGTGATTTTTTCAGCTAAAATTGAGGTTTGCAGGGGATTCAGGGAAAAAAAAAACGTTGGGGGATCAACGCAAGCCATACCTCCCTGGAAGCCCCCGGGTGTCTAGTTTTCAGAAATGTATGGGTTTGGTAGGTTTCCCTAGATGGCCGCCGAGCACCGGGCCAAAAAGACAGTTGACCCCGTGCAAAACCAGATCGTTTTGACATAATTAGTTGTTATTTTCCACAGCGTGAGAATTTCGACACAATATTGCAAGGAAAATGTGACAGACATTTTGAGGTTTGCAGGACATTGTGGATAAAATAACTTTTTGGAATTCACAAGAGAGACATCACCATGAACTCTTGTGGGTTTACGACAATATCTACAGTTGGTGGGTTATTCTTACATTGAACATACACCTTGGCAGAGAAACTAAAAAGACAAAGATTCCTGCGCAGCCATCTATTCCTCAAACACACACACATACTGGTTGGATTTGGCACGAGGGCGAGTGATGGTTCAGTATATTAAATTTTATTAACAAGAGATTTCACAAAAATGAAATGCACTGTCAATAATTAAATGGACAAAAAACTGAATCAATGACTCGCAGCTCGTGAGCTGTAAAGCCACGGCAAGGCACCAACCGCTTTACAGGCCATTCACACAGCTTTCATACGTGAAACACACAAGACCATTCACACCACCAGGCACAAAACCAACACATCACAACATTCACAAAAAGGGACAAGGTATACCCTGTTTCAGGAAGACAAAAAAATATATATATTACTGCACAGCCATCTAATCCTAAAGCACACACACATACTGGTTGTATTTGGCACGAGGGTGAGTAACGGTTCAGTATATACAATTGTATTAGCAAGTGATTTCACAAAAATGAAATGCACTATTAATAATTGAAAGGACGAGAAACTGAACCATTGACTCACAGCTCGTGAGCTGTAAAGCCACGACAAGGCACCAACAACTTTACAGGCCATTCATACACCTTTCATACGTGTGACACATACAAAACATTCACGCCGTCAGCCGCGGGCCCATCACATTACAACACTCACACCAGCAGACAGCGCCATTCAAGGGCCTATCACTACCACACGCCCACATTCCTGACACAGCAACTACACAAACTGATGGATTGCGTGGAGTGGCGCTCAGCTAGCAGTGTGTGTAGTGACCAGCAGCAAGTCACTACTCACACACCGCCAGCCGAGTGCCAGTCCACACACACCGCCAGCCAAGCGCCAGTCCACGCACACCTCCAGCCAAGCGCCAGTCCATGCACACCTCCAGCCAAGCGCAACTCCACACACACCGCTAGCCAAGCGCCACTCCACGCACACCGCCAGCCAAGTGCCAGTCCACGCACACCACCAGCCAAGCGCCAGTCCACGCACACCGCCAGCCAAGCGCCAGTCCATGCACACCTCCAGCCAGGCCCACTCCACGCACACCACCTGCTAAGCACCAGAACACACACACCGCCAGCCAACCGCCAGTCCCCGCACACCTCCAGCCAAGCGCCAACCTACACACACAACCATCACATTTAGGATTTTATATACAAAAAAACACAAACAAATTGCAAATAGATACAAATCTTCTAACACAAAATCTGAAACTAAATGTTAATGTTAATGTTACTTGGTATTTATACAGCGCACGGCTACTCCCAGGAGTGTCCCGGCGCTAACAAGGAAACCCATAACAGCAGATCCCTCAAAAGTCAAACACCCCAGACACCAATCCTCAAAACAACAGTGTTTTTAATTTATGACGAAAATACAAAAGATCATTTTCCCCACGCAACTCAGTGGGTAAATTATTCCAGAGTGCAGACACACATACCTGAAAAGACCGACCACCCAACCGAGTGCGATAGAACCTAGGAGTCAATAGCAAACGGGAGGATGAGGACCTTAGATTACGGGCGGGGACATAATGCAAGCATCTAGCACTTAGATAGGAAGGGCTGGTGTCATGGAAGGCCTTGAAAGCAAGTACTAATGCTTTGAAAGCTACCCTTTTACGTACAGGGAGCCAATGGAGTGATCTAAGCAGAGGGGACGTGTGCATACGGCGATCAGCTAAAAAAATAGTTCGGGCGGCAGCATTCTGGGTCACCTGCAGCCGATTAAACAAATATTCCAGAAGAACTAAATAAAGAACATTTACGTAATCTAGCCGAGAAAGTATCAAGGATTGTACGACTATCTTCCTGTGGGACATAGAAAGCAGAGGTAAAACATTACGCAACATCCTAAGTAGTCCAAAACAGGTGCCCACCACAGATTGAACCTGGGCGGTCATGGAAAGATTGCTGTCCAGTTTAACACCCAAGTTCTTTACCGTAGTGGCCAGGACGGTTGGGGGTGACATATCCAATGGCCACCATTCACGCCAATCATCATCTGGTGAGCAGCCGAAGAAAATCATTTTTAATTTTTCAGAGTTATAACGAAGGTGGTTAATATTAAACCAATCAAACACCGCCGAGAGGCACAAATTAATCATCTTCCCGTCCAATACTTCCCCTTTGGCACATGTGAACAGTAGTTGTGTATCGTCCATGTAAGAGACAATTTTAACGCCAAAAGATTCAACCAGCTGTGCCAGGCGAGCAACATATACATTAAACAGTGTGGGGCTCAGGATAGAACCCTGAGGAACTCCCGCATTCATAGATTGGATGGGGGCCTCAAAGGGAGGGGACCAAACAGCTTGCTGGCGATTGGTAAGGTAAGACCGAAACTATTGTAAGGCATTGCCTTCAATACCGCACCTCCAAAGACGATCGAGGAGAAGGTTATGGGGAACGGTATCGAACGCTGCAGATAGATCCAGCAATACCAGTACTGCTTTCCCACCTTTATCCAAAGCAACTTTTATAGACTCCGATATCTCGAGGAGAGCTGTTTCGGTGCTATGATTGGCACGGAAGCCTGACTGGCTAGCGTGTAGAACACCGTTGGATTCTACAAACTCTCCGAGAACCTGATTAACATATTTCTCCAGAGTCTTGGATAAGGCAGGGAGCAGTGAAATAGGTCTATAGTTGCTGGCAGTCCAAGGATCGGCAGAGGGTTTTTTTAAAAGAGAAAGAATTTTCCCACATTTCCAGCTATCTGGGACCGTACCCCTGGATAATGAGAGGTTCAGCACCCGGTTAACTGCCGGGTTAATTATCTCTGCTATTGAAGCCAGAATCTTTGCCGGGCATGGATCTACCGGAGATCCTGTCTTGAGGGAATGAAGTAGGAGTAAAGATTTTTCTAAAGGCAATTCTGGAATATGTAGTAGAAAGTTCACAGATGGAGGTGACTGTAAAAAAAGACTATCCAGATTCTTATAACATTCGGGGCCTGCGGCTACAAAAGTAGCCTGTAGAGCAGAAATTTTATTGAAGAAAAATTGAGCAATGCTGTCGGTCCAAGCATTCGTAGGAACAAAAGGATTTTTCAGTGCAGCAGGGGCCGTAAAGTCTTTTACAACTTTGAAAAGTTCTTCACTTTTGTTTCCTGCTTTCTCAATTTTTTCGTGGAGAAAGTTCATTTCTCCCAGCCGGACTTCTTTATAGTAAGCTTTTAGTGCATTCTTATAAGTTAGCCTGGCCCGTGGGTCATAATCCTGTCTCCATTTCCTTTCTAAGCATTTACAGGCGCTCCTGCTCTTCCTGAGTTCCTCCGTAAACCAGGGAGCAGAAGGTCTTCCTCTATCAGCTATTCGCGTTTTAAGAGGGGCGATGTTATTTACACAAATTTCAAGCCAATTTTCTAAGGAGGATACATCAAGAGCAAGATTATCAGTAAATGACAGAGGGTGGGTTTCCAGAAAAGCTCCCATGGCTGCCGTGGTCATAGATTTTAATGACCTAAAGATGTTAGTACGTAGTGCATAAAATTTAGGGGAAGGGGCTACAGTTTCCTTAATGCTGAATGTTAATAAGTAGTGATCAGACCAAACCAATGGAATGGGTAAAGCCATTTCAATTAGTTTAGTTGAGAAAACTTGATATAATATGTGCCCTTTTTCCTGGGTGGGATGGGTAACATAAGGAAGAAAATGAAACATATTTAATGAGTCATACAATTTTGTTGAATCCAAATTACGTGGCAGATCCATATGAATATTAAAATCGCCTAAAATTAAGCACTGTTCATATTTAGCAGCTAAAGAGGAGATAGCAAAATTCAGGTTTTCCAGGAAATTTTTAGCTTGACCTGGAGGTCGATAGATTAAAACCCCAGCAATAGAGTGATGGGGAGATACTTTTAACTGGAAACTTAGACATTCAGTGTTCTCTAAAACGGGGTTGGGAAGGGTAATACAAGTAAGCAAATTTTTATAAATAATCGCTACACCTCCACCACGTCCCCCTACACGATCTTTCCTTATAATGGAATAACTTGGGGGAATAGCATTGGCGATTATAGGGTTAGACCCTTCATAAAGCCATGTTTCAGTAAGAAACAACACATCAGGCTTAGATTCGGTAAGAAGATCAAAAATTTGCTGTTGATGCTTGTTGGACCCGGCCTCGTAGTATGGCCCTACGTGCCCCCGCACCACCTAAACCTGGTACCTGCAGCCCCAAGCACACGGCCTAGCCGATCCTCCCCACCAGGACACACGCACCCGACCCGGACATCCCCGTCCATGGCCTCTCTCCTTTCGGCCACCCCGGGCCCGCGTGCCCACTTCATGCACCAAGATGGCCGCCCGGCCCCAGCGCGACCCGGGCCTAGAGGCGCCACTCCGGCTGGAAGACATCACGCTTGCCAGGGGATGAGAGAGGGAGGAGCAGTTTCTATCGCACCTCTGAACTCCCCTGGGACGATGGGTTTCGATCGGCCCTCCGGCCTCCCTGAGGGCTGGCTCCATGCCTGCTGGGTGTCTGGGACTCCTCCCGACCCGGCCCTGAAAGGATCAAAAGACAATGACAGGAAATCCCGACAAGCGACCCCCAGGTGACAAGACCCCTGCCTGCACAGACTCCGGACATCAAAGAGGGGTCGACCTATAACAAGGGGTGCTCTGGGTCTGTCCGGCAGATTCGACGCTGGAACAACGAGAGCCTGCCGACGTGGTCGCGGCTCCTGGAACTTGGACCCTCCTGAGCCCTGCTGAGTGACTCGCGGCTCCTTGAAGATCGTAAGGCATCCGAACTGGTATCTGAGCCCGCTGAGTGACTCGCGGCTCCCTGAAGATCGTAAGACCTCCGAACTTGTACCTGAGCCTGCTGAGTGACTCGCGGCTCCTTGAAGATCGTAAGACCTCCGAACTTGTACCTGAGCCCGCTGAGTGACTCGCGGCTCCCTGAAGATCGTAAGACCTCCGAACTTGTACCTGAGCCTGCTGAGTGACTCGCGGCTCCCTGGAGATCGTAAGACCTCCGAACTTGTACCTGAGCCCGCTGAGTGACTCGCGGCTCCTACAGACTCCCACGGTCCCGCCGGACCCCAACTACAACAACGTATCCCCCAGCTCGAGGATTGTGAGCTGTGCGCCGGGTACGTCCCTGCCTTGAACCTTTGCCAGAGACTGTCCCGCTACCCCCTATCCCTTCCGAGACTCATTGAGCCCGCGCTCTCCTTGTATATACTTGCAGTGATAACCTAATTGATAAAGATTGATTTCTAAGAACACACGGTGTGGTGACTCTGTGTCGTGTGGTGCCAGAAGTACGATCCTAGATGCGAGATTCCTCCCCCTGGGGAGTCTCCCGCCAGTGCCTGGCTACGATACTTCGAGGGTGGGTCTCAGGGTAGTCAGGACCCCTTCCGGGCTCCTCTGAGGTCGCCGTCTAACATTGGTGGCAAGCGACGGGATTCGGGCCCATCACCTAGAGATCGTACCGTGAACGACGGACGCACTACCGACAAAGATGGCAGAAGGAAGCGCCATGAGCCCCGCAGAAACCAACGCCAACAGGGTGTTCCAGGTGGAGCAACTAGAAGAATACACACACAAAGAGCTAAAGCAATTTTGCAAAGAACTTTAAATCGCTACCACCGGTCTCAACACTAAAGAAGATTTGCAGAAAGCACTGAAAGCTTGGGTGGATGCCGGGGCCTCCCGCCCGGAAGGCACGGGGGAGCGCCCCGACGAAGCCGAACCCCCCCAAAGCGAAAGCAGCAGCAATCAGGTGCGAGGCATCGTACCAGACGGGGGCCTATCCCCGGAAGAACTCGCGGACAGAGAGAGAAGTCGCAATCATGAACTCGAGTTAGCCAAACTCAAAATCGAAGACGAATTGAAGTTAGCGGAAAAAAAGCTAGCAGTAGAGCAAATGCGTGTACAAGGCGAACTGGAAGAAAAGAAGCTCCAACGGGAGCACGAAGGAAGGAAGCTCCAACTGGAGCACGAACGCAGCTTGAAGGAAATCGAGCTCAAGGCCAGAAACGAGGAAGGGAGGCCCCCGGGAAACCGAGAGACGGCCTCCCCAGCGGAACAGAAGGTCCACATCCCCAAGGACGTGGTCAAAGAATATTATAAAAACGATGACATTCAACAATGGTTCAGGGCCTACGAGGTCGCCATGACCTCCCATCGGGTCCCGCAGAAGGACTGGGGGGCTGGGTTGTGGGGGCGGTTTCTGAGCGAAGGAAGAGACACCCTGCTCGACCTACCCCTCTCCCTGCAGACCTCCTACAGCCACATGAAAGAGGCTCTACTCACAAG
The DNA here is from genome assembly GCF_964204655.1 of Triturus cristatus. Lineage (NCBI taxonomy): Eukaryota > Metazoa > Chordata > Amphibia > Caudata > Salamandridae > Triturus > Triturus cristatus. Next base: position 1,869,384,670 of record NC_140590.1, read on the forward strand.
ATACGGCCTCACCCCAGAGATGTACCGTCAGCGATTCCGGGACTGCAGGAAGATCCCGGGCACCACCTGGGTGGAGTATGTAAACTTTTTCAGTCGGGCCTTCGATGGGTGGATCAAGGGCAGCAAAGTCACCACCCTTGCCGAACTCACCGACCTCATGTTGTGGGAACACCTGGCTGCGAACTGCTTCATAGAACTACGTCAGCATCTGCTTGACAGCAAGCTCACAGATCCCAGGAAGCTGGCTGTGGAAGCCGACCGCTGGACCAACACCAGGGTCTCCCGGGGCATGGTAGGAGAGTACCCCCGAGCCAGTCAGGGACCACCCCGCCAGAGAGGGGGAGGGAACCAGGGAGGGCCGAGAGAGTCCCAGCCTAGCCCCCCGAAAACACAACCTCCACCTTTCCCAGCGCCCCCCCACCAGTAACAGGGCCCCCTGGGAGACGGGGACACCGGGTAACCGTCACTTGTTTCCGTTGCCAGAAACCCGGGCACTACGCCAATGACCCGGAGTGCCCCATGGCCACCCAAGTCTCCCCTACAACCCCTGCGAGACAGATAGCCAACGTAGCCCTGGGGGAGGAGGTTGAGGAAACCGGGGAGTGGGAACCCGCAGCGATGGCCCTAGTATCCCTGGGAGATAGGGAGATGGTCCCTGGTAGCCTCCTACCCTCCAACACAAAGAAATACGGGCAGCTCGTCAAGATCAATGGCCACCAAGTAGAGGCCCTGCGGGACACCGGGGCCAGTATCACCGGTGTCCTCAGGCACTTAGTCCCCGAGGAGCAGATCCTCCCCAACGTCTTTTGCCCCGTAATGTCCGCAGACAATAGAGAAAGTATGTGTCAGGTAGCCCTGGTGCCGTTTGAGTGGGGAGGGGTGATAGGTAAACTCAAGGTTGCCGTAAGAACCTCCCAGCCGGTCGACTGCCTCTTAGGGAACGACCTGGAGAGTTCTCCCTGGAAGCACGTCGAGCGCAAGGCCCACCTAGGAATGATGGGACTCCCCGAGTGGGTGTGCGCCACCACCCGATCTATGTCAGCCCGACTCACCCCCCAGGGAGAGGTCGAAAACACCCCGATCGAAGAGATCAGAACAGTCCCCGCCGAGGGTCCTCCCGTCCCCCCTTCAGAAGGGTCCGTCGCCAGCGACGAACCCGCACCGTCCGACCCCGCCCCGGTCCCCGGGTTGGGAGATCTACCCGAATTGGCCGAATGGCGCCACGAGGGCGGGCCCACCCGGGAAGAATTTTGCCGGGAGCAAGCCACTTGTCCTTCCTTGGTCGGGCTGCGGCGCCAGGCCAAGGGCCAAGCCGCAGGTGACCAGACCGGAACGCACCGAATCTATTGGGAGAATAACATCTTGTACAGTGAGCAGAAGTCGGTGGAGCTGGGATCCGGACGGGTACTGGTGGTACCCCTCCGCTTCCGAGACTTCCTCCTGGGCTTAGCCCACGACGTCCCCCTCGCCGGCCACCTGGGTCAGGACAAGACCTACAGCCGTCTCGTGACCCACTTCTACTGGCCTAGAATGAGAGCAGCGGTAGAAGCCCACTGCAAGTCCTGCCCCACGTGCCAGGCTAGTGGGAAGAGTGGAGGGAAGAGCAAGGCCCCCCTCCAACCCTTCCCGGTCGTCAGTACCCCTTTCGAATGAGTCGGAATCGACATCGTGGGACCACTGGACCCCCCCACCTCCCAAGGTCACCGTTTCATCCTGGTCCTAGTGGATCACGCCACCCGCTATCCTGAGGCTATTCCCCTACGCACCATCACGGCCCCCGTGGTGGGCCGGGCCCTGATGTGGATCTTTTCCAGGGTGGGTTTTCCCCGCGAGGTCGTGAGCGATCGCGGCACTAATTTTATCTCGAAATATATGACGTCCCTGTGGCAACAATGTGGGGTGTCCTATAAGTTCACCACCCCGTACCATCCCCAAGGGAACGGCCTAGTAGAAAGGTTTAACAGGACTTTGAAAGGGATGATCGCTGGCCTAGAAGAGCCCCTCCAGCGTAAGTGGGACGTCCTGCTCCCCTGCCTCTTGTTCGCTTACCGGGAGGTCCCCCAGAAGTCCTTAGGGTTCAGCCCGTTTGAATTACTCTATGGACACCCCGTCCGAGGTCCCCTCAGTTTGGTTAAGGAAGGGTGGGAGGCAGCACCACAGACCACCCCCCGAGATGTGTTCCAGTACGTCCTGGCCCTCCGGAACCAGACCAGGAAGTTCAGAGAACTGGCCGAGGCCAACCTGGAGGCCAGCCAAGAAGAGATGAAGCGCTGGTACGACCAGAATGCCACTCTGGTCGAGTTCCAGCCGGGCCAGCAGGTGTGGGTCATGGCCCCCGTGAAGCCTGGCGCCCTCCAGGACAGGTGGACTGGGCCCTACAAAGTGGTTGAGCAAAAGAGTCAAGTCACATACTTGGTGGACGTCCAGTCGCCTCGGGATCCCCTCCGGGTCCTTCACGTGAACCGCCTCAAGCCTCACTTCGTGCGGACAGAACTGAGCCTCCTGCTGGCCACCGATGACGGGGCCGAAGATGAGTCTGATCCCCTCCCGGACCTCCTGTGTGTCAAGGAGCAGGATGGCTCCATGGAAGGAGTGAACCTCTCCCCAGCCCTCACTGCCCAGCAACAAGCGGACTGCCGCCAGCTCCTAAGACAATTTTCCGACCTCTTCTCCCTGACCCCCCGGGTCACCGACTGGTGTGTTCATGACGTGGACACCGGGGACAGCCCACCGGTGAGACACCGAGCATACCGAGTCCCTGATCGGGTCCGGTCCTGCATTCAAGCTGAAGTCTCGAAGATGTTGACCCTGGGGGTGATCGAGCCATCTGACAGTCCCTGGGCCAGCCCCGTGGTCCTGGTCCCGAAGGCAGCGGCCCCCGGTGTCGCCCCCGAGCTCCGATTCTGCGTGGACTACCGGGGACTCAATGACGTTACCCGAGCCGATGCCCACCCCATTCCACGAGCCGACGAACTCATTGACCGACTAGGGGCAGCCCGGTTCCTCAGCACATTCGACCTCACCTGCGGATACTGGCAGATTGCGCTCACCGAGGGAGCCAAGGAGCGGTCTGCCTTCTCCACCCCAGATGGGCACTACCGCTTCCGCGTAATGCCCTTCGGAATGAAAAATGCACCGGCCACTTTCCAGCGACTGGTGAATAGAGTCCTGGCCGGGCTAGAACAGTTCAGCGCGGCCTATCTAGACGACATCGCTGTTTTCAGTTCAGAATGGAGTGAGCACCTCCAGCACCTCCGGAGGGTGCTAACCGCCCTGCGCCAGGCAGGCCTCACAGTAAAAGCCAGCAAGTGCCAGATCGGGCAAGGATCAGTAGTCTACCTGGGGCACCAGGTCGGGAGCGGCCAGGTCGCCCCTCTACAGCCAAAGATCGACGCCATCCTAGCCTGGGAACCACCCATCACCCAAACGGAGGTCCGAGCCTTTCTGGGCCTCACTGGCTACTACCGAAGATTCATTCGGGGGTATGGCAGCCTTGTCGGCCCCCTCACAGAACTCACGTCCAAAAAAACAGCCAAAGAAGGTGCAGTGGACGGCTGCCTGCCAGGAAGCTTTCGATGCCCTAAAGAAAGCCATGTGTACTGCCCCCGTCCTCCAGGCTCCCGACTACTCCAAGGAGTTTGTAGTCCAGACCGATGCCTCCGAGCATGGCATTGGGGCCGTCCTGTCCCAAGTGAATGACCAAGGCCTAGACCAGCCCATCGCCTTCCTCAGCCGGCGGCTGTTGCCCCGAGAACAGAGATGGAGCACCATTGAGCGCGAAGCCTTTGCCGTGGTCTGGGCACTCAAAAAGCTACGACCCTACCTGTTCGGCACCCATTTCAGAGTCCAAACTGACCATCGGCCCTTGCGATGGCTCATGCAGATGCGAGGAGAAAACCCCAAGCTACTGCGGTGGTCAATCTCCCTCCAGGGGATGGATTTCACCGTAGAACATCGCCCTGGTACGGACCACGCCAACGCTGACGGCCTCTCCCGGTTCTTCCGCCTCAGCGAAGAGAACCCCCCAAGATGATGGGCAGTTCTCTCCGGCTTTCAGCTGGGGGGGACGCGTGTTGGACCCGGCCTCGTAGTATGGCCCTACGTGCCCCCGCACCACCTAAACCTGGTACCTGCAGCCCCAAGCACACGGCCTAGCCGATCCTCCCCACCAGGACACACGCACCCGACCCGGACATCCCCGTCCATGGCCTCTCTCCTTTCGGCCACCCCGGGCCCGCGTGCCCACTTCATGCACCAAGATGGCCGCCCGGCCCCAGCGCGACCCGGGCCTAGAGGCGCCACTCCGGCTGGAGGACCTCACACTCGCCAGGGGATGAGAGAGGGAGGAGCAGTTTCTATCGCACCTCTGAACTCCCCTGGGACGATGGGTTTCGATCGGCCCTCCGGCCTCCCTGAGGGCTGGCTCCATGCCTGCTGGGTGTCTGGGACTCCTCCCGACCTGGCCCTGAAAGGATCAAAAGACAATGACAGGAAATCCCGACAAGCGACCCCCAGTTGACAAGACCCCTGCCTGCACAGACTCCGGACATCAAAGAGGGGTCGACCTATAACAAGGGGTGCTCTGGGTCTGTCCGGCAGATTCGACGCTGGAACAACGAGAGCCTGCCGACGTGGTCGCGGCTCCTGGAACTTGGACCCTCCTGAGCCCTGCTGAGTGACTCGCGGCTCCTTGAAGATCGTAAGACCTCCGAACTGGTATCTGAGCCTGCTGAGTGACTCGCGGCTCCCTGAAGATCGTAAGACCTCCGAACTTGTACCTGAGCCTGCTGAGTGACTCGCGGCTCCTTGAAGATCGTAAGACCTCCGAACTTGTACCTGAGCCCGCTGAGTGACTCGCGGCTCCCTGAAGATCGTAAGACCTCCGAACTTGTACCTGAGCCTGCTGAGTGACTCGCGGCTCCCTGAAGATCGTAAGACCTCCGAACTTGTACCTGAGCCCGCTGAGTGACTCGCGGCTCCTACAGACTCCCACGGTCCCGCCGGACCCCAACTACAACAACGTATCCCCCAGCTCGAGGATTGTGAGCTGTGCGCCGGGTACGTCCCTGCCTTGAACCTTTGCCAGAGACTGTCCCGCTACCCCCTATCCCTTCCGAGACTCATTGAGCCCGCGCTCTCCTTGTACATACTTGCAGTGATAACCTAATTGATAAAGATTGATTTCTAAGAACACACGGTGTGGTGACTCTGTGTCGTGTGGTGCCAGAAGTACGATCCTAGATGCGAGATTCCTCCCCCTGGGGAGTCTCCCGCCAGTGCCCGGCTACGATACTTCGAGGGTGGGTCTCAGGGTAGTCAGGACCCCTTCCGGGCTCCTCTGAGGTCGCCGTCGAACAATGCTTTTTCATAGAGCGGGTGTTCAGGAGCATCAATTTAAACTCATTATTGGTACGCTGATTTAAAAATAAGGGTGGATCAGGCATGCATTTCCGTAAAAGGGATGTATCAGTGATGGCCGCGGGGGGGGGGAGTAGTCCAATGGCATATATCACAGCTCCATGGTTTCATGGGGTCCACTGAAAGAGAGTGGGGACGACATTTCGTACCATTGTTCATATCCTTAAGATCACCAGTGTTATAAGTAATACGGGAGTTATGCGTCCTAATAAATGTCTTACCCCCATTTCTTATACCGTGCTCATCCAGCGCGTCCGGAGCGCGGACGGGCACAGACGGGCTTGCCCTGGCCGCTGCGACCGTCTTCTGCGCGCTAGCGCAGCGTCCCGTTTTATCGCCTCCGTGTTAGTAAGCTAGACCGCGCCTTGACCCAAGATGGCGGGTCTTAACAGAAGAAAAATTCCCACTTCCTGTTCCCACAATCAATGTTTGATTTCCCCGTACTCAGTATCACAGTTACAAATTTTTAAAAGTGTTTAAAAATCAAGTTAAAGCAACGCAACACAGAAGATTTTTATAAAAAGCTGGCATCTATACAGTACAAGCAATTGTGCAAAAAAGCAAAGTAGTAGCAGCTAGGATCGGTGTTCACAGAGCTGACAGCTGAGCAAACTCGTATGGGTCCCTACATTGCACTAATGCCAACCTTGAAACAGAATAATTTTTTTTAGCAATACAGACCAGGCAGGTCACTTTACCACTCATGGAAGCTCCCAAAATGTATTTTGTGTGTGGTACGCTCTAAAACAAGCAGGCATACACAGCCCAGGGTTAGAAGGACACCCGGGACAGAAATAACGAGACTCCTTCCGCTTATCTCTTCGCCAACAGACTCTACATCTCCTAGTGGGAAAATCTTTTGACGGTGTGGGAGGGATGAAATCAGGAAAGTGGTGATCTTTCAATCGAGCCACATCCTCCACCACTCCAAATCTAGGAACACTTGCCTGTTCCACAACAACAAGGCTAGCTATCACAGAGTGCTGAAACTGAAGAAATGTCAACTTTGACGCAGGAGAACACTCCTTGAACACAATAAAAGCATTGAAATTTGCTAATTCGAAGAAATGGATGGCCAACTTCTTATACCAAACATAAGCCTTCCGAATAGCAGAGTAAGGTTCCAACCTCTGATCTACTCTGTCAACACCACCCATGTGCGTATTGTAGTCTAGAATGCACACAGGTTTGCGCACTTCAGCAACCTGACCCCAAACAGCCACAGGTGAAGTACTCTCATCATGGATGGTAGTCAGCATGTACACGTCCCTCCTGTCCACAAATTTTACAGCTAGTAGTTCATCACTACGCAAGGAACTGCACTGCCCCCTCTGAAGTTTTTTGCAAACAAGCTCTTTCGGATAACCTTTACGGTTAGAGCGGATTGTGCCTCATGCAAAAGTGTCCACTTTATACAATTCCTTAAATAATTGCACAGCAGTATAGAAGTTATCAAGGTACAAATGGTGGCCTCTGTTAAACAGTCTTCTAGCAAGATCCTACACAATTTTCTCTGAAACTCCAAAAGTGGACGGACAACCTGGGGGGTCAATAGTAGAATCTCTACCAGTGTACACACGAAAATTAAAAACATATCCTGTCCTACTCTTAGACAACATATACAGCTTAATTCCATAGTGTGCCCTCTTGCTAGGGATGTACTGCCTAAAAACCAAACGGCCCTTGAACAAGACCAAAGACTCATCAATAGATATTTCTTTCTCTGGAGTATATATCTCAGAAAATCGATCTACAAAGTGATCAAGAACGGGCCGAATCTTAAAAAGACGGTCACAGTCAGGGTGATCTCGTGGCAACGCCATAGAATTATCAACAAAATGCAGCATACGTAGCAAAAGTAAATACCGATTACGAGTCATAACTGCAGGAAATATGGCAGTTGCCAACAAGGGGCTAGTAGACCAATATGAAGCCAAGGTTGGCTTCCTTACCACACCCATCAATAAAGTCAAACCCAAAAACTTCTTAATCTCTTCCAGATAAGTGGGAGTCCACCGGGTAGCTCTAGACTGGGGCCTAAGTTTGTCACTGTTGTCCCTCAAAAACTGTACAGCATACAAATTCGTCTGCTCAACAATCTCACCCAAAAATAAATCATCCATAAACAACTGAAAAAACTGTATAGGCAAAAAGTGTTCACAATCCACTCTACACCCTGCATCACCGCTAAAGGCAGGCAACACCGGCTGCACCATGTTTGGATCAACCCAAAGTCCAGCACTTCCAGTAGGAAGCCCAGCAGCCTCAGACTGCAATCCAGATGCCTCTTGCACCGGCACAGCAGTTTCCTCCTCTAAGACAGGCACTTCATCCGCACTGAGAGTTGCTTCATCCACACCAAGAGTACCTTCATCTGCACTGAGAGTACCTTCATCATCCGAAGATTCCATGTGGAGAGAAAACTCACTGCCAGAATCTTCACCTCCCTCCTCTCCCTCAAACGCACTGTCAGTCTCATAATCATGCTCGGAGGAAGATTCAAGAAGCACACCAACCACCTGCTGAGCAGTCATTCTATGGCTAGCCATAATGCTTACTAATAAAGGTAACTTGTCAAACAAGTCAACAACAACAAACACTTTGTAAAATAAGTAATAAACAAAAAGCACCTTTATCAAAAACACATATATACTCCAAAACAATACCACTCACTTGCCAGAGGCAGCTAAACTACTCACCACCACCTACTCTGCACAGACACAGTATGGATCAACAATATCCCACTAAAAAAGAAAGAGAAAAGAAATTACACATAAGACTATGCAAAACACATCGCAAAGAATTTCATGCTCAAACCACTAACTAAATATGCTGCCATTATGACATCACTTACAAAAAATTCATTCAAACATTACAATATTACTCATTTGGAGTAAATACAACAACAAAAAAAATCTTACCAAAACAATGCAACTACACAAAACTGCAGAACAATCACTGTCGAAACCGGAAACAGGAATCAAAAGCTTTATACTAGAATAAAAAGGAGAAAAAAACATTAATGTCACATATGCATATAATGCTCTAGACCATCACGTACTGCGCAAAATTTATTGCTTGAACCTCCCACTTTCAAGAAGGAAAGATCGATGGCCCAATCCTTTACAGGCAACGCAGCGAGAATCTGGAACTCAGCCTCAGCTCCGGACCACCCCCTCTTCCCAGTCCTTCAAAACTGACCTCAAAGTTCTCCTCCTGCAAAGACACTTCCAAACTTAATTCACGCCCTCTCTATTGTCTGAAGGAAGTCTTTACATTATAGGAAATTCTGTTCTCCATGCCTATAGAAGTGCCTTCCCAGTGTGTTCCTGTGTTTTGAGTGTCTGCCATTTATTGCACTTTTATACCTCTACTTGTACTTTGTACTCTTCTGTAACTTGCACACATGTCACTTTTCCTCTTGTAAAGTATTGTTTGCTACCTCTTTGATTTTGTTTGCACTTTAAAATATTTAAAAAATAATGTGGCCATAAGGGGAGCAACCCTTGCCTAAGGCGCCACTACCACAAACAACCCCAAACCTAAAAAACAAAAAAAAACCCTGGCGCTAGTGGCCATTCCTGCTGCATGATCGTACAGCAGGAATGCATAAAAGAGACATTGGGGGCAGAGGCGTAGCTAGAGCTTGTGGCGCCCGGGGCTATCTCTCAGATTGCCGCCCCTGGGGAGGGAAGGGTGCTGGGGAAAAAAGACAGCGACCACTTGAAAGAGGTCCGAGAGACACGTAGTATCGCCGCTAATAGTTACCTCGATCATGCAAGTTACATGCACATACATGACACGGTCCAAGGCTACACAGTTGAATACACCGGTGACTGGCAGTACAAAAGAGAACACACAGACTGCATGATCTATCTGGGGACTCAGAAAAACCACATGTGACATCCATCAGAGAGCTGTGTGAATAATTACCTGGTAATCCCCTCAGCACAATGTAAACATGCACATACATGACACTGTTCAGGGATCCATCAGCTACAGCTGACATTAAATGACCATTCATCATGGTCCCCCCATTAAAGCAGTGCACTTTGTGATCTGCATAGTACATGTTCTTTGCAGCAGGCACATTAACCCTCTGTGCTACCTTTCCAGGAGTCAACCCTTCCACTAGACAAAACTCCATCTCTCTCTAGGAAGAACATTAATCACCAAAGTTATCATGACATTTTTATTGTTTCTGTAAATTGCTGGAGGCCAGGAAGGAGGCAGCAAGTTTTTTTCAAACCATAATAAACTTGAAAACACTACGCACCCACCCAAAAAAGGCACCCAGTGAGGTCACACCGTTCGCATCGCCCTAATCTGCTCAAGGTTCATGTGACCTCAGTGACAGAGTCACAGCTACTGGATCACTGTTGCTCTAGGGTGTGCTGCTTTGTAGGCCTGCCCGCAAGACTGGAGATGGATTGTGGTGGACAGGCCTTCAAGGATAACCCACAATAGACACCAATAGGGTACACCTGCTTGTGCTAAGACATCAAGCCTTCTAAGGTCTAGTGGGGCCTTCTACGGTCTAGCATGGGAATGTGCTCCCTCAGTAGAGTGGTCTGGTGGACTGGTCATGAAGGCTGAACCCGGTTCCCCAGTTCCAAATTCGACAGCTCTGGCCATAGTGCCACATCCTCTCCCCCAATGAACACCATACTTCCCCACTGACAGAAACTCGCACTGCCTTCAGCTATAACCTAATTGTGCCCGCTATAAACACTTGGGGCCCGATTCACAGAACTAACTTAAGACGTAATCCTAAACTTACTACCATTTTGGTATTCACAGAAGGCACTTACTCATTTTGGTATTCACAGAAGGCACTTACTCATTTCGGTATTCACAGAAGTTAGGAGTCCTAACTTTAGAACTCCTAAATGCCTTCTGTGAATACCGAAAGTCTTAAAATTAGGATTTTTCTCAGTTTAGTAGTAGTAGTATAGTTAGGACTCCTAACTTTAGGACTCCTAAATGCCTTCTGTGAATACCGAAAGTCTTAAAATTAAGATTTTTCTCAATTTAGTAGTAGTAAAGTTAAGACTCCTAACTTTAGGACTCCTAAATGCCTTCTGTGAATACCGAAAGCCTTAAAATTAGGATTTTTCTCAGTTTAGTAGTAGTATAGTTAGGACTCTTAACTTTAGGACTCCTAAATGCCTTCTGTGAATACTGAAAGTCTTAAAATTAGGTTTGTTCTCAATTTAGTAGTAGTAAAGTTGGGACTCCTAACTTTAGGACTCCTAAATGCCTTCTTTGAATACCGAAAGCCTTAAAATTAGGATTTTTCTCAGTTTAGTAGTAGTAAAGTTAGGAGTCCTAACTCTAGGACTCCTAAACTGAGAAAAATCCTAATTTTAAGACTTTCGGTATTCACAGAAGGCATTTAGGAGTCCCAAAGTTAGGACTCCTAACTTCTGTGAATACCAAAGTGAGTAAGTGCCTTCTGTGAATACGAAAATGGTAGTAAGTTTAGGATTTTGTCTTAAGTTAGTTCTGTGAATCGGGCCCTTTGATGGGGCTCAATTCAAATTATGCACTTGATAAGAGTAATATGCTGCCTAAAAAAATAATAAAAGCAACCACTCATAGGGAATGCAAGATTAAGTAAAGCATGTGAAATGTAAGCAGAAACAACATGGTTACCTTAACGATCTCTCACTCACTATTCAGAAATCAGAAACTGAAAAGTTATGGACATGACTAGAGGGCCCTGAAGGGAACCGTTTCAATGTCCATTGCTTATATCCTTACAAAACGTAAGCACTATGGTATAAAAAGACCACATCCATAAACACAGAGCCATGGTACACATTGTGTTTTTCAATCCACCCATCAACCAGGTATTGCAGTACCTCCAGGAATGGTACACTCTCCCAACCTGGGAAGAACAATGCTGTTCAAAGAAAGACGAGAAAACGAAAGTAGCGCTTCACTGGCAAACTCTGTAAAGTGATGCTGGTGTATTTGGATGTAAATAAAACCAATCTGGCCACTTTGCACCCCTTCTGTCTTGCTTTATTTAGTTATGTATTTATTTCTCATATAATACCTTCTATTTCTCTCCATCCTGCTGCTCTTTGGAATAGAAAATTTCAGAAGAAGGGCATTTCTCGGCAGAGCGTTTTTCTTTTTTGGATCATTTCACAGGGAAGCAACTAAAAAAAACACGAACGAAGCCGAGCCTTGTGGCATGCCTTCGACCTCCCCCAACATAGTGCCCCCACCCTAACCAAACCCACCGATCGCCAAAATCCCCCCTCCCCAGCCCCAAAACTCACCTTCACTCTCCGACGCACAGGAAGCAAATGGCTTCCTGCGCCTCGGAGAACAAAGGGGAAACCTCCAATGACGTCAGCGCGGCTCGCGTGCTGACGTCATTGATGACGCGGGGGTGGGGGGAGGCAGGGGAAGGTCTTCCCCTGCTTTCCCAGTAAAAAAAAAAAGATCGACCACTCACGGGGGAGCGCCAGCGCTTCCCCCGTGGGTGGGTGTCATGACGAGCTGGACTCGTCATGGGCATAGCGCGACTGTGCTCCATGCCGAGTCCAGGTCGTCATGGGCACAGAAGGAGTTAAATCCTGGTACAATTTTGAAAAAAAAGCTGGAACAGAAACAATGTGCACAAACTTTTCACTTGCAGGTGAAATATTTTTAAAAGCAACCACACTTAAAATCACTAAAACAATGTTTTTCTCTTTTTCATCTTTCTAAAGAGAATAGCAGCAAGAAAACAAGCCAAATATATACAATTGAGCCGTGGAAATAGACTGTTAAGTCACAGTGGCTATGTGGAGGAGCACAGGTGTCATTGGAGGTGTGTGCATTATTACTCATCCCATTGCACAGACAGAGCGGTTACTCTTGGTGACACTGTTGAAAGGACCCTACTGCCAACCAGCCAACTCTCCAGAGCCTTCGTTGAACAATCTACAAAGTCAGTCCAGTCCTGAGTCTGTGCCTTCTGGGTGTCTCTGAATTTCAAACTGTGCTGCTCAGTGGTTAAGCCAAACCCATCTATCAGTGCACTCTTCAGGACTTCATAATCATCAGCATCCTCTTCTCTAACAGTGAGGAGCTTGTCTCTACCTTTATCTGAAAAGGAGAGCCACAAGATTGCTGCCCACTGTTTCTGGGGGACCTGTTGTACTTTACAGGCCCTTTCCATAGCAGTTATCCACTTGTGGATATCATCCCCACTCTGGTAGGGAGGAACAACCTTGGACAGGTTCCTATGGTCTGGAATGTATTCTCTGACTCTAGGGACACTGTTGCTGCCACCAGGGGGTTCTAACTCCTCTCTTTTAGAAGCTCTCTGGAGCTCAAAGGCTTATTTGTCTAATGCCAACTGCTTGGCTTTGAGGGAAAATCTTGCTTCCTCATACTGCAGCAGTTTGTGCATTCTCTCAGAGGAGGTCTCTCTTCTATTAAAGTATGAGTTCCTCTGCTGGACAGATTCTCTGCCAGAGTGATATGAGTGGTCAGATTCCCTACAAAGGGACCTAGGCCTCTCCTCCACTCTGTCAGTTCTCTTTGGGAGAATTTCTCTGTCCTTTTCAGAGCCTTGTGGATCTGGCCCTTCAACCACAGAGTCCAGGTAATCTTGATTTTCATCATCTGACCCAGACACTGTAATTGATCCACCCCCTGATTCAGACCTATTAGCTCCTAGAGCTAATCTAAGATCATCTGCTGTCCGCAGATCTATCAGGTGTAGTGTGGAGGGACTCTGTCCTAGCTCCAGATGCCTTGCAGCACACATGGCTTTCAAGTCCAAGAAAGTCATGTCCTTATACTGAGGCTGGGTGGACCCACTGGCTCCGCCCCTTAAGGACATTCTAGTGTTGTGCAGTGTTGTACTACCTACACTAGTTTGTGTCCTACTGATCCTAGCTTGAGCTGTAGCAAGGGTGTGCTATCCCTTCACACACAGCTCTAAGTTCAGTAGAACTTATTGATACTAAGCTTGACTTTATATGTACCTTGAGTACCTTTAGTGGTTTTCAGTTAGTAATTCAAATAGAGATTTTCTGGTAAAACAATGGCAAGCTGGAATCCCACACGCTGCCCACCAATGTGAGAAGTTGGCCTGGTATATGCTGGTCACTAGTTAAAGTGGCCACCTTGCACCAGTACAATTCGACTCTTATGGTACACAGGTTTAAGACTAAGCCTGGGCAAAGCACTACGCTACGCTCGCGTAGTTTGCGAAGTTCGCGCTACTCCGCACTATGCAAATTGCACGTAGCACAGTGCGAACACGCGTAGCGTAGTGTTGCCTAGTGCTGCGGTCATTTTTTGCTTGCTCGCGGTCCTCAACGTCAAGTTGGCGACCGCGAGCAAGCAAAATGACATCCCGGCGAGACTTTTTCCTTGTTCGCGATCAGCAACATCAAGTTGGCGATCGCGAGCATGGAAAATAAACCTCCTGGCGAGATTCCCAAAGCGAGGAGGTCAGGTTTCTCATTGCGAGGGGTCGCGTATGCTCGCTACCGTTCGCGATGAGAAACTACCAGTTCGCGTTGAGAAAGCTGCCGCTCGAGTAAAAACCTACTCGAGCAGCAGAAAACTACAGCTCGCACTGTGCAAGATGCCATTTTCAATGATTGCACAGTGCCGGTTGCTTGTCCGCACTGTGCAATCATTGAAACCGACATCTGCCACAGTGCGAACAAGGTACTACGCAGTTCGCGAAGTGCTACGCATAGCTCGCGTAGTGCGAACTTCACTTTGCGTAGCTTCGCTAAGTGCTACTTCGCGAACTACGCCCACCCTTATTTAAGACAACCTTTTAAAGAAAGCTATCCTAGTGGTAGCTGTGGAGAGCAGCCTTCAGGCTAAGTCTTTAGAGGAATGTAAAGCAGCTTGTTTTACCTTATAATCTCTTGAATTACTAAATGAAAGGACACCACACAGGTATATATATCAAATAGATATGTATTTATCACTAGACACACCCTACTAATCTCTTGTATGAGATTAGAAGTCAGGAACATATGCACAAATCAACGTTTCACAATAAATTAAGCACAAATATGGCTGGGGCCCTAGGGGCGTACCAGACCATATACTAAAAAAGAGACTTAGGAATATTGACTTGTGAGGGGACAAGGCCTAGGGCCTTCAGAAGCACTGGGGCCTCACTAATCCACCCAAAGCAGGTAAGTAAAGGACCCACGGGAGACGCATGCAGTGTGAGAACACAGCCGCGGATCCCAATAGACTTCAATGGATCAAGTCGCGGTTGGAATTTTAAAGTTTTAGGATACTTCGGGAGAGTCTACAAGCAAGTCACTTACAGAGTAAGTAATACTGGAGCCAACACACACAGGAGCACCATAGTGCTGGAGTTACCTCACCCAGGGAAGCCGGGTGCATAGGTGTCTTTTGGTGTCGGGTCGCGGCGTCGTTTTCAATGGGAGCCAAAGAAGACTTGCTGCTTGTGAAGACAGGAGAAGTGTTCGGTGGAATCCAAGGCTGGATTCAGAAGGAAGAAGACATGAAAGCAGAAGGGACAGTGTTCAAAGTCACTTGGCAGTGACCTGGGGCAAGGAAGCTGGATGCCCGCAGTCGTTGGATGATTTCAGGTGATCACGGGTGTCTTGACTCTTCAGTCATGAGCTCCAGGAGGTGTTGATGACAACCAGGAGCTGGATTCGGCGTGTCACATGAATTCTGCAGCTTACTGCAGTGTCAGTGACCAGATTGGAGACAACAAGCCTTGGTAACAGCAAGTCTTGTGGAAAGTGTAAAAAGTCAGCAGTGCAGACCAGCAAGGTCTGAGGGACTCACCCAGCAAAGGTAAGTCAGGGCAGGCCTGTAGCAACCAGGGGAGCCCTTTGGATTTGTAGAAAAGTCTTCTGGGGACCCACAAGCCAACCAGCAAGGAATCGCAAAGATGCCTTGGGAAGATTCACTCATCAGGAGCCCACGGTCACTCGGGACAAGGTAGGCCTCTGATCTTCAAAGGAAATTCTGCTGGAGGCTTGGACCACACGTGGTCCAATGCACAAGTCAATAGAACATCGTGAAGGGGTTGCACTCGAAAATAGTACACAGTACTCAGGTATTGCGGTTCCTCGTCACTCGTGGGTCCACTTGCCTCAGCTCCACTGGGGACTCACGATGGCCTTGGAGAAGTCAGGAAATTCACTTCCAGGGCTGCAGGGACTTCGGACTCCGGTGACCATTGATGCAAAGTTTTGGTGCTTGCCAAGCAGGGGAGTCACTCCTTGACTCCAAGGGAGATTCTTCAGTCTTCCAGAGGTAGCGGAACATCGAAGGTCCAGGATTCTTCTTCAGAGTGTCGTTCAGGGATATCTAGTTTGCAATGGCGAGGGTTCCCTAATTCATACTACAAGGAAGGGAGGGACTAGCTCTATGACCCCTCCTATGGGAGGGTCAGGGGAGTGGGTGGTTACACCCACTTCCCTTTGTCCAATTTCATGCCAGAGCAGGGGCAAGTAGCTCCTGAACCGGTTTGAGCTGGCATATGCACAGAGGAGCCTACTGCTCCCCCAGTGCAGGACTTCAAAGCACTCTAGGAGTGCACCCACCCAGCCCCAATACACTAAATCCTGTCTGGGAGGTGGTTACACCTCCCTGTGACAGGATGCCTATTGTTGGGCCTCCTCCACTGCGAGTTTCAGTCAGCAGCAGGAGGGCAGCCCAGTGTCTGTGCTGGTGGCATCCTTTTTGTGATGCCAGGGCTCTTCAGGATTCTACCGTGTTTCCACAGTAGGTACATGTCTATCCATCTAAAAGGGTGGGATCATACTCCCACACCAGTTACTGGTGTGGGGGTATGATTCCAAGATGTTTGACACCAAACACGACATGTTTTGATGCAGTCATTTCAAAGGTAACATTTACCGCTAGGTTATAATGCACTTAAGAGTATATGGTTTAACCGCATCCACAAACAGCCACAGAGGATATACTCTGCCAGCTGCAGAGGGGCCCTGCTCAGGCAGAGGCACCCCCTCACATTGTAAACCAAGCACCCTGCCCTCAGGATTGATAGGGCCTGCCTTAGGGGTGACTGATAGGTTTATATGTGTGTGTATGCTGACATATAGGAACCTATACCTCAGTGAGGAGTGCTAACACTACCTCACCCAGGCTGCAGTAGCAGGCCTGTGGTGTCAGATTTAGTCTGCTTCCCAGGGGTGGCATATTACATGCTTCAGCCCCTGGTAGGCCTGTGAAGTACCTAAGGTACCATATACAATTTCACATATATGCTTTTCATTTTGTTTTCAAATATATTATTATACTTCAAAAGATTATTAATTTTATAAATTACATTTAAAATTGATATTAATTTATGTGTGATAGGTTTCCATTATACCTTGATATCAAACCACCCCTACCCAAAAACACCCTGAGTTTGTTTCAATATCACTATTATACATTTTAATAATTGAAATTAATTTAACAATTGTAGAATAAAATGACTTATAAATTAAGTAATAAATAATGCTCAAGTATTACAAATAATTCCTGATTATTAATACACTTCCCCACCCATAGCCCGTTTCCCATGCATCCCGTCCCGGAGGATAGATGCATAAGCCTTTTAAATAATTTTATTAAAATATATTTTAATAATTATCTATCAGTAAATCTTAATATCAATAAATTCTCAAGTATTTAAATGAATACCTGAGTTTTAATACACTCCCCCACCCAAAACCCCTAGTTCCCGTGCATCCCGTCCCAGAGGATAGGTGCCTAAGCCTTTTTCTACAATTTAAAATAACATTTGTTTTAAAATATTCTGTTACTAAAAATAAATATCAAATAATTCTCAAGTATTTAAATTAATACATGAGTATTGATACACTCCTCCACCCAAAACCCCTGTTTCCCCTGCATCCCGTCCCAGAAGATAGGTGCCTGAGCCTTTTTTAATAATAATAATTATTATTTTTAATTTTCTATCATTATAACTAAATATCTATTTATTCTCAAGTATTAAAATTAATGCCTGAGTATTAATGCACTCCCCCATCCAAAATCCCAGTTTTCCAAACATCCGGTCCCAGGGAATAAATGTAAAGCACATTTATTATATTTTAAATAAATATATTATATTAAAGATCTATATATATATATATATATATATATATATATATATATACATATATATATATGAGCTTGCTTCGCTCACACGTTTCCTCCAAGAAAAACAAGAACGAACGTGGACCTCGTTGTGTGGTTCAAAGATTTTTTATTTCTCCTTGCCTGCCATTACGCGTTTCAGCCGTCACAGCGGCCTTGATCACATGACAATGTTCAGAGGTTTTTTCTCGATATTTAAAGTGTTTGTGCTTAAAAAAACCAACCTATCACACACTGTTGAAGTTAATAGACAATGAAAAAAGACTGAACTTGTATCCTGTTGATAAGGATCCACATATGTAATTCATGTACTAAAAACTTATTTGTAAGAATACAATAAAAAACAATATTGGCAAAATACCTCCTTAGTACATATCATAAGGACCCATGAAGGCAGTTGTTATAATTAAGAACAGCGATGGCATTTGCAATTAACTGTTTAAATACAGAGGGGTAAATAACCTTCATAGGACGATTTTCAGTCGTTCTGGTATTTACAAATAACTGTTTAAATACAGATGAGTAAATAACCTTCATGGGAATGTTTTCAGTTGTTCTATGCCTGCTTACGTGTGTGAATGTGTTGAAAAATAAATGAGTGATTGGAATCTACTTGCCGTAAATCCACATGTACTACCTCGTGTGTACTGCCTCTGATATAATTTAAAGCCAAATATCTGTATTAAGGGCCTCAATATTGAATACAATAGAGAGGTGCATTGATAAATAATCATTGGATTCAATTCCAATACTTACAAAATGTGAATTCATTAATACATATCAGAGGCACTAATACAACGAGAAAGTGCAGAAAGTGCAAATTGGTTCAAATGAACCATTAAAAAATATACTTAAATAGATATAAAACTAGAGGAATTGATATTTTTACATACAAGCCAATAAAGATGCTAATAGGGGAGTCAGGATGACTAAGCTGGTATTTGCTATATCATATGATATCATTGATCTATAACCCATCAGAGCAAACAGTAGACATATAATACATAAAAACCATATGTCTAAAATGTAAGTCTAAAAGGTCTAAAACACAATAAATATGAGATAAGATCAATATAAGTACTAAAAGCAATAAGACATCCTATAAATGGACAAGGCCAAAAGTACATGGTAAGTAATTCATAAATTCATTTGTCCAGGTAAAATCTATTTTACAAGTTCGGTAAGAGATTACAAATAAGTGAAGAGGTCCTCGGTTGCATTTAGTCCTCTTGGATGCTTACAGTCAAATTCCAATATATAGTGAGTTTCTAGCCGCCTAAGCTTCGCTTCTCTATCCCCTCCCCTTTTGGTGACCGGGATAGCCTCTATGACAAAGTATTTTAAATGATTGGGATCACTGTCATGAAAGGTTTGGAAGTGTCTTGCGACTGGATAGTTTTGATCTTTGTTAATAATCGCTCGAATATGCTGCAGTATTCTCTTGTGTGCAGCTAATCTTGTGCTCCCTATATATTTCAGATGGCAACTACATTCCAAAACATACACTGCAAATTCCGTTTTGCATGTAAGATGTTGCTTAATCTCCCGGATCTTGGGTGAGAATGCTGTAGTGTATGTTTTCACGTTGTTACCGAATTTACAGGCCTTACAAGTAGAACACTTGAAGAAACCCTTTCTAACAGTGAGCCACATATCCTTGCGACTCACATCCTGACTGTTGTTTGTTAATTTGTTACCCAAACATTTTGTTTTCCTGTAAGTGATGGAAGGATTAGTAAGCATATTGCTTCCTATCACCGGGTCATCTTGTATAAAATGCCAGTTCCGCTTAATGATATTTCTAATCTGCCTTTCCTGTTTAGAGTATGACAGAATCAGTCTAACCGGTTGGGCGGAAGTGTTGACCCTTTGCTCCGGACGATTGGCCCTGTAAATTAAAAGTTCCTCTCTTGCCTTGGAACGTGACCTTCTGATGGCTGCGTCAACCACACCTGCATTATATCCTCTAGCTAGGAACCTGGTACGGCTCTTCTGCTGTTTATTTTTCATTTCCTCCTCACTGCTGCATATTCTCCGAATGCGTAGCATTTTCCCGTATGGAATGCTTTTAATTAAGTGAGGGGGGTGAGCACTTGACGCATGGAGGATAGTGTTCCCTGCACTGGGCTTTCGAAATAATGTAGTGGTTAAACTGCCATTCTCCACTGTTATCTGCACATCTAGAAAGGACACTGTTTGTTTACTGATGGTGTGAGTAAATTTTAAATTGATATCATTATGATTGATTTGATCAATGAATTCAACAGCTTCCCTCTCAGTTCCCCTCCAAACAATAAACAAATCATCGATAAATCTGAGCCAACAAATCACATTATTGTTATAGGTGTGTTCAAACTGTCGCATGAGGACCAGTTCCTCCCACCAGCCCATGAAGATACAGGCGTAGCTGGGAGAAAAACTGGCCCCCATGGCTATACCCTGCGTTTGCTGGTACATTTGACCATTGAAAAGGAAGAGGTTGTTGTCAAGACTAAATAATAACATGTCCAAGAGCATTTTTGTGTGTTGGGCATACACGATGGATCTGCTACTAAGAAAATACTCCACTGCTCTCAAGCCATCCTTATTGCGAATACATGTATATAGTGAGCACACATCTAAAGTTATCAGCAAGTAATCTGTGCTCCATTCCAGATTGTTAATTTTGTTTAAAAAATCACATGTATCTTGAATATACGATTTTAAATTTCTCATATATGGCTGCAGAAAGTAGTCTATGTATTTGGATAGGTTTTCCAGTGGTCCATCGCAAGCGGCAATGATTGGTCTGCCAGGGGGTTTATTCATGTTTTTGTGTACTTTAGGTATAAAATATATACAAGGAACCGTAGGATGTTCTCTTTTGAGGAATTTATACTCATCCCCACTCATTAATCCCAAGCCTTTCCATGCCAGCAGATATTTAGCTAGCAATTCCTGTGTGCTCTTGTATTTGGCGGGAGTGCTCTTCCTGTAGCATTGCTCATCATTGAGTTGGGTGTAAGCCTCTTTAAGATATTCCTCCATAGACCACAAAACAATATTTCCCCCCTTATCCGAATTCCTGACAATAATATCTTCCTTTTGTAATTTGGCAATGAGTTGGTAATATTTCCTTTCTTTATTGGTGTACTTTCTATCCGGGCTGTTGACTATGTAGTTGAGTTTTTTAATTTGATTGACTACATGTTCATTGAGTGCATCAAGCCCATCCCTTGCCATGATTGGTACAAATTTAGATTTGTTTTTGAACGGGGTTGTTGGTCTGACACATGTTTCCAAAGGGGACATACAGGATCCATTGGTTTGTGTTACCTCACCCAATTCCAGAATATCCCGGTATGTT
This sequence comes from Triturus cristatus, assembly GCF_964204655.1. Classification (NCBI taxonomy): domain Eukaryota; kingdom Metazoa; phylum Chordata; class Amphibia; order Caudata; family Salamandridae; genus Triturus; species Triturus cristatus. The sequence goes on from NC_140590.1 coordinate 1,869,405,566, forward strand.
TCCACATCAGAGACCATCAATCCCGAATAGTTATCTTGTTCCACGTTCGGAGCATTTCTTTCTGATTGATCGGTGAGTGCTATGAGCTGGTGAAATTTAAGTAGTTTCAATTTCCGTATGAATTGATAGATATCCACACGAGTAGTGGTGTACTGGAAGTTTGACTCCTGGCAGTGGGACAGTCCCAGAGTTAAAATTTGGGCTTCAGCTGCCGAAAGGTTTATGTTTGCCAGATTTATGATGGAGTTAGTGTCGTGCTCGTCGGTAGGGGGGATGATGCCGTCATTTCCAGTATCTTTTACTGCCTCCTTCCCCTGCCTCGGCCCCGCTTCCTGAATTCTCCTTTTTCGGCTTGCCTGGCGTCGCTCCCTTAGCCTTTTTGATTTTGTTTTGTTGCTGGCCCCTGGTTGCGTGGTCTTAGTGTGTCCCACCTGCTTTGTTTTAAAATGTCCAATTCTTCCCCCAGAGTCAGTTTGATTCCGTCTTGGGTGATCCTTCTGCTGCTTTCATTGTCCGATTCACTTTCCGGAGCCGAGCTAAGGTCAGACACAGTAGCCAGTTCACTGCATTGCTGTGCTGGTGCGATTGTGTCTTTGCCTTGCGTGCGTTTCCTTGCTGTCGCTTCTCGTAGTGAATCGTAACGTCTGGCAAATGTAAATATTTGACCACTCGCGTAATCATCGCGATCCCGTTTGAACTTGAAGGTCTTACGCGCTTTAATTTTTTCCTCTTCTTTGGCAAGTCTACTGTTCATTTCTTCCCTGAGTCTGTGGCTTGCCTGCGGTTCTCCTTCAATATCAGCAAGCTCACCCTCCAGGACATCAATTTTTCCTTGTAACTCTTCCCGGTCTATGTCAGCATATTTAACAAGAATTTCCACCAGGCGTTGTGACGATTCTAGGTTGCAATCTCCCCATTCGGCCATCATTCGTGGATTAGGCGCCTCATAACTAGGGGCTATCATAATGCGAAGTCCTCTAGGAATTCGCCCCACATCAAGATACCTTTTCAGGGAGCGTGCTTCCCACCATTTGGACTGCTCCTGTTTTTTTAGTTTTTCCAACATTTTGAATTTCTCCCTTACCCCAATAGCACCGCCATTGGCATTAGCTTCTTTATTTCTTCCTCTGTTAGCACCATTTGTGTCCCCAGTGTCATCCGAGAACATCTCCTCTGCGGCAAGTTCTCGAGTTCTGAGCATGTCGGCGACATATTTGCATATAAGGATAAAATATATTTTGATCCTCCTATATAATCTAGTCGTTCCAAATGAAACCAAAAGATTATGCGGAAGATTGAAAACCTCCCGACCCGTGTGGTGCTTAAGTTCAAGCAGCGTACCTTGAGTATAATTCTGCCAGATGGTTTTTTCCTGCGCCGTCACTCAAAAAGCGCCTCCGTCCGTTGACCGCTCCGCCGAGCAGGACAAACCCGATGGGAACGCCGATGAATGTGGGCTGGGATACTCCGGTGCGCCTTAGTCTGCTTGTAAAATTCCGCGGTTAGAGATCCATGCCGCTTGGTCTCACCACTCTGGGGGGCTCTGCTTCCTTTCGTTTAAGCGAACTCCAAGAAGTGCCCCGGGGGTCCCCGCTGAATCAGTTGCACGAGCCCGTGCCACAGAAAGCGGAAGCCAAGAACGGGGCAAGCGGCTGTCGTTAGCTGAGCCTTCTCATATATATATATATATAATTTACTGGAGGTCGCCAGTAGATAGTTATAGTTAGGACCGTGTTTCCATAGGAAATCCGCAACATTCTATTTGGAATAACTTTGGCGCCGGTTGACAAATCCTCGTGAAATTTTCAAAATAGGTGGGGCGGTCCGCTCCGCTCCTACCCTGAAAGTCTCGGGGGGATTCGTCAAGCGGGGGCTGAGAAAAAAGGGGGGTCCCAAAACACATTTTCCCCATGCAATTTTCCATAGGGACCTTTAGTCCAAGGTACAGCCCGAACGGCTGAACAGAATTACTTGAAATTTGGCAGAGAGGTAGTCCTCAGCTCAGGGATGTGCCTTTTGCATATATGGAGTCAATCTGTTCAGTAGTTCCTGAGAAAATTGCAGTTAAAAGCACATATATATCTATAGCCGCGCACCGTGCGCGCACCGTGCGCGCAACGTGCGTGCCCCCTAACGTGCCTGCATTTGACGTAACTGGCCGTTGTATGAAGTAAAAGATTGTATTCCTGTTGCAAAAGAGGAGATGGATCCTAGGAACGTAGAGGGAATGGTAGCTGAAGAGGTGATAGGAAGGAGTACACAGGCCCCACTATACAAATGGAGCTGTAGTACAATATGTAGTATTTGTCAGGTGTCAATTGAGTTATTAAAAATAATATACGTGACTTTCCATCCTGAAGTCTCAAACCGAAAATTTCAATTTTGTAAGAATTGTATCCATCCAAAGTGAGAAAATATACTAATTTACAGGGACATTCATTGGCATGTCTTTCAAGAAAAGTTTACAGAAGTATTTTTCATCATTTCAGGACGTTAGCTGTTCACCACTTCAAAATACGTACTTTGGTTAGATGATTTTACTATGCAAAAACTTCTGTGTAATGTTTAGGAGACATCAATAGAGTTTCATTGTATGCTACACTAGCAGAGGTAGAAAAAGTTTGTGAAGATACTCAGTTTTGGTTGTTTGGTCCAGAAGTCTATGGAAAATTTAGAGTTGGTTACTGGAGGTGTAACCAACCGTACATAAATTAGTACTAAAAACTTTGCACAACAGATTGCAAAGATTGACACAGTTCACTCTGAGAAACCAAACTGAGGGGCTCATTACGATGGCGGACTTATGGTGATCACGACCGTCCACAATACATGCAGCGGTTCCGTACACCAAATCAGGATGCGACCTCCACCATGGCGGTCGCATTTTGCATTTTGACATTGCGGCGGGAGCTGCTGACAGCATCACCCGCTGTGATGTCATAATAGCATGTTGTGCATTTAACTGCACTATGTGGCAGGCAGTGGATGGACACAAGTACTTGGTCCATGCTCTGGGGGAGGGCTGAACACTAGAAGAGGCATGACGCATGCATGCCATGGACAACTGGGGAGAAAGGATATGAGAGTGAGGATGGTGGAAGCAATTGGTAAGACAATGGGCGAGTTGAAGTCCATAGATTGAAAACCAAATGTCTCTTCCCCGAGACCTACTAATGAGGGTTTTTGGGAAACATTGCATGTCGGACCCGGATCAAAATAAAAGGCACAGCTTTTCGATTGCCTGTGATTAGCGGAGCGGTAACGTTGGGGCCGTGTCACTTGGCCTGAGAGGACTTTGACGCAGTGCTTAATTTGTAAAATATTAAGTGCCAGGGCCATCATCAGGAGGCCACTGCTGCTTGCACCACCCATCGCCCTTGTCATTTCTGTCAAAACAACTAGTAACTTCCTTACTGCCTGCCTACTATGTAATGCAATTTTTATTTATAGTATGTATGTAAAGGGCTCTGATACCTATGGGTCAAGCTAGCGCTATATAAAACTTTTAAAATAAAATAAAATAAAATAAATCCAGATCTGACCAAATATATGAACCCTACAGCATCCATCCCCTGCATTGTAAATAAATCATTGGTGATGCTATTGAGCTTTTTCAAATGAAACAAGCAAAAGGAGATCACTTAAGTGTATGGTAAAAAGCTTAGAGCCTCGCTGTTGTTCCCAACTGTTTCCCAGTGGGGCTGGAGGCTACTATGATGACTCTCCTGTACAGATGCCAAGCAGATGAATACCGCTCAACACAACTATAATCAGAGGATCCAAAATTTCATCAGTGCATTCCGTCTATATTCCATCTTCTGTTTCAAAGTGACTTGTCTGGGCTTTCATATGCTGTGAATCATATACTGAAGACAGGTGTTATTCTTCAAAATCTCACAACAAAGAAATGTATTGATAAAGTCAAGAAAAAGATGAAAACTCAGGGGTCTATTAGGATGGAGGATGGATGGGCGCCGCCAGGCCGGTGGTGGAAACCGCTGGACTGGTGGCAGACATCTGCCCGCGATCGCAACCCTGAAAACCGCCGGTCCCATTAGCATGGTGGTAACGACCGCGGCACTGAGAATCTCCGCCCACCACTTTTCCGCTGGTACCAGTCTGCACGCATGCCTAGCGGGCGGAACTGGACTGCTACAATGATGCCGGTGCAGGGCCAGGCTCCGCCGGCATGATTATGATGCCGGCGGTAGCCAGCCTTTCTGCAGCGGTGGAAGGACATGTGGAGAATGTCTCTGGGGGCCCATTTTGGGCCCCCAATGTGTTGGGGGCTGTGTGGGTGCACTGGGGAGGTAACCATGGTACCCCCTACATGTCCCTGTACCGGTTATGCCGCGGTCCTTGCGGGCGGTCTTTTCCCGCTACCATGGTGGTCGGAGAGAATTTACGACCGCCATCCAAATAGGCCCCTTAGAATGCACTTTACTCAATTTGATGGCGTGCCAACATGGCACCAACAAGTATTGGTATCATCGACATGGAGAACTGAAATGCATGCTGAGGAACCAGGGGTTGGGGGGGCGCCAGCTTGGTTTGTTACACTTATGTTGTGCTGAATATGCATGGGTTGACCTGCTTGAGTTCTTAAGGGAGGAAAACTCAAACATTATGGAGATCAATATAAAGACCGCAGGAGAACTTTGTTCTTTAGATCCTGTAAATGTTTGCAGATATTTTATCCACAGGTTCCAAGCCATGTTATCTTTTATCCGGAACAAAAGTAAGCCTCCTCTTGGTGAAGTAACTGATTTCTGCTGCCATTAAGAGTACCAAGCAAGAGATGTTCCTCATATTCACATGCTGCTATAGATAAAAGATGCTCCCAAATTTGGAACAGACAGTAATGACTCTGTCCTGTTTATCACACAACTGTTTGTGACATGCGCCATTCCAAAATATACTACTGACAAAGGCCTCAGAGAAAAAGTCCTGTATTTCCAAACACATAGATGTGAAAAGTACTGTCATCAAAAGTACATAATCAAAGGAAGATTTTACACAAAATGTTGTTTTGGCTTTCTACAGCCAGTTATTTCAGAAGGAAGAGTCAACAGCTTTTTGCCTGCAGTCATACATACAGTAACATGAAAACCACCAAAACGTATGTGCAATCTAAGAAGAACAGAGACTTCCAAGTTCATTAAGGATTACAACGCTTTGATTCTTAAAATGTGGAATGAAAATATGGACATTCAGTTTGTTGAAGACAACTCCATTGCTGTTGCTCGTTATGTTACTTTGTACATTACAAAATCAGAGGAGACTGAAATGAAAGAGATATGGCAGAAGATATCTGCAGAAAAGATTTTAACAAAAAGTTGCACACCTTCAGTTTAAAAATGTTATCGCATAGGGAGATTGGTTCTTATGAATGATTTGACAGGTTGAACTCGGCAAGTTTGTACTCTAAGTCTAAGGGAATATTCTGGGTAAGTTTACGCCTTGCAAGTAAATGAAAAGAGTGTTAATGTCTTTCCTGGAATTTCAGTATCTAGCAGAGTTTTACCCAGAAATTATGGATATAGTAAAAACATACATGGTGGATACATAATACCCAATAAGAAGTGTATACTTTTAAAACATATGCCTCTATAAACATTTTCAGTACTACAGATACTGAACTAATGTAAAAGAAAATCCAGAGCTGCAAATAACAAACAGCATGTATGATCCCTGCTCCCAACACATCAAACACTTCTGGGGAAAACTAGTGGTTGTGTCCCATACACACAGAGATGTGGTGAGGCTAACAGTGCTGTGAAAACATAACACTCTCGGCCATGTGCAGACAAGCACCACACATGGGGGCTGACAATGCATACAGTGTACAATGACACAACAGCAGAAGTGACCATCACCAAGCATGCACACATCACGAAAATAGACACACCAATCAAAACAACATGTGTAGACTGTAGGTGTCAGCTCACAAACTCACATTCCATGCCAGCAATGGCACCTAACAACCAGGATAAATGTGCACAATGATGTGATATGACTCACAGGGACAGCATGCAAAATCACAGAAACAGCATCCAGACAAAGGCCCACAACAGCAATACCAATGCACTGGTACAGATGCACAAACACAAACAGGCAAACTCACACTTCACATCTGACACAGCATGTGTGTGTGTGTGTGTGTCACAGTATCCCCAGGCAACTACACAACACATGAGGGGGCTGAACCACAGTGACACAGATGTGGACACAGTGTCATACAAAAGTAAACCATCATTGGGACACCCTCAGTGGGCAATCAGGCATTGGGAGATGGGAGGGAGCACAACAGAAACATGTGACACAAGCTGGAATGAACACCAACTAACACAGCAAGAGACTGACACACAACACCACTACCCCCAGGGAACAGACATTGGGGTGACACAAGCATGCATGACACCTCCACTGTGATGCTAAAGGCAGATGTCGTACAAACTGGGAAACTCAGACATGTGTCCTGTGTCACAAACGTACATCACACATACATGAACACAAATCACTCAGCATGGCCCCTCATCCATGGACAAACAGGAGCTAGGGGACCATCCATGCAAACATTCACATCAGTCCACCCTCAACACTACACACACCCAGAACTGCAACACTGTGTTTTTGTGAAGCCCACATGGACAGGTGACATTGCACATGCACCCATGACAAACACAGGAATGTTGGGAGAAACTAAGGTGCACAGACACATCACACAAGGACAGTTTACAACCCTGGGGAATGACAGACATACTGCACAGTATGCGGTACATGGCCATGACCTCAAAGTTCACGTAACCTTCAGAATCCCTGCCACAGTCCCAGGACAATGCAGAAGCCAAGGAGAACGACAAGGCACACATGCTGACACCTGCCAGCATTGCAACCATGAACCCGACAAGTGGGAGCAGTCACACACACATACAAATGTCTCAATCACTGAAAACTACCACCTAGGGACAACTACATGATTTAGCAAATAAACAGGTGCCTTGAGGAACCCTGACTGTGTCCCATGTGTGTCTGACAACATCATCACCACTCAGAACTGACAAATCCCAATGATGAAACACCAATTAACAGTAGTGTGTCATGCACCCACACATCTGGTAGCCAATTGAAAAAGTGGTGGGATGAACCCAGTACCACTCAGCAACCATCAACAACAGGAACATATCAAGCAAACACTGTCTGTGTATGAACAGGGATGTGGACACACACACATGCCCATACAACACACACCATGGGCCCAGGCCATGTCACTGGACAACAAACTTACTTGAGGGGACCCAACTCCTGTGGGAGCCCAGCTGTGCCAAACATATTCACTGCAAGTCCCACTCATGTCTGCAGAACACATGGTCAGTCAGCCATCAGTTACCACACAATGAAGGCTCTGGTCACAACAACCTGGGTACGTGAGTCTCCTCTAAGTCATCTGCACATACCCAAAACATATGTCTAGCAAGTTGCACAGAGGACCCAGTTGCTCCTATTACAATGATGCCCACACCTGTAGGTCCAGTGTTGATGAGCACAAAGTATGTGGAAGTGACAAATTGGACAATGGGAAGCACATCATATGTGCAGGGCTGCAAGCCAGAGATGTGACCATGCAAATGAAATGATCACAGAGAGATGTCCACAAACAGTTGATCCTGACACACCCAGGTAACTGCAAAGGATGACATGGATACACACCAGAATAGGATACATATCTCATGGACCACAGGGAGTACCTCACAGCAACACATCAGAATTCAACATTGTAAACAAAGCATCGCAGGTGCAAGGGCATGTTAAACATCATCAACATAATGTACAGCTAAATCTAGTTCACAGGGAGAAAGAAAAAAGCTTTATTCAGCATTTTAAAAGTTAAATGTCTGTGCAAACAAAAGGCCATTGGCCAGTCCATGTCCAAATGCCAAGGAGTGAATTAGAGTGACAACTGTCACACCTTGCTTGCCTGCACTGCTAAGGACCGGGGTCATCCCCTCGGAGGGGCATACATGGAGGCAGGCCAGGCACCGCAGGGACAGGATCAGGGCGCAGCAGAAGGAGGCAGTGAAGAGGTGGGGGATGCAGGCGAGAAACTTGCAACTGCAGTGGAGCCGACTGAAGTGGTGGGTGCTGTCACAACTGTAGGGCACAAGTCAGATGGTGGGGGTGCCGGCACAACTCCAGTGGGCAGGTCAGATGGAGTGGATTGGCCCACCACTGCAGTGCCCATGTCTGACGGGGTGGTCGTGGGCTCCAAAGCAGTGCCTACATCCATGGGAGCGGAATGGGGGACAGGTGAGGTCGGCAGGGCGGGGGGGGACACGGTCCCCACATCAGTGGCACTAACTGTCTGACCAGGTGTGGAGGAGCAAGTGCTGGGGGGATGGCCTTAGCATTTTGGGGATGGTGTATCTGTGGGTGGGGGAACCCGGTGCAGGGAGTGGTGGGGGAACCTCTGGAGTGGTGACCTGGGGGATGGAGGACAGAGACTTTGCCTTGGAGCTGCGTGGTGGCGGGGAGATCTTGCTCTTCGTGCTCCCGGGGCACTTGCGGGTGGGGGTCTCTGTCTGACTGCGCCTGGGGGAGGATGCCCGTGTGTGAGGGGCACTCCCCTCTGTGTGTGGGGACTTCCTCTTCCCCTTGTAATCAGGATCTGCAGGGTCGGTGGGGAAGAGGCCAAGGTCACAGAGGAAGAGCTTCTGGGGGGATGGGGTTGCAGGTGAGGCAAGGGAAGGGGGCTGGGAGGGAGAGGTCTCGGAGGACTGAGGAGTGGTTGTGGATGACTGTGTGTGTGTCTGCAAACCAGCCCCTGTGAGTGTGGAATCAGTCCCCTACGCTTGCTTGTGTGCACGCCTAGACCTTGGTTTGGGGGTTTCTGTGCTTGGGACAGGTAGGGTGCTAGGAATCGTAGGTGGTGCAGGGTTAGGAGGGGTGCGGGGTTGTTGGAGGAGGGACACTGCTGCCGTCAGGGAGGAGGCCACGGACTGATTGGTCCTCTGTAGGGCAGACATGCCCGAGGAAATGCCCTCCATGAATGACACCAGTTGTGTCAACAGACCTGTGTGTGCATGGAGGACCTTCAGCATCGACGTCTGCCCTACATGGATCTGTCGAAGTAAGTCCACAGACTCCTCACTCAGGGCAGCAGGGGACACAGGGGCAGGGGGTGTGGTGCCTGGCACAAAGGAGACATGCTCATGAATGCGGGAGCCCACAGGGACCTCTGGGATGGGAGCCGATGGGAGGGGGGTGGTGGTGGTGTTGGTGGTGGCGGGGACAGCCTCACTAGCTGGGGTTTGGTGGCTGCTGACACCCGCCTCCACAAGGGAGTCATCCTCAGAGCTGCTGTGTCCCTCAGCTCGGGAAGATGGTGCTGACGACTCCTCTGTGTGGCTCCACTCGCCCTCCGTGCCAACGGGTCCACCCAACTCCTCTCCTTCTGTCCTTGTAAGGCTCTAGGGCTCCTCCTGGTCCGTGGAGCTGTCCCCCCCTGTGGCCGTGGATGTATCTGGATAGGAATAGGAAGTAAGAGAACAACATCAGTCACCTGCACCGACTGCACACACCACAGTGAGTAAATCACATCACAGGGCAAGCCCTAGCATCATCAGCTGAACACAGCTCAAAGTGCCAACACTGTTTAGGAGAAGACAATTGTCATTCTCGACATCAACCATGGCACACATATCCCTCCTTGACTTTCACACATATGTCTGCTGCATGTTGGATGCTCACACCCCAATGTGACAACATGCACCACCCACACATTAGTTGTTCATGCAAGTGAACATGTAGTAGTATGTCACTATACACACAGCACATCTCTTGCTACTGACTCAGTACAGGTGTCCGGATGAAGGGATGGGCAGAGACTCATTTCTCATGCTTGGGATGCATGCCAGCAACACACACTATGATGTACCCATGTCCTGATGGGCAATGCCACAATGGGGTGCATGGTGCACACTTGAACACAATGCAGGATCACTCATAGCAAGTTAAATGCCATGGCACTGGGATGCCCTGAAAATCAGTCAACACTGTCTCCTGTCACCAGGGCAGGGCATTCAAACAACAACAATATGCACTGACTCACAATCCTACCTTAGGGGTAAAGCTAACTCTGCAGATGACCGGCGCACTTGCCCATCCCATGCAAACAACATATCCAGGACCCAGAAGACCCCACATCATGAAAATCATACATATGAGTCTCTGCAAACACAAATCCCTGTACATTAACACATCACAGTCTGCCATGCATGTAACCCAGCTGCATGAAGGACACAGTTGCATACACCCTTTTTTTTTTTTTTAAATATTTTATTTGTCCTCATTTTCAACCCACTCGGGCTAGTCCATGCTGATGATTATTGAGAAAAAACAACCGTCTCAGTACACTGGATCTGCTGACTTATACCCAATTAGGGCCAAGTCTGCCGGTGTTATCTCGATCAACAGATTAGGGACAATGCCCACTTGGGAGGCCCATCACTCAGCTTAAGCTGCTGGAGTGTCTCAATCATATCCTTAAGAGGAGTGCACGATATACCAGAGAAGGCGGGCTGTGTAATCCTTGGACTAGGGGAAAAAAACAAAAAAACCCAGATCTATTTCAACAGATTCCAAAAATCCCGCTTCTTCTTGTTTCCTGCCCTTAAGAGGTCTAGCCTAGATGTCCTTAATAAGGAGGTCAACCAGTCCTGGTGTGTAGGTGGTGACGAGTCTTTCCATTTGATGCAGATCTCTCTTCTAGCGAGCAGGATGGCAAAAAATAGAAGTTTCTCAGATGACCCTTCCAAGTTACGTGCAAGACCAAAGATAAGCATAGGTAAATTAACAGTAATGTGTGTCCCCAATGATCTGGTAAGTGTGTTACTCACCCCTTCCCAAAAATCAAAAAGAGCAGGGCAGTTCAAAAACATGTGAGTGTCCGAAGCTGCAATTTCCCCACATTTCGCACAACATACTGGTGGGCCATTTGAGAATTTTGTTAGCCTCTGAGGTGAATAATAGGCCCTGTGGATTGTGAAGAGGTGATTCCTATGAAGCCAGCCTGGTTTTACAGTGTCGTACAGCATTTTACAGGATTTTAACCATAATGACTGAAGGTCTTGCTGTGGGATATAACTCTCCCAAAGTGAGATAGGCAGTTGAAATTCACCATCCTCCTCTTCCATTATACATCGGTACCAGAACGCAACTTCTTTCTTTGCTGGGGGTTTATGTAAGACCAAATGCTCAAATTGGTTTGTACCACCCATTAGATGTTTATTTCGGGGGGCTTGAACAGCATTGGCCCAGCTAGTTAGTTGAAGGTATTTGAATCTAGAGAGAGATGAACCAACTTTATCTCTAAGAGCCTCCCAGGGAACTAATGTGCCTTCCACAAAAAGGTCTCCCCACCTCTTAATTCCAGCCAACCTGAGGGGAGTTGATAAGCTGTCTAACAAGCACTCCGGATTTCCTGGAGAGTTCCAGATTGGGGCATATCTAGAAAAATATCCCAGTTTCCGCGAAACTCTAAGCTTTACCCATGTTTTTGCCAGCCCCTGTAATACCTTCAGCCTAACTTTTTTGAAGAATTTTGAGTTACCATATTTGTATAAAAAACATTGTTCTGGAATACCAGACCCTCTCAACATGGCCAGAAACATAGCCCCAACACCCTCACTAACAGGAGTTTTTAATAACATATGTGAATAGGAAAGTTGAAACGCCCAAGCATAAAGCTGTATATCTGGAGCTGCTAAGCCTCCCTTCTCTCTTCGCCTTCTGATTTTTTTCCAGGCTATCCTAGAGTGTCGAGAAGCCCAAACAAATGCATTAAGTTCACTCTGAAGTTTGCCCAGAACTCCCATATCGAAAAATAGGGGGATAGCGCCAAAAAGAAAAGTATATCTAGGCATAATAGACATCTTGATTAGATTAACTCGCCCCAGTATTGAGAGCGGTAAAAGAGCCCAAGATTTCATTAGTTTGCGAGTTTCTCCTGCTATCAGCATTAAATTATAAGTAGGTATCTTATCAATATCCTGGAGGATGTGAATTCCCAGGTATCTCATGTTGGTTTTCAGAGAAGGGAGCTGATGATGGGCCTGCGTATTCCATGCCATTATTTCAGTTTTAGAGGTATTGACCTTGTACCCTGAAACTGCACCAAATTCTTGTGCCAACTCGATAACTACGGGGTAAGCACTATTCAGATCTGATGTAAATATTAGTACATCGTCAGCGTACAAGGCCACTTTTTTATCCCATTCCCCATACTTGAAAGATGATACTCTAGAATCATCTCTCAATAATTAGGCGAAAGGTTCAATGTATAAATCAAACAATAGAGGGGAAAGGGGACACCCCTGACGCGTGCCTCTAGAGATCTCAAAAGGTTCTGCTAAGGAGCCATTTATAAGTAGGTTAGCCGATGGGTTGCTATACAAGAGGGCAATGGACCGCCTGAACTTTTTTCCGATCTTAAACTTGGCCAGGGCCTCCGACAGGAACAACCAATTGACCCTGTCGAAGGCCTTAGCAGCGTCGAGAGTCAGGACCGCAAGTGGGAGAGACCGCGTTGAGGCCAGATCTATAGCCCCAATCAGGTCATAAGTCAGTTCTGAAAGATGGCGCCCCGATACAAAACCCCTTTGATCCTGATGTAAAAGGTCTCCAGCCACTCTGCCAAGCCTTTTAGCCAAGATAGAGCCATAGATTTTATAATCCGCATTTAGTATGGAAATTGGCCTATAAGATTCGCAACTTGTGGGAGATTTTCCCTGCTTTAGTATTAAGGTTATAGTTGCATTGTGCCAGGACGGCGGAGGCGCCATGCCATCTTGAAGGTTTTGATTGAACAAGATTGTCAAGATCGGGACGACCTCCTTAATAATACACCTGTATATCTCGGAGGGAAGACCGTCGGGACCTGCTGCCTTACCCTTTTTTGATCTAATTATTTCTCCATAAACCTCCTCTTGAGTTACCGGGAGGTCCAAGGTAGCTTGTTGTTCCGGGTTTAGAGCAGGGACCTTTATCTTGCTTAACCAAGATTAAATCTTCATAAGGTCTGAATCACCATCCTCCTTATAGATTCCCTGAAAGAAGGAGTGAAACGCTCCTCTAATGTCATCGTCAGAAGTGTAGGACATGCCATCCTTAAGGACCGCATTGATATTGTTTCGTGCTTGGTCAGATTTTGCTTTCCAAGCAAGTAATTTACCTGCACCTTCGCCATATTCAAAATGGGCTATCTTACTAGCCTCCCACCTTTGCATTAAGCATGAGCTCAACACCGCATCAAGCTGACCCTTAAGATCACTCAATTTGGTCTGTATTTCCATTAGTGATCTCGGGTTTTGTAAATCGAGCAATGTCTGAGTAGTTTTAATTTTGCTCTCTAATTCGGAAATATCTTCCTTATATTTCCTCATTTTATAGATGGTAATACTAGTAATGCTACCCCTCAAAAAGGCCTTAAAAGACTCCCATACATTAGCCACAGACGCAGTGCCCTGATTTCTCGCCATAAAACTCTCAGTCTCTCTCTGAAGAGTAAGTGAGATGTCTTCTGATGCCATTAGTGATCGGTCCATAGACCAATTCCTAGGCGAAGGAATCGCTCCTACTTCTATGACCATACTTACGGCCGAATGGTCCGAGAGATGAGCGGGAAGTTAGGAAATAGTTTTAACTATTTTGTTCAAGGAGTGGCTAACAAGTATAAGGTCAATTCTAGATTTATGTTTATACTTATAATTACAAAACGAGTACTCGCGTTGAAGAGCTGACCTGACCCTCCATATGTCTAGGTATCCAAATTGTTTCATGACACCCATAAGACAGGCTGTTGTTTTAGGAGAGGTTAACGCACGGCTATTTATAGATTTATCTACTGAAGGATCCAAAACTATATTGAAGTCGCCTGCTCATATAACTGGTTCAGGAAAATCCAGCAAAGCTGATACCAAGTTTTTAAGAGGGGAGGGGTCACCCTGATTCGGGCCATAGTAGCCGGCAATCGTCATTCTCAGACCAATCAACTGGAGTTCTGCGACAGCCCATCTGCCACTTGGGTCCACAGTTGAAGATCTAAGGGTTGCCCTTGCAGCTCTTTTAACCAGAATTGCCACCCCTCTTGTATTAACTGACTGTTTAGTGCTAATTACAAAATCGACCCATCTTAACTACTTGACTAAGGCTAATAATTCTTGTTCAGTCAAGTGTGTCTCCTGCAAGACAATGATCTGTGCGCTGCTATCACGCAGATATTGAAAAATCCTATGCTTTCTAGGATTAGTACGCAGACCATTGACGTTCCAGGAGAGAACATGGATCGAGTTCATGGAAGAACTACTAGCACTAAGTTCAGTTTCACCCGCCCATATAACCTGAAAAAACTACAAGATAAACAGTGATATACATGTGCACTTTTTACCCTGTTTCCTTCATTTAGGGCTGCCAGATAAAAAGAAGAGCAATTGATAGCTGAAAATAAGGACATTTTTTTTATTTCTTCCCACTGCAACCCCCTCGTGCCCCCAACCCCACCCCAAACCCCAAGGAGGCCAGCGACCTCCCTACCTTACCTACCACCCCTGAGAACCCCTCCCCCAAGTATCTGGAACGTATCCAGAATTCGACACCTAGCCGTGTATGGGCCTTAAGTGCTTTAATTGTTTAGTTGTGCTTTTTATTACTGTATTCATTTGCCGACTAAGGTGCCGATCACGATCCTGTAAAAACCGGGTACGAACCGTCGGACGGAGCATATTCTCCGTCCGATGCGTACCCGGTCGTAAAAATGTACAAGCATGGAATTACGATTTGCACGGAAACACCATTTCCGTACGAATCGTAAAAAACCCCGACCGACGAAAATAAACCTACAAATGCGATCCGGCAAAGCGCCGACCTGACGTCGGGACGCTCGCAGCCTGCCGTTCACGAACCAGGAATTACGATTCGCACCGACGTCATCCCGCGCGGGGAATATCTTCCGGCTGCCAAAAACTGCCGGGAAATCAGGACGACGCGAACAAGGACGACCAGTACGCGACGGACAGACAGGACGACGTGAACAAGGAGTACCAGTACGCGACAGACAGACAGGACGACGCGACCAAGGATGAACAGTACGCGACGGACAGACAGGACGACCCGAACAAGGGGTACCCGTACGCGACGGACAGACATGGACCCGAACCTACGTGTCATCCCGGCCCTCATAGCAATCGACCTCCTCTACAGGTTACGACGCAGACGCCGCAGAAGGTCAGAACAACTAAGGGAGGGGGAAAGGGTGGGGGGGGTGGCAGGACCAGGGCAGGCCACAAGCCCCCCACCAAAGTCACACAGCATACATGCCCTGGACATACCTGACTCCCAGGCCCTGGTCACTACGAGGGGGTGGGGGCGTGTCCAGCTAAGCCAGCGACCGCCACAACGGAAGTCCCTCACGACGCGAACCGGCAACACAACCAGACCGGTACGTCCCGTACCCACGCCTTAAGAGCGTGGGTACGAGTCGTACCACGCCCACACCTACGTCACCCAAACAATGGCGGGACGGATCGTACCCACGTGGCAAAGGCCTGGGGACGGGCCGCACAAGCATCACATAGCGTGGGGACGGATATGTACGGACCGTACCCCCACCCAGTATGCATGGAGCGCACCCCCACCCCAACAGTGTAAGTACGACCCGTACCCCCACCTCGAATGCATGGAGCGTACCCCCCACCCCAACAGCGTAAGTACCACACGTACCCCCACCCGCAGTCTCATGGAGCGTACCCCCCACCCCAACAGTGTAAGTACCACACGTACCCCCACCCGCATATGCATGGAGCGTACCCCCCACCCCAACAGCGTAAGTACGACCCGTACCCCCACCCGCGTATGCCTGGAGCGTACCCCCCACCCCAACCGCGCAAGGACCACACGTACCCCCACCCGCGGCATCATGGAGCGTAACCCCCACCCCAACAGCATAAGTACCACACGTACCCCCACCCGCGGTCTCATGGAGCGTACCCCCCACCCCAACAGTGTAAGTACCACACGTACCCCCACCCGCGTATGCATGGAGCGTACCCCCCACCCCAACAGCGTAAGTACGACCCGTACCCCCACCCGCGTATGCCTGGAGCGTACCCCCCACCCCAACCGCGCAAGGACCACACGTACCCCCACCCGCGGCATCATGGAGCGTACCCCCCACCCCAACAGCGTAAGTACCACACGTACCCCCACCCGCGGTCTCATGGAGCGTACCCCCCACCCCAACAGTGTAAGTACCACACGTACCCCCACCCGCGTATGAATGGAGCATACCCCCCACCCCAACAGCATAAGTACGACCCGTACCCCCACCCGCGTATGCATGGAGCGTACCCCCCACCCCAACAGCGTAAGTACAACCTGTACCCCCACCCGCGTATGCCTGGAGCGTACCCCCCACCCCAACCGCGCAAGGACCACATGTACCCCCACCCGCGGCATCATGGAGCGTAACCCCCACCCCAACAGTGTAAGTATGACACGTACCCCCACCTCGAATGCATGGAGCGTACCCACATCCGTGTATGTAATGAGCGTACATATTGTCAAATCGGAGAGGTGTGTGCAGAGTCCACCCAGCAGTGCCCAGACATGAGAGGGGTGTGTGCCTAACACTCCCAGCAGTGCCCTGAGACAGGAGGGGTGTGTGCAGAGTCCTCCCAGCAGTGCCCTGAGACAGGAGGGGTGGGTGCCTATCACTCCCAGCAGTGCCCTCACATGAGAGGGGTGGGTGCAGAGTCCTCCCAGCAGTGACCAGAGACAGGAGGGGTGTGTGCCTATCACTCCCAGCAGTGCCCTGACATGAGAGGGGTGGGTGCAGAGTCCTCCCAGCAGTGACCAGAGACAGGAGGGGTGGGTGCCTATCACTCCCAGCAGTGCCCTGACATGAGAGGGGTGTGTGCAGAGTCCTCCCAGCAGTGCCCTGAGACAGGAGGGGTGGGTGCAGAGTCCTCCCAGCAGTGCCCTGAGACAGGAGGGGTGGGTGCCTATCACTCCCAGCAGTGCCCTGACATGAGAGGGGTGGGTGCCGAGTCCTCCCAGCAGTGACCAGAGACAGGAGGGGTGGGTGCCTATCACTCCCAGCAGTGCCCTGACATGAGAGGGGTGTGTGCAGAGTCCTCCCAGCAGTGACCAGAGACAGGAGGGGTGGGTGCCTATCACTCCCAGCAGTGCCCTGACATGAGAGGGGTGTGTGCAGAGTCCTCCCAGCAGTGCCCTGAGACAGGAGGGGTGGGTGCAGAGTCCTCCCAGCAGTGCCCTGAGACAGGAGGGGTGGGTGCCTATCACTCCCAGCAGTGCCCTAACATGAGAGGGGTGGGTGCAGAGTCCTCCCAGCAGTGACCAGAGACAGGAGGGATGGGTGCCTATCACTCCCAGCAGTGCCCTGACATGAGAGGGGTGGGTGCAGAGTCCTCCCAGCAGTGCCCTGACATGAGAGGGGTGTGTGCAGAGTCCTCCCAGCAGTGACCAGAGACAGGAGGGGTGGGTGCCTATCACTCCCAGCAGTGCCCTGACATGAGAGGGGTGGGTGCAGAGTCCTCCCAGCAGTGACCAGAGACAGGAGGGGTGGGTGCCTATCACTCCCAGCAGTGCCCTGACATGAGAGGGGTGGGTGCAGAGTCCTCCCAGCAGTGCCCTGACATGAGAGGGGTGTGTGCAGAGTCCTCCCAGCAGTGACCAGAGACAGGAGGGGTGGGTGCCTATCACTCCCAGCAGTGCCCTGACATGAGAGGGGTGTGTGCAGAGTCCTCCCAGTAGTGCCCTGACATGAGAGGGGTGTGTGCAGAGTCCTCCCAGCAGTGCCCTGACATGAGAGGGGTGTGTGCAGAGTCCTCCCAGCAGTGCCCTGAGACAGGAGGGGTGGGTGCAGAGTCCTCCCGGCAGTGCCCTGACAGGAGGGGTGTGTGCTGAGTCCTCCCAGCAGTGCCCTGAGACAGGAGGGGTGGGTGCAGAGTCCTCCCGGCAGTGCCCTGAGACAGGAGGGGTGTGTGCTGAGTCCCCCCAGCAGTGCCCAGACATTAGAGGGGTGGGTGCCTAACACTCCCAGCATTGCCCTTGGAATGCAAAGGGTGGAGTAGCCACAGATACCATGCCCACAAATGTCAGTCAGGTGCACAAAGACCCTGCAGTACACGTACCACATGTGTGCGAGGCTGGGAGTATACGCATGCATAGGGCCAATAATAAAACATGTCCACATGAAGTCATATCAATAGTCCACAAACACAAGTACAATGACTACCAAGGATGCCACGAATGATGCAGGTGGAGAATGGGCCAGCATGCATGTGCAAAGTTGAAGGACTCCGTCACACACCCAGCTAATGTACACACAGCTCAGCGCCAAAGTCAGGGCACACCCTGCAGGGAAGAAGTCAGGGTACACAGAGGAAGGAATACACCTTTGGCCAATTGCACCATGCAGCAACTGCTTACATGAATGGAGAAAGCTATCTAACACCGTGTGATGGCACACAGATCCCAGGGTCCCCCCTATGACCAGCACACTACTACATTTCCCACACACCCAACACATGAACACCACCCACAACCATGTAGCAGCCCCACCAACAGCAATACCAGAAAAGCAGGAGTGTTCCAAGGGAAAAAAAAATTAGCTTTATTCAGCAGGATCAAATAACTGGTATGTAGTAAGTTCAATATTTACAAAGCCCATAGGGCAGTCCAGGAGTCACAGCTGGATGGGGGACACAGTGGGATGCGTGTCCCCTAGCTTGCCTGCACAGTTACAAGCCGTCGTCTTCCACAGGGGTGAGGGCATCATGTGGGGGGGAAGAACCAGGCACCGCAGGGACAGGAGGGCGAGGGGTAGGCGACATGGGTGCAGGGATGGAGGACTCCACCACAGGGGGTGGGGCAGGGCCAGAGCTGGATTCTAGGAGTGCGCTGCACACCTCGGCAAGGTCCTCCAGGGACTCCCCTGCACCCGAAGGAACCACAGCCCCCAAGGAGGGGGGGGGTCAGAGGGATGGGTCGCAGCGCCACTGGGGGAGGGTGTGGACAGGGGGGGGGACTCAACCACCCTGACCGTGGACTTCCGTGACCGCTTGCGGGGTGGTGTCACTGTGGGGCTCAGGGACAGAGCGGCCATGAAGGAGTCTTTGGGGGAGATGTGGCCAGGAGAGCTGAGGGGAGGGGATTTGGATGGAGTGGATTTTGTGGAATGCGGACTCCCACTCTGGCTGCGTGTCACACGTTTGCCCCCCGACCCAGTGGGTGTGCCTACTTCACCCTGTGTGTGCCTGTCAGGAGGTGTGTGGCGGACCTTCCCTGCTGGTGTGGTGCCTGTGTCTGTTGTGGTGGGTGCATGCTTACGTCTGTGTGTATGTGGGACAGGCATGGGAGTGGGAAGTGTGGAAGGGGCAGGGGTAGGGGGTGGGACGTAGCGCTGCAGGAGACCCACTGCTGCAGTCAGTGTGGAGTCTATGGACCTCAGCAAGTTGCGTTGGTCAGCCTGCGATGAATGAATGCCCTCCAAGTATGCCTCCATGTTGTTGAGGACCTGGCTGTGGCCATGGAGGACATTAAGGATCGCAGTCTGACCAATCTGCAACTGCCGCTGGATGTCCACAGACTCAGCATTGGCGGCAGCAGTGGAGACAGGGGCAGGGAGTGCGGTGCCTGGCACGAAGGAGACATGCGGTGACCGGGCACGTTGGGAAGGGACACGAGCACGCCTGAAACAAAGGAAGAGTCACAACTACAAAACAAGGTACATATGTAGGCCCTGCAAGGCACAGTTGTGTGACCCACCATGCCATGGAAATATCTATGGAGAGCATGACACATTAGCAAATGAGATGACATGGAACTTCGACTGAGGACCAAGGCCCTGGGGACAATCCAGCACTGCATCTGCAACACACAGCGTGGCAGGCAATAGGGATGAGCAGGGACCACATCCAGGAACTAGAGGCACATGCAGCATAGGTCATCATGATAAAATGCCCACCATGACTGGCACACTGCACCTTGAGTGTATGTCCAGACAAACATCACACACTGGCCAGTTCTAGCAAGGAGAGTACAGGTCCTGACATGTAGGCCATGCCCACACCACCCACTCCCTACATGAGACAAATCTGTGGAGACACAGGAAGCACTTACATCTCTTAGTCTGGCTGAAATACACATGGGATGCAACAAATCAGGATTGCACACACAATACCCAAGTTGCGCCTGTTCAAATAATCATGTACAAATGGGCATCATCAGATGATTGCTACAAGAAACACAGGCAATGGGCACCGTGAGTATGTACTTGGAAAATCAGGTCAGGATGGACAGTGGACACTTGTAATACAGCTCACGTCAATATACATGGTGGAGGGGAAGGGAGGCAGGGGAGCACTGCAATACTGTGGGTATCAGGATCTGCACAGCACCATAAACCCTGGAAGTGTATCCATGGAACAGTGCACCCACAAATGCTGGTGAAACACAACAAACACACATGTACCTACCCCCTTCCTGCTGCTGCATCTCCTATAGGCACCTGTCCATGTCTGGAAACACCACCGCCAGCACACGTTTCTGGATGTGGGAGAGACGGCGGTGGCCCCGGTTCTTGTGGCTCTCAGGTGAGTCCCCCAGCAGGACCCGTGCGATCCTCCGCGTCCAGCACCGGATATCCTGCCAGCGTTTCCTCACCTGGCACATGCGCCGCCTCTGACCATCCGCACTCCTTACGGCGCTGACGGCGTCCAGCCAGATCTGTGCCTTGGCAGAGGCGTCTACCTGTGAGGATGAACAAGTGACACTACATCAATACACCTGGCACATGTCACAGGGACACAGATTAGAACACATTTGCCGTTTACAACAAGGCATAGTATGCATCCAACGCATTGCACCTTTGTCATAGGGACATGAGCCTCTGGGGGAAGGCCAAAAGCAGTACGTGCCATAGAGGGAACACAGGTGGAATGAGGGCAACTACACTAGCAAGGAGCCAGGCTCACACTGTGCATCACACCCACCCCTCCTGTCTCAGGGCACTGCTGGGAGGACTCTGCACCCACCCCTCCTGTCTCAGGGCACTGCTGGGAGGACTCTGCACCCACCCCTCCTGTCTCTGGGCACTGCTGGGAGGTCTCTGCACCCACCCCTCCTGTCTCTGGGCACTGCTGGGAGGACTCTGCACCCACCCCTCCTGTCTCAGGGCACTGCTGGGAGGTATCTGCACCCACCCCTCCTGTCTCAGGGCACTTCTGGGAGACATCATGCATTCCCCCCCCTGTGACCCCCCTACAGTACATGGCATGTGTGTCACACATGGACATAATGGCAGTAGTCACAGTCACAATAAAGGGACACAGTCTGTGGCAGTGGAAACTGCACTCACCTGATAACCTGGTCGCCCATACAGCATGGGGTACCGTGGGAGGATCACAAACAACAAAGCCATGTTCTCCTCCAGGGTGAATGGCTGTGACCTCTCCACAGCCCTTGACATGGTTCCAGGGAGTCAGTAGCAGCAGCTGGGTCGTGGAATACAAAGATGTGCAGGCAAGTGATCCCTCATGGGACCTGGCTGCCTTATATCTGCCTTGCTGGCCCATCTCATGCACAGGAGTACAGAGTGATTGGTCACTCACATTTGCATCCTATGTTTCCTCCAATCCCTTCAAACCTAGCAGTCTGTGGGTTCTCAATCTGTTTTTTTCTCCTGCATGATGTCAACCCCACAAACACATTGCAACAAAGTAGATTCATTCCAACTGACTTCTGCTGTGCACCTTCCTGAACAAATTCAAAATTTGAACTTGGTCACCATGACAACCAGCATGCATGTAGGCCTTAATGCTTGTCCCTCATGTGTCCCCTATGTAATTTGGAGCTTCACACACAGGTACGGTGCGTTCCGGGGCCCTAGGGCACCCCAAATGCATAGCAACGGCCCGTACACGCGTGCCTACGTTCACTATCACTATGGGTGTCCTCGCGTATGCGTACTCGTAGTGGTACGGGCCATACACGTGCCTGTACGCTCACTATCACTATGGGTGTCCTCGCGTATGCATACTCGTAGTGGTACGCCCGTACACACGCATGTACGCTCACTACCTGTACGCATACGCGAGGACACCCATAGTGATAGTGAGCGTACAGGCGCGTGTACGGCCCGTACCACTACGAGTACGCATATGCGAGGACACCCATAGTGATAGTGAGCGTACAGGCGCGTGTACGGCCCGTACCACTACGAGTACGCATACGCGAGGACACCCATAGTGATAGTGAGCGTACAGGCGCCTGTACGCTCCCTATCACTATGGTTGTTCTTGCGTATGCGTACTCGTAGTGGTACGGACCGTACACATGCCTGTACGCTCACTATCACGATGGGTACACATACGGCAGCACTCCCATAGTGATATGGGAACGTACACAGGCCCTCCTAGCAGCAGTATGGCGGATTTCACACATCACAGTGGTGACAGGCAGCACACAGGAAGAAATAGGGCGGACATACTTGTCCATGGATGGACATCAAGGCATTGTCTGTGCATTACTACATGTGTGGGCCACAGGTGTGACAGGCTGTGATGTGGAACATTACTCCTGAGTCGAGAAGGCACCAGATGTATGATGAGATGTGTACAGATGTAATGTGTGACGGTGCAATGTGTGCCAGGCATGCCCTTGACTCATTTGACATGTGTGCATGTCGTACTGCACACTTGGGATGCGCATCACTGGCATGGCAAGGTCAACAACACACGCAAGTGTCCCCTGATGCCCGCAACAGGGGTTACCACACCAGACATGTCACTACCCACGGTGCACGATGTGACTATGTCATGTATGTGTGGGGGCTTCCCAGTAGGTTGATGTTGGAGCACCCTCATGAGCTGCAGCTGTTGCAGCAAAAACATGTGCCTGTGTGTAGATTGACATTGCACACTGTTCCGCCCCCCATGCCACATGTGTTATCGGATGTGAGGTGCGCATGTATGCATGGGACACGGAGTTGCGTGACAAGGACATGTCTGCATCCTCTCAATGAATGCGTGGTGAGTCATGGCATGTGCACCTTCATGGCAAGGTGTGTGGGCTGTCCTAGTGTAATGTCATGTCACCTGTGGCTCTAGTGTTCCGCTACCAGTCTCTGCAATCACCATCCTACTGCTGCTGATGTGTGGGTGTAGGTCACTCCTGTCTTGCGTCTGGCTGTACACTTGCACTGGGACACAGCTAATCCCATGGCATGGCATGGGGAGGTTCTCAATCTCCGTGTGTATCTGGGTCTTGGTAGGAGTGTCACCTGGCAGCCATACGTGTCCAGGGCATGTGGCACATACCTGACTCCCTATGTAGCATATGTGTATTAACAGATTAACATGTGCTCAGTACATATAATTTGTTGTCGTAGTGCACTCACTCTTCCTTGTCACTTCCTCATTACTGCAGAGCACCACCTCTTGCCCGACCAATTCTGGACTTGGCTGACATGCGGGAGAATGACAGTATCCGGTGCTACAGCTTCCCCCAATCGTTGATTCTGGAGTTGACGGCGAGACTGGCACCACACCTGCAACCGCAGCACAGGTATCCTACGGCACTGACACCCCAGGTGAAGGTAATGGCAGCCCTACATTTTCTTGCCACGGGTACCTTTCAATATACCATAGCTCATGTTGGCGGTATGTCCCAGAGCATGTTCTGCCGTGTGCTGCATGATTTCTTAGAGGCCATGTTGATTCACCTGGATGACTTCATCAAGTTCCCAAGCCCTGAACAGTTGACTGTGGTCAAGCGTGGATTCTATGCCCTGGGAGGGATGCCCCATGTCATTGGGTCCATAGATGGGACACATGTAGCTTTTGTACCACCACACGCACGGGAGGTAGCGTACCGCAATCGGAATCACTACCACTCCATCAATGCCCTTGTGGTGTGTCTGTCCAACATGGTGATTTCACATGTCTGTGCTCGTTTTCCAGGATCAGCACACGATGCCTACATCATGAGGCGTAGCAGGATGCCTGAAATGATGATGCAGCTGCGCAACGAACGAGCATGTGTTGTTGGTGGGTACAGTCTGTCTGTCCTGTATTTTGCATAGCCTACCAGCACGACCGCTTCACCAGTTGTAACGATGTCCATGTGCTTCCCATGTAGGGGACGCTGGCTATCCCAACATGCCATGGCTGCTCACACCTCTCCGCAACCCCATCACGCCGGCCCAGCTCCGCTACAACACCGCCCATGGCCGGACAAGGCGAGTGATCGAGAGGACGTTTGGCTTGCTGAAGAGCCGATTTCGGTGCCTCCACAAGACCGGCGGCGCGCTCCCATATGCCCCTGCGAAGGTCTGCAAAATCTTCATGGTCTGCTGCATGCGGCACAACATGGCAGTTGAGAAAGCTGTGCCACTCATCCTGGATGAACATGACCAGGACCATCCACCCGTGGAGGACGAAGGGCTTGGCAATGGGGCTAGTGATGTGGAGGATGTGGAGCCGCAAGAGGACATCCGGACTCGGCTCATACGCGACTTCTTTGCTTAGTGGTGAGTACCAGTGTTTGAGTGTGCACGCATTGGTCCCCGTGTGGCATGTGTTGTGATGTGTGTCTCCACCTGCATGTATGGCACGTGAGTCAGAGGTGTGTGTGGGTGTGTCACTGGAGTGACGGTGGCAGTGATGGTTGTATTTCCCCAGTCATAATTGTGACCTAGCATGTTGTCATCCATACATGTGTCAAGTTAATGCACATGCAAGTGTCTGTGCTTCTTGTGTCTGACTTCTTGTGTGTCTCTCTTCCCCAGGTACTTGCGCATGCCGTCTGCTGCTGGCATTGTTGTGGCACTGCTATTCCTCATGGACACGTCATCGTGTGCAGACTCAGCGTTACAGGCACGGACACGTTTTGAAGTCTCCATAGGGTAAGGGATGCATCAGGGGTGTATTGGGTGTGGCAGTTGTTCACGATGTATGCACACTGCCCCGGTCGATGTTTGGTTCCTCTGCAGCCATGTGGCATCACCATGGGACACGACATGCAGCTGTGTACACCTGAATAGATGGTCTGACCGGTTGACAGTCATCAGTGATGGGATGGTGGATTGTGATGATGGCATCAATGTGTGTAACACTGCCCTCTGACACATACGGTTTGCATTGGCTTGACATGGTGTGGGACTTCTACATCAGCGGATCAATGGTGTATGGCAGTCTCTCCGTGAGCAGCTGTGGGTGTTTAGCTGTTGGCCGACAATTGTGTGCCAGTTCCATGGCTATCACGCATTTGTGCTGCTGAAGGGGGGTGCCAGTGTTGGACCCACATGTTACTCCACATGAGGTGTACATGTGGACTTCAAGTTGCCTCTGCTATCCCAAATACATGACTAATAAAGGTGTCCCTATGCCTCCAAGGTGCCTCTTCTCAGTCAATGCTGGTGTGTTGCCACGGTGCATCCAGCATGTCTGGCAGGGTTTCCCCTGCTAGTGGCTATGTGTCTATGTGT
Organism: Triturus cristatus; assembly: GCF_964204655.1. NCBI lineage: Eukaryota > Metazoa > Chordata > Amphibia > Caudata > Salamandridae > Triturus > Triturus cristatus. The sequence goes on from NC_140590.1 coordinate 1,869,431,127, forward strand.
CGAGTAGCAAGATGCAAGCTGTGTGTGTGAGCTGAGCCTGTGTATTATGCATGATGTCCATGACTGTGTGGGTATTGTGACATGTGTCATCCCCATGCATCCAACGTTGGCCAGGCCCCCATTCTCTGCATCCACCGGACTCAAGCTTGCAGGACATGGTTCTGCCACCTGTCTACTCATACCTGGGTGCCCCCCAGGACACTGGCCTGGATCCCTGACCTCTGCGCATGACTGTTGCTGTACTCAATGTGTTTGTCAGCACGGTTGTGCGTCCACCCCCTCAGCTGGTTGGGCCCATCACGGGTGTGTATGGTGCTCCATGTCTGTCTTGCCTAATACACTGTGGCCCATGTGTCCTGTGCCAGACTCAGGCCCCAGGGTGTGGATGGTTGAAGTCTAAAGGGAACTCAGGCATGTTTAGACTTTACGACACACATGTAAGGTAATAATGCAACCAGCAGGCTTCTTCTCTTAATGGTGTGAATTTTTATTTTGTTGGGGGGTTGGGGGGGGGGGGGGTTATGACGTGAGGGGCTTTCAGGGAGTTTTGAATCCAAAGTTCAGTAGGGGAGTTGGTGTCCTTGCCATTGGGAATCCTCAGAGTCCATGCCACAGTCTTTGTCAACATTGGTCAGACAGTGACCAGCAGGGCCATGTGGCAGAGAATGTCTCTTGATGCTGTGATGCTGTTGCTCCAGTGGGCCAGGTGCCAGGCCAGGTGTCCTGGGAGATGGTGATGTAGCGCCGACCCTCACGGTCCTTTCCGTGGCCGACCCGGCCTCCTGCGGGAACCCTCGGAAGCAGGCCGTGACGATGCTTGGGAAGCTCCGTCGGATGTTTCCTCCTCCTCCTCCCTCCCTGTGGGTGGTGATGTTCTACGCCTTCTGGCACAGGGAGGGTTGCCCATGTTGTCGGCCATCCGACGGAGTTTATCGTGAATCCCCTGGAACACCGTCACTTGCTCAGCCTGTCTGTCCTCCATCCTCCGTTGGTGTTGCAGTAGACAGGCATGTTGCTGGGCCTGCTGGGTCTTCATCTCATTGAGGGTCCCCTTGATCTCATTGAGGGTGGACACAACCTGGGCCATGCCCGTGGTGTCCTGCCGGTATGTGTCCATGATGCCTCTGACATGGGCATATACCGGTTCTGCAGCCAACTGGTCAGGCTCGCGCCTCCGCCGTCCTCCACTCCCACCACCCCTGCCCACTTGCGCCTGGGCTGCCCTTGTGGGCACATCGGGTCTCCGGGACCCCTGAGGGGTGGCATTGGCGTTGTCGCCTGCCTCCTCCTGGGTGCCCGGGACACCGTGTCCCTCCTGGCCAGCCTGGCTGCTTGGTGGTGGTGGGGCAGGGATCCTGGGTGTCTCCTGGGATGTGGCAGGAGTGGGGGTGGTGGTTGGCCCAGTTGTACCTGACGCAGGTGCTGCAGGTGGTTGGACACCAGAGGGGCCAGGTTGGTCGGGGTCGTCCACAGAGTGGTGAGAGTCGTCGCTGCCGGTGGGATCGGGCCCCCGCAGATCCGGGTCCTGTGAGTCTTCCCCCCCAGTGTTGGGGGGTGAACCACGACGTTGACATGTGTGTGAGAGAGACAATGTTAATTTTGGTCCATGCAACATCCATGTTTCATCAGTTTCAACGTTGGAACATTTCCTCTTGCAATTAGGATCTGTCTTGCATTCCACTCAGAGTGCACATGTGCATGGGTGTGTCCCTTGGGCACCACTTTGGCCCCTTTAACTATGTGTGGCACAGTCTTACTTGCTGCGTCAAGTGTGACTGCAGTCAGCAGTGGAGTGGGCAGGTGTGGCGAACCATGCATTGGTGCCTTGCGTGTAGCACTGTACATGTGCACATGGAGTGGATCCACACACTTATATATTGCAGGTAGCTGTCGTTGTGCTCGTGAATAGGTTGTGACATGGCCCTGTGTTTTGCCATGGGGAAGAGGGGGGGTTCTGCCACTGGCCACCCTTGGCGACATGCACGCAGTCTACCTGCTGACGAGCAGACATTCCCACACACCACACAGCTGATTTGCTCTCTCTGTGTCTCCCTCCCTCTCTGTCCCCCCCTCTCCCTCCCTCTGTGTGTCACCCTCTGTCACCTCAGCCCAGCTTCCTGGACACACACTATTAGCAGATCTTTGAATGGCCCTTGGCTTGTTGATGTGAGTTTGTTTATGATCTCCAGGCACCCATTGGGTGTAGTGTCTGTGTCTGCGCTGCTGCTGTGGTGGTGTGTGCTGCCACTCTTTGACAATGTTGGCTGTTCATTAGCTGCTGCCATGTGCAAAACCGTGCCTTCACCCCCATGTGTTGATGCAAGGCGTCCGCCATTTGCTGGCGAGTCTTTCCTGTGTGGGGACACAGTGTTTGTATGGCTATGACCTAGGCCATATGGGCAGAGGGCATTGTTGTCTGCTTCTGAGTTGCACTATGTGAATTTTGGGGCCCACCCTCCCGCCATCCGTGTTACCGTGTCATGTGTTGGTGTCTTCGGTGGCCTGTGACTTGCCATTGTCCAGCTGGGTGCATGGGGCATGGTGGCAGCAGTGGCATGTGCGTGTTCATGGAGTGTGGTTGAGTCATGCGATAGCTTGGGGTGGTTGCGTGCCTGTTAGTGATTTTGGTTGTGGATGACCTTCCCCCCATGTGAGGTGCGTTGTTTGTGTACTCACCCGGGTCTCGGAGTCCTCCTAATCCTTTGACTGCCTCCACCGGCTGTATGGCCATCACCCTCTCCTCCCAGGGCTGGTAGTGTACGGGTCTGCGGGAGGGCCCTCCTCCAGTGGCGTTGGCGTTGTTCTGTTCCTCTGTCATCTTGGCTCGGACCCTCCTCCGCAGATCGTACCACCTGTTCTGGCATTCCTGCCTGGTCCTTCTGGTGTCGCCAACAGCATTCACAGCATCGACGATGGTCTGCCACAGGGCAGTTTTTGCTGCAATGCTGGTCTGTCTGACCAGTGTTTCAAAGAGCTGTGGCTCGACTCTGAGGATTTCATCTACAAGGACCTCCAACTCTCGGTTACTGAACTTTGGATTCTTGTTAGTGGGCATGGTGAGGGGTGTGGGGGTGGATGGGGGGGTGTGTGGATGGTTGTGGGTGTTTGGGTGTGGTTGTGCAGGTGTGTGTGTGTGTGAATGTGATGAGGGTGTGTTTGTGAAGGTGGTTGTGTGAAGGTGTGCAAGTGTATGGTGTGTTGAAGCTTCTAGTTTGGTGCTGTGGGTTGTCTGTGGGGTCTGGCAGCAGTAAGTCTGTTGCAAAGGCTCATGGATTGTGTGTGTGGGCCCTTTTTATTGGTCCATTGGTGGGTGTGGCTGTGTTTGAAGTTTGGGTGGGTGTGTTATAATGAGTGGTGGTGTTTGGGGCCTCTGTTTGTTTTTGGCAGTTGCAGGTCAGTGAATGTGTTTTTTTAGTGTTTGTTGGCCATGTTTAGTGGCTTAGTGCCATTCGAATGGTGTGTTCTTGTGTTGCTTTGTTTGGTCCTGGTTGTGTACGTGCGTTTTTAGCGTGTGTACGGTGTGTACATGGGCCATTTGGTTGTACAGTGCTGTCCTTGTGTGTGGCTTGGTACGACTCGTACATGCGGATGTGATGTTGGGGCCTGGGGTGCGCTCCGTACTTAGGAGGTTGTGGTGGGGGTGCGACTCTGACGTACTGGGGTGTCCATACACGGTGGTACGACATGTACACGGGTGGGGGTACTACTCGAACGTACTGGGGTGTCCATACACGGTGGTACGACACGTACAGGGGTGGGGGTTCGACTCTGACGTACTGGGGTGTCCATACACGGTGGTACGACATGTACACGGGTGGGGGTACTACTCGAACGTACTGGGGTGTCCATACACGGTGGTACGACACGTACAGGGGTGGGGGTTCGACTCTGACATACTGGGGTGTCCATACACGGTGGTACGACATGTACACGGGTGGGGGTACTACTCGAACGTACTGGGGTGTCCATACATGGTGGTACGACACGTACAGGGGTGGGGGTTCGACTCTGACGTACTGGGGTGTCCATACACGGTGGTACGACACGTACAGGGGTGGGGGTACTACTCGAACGTACTGGGGTGTCCATACACGGTGGTACGACATGTACACGGGTGGGGGTTCTACTCGAACGTACTGGGGTGTCCATACACGGTGGTACGACACGTACAGGGGTGGGGGTTCAACGCGAACGTACTGGGGTGTCCATACACGGTGGTACGACATGTACACGGGTGGGGGTACTACTCAAACGTACTGGGGTGTCCATACACGGTGGTACGACATGTACACGGGTGGGGGTTCTACTCGAACGTACTGGGGTGTCCATACACGGTGGTACGACACGTACAGAGGTGGGGGTTCGACACGAACGTACTGGGGTGTCCATACACGGTGGTACGACACGTACAGGGGTGGGGGTTCGACTCGAACGTACTGGGGTGTCCATACACGGTGGTACGACATGTACACGCGTGGGGGTACTACTCGAACGTACTGGGGTGTACATATACGGTGGTACGACACGTACAGGGGTGGGGGTTCGACGCGAACGTACTGGGGTGTCCATACACGGTGGTACGACATGTACACGGGTGGGGGTTCTACTCGAACGTACTGGGGTGTCCATACACGGTGGTACGACATGTACACGGGTGGGGGTTCTACTCGAATATACTGGGGTGTCCATACACGGTGGTAGGACACGTACAGGGGTGGGGGTTCGACGCGAACGTACTGGGGTGTCCATACACGGTGGTACAACACGTACAGGGGTGGGGGTTCGACGCAAACGTACTGGGGTGTCCATACACGGTGGTACGACACGTACAGGGGTGGGGGTTCGACTCGAACGTACTGGGATGTCCATACACGGTGGTACGACATGTACACGGGTGGGGGTACTACTCGAACGTACTGGGGTGTACATATGCGGTGGTACGACACGTACAGGGGTGGGGGTTCGACGCGCCCGTACTGGGGTGTACATACACGGGTGGGGGTTGGACATGTACACGGGTGTACATACAGGGGGGGGTGTGCATACACGGGGAGTACGACTCGAACGTATGGGTGCTGGGGGGAGTGTTGGTCGCGTATGCGGGCACATGTCTCTATGGTTGCTGTGGGAGTTCGGTGCGGACGGTGTTTTTACCATACAGTTGTACGGTCGGACGCACGGGTAGGATCGTGATTCCTCGGTCGGACTTGACTTTTCACATTTGTACGGTAAATCGTCCGAGGACGTGTCGGACACATTTTCCGACCCGAGGACGTGTTGGGATTTATTCCCGAGGCGGTTCGTATGGACTTTTTACCATGCGAATCGTGATTGCCAGTTTGTACGGCACTTGTCCGATCCGTACGGTAAAAAGACCGGATACGAGTCGGACGGGCCTTTTTTTTACCGGATCGTGATCGGCACCCCAGTGTGTCTAATAGTTATACATCTAGGCCATCATTACTTGCCTAATTCTTTCAGAAGTTCATCTGCTGCCAATACTGAGCTCACATTATGCATTTTATTGTTAAACTTTATTCTTAAGGTTGCAGGGAATTTCAGCTGGGCAACTGCGCCCAGTTTCCGAAAATCGTCTAATCTTCTGCCGAACTCCCATTGCCTTTCAAGAGTAGTTCTTGACAGATCCGATCTTATTTGAAAGGTACAACCACTTGCTATTAAAGATTTTTGCTTGAGTGCTGAAGTAAGAAGTTGTTCTTTAAGAGCATATGTCTGAAAGTTAATTGAAATCTTTCTGGGTTTCGGCCTTTGCAAGTTTCTTCGAAAAGGATCCCTGTGTATTCGCTGGATATCCTTGGATAGTTCCTCTTCTGAGGACTCTAAATCCAGGGCTTCTTTTAACAGGGCAGCAATGAATCGTTTAAGGTCGCTTCCTTCCTTATCCTCCGGAACATTTAGGATTCGGAGATTATTTCTCCTTGCGTTGTTCTCCAATGTCTCTAGACGCTCGGATAAGGCTACCTCACTCAATTTAAGAGACTTTATTTTGGTCTCAGCAGATTCTAGGTTAGCCGTGAGGTTGGTGACATTGTCTTCTAGTTGAAGTGTTCTTGTGTCTAAAAGATCCACTTTTGATCCAAGCGTCTCACAAAGAGATCTAATCTCCGCCTGATTTGCTGTAGAGGCTTGGAAGCCTTTTTTTATATCCTGGGATAAAGCTCTAAGCATTTCACCCACAGTGAATTCAGAGTGATCACCCAGTATTTGCTGACATTCGCGCAGTTCTGGATCGCTGCACTCGTCTACGGGCTGAAAAAATTCAACCGTAGTAGCCGGAGGCAGAGACGTAGACGGTGAAGAAAAATCGTGCTCCCCATACCCTGCTTGCATCAATGTCAACCCTTGAATGTCAGGGCTCTCTGGGGGTACCAAAGCCTGTAAATCTGTAGGTTTAGGAGAGTTGAGATCTTTAATGTCCTCCATTGATTTAGTTAAAGCAGAGTTCCCTTTGGCCAGTTCCAAAATCTGAGGAAGTACCCTAAAATAAGATCTTCAAGAGGGCGTTATTTTATTAGACTTCCCTTGATGGGATTTCTGTTTCTTAGGGTCTCTTGTTTTACGTAGAACCGCCTCAACTAGGAGGGGTGGTGACCCCCCTCTTCTTTCTTTGTCAGAACAGTAGTAAGTTCAGATGCTCCCTCCAATTTTTTCGGATAATTACAATCTTTGTGATTTGAATTTTGTTTGGGAGCTAAGTTAGTAAATAATCTGGTACCAACTCTCTTCCCCTTCCTTTTGGGTTTTTTAATTTCTGGACAAGCAAGTGACCCAACCACCTGGGGTCTAGGTCTGAGTTTAGGAGGGGTTATTGCAGGCTCAGGGTCTGATATAGCTGTATTAGTTAAAACAGTATCCTCTTCTATGACCCCGAAACATCCAGAACCCCTAACCCCCCCCTTTCACCGTCACCCCCAGTGCGGCCTGCCCTGTGGACTCCACGATGGCACCAAACAATCCCCTACCTCGAAGAAAGCTGAGGCTGGCGCTTCGTGTATGGCGAAGCTCCCAAGACGCCAGGATCCAGCGAAGGGCGCCGGGAGCAGCAACAGAATGAGAGGAAAGCCTGGAGCCGGACCCAAACATCGGCAGGAAGGGAGCCACACACAGTCCGCAAAGAGAAAAGGCACGAACCGCCACCCCAGAGAGCACGCCAAGACACTCTCAGAATACTATTGGTTTTCCATTTTTCATTCTTTTTGTCCCTCACAAGCAAGCACCCAATAGTCGGCGAAAGAAGGAAACAAAACCGGCATTTTACTTATCCATCGCGCCAGCAGATTTCAGCAAAAGGACTCCCTACACGGGAGAGGTGCCATGGCCGCTCAACTCGTGGCCGCAATGTTCCCCAATGTATCCGTCTAGAAGTCCGCACAGTTGCATACACCATTGTGCGCTGTCAGATGATCACACACCTATATGTCACACAGGTCTTGTCTCTCACAGTCACATCGCAGATATCATGCTGACCCTCTGAATCATGGACACCCCAGTTGTACGTAACAACAAGCCACACCATAATGACACAGAGACAGACACCTGATGGCACATGTTACTAAGCACAACCTGCAATTTCATACACAGGAGTGGGATTACAGAGTGTTTCTAAATGCCCTTGAGGAGGCATGACTGGCCAGGTCTACGTGAAACAGTGTTTGGCCCTGGACAGTAGTCAGGTGGCTAAGCAAGTGTGACATACTTGATATACATACTCCTGAGGCCCAAAGATTGGAGTCCCCTGCTGCATGGGTTTGTTTGGAATACCCCAGACACTTGTTGTGAGGCAGACCAGCAATTGGTACACATCTCAAGGGCACACACAGATCACATGTCAGATCTCAGGCATTGTGTAAACAATTGACCCACCCATGAAACACACAACAGAGTCACGGGAACTGATGCTGACCGGTAGCTGAAGCATAGCTGACTGCAGGGACACAGTGCCCTAGTGACACAAGCAACAGACTGGAGGGGCAACACCTGTGGAACAGATGAGGAGGGTGCATCACACAATTGAGGGACCTGAGTTTTGGACTACAAGACCTACGTAATGTGGAAGTGTGACAAGGCCAAAAGACTGCTATTAGCATGTTAAACATAGTACAGAGATCAGACATGGACTCACCCCCTTCCTGCTGCTGTCTGGCCTTCAGCTGCCTATCCATGTCCTGGAAGACCACCGCCAGGATATGGAGCATGTGGGGAGTCAGGGTCTGGTGTCCGCCCCTCCTGCATGGAGGTGACAGCTTCAGCTGGACTCTAGCTATCCTCCGGGTCCAGCCCCGACGGTCCTGCCACCTCTTCTGGCAGTTGCGGATCCGGCTCTTGTAGACCCCCACAGAACGAACAGCCCGGGCAATGGTCAGCCAGAAAAAGTACATTAACACACATCCCCCAGATTTGTGCAGCACACATTTGGATATACATGTCATCATCACAAAGGAAAATGAATCACACAGGTAGTGCAACCATGGGGAAGGAAAAATCACCTGCATGTCTGACATGTTAACAATGCCTGGATAGTTTAAGCTTGCAATAATGCACTTTAGCAACAGGAAAACTGTTCATTACATGCACCTACACACTTTGGGGGATGAAAGTAGTGAGAATGCTTGCCACTGGTGTACACACTGCTAGTACTGCTAGTTAGACAACATGCATAATTAGGAAGGCAGTGGACTGCACACTCACCTGCTCCCCTGGTCTCCCATAGAGCTTGCTGTACTCTGGAAGGAGCCAGTCCAGCCGAGAATGGTTCTCCTCCACAGTGAAGGCTGGGGCCCTCTCCAGAGTACGGAGCAGTTGGCGCCACATCTTCTACCTGGCCGGACATACCCTACAGCACTGACCCCAGAGGTGAAGGTGATGGCAGCCCTGCACTTCTTTGCTACTGGTACCTTCCAGTACACTGTGGCTACTGCTGGTGGGATGTCGCAAACGATGTTTAGTCGGGCGCTACGCGATGTCTTGGAGGGGATGTTGCAATTCCTTGACCTGTATATCAAGTTCCCGAGCCCAACTGAACTCCCTGAAATAAAGGATGCCTTTTATACTAGGGGTGGGTGACAATTTCCGTTCCGCTCGCGGAAATTACGACAATTCGACATTTTTGCGTTCCGCGCGGAACGCGAAAATGTCGAAATTCGCGATCCGCGAGGGAACGGAAATTGTCGCCTTTCCAGTTTCCTGTCACAAAAATTAAACCTCAACAGGAAGCACTTACAGATATAACTAAAGCAGGGGCCCGAGTTGAAGCTCAAATTCAGTAACGCATTAATCAGCACAAAACATTCGGTAGCTAGGTCGAGGCTGCGCAGGTGTGCTTTTCTCCCCATATCTATGGTCAAAAATTTGCTGTGATCATTGATGGAGCTCTGTGCAGCCATGACCTTCTCGAGCGCGAACCCCTTGTAGTTCCTGACACCAGGAGTTTCTGTCTACTCGTCTGCTGCTCTGATCGGTCTCTGGCCCTTTCTAAACAAGCGGCATGTGAACTGCATGGAAGCCCCGCCACACACACCAGCGGTGGGCAACGTCTTCCCGCCCATTCCCCCACTATGATGGACAGCTGACTCGAGGGACCCCAGGGCAGTCGGCGCCGTGGCAACGTTACAGCCACACATCTGGTGGTCTTTGCATCCTTCATTTTCTCGAGAGCAATCCTCGTGCAGAATTCGTGAGCGTGGTTAAGCATATGTGCCTTCTCCCCATTTCCACCCCGAAATGATAGCTGTACCTTGACGGTGGTCTTTGCATCCTTGCTTTACTCAAGCGCAATCCTCGTGTAGTTCCTGTGCCAAGGCGGTTCCATCTCCTTGTCTGCCTCAGAGACACTGCTCTGACCCTTTATAAACAAGAGGCATGTGAAGTTACTGGCCTAGAAGCCCCGCCCGTTAAACCCCAACCGGAAGCACTAATCTCCGCGATCACGCGAAATATCGTGAGATCGCGGAGATTTTGTGCCGTTTCGTGATATTTTGCGAAAGGCACTTTCGCTAATTCCGCCCACCCCTATTTTATACACTGGGGAGGATGCCGAACGTCATCGGATCTATTGATGGGCACATGTTGCCCTGATACCACCACAGGCACATGAGCAGGCATACCGGAACAGGCAGCACTACCATTCTATCAATGCTCTGGTGGTCTGTCTTGCTCACATGTCGATCACAAATGTGTGTGCACGGTTCCCTGGTTCTGCGCACGATGCCTACATTATGAGGAGTAGTCGCATTGCAACGCTGATGTCACAGATGCCAGCTCAGCATGCCTGGCTTGTCGTTGTGTACTGACTGTTTCTCACTGTGTGTGTTTGTCAATTTTGTATTCCGCACTCCTACAAAACTCGGCTACTTGTTCATTTTTGTGTGTGTAGGTGACTCCGGATACCCCAACATGCCATGATTGCTGACACCCCTCCAGAACCCTGTGACACCAGCCGAGATGCGCTCTAATGAGGCACATGGTCAGAGCAGGAGGGTGATTGAGCGGACATTCGGCTTCCTGAAAAGCCGCTTTCGCTGCCTGGACAAGACCAGAGGGGCCCTCCCATATGAGCCTGCAAAGGAGTGCAAAATAATCCTTGTCTGCTGCATGCTACACAACATGGCGGTGCGGAAGGAGGTGCCTCTCATCCAGGATGACGATGACCAACGTCCGGCACCTGTCGAGGATCCCGGCATGGGCCAAGATGCCAGTGATGTGAAGATGATGGGGACGTCCGCTCACAGCTCATCAACAACTTCTTCACCTGAATGTGAGTTTCCAGGGTTGTTATGTGAATGTATGGAGGTAGCCTGGAATGTGTTGTGCCAGCTCTGTTGCTGTCTGAGTGTGTCTGTGTGCCACTTGACTCGATGCGTGCTGTGATGTGTCCATTCAGCTGGTGTGTACTCCACAATAGGGTACTACTGCTAACTAGTGTTTGTGTAGCTGTGAGAAGTTGGCCTGGCATATGCTGGTCACTAGTTATAGTGGCCACCTTGCACCAGTCCAATTCGACTCTTATGGTAGATAGGTTTAAGACAACCTTTTAAAGAAAGCTATCCTAGTGGTAGCTGTGGAGAGCAGCCTTCAGGCTAAGTCTCAGAGGAATGTAAAGCAGCTTGTTTTACCTTATAATCTCTTGAATTACCAAATGAAAAGACACCACACAGGTATACATATCAAATATATATTTATTTATTTCTAGACACACTCTACTAATCTCTTTATGAGATTAGAAGTCAGGAACATATGCAAATATCAACGTTTCACAATAAGTTAAGCACAAATATGGCTGGGGCCCTAGGGGCGTACCAGACCATATACTAAAAAAGAGGTGTAGGAATGTCAACTTGCAAGGGGGCAAGGCCTAGGGCCTGTAGAATCGCTGGGGCTTCACTAGTCCACCCAAGGCAAGTAAGTAAAAGACCCATGGGAGACGCGTTCAGTGTGAGAACACAGCCGCGGGTTCCCTATTGATTTCAAAGGAGCAAGTCGCGGTTGGATTTTTAAAGTTTAAGGGTACTTCTAGAAAGTCTACAAGCAAGTCACTTACAAGGTAAGTAGTTCAAGGGCCAACACCCACAGGAGCACTGGAGTGCACGAGTTACCTCACCCAGGGAAGCCGGGTGCATAGGTGTCTTTTGGTGTCGGGTCGCGTCGTTGTTTTCTATGGAAGCCGAAGAAGTTTTGCTGCTTGTGAAGACTGAAGAAGTGTCTGGTGGAATCCAAGGCTGGATTCAAGATCAAGAAGACCTGAAAGCAGAAGGGACAGTGTTCAGAGTCACTTGCCAGTGACCCGGGACCAGGAAGATGGATGCCCACAGAAGTCGGGTGATTTCAGGTGATCAATGGTGTTTTGACTTTTCAGCTATGAGGTCCAGGAGGCATCGAGGATGACCAGGAGCTGGATTCAGAGAGTCCCACAAAGTCTGCAGCTTACTGAGGTGTCGGCAACTGGATTGGACCCAACAAGCCTTGGCAACAGCAAGTCTTGTGGAAATTGAAGAAACTCAGCGGTGCAGATCACCAAGGTCTGAGGGACTCACCCAGTGAAGGTAAGTGAGGGCAAGCCTGGAGCAATCAAGGGAGCCCTTTGGTTTGATGAGAAAGTCTTCAGGGGACCCCCAAGCCAATGGGCAAGGGATTGCAAAAATGCCTCATGAGGATTCACTTCACAGGAGCCCACGGTCACTCTGGACAAGGTAGGCCTCTGATTTTCAAGGGAAATCCTGATGGAGGATTGGAACACATGTGGTCCAATGCGCAAGTTCGTAGATCATCGTGAAGGGGTTGCACTCGACAATAGTGCGCAGTACCCGAGTATTGCTGTTCCTCGTCACTCGTCGGGTCCACTCGCCTCAGTTCTGCTGGGGACTCACAGTGTCTGTCAAAAAGTCAGGAAATACACTTCTGGGGCTGCAGGGACTTCGGACTCCAGCGGGAGCGGGAAAGTTTGCGACCGTTGATTCAAGTTTTTGGTGCCTGCCAATCAGGGGAGTCACTTCTTGACTCCAAGGGAGATTCTTCCGTCTTTCAAAGGTTGTGGAATGTCGAAGGACTAGGATCCTTCTTGTAAAGCATCGTCCAGGGATATCTAACTTGCAATGGTAAGGGTTCCTTATCTTATACTAAAAGAAAGGGAGGGACTAGCTCTATGACCACTCCTCTGGGAGGGTCAGGGTATGGGGTGGTTACACCCACTTCCCTTTGTCCTGTTTCGTGCCAGAGCAGGGACATGTAGCCCCTGAACCGGTTTGAGCTGGCATATGCACAGAGGAGCCTACTGCTCCCCCAGTGCAGGACTTCAAAGCATTCTAGGAGTGCACCCACCCAGCCCCAATACACTAAATCCTGTCTGGAAGGTGGTGACACCTCCCTGTGACAGGATGCCTATTGTTGGGCCTCCTCCACTGCGAGTTTCAGTCAGCAGCAGGAGGGCAGCCCAGTGTCTGTGCTGGTAGCATCCATTTTGTGATGCCTGGGCTCTTTCAGATTTCTACTGTGTTTCCACAGTGGGTACATGTCGTCCCCTCTAGAAGGGTGAGATCATACTCCCACACCAGTTACTGGTGTGGGGGTATGATTCCAAGTTGTTTGACACCAAACACGACATGTTTTGATGCAGTCATTCCAAAGTTAGCATTTACCGCTAAGTTATAATGCACTTAAGAGTATATAGTTTAACCGCATCCACAAACAGCCACAGAGGATATACTCTGCCAGCTGCAAAGGGGTCCTGCTCATGCAGAGGCACCCCCTCACATTGTAAACCAAGCACCCTGCCCTCAGGATTGATAGGGCCTGCCTTAGGGGTGACTGATAGGTTTATATGTGTGTGTATGCTGAGATATAGGAACCTATACCTCAGTGAGGAGTGCTAACACTACCTCACCCAGGCTGCAGTAACAGGCCTGTGGTGTCAGATTTAGTCTGCTTCCCAGGGGTGGCTTAATACATGCTTCAGCCCCTGGTAGGCCTGTGAAGTACCTATGCCCTTGGTACCTAAGGTACCATATACTAGGGGCTCATAAGGTACCACAGTATCCAATCACTGGTGCATCTAATATGCACTCCAAGTTGTTTAGAGAGAACAGAGAGACTGGGGCCCTGATTAGCAGGGACCCAGCCAGACTATGGCCAGAAACCAGTGTTAACATCAGAAAAAAAGTGGGCGCAACATAAGTGCAGATCCTACACTCCTACAAAACCCCCCCCAAACTCAGGGACACTAAACTAACCTTGACCAGTTGAGTCTTCGTGTTCTAAGTGGAAATACCTTGAGAGTCCATCTGCATTGGCATGTTGGGTCCCAGGTCTATGTTCCACTGTATAGTCCATCCCTGTAGGGAAATAGACCACCTTAGCAGTTTAGGATTTTCATCTTTCATCTGTTTGAGCCATAGGAGGGGCTTGTGGTCAGTCTGAACTATGAAGTGAGTGCCAAACAAGTATGGCCTCAGCTTCTTCAGGTCCCACACCACAGCAAAGGCCTCCCTCTCTATAGCTGACCAACGTTTCTCTCTAGGAGTCAGCCTTCTGCTTATAAAAGCTACTGGCTGGTCTTGACCTTCATCATTCAGTTGAGACAGTACAGCTCCCACACCCAGCTCAGAAGCATCTGTTTGGACAATGAACTTTTTTGTGTAGTCTTGACTTTGTAAGATGGGGGCAGTGCACATGGCCTGCTTTAGGTCATCAAATGCCTTTTGACAGCTAGCTGTCCACTGAACCTTTTTTGGCATTTTCTTTGAGGTAAGATCATTTAAGGGGGTCACTATAGCTCCATATCCCTTAACAAACCTCCTATAGAACCAAGTGAGGCCTAAAAAGGCTCTCCCTGTGTCTGGGTGGTTGGAGCTACCCATTTCATTATGGTTTGGATTTTGCTCTGCAATGGTTGAACCTGGCCTCCACCTACAAGGTGGCCCAGGTACACAACCTGACTCTGCCCTATCTGGCACTTAGTGGCCTTGATAGTGAGGACTGCATTTTGCAGGGCCTCCAAAACATTTCTGAGGTGGACCAGGTGATCGTGCCAGGAGGAACTAAAGACAGCAATATCATCTAGATAAGCTGAGCAATAAGTTTCCATACCTGTCAGAACTTTGTTCGCCAACCTCTGAAAAGTGGCAGGTGCATTTTTCAAACCAAAGGGCATCACCACAAAGTGGTAGTGGCCACTTGACAGGCAGACTGTCTCCAGTGTCCACCTCATGGGTACACCAGGAAGTCTGACTAGGGGTCAGGCTAAACATATGTCTGAACTGCTGCAGAACTTGTCTGCATTCAGTTTGCTGATGGTCAGTGAGGCTGCTTGCCAAAGCAACACCATCTACTGACCCATCATCAGGGTTCTGTGAGAGCAGGTCAGGGAGAGGGTCACTCTCCTCCTCCTGTTCCTCATCAGTTGCCATGAGCAAGCCCATGTCAGCCCTGTCAACATATGGCTTTAATCTGTTGACACGGAGCACCCTAAGGGGGCTCCTGGGAGTTCTAAGATCCACCAAGTAGGTGACTTCTCCCTTTTTCTCAACAATTGCATGGGGGCCACTCCACTTGTCTTGGAGAGCTGCTGGGGCCACAGGCTCCAACACCCACACTTTCTGTCCTGGCTGATAGACAGTCAGTACAGCCTTTTGGTCATGCCAAGCTTTTTGTAGTTCTTGGCTAGCCTCCAGGTTTTTGGTTGCCTTCTTCATGTATTCTGCCATCCGGGAGCGGAGACCAAGTACATAGTCCATCACATCCTGTTTGGGAGGTTTGAGAGGTAACTCCCAGCCCTCCTTCACCAAACATAATGGACCTCTTACAGGGTGCGAAACAGAAGTTCAAAAGGGCTGTAGCCAACCCCCTTCTGTGGAACCTCCCTGTATGCAAACAGAAGGCAGGGAAGTTAAAGGTCCCATTTTCGCCTAAGCTTTTTGGGGAGGCCTTTAATCATTCCCTTTAGGGTTTTGTTGAACCTTTCAACTAACCCATTGCATTGTGGGTGATAGGAAGTAGTGAACTTGTAGTTTACACCACACTCCTTCCACATTGCTTTTAGATACCCTGACATGAAGTTTGTTTCTCTGTCAGATATAACCTCCTTAGGGAAACCCAATGAGGGCTCTTGCCACCACAGGGGCTGTGGTGTTCCTGAGGGGAATTGCTTCTGGGTACCTGGTGGCATGATCCATTACTACCAGGATAAACCTGTGCCCAGATGCTGTTGGAGGGTCAAGGGGACCAAAAATGTCAATCCCTACCCTTTCAAAGTTTACCCCCACCACAGGTAGTGGAACCAGGGGGGCCTTTGTTGTGCCACCTGACTTACCACTGGCCTGGCAAGTGACACAGGAAGGACAAAACTCCTTGGTGTCCTCTGACATGTGTGGCCAATGAAAATGTGGAACAAGCCTATCCCAGGTCTTGTTTTGGCCCAAGTGTCCTGCCAATGGGATATCATGTGCTAGGGTCAAGCGGAACCCCCTAAACTTCTGAGGTATTACCAACCTCCTGGTGGCTCCAGGGGTAGGATCTCTAGCCTCAGAATATAGGATTCCCTCATCCCAATAAACTTTATGGGACCCACTAGCACTCCCAGCAGCCTCAGCAGCAGCCTGCTGTCTGAGGGGTTCAAGAGAGGGGCAGCACTGTTGCTCCTTACTGAGATCTTCCATGGAAGGTCCCCTTGCCCCCAAGAACTCAACCTGATCAGGCTCAAGTCCCTCTGGGGCAGATCCTTCTTCAGGATCTGCTTCTCCTCTCTCAGGAGGTGAATCTGAGATCTGAGACAGAGGGGAAGGCACTGCCTTAACCCTACTGCTCCTCCTCTTGGGTAACATCTGGTCCATAGTTTCAGGATCCAGAGCTGGTTCAGCTTTATGCATTTTGGCCTGTGACCTGGTCACAGCAAATACCTCTGCAGGTATGCCCAACATCTCAGCATGAGTCCATAACTCTACTCCAGACCAGGCTGAAGTCACTAGATCATTGCCCAATATACATTTGACAGGGAGGTCTGCACTGACTACTACCTTATTAAGGTCAGTTACCCCTCCCCAAGAGAAATTCACAACTGCCAGACTATGGTTGGTCCTGACATTGCTTGCATTGGTAACCTGGTACATGTCACCCAGGATGATCTGCTCAGGGTCCACCAGATCCTCTGCCACCATGGTGACACTAGCACCTGTGTCCCTGAATGTCAAAGCCTCTTTGCCATTTATTTCAGGCTGCTGTTTGCATTTGCCCAGATTTCTGTGGCTCACTAGGAAGGACATATCAATGCCTCCCTCACAAACCTGCAATGCCTGAGTGGGTACTCTGACTAGGCCAGAGTCCACTTCAGAACCCAGGGACAACCCTACTACACCCTTATTCTGATTACTACCTCCACCAGTAGCTGCACTAGGGGGAATGGTTGCCTTAGGGGCAGGAGTGGTAGTGGTTTGGTCTTTGGACTTGTTACAATCAGAAGTCCAGTGCCCTTTCTGTTTACAGAATTTGCACCAGGGCTTCTTTTGGCCTTTTCCCTTTGTAGACTGTGAATCCCCTCCAGATGCAGATTTTTGGGGCCCTTGTGAAGACTTCTGGTCTTTTGCCTCATCACCACCTTTCTCAGAGCCTTTAGGATCCTGCTTCTTATTGTCACCCCCTTGGTTCTGGGTTTTCTGCCTCACCCTGGTTCTGACCCATTTGTCTGCCTTCTTTCCTAATTCTTGGGAAGAGGTCAGATCAGAGTCCACCAGGTACTGATGCAACAACTGGTTTTGGCAATTATTAAGGATCTGTTCTCTCATCATAAGATTATACAATCCCTTAAAATCAGTAACTCTACTACCAACCAGCCAACCCTCCAGAGCCTTGGTTGCACAATCAACAAAGTCAGTCCAGTCCTGATTCTGTGCTTTTTGGGTGTTTCTGAACTTCAACCTGTACTGTTCAGTGGTTAAGCCAAACCCATCTATTAATGCACTTTTCAAGACATCATAATCATCAGCATCCTCTTCTCTAACAGTGAGGAGCTTGTCTCTACCTTTATCTGAAAAGGAGAGCCACAAGATTGCTGCCCACTGTTTCTGGGGGACCTGTTGTACTTTACAGGCCCTCTCCATAGCAGTTATCCACTTGTGGATATCATCCCCACTCTGGTAGGGAGGCACAACCTTGGACAGGTTCCTAATTTCTGGGATATAATCTCTGATTCTAGGGACACTGTGGCTGCCACCAGGGGGTTCTAACCCCTCTTTCCTAGAAGCTCTCTGGAGCTCCAAGGCTTCTTTGTCCAATCCCAACTGCTTGACCTTAAGGGCAAATCTTGCTTCCTCATACTGCAGCAGTTTGTACATTCTTTCAGTGGAAGTCTCTCTTCTATTAAAGTATGAGCTCCTCTGATAAACAGATTCTCTTCCAGAGTGATATGAGTGTTCAGATTCCCTTGAAGGGGACCTAGGCCTTTCTTCCACTCTGTCAGTTCTCTTAGGGAGAATTCCTCTGTTCTGTTCAGACCCTGCTGGATCTGGCCCTTCAATCACAGTCCTGGTCATCATGATTTTCATCATCTGACCCAGACACTGTAATTGACCCACTCCCTGATTCAGATCTGTTAGCTCCTAGAGCCAACCTCAGATCATCTGTTGTTAGCAGATCTATCAGGCCTAGTGTGGAGGGACTCTGTCCTAGCTTCAGGTGTCTTGCAACACACATGGCTTTCAAGTCAAAGAAAGTCATGTCCTTATACTAAGACTGGGTGGACCCACTGGCTCCATCCCTTGAGGACATTCTTGTGTTTTGCAGTGTTGTACTACCTACACTAGTTTGTGGCCTACTGATCCTAGCTTGAGCTGTAGCAAGAGTGTGCTATCCCTTCACAAACAGCTCTAAGTTCAGTAGAACTTATTGATACTAAGCTTGACTTTATATTAAGCCTGGGCAAAGCACTACGCTACGCTCGCGTAGTTTGCGAAGTTCGCGCTACTTCGCACTACGCGAATTGCACGTAGCACAGTGCGAACACGCGTAGCGTAGTGTTGCGTAGTGCTGCGGTCATTTTTTGCTTGCTCGCGGTCCTCAACGTCAAGTTGGCGACCGCGAGCAAGCAAAATGACATCCCGGCGAGACTTTTTCCTTATTCGCAATCAGCAACATCAAGTTGGCGATCGCGAGCATGGAAAATAAACCTCCCGGTGAGATTCCCAACGCGAGGAGGTCAGGTTTCTCATTGCGAGGGGTCGCGTATGCTCGCGACCGCTCGCGATGAGAAACTACCAGTTTGCGTTGAGAAAGCTGCTGCTCGAGTAAAAATCTACTCGAGCAGCAGAAAACTACAGCTCGCACTGTGCAAGATGCCATTTTCAATGATTGCACAGTGCCGGTTGCTTGTCCGCACTGTGCAATCATTGAAACCGACATCTGGCACAGTGCGAACAAGGTACTACGCAGTTCGCGAAGTGCTACGCGTAGTGCGAACTGCACTTTGCGTAGCTTCGCGAAGTGCTACTTCGCGAACTACACCCACCCTTACTTTATATGTACCTTGAGTGGTTTTCAGTTAGTAATTCAAATAGAGATTTTCTGGTTAAACAATGGCAAACTGGAATCCCACACACTGCCCACCAATGCGAGAAGTTGGCCTGGCATATGTTGGTCACTAGTTATAGTGGCCACCTTGCACCAGTCCAATTCGACTCTTATGGTAGATAGGTTTAAGACAAACTTTTAAAGAAAGCTATCCTAGTGGTAGCTGTGGAGAGCAGCCTTCAGGCTAAGTCTCAGAGGAATGTAAAGCAGCTTGTTTTACCTTATAATCTCTTGAATTACCAAATGAAAAGACACCACACAGGTATATATATCAAATATATATGTATTTATTTCTAGACACACTCTACTAATCTCTTTATGAGATTAGAAGTCAGGAACATATGCAAATATCAATGTTTCACAATCAGTTAAGCACAAATAAGGCTGGGGTCCTAGGGGTGTACCAGACCATATACTAAAAAAGAGGTTTAGGAAAGTCGACTTGCAAGGGGACAAGGCCTATGGCCTGTAGAATCGCTGGGGCTTCACTATTCCACCCAAGGCAGGTAAGTAAAGGACCCACTGGAGACGCGTACAGTGTGAGAACACAGCCGCGGGTTCCCTATTGATTTCAATGGAGCAAGTCGCGGTTGGATTTTTAAAGTTTAAGGGTACTTCTAGGAAGTCTACAAGCAAGTCACTTACAAGGTAAGTGGTTCGAGGGTCAACACCCACAGGAGCACCGGAGTGCACGAGTTACCTCACCCAGGGAAGCCTGGTGCATAGGTGTCTTTTGGTGTTGGGTCGCGTCGTCGTTTTCAATGGAAGCCAAAGAATTTTTGCTGCTTGTGAAGACTGAAGAAGTGGCCGTTGGAATCCAAGGCTGGATTCAAGATGAAGAAGACCTGAAAGCAGAAGGGACAGTGTTCACAATCACTTGCAAGTGACCCGGGGCCAGGAAGATGGATGCCCACGGAAGTCAGGTGATTTCAAGTGATCAAGGGTGTTTTGACTCCTCAGCCATGAGGTCCAGGAGGTGTCGAGGATGACCAGGAGCTGGATTGGGAGTGTCCCACAAAGTTTGCAGTTTACTGAGGTGTTGACAACCGGATTGGACCCAACAAGCCTTGGCAACAGCAAGTCTTGTGGAAATTGAAGAAAGTCAGCGGTGCAGACCAGCAAGGTCTAAGGGACTCACCCAGTGAGGGTAAGTGAGGGCAGGCCAAGAGCAACCAGGGGAGCCCTTTGGTTTGATGAAAAAGTCTTCAGGGGACACACAAGCCAATGGGCAATGGTTCGCAAAGACAACTCATGAGGATTCACTTCACAGGAGCCCACGGTCTCTCGGGACAAGGTAGGCCTCTGATTTTCAAGGGAGATCCTGCTGGAGGCTTGGATCACACATGGTCCAATGCACAAGTTCATAGATCATTGTGAAGGGGTTGCACTTGACAATAGCGCACTGTACCCGGGTATTGCTGTTCCTCATCACTCGTGGGGTCCACTCGCATCAGCTCTGCTGGGGACTCACAATGGCCGTCGAGAAGTCAGGAAATTTACTTCTGGAGCTGCAGGGACTTCGGACTCCAGCGGGAGCGGGAAAGTTTGTGACTGTTGATTCAAGTTTTTGGTGCCTGCCAAGCAGAGGAGTCACTCCTTGACTCCAAAGGAGATTCTGCCATCTTCCAAAGGTAGTGGACCTTCAAAGGACCAGGATTCTTCTTGTAGAGCGTTGTCCAGGGATATCTAACTTGCAATGGCAAGGGTTCCTTATCTTATACTGAAAGAAAGGGAGGGACTAGCTCTATGACCACTCCTCTGGGAGGGTCAGGGTAGGGGGTGGTTACGCCCACTTCCCTTTGTCCAGTTTCACACCAGAGCAGGGACAGGTAGCCCCTGAACCGGTTTGAGCTGGCATATGCACAGAGGAGCCTACTGCTCCCCCAGTGCAGGACTTCAAAGCACTCTAGGAGTGCACCCACCCAGCCCCAATACACTAAATCCTGTCTGGAAGGTGGTGACACCACCCTGTGACAGGATGCCTATTGTTGGGCCTCCTCCACTGCGAGTTTCAGTCAGCTGCAGGAGGGCAGCCCAGTGTCTGTGCTGGTGGCATCCATTTTGTGATGCTAGGGCTCTTTCAGATTTCTACCGTGTTTCCACAGTGGGTACATGTCATCCCCTCTAGAAGGGTGGGATCATACTCCCACACCAGTTACTGGTGTGGGGGTATGATTCCAAGTTGTTTGACACCAAACACGTCATGTTTTGATGCAGTCATTCCAAAGTTAGCATTTACCGCTAGGTTATAATGCACTTAAGAGTATATGGTTTAACCGCATCCACAAACAGCCACAGAGGATATACTCTGCCAGCTGCAGAGGGGTCCTGCTCATGCAGAAGCACCCCCTCACATTGTAAACCAAGCACCCTGCCCTCAGGATTGATAGGGCCTGCCTTAGGGGTGACTGAAAGGTTTATATGTGTGTGTATGCTGACATAGAGGAACCTATACCTCAGTGAGGAGTGCTAACACTACCTCACCCAGGCTGCAGTAGCAGGCCTGTGGTGTCAGATTTAGTCTGCTTCCCAGGGGTGGCATAATACATGCTTCAGCCCCTGGTAGGCCTGTGAAGTACCTATGCCCTTGGTACCTAAGGTACCATATACTAGGGGCTCATAAGGTACCACAGTATCCAATCACTAGTGCATCTAATATGCACTCCAAGTTGTTTAGAGAGAACAGAGAGCCTGGGGCACTGATTAGCAGGGATCCAGCCAGACTATAGCCAGAAACCAGTGTTAACATCAGAAAAAAAGTGGGGGCAATATAAGTACAGATCCTTCTCTCCTACAGTAGGTGTGTTGCAACATGTTTTGTGCATGTGTATTGCATTTCTCTCCTGTTCTTCTGTGCTTTTGACAGTATCTTTTCTGTCCTTCCCAGGGTACTTTGCCTGTTGTGTGGTCAACACTGACCCTCAACACCCAGAAGCCAACACCAGTGTGGAAGTTGACAATTCCCATCAACTGATATACCACACATCCCTGGACTTCCATTCTCCAACACATTGAGAGCGTGTGTCCACTGTTACGTAGAATTACCGTGCAACTATTGTGGAATAAACGTGTTGCTGATGTGTAATGAACCGGTGCTACGTTTTGTTATGTGCGTTGTCTGTCTTCCCACATCTGAGTGACATCTGCTTTCCTCACCTGTGGACTTGTTACCACTGACGGGTTGGTGTTGTGTCTGTGCATGCCAATACGTTTCAGGTCCACATCAGTGTGTGTGCTGAGTAACATGGCCATGGTGAGTATGTTTTGTGTTGCCATTGTGGTGTGTCTCCCTCTCATGTGTGACATCCCCATGACTCCCCTTACTTTGGTCACATTGGTGCAGTATTTTGCATGCACTGTGTTGTGTAGCAGATCGACATCTCCCTGAACATGACAAGTTGGAATCACAACAGAGGCAAGTATGGTGTACTAGTGAGTTTATTTACAAACATGTGTGAGGGAAGTGCACAGGATGGTGGGTGCTGTACATTGGTTTTGGAATCCACAGTTCACATTGGAGTTGGAAGTGCTAGTAGATGAAATGTCCAGAGTAAAGTCCACAGTCATCTGATACATTGGCCCAACATGAACCCTCCATATCATGTGGGTGAGTTGTGTGCGATTGGACAGGGTGAACAGGTTGCGCACAAAGGACATTGTCCAGAACAGGTTTAGAGGCCCTGGGGGATGTGCTGGGACATCTGCCTCTCACATGTCCTTC
This sequence comes from Triturus cristatus, assembly GCF_964204655.1. Lineage (NCBI taxonomy): Eukaryota > Metazoa > Chordata > Amphibia > Caudata > Salamandridae > Triturus > Triturus cristatus. The sequence goes on from NC_140590.1 coordinate 1,869,453,916, forward strand.
TTCGGACGACCCCTCTTCTTCCGGGGGGGATCCTCATGTGCAGGCCTCTGCGGTGCAGTGGACTCTCTGCCAGAGTCCTCCTCCCTCCCTGTGGCGCTGGGAGATGGAGTTGCGACAGATGTTGTGGGCACACAGGGGGGTGTGGAGAGGTTGGTATTGATCTGGCGGAGGCATTGTAGTATGTCCCGATGCACCGCAGTAATGTCATCTCACTTGGCCTCCATGCGGGCATGGTGGGCGACCTTCTCGTGTTGCATGTCCTTGAGGATCCTAACTACCTGGCCAAATCCTCCGGTGCTATCCTGGTACGCATCTAAGATGCGTGCCAGGTGGGGGTCATCAGGCAGTCCAGACCCCTCTGCAAGCGCGCCCTGTGCCTCCTACCCCTCCCAGCACCCCTCTACACACGGGTAGGACCAGCAGCGGGACGCACAGGTGACACTGTGACCCCTTGGGTGGTGTTGCTGGTGGTGTTTGCTGTAGGTTCCGGGGGGTCCTGTGTCCCTGTGTTGTGGGTGTTGATTGGCCTTAGTCTGTTCATGTTGGCAGGGGTGCCCTATCAGTGTCCAGATGCTGGAGGCATGGGTACAGGGGGGGCAGATGTTGATACTGCTGGTGCTGCATGATGGCTCACACCGTAGGGGCCTGGTTGGTCATCGTCATCTGAAGAGGACAGTGAGAGAGTCAGACCAGAGAGCTCAGTGTCCACCAGAGTCTGGGACTGGGTATCCTCATCATTTGGTGCTGGGTGCCCAGCAACACCTGTGTTTGGAAGAGGCACACAATGTGAATTATGTTTCTACATGCATCGTTGGTTCACAAACATGACATTTTCTACTTTTCAAACAGATGTCTGCCTGTGCACTGCTTTTTCCCAGCTTGTCACAGACAGAGTTTGATATTGTTGTTGGCCATTTCCCAGCATGGCCTTGTGCTCCCCACAACAGAGCCCAGTGTCAGACATCTTGTCAGTCCCTTCCCACTCCCTGTGAGGCGAGTATGGTTCAGTTTGATCTTGATGGGCCATGTGGGTGGGTGTAGGTTGTCTGTGACTGCGAGTCCCATCATACTCTTGGCTAAACCCCCCTTCCCAGCATGCCCATACTTCCTCCCTCTTGACTCTGCTTCCCTGTGAGGGGGTGTGACAGCAATGGCAAGATGGCTGATTATGAAGTCCTGATGTTTGTTGTTGGCCATTTCCCAGCATGGCCTTGTGCTCCCCACAACAGAGCCCAGTGTCGAACATCTTGTCAGTTCCTTCCCACTCCCTGTGAGGCAAGTATGGTTCAGTTTGATCTTGCTGGGCCATGTGGGTGGGTGTAGGTTGTCTGAGACTGCGAGTCCCATCATACTCTTGGCTACACCCCCCTTCCCAGCATGCCCATACTTCCACCCTCTTGACTCTGCTTCCCTGTGAGGGTGTGTGACAGCAATGGCAAGATGGCTGATTATGAAGTCCTGATGTTTGTTGTTGGCCATTTCCCAGCATGGCCTTGTGCTCCCCACAACAGAGCCCAGTGTCGGACATCTTGTCAGTTCCTTCCCACTCCCTGTGAGGCAAGTATGGTTCAGTTTGATCTTGCTGGGCCATGTGGGTGGGTGTAGGTTGTCTGTGACTGCGAGTCCCATCATACTCTTGGCTACACCCCCCTTCCCAGCATGCCCATACTTCCACCCTCTTGACTCTGCTTCCCTGTGAGGGTGTGTGACAGCAATGGCAAGATGGCTGACTGTGACATCCTGGTGTTTGTTTGGCTACAAGTCCAAAGTGAGCCCCTGCGCTTCACACAGCAGCACCCAGTATGGGGTATCTTTTGCTGATATTTCAATGAGGTGTGTGTCAATGCATTGTACCCGGTAAGTTGTGTGGAGTTTGTGTTGAGGGGGGGGTCTCCCCATGCTGATTAGTATGGTCAGGGCTGTCAGTCCTCCTTCCCACCATGAAACGTGCTTCCATTGTAGGGCGTGCAAGTTGTCTTTCAGGATGTCAGTCAGTGGTGTCCTGCTTCTGATTTGCACACAAGCCCTAGCAGGGCCTTGTGCTCCCCACAACGGGAGCCAGTGTCAGCCATCTTGTCAGTCATTATCCACTCCCTGTGGTGTGGGCATGTTTCTGAGAGGTCTTGATGGGCCAATCAGGAGGGGGAGCATTATCTGTGACTACAGGCCCCATCATGCTTTTGGCTACACTCACTTCACCTGCATCCCCACTATTCCTTCCTGACAGTCAGCTGCACTGTGAGGTGGTGTGTTTGTGGTGTCAAACTGTCTGGAAGGGTCTATTTGGCTTAGTGCCACTGCCTTGCTCTATTTGTTTGTAGGTTGGTGCATGTCATGACACAGTCCCCAGTCACTATGAGATGGCAGGTATTGTGTTTGTCTGACTGGCATACACATCTTGGGCTGATTATCTATTGGTTAGTGTAGCTTTGCTTGCGGTGCCACACAATCTTGGGTATGTTGTTTGTGTACTCACCAGGCTCTGGGATGTCTGTTAGGCCATGGACGCTCTCTGGTGGTAGGATGTCCCACACCTTCTCCTCCCAGGTCCTGAAGTAGACTGGTTTGGCAGGAGGGCCACCGCCGGTGCACTGACTCAGGGCGTGATCTTTTTCGATGAGTTTCTTGACCCTCCTGCGCATGTCATACACCTGTTCTGGATGTCGTTCTTTGTGCGTCTTGCTGGTGCTTGGGCATTCACCTTGTCCACATTTCTTCGCCCACATTTTGGTTTTCTGTGAGATGGGGGTCCTTTGGACCAATGTACCAAACAAATGTGGCTCTACTCTGATGATCTCCTCTACCAGCACTTCTAACTCACTATCTGAGAACTTCGGATTCTTCTTTGGAGGCATGGTGATAGGTGGTGGTGTTGAGGGATGTGTGTGTGAGGGTGCAAGTGATGGTGGGTTGGTGTTGGTTTTGCTGGGTGTATGTGTGTGTGCTTTTGTATGAGGTGCTGATGGTGTGTGAGTTGTGTGATGGGTGAGTTGTGAGTGTGTCTGTGGTTGCTGTGTACTGGTGTTTGCTGCTGGCTGTGTCTCCTGTTTGCAAGGGATGATGGTAGTGATTGTAGTCCTTTATATAGTTGGAGTGGTGGGTGTGTCGTTGTCCCATGTTTTTTTCTTTGGTATTTATTGGCATTGTCATTGCTTATTTGGTCCTTTTTTTGTCTTTTTTCCTTTGTGTTTTGTAGGCATGAAGGAGATGTTCATGTGATGGAAACGGACGCTGCTGTTGTCTCGTGCAGGCTTCTCCACCCCGTTCACACTGCCTATCGTCTGTGTTTGGTATGCGTCATTCGCGTCAGTCTCTATTGCTTGTGTGCTGGGTTGTCTGTGCGTGTCGGTCATGCGGCTTGTTCTCCATGCGAGTCGGTCTGGTTTTACACGCATTGCATCGTACTGCGCATATCGTACATCGCAGGTACGGGTCGGTCGGCTTCATTCCGGGTTCGTGTCCGTCGGTGATATTCGTGCCGGTTTTCCAGCTGGATCACTATTTTCCCTACGGCTCGGTCGTACAGCTTGTATTCTGTACGTGTCGGTTATAATTCACACGCGTTGGATTGTACTGCACAGGTCGTACGGCGTTGGTCCGTGTCGGTCGGTGTTCGGTCCGGGTCCGTATCGGTTGGTTCGTTTTGCGGCCGGAATCGGCCCCTCTGTGTTTAAAAATACCACTTTTAGACAGTAGGTATTTTCTTGTCTAACTATCCAAGCCTGCCTCTGCTAGGTTGTGTATTCCTTGTCTGGAGTTTGAGTGACAGGGGCTGGGAGATTTCAGGAGACAGGGTGAGTCAGCACAGGGCTGAATAGAGAGATCTGAATGTAGATGGGTGGGAGGAGTTGCACCTGGGACCTGAATACGGCTGTGCCTTCCCTCCACAATGCTGGCTCCAACTCCTGTGGTGCGTCTGATGTCCCTGGCCTACACTGTGAAAGGAAAGAAGGAGTCTTGTCAACAAAGTGTTCCAGGACTGACCAGAACTGGTTTGGACTAGGTAAAGGCCTCTCTGCCTTCAGAGAACAAAGAGAAACTGTGTATAAAAAGGGGAACCCAGAACCCAGAAATTTAGATCACTTTGGGAAACAAGTAGAAACCTTTGCTGAGGAGAGGAACCAGAGAGACTGAGGAGAGATTATCCCTAAGCTTGAGGGATTGGCCGGCAGTGTTTGCCTGACTGCCAAAGAGAGGAGAAAGGAACTTTGTGTGTACTTTATTCAACTTGTGAAGGATCTCCAAGGGCTTGAGAAAAGAGCTTGACTCCTGCTGAAGTCTCAGGGACAACAGACTTCATCAACCAGCTCCCCAAGAGTTCTTTGTAAGTGCCTGCAGTTGTGTTGGGTTTTCTGAGGGACTGCGTGTCGCAAGGAGCTGGAAGCGTGACTCACGAACAAGAAGCGTGACGTCGAACTGCCGCTGTCGCTTCACAATGCGAAAGCACCTCGCATCGCCAGAGAAGAGGATCGATGTCACATCAGATGCCGTCGCATCACCGGGAAGCGTGTCGCAGGGCCTGTTGCATCTCAGAAGAATTGCTGAGTCATCGCAGGGCCGCCGAAGTGGGCTCGCATTGCTGGAGAAGAGGGTCGACGTGGCATCAGATGCCGCCACATCTCCGGGAAGCGTGTTGCAGGGCCTGTCGCGGCTCAGAAGAATTGTTTAATCACCGCAGGGCCGTCGCATTGTTGCCGAAGCGTCTCGCATCGCCGTAGAAGAGGCTCAATGTCACATCAGACCCTGCCACATCACCGGGAAGTGTGTCACAGGGTCTGTCGCGGCTCAGAAATATCGTTGAGTCACCGCATGGCCGTCGGGCGTGCACGCATCGTGTCGCATCAAGAAGAAGACGTTATCTTTGTCGCATTGTACTGGATCTTCATCACATCACGGCGTTGCAGGCCGCATCGCCACGAAAGCGCAGTAAGAAACCGATGCATCACCTCCCCTCGCAGAGAAGAACCGACCCATCCCCTAAGCAGCAGTAGGGACCCAACGCATCACCGTTCTTGCGTGTAAGAAACCGACGCATCACCTTCCCTGCAACACTTTCGTTGTATAGCGTTACGCATCCTAAGGTACATTGAACTCAAAGTGTTGCATTTTAACGTCTAAAGAGAACTAAGCTAATTCTACAATTTTAAGTACAGTATTGTGGATTTTTGTCGCTTATGGTCTTGTGTTAAATCTATGTTGGACTTGGCCCTTCTGGCAGGTTCACCCCGAAACTTTTTTGCTTTTTATTGGTGACCTGGTGATAGTGATTTTTGGTTTCTGCGCACTTTCCCTGTGTCCCAGAGTAAAGTGCGTGCGCCCTCTGAGTGCATGTGGTGAGATAGGCCTGCCCTCCCATAGGAATGCATGGGGAATGTATGTGTCCCTGGTAGTTCCTGATGCGTGGGGTGTGCAGGCTCGAGTTTGATATGTGCGGACTCGTATGATCGAATGCTTCGCAATGATATATAATGCGTGATTATGTCATGTGCGGAAGTGCCACTTCTAGGAGTTGGCATATTAGTGTAAAGTGTGTCTGGCGTGTGATTGGCTGGAGCTGGCTGGTGAGCCTGGCTCCAGGGGTCTGGTTGGGTCTGCCCCAGTGGTGAGTGTGAGATTAGCATGCTGATGGCTGGGGAGGAGTGCACCTTGGACCTGAATAGGGCAGGGCTTTCCTCACACAATGCTGGCTCCGCCCCCTGTGGTGCGACTGATGACCCTAGCCCTGCCAGTGAATAGAGTGAGGGGCTGAGCACATCAAGGGTGCTCCCCAACAGCTGCGACTGGTTTTCCCCCTCACCCTGAACCCAGAACAAAGGGAAAAGGTGTATAAAAATGGGGCTGCGTCCCCACAGAGTTGTTCTCTTCCAGGATCCTATCTGAGGGGGGCTGCTGCTGGAGGCCAGGAGGAACCGCCACTTGGGACTGCCTTCCTGCCCTGGAGGGCCCAGTGAGCTGGCCCCTGGCCCAGCCTTGGCCTCCTGCCTACCTTTCTAGACTTTGCTGGACTTGCCTTATCCCCTAAGCGCCTGGAAGTGCTTTTCTTTCATTTATAGCGCTAGGAGCGCTTTATTTGTGTCCAGCAGCGCGGAGCTGCAATTATTAGCGAGGGAACCCCGACGTAGGGATTCCCTGCTATTTTGCCGCGCTTGCGGGTGCCCACCCCGATTATTTGTTTATTTTACGGCGGGAGCCCACCCCGCCGTACATCCGCTATCACGAGGGAGCCTACCCCTCTTATTGCCGAGATTTAAAAATCACCGCTGCAGCCCGGGCCGGGACATCCAGGAAGTCAGGCGGGCCGCCGGGACAACCGGAACAGGAAGTAGGAGGGCGGGAGCCTACCCCGCCTCCCTCCGAGGACTCGCGGCTGGTTCTGGGGGCCCCGGAGCCGGCAGGAGCCTACCCTGCGCCCCTGTGCCCTCGCACGGAGGAGAAGCGTCCCACCCAGGCGGGAGCCCACCCCGCACTGGGACGAGCTGCCGTCGTGTTCGGGGCCCATAGGCCCCGCCTTCCTAGAAGATTGCCGGCCCCGGAGCAGAGAGAGAGGAGGCGACGCGGGAGTCCCCAGAGCAACAGCCCGGTGAGTGCGGAAGGGCTGGGGGGGACTCCGTGTGCGTGCTGGCTTAGAGCGCTAGTGCGCTCCAACGAAGGCCCGCATTGGTTGGTTCTCGAGCCCCGTGAGGCTCCAACGTCGGGGGCATTCTTGATTTAGAGCCCCGAGGCTCTAACATAAAGGGACATTGTGGTTTCCCGAGCCCCGTGAGGCTCCCAGGTAGAAGGGGGCATTTCTTCAGTGACTGAGTGGCCCCAGATGGCAGCGGGCCACTCCCAACTTGCCCCACAGAGTTCTGCAGAGCCCCGGAGGCTCTAGGGGGCATTTCTTGTTGTCTTGAGCCCACAAGGCTCCAACGAAGGGGCAGAGTATTTGTTTAGAGCCCACGTGGCTCCTACGTTGCTTTGGGGGCATTAGTCATGCCCAGAGCCCGGTGAGGCTCCAGCGTTGGCCCCATCATTTGTGTAGAGTCCAGGAGAGGCGCCAACAAACTGCCATATTTGTTTTAAAAGGCGCAGTGGTGCCCACGCTCATTTTCCCAGCTGCCCAGCACTTAGTGGGCAGCTGCAACGTTTAGGTTGTGGCCTTTACGCTTTGGCTTGCGCAGCTTGCGCAGCCTTGCCCTGACATTGGGACAGGGCGTCCTAGCCCCAACAAGGCCAGTTGGCCTAGGGACTGCCACAAGTGGTGGCTAATGTGAGTTTTGCGCTATTGTTCATACCCTGCACCTCTGAATATGTTTTTATGCGTCATGTGCCCTGTTTTACACCTCTGAATGTGTTTTTATGCATCATGTTTAATGTGCTTATACCCCTACAGGTATTGTGATACTTAGGTGGTTGTTTCGCTCCTAGTGCTAGTGAGGTCCTGGTTCCCTGCGTAATATTGTCCTAAGGTGGTTAGGGTTGCGTAGGTGGTACTTACCTGTTACCAGTAGTTACTGGTTGTGTGCTATATGTATTATTTTACGCTACAGTAATTTTATATCCTAAGTTCTAAAAGTGCTAATTCCTGACAGTGGTCCATGTGGCCCTGTCCCCTGTACATATAATCCCTTGTAAATTCTGCCCGTGCCTGTTGGCACATTGTAAAGTGTGTATTTTTATCTAATGTGTTTTGGTATAATACAAAGGCTATTTTTATATAATACCTTGTGTGGAGTTTCCTTTGTGGTGGGCCTTGGGTGTTGTTGCTGGGTGCGCGCGCAAACGCTTTACACATCGCCTCAGAGATAAGCCTGACTGCTCGTGCCAAGCTACCAAGGGGGTGAGCAGGGGTTATCTTTGGCGTGTAACTTCCTTGCCCTGACTAGAGTGGTGGTTTCTGCCTGGCTTTGGCGCAAGCCTTAGCCAACCAGAAATCCCATTTCTAACAATCTATATAAAGAATACTTATTTTTGATATACAACTTAAGTGGTGTCCATCTGTAGTGTTGTCACTGGGTTACTGTATGTGTTCACAAATGCTTTACACACTGCCTCTGAGATAAGCCTGTCTGCTCATGCCAAGCAACCAAAGGGGTCAGCAGGAGTTATTTTAGGAGTTTACCCCCTTACCCTGACTAGACGCAAGGGCCCCTATTTGGACAAAGGTACCTACCTCTGCCAACTAGAGACCCCCAAATCTAACACTTGCCTTTGTTCACTTAAGCAGGCAACAGATTTTAAGAACGGAGTACGATGCTACCTCCGAAGGAAAGCATTTAATTGTGTTTGGTGACTTACTTTAATTAACCCCTGTGAAATGAGAGCCAGTGTTCAAACCACTTCTGCACAAGCAAACTCGTAATTCATTAGGCAGTATTGGAAATGTAAACATTTGGCAGAATGTACAATACAAGAAACTACTGAAGAATATACGTCAAGCCTCTGATGAGATACATGGTAATATTGCGAAGGATATTAGAGTTGGATTTCAAGTTCTGACAAAGGAAGGAAAGAGTACGTTAGAAACTCAACTTATAAAAAATCTATTTAGGTCTAAGAAAACAGCAGCACAGCTAGGTGCCGATTCCGATCGGGTAAAAAAAAATCCCGTACGACTCGTATCCGTATTTTTTTACGTACGAATCGTACAAGTCCCATCCCACCGGTGAAGTACGATTCGTACGTGAAAAATACATACGAATAGTATCGGGAAAAGGTCTACGAGACGTACCCGAACAGTTTTACGTACAAATCGTAAAACTGAAGTCCGAGCGCACAAGTACGATCCGTACCGTCCTTCCGAATTCACAAGCGTATGGAAAACGTCCCGTACGGAGCGAACTCTGTACGACTCGTATCCCGGGTAAACTTGTGCATGGGATATGAGTCATACAGACCCCCTCCCCCGCGTATGTCCGCCTGTACCCCCGTATGTCAGCACCGTACCCCCATATGTCAGCACCGTACACCCTCCCGTATGTCGGCACCGTAGCCCAGCCCCGTACTTGTACGCACCGTACCCCAGCACCGTACCCCAGCCCTGTACCCCAGACCCATACTTGGACGCACTGTACCCCAGCACCGTACCCCAGCCCCGTACTTGGCCGCACCGTACCCCAGCACCGTACCCCAGCCCCGTACTTGGACGCACCATACCCCAGCCCCGTACTTGGAAGCACCGTACCCCAGCACCATATCCCAGCCCCGTACTTGGCCGCACTGTACCCCAGCCCTGTACTTGGATGCACCGTACCCCAGCACCGTACCCCAGCCCCGTACTTGGACACACCGTACCCCAGCACTGTACCCCAGCCCCGTACTTGGACGCACCGTACCCCAGCCCCGTACTTGGACGCACCGTACCCCAGCACCGTACCCCAGCCACGTACTTGGATGCACCGTACCCCGGCCCTGTACTTGGACGCACCGTACCCCAGCCCCGTACTAGTACACACCGTACACCAGCCCCGTACCTCAGCCCCGTACTTGTACGCACCGTACCCCAGCACTGTACCCCAGCCCCGTACTAGTACACACCGTACCCCAGCCCTGTACCCCAGCCTCGTACTTGTACGCACCATACACCAGCCCCATACCCCAGACCCGTACTTGGACGCACCGTACCCCAGCTTCGTACCCCAGCCCCGTACTTGGACGGACCGTACTCCAGCACCGTACTTGGACGCACCGTACCCCAGCCCCGTACCCCTGACCCGTACTTGGACGCACCGTACCCCATCACTGTACCCCAGCACCGGACCTGTACGCACCGTACCCCAGCCCCGTCCCCCAGCATCGCGTATGTATGGACCTTACAACAACATCGCATATGTACGCACCTTACATACGCGAGGTTGAAACGACTCGTACTGAACCAGGACACTGTAAAACAGCACAAGGAGGCTCAATTCGACTCGCACAACACCACAAAACACGTCTACAGTCAACAAAACATCAAAATGACTGACCTGGCCACATCCAAACTGGCAAACAGAGGTCTACGAGACGTACCCGAACAGTTTTACGTACAAATCGTAAAACTGAAGTCCAAACGCACAAGTACGATCCGTACCGTCCTTCCGAATTCACAAGCGTATGGAAAACGTCCCGTACGGAGCGAACTCTGTACGACTCGTATCCCGGGTAAACTTGTGCACGGGATATGAGTCCTACAGCCCCCCCTCCCCCCACGTATGTCCGCACTGTACCCCCCATATGTCAGCACCGTACCCCCCATATGTCAGCACCGTACACCCCCGTATGTCGGCACCGTACCCCAGCCCCATACTTGTACGCACCGTACCCCAGCACCGTACCCCAGCCCCGTACCCCAGCCCCGTACTTGGACGCACCGTACCCCAGCCCCGTACTTGGCTGCACCGTACCCCAGCACCGTACCCCAGCCCCGTACTTGGATGCACTGTACCCCAGCCCTGTACTTGGAAGCACCGTACCCCAGCACCGTACCCCAGACCCGTACTTGGCCACACCGTACCCCAGCACCATACCCCAGCCCTGTACTTGGATGCACCGTACCCCGGCACCGTACCCCAGCCCTGTACTTGGACGCACCGTACCCCAGCACTGTACCCCAGCACCGTACTTGGAAGCACCGTACCCCAGCACCGTACCCCAGCCACGTACTTGGACGCACCGTACCCCGGCCCCGTACTTGGACGCACCGTACCCCAGCCCCGTACTAGTACACACTGTACACCAGCCCTATACCTCAGCCCCATACTTGTGTGCCCCGTACCCCAGCACCGTACCCCAGCCCCGTATTAGTACACACCGTACCCCAGCCCCGTACCCCAGCCCCGTACTTGTACGCACCATACACCAGCCCCATACCCCAGACCCATACTTGGACGCACCGTACCCCAGCCTCGTACCCCAGCCCTGTACTTGGACGCACCGTACCCCAGCCCCGTACCCCTGACCCGTACTTGGATGCACCGTACCCCATCACTGTACCCCAGCACCGGACCTGTACGCACCGTACCCCAGCCCCGTCCCCCAGCATCGCGTATGTATGGACCTTACAACAACATTGCGTATGTACGCACCTTACATACGCGAGGTTGAAATGACTTGTACTGAACCAGGACACTGTAAAACAGCACAAGGAGGCTCAATTTGACTCGCACAACACCACAAAACACGTCTACAGTCAACAAAACATCACAATGACTGACCTGGCCACATCCAAACTGGCAAACAGAGGGCCAAACTCACAACCACCCCTTATAACACACCCACCTAAATTTCAAACTCTGGCACACCCACAAATGGACCAATAAAAAGGGCCCACACACACTAACCATGAGCCTTTGCAACAGACTCACTGCAGCTACAGAGCACACCCCAACAACTGCACCCATACACCTTAACATATACACCTTCACACAACCTCCTTCACGCATACCCCCTGTTCACATTCACACACACACCTTCACATTCACACCCACACACCCACAACCAGGCACACCCTCACCCCACACCATGCCCACAGACAAGAATCCAAAGTTCACAAGGGAGGAGCTGGGTATCCTTGTCAATGAAGTCCTCAGAGTCGAGCCACAGCTGTTTGGAACATTGGTCAGACAGACCAGCATAGCCGAAAAATCACGCCTGTGGCAGAGGATCGTCGATAGGGTGAATGCTGTTGCACCCATCAGAAGGACTAGGAATGAATACCAAGCCAGGTGGTACGATCTGCGGAGGGCAGTCAAGAGGAAAATGAACGAAGACTACGCCCAGAGCAACATCACTGGAGGTGGGCTGCCTCGCAGACTGGTACATTACCATCCCTGGGAGGAGAAGGTGATGGCCCTGCTCACTCCGGTGGGAGTACACGGACTTCAAGGACTTCCAGAGCCTGGTGAGTACACAAACAACTCATGGAACATGGGGGGAATGGCAGCCACACCCCAAATACACAAAAAGCACGCAACTAGCCCCAAGCCCTCACCGGACACAAATACACTAAAAAAACAACGCTCAGGCCACTAACATATGTGTGCTCCATTCAGAAAGCAAGGCCATGCCATGTCCCATGCTACACAAAGCACTAACCCAAGAATGGATGTCCGCTATGCTGGGAGGGGGGCCTCACAAAATGCATTGTTCAACTCAGAATCACACATCATTGCCCTCATCCCATATGGCCCAGGTACATACCCATGCACCATGCTCAATGCACAGGGACTGGCAAAGTACTGACAAGATAGCTGACACTTGGCCCTGCTGTAAGCAGCACAAGGCCCTCCTGTGACCACTGCAAACTCAAACACCAACACAACAAGCTCAGATACCTAGGATAGAAACTCACACTCACTGTCCTGGCAGCATGCTCCATGGGGGGACAGCTACATCACCTGGGAGACCCACGACCAAATCACACTACACCCACCAGCAGGCCCTGTCACACACACCCCTCACACAAGCACACCCCCGGGACAGCCAATGGATTCACCCACTCTCACAATTGACAGGTCACACAACAAGAACAATACATAGCTGAAGAAGCATCCAAGACAAAAATCAACAGGTCAAAGACTCAGGAGCACATATCAATCTGTCCCCCGCAACATACCCATCCACAAGTGAACATTCCGGAGAATGCTAGGCACATACAACTACCTGGAGGAACTGTGACAACTTGAATATGTATGAAACATGGATGTCGCATGAAACAGCATTAACATTGTCTTTCTCTCACACACAGGGCAACCTGATGGATCTCCCCCCACAAGAAGAATCACAGTCCCAGGCTCGGGAGGAACCTGATCCCACCGGCAGTGATGCCTCTCAACACTCCGCAGATGACCCCAACCCACCAAGACCCTGCAGCACCTGCTTCAGGAACAACTGTACCAACCACCACCCCCATTCCTGCCACATCCAAGGAGACACCCAGGAGCCCTGCCCGCACTGAACAACTGAGCCAGTCTGACCTGGAGGGACAAGGTTCGCCGGGCACCCAGGAGGAGGCAGACAACCCCGCAACTGCCATCCCTCAGGGCTCCCATAGACCCGATGTGCCCACAACGGCAGGCCAGGCTCGTGTGGGCAGGGGTGGTGGGAGTGGAGGCAGGCGGAGGCAAGAACCTGAAAAGCCAGCTGAATGGACCGGTATGTCACACGTACGCAACATCATGGACGCATACCGGCGTGACACCAGGGCCATGAGCCAGGTAGTGGAGACCCTCACAGAGCTGAAGAACCAGCAGGCCGAGCAACATTCCAGTCAACAAGAACATCAAGGACGGAAGGAGGCAAGACTGGCTGAGCTCCTGGCGGTGCAAACGGACATAAGCCATTCACTCCGTCGGATCGCCGACAACATGGGCAACCCTCTCTGTGCCACCAGGCGAAGACCAACACCAGCCACAGGGAGGGAGGAGGAGGAGGATTCGTCCAACGGAGAGTCCCAAGCATCGTCAAGGCCTGCATCTGAGGGTCCCGCGAGGAAGGTGGGTCGTCCACGGAAACGACCGTGAGAGGCAGCGGGCCATCCACATCTCCCAGGTCACCTGGCCTGGCACCTGGCCTTCATGTGCAACAGCATCACCTCATTCACTGACATTCTCTGCCACATGGACTTGCTGGTCACAGCCTGACCAATGATGACAAACACTGTGGTCTGGACTCTGATGACTTCAAATGCCAAGGATCCCATCTCCCCCTGTGAACTTTGGATTCTAGGCTCACTGTATAGCACCTATTTTTTGGCACAAATCACGAACTCGACCGAGAATAAAACTATATTATTTTAATTTGATGTTGCAGTCATTTAGCATGAGTCCACAACATACTTGTGGGGAAATGTCAAAGTATGCCTGCGTGTTGAACTAACTCCAGCCATCCATACCCTGGGATCTGAGTCCGGTACAGGACACACATGGGTCACAATGTATCATCCAATCCAGACATGTACCTCAATACTCAACCGTGATGGCCTCAAGCTGCTGAGGGGGGGCTTGCAATACTGTGCGGACAGACCTATTTGGAAGAGTATCATTAAGGCGTAGAGGTCATGGCTCATGTGGAGGTGCCCAGGGAGGGAGTCCCAGGTATGTTTGGACAGGTGGGAGAAACTATCTCATGCATGATGTAGTTCTGTGGATGTGAAGAATGGTGGCAAGGGAAAGGTTGGATGCACGGAGTTGGGCCAACGGGGTCTTGGATGACAGACGGCCAAGGTGGTTTTGTGTCAGGGCTTATGGACTGCCTCCTGAGTGTGGGTGAGGAGTCTGAAGGTCATCCTGCAGCAGACAGTTAGCCATTGCAGCTATCTCAGGTGGACGGTGATGTGGCTGGTGTGCGCGATGTTGAAGATGAGCTGTGCAGATGCACCTGGGATGTGTACAAGTTATCCAGGAGTTTGGCTGTTCTTGCTCCGTAGAGGGCGTTGCTGTAGTTGACCCGGCTGGTGTCGTGGACCTGGTGGACAGTCTGTCTTGCCTTGGAGTGGATCTATCTGTGGATCATGTGCATCATGCGGAGGGTATTGCAGCATGAGGTACAGATGCTGTTCATTTGCATGGCAATTGTGAGCGACGAGTCCATGATGAAAACCATCTTGCGTGCATGGCCACTGGGTGCTGGTGCAGTGCCCCGGCCGGTGGGACACAAGGAGTTGACCCAGCTGTAAGGGGACAATCCTCAGATGATTATCTCAGTCCTGGCCAAGTCCAGCCTCAGGTGGCTGATGTTCAGCCATTCGTCAACGGACCTCATGCCTTCTTGAAGTTTGGAACTGGAAATGGCTGGGTCTTTGGTGAGGGTGAGGAGCAGCTGGCTGTCAATGGCATACGAGATGATGATGAGGTCGTGTGCGCATGTGATGTTGGAGAGGGGGGTCATGGACACATTGAAGATTGACACACTGAGAGATGACCCCTGGGGCGACAGTGTACTACATGCTACATGCTTAAGGCTTGAGTCCGACTCCCAGGGCCTTGCTTGTGAGCTACTTGTTGATTTCATTCGGGTCCACCCTCTGGATACCAGTGTTGGAGATGTGTGAGCTGACAGTGTGGTAGCACATTGTGTAGAATGCTGTTGAGAGGTCAAGTGGGGTGGCCTCACCATTGTTGATCAGGGCAAAGTTGTTGGTGGTGGGTCAATGATGACGGTTGCATTGGTGTCATTACTGTGGAAGATGTTCTTGTGCAGGTTGCCTTTAGCTCTTAGCGTTTGTGTCAGTTTATCAGTTGATCGTTGACTGCCTTCTTGATGACATTTGCTGGGTAGGGAAGCACGGTGATGTTCGTCGAGAGCCTGCGGTACTGCCGTCCGTTGTCAAATAAGGGCCTGGGTCACTGAATGCCTCCATCTACCATGGAATGTGGCTAACTCAAAGGATACATACATGACGTGCTGGACGGGGGCTACAAGGATGGGGAATGATGTGGTTGAGATGTTGTGTGGGAAGGGGCCTGATGGAGATCCCCAGTGGATGTTGGACATGAGCCGGGTGTTGTATTTCCTGCTGCTGGAAGTCCAGAACCTGAGGGGGTTGGTCCCATGGATAATAAAGCTGTCTGCCTCTGTGTGCCAAGGCTGGCATGTATGTCCATGAGCCAGCAGTGATAGAAAGTTGCAAGGGATTGCCTCTGCCTTGCAAGGGTGGGGTGTCTTTTGGATGGAGAGCTGCTGTCAGTACACTCCCAATGCTGATGAGCTCCTTGATGTCATGTGTTTTGGTGCCTCGGCCGTATCTGAAGGATCCTCAATTGTCCTTGATGATGATATGGTGATGGCTGTGTGTTCCGTTTTCCAGGGTTGTAAGGCCACTGATGGTTCTTTTGGGCGCAAGCTTTGCACAAGAGTCCGTCTAGACCTGTATGAGTCCAGTAGGTCTGCCTTGTCCCAGGTGGCTTAACTGTTGTTGTGCTTCACAGGAAAGTACGTCAATGTGGCAAGATAGTTCGATCAGTTGCTGATCCAGTGTGTGAGTTTGCAGGGTGTGGCGGTGGTGTTGGTTCCACTGTCCCACACAGCATGTCTGTGTTGACTTACATCAAGCATCTTTGGGGGATCGGTAGCGGGGTGTGTGGCACTGTGTTGCTTGTTGGAGAAGCGGATGCTAATGTTGATGGACCAATGATGGATGCTGGTGTGGTTCTCCTACAGCCAGAAGTTACTTGCCCACAGCCACATGTAGCCTGTGGAGGTGAGGGCATGCGTGAAGATGGACGTGTAGATGGCTTTGTGGAATTGTGGATGTAGGCCTGGAGATCTGTAGATGAGTGTTACTCTGAGGGTTGCCAGTGGGTTGGTGCCAAACCGGATTTGTGACCCTGAGTGCGTACCTGTGAATACATATCGATTCATCCTCCGGGATTGTTAGTGCCGTCCCTGCGGGTGCTCTTGTATCCGTCTGAGATGGCAATGAAGAAGTTGTGTGCTGAGGATGCTTTTATCCAGGTCACTGTCATGAAGGTGATGTGTGGGCCTGTTGTGTTGAGGAGGTAACAGAGTCCAATGGCGTACTGTTGGACGGAGCCGGTGTGGAGTAGGAGGGACATGACCTGGTTGGTGTGACAGGACCTGGAAGGCAGGGCAGCACTGTGTAGGCAGTTGGAGTTGCACACTCTGCATGCGAAGGGGTCGTGTGTGCACTTAGGGTATGCCTGAGAGCAGGCGGTTGATTTTTGGTTGGACATTGCTTGGAGGGTGGCTGCAACATGAGCCTTTTGTGTGATGTGGGTCATGCAAGGACATGAGGCTCGTGCACTGTGCACATTTCAGGCGCTGACGGTCATGCCTTTGGCACGGCGTGGCCGCAACAGTGGCACACACAATCTGCTGACAGCATAATGAATGTGTGGAGGGAGGAAGGGAGGAGCATCTTGGAGGCGTGTGGTCTGCCGAATCAGGGAATTTGGGGGGCCCCTGCGCAGGGGCAGCAGCAGCAGGCGGTAGGTTCTGGAAACTAGGCCAAAAGTATCACACAAAGCCAAGGAGGTCATAAAGGACAACTGCAACAGGCGTACGTAAATGACGGAGTGTCAGGTTACTCATGGCTCACTCAGAGAAAATGGATGAACAATCATCAAAGATGACTGACACAGGATCTGTAAACAGAAGGCCGATCTGGGCACAGGAGACACACCCTCAGCATGCGTTGACAGCCCGTTGGGGGGAGCAACCTGCACAAATACATACACAACCATGGACTTCATGCACAATAGAGATTATTAGCCATGAAGAAATGCATGCATGTTGCCGAACTACACATACACTCATATGCACAAACTTTGACAACTATGCCATAGATGACGCATGCAAAGTGGCAAGAGACCTGCATTGACAGAGATGAGGCACTTTGGAGGGTGAGGAACACCTTTATTACACCAACTCAGCAACAAGGGAAATGCATCCATATGAACAGACTCACATGTCATTTGCCTGAACATGTGGGACATACGCTGGACACCCCCTTCACAACACGGATGTTCGAAATCCCAATGAACTGGCACACAAGTTAAGGGGATGAGCCAAACACCTCCTGCTGCACAAGTAGAGGCTGCAATTCCCCATTGAGCCTGTTATGGGGATGTCCCACACTATGTCCACCCGTAGCATCACGTATGTTTCTGAGGGAAGTTTTACACACATTGATGCCTTTATCAGAATCCAAAATCCTATACAGATGACTGTCCCGAAGGGTGACTATCAATTCATGGGAGTGATGATACATGTTATGTGCCCCATGGTGAGTAGACATGTATGCATTGTGACACAACATGCACAGAAGCAGTCCCCACACATTCCAAACCCGTACCACCACCAAAATGCCGTGCTGCAATCCTTAACCAAACTGACATTTCCCCATGTCCGTGCATGGAACGCTGATTCAGCACACGTTGCAATACTCATGAGGAATAGCAGGAGGACAACGTTGACACGAGCAGACAACATGCGCAAGAACCTGGGAATGACAGACACACAAGAAGTCAGCTCAAAGATTCTTCAACGCATACATGGTCAGTTACTAAACATGAACAATGTTGTACCCATGCAAATTTTAAATAAAGTCTCAGTGCAAAAATGTGTGGTATGACATCATCACTCGAGTGACACATCAGAACACACATTTAAGTCACTTAGCATACAGTCAGCTGGACACATACATTGCAACACATGCCACCCAAGGCTACAAGCTTGCACACTCATACCCAGTGACTCACCATTATGAGAAGAAGTTTCGTATGAGCTGACTCCGGATATCCTCCTCCTCCTCCTCCTCCTCACTTGCCTCGTGCCCAAGACCTTCATCCTCCATGGGTGGTTGTTCCTGCTCATCCTGCTCCAGGATGAGTGGCACTGCCTTCTCAACTGCCATGTTGTGCAGCATGCAGCACACGATGAAGATTTTGCAGACCTTCTCCGGTGCATATTGGCGAGACCCCACCTGTCTTGTGAAGGCACCTGAATCGGCTCTTCAGCAGGCCAAACGTCCTCTCAATCACTCGCCTTGTCTGCCCGTGTGCATTGTTGTACCGGTGATCTGCAGCTGATCTTGGGTTGCGGAGAGGTGTCATCAGCCATGACATGTTGGGATATCCAGAGTCCCCTACATGGAAACATCATGTAAATAAGTGGGTCAGGAGATGCCGTAAGAGCCAAAGATGCCGCAACGCACAAGACAAACAGTATACCCACCAACAATACAGGCTAGTTTGTTGTGCAGCCGCAGCATAATTTCTGGCACCCTGCTACCCCTCATGATGTAGGCATCGTGTGCTGACCCTGGAAAACGTGCACAGACATGGGAAATCAACATGTTAGCAAGACACACCACAAGGGCATTTATAGAGTGGTAAAGTGTACGGTTGCGATAGGCTACCTCCTGTGCCTTTGGTGGTACCAAAGCCACATGTGTCCCATCAATGGACCCAGTCACATGGGGCATCCCTCCCAGGGCATAGAAATCACCCTTGACATCTGTCAACTCACCAGGAGTAGGAAATGTGATGAATTCATCAAGGTGATCCAACATGGCTGCCAAAACATCACGCAGGACACGGCTGAACATTGTCTGTGACATTCCACCAACATCAGCTATGGTCAATTGAAACGTACCTGTGGCAAAGAAATGTAGGGATGCCATCACCTTCATCTTGGGGGTCAGTGCAGTAGGATACCTGTGTTGCGGTTGGAGGTGTGGTGCCAGCTTGGTAGTCAAGTCCTCAATCAACTTGCGAGTGAATCTGTACCGCCAGATGCAGGCACGTTCCCTCATGGTAGCCAAGTATGGCATTGGTCGTGGGACAGGCGGTGCCCTGCAGAAATATTGTATTGAATAACGAAGATTGAGAGTCTACAAACATCAATTTCAATGAACATAGCACATGCTAAACTGCTACTAGACATAATATAAATACGGAGTCTGGTCTGTGCAATCCATCCAGGACACATATGCCAGCTTGGTGAGACTCCTACGAAAACCCAGATACACATGTTGATTGTCAAGTCTACTTGACATGCCCTGAAACGAGCTGGGGGCCAGTCGGAGTGAACAGCCAGAGACATCACAGGAGTGACATACATCCACCTAGCTGCATTTAAAGGATATCAGCTCATACAGACAGCTGACGTCAAGCTAGACGCACAGGTCACATGGAATGTCAAATGTACAGATCAAACCCATTGCGATGAAGGGGTACACGTGCAAACAGAAAACACAGACATTGCGAAGCCGCAGATATGTCTTCCAGTGAAAATATGATGTCCGATGCACACAGACCCTGCTTCCGTGGAAATCCACATGTAGCATGGTGTGCGTAGATGTGTGCCATGCCCATCTCCACACAGACACATGTTGGATGCAGCAACTGCAGATGTAGTTGACGGAACACTAACAGCAAGCTCATGGGAACACATGACACACACATGACATAGTCACATAGGGGCACGCTGATCGTGACATGTCACTTGATAGAGTGTCCCAATCCCTGGCATCAGGGGACAGGTCCTGGTGGTGGTGACTGTGCCATACCAGTGAAGCTGTGCTTGACACGTTTGTACTACAGGCACACATGTGCAAAGTGTGAAGGGGAAGTGTGACGCATAGTGCCCCATCACACATGACATGTGTACACAGGTCATCACACATCAATTGTGCAACTACATGATAAGACATGTGCAATCTCACTGCCTGACACACCTAGGCCCTGCACATGAAAGTCTGCCATGACAATGACTTGATGTACAGCCTTGTGTGAGTCGGAGACCTCCATTCTTGGCGTGAGCGCCTCGTATCACCAGTGTAAGCGTGTGAAACGCACCGTACACGCGCTCTGAGAGCGTGTGTACGGTCCGTATCACTATAGTAGTGTTGCTGTAGGAGTACGCGTGGTACAGACCGTACATGCGCTCTGAGAGCGTGTGTACGGTCCGTACCACGCGTACTCCTACGGCAACACTACTATAGTGGTACGGACCGTACACACGCTCTCAGAGCGCATGTACGGTCTGTACCACGCGTCCTCCTACGGCAACACTGCTATAGTGATACGGACCGTACACCTGCTCTGAGAGCGTGTGTACGGTCCGTACCACGCGTACTCCTACGGCAACACTACTATAGTGGTACGGACCGTACACGCGCTCTCAGAGCGGGTGTACGGTCCGTACCACGCGTACTCCTATGGCAACACTACTATAGTGGTACGGACCGTAAACTCGCTCTCAGAGTGGGTGTACGGTCCGTATCACTATAGTAGTGTTGCCGTAGGAGTACGCGTGGTACGGACCGTACACACGCTCTCAGAGGGTGTGTACGGTCTGTACCACTATAGTAGTGTTGCCGTAGGAGTACGTGTGGTATGGTGAAAACGGTGGCAGGATATCCGGTGCTGGACTCGGCGGATCGCCCGGGTCCAGCTGAGGCTCTCACCTCCACGCCCCCACGGGGGGCGCTGATGCCTGACCCCCCACATGGCACGTGTCCTGGCAGTGGTCTTCCCTGACCTGGATAGGCAGTTACAGGTGAAACAGCAGCAAGGAGGGGGTAGGTACATGGCTGTTTGTTGTGTTGTGTGTCACCAGCTTTTAGAACTGCTATGTAGTCTGGATACACTGCCAGGGTTTAGATGTGCAGTGCATATTCTGTTCCCCAAAGTCAACCGGTGCTCTTATTCATCCCTTCCCCTCCTTGACATGTGTCCCCTGGTCTGTGTGTAGTCTCAATTGCACATGGTCATCTAGGCTGCCAGTTAATCCAAGTGACATTGCTTTCTGCATCATGTGGGAGGGTGGTCTGTGACATGTGTTGGTACCTTGCCTGTGCCCTGACCTGTTCACTCTGGTGGGGGTCCATATTTGTTGGCACTGATGATGAGTCTCAACATAGGAGTGTGAGTATTCAAATGAACACCCTTGCAGCATGCATGACCAATGTTGTGGCCTCAGACATGATGTGCATGAGTGGGAGATATGCATAGTGCCATGACGGTTGCTCATGTTACATTCAGCTCATTCCAGAACCACGGAGCAGTGTGCCCACTACAGTCCCCTGAGACACCCTTGAGTCGTAATCATGTGTGTCATCCAAAACTGTGCCCATTCTCTGTGGGTTCAGCATAAGTCTGCCTCTGTGGCATTTTTCCCTGGCCTCATTTGTATTTATCCAATGTGTGCTACATGTGTCCACTGGACAGGGAGACCACATTTTGCTTGTGCATACTCACACTGGGCAGTGCCTGTGTGTCTATTCCCAACAATCTGTTGATGGTTGTTTGTCAATTATATGTGTTGCCAGGCTCACGAGGTGATGTTGAGTACATTTGGGAATTCGTGCTGCACATTTTTGTTAACCCTGATTAAGAGGTGTCATTTCTTGATCTGTCCCAATCACATTGTCTCAGGTATGGGGGGTTTTTGCGGGCGAGGCCTACATGGCCAACCCTGATTTCTCCTTGCCAGGTCTGACCTATGTTTGATAATTTGCTGGACAGAGACTCAACGTGCACTGACCCAGTGATGTTGTGCAGTGCTTAATGTTTGTGGTTTGCTGCCTGTGTCATTTTTTAAAATACATGATTCCTGATCATACATTTTTGGCACCAGTGTGTCATCCAGATGCAACGTAGTTTGTTCTTTGTGAGCTGACATCTGTGTGGACATTCTGGCTTGCAATGAGGGTGTCTCCTCAGTGCAGGTATGCCTTTTTAAAACACAATTGCAGGCCCATTAGCTTATGCATTGTCCGGGCTTTGGACATGTGCCACTCCACATGACAGCCAGTGGGTCATATGTGTAGCCAACTGTGTCATCAGGTTACGGATGGCCATGTGACAACTGACATAATTCAAGTTGTTAGTCACAAAGGATTGTACCTTGGCACTCACAACACTTGTCAACAGGTCTTCATGTTTTAAATGCTTTAGTTTGATGTTTTGTTGTTAAGAACAATAATGTGCCTGCATGACAGATGTCTCCCAAGGAAGTGCACAACAAACCACCTTTACACTTTCAGGGAACACGCTGGCACATTTTAAAAGAAGCCACTGTTTGTATAAAACTGTTTGGCCAATTATACATAGACATGTTACCACAGTGTTCTGGAATTTGGGTAAGTCCTTGGTTGTTGGTGCTACCAACTTACGAGTGTCAAGTCATCAAGACCTCCGTGGGCCCATGTATATGTACTTTCTGCCACACCATTTCTTATAACAGTGGCTTCTTTAAAGAAGGCTGCCAGCTTCTTCAATGACTGTGTAAATGTAGTTTTGTGTGCACCTCCTTGGGAGACATCTTTAATTCAGGCACATGGGTGTTCTGTTCACAAAATGGCACATTCCCACTTTCTAAACATGTTGATTGTGTAAAGTATTGTGAGTCCCAAGGTACCCACATTGTTTCTTTTTGTGTTCCAAAGTAATTACATGTCTCTGAGTGTGGGGACATCTTGAGTATTGAGGTCTGTTGGTTTCCCTTGGGCGCACCACTACTGTTGCTTTCAGGGTAAACAAGAGGTGGCATGACTTCATTGTATTGCTGTGCTCACCTGTTCACAGACACTAGCTTCTCAGTGTATTTCTCATTCAAGTTGTGGCCTGGTTTGTCCTTTTTTTCCTTGTGTCCAAGTGGCATAGTGGGTCTACCAACTGGGGAGTACAGGGCTTACATATGTGTGGAGTAATCTAGCTGTTACTCATGATGCATTTCCTGATATGCACTGTGACCTATTGTTTGTGTACTCATGTGTCAGATGTATGCAGGTGACTGATGCATTTCTGTTTCTTCTCCTTGCCCACAGCATCATCATCGGAAACTGAGGGAGACACATGCATGGACCTTGAGGAGGGACCCAGCACCAGTGCCACCAGTGCTGGCGAGTCTGCGGGAGCCAGTGGCACGGAGGGCGAGGGGAGTCAGTCGGAGGACCTGTCTGGTGGCGAGCCCAACTACGACGCAGAAGGGTCCAAGGCTGACCTCATCGAGGGGGCGGAGGCTGCTACAACACCTGGCAGCAGACCAACATCTGTCCCCGCCTCCTCCATTCCCATCACCGCCCTCCCAGTGGCTCCAGTCCCTTCTGTCCGTGCTCACCACCATGCCTCCTTCGGGCCAGGCACCGCACCCCCTGCCCCTGTCACCCCTGCTGCCCTCAGTGAAGAGTCTGTAGACATACTGCGGCAGTTGCAGGTTGGGCAGGCATCGGTGTCCTCCATGGCCACACCACACTGCTGACACAGATGGTGTCGTTCATGGAGGGCATGTCAGCAACAATGTCTGACCAACGCAGGATTCTGCGGTCCATGGACTCTTCCCTGACGGCAGCAGTGACTATCCTGCAGTGCTCCGTCCCCCCCCACCCCAGCCCCATCCACACTTCCCTCTCCCATACCTGTCCCAAGCACACCCAGACATTCCCAAGCCCGCACCCCACCAGACACAGGCAGCACACCACCAATTAAGGGCAAGCACACCTCCTGGCACGCACACTCAGGGGATGGAGGCACAACCACAGGGTCTGGGGCAAAGAGACATACACGCAGCCACAGTCTGAGTCCACAGGCCTCACAAAACTCTCCCTCCCGAACCACTCCCCTTGGCTCCCCTGCCAAACGGTCACCCCAGCAGCTGTTTCTGGCTGAGCTGGACCTCGCCCCCGCTGAGCCACCAGCCCCCAAGTGGGCGAGGAAGTCCCCGGGCAGGGGAGTTGAGTCCCCCACCACCTCAACCCCCTCCCCCATGAGCGCTGCGCCCCATCCCTCGCCCACCACACCCTCCCTTGACCCTGGGCAATCCTCTGGTGCAGGGGTTACCCTGGACGCCCTTGCTGCGGTGTGCAGCGACGAGCTTACCACCACCTTCGGCGCTGCCCACCCCTTGCACCCACCACACCTACCCTTCCCCCTCCTGTCCCTGCGGTGCCTGGGCCTTCCCCACATGATGCCCCCCTCCTGGGCGACGAACCTGAGGGTTCCACTTTGCAGGCAAACTAGGGGGAGACGCACTCCACTATGTCCCCCCAGGACTTATATTATGGACTGGCCATAGGCCTTTGTATATAGTGTTATTTCGTAAGTTTTTTTTTCTGCTGAATAAAGCCTTTTTTTTACTTTGAACACTATTGCATTTCAGGTAATTGATGTTGGTGCTGAGGCTGCAGGAGTTGGGGGTTGTGGTAATGAGTTTTGGTTCTGAGAAATGTTTTAGTCTGATGGTCATGAGGTGGACCATGGTATCTGCGTGCCATCACAATGTCTCTGCAAAGAATCATTGGTAGTGTGTGTTAATTATGTTTGGAGACATTGTCCCAAGAAGTGTTCCTTCCTCTGTGGCACCTGACATCTTCCCTGCAAAGAGTTGCACTATTCTTGTGCTGACCTGTGTCTACATTTCCTTTGTTGGATGACGGATCCCTCCAACTATGGCCATACCTGCTCAACGATGTCTCCTGCTGAATCGTCTGTGCCATCCTTGCTAGTCACTGTACTTTGTGTTTTGAGTATGTAGAAATGCTTTCAGGGACAAATTGTCCCTTTTCAGCACAATGCATGTGTGTAATCACGGCCTAGCACACAAATGGTACTTGTTATGCTGGGTATCTGTGCACCTGACTCACAATTATGGGCATTGTATCTAGGGGAATTCCACCCTACTCCTTCCATGAGAGACAACATCTTTGTGGCTGGCCCAGCACCTGGACATTCCAATCAGTCCTGGGATGTGCGTGACAGTGTGTGTTCCCTTTGGCTCTCTTAGTTTAGTAGGCAGTTCCATGACTATACAGTCTTGTGGCATGATCTCAGGGTGTGTATTGTGCTGCATCCGCCATG
Organism: Triturus cristatus; assembly: GCF_964204655.1. Lineage (NCBI taxonomy): Eukaryota > Metazoa > Chordata > Amphibia > Caudata > Salamandridae > Triturus > Triturus cristatus. The sequence continues at coordinate 1,869,479,199 of NC_140590.1, forward strand.
GGTGGGTATGCATGTGTTATTTGTCCTCACACCCACATGTGGTGTGTCATGCAGTGGGGGAAAGACATCCATCCTTCTGGGAGTGGGAAACTGCTATCAGTGATGTGTTGTTATGGCACTATCATCATAGTCCAAACTTAGGGATGCGTACATACACCCATGGAGTTGTGGGCACCTGATAATGATGTACACCCCCCATGTCTATATCCACTGCTGCTAGTCATATACACCCACCCCTCACATATATTTCCACTGCTGGGAGTCCTCTACACCCATCCCCATGTCTCTGTCCACTGCTGGTAGTGATATGCACCCACCCCCATGTCTCTGCCCACTGCTGGTATTCCTCTGCACCCACCCATGTGTCTCTGGCCACTGCTGGTATTCCTCTGCACCCACCCACATGTCTCTGTCCACTGCTGGTACTCCTCTGCACCCACCCCATGTCTCTGTCCACTGTTGGTAGTCCTCTGCACCCACCCACATGTCTCTGTCCACTGCTGGTAGTCCTCTGCACCCACTCCCATATCTCTGTCCACTGCTGGTAGTCCTCTGCACCCACCCCCATGTCTCTGTCCACTGCTGGAAGTCCTCTGCACCCACCCCCATGTATCTGTCCACTGCTGGTAGTGATATGCACCCACCCCCATGTCTCTGGCCACTGCTGGTATTCCTCTGCACCCACCCACATGTCTCTGTCCACTGCTGGTATTCCTCTGCACCCACCCACATGTCTCTGTCCACTGCTGGTAGTCCTCTGCACCCACCCCCATGTCTCTGTCCACTGCTGGTAGTGATATGCACCCACCCCCATGTCTCTGGCCACTGCTGGTATTCCTCTGCACCCACCCACATGTCTCTGTCCACTGCTGGTATTCCTCTGCACCCACCCACATGTCTCTGTCCACTGCTGGTAGTCCTCTGAACCCACCCCCATGTCTGTGTCCACTGCTGGGAGTTCTCTGCACCCACCCACATGTCTCTGTCTACTGCTGGTTGTCCTCTGCACCCACCCCATGTCTCTTTCCACTGCTGGGAGTCCTCTGCACCCACCCACATGTCTCTGTCCACTGATGGTAGTCCTCTGCACCCACCCCTATGTCTCTGTCCACTGCTGGGAGTCCTCTGCACCCACCCCAATGTCTCTGTCCACTGCTGGTAGTGATATGCACCCACCCCCATGTCTCTGGCCACTGCTGTTATTCCTCTGCACCCACCCACATGTCTCTGTCCACTGCTGCTATTCCTCTGCACCCACCCACATGTCTCTGTCCACTGCTGGTAGTCCTCTGCACCCATCCCCATGTCTCTGTCCACTGCTGGTAGTGATATGCACCCACCCCATCTCTCTGTGCACTGCTGGTATTCCTCTGCACCCACCCACATGTCTCTGTCCACTGCTGGTATTCCTCTGCACCCACCCACATGTCTCTGTCGACTGCTGGGAGTCCTCTGCACCCATCCCCATGTCTCTGTCCACTGCTGGTAGTGATATGCACCCACCCCCATGTCTCTGGCCACTGCTGGTATTCCTCTGCACCCACCCACGTGTCTCTGGCCACTGCTGGTATTCCTCTGCACCCACCCACATGTCTCTATCCACTGCTGGTAGTCCTCTGCACCCACCCCATGTCTCTGTCCACTGTTGGTAGTCCTCTGCACCCACCCACATGTCTCTGTCCACTGCTGGTAGTCCTCTGCACCCACTCCCATGTCTCTGTCCACTGCTGGTAGTCCTCTGCACCCACCCCCATGTCTCTGTCCACTGCTGGGAGTCCTCTGCACCCATCCCCATGTCTCTGTCCACTGTTGGTAGTGATATGCACCCACCCCCATGTCTCTGGCCACTGCTGGTATTCCTCTGCACCCACCCACATGTCTCTGTCCACTGCTGGTATTCCTCTGCACCCACCCACATGTCTCTGTCCACTGCTGGTAGTCCTCTGCACCCACCCCCATGTCTCTGTCCACTGCTGGTAGTGATATGCACCCACCCCCATGTCTCTGGCCACTGCTGGTATTCCTCTGCACCCACCCACATGTCTCTGTCCACTGCTGGTATTCCTCTGCACCCACCCACATGTCTCTGTCCACTGCTGGTAGTCCTCTGAATCCACCCCCATGTCTGTGTCCACTGCTGGGAGTCCTCTGCACCCACCCACATGTCTCTGTCTACTGCTGGTTGTCCTCTGCACCCACCCCCATGTCTCTGTCCACTTCTGGGAGTCCTCTGCACTCACCCACGTCTCTGTCCACTGCTGGTAGTCCTCTGCACCCACCCCCATGTCTCTGTCTACTGCTGGGAGTCCTCTGCATCCACCCCCATGTCTCTGTCCACTGCTGGTAGTGATATACACCCACCCCATGTCTCTGGCCACAGCTGGTATTCCTCTGCACCCACCCACATGTCTCTGTCCACTGCTGCTATTCCTCTGCACTGTTAGACGGACCGGGAGGGTCGGCCGAGGACAATGGGAGAGGTCTCCGGGGAGAGCCGTCTCCAGCGATCGTACAGATAAATAACTTCCCTCCCACAGACAGACACCACACAAGGAGAAGATTCATCGTTCTTTATAGGCAATTTCTTACGGTACGATGAAATGGTACAAGGAGGTCTGGACTCAGGGGTCCCCTCGATTCAAGTCTCTCAAGGTGGGGAAAGGGGGTAGCGGGACAGTCTGGTTACCAGTCTGGTAGTTGAGGTGGTATGGTGGATAGCTCACAATCCTCGAGCTCGGTGTTCTAGCTGGGACGGGCCGCGGCAGCGCCAGCAGGTCCCGGTGAAGATGGTCGATACACGGTCCGCGGCAGCGCCAGCAGGTCCCGGTGAAGATGGTCGTTACACGGTCCGCGGCAGCGCCAGCAGGTCCCGGTGAAGATGGTCGTTACAACGGGCCGCGGCAGCGCCAGCAGGTCCCGACGAGGATGGATGTTGCAGAAGGCCGCGGCAGCGCCAGCAGGCAGGACGATAGTTCACAAGGTAGGGCTACGGCAGCGCCAGTAGTCCGTCAAGGCTGAGTTCTCTCTGTGTCTCTCGACTCCAGGATACAACTGTCGTCCTGCTCCGGAGCTGCCCTAGTTATAGGTCTGGCGCCCTTTGATGTCCGGACCCTCGCACTTGGAGGTCGGAGGGCCCGGGATGAAGGTGTCCAGACACCCAGCAGGGGGTGGAGCCAGTGCCTGGGGGAGCTGGAGGCGATCGGCACCTGGCGGGGGAGAGCCCTTGACGCTTCGTTCTCCCATTGACCTGCCAAGTGGTCCGCTCACCTCCTGGGTGGATGGTGGTGCCGGGATGTCGGGGCCGGCCAGGCCCAGGGTTAGGGTCGGGTGGAGGCCACGCGGCCTCGTGGTGCAGGGCCCAAGATGGCGGCTTGAGCCGGCCGGGGGAGCCGGTGGTGGCTCGGTCCCGTGATACATGGAGGTCCGGGGGCAGGAGTTCCGTCGGGGGACGGGGTGCGGGTGATTCTTGTGGGTCACGCCTGGCGGGCCGGGGCTTGGGCCCTGTCGTGCGGGGAGGGAGCAAGCCCTTCGTGTGGCCTGTCCAACATGCGTCCCCCCCAGCTGAAGGCGGGGAGAGTCACCCATCTTCCTGGGGACTCTCCTCGTTGAGGCGGAAAAAGCGTGACAGGCCATCTGCGTTGGCGTGGTCTTGGCCCGGTCGATGTTCCACGGTGAAGTCCATTCCCTGCAGGGAGATGGACCAGCGCAATAGTTTTGGGTTCTCCCCCCGCATCTGCATCAGCCACTGCAGGGGTCGATGGTCGGTTTGTACCCGGAAGTGGGTACCGAAGAGATAGGGCCGGAGCTTTTTGAGGGCCCACACCACTGCGAAGGCCTCCCTCTCGATTGTGCTCCAGCGCTGTTCTCGGGCCAGGAGACGTCTGCTGATGAAGGCCACCGGCTGGTCATGACCCTCGGGGTTCAGTTGGGAAAGAACCGCTCCGATGCCGTGGTCGGAGGCGTCTGTCTGTACAATGAATTCCCGACTGTAATCGGGGGCCTGGAGCACAGGGGCAGTGCACAGGGCGGCCTTCAGCTCTTCGAAGGCCGCTTGACAGTCGGGGGTCCAGTTAATCCGCTTCGGCTGGTTTTTGGACGTGAGACCCGTGAGGGGCCCCACAATGCTGCCGTAGTCCATCACGAACCGCCGGTAGTAGCCGGTGAGCCCCAAGAAGGCTCGGACCTCGGTCTGGGTGACGGGGGGCTGCCAGGACTGGATGGCAGCAATTTTAAGTTGCAGCGGGGCCACCAGCCCGCTTCCCACCTGGTGCCCGAGGTAGGTCACGGACCCTTGACCAATTTGGCATTTGCCGGCCTTAATCGTGAGGCCGGCCCGCTGGAGGGCCTGCAGGACCTCTTGGAGGTGGAGGAGGTGGTCGGACCAGTGGCGGCTGTACACAGCGATATCGTCCAGGTAGGCGGCGCTGAACTCTTCGAGCCCCGCCAAGACCTGGTTCACTAGACGTTGAAAAGTAGCGGGGGCATTCTTCATGCCGATGGGCATGACCTTGAAGTGGTAGTGGCCATCGGGGGTAGAGAAGGCGGACCGTTCCTGAGCCCGGGGTGTGAGACCGATCTGCCAGTAGCCCGCTGTTAGGTCGAAGATGCTGAGGTAGCGGGCGGCCCCCAGCCGGTCGATCAATTCATCCGCTCGGGGGATAGGATGAGCGTCGGTCCGGGTGACAGCGTTCAAGCCCCGGTAGTCGACGCAGAATCTCAGTTCAGGTGTGGTGCCGGGGGCAGCGGCTTTGGGGACCAGTACAACCGGGCTGGCCCAGGGGCTGTCCAAGGGCTCGATGACCCTGATCGTGAGCATTTTGGCCACTTCCTCTTGGATGCAGGCCCATACCCGATCTGGCACGCGGTAGGCCCGGTGTCGGATAGGGGGACTGTCCCCGGTGTCCACGTCGTGCAAGCACCAAGGGGTGATCCCGGGGGTGAGGGAGAACAGTGTAGTGAACCGCAGCAGGAGGTCCCGGCAGCCCTGGCGTTGCTCTGGGGTGAGGGCATCGGAGAGCCGGACCCCGTTCACGGAGCCGTCGTTCTCCTGAGTCTTCAGGAGATCCGGGAGGGGTTCGGAGTCTTCTTCCGCCCCACTGTCCGTAGCCATCAGGAGGCTGAGTTCTGAGCGCACAAAGTGTGGTTTGAGTTTGTTGGTGTGGAGGACCCGGAGGGGGTTCCGGGGGGTCCCCATGTCGATGAGGTAAGTGATGGGGCTTTTGTGCTCGACCACTTTGAAGGGCCCCGTCCACTTATCTTGTAAGGCACATGGTTCGGTGGGGGACATCACCCACACTTGTTGACCAGGTTCGAACTCGACGGAGGAGGCATTGTGATCGTACCATTTTTTCATGTCCTCCTGACTGGCCTCGAGGTTCGCCTTGGCCATCTCCCTGAAGCGCCGGGTCTGATTGCGTAGGGCCAGGAGGTACTTGAAGACGTCTGGAGGGGTCTTTAGGGGGGCCATCTCCCAACCTTCTTTGACCAGGCTGAGGGGCCCTCGCACAGGGTGCCCGTACAGGAGTTCGAAAGGGCTAAAGCCGAGGGACTTCTGGGGAACTTCTCGATAGGCGAAGAGGAGGCACGGGAGTAGTACATCCCACTGGCGACAGAGGGGCTCTTCCAATCCCCCAATCATCCCCTTGAGGGTGCGGTTGAATCGCTCCACTAGTCCGTTCCCTTGGGGGTGATAGGGGGTCGTGAATCGGTAGGTGACCCCGCACTGTTGCCAGAGGGACTTCATATATTTTGAGATAAAGTTTGTGCCTCGGTCGCTGACGACTTCTCGGGGGAAGCCCACCCGGGAGAAGATCCCCATTAGGGCCCGGCCAACCACCGGAGCTGTTACAGTTCGTAGGGGCACCGCCTCGGGGTAGCGGGTGGCGTGGTCCACCAGTACCAGGATGAACCTATGTCCTTGTGCCGTGCGGGGGTCCAGGGGCCCCACAATGTCTATTCCTACCCTCTCGAACGGGGTGGTGACCACTGGGAAGGGTTGCAGAGGGGCTTTCAGCTTACGGCCGCTCTTCCCACTGGCCTGGCACGTGGGGCAGGACCGGCAGTGGTTAAGGACGTCGTTCTGCATCTTCGGCCAGAAAAAGTGAGTCACTAGGCGACTGTAGGTTTTGTCCTGGCCCAGGTGTCCAGCCAGGGGGACATCGTGGGCCAGAGTTAGTAGGAAGTCTCTGAAGCGGAGAGGTACCACCAGCACTCGACTGGCCCCTAGCTCTGCGATTCTTTGTTCGCTGTATAGCAGGTCGTTATCCCAATAGACCCAATGAGTTCCGGTGGAGTCCCCTGCGCTCTGGGCGCTGGCTTGCCGGCGGAGTCCCTCGAGGGAGGGGCAGGTCATTTGCTCCTGGCGGAACTGTTCTTGGGTGGGCCCCCCTTCTTGACGCCACTGAGCCAGGCCGGGAAGGTCCGGGGGTTGCGCGACCCCTTCGGCCGTTGGTTCTGGGGGGTTGGCCTCGTCGTTGTCCTCTACTGGGGCGACCGGGGGCGGAGGTGCTGGCCATTCTGGTTCTTCTGATCGGGGGACGGCACGGGCGGCCATGGACTGGGTGGTTACGCAGGCCCAGTCCGGGAGGCCCAGCATCCCCAGGTGCTCTCTTCTTTCGACGGTGGCCCACGGGGAACTCTCAAGGTCATTCCCCAGGAGGCAGACCACGGGGGCATCATCCCGGACCGTCACCTTCAACAGGCCGGAGACCCCTCCCCATTCGAAGGGGACGCAGGCCATTTGACACAGACTTTCGGAATTGTCGGCTGAGCGGACGGGGCAGAGAATGTTCGGAATGATCTGCTCGGGCTTCACCAGGTGACAGCGGACGGCCGTCACACTGGCGCCTGTGTCACGTAAGGCCTCGGCCCGACGTCCATTAATGGTCACCCACTGGCCATATTTCCGGGTGTTGGCGGGTAGGGGAGCCCGCGGGACCATGTCTTTTCCCCCTAGGCACGCTAGAACCATGGCGGCCGGTTCCCACTCCTGCTGGGCCGGCTCATATTCTTCCTGTTCCTCTGATAGTCGTTCTCCCCCCAGGGCGGCGGCAGCTACCTGGCGGGGCTTTGGTGTTTGGTTCTGCGGGCAGCTCGGGTCATTGGCGTAGTGGCCGACTCGCTGGCATCGGTGGCACGTGACGTTGGCTCGGAACCCGGGGCGCATCGGGGGGTTGCCCCGGCCGGCCGGGGGCGTGGTGCTGGCCACGGGTGTTGCCGGGATGGTGTCTCTCCCTCGCCCCTGGCCTCCTCCTCCTCCCCGGGGACGGTGCTGGCCTTGGTTGTTTCGGTTTTGCTCGTGTGGTCCTCTCCGGCCCACTCGGGTGCTTTCCCATCGGTCAGCTTCGGCGGCGAGTTGCCGGGGGTCAGTCAATTTACTGTCGAGGAGGTGCTGCCTGAGCTCGACGAAACAGTTGTTCGACAGGTGCTCCCATACCATAAGGTTAAAGAGTTGCTCGTAGGTCGTTACATGGCTCCCCTTGATCCAACCCTCGAAGGCTCGGCTGAAATAGTTGACGTACTCCACCCAAGTTGTACCCGGGATCCGGGTGCAGTCTCTGAACCTCTGGCGGTACATCTCGGGCGTGAGGCCGTAGCGGGTGAGGAGGGCAGCCTTCATGTGGTCGTAGGACGACATCTGGTGATCTGGGAGCTGCAATAGGGCATCGCGGCCTTCGTTGACGAACCTCCCCCATAGTCCGGCTCCCCAATCACTCCGGTCGATCCGGTGGGAGGTCATGGCGATCTCGTAGGCTTTGAACCACTGTTGTATGTCGTCTTCTCGGACATATTCTCGGACAACATCCTTGGGGATGTGGACTTTTTTCTCGGTTGCTCCCGGGGTGTGCGGTCGCTCAGGCACCCCCGGTTCTTTATTCTGTTTCCGAAGTTCTATTTCCGCCAGTTTGCGCTCGTGTTCGAGTGTTATTCTTTTTTCCTCGAGCTCTCTCTGTCTCTGTTTTTCTTCTCGTTCTTCTCGGAGCCGCAGATGTTCTAGATTTAGTTTCTGCTCGGCTAACTTTAGTTCACCGTCCATCTTGAGTCGTGCCATTTCCAACTCATGTAATCTGGTTCTTTCTCTTTCTTGGATCTCCTCCTGCGAGAGGCCCGTTCCCCGCTCCTCGGGAGCCGTGGCGTTCCCCTCTGGTGCGACACTGTTTTGGTCGGGTGATCCGGCGACCCCAGGTTCTGCCCACGACTCAAGGGCGCGCTTCAAATCGTCTTTGGTACTCAGGCCGGTGGTAGCAATGCCTAGTTCCATGCAGAATCGTTTAAGTTCGCGGTGGCTATATTCTTCCAACTTATCCATTTGGAACTTTTCAGTGGAACCGCTATCTTTGGCTGACATCGTGGTTTTGTCGTGGGGTGAGCTACTCTCTGTACGATTACGCGTTGATTCGGATCGCGCCGCTGGCCACCAATGTTAGACGGACCGGGAGGGTCGGCCGAGGACAATGGGAGAGGTCTCCGGGGAGAGCCGTCTCCAGCGATCGTACAGATAAATAACTTCCCTCCCACAGACAGACACCACACAAGGAGAAGATTCAGCGTTCTTTATAGGCAATTTCTTACGGTACGATGAAATGGTACAAGGAGGTCTGGACTCAGGGGTCCCCTCGATTCAAGTCTCTCAAGGTGGGGAAAGGGGGTAGCGGGACAGTCTGGTTACCAGTCTGGTAGTTGAGGTGGTATGGTGGATAGCTCACAATCCTCGAGCTCGGTGTTCTAGCTGGGACGGGCCGCGGCAGCGCCAGCAGGTCCCGGTGAAGATGGTCGATACACGGTCCGCGGCAGCGCCAGCAGGTCCCGGTGAAGATTGTCGTTACACGGTCCGCGGCAGCGCCAGCAGGTCCCGGTGAAGATGGTCGTTACAACGGGCCGCGGCAGCGCCAGCAGGTCCCGACGAGGATGGATGTTGCAGAAGGCCGCGGCAGCGCCAGCAGGCAGGACGATAGTTCACAAGGTAGGGCTACGGCAGCGCCAGTAGTCCGTCAAGGCTGAGTTCTCTCGGTGTCTCTCGACTCCAGGATACAACTGTCGTCCTGCTCCGGAGCTGCCCTAGTTATAGGTCTGGCGCCCTTTGATGTCCGGACCCTCGCACTTGGAGGTCGGAGGGCCCGGGATGAAGGTGTCCAGACACCCAGCAGGGGGTGGAGCCAGTGCCTGGGGGAGCTGGAGGCGATCGGCACCTGGCGGGGGAGAGCCCTTGACGCTTCGTTCTCCCATTGACCTGCCAAGTGGTCCGCTCACCTCCTGGGTGGATGGTGGTGCCGGGATGTCGGGGCCGGCCAGGCCCAGGGTTAGGGTCGGGTGGAGGCCACGCGGCCTTGTGGTGCAGGGCCCAAGATGGCGGCTTGAGCCGGCCGGGGGAGCCGGTGGTGGCTCGGTCCCGTGATACATGGAGGTCCGGGGGCAGGAGTTCCGTCGGGGGACGGGGTGCGGGTGATTCTTGTGGGTCACGCCTGGCGGGCCGGGGCTTGGGCCCTGTCGTGCGGGGAGGGAGCAAGCCCTTCGTGTGGCCTGTCCAACATGCACCCACCCACATGTCTCTCTCCACTGCTGGTAGTCCTCTGCACCCATCCCCATGTCTTTGTCCACTGCTGGTAGTGATATGCACCCACCCCCATCTCTCTGTCCACTGCTGGTATTCCTCTGCACCCACCCACATGTCTCTGTCCACTGCTGGTATTCCTCTGCACCCACCCACATGTCTCTGTCCACTGCTGGTAGTCCTCTGCACCCACCCTCATGTCTCTGTCCACTGCTGGTATTCCTCTGCACCCACCCACATGTCTCTGTCCACTGCTGGTAGTCCTCTGCACCCACCCCCATGTCTCTGTCCACTGCTGGTAGTGATATGCACCCACCTCCATGTCTCTGGCCACTGCTGGTATTCCTCTGCACCCACCCACATGTCTCTGTCCACTGCTGGTATTCCTCTGCACCCACCCACATGTCTCTGTCCACTGCTGGTAGTCCTCTGAACCCACCCCCATGTCTGTGTCCACTGCTGGGAGTCCTCTGCATCCACCCACATGTCTCTGTCTACTGCTGGTTGACCTATGCACCCACCCCCATGTCTCTGTCCACTGCTGGGAGTCCTCTGCACCCACCCACATCTCTGTCTACTGCTGGGAGTCCTCTGCACCCACCCCCATGTCTCTGTCCACTGCTGGTAGTGATATGCACCCACCCCCATGTCTCTGGCCACAGCTGGTATTCCTCTGCACCCACCCATATGTCTCTGTCCACTGCTGCTATTCCTCTGCACCCACCCACATGTCTCTGTCCACTGCTGGTAGTCCTCTGCACCCATCCCCATGTCTCTGTCCACTGCTGGTAGTGATATGCACCCACCCCCATCTCTCTGTCCACTGCTGGTATTCCTCTGCACCCACCCCCATCTCTCTGTCCACTGCTGGTATTCCTCTGCACCCACCCACATGTCTCTGTCCACTGCTGGTAGTCCTCTGCACCCACCCTCATGTCTCTGTCCACTGCTGGTAGTCCTCTGCACCCACCCACATATATGGGTCCACTGCTGAGAATCCTATGCAGCCACCCACCCACCCCCTTGGTGCAGTACACTGCTGTCCTAGACCTACACACACACCAATATGAAGGTAACATGCTGCACCAGGCCGGAAGCCAACATTCGTGGATGGTGTACGCCTTGTATCCCAAATGTACTGGTGCCGTAGGAGTACGCATGGGATGGACCGTACCCACGCTCTGAGAGCGTGTGTATGGTCCGTACCACTTGTACCCCTACAACACCACTACAATAGTGATACGGCCCGTACCCACACATTCATAGCGTGGGTACGGTCCGTATCACTATAGTCGTGGTGCCGTAGGGGTACGCGTGGTACGGCCCGTACACACGCTCTCAGAGCATGGGTACGGTCCGTACCACGCGTACCCCTACGGCCCCAATACAATAGTGATACAGACCGTACCCACGCTATGGATGTGTGGGTACGGTGCGTATCACTATTGTAGTGTTGCCGTAGGGGTACGCGTACACGTCCACTTCCGTTGTTGCGGGATGCAGGGATTGGTGGACAGGCCCCCCCGAACTGACCAGAACCTGGAGGTAATGTATGTCCTCCATATAGTAGTTTTTAATTTGGGTATGGGGTATGTTTCTTGCCCCTCACCCCCCCCTTGGCCCCTGGGTGTTGTTCTCTCCTTCTGAGGCGTGTGTGTCGGGCTTGGTGCAGGGCCAGGATGACACGTAGGATGGGGTCCATGGCTGTCCGTCGCGTACCGGGGCTCCGTTTTCGCGTGGGATTCAGCTTTCTGGGAGTTTTTGGCTGCCGTAAAAAATAGCTGTGCGGGGTGACGTAGGGACGATTCGTACTTGCTGGTCCGTAGAACGCTGCCTGACTCCGTACGGACGTCGCGTACGCTCTGTCCAGGATCAGATTCGTAGGTATTTTTGTCGCCGTACTGTCTTTTGTACGATTCGTACGGAAGTGGTATTTCTGTACGAATCATACTTGCTGGATTGTATGGTGAATTTCCCGGGTATGAGTCGTACGGATAATACGCTCCGTACGACCATTTGTACCAGGGTTTTACAGGATCGGAATCGGCACCCTAATGTTCAATTTGATTCAAGAAGAGAAATCAATAGTTTGTTTAATGCCTTTTGCTTCCAGAGTGTGCCATTTTAAGTGAAACACCAGGGAGTAGCAATAGTGCTAAATGAAAAACTTCAAGGAAAACTGGATTCATTAGGACATTCTGGGGCTGATTCCGATCCTGGAAAAGGCTGTACGAATCGTCGTATGGAGCGTTTTCTCCATACGACATGTACCCGGTAAACTCTCCATACAACCTAGGCCTAGGAAGTACGATTCGTACAGAAAGCCTATTTCCGTACAAATTGTACAAAAGACCGTATGGCTAAAAAATACATATGAATCGTATCCCGAACAGCCTGTACGCGACGTCCGTACGTATTTAAGCAGCGTTTTCCGGCCCAGCAAGTACGATTCGTCCCTACGCCACTCCGCACGGCTCTTTTTTTACGGGAGCCAAAAACAGCCGGAAAAGCAGAGTCCGACGTGAAGCGCTACGGAAGGGGGCCCGGTCCGCGACGTTCACGCCATGAACCCCATCGTACGTGTCATCATGTATGCACCGTACCCCAACATCGCATGTACGCACCGTACCCCAACATCGCATGTACGGTGCGTACCAACATCGCATGTATGCACCGTACCCCACCGTACCCCAATATCGCATGTACGGTGCGTACCAACATCGCATGTATGCACCGTACCCCAACATCACATGTACGGTGCGTACCAACATCGCGTATGTACAGTGCGTACATACGCGATGTTGGTACACACCGTACATGTGGTGTTGGGATACGGTGCGTACATGCTATGTTGGTACACACCGTACATGCGATGTTGGTACGCACCGTACATGCGATGTTGGGGTACGGTGCGTACATATGCATGGGGGGGCCTGTATGACTCGTACCCCTGTACGAGTCGCACCCTGGTGACAACTTATCCCAGGACACGAGTCATACAAAGGTCGCTTCGTAGCGGGTGAAGTCATTCCCCGTGTACGAGACGTTTTACGAACGCTTCTAACATCGGAAAGCCGGTCCGGATCGTACTTCAACGGTCAGACTGTATTTTCATGAAACGTACGTAAAAGTGTCCGGGAACATCTCGTACAACTTTTCCCGTTACGATTCGTACGGATCTGGCTGATCCGTATGTATTTTTCCCGTACGAATCGTACTTCATGGGTCGGAAGTGACTTGTACGATTCGTACGGTAAAAATTACGGATACGAGTCGTACGGGAAACAAAATTAACGGATCGGAATCGGCCCCTCTGTATCTAAGACTGCTGGATTAGAGAAGTGTTTACGTGTGTATAAAAACTGTAGAGCAATTTTGTAGCGTAATTTAAATGTTGAGTAAGGATTAGCAAATGGTGCAATGGGTAAAGGTATTGATTTCATTAATTTTCCAGATAGGAATCAGGTTGAATACTTGGCTGTAAAATTTGATTAGATTAATGGCATCCAACAGATTGGTCGATGCGTTGTGCTTTTTTTGCTAATGAAAGACTTATATGTGCACCGCCAGCAGTTCCCTCTCTCTCTAGTGTATGCTGTAACTATCCATAAATCACAAGTTTTAAGTGTAGATGCAGCTTTTATTAATATTAGAAGTACTGTATTTAAAGAAGGTATGTCATATGAAGACACCAAAGGGTGACCATGGGTTCTTTCATCTCAGAGACCACACCAGTGGACTTTGGAGTTCCACAGGGCTCTAGTATCAGCCCCATCCTATTTAATATATACTTACAACCGCTATTTTCCATCATTAAAGCGTTTGGGGTGGAGCTGATCAATTATGCTGACGACACCCAACTGGCCTTTTCCTTGGAAGGCAAACAGGCAGTCTCTCTGGAGCAGTTCCAAAATTGCATGAGGCAGACTACGGACTGGCTACGGAGAAACTGTCTGCAGTTCAACGGAGACAAAACAGAACTGTTGCTTTATGCACCAACAAAACTGATTCAACATCCTCCGGTGGACTTCAGAATCGCCCCGGATTCAGCTCCACTGACGCCAGTTAGCACTGTACGGAACCTGGGGGTCTTGTTCGATAACAACCTTCAGCTGGCTTCACAGGCTAGCAAAACTTCCAGTACCTGCTTTGGTCTACTGCGACTTCTACGCCGTGTCCTCCCATTGCTGCCTGCAGATTCCCGTAACACGGTCGTTAGAAGCATTATCCTCAGCAGGCTGGATTACTGTAACTCTCTGTATCTCGGAGCCCCCCAATACATTCTGCAGGGGCTACAGAGAGTTCAGTCAGCTGCTGCCAAGCTGGCACTTGGTCGTAAGTTTGATTCTTCCTCCACCCAGGCACTCAGAGATCTACATTGGTTACCCGTTAAAGAAAGAGTCCTTTTTAAATCTCTGTGCCTGGTGCACAAGGCAATCCATGGACTAGGCCCGATCCCACTCCAGGAAAGATTTGCCTGGTATTCCCCGGTAAGGCAGCTGCGGTCATCCAAGGCCAACCTGCTGGTACAGCCCAGTTTTAAACGGGCAAGACTAGGAGGGAGGGCATTCAGGGTGGTCGGAGCTCAAAGCTGGAACGAGCTCCCACCAGCTCTCAGACAAACGCAGTCTTTGATAGAATTTAGAAGGAGCCTCAAAACTTGGTTGTTCCCAGCAGTGTAAAGTCTCCGACTTGTCCTCTCGTGCGATAAAACATCTTGTCTGGTCAGAGCGCCTGGATACCCGTAGGGTTACAGTTTGTTTTCTCTCTGCGCTATATAAATCCTTATAATAATATAATAATAATAATAATATGTAGCATTGCCATGAGTTAGGATATTATCAGGTTTGTTTTAGGTTTATTTTGATGAAAAGAAAGTTAGTGCTGATACTAGTTATGTTACAGAATACAATTGAATAAGTAAAGTATACGACCCTCATTTAGGACAGTATCCCATTTATGAGAAACAAAGAATCTGTCCTAAGTGGAAGCTTAGTAAGCAATCAATAGATGTTCCTCTAAAGACGCAAATAAAAGACAAGGAAGAAGTTGTTAAGATTGAAAATTTAAAATTGACGGTTATATTGTAGGTTTTCTGCTGGAAAACAGTAATGTGTAAACTGCTTTGCAAATGTGTTTCTCAATGTACTCTTCCATTTACCACATTTTGTAAATAAAATTCAACATAAAGGAGACAACAGAATCTGCTCTCAACTGTGTGCTTTGCTGAAATATTTATGTAATGATAGGACTGGTGCACAGTCAAAATATCGAGTTTTAAATTTCGGCCTACAGTAATATCGAGTTTTAAATATCGTAGGGATAGAATATCGAAATCAAGAATATCGACGACCAGAATATCGACCTGAAGGTATGAAATATCTTTTTTGTGAATATCGAAGTTAGTAATATCGATAGCAAAAATATTGATTTTACTAATATCGATATTTATATTAGTGTTATGTATTTTATTATGTATTTTATATGTATATGTTATATATTTTTTGTTAAGTATTGGACTGGTTTTTAAATATATATATACATTTTTTAGAAGTTAGTAATGTTTTTTTAAGTAAATTATGCGTTTCAGTACCATAGTAGGTTGAGGGTTTATAGGAGAATAGGGTGGGAAGTAATTTAATTATAGTCAATTAATTAACAATTTTTATGAATTATTAATTATTTTTAATTAAATTTAGCATTTCAGTTCTGTAGCGGATTGTGGATTTCTAGGGGAATAGGGTGGGAAGTAATTTTATTATAAATAAGTAATTATTTATTTTTATTCATTGATATTTATCATTAATTTATTGTTAAATAATTATTAATTTTTAATTACTTTTTATTAATTGATTAATTTATTTTTATATATTTTATATATTAATTTTTAATTGTATTAATTTAATATTGGAGCGGGTTGTGAGGTTATAGGGGAATAGGGTGGAAAGTAATTTAATTTTAAGTAAATATTCATTTAATTGTTGGGTATTGATAATTAATTGGTTGTTAAATAATTATTAATTGGTATTAAAGTTTAAATAATAATTATTTTTTGGTATTGACAATTATTTTTGTTGTTCATTAATTAATATTTGGTAATTAATTTGATTAATTATTATCTATTCGTATTTATAATAATTTGTTGTTAATTAATTATTAATTGGTAATTACTTTTCAATCATTATTTTTTTTTGGTATTGAAAATTAATTTGTTGTTATTTTTTTTTTTTAATTATGTTTTATTCCTTATTATTTATTGGTATTTATCATTAATTTTTGGTTAATTAATTATTAATTGGTAATTATTTTTTATTAAGGTGCCGATTCCGATTATGGAAAACCCCGGTATGAATCGTAGTTCGGAGCGTTTTCTCCATACGACTCGTACCCGGGAAAATCACCTTACAAACATGCAAGTACGATTCGTACAGAAATACCATTTCCGTACGAATCGTAAAAAACACCGTGCGGCTAAAAAATACATACAAGTCCGATCCGGGACAGCGCGTAGGCGACGTCCGCATGGAGTCAGGCAGCGTTTTACGGACCAGAAAGTACGATTCGTCCCCACAGCACTCCGCACGGCAATATTTCTATGGGAGCCAAAATGTGCCGGAAAAGCTGAGTACGCCGCAATGCACGAGGAAAAGGGGGCCCGGTACGTGCCGAACACCCCCGCGTATGTCCGTGCCAAACCCCCAGCACATACCCCCAGCCCCCGTATGTACGCGCCGTACCCCCAGCCCCCCGTATGTACGCGCCGTACCCCCAGCACATACCCCATCCCCCTGTATGTACGCGCCATACTCCCAGCCCCTCTATGTACGCG
Source organism: Triturus cristatus (assembly GCF_964204655.1). Lineage (NCBI taxonomy): Eukaryota > Metazoa > Chordata > Amphibia > Caudata > Salamandridae > Triturus > Triturus cristatus. Next base: position 1,869,495,578 of record NC_140590.1, read on the forward strand.
CCGTACCCCCAGCACATACCCCCAGCCCCCCGTATGTACGCGCTGTACCCCCAGCCCCCCGTATGTATGCGCCGTACCCCCAGCACATACCCCCAGTTCCCCATATGTACGTGCCGTACCCCCAGCACATACCTCTAGCCCCCGTATGTACGCGCCGTACCCCCAGCCCCCTGTATGTACGCGCCGTACCCCCAGCACATATCCCCAGCCCCCCGTATGTAAGCGCCATACCCCCAGCCCCAGATATGTCCGCGCCGTACCCCCAGCACATACCCCCAACCCCCCGTATGTACGCACCATACCCCAACATCGCATGTACGGTGCGTACCAACATCGCATGTATGCACCGTACCCCACCGTACCCCAACATCGCATGTACGGTGCGTACCAACATCGCATGTAGGCACTGTACCCCAACATCACATGTACGGTGCGTACCAACATCGCGTATGTACAGTGCGTACATACGCGATGTTGGTACACACCGTACATGTGGTGTTGGGGTACGGTGCGTACATGCTATGTTGGTACACACCGTACATGCGATGTTGGTACGCACCGTACATGCGATGTTGGGGTACGGTGCGTACATATGCATGGGGGGGCCTGTATGACTCGTACCCCTGTACGAGTCGCACCCTGGTGACAACTTATCCCAGGATACGAGTCATACAAAGGTCGCTTCGTAGAGGGTGAAGTCATTCCCCGTGTACGAGACGTTTTACGAACGATTCTAACATCGGAAAGCCGGTCCAGATCGTACTTCAACGGTCAGACTGTATTTTCATGAAACGTACGTAAAAGAGTCTGGGAACATCTCGTACAACTTTTCCCGTTACGATTCGTACGGATCTGGCTGATCCGTATGTATTTTTCCCGTACGAATCGTACTTCATGGGTCGGAAGTGACTTGTACGATTCGTACGGTAAAAATTACGGATACGAGTCGTACGGGAAACAAAATTAACGGATCAGAATCGGCCCCTCTGTATCTAAGACTGCTGGATTAGAGAAGTGTTTACGTGTGTATAAAAACTGTAGAGCAATTTTGTAGCGTAATTTAAATGTTGAGTAAGGATTAGCAAATGGTGCAATGGGTAAAGGTATTGATTTCATTAATTTTCCAGATAGGAATCAGGTTGAATACTTGGCTGTAAAATTTGATTAGATTAATGGCATCCAACAGATTGGTCGATGTGTTGTGCTTTTTTTGCTAATGAAAGACTTATATGTGCACCGCCAGCAGTTCCCTCTCTCTCTAGTGTATGCTGTAACTATCCATAAATCACAAGTTTTAAGTGTAGATGCAGCTTTTATTAATATTAGAAGTACTGTATTTAAAGAAGGTATGTCATATGAAGACACCAAAGGGTGACCATGGGTTCTTTCATCTCAGAGACCACACCAGTGGACTTTGGAGTTCCACAGGGCTCTAGTATCAGCCCCATCCTATTTAATATATACTTACAACCGCTATTTTCCATCATTAAAGCGTTTGGGGTGGAGCTGATCAATTATGCTGACGACACCCAACTGGCCTTTTCCTTGGAAGGCAAACAGGCAGTCTCTCTGGAGCAGTTCCAAAATTGCATGAGGCAGACTACGGACTGGCTACGGAGAAACTGTCTGCAGTTCAACGGAGACAAAACAGAACTGTTGCTTTATGCACCAACAAAACTGATTCAACATCCTCCGGTGGACTTCAGAATCGCCCCGGATTCAGCTCCACTGACGCCAGTTAGCACTGTACGGAACCTGGGGGTCTTGTTCGATAACAACCTTCAGCTGGCTTCACAGGCTAGCAAAACTTCCAGTACCTGCTTTGGTCTACTGCGACTTCTACGCCGTGTCCTCCCATTGCTGCCTGCAGATTCCCGTAACACAGTCGTTAGAAGCATTATCCTCAGCAGGCTGGATTACTGTAACTCTCTGTATCTCGGAGCCCCCCAATACATTCTGCAGGGGCTACAGAGAGTTCAGTCAGCTGCTGCCAAGCTGGCACTTGGTCGTAAGTTTGATTCTTCCTCTACCCAGGCACTCAGAGATCTACATTGGTTACCCGTTAAAGAAAGAGTCCTTTTTAAATCTCTGTGCCTGGTGCACAAGGCAATCCATGGACTAGGCCCGATCCCACTCCAGGAAAGATTTGCCTGGTATTCCCCGGTAAGGCAGCTGTTTTTATTCCTTATTATTTATTGGTATTTATCATTAATTTTTGGTTAATTAATTATTAATTGGTAATTATTTTTTATTAAGGTGCCGATTCCGATTATGGAAAACCCCGGTATGAATCGTAGTTCGGAGCGTTTTCTCCATACGACTCGTACCCTGGAAAATCACCTTACAAACATGCAAGTACGATTCGTACAGAAATACCATTTCCGTACGAATCGTAAAAAACACCGTGCGGCTAAAAAATACATACAAGTCCGATCCGGGACAGCGCGTAGGCGACGTCCGCATGGAGTCAGGCAGCGTTTTACGGACCAGAAAGTATGATTCGTCCCCACAGCACTCCGCACGGCAATATTTCTATGGGAGCCAAAATGTGCCGGAAAAGCTGAGTACGCCGCAATGCACGAGGAAAAGGGGGCCCGGTACGTGCCGAACACCCCCGCGTATGTCCGTGCCAAACCCCCAGCACATACCCCCAGCCCTCCATATGTACGCGCCGTACCCCCAGCCCCCCGTATGTACGCGCCGTACCCCCAGCACATACCCCATCCCCCCGTATGTACGCGCCATACTCCCAGCCCCTCTATGTACGTGCCGTACCCCCAGCACATACCCCCAGCCCCCCGTATGTACGCGCTGTACTCCCAGCCCCCCGTATGTATGCGCCGTACCCCCAGCACATACCCCCAGTGCCCCATATGTACGTGCCGTACCCCCAGCACATACCCCCAGCCCCCTGTATGTATGCGCTGTACCCCCAGCCCCCTGTATGTACGCGCCGTACCCCCAGCACATACCCCCAGCCCCCCGTATGTACGCGCCATACCCCCAGCCCCAGATATGTCCGCGCCGTACCCCCAGCACATACCCCCAACCCCCCGTATGTACGCACCGTACCCCCAGCACTACACACTGGGGGTACGGCGCGTACATACGGGGGCTGGGGGTATGTGCTGGGGGTACAGCGCGGACATACGGGGGGCCGGGGGTACGGTGCGTACATACGGGGGGCTGGGGGTATGGCGCAAACATACGGGGGGCTGGGGGTACGGTGCGGACATACGGGGGGCTGGGGGTATGTGCTGGGGGTACGGCGCGGACATACGGGGGGCTGGGGGTACGGCCCATACATACGGGGGGCTGGGGGTATGTGCTGGGGGTACGGCGCGGACATACGGGGGTTGGGGGTACGGCACAGACATACGGGGGGCTGGGGGTATGGTGCGTACATACGGGGGCTGGGGGTATGTGCTGGGGGTACGGCGCGGACATACGGGGGGTTGGGGGTATGGCGCGTACATACGGGGGGCTGGGGGTATGGTGCGGACATACGGGGGGCTGGGGGTATGGCGTGGAAATACGGGGGCTGGGGGTATGTGCTGGGGGTACGGTGCGGACATACGGGGGGCTGGGGGTACGGCGTGTACATACGGGGGGCTGGGGGTATGTGCTGGGGGTAAGGCGTGGACATACGGGGGGCTGGAGAGGCTGTGCGACTCGTATGCGGGCACATGTTTAGATGTGTACATGAGTGGTATAGCGTTCGCTCCGTACAGTGTTTTTTCCATGCGGTTGTACATTCGGACGGACGGGACGGATCGTACTTGCGCGCTCGGACTTCATTTTTACGAATTGTACGTAAAAATGTACGGGGATGTGTCGGGGACTTTTCCCGATCCGAGGACATGTCGGGGAATTTTCCCGATGCGATTCGTATGTAGTTTTTCACATACGAATCGTACTTGCTCGTTTGTACGGGACTTGTACGATTCGTACGTAAAAAAATACGGGTACGTTTCGTACGGGGAATATTTTTAACGGATCAGAATCAGCACCTAATTATTTATTGGTATTAATAATTAATTTATTGTTATTTAATAATTAAATAATTATTTAAAAAAAAAATATTTTAATTATAAGTATGTTATTTCTAACCCATACGCTATCCAACACTTTCCCTACTGTTGCACTCACTGGAGTGGGAATAGTAATTATTATCCCTAGGCTATCCAACACTTTCCCTACTGTTGCACTCACTGGAGTTGGAATAGTAATTTTTACCCCTACGCTAGCCAACACTTTCCCTACTGTTGCACTCTCTGGAGTGGGAATAGTAATTTTTACACTGATGCTATCACACACTTTCCCGAATGTTGTACTCACTGGAGTGGGAATAGTAGTTATCACCCCTACGCTATCCAACCCTTTCCCTACTGTTGCACTCTCTGGAGTGGGAATAGTAATTTTTACCCCTACTCTATCCAACACTTTCCCTACTGTTGTACTCTCTGGAATGGGAATAGTAATTTTTACCTCTACGCCATCCCACACTTTCCCTACCGTTGCACTCACTGGAGTGGGAATAGTCATTTTTACCCCAACGCTATCCCACACTTTCCCTACTGTTGCACTCTCTGGAATGGGAATAGGAATTTTTACCCCTAAGCTGCCCAACAATTTCCCTACTGTTGCACTCTCTGGAGTGAGAATAGTAATTTTTACCCCAACGCTATCCCACACTTTCCCTACTGTTGCACTCTCTGGAGTGGGAATAGTACTTTTTGACCCTACGCTATCCAACCCCTTCCCTACTGTTGCACTCATTGGAGTGGGAATAGTAATTTTAACCCCTACGCTATCCAACATTTACCCTACTGTTGCACTGTTTAGAGTTGGAATTGTAATTTTATTCCCTCCACTATCTAATATTTTTTGTATTATTTTAGCTAATGTAGTATAAAATTAAATCTAAAAAGATTAAAAATTATTTCATTCTTTTAAATTTGTTACATATATTTATTTAATTGTTTTTTATATTATTGGTTTATGTGTATAGATGTATTTATAATTTATGATTTTTTAAAAATAATTTGGTGCCGATTCCGACCCGTTAATTTTTTTTCCCGTACGACTCGTATCCGGACTTTTTCCCGTACGAATCGTACAAGACCCGTCCGACCCATGACATACAATTCGTACAGGAAAAAGTACATACGGATCAGCCAGATCTGTACGAATCGTAACGGGAAAACTTGTACGAGACGTACCCGGACACTTTTACGTATGATTCCTGAAAATACAGTCCGACCGTTCAAGTACGATCCGGACCAGCTTTCCGATTCTCGAACTGTATGTAAGACGTCCCGCACGACTCGTATCCTGGGGAAAGCTGTGCGGGATACGAGTCGTACATGTCCACCCCCCCACCCCCAATGCATATGTACGCACCGTACCCCAGCACCGTACCCCAGCAATGTACCCCAGCACCGTACCCCAGCACCGTACCTGTACACAACGTACCCCAGCACCATACCCCAGCATCGCGTATGTACGCACTGTACCCCAGCACCGTACCCCAGGACCATACCCCAGCACCGTACTTGTACGCACCGTAGCACCGTACCCCAGCACCGTACTCCAGCATCACGTATGTATGCACCGTAACCCAGCACCGGACCTGTACGCACCGTACCCCAGCATCGCGTATGTATGCACCGTACCCCAGCACCATACCCCAGCACCGTACCCCAGCACCGGTCCTGTACGCACCGTACCCTAGCACCGTACCCCAGCACCGTACCCCAGCACAATACCCCAGCACCGTACCCCAGCACCGTAGCTGTACGCACCGTAGCACCGTACCTGTACGCACCATACCCCAGCACCGTACCCCAGCACCGTAGCTGTATGCACCGTAGCACCGTACCTGTACGTACCGTACCCCAGCACTGTACCCCAGCACCGTACCCCAGCACCATACCTGTACGCACCGTACCCCAGCATCACGTATGTATGGACCTCACAACAACATCGCGTATGTGAGCACGGTACAACAACATCGCGTATGTACGCACCTTACATACACGATGTTGAAACGACTCGTACTGAACCAGGACACTGTAAAACAGCACAAGGAGGGTCAATTTGACTTGCACAACACCACAAAACATGTCTACAGTGCACAAAACATGGAAATCACTGACCTGGCACATCCAAACAGGCAAACAGAGGGCCAAACTCACAACCACCCCTTATAACACACCCACCAAAAATTCAAACTCAGGCACATCCACAAATGGACCAATAAAAAGGGCCCACACACACAAACCATGAGCCTTTGCAACAGACTCACTGCAGCTACAGAGTACACACCAACAACTGCACCCATCCACCTTAACATATACACCTTCACACAACCTCCTTCACACATACCCCCTCTTCACATTCATACCCACACCTTCACGTTCAGACACACACACCCACAACCATCCACACCCTCACCCCACACCATGCCCACAGACAAGAATCCAAAGTTCACAAGGGAGGAGCTGGAGATCCTTGTCAACAAAGTCATCAGAGTCGAGCCACAGCTCTTTGGAACATTGGTCAGACAGACCAGCATAGCCGAAAACTTACGCCTGTGGCAGAGGATCGTCGATAGGGTGAATGCTGTTGCACCCATCAGAAGGACCAGGACTGAATGCCAAGCCAAGTGGTACGATCTGCGGAGGGCAGTCAAGAGAAAAATGAACGAAGACTACGCCCAGAGCAACATCACTGGAGGTGGGGCGCCCTGCAGACCGATACATTACCATCTCTGGGAGGAGAAGGTGATGGCCCTGCTTCCGCCGGTGGGAGTACATGGACTTCAAGGACTTCCAGAGCCTGGTGAGTACACAAACAACTCATGTAACATGGGGTAATGGCATCCACACCCACCCCAATTACACAAAATGCACGCAACTATCCCCAAGCCCTCATCGGCCACAACCACACTCAAAAACAATGCTCATGCCACTAACATGTGTATACCCCATTCAGAAAGCAAGGCCATGCCATGTTCCATGCTACACAAAGCACTAACCCAAGAATGGATGTCCGGGATGCTGGGAGGGGGGTGTCACAAAACGCATTGTTCAACTCCGAATCAGACACTATTGCCCTCATCCCATATGGCCCAGGTACATACCCATGCACCATGCTCAATGCACAGGGACTGGCAAAGTACTGACAAGATAGCTGACACTTGGCCCCGCTGTAGGGAGCACAAGGCCCTCCTGTGACCAGTGCAAACTCAAACACCAACACAACAAGCTCAGATATCTAGGACAGGAACTCACACTCACTGCCATTGCAGCATGCTCCATGGGGGGACTGCTACATCACCTGGGAGCCCCACTGCCAAATCACACTACACCCACCAGCAGGCCCTCTCACACACATCCCTTACACAAGCACACACCCCCGGGGCAGGCAATGGATTTACCCACTCACACAATGAACAAGATCAATCCATAGCCGAAGAAGCATCCAAGCCAAAAATCTACATGTCAAACACTCTGGAGAACACATCTATCTGTCCCCGCAACATACCCATCCACAAGTGAACATTGAGGAGAATGCTGGGCACACACAACTACCTGGAGGAACTGTGCCAACTTGAATATGTATGAAACATGGATGTTGCATGAAACAGCATTAACAATGTCTGTCTCTCACACACAGGGCAACATGAGCAAACTACCCCCAACAAGGGGGGGAAGAATCACAGTCCCAGGCTCGGGAGGAACCTGATCCCACCCGCAGCGATGCCTCTTAACACTCCGTGGATGACCCGACCCACCTGGACCCTCTGGTGTCCAAGCACCTGCAGCACCTGGTTCAGGAACATCTGTGCCAACCACCACCCCCATTCCTGCCACACACCCCAGGAGACACCGAGGAGCCCTGCCTGCAGTGAACAACTGAGCCAGTCTGACCTGGAGGGACAAGGTTCGCCGGGCACCCAGGAGGAGGCAGACAACCCCGCAACTGCCATTCCTCAGGGGTCCCGTAGACTCGATGTGCCCACCACGGCAGGCGAGGCTCGTGTGGGCAGGGGTGGTGGGAGTGGAGGCAGGCGGAGAGTCGGAGACGAGAACCTGACCAGCCAGCTGAAGGGACCGGTATGTCACACATACGCAACATCATGGACGCATACCGGCGTGACACCAGGGTGATCAGCCAGGTAGTGGAGACCCTCACAGAGATTAAGAACTAGCAGGCCGAGCAACATGCCAGTCAACAAGAACACCAAGGACGGATGGAGGCAAGACTGGTTGAGCTCCTGGCGGTGCAAAGCGACATAAACCATTCACTCCGTCGGATCGCCGACAACATGGGCAACCCTCCCTGTGCCAACAGGCGAAGACCACCACCAGCCACAGGGAGGGAGGAGGAGGAGGATTCGTCCGACGGAGCGTCCCAATCATCGTCAAGGCCTGCATCTGAGGGTCCCGCGAGGAAGGTGGGTCTTCCATGGAAAAGACTGTGAGAGGCACCGGGCCATCCACATCTCCCAGGTCACCTGGCCTGGCACCTGGCCTTCATGTGCAACAGCATCACCTCATTGACGGACATTCTCTGCCACATGGACTTGCTGGTCACAGTCTGACCAATGATGCCAAACACTGTGGTCTGGACTCTGCTGACTTCAAATGCCAAGGATTCCATCTCCCCCTGTGAACTTTGGATTCTATGGTCCCTGTATAGCAGCTATTTTTTTGCAAAAATCACGCCCCAGACCTAGAATAAAACAAAATAATTGAAATTTGATGTTGCAGTCATTTAGCATGAGTCCACAACATACGTGTGGGGAAATGTCAAAGTATGCCTGACTGTTGAACTATCTCCAGCCATCCAAACCCTGGGATCTGAGTCCGGTCGAGGACACACATGGGTCACAATGTATCATCCAATACAGACATGGAGCCCAATACTCACCCGTGATGGCCTCAAGCTGCTGAGGGGGGGCCTGCAATACTGTGCGGACAGACCTATTTGGAAGAGTATCATGAAGGCGTAGAGGTCATGGGTCATGTGGAGGGGCCCGGGGAGGGAGTCCCAGGTCTGTTTGGCGAGGTGGGAGAACTATCTCCTGCATGCTGTAGTTCTGTGGATGTGAAGAATGGTGACCAGGGCAAGGTTGGCTGCACGGAGTTGGGCCAACGGGGTCTTGGATGACAGACGTCCAAGGTTGGTTTGGGGTCTGGGGTTGTGGACTACCTCCTGAGTGTGGGTGAGGAGTCTGAAGGTCATCCTGCAGCAGACAGTGAGCCATTGCAGCTATCTCAGGTGGACGGTGATGTGGCTGGGGCGGGGGATGTTGAAGCTGAGGTGTGCGGATGCACCCTGGATGTAGACAAGTTCTCCTGGAGTTTGGCTGTTGTTCCTCCGTAGAGGGCGGTGCTGTAGTTGACCCGGCTGGTGTCGTGGACCTGGGGGATGGTCTGTCTTGCCTTGGAGTGGATATATCTGTGGATCATGTGCATCATGCGGAGGGTGTTGCAGCATGAGATACAGATGCTGTTGAGTTGCATGGCAATTGTGAGCGACGAGTCCATGATGAACACCATCTTGCGTGCGTGGCCACTGGGTGCTGGTGCAGTGCCCCGGTGGGTGGGACACAAGGAGTTGACCCAGTCATAAGGGGACAATCCTCAGATGATTACCTCAGTCCTGTCCAAGTCCAGCCTCAGGTGGCTGATGTTCAGCCAATCGTCAATGGACCTCATGCCTTTTCGAAGGTTGGAACTGGCAATGGCTGGGTCTTTGGTGAGGGTGAGGAGCAGCTGGCTGTCAATGACATACGAGAAGATGATGAGGTTGTGTGCGCATGTGATGGTGGATAGGGGGGTCATGGACACATTGAAGATTGTCACGCTGAGAGATGAGCCCTGAGGCATGTGCCAGATGACCCCAGTGTACTACATGCGGAAGGCGTGAGGCCGACTCCCTGGGCCTTGCTGGTGAGCTACTTGCTGATTTCATCCATGGCCCTCCTCTGGATATCAGTGTTGGAGATGTGTGAGCTGACAGTGTGGTAGCACATGGTGTAGAATGCTGTTGAGAGGTCAAGGGGGGTGGTCTCACCATTGTTGAGCAGGGCAAAGTTGTCGGTGGTGGTGGTGGCAATGATGACGGTTGCAGTGGTGTGATTACTGTGGAAGATGGTTTTGTGCAGGTTGCCTGGAGCTGTTTGCGTCAGTTGCTCGTTGACTGTCTTCTTGATGACATTTGCTGGGTAGGGAAGCACGGTGATGTTCCTGGAGAGCCTGCGGTACTGCCGTCCGTTGTCTAAGAAGGCCTGTGTCTCTGCATGCCTCCATCTACCATGGAATGTGGCAAACTCAAAGGATACATTCATCACGTGCTGGACGGGGGCTACAAGGATGGGGAATGATGTGGTTGAGATGTTGTGTGGGAAGGGGCCTGATGGAGATCCCCAGTGGATATTGGACATGAGCCTGGTGGTGTATTTGCTGCTGATGGGAGTCCAGAACCTGAGGGGGGTTGGTCCCACGGATAATAGTGCTGTCTGCCTCTGTGTGCCAAGGCTGGCGTGTATGTCCATGAGCTTGCAGTGGTAGAAAGTTGCAAGGGATTGGCTCTGCCTTGCAAGGGTGGGGTGTCTTTTGGATGGAGAGCTGCTGTCAGTGCACTCACAATGCTGATGAGCTCCTTGATGTCGTGTGTTTTGGTGCCTTGGCCCTATCTGAAGGATCTCCACTTGTCCTTGATGATGATATGGTGATGGCTGTGTGTGCCATTTTCCAGGGCTGTAAGGTCACTGATTGTTCTTTGTGTCACAAGCTTTGCACAAGAGCTGGGCTAGACCTGTATGAGTCCAGTAGGTCTGCCTTGTCCCAGGTGGCTTAACTGTTGTTGTGCGTCACAGGAAAGTCCGTCAATGGGGCTAGATTGTTGGATCAGTTGCTGATCAAGTGTGTGAGGTTGCAGGGTGTGGCGGTGGTGTTGGTTCGAGTGTCCCACACAGCATGTCTGTGTTGACATACATCAAGCATCTTTGGGGGATCGGTAGCGGGGTGTGGGGCAGTGTGTTGCTTGTCGGAGACATGGATGCAAATGTTGATGGACCAATGATGGATGGTGGTGTGGTTCTCCTCCAGCCAGAACTTACTGGCCCCCAGCCACATGTAGCCTGTGGAGGTGAGGGCGTGCGTGAAGATGTACGTGTTGATGGCTTTTCGGAATTGTGGATGTAGGCCTGGAGATCTGTAGATGAGTGTTACTCTGAGGGTTGCCAGGGGGTTGGTTCAAAACCGGATTTGTGACCCTGAGGGTGTACTTGTGAATAGATAGCAATTCATCCTCCGGGATTGTTGGTGCCGTCCCTGCGGGTGCTCTTGTATCCGTCTGAGATGTCAATGAAGAAGTTGTGTGCTGAGGATGCTTTTATCCCGGTTAATGTCATGAAGGTGATGTGTGGGCCTGTTGTGTTGAGGAGGTAACAGAGTCCAATGGCGTGCTGTTGGACGGAGCCGGTGTGGAGTAGGACGCACATGACCTGATTGTTGGGACAGGGTCTGGTAGGCGGGGCAGCGCTGTGTAGGCAGTTCGAGTTGCACACTCAGCATGCGAAGGTGTCGTGTGTGCGCTTAGGGGTTGCCTGAGAGCAGGCGGTTGATTGTCTGTTGGACATTGTTTGAAGGGTGGCTGCAACATGAGCCTGTTGTGTGATGTGGGTCATGCAACGATATGAGGGTCGTGCACAGTGCACGTTGCAGGCGCTGACGGTCCTGCCTTTGGCACGGCGCGGGCGCAACATTATCACAGACAAGCTGCTGCCTGCATAATGAATGGGTGGAGGGAGGAAGGGAGGAGCATCTTGGAGGCATGTGGGTTGCAGAATCAGGGCAGTTGGTGGGCCCTTGCCGCAGGAGACGCAGCAGCAGGCGGGATGTTAGAGAAACTAGGCAGAAAGTAGCACACAAAGACAAGGAGGTCAGAAAGGACCACTGCAACAGGTGTATGTAAAGGAAGGAGTGTCAGGTTACTCATGGCTCACTCAGAGAAAATGGATGAACAATCACCAAAAATGACGGCCACAGGATCAGGAAACAGAAGGCCGAGCTGCGCACAGGAGACACACCCTCAGCAGGCATTGACGACCCGTTGTGGGGAGCAACCTGCACAAATACATACACAACCAGGTACTTCATGCACAATACAGATTATTAGCCATGAAGAACTGCATGCATGTTGCCGAAGTACACATACACAATCTTTGACAACTATGCCATAGATGACGCATGCAAAGTGGCAAGAGACCTGCAGTGACAGAGATGAGGCACTTTCGACGGGGATGAACACCTTTATTACCCAAACTCAGCACCAAGGGCAATGCATCCATATGAACAGACTCACAGGTCAGTTGACATAACATGTGGGACATACGCTGGACCCCCCCTTCACAACACGCATGTTGTAAATCCCAATGAACCGGCACACAAGTTAAGGGGATGAGCCAAACACATCCTGCTGCACACGGAGAGGCTGCAATTCCCCATAGAGCCTGTCGTGGGGATGTCCCACACTATGTCCACCCGTAGCATCCAGTATGTTTCAGAGGCAAGGTTTACACACATTGATGCCTTCATCAGACTCCCCAATCCAATACAGATGACTGTCACGAGGGTGACTATCAATTATTGGGAGTGATGCTACATGTTATGTGCTCCATGGTGAGTAGACATGTATGAATGGTAACACAACATGCACAGAAGCAGTCCCCACACATTCCCAACCCGTTCCCAACCCGTAGCACCACCAAAAAGCCTTGCTGTAATCCTTACCCAAACTGACATTTCCACATGTCCGTGCATGGAACGCTGATTCAGCACACGTCCCAATACTCATGAGGAATAGCAGGAGGACAGCCAAGACACGAGCAGACAACAGGCGCTAGAACCTGTGAATGACAGACAGACAAGAAGTCAGCTAAAATAATTTTCTCCGCACACATGGTCAGTTACTAAACATGAACAATGTTCTACCCATGCAAATTGCAAAGAAAGTCTCTCCGCAAAACTGTGTGGCATGACATCATCACTTGAGTGACACATCAGAACACACAAGTCACTTTGCCATCAGTCAGCTGGACACACACATTGCAACACATGCCACCCAATGCTACAAGCTTGCACACTCAGACCCAGTGACTCACCATTATGAGAAAAAGTTGCGTATGAGCTGACTCCGGATATCCTCCTCCTCCTCCTCCTCCTTCTCCTCACTTGCCTCGTGCCCAAGCCTTTCATCCTCCACGGGTGGATGTTCCTGCTCATCCTGGTCCAGGATGAGTGGCGCTGCCATCTCCACTGCCATGTTGTGCAGCATGCAGCACACGAGGAAGATTTTGCAGACCTTCTCCGGTGCATATGGGAGGTACCCGCCTGTCTTGTGAAGGCACCGGAATCGGCTCTTCAGGAGGCCAAACGTCCTCTCAATCACTCGCCTGGTCTTCCCGTGTGCATTGTTGTAACGGTGATCTGCAGGTGATCTTGGGTTGCGGAGAGGTGTCATCAGTCATGGCATGTTGGAATATCCAGAGTCCCCTACATGGAAACATCATGTAAATAAGTGGGTCAGGAGATGCCGTAAGAGCCAAACATACCGCAACACACAGGACAAACAGAGTATACCCACCAACAAGACAGGCTCGTTCGTTGTGCAGCTGCAGCATCATTTCTGGCACCCTGCTACGCCTCATGATGTAGGCATTGTGTGCTGACCTTGGAAAACGTGCACAGACATGGGAAATCAGCATGTTAGCAAGACACACCACAAGGGCATTTAGAGAGTGGTAATGTTTACGGTTGCGATAGGCTACCTCCTGTGCCTGTGGTGGTACCAAAGCCACATGTGTCCCATCAATGGACCCTATGACATGGGGCATCCCTCCCAGGGCATAGAAATCACCCTTGACATCTGTCAACTCCCCAGGAGTAGGACATTTGATGAATTCATCAAGGTGCTCCAACATGGCTGCCAAAACATCACGCAGGACACAGCTGAACATTGTCTGTGACATCCCACCAACATCAGCTATGGTCAATTGAAACATACCTGTGGCAAATAAATGTAGGGATGCCATCACCTTCATTTTTGGGGTCAGCGCAGTAGGATACCTGTGTTGCGGTTGGAGGTGTGGTGCCAGCTTGTCCATCAAGTCCTCAATCAACTGGCGAGTGAATCTGTACCGCCGGATGCAGGCACGTTCCCTCATGGTAGCCAAGTCTGGCATTGGTCGTGGGACAGGCGGTGCCCTGCAGAAAATTGTATTGAATAATGAAGATTGAGAGTCTGCCAACATCAATGTCAATGAACATAGCACATGCTAAACTTCTACTAGACATTAGATAAATACGGAGTCTGGTCTGTGCAATACATCCAGGACACGTATGCCAGCTTGCTGACACTCCTACGAAAAGCCAGATACACCTGTTGATTGTCAAGTCTACATGACATGCCCTGAAACGAGCTGGGGGCCAGTCTGAGTGAACAGCCAGAGACATCACCGGAGTGACACACATCCACATAGCTGCATTGGAAAGGATGTCATCTCATACAGACAGCTGACTGCAAGGTAGACGCACAGGTCACATGGAATGTCAAATGTACAGATCAAACACATTGCGATGAAGGGGTACAGATGTGTTGGACCCGGCCCTCGTAACATAGCTAGACCCGACCCCTGCACCTCACACCGGCCCCCAAATTCCCCCGGCCTAGCCGATCCTCCCCACCAGAACTCACACGCACTCAACCCGGACTTCCCCGCCCGTGGCCTTCCTCCCTTCGGCCACACCGGGCCCGCGTGCCCACTCCATGCACCAAGATGGCCGCCCGGCCCCAGCGCAACCCTGGCCTAGAGGCGCCACTCCGGCTGGAGGACCTCGCGCTCCCCTTGGGAAGAGAGAGGGAGGAGCAGCTGCTATCACACCTCTGCGCTTCCCTGGGACGGTGGGCTTCGATCGACCTGCCGGCCTCCCAGAGGGCTGGCTCCACGCCTGCTGGGTGTCTGGGACTCTTCCTGACCCGGCCCTGGAAGGATCAAAAGACAATGGCAGGAAACCCCAACAAGTGACCCGCCAGGTGTCAAGACCCCTGCCTGCACAGACTCCGGACATCAAAGAGGAGTCGCCCTATAACAAGGGGTGCTCTGGGACTGTCCGGCAGATTCGCCTTGGAACACCTGAGCCCTGCTGAGTGACTCGCGGCTCCCTGAAGATCATAAGACCTCCGAACTTGTACCTGAGCCCTGCTGAGTAACTCGCGGCTCCCTGAAGATCGTCAGACCTCCAAACTTGTACCTGAGCCCTGCTGAGTGACTCGCGGCTCCCTGAAGATCGTAAGACCTCCGAACTTGTACCTGAGCCCTGCTGAGTGACTCGCGGCTCCCTGAAGATCGTAAGACCTCCGAACTTGTGCTTGAGCTCTGCTGAGTGACTTGCGGCTCCCTGAAGATCATAAGACCACCGAACTTGTATCCGAGCCCTGCTGAGTGACTCGCGGCTCCCACAGACTCTCTTGGTCCCGCCGGACCCCCCCTACGACAAGCGTATCCCCCAGCTCGAGGATTGTGAGCTGTGCGCCGGGTACGCTCCTGCATTTGATCCATAAGCCCCCCAAGACTGTCCCGCTACCTCCTAACCCCCGCCAAGACTCTGAGAGCCCGCGCTCTGCTTGTAAAAGAATTGCCTTGCCGATCATAAAGATCCTACCACTTCAATCTGATAAAGCTTGAATCTTAAGAACTCTCGGTGTGGTGTCTCTTTGTCGTGTGGTGCCAAGTGTACGATCCTAGATACGAGATTCCTCCCCGGAGGAGTCTCCCACCAGTGCCCGGCTACGATACTTTGAGGGTGGGTCTCAGGACAGTCAGGGCCCCCTTCGGGCCCCTCTGAGGTCGCCTTCTAACATTGGTGGCAAGCGACGGGATTAGGGCCCACCATCTAGAGATCGTACCGTGAACGGCTGACGCACTACCGACAAAGATGGCAGAAGGAAGCGCCGTGGTCCTCACAGAAAACAACACCAGTACCGTGTTCCAGGTGGAACAGCTGGAAGAGTACACACACAAAGAACTAAAGCAATTCTGTAAGGAACGCAAAATCGCTACCACTGGCCTCAACACCAAAGAAGATATGCAAAAGGCACTAGAAGCTTGGGTGAATTCTGGAGCCTCCCGCCCAGAAGGAGCGGGGGAGCCCCACGACGAGGCTGGACCCTCCCAAGGAGAGCACAGCAGCAACCAGGTGCGAGGCGTCGTACCAGACGGGGGCCTATCCCCGGAGGAACTCGCAGACCGAGAAAGAAGTCGCCATCACGAGCTCGAATTAGCCAAGCTCAAAATTGAGGGCGAGTTGAAATTAGCCGAGAAAAAGCTAGCAGTGGAACAGATGCGAGTACAAGGAGAACTAGAAGAGAAGAAACTCCAATGAGAACACGAGGGAAGGAGACTTCAACTGGAACATGAACGCTGCTTGAAGGAAATAGAGCTAAATGCAAGAAGCGAAGAGGCGCAGCCCCCGGGGAACCGAGAGGCGGCCGCACCGGCGGAGCATAAGGTCCACATCCCCAAGGATGTGGTCAAAGAATATTACAAAAATGATGACATTCAACAGTGGTTCTGGGCCTACGAGGTCGCCATGACCTCCCATCGGGTCCCGCAGAAGGATTGGGGGGCTGGGTTGTGGGGACGATTCCTGAGCGAAGGGAGAGACACCCTGCTCGACCTACCCACCTCCATGCAGACCTCCTATGACCACATGAAAGCGGCCCTCCTCACAAGGTATGGCCTCACCCCGGAGATGTACCGCCAGCGGTTCCGGGACTGCAGGAAGATCCCGGGTACCACCTGGGTGGAATATTGTTGGACTTGGCCCTTTTTGCAGGGTCATCCCTAAACTTTTTGCCTTCCTCCTGTATTTTTTCTGACCTGTTGCTGGCTGTTTTATGACTCTGGGCACCGTACCACTGCTGACCAGTGCTAAGGTGCATATGCTCTCCCTATGGTAAAATGTATACATTGATTGATGTCCATGATTGGTTTATTGGATTCACTGTCAGTCCCCAGTAAAGTGCACCAGTGGTGCCAGGGCTTGTGAATGCCAATGCTGCTGGGGGGCTTGCAGCGCTGGTTGCGCCACCCACAGAAGCGGCCTTGTAAAATGTGTCTAGGGTCCGCCACCGCAGACCCTGTGCGCGGTCCGGGACCGTCGCGCTGACTGCGCAAGGGCCCCCACTTGCCAGTCCCTAAACCTTCCCTTACTTGCATATTAGCCACCCCTCTGGTAGGCCCACGGGCAGGGTGCATTGTAGGCATAAGGTAGGACATGCCCCGATGTGTGTGGCATGTCTTAGTAGTGAATTACAGCCCTTTCCGTTTTTCACTATTGAAGGCTACCTGCTCTCCATAGGCCAGAATGGGCTGCTGGGATCACGCCAACGCTGTGACCCCAGTGGACTCAGAGAGCATGGTAGAGTGTCAAGTTTAGTATGCCTGAACTCAGAATAATAAAATACTTCTTGTAGTCAAGTTTATTTTAATATCCTGGGTTTGTAAATACTACTTTTAGAAAGTTAGTATTTACTGACCTGACCATCTCAGTCCGCCTCTGCTGTATGTGTGTGTGTTCTGCCCAGCAACAGTAAGGAGCAGGGTGGGGGGATCCCCAGAGACAGGTTGGCTGCCAGGTGGTGGGTAGAGAGATTACACCTGGATGGGTGGGAGGAGTACACCTTGACTCTTGAATAGACCTGTGCTCTTCCACCACAAAGCCGGCGCCACCCCCTGTGGGGCGGCTGATGTCTCTGCCCTGCTGCTGAAAGGAAAGAGCAGAGTCACCATAACAAAGTGCTCCAGAACTGGACTGAGCCAGGCCTAGGCCCCCTGGCGCTAAAGAACAAAAGAATCATGGTATAAAAGTAGGAGCCTGGCTCCTAAGAAATCAGAATCCTGTTTACCACAAAGAACCTCTGCCCGACTAGAAGGAGAAGGAGACGCTGGAGGAGCTGGCCTGCTGCCTGCCTTGCTGAGAAAGGAGAGGAAGAGACTATTGAAAAGACTTTGCTACTTTGTGCTTGAACATTCTCCAAGGGCTTGATCTGAGCTTGCCCCCTGAACTGAACCCCAGGAACAGTGGGTTCTCTGTGCTTCTTGCTCGTCCTCCAATTCGAGCCGTGTGTGCATCCCGCTGGAAAAGAGACTGCGCCCCTCATCGCCCCTCGTAGGGCCGTGACACTCAGGAGCTCGCCTGCCGCAACCCCGTGAGAGCCCCGCTCCGCCCGGAGCCGCTCTCTGTCCCCGGGCTAGGCCGCCTGCACCCCTGTCACCGCCTGCCATTGGAGCACGCTGAACGCGCTATCACCCCTCCCGCCGGAAGCCGTCCGACGACTGTGATCTACGCCGGGTCATCCAGCTGCACTGACTGTGCCCTGTGACCCCGCTTCGCTATCCCCGGACATCTCAGGCCGCGCCGCCCCCGCTGTGGAGACCCTCCTGCACCGCCGTGCTAAAGGGTCGCTGGCCGCGCCTGCCTACGTGCCCACACCTGCTGATTGAGGACCCAAGAACACTTCCCAAGCTGAGAGTCGCACCGACCTGTGCCGACTGTCCACATCACGAAAGAAGTTCCAGTATCGGGCTCGGGGCCCGCAACGCCTTATTTCCCCGTTCGCAGGAACCGATCTCTGTGAGTACTGGAACTACAAGTAAAGAGACTACGAACTATCCATTTGAAGCTGCGAACAACGAACATTTGCCCGCTGTATAACCTGGTGGCCTAGCGAAAACGTTATTGGTCTTGTGATAAGTCTGCTGAGATATATATACCTTATTTTTACATAAAGAATCGTATTTTTATATATATCCAAGTCTGGTGTCCGTTTCTGGGGGGATTAATGTATTTACTGTGTGTATGATTGTAAGTGCTTAACCAACAACGCCTGAGGAATCGCCTTGGCTGCTCACGCCACGCACCTAGAGGGTGAGCAAGGGTCATTCGCGAGAGGTTATCCTGCGCCCTGACGTGGAGGAGAGGGTTCCTGCTTGACACAAGGGCAACCTTGCGCCAACCAGAGATCCCCGACTCTAACATTGTTGGCAGCGGTTGGGATTTCGGATTTGCACTTGTAATTTGCATACAGTGAATTATTAATCGCCAGATAGTGAGAGCAGACCAAATAACGCAGCCACAGGTTTGTAATTGTTGAACTTTGTTGAGACATCTGCCATTACTGCAACCATGCCTGGCTCGCTCTCTGCTGGAAGAGCGCTCTCTGTGATTTCTGGAATAGATGAGGTGGATTGGGAGAGACTGGAAGGTTACACAACGGAGCAATTGAAAGGCTACAGTGTAAAATTCAGAGTTCCCCATGCTGGATTCAGGAAGAAGAACCAGTACCTCAAGGCGCTGAGAGCCTGGAAAGAGTCACGAGACCCACGGAATGCGGGGGACATCGTTCCACCCGACAATCTTGAGGAGCCCAGCAGAGTCCGGTCGCCAGAGGAGCTGGCAGACAGGGCAGCCGACAGGGCGCATGCAATGGAGATGGCAAAGTTGGCCGGACAAATGGAAATGGAAAAACAGAAGTTGTCCCTGGAGGCACAACGACGCCAAATGGATCATGATCTAAAAATGAGGGAGTTGGATCGCAAGATCAAGAGTTTAGACCGCTCTCCCTCTGGTGGCAGCAATATTGAGTTTTACAGTGCTGAGAGAGTAGTACGCACACCCAGAGATGTGGCGCCTGACTTGAAGGAGGGGGTTAACATACACCAGGAGGTTCAAGGGCATGAGGTAGCTCCAGTAGTGCGCAGTATCCCTGAAGGGAATAGGGTAACTGGCGCAGGGGTTCATAGTCCTAGTGGAGGGAGGGACACTCTACTGACTCTAACTGAGAGGTACAGGGAGAGGGGTTCCCCCAACATTGAAGTCCTGGTGGGTGAGTGTGAAGACCGCCCAGAAGAGTGTGGGTTGTGGGACAGAGACAGTCAGATACTGTCTTGCCAGTCTCAGGAGAGTGGTGTGGAGTACGTGTGTGAGGCACTGGATGGTAAGGTGAAGGATAGTTTGGTTAACCCTGCTAGGGGGCTGTGTGATCCAATTGTGGGAGAGCATATTGTAAGTCCCTGTTTTCCAGAGCTATGCCAACACCTGTTGGAGAGTGAGTTCTCTGACCGCAGAGAACTCACATTGGAGGCAGACCTTTTGGTGGATTCCAGAGGGTCTGGAGAGGCATTGGGGAGTGACCCTGTGGGAGAGGCTCAGGTATCTTCCAACCCAGAGTGGTGGAAGTGGTGCAGAGTAGCCCAGCTAGGTCCCCTGGTAGTGGGAGGGGTGTAGGGGCTCACGTCCTGTCTCAGTGGAGAAGGAGTGAGTGTGGGGCTGCGTGCCCCCAGGTGCCCGAAACCCAGTCTCAGAGCCTGGATGGTTCTTTAAGGGAACACCAGGCGGGGAGCCTAGGCTGTCCTGATGGGCTGCCCGTTGAGGGGGATCCCCTAGTGTCTGGTGAGCTGGGAGTGTCTGTAAGCAGGCCTCCATCAGTTCTGGTGCCTGGCAGTACCGCTCCATTTGGGACGGTGCAGAGGTCCAGATTGAGGGGTGAGAGGGGGAAAGAGTCCCCAGTGGAAGAACCAGTGGGTCAGGGGCCACCCAGAAGGGCTGCGTCACCCGTGAGTGACCATGGTGACACCACTTCTGTCCTGGGGGATCTTCAGACACTGTCAGATGGACAGGGGTCGGGAGATCAGCGCCAGGCAGACTGTCACACGACACATGAGTTATGTGTCACCCTCAGGGGGAGCATGCGTGCTCCCCGGGAAGTCCTGGTGCGCCAGGCGAGAGTTCAACTGCATGGGTTGGTCCCAGGGTTGGGAAGCCAGGTTCAGGTGTTGTCTGACCTGGAGGGTGGGACTACTGTAATCAGTGTCCTGACCCATGTTGCTTCTGGGGGTACCACGCCAGTTGGGAGTGGGCAGTACTCTGGAAGGGGGTGCAGAGGGAGGGAGTCCTCGCCTCTGACCCCGGCTCAACTGAAGGGTTTAGACCCTAGGTCGGAGGGCCAGGTTCAGGGTGTCCCCCCTGACCTGGATGCCCAGTTGCAGGATAGAACACCTGAACTGGTGGGCGATTTGCGCAGGACACCTGCCCCAGGTGCCCTGGCAATTCTGGAAGGGGGCACCACTCCAGGTGGGAGGGTACAGAGCCCCAAGGAGAAGGACCGGGTGTGGGAGAGGCCACCCCAGTCTGGGGTCCAGCTGCCGGGTACAGTCCTGGGGCTGGTGGGTCAGTGCCAGGATGTCATACCTGACCTGTCAAGGGGGAGGATGGACAAAGGGTGCCAAGCACCTGGGGCTACTGCCCCCCGCCCCCTGGCGCCACAGAGGATTGAGAGCCCTGAGAGGCATACGGCCTGGGTCTCATCCCTGACTACTGTCAGTGGCCACTGTAGCATTTTGCTGTCTGTCTGTTGGGACACACCTGTGGGCCAGTTAAGGTTAGGTGCTGCACAGGTGGTGTCCACAGGTGAGGAGAAGGGTTCCCCATGGATTGGCTTGGTGGGCCCTGAGAGTATGGACAGAGGGAGTCCCATAGGTTCAGATTGGCGTAGAAATGGAGTCTGCCCCTGCAGTTGCGGGCCAGGTCCTTGTTCTATCGCCCCAAGCAGGGAAGACCATCACGGTTGTGATTGGTCTACCCTGCGTTTTGGCTGGAAGGGGGTTGTGTTGGACTTGGCCCTTTTTGCAGGGTCATCCCTAAACTTTTTGCCTTCCTCCTGTATTTTTTCTGACCTGTTGCTGGCTGTTTTATGACTCTGGGCACCGTACCACTGCTGACCAGTGCTAAGGTGCATATGCTCTCCCTATGGTAAAATGTATACATTGATTGATGTCCATGATTGGTTTATTGGATTCACTGTCAGTCCCCAGTAAAGTGCACCAGTGGTGCCAGGGCTTGTGAATGCCAATGCTGCTGGGGGGCTTGCAGCGCTGGTTGCGCCACCCACAGAAGCGGCCTTGTAAAATGTGTCTAGGGTCCGCCACCGCAGACCCTGTGCGCGGTCCGGGACCGTCGCGCTGACTGCGCAAGGGCCCCCACTTGCCAGTCCCTAAACCTTCCCTTACTTGCATATTAGCCACCCCTCTGGTAGGCCCACGGGCAGGGTGCATTGTAGGCATAAGGTAGGACATGCCCCGATGTGTGTGGCATGTCTTAGTAGTGAATTACAGCCCTTTCCGTTTTTCACTATTGAAGGCTATCTGCTCTCCATAGGCCAGAATGGGCTGCTGGGATCACGCCAACGCTGTGACCCCAGTGGACTCAGAGAGCATGGTAGAGTGTCAAGTTTAGTATGCCTGAACTCAGAATAATAAAATACTTCTTGTAGTCAAGTTTATTTTAATATCCTGGGTTTGTAAATACTACTTTTAGAAAGTTAGTATTTACTGACCTGACCATCTCAGTCCGCCTCTGCTGTATGTGTGTGTGTTCTGCCCAGCAACAGTAAGGAGCAGGGTGGGGGGATCCCCAGAGACAGGTTGGCTGCCAGGTGGTGGGTAGAGAGATTACACCTGGATGGGTGGGAGGAGTACACCTTGACTCTTGAATAGACCTGTGCTCTGCCACCACAAAGCCGGCGCCACCCCCTGTGGGGCGGCTGATGTCTCTGCCCTGCTGCTGAAAGGAAAGAGCAGAGTCACCATAACAAAGTGCTCCAGAACTGGACTGAGCCAGGCCTAGGCCCCCTGGCGCTAAAGAACAAAAGAATCATGGTATAAAAGTAGGAGCCTGGCTCCTAAGAAATCAGAATCCTGTTTACCACAAAGAACCTCTGCCCGACTAGAAGGAGAAGGAGACGCTGGAGGAGCTGGCCTGCTGCCTGCCTTGCTGAGAAAGGAGAGGAAGAGACTATTGAAAAGACTTTGCTACTTTGTGCTTGAACATTCTCCAAGGGCTTGATCTGAGCTTGCCCCCTGAACTGAACCCCAGGAACAGTGGGTTCTCTGTGCTTCTTGCTCGTCCTCCAATTCGAGCCGTGTGTGCATCCCGCTGGAAAAGAGACTGCGCCCCTCATCGCCCCTCCTAGGGCCGTGACACTCAAGAGCTCGCCTGCCGCAACCCCGTGAGAGCCCCGCTCCGCCCGGAGCCGCTCTCTGTCCCCGGGCTAGGCCGCCTGCACCCCTGTCACCGCCTGCCATTGGAGCACGCTGAACGCGCTATCACCCCTCCCGCCGGAAGCCGTCCGACGACTGTGATCTACGCCGGGTCATCCAGCTGCACTGACTGTGCCCTGTGACCCCGCTTCGCTATTCCCGGACATCTCAGGCCGCGCCGCCCCCGCTGTGGAGACCCTCCTGCACCGCCGTGCTAAAGGGTCGCTGGCCGCGCCTGCCTACGTGCCCACACCTGCTGATTGAGGACCCAAGAACACTTCCCAAGCTGAGAGTCGCACCGACCTGTGCCGACTGTCCACATCACGAAAGAAGTTCCAGTATCGGGCTCGGGGCCCGCAACGCCTTATTTCCCCGTTCGCAGGAACCGATCTCTGTGAGTACTGGAACTACAAGTAAAGAGACTACGAACTATCCATTTGAAGCTGCGAACAACGAACATTTGCCCGCTGTATAACCTGGTGGCCTAGCGAAAACGTTATTGGTCTTGTGATAAGTCTGCTGAGATATATATACCTTATTTTTACATAAAGAATCGTATTTTTATATATATCCAAGTCTGGTGTCCGTTTCTGGGGGGATTAATGTATTTACTGTGTGTATGATTGTAAGTGCTTAACCAACAACGCCTGAGGAATCGCCTTGGCTGCTCACGCCACGCACCTAGAGGGTGAGCAAGGGTCATTCGCGAGAGGTTATCCTGCGCCCTGACGTGGAGGAGAGGGTTCCTGCTTGACACAAGGGCAACCTTGCGCCAACCAGAGATCCCCGACTCTAACAAATATGTGAATTTCTTCAGCCGCGCCTTCGATGGGTGGATCAAGGGCAGCAAGGTAACCACCCTGGAAGAGCTAACAGACCTCATATTGTGGGAACACCTGGCTGCGAACTGCTTTGTGGAACTACGCCAGCACCTGCTCGACAGCAAGCTCACGGATCCGAGAAAGCTGGCTGTCAAAGCGGATCGCTGGACCAACACCCGGGTCTCCCGGGGCCCTGTAGGAGAGTACCCCCGAGCCAGTCAGGGACCACCCCGCCAGAGAGGGGGGGGAAACCAGGGAGGGCCGAGAGAGTCCCAGGTTAGTCCCCCGAAGGCCCAACCACCACCTTTCCCGGCACCCCCACCGGCTGTGTCCGGCCTCCCCCTGAGACAGGGGCACCGGGTAACCATCACTTGTTTCCGTTGCCAGAAGCCCGGGCAATACGCCAGCGACCCTGAATGCCCCATGGCCCCACGCACCACCCAGGCAGCACCCCCCGCTAGACAGTTAGCCAATGTAGCACTGGGGGAGGAGGTGGAGTAAGCCGAGGAGTGGGAACCCGCAGCCATGGCCCTAGTATCCCTGAGAGATGGTCCCTGGGAGCCTCCTGCCCTCTAACACAAAGAAATATGGGCAGCTCGTAACGATCATTGGCCACCAAGTAGAAGCCCTCCGTGACACAGGGGCCAGCATCACCGGTGTCCTCAGCCACTTAGTCCACGAAGGCCAGGTCCTCCCAAACGTATTTTGCCCTGTCATTTCCGCCGACAACACAGAAAGCCTATGTAAGGTAGCCCTGGTCCCCTTTGAGTGGGGAGGGGTGGTCGGTAAACTAAAGGTCGCAGTAAGAACCTCCCAACCAGTCGACTGTCTCCTGGGGAACGACCTGGAAAGTTCCCCCTGGAGACAAGTCGAGCGCAAGACCCACCTAGGGATGATGGGCCTCCCGGAGTGGGTGTGCGCCACCACACGATCCATGGCGGCTCGACTGACCCCCCTGGGGGAAGTCGACGACGCCCCAACCCCTGAAGATAGGATGGTCCCGGCCGAGGGTCCCCACACCCCCCCACCAGAAGCGTCGATCGCCAGTGACGAACCCCCGCTCTCCGACTCCACCCAAGTCACCCAGTTAGGCGATCTGCCCGAATTAGCCCAGTGGCGCCACGAGGGGGGCCCCTCCCGAGAAGAGTTCTGCCGATAGCAGGCTACCTGTCCCTCCCTGGTCGGGCCCCGGCAACAGGCAGAGGCCCAGGCCGCAGGAGACCAGACGGGAACACACAGGGTGTACTGGGAGAATGACCTGTTGTACAGCGAACAGAAGTCGGTGGAGCTAGGGTCCGGCCGGGTGCTGGTGGTACCCCTACGCTTCCGAAACCTCCTCCTGGGCTTAGCCCACGACGTTCCCCTCGCAGGCCACTTGGGCCAGGACAAAACGTACAGTCGCCTCGTGACTCACTTCTACTGGCCCAGAATGAAAGCAGATGTAGAAGCCCACTGCAAGTCCTGTCCCACGTGCCAGGCCAGTGGGAAGAGCAGAGGGAAGCGCAAGGCTCCCCTCCAACCCTTCCCTGTCATCAGTACCCCTTTTGAGCGGGTCGGGATCGACTTTGTAGGGCCCCTGGACCCCCCCACTTCCCAAGGGCACCGGTTCATCCTCGTCCTGGTGGACCATGCCACCCGTTACCCTGAGGCCATTCCCCTGCGCACCGTCACAGCCCCCGTGGTGGGCCGGGCGTTGATGGGAATCTTCTCCCGCATGGGTTTCCCCCGCGAGGTCGTGAGCGATTGCGGTACCAACTTTATCTCCCGATACATGAAGTCCTTATGGCAACAATGCGGGGTTTCCTACAAGTTCACCACCCCGTACCACCCCCAAGGGAACGGCCTGGTAGAGCGGTTTAACCGGACTCTGAAGGGGATGATCGCGGGCCTGGAAGAGCCCCTCCGGCGTAAGTGGGACATCCTGCTCCCCTGCCTCCTATTCGCCTACCGCGAAGTTCCCCAGAAATCCTTGGGGTTCAGCCCCTTTGAGTTACTCTACGGCACCCCGTCAGAGGACCCCTCAGCCTGGTCAAGGAAGGCTGGGAGGCGGCACCCCGGGGCCCCCCCCGAGATGTGTTCCGCTACGTCCTGACCCTCCGGAATCAGACTAGGAAGTTCCGAGAGATGGCCGAGGCCAACCTGGAGGCGAGTCAGGAGGAGATGAAGCACTGGTACAACCAGAACACCACTCTGGTCGAGTTTCAGCCGGGCCAGCAGGTATGGGTCATGGCCCCCATGAAACCCTGCGCCCTCCAGGACAAATGGACCGGGCCCTTCAAAGTGGTTGAGCGGAAGAGCCAGGTCACGTACTTGGTGGACGTCCAGTCCCCCCGGGACCCCCTCCGGGTCCTCCACGTGAACTGCCTCAAGCCCCACTTTGTGCGAACAGAGCTGAGCCTCATACTGGCCACTGATGACGGGTCCGAGGAGGAGTCCGATCCTCTCCCTGATCTCCTGTGCACCAAGGAGAAGAACGGCTCCGTAGAGGGAGTGAACCTCTCCCCGTCTCTCACTCCCCAGCAACGTGAAGATTGCCGCCAGCTCCTAGGGCAGTTTTCGGACCTCTTCTCCCTGGTCCCTAAGGTCACCGACTGGTGTGTCCATGACGTGGATACCGGGGACAGCCCGCCAGTGAGACACCGGGCCTACCGCGTTCCTGATCGGGTCCGGTCCTGTATCCAAGCCGAAGTCTCGAAAATGTTGACCCTAGGCGTAATTGAACCCTCAGACAGCCCCTGGGCCAGCCCCGTGGTCCTAGTCCCAAAAGCAGCTGCCCCCGGGGTCGCACCAGAACTCCGCTTCTGCGTGGACTACCGGGGACTCAATGAAGTCACCCGGGCCGATGCCCACCCCATTCCCCGAGCCGACGAGCTCATTGACCGGCTCGGGGCTGCTCGGTTCCTCAGCACCTTCGATCTCACCTGCGGCTACTGGCAAATTGCGCTCACAGAGGGGCCAAGGAGCGGTCCGCCTTCTCCACCCCGGATGGGCACTATCGCTTTCGCGTGATGCCCTTCGGGATGAAAAATGCCCCGGCCACCTTCCAGCGACTGGTAAATAGAGTCCTGGCCGGGCTGGAAAAATTCAGTGCTGCATATCTCGACGATATCGCAGTTTTTAGCTCTGAGTGGAGTGAGCACCTCCAGCACCTCCGGAGGGTGCTAACCGCCCTGCGCCAGGCAGGCCTCACCGTGAAAGCCAGCAAGTGCCAGATCGGGCAAGGTTCGGTAACCTACCTGGGGCACCAGGTCGGAAGCGGGCAGGTTGCCCCTCTACAGCCCAAAATTGACGCCATCCTAGCCTGGGAACCCCCCACTACCCAAACAGAGGTCCGAGCCTTTCTGGGCCTCACGGGCTACTACCGGAGGTTCATCCGGAATTACGGCAGCCTGGTCGGTCCCCTCACCGGACTCACGTCCAAAAAACAGCCCAAGAAGGTGCAGTGGTCCCCTGCCTGCCAAGAGGCGTTCGAGGCCCTGAAAGCGGCCATGTGTACTGCCCCCGTCCTCCAGGCCCCCGACTACTCCAAAGAGTTTTTGGTACAAACAGATGCCTCCGAGCATGGCATCGGGCAGTCCTCTACCAGGTGAATGACCAAGGCCTAGTCCAGCCCGTAGCCTTCCTCAGCCGAAGGCTATTGCCCAGAGAACAGAAATGGAGCACCATCGAGCGCGAGGCATTCGCCGTAGTCTGGGCCCTCAAGAAACTACGCCCTTACCTGTTCGGCACCCGTTTCAAGGTCCAAACCGACCATCGCCCCTTGCGATGGCTCATGCAGATGCGAGGAGAAAACCCCAAGCTACTGCGGTGGTCAATCTCCCGCCAGGGGATGGACTTCACCGTGGAACATCGCCCTGGAACTGACCACACCAACGCTGATGGCCTCTCCCGGTTCTTCCGCCTCAGCGAAGAGAACCCCCAAGAGGATGGGTAGTTCTCTCCGGCTTTCAGCTGGAGGGACGCGTGTTGGACCCGGCCCTCGTAACATAGCTAGACCCGACCCCTGCACCTCACACCGGCCCCCAAACCCCCGGCCTAGCCGATCCTCCCCACCAGAACTCACACGCACTCAACCCGGACTTCCCCGCCCGTGGCCTTCCTCCCTTCGGCCACACCGGGCCCGCGTGCCCACTCCATGCACCAAGATGGCCGCCCGGCCCCAGCGCGACCCTGGCCTAGAGGCGCCACTCCGGCTGCAGGACCTCGCGCTCCCCTTGGGAAGAGAGAGGGAGGAGCAGCTGCTATCACACCTCTGCGCTTCCCTGGGACGGTGGGTTTTGATCGACCTGCCGGCCTCCCCGAGGGCTGGCTCCATGCCTGCTGGGTGTCTGGGACTCCTCCCGACCCGGCCCTGGAAGGATCAAAAGACAATGGCAGGAAACCCCAACAAGCGACCAGCCAGGTGTCAAGACCCCTGCCTGCACAGACTCCGGACATCAAAGAGGAGTCGCCATATAACAAGGGGTGCTCTGGGACTGTCCGACAGATTCGCCTTGGAACACCTGAGCCCTGCTGAGTGACTCGCGGCTCCCTGAAGATCGTAAGACCTCCGAACTTGTACCTGAGCCCTGCTGAGTGACTCGCGGCTCCCTGAAGATCGTAAGACCTCCGAACTTGTACCTGAGCCCTGCTGAGTGACTCGCGGCTCCCTGAAGATCGTAAGACCTCCGAACTTGTACCTGAGCCCTGCTGAGTGACTCGCGGCTCCCTGAAGATCGTAAGACCTCCGAACTTGTACCTGAGCCCTGCTGAGTGACTCGCGGATCCCTGAAGATCGTAAGACCTCCGAACTTGTGCTTGAGCTCTGCTGAGTGACTCGCGGCTCCCTGAAGATCGTAAGACCACCGAACTTGTATCCAAGCCCTGCTGAGTGACTCACGGCTCCCACAGACTCTCTTGGTCCCGCCGGACCCCCCCTACGACAAGCGTATCCCCCAGCTCGAGGATTGTGAGCTGTGCGCCGGGTACGCTCCTGCATTTGATCCATAAGCCCCCCAAGACTGTCCCGCTACCTCCTAACCCCCGCCAAGACTCTGAGAGCCCGCGCTCTGCTTGTAAAAGAATTGCCTTGCCGATCATAAAGATCCTACCACTTCAATCTGATAAAGCTTGAATCTTAAGAACTCTCGGTGTGGTGTCTCTTTGTCGTGTGGTGCCGAGTGTACGATCCTAGATACGAGATTCCTCCCCGGAGGAGTCTCCCGCCAGTGCCCGGCTACGATACTTTGAGGGTGGGTCTCAGGACAGTCAGGGCCCCCTTCGGGCCCCTCTGAGGTCGCCTTCTAACAAGATGAAAACCAAAAACACAGACATTGAGACGACGCAGATATGTATTCCTGGGATAATATGATGTCCGAAGCACACAGACCCTGCTTCTGTGGAAATCCACATGTGGCATGGTGTGCGTAGATGTGTGCCATGCCCATCTCCACACAGACACATGTTGGATGCAGCAACAGCAGATGTAGTTGATGGAACACTAACAGCAAGCTCATGGGAACACATGACACACACCTGACATAGTCACAGAGGGGCACGCTGATCGTGACATGTCAGTTGATAGAGTGTCCCTGTCCCTGGCATCACGAGACAGGTGCGGGTGGTGGTGACTGTGCCATACCAGTGATGCTGTGCATGACACGTTTGGACTACAGACACACATGTGCCAAGTGTGAAGGTGATGTGTGCCACATAGTGTCCCATCACACATGACATGTGTACACAGGTCATCACACATCAATTGTGCAACTACATGAGAAGACCTGTGCAATATCACTGCCTGACACACCTAGGCCCCGCACATGAAAGTGTGCAATGACAAGTACTTGATGGACAGCCTTGTGCGAGTCGTAGCCCTCCATTCCTGGCGTGTGCGCCTCGTATCACCAGTGTAAGCGTGTGCAACACACCATACACCCACATTCAGAGCGTGTGTACGGTCCGTATCACTATTGTAGAGGTGCCGTAGGGGTACGCGTGATACGCACCGTACACATGCTCTGAGAGCGTGTGTACAGTCCGTATCACTATTGTAGTGGTGCCATAGTGGTACGCATGATACGCACCGTACACACGCTCTGAGAGCATGTGTACGGTCCGTATCACTATTGTAGAGGTGCCGTAGGGGTACGTGTACATGTGAAACGCACATTACATGTGTGTGGATTTCAAAATTACATAGGGGACAAGTACTAGGCCCAAAATGCATGCTGGTTGTCATGGATACAGAGATTTCAATTGCAATGTGTCCATCATGTGGCCTTGAAGAGTCAGTTGGCCAAAAATTACAATGTTGCAAAGTGGTGGTTGCCTTGCAACGATGCTCAAAATTTGAACCATGCAAATACGTGTCATTGGAGTATGTTTAAAGGGATTGGAGTTAACGTAGGATGCAAATGAGTCTGACCAATCACTATGTACTCCTCTAAATGAAAGCCCCTCAGCAAGATAGATATAGGGCAGCCAGAACCCATGAGAGGGCACTTGCCTGCACAACTTTCCTGTCGACCACACTGCTGCTGTCTCTGCTTCCTCTGGCACTATGTCGCAGACTGTGGAGAGGGCCCAGCCATTCACCCTCGAGGAGAATGAGGCCTTGCTGGACGTCCTCCTCCCACAGTACCCCAAGCTGTATGGGAGACCAGGGGAGCAGGTGAGTGCTGACTCCACTACCTTTGACTGTGCACCATTTGTGTGACTGTCACTTCTGGCATTGTGTCCAGGTGTGACAGACATGCAATGTTGTTTAGAGTGGGTACCAGGGGGGGGACATGCTTATGTCTATCATGCAGAGCATTATGTAGTCCCTGTGTGCACTCTTCACTTGCATTGTGCTTACTGTGACATTCACTGCATAGTGCATGACACATTCAGCCTGGCAATTCCTTGGTGGCTTTTTTTCCTATTGTCCTGAGGTGATTGGGTGGGCCCCCCGGTGTGACAGGTGACTGTTCCCACAGATGTGTATGAGTTGAGTGGACCTGTGGTGAGAGTGACCAAATGATGTGTACGACCTCATGGACATTGATGTGTGTGAATGTTCCTTGTCATGTGGTTGAGTGTCTGTGAAGTGTTGCACCACAGCTGCATGGAGGAGGCTACAGCTCTACCCATCTGATGTGAGAAGTAAGCTGTGCTGTGTGTCTGACTTGCTGAGCTAGCACGACACCTGTGACACCCCACAGGCAAGTGGCACATGTGTAGAGTCAGGTTTGTATCCGCTGTTGTCAATGGCAGGTGATTGATCTGTGCCTGGGTGTGTCTGTGTACTCTGCTGAGGGTGCGTCAGTGGAGTGGGACATGTGACTGCTTCGAGGTGCTGTCCATCAGCCTTCTGTTGTATGTGCTGCACAGTGTGTGCCATGATCAGGGAGTGTGTCGCACCCCCTATGCCACCTGTATACTTTCAGTGCCATGTAGTGCATTGGGGCTTTCACACAGGCCAATGTCTATTTGAGAATGATGCAATTCCTTAGCAGCATCCTATGCCCTGTGCAACATATCAAAGATGTTCAAATGTGTGTCTCTGGGACATGGAGCAGGCGTAGTGATGTTGTCTCACTTTGTCATCCTCACAGGTAACTGCCTACGAGAAGGGGGTGATCTGGAGGGAGATCACCAGGGCCGTGAGATCGGTGGGGGATCGAAGTCGGCGCCTATCCCAAGTCCGAAAACGGTGGCAGGACATCTGGTGCTGGACCCGGCGGATCGCCCGGGTCCAGCTGGGGCTCTCACCTCCTCGCCCCCACGGCGGGCGCCGACGCCTGACCCCCCACATGACCTGTGTCCTGGCGGTGGTCTTCCCTGACCTGGATAGGCAGTTACAGGAGAGACTGCAGCAAGGAGGGGGTAGGTACATGTCTGTTTGTTGTGTTATGTGTCTACAGCTTTTGGAAGTACTCTGTAGCCTGGATACACTGCCAGAGTTTATATGTGCAGTGCATTTTCTGTTCCCCAATGTCAACGGGTGCTTTTATTCATCCCTTCCTCTCCTTGACATGTGTCCCCTGGTCTGTGTGTAATCACATTTGCACATGGTCATCTAGGCTGCCAGTAAATCCAAGTGCACATTGCTTTCGGCATCATGTGGGAGGGTGGTCTGTGATATGTGTTGGTACCTTGCCTGTGCCATGACCTGTTCACTCTGTTGGGGGTCCATATTTGTTGGCACTGATGATGAGTCTCAACATAGGAGTGTGAGGTTTCAAATGTACACCCTTGCAGCATGCATGACCAATGTTGTGGCCTCAGAGCGACATGATGTGCATGAGTGGAAGATATGCATAGTGCCATGACGGTTGTTCATTTAAAAAAAAAATGTTTTATAGTCCTCATGCACCATGAATGGCATTCTTGATGGGAAACAAGACATCCCCCCTCTCAGACGGCCAACCTGTTCCAGCCCCGACTTCGAGGCCCGTAAAGAGAGTGCATGAAAGGAAGATTATCCTCACGTTGGCTTGTTGTCAAACATGCCCCATGGAGTAGTCCGGCAGAGGAATGGACCCTGGGAAGATAAAGGGTCCTTAGGGGGTTAGGGACCTGTGGAGAAAGAGCCTACCCGGCTTGTAGCTGAAGCGCTTGGTTTACTCACGATACTTTCGGTCAGTGTCTGCGTTGAGCCTCCAGTCGTTCCTCTGCCGGACTACTCCATGGGGCATGTTTGACAACAAGCCAACGTGAGGATAATCTTCCTTTCATGCACTTTCCACCGTTTTTTTGTGTGTTGATGCGCTTACGATGCCTAGCCCACCACAAAACTTCGTGTACATATGATAACTCTCACCTTAGCCATACCACTAATATGGCTACACCATTTGCCGCTTATTTATCGTCTACACAGCACAATAGATATTGGCAATCAATCTGTCTTGTGAATATGTAACCATACTGAGACTCTCCCATGTATGTGTGTCCTGTCATACTTGTTGTATGTCCAGCAATGCTCTAAGAGGGAATCCCCCTCTCACATGTAAAGCACCTTAGCGAGTGCTACACATTTCTCAAAATTACACAATCACTTAAATCTAAGTAATTTGCACCTACACACTTTGGTCCTGAGGAAAGCCAGTTTTAATCATAAAGGCCTGGCTGAAACATGTAGACCACACCTGGATGTAGGAAACCCTAATTAACATTCCTATAAAATCCAACAGCCTTTTTTAATGCTAGCAGTGACCCAGTTATTAAAATATAAATTACCCTTGGGTACTGGGATCCCTGCATAGCTTTTAAATCGTCACCTTCACGTCACTACACTGCACACTCAGATACATACCTGCTCCGCTGTATCCAGGCGTCGAAGCACACCCGGGACACACTTGGTATCACTGGGTGGCCCCGATGATGAAGCATGCCACCAACTAGGTTGGTGGGTGAGGGCTTCATGAACAAACAAAATGGTTTGTACCATGCCTTACAGTCTTGAGTCTATGCAAATTCACAAAAAGGCTAGTCCTTTTTGATCTCACAAGGAACATTCACACACATCAATGTCCAGGAGGTAGTACACATCACTTGGACACTCTCACCACAGGTCCACTCAACTCAGACACATCTGTGGGTACAGTCACCTGTCACACCGGGGGGACCACCCAATCACCTCAGGACTGTATTTAATAAATCTACAAAGGATTACCATGCTGAATGTGTCATGCACTATGCAGTGACTGTCACAGTAAGCACAATGCATGTGAGGAGTGCACACAGGAACTACATCATGCTCTGCATGAGGGACATAAGCCTTTCCCCCCCGGGACCCACTCTAAACAACATTGCATGTCTGTCACACCTGGACACAATGCCAGAAGTGACAGTCACAAAAAAGGTGCACAGTCAAAGGTAGTGGAGTCAGCATTCACCTGCTCCCCTGGTCTCTCATACAGCTTGGGGTACTGTGGGAGGAGGACATCCAGCAAAGCTTCATTCTCCTCGCTGGTGAATGGCTGGGCCCTCTCCACAGTCCGCGACATGGTGCCAGAGGAAGCAGAGACAGCAGCTGTGTGGTCGACAGGAAAGTGGTGCAGGCAAGTGCCCTCTCAGGGGTGCTGGCTGCCTTATATCTGTCTTGCTGAGGGGCTTTCACTTACAGGAGTACATGGTGATTGGTCAGACTCATTTGCATCCTACGTTTACTCCAATCCCTTTAAACCTACACCGATGACACGTATTTGCATGATTCAAATTTTGAGCATCATTGCAAGGCAACCGCCACTTTGCAACATTGTAATTTTTGCCCAACTGACTCTTCCTGGCCACCTGATGGACACATTACAACTGAAATCTCTGTATCCATAACAACCAGCATGCATTTTGGGCCTAATACTTGTCCCCTATGTAATTTTAAACTACACACACATGTACGGTGCGTTTCACACGTACATGTACAGCACCTCTACAATAGTGATACGGGCCGTACACATGCTCTGAGAGCGTGTGTACGGCCTGTATCACTATAGTAGTGTTGCCGTAGGAGTACGTGTGGTACGGACCGTACACACGCTCTCAGAGCGTGTGTATGGTCCGTACCACGCGTACTCCTACGGCACCACTACTATAGTGATACGGGCCGTACATACGCTGTCAGAGCGTGTGTACGGTCCGTACCATGCGTACTCCTACGGCACCACTACTATAGTGATGCGGGCCGTACACACGCTCTGAGAGCATGTGTATGGCCCGTATCACTATAGTAGTGTTGCCGTAGGAGTACGCGTGGTACGGACCGTACACACGCTCTCAGAGCGTATGTACGGTCCATAACACGCGTACTCCTACAGCAACACTACTATAGTGATACGGGCCGTACACACGCTCTGAGAGCATGTGTATGGTCCGTATTACTATAGTAGTGTTGCCGTAGGCGTACGTGTGGTACGGACCGTACACACGCCCTCAGAGCGTGTGTACGGTCCGTACCACGCGTACTCCAACGGCACCACTACTATAGTGATACGGGTCGTACATACGCTCTCAGAGCGTGCGTATGGTCCGTACCACGCGTACTCCTACGGCACCACTACTATAGTGATACGGGCCGTACATACACTCTCAGAGCGCGTGAACGGTCCGTACCACGCGTACTCCTACGGCAACACTACTATAGTGATACGGGCCATACACACGCTCTGAGAGCGCGTGTACGGTGCGTTTCATACGCTTACACTGGTGATAGAGGCGCACACACCAGGAATGGATGTCTCCGACTCGCACAAGGCTGTACATCAAGTCATTGTCATTGCAGACTTACATGTGCAGGGCCTAGGTGTGTCAGGCTGTGATAATGCACATGTCTTCTCATGTAGTTGCACAACTGATGTGTGATGACCTGTGTACACATGTCATGTGTGAAGGGGCACTATGTGGCACACTTCCCTTTCACACTTTGCACATGTGTGCCTGTAGTACAAACGTGTCAAGCACAGCCTCACTGGTATGGCACAGTCACCACCACCCGCACCTGTCCCCTGATACCAGGGACAGGGACACTCTATCAACTGACATGTCACGATCAGCGTGCCCCTATGTGACTAGGTTCTGTGTGTATCATGTGTTCCCATGAGCTGGCTGTTAGTGTACCGTCAACTACATCTGCAGTTGCTGCATCCAACATGTGTCTGTGTGGAGATGGGCATGGCACACATCTACGCACACCATGCCACATGTGGACTTCCACGGAGGCAGGCTCTGTGTGCATTGGACATCATATTTTCACAGGAAGACATATCGGCGGCGGCGCAATGGGATCACTGACAGAATATCGAGGAGAAGAATATCGACCTACAAAAATATCGAGGAAAAAATATAGAATGCCAAAATATCGAATCCCTATCTACAAACAGGTAAGTACAAAAATATTGATTCCAAAATATCGTTGTAAAAAATATAGTTGGTCAAAATATCGGATTTTTAAAATGTCTTAAAAGTAATGTAAAATAATGAAATAATAAATATAGTTAACTAAAACATACTTAAAAACCCTTAAATAACTTTAAAATTAATAAATAATTAATGCAAGTAAAAAAAAAATATTTTTAATACATATATATATTAATTAAAAATATTCAATATTTTTTGCGTAGGATAGCGGGCGGGTAAAATTGACTATTACCACTCTAGTAAGTGCAACAGTAGGGAAAGCGTTGAATAGCGGGAGGGTAAAAATTACTATTCCCACTCCAGAGAGTGCAACAGTAGGGAAAGCGTTGGATAGCGTACAGGTAAAAATTACTGTTCCCACTCGACAGAGTGCAACAGTAGGGAAAGCGTTGGATAGCGTATGGGTAAAAATTACTATTCCCACTCCACAGAGTGCAACAGTAGGGAAAGCGTTGGATAGCGAGAGGGTAAAATTTACTTTTCCCACTCCACTGAGTGCAACAGTAGAGAAAGCATTGGATTGCGTTTTGTTAAAAATTACTATTCCCACTCCAAAGAGTGCAACAGTAGGGAAAGCGTTGGATAGCGGGAGGGTAAAATTTACTATTCCCACTCCAGTAAGTGCAATAGTAGGGAAAGCGTTGGATAGCATAGGGGTAAAAATTACTATTCCCACTCCAGAGAGTGCAACAGTAGGGAAAGCGTTGGATAGCGGGAGGGTAAAATTTACTATTCCCACTCCAGTAAGTGCAATAGTAGGGAAAGCGTTGGATAGCATAGGGGTAAAAATTACTATTCCCACTCCAAAGAGTGCAACAGTAGGGAAAGCGTTGGATAGCGTAAGAGTAAAAATTACTATTCCCACTCCAGTGAGTGCAATAGTAAGGAAACCGTTGGATAGCGTAGGGGTAAAAATTACTATTCCCACTCCAGAGAGTGCAACAGTAGGGAAAGCGTTGGATAGCATGAAGGTAAAATGTACTATTCCCACTCCAGTGAGTGCAACAGTAGGGAAAACGTCAGAGGACGTAGGGGTAAAAATTACTATTCCCACTCCAAAGAGTGCAACAGTAGGGAAAGCATTGGATAGCGTAGGGGTAACAATTACTATTCCCACTCCAGAGAGTGCAACAGTAGGGAAAACGTTGGATAGCGGAAGGGTAAAATTTACTATTCCCACTCCAGTGAGTGCAACAGTAGGGAAAGCGTTGGATAGCGAGAGGGTAAAATGTACTATTCCCACTCCAGTGAGTGCAATTGTAGGGAAAGCGTTGGATAGCATAGGGGTAAAAATTACTATTCCCACTCCAAAGAGTGCAACAGTGGGGAAAGCGTTGGATAGCATAGGAGTAAAAATTACTATTCCCACTCCAGTGAGTGCAATAGTAAGGAAAGCGTTGGATAGCGTAGGGGTAAAATTTACTATTCCCACTCCAGAGAGAGCAACAGTAGGAAAAGCGTTGGATAGCGTGAGAGCAAAATGTACTATTCCCACTCCAGTGAGTGCAACAGTAGGGAAAACGTCAGATGACGTAGGGGTAAAAATTACTATTCCCACTCCAAAGAGTGCAACAGTAGGGAAAGCATTGGATAGCGTAGGGGTAAAAATTACTATTCCCACTCCAAAGAGTGCAACAGTAGGGAAAGCGTTGGATAGCGGGAGGGTAAAATGTACTATTCCCACTCCAGTGAGTGCAATAGTAGGGAAAGCGTTGGATAGCATAGGGGTAAAAATTACTATTCCTACTCCAAAGAGTGCAACAGTAGCGAAAGCGTTGGATAGTGTAGGGGTAACAATTACTATTCCCACTCCTGTGAGTGCAATAGTAGGGAAAGCGTTGGATAGCGTAGGGGTAAAATTTACTATTCCCACTCCAGTGAGTGCAATAGTAGGGAAAATAATAATTTAATATGTTATTAAAAATAAATTAATTATTAATACCAATTTGTTTTTTTAATTAACTACCTATTAATTATTCATTAACAACCAATAACCAATTAATTTTCAATACCAAAAATTATTAAATACAAATAATACCAATTAATAATTAATTAATAAGATATTAATTATCAAGATACAAAAATAATTTCAATAATTAATTATTTACAATTAAATTACTTCCCACCATATTACCCTATAAACCCACAACCCGCTACAAATAATAAATCAATACAATTAACATAATTATCAAATAAAAAATTAATACAAATTAAATACCAATTAATACTAATTAATTACCAATTAATAATTAATTAACAACCAATTAATTTTCAATAACAAAAATTAATAAATAATTCAAAAATACTAATTAATAATTAACAGTAAATTAATTATCAATACACAAAAATATTTTCAATAATGACTTCATTATAATTAAATTACTTCCCAGCATATTACCCTATAAACCCACAACCCGCTCCGAATAATAAATTAATTCAATTAATATAATTATCAATGAACCAATTAATACAAATTAATAAAAAATAATTACCAATTATTAAAATTTATTTACCAATTAATAATTAATTACAACACATTAATTATCAACACCAATTAATAATTACTTAATAACAATTAAATTACTTCCCACCATATTCCCCTATAAACCCACAACCCGCTACAGAAGTAAAACACAAAATTAAATTTAAAATAATTAATAATTCAGAAATATTATTATTTAATGTACTATAATTAAATTACTTCCCACCCTAATCCCCTATAAACCCACAACCCGCTACGGAATTAAATTACACAAAAATTAAATAACATAAAATTCATTACTTTAAAAATAATTAAACATACATTACAAAAACTAATATACACTTTTAACACATATACTAACATGCAAAACACTTTAAAAAAATTGATATTAATGTAAATTCGATATTACTTACCTGCAATTCGATATTTTTAACAACTATATTATGTCCATTCGATATTATGTCCATTCTATATTTTAGACTCGATATTATGTCCATTCGATATTTTTTTTTCAATATTATGACTGTTCACCGTCGCAATGTCTGTGTTTTCTGTTTGCACGTGTACCCCTTCATCGCAATGGTTTTGATCTGTACATTTGACATTCCATG
This sequence comes from Triturus cristatus, assembly GCF_964204655.1. Taxonomy (NCBI): domain Eukaryota; kingdom Metazoa; phylum Chordata; class Amphibia; order Caudata; family Salamandridae; genus Triturus; species Triturus cristatus. The sequence goes on from NC_140590.1 coordinate 1,869,534,545, forward strand.
TGACCTGTGCGTCTAGCTTGCCGTTAGCTGTCTGTATGAGATGACATCCTTTAAATGCAGCTAGGTGGATGTATGTCACTCCTGTGAAGTTTCTGGCTGTTCACTCCGACTGGCCCCCAGCTCGTTTCATGGCATGTCAGGTAGACTTGACAATCAACAGGTGTATCTGGCTTTTCGTAGGAGTCTCACCAAGCTGGCATATGTGTCCTGGATGTATTGCACAGACCAGACTCCGTATTTATATTATGTCTAGTAGCAGTTTAGCATGTGCTCTGTTCATTGACAGTGATGTTGGTAGACTCTCAGACTTCGTTATTCAATTCAATTTTCTGCAGGGCACCGCCTGTCCCACGACCAATGCCAGACTTGGCTACCATGAGGGAACGTGCCTGCATCCGGCGGTACAGATTCACTCGCCATTTGATTGAGGATTTGACGGACAAGCTGGCACCACACCTCCAACCACAACACAGGTATCCTAATGCGCTGACCCCCAAGATGAAGGTGATGTCATCCTACATTTTTTTGCCACAGGTACGTTTCAATTGACCATAGCTGATGTTGGTGGGATGTCACAGACAATGTTCAGCCGTGTCCTGCGTGATGTTTTGGCAGCCATGTTGGTGCACCTTGATGAATTCATCACATTTCCTACTCCTGGGGAGTTGACAGATGTCAAAGGGGATTTCTATGCCCTGGGAGGGATGCCCCATGTCATTGGGTCCATTGATGGGACACATGTGGCTTTGGTACCAACACAGGCACAGGAGGTAGCCTATCGCAACCGTAAACATTACCACTCTCTAAATGCCCTTGTGGTGTGTCTTGCTAACATGCTGATTTCCCATGTCTGTGCACGGTTTCCGTTCAACACTCCGTCCATCATTTCCTTTGGTTTTGCTTTGTTCGCCATAAGTTGGCAGGGTATGCTCAGACGTGAGTCCCTTGCACACTTTGCCACTTGATTCAAGCAAGCCTGGCTGAAGACGGCTGAAATGCCAGAAACCGGTCCTAGGAAGCTTGTTGGCACCAGGGAAGGCATGGCTTGGCAGTTCGGGTTGGACTGTTCCCATGAGGCACAGGGTCAAACTGATTTGCATATGGCCATGTCTGAACTGGGGTGGCGGAGTGGGCTAAAGAACGGTGGTGGATTAAACCCAGATCAGTTGACTGGGGGTGAGTGCTTGCAATGTTCAACACTCCGTCCATCATTTCCATTGGTTTTCCCCGGTTTCCAGGGTCAGCACACGATGCCTACATCATGAGGCGTAGCAGGGTGCCACAAATAATGCTGCGGCTGCACAACGAACGAGCCTGTCTTGTTGGTGGGTATACTCTGTTTGTCCTGTGTGTTGCAGCATCTTTGGCTCTTACGGCATCTCCTGACCCACTTATTTACATGATGATTCCATTTAGGGGACTCTAGATATCCCAACATGCCATGGCTCATGACACCTCTCCGCAACCCAAGATCAGCTGCAGATCACCGGTACAACAATGCACACGGGCAGACCAGGCGAGTGATTGAGAGGACGTTTGGCCTCCTGAAGAGCCGATTCCAGTGCCTTCACAAGACAGACGGGTCCCTCCCATATGCACCGGAGAAGGTCTGCAGAATCTTCCTCGTGTGCTGCATGCTGCACAACATGGCAGTGGAGAAGGCAGTGCCACTCATCCTGGAGCAGGATGAGCAGGAACATCCACCCGTGGAGGATGAAGGGCTTGGGCATGAGGCAAGTGATGAGAAGGAGGAGGAGGAGGATATCGGAGTCAGCTCATACGCAACTTCTTCTCATAATGGTGAGTCACTGGGTCTGAGTCTGCACGCTTGTAGCCTTGGGTGGCATGTGTTGCAATGTGTGTGTCCAGCTGACTGATGGGAAAGTGACTTAGATGTATGTTCTGATGTGTCACTCGAGTGATGATGTCATGCCACACAGTTTTGTGGAGAGACTTTCTTTGCAATTTGCATGGGGACAACATTGTTCATGTTTAGTAACTGACCATGTGTGCGAAGAAAATTCTTTTAGCTGACTTCTTGTCTGTCTGTCATTCCCAGGTTCTTGCGCCTTTTGTCTGCTCGTGTCATCGTTGTTCTCCTACTATTCCTCATGAGGATTGCAACGTGTGCTGAATCAGCGTTCCATGCACCGACATGTGGAAATGTCAGTTTGGGTAAGGATTGCAGCAAGGCTTTTTGGTGGTGGTACGGGTTGGGAATGTGTGGGGACTGCTTCTGTGCATGTTGTGTTACCATGCATACATGTGTACTCACCATGGGGCACCTAACGTGTATCATCATTCCCATGAATTGATAGTCACCCTTCGTGACAGTCATCTGTATAGGATTTTGGATTCTGATAAAGGCATCAATATGTGTAACACTTCCCTCTGAAACATACGTGATGCTAAGGGTGGACATAGTGTGGGACATCCCCATAACAGGCTCAATGGTGAATTGCAGCCTCTCTGTGTGCAGCAGGAGGTGTTTGGCTCATCCCCTTAACTTGGGTGCCAGTTCATTGGGATTTTGAACATCCGTGTTGTGAAGGGGTTGTCCAGCGTATGTCCCACATGTTCAGTCAAATGACATGTGAGTCTGTTCATATGGATCCATTTCCCTTGGTGCTGAGTTTGTGTAATAAAGGTGTTCCTGACCCTCCAAAGTGCATCATCTCTGTCAATGCAGGTCTCTTGGCACTTTGCATGTGTCATCTATGGCATAGTTGTCACAGATTGTGCATATGAGTGTATGTGTACTTCGGCAACATGCATGCAAATCTTCATGGCTAATAATCTCTATTGTGCATGAAGTCCATGGTTGTGTATGTATTTGTGCAGGTTGCTCCCCCCAACGGGCTGCCAACGCATGCTGAGGGTGTGTTTCCTGTTCGCTGCTCGGCCTTCTGTTTACAGATCCTGTGCCAGTCATCTTTGATGATTGTTCATCCATTTTCTCTTAGTGAGCCATGAGTAACCTGACATTTACGTACGCCTGTTGCAGTTGTCCTTTCTGACCTCCTTGTCTTTGTGTGATACTTTTGTCCGAGTTTCCAGAACCTGCCGCCTGCTGCTCCAGCCCCTGCGGCATGGGCCCACCAAAACCCATGATTCGGCAAGCCACACGCTTTCAAGATGCTCCTCCTTTCCTCCCTCCACACATTCATTATGCTGTCATCAGCTTGTCTGTGCCACTGTTGCGGCCACGCTGTGCCAAAGGCAGGACCGTCAGCGCCTGCAACGTGCACAGTTCACGACCCCCATGTCCTTGCATGACCCACATCACACAATAGGCTCATGTTGCAGCCACCCTCCAAGCAATGTCCAACCGAAAATCAACCGCCTGCTCTCAGGCATCCCCTAAGCGCACACACGACCCCTTCGCATGCAGTGTGCAACTCCAACTGCCTACACAGTGCTGCCCCGCCTTCCAGGTCCTGTCACACCAGCCAGGTCATGTCCCTCCTACTCCACACTGGCTCCGTCCAACAGCACGCCATTGGACTCTGTTACCTCCTCAACACAACAGGCCCACACATCACCTTCATGACAGTGACCTGGATAAAAGCATCCTCAGCACACAACGTCTTCATTGGCATCTCAGACGGATACAAGAGCACCCGCAGGGATGGCACAATCAATCCCGGAGGATGAATCGATATCTATTCACAGGTACGCACTCAGGGTCACAAATCCGGGTTTGCACCAACCCACTGGCAAACCCTCAGAGTAACACTCATTTATAGATCTCCAGGCCTACATCCACAATTCCACAAAGTCATCAACACGTCCATCTTCACGCACGCACTCACCTCCACAGGCTACATGTGGCTGTGGGCCAGTAACTTCTGGCTGTAGGAGAACCACACCAGCATCCATCATTGGTCCATCAACATTAGCATTCACGTCTCCGACAAGCAACACACTGCCACACACCCCGCTACAGATCCCCCAAAGATGCTTGATGTAAGTCAACACAGACATTCTGTGTGGGACAGTGGAACCAACACCACCGCCACAACCTGCAAACTCACACACTGGATCAGCAACTGATCGAACTATCTTGCCACATTGACGTACATTCCTGTGAAGCACAACAACAGTTAAGCCACCTGGGACAAGGCAGACCTACTGGACTCATACAGGTCTAGACGGACTCTTGTGCAAAGCTTGCGCCCCAAAGAACCATCAGTGGCCTTACAACCCTGGAAAACGGCACACACAGCCATCACCATATCATCATCAAGGACAATTGGGGATCCTTCAGATAGGGCCGAGGCACCAAAACACACAACATCAAGGAGCTCATCAGCATTGTGAGTGCACTGACAGCAGCTCTCCATCCAAAAGACACCCCACCCTTGCAAGGCAGAGGCATTCCCTTGCAACTTTCTAGCACTGCTGGCTCATGGACATACACGCCAGCCTTGGCACACAGAGGCAGGCATCACTATTATCCGCGGGACCAAGCCAACTCAGTTTCTGGACTTCTATCAGCAGGAAATACAACACCCGGCTCATGTCCAACATCCACTGGGGATCTCCATCAGGCCCCTTCCCACACAATATCTCAACCACATCATTCCCCATCCTTGTAGCCCCCGTCCAGCACGTCATGTATGTATCCTTTGAGTTAGCCACATTCCATGGTAGATGGAGGCATGCAGTGACCCAGGCCCTTCTTAGACAACGGACGGCAGTACCGCAGGCTCTCCACAAACATCACCGTGCTTCCCTACCCAGCAAATGTCATCAAGAAGACAGTCAACGATCAACTGACAAACTGACCCAAACAATAAGAGCTCCAGGCAACCTGCACAAGAACATCTTCCACAGTGATCACACCAATGCAACCGTCATCATTGCCACCACCACCAACAACTTTGCCCTGATCAACAATGGTGAGGCCACCCCCTTGACCTCTCAACAGCATTCTACACAATGTGCTACCACACTGTCAGCTCACACATCTCCAACACTGGTATCCAGAGGGTGGACCCGAATGAAATCAACAAGTAGCTCACAAGTAAGGCCCTGGGAGTCGGACTCAAGCCTTAAGCATGTAGTACACTGTCGTCATCTGGAACATGCCTCAGAACTCATCTCTCAGCGTGTCAATCTTCAATGTGTCCATGACCCCCCTCTCCAACATCGATTGTGCACACGACCTCATCATCATCTCGTATGCCATTGACAACCAGCTGCTCCTCACCCTCACCAAAGACCCAGCCATTTCCAGTTCCAAACTTCAAGAAGGCATGAGGTCCGTTGATGAATGGCTGAACATCAGCCACCTGAGGCTGGACTTGGCCAGGACTGAGGTAATCATCTGAGGATTGTCCCCTTACAGCTGGGTCAACTCCTTGTGTCCCACCGGGCGGGGCACTGCACCAGCACCCAGTGGCCACGCACGCAAGATGGTGTTCATCATGGACTCGTCGCTCACAATTGCCATGCAAATGAACAGCATCTGTACCTCATGCTGCAACACCCTCCGCATGATTGACATGATCCACAGCTAGATCCACTCCAAGGCAAGACAGACCGTCCACCAGGTCCACGACACCAGCCAGGTCAACTACAGCAATGCCCTCTACAGGGCAAGAACAGCCAAACTCCTGGATAACTTGTACACATTCCGGGTGCATCTGCACAGCTCATCTTCAACATCGCGCACACCAGCCACATCACCGTCCACCTGAGATAGCTGCAATGGCTCACTGTCTGCTGCAGGATGACCTTCAGACTCCTCACCCACACTCAGGAGGCAGTCCACAAGCCCTGACACAAAAACCACCTTGGCCGTCTGTCATCCAAGACCCCGTTGGCCCAACTTCGTGCATCCAACCTTTCCCTTGCCATCATTCTTCACATCCACAGAACTACAGCATGCATGAGATAGTTCTCCCACCTGTCCAAACAGACCTGGGACTCCCTCCCCAGGCACCTCCACATGAGCCATGACCTCTACGCCTTAATGATACTCTTCCAAATAGGTCTGTCCGCACAGTATTGCAAGCCCCCCCTCAGCAGCTTGAGGCCATCACGGTTGAGTATTGAGGTACATGTCTGGATTGGCTGATACATTGCGACCCATGTGTGTCCTGTACCGGACTCAGATTCCAGGGTATGGATGGCTGGAGTTAGTTCAACACGCAGGCATACTGTGACATTTCCCCACACGTATGTTGTGGACTCATGCTAAATGACTGCAACATCAAATTAAAATAATGTAGTTTTATTCTCGGTCGGGTTTGTGATTTGTGCCAAAAATAGGTGCTATACAGTGAGCCTAGAACCCAAAGTTCACAGGGGGAGATGGGATCCTTGGCATTTGAAGTCATCAGAGTCCAGACCACAGTGTTTGTCATCATTGGTCAGGCTGTGACCAGCAAGTCCATGTGGCAGAGAATGTCAGTGAATGAGGTGATGCTGTTGCACATGAAGGCCAGGTGCCAGGCCAGGTGACCTGGGAGATGTGGATGGCCCGCTGCCTCTCATGGTCTTTTCTGTGGACGACCCACCTTCCTCGTGGGACCCTCAGATGCAGGCCTTGGCGATGCTTGGGACGCTCCGTCGGACGAATCCTCCTCCTCCTCCCTCCCTGTGGCTGGTGGTGGTCTTCGCCTGGTGGCACAGGGAGGGTTGCCCATGTTGTCGGCGATCCGACGGAGTGAATGGCTTATGTCCCTTTGCACCGCCAGGAGCTCAGCCAGTCTTGCCTCCATCCGTCCTTGGTGTTCTTGTTGACTGGCGTGTTGCTCGGCCTGCTGGTTCTTCAGCTCTGTGAGGTTCTCCACTACCTGGCTCATGACCCTGGTGTCACGCCGGTATGCGTCCATGATGTTGCGTACGTGTGGCATACCGGTCCCTTCAGCTGGCTGTTCAGGTTCTCGCCTCCGCGTGCCTCCACTCCCACCACCCCTGCCCACACAAGCCTGGCCTGCCGTTGTGGGCACATCGGGTCTACGGGACCCCTGATGGATGGCAGTTGCGGGGTTGTCTGCCTCCTCCTGGGTGCCCGGCGAACCTTGTCCCTCCAGGTCAGACTGGCTCAGTTGTTCAGTGCGGGCAGGGCTCCTGGGTGTCTCCTGGGATGTGCAGGAATGGGGGTGGTGGTTGGCACAGTTGTTCCTGAAGCAGGTGCTGCAGGGGCTTGGACACCAGAGGGTCCAGGTGGGTTGGGGTTCATCCGCGGAGTGTTGAGAGGCGTCGCTGCCGGTGGGATCAGGTTCCTCCTGAGCCTGGGACTGTGATTCTTCACCCCCATTGTTGGGGGGAGATCCATCAGGTTGCCCTGTGTGTGAGAGAAAGACAATGTTAATGCTGTTTCATGCGACATCCATGTTTCATACATATTCAAGTTGTCACAGTTCCTCCAGGTAGTTGTATGTGCCTAGCAATCTCCGGAATGTTCACTTGTGAATGGGTATGTTGCGGGGGACAGATTGATATGTGCTCCTGAGTCTTTGACCTGATGATTTTTGTCTTGGATGCTTCTTCGGCTATGTATTGTTCTTGTTGTGTGACCAGTCCATTGTGAGAGTGGGTGAATCCATTGGCTGTCCCGGGGGTGTGTTCTTGTGTGAGGGGTGTGTGTGACAGGGCCTGCTGGTGGGTGTAGTGTGATCCCAGGTGATGTAGCTGTCTCCCCATGGAGCATGCTGCCAGGACAGTGAGTGTGAGTTCCTGCCCTAGGTATCTGAGCTTCTTGTGTCGGTGTTTGAGTTTGCAGTTGTCAGAGGAGGGCCTTGTGCTGCCTACAGGAGGGCCAAGTGTCAGCTATCTTATCAATACTTTGCCAGTCCCTGTGCATTGAGCATGGTGCATGGGTATGTACCTGGGCCATATGGGATGAGGGCAATGGTGTGTGATTCTGAGTTGAACAATGCGTTTTGTGAGGCCCCCCCCTCCCAGCAAAGCGGACATCCATTCTTGTGTTGGTGCTTCGTGCAGCATGGGACATGGCATGGCCTTGCTTTCTTAATGGGGCATACACATGTTAGTGGCCTGAGCGTTGTTTTTTGAGTGTAGTTGTGTCCGGTGAGGGCTTGGGGGTAGTTGCGTGCTTCTTGTGTAGTTGGGGTGTGGCTGCCATTCCCCCCATGTTCCATGAGTTGCTTGTGTACTCACCAGGCTCTGGAAGTCCTTGAAGTACGTGTACTCCCACTGGCGGGAGCAGGGCCATCACCTTCTCCTCCCAGGGATGGTAATGTACCGGTCTGCGGGGCAGCCCACCTCCAGTGATGTTGCTCTGGGCTGAGTCTTTGTTCATTTTCCTCTTGATCCGAAGATCGTACCACCTGGCTTGGCTTTCATTCCTGGTTCTTCTGATGGGTACAACACCATTCACCTTATCGACGATCCTCTGCCACAGGCGTGATTTTTCGGCTATGCTGGTCTGTCTGATTAATGTTCCAAACAGCTGTGGCTCGACACTGATGACTTCATTGACAAGGATGTCCAGCTCCTCCCTTGTGAACTTTGGATTCTTGTCTGTGTGGGGTGAGGGTGTGGCTGGTTGTGGGTGTGTGGGTGTGAATGTGAAGGTGTGTGTGTAAATGTGAAGAGGGGATATGTGTGAAGGAGGTTGTGTGAAGGTGTATATGTTAAGGTGTATGGGTGCAGTTGTTGGGGTGTGCTCTGTAGCTGCAGTGAGTCTGTTGCAAAGGCTCATGGTTAGTGTGTGTGAGCCCTTTTTATTGGTCCATTTGTGGGTGTGCCTGAGTTTGAAATTTAGGTGGGTGTGTTATAAGGGGTGGTTGTGAGTTTGGCCCTCTGTTTGCCAGTTTGGATGTGGCCAGGTCAGTCATTTTGATGTTTTGTTGACTGTAGACGTGTTTTGTGGTGTTGTGCCAGTCGAATTGACCCTCCTTGTGCTGTTTTACAGTGTCCTGGTTCAGTACGAGTCGTTTCAACCTCGCATATGTAAGGTGTGTACATACGCAATGTTGTTGTACCGTGCTGGCATACGCGATGTTGTTGTAAGGTCCGTACAGACGCGATGCTAGGGGACGGGGCTGGGGTACAGTGCATACTAGTACAGGGCTGGGGTACGGTGCGTCCAAGTACGGGGCTGGGGTACGGTGCGTCCAAGTGTGGTAAATATTTAAATTACCGGTACTATTTTTTATGCGGAAAAGTCTAGTAAGAATAACTCAGTCAAAATAAGAGGCAGAATCCGTGGTATTAGAGGTTCTGAAAAGGGCTTTATTCCTTACAAAGGAATTATGGTTCGAACCAGGCAATCTTATTCCAACACCACGAAGGTTCAGGAAGGGAATAGGCAATACATTATTGACAAGTAACAATATATATATGAAAAGCATTGCATTAAGACAGATGCAGGAGGCGTAACAGCTGATAATACAGATAAGAATACACATACGTAATGAAAATGGGCGTAATAACAGGTGTATACTAGAAACGTCATTTAAAATGATGTCACAAGTGGGTGGATCCATAAGAGAATCCTGCAGTGTCAGCAGAAATGTTTGGTAGAGATGCGCGTGCAGCCGCATGACGTGTGATTGACGTGCAACTAGAGGGTGAAGGTGAATTGACATTTAGCTGTACATGTGGAGACAGAAGTCTGGGGGGTCAGGTCAACCTAATCCCAAATCGTATCTAATATCTTTGTTTAAGGAACTGTTTTATCCAAAAGGAAAGGTCTCTCGGACGGAATCTATTCTATACTGACTGTTAGTGCATGTACAAGCGTCTATGTGTCTACATGAGATGCGAGGGGGCAGGAATCTTCCATGGTAACAGGGGCTATGAATTACTAGCATAAAGACAGCGAGGCCGAGCTCTTTGCTCGGTAGCTGGAAGGATGTTTACCTAAAACTACTAGACAGGAATGCATTGGATGAGGAGCGGAGCAGATAACTTGAAGGCCGAATACAGTTTTTGGCAGGCAACAGGCCGCGTCAGGCACCGTTAGCCGCGCAGGGAGTAGGACAAAGTTCATGGATACGGATGCAGGTCCAAGCTGAAGCATTTCAGAGGCAGAAGCAGGAAAAGGCTTGATGGCAGAATTCAGGGCCTGCTCGCCTGAACTGTAAAACGTGAAAAGTGAACCATATAAAGTCGGTGGCCAATCATACTTAGGAATGGAATATTCGACCCATTCATGGCGGATCTGAAAGAGGACATGTTGACGTTGGACACACATGTATTTGCGTCTTCATAGCTGGAACTGGAGGGAACATACATGTACTTGTAGCATGTACATGGAGCCGTTGGGGTCTAAGATAGGGGACACAATTGACCATAAAAATTCATATTTCCTCATTCCCTCCTTGTCCCCTACGGACCCTTATGAAATATCCATCTTCATCAATCCATCAATCTGTTCATATAGCATCATTTGTTCTTCTTTCTTCTTCCGGGATCTTGAATGAAAATTCGAAGGCGGGATACACGATGTGGCACACAGACCACAAATCGCTGGCCCACATTGTAGACACAAGCAGCAACTGAATAGAATGAGAAAGCCAATACCTAGGAAGGATAGGATCCTCCATCCCCAGGCTGACAACACGCTCCAGAACCAACCGGACCAAGTCCAGGTGCCTGGATTCTGGTGTATCTGGCTTACGATCTTATGAAGTCGAGTTATGGCTTTATATACTGACGGCGCGTTTTCTGGTATGAAAACACAGCAACTTGATCCGATGACCCTACAAGCTCCGCCCCTATCGGCCAGGATGACGTCAAGGACAAGACGATTTTGAAGAACAACAATCCGCATCGCAGACTGCTCCTCTGTTAAGTTGCCTAAGGCGGAAGTAGTTTCATTCACTACTGCTTCAAGGGTTCTAGTTAATCTACGTATCAACTTACTATTAGTGACTGTACCTATGTAGGGAAAGAAACCTTTATTGAAATCTGTATATTGCTCCCATGCTGTTTCAGTGTAGTCGACAATCGGGAGATCTCTCTGCTGTCTATTGTGTACTAAATGGGTATTCCTATGGTAATCAGGCGGGGCTAGGAAAACAGGTGGCAGAAGGAATGCAATGTAACAGGTACCATCCCAATCTAGGGGTAGGCGCATGTATGCGATGTGACCACAGATGAAGTAGGAGTGACGAGAAGCTCTAAATGTAGACTTGCCTTTATCACTGAATTCTATTACAGTGGTACATTTACTATGGCCCATGTGTATTGAACCATTCTTTCTTACACATAATTCGCCTCTAACTGGAAATACTGACATAGCGGGCAAGATTGGTGTAGCTTCGGATTCAACATTCAGGATCATGAGATTAAGTGTAAAGTTACCTAATCCATATACTTCATTTTCTAGATCAGTTCCTGTTCTTTTGGGAAGTCCCTCCTTGTTAGGGTAGCAGACTTTAAGTAAAACTAGGTTCAGGTTTCCCCAAACCCAGTTGTCTTGATAAACTACTGAATTTGAATCTAGGGAATTAATCAAACTAAACCATGCTCCACAGGAGCCATTGTGGGTGAATGGATACGGAAAGAGAGGCAGAACTCCCTTGTATTTCTGATAGGGAGGGAGTCGGCCACATATCCAACAATTTGTAGCATTGCTGGTCTGATGAGAATGATGTAACATACTAATGAATGTGTTGTTGCGCAGCGCGAATCTATAGGACAACTCATGCGGGGGTAATTCGCTAAAAGAATGTTCGGCAGTAGCATTGAAAACACGCTTGGAAATAGGGTAATACATGTGTAATAATATACTGGCAATGATAATCAGAAGACTTAGAAAAAACATAATTAACAATGTGACTATGCAGTGACTACGAAGTGATTTACAGTACGCATGTTTCTTGAGCTGTTTCTGTCTATTTCTCTCTCTATTTCGGTCTAGAGGATACATGTCAGAGACAAATTCAACCGATTCACCTTGGAGAGGACTTAAACAATCAAATTGTCTGACTTGCTAGACCTTAGTTTCAGTTTATAGTTTTCTTTTTCTGTTTTGTGAACCAGGGGGAGTTTTGAGTCAGTCTGTGAGGGAATGCAGGGTTGATAATTCAAGTCGGATGATAGTCCATGAAATTTTTTGATATGGCTCGAGTGCAACCACCCTTTACGTCCCTCAATCTTCACAGCTGTCCTTGTGGTCAATAAGACGAGTTTAGGCGACTGCCAGCGAGGCTCCAGCGGGTTCCTTCTGTCGAAGTTCCTTATAAGTACAAGATCTCCTGGAACCACGTCATGGGGCTTCACCTCAGTGTTATCGGGAAAAGCTGCAGCTACCTGTGAACGACAAGATTGTAGTGCAGACATCAAGGAAGCCAAGTAATCTGTCAGCATATTACAATCAACATCAGTTATTTTACTGGGTATAGGCGTCCCCCACATATTTGGTGGTCTACCGAAGATCACCTCATACGGGGATAGCCCTGTTCGAGAATGTGCTACCATTCTCATGTAAAAGAGCGCAACTGGTAAAGCTACTATCCAGTCGACACCTTTTTCTCTACATACTTTGGACAGTCTAATTTTCAAAGTTTGATTATGCCGCTCCACGAGACCTGCTGCCTCGGGATGTCGGACACAGTGGAATTTCCATTGATAGCCTAACAGAAGTGAAACATATTTCATTAGCTCGGATGAGAACGGTTGGCCATTATCTGAGTACACGACACGGGGCAAACCATACCGTGGGAAGAATTCTCGAACTAACTGTTTGGCAGTAGTCGGGGCAGTGTAATCTGAGACGGGATACGCCTCTGTCCACCGGGAAAGAGCGCATACAACTACGAGGACATATTTGAATCCTCGACAACGTTCCAACTGGATATAATCCATCTGGAGGACTTCAAAAGGGTGATCGGGGGGTTGAAATCCACCCTGTTCTACAGGTACGCCTTTTCCTGGATTGAACTGACAACAAATCATGCAGGTACGTACTTTCTGTTTAGCTGCTGCTCGCAAGTGTTTATTGAACCAAATGTGTTGAATACTGTCTAGCATAGCTTTCTCTCCTAGGTGCGCTGGACTATGGATTGTGTTAATGATGACTTGAACCATTGAGTCGGGGAGAAACCATATAGATTTTCCCTTCGTGATCCATCCTTGATCTGTTTGGATCCCTCCTAATTCAGTCCATCTCTTTATTTCTTCTGGGGTAGCATGTGTCTGTATATCAATTACATCAAGGGCGGGATCCTTAACTGTCATGCAGTGTGTTGGTGTCGGAACTATTGTCTTTGTCATGTCAGTTGTATGAGTCTGATTCTGAGCAGTCTGTTTAGCTGTTCTGTCAGCTAGGTCGTTACCCTGAGAAATAATGTCAGTCACTTTTGTATGGGCTTTACACTCCATAATCGATATTGCAGTCGGCAGATGTATTGCATCTAACAGAGCTTGAATAAGGGGACCGTGCTGGATGTGGGCACCGTGAGAAGTTAAATAACCTCTCTCTCGCCAAAGCACGCCGAAGTCATGGACGACTCCGAATGCATAACGTGAATCTGTGTATATGTTGACTTTCTTATTTTTGGCTTGAATACAGGCTTGTGTCAGAGCGATGAGCTCTGCTGCTTGAGCTGACAAGGTATCGATACAATTTGTTTCAATAATTTCAGTGTCTGTTGTGACTGCATAAGCGGCCACTAACTCTCCTGTACTTGTTCTCATGCATGAACCATCTACATACAATGTCAGGTCTGGATCTGATAATGGAATATCTGTCAAGTCTTGTCTGGGTTTCATCGTAATAGTGATAACTTCAATACAATCATGTGCCAACGGGTCTGTTCCACTTAATGGCAAAAGTGTGGCAGGATTTAATGTACTACAACGTCTGATTTCTATGTGTGGCTGGAACAATGTCAATTCATAACCCGTCAGTCTTGCTATAGTCAAGTGTTGTGTTTGGGTCCGGTTCAAGAGAACCTCTACTGCGTGTGGTACTTGTACTGTCAATTGATGTCCTAACACTATGGCATCGCTTTGTCTGATTGCTAGAGCTGTTGCTGCGACTGATTTCAGGCACGCAGGAAGAGCCTGGGCTACGGGATCTAATGTACTGGAAAAATAAGCACATGGCTTGTGTGATCCTGCTTGTTCCTGCGTGAGTACTGACAAAGCAGTACCTTCACGTTCTGTAACAAAAAGTGTAAAACGTTTGCTGTAACATGGTGTTGCTAAAACAGGTGCTTGACATAAAGCTTTCTTCAAGCTTTCAAAAGCTTGCGTATGTTCCTGAGTCCAAGGGAGGACAGTCGATGTCGCTGCCTCCTGTGTTGTCAACTGAATGAGTGGTTTTGCTAGAAATGCATATTGAGGGATCCACTGCCTACAGTACGAAGTGAGGCCAATGAATGCCCGTACCTCCTTTTGTGTCTTGGGTGGCAGCATGTTAACAATTAACTGGATACGGTCGGGTGTAAGCTGTCTTCCCCCCTTGGACAGCAAGTGCCCAAGGTACACAACTTGCTGGACACAGAATTGCAGCTTTGAAGGGGACACTTTGTGCCCCTTGTCGGCTAGGAAATGTAAAACCGTCAGTGATGCTTTTTCACATTCAGGTTCGCTTCGGGTGGTGATCAGCAGATCATCGACGTATTGAAGCAGGGCAGTGTTAGCAGGCATGTGGATACTGTCAAGTTCTCTTTTCAGTGCTTGGCTATAGATGCTGGGGCTTTCTGTGAATCCTTGAGGTGCGCGTGCGAATTTAAAACTTCGTCCAGTTAAACTGAATCCGAACAAATATTGGCTTTCCGGATCGATTGGGACGCTAAAGAAAGCGTTCTTGAGGTCAATTACAGTAAAGAACGTTGCTTCTGAATCTATGGCTGTTAGCAATGAAGAGATATCTGGGACTACGGGGTATTGTGGTACAATGCATTTATTTAATTCTCGCAGATCAATAACTAATCGATATACTGGTGGTGCTGTTGGGTCAGTTCGTTTAAGAATCGGAATTATCGGGGAATTACATACATTGGAGTCGGTTTCCACAACCACTCCTTGTGCAATGAGCTCGTCAATGATTTGCAGTAAAGCCACTACAGCATCTGGGGGTAACTTGTATTGTCGTATTCGTGGTAGTACCACTCCTGTTTTGAGTGTGACTCGATATGGTGTAATATGCATACAACCTACATCAGTGGGGCCTTGCGCCCATAAATGTGTGGGTAAATTCTGTAACCGGTGATCCATGTCTCTGGACACATAGTGACCTTTAAAGTCACGCAAAAATAGTCGTACTCCTTCCGGAGAACAACATATTACAGCTCCTAGAGCCTTCAATGTTTTTATGCCTAACAAGTTTTCTGGACATGATTTCGTAAGCAATAGATCTGTAGTTCGTGTTAATGGACCGACTGTGAATGCAAGTGGTTGCGATACTTCGTTAATAGTGGGCTTTCCTGAAAAACCAAGGGAAATATTTTGTGAGCCTGAGAGGGGTGCCCCTGGGACTTCGCTGTGACTGATAGTCGTTCTGCTTGCCCCTGTATCGAGTAGAAACTTTCTGTCTTTCCCTAATACGTGACTCTGTACGTAAGGACCTTCTTGATCTACGGGAACCTCAATAAGGGGTGGGCCAACTTCCCTCTCTAGGCTATTTCATGTGTAGCGCTGATACTCTGGATAGTCATTTTGTGCATACTGGTACATCTGTTGTGTCGTGTTTTGTGTTGCAGCAATAGGCTGTGGCTGTTGTTGTGGTGCGGTCTGTTGTGGAGCTGGCATAGGTTGCGCATGCTGAGGTACTTGTTGTTGGATCTGATCCTGTCTAGGCGGACGTGGTCTCTCTTTTGTTATACCCGTAGAGATATTATGTTTTAGAACTGCGCAATCGTGTATATAATGACCTGGCTGTTTACAATAGTTGCATGTCCCTCTAACAGGACCTACTGAATCATTGGACTGTGTCGTACCCTTTTTATGACCGTCAGCTGGAACTGACTGAGCAACAAGCATTTTCATTTTCGTGTCTTTCATACGTCTTTGTTCATGTTCTTGTTCTTCTCTAATTCTATTGTGATGATATTGTAACATTTGTAACATCTGTGACGGTGTGTTACCTTGCCAGGTACTCTCGAATTTTAATACTCTACTCTTAACTTGGGGCAGGGAATTCTCAACTAATTTTGTCACAAACAGATGTGGATACGACTCACTACTTGCTTTTATGCCACTATTAATACCAAAACATTTTTCAAATCGGGAATAGAAATCACTAGTGTCTTCATCCTGTTTTTGTTTACAGGCTGAAATTGCACCCCAGTCTTCCTTTTTCGTAGTTAATAAACGTGGTAGTACCTGCACTAATAATCCTGGTAATGCTGTAGTCTTTTCCCCAAGCCCTGAACCTGCAGCTCGGGTTTTTTCTTCGTTTTCTAATGCTGTCCACTCTATCTTTTGGTCTCCCACCTCCCATTCCTTTTCTTTGAGTTTCTCGTAAATACCGGCAGGCAATAAAACTTTCAATATTTTCATAATGTCAGGATAAGTATACTCTCCCATGAGTAACATGTCTTTTATCTCACGGTGGAAACCTGCTGGGTCTTTGTCATGGCTAGGTACTACTTTCTTCATTTCTAATAATTCAATTTTAGTTATGGGCGTGTACACAAACACGCGTTTAAAAGTATTGTCTTCACCTCTGATTGGGTGTACTTCGCGTAAGGGATTCTGTCTGTCTATGTGATACGTTTTTCTTTCCAACTTGGGGGGAACTGAAACATGTTCTGGGCATACGAAGACAATGTACTGGTGTCGATATTCTAGAATTTCTTTAATTAAATCAGTACCTGAACCTCTCCATTTATTCGTGAGTAATTCTATCAGTATATCAGGTAGGGGACCAGGATCGGAATGTTGGCTTTTATACAATATAACGAGGTGTTGTATCATGTATATACCGGCTAAACGCTGTTCGTCTGGGGTAAGATTCAAAAACATGTGTGCTAATGCATCATCACTATATTTTTCAGGACTGTCAGCCCATTGTACTGCTGACCTGGCTAATTCTTGTTCATCCATAGAATCGAGCATATGATACCCCCTTCGGTCTCGGAGTAATTTATCAGCAGCCTGGAATAAGTGTTCAGGGGACTTCGTATTTAGCATAGGGGCTTGAAAATGTCTGTTACATTCTGGACGTATCGGACGTATCGGGTCATTAAAGTATCTGGTATTGTTACAAGGTCTTCCCCTACCTACATAAGCTATTGTTTCTAATTGTCCTGTGGGCATTTCTGATTCTTCCTCCTCCTCTCCCTCTGATTCAGTTTTGTCTGCCTCCAATCTGGCTTTATGTACTCGTTCTACTTCTTTGCGGATCTTTCGGCACATAGCTACTATACATGTCTGTTTATCATGTTTTCCCTCTGATATATTCTGACCCCATCGGGTAAGTACTTGCATTTCATCCTGGTCTACCTCGGACCTATCTCTGTCTCTGATCAAGCAGTTTATGAAGAAACGTAACAGTTGTCTCTGTATATCCGCTTTCTGGTATTCCATGGCTTCGTCAATACTTTCAGGGCCTTGCCCTGTTTGGACAAAGCGATATATATTGTCTAAATGTTTAATCATTCCTGGTAGTGTCGTTAAATACATTGAAGCTCGTCGTATACGTAGTGATGATAGCAGCATTCTGTCATTTTTACCGGGCACTGGATCATATCTACAATCTACAAGATGTTCCTTAAACATGTCGGACGTTGCTATTTGGGGTGTACGTTGGTTTGCTAAATCTCTAAGAGACGACTTACTTCGTGATGGTGGCGTGGCGAAAATTGCTGCCGCACCTCCTGTCGCACCTTCTGAGGTGCTAGGCATGAAAGGATTTGTGGGATGTAAGGTAGAAACTGTGGATGCAGGAAAAGTTGGATTGTGCGGAGGAGTTTGTGGTTGCGGAGTTGGGGGCGGATGATCTCGAGGTTGAGCACCATCGATAGGTGGCGTGTGTGGTGGAGCATTAACATATTCGGGAGCTACATCGTCTAAATAGGAGGAAAGGAAAATATCTTTTGCGGTCTTGGGGTGTGCTTTAATCGGGAGTAATGGGGGTGGCAAATCTTTCGGTATTTCCGGGGTGGCCTTAGGTAAACCTTCGGCCAAGAGAGGATACATACCATTCATAAGAGTGTTTCGTTGTCTGTCTACTTGTTCTGTTTTTACTCGGATACCTTCCTCAACTAATACGTTTTCTCGGGCTTTATTTGAGTTCTCCCTATTTTTCTCTTCCAGTCTGAGCGCTTTCTCTGTGCGCCTATGCGATTCTTTACGCCATAGTTCAATGGCATCTTTCTGTGACTGTCTGGCTTTCTTTTTCCATAATTCTTCTTCTACTCTCATGATGCAATCTGCATCCCATGTCCCAGCTGCGGGCCACCTCTGACTTTCTGCTAGATCCTTGGTGTAATCCACCCATAAATCAAGATATAATACGGCATCTAGGCCATGTTTATGATACATAAAATACCCTGGAGTGTCCCTAGGTGGAATGGGAACAGCTTCTTCGAGTACTCCTTTTCTAGTTTTGATCTGTCTTAATTTTGAAAAGAACGGCATCTTTGAACCTTGCTACTTGATTCTTACTTGAACTGGACTTGAACACAATTAATACAATAAACACAATAATGAACACTCATTCATACCACAATTTTTAAACACATTAAAACATTTAACATTTAATATGTAACATTTAACGAACAATGATAATTAGAAGAAAACTAGTTACTGACATAATACTAATACTAGATAATACTGAATTATATACATGAACATACTTGATATACTGCTAAACAGTACAGATACACTGCTAAAACAGTGCAGACCGGATCTGTGTACCCAAACCCGTCAGGACCGGCACAAACCAATGTGCACGTCTAAATGCCTCCCCAGCAATGGTACTCACCGGGTAGCACGGAACGGAAGGCCTCGGAACTGAACTGAACTGGACCGGACTGGACTCGACTCGACTCGGAAACTTCGGAACCTGGTGAGCCTCTGTATACCTCGGATCTTGCTCTCTCAGCTAGGCTCTGGTCGGGGTACTTCGCACTTCTCACCGCCTCGTCTGGGTGTTGATCGCAGCCTCAGTCACCCCCGCTTGGCCGGAGGGAGATACAGGAAATCCTGCGGGTACGCGTTTTTGTCCGTTCAGCTGTGGCAGGGGGCCGGGCCTGCAACGCACCTCCGGCGCGTGAGATGAGAAAGTGTCCCTGTTCGGGCGCCAATTTATGTGGTAAATATTTAAATTACCGGTACTATTTTTTATGCGGAAAAGTCTAGTAAGAATAACTCAGTCAAAATAAGAGGCAGAATCCGTGGTATTAGAGGTTCTGAAAAGGGCTTTATTCCTTACAAAGGAATTATGGTTCGAACCAGGCAATCTTATTCCAACACCACGAAGGTTCAGGAAGGGAATAGGCAATACATTATTGACAAGTAACAATATATATATGAAAAGCATTGCATTAAGACAGATGCAGGAGGCGTAACAGCTGATAATACAGATAAGAATACACATACGTAATGAAAATGGGCGTAATAACAGGCGTATACTAGAAACGTCATTTAAAATGATGTCACAAGTGGGTGGATCCATAAGAGAATCCTGCAGTGTCAGCAGAAATGTTTGGTAGAGATGCGCGCGCAGCCGCATGACGTGTGATTGACGTGCAACTAGAGGGTGAAGGGGAATTGACATTTAGCTCTACATGTGGAGACAGAAGTCTGGGGGGTCAGGTCAACCTAATCCCAAATCATATCTAATATCTTTGTTTAAGGAACTGTTTTATCCAAAAGGAAAGGTCTCTCGGACGGAATCTATTCTATACTGACTGTTAGTGCATGTACAAGCGTCTATGTGTCTACATGAGATGCGAGGGGGCAGGAATCTTCCATGGTAACAGGGGCTATGAATTACTAGCATAAAGACAGCGAGGCCGAGCTCTTTGCTCGGTAGCTGGAAGGATGTTTACCTAAAACTACTAGACAGGAATGCATTGGATGAGGAGCGGAGCAGATAACTTGAAGGCCGAATACAGTTTTTGGCAGGCAACAGGCCGCGTCAGGCACCGTTAGCCGCGCAGGGAGTAGGACAAAGTTCATGGATACGGATGCAGGTCCAAGCTGAAGCATTTCAGAGGCAGAAGCAGGAAAAGGCTTGATGGCAGAATTCAGGGCCTGCTCGCCTGAACTGTAAAACGTGAAAAGTGAACCATATAAAGTCGGTGGCCAATCATACTTAGGAATGGAATATTCGACCCATTCATGGCGGATCTGAAAGAGGACATGTTGACGTTGGACGCACATGTATTTGCGTCTTCATAGCTGGAACTGGAGGGAACATACATGTACTTGTAGCATGTACATGGAGCCGTTGGGGTCTAAGATAGGGGACACAATTGACCATAAAAATTCATATTTCCTCACAAGTACGGGGCTGGGGTACGGTGCGTCCAAGTATGGGGCTGGGGTACGGTGCGTCCAAGTACGGGTTGTGGTACGGTGCGTACAAGTACAGGGCTGGGGTACGGGGCTGGTGTACGGTGCATACTAGTACGGGGCTGGGGTACGGTGCGTCCAAGTACGGGTCTGGGGTATGGTGCGTCCAAGTACGGGGCTGGGGTACGGTGTGTCCAAGTACAGAGCTGTGGTACGGTGCGTACAAGTACGGGGCTGGGGTATGGTGCTGGGGTACGGTTAGTCCAAGTATGGGGCTGTGGTAAGGTGCTGGGGTATGGTGCGTACAAGTACGGGGCCGGGGTACGGGGCTGGTGTACGATGCGTACTAGTACGGGGCTGGGGTATGGTGCGTCCAAGTACGGGGCTGGGGTACGGTGCTGGGGTACAGTGCGTCCAAGTACGGGGCTGAGGTACGGTGCTGGGGTACGGTGCGTCCAAGTACGGGGCTGTGGTACGGTGCGTACAAGTACGGGGCTGGGGTATGGTGCTGGGGAACGGTGCGTCCAAGTACGGGGCTGTCATACGGTGCGTACAAGTACGGGGCTGGGGTACGGGGCTGGTGTACGGTGCATACTAGTACGGGGCTGGGGTACGGTGCGTCCAAGTACAGGGCTGGGGTACGGTGCGTCCAAGTATGGGGCTGGGGTACGGTGCTGGGGTACGGTGCGATCAAGTACGGGGCTGGGGTACGGTGCTGGGGTACGGTGCGTGCAAGTATGGGGCTGTGGTACGGTGCGTACAAGTGCGGGGCTCGTGTATGGTGCTGGGGTACGGTGCGTACAAGTACGGGGCTGGGGTACGGTGCTGACATACGGGGGTGTACGGTGCTGATATACGGGGGGTACGGGCTGACATACGGGGGTACGGTGCGGACATACGCGGGGGGGAGGGGGGGCTGTACGACTCGTATCCCGTGCACAAGTTTACCCGGGATACGAGTCGTACAGAGTTAGCTCCGTATGGGACGTTTTCCATACGCTTGTGATTTCGGAAGAACGGTACGGATCGTACTTGTGCGGTCGGACTTCAGTTTTGCGATTTGTATGTAAAACTGTCTGGGTACGTCTCGTAGACCTTTTCCCGATACGATTCGTATGTATTTTTCACGTACGAATCGTACTTCAGCGGTGGGAAGGGACTTGTACGATTCGTACTTAAAAAAATACGGATACGAGTCATACGGGAATTTTTTTTACCCAATCGGAATCGACACCTATATGTATATATTTAATGTATTTATAAATTATATATATATTATTTATAATTTTTAAACATTTTAAAATAGTTTTTTACTTTGTTTATATTAATTATATGCATTATTTACTTTATTTTACATAATTTTTTTAACTAAATATAAAAAACGATATTTTTAACAACGATATTTTTGACAACAATATTTTTTTACGATATTTTTGTACTTACCATAATGTAAACAGGATGTCGATATTCTTGACTTCAATATTCTTTCTGCGATATTGTTGTAGGTCGATATTCTGACCTTCGATATTCTGTCAGTGATCCGATAGGACTGTAGTACATTCTGCTTCAGGCATTTGAGATGTAGTAAACATGCATAGTGGATCTGAAGTATTTTCTCTCAACAGTCAACAGGATGCTCAGGAATTTAAAAACTGCTTTATTTAAAAAGCAGTCACAGACATGGTGGTCTGCTGGCCCCAGCAGGCCACCATACCTGGGAGTGCTAGCCATGCCCAATGGGTCGCAAAATGCAACTTGCCTCATGAATAATAATGAGGCAGGCAATATGCGATCCCATTAGAAATCGCAAACAGTGTCTCAGACACTGTTCCATTTTGCGTGTCGCAAAACGACGCAATTTGCCAGTCGCAAAATGGAAGGGTCATACATCTGGCGCTGTGTCATTTGACCGGCCAATGAAAAATACAAACCAATATATGACGCGCTCAATTTGTAGATCAGATTGTATGTCTACCTTGCAGATACAGAGAAGTGTTAAATACATTATATTGATGCTACAATGATGCAGAGCTGACGAATCACAATTTAGAAACTGAAATTACAAACTTCGAAGCATGACAAATTTCAATTTCTGTAAGAACGTACACAACAATGGCTATTATATTTCATGAAGCGCTTCGTATAATTTCAGGACAATACACTGTGTACATGCCTCCTGGATTACTGCTAGTAGGGGGATTAAATCCCCTTGGCTATTGAGGGCCCTTGGGGGCCAACTACCCCTCCTGTTACCTCCAGCAAGTCCCACACAATGGGTTTGTTGATAGGTTTTTGGTGGCCATGCCTCCTTTCTCCACCACTCTGCAAATGCGCCTCCTGGTGCACTCCTAGTTGGGAGATGAAGTCCCCCTGGCTCTTAAGGGTCCTTGGGGGGCAACAAGCCCTCCTGTTGCCTCCAGTAAGACCCTAACAGGTGGATTGCTGAGAGGTCATAGGAGGCCACACCACCTTTCTCCACCACTCTCCAAACGCAGCTCCTGGCGCACTGCTGCTTGGGGGATGACCTACACTTTAGTCCTGTGGCCCTCAGGAGGCAAGGGGATCTTATCTGCCCACCAGCAGTGCACTGAGAAATTCGTTTGCAGAGTGGTGAAGAAAGGGGTGCAGCTTCTGATCACCTCTGAGCAATCCCACTGTGTGGGGCTTATTGGAGTTAACAGGAGGTCTTGTTGGCCCCTAATGACCGTCATCAGCCAAGGGGACTTCATCCCCCAATAAGCCAAAAAGTTCCGTAGCAGAGTGATGTTGTGGTGGAGAAAGGGGTCGGGGCCTCTGGTGAGTTGCTGGCTTTTTTTGAAATTTTAATTTTCCTGCTTTTTAGGAAGGAGGGTTGCGTGCACCCCTTTCCTCCTGGACCTCTTTTGACCCCAGGGACACTATCCCCGGGGCCTGACTCTTTTTAAACAAATTATGAAAAAGAAAGAAAGAGGGCTGATTTCGGCCTCGGTGACCCAATCCCCCTGGGCCTGGACTCTTATTTATGTATTTTTTTATTCAAAAGGAGGATGGGCGAACGGCCCCCTGCCGGGCTGATTTTGGAACTGGGAACCCCATCCCTCTGGCCCAGCATATAGTGTGGGTGCCCTGGTCTCACTTAGAGCACCCACATTTAAAATGTTGGGGACCGTGGGGAATCTAAAGGCCTCCGTCATCCCTGCCAGCTCCCCACCTCCTACAGGAGCCAGCATACCTTTGAGATCCCAAAGCAATGTGTCTGCTTCCCTGTTTGCTTCACAGGGAGCAGGGAAACAGACACTTGCTCTTTTTTCAGCAAGCAAGAGCATCTTCTGCTCTCGCTTGCTGAAAGCAGAGCTCTTGTTTGCTATGACTTGCCATAGGAAACTGCAATGTCCCAGGAGTAGGCATGCCAAGACATTGCTGGAGCCGGCCCTGAGGGCTAGCGGTCTCCTGGAGGGGGGCCACACAGCCCCCTCCCATATTCTATTTTGCTCTGGGATGGTGGTGGTCCGTGGGGCTGCGCAGCCCCCTGCCTTCAGTTTGTGAAAAGCCCTGGCAAGGTGGCGGTCCTGGGGCTGCAGGGGGCCTCATGCCTCCCACATTAATTACATTTAAAGCCATGGGGAGGCATTGGTCTCTGGGGCCTGCAGGGGAGGCCGCGTGGACCCACAACTGATAAAAGTTATAGCCCCATTGAGGTGGCAGCCCCCAGGGCTAGGAGGGGATCAAAGTGGCCCCCTCCATTAATTAAAGAAACAAGCCTCGGGAGGTGGTGGTTCCAGGGGACCGAGGCGGGGACTATCCCTCCTGTTATCACCAGTAAGTCGCATACAGCTTGATTGCAGAGAGGACTTCAGAAGCCAATCCCCCTTTCTTCACCACTCTGCAAATGCTCTTCCTGGCACACTACTGGTTCGAGGAAGTAGTCCTCTTTAAGTCCTGAGGCTCTCAAGAGTAAAGTGGAATTCAATCTCCATCAGTAGCATGCCAGAAACAGAGTGTTTGCAGAGTGGTGGAGAAAGGGGGCAGGGCCTCTAGCAAGTTGCCAGCTTTCTTTACTTTCTATTTTTTAGGAATGGTGTTCCGCTTTCTCCAAACTGATTTGGGCCCCGGGGATCCCATTCTCCAGGCCCAAGCCTTTGAAATATTTATAAAAAAATACTAAGGGGAGGGGGTGCCACCCACCGGGCTGAATACGGCCCTGAGTTCCGCATCCCCTGGGGCCTGGCCTTTTCTTTTTTTATTATAAAAGGGAGGGAAGCAGAGCGGCCCCCATCCCGGGCCATTTTTGGCCCCAATGACCTGATCACCTGGGCCTGCCACTTTTTAAAAATTACTTTGTTAAAAATGAAGGGGGCTGTGTGGTCCCTCTTTCTGGTCCTATTTCGGCCCCGGGGACCTCATTCACCAGGGCCAGGCCCCTACTCTGGATGCCTTGGTCCCACCCAGGGCACCCACTCTTATCTGTTGGGGGTAATGGGGGAGCCTCAAAGCCCCGTGGTCCCTCCTAGCTCCCTGTATCCTTTGGTAGCCAGCATTGCTTTTGGACAGAGAGAGCTGCTAACATGCTGCTCCCTTTAGCCAAGGACAATTCTGCTCGGCTTTCAGAAAGCGAGAAAATCTTTGCTTGGTGGGAGAAGCCATAGCAATCATGTGGGTTGGCACCCCAGAACATTGCTGGAGCCGGCCCTGGGGGATGGCAGTCCCCACTGTCAGGTTAAGTCTCCACAAGGAGGGCCATGCAGCTCCCTTCTTTCAGGTAAGTAGCCCCGGGGCAGTGGTGTTCTGGGAGACTGAAAAGGACTCCTTCATTATTCTGTTTGTGCCTCAGGCAGGTGGTGGTCTTCGGTGCTGTTGGGTGGCCCTTCCCCCCCATTTAAAAAAAAAATTAAAACCCTGGGAGGTGGCGGTCCCCGGAGCATTGGGGGGTCCGAGTGCTCCCTCACTTTCTATTAAGAAAAGCCCTAGGGAGGTGGCCATCCCTGGGGCCTGGGGGTCCAAGAGGACCCGCTAGTCAATGGTAAAATATTTAAAAAAAGACTTTTAACTAGGAGTGGGCGGAATTTGCAAAATTCACTTTCGCAAATTATCGCGAAAATGTTAAAAATCTCCGCAAACACGTGGAAATATCGCGAAGATGCGGAAGTTTTTTTCCCGCCCGTTCGCGGTATTTTCTGCATGGTCGCGGCTCGCCAACTTACCCATGTGGTTGCTCGCGGGCGCGGCCATCTTGTTTTCAGTTGTCTCGTGGTGCATGATCGCGAGAAGAAAGACGTGATCGCGCGACAAATGACGTCACTGCGGGCGCGAACTGTCGCGAGACAGCGCAAATGGCTACCAACAATCCAACATCTCATGGAGAACGCGATCAGATCAGGAAAACTTGTAGGCGAACGCGGGGATTCAGGTAAAGCGATCGCGTGCACGCGAGAATGTATTATTTTACAGCGCGAGCAAGAAACAAATTATCGCTAAGCTGCGGAATGCAGAAATTTTGACATTTTCACTCTTTCCGCGTCCCTGAGGAACCCACCCCCCCGATATTTGAGGGGTCAGAGTGTTCCTACCCTGCCCCCTTTTCTTTTTTTAAAACTTTTTTTCTGGGACTCAGCTTCAAAATTATTCCCAAAATAGTTGTCAACACTTCCTGGTTGAAGTGTTGGCAGCCAATCAAATTTCAGTTGGATTCACGAGTCCACTGCAAGGACTTGTGTCCCCAGATATCTATTCTTTTTAAGTTATATATCTCAAAACCTACTGAACAGATTTACACCAAATTACAATAGGCACACGTTCTGGACCAACATCTAGCTTTCGGTTAAATTTGGTTTGATTCGCGTTCAGCAGTTCGGGCTTTAGTCATGTTCAAAAAATGAAATACCCAATAGACTTAACGTGGGAAAACATGTTTTGGGACCCCCCTTTTTTCTCAGACCACGCTTGACAGATCATCCCAACACTTTGAACACAGCAGCTGAACCAAGAAAGGGACGTTTTGTGAAACTTTCATGGAGATTCATGAAGCGGTGCCAAAGTTATTGGCCAAACAAAAAACGCTTTTTCTATGGAAACTTTGGTCCTAACTATAACTTCCTACTGGCGACACACTGAAAAAACCAAAGGTTAATGGGACGTTATAGTTTGGAAATGGAATTAAAAAAACCTTTGAAATTCACTGAAAAAAACAAAGGTTACCGGAACGTTATAGTTAGGCTCAGGTTCACTCATACAAATCCAGTGAAATTCATGACTTGCGCCGCACATAATGCACTGCTTATGACCTCACATATTACATCACTGATGACATGGTCAGTTACATCACTGATGACATCACTGATGACATCATCCAGTGATTGTGAGTGTTTTTAAAAAGTTTATGAATGTTAGATATATATACTAAGGTGTATTGGTGAATCAGTGGGTGTATGAGTGGCTTTATGGATGATTCAGTTGGTTTATGACTGACTGTATATGTGAGTGATTCTGAGTCTCAGTGAGTGTATGAGTGAGTGACAGGTTGTGTGAATGTCTTTTATCAGTGTGTCAGTCGGTGTCTAAGTGGCTGTATAGGTGTGTGAGTAGGTATGTGTGGCTATATTGGTGAGTGATTGGTTGTCTGAGTACCTGTATGGTTGTCTAAGTGTCTGTGAGGGTGGGTGAGGGGCTGTGTTACTGGTAGGGGTGGGCGGAATTTGCATAGTCGCGCTAAGGAAAGCTCTGCAAAACGGTAAAAAATCTCTGTTAGCACTCAGAGTTCCGCGAACACGCAGAATTGCTTGGTTCGCCAGATCGCAATGCTTTTTTCCTGTTCGCGAATGCTGTTTGCGTGCCCGGGGAAAAATATCTGGTAAACATGCATTTTGAAAGCGCGAACAAGCCCAAAAATGTTAGCAATTTTTGGCAATTCCGCATTCTTCGCCGAACGCGAAATCACCCAAATTCCGCAAATTCCGCGAGCCGAACGGAATTTACCGCCCAGGCCTAGTTACTGGCTGTATGGATGAGTGAATGGGTGAGTCCATCAATGGGAGTCAACTTCCTTTCCTGTTACCTCTACTAAGTCCCACACTGAAGGGTTTTTGAGAGGTTATCTGAGGCCACGCTCTCTTTTATTTAACACTCTGCAAATGCGCCTCCAGGTGCACTACTAGTTGGAGGATGAAGTCTCCTAGTCTTTTGAGGGTCCTTGGGGATTAGATAATTTCTGTTGATTTCCATAGCAAATGCTTCTACTGATTCCTGATTTCCTTTCCTAAGTGAGACGAAATCATCAATATATCTAAGCCACTTTACAATGTGAGGGAACCAATCTTGTAGCTCCTACCACCAGCCCATATGCAAATTTGCATAATTGGAGGTGAAGTAGGTGCCCATCGCTCTCTCTTGCAACTGTTGGTACATGTCATTGCTAAATAATAAAATATTACTCTCAAGGTACCAAGTGATCATATTCAACAATATTTCATTATGTTTGTGGAACTGTACTGG
Source organism: Triturus cristatus (assembly GCF_964204655.1). Taxonomy (NCBI): domain Eukaryota; kingdom Metazoa; phylum Chordata; class Amphibia; order Caudata; family Salamandridae; genus Triturus; species Triturus cristatus. The sequence goes on from NC_140590.1 coordinate 1,869,562,409, forward strand.
CCTAGACTTTAGAAAATGGTGCAGTGCTCTTAAGCCATTTGCATGTCCTGTGCTTGTACATAATGAATTAAAATCAAGTACAAAATACATACAAATAAAGACCGGCCTCTGGGTAGGCTGATCATTTCTGGTATAGGCAGTCTATTTGAAAATGACTCCAGATTTGTAGGTCACTTTTTACAACCATTGGTCCTTGACTTGCCATCATACATCAAGGATACCACTGATTTTTTTTGGAGAATTTTTGATATACAGTGGGGGGAAATGGTTTGTCTTGATGTTAATTCCTTATAAGCATTTATTCTAACATTATTTCCTGCAGGATGTTAGATTAAGTCCTTGCCTACATTATTTTCAAAGGAAGTTTGCTGCAGCACCTATGAGTTGACGTGTATCATGCTAGACTTTTTACAATGCCGGACTGTAGCACACGTACAGATGTTTTGAGACCTTGTTGTGTTGGTTATAGTAAATGCAGTTTGTGAATAGCAATGGGTTTACACTTGAGTGAGTGTGAGTTTTGCATTTGTATATCCCTCCATAAACCCCTCCATACCTATCCCTAAACCCTTCCATTTAGTTGTACATTTGTCCCATTTTCCATCCACTCCCCTGCACCCCGTTGACTACTATATGTAAAGCTACACATAGGTTGCATTTGTGGTGGAGATTCATTCATAGAAAAGATAGGAGAGGCAGTGATCTCCACACATAAGTTTGTGAATTGCATTTTGTAGTACATGAGTTGTACTATTTTACATACTACAAAATGCTCAGTGTCTCCAGCGACTCTGTCTGTAAAGCCAAAGTTTTGTGCAGAATTTTGTTTAGTTATTGTGAAGAACATCAGAACCACGGCACATTGAAACTAAATTCCTAGTTCACTTAACCAGCCACAGATAGAGCTACCTGCAGGATTGCAGTGGCATACAGCTACAGAGATATTGGTAGTGCCACCAAAACATAGAGAGATCTGTGACAGCACAGTCCACCCACACAAGAAGATGCATGCAAGAGTTGTACCAGTCAAACATTGAGATGCCTGAAAGATCACAGTACCACACACTCACTGAGGCACCTACAAGATCAGTGCCACCAACAAATTGAGATACATGTGGGAGCAAAGTGCAGGCTGGGCATCTAGCTATATGAAGTGCTGGTGCTGCCCCACACTGAGGTATAGGCAGTAGCACAGTGTCAGGCACACTTTGACATATCTGAAGGATTAGTACCTGTCCTACCTGAAGTATCTGAAGACTCGTTGCCAATCGCTGTGATATTTGAAGGATGAGTGCTAGTCACACAGATTTCTTAAGGATCACATTTAGTCTGTCAATTTGTTCTTCAGCAGCCAAGGGGTAGTGACTGGGACTGGGCTACTGCAGCTGGCACTCGGTATGTAGAAGGCACTGTGTGCCTTCATCCAAGGCTCAGTGAGTGGCTAATAGGGTACTGTGCAGTGGCATACAAGGCTCAGTGTGTGGAAGGCGTTGTGCTTCAGTAGCCAAGACATGGTGCGTTGCTAGCTCAATGCACTTCCACAGCCAAGACTTATGGGTGGCTGGCACTGTGCTCCTGTAGACAAAGATTAGTGGTTTGTCTACACTGAACTCTCATGGTCAAGGCTAAGTGGTTAACTGGAACTGCGCTCAAGCAGCCATGGATCTGTGTGTCATTGGCAATGCTTTCCTGAAGCAAGGTTCAAGGTGTGGCCAGCACAGAGCTTCTGCAGCCAAGGATTGGCTCACAGTGTTCTCCTCTAGCCAAGGTTTAGTGTGTCATCAACACCACTCTCTTCCAGCCAGGGCTAAATGTGTAGCTGTCACTGTCCCCCTACAGGCAAGAATTGGGGTGTGACTCTCACAGTGCTGCAGCAGCCAAGGTTCAGTGTGGTATCGGCAATGCTCTCTTAAAGTCGAGCCTCAATGTATGGTCAGCACCATAATCCCACAGCCAAGGCTCAGGGTGTGGCTGCAGTTATGCTCTTCTAGCCAAGCTTTGTGTGTGGTCTCCATTGCACTCCTACTGTCAAGGCTCAGTGCGTCACTGGCACTGTGCTGCTGCAACCAAGGATCATTGTGTGGTTAGCACTGTGCTCCTGCAGCCAAGGATCGGTGTGTGGCTGCAGCTGTGCTGCTGTAGCCAAGGATCTGTGTGTGATTGACACTGTGCTGCTATGTCCTGTGAATGATACTGTGCTCCTGTAGCCAAGGATAGGTGTGTGATTGACACTATGCTACTGCGTCCTGTGAATTACACTGTGCTTCTGCAGCCAAGGATAGGAGTGTGGCTGGCACTGTGCTCCTGCAGCCAAGGATAGGAGTGTGGCTGGCACTGTGCTCCTCCAGCCAAGGATAGGTGTGCGGTTAGCACTGTGTTCATGTAGCTAAGGATAGGTGTGCGGTTAGCACTGTGCTCCTGCAGCTAAGGATAGGTGTTCGGTTAGCACTGTGCTCCTGCAGCTAAGGATAGGTGTGCGGTTAGCACTGTGTTCCTGCAGCTAAGGATAGGTGTGTGGCTGGCACTGTGCTCCTGCAGCTAAGGATAGGTGTGCGGTTAGCACTGTGTTCCTGCAGCTAAGGATAGGTGTGTGGCTGGCACTGTGCTCCTGCAGCTAAGGATAGGTGTGCGGTTAGCACTGTGCTCCTGCAGCTAAGGATAGGTGTGCGGTTAGCACTGTGCTCCTGCAGCTAAGGATAGGTGTGCGGTTAGCACTGTGCTCCTGCAGCTAAGGATCGGTGTGTGGCTGGCACTGTGCTCCTGCAGCTAAGGATAGGTGTGCGGTTAGCACTGTGCTCCTGCAGCCAAGGATCGGTGTGTGGCTGGCACTGTGCTCCTGCAGCTAAGGATCGGTGTGTGGCTGGCACTGTGCTCCTGCAGCTAAGGATAGGTGTGCGGTTAGCACTGTGCTCCTCCAGCCAAGGATAGGTGTGCGGTTAGCACTGTGTTTATGTAGCTAAGGATAGGTGTGCGGTTAGCACTGTGCTCCTGCAGCTAAGGATAGGTGTGCGGTTAGCACTGTGCTCCTGCAGCTAAGGATAGGTGTGTGGCTGGCACTGTGCTCCTGCAGCTAAGGATAGGTGTGCGGTTAGCACTGTGTTCCTGCAGCTAAGGATAGGTGTGCGGTTAGCACTGTGTTCCTGCAGCTAAGGATAGGTGTGCGGTTAGCACTGTGCTCCTGCAGCCAAGGATCGGTGTGTGGCTGGCACTGTGCTGCTGCAGCCAAGGATCGGTGTGTGGCTGGCACTGTGCTCCTGCAGCTAAGGATAGGTGTGCGGTTAGCACTGTGCTCCTGCAGCCAAGGATCGGTGTGTGGCTGGCACTGTGCTCCTGCCGCTAAGGATAGGTGTGCGGTTAGCACTGTGTTCATGTAGCTGATGGAGCAGGTATTACAAAATGTTGTACACCTCCTCTATTTTGCATGAAAGTATTAATTGAATAACCTACTTATTATAATTTATTAATTGTGTGCGGTGATGTATCAAAACTAACCATTTGCATACAGAAATTACACGCTGGAACTTGCAATTTGCATGGCAAAATAACTCTAATAACTAAAATATGTATGCATATTAATATTAGTATATGTGGTAATTAGATATTACATGATTTATGTTGCTTTTGTGACGTTTGCATCTTCGTGGAGGACCGAAAAGGTGAATATAATGCTTTAAATGTCTATATATGCTAGGTAAATACTAATACATAAAGGGATTAGTAAGGGTATAACATTAGAAGCATAATTTATTTGTATTAATTACTCTTTGTGTTTGTTTCGCTTAAGTTGACATCTGGGCCTAACGCAATATGGCGGCAGAAACCGAGTTCAGAAGTGGCCAGCGTCTCGTGAAGCGCAAAGTCTACTGCGCAGACTCGGACGGCTCCGTGAACTTCCTAGCGACCTCTATACGCGCCGTTCCTGTCAAGGATAGGTTATTGGAGGACTGCCCAGACCCCGAAACTAGAAACTGGTATGTGGCTGCCTCTGTGCTCCTCCAGTCAAGGATGGGTATGTGGTTTGCATTTCCTCCTGCAGCCACGGATAGGTGTGTGGCTGGCAATGGAGTTTTTGGCAGAGCGGTGGCGGCGTGGTGGTTTGCTCTGCCAAAGCTCATGCTACCCACCTGCCAGATTATATCATATTCATTGTCTGGCGGGCAGGCGGGGTGGCGGTTTCCCTGAAGTGCCCTTTAAAAGGTAAAAAGGAACCACAATGGGAACTGGTAACAAGGTTCCTGCATGGCATGGACTTGTAGGTCAAAGCTGTGCAAGAACCTATATGCATGTACACAGGGGCACATGTTATGCCCCCCCTGTGTGCATCAGCATATGTGTGAGGCAAATTTGTTTCCTCTCTGCCAGGATTTTCATGGCGGTGGAGCCACCATGAAAAGCCTGGCAGATTGAGAATTTGCAATATGCTTGGGGGGACCGTGGTGGTCCCACCAAGCATATTGCGGCCTCTGACCGCCGCTAATATGTGAGGGAATGGCGGTTCTCTGGCGGAGCCAGTGGTCCTAGTGCGGTCGACTGCCTGAGACGTATTCGGGTGGTCAGACTGCGGGGGCGGTAGTGGCTGGATCTGCCACCACCACACCACCATGAGTCTGGTGGTCTGAGGACTGCCAGACTTGTAATCTTGCCCAATGTGTGTGGCTAGCACTGTGGTCCTGCAGTGTGTCTTGCACGTACTCCAGCAGCTTTATTTCTAGAGTTAATATTGAAGCCTCAGTGATTCTAATACTTGTTAACATATGTGCCATTTTCACAGAACACCTGTACAAAGTGCACAGATTTACGCACATATAAAGTGAACAGTTATAATGTCTTCCAGAGCAGTGCTTACAAAGCTTTTTAGAACCACCACCCAATTTTTAGAAGGACCAACTTTCCCGACATGCCTAGCTTTGATGGACAAAAACCAGGGGGTTTAATGTAATAACTACAGTAGGGTGTAAATGTCACCACCTTAACCAAGCTTTTCGATATTGGACTGTGCCAAGATATTGATCTGTCCATAAAAGTGGCAGATGGTGAATGGTATTGGAGTCTGGAGCTGGAACACTTTTCAGAGAGGGGTGCTGGTCTGTGGCATCCATTCACAAAAATTACAAGGCTTCTGAAAAATCTTTGTGTTGATACCACTGATTTGAGCTAATTTGAAAACCCTCTGCTGCAGCAGTGTCGTAAAGTTCATATAAACCCATATAAGATCTGCACGTTTATACAACATACACTATAGGATTCGTGTTTAGACTGATTCTAGACACCCCTACCGGGTATGTTAGCCTATATACCAGCTAGCTCACAGTGCCACTAGAAACTCCTCCTATCAGGGAGAGAATAGTTCTTGGCAACTATCGACATGATAACCCTGATCCCTCAGGGCCTTGGAAGCAGTGTACTACTTAGTCTGTCTTAGAGAGATAAACAGAACCAATGGTCTGGACGTTTTTCAATAAGCATTTATTGAACAGTCGTTATTCTAGTGTAAAATAGATCAGCAACAACAACCACTAGACAGTAACAGATATAAATTATTAGAAGCAGTATAAAAGTAAAAGGATGATAGAGTTCTACCATCTTGCAATAATCATGAATACATACAAGTATATAAAATACATGATAATAAAAATGTGTACTCCTACAATGCCTTCCTAACTATATGTACCTAGCATGTGTGTACGTGTTAAGCCAAGAATCCCTGCAGAATAAAGTCAAGCCCAAAACCTGGATTGAGAGACTGCGGGACCCCGTCCTGGTCTCGGGTTGGACATCCCACGAGGGATGCTAGATCACCGCGAGCTGGAGTATCTGCATGCAGGAACCTCAGCATTTTTGGTCAGTGTGTCGGCCTGGAAGTCCTGGTGTCCTCTTTCTGTTTATCAAGATGTGATGTATATATAACCATAGGTCTCCCCGGGGGGTTCTACCTTGCTGTATTACTTTGCAGGACTTAGGATGACCTCGGGAATGAACTTTGTGCATAGATATTATACAGGAGATGGTAGTTCTGCTGTGCTTCCAAGAATCCTTATGCATAATGTATGAGGCTTTCATCAGGGAAAATCCTGCGTTCAGTGTGCAGTGTCATATCTAGGTACAAGGTCAGTCCCTAAGAACTGTTATGTATGTAATGTAGGGGAGATTATAGGTGAAGGGTTATGATGTTACCTGAGCCTATATTAGGGTACCTGTATGGAATATAACAGCAGAATATGGGTTATGACCTCATGTCAATTTTTGTTTTTAAAACAAGACAATTGCCAGTCATCTGTTTTGGAATACATCACAAACACACCCCAAGGTCATTGGAACACTTTACATGGGCATCAGATTGCATTATATCAGGTCAGATTCATTTTAATTTCAGCACAGAAGTTTAAGTGATGTTGTGCCAATGCCGAGACTCAAACGTAGCTCCTCAGATCCAACTCAGCAGTTCTGGCCTTAGGCCACATTGATATTTCTCAGTTTATCTGTGAAATTCATATGCAAGTGGCATAGTTGTGTACGCTCACATATAATGAGCACATTCTCTGTTGAAATGGCTCTGTGGAGTAAAAGAAACAGCACCAAAAATGCTGGAAGGTTGGCCCAGACTCTTGCTAAGGGATGCTTGCAAGAGTGTGTTTAAATTTTACTTAGGATCACAGTTCAGTACCTTTGCACAGGTGCGAAAACAGGGCTAATTATCTTAAATATCACATATAGGCCAGGATCTTGCAACCCACCAAGAACTGGCTCGTGACCCACCAGTGGGTCTGAAACCACAGTTTCGGAAACATTCTAGTGAATATCTTACAGTTGTGGCCAGGCGTGGAACCATTACTTGGGGAATCATTTCCACACTTAAGGAACCGGAGCCTTCAAGTCTTTGGTCTGCCTTACTACATAATACAAGGAATCAATGGTTCAGTTTGTAAATGCTTTGCAGCTTATACGGTGAGACTGATCATCCTTGGACATTACCTGCTGGTGGTGACCATCTGCTGATTGCTTCAAGGAAGTCTGTTTGATGCTTACATTAGAGATGAAGCAGCTTCTTCAGGAAACATCTGGAAACAGGTCAGATTGAAGAGTCCGGTGAGGGAGGCACAGACTGCATGAGGAGCTCTTCAATGCTGACCAATCAATCAATCAATCAATCAATCAACAGATTTGTAAAGAGCACTACTCACTGCAAGGGTCTCAATGCGCTGAGAGGAGGGGGGAGCTGCTATTGCTCGAACAGCCAGGTCTTGAGCTGTTTCCTGAAGGAGAGGTGGTCCTGGGTCAGCCGTAGGTGGGTGGGGAGGGAGTTCCATGTCTTGGACGCCAGGTAGGAGAAGGATCTTCCTCCGGCGGTGGCTCTGCGGATGCGTGGGACGGTGGCGAGGGCGAGGCTGGCGGAATGGAGCTGGCGAGTGGGTGTATAGAATGTGAGGCGGCTGTTGAAGTATTTGGGGCCCATGTCGTCAAGAGCTTTGTGAGCGTGGGTGAGGAGTCTGAACGTGATCCTCTTGCTGACGGGGAGCCAGTGCAGGTCTTTCAGATGGGCGGAGATGTGGCTGTGGCGGGGGATGTCTAGGATGAGTCGTGCAGAGGCGTTCTGTATGCGCTGGAGTCTTTTCTGGAGTTTGGCTGTGGTTCCCACATAGAGGGTGTTCCCGTAGTCCAGTCGGCTAGTGACGAGGGCCTGGATGACCGTCTTCCTGGTTTCGATGGGGATCCACCGGAAGATCTTTCGGAGCATGCGCAGAGTGTTGAAGCAGGATGACGAGACGGCGTTGACTTGCTTGGTCATCGTGAGGGAGGAGTCCAGGATGAAGCCCAGGTTGCGTGCATGATCCGTTGGCTTGAGGGCGGTGCCCAGGGCAGGGGGCCACCAGGAGTCATCCCTGGCAGAGTGGGATGGTCCCAGGATGAGGACTTCCGTCTTGTCTGAGTTCAGTTTCAGACGGCTGAGCTTCATCCATTCCGCAACGTCTTTCATTCCTTCCTGAAGGTTGGCTCTGGCTGTGGCGTGGTCGTTGGTGAGGGAGAGGATCAGCTGGGTGTCGTCGGTGTAGGAGATGATGTTGAGGTTGTGTTGGCGTGCAATGGCTGCGAGAGGGCTCATGTAGATGTTGAAGAGGGTGGGGCTGAGCGAGGATCCTTGTGGAATGCCGCAGATGACTTCGGTGGCCGCGGATCGGAATGGGGGGAGTCGGACTCTCTGGGTTCTTCCGGGGAGGAACGAGATGATCCACTCCAGGGCCGTTCCTTGGATTCCGGTGTTGCTGAGGCGATGTATCAGGGTGTGATGGCATACGGTGTCGAAGGCTGCTGAGAGGTCCAGGAGGATGAGGGCAGCTGTTTCCCAGTTGTCGAGCAGGGACCTGATGTTGTCGGTAGCTGCGATGAGGGCAGTCTCGGTGCTGTGGTTTGCTTGGAAACCGGACTGCGAGGGGTCGAGGGATCCGTTGGTCTCGAGGAAGGCGGAGAGTTGTTTGCTGACGGTCTTCTCTATGACTTTGGCAGGAAAAGGGAGGAGCGAGATGGGGCGGAAGTTCTTGAGGTCAGTGGGGTCCGCGTTGGGTTTCTTCAGGAGGGCGCTGAGCTCTGCATGTTTCCAGCTCTCCGGGAAGGTGGCGGATGCGAAGGAGCTGTTGATGATGTCCCGGAGTTGGGGTGCGATGATGGAGTCGGCTTTGTTGAAGATGTGGTGTGGACAGGGGTTGGTAGGGGAGCCGGAGTGGATGGTGTTCATCGTGCGGGTGGTGTCTTCGGTGTTGACCGGGGTCCAGGTGCAGAGGGTGGTGGTGAGGGGTGCTGGTTCGGTGGTTGGGTGTGTGGTTTGTGCGTCGAAGCTGTTGTGTATGACGGTGATCTTGCGGTGAAAGAACAAGGCGAGTGAGTCACAGAGGTCCTGCGAGGGTGTGATGTCGTTGCTGCAGGCGCTGGGGTCGGCGAGCTCTTTGACGATTCTGAAGAGTTCCTTGCTGTGTTGGGTGTTGTTGTCCAGTCGTTCTTTGAATGCTGTCCTCTTGGTGGTGCGGATCAGCTGGTGGTGTTTGCGGGTGGCGTTTTTGAGGGCTGTCATGTTTTCTGTTGACTGGTCATGGCGCCAGGCTTTCTCGAGGGAGCGGCAGGTTTTCTTGGAGCTTTTGAGGTCGTCGGAGAACCACGAGGTTTTTTTGCTGCTGGGTCTGCTGGACGGGTTCTTCAGTGGTGCAAGGTCATCGGCGCAGTTGGTGAGCCAGTGTGTGAGGTTACGGGCTGCTTCGTTGGGGTCCGTCGTGTTGGTGGGAGGGTTCTGGCTGAGGGAGGTGTTAAGCTGGTTGGTGGTGATATTGCTCCAGCTTCTGCAGGGTGCCTGTTGCGGGTGTTGGTGGGTCGTGGTTCTTCTGTAGTTGAAGTGGATGCAGCTGTGGTCTGTCCAGTGTAGTCTGGTTGATTGGCTGAAGGAGATGTGCTTGCTGGAGGAGAAGATGGGGTCAAGCGTGTGGCCAGCGTAGTGGGTGGGGGTGTTTACCAGTTGCTTGAGTCCGAGGTCGGCGAGGTTGTCCAGCAGGGCGGCGGTGTTGCTGTCATTCTTGTTCTCCAGGTGGAAGATGAGGTCTCCTGAGAGGATGTAGTCTGGGGAGGTTAGTGCCTGCGGGCTGACGAAGTCTGCGATTTATTTATTTATTTGGCGATTTTTAGAGCGCGCAAATACCCAAGGGTGTCTCGGCGCTGTGGTTGCGGAACTCTCAGGAGGAAGGGAGGATTAGGCAGGGAACAACCATGTCTTTAGTTTTTTTCTAAAGTTGAGAAGGGTCGGAGCACACTTGATGTATAGAGGAAGTGTATTCCATAGTATGGCTGTAGCCACGGAGAAGCGTTTGTCACCCCAATTGGCCCTTCTTGTACGGGGGACCATGAGTAGATGCGCAGAGGATGAGCGCAAGGCTCTTGTGTGTTTAAGCGGTCGAAAGGCTCTTCTTAGGAATAGCGGTCCGTGATCGTGAATAGCCTTATATGCTATGCATAAAGCTTTGAATTTGATACGGCTCCTCACCGGTAGCCAATGTAGCTGTCGGATGTAGGGTGAGACAGATGCAAATTTAGGGATGGAAAGCAGAGTCCTAGCTGCTGCATTCTGCACTGTTTGCAGTTTATTGAGGACCTTCTGTTGTGCATTGAGTAGCAATGCATTGCAGTAGTCAGTTTTGGAGAATACTAATGTACTGACCAGGGTTTTGCCTGCATGTGGAGGAAGGTATGGAATTAATTTTTTTATCCTTTTTAGTATGTAAAAGGAAGAGGAAACCACTGAATTGGCATGTTGCTGGAATGACAGCTTGTTATCGAAGATAACACCCAGGTTGCGTACCTTCGTTACAGGTTCTGGGGGTTGTCCCATCTGGTGGGGCCACCATTGTGGGGACCAGGTGGGTTGAAGCCTCCCGAATGTCATCACTTCTGTCTTATCAGAATTGAGTTTAAGACAGTTGGATGACATCCAGGAGCTTATTGCCTTCATTCCCGTTTGGAAATTGGCTGCCACTGAGATTCCATCATTGTATATCGACAGCACCAGTTGGGTGTCGTCGGCGTAGGTAGTGAGGGAGATTCCGCAGGATTTTATGACCCTCGCCAGGTCCGACACATAGATGTTGAATAGTGTCGGACTTAGCGAGGATCCCTGCGGTACTCCACATGGCAGGGAGAAGGTCTGGGATGTGAAATTGCCTAGTTTCACAGTTTGCGGACGGTTTGACAGAAATGAGGCCAGGAGGTTTTTTGCTTTGTCTGTAACTCCTATGGCCTCGACACGGTCGATCAAGGTGGCATGGTCCAAGAGTATCAGGACTGCGGCTCCTCCGTTATCCATCGTGTATCTAATCTCATCTGCTGCTTTTAGCAGTGCCGTCTCTGTTCCGTGGCCCTGTCGAAACCCAAATTGGGTGTCATCCAGTAGATTGTTGTGGTGAATATAGTTTGACAGCTGGATATTCATGATCTTTTCAAAGATCTTTGCGGGGAATGGGAGGCAGGCGATGGGCCTGTAGCTAGCAGGAAGGAGAGGATCTAGGCTGGGTTTTTTGAGTAGTGGTTTAATTATTGCTTTTTTCCATACCGGGGGGTAAACACCAGATGCAAACATTGCATTGCAGATGGTGGTTAGAGGTGGAGCAATAACTTCCGGGATGAGGTTGAGGATGCTAGGGGGGCAAGGATCTAGAGGTGAACCAGATTTGGTTCGAGCGATCAGGGGTTGGATGAATTCACAGGTGGTAGGTTCGAAAGCTGCGAATGTGGGGCCAGTATCAACGCTAGAGTCAGAGGGAATGGGCGCAACGTCGGGTGTGAACGTATTGAAGATGGTTCTGACCTTGTCCTCGAAGAAGTTGGCTAATGCATCAGAAAGGGCTTGAGATCCTTCTGACTGAGGAGCAGGTGGGTTAGACAGGTATGTTACTACTTGGAATAGTTTCCCTGAGGAGTTTTTAGCCTGATTAATTTGGTTAGTGTAATACGTGGTTTTCTCTGTTTTTATGAGTTTTTTATAGTTGGAGAGAGCGCTTTTGTAAATGATTTTGTCAGGCGTATTGAAGTTACGGCGCCACTGTCGTTCAAGGTTTCTGCAGTGCTGGCGCTGAAGTCTAAGCGACTCGGAGAACCAAGGGGCTGAAGGGAGTTTTCTACTCCGATGGGCGGTTTTGGACGGTGCTAATTTGTTGCAAGCTTCGATCAGATTCTCCGTGTAGGTATCTGAGGCTGCTATGGGATCATGCGCGTTAGGTAATGGACTGTCCTGTATCATCTGAGTGAGATGTTCAAGATTTAAGTTTTTCCAGTCTCTGAATTTGGTGGGAGGGGGAAGAGACAAGCGAGGGGAAGTGGGTTTGGTGGGAATAGAGAAACATATTGCAGAATGATCTGTCCAGATTAAAGGAATGATCTCGGTGATGGAGATTTCAGGGTTGTTGGTGAATAATCCATCCAACGTATGTCCTGCTTTGTGCGTGGGTTTTTTAACAATTTGTGTAAGACCGGCTGTCTCTAAATCTCCCAGTAGCGTTATGGTGTCTGGGTCTTCTAAAACTTCGAGGTGAAAATTAAAATCACCTAAGATGGTAAACTGTGGTGATCCAATTGATGTCTCGATTATTTGATCCAAGCGTGCTAGGAATTTGGCTCTGGATCCTGGGGGGCGGTAGATCAACTTACCTTTGAATGTTGCTTTACTGGATAGGCCTATCGAGAATAGGAGGGCCTCGCATTCAGGGTAGGTTGTGTCTGCTGTAGTTATTTTGAGGTGGTTTTTGTAAATAATCGCTACTCCTCCACCCTTCCTTATCGGTCTGTCTAACTTACACACACAGTAATTGTTAGGTGTGGCATCTCTGAAGTCCGGGCCAGAGGCCTCGTCTCCCCATGTCTCGGTGATAAATAAAATATCTATCTGTTGCGAGTCTATGAAATCGGCGATTTCAAATTTGTGTTTCGGCAGGGATCTTACATTTATAAGTGCTGTTCTCACTAGTGGGGGAGGTGTAGGGAGAGGAGTAGATGGAATAACGATACAAGTGGGACACTTGAGTGGTCCGATCCTAGGATTGTTATAGTTGAAGTTGGGTAAGGAGTGAGGAGACCTTATTGTTTGGTTAATGATGAGGAGTTGTTCCGAGGTGTAGGTTATTGGTACGGAGCTGGAGGCGGGATGGGGGGGTGGTGGATCAGAGGGGGTGGCCCTTTGCCCGGTCTCGGCGCGGACGAGCGCAGACGAGCTTGCCTTATGCGCGCCTTTGGCGCACAACCGGCGCGCCCGCTGCGCTCGTCCGCTGCGCTTCCGATATTGACACATGGTTTATAGTGGCGACTGATGACATGGGAGGGGGCGTGGCCAGCAATGGAAGGGCGTGGCAGAAGTCTCCCTCGGCGTGCCAATGGCGCCCCGAAAGCAGCGTTATGGGGGACAGGCAGTGTCAGCTAGTGATCAGCTGCACGGCGCGATCAGGGTGAGTGCCAGAAAGAACAATGTGCAAATCAGCAGTTTTAAAAACACAATACACAAGTTTTAAAAATATTTAGCTTAGATACAGACTCCCGGCTTCCGCCTCAGGAGTAACGCAGCCTTGAAGCGACGCTAGTGCTTGGCGCGCTTTAAATGATTCGGTGGAGGGGGCGTGGCCAGCAATGGGAGGGCGTGGCAGAAGTCTCCCTCGGCGTGCCAATGGCGCCCAGAAAGCAGCGTTATGGGGGACAGGCAGTGTCAGCTAGTGATCAGCTGCACGGCGCGATCAGGGTGAGTGCCAGAAAGAACAATGTGCAAATCAGCAGTTTTAAAAACACAATACACAAGTTTTAAAAATATTTAGCTTAGATACAGACTCCCGGCTTCCGCCTCAGGAGTAACGCAGCCTTGAAGCGACGCTAGTGCTTGGCGCGCTTTAAATGATTCGGTGGAGGGGGCGTGGCCAGCAATGGGAGGGCGTGGCAGAAGTCTCCCTCGGCGTGCCAATGGCGCCCAGAAAGCAGCGTTATGGGGGACAGGCAGTGTCAGCTAGTGATCAGCTGCACGGCGCGATCAGGGTGAGTGCCAGAAAGAACAATGTGCAAATCAGCAGTTTTAAAAACACAATACACAAGTTTTAAAAATATTTAGCTTAGATACAGACTCCCGGCTTCCGCCTCAGGAGTAACGCAGCCTTGAAGCGACGCTAGTGCTTGGCGCGCTTCGATGGCTTCGCTGAATTGTGTACGCGGTCCTGGGGGTCTGTAGATGAGAGTGCCTCTGAGGGTGGTTTTGGGGTCGGTGTGGAGGGAGGAGCAAGCGGCAAAGTTGTCAGGATAGGCGGAGCTGCAGCGGTGGGGAAGCAACCTACCCGAGGGTCAAGGGTCACTGTCTCCGCCGCGCAGCGGTCGCCATAAGAGGGAAGGAGGGGAGGAGGGGTCAGCTGGGAGGCGGGAGGGAATAAGCCAATGGGAGCAGGGGGGGCAGGGCCGCACGGGAGGCAGCGGCAGGAAAGACGGGGCTGAGGAGCCCGGCGAAAGAAAGAAACCAAGAAAAACACTCACTCAACACTCGGGGTACAAAAAAAGAGAAGGGGGGCGGTCAGGCACACGGGCACAGAGCCAAGGGCACAGGCAGTCCAGGCAGCGATCGTGCAGGGCAGGAGAGCGCCGATGTGGAGGGAGGAGCAAGCGGCAAAGTTGTCAGGATAGGCGGAGCTGCAGCGGTGGGGAAGCAACCTACCCGAGGGTCAAGGGTCACTGTCTCCGCCGCGCAGCGGTCGCCATAAGAGGGAAGGAGGGGAGGAGGGGTCAGCTGGGAGGCGGGAGGGAATAAGCCAATGGGAGCAGGGGGGGCGGGGCCGCATGGGAGGCAGCGGCGGGAAAGACGGGACGGAGGAGCCCGGCGAAAGAAAGAAACCAAGAAAAACACTCACTCAACACTCGGGGTACAAAAAAAGAGAAGGGGGGCGGTCAGGCACACGGGCACAGAGCCAAGGGCACAGGCAGTCCAGGTGGCGATCGTGCAGGGCAGGAGAGTGCCGATCTGGAGGGAGGAGCAAGCGGCAAAGTTGACAGGATAGGCGGAGCTGCAGCGCTGGGGAAGCGACCTACCCGAGGGTCAAGGGCCACCAGTGGGCAGAGCATTGTTTCCATTTCACTGTTAGGAGTCTCTGTAGAATTAGGTCCCTACATGATGCCGGTGCCAACCTCTCCGCGTTGAATGAATCCCGCTCTCTCAATTGCAGGGAGAGCCTTTATACTATTTACAAATAATTGATGTTGTCCCAAGCTGAGCAAGCCAGAGCTGCATGATGACCTGTGGGAGGCCCTTCACCAAACAGTGGTATCTTGAGGTTCTAAAAACAAACCAGACACCTTCAATTAAGTGGGCGAGGTCTTAGAATGGTGTCTCTATTATACCCGTCCCCTGGCAGCCCCAGCTCAAAGTCCCTGAAGATCTGACTTCAAAGTTACAGCTGCAATGCTTGAAACTTTAGGGGTGGGTGAGAGAGTGGTGGAAACTAGTTGACATCTGGTGTAGTGATACACTGACTGTAGATGCATCACTTCACACTACAATGTTATCACCATGCACCATGTCAGAAGGAGGTTATGTCTTTTTACACTGCAATCTTATTACCAGGTTCCATGTTAGAAGGAGGTTACATCACTTTACACTAAAATCTTATCACCTTTCACAATGTCAGAAGGAGGTTACGTCTCTTTACACAACAATCTTTTTACCAGGCACCATGTTAGAAGGTGGTTGTGTCTCTTTACACTACAATCGTATCACTTGGCTCCAAGTTAGACAGAGGTTACATCCAGTAGCGGCTCGTAGTGGGAGTGGTGCGGGGCAGTGTGGCGGGGAGGGGATGGGAGGGGCAGGGTTGGGGGTAGTAAACTCCAGCATACGGCCAACAGGAGGTAAGTACATAAATAAATAAATAAAACAAATTGCATTGCGTGGGTTGCAACTTAAATGGCGTTGTAGCGCGAGCAATGTAATTTGTTTTATTTCTTTGTTTATGTACTTACCTACGGTCAGCCGTATGCCAGAGTATACTACCCGCCACCCCACACTACCTCCCCGCAGCACTCCCACTACGAGCAGCTACTGGTTACATCTCTTTGCACTACAATCTTTTCACCATGCCACAAGTAAGAAGAAGGTTCCATCTCTTTACACTACAATCATATCACCAGACACCATTTTAGAAGGAGGTTACATCTGTTTATCCTACAATCTTTTCACCAGGATACATGTTAGAAAAAGGTTACAATCTTTACACTACAATATTAGCACCTGGCACCATGTTAGAAATAGGTTATGTGTCTTTACACTGCAATCTAATCACCTGGCACAATGTTGGAAGGAGGTTACATTTCTTTGCACCACAATCTTTTCTCCAGAAACCATGAAAAAGACGGTTACGTCTCTTTACACTACAATCTTATGACCGTCCCCATATAAGAAGAAGGTTACATAACTTTACATCATAATATTATTACTATGCATCATGTTGGAAGAAGGTTACATCTCTTTACACAACAATACTTTCCCCAGAAATCATGATAAATAAGGTTGCGTGTCTTTACACTACATTATTATCACCGTAACCCATGTAAGAAGAAGGTTACATCACTTTACACTACAATGCTATCACCAGGCATCATGTTGGAAGGAGAGTACGTCTCTTTACATTACAATCTTATCACCTGGCACAGTATTGGAAGGAGGTTAACTATCTTTACACAACAATCCTATTGCCAAGCATCGTGCTGGAAGGAGAATATATCTCTTTACACTACAATCTTATCACCATACCCCATGCAAGAAGGAGGTTACATCACTTTACGCTACAATCCTATCGTATCACCATGCATCATGTTGGAAGGAAGTTATATCTCTTCACACCACAATCTTTTCCCCAGAAACCATGTAGAATGAGGTTTGCTTCTCTTTGCACTACACTCTTTTCACCAGGCTGCATGTAAGAAGAAGGTTACGTCTCTTTACACCACAATCGTATCACCAGTCACCATGTTAGAAGGAGGTTATGTTTCTTTAAACTTCAATCTTTTCACTAGGCCTCATTTTAGGAGGAGGTTACCTCTCTTTACACTACAATCTCATCATAAGGCATCATGTTAGAAGGAAGTTTAGTCTCTTTACAGAACATCTTATCACCAGGCACCATGTTAGAAGGAAGTTACGTCTCTATACACTACAATCTTATCATCAGGCAACGTGTTGGAAAGACGATACCTCTTTTTACACTACAATCTTATCACCAGGACCCATGTTAGAAGAAGGTTACAGCTTTTTACACTACCTGGCACAATGTTGGCAGGAGCTTACATGTCTTTACACTACAATCTTATCACATGGAAAATATTGGAAGAAGAGTACGTCTCTTTACACTACAATATTTTCTCCCGAAACCATGTTAGAAGGAGGTTACGGCTCTTTACACTACAGTCTTAGCACCTAGGTTAAGTATCATTACACTACAATCCTATCACCAGGAATCATGTTGGAAGGAGAATACATCTCTTTACACTACAATCTTACACCTGGCACAATGTTGGAAGGAGGTTACATGTCTTTACACTACAATCGTATCACCTGACACCTTGTTAGAAGAATGTTATATCTCTTTACACTACAATCTATTCACCTGCCACCATGTTGAAAAGAGGTTACGTCTCTTTACACTACAATCTTTTCACCTGGCTCCATGTTGGAAGAAGGTTATGTCTCTTTACACTACAATCGTATCACCTGTCACAATGTTGGGAGGAGGTTACATCTCTTCACACTACAATATTTTACCCAGAAACTATGTTAGAAGGAGGTTACGGCTCTTTACACTACAACCTTATCACCTGGCACAATGTTAGAAGAAGGTATGTCTATTTACACTACAATCTGGTCACCTTCCACAATTTTGGAAGGAGGTTACATCTCTTTACACCACAATCTTACCGTCAGATATCATAGGTTGATGTGGTGTAAACACAACAGACTCTCTTGTAATGCACGGAAAAGGCTGCTTCAATGAGATGAGGTTACACTGTAAACTAGCAATATTTCTCCCAACTAAATGGACCCCACCTCACTAATACCATCCCTTTCACCAAACCTCCTTCTTTCCCCATGATATGCCTCTGTCCACACCCAGGAGTCCCCCTACCATCTCCATCTGTCTCTGACCCATCATACATCTTCATGTTCTCCCACCTTTCAGAGCCTCACTGTGTAGTAATGATGACACGTTGGTAAGATGTAATCCAAGTAGTTTTATTCAAGGAAGTAAACAGGTAGTATAAATCTTCATCAGTCCATATAAACAGGTAGATGTATGCTGTAGGACAGCGTGTAAGTCATCATTAACAGCCCTACCAGGAGCAGCCTGCTAGCTGCTCAGCCCCTCTCACCAATTGTCATCACTCATCCAGACACACAGGCATTCCACACATAGCCCACACACCAACATTCCACGCAGAACACTCACACAGGCTGAGCAGCTAGGGACAGGATAACATAGGAGAAAAAACATAACATCAGAATACTACATTATCTCTTCCCTATGGAACAGAAGAATTACAAAACCAATGCATAAAAATATAAACATAAAAGAACAGAAATAGTCAATATTCCACAACCCGAGGATGAAGGAAACACCGCCCGCATCATAAAGTGGAAAAGAACTATTTAAATCAGAATCAAAAGCCCAGACCCAGGGATGACGAAAACACCGCATCACGAGAGGGTAAGGAACTACAGACAAGAAGAAAAGATGGATAAAGAATACCCATCCCCCTCCTCTAATAAGGAAAAATAAACATCAAGATGTAAGTTCTCCATGTAAGGAGACTAGTCATGTGGACCAAAGGGACTAAAACCCAATATCCTGCCCCCAGCTAAAACAATGGATAACAATGTTACATAATGTGCTCTCCATGTAGGGAGACAAGTCATGTAGACTGAAGGTACTAAAACCCAATGTCCTGCCCCCACCATTAACAAGGGACAACCTGTGAAAATGAATATGCTCTCCGTGTGAGGAGGCACACAAGGACAAAACACTGCAACAAAACAAATGTGTGGCACAAGGTGTTTTACTCACACAGGGGACCCACCCCTGCAACAAACAAATACCACACAGCACAAGGTGACTTATGCACGCAGGGAACCCAACCCTGCATCAAAAATGTATCGTGCGGCACAAGGTGTCTTACACACACAAGGAAAGTATCTGCTTGCAACAACAAAACTATATAAGATAACCCTCATGTAAGGGCACAGTAGATCATCCATATACCCACCCCGTGTAGGGGTCACAGACTGTGAAAAACTATATGGGACTGTTACCCAAAGCCATCCCTCATGTAAGGGATCAAACTGTAATGGGGCTATAACCCAAACCGCCCCCAGATAAAACTGTGGCTGCCAACCACAAAACACATGGGCCACCCAATGTAGGCAAAAGTAAACTGTGGCATCATTCATGACACACGAAAACTTCATTCATAAGTATGAAAAAACATTTCCAATTGTAGTGCATTAATAAACTGTGACCCTTCGGTGAGCGATCCCTCGCCCGAACAAATATGCACAGAGCACACCACTTGACAAAACAACACCCCCAGATGAATTACATGAAGCATACGAAAACATCCTTTAGAGGTACAGGACTGTATGTAACACAAGTGTCTCCAGAAAACATCCGTTCCGATGTAAATTTGTGTGAAGAAAGAGGTATCTTTTATCACAAATGTCTCCAGAAAACATCCATTCTGATGTAAATTTGCGTGAAGAATGAAGTATCTGTAAATATCTGCTTTTGGATAGAACAAACCAAGATAAGTGAGCAGAGATAAAATGCAGCCGAACACAGAAATGCAAAATCCTGGCAATGTTCGTTGAACTTTATTGGAAACACAATGTGGTTGGCAAAACGTGCCGGATGAAGGATCTTTGTGGAGTGTAACTCCAAACTCAAAATGGCGGCACGCACAGTGACACCACACCAGATGGCTCCAGGTGTGTTCATGTTAGACAACGTGTAAATGCGGCGCGATGCTTGTGGAAAACGTCACGCGAACATCATAAAACAGGTAAGAGCGCGCTCAGCTTGTGACACTCACCCCTGTTTTTTCAAACTTGCAAAAAGCGGTTGAACTGGCAAAAATGTAATGAAGACTCAAGGAACCCTAATCATAAACGACGATAACAATATCACGTCATTGACCCGCTCTGCGTGCCAACGCCGGACCAGAATTGTAAAAATGCCGAACACTCCCTACAAGAGGATGAGCCAAGTTGTGAAAACACATTTTGTAATGTTTACAGCTGTAGTGCAGTAAACACATCAGTTTGTAGACACAGCAACACAAAAAGCTTCTTTACAAATCTCTCCAGAAACGGGTTGCCAGGAGCATGAAAGCAAATAGTGCAGGCAATCCTTCCTTGCGCACACATCCAGATGACAATCACCATGTCCATAAATATCTTTAAGTGCGCAACGTTCATGTTAGAAATGCCAAATAAAATGTCACAAATGATGATAGTTACATCTCTTGAAGGTCCATTGGTTGAAGCCAGACATGTCAAACCAACACCACCACATACCAAAATGTAGCAAGTACACACCGCACATGCCTGTCCTTTCCAAAGCACACATCTTATGGAAACGCAGGTTGGCATGGAGGATGACACTCAGCATAGCGACCATGAAATAAGAGTGGTGGCATACCTTACATGAAAACATAGTTCTTGTTGTGTCAGCATGAGATGGGGAACAGCACGCTTGTGTGGGGGTTGTCCGATGTAATGGACACAGGTGGGGCTGCTCAGCACGCTGTCACTGTACCTGTTTCATTTGTCCATTTTGTAGCACAATGTCTTTAAAGAGATTGTCTTGTGTGACCTCTTGTGAATACTTTTTGTAACATCTTGTTCCTGTTGCGTGTGCCTGTCGTCTCTTCCATGTAGTAGCTTCTTCTCAACACGTTGTCGAAGGCATCTTTGCTACTTGTACCAACTGTAGAGCGTGGGGTGGTCTCCAACTCGTCGCCAAAATTAATGTAGTAATTATGACACGCTGGTAAGATGTAATCCAAGTAGGTTTATTCAAGTAAGTAAACAGGTAGTATAAATCTTCATCAGTCCATATCAACAGGTAGATGTATGCTGTAGGACAGCGTGTAAGTCATCATTAACAGCCCCAACAGGAGCTGCC
The DNA here is from genome assembly GCF_964204655.1 of Triturus cristatus. Taxonomy (NCBI): domain Eukaryota; kingdom Metazoa; phylum Chordata; class Amphibia; order Caudata; family Salamandridae; genus Triturus; species Triturus cristatus. Next base: position 1,869,583,123 of record NC_140590.1, read on the forward strand.
TGCTAGCTGCTCAGCCCCTCTCACCAATTGTCATCACTCATCCAGACACACAGGCATTTCACACATAGCCCACACACCAACATTCCACTCAGAACACTCACACAGGCTGAGCAGCTAGGGACAGGATGACATAGGAGATAATATAGGAGAAAAACCATAACATCAGAATGCTACACACTGCTCACCACTGCCCGAGAGCTGGACCACTCACCCAGGAGCCTCACCAACCCTTCCATCACACCCTCCTGCCCTTAAACCAGTCCCCTTCAGCCTTTCATCCATCATCAACTATACACCTGCTACCACCAGTACAAGAGCACCACCTATCCAACCAAGGATGATCAACCTTCACAAAACAACGCACCACAATTTCATCCCCACAATTCCCCTATTTGGAAATGGGTGAATGCAATGTAGGCAGTGAGAGAGATCCAGCCGGATTCTGTTTCCGTCAGTTATATCTGTGGCCAGTCTGGGAACTAGCTGACCTAGTTAAGTATGCTTAATTTGTCCCAGTGTAATTTTCAGATACCAGGACACATTTCAGCAACCTCCATGCGTTCTCTGATTTCTGGTTGGAGCAGCAACGTGCAGGCAGACAGGGAGCTTTCTTATATTTACTTCCAGATTCACCGAAAACAAAGGCCTGGTTTAAAGGGCCATCAGCTCGTTTTTTGTTCCAGTATCATCCTGTCTGGGAGTGATCTGGAGCCTCACATCTAGATGCCAATGCAATGGAGGGAAACAAAAGCACACACGTAATCACTTCACAAGTACTCTAGATAAACTCTGATTTGGAGGCAGGTTTTTAACTTGTTTACCCCCTTATGTAAGAGATATGGATGTACTGCTAGAATGCAAGATTTATCTGTGTGTTTGAGCAATTACAGAGACTATGATTTAAAGTGCACTTACTCATTTTTTAATGTATTTCTTTAATAGCCTTACTCATCTCAGTGTAGGATGCCAGGGGGATTTACATCCAACAAAGAGAGACAGTAAATCATACAAGTGTGAAAATCAATGTGCAGGAAATTTGACAAAAGACAATAAGTTGTATTGTCCATACTTGTGGACATTATATGTGCATGTTCAGGAGAAACACAAAGGCAAGATTTTAAAATGTAAGGCAGTGAGTGGTGTTGTCAGTACTAATAAGGATGGACTCACACCCTGTGTGCAGGATGGGCTTACACCCAGGGTGCAGGAAAGGTTCACAACATGCATGCATGAATGGCTCACAGTCTGTGAGCAGGACTGGCTCACACCCTGCATGCAGCACTGACTCACACCCTGCATGCAGCACTGACTCACACCGTGCATGCAGAACTTGCTTACACCCTGAACGCAGGATGGACTCACACCCTGGGTGCAGGACTGGCTCACACCCTGCATGCAGAACTGACTCACACCCTGCATGCAGCACTGCCTCACACAGTGAATGCAGAACTTGCTCACACCCTGAACGCAGGATGGACTCACACCCTGGGTGCAGGACTGACTCACACCCTGCATGCAGAACTGACTCACACCCTGCATGCAGCACTGACTCATACCGTGCATGCAGGACTTGCTCAGACCCTGAATGCAGGTTGGACTCACACCATGTGTGTAGGACTGGCTCACACCCTGCATGCAGAACTGACTCACACCGAGCATGCAGCACTGACTCACACCGTGCATGTAGCAGCTTTATTTCTAGAGTTACAATTGAAGCCTCAGTAATTCTAATAATTGTTTACATATGTGCCATTTTCACAGAGCATCTGTGCAAAGTGCACAGATTTAGATGCACGCACAATGTGAACAGTTACAACGTCTTCAGCGCCTTGAGACTCTCATGGGTGAGTAGTGCGCTTTATAAATGCTCTGATTGATTGATTGATGTCTTCTAGAGCAGTGCTTACAAAGCTTTTTAGAACCATCGCCCAATTTTTAGAAGGATAAACTTTCCTGACGCATCTAGCTTTGATGGACACAAGACAGCAATTGGTTTTAAACTTCACCACCTTAACCAAGCCTTTCGATATTGGACTGTGCCAAAATATAGATCTGTCCATAAAAGTGGCAGATGGTGAATGGCATTAGAGTCTGAAGCTGGAACACTTTTCAGAGTGGGGTGCTGGTCTGTGGCATCCATTCACAAAAATTACAAGGCTTCTGAAAAATCTTTGTGTTGATACCACTGATTTGAGCTAATTTGAAAACCCTCTGCTGCAGCAGTGTTGTAAAGTTCATATGAACCCATTTAAGATCTGCACGTTTATACAACATACACTATAGGATTGGTGTTTAGACTGATTCTAGACACCCCTACCGGGTATGTTAGCCTATATACCAGCTAGCTCACAGTGCCACTAGAAACTCCTCCTATCAGGGAGAGAATAGTTCTTGGCAACTATCGAACATGACAACCCTGATCCCTCAGGACCGTGGAAACAATGTACTACTTAGTCTGTCTTAGAGAGATACACAGAACCAACGGTCTGGACGGTTTTCAATAAGCATTTATTGAACAGTCGTTATACTAGTGTAAAATAGATGAGCAGCAACAACCACTAGACAGTAACAGATATAAATGATTAGAAGCGGTATGAAAGTAAAAGGACGATAGAGTTCTACCACCTTGCAATAATCATGAATACATACAAGTATATAAAATACATGATAATAAAAGTGTGCACTCCTACAATGCCTCTCTAACGAGATATACCTACGTGTACCTAGCATGGGTGTAGTTGTGAAGCCAAGAATCCCTCTAGGATAAAGTCAACCCCATTACCTGGATTGAGAGACTGTGGAATCCTGTCCTGGACTCAGGATGGACACCCCGCGAGGGATGTTAGATCACTGCGAGCTGGAGTATCTGCATGCAGGAACCTCAGTGTCTTTGGTCAGTGTGTCGGTCTGGAAGTCCTGGTCTCCTCTTTCTGTCTTAGCAAGATGTGATGTATATATACCCATAGGTCTCTCCGGGGGTTCTACCTCGCTGTATTACTTTGTAGGACTTAGGATGACGTCGGGAATAAACTTTGTACATAGATATTATACAGGAGATGGTAGTCCTGCTCTGCTTCCAAGAATCCTCATGCATAATGTATGAGGCTTTTACCAGGTAAAATCCAATGTTCTGTGTGCATTGTCGTATCTAGGTAAAAGGTCAGTCCCTAAGAACCGTTATGTATGTAATGTAGGGGAGAATATAGCTGAAGGGTTATGATGTTACCTGAGCCTATATTAGGGTACCTGTATGGAATATAACAGCAGAATATGGGGTAAGACCTCATGTCAATCTTTGTTTTAAATCAAGACAAGTACCAGTCATGTGTTGTGGAATACATCACAAACGCATCCCAAGGGCATTGGAGCACTTTACATGGGCATCAGATTACATTATACCAGATCCGATTCCTTTTATTTTAAGCCCAGAATATTAAGTGATGTTGTGCCAATACCGAGACTCAAACCTGGCTCCCCAGATCCAACTCAGCAGCGCTGGCCTTAGGCCACATCGATATTTCTTAGTTTATCTGTGAAATTCATATGCAAGTGGCATGGTTGTGTACGCTCGCACACAGTGAGCACATTCTCTGTTGAAATGGCTCTGTGGAGTAAAAGAAACAACACCAACAAATGCTGGAAGGATGGCCCGGACTCTTGCTAAGGGATACTTGCAAAAGAGTGTTTTAAAATGTTACTTAGGAACACAGTTCAGCACCTTTGCACAGGTGCACAACCAGGCTAATCATCTTAAATTTAACATGTAGGCCAGAATCTTGCAACCCACCAGAAACTCGCTTGTGACCCACGAGTGGGTCTGAAACCACAGTTTCGGAAACATTCTTGGGAATATCTTACAGTTGTGGCCAGACGTGGAACCATTACTTGGGGAATCATTTCCACACTTAAGGAACCGGCGCCTTCATGTCTTTGGTCTGCCTTACTGCCTCATATAACATGACTATGCATACCTTAATGTGAAATATAATTCTAGTAATCTTGAGTCGTATACCTTTTTCACTCTGACACTGATCCACCCAATGAGGTTTTATCAATGGCTGATTTTTGTTATTGGTCAACTTTCTAGTTTTGTGATAAGGTTTACACTTGGTGGCAACATAGCGGTCTTTCTAAATGACATATGTCACTTTTTTTTATAAAAAACATCACCCATTATATATTTTTGACTTTTCTTTAGCATTGTACATAGGTGCATTCTGCCATATTTGTATTACCGCTTTTCGATTCATCCTTTTTTGAATATATCACATCAAATTTTATATGAGACCTCATTTTGGACATACGAGGGCTCTTTCAGGTGCAGCAATAGTGTTTCAACTGCAAAGTGCCAATACTCTATATTATGGACACATTATGGCATCACTAGTTTGATCCTTTACATTTCCTATGTTCAGATGGCGGCCTTAGGTCTGTTTGCGCAGTCACATACCCAGCTTTATGAGGTCAGAGGTTTAAGTGCCCCGTCCGTCCGCGCCACCAGTGTACGACAAACATTGGCAAGAGGTTTCCACTCATGAAGACAGGGCGGCGGTCTCGACGGTAAGCTAAGCTACGACAGATCTTTTTGTTTCACATGCGTCAGACGCTAGTTTTATAATCTTACTACATGTTGTTTTCCTTGTAGGATTTCTTCCATTTATTGCTCTTTTTCTTGAACACCATGTACGTTTCTTCCAATTAGCAAGGTAAGCGCGATTCCAGCGTCTCTGTGTAACTGCAGCATTCTCTGTTTCCATTGCTTCATGTTCAGACAAGATTTTCATCTTGTTACAGGCACGAGCTTATGGTGCTCGTATGGCTTTTTACCACAGTGTACGTGTGTTCATGTTTGAACCTTCAAGGTGAGCTATTCTTGAGTTTGTGCACACATTGAATAAGGAGTTGTCTAGGGCACCAAAAGTTAAGCAGATGCTTTCTTATAGGACAGGATAAATGGTAATCTCGCCAGAGCACCACGAACTATACCTACCAGGTATTTACGCACTCATCATGATTTCTTGGAGATCCAAACAGGCTTTGGGGTTGGGCCGGCCCAATTCTTGTAGTGGCCATGGGGTGTATGGGTCGGCCATATTTGGAAGGAATGGGAGGCATGGGAGGCTGACTTTTGCTTTGGAGGGTTCTGGTGTGGAGCTGAAACTCACGTCATTAGTCATGTGGCGAGGATGACTAACGAGGAGGTAATGCAGCTTATGTAGTATCATAAAGTTGATGTTGATGACTTTAAAAGTGTATCATTTTCCTTTGTAGATTGGCCCCCGAGGAAGGGACTGAAACGTCCTGAAATGCATCGGGCATTGATATGAATGTTGAATGAAAGTTTTTCATGGGCCATGAAGCCACCAGTAGAATTGTTAACACACAAAAAATAATCCTGTATTGATTGTTCATTACTCTTTATGTCTTTGTTGTGGTTATGATGATGACCAAAACATGATAACAAGATTATTATTTATAAATGACAAGCATTGTTGAGTAGAATGTTATATGTGGATAAAATCTAGGAGTTCGGTTCGAACTCAGTGAATAGTGCTCAGTGCACTCGAGTTACCATACTTGTAATAGCTTCTTTTCACCTCACACTTGGATTGACAGCAAGTGTAGCACTGTAGCACCACCTAGCAATCAGTTTTTGTTTAAAATATTTTGAGAAAGTAGAAAAAATAGGAGTGCTCCTCCAACCCATCACCTTCGTCTGCCTTACTACATAACACAAGGGATCAATGGTTCAGTTTGTAAATCCTTTGCAGCTTAGACAGTAAGAATGATCATCTTTGGACATTACCTGCTGGTGGTGACCATCTGCTGATTGCTTTCAGGGAGTCTGTTTGATGCTTACATTAGAGATGAAGCAGCATCTTCAGGAAACATCTGGAAACAGGTCAGATTGAGGAGTCCTGTGAGGGAGACACAGACTGCATGAGGAGCTCTTCAATTCCGTACGCCACCAGTGGGCAGAGCATTGTCACCATTTCACTGTTAGGTGTCTCTGCAGAATTAGGTCTCTACATGATGCCGGTGCCAACCTCTCCGCGTTGAATGAATCCTGCTCTCTCAAGTGCAGGGAGAGCCTTTATACCATTTACAAATAATTGATGTTGTCCCAAGCTAAGCGATCCTGGGCTGCATGGTGACCCCTGGGAGGCCCTTCACTAACAGTGGTATCTTGAGGTTTTAAAAACAAACCAGACATCTTCAATTAAGTGGGTGAGGTCTTCTAATGGTGTCTCTATTATACTCATCCCTTGGCAGCCCCAGCTCAAAGTCCCTGAAGATCTGACTTCAAAGTTACAGCTTCAATGCTTGAAACCTCAAGGGTGGGTGAGAGAGTGGTGGAAACTAGCTGACATCTGGTGTAGTGATACACTGACTCTGGATGCATCACTTTACACTACAATCTTATCACCCGGCCCCATGTTAGAAGGAGATTATGTCTCTTTACACTGCAATCTTTTTATCAGGCACCATGTTAGAGGGAGTTTATGTCTCTTTACACTACAATCTTACTACCAGGCCCCATGTTAGAAGGAGGTTACTTCACTTTAAACTACAATCGTATCTTCATGTTAGACGAAGGTTAAATCTCCTTACACTAAAATATTATGACCAGGTACAATATTGGAAGGAGGTTATGCTCTTTATACTAATTTCTTGTCATCGGGCATCATGTACGAAGAAGGTTACGTCTCTTTACCCTACAATCTTATTACCATACCACATGTTAGAAGGAGGTTACCTCTCTTTACATTACAATCTTATCACCTGGTACAATGTTGGAAGGAGGTTAAGTCTGTTTACACTACAAGCCTATCACCCGGTATCATGTTGGAAAGAGATTACTTCTCTTTACATTACAATCTTACCACCAGGCACCATGTTAGTAGGAGGTTACATCTCTTTATACTACGGGCCCGATTCACAGAACTAATTTAAGAAAAAATCCTAAACTTACTACTTTTGGTATTCACAGAAGTTAGGATTTTGTCTTAAGTTTGTCTTAAGACAAACTTAAGACAGACTTAAGACAGACTTAAGACAAATGTAAGACAGACTTAAGATAGACTTAAGACAGACTTAAGTTAGGATTTTGTCTTAAGTTTGTCTTAAATCTGTCTTAAATCTGTCTTAAGTCTGTCTTAAGTCTGTCTTAAGTTTGTCTTAAGTTTGTCATAAGACAAAATCCTAACTTCTGTGAGTACCAAAAGTAGTAAGTTTAGGATTTTGTCTTAAGTTATTTCTGTGAATCGGCCCATACAATCTTATTACCAGGCACCATGTTAGAAGGAGGGTGCTTCTCTTTACACTACAATCTTATCACCATGCCCCATGTAAGAAGAAGGTTATGTCTCTTTACCCTGCAATCTTATTATCGTACTCATGTTAGACGGATGTTACTTCTCTTTACACAAAAATCTTATCACCAGGCCCCCTGTTAGAAGGAGGTTACACTACAATCTTTTCACCAGAACCCATGTTAGAAGGAGGTTACGCCTCTTTACACTACAATCTTATCACCTGGTACAATGTTGGAAGGAGGTTACAACTCTTTACTTGACAATTTTTTCCCCACAATCCATTAAAATGGAGGTTATTTCTCTTTACACTACAATCTCATTAGCATACCCATGGAAGAAGAAGGTTACGTCACTTTACACTACAATCCTATCACCAGGCATATGTTCTGAGGAGGTTACATCTCTTTACACTATAATCTTTTAACAAGGCCCCATGTAAGAAGAAGGTTACGTCTCTTTACGCTACAATCTTATCACCAGATACCATGGTAGAAGGAGGTTATTTCTCTTTACACTACAATCTTACCATCAGGCCCCATTTTAGAAGGAGGTTACGTCTCTTTACACTACAATCTTATCAAGCACCGTGTTGGAAGAAGGTTACGTCTTTTTACACTACAATCTTATCACCAGGACCCATGTTAGAAGGAGACTACATCTCTTTACACTACAATATTTTCCAAAGAAACCATGTTAGAAGAAGGTTACAGCTATTTACTACTACAATCTTATCACCTGGCACAATGTTGGAACGAGGTTAAGTATCTTTACACAACAATTCTACCACCAGGCATCATGTTGGAAGGAGATTACATCTCTTTACACTACAATCATTTCACCAGACACCACGTTGGAAGGAGGTCATTTCTCTTTACACTACAAACCTATCACCTGGCACAATGTTGGAAGGAGGATACATGTCTTTACACTACAATCTTATCAACTGGCACCATGTTGGAGGGAGGTTATGTCTCTTTAGACTACAATCCTATCATCAGGCATCATGTTGGAGGGAGGTTACATCTCTTTACACTACACTTTTTTCATCAGAAACCATGTTAGAAGGAGGTTACGCCTTTTTACACTACAATCCTATCACCAGGCATCATGTTGGTAGGAGATTACGATTATTTATACTACAATTGTATAACTAGGCACCATGTTGGAAGGAGGTTATGTCTCTTTACACAAAATTCTTATCACCTGGAACAATGTTGGAAGGAGGTTGCAACTCTTTACACTACAATATTTTCTCCAGAAACCATGTTAGAAAGATGTTACATCTCTTTACACTACACGCTTATCACCTAGCACAATGTTGGAATTAGGTTAACTATCTTTACACAACAATCCTATCACCAGGCATGATGCTGGAAGGATATTACATGTCTTTACAGTACAATCGTATCACCAGGCACCATGTTAGAAGGAAGTTACATCTCTTTACTCTATAATCTTTTAACCAAGCCCCATGTAAGAAGAAGGTTACATCTCTTTACACTACAATCTTATCACCAGATACCATGTTAGAAGGAGGTTATTTCTCTGTACACTACAATCGGATCACCAGGCATCATGTTGAAAGGAGCTTACATCTCCTTACACTACAATCGTATCCCCAGGCACCATGTTAGAAGAAGGTTACAATTCTTAACACTACAATATTATCACCAGGCGCCATGTTAGAAAGAGGTTATGTGTCTTTACACCACAATCTTATCACCTGGCACAATGTAAGAAGGAGGTTATGTCTATTAATACTATAATCCTATCACCAGGCATCATGCTGGAAGGAGGTTATGTCTCTAAACACTACAATCTTTTCCACAGAAAGCATAAAAAAGGAAGTTATGTCTCTTTACACTACAATCTTATGACCGTACCCCATATTAGAAGTGTGTTACATAACTTTACACCACAATCTTATCACCAGGCATCTCTTTGCACTAAAGTCTTGTCCCCAGAAACCATGAAGAGCGTCAGGTTATGTCTATTTACACTACAATCTTACCACCATACCCCATGTAACTGGAAGGTTACGTCACTTTACACTACAATCCTCTCATATCACCAGGCATCATGTTCTAAGGAGGTTACATCTGTTTACACTACAATCTTTACCCAGAAACCATTAAGAAGGAGGTTAGGTCTCTTTAACGCTACCATCTTATCACCAGGCACCATTTTAGAAGGAGCTTATCTCTCTTTACACTACAATCTTATCAGGCACCATGTAAGAAGGAGGTTAAGTATCTTTACTCTACAATCTTATCATCAGGCACCATGTTAGAAGTAGGTAACGTCTCTTTACATTATAATCATATCACCATGCCCCATGTTAAAAGGAGGTTATGTCTCTGTACACTACAATCTTATCATCAGACACCATGTTGGAAGGAGGTTGCGTCTTTTTACACTACAATCTTATGACCAGGCCCATGTTAGAAGGAGGTTACATCTCTTTACGCTACAATATTTTCACCAGGCCACATGTAAGAAGGAGGTAATGTTTCTTTACACTACAACTGTATCAACAGGCACCATGTTAGAAGGTGGTTATTCCTCTTTACACTACAATCTTATCACCAGGCCCCATTTTAGAAGAAGCTTATCTCTCTTTACACTACAATCTTATCAGGCACCATGTTAGAAGAAGGTAACGTCTCTTTACATTACAATCATATCACCACGCCCCATGTTAAAAGGAGTTTACGTCTCTTTACACTACAATCTTATCATCAGACAGCATGTTGGAAGGAGGTTACGTCTTTTTACACTACAATCTTATCACCAGGAGCCATGTTAGAAGGAGGTTACATCTCCTTACACTACAATATTTTCCCCCCCCAAAAACCATTTTAGAAGAAGTTTACGGCTCTTTACTAGGGGTGGGCAGAATTTGCATAATCGCGTTACACAAATGTTTGCGAAAACATCAAAAATCTACGCAAACACGGGGAAATATCGCGAAGAAGCGCAAGTGCTTGTCCCGCCTGTTTGCGATGTTTTTTGCGTGATCACGTTGGAAATGTGTTGCCAACTTGCCCATGTGGTCACTAATGGGCGCAGCCATCTTGTTTTCACTTGTCCCGCCCGCTCGCAATGCTATTTCCTGTTCCGGGTCGCGCAATGCATGCTCGCGCTCGTTCACGATAAGTATTTCCTGTTCGGGAACTCGTATTACGTGTTCGCGAGGCTTTCTGTGTACTCGGGGGAGGGGAAATATCACGCAAACTTGCCCATGCGGTTGCAATGGGCGCGGCCATCCTGTTTTTTCACTCTATTGCTATGGTTCTAGGGCCTGCTTTTCAATCCTCCCTCTATCTTTTCAATCCTTTGTTTCTGGAAACTTTTTTTGATCTTTTTTATTTATTATCTCTTTTTTCCTGATTCTATTTATTTTGTTTTTGTCTACTTTTTGTGTGTTTTTTAACAACTTTTTCACTCTTTTTCTATTACCTGTTTTTTTCATTTTTTTTACTTATTTTTTTAATTTTTACCTTTTCTTTTCCACCCCCCGCCTACCATGGCAAAGGGCCACAGGGCGTATCGCAGCCAGAGCCGCGACGTGTGCAAAAATAAAAGACGCAAAGGGAAAATGGTTGCATGGCTCGGGCTAACTAAGCAAAGACTAGAATGACCCTAGGGACCATATAACTACTATTGTCTACTCTACTACTACCCAATTTGTACTAATGATGTATGTTGTATAAGTATGTATTACTATTAACTAATTTTTCCATCTTGCTAGTGAAAAATAGGGGGAGGTGTATATGACACCTAAAAAATGTGTAATGTTTTTTCAAGGTGCACTACCAACCACCAGTGCCGGGGCCAGCGGCGAAGGCGACGCGGCTGGTGACGAAGGAGAGGGTACGGCAGTTGCAGGAGGAGCTGCAGGGGGTGACCCAGCAGCAGTGGCGGGCGATGGTAAGTTCGGTTCCTAAACCTTACTTATTGACATTACACTCACTGCAAGGGTGTACTGTATACTGTACTGTTAAGACTTACTAAGTAAGAAGTTGTTGTGAACGGTTGAAGACACCCATTACTTAGCATTAGTAAAAGCATTAGCGGTGGGAGTGTTGAGTAACCAATGGCCTCTTCTATCTGATTTCAACTCAGCTGTGAAAGTTTTATGGAGAAGACTAAAAGTCAGATCAGATGACCTTGATGGATGGGTTGAACGAAAAGGGAAAAAAGGGTGGAAGGAAGAAGGATGGGTGAGATTTAATATTTATGACTGGCAGAGAAGGATACGTGGGATGCATGACTGCATAGGTGGCTTATAGGAATCAGATGCATGGTTGGTTGAATGCCTGAAACTCCCACAAATGTTAAAAGCCAAGAAAGTGGGAGGATAGATACATACCACAAATGATATGTACTGTGCTTGCTAGTGCTACCGTGCCACTGTGTGTAGAATTAATTTGTCTTACTGCTTTGCTAAGAGTATATTTTACAATAGTCTTGTTTTTTCTTCTTGATATATAGCTACTCCTTCCAAGGGAAACCTGATGGGAAGGAGTTGGCAGCCAAGGCCCGGCGCCGGAAGCTGGAGGCCATACAGTGGGAATACCGTCGGCTGGGGGTTCTGGAAGAGGAAGAGAAGGAGGCGGCAGCAGCTGCAGCCTCCTCCAATGCCCCGGGCCCCAGCCACCTCCCTCCAGTGTTACGGCGCCACCATCTGGCAGCCGCCCGCCGCCGCCCCTCCTTTAACATCACTGCTGCCCCCTGTGGATGCAACTGACACGCATTGAAGTGCCGTGTTGCCCGCCTAGAGGAGCAAGTACGTGTCCTCCAGAGTCGAGCCCGCCGAGCATAAGACCCTGTTCATTGCCCATTTTTTATTTATTCTTTTGGTCGGTGGAAATCGGGCGTTGGGGTTTCTTTGGATAATTGGACATTAGGTTGGACTTTTTCTTTACGGACATTGGTTGGGGTTAGGGAGAGGGGTATATATTTCTACTTTACATACAACGTTGTTAATGGTAATGTTTTCTGGGTGGGGTTACTGTTTTACATCACACTGTTTCCTTGCTGGTGCAGGGCCGCCCACAGCCAGTGTTTGATTTAAATAATTGGCTGACTTTGTAAGACATAAACAGATAGATGTAGCACCACTCACTGAGTGACTTGTCCTACTATTACTGTCAGTCCCTTCTAGTCTATGTATTCTGCAACTGGGCTTAAAGGGGTGTGTGAAATTGAATTAATGAAAACATGCCCATTATTAATTATGCCTCCACCAAACTTCTCTTACGTTTGCTTGATGTTTAACTTAGGCACAGCGATGGCTGCATGGTGATGATGGTTTTCTTTCCTAACATGCCATGGTTGTGGTGGTGGTAGTAGTAGTAGACACTGGAAGCAGCATTTACAAAAAAAGAAAATGAGACAGTCAGTAGCCTGAGAGAGGCTCTTTGAGGAGTAGTAGAATAAAGTACTGTACAGAACATACTGCCAAACAATAATATGCAAAAATATAACAAAACATAATGGTGGTATGGATAGCCTATTACATAGAGTTACAAACTCTAGTTGTGTCGAGTCACTTGACTAGGCCTACAGTACACTGGACACAAGCGTAACTGTTAGTGCTGTGTAGGAGGATGACAACAAATCCATTAATCCAATTGATGCCGGCAATTAATGCTGATGTTGTAGGTTCCTTTGGTAAAAAAATTACCTCACAAATATACTGCTCATGGGTGGGCAAGCAGAAGAAGATCCTCGCCCTGCCTTGAAATTGAAGTACTGTTGCTTTTGCCACATCCGCCCCAGCAAGCATGTGATAAATTATTGGTGTACATTTAATTTAGTCACACCTCAATAAGTCACACAGCCCAGGGGAAGAGGGTTAGGGTTTGTTGAATGGTTGGGAAGGGGGGTTTGGGAAAAGGTTTGAGAAAGAAAAACAGTACGCATGAACAAACAACAAACGACAGAATCTTTGTAGACTACCATATCCATATCAATATGTTAAGGGAGAAAAAGGAAATGCATGCATGATGATAAGTAGACCCGGATTACATACAGTTTGTGTTCAATTGTACCGGGCTTACTTTTGCAGATAGCAAAGAAAATTTTAAAATATCTGTAGGGATGAACTATAAACAGAGAGCAAACCTAATGTTAATAATAACAACAAGAACACACTGTTGTAATGATTGTAGACAAAAAATGAATCGAATTATTTAAAAGATGAGGAAAGTTGATACTGTTACTGTGTTAACCTTGGTCCTCCCTTCCATGGAGGCTCCGTCCATCTATCTTGGGTGAAGCCACTGCCTGACTGGCAGATGTAGATTAATTGGTAAGGTAAGTGTGCACTGTTTTCCCAAATATAGCACAGGGTAAGGCCCGGCCTGTAAGAATAGATGGAAAACCAAAAGGGATATTGAGAAACCAAGTTGAAAAAAATGCACAAGTTATGGTGTAGTGCAACAAGAGCACTTTCCGAGGCGGCATGGAGGCATCATCTCTACTCTAGTCTGTTTCCAGCATTAACCTACAACACCAACAGGATAGAGCAGGCCCACGGTGATGGCACCCTTTGCACATCCTCCATTTAGCATACATTTTTTGAAAGAGTTGGACAAAGCACATATCCAGCAACATAGCATTTTACAATTTAAGTGACTAAATCAATGCACCGCAGTCATACCACCGCTACACTCGACTCCCCACTACACAGACAGTTAGGACGGCTGTGGTTGTTGTTGACTTGTTTATCTTTTATGCCACTCATGAAACACCCTGACTTATTCCATCAATCATCTCTGATCCTTGCACTGAGTGACTGTGAAGATACTATGTCACTGTGGTCATCATGATGGTGTTGTTCAACTCAGTCTGAAGTGTACCGAGTGAGTCCAGATTCCATATTAAAAAATCAATGGATTGGTCTGCAGTAGAAGTACAATTTTGTTTTAAACAATAAGAGTGGAAATATTGACTTGAGTCACTGTTAGTGTGTAGAGTAAATACTAGTACACTTTGACTTGACTTCATGCACAACAAACAACAAAAACACAAACACCAATCACTCAGAGTCGGTATCCAATGCATGCCATTCATTACCTGTTCCTTCTCATCTTAAGTGAAGGGACCGCCTCTCTCGCCATCATCATCATGGTGTTGTCCAACTCAGTGCGCAGTGTACAGATTGAGTCCCCTTCCTATATTCAAAATGCAATGTATCGGCCTGCAGTAGAAGTACAAATTTGTAATTAAAAATACAAGAAGGGAAAAATTGCCTTAAGTTACTTTTAATGTGTAGATTATTACATATAGTACACAATGAAGTAACTTCATGCACAACAAACAACAACAAAATCACTCAGTCAGTGTCCAATGCATGGCATTATTCATTACCTGTTCCTTCTCATCTTCAGTTAATGGCTAGTCAGGAAGGAGGATAGCTATAGTAGTCATCATCATGTTCCAGTTCTTTTGGAGGGACTAGGAAAGATTTTCTTTTTTCTTCTATTTTGCATCACTCATTCATCATCTGTCTTGAGGGCAATGGATTTAGGGAAATTCAGGAGGATGGAGGAGCAGGATTTGGAGGAGTGTACTGTGAAATGCAGACAGCTGAAACTCGTATATGGCAATAAAAAGAGTAGAAGACGGTGGTGATGAATTTGTTGTGATTCGAAGTTTCTAACCAGAAAGACAGACACGCAAATAAAAGAAAATAAGGGAGGAAGACAGTAAGAAGTGAAAGCCTAATTGTCAAGGAAGTATAGCTCGTCCTCAGACTCTGGGGGCCCGATTCACAGAACTAACTTAAGACAAAATCCTAAACTTACTACTTTTGGTATTCACAGAAGTTAGGATTTAGTCTTAAGTTTGTCTTAAGACAAACTTAAGACAGACTTAAGACAGACTTAAGACAAACTTAATACAGACTTAAGACAGACTTAAGACAGACTTAAGACAAACTTAAGACAGACTTAAGACAGACTTAAGCTAGGATTTTGTCTCAAATTTGACGGTCAAGCATGTAATAAGTTGAGTTCCAACGTGTTGCCACCTCCTGGATGAGTGCTTTGACTGGCATTCTATAGTCACGTTGAATGATCCTCAGCTGCTTCCTAGCTTTAAAAGAATGGCTGAAATGAGTGCATATTCTTCGGCAGGTGGTCAGTAAGTTGCTGACTATGGCTTCTTTTTTCAGAAAGTCTTGAACTGTAATGTTAATGCAGTGCGCCAAACATGGAACCCTGAAATAGGAACCAAGCTCCATGGCCTTAAGTACATTACTGCCATTATCTGTGGAAACAAAACCAATCTTAAGCCCTCTTGGGCGCAGCCATTCAAAAACCTTGCTGTGAAACTCTTCCAATATGTTTACAGCAGTATGAGATTTCTCCATGGCGAACATGGATACAGTTGCATGTTTCCAAGTAGCTTTAAAAATCTCAGCTCTGTCAACAGCACCTACTTCAGATAGCTTATCTCTAACCCCCACAAAAGAGAGCCAGTGTGCAGTGATGCACATGTAATCAGTGGCTTGGCAACTGGTCCACATGTCTATTGTCAGGTGGATATTGTGAACAGCACTCTGCTGCAAAGCTTGTCCAACCAATTCCAGCACATCATGATGTAGTGCTGGAACAGCAACTCTTGCGAAATTGGACCAGCTGGGAACCTTCCATTTAGGGCAGATGGCTGACACAAATTCAAGGAAACCCACCCCTTCCACAAATGAAAAAGGGAGAAGGTCCAGCGCTAACATTTTAGCCAGCTTCGCATTGTACAACCGTGCCGTTGGGTGGTTGCGTTGGTACTGCCCCTCCAACCTAAGCATTCTCTCAATGGTAGGCTGGATTATTTTCCTTTGTAGTGCAGTTGTTTTCTTTAACCCAGTTAGGCTCAACTACACACTTTGTTTCATTGCAGTATTACTCGGTCGCCTTGGTGTCTCAGCCTGACTCTGACTCTTACTGCAGTGCCACTGAGATGTTGCTGAGGATGTGGGCGGTACCACTACACTACTGGGGACAGGGCTAGCAATGTCTCCCTCTTGTTTACCTTCCACCGTGATAATATCATCCCCTGATTCTTCATGCCCAACAACAATGGGTTGAGTTTTACTTTGTTCTAAGCGAAGTAGGTGAGCCTCCCACACGATAGTGTGGTGTATTTTGAGATGACTTGTTTGGCCTCCGGTACCATAGTTAGTACCAAGCTTACCCCGCCTAACAGCATGTCGACAAGTTGAGCATATAGCAATGTTCTCCTCCTTACTGCTAACCAAAAAGAAGTCACAAACTGGGGAGGAGAACTTGCTGGCGCTGCTGGATGTGCCACTTTCAATACCAGATGAACTGGAGGGTGTGCTTGAAATGTGACTCTGTGCAGCTACACTGTGACTTCTACCACTACCTACTGAGGTGGTGGTTGAGCTGGATTTAGGTCCCTGCCGGGCCTTTGCAAATGCAAATATGGAAGCTGGAGGTCGTGGTGGTGTTATCTGTGTTGGTGGTATCTGTGCTGCATCCCTTGCAGCCATTTTGGATTGGGTAATAATGTTGGTCTCCATCTCCTTTGGGCCGGGAGTGATGTCAGTGATGACTTGCTCGTCATCATCATCATCCCCCTCTTGTACATCTACCGCCATAACTCTAAGGTTTTCTGGAACCTTCCTTTTCACTAGCCTTGTCTTGTGGCGTGCATCACTCTCAGACTAAGCTGATGGCTTCCAAGTAGCATCTCGATCAGAAGCGGGGCTTGAAGAAGAAGATGATGGACTAACCCTTCTTTTCTTTGCTGGGGGTCTGGAAGAAAATGGATCTTCTGAAACAGTGGTTTGCTCCACTTTGTCTGCTTGAAGCTCGATTTCCTGAAATGCCCCTACTTCAGGAGGAACAACTACTATTGTGGGCTGTTGTTGTGGCTGTTCTTGCGGCTGCTGCTGTTCTTGCGGCTGCTGCTGTTCTTGCGGCTGTGCATGCTGCTGCACACTTATCTGCTGAGTTTACGCCTGCGTTGATTATGTACTACTGTGCGATAATGACATTTCAACATTGCTGCTCGTTAGTAGACTGGATACCTCTGCGACACTCATGGGCATGGGCCTAGTTTGGTGGGGTTGGCCCGCTGTTGCTGCTGAGGTGCTTCTCCCAGCTTGGTTCCCGCCGGACAAAGCTGCTGCAGGCGTGTGTTTTTTGGTCCCAAAAAACACATTGGCCGGCACACCAGTCGTGGTTAGTGCCACTGCCTTTTTCTGTTCCTTCTTCTTCTCACATCCAACTTTCTTGGTACTGGAGGATCTGGTACCTTTCTTTGGGGCCATCTTCTTCAGATGTCAGGCAGGACGCAGGTGCACAAGTTGCAGAGATGTCTGTAGTCACAGTTGGACGTGATGTGGTGCGCAGCAGGACTTCTGTCTGGCAGTACAATGGATGATGTTGATAGTTACCTCCTCCTCTGTCTTTTTGTGCACCTAAAAGCAAATAAGCCAGGAAAAGAACGTCAGTGAAATGTTGCATTTGTTGTTGTGATTCAATTCCTACTAGTACAAACAAACAAATAGAAGATATAGTGTAGCCATTTGTGAGACTTTGGCAACAAGGGCTACAGTATACTACTTACTGCGTACAGTGTACAAACACTACACTCTCAGGAAGGATAGGAAAGAATAAGAACAACCACAAAAATACAAATGTAATGGAAGGGAGCTGCTGCTGCTGGCAAAGGGGATGGATGGAGGCAGGAAGCCAATAGGAAAACCATGCAGGCCCATATTATCTCCCACCAGAAAAGGCTGTGCCTTTTTAATGCAATAAAATGCAAAAACGAAAATCCACAGGGCAAAACAAGGTCTGCAGGTGCACACCAACACACCAGGCACACACAACAAAGACATTTCTTTAACACACACCCAAAAACAGAAATACCCTCCAAAAACACATTTTCCAACTCAATCCAATGCCATCCATGCCCTAAATGATGTTTAAATTCAACAGAACACATAGAAACACTTGTTTAATGCACCTGTGGCTACCTGCTCTGAGCCTACTGGATGAAAGCAGACCTGTGGGCAGACAAGGCCACACAAGCTTGCAGGCCTAGGCTTCAAAATGGCCACCAGCCACATGGTCAGGCCCACCCAACTACAAGAAACAGAAGACAGACAATGCAGGCCTATTGCAAAAAGCACACTGCCTGCCTTCAAAATGGCCACCAGCCTCATGGCCAGGCCCACAACAAGAAGCCTAGGATGCAAAGGAATACCATGCAGGCCTATATGGCAAAAGCAGCACACTAATAACTCCCACCAGAAAAGGCCACCAGCCACATGGCCACTCACAAATCACAAGCAACAAGGAGGAGGCCTGGGAAGCAATGAACTGACAAAAGGCTTATAAAAGAAGCCAGGCAAAGGATGCATGCTAAACCACACTGCTTTGTCTTTTTAATGCAATAAAATCCACAGGGCAAAACAAGATCTGCAGGGTGCACACCAACACACCAGACACACACAACAAAGGCATTTCTTTAACACACACTCACAAAGAGAAATACCCCCCAAAAAACACATTTTCCAACTCAATCCAATGCCATCCATGCCCTAAATGATGTTTGAAATACATTCAACACACACCAAAGGAACAGTTGCTTCATCATGCACCCACCCATGGCTAGCTCTGGGCTTACTGGCTACCCACAACAATTAAAAAAAAAAGAATGATAAGCACCAAAATTGTAATTGCAGCAACTGCAATGCCCCCAATTAAACAGACACAACACCAACTTACTTGTAAGATATCAAATTCAAAAGTCCTCAAATCCAATGATAATGATGCAGCAGACACAAAGACTGATCCTTCCAGCTGAAATCCAAAGGCAGAATGAACAGGAGATGGACAAAGCACTGGGAGGAGCCTGATGGACAGGAACAGGAAGTTGGAGACTCTGTGGCACTTCCTCCCTCTCCCCCCCCAAAGTTTTTTTTTTAAAAAGGACTCCTTGAACAAAAAAGGACAGCCAAATGTCAATTTGAGGAGTTTTTTTTCATCCAAATCATGTTTTATGCTGCTAGAGATAATATTCTTCTCCAGATTGAAAATTTGGCGTGTTCGCGATCGCGAGCTTAACCACACTTCCGCCGGATGTCGATGGCGCATCCAAAATGATGTGTTTGCGATCTCATGCTCTCTGTTGTGATGGAGATTGACGTGTTCGTGACCTCAAGCTCTCTCTCACGGTGGAAAATGACGTGTTTGTGATCTCAGACTCTCGCGGTGTCTGATGGCGAGGCGAATGACGTGATCGCGAACTCTCGCGGGATAGCACGACTGGCTATCAACATCTCGTGGAGCACGCAAACAGATCAGAAAACTCATCGGCGAATGCGCACGAGAACACATTTTCAAAGCGCGAACATGAAAAAAATCACGGACATTTTGGTATTTTCGCGCTGTCCGCAGAACGTGAAAATGTCAAAATATCCCAAATTCCGCAAGTGGAATGGAATTTGACGCCCACCCCTAATCTCTTTACACTACAATAATTTCCCCAGAAACCGTGAAGAGGGAGGTTATGTCTCTTTACACTACAATCTTATCACCATACTCCATGTAAGAAGAAGGTTACATCACTTTACACTATAATCCTATTGTCTCACCAGATATCATGTTGGAAGGAGGCTACATCTCTCTACAATACAATCATGTCACCAGGCACCATGTTAGACGAAGGTTACATCTCTTTACACTACAATCTTTTCATCAGGCCACAGGTAAGAAGAAGGTTACATCTCCTTACACTACAATCGTATTACCAGTCACCATGTGAGAAGGAGGTTATGTTTCTTTCCACTACAAGCGTAGCAACAGGCACCATGTTAGATCAAGGTTATTTCTCTTTTCTCTACAATCTTATCACCATGCCCCATTTCAGAAGGAGGTTACGTCTCTTTACACTACAATCTTATCAGCAGGCATCATGTTAGAAGGAGGTTACATCTCTTTACACTACACTCTTATCACCAGGTCCCATGTTAGAAAGAGGTTATGGCTCTTTATGCTACAATCGTATCACCAGTCCCATGTTGGAAGGAGGTTACGTCTCTTTACACTACAATCTTATCACCTGGCACCATGTTAGAATGAAGTTATGTCTCATTGCACTACAATCTTATCATCAGACACCGTGTTGGAAGGTGGTTATTTCTCTTTACACTTCAATCTTTTTACCAGGTCCCATTTTAGAAGGAGGTCACCTCTCTTTACACTACTATCTTATCACCAGGCACCATGTTAGAAGGAAGTTACAACTCTTTACACTATAATTTGTTAATAAGGCTCCATCTAAGAAGAAGGTTATGTCTTTTTGCACTACAATTGTATCAACAGGCACCATGGTAGCAGGAGGTTATTTCTCTTTACACTACAATCTTATCCCCAGGCTCCATTTTAGAAGGAAGTTACTTCTTTTACACTACAATCCTATCATCAAGCATCATGTTAGAAGGAGGTTACGTCTCTTTATATTACAATCTTATCACCAGGCCCCATGTTAGAAGCAAGTTATGTCTCTTTACACTACAATCTTATCACCTGACACAATCTTAGAAGGAGGTTATATCTCTTTACACTACAATCCTATCACCAGGCATCATGTTGGAAGGAGGTTATATCTCTTTACATTACCATCTTATCCACAGGCACCATGCTATAAGAAGGTTACAAATCTTTACACTACAATTTTACCACAAAACTCCATGTTAGAAAGAGGTTATGTGTCTTTACACTACAATCTTATACCCTGGCACAACCTTAGAAGAAGGTTATGTCTATTTACACAACAATCGTATCACCAGGACTATGTTGCAATGAGGTTATGTCTCTTTTCACTAAAATCTTATCACCTGGTACGGAAGGAGGTAACAACTTTTTACACAACAATCTTTTCCCCAGAAACCAATAAAATGGAGGTCACGTCTCTTTACACGGCAATCTCATTAGCTTACCCATGTAAGAAGAATGTTACATCATTTTACACTACAATCATTTCACCAGGAACATGTTGGAAGGAGGTTACATCTCCTTACACTACAATTTTGTCCTCCGAAACCATGAAGAAGGAGGTTATGTCTCTTTACACTACAATCTTATCACCAGGCACCTTGTTAGAAGGAAGTTACATATCTGTACACTACAATCTTTTAACCAGGTCCCATGTAAGAAGATGGTTTTGTCTCTTTACACTGCAATGTTATCAACAGGCACCATGTTAGAAGGAAGTTACGTCTCTTTACATAACAATCTTATAACCATGCCCTATGTAAGAAGGAAGTTATGTCTCTTTACACTCCAATCTTTTCACCAGACACTATGTTGGAAGGAGGTTATGTCTATTTACACTACAATCTTATCACCTGGCAAAATGTTAGAAGGAGGTTACATTTCTTTGCACTGCAATATTTTCCCCCTGAACCAGGAAAAAGGAGGTTACTCTTTACACTACAATCTTAGGACCGTACCCCATATAAGAAGAAGGTTACATAACTTTACATCACAATATTATCACCAGGCATCATGTTGGAAGGAGGTTACATCTCTTTACAAAACAATCCTTTCCCCAGAAACCATGAAAAATAAGGTTATATGTCATTACACTACAATATTATCACCGTACCCATGTAAGAAGAAGGTTACGTCACTTTACACTACAATGCTATCACCAGACATAATGTTGGAAGGAAGTTACATCTCTTTACACTACAATCTTTTGCCAGGAAACCTTGAAGAGGGAGGTTATTTCTATTTAAACTACAATCTTATTACCGTACCCCATGTAACTGGAAGGTTACGTCACTTTACACTACAAACATATCATCAGGCATCATGTTAGAAGGGGGTTAAGTATCTTTACACTACAATCTCATCACCTAGCAGAATGTTAGAAGGAGGTTACGTCTCTTTCTACAATCTTATCACCAGGCACCATGTTAGAATGATGTTACATCTCTTTACACTACAATCTTATCACCAGGCACCATGTTAGAAGGAGGTTACGTCTCTGTACACTACAAGCCTATCACCAGACACCGTGTTGAAAGGAGGTAATTTCTCTTTACACTTCAATCTTTTCACCAGGCACCGTGTAAGAAGGAAGCTACATCTCTTTACACTATAATCTTTTGACCAGGCACCATCTAAGAAGAAGGTTACGTCTCTTTGCACTACAATCTTTTCACTAGACACCATGTTTGAAGGTAGTTATGTCTCTTTACACTACAATTGTATCAACAGGCAACAGGGTAGAAGGAGGTTATTTCTCTTTACATTACAATCTTATCATCAGGCATCCTGGTTGGAAGGAGGTTATGTCTCTTTACACTGCAATCTTATCACCAGGCACCATGTTAGAAGGAAGCTATATCTCTTTACACTACAAGCTTATCACTTGACACAGTGTAAGAAGAAGGTTATATCTCTTTACACTACAATCCTATCACCAGGCATCATGTTGGAACAAACTTAAATCTCTTTACATCGCAATCTTATCCCTAGGCACCATGTTAGAAGAAGGTTAAAAATCTTTACACTACAATTTTACCTTCCGGCACCATGTTAGGAAGAAGTTATGTGTTGTTACACTACAATCTTATACCCTATCACAATGTTAGAAGGAGGTTATGTCTATTTACACTATAATCCTACCACCAGGTATCATGTTTAACCCTGGGCGTAGTTCGCGAAGTAGCACTACACGAAGCTACGCAAAGTGCACTTCGCACTACGCGAGCTACGCGTAGCACTTCGCGAACTGCGTAGTACCCTGTTCGCACTGTGCAAGATGTCATTTTCAATGATTGCACAGTGCGGACAAGCAACCGTCACTGTGCAATCATTGAAAACGGCATCTTGCACAGTGCGAGCTGTAGTTTTCTGCCGCTCGAGTAGATTTTTACTCGAGCGGCAGCTTTCTCAACGCGGACTGGTAGTTTCTCATCGGGAGCGGTCGCGAGCATACACGACCACTCACAATGGGAAACCTGACCTCCTCGCATTGAGAATCTCGCCAGGAGGTTTATTTTCCATGCTCGCGATCGCCAACTTGATGTTGCTGTTCGCGAATGAGGAAAAAGCCTCGCCGGGATGTCATTTTGCTTGCTCGCGGTCGCCAACTTGACATTGAGGACCACGAGCAAGCAAAAAATGACCGCTGCATTACACAACACTACGCTACGTTTGTTCGCACTGTGCTACGTGCAATTCGCGTAGTGCGAAGTAGCGCAAACTTCGCAAACTACGCGAGCGTAGCGTAGTGCTTTGCCCAGGCTTAATCATGTTGGTAAGGTTAAGTCTATTTACACAACAATCGTAACACCAGGCACATGTTGGAAGGAGGTTATGTCTCCTATCACTAAAATCTTATCACCTGGTACGGAAGGAGGTTACATCTCTTTACACAACAATCTTTTCCCCAGAAACCATTAAAATGGAGGTTACGTCTCTTTACCCTACAATCTCATTAGCATACCCATGTAAGAGGAATGTTACATCATTTTAAACTACAATCTTATCACCAAGCACATGTTAGAAGGAGGTTACATCTCTTTACAATACAACATTTTCCCCAAAAACCATGTTAGAAGAAGGTTACAGCTCTTTACACTACAATCGTATCACCTGGCAAAATGTTGGAAGGAGGTTTAATCTCTTTACACTACAATCTTATCTCCAGGCACCATGTTGGATGGAAGTTATGTCTCTTCACACTACAATTGTATCACCTGGCACAATGTTGGAAGGAGCTTACATGTTCTTACACTACAATCTTATCAACTGGCACCATGTTGGAAAAAGATCATGTCTCTTTACACTACAATCTTTTCACCTGCCACCATGTTGGAAGGAGGTTACGTCTCTTTACCCTACAATCTTTTCACCTGGCTCCATGTTGGAAGAAGGTTATGTCTCTTTACACTACAATCGTATCACCTGTGACAATGTTGGGAGGAGG
Organism: Triturus cristatus; assembly: GCF_964204655.1. Taxonomy (NCBI): domain Eukaryota; kingdom Metazoa; phylum Chordata; class Amphibia; order Caudata; family Salamandridae; genus Triturus; species Triturus cristatus. Next base: position 1,869,607,425 of record NC_140590.1, read on the forward strand.
TTACATCTCTTCACACTATAATATTTTACCCATAAACTATGTTAGAAGGAGGTTACGGCTCTTTACACTACAACCTTATCACCTGCACAATGTTAGAAGGAGGTTATATCTCTTTACACCACAATCTTACCATCAGACATCATAGGTTGATGTGGTGTAAACACAACAGACTCTCTTGTAATGCATGGAAAAGGCTGCTTCAATGAGATGAGGTTACACTGTAAACTAACAATATTTCTCCCAACTAAATGGACCCCACCTCACTAATACCATCCCTTTCACCAAACCTCCTTCTTTCCCCATCATATGCCTCTGTCCACACCCAGGAGTCCCCCTACCATCTTCATCTGTCTCTGACCCATCATACATCTTCATGTTCTCCCACCTTTCAGAGCCTCACTGTGTAGTAATGATGACACGCTGGTAAGATGTAATCCAAGTAGTTTTATTCAAGGAAGTAAACAGGTAGTATAAATCTTCATCAATTGATATCAACAGATAGATGTATGCTGTAGGACAGCCTGTAAGTCATCATTAACAGCCAAACCAGGAGCAGCCTGCTAGCTGCTCAGCCCCTCTCACCAATTGTCATCACTCATCCAGACACACAGGCATTCCACACTTTGCCCACACACCAACATTCCACGCAGAACACTCACACAGGCTGAGCAGATAGGGACAGGATAACATGGGAGAAAAACCATAACATCAGAATACTACATTACCTCTTCCCTATCGAACAGAAGAATTACAAAACCAATGGATAAAACTATAAACATAAAAGAACAGAAATAGTAAATAGTCCACAACCCAAGGATGAAGGAAACACCGACCGCATCATAAAGTGGAAAATAACTATTTAAATCAGAATCAAAAGCCCAGACCCAGGGATGATGAAAACACCGTATCACGAGAGGGTAAGGAACTACAGACAAGAAGGAAAGATGGATAAAGAATACCCATTCCCATCCTCTAATAAGGAAAAATAAACATCAAGATGTAAGTTCTCCATGTAAGGAGACTAGTCATGTGGAATAAGGGACTAAAACCCAATATCCTGCCCCCAGCTAAAACAAGGGATAACAATGTTACGTAATGTACTCTCCTTGTAGGGAGACAAGTCATGTAGACTGAAGGTGTCTTCTACACACAGGGGACCCACCCCTGCAACAAACAAATACCACACAGCACAAGGCGACTTATGCACGCAGGGAACCCAACCCTGCATCAAAAATTTATCGTGCGGCACAAGGTGTCTTACACACACAAGGAAAGTATCTCCTTGCAACAACAAAACTCTAAAAGATAACCCTCATGTAAGGGTACAGTAGATCATCCATATACCCACCCCATGTAGGGGTCACAGAGTGTGAAAAACTATATGGGACTGTTACCCAAAGCCATCCCTCATGTAAGGGATCAAACTGTAATGGGGCTATAACCCAAACCACACCCCAGATAAAACTGTGACTGCCAACTGAAAAACACATGGGCCACCCAATGTAGGCAAAAGTAAACTGTGGCATCATGACACACGAAAACTTCATTCATAAGTATGAAAAAACATTTCCAATTGTAGTGCATTAATAAACTGTGACCCTTCGGTGAGCGATCGCTCGCTCGAACAAATATGCACAGAGCACACCATTTGACAAAACAACACCCCCAGATGAATTACATGAAGCATAAGAAAACATCCTTTAGAGGTACAGGACTGTATGTAACACAAGTGTCTCCAGAAAACATCCGTTCCGATGTAAATTTGTGTGAAGTAACAGGTATCTTTTATCACAAATGTCTCCAGAAAACATCCATTCTGATGTAAATTTGCGTGAAGAATGAAGTATCTGTAAATATCTGCTTTTGGATAGAACAAACCAAGATAAGTAAGCAGAGATAAAATGCAGCCGAACACAGAAATGCAAAATCCTGGCAATGATCGTTGAACTTTATTTGAAACACAATGTGGTTGGCAAAACGTGCCGGATGGAGGATCTTCGTGGAGTGTAACTCCAAACTCAAAATGGTGGCACACACAGTGACGCCACGCCAGATGGCTCCAGGTGCGTTCATGTTAGACAACGTGTAAATGCGGCGCGATGCTTGTGGAAAACGTCACGCGAACATCATAAAACAGGTAAGAGCGCGCTCAGCTTGTGACACCCACCCCTGTTTTTTCAAACTTGCAAAAAGCGGTTGAACTGGCAAAAATGTAATGAAGCCTCAAGGAACCCTAATCATAAAAGACGATAACAATATCACGTCATTGACCCGCTCTGCGTGCCAACTCCTGACCAGAATTGTAAAAATGCCAAACACTCCCTACAAGAGGATGAGCCAAGTTGTGAAAACACATTTTGTACTGTTTACAGCTGTAGTGCAGTAAACACATCAGTTTGTAGACACAGCAACACAAAAATCTTCTTTACAAATCTCTCCAGAAACAGGTTGCCAAGAGCATGAAAGCAAATAGTGCAGGCAATACTTCCTTGCGCACACATCCAGATGACAATCATAATGTCCATGAAAATCTTGAAGTGCGCAACGTTCATGTTAGAAATGCCAAATAAAATGTCACAAATTTTGATAGTTACATTTCTTGAAGGTACATTGGTTGAAGCCGGACGTGTCGAACCAACACCACCACATAACAAAATGTAGCAAGTACACACCGCACATGCCTGTCCCCTCCAAAGCACACATCTTATGGAAATGCAGGTTGGCATGGAGGATGACACTCAGCATAGTGTCCATGAAATAAGAGTGGTTGCATACCTTACATGAAAGCATAGTTCTTGTCGTTGTGTCAGCATGGGATGAGGAACAGCACGCTTGTGTGGGGGCTGTCTGATGTAATGAACACCGGTGGGGCTGCTCAGCACGCTGTCATTGTACCTGTTTCATTTGTCCATTTTGTAGCACAATGTCTTTAAAGAGATTGTCTTGTGTGACCACTTGTGAATCCTTTTTGTAGCATATTGTTCCTGTTGCGTGTGCCTGTCATCTCCTACATGTAGTAGCTTCTTCCCAACACATTGTAGAAGGCATCTTTGCTACTTGTACCAACTGTAGAGCGTGGGGTGGTCTCCAACTTGTAGCCAAATTTAATGTAGTAATGACGACACGCTTGTAAGATGTAATCCAAGTAGGTTTATTCAAGTAGGTAAACAGGTAGTATAAATCTTCATCAGGCCATATCAACAGGTAGATGTATGCTGTAAGACAGCCTGTAAGTCATCATTAAGAGACCCACCAGGAGCAGCCTGCTAGCTGCTCAGCCCCTCTCACCAACTGTCATCACTCATCCAGACACACAGGCATTCCTCACATAGCTCACACACCAACATTCTACTCAGAGCACTCACACAGGCTGAGCAGCTCGGGACAGGATAACATAGGAGAAAAACTATAACATCAGAATACTACACACTGCTCACCACTGCCCGAGAGCTGGACCTCTCGCCCGGGAGCCTAACCAACCCTTCCATCACCCCCTCCTGCCCCTTAAACCAGTCACCTTTATCCTTTCATCGATCATCAACTGTACACCTGCTACCACCAGTACAAGAGCACCACCTATCCAACCAAGCATGATCAATCGTCACAAAACAACGCACCACAATTTCATCCCCACAATTCCCTTATTTAGAAATGGGTGAATGCAATGCAGGTAGTGAGAGGAATCCCGCCGGATTCTGTTTTCATCAGTTATATCTGTGGCCAGTCTGGGAACTAGCTGACCTAGTGAAGTATGCTTAATTTGTCCCAGTGTCATTTTCAGATATCAGGACACATTTCAGCAACCTCCACGCGTTCTCTGATTTCTGTTTGGAGCAGCAACGTGCAGGCAGACAGGGGACTTTCTTATATTTACTTCCAGATCGGCCGAAAACAAAGGCCTGGTTTAAATGGCCATCAGCTCGTTTTTTGTTCCAGTATTATCCTGTCTGGGAGTGATCTGGATCCTCACATCTAGATGCCAATGCAATGGAGGGAAACAAAAGCACACACGTAATCACTTCACAAGTACTCTAGACAAACTCTGATTTGGAGGCAGGTTTTTAACTTGTTTACCCCCTTATGTAAGAGATATGGATGTACTGCTAGAATGCAAGATTTATCTGTGTGTTTGAGCAATTACAGAGACTATGATTTAAAGTGCACTTACTAATTTTATAATGTATTTCTTTAATAGCTTCACTCATCTCAGTGTAGGATGCCAGGGGGATTTACATCCAACACATAGAGACAGTAAATCATACAAGTATGAAAATCAATGTACAGGAAATTTGACGAAAGACAATAAGTTGTATTGTCCATACTTGTGGACATTATATGTGCATGGTCAGGAGAAACACAAAGGCAAGATTTTAAAATGTAAGGCAATGAGTGGTGTTGTCAGTACTAATAAGGATGGACTCACACCCTGTGTGCAGGATGGGCTTACATCCTGGGTGCAGGAAGGGTTCAGAACATGCATGCATGAATGGCTCACACTGTGTGAGCAGGACTGGCTCACACTCTGCATGCAGCACTGACTCACACCCTGCATGCAGCACTGACTCACACCCTGCATGCAGCACTGACTCACACCATGAATGCAGAACTTGCTCACACCCTGAATGCAGGATGGACTCACACCCTGTGTGCAGGACTGGCTCACACCCTGCATGCAGCTTTATTTCTAGAGTTACAATTGAAGCCTCAGTAATTCTAATAATTGTTAACATATGTGCCATTTTCACAGAGCATCTGTGCAAAGTGCACAGATTTAGACGCACGCACAATGTGAACAGTTACAATGTCTTCAGCGCCTTGAGACCCTCACGGGTGAGTAGTGAGCTTAATAAATGCTCTGATTGATTGATTCTAGAGCAGTGCTTACAAAGCTTTTTAGAACCACCGCCCAGTTTTTAGAAGGATAAACTTTCCTGACACATCTAGCTTTGACGGACACGAGACAGCAATTGGTTTTAAACTTCACCACCTTAACCAAGCCTTTCGATATTGGACTGTGCCAAGATATTGATCTGTCCATAAAAGTGGCAGATGGTAATTGGTATTAGAGTCTGGAGCTGGCACACTTTTCAGAGTGGGGTGCTGGTCTGTGGCATCCATTCACAAAAATTACAAGGCTTCTGAAAAATCTTTGTGTTGATACCACTGATTTGAGCTAATTTGAAAACCCTCTGCTGCAGCAGTGTTGTAAAGTTCATATAAACCCATATAAGATCTGCACGTTTATACAACATACACTATAGGATTGGTGTTTAGACTGATTCTAGACACCCTACCGGGTATGTTAGCCTATATACCAGCTAGCTCACAGTGCCACTAGAAACTCCTCCTATCAGGGAGAGAATAGTTCTTGGCAACTATCGAACATGATAACCCTGATCCCTCAGGACCGTGGAAACAATGTACTACTTTTCATTCAGTCACTCGTGCTCACTTAGTCTGTCTTGGAGAGATACACAGAACCAACGGGCTGGACGTTTTTCAATAAGCATTTATTAATCAGTCGTTATTCTAGTGTAAATAGATGAGGAGCAACAACCACTAGACAGTAACAGATATAAATGATCAGAAGCAGTAAGAAAGTAAAAGGATGATAGAGTTCTACCATGTTGCAATAATCATCAATACATACAAGTATATAAAAAACATGATAATAAAAGTGCGTACTCCCACGATGCCTCCCTAACTAGATGTACCTAATTGTACCTAGCATGTGTGTAGGTGTTTAGCCAAGAATCCCTCTAGGATAAAGTAAACCGCATTACCTGGATTGAGAGACTGTGGGACCCCGTCCTGGTCTCGGGTTGGACACCCCGCGAAGGATGTTAGATTACTGCGAGCTGGAGTATCTGCATGCAGGAACCTCAGCGTTTTTGGTCAGTGTGTCGGCCTGTAAATCCTGGTCTCCTCTTTCTGTCTTAGCAAGATGTGATGTATATATACCCATAGGTCTCCCCAGGGGTTCTTCCTCGCTGTATTACTGTGTTGGACTGCATAATGTATGAGGCTTTTATCAGGGAAAATCCCGCGTTCCGTGAGCAGTGTTGTATCTAGGTAAAAGGTCGGTCCCTAAGAACCGTTATGTATGTAATGTAGGGGATAATATAGGTGAAGGGTTATGATGTTACCTGGGCCTATATTAGGGTACCTGTATGGAATATAACAGCAGAATATTGGATAAGACCTCATGTCAATTTATGTTTTAAAACAAGACAAGTGCCAGTCATGCGTTTTGGAATACATCACAAACACACACCAAGGTCATTGGAACACTTTACATGGGCTTCAGATTGCATTATACCAGGTCAGATTCATTTTAATTTAAGCCCAGAATATTAAGTGATGTTGTGCCAATACTGAGACTCAAACCTGGCTCCCCAGATCCAACTCAGCAGCGCTGGCCTCAGGCCACATCGATATTTCTCAGTTTATCGATGAAATTCATATGCAAGTGACATGGTTGTGTACGCTCGCACATAGTGAGCACATTCTCTGTTGAAATGGCTCTGTGGAGTAAAGGAAACAGCACCAAAAATGCGGGAAGGTTGGCCCGGACTCTTGCTAAGGGATGCTTGCAAGAGTGTGTTTTGAAATGTTACTTAGGAACACAGTTCAGCTCCTTTGCACAGGTGCACAAACAGAGCTAATCATCTTAGATCACCACTTATAGCCAGGATCTTGCAACCCACCAGAAACTGGCTCATGACCCACGAGTGGGTCTGAAACCACAGTTTCGGAAACATTCTAGGGAATATCTTACAGTTGTGGCCAGACGTGGAACCATAACTTGGGGAATCATTTCCACACTTAAGGAACCGGCGCCTTCATGTCTTTGGTCTGCCTTACTGCCTCATATAACATGACTATGCATACCTTAATGTGAAATATAATTCTAGTAATCTTGAGTCGTATACCTTTTTCACTCTGACACTGATCCACCCAATGAGGTTTTATCAATGGCCGATTTTTGTTATTGGTCAACTTTCTAGTTTTGTGATAAGGTTTACACTTGGCGGCAATGTAGCGGTCTTTCTAAATGACATATGTCACTTTTTTGATAAAAAACATCACCCATTATATATTTTTGACTTTTCTTTAGCATTGTACATAGGTGCATTCTGCCACATTTGTTTTACCGCTTTTCGATTTATCCTTTTTTGAATATATCAAAACATCAAATTTTATATATGAGACCTCATTTTGGACATACGAGGGATCTTTCAGGTGCAGCACTAGTGTTTCAACTGCAAAGTGCCAATACTTTATATTATGGGCACATTATGACATCACTACTTGGATTCTTTACATTTCCTATGTTCAGATGGCGCCCTTAGTTTTGTTTGCGCAGTCCCATTTCCAGCTCTATGAGGTCAGAGGTTTAAGTGCTCATACGCGCCACCAGAGTACGACAAACATTGGCAAGAGGTTTCCACTCGTGAAGACAGGGCGGCGGTCTCGACGGTAAGCAAACATACCACAGATATTTTTGTTTCACCGGCGTCAGACGCTAGTTTTATATTCTTATTACATGTTGTTTTCCTTGTAGGATTTATTGCTCTTTTTCTTGAACACCATGCACGTTTCTTCCAATTAGCAAGGTAAGCGCGATTCCAGCATCTCAGTATAACTGCAGCATTCTCTGTTTCCATTGTGTTATGTTCAGACAAGATTTTCATCTTGTTACAGGCACGGGCTTATGGTGATCGATTGGCTTTTTGCCACAACTTACGTGTGTTCATGTTTTAACCTTCCAGGTGAGCTACTCTTGAGTTTGTGCACTCTTTGAATAAGTAGTTTTCTAGGGCACCAAAAGTTAAGCGGATGCTTTCTAATAGGACAGGATAAACGGTCATCTCGCCAGAGCACCATGAAGTATACCTACCAGGTATTTACTCACTCATGATTTCTTGGAGGTCCAAACAACACATTGGGTGTTTATGCACTTTACTTTTCCATCACTCTTTGACACAAGGCTTTAACAACACAAACTTGCAACTCTTCATCAGTGATGTAATTTGAGATGTCATCAGTGATGTCATGAGTGATGTCACTGACCATGTCATGAGTGATGTAATATGTGACGTCATCAGCAGTGGATTGCGGGCGCGCGAGTTATAGTTAGCTGAACTTACTATAACGGGGGAATTTCATTGGTTTTTTACGAGTGAAATGTCCAGCTAACTATAACATGTGTGAAAACTATGGTTTTTTCAGTGAATTTGCAAGGTTTTTAAAATGAAAATTCCTAACTATAACGTGTATGAAACCCATGGTTTTTTCAGTGAATTTGTATGGTTTTTTTAAATGCTAAATACTAACTATAACGTGTGTGAAACCCATGGTTTTTTCATTGAATTTGTATGGTTTTTTAAATGCTAATTCTTACATTTTACGTGTGTGAAATTATTTTTTTTTTTCTTGTTGCAATGTTTTTGACATTTTTTTTTTAATTTATATTCTCTTTCAACACTATGGTAAAAAAATTTACATTCTTCAATATATAATTTTTCACCTTTTTTTTTTAACCAAGCAGGTAAGATATAGTAGTATAACATACTGAATCTTTTTTTCTTTTTTTTTTTTTACGTGCGCGTACGGTAAGCTTACCGTAAGCGCACGTTTTGCTTAACCTACGTAATTTTTCTACTCCGTTTGCATAGGGTTACGCAATTTACGTAGACGTCCGTACTGCGTACGCGTCGCGTAAGCGCCTACGTTATACGCGCACGTTACGCGGAAGTGGTCGAGCGTGCCTGTTATGCGCATGCGCGCGTGCGAGTGTCTTTTTTACGCGCATGCGTACTTTTACCGTAAGCGCACCATAAGCGTAACGTACGCGCACGGTTGGTCATGTGATCAAGAAACAAAACTTTTGATTGGTTTAAACTACTTTCAGTTCTAGAACCTTCCTACACCACATCCATTCCCCTCATTTCTGCTTGTGATCCCTTAGGAGAAGGAGCTGAGTTGTCTTTGTGATACGATGGCAGAACAGCAGTCCTCTTCTGAGAGTGAGCCTGGTAGCAGCATCATCAGAGAGAGAAGGAGGAAACAAAAGACTTCTTTTGTATGGGAATACTTCACCTATCCAGAGGGGCAGAAAAAGGTAAATGCTCCTTTAGTCACCTGCTCACTTTGTGAGCGTGTCTTATCTAGAGGGAATCCAAGGAAGAAGTATTCCTTTGGAAATCACTCTATGGTTAGACACATTAAGGATAAACATCCTAGGACTTATGGTAGACATACTGGAGAAACATCTCCAGTAAGTCACCCAAGCACACCTGCAGATGCTCAGCCGAGTACTTCTTCGGCAGCTCAGCCGAGCACTTCCTCTGCGGTGGGAGCATCACCCTCTTCTGCTCCTCTGGATATAAACCCTCGTTTTGGTAGGGTTGTAATGAGGTGCACAAGATGTCATGGCCTAATTGTTTATGCGGAGACCTGTGTTTCCCTCATAAACAATAAGATAGACCAGCACATCTGTGGTCCTTGTTAGTATTCCCATTCTTTCTTTCCTCTTTCCCTTTATGAACACAACGGTTATTTTAAGAGCCAACCTTACTTCTTAACTTTTTAAAAAAATTTTTAAATGACTTTTTAAATTTTTTTTATTTTACCGTGCGCGTACGGTACGCGCATTTTTTTTTTTTTTTTTTAAAAACCCCCAAAATTTAATCAACCAACAAGGTCCATGAGGGACTACTACAGAAATGAAAAAAGCATAGAGAAGAGTAGTGAAAAAAGTGAGCATTAAAGTGAATGTGTGATAAATCCTGAAATTTCACACTTACCTGACAAAGAAAATAACTAAAAGAAAAATAAGTGATGTATTTTACTTTGTGAAAAGAAGTTTATTTTTATATTTTTCCTTTCTCAATCTGTAAAAAAAGAAAAATATATTAATATTTAACAATACTTTTTAGAATACAGTGCACATATTTTCATTTTTCATTAAACATATTTTTGCCCTTTTTTTTGCTGTTTTCAGAATATATTGCATTTTACTGTAAATCGTAAAAGCAATTGCATTCATCACTTAACAGCGGGCAAAAAAAAATAACAATCACAAAGATTGTTTTAAAAAAGCCCATAATCTCTTCTCATTAAAACATACCGTAATATAATCCTCACGTAAAAACAATCACTAATTTCAGTAAATATTGTCCGAAAATTCTGTTGCATAAGCATATTCACCAAAATAATTTTTGTCAAAGAAGTCCACAATGCAAATTATTACCTTTCCGTACGGCCAAATGGTAATTTTTATAATAATATTTGATGACATTTCCGATGGTAATCCAATTAAATGTAAATAATGTTTTGTACAGATGTTGCAATTTCTGTCTAAAATTTTGGTTGCAGAAAAATTAAATAGGAATTTGCTAAATCAAAAGGCAAACGTTGCTTGAAAACCAACTGAGAATCATTACACAGTGTCCAGCCTTTTTCACATTTAAGAAAAACTGTGTAATGACCAGAAGTTACAATAGGCCCATCATGGAAAATTATTGCAACTGTAACAAAAGTTTTTCCAGAAATTGATAATTGCTGTCCTGTAAATTTCTTTATTAAAGTGTCCAATTTTGTTCCATCAGCTCTACAACGTTGCATCATTAAAATTACATACTGTCCATATTTCTTTAAAAATAACGTTGAAAACATGTCTGATTTACATTTAGAACATTCCATGTTGTGATTGGCATCTTTAACTAATTTACTAAAAGTCACTGATTTAGTCTCTGGCAATGTTAAATAGATAAACCTTTCTGAATCAACATTAGAGCTGCATGTGTAGAAACAGTTTTCACAACTATGTTCCCATTTATAAGACAGACCAAACATATTTTCTATTTCTACCCCTTCATCTTCAAGTACCAAAAGAATGTACATGAAGAATTCCTGTGCATCTTGCTGGATATTTTGTGAAAACTGTGTTCGTCCTGAACAAACATCTAATAGATTTCTAATTTCATTTGTACTTTCTATTTTTGCTTTATCAACACTCAGCTTCTCATAAAGAAGACTTAGCACAGAACAGAATCTTTTTTCATGATTTTCTGTTATCTGCTCAAGCAAACTTTCAAGATAAAAAACAACATTTAGCACTACATTAGCATAGCAGTTGACACCAGAGCTATTTTCAAAATGGAAACCAACAACCTGTTCAACATTGTCCTTTTTCTTTTTGCTTGCAATCACATGACTCTCTTTTTGTTTTCTCTTCTCTACATCCTCATTACAGATATTCTCAAATCTCCTTTTCCGATAAACAACACGTTTCTCCAACACAGGGTACTGACCTAAATGAGGAGCATAGGTTCTTCTTAATCTATTATACTCCTTTACACAATTTGCATCTGCACTAACTTTTGAGTCATCAAATCCTATCATGAATAAACCAGATAATGTTTTCACTCGTGACAAAGCAACATATGCCATACCTTCTTTGAACACAGTAGATCCAATGTTTACAAATGCACTATCAACAGTTAATCCTTGACACTTGTGAATAGTTACAGCATATGCTAGAGAAAATGGAAAATGCTTCCTACGTACATATAAGTCTTTCACAAGCAAAAAACGGACTGAAGAACGACAAATGTCTTTTACCTCTTCAATCTGATCAAATTTTATTTTTAAATACTCAATGCCTTCTTTTTTCTGGTAGTTAACAAAACCCACAACTTTACCCATAGCTCCATTTACTAATCCTTTTTCTACATCCAAATTTCTCCTTAAAAATACTCGACAGTTCATGCAAAGATATACATTTTTTTCTAATCCAGCTGTTTTCGAAATGTTCTTCTCTAGAGAATCCAGTTTATTTTTCAGTTCGCCTGTTAATGTAATAGTAATTCTTTCATGTTGGATTTTGTCCACTGCTTCCATTTTCTTAATCTCTTCCTTTTCCAATTTCAAAAGTTCCTCATTGAATATCGAGCATTCATGTAGTGTTGGCATTAAGCAGATTACAGTATTTTTTTCTGCAATGTTCTTGTATATTTTCTCTGCAACTATTTCTTCACTTGGAAATAAATTATGTAGCAATCGACTCTGTAAAGCTTTTCTGGCATGTTCTGTGAGTAGTCCCATTCTGATATCTTTTAGAATACTTCCATATTCTTCATCGTTTGCTTGTCTCATATTGGTAGTGAGTTCTTTGAACTCAAAGAATGACCAAATATTCGCATTACCAATGCTTCCTAATGACTTCTTTGTGTCCTCATGTGTCACAGTATTAAACACTGGTTGTCCTTTAACTGGAGTGAGCTGCAGTAGATCCCCAAAAACTATTACATGTTTTCCACCAAATAACACGTCATAGTCTCTTTTTAGAATTTTCTGCATTCTTAAATGCACAAAGGCAAGCATTAAGTTTGATACCATGCTTACCTCATCAATAATGAGAACTTGCATCTTCCTCAACACTCTTGAAACTTCGAAACATGCTTCACCAGTTAGCTTGTGATATTCTATTTTGTTTTCATGCTCCACTGGTAACATTAGCAAGCGATGGAGAGTAATTCCTTTAATATTATATGCTGCTAATCCAGTTGGAGCAGTAACAACACAAGACAAAGTTGAATCAGTTTTTTGCTGTAGGTAGCTTCTGATGACTTTAATTAAGAAACTTTTCCCAGTTCCAGCTTGTCCACTCACATATAACCTAATTGGTTCAAATGCTGTGCATGTGCACTCTTTATTTTCATGTAGTAATCCGTGATCAATTTTTTTTCTGACTTCTTCATAAATTTGTCGTTGTTCTTCATTCAGTTGTTTTTCCAAATCTGGTAATTCTATTAAATCTTCCTTTGCTTGATTCATAGCCGTTTCCACTTCAGTCATGGCTATTGCAGCTTCATTTTCTACGATTGGTTGTCCTAGGGGATCTTGACTGAGCGTTCCAGAACTTTGGCTGTCTTGAGAACTATCTCTAGCTACTTCAGCTGCAATTGTAGCTTCCTGATCAATTTCTTCGTTTAACATTTGGACATAATTCCTGAAAATACTGCATTCAATGGTATCTTTACATGCATTAAATGAATCCTCATAGCTTTGAAATTCTCCAAGTAGTTCGTCCTCTGAACGCCATGGTTTAAACAACTGTAAAAGTGCCAAGTAGTAAAATTCCTTTTTGTCAGTAGTGTCACAACTCAGCTTCCTGTGATTAATCAAACTTCCTTTTGTTTGCTTCACCAAACATCCTTCCTCACCAATGACTTTATATTTTCCATTGTTGATGTCTTCTGTGGCTTTCCGTGAAAAAATGTAGTTCTACAGCACTTCATAGAGACACATGTTCTCAAGATGATGACTTCTTTTTGGGTAATATGTGTCCAACATGTTTGTTTTCAAAATATCTGTACTTTCTGGGTCGTTTTCGGCCAAATATTCAATTTCTCCAACAGATTTCAGTACCCGATTTCGCATTCCTGCAAGGCCTAAACTGACCCAAATTATTCTTCTGGATTTCGAGTAAAGACTTGCAGATGATAACCTATCTGAACATTCGTAGGATCCAATTTCTCGATGCGTTAACATCTTCAAACTGAAACTGTACAGCTTCTTACTGACACTCTTCTCGTGAGAAATCTCTTCCCACATTTCCTTCAATTCCGTTTTCTCAGATTTAGTAATGTACGATGTGACATACCGAGCAACAGCAATAGAATTGTCTGCCACATACTGAATATCCATGTTTGCATTCCACATGGATAAAATGACTTGGTTGTAGTCATTTATATATTTTGACTCTTCTTTTCTTCTCAGGTTGTACGTATTTTTGGGAGATTTTCTAGTAATAGTATGTCGCAGAGCTGACATAAAACTGTTGACTCTTCCTTTTGAAAGAACAGGTCTAGGAAATCCAAATCGACATTTTGTGTAGAATTTATCTTTGGTCTTGTACTTCCGTCGACAGTATTTTCCACACCGACGACTTTGGAAACGTAAAACTTGCTGTTTTAAATTTTCTCCTCTGTGCTTTTAGGTATAGCACATGTTGCATATTGTTCAAAGAAAGATAACACTGCTTCATCAGCATCTGTTCCAAATTTTGGAGCATCCTTGATCCACAACAGCATATGAATGTGAGGAGCACCTCTTGCTTGGTACTCTTTTCTCCAAAAGAAATCCAAAACTTCTCCAAGTGGTGGATTTTTTTTGTTGCAGATAAAGGACATCATAGCCTCAAATCTATGATTGAAATATCTGCAAACATTAACCGGATCCAATGAGCACAGTTCTCCTGCTGTCTTGTATTCAATGTTTTTAATGTTTGAATTTGCCTCTCGTAGAAAATCCAGTAAATCATCCCAAGCGTATTCGGCGCAGCTTAGGGTTAGGAACCATGTTGGAGTTCCTAAATTCCGTAACATACATTTCAATTCTCCATGGCGTCTGTACCAATATTCATTCGTCCCACGCTGACAAGCCATCAGATTGATCAATTGAGATTCCAAATGATCATCTCGCTGCTGCACTTTGTTCATAAAATCCTTAGCAGACACATTATGTAGATGTGTTCCACTTTTTAAAATGTGGTTTACTGCATAAGATAGTGCAGACAAGTCACTTTCAAATAACAGATGAAACAAATGAGGAATACTTTGACGAAATCTGGGATCTTCTGCATATAATCTTGTAGTCCGATACTCAGAAGCAGGAATCTGAACTGGACGTTCATCATATCGTCCACTTTCTCCTGTAGGAAACAGCTGGGGAAAACATCGAGCTTCCAAACTCTCCTCCCATATACTCACAGGAGTTCCTTGTGCTTTTTTCATTTGAAATAGATCAATGGTGTTTGCCATTACTTCTTTTGAATGAAGAGGATGTATGCTGAAATGTTCATAAATTTCTTCTTCTTTTGACTTGTCAACTTTTTCAATTTGCCCAGTTGGTGTGTCTGTGTCTCCTACTAATTCTTCTTCATCTTCATCCATATAAATGGCTTCATACCATTTATTATTCCTTTTCAAATATAAATTTGCTCTTTGTACTTTCCGAACATCTACCAATTCCTGCCAAATTTTCTTATTCTTTGTAGGTACACCATTAACCAGAATAACTAATGGTTCAGTTTCCAAATTTTCTGTGTCCATAGTTTCCATATTTTTTTTCAAATCCAACGGCAAATAGACAACTCTTCCTTTTAAACCTCTCTGTAAATCTGAAGGAGGTAATTTGCCTGTTTTTGGCTCCATACGTACTATGGTCTGGAACGGATGAACACATTGAATGAGTATAGACTCATACGTATTTAAATCAGAAAGTTCAGCAGGAACTTCAACCAATTCTAAATTATTATGTACAGCTCTAGCTGGCATTTTATTTTCTTCCAACTTGTTGTAACAGTATTTACAAATACGATGATCTTCACCCAAATCAAAACAATTTTCAAGAAATATATATGTTGCAAAATCCTTCCACTTATAATTATCTTCTTCTTCACTTTTTTTGTAGAGATCAACATTCCTTGTTTGGATTTTGTAATGGCTTCTACGGCAACAAATACAAGTAATATTTGGTCTTTCATTAGAGATGATAGCAAATTTTGTAATTTGATCTTCAAATTTCTTACTTACGGAGGGTTCTACATTCTCTTCCACATTTTCCTCAATAACTGTGTCATTCCCTGCACTTTCTTGTTCTGGCCCAAAGTAACAAAACTGAATCTCATCAGTAACCTTCTCAACATCTGATACAGATCCACGAAACAGAGCCCTATTCAACTCATTTAACTTTAGTGCTGGACTTTTAGCAAAATACAATCTTCTTACAAATTTCCTAATTTCAGTATGATGAACTGCCAGCATCCTAAAATGGTGAAAAACACTTTGACAAACTTTCCTAGATAAACAAGCCAGAGAGTGACCTTGCAAACCAGTATTCTCTCTCACTCTGCATGGATCTAGTCCTTGAAGCACCTTAATCTTCTGTTTTACACTCTTTTTACTACATTCTCTTAAAAACTCACGTAATTTATCAATAGATTCCTGTCGCAAAGTACAAATACTACTACATTTCCAAGTATACACTGGAGCTTTAGGACGTCTACCCATAGCCTCATCTGCAATCACTTCTTCCTCATTTCTTGGAACCATTTTCTCCTTTTCCATTATACAACCATCCTTAACTTCATATGCTCGACCACTGGTGTCAACTGCATGCAGCAAACTATTACTTTGAAGATAACTCTCTTCATTAAAAAATGGTTCAGTACTTGAACTATGCATCCATTCTCCTAAAAACACTTTACAAAAGTTATTTCTTTTTACTACTCTTTTCTTTTTGCTTTGTGACTTCATTACATTAACTATTTTTTCTAATGTACGCATCCTGTTCACAATTAAAATGAATAGTTTCCTTTTTAAATTTAAAGCCTTTTCTACAATGGCTTCAATATCTTTTTTTCTCTTTAAAAATTTTGCTCTTTTCTTATATTTTTTCACATCTTTTAGCAAATTGGACATCACTCTTCTCTGAAACATTTTCCTACGGATCTCTTTAAATGCTGATTTTCTTTTCAAGTTAATTATTTTAGCTTCTGCTTGTACATTAGCATTTTGTAAATTTTCACTATTCTCCTGTTGTTTTCTACTTGAAACAGTTTTTCCAATAGGGGCATTTTTTAAATTTTTCCTTTTTTTGAATATATTTTTTAAAAATTCCTTTCTCTGCTTACCAGAAGACTTTTTCTTTTTCCCAACATGAGCATCTTCAACTAACTTGGGTCCTCCAGTTGTCTTCAAATAAACCTTTTTTTTCTGTTGTTTTCTTTGTCTTGAAAAGACAACCAACATGAATGTAATCTTTAGGATCAATTCCTGTTTGCACACAGACTCTTGGTGAAATTCTAGACAGAACACGATATTTATTTTGCAATTCAAAAGCACACTTTTTTTTTTTTGCAATTATTAATTACTCTAACAGTCTGACACATTTTCTTTATAGTTTACAGAGGCAAAAAACCGCACATGTGCAATCTGCTTTTTCCGAGCATATACATGTGTAACCTGGCATACTGACGGCACTCCTGCAAAGATAATGAACCTTGGTGATGTTGAATGCATTAGCATTTGTCAGGGGGTCCAAAAATGCCATAAAAGACTCATGCTGTGACTTTACGCAGAAAACGAAATTTGCTTGCCAATTTCAAAGCACAGTTACTACTGATTTTTTCTTGCAAGCGTTAATTACTCTAACAGTCGCATACATTTTCATTACAGTTTTCAGACACAGAAAACAGCACATGTCCAAACAGCTTTTTCTGACCATGAACATGTGTGAACTTGGTGACTGACTACACTCCAGCAAAAGAAATCAGCCTTTGTGATGTTGAATGTATTAGCGTGACTCACTGCTTCCATGAAACACCAGTCTCTTGTGAATACTCAGCCAGATTCTACAGGATAAACTGCTGGGTGTGTGCTAACAGTCTGCTTATGCAAACTGTGTATTTTCAGTAGCCAGAGACATACGCATGGTTACTTACCAAAAGAACCAGAGAGACTCCAAATACCTCTGTGACAGCAATTCCACTATGCTCACAGCCTCATGCTGTGATTTTATGCGTAAAATGAAATTTGCTTGCCATTTTCAAAGCACACTTACTACAGTTTTCTGTGTTTTTAGGCAGAAAACGAAATTTGCTTGCCAATTTCAAAGCACACTTAGTACTGTTTTTTTCCTCCAAGCGTTAATTACTCTAACAGTCTGATACATTTTCATTACAGTTTTCTGAAACAGAAAACAGCACATGTGCAAACAGCTTTTTGAGACCATGTACATGTGTGACCTTGGTGACTGACTACACTCCAGCAAAATAAATCAGCCTTAGTGATGTTGAATGTATTAGCGTGACTCACTGCTTCCATGAAACACCAGTCTCTTGTGAATACTCAGCATGATTCTACAGGATAAACTGCTGGGTGTGTGCTAACAGTCTGCTTATGCAAACTGTGTATTTTCAGTAGCAAGAGACATACGCATGGTTACTTCCCAAAAGAACCAGAGAGACTCCAAATACCTCTGTGACAGCAATTCCACTATGCTCACAGCCTCATGCTGTCATTTTACACGTAAAATGAAATTTGCTTGCCATTTTCAAAGCACACTTACTACAGTTTTCTGTGTTTTTAGGCAGAAAACGAAATTTGCATACCAATTTCAAAGCACACTTAGTACTGTTTTTTTCCTCCAAGCGTTAATTACTCTAACAGTCTGATACATTTTCATTACAGTTTTCTGAAACAGAAAAGAGCACATGTGGAAACAGCTTTTTGAGACCATGTACATGTGTGACCTTGGTGACTGACTACACTCCAGCAAAATAAATCAGCTTTAGTGATGTTAAATGTATTAGCGTTACTCACTGCTTCCATGAAACACCAGTCTCTTGTGAATACTCAGCCAGATTCTACAGGATAAACTGCTGGGTGTGTGCTAACAGTCTGCTTATGCAGACTGTGTATTTTCAGTTGCAAGAGACATATGCATGGTTACTTCCCAAAAGAACCAAAGAGACACAAAATACCTCTCTGACAGAAATTCCTCTTTGGTCACAGACTCATGCAAAAATCACCACATACATCCCCTCTCAAACTCATAACTCACCTTTTAAATTATTTAGTTGAGAAAGAAATGTGGCACTCAAACTGCAGACTATCAGACTCAGAATATCAGAGCTGTACACCTCTCTCCTCTGAGCAGAACCAATTAATGGCAATGTTTCCCTCTCTTTTTTCACACATATACATGTTAATTACAAATCTCAGTGCTTCCCACTTTTTTTCAAATGAAATCACACATTTCTATTGGTTGAAAACTTCAACCCTTTACCAAAAGTACCCTTCCCCCAACTTGACTTCTGCCTGCTACCATAGCAACAGCTTATGGAACACTGCTGTGAGGAGTCAGGTCAGAAGTTCACCACACAATGTTTCATTTCGAAAGAGCAAGAGTGCTTCACCTTTACAACCTAACAGCAAATCCAAACTATTCTTCTGTGGGAACACAATTTAATGAACCAATACAAAACATGCTTCTATAAATTTACACATACAGCCTAGTTTTTAGTGTAGAATGGTGTGAAACAGCCAATGAGTTCTTTTTATTTTAAAAAAATATGTATTCCTCCATTTCCAAACTGTCTTTCATTTCATTTTGCCATTCTACTGAAAGACACCTTCAGAGTGCATCCAGATCTCCTTGAAAGATGTTCACAGTGTGGATTGTAGGTCACAGCTATGTCTTCTGGAGTGAAAAGTTTGCAGAAAAAAAAGGTATGGTGAGAGACCTTGGTTTGCCAAATGTAGACATTAAATGGATTGGTCAGAGAGGGTTAAAGTGGCATCAATTAATGCCTTTGGTGAAAACCTTTCTACATCTCCCACACCCTAACCTTATTATTGTGCACTGTGGTGGAAATGACCTAGGCACTTTAACTGGTGTAGGTCTGGAAATGCTTATTAAGAACACCTTTGTGCAATTGATGTCTCTTTTTCCTCATTCTGCCTTTGTATATTCTAACATATGCCAAAGGCAAAAGTGGAACTGGTCCTACCAATTTTGTCCGCAGATTGACAAAGCAAGGAAGCACGTCAACAAATCTGTTTCTGCTTTCCTCAGAGACTATGGTATGGGTTCTATATACCACAACAACTTGCGTTACAACATGCAAGGCATTTATAGAGGAGACGGTGTACATTTCAATGATGAAGGGAACAGAGTCTTCCTCCTAAACTTTAGACTCTGCATCGGTACTTACTTGTAGGTACCAAAAAACACTTAATTAACACAACGGCTCTTTTTAGAGCCCCCTAATATCTTATCACTAAAATTTGTTTTTTTCTTCTTTTTTTGTTACTTTCTACCGTACGCGTACGGTAAGCTTACCGTACGCGTACCCCGCGATTTTAAAAAAAAACATTTAAATGTATTTTTCATTCTTTTATGGCCTTCTTGGACCCCCTGACAAACGGTAGGGGGTCTGCAACTCTCTTCGTTGCCCCCTTTCCACATTCTCCTCCTTTTTTTTTCAGTGTGAGACACACAAAATGGAGGCCGACACTTCCTGATTTCGACCGATTCAAATGTTTACAGTCATTTAACCACCAATCAGAATTGAGCTCGCGCATGGCACCGTGCGTGTACGGTAAGCGCTCGGAGCGCGCCTATAGATATATATATTGTTTCAAATGCTATTTTCTCAGCAAATACTGAACACATTTACACCAGACCTACAAAAGGCACATCCCTGACCTGAGGACTACCTCTCTGCCAAATTTCAAGGTTTTCTGTTCAACCGTTCGGGCTGTAGCGCGGACTAAAGGTCCTATGGAAAAATGCATGGGGAAAACGCGTTTTGGGACCCCCCCTTTTTCTCAGCGCTGCTTGACGAATCCCCCCGAGACTTTCAGGGAAGGAGCGGAGCGGAGCGCCCCACCTATTTTGAAAATTTCACGAGGATTCGTCAACCGGCGCCAAAGTTATTCAAAATAGAATGTTGCGGATTTCCTATGGAAACACGGTCCTAACTATAACTACCTACTGGCGACCGCCAGTAGGTAATCTATATATACATATCTATATATATCTATATATATATTCACTTAAAAAACCATAGGTTTCACACATGTTATAGTTAGCTGTACATTTCACTCGTAAAAAACCAATGAAATTCCACGTTATAGTTAGATCAGGTAACTATAACTTGCGCGCCCACAATAAACTGCTGATGACGTCACATATTACATCACTCATGACATGGTCAGTGACATCACTCATCACATCAATGATGACATCTGAAATGACACATTGTGGGTTGCGGTCGCGCAAGTTATAGTTACCTGATCTAACTATAACATGGAATTTCATTGGTTTTTTACGAGTGAAATGTACAGCTAAATATAACATGTGTGAAACCTATGGTTTTTTAAGTGAATTTGCAAGGTTTTTTAAATGCTAATTCCTAACTATAACGTGTGTGAAACCTATGGTTTTTTCAGTGAATTTGTACGGTTTTTTAAATGCTAAGTTATGTATTTATTTTTTATTTTTTTTTCTGGTTTTTCACAGTGCGCACACCCTGTGCGCACGGTGCGCTTCGCGCACCATGCGTGCGCTGTGGCCACTCAGTGCGCTTCACGTACCTAGCGCCCACGTTGCGCAGTTCATGCCGTGCGCGCCTCGCCTTTTTTTACACAGTAACAATTTTTTTTTCTCCCTTGCGGGTCCTTCAATTTATTTAATAAATGTGATTGTTATTTCGTTTTTTATTTTTTTTATTTTTTTTTGCCGTGCGCGTACAGTAAGCTTACCGTACGCGCACGCCACGATTTTTTTAAAAAATTAATAAATGTATTTTTCGTACTTTTTGGTCCTTCGTGGACACCCTGACAAACGCTAGGGGGTCTGCAACTCTCTTCGTTGCCCCCTTTTCACGTTATCCACCTTTGTTTTTCAGTGCGAGAGACAGAAAATGGCGGCCGACACTTTCTGATTTCGACCGATTCGAATGTTTACAGTCATGTAACCACCAATCAGAATTGAGCTCACGCACGGCACCGTACGCGCACGGTAAGCTTACCGTAAGCGCACGGAGCGCGCTTACAGATATATATATTGATTTAAATGCTATTTTCTCAGGACCTACTGAACAGATTTACACCAGACCTGCAAAAGGAACATCCCTGACCTAAGGACTACCTCTCTGCCAATTTTCAAGTAATTCTGTTCAGCCATTCGGGCTGTAGCTCGGACTAAAGGTCCTATGGGAAAATGCATGGGGAAAACGTGTTTTGGGACCCCCCCTTTTTCTCAGCCCCCGCTTGACGAATCCCCCCGAGACTTTCAGGGTAGGAGCGGAGCGTAGCGCCCCATTAGTTTTGAAAATTTCCCAGGATTCGTCAACCGGCGCCAAAGTTATTCAAAATAGAATGTTGCTGATTTCCTATGGAAACACGGTCCTAACTATAACTATCTACTGGCGACCGCCAGTAGATAATATATATTCACTTAAAAAACCATAGGTTTCACACATGTTATAGTTAGCTGGACATTTCACTCGTAAAAAACCATTGAAATTCCACCGTTATAGTTAGTTCAGATAACTATAACTCGCGCGACCGCCACTCTATCACAAGAATGATGTCATCAGTGATGTCATGAGTGATGCCACTGAACATGTCATGAGTGATGTAATATGTGACGTCATGAGCAGTGGATTGCGGGCGCGTGAGTTATAGTTATCTGAACTAACTGTAACGGTGGAATTTCAATGGTTTTTTACGAGTGAAATGTCCAGCTAACTATAACATGTGTGAAACCTATGGTTTTTTAAGTGAATTTGCAAGGTTTTTTAAATGCTAATTCCTAACTATAACGTGTGTGAAACCTATGGTTTTTTAAGTGAATTTGTATGGTTTTTTAAATGCTAAGTTCTGTATGTATTATTATGTTTTTAATATATATTTTTTACAATAAACTACGTATTAAAAACCTTTTTTAAAAAAAAAAAAAAAAATTCACCATGCGCGCACCCCGCGATTTTTCGAAAAAAAATTAAATGTTTTTTTTGCCCTTTGGGGTCCTTCCGGGACCCCCTGACAAAGGCTAGGGGGTCAGGGACTCTCTACCCTGCCCCCTTTTCATGTTCGCCACCTCTCTTTTTTCTCTCTCGCATCGAAAACAAACAAAATGGCAACCGACACTTCCTGATTTCGCCCGATTCGAACGTTGACTGACATGTAACCACCAATAAGAATTACGCTCGCGCACGTTAGGGTGCGCGCACCGTGCACGTACCGTGCACATACCGTGGGCGCACGGTACGCGGCTATAGATATGTATGTACTTTTAACTGCAATTTTCTCAGGAACTACTGAACAGATGGACTCCAGATATGCAAAAGGCACATCCCTGACCTGAGGACTACCTCTTTGCCAAATTTCAAGTAATTCTGTTCAGCCGTTTGGGCTGTACCTTGGACTAAAGGTCCCTATGGAAAATTGCATGGGAAAAACGCGTTTTGGGACCCCCCTTTTTTCTCAGCCCCCGCTTGGCGAATCCCCCCAAGACTTTCAGGGTACGAGCGGAGCGCCCCACCTATTTTGAAAATTTCGCGAGGATTCGTCAACCGGCGCCAAAGTTATTCCAAATAGAATGTTGCGGATTTCCTATGGAAACACGGTCCTAAGTATAACTATCTACTGGCAACCGCCAGTAGATGATATATATATATATATA
This sequence comes from Triturus cristatus, assembly GCF_964204655.1. Lineage (NCBI taxonomy): Eukaryota > Metazoa > Chordata > Amphibia > Caudata > Salamandridae > Triturus > Triturus cristatus. Next base: position 1,869,630,693 of record NC_140590.1, read on the forward strand.
TATATATCCACCTTAGCACTCCCCAACGGGAAGAAGAGGTCGCACTCCAACCAGCTTTCAAACTTCGTTTTATTCCTTCGAAATTGCAGAACCAACAATTTACCAACGCGTTTCGTTATACCAGATAACTTGTTCACGGTTGTTGTTTGCTCAATGCATTCAAAAAAATGTTCATTTAAATAAAGTGAATTGAAGGAAGTTCGATGACATCATTTCCCGACATCTTTCACCATACACCCTATGACTTATGGGTCATGTAGTCATTACTACTCCAGTCAGTTGTTTACAAGTTGCCAATGTTCTCGGTAACGCATTTACACGCTTAACAGTTTTATTTATCAACATTTTTGTCCTAGTCTTGCAACCATATATTTAAAGTGTTTTGCGTTTTGCCCATTGGTGTATATTTCAGCCCTCCAGTGGGCATACTCCTAATGATTGCCATATGATTCGTTATGACTCATTCAAAACTCTGATTGCAAACTTGAATTTTGTCTTGTCAGCCCTCTGGTGGGCCGCGATTGCAGTCTGGACATGATTCTGTATGTGTTCAAGAACATTCATTTTTCAAAGATGTATATACAGTTCTTCTGACTGATTTAACCCGTATGGCATCATGGATCTCAAGTTCAAAATATGTCTGGATTCTTTCTGGCGTAGGATTTTCTCCCTGTTTCCACCACGCACATTTGGAGGCACTGATTCGATGCCATAAAATTTCAAAAGTTTCCAATTGGCATTATGATAGATTTCCATGTGCCTAGCTACTGCATTATTTTTGTCTTTATTTTTTGTTGCTCGTACGTGTTCCAAAATTCGCTTCTTGAGCTCACAGATGGTTGAGCCCACATATTTGAGTGGGCAAGGACATTCTATGACATACACTATGTATTGACTTTTGCACGTTATCAAGTTTTTGATTTGCCACGTTTTTTATTAGCCATTGTGACTTCCATTGTGGGTTTGGCGATCTCACAAACTTTACAATTGTGACACTTTACAAAGCCAGTTGTGTGTAGCCATGATTCTTTCAATTTCTTTGTCTTGTAAAACACAAAAAATTCCATGATAATCTCAGGAAAACAGAAAGAGAGGCCCTTTCTAAATTGTCCAAAACAGATGATTTCGAAATTAAATTGGCGGACAAAGGGGGCAATATTGTGTTATGAGACAAAAACATGTACACAGAAGAAGCCCACTCACAATTAAATAATACGGCATATTATGAAAAATTGCAAAACAACCCCACATCAACAATAAAAAAAGATTTGGATAAAAAACTAGCAACATGGGTGGCTAATAACATGATTGATGATGATGAACGGAAATATCTGACAGTGGACTTCCCGATACTGGCAACTATATATTTTCTCCCGAAAATACACAAAGATTCCAAAAAACCACCGGGCAGACCCATTCTGTCAGCAAAGGGCTCGCTCATGGAACCAGTGGCAAACTTTATTGATTATTTCTTAATGCCATATGTAGCCAAATTGAAATCCTACATAAAGGACACTTCAGACTGCCTTAGGATCCTGAAAGATTTATCTTGGCAAGACTCCTATTGTCTTATCACAATGGAGGTGGTGTCGCTATACACCACAATTGATAATACGCAAGGCTTAAAAGCTTGTGAATATTTCCTACAAGAAAGGAATATTCACTATAAAGAACATAATGAGATGTTGCTCGACATGATGAAACTCTGTTTAAGAAATAACATCTTTTCCTTTGGGGAAAGTATATACCGCCAAAAGAACGGAGCGGCGATGGGGTTTTCTTTCAGCCCCAGTTATGCATGCCTGGTAATGGGTTGGTGGGAACAAGAGGTGGCATGGAATCAGAAAAATCTTCAATATACAAACCACATTGTAAGTTGGATCCGCTTCATAGACGATCTCCTTATTATATGGAATGGACAGGAGGAATTATTTGAAGTGTACTTCACAATTTTAAACAACAGTACACCAAACCTCAGATTTACATACAACCTGAGCAAAGATCGAGTCGTCTTCCTGGATGCGGAAATTTACATACAAAATAATGGTTTAGAAACCACGTTACACCGCAAAAGTACAGCGACCAATGCAACTTTGGAAGCAACTAGTTTTCACCAACCTTCACTAATATCCAGCATTCCATACGGAGAATTCCTGCGCCTGCGAAGAATTTGCAGTGAAGAGCAAGAATGGCAAAAACACAGCGCAACCACAAGGAAAAGATTCATACAGAGAAAATACGCTAGGAACACAGTCAACACATGTTGGAGCTGTGGTAAATAAAATATCACGCTCTCAGACTTTTAAATATTAACAATAGGATCATGCATAAAGCAAGAGGCTGAGTCTGTGGTATCAGATTCATAAAGGGCTTTATTCCAATAACTCGAGTCAAAGGGAGAATATCTCCATCACCAAAAAGGATCTGGACGGGGCTGAAAAGTATTCTCGATATTCTCAAAACATTATTCACAGAGTACAGTATATATACATTTCTCAATTGTACGTAAGCAAGAGAGCAAGAGAGAATGAGATAAGAGCATGTGGGCGTGTAAGTAGGCGTGAAGGTGGGCGTCCATGTGGGCGTCCACTTGATGATAATGGGTAAATTGTCATGTGTGGGTGGATACCTGGAGATGATTTCGCAATGTCAGCAGAAATACTTGGCAGAGATGCGCGTGCAGCAGCATGACGTGTGATAGACGTGCAACTAGAGGGTGAAAGGGACTTGACATTTAGCTCTACATGTGGAGACAAAAGTCTGGGGTTATGTCAACCTAATCCCAAATCATATCTAATATCCTATGTTTAAAGAACTGTGTTATCCACAAGGGAAGGGCTCTCGGACAGAATCTATTCTATACTGACTGTGTGTGCGTGTACAAGCGTCTAAGTGTCTATATGAGATGCAAGGGGCAGAAACTTTCCATGGTAACAGGGCTATGAATTACTTGCATGAGGACAGAGAGGCCGGGCCTTTTGCTTGGTAGCTGGAAGAATGTTTACTTAAACTACTAGACAGGAATGCATCGGCTGAGGAGCAAAATAGATAATTCGAAGGTGAAATACAGCTCTTGGCAGAGAATAGGCTGATGTCAGGCTTCATGAGCCGCGCAGAGAATGAGACAAAGTTCATGGTCACAGATGCAAGCTCAAGCTGAAGCTGTCAGAGGCAGAGAGCAGGGAAAGGCTTTGAGGACAGAATCGGGCCTACTTGCCTGAACTGTAAAAATGGAGTAACTTAGCCATAAAAAGTCGGTGGCCTTTCATACTTAGGAATCGAATATCCAGCCCATTCATGGCGGATCTGACAGAGGACATGTTAACGGTGGACGCACATGTGTTTGCGTCTTCGAAACTGGAACTGGAGGGAACATACATGTACTTGTAACATGCATATAGAACCGTTGGGGTCCAAGATAGGGGACATAACTGACCAGGAAAATCCACATTTCCACATTCCCTCCTTGTCCCCTACTTGCCCGTCAAGAAACATCAATCTTCATTAATCCATCGATTTGCTCATGGAGCATCATTTCTTCTTCTTTCTTCTTCCGGGATCTTGAGCGAAAACCTTGATGTGGAATACACGATGTGGCACACAGACCACAGATCGCTGGTCCACATTGTAGACATAGACAGCAACTGAATAGTATGAGAAGGCCAATACCTAGGAAGGATAGGACCCTCCATCCAAAGGTAGATAATACACTCCAAAACCAACCGGACCAAGTCCAGGTGCCTGGATTCTGGTGTATCTGGCTTACAATCTTATGAAGGCGAGTTATGGCTTTATATACAGATGGCAAATTTTCTGGTATGAAAAATGCAATGGCTTGATCCGATGACCCTACAAGCTCCGCCCCTATCGGCCAGGATAACGTCAAGGACAAGACTATTTTGAAGCACAACAATCCGCATAGCAGACTGCTCTTCTGTTAAATTGCCTAAGGCGGAAATAGTTTCGTTCACTACTGCTTCAAGGGTTCTGGTTAATCTACGTATCAGCTTACTATTGGTAACTGTACCTATATAGGGAAAGAAACCTTTATTGAAATCTGTGTATTTTTCCCATGCTGTTTCAGTGTAATTGACAATTGGGAGATCTCTCTGCTGTCTATTGTGTACTAAATGAGTATTTCTATGAGAATCAGGAGGAGCTAGGAAAACAGGTGGTAGGAGGAATGCTATGTAACAGGTACCATCCCAATCTAGAGGTAAGCGTATATATGCGGTCTGGCCACATATAAAGTAGGAATGACGAGAAGCTCTAAATGTAGACTTGCCTTGATCACTGAATTTTATGACAGTGGTGCATTTACTATGGCCCATGTGTATGGAGCCATTCTTTCTTATACATAATTCCTCTTTTACTGGGAATACGGACATGGCGGGCAAGATTGGTGTAGCTTCAGATTCAACGTTCAGGATCATGAGGTTAAGTGTAAAATTACCTAATCCATATACTTCATTTCTTAGATCAGTTCCTGTTCTTTTGGGAAGTCCCTCCTTGTTAGGGTAGCAGACTTTAAGCAAAACTAAGTTCAGGTTTCCCCATACCCAGTTGTCTTGATAAACTGCGGAATTCGAATCTAGGGAATTAATCAAACTAAACCATGCTCCACAGGAGCCATTGTGTGTGAACGGATAGAGAATAAAGGGGCAAAACTCCCTTATAGTTCTGATAGGGGGGGAGTCGGCCACAGACCCAGCAGTCTGTAGCATTGCTAGTCCGATGTGAATGGTGCAGCATCTGAATAAAGGTATTGTTGCGTAAGGCAAGTCGATATGATAGCTCATAGGATGGCAGATCACTAAATGTGTGCTTTATGGTATCATTAGTGGAGGAGTGTAAAAGTGAGGCAATAGGAGGAAAAATAGCATGTAGTATTAAGCTGATACATATTATCGTGATGCTCTTAAGATATTGAAAAATTACAGTCACTATACATCTATTTGCTTCTTATCTAACTCTTATTTTTGCTTTATGTTATTGTCCAAGATCTTATGCGAGCCAGAATACATGTTCAACCGCTTCACCACCTAGTGGACTTAATTGATCAAACGGGTTCTGACTTTTTGAATCAAGGTTTAGCTTTGTGGAAACTTCTGGGCATTCTCCTCTAGAAAATGTTGTTCAAAATCCAAGTTCAAAGTTTTTTTTCCTTTGTAAAAGAGTGGTGAAGGTGCACTTTGACTTTAACGGCCGTCCCCGTGGTCCAGAGCACTGACTTCGGCGCCTGTCATCCAGGAGCGATGGAGTATTCTTTGACCTGGGTGTTGTCAGGGAAGGCGGCAGCAACCTGCGAACAACAAGAGAGTAGTGCAGACATCAAGGAAGCCAGGTAATCTGTCAGCATGTTACTGTCAACATAAGTAATCTTTTAGGCATTGTAGTGCCCACATATTTTGGTGGTCTACCAAAGACCACTTCATAGGGAGATAAGCCTGTTCTAGAATGAGCTACAATTCGCATGTAAAAGAGGGCAACCGGCAGGGCTACCATCCAGTCTATACCTTTGTCTGCGCAAATTTTTAATGTCTGATTATGTCTTTCTACAAGGCCTGCTGCTTCAGGATGTCGCACACAATGGAATTTCCAGGTATACCCTAACAGAAGGGACACCTGCTTCATTAGTACCAGGACATATTTGTAACCTCTACATCTGTTTATTTGGATATAATCCATTTGGAGCACTTCAAAAGGGTGGTCAGGTGGATGGAATCCACCTTGTTCCATCGGAATGCCTTTACCTGCATTGAATTGGCAACAGATCATACATGTTCTGACCTTTTGTTTCGCTGCTGCACGCAGGTGCTTGTTGAACCATATATTCTGTAAGCTATCTATCATTGCTTTCTCTCCTAAGTGTGCAGGACTATGTGCGGTATTTATAATCACTTGTACCATGGTATCAGGAAGAAACCATGTGGATTTGCCCTTTGTCATCCAACCTTGATCAGTCAGTACCCCTCCTTGTTCCGATCATTTCTTTAATTCGTCTACAGTAGCATGTGTCTGTATGTCTTGTACATCCTTGGAAGGATCCCTAACTGTCATGGCTTTGGACACTTATTGAACCTGTAACTTTGTCATGTCTAGTGGGGTCTGAGCTGTCTGTTTAGCAGTTCGGTCTGCCAGATCATTGCCTTGGGAAATGGTATCTGTGGCTCTAGTATGTGCTTTACATTTTAGGATAGCTATGGCTGTTGGTAAATGTATTGCTTCCAGTAGGGCTTGAATAAGGGGGCCATGCTGTATCTTGGCCCCATGAGAGGTCAAGAAACCTCTTTCTCTCCACAAAATCGGTGTAAATGTTTACTCTCAGGTGCTTAGCTCTTATGCACGCTTGTGTCAGGGCGATGAGCTCTGCTGCTTGTGCTGACAATATGTCTATTCTTTTAGTCTCTATTATTACAGTATCAGCAGTCACTGCATATGCTGCCACTAATTCTCCCGCCCCTGTCCTCATGCATGAGCCGTCAACATATAGTGTTAGCTCGGGGTCTGGGAGTGCAACATCTGTCAAGTCTTGTCTTGGTTTAGTCACGGTATGTATTACTTCAACACAGTTGTGTGGTGAAACGCTTTCTGTACTGGAGGGCAAAAGGGTAGCAGGATTCAGTATGTTGCATCGTCTGATCTCTATGTGTGGTTGAAATAACGTTGGCTCATAGCCTGTCAGTCTAGCTACAGTCAGGTGTTGTGTTTGTGTCCGGTTCAAGAGAACCTCTACTGCGTGTGGTACTTGTACTGTCAGAGGGTGGCCCAGCACTATCGAGTCACTTTGTCTTATGGCTAAGGCCGTTGCTGCAACTGATTTTAGGCACGCAGGCAAAGCCTGTGCTACTGGGTCTAATGTACTAGAAAGATAAGCACAGGGCTCGTGTTTTCCTGCATGATCTTGTGTTAGGACAGATAGTGCTGTTCCATCCCGCTCTGTCACAAAAAGCATAAACGATTTGTTGTAATCAGGGTCTGCTAAAACTGGTGCTTGACATAAAGCTCTCTTTAATTCTTCAAATGCCACAGTGTGTTCTTGAGGACTTTAGTCTTTTTGTGTCTTGGGCTGTGAAAAACCAGAAATCAATTGAATACGTTCCGGTGCCCACAACTAATTCCCCTGAAAGATCACAATAAAACATGAGAAAAAGGGGAAAGCACCATACCTATTTCCTCGACTTAATTTCTAAAGGGGCTAATTTCTAAGGGGCTTAATTTCTTAAGGGGCTAGCGGGAAGCGAACCTCCTCAGGGGCCAGCAGAAAGCCAATATTCTCCTCCTTCCCCCCCCTTTTTGACAGGAGGAAATCTGAAACAGATTTCACTGGTGTCAAACACTATCAAACCCTGTGTCTTGTCAACACTATTATTCCCTGTGTGTAGCTACTGGGCGTAAGCAAAATTATAGGAGATACACAGCGTATGTGAAACGGCGAGAAATCCTTCAAATTAATGTACAAACCTCATTGTGTTAGCTCATAAGCTAGCCAAATGACATCTCATATGCAAATGTCCCTAGTACATGAACCTACACCAACCTGAAGTCAATATTAATGCTAGGAAGCCCTAATAGGAATGCTAAAGTACCTGAATATTCGGAAAACCAAGTTTAAGAACAGTTGTTAATGTTGATAATTAATAATTTATCTGCTAAAGAAATCAGTCAATGTGCAATAATTTCCACCTATACAATAAATAGCCTAATTCAAAAACAAGTCAACTTTTGGGGCCACCACTCACAAGAATGAGCTTACTAAAGCAAACTTTAAAAAGGAAATCCTGTCAGATATTTTCTCATTACCCTAAATACCGAGCCTTATTTGTCACTCTGTGGTGGCAGTCCTTATTTAAAACAGGCCTTCAAGAGTTAAGATGCAAGTGCACAGATCATAATTGTTTCTTAATGTCCAATCTGGAAACATATGACCGAGGCTGCCTGTCTATAAGAGAAAGGCAGTTATGTGAAAAATATTTTAGTCTTGCATAGCCTTTTTCTTTTGTTTCATTCATCTCCAACACCAATTAGACATACACTGATAACGTGTTGTCTGCTATTTTGACAGCATGATAATGGTAATATCATGTCTGTGAAATTTAGTAATTGTGCCAAGCCATCAGTATACCGGGCACAGAAAGCATAGATAATTACACTAACATATATAAATGAGCAGCGATGCGTAATTACAGTACCTACAGCTCAGATGCGAACATTCTGGCCTGCTTAATTTGTCAGGCTTATAATCAATAACTTATTTACCTGCCCTATACAACCCCATCTGGCAGTGGGTCATCCCAATGATGACCGCGTCAAGTCTGACACACAGGATCAGCAACAATAATCAAAAAATGACGAACACACGAACCTGTCTCTTTTTTTTTTTTTTTTTTTTTTTTTTTTATAAAAATGTGCTATGCTTCTTTGTACACAATGTACCCTCATGTCCTAGTCGAAGATGCATCTCACATCTTTCCTTACAGACCCGTACCCACTGGATCATTTATCCAATGCAACTGGTGGCAGCTTGTGGCCACAATTCAAAAATGTCTGAATTTGAAAATCGTTTTTATATAGGCACATAGCCCTTAAAATTCCAAACAAGAGCAACATTTTACTTTCTGACCAGAAGCAATATAACAATTGCTAAAAAATAAAACAAATCTTCTCCATAGACATTTCCTCGGGGCACTTGTTTTGCACAGAATAGAACAAGGGAATCTTTCTCGACTTACATTTCTCAGCTGCCCTGTCTTATCAGAGAAGTTAAAAATAGCCCCTCAGCGCGGCCTGAGCCTGGGCTGCCAGCCATCTTTTTTTTGTTTTTCCTACTCCTGGCCCCAAGGCTCTCCAGCTGCAGGCATTACACAGATGCGATGTCAGAGAAGCCTTCTAAGCAGTGCCCTGTTCTGCTCCTCTCATCGGCCCCCACCTACACTGGCTACAAGGTCAGAATCTGTCTCCGATTTCTGTATCACATTCTGCTCTACACGGCCCCCACCTTCTCCTCACTCTGAAGCTGTCAAAGACAAAAAGACTACTCAATTCCATAAAAACTGCAATAATTCGCTGAATTGAAAAATTATTTTTATATACAATTTGCTCTCAGGGGGTCATAATCTTACCGACTTGACCCAGCACATTGGCTCACTGGACCATCAAGAACACAAACCTGTATTCATGAAAAATTTTCAAATTCGAAATACCCACAATTCTTTTACCAAGCTAAACTTGTCACTAATTATTTTTCGTTAACACTTTGTACATTAGGGGTGTCACAGGAGTTGCTCCTTCTCTAGCTGCACCCCTCTCAATTTCCTATTGACAATGTAGTCAAATGTTGGACCATGTAAACACCAGCTATGCGCTGTTCATTTGGTGGGGGGCTCAAGAACCTTTGGGCTACTATGTAATTAATATATGTATTATAACTGGTCTTTTTACTGGGGCCACTCTTGCTAGGTCCTCTGAAAGGACGGGATAAATACCAGCAACGTCAGTATTTCTTTTTCTGTCAGCCTGCGCTCATTTTACCAGCTCAAATTCCTCCTGTAACATCTCATCCTTGGCTTTTCCAGACTCCAGTCCACTCCTCTCTGCTTCGTGAAACACTTACTCTGACCTTCTATGTGACGCCTTGCGCCAAAAACTCAATGGCATCCTTCCAAGCTGGTCTACATTTTCTCTTTCATAAGAGTGTTTCGTTGTCCATCTACTTGTTCTGCTTTTACTCAGATACCTTCCTCAACTAACACGTTTTCTCGGGCTTTGTCTGAATCCTCCATACTTTTCTCTTCTTTTCTGAGCGCTTACTCTGTGCGTCTATGCTATTCTTTACGCCATAATTCAACAGCGTCTTTCTGTGACTGTCTAGCTTTCCTCTTCCACAACTCTTCTTCGACTTTCATGATACATTCGGCATCCCAGGTCCCAGCTACGGGCCATCTCTGACTTTCTGGTAACTCTTTGGTGTAGTCCACCCATAGATCAAGGAATAATATGGCGTCTAAGCCATGCTTGTGAAAAATAAAATGTCCTGTAGTGTCCCTAGGAGGAATAGGAACTGCTTCTTCAAGCACCCCTTTTCTGGTAGTAATCTGTCTTAACTTCGAGAAGAGCGGCATATTGACAACTGATCTGATACTTACTCTTGAACTCACTTAATACGAAAAAAACACAATAATGAACAGTGAACAATGAACAATCATTCATACCACAATATTTGAACACTTTAAACATTAAACATTAAACATTTTAACAACGACCGACAATGATGACAGTCTGCCTAACTAATCACCACGCTGAATTCTTGACAATAACTGAATACTTCGGAATACTTGATATACTGCTAAACAGTACATATACACTGCTAAACAGTGCAGACCGGATTTGTGTACCCAAATCCGTCTTGACCGGCACAACCTATGTGCGCGTCAACACGCCTCCCCGGCGATGGTACTCACCGAGTAGCTCCTTGAAACGGAAGGCCTCAGAGAATGGACTGGACTCGACGACTGCGGACATCGGACCCTCTGGACATCGGGACTTTGAAAACCTGGTGGGCCTCTGTATACCTCAGACGCAGCTCTCTCGCAGGTGGGCTCTGGGTAGACAATCTGCGTTCCTCACCGCCTCGTATGGATGCCTTGTCGCAGTCTGTCCCCTTCGGTGGCCTGAGGGAGTTGGCGGGAAAAACCCGCGACGTGCACGCTTGAAGTCCATCACGGCTATGGAAGGGGGCAAAACAGGACCTTCATCTCCGGCGTGTGGGGAAAGAGATGTCCCTATTCGGGCGCCATTCTGTGGTAAATAAAATATCACGCTCTCAGACTTTTAAATATTAACAATAGGATCATGCATAAAGCAAGAGGCTGAGTCTGTGGTATCAGATTCATAAAGGGCTTTATTCCAATAACTCGAGTCAAAGGGAGAATATCTCCATCACCAAAAAGGATCTGGACGGGGCTGAAAAGTATTCTCGATATTCTCAAAACATTATTCACAGAGTACAGTATATATACATTTCTCAATTGTACGTAAGCAAGAGAGCAAGAGAGAATGAGATAAGAGCATGTGGGCGTGTAAGTAGGCGTGAAGGTGGGCGTCCATGTGGGCGTCCACTTGATGATAATGGGTAAATTGTCATGTGTGGGTGGATACCTGGAGATGATTTCGCAATGTCAGCAGAAATACTTGGCAGAGATGCGCGTGCAGCAGCATGACGTGTGATAGACGTGCAACTAGAGGGTGAAAGGGACTTGACATTTAGCTCTACATGTGGAGACAAAAGTCTGGGGTTATGTCAACCTAATCCCAAATCATATCTAATATCCTATGTTTAAAGAACTGTGTTATCCACAAGGGAAGGGCTCTCGGACAGAATCTATTCTATACTGACTGTGTGTGCGTGTACAAGCGTCTAAGTGTCTATATGAGATGCAAGGGGCAGAAACTTTCCATGGTAACAGGGCTATGAATTACTTGCATGAGGACAGAGAGGCCGGGCCTTTTGCTTGGTAGCTGGAAGAATGTTTACTTAAACTACTAGACAGGAATGCATCGGCTGAGGAGCAAAATAGATAATTCGAAGGTGAAATACAGCTCTTGGCAGAGAATAGGCTGATGTCAGGCTTCGTGAGCCGCGCAGAGAATGAGACAAAGTTCATGGTCACAGATGCAAGCTCAAGCTGAAGCTGTCAGAGGCAGAGAGCAGGGAAAGGCTTTGAGGACAGAATCGGGCCTACTTGCCTGAACTGTAAAAATGGAGTAACTTAGCCATAAAAAGTCGGTGGCCTTTCATACTTAGGAATCGAATATCCAGCCCATTCATGGCGGATCTGACAGAGGACATGTTAACGGTGGACGCACATGTGTTTGCGTCTTCGAAACTGGAACTGGAGGGAACATACATGTACTTGTAACATGCATATAGAACCGTTGGGGTCCAAGATAGGGGACATAACTGACCAGGAAAATCCACATTTCCACAGAGCAGAGCAAATCTAAAAACCAGAGCGGAATGTCTTATGCCAAAGGACAAAAGAGATGCCATTGCAGAGGAACCTATCAGGTGCATTATGGATTATAGCCAAGAATCTAAAGACATTGTAAACATTTTGAAGAAAAATTGGAAAATTCTTCAACTAGATGGAACAATTAGTGATAAAATGGGGGGTCACCCGGTGATTACTTTCAGAAGAGCAAAGAATCTAAAAGATCACCTAGTACATAGCTTTTACAAGACAAAGAAATTGAAAGAATCATGGCTACACACAACTGGCTCTGTAAAGTGTCACAATTGTAAAGTTTGTGAGATCGCCAAACCCACAATGGAAGTCACAATGGCTAATAAAAAAACGTGGCAAATCAAAAACTTGATAACGTGCAAAAGTCAATACATAGTGTATGTCATAGAATGTCCTTGCCCACTCAAATATGTGGGCTCAACCATCTGTGAGCTCAAGAAGCGAATTTTGGAACACGTACGAGCAACAAAAAATAAAGACAAAAATAATGCAGTAGCTAGGCACATGGAAATCTATCATAATGCCAATTGGAAACTTTTGAAATTTTATGGCATCGAATCAGTGCCTCCAAATGTGCGTGGTGGAAACAGGGAGAAAATCCTACGCCAGAAAGAATCCAGACATATTTTGAACTTGAGATCCATGATGCCATACGGGTTAAATCAGTCAGAAGAACTGTATATACATCTTTGAAAAATGAATGTTCTTGAACACATACAGAATCATGTCCAGACTGCAATCGCGGCCCACCAGAGGGCTGACAAGACAAAATTCAAGTTTGCAATCAGAGTTTTGAATGAGTCATAACGAATCATATGGCAATCATTAGGAGTATGCCCACTGGAGGGCTGAAATATACACCAATGGGCAAAACGCAAAACACTTTAAATATATGGTTGCAAGACTAGGACAAAAATGTTGATAAATAAAACTGTTAAGCGTGTAAATGCGTTACCGAGAACATTGGCAACTTGTAAACAACTGACTGGAGTAGTAATGACTACATGACCCATAAGTCATAGGGTGTATGGTGAAAGATGTCGGGAAATGATGTCATCGAACTTCCTTCAATTCACTTTATTTAAATGAACATTTTTTTGAATGCATTGAGCAAACAACAACCGTGAACAAGTTATCTGGTATAACGAAACGCGTTGGTAAATTGTTGGTTCTGCAATTTCGAAGGAATAAAACGAAGTTTGAAAGCTGGTTGGAGTGCGACCTCTTCTTCCCGTTGGGGAGTGCTAAGGTGGATATTGGCGGTTTGGCTCAACCGCGAGGTAACGCACCCGTCGAGTAGCGCCTGAAGTCGGGTACACCTGAGCCAACTTTGGATTCATATATATATATATATATATATGCAGAAGAGACCACTCTATTCAAAGTGACCCAAGGACACAGCGGGGATTATTGAAGTAACCCTTTAATCACTAAAAGTTGCGCAGCATTATGCATTTCGGCTTTTCAGCCTTCCTCAGACGCCGCTTACAACTGAATGGTGCAGTTTCCCTCCTTGAAATGCCTCTGGTGCTCCCTGTGCTGGGAGATCAGCTGACCCTGCTTAATTGGGAACAGCTGCAGTCAAGTCTGAGACTACAGTTCCCAAAATGCAATTCCTGGTAAGTACCAAAAGCAGGGTTAATGTTACTCAAGTGGGCGCTGTAAATTACCATGTCAAGGGGGGGCCATGTGGTGGCAGGCATCATCCATCTATTACAGTGTCAGAGGTCCTTCAAGTCCCCAACGCCCCAGTCTCGATTACAGAACAAACCAGGCTGTGGTGAACGCTGTAATCAGCCCTCTCCTCTGTGCAGAGTTCTGATCCCCGACTGTGTGAAGACTCCCCCCGGCCAGAAGTGGGCAGTGTATGCACCAGGTGATGGATTGAGTTGGTTATTGCCATTGTGTGGTGTTTTCTTTGTGGTGTGGGAGGTGCACATCCAGAGTAATCCTCTGCTGTATGTATATATATCTATATCTATATCTATATTCACTGAAAAAACCATAGGTTTCTGGGGCGTTATAGTTAGCTGGACATTTCCCTCGTACAAAACCCTAGAAATTCCCCCGTTATAGTTAGTTCAGCTAACTATAACTCGCGCCCCCGCAATGCACTGCTGATGATGTCACATATTACATCACTCATGACATGGTCAGTGACATCACTGATGACATCTGAAATGACATCACTGATGAAGTCATCCAGTGAGTGTGTGTTTCTGTAAATTTTAAATATGTTTAAAATATATATAGGGAAAAACCTATGGAAGAATGAGAGGGTGTATAAGTGTGTGAATGGATGATTTAGTAAGTGCGTGACTGTCTGTATAAGTGAGTCATTAAATGTATCTTACTGCAGACTAGTGACTAAACTGTGTGAATGTCTGTATCTGTCTGTATGTTGGTGTATAAGCGGCTGCATGGTTTTGTGAATAGTTATATGAGTTTCTCTATGGGTTATTGATTGGTTGTCTGAGTATCTTTTTGGGTGCCTCAGTGTTTGTGTGGGTGGGGTGTGTGTGACTCTGTGCAAACATGTGTGAGTGGGTGATTCTATGGGTGCATGGTTTTAAGAGTGCATCTGTAATGGACTGTATGGTTGGGTGAGTGTATGTATGGGTGTGTTAGTGATTGAATGTATATCTCAGTGGTACATGTGTGAGTAACTACATATGTGAAAGGCAGTATATATGTGTAAGAGTATATAAGTGGGTATATGTGAGAGTGTGTGATTGTGAGAGTGGCTATATGGATGAGTGTGTGCTTGTATCAGTGATTGTATAAGAGCGTAGGAATGTGGTACTATTTTTATGAGTGAGTGAACTTGTGTGTGTATAACTGCATAGGTGAGTAAATGGGAGTGTGATTAATTATTTGCATGACTGACTAGGTGTGAGAGTACCTCTATGGATGATTGGTGGTGTGTGAGTGTCTACGTAGGTGTATAAATACATTTGCTAGTCCTGTACTGAGTGACTGTACAGGCAAGTGAGTGGATGTGTGTGTAGATCTAAGAGTCAATGAGTGGGTATGTAGTTATTGGTATTGGAGTATCTATGGTTTTGAGAATGGACGCCTGAAATTTTGATTGAGTATATCAAAGGGTGTGAGAAGATGCACTAATTTATCACATGGATGACGTCATCAGTTATGTCATCAGTGATGTCATTTCAGATGTCATCAGTGATGTCATCAGTGATGTCACTGACCATGTCATGAGTGATGTAATATGTGACGTCATCAGCAGTGCATTGCGGGGGCGCGAGTTATAGTTAGCTGAACTAACTATAACGGGGGAATTTCTAGGGTTTTGTACGAGGGAAATGTCCAGCTAACTATAACACCCCTGAAACCTATGGTTTTTTCAGTGAATTTCTAAGGTTTTTTAAATGCCAATTCCTAACTATAACGCCCCTGAAACCTATGGTTTTTTCAGTGAATTTCAAAGGTTTTTTAAATGCTAATTCCTAACTATATCAGGCCTGAAACCTATGTTTTTTTCAGTGAATTTCAAAGGTTTTGTAAATGACAATTTTGAATGTATTAATTGTTATACTAATTTTTTTGATACTGATTTACTACATTTTTTAAACTATTTATTTTTAGATATATTTTTTTTAATTACATTATAATTACATTATACATTACAATACAAAATATTCTTTCTCAGAATGAATTAATTTAGTTTAAATACTTGGCAAATAGAAATAGGCAACAGACTTTTAAGTACAGTAGTTACAGTTGTTGCAATGGGCAACACAATTTCAAACACAAAGCAACATTGAGCGAGCTCAATGTGAATTTCTAGTTAAATGCAATTAGTTACTTTATGGATTACTTTTCTAACCACAGGACTGGCTCCTAGATTCAGTCCTTGGACATCTCCTGTAAACAGTTGAGTAAAAGCGATTTGGTTACAGCAGTGATTTTTAAGGAATATTATTGTATTTTAAAAGTTGACACTTAGAAACTTTTTCCCATACAATCACCAATGTTATCCTATGGCAGGAAATTCACTTAGCAGGTAAGTAGTGTTATCGTTACTTTTTCTTACTCAGTGGTGGATCCTGGATCCAGCACTGGCCAACCTCCTGTAAACAGTTGAAAGAATGTGTTTAAGTCATACAGGCGATTTTTTAGGAATATTTTTAGTTTGTGAAAATAGACACTTAGAAACTTTTCTGGTGAAACCCACACAATGGATTCCTATGGAAGGAAATACAAGTTACTGGTAAGTACGCTTAGAATTACTTTTCAGTGTCAGTGCTGGGTTAAAAGATGCAGCACTGGGTTCTCTCCTGATAACAGGTGAGTAAATCGGAATTCGTAGTTCGGCTGATTTTAGAGGAATATTTGTTTAATGGTGAAGGAAGCGGGAGGGGCCTGAGGTGACGTGTGCAAACATGCCCTGTGGCGCATTTTAAGTTGGGGAATTAATTCCTCTTCAATCCTGAGGTCCCCTGGGGGCCAACTAGCCCACCAGGTACCTTCAGTATGCACCAGGGAGCTGCGTTGCAGAGAGGTATTCAGAGGTCATGTCCCTTTTTACAACACTCTGCAACACAGCTCTGTGGCGCTTACTGGAGGTACCTGGTGGGCTAGTTGGTCCCCAAGGACCCTCAGGATTGAAGTGGAATTAATCCCCCAACTTAAAAAGCGCCACAGTGCGTGTTTGCACAGATCTCACCTCAGGCCCCGCCCCCTACCTTCACCACTGTGCAAACGCACCCCGTGGGGTGTTTTAAGTTGGGGGATTAAGTCCCCTTGAATCCTGAGGTTCCCTGGCAGCCAACTAGCCCACCAGGTACCTCCAGTATGCGCCAGGGAGCTGCCTTGCAGAGAGGTGTTCAGCGGCCACACCCCTTTTTACAACACTCTGCAACGCAGCTCCCTGGCGCTTACTGGAGTTACCTGGTGGGCTATTTGTCCCCTAGGGGACCTCTGGATTGAAGAGGAATGAATTCCCCAACTTAAAACGGGCCACAGGGCGTGTTTGCACAGTATCACCTCAGGCTCCGCCCCCTACCTTCACCACTGTGCAAATGCGCCCCGTGGTGCGTTTTAAGTTGGGAGATTAAGTCCCCTTGAATCCTGAGGTCCCCTGGCGGCCAACTAGCCCACCAGGTACCTCCAGGGAGCTGCGTTGCAGAGAGGTGTAAAAAGGGGCATGGCCTCATTACACCTCTCTGCAACGCAGCCCCCTAGCGCATACTGGAGGTTCCTGGTGGGCTAGTTGGCCCCCAGGGACCCCCAGTATTGAAGGGGAATTCATTCCCCCCCTACAAACGCGCCAGGGGGAGCATTTCCAGAGTGGTGTAAGGAGGGGGCGTGGCCTCCGGCCCAATCCCCCACGACCCCCCCGGCTCCCCGCGTCCTGTGGGAGCCAGCATTGCTTTTCCACATGGGGAGCAGCTAACATGCTGCTCCCCGTGTGGAAAAGCAATCGTCTTTGGTATTTGGAAGAGAGAGCAGGTTTCCTGCT
Source organism: Triturus cristatus (assembly GCF_964204655.1). Taxonomy (NCBI): domain Eukaryota; kingdom Metazoa; phylum Chordata; class Amphibia; order Caudata; family Salamandridae; genus Triturus; species Triturus cristatus. The sequence goes on from NC_140590.1 coordinate 1,869,648,198, forward strand.
CCTTCTTCCAAATACCAAAGCAGTTTTCTATGGCAGGATGGGAGCCGCGAGGCTCCCACCCTGCCATAGCAAACAGCAGTGTCCCGGGGGTGGGCACCCCGGGACACTGCAGGAGCCGGCCCTGGGGGGTGGCGGTCCCCAGGGCCATCATTGGCTCCAGGGGGAGGCCGTGTGGCCCCTCCACTTAAGTTAAAGCCCCGGGGATGGTGGTCCCCGGGCTTGGGGGTCCGTATTGGACGCCCTATTTTACATATTCAGTGCCCCGGGGAGGTGGCGGTCCCCGGGGCGTGTGGGGGTGCTCGAGCCCCCCCACACAGGGTGTAAAAAAAAAAGCCCCGGGGGTGGCGGTCCCCGGGGCTGGGGGGCCCCTCTGTGCCCCCATCATAAAACCATATTGCCCCCGGGACTTGGCCCCCCGGGGGCTAAATCTAAACGAAGCACGTGACCCCGCGCTTCGTTTTTTCTTTCGTTAGCGGGATGCGCGGACCCTACGCGCATCCCGCGATTTAAAATAAATAAATAAATAAATAATAATTTTTGGGGCCTTGGGGGTCCTTGTGGGACCCCCTGAGCAGACCTAGGGGGTCAGGGTGTTTCTACTCTGCCCCCTTGTCGCGTTTTGCGTCTTTGTTTTTGTGTTTTCTTGTGCCTCGGTTCTACCGAGGCACAAGATGGCTGCCAACACTTCCTGATTCAGAGTGTTGGCAGCCAATTAGCATTCAGCTCGTGCTCTGGAGGGTTCGGGGAGGGTGCGAGGAGGATCCGCGGATCCTCCCCGGCCATAGATATCACTAACTTTTAACTCTAATTTTCTCTGGAACTACTGAACGGATTTACACCATTTAAGCAAAAGGTACGAGTCCGAACTGAGGACTGCCTCTTTGCCAAATTTGGTGTCATTCCGTTCAGCGGTTCGGGCTGCAGCTGCGACAACAGATCCTATGGGAAATTGCATGGGGAAAATGTGTTTTGGGACCCCCCTTTTTTCTCGGCCCCCGCTTGACGGATCACCGCAAAACTTTCAGGGTAGGAGCGGAGCGGAGCTGGCCAAAAAGTTGGAGAATTTTGCGTACAATCGTCAATCGACGCCAAAGATATTCCCAATAGAATGTTGCAGATTTCCTATGGAAAATAGGTCCTAACTATAACTATCTAATGGCGACCGCCAGTAGATAATCTATATCTATCTATATATCTATATATATATATATATATATATATATATATATATAATATATATATATATATATATATTACCTACTGGCGGTCGCCAGTAGGTAGTTCTAGTTAGGACCCCTTTTCCATAGGAAATCCGCAACATTCTATTTTGAATAACTTTGGCGCCGGTCGATGAATCCTCGCGAATTTCTCAAAATAGGTGGGGCGCTACGCTCCGCTCCTACCCTGAAAGTCTCGGGGGGATTCGTCAAGCGGGGGCTGAGATAAAAGGGGGGTCCCAAAACGCGTTTTTCCCATGCATTTTTCCATAGGACCTTTAGACAGAGCTACAGCCCGAACGGCTGAACAGAATTACTAGAAATTTGGCAGAGAGGTAGTCCCTATGTCAAGGAAGTGCCTTTTGTAGGTTTGGTGTAAATCTGTTCAGTAGATTCTGAGAAAATAGCCTTTAAATCAATATATATATCTGAGCCCGCTTACGGTACGCTTACCGTACGCTTACCGTACGCGTACGGTGGCGTGCGCGAGCGCGATTCTGATTGGCTCTTAGATCTTAGTAAACATTCGAATCGGCCGAAACCAGGAAGCGGCGTCCGCCATTTTGTCTCTCGCACTGAGTGTTATTTATCAAACATGATGCCCAAAAACATGTTACGGGGCTGTTTTGACAACTCCCTCCCACATAGTCATGTTGAGGGAGTCCCCAAACATCCCCCAAGAGCAAAAACGGTTTTATTTTTTTTTCGGCAATTTCGCCGAGTACGCTTACCGTACGCTTACCGTAAGCGTACTGTAAAAAATAGAAATAAAAAAAACACTATCCACACTTACCCCACCTCCTGTGCTTTTGGCGGCCGTTGGCCACCAAATGTACAGCGCTTATTACATCAGTAAAAAAACTATATTTTGGCAACATGAAATTATAAAATCGAAATAAAAAAAACACTATCCACATTGACCCCACCCCCTGTGCTTTTGGTGGCCGAAGGCCACCAAATGTACAGGGCTTATTAAAGTTGATAAAAACCGTGCACGGAACGCACTGCGTTAAGTGGGCGCGCACGCCTCGAATGGCGTAAAGTAACTTAGCATTTAAAAAACCGTACAAATTCACTGAAAAAACCATAGGTTTCACACATGTTATAGTTAGCGGAAATTTTACTGATAAAAAACCAATGAAATTGCCCCGTTATAGTTAGTGCTGGCAACTATAACTCACGCGACCGCAATCCTCTGCTGATGCTAATACTGTATTTAGACACTTATTTGCCCATGTCTTCTTCCATACATTTTTAGCTATACATATATTACAAATATTTTTTTTTATAAAGACACATATGTCATCAGCAGAAGATTGCGGTCGCGTGAGTTATAGTTGCCAGCACTAACTATAACGGGGCAATTTCATTGGTTTTTTATCAGTAAAATTTCCGCTAACTATAACATGTGTGAAACCTATGGTTTTTTCAGTGAATATATATATACATATATACCAAGGAGAATTGAAGAATGAGTGGGTATATAAGTGTCTGAATAATGATGATTTTGTAAGTGCGTGACTGATTGACTGATTGTATAAGTTAGTGATTAAAAATGTCTTACTGAATGCATGGGATAGTTACTAAACTGTGTGAATGTCTGTATTGCAGGAAGGTGGAATCTGACTGCATGGTTGCCCCCACTTTTTTCCTGGTGTTTTGCTGGTTTTTGACTTAGTTGGACTGGGATCCTGCTATTCAGGGCCCCAGTCTGTCTGCTTTCTCCTTAAAATGGATTGCATGTACTTTAGGTACATCACAGATTGGATCCTGAGGTACCCTTGTGAGTCCCTAGTATATGGTATACTATGTACCCAGGGCATAGGTACCCCAGAGGCCTACCAGGGGCTGAAGCATGTATTATGCCACCCCTGGAAAGCCATCCAAAAGGACAAAACAGGTCTGCTATTGCACACTGGGTAAGGTGGTGATTGCACCCCTTACTGAGGTATAGGTTCACTATACCTCACCTAACACTGCACATACAAACCTATCAGTCACCCCTATGGCAGGCCTTATCAGTCCCGAAGGCAGGGTGCTTGGTTATATGTGAGAGGGTGCCCAGGCATGAGCTGAGCACCTCTGCAACCTTCGGAATCTCTTCTCCGGGGTTGTCAGTGGTGCAGCCTGACCATATACTCTTAAGTACATTATAACCAAATGGTAAATGCTAACTTTGGACTGGCTGCACGGAAACATGTCATGTTTGGTGTCAAACACCTTGGAAACATACCCCCACACCAGTAAGTGGTATGGGAGTATGACCCCACCCTTCTAGAGAGAGAGAGACATGGCAGCACTGGTATACCAGGTAGAAATTAACAGAGCCCTGGCATCACAAAATGTATGCTGCAGCCACATACACAAGTCTGGCCTCCTACTGCTGACCGAAACACTGGCAGGGGAGGCCTGTGAGGTTCTGGACTTTTAAGAGTCCAGAGGTATCAGGGAAACAACACCCGAAGACCCCTGAGTTCCACCTGTCTCGGTGCACAAAATAAACAGAGACGCGGGTTTCTCGATGGCGGCGTCAAAGACCAAGGTTTATTTACTGCAGGGACACAGAAGTCATAGGAACCACACAGAGGCAGAATCTAGGAGACTGTTCAAATTGCATTAAGTGGGTCGCTTCTTAAATACACGAAAAATGTCTTGGGGCAACATTACACGAATATTTCTCATGCCCAACCCGGTATCCCAAACAGACAATAAATATACATCAAACAATGATTAGTTGTAGGTTTTCGGTATTCGATCAAATTCTCTTGTCAGTTCTTCATTCTCTACTTGATCCTCCCCATCATAAAAATCGTAACCTCCCCATTGTAAAAGCCCAGAAGGAGAGGAGCAGAGCCAGGTGCAAGGATTGAGAAACAGGATAAGAGGTGTTTATGGATCATAAACGGGCAGGGCTATCGCCTTCGGCCTCTCGGTCAGGACAATGGACACGAGAACCAGTGTAGCAGGATAGGCCTCAGGCAAGGGAGGCAGCTTGATTCTGCCTAGTCATGTAGCGTCAGCCTTTCTCGGGACTCGAGCTTACGTGTCCTTAACAAGGTGATCCTGCCGGGGTCATCGTCCGTTCATTGACTATGTGAGGGCAAGAAACAAAATGGACGCTGTATCCAAAATGGATGCCATGAATTGACGACAGAATGCCCTATTCTTCAGTGAATTCAAGCTCGTTGCGTAGCGAAAATACTGTCATGTATATAATGGATCATTTGCGGTTCATTGGTACCAAAATCGTGTCAGTACTATGATACCGAATACTCGGGTTCAGATCGCTACGGAACCTCAGACCGTCCTTTTGCCCTTACATAGGCAATAGCTTACTCTATGTCAGAGTCCATTTCTATGTTCATTAGGTCACTGATATGTTGTTGTAGCATTACTCTATCCCGTGGCGCATCTCTGAAAACAGGTGGTCTTCTTACGCATGATGAAACACAAACGCTACATAAGGCAGGGCCACACTGAATAATGAGACAGCACGAAAATAAAAATACCAACGCAACACCAATGACCATTAGAACCTTCCATCCCCACGCAGATAACAGATTCCAGAACCATCCTATTAGTGACCAGTCACCTTCCTCTACGTGAATGGAGTCAGAGATTTTGTGCAACTTAGAGATGGCCTTGTATACTGTTGGCGCATTATCTGGGATAAAAACACAGCAACTTGATTGGATCATCTTGCATACTCCACCTCGATCTGCAAGTAACACATCAAGAACCATACGGTTCTGTAACGTCATGAGGTGATCCGCTTGAAGCTCAGCTGTCAGGTTACTAAGGGCACCCGCAGTTTCAGTGATAGTGGATTCAACTACCCGTGTTAGTTGACGTAGGTTTCTACTGTTGACCATAGGCCCCCAGAATGGGAGGAAACCCTTGAAAAAGTCTCCTGCCTCTTGGCCAGCAGTATCTTCTTTACTGAAAACACCTCTCACAACTCTAGTTTTGTGATAGTCCGGTGCAGCAGTATATGTCGGAGGTAACAGTTGAGCGATGTAACATGAGCCTGAGAAGTCAGCAGGCAGCCATGTGTATGCTCTGTCTTGGCAAACAAAATAGGTACCCTTAGCAGCTAAGAATGCAGGGGAAGACTGTGACGGGAAAACATATGTTTCGATACAGTCACTTTTCCCTAGTCGAGCTTTCGGATTCCTCCCATTTCCTTGCAAGCAGACTTGACCTTGGTGAGGTACGACCCAGATCGGAGTCGAGCTTTTGCGTTTGTTCTCACCCAGAGTAATGCCATATTCTGTAACGTTCCACCCCATGTAAACTCGCAACTCATCCTTGGGAATAAACGGAGTGTCATTGACGTCTCTAACCATGTCAGTAATTCCCTTTACCAAGGCTCTGTTAGCGGAGTTATACCTAGTGGAACGCGGAGGACGTGGAGGATAGGTCTCTAGAGCATAGGCGAACATGGTCTGAAATGCCCAGAATGATCCATTATAACTAAAAGGCAAAACTAGGTAGGGAATGCCTTTATCCATGGTGTGTGGTATTAAGCCACATACCCAACAGTTCGTTGTGTTCACCACTAGTTGATGTTGGTGCAAGAGCTGAATGAAAGTGTTATTTATAAACTCAGAGCGTCGGGCTTGCTCGTGTGCAGGAAAAGGATGGAAAAAATGAATAGAACCAATAGTCGGGGAAACAGAAATATGTAACAGGTGCAAAGATCAATTGAATACCAAAAATAATTCCGCCTACCAGAGTTATAAAAACAATCAGAAGTGTCAGGGCACATTGCATTAGGAAACATTTACTGTACAATATGTCATATAATTTTGTCTTGTGCACATTTATGACATTAACCCGTCGTAATTCAGGAAGCTCCATCTTCTACAACCGTTCGCAACGGATGGTTTGTACCTGTTAAAAACTTGCCTCTGTTTATCCTTGGAGTTCCCAAGACAAACGGAAGAAACCGACCTAGTGTCTGATTCCCTGCAAATTAAAACAAAGCACACGTTACGACCCTACGGTAACCCAGATGGTAAGGTGAGAGAAACAATAAAAAGATAAAAGTTTGAGCAAACTTCCTGACTGAAGGGAATGCAATACGATAAAAACAGTTTTACAGTTTTCAAACAGAAAGGTAATAATGCAATGTCATTACTTCATCACATGAGAACGTAGATTATATCTGTACTTCCCGGGTCTTGTCTGGTCTTGGAATAGCTGGTCTACAGGTGCAGAAATGTTCGGCTCCACAGGTGACAAATGTTCACTTTGTACAATACTCGGTTCAGGATTCAAAGGAGCGGTTCCTGCTGAGGTGTCAAAGTTCTGTGTTTCCGTTCGTGGGTGGTCCGTTAGGTACTCTGCATCACTGAAAGGGATGTGCCTAGGAACAGGTTCTGTCTCGGATACACCAAATCCCTGTCTAACCCAGTTGTCGTAGGGGAGTGGGAGAGGGACACGTTTCGTATGGCTAGCGTGTACCCAATTCTTTTTGCCAGCTAGTCGTACAGCAGTTCTTGTTGTGAGGAGTACCTGAAACGGACCCACGAATCTTGGCTGGAGGTTCCGAGTACGTTCAAAGTTCCGAACTACCACTTGGTCGCCTGGTTTCAACGTGTGGCCTGGACTCTCCGGCAGTTTAGGCAAGGATTCAAATACCTGTTGACGAATAAGGCTCAATTTAGCAGTCAGATCATGAAGGTAATCAATCAACATTGGGTATTCAATCTGTTTGAATTCCTTTGGCCTAGGGACTCCCCAAACATTAGCAGGACGACCGAACACAATCTCATATGGGCTAAGCCCTACTCGAGAGTGTACAGTCGCTCTGGTGGACAGTAAAGCTAAAGGCAGTGCGTCTGACCAAGAGAGACCAGTGGAAGCTTGAATTTTCGCAAGTTTCAGCTTCAGGGTGCCATTGTACCCTTCAACCAAACCTGCTGACTGTGGGTGATTCGCACTGTGAAATTTTTGGAAAATACCCAAACCCGCACACACACTCTTCATAACTTTCCCTACAAACTCACTTCCATTGTCTGACCAAACAATCCGTGGCATACCATACCTAGGGAAGTACTCTTTGAGGAGGATTTTGGCAGTGGACATAGCAGTGTTATCCTTTAATGGGTATGCCTCTATCCATCTTGAAAAGGCACAGACTACCACCAGGACGTATTTGAGATTGTTACACCTGTCCATGTGGATAAAATCCAACTGAATCACTTCAAAGGGACAAGAAGGGGGAGCAAAATGACCAGTTGGGGTTGGGGTTCCCTTGCCAGGATTATGCATCAGGCATACCATGCAATTTTTCACCACTCTTTCCGCACACTTAGTAATTCCATCGTTCTTCCATACTGGAGCTAACATTTTACAGATCCCTTTCGAACTGATGTGCGCCGCTCCATGCGCCATCGTGACTACCGCAAGCACATACGCATCAGGTAACATCCAACGCTGCTGTTCAGACAGATCAATCCAACATACACTCGAATCCAATTTACCCGTTTTCTCCCTCCATGTATTCTTTTCATTTTCAGTTGCTTCATTCTGGATTGTCTTCACACTGTCAATCGTATTCTCACACATTCCTGATTCAGCAATCCATCTCGCAGATGTTGCAACGTACATTCGACTCATCATGTTCTTGGCCGTTTCTTTAGCGACCTCATCAGCAAACGCATTCCCACGGCCAACATCATCCGTAATCTTTCGATGTGCACTGCACTTCACAATCGCAACTTCATTCGGTAGAGTCAGGGATTCCAATAGATCGCTGACTAACTGTCCATGTTGGATCTTAGTTCCATGGGACGTGAGAAAACCTCTTTCTCTCCAGAGACGCCCAAAATTGTGTGCAACGCCGAAGGCGTATTGGCTATCAGTAAACACATTCACTCTCTTTCCCTCAGCTAAAACACACGCTCTTGTCAATGCAATTAATTCTGCAGCCTGGGCAGAATTCTGACTCACTTTTGCGGTCTCCACAATCGTACTCAAAGTCGTAACTGCATACGCGGCCGTCACATCACCATTCTGTAATTTAAAACAGGACCCATCGACATATAAAATGCCGTCTGGATCTAGTAATGGAGTGTTTTTTAAATCAATCCGACCTTTTGTCTCTTCCTCAGTTCTGAAACAACAATCATGGGGCTCTGAATTACTCGACTCCTCAGTAGTTGGCAACAGCGTTGCTGGGTTCAATATGTTGCATCGCTTGATCTGAATGTGACTTGCCAATAGTGTCAGCTCATAGCCTGATAGTCTAGCACTGGTGAGGTGCTGAGTTTTCGTTCGATTCATGAGTGTATCCACAGCATGTGGAACCATGACTACTAACATGTTGTTCATGACTAGTCCAGCAGACTGTCGGATAGACACTGCGGCTGCTGCCGTGGCTCTCAAACCACTTGGCAATGCTCTGGCTACCGGATCTAATGTGGATGAGAAATACGAACAAGGCCGCTGTTTGTCACCAAATTGTTGCGTTAATACACTTAATACACAACCTTCTCTTTCATGGACATATAGTGTAAACGGCTTACTGTAGTCAGGAGTACCCAACACAGGAGCTGAACACAGCGCATCACGTAAGTCGGAGAAACTCTGTTGACATTCATCAGACCATGGCAAAGGGCTCGGAACACCTTTTCCAGTCAGGGCTACCAATGGTTTTGCCATGAGAGAAAAATTTGGGATCCATTGCCTACAGTATGACGTAATAGCCAAAAAAACGCACGTACTTCTCTCTGCGTGCTTGGTACAGTCATCTGTGAAATTGCTTTGATTCTCTCTGGGGTCAACCTTCTTCTCTCCTTTGACAAAAGATGACCTAAGTAGGTCACTTCTTGGCAACAATATTGCAGTTTAGAAGGTGACACCTTGTGATGTAAGTCTGACAAATGTCGTAATAAAGAAATTGTAGCTGTTTTGCAAGTTTCCTTGTCATCAGCAGCCAGTAAAAGATCGTCTACGTATTGGATCAGAGCAACACCAGGAGGAAGTACAAGAGCATCTAATTGACTTTTTAATGCTTGGCTATAAATTGAAGGGCTTTCACAATACCCTTGCGGAGCGCGTTTGAATCTGAAACTGCGACCTCCTAGGGAGAAACCAAAAATGTCTCTACTTTCCTCTGCTATCGGAATGCTGAAAAATGCATTTTTCAAATCGATCACCGTAAACCATGATGCCGATGCAGGAATCAACGTCAATAATGCAGTGATATCTGGTACCACTGGAAACTGCGGAATCACAATTTTATTCACCTCTCTGAGGTCGATCACAAATCTGTAGATTGGAGGTTTGGAAGGGTCAGTACGTTTCAAAATCGGCAGTACAGGACTATTGCAGACATTTCCTCTCGTTTCCTCTATCACATCTTTCTGTATTAAGTCTTTCACAATCAGCAAGAGTGCTCGTTCACCTTCATTCGAAATCCGATACTGTGGGATTCGTGGGAATTTAACATTCGCTTTTAGACTTACCACATACGGGGGAATTTCCAAGAGGCCTACATCATTAGGACCAGTTGCCCAAAGAGTATCAGGGAGAGAATGCAGCTCCGGTGAGAGCTTGTTCATCGACATATACATTGGAGAAATTACTCGTTTGCCTAATGTGAGCTGTACTCCCGAAGGAGAACAGTACAACGTCGCATGCAGGCGTTTTAACAGGTCTAAACCAAGCAGATTTTCATTACAACCGGTTGTTAGGATGAGGGGTGCTTCTAGCTCGCATGGCCCAACAGAGATAGATAAAGGACTAGACACAGGATTGTGAACAGGGGCGCCTGAGAAACCTACTGAAGTGTTCGTTAAGCCAGACAAAGGTGCGCCAGGGAGTTTCGCACGCATGATTGAACTTTTTGCCGCACCAGTATCCAACAGAAACGGTTCGACCACGCCTGATGTAACTACTGATACATAAGGTCCACTCTGATCAACTGGAACTGATACTACTCCCTCTCTTTGCCTGTGGCTGTCCTAGCACTCGCTTCTCTGAATCTGTTCATTATGATCGTGGTAATCCTCAACATGATACTGTGAAGATCTACTTGGCTGTGCAGGTTGTACGTTTCGCTGATCGAAATAATTTGATGGGCGATCGGCCTGTGGTATCATAGTACCACGTCCTCTACCTCTAGGAGCTTGCATAGACCCAACACTACCTCTCTGAGCTGGGACACCACTGGTCTGTGCGTGCAGTACTGGACACTCGTTCTTATAATGACCCTCCTTTTTACAATAAGCACACTGATTCCATGCTAACTGTTGTCGAGGAAATCCATAATTAAATCTTTGGGACATCCCTTGCTGGAATTGTGACTGCTGTTGAAACTGTGGTCGCTGTTGTAAATCTGACTGATTCGAGTGAGGCGGATATGCCTGCTGCAATAGTACTTTGGTCTTTAAATCTTTCGTTTTCTTTTCTGACTTTTCCTTTTCTTCTTTCTCTCTATTCTCGTAATACTGAGCAGTTGCAAGTATCTGTGCTGTCGTCGATACTGCCCATGCACTTTCTGAATCCTTTAACTTATTACTAAGCTCAGGAAGTAAATTAAACATGAACTTGTCGACAAACAATCTCTGGCCTCCCTCAGTACTCATATCTTGCCCACTGTGGTCTACGAAGGTCTCTTCAAATCTAGTGAAGAAGTCAGAGACGCTTTCGTCCTTCTTTTGTTTGCATGCTGATAGTTTATCCCAATTTACTCGTAACGCTGGCATCAGCGTTTTCATCAGATTAATTATTCTGCCAGGTAAGTCAGCAATCAGAGGTTCAGGTTTGGCTCCGCCAACTTGCTGTGCGTCTGCCGCTACGATAGCTGGCCAATCACCTCCTAAGGCGACTGGGTGGTTCTCTTGCCGAATCTTGGCCCATATAGGCTGTGGCACTACATTACCAAATAGCATTTCAATGTCTGCCAAATTCATGATACACGCTTGGACTGTTTGCGTTAACTCTTTATAATAACCAGCAGGATTTTTACGCGGGTCTGGCAATGCTTGTTTTACCGCTAGTACTTCAGCTCGCTTCCAAGGGATGTGTATCCACACTCTCTGGAATTGCGCTGGAGCAGCTACAATATTATTAGCCCCATCAGCGGCAACTGCTTCGCGCCATATGGGCGGAACTTCCCTCATCGGATACTTACCTCGTATTTTTCTAGTTATCGGTGAACCATCATGGTCCCTTGGCATTCGAAGAGGAGAATCATCCCTATACGCTAAAATCAATTCTATCGCTTTCCCTACTTCTGAACCTATCATCATTCCTGCGGCGAATTTCTGCTGAATATTTATCAAATCAGAGGGGACAGTATCTAAGTCATCATCTTCCCATTCTTCACGCACAAGAGAACGCATCACGTCAAAAACATAACGTTGAGTTGGTTCATTCCATTGCATAAAGGTGTCTAACACCCTTTGTACATCATACTTCGCAGCTTTCGACATCCACCTAAGAGCTGTCGAATCTAACGTGTCTCGTTCCTGGGGACCAGGAAGCTGGCTACGTCTCTGTATAGAGTCAGAAACGGGGGTCCCAATTAAAGACCTGTAGAGAGGAGTTAAGATATTAGTTACAGAGTCGGTTATTTTCCGACGAACGGAAAGCGGAGTCAGAATGTTTACAGGGTTCGGGAACAAGGCAACTGGAGCAGATGAAATGGTAAGGGTAGGAGTAGTAGGTAAAGCAGTTTGCGAAACGACAGGCAAAGGCAGAATAGGCGACCCAGGAAGAGGGGGCGCCGTAGGATCATTAATCACGGGAAAGACAGGAGCCGGATTCAAAGGAAGTGGAGCACCTATTCCAGGCTGACCAGCAGCTGGCTGTACAACAGGTAGTAACTGTGGTGCTGTAATACCCTGTGCATACGGTGGAGGTGAACTCAACAGGTAAGACAACAGAGGATCCTTTTCAAGGTCCTCTATCGGCTTAGCAGGACAAGATGGCAGTACAGGGTAGCATTTATCAATCGCCAAATTATATTTTCTATTCGCTATCTCCATTGCTTTCTCAGTCTCGTTGACATGCAGCTGCCTAGCAGACTCCATTAAGGTCAACCCTTTTTCTTTCTGTTCTTTCTTTGTTTTCCTAATTTCTCTCTGTTTGGCTTCTTTACGCCATACGCGAAAAGAATCAAACATTGCCGGCCGGGCTTTTCTCTTAAACAACTTCATTTCTAGATTGTCTAATATTTCCGTTTCGAAACTACCATGCGGTGGCCAACTAAGGACACCATCTTTTTTGGTATAACGGACCCATACTTCATTATACGTAATAGGACCCACACCATGTTTACAATAGAGCTCATATGTAGGAGTTCCAATCGGAGGAACCGAACACGAATCCTCCAACCGGGAATCCCCGTTGCAACGTAATAAGGACAAGAAACAATTGTTACCTTTAGTCATGACTAACGAAGACAAATTCCAACCAAAATGCGCAGAGAACTTAGGCCTACCAAAATGAACCAATACCAAAAACAAAGATTATCTTAACAAGAGCAACCAATGATTATCTACGAATCCAAAACAAACGTATCCAAATAACCAAACTGAGCACGACCCACTTAATACTTAACTGAAATGTGGAAGACGTCACCAAGGAGAACCCGTCTACGTCTCGCCGTACTAAGGTCTGCACCTCGGGTTCAAGACAGGGTGACAGTCAGGGCAGCGGTCCTCTGTAGCCGTCTGGGAACGGGAACCCTCGTGGAAGAGATCGTCGGGCCACTTTTATGACATACAGGGATCGATGAAGCGGGGTACCTCCCTCCGGAATCTTCACACGAAGCTCCTCGAACTTTTCAGGCTTTGGACCGGTACCGGATGACGTCGCCCCACGTTGGGCGCCAATTTGAGGTTCTGGACTTTTAAGAGTCCAGAGGTGTCAGGGAAACAACACCCGAAGACCCCTGAGTTCCACCTGTCTCGGTGCACAAAATAAACAGAGACGCAGGTTTCTCGATGGCGGCGTCAAAGACCAAGGTTTATTTACTGCAGGGACACAGAAGTCATAGGAACCACACAGAGGCAGAATCTAGGAGACTGTTCAAATTGCATTAAGTGGGTCGCTTCTTAAATACACAAAAAATGTCTTGGGGCAACATTACACGAATATTTCTCATGCCCAACTGGGTATCCCAAACAGACAATAAATATACATCAAACAATGATTAGTTGTAGGTTTTCGGTATTCGATCAAATTCTCTTGTCAGTTCTTCATTCTCTACTTGATCCTCCCCATCATAAAAATCGTAACCTCCCCATTGTAAAAGCCCAGAAGGAGAGGAGCAGAGCCAGGTGCAAGGATTGAGAAACAGGATAAGAGGTGTTTATGGATCATAAACGGGCAGGGCTATCGTCTTCGGCCTCTCGGTCAGGACAATGGACACGAGAACCAGTGTAGCAGGATAGGCCTCAGGCAAGGGAGGCAGCTTGATTCTGCCTAGTCATGTAGCGTCAGCCTTTCTCGGGACTCAAGCTTACGTGTCCTTAACAAGGTGATCCTGCCGGGGTCATCGTCCGTTCATTGACTATGTGAGGGCAAGAAACAAAATGGACGCTGTATCCAAAATGGATGCCATGAATTGACGACAGAATGCCCTATTCTTCAGTGAATTCAAGCTCGTTGCGTAGCGAAAATACTGTCATGTATATAATGGATCATTTGCGGTTCATTGGTACCAAAATCGTGTCAGTACTATGATACCGAATACTCGGGTTCAGATCGCTACGGAACCTCACCTGGACAAAAGATTTCCTGTCACAGGGAGGTGTAACTACCTCCCAGACAGGCTGATGTGTATTGGGGCTGGGTGGGAGCACTCTCTGAGTGCTTTGAAGTCCTGCACTGGGGGCACATTTGGTGTCCCTGTGCATAGTACAGCTCAAACCAGTTCAGGGGCTTCCATCCCCTGCTCTGGTGCGAAACTGGACAAAGGATATGGGTGTAGCCACCCCTCTTTCCAGTCCCTCCCATAGGTGGGTCCCCAGAGCTAGTCCAACCCCTTCCTTAGGTATAAGTAAGGAACCTGCATTACAGATCTCCCGAGGCGCTTACCGGGAGCAACGTTACCTGCCTCCTTGTATTTTTTTAATCTGAACCTCGTGTGTTCCTGTGGCTGCGCTCTGGACTTTGCACACTCCTTCGTTTTTAAGCCCCCCTACCTGCACACGCTCCAGAGCGCCTCCCGCTGATTGCTCTCCTCCTTTGCCGGTCAGGTCATTGGAGCGGGGACGGGCGAGGACGCCATCTTGGGCTGCTCTGGGGTTGGCGGTGCAGCCTTTTGGTCCCTCCCCCCCTGGCAAGTATATCCGGCGCACGGCGGCATCCACGCCCAGCTTTGACCTGCATTACAGATCTCCCAAGGCGCTTACCGGGAGCAACATTACCTGCCTCCTTGTATTTTTTTAATCTGAACCTTGTGTGTTCCTGTGACTGCGCTCTGGACTTTGCACACTCCTTCGTTTTTAAGCCCCCCTACCTGCACACGCTCCAGAGCGCCTCCCGCTGATTGCTCTCCTCCTTTGCCGGTCAGGTCATTGGAGCGGGGACGGGCGAGGACGCCATCTTGGGCTGCTCTGGGGTTGGCGGTGAAGCCTTTTGGTCCCTCCCCCCCTGGCAAGTATATCCGGCGCACAGCGGCATCCACGCCCAGCTTTGACCTGCATTACAGATCTCCCGAGGCGCTTACCGGGAGTAATGTTACCTGCCTCCTTGTATTTTTTTAATCTGAACCTTGTGTGTTCCTGTGACTGCGCTCTGGACTTTGCGCACTCCTTCGTTTTTAAGCCCCCCTACCTGCACGCGCTCCAGAGCGCCTCCCGCTGATCGCTCTCCTCCTTTGCCGGGCAGGTCATTGGAGCGGGGACGGGTGAGGACCCCATCTTGGGCTGCTCTGGTGTTGGCGGTGCAGCCTTTTGGTCCCTCCCCCACCTGCCACGCCCATATTGTGTTGCTTGTGTACTCTATTTCATGGCATCACTTTCCCGGCAGCGCAGCGGACGAGCGCAGCGGGCTCGACGAAGGCGCGCCGAAGTTGCGCCTAAGTTAAGCCTGTCTGCGCCCGTCCGCGACGGGCCGGGACCAGGGGCCACAGATCCTGCTCCTGTAGTGGTCTACTCCTCTGCTCAATTGCTTTCCCACTCAGTCAATCTACCACTTCCCCTTCCCCTGTTGCAGCACCTTGACTCCCTTGGCATCTCCGCACCTTGTTCTTCATCCATGTTCTCTGCTTCGTCTACCTTCCCCTCTCCTTTGTTGGGGTCCCTTCCTGCCACTCATTCCCCTTCCTCTCCTTATATTGCCTCTGCCTGCCTCCTCAATACCCGCTCGGCGGGAAAGCATCAACTGGAACTATTCAATCTCTTGACCACTGAGTCCCCCGATTTTTTGTTTCTCACTGAAACTTGGTTTTCGACCGATTCACTTCCTGACGTCCTGGCCATTCTCCCGACTCCTATTACGCCCTCCGGGTGCATCGCCCTGATGGCAAGGTTGGTGGGGGTGTGGCCATGATTGTCCGCTCCAGCTTACAGTTTCAGCTTCTTCCCCATTCCTCCACACCCAGCGTGGATTTTCTGGTGGCCCACTCAGTTAACCTTTTAGCTCCCCTCACGGTTGTCCTTATGTATCGACCCCCTCAGTATATGCCCCTGTTCGTAGCCACCCTGCAGGAACTTCTTGCCACACTTGTGGTAAATAACTCCTCGGTTCTTCTGCTGGGAGATTTTAATTTTTGGCCGGGCGATCCTAAGGAAGATATGTCTTCCAAAGATTTTTCGGCTACCCTTCAGTGCCTTAACTTCTCGACCCATGTTACTGCCCCCACCCACGACCAGGGTCATATACTTGACCAAATTTGGTCATCACGCTGCACGGTTTTTCCTCCCAGCATCCTTCCTTGCACCTGGTCCGATCACTCTCTTATATCCTTCTCTATTAATCTTGGTGTCCCTGATAAACCTCCCTTACCTAAAAACATTGTCGCACGTAGGTGGAACCGGGTTGATTTGAATTCCCTCTCCCTCTCCCTTGTTTCTTCTATCCCTGACCTTTCTGAGCTTTCTCTTGATTCCCAAGCTGAAGCGGTTAGCACTTGGTTGTCTTCTTCTTGCGATCGGGTTGCTCCCCTCAGGAAAACTAAGGCCGTCCGTCCTCACGATGCTCATAAATAGTTCAACACCGAGTTTAAAGCTCTTAAATTGGACCTCAGACGTTCTGAGCGTCACTGGAGACGCAATTACTGCCCTGTCCTTCGGGCCAAATACAAACGTCTCTTAAATGAATACAGGACAGCCGTTCTTTCGGCCAAAACTAAGTATTTCTCTGAGAAAGTTGCTCTTTCTGCTAATAAATCCAAAGAGATTTTCTCTCTAGTTCATAACTTGGCGATCTCAGATTGCGCCAATCCTAATCTCATCCCCTCTCAGGCTCTCTGTTCCTCACTTAACGATTTTTTCATTGAGAAGATCGTTAAGATCAAATCCAACATTCCTTCTGTACCCCCTCCTTCTTTTCCTCCTGCTCCTCCTGCGCCCTCTTCTTTTCTTGACTTTTTCTCCCCTATTTCTTTAGACTCATTTCTTGCCCTGCTCACTAATATTAAGTCTGGTTCTCCGGCCGACTGTGCCCTGGCACGTATTCTGAGAGCGCTATTCACTAACTGCCCTACTCCCCCCCTTTCCCTTCTCAATGCCTCCCTTTCCCTGGGTTCAGTTCCTTCATCCTTTAAATCCGCTATTGTCTTGCCCATCCTCAAAAAGCCTGGTTTAGATTCCTCCCTTCCTTCCAACTTTAGGCCTATCTCCCTCCTCCCCTATTTGGGCAAGATCCTGGAAAGTCACGTCACCTCCTGCCTTTCCACCTACATCGAGGAGAACCACCTTTTGGCTTCCCATCAAGCGGGCTTCCGCCCGGGCCACTCTATGGAGTCGGTGGTTCTTGCAGTTCTTGATGAGTTAAAATCAAAAGCCGATTCCTCCCTTCCTCAAGCTTTGGTTCTCCTCGATCTGTCCGCTGCGTTTGACACGGTTGACCATTCCATCCTTCTCGACCGTGTCAGCGCAGCGGGCATCCGGGGCTCCGCTTTCTCCTGGCTTGCGTCCTTTCTTACGGGACGTTCTCAAGCGGTTCATCTGTCCGGTTTCTTTGCCCCCACTCGTTTGGTTTCCTGTGGTGTTCCTCAAGGTTCTACTCTCTCCCCTCTTCTTTTCAATCTTTATATCTCTCCTCTCATCACTTCTCTTCTCGATCTGGGGGTCTCTGTGTACAACTACGCAGATGACCTCCAGCTCGTCTTTGATCTTTCCTCCTCTTCTTTGTCCCTTTCTAAGTTTCGTTCCACCCTGGTCTTCATTTCTGAGTGGATGAGTTTAAATCATCTTAAACTCAACCCGGACAAGACTGAGTTGGTCTTGACGGGCGGCTCATCTAGTCCTTGGTCCTCTGCCTTCTGGCCCCCTACCTTTGGTCCCTCTCCTGCACCTGTCTCTTCTGTCAGAACTTTGGGTATTAGGGTTAGCCAGGACCTTTCCATGCACGCCCAAGTTAGCTCTGTTGTATTTTCTTGCTTCTTATCTCTTCGGCTTATCCGAAAAATGTCTCGCTTTTTTTCTTTTGACGCCCTCAAAATTATCATCATGGCCCTGATCACTTCCCGTCTTGATTACGGGAACAGCCTGTATGTGGGCATACCTGCCTATGAAATACGTCGCCTACAAGCTAGTCAGAACCAGGCTGCCCGTCTCATCCTTCACCTCCCCAAAACTCATCATATCACCCCGGTACTCAAGTCTCTTCACTGGCTCCCCGTTCATCAGAGATCTCTCTTTAAATTGGGCTGTTTAGCCTTCCGGGCTCACGCACGCTCTGCCCCGGCTTTTATCAGTTCTCTCATTTCCTCTCACATCCTCACCCGCTCTCTTCGTTCCTCCACTTTGGCCCTCCTCAATGTCCCCCGTTTCCGTAAGTCCAGAACGGGAGGTACCAGATTTTCTGTTCTGGCCCCCCGTTTCTGGAACAGTCTTCCCCTGTCTATGCGATCTATCCCGATCTATTCCCATTTCCGTAAAGCGCTGAAAACCCTTCTGTTCTCTCAGGCGTACTCCTGCTAAATCCCTTGGGTTTTTTCTGTGACTGATGGCCAGAGCTCTCAGCGCCAGGAAGCCGCTTGGCCACAGTGCGCTTTATTAAATACTTTTTTCATTCATTCATTCATTCATTCATTCACCTCTATAACCAGAACTTTAGATATCCCTGGACAAAACTCTGAAGCTGAATCCTTGAACTTCGATGCTCTACTCAAGACTAGAGGACTGAAGGAATCTCCCTTGGGGTCAAGGAGTAACTCCCCTGCTTGGCAGACACCAACAAAGCAATTTGCCGGTCTGTATTTCTGTAGCTCCTGCCAAACTCTGAAGTATTTGCAGCCCAGGAAGAGGATTTCCAGACATCTCCGAGTCCTACCCGAGTCCACAGCAAAGCTGAGACCCACAGCCCTCGTGCGTAGCGTGGAACCAGAACTCCTGGTCACCGTGAACTTTTGCAAGTGCATTGACTTCTCAATGTCTCCTGAAGTCGTGCTTGGGCTGACTTGTAGCCCCCACCTCAAGCACAGAATCCACTGAAGATTATCGGCCTAGTCACCCCAAGTGACCCATGGGCTGTCATTTTGTGTTTCATCTCAAGGTCCCTTCGCGATCACTGGTCCATCGACTGGTGGGTCCCTGAGAGGTAAGTTTGAACTTCCTTGGGCTTCCCTGGTTGCTCTAGACATGCCCTGACTCCCTATCAAGTAGTGAGTCCCACATACCTTGGTGGTCTGTACCGAAGCATCTTTCTTGTTTCTGCATGGGTTGCTGTTGCCAAGGCTTGTTGTGTCCAATCCGGGCACCGATGTTGCAGCACTCAACATCCTTTATGGGACAGCTCGAATCCAGCTCCTGGTTGTCGTCGATGCCTCCTGGTCCTTGTGGCTGCAGAGTCAAGCTTCACCTCCTTCACCTGAAATCACCCGACATCGGTGGGCATCTGCCTATCACCTTCCTGTTCACTGGCTAGTGACCCAGACTCTGTCCCCTCTGATTTCAGGTTCTTCTCATCTTTGATCCAGGTTTGGATCTCTTCGGACACTTCGCATCTTCCCGGCAGCAGCACTTCTTCGCCAGCTCCCATTGAAATCGATGACGTGACCCAACACCATTAGACACCTATGCACCCGGCTTCCCTGGGTGAGGTAACACAAGTGATCCAGTGCTCCCATGGGTGTTGGCCCTAGAACTTCCTAAGTCCCAAAGGGTTTGGTCCTGACTCACTTCTAAGTGTCCCTAATCTTTAAAAATGTATCTGCGACTTTCCCCATAGAAGCTAACGGGAGCTCGCGGCTGTGTTCACACACTGCACATGCCCCCCGTGGGTCCCTTGTGTCACAACCTTGGGTGATTCCTTGGGGTCCCAGAAATTTTACAGGCTCTAAGCCTTGTGTCTAGTTAAGTTGTGGTTCTTGTACCACTATTTTAGTATATGGTTTGGCTCGCCCCAGGGCCTGACGTGTATTTGTGCTATTTTACTGGTATATTTGAAGAGTAACTTATATGTTTTGACCTCTAGTCTCATAAAGAGCCTAGGAGGGTGTGTTTAGAAATAAATACATATATTTTATATATATACCTGGTGTGATTGTCTTTCATTTAGGCATTCAAGGGATTATAGACTGATAAAACAAGCTGTTTTACATTCCTTCAAGACTTAGCCTGGAGGCTGCTCTCCATAGCAACCACTAGGATAGCTTTCAATAAAGGTTGTCTTTAACCTATAACCAATAAGGGGTTGTTTGGACTGGTACAGGGTGCCCACTATAATTAGTGGACAGCATATACCAGGCCAACTTCTCACATGTATCAGTCTGTCAGTTGGTTTGTAAGCAGCAGCATAGGTTGGTGAGTAGCTACATGAGTGTTTTATGAATTATTGATTGGTTGTCTGAGTATCTGTATGGGTGCCTGAGTGTTTATGTGGGTGTGTATGGGTGTAACTCTGTGCATAGAATGTGTGAGTGGGTGAATTGAGGGTGTATGGGTTCAAGAGTGCATCTTTGAAGGGCTGTATGGGTGGGTGAGTATGTGTATGGGTGTATTGGTGAGTGAATGGATGTCTCAGTGGTGTATGTGTGAGTAACTACATATGTGAAAGGCAGTATATGTGAGTGTTGGAGTATATGTGAGAGTGAGTGATTGTGAGCGTGGCTGTATGGATGAGTATGTGCTTGTATCAGGGATTGTATGAGAGAGTAAGTATGTGTTAGTATCTGTATGAATAAATGAGCTGGTGTGTGTATAATTGTATAGGTGAGTAAATGGGACTGTGTTTGATTTTTTGCATGACTGACTAGACTGACTGGTGTGTAAGTAACTATATGGATGAGTGGCGGTTTGTGAGGGTCTGCATAGGTATATGAGTGCAAATGATAGTGCTGTATTAATGAGTGACTGCATGTATGAGTGACTGTATGGGTGAATTAGTGGATGTGAGCATAGACCTAGGAATCAGTGAGTGGATATGTAGTAACTGGTATTGGTGTATCTATGGTTTCGAAAAAGGATAGTCTATATTTTAGAATGGGTGTATCAAAGGATATATTTGGGTGTGAGGAGGTGCATCAGATTATAACGTGGATGATGTCATCAGTGATGTCATTTGAGATGTCATCAGGGATGTCATCAGTGATTTCACTGACAATGTCATGAATGATGTAATATGTGACATCATCAGCAATGCATAGGGGGGCGTGAGTTATAGTTAGTTCAACTAACTATAATGGCCCAATTTCTCTGGTTTTGTACAAGTAAAATTTCCAACTAACTATAATATCTCTGAAACCTTTGTTTTTTTCATTGATTTTTGAAGGTTTTTTAAAAGCTCATTTCTAACTATAACGTCCCTGAAACCTATGGTTTTTTCAGTGAATATATATATATATATATATTATCTACTGGCGATCGCCAGTAGATAGTTATAGTTAGGACCGTGTTTCCATAGGAAATCCGCAACATTCTATTTTGAATAACTTTGGCGCCGGTTGACGAATCCTCGCGAAATTTTCAAAACTAATGGGGCGCTACGCTCCGCTCCTACCCTGAAAGTCTCGGGGGGATTCGTCAAGTGGGGGGCTGAGAAAAAGGGGGGGTCCCAAAACGCGTTTTCCCCATGCATTTTCCCATAGGACCATTAGTCCGAGCTACAGCCCGAATGGCTGAACAGAATTACTTGAAAATTGGCAGAGAGGTAGTCCTTAGGTCAGGGATGTGCCTTTTGCAGGTCTGGTGTAAGTCTGTTCAGTAGGTCCTGAGAAAATAGCATTTAAATCAATATATATATCTGTAAGCGCGCTCCGTGCGCTTACGGTAAGCTTACCGTACGCGTACGGTGCCGTGCGCGAGCTCAATTCTGATTGTTGGTTACATGACTGTAAACATTCGAATCGGTCGAAATCAGAAAGTGTCGGCCGCCATTTTCTGTCTCTCGCACTGAAAAACAAAGGTGGATAACGTGAAAAGGGGGCAACGAAGAGAGTTGCAGACCCCCTAGCATTTGTCAGGGGGTCCACGAAGGACCAAAAAGTAAGAAAAATACATTTAATAATTTTAAAAAAAAATCGCAGAGTGCGCGTACGGTAAGCTTACCGTACGCGCACGGCAAAAAAAAAATAATTAAAAAAAAACCGAAATAACAATCACATTTATTAAATAAATTGAAGGACCCGCAAGGGAGAAAAAAAAAATGTTACTGTGTAAAAAAAGGCGAGGCGCGCACGGCATGAACTGCGCAACGTGGGCGCTCGGTGCGCGAAGCCCACCCACTGCCCACAGCGCGCGCACGGTGCGCGAAGCGCACCGTGCGCGCAGGGTGTGCGCACGTGAAAAACCAGAAAAAAAAATAAAAAAAAAATACATAACTTAGCATTTAAAAAACCGTACAAATTCACTGAAAAAACCATAGGTTTCAAACATGTTATAGTTAGGAATTAGCATTTAAAAAACCTTGCAAATTCACTTAAAAAACCATAGGTTTCACACATGTTATAGTTAGCTGTACATTTCACTCGTAAAAAACCAATGAAATTCCACGTTATAGTTAGATCAGGTAACTATAACTTGCGCGACCGCAATCCACAATGTGTCATTTTAGATGTCATCATTGATGTGATGAGTGATGTCACTGACCATGTCATGAGTGATGTAATATGTGACGTCATCAGCAGTTTATTGTGGGCGCGCAAGTTATAGTTACCTGATCTAACTATAACGTGGAATTTCATTGGTTTTTTACGAGTGAAATGTACAGCTAACTATAACATGTGTGAAACCTATGGTTTTTTAAGTGAATATATATATATATATATATATATATATATATATATATATATATATATATATATATATATATATATATATATATATATTACCTACTGGCAGTCGCCAGTAGGTAGTTATAGTTAGGACCACGTTTCCATAGGAAATCCGCAACATTCTATTTGGAATAACTTTTGCGCTGGTCGACGAATCCTCGCGATTTTTTCAAAATAGATGGGGCGCTACGCTCCGCTCCTACCCTGAAAGTCTCGGGGGGATTCGTCAAGCGGGGGCTGAGATAAAAGGGGGGTCCCAAAACGCGTTTTTCCCATGCATTTTTCCATAGGACCTTTAGACACAGCTACAGCCCGAACGGCTGAACAGAATTACTTGAAATTTGGCAGAGAGGTAGTCCTCAGGTCAAGGAAGTGCCTTTTGTAGATTTGGTGTAAATCTGTTCAGTAGATTCAGAGAAAATAGCCTTTAAATCAATATATCTATCTGAGCCAGCTTACGGTGCGTTTACGGTGCGCTTACCGTACGCGTACGGTGGCGTGCGCGAGCGCGATTCTGATTGGCTGTTAGATCTTAGTAAACATTCGAATCGGTCGAAACCAGGAAGCGGCGGCCGCCATTTCGTGTGTTTCACTCAGAAAAAAAAGGGTGATATCTTGAAAAGGGGGCAAGGGAGAGAGTTACAGACCCCCTAAAATTTGTAAAGGGGTCAAAGAAGGACAGGAAAGTACAAAGAAAACATTTATTGATTTTAAAAAAAATCGCGGGGTACGCGTACGGTAAGCTCAACGTACGCGTACGGTAGAAAAAAAAATTAAAAAAAAGAAATGAAATTCAGATTTAAGAGTTTAGATATTAGGGGGCTCTAAAAAGAGCCGTTGTGTTTATGAAGTGATTTGATTTTTTAGTGGTACCTACAAGTAAGTACCGATGCAGAGTCTAAGGTTCAAGAGGAAGACTCTGTTCCCTTCATCATTGAAGTGCACACCATCTCCTCTATAAATGTCTTGCATGTCGTAACGCAAGTTGTTGTGGTAAATGGAACCCATACCATAGTCTCTGAGGAAAGCAGAAACAGATTTGTTGACGTGCTTTCTTGCTTTGTCAATCTGCGGACAAAAATGATTGGACCAGTTCCATTTTTGCCTTTGGCATATGTTAGAAAAGACAAAGGCAGTTTTAGGGAAAAGTGAAAACAGTTGTGCAAAGGTGTCCTTCATAAGCATTTCCAGACCTACCCCAGTCAAAGTGCCTAGGTCATTGCCACCACAGTGCACTATTATGAGGTCAGGGTGTTGGATTTGCATGAAGGATTTCACCAATGGCATCAATTGGTGCCACTTTAACCCTCTCTGACCAATCCATTTAATGTCTACATTTGGCAAAGCAAGGTCTCTCACCATATCTGTTTTCTCTGCATACTTTTCACTCCAGAAGACATAGCTGTGCCCTACAATCCACACTGTGAACATCTTCAAAGGAGAAATGGATGCACTCAGGAGGTGAAATTCAGTAGAATGGTAAAAAGAAATGAAAGACAGTTTGGAAATGGAGGCATACATATTTTTTTTTATTAAAAAAAGAACTGATTGGCTGTTTCATACCATTCTAGAATAAAAACTAGGCTGTATGTGTAAATTAATAGAAGCATGTTTTGTATTGGTACAGAAAAATGTGTTACCTAAGAACAGTACTATGGATTTGCTGTTAGGTTTGAAAAGTCAAGCACTCTTGCTCTGTGGAATTGAAACATTGTTTGGTGAACTTCTGACCTAACTCCACACAGCAGTGTTCCATGAGCTGTTGCTATGGTAGCAGGCAGAAGTCAAGTTGGGGGAAGGGTACTAGGCAGAAGTCAAGTTGGGGGAAGGGTACTTTTGGAAAAGGGTTGGGTTTTCAACCAATAGAAATGTGTGATTACATTTGAAAAAAAGGGGGAAGCACTGAGATTTGAAATTAACATGTATATGTGTGGAAAAAGAAAGGGAAAGTTTGCCATTATCTGGTTCTGCTGAGAGGAGAGAGGTGTAAAGAACAGAGATCCTGGCTCTGATAATCTGCTGTTTGAGTGCCACATTTCTTTCACAACTAACTAATTTTAAAGGTGAGTTTAGAGTTTGAGAGGGGATGTATATGGTAAATTAAGAAATGAATAATAGAAATGGAATTCCTTTTGTTGAAGTTGTGTTTATCATTTTCTGTTTTGGGAGAAATTTAAATGTGAGGAACATGTAAAATAATATGGACTATGTTTTCATGATAAATTAAGGTGTACTGGTAAAAATAAGGAATACTTTAAGGGTTTCAGGTTGCACTCAGTAATGCAAATACATACAGCATCAGTAAGGCTGGTTGCCCTTGCTGGAGTGTAGGCAGTCACCCAGGTTACAAATGGTGCTGGTTTGAAAAAGCAGTTTGGACATGTGCTGTTTTCAGAATCTGAAAAGTGGATTCAAGATGTGTCAGTCTGTAAAAGTGTTTATCACTTGCCAAAAAAAAGAAAAGTAAGTGTGCTTTCAAATTGGCAAAGAAATTTTGTTTTGTGACTAATGTGAAAACATGACTCTGTGTGCAAAGAGGAATTACAGGCAGAGATTTATTGCGTATTGCTCTGGTGATTTCACAGTTGCATTAGATGGAAAGGGGGAGCCATTTTTTTTGTGTAGAAGCAGACTCTTAGCACACACCCAGCTGCTTATTCTCTGGAATCATGCACAGTATTCACAACCGAGTGGGGTTTGAGGTTTCAGTCAGTAATGCAAATACATTTAGCATCACTAAGGCTGGTTGCCCTTGCTGGAGTGTAGTCAGTCACCCAGGTTACACATGGTGCTAGTCTGAAAAAGCAGTTTGGACATGTGCTTTTTTAAGAATCTAAAAAGTGGATTCAAAATGTGTCAGTCTGTAAAAGTGTTTATCACTTGCCAAAAAAAAGAGTAGTAAGTGTGCTTTCAAATTGGCAAAGAAATTTCGTTTTGTGACTAATATGAAAACATGACTCTGTGTGCAAAGAGGAATTACAGGCAGAGATTTATTGCGTATTGCTCTGGTGATTTCACAGTTACATTAGATGGAAAGGGGGAGCCATTTTTTTGTGCAGAAGCAGACTCTTAGCACACACCCAGCTGCTTATCCTGTGGAATCATGCACAGTATTCACAACCGAGTGGGGTTTGAGGTTTCAGTCAGTAATGCAAATACATTCAGCATCACTAAGGCTGGTTGCCCTTGCTGGAGTGTAGTGAGTCACCCAGGTTACATATGGTGCTGGTCTGAAAAAGCAGTTTGGACATGTGCTTTTTTAAGAATCTGAAAAGTGGATTCAAAATGTGTCAGTCTGTAAAAGTACTTATCACTTGCCAAAAAAAAGACTAGTAAGTGTGCTTTCAAATTGGCAAAGAAATTTCGTTTTGTGACTAATGTGAAAACATGACTCTGTGTGCAAAGAGGAATTACAGGCAGAGATTTATTGCGTATTGCTCTGGTGATTTCACAGTTGCATTAGATGGAAAGGGGGAGCCATTTTTTTGTGCAGAAGCAGACTCTTAGCACACACCCAGCTGCTTATCCTGTGGAATCATGCACAGTATTCACAACCGAGTGGGGTTTGAGGTTTCAGTCAGTAATGCAAATACATTCAGCATCACTAAGGCTGGTTGCCCTTGCTGGAGTGTAGTCAGTCACCCAGGTTACACATGGTGCTGGTCTGAAAAAGCAGTTTGGACAAGTGCTTTTTTAAGAATCAAAAAAGTGGATTCAAAATGTGTCAGTCTGTAAAAGTGTTTATCACTTGCCAAAAAAAAGAAAAGTAAGTGTGCTTTCAAAATGGCAAAGAAATTTCGTTTTGTGACTAATGTGAAAACATGACTCTGTGTGCAAATAGGAATTACAGGCAGAGATTTATTGCGTGTTGCTCTGGAGATTTCACATTTGCATTAGATGGAAAGGGTGAGCCATTTTTTTGTGTAGAAGCAGACTCTTAGCACACACCCAGCTGCTTATCCTGTGGAATCATGCACAGTATTCACAACCGAGTGGGGTTTGAGGTTTCAGTCAGTAATGCAAATACATTCAGCATCACTAAGGCTGGTTGCCCTTGCTGGAGTGTACTCAGTCACCCAGGTTACACATGGTGCTGGTCTGAAAAAAGCAGTTTGGACATGTGCTTTTATCAGAATCTGAAAAGTGGATTCATAATGTGTCAGTCTGTAAAAGTGTTTATCACTTGCCAAAAAAAAGAGTAGTAAGTGTGCTTTCAAATTGGCAAAGAAATTTCGTTTTCTGACTAATATGAAAACATGACTCTGTGTGCAAAGAGGAATTACAGGCAGAGATTTATTGCGTATTGCTCTGGTGATTTCACAGTTGCATTAGATGTAAAGGGGGAGCTATTTTTTTATGCAGAAGCAGACTCTTAGCACACAGCCAGCTGCATATCATGTGGAATCATGCATAGTATTCAAAACCGAGTGGGGTTTGAGGTTGCAGTCAGTAATGCAAATACATTCAGCATCACTAAGGCTGGTTGCCCTTGCTGGAGTGTAGTCAGTCACCCAGGTTACACATGTTGCTGGTCTCAGAAATGGAACCAGATGTATTGTGGAGTTATTTGAGATATATTTTTGTGATTATACTTTTGAAACAAAAATGTCAGACGGTATTTTAAAGAAATAAGTATTGATATTAGATGATATTTTTTAAGAATATTATGCATTTCTATAAAGTTATGTTTATGCAAAAAGAGATTGTGGGCTTTTTTAAAACAATCTTTGAGATTGTTAATTTTTTTTTGCCCGCTGTTAAATGATGAATGCAATTGCTTTCACAATTTATAGTGAAATGCAATATATTCTGAAAACAGCAAAAAAAAGGCAAAAATTTTTTTTGAAAAATATGTAAATATGTGTACTGTATTATAAAATGTTTTATTAAATATTAATACTTTTTTCTTTTTTTTCAGATTGAGATAGAAAATTTTCGAAAACTAGAACCATTTTTAAAGCAATTAAAATTAAATTTAAATTAATAAATATTTTTTTGAGTGGGTATGGTAAGTCAAAAATTTCATGGTCCCTTTTTTCCACTTCTCCACAATCACATTTTCAGTTTTTCATTGTAGTCTCTCAAGGATCTTGTAATGTGATAATTGATTTTTAGTGTTTTTAAAAAAAAAAAAAAAAAATTACGCGTACCGTACGCGTACGGTAAAAAAAAAATCAAAAAAAAGTTTTAAAAACATATATAAAAAATAGTTGAAAGGTAAGGTTGGCTCTTACAAGAGCCGTTGTGTTCATGCAGGGACAGAGGAAAGAAAGAATGGGAATATTAGTCGGTACGACAAATGTGCTGATCTATTTTATTGTTCACTAAGGAAACACTGGTCTCCCTATGACAAATTAGATCATGACAAGTGGCGCACCGTATTTCAACCCTCACAAACCGATGGTTTGTTTCCAGAGGAGTAGAAAAAGGAGATGCTCCCACCACAGATGAAGGGCTCACCTGACCTGCTGAAGATGGACTCGGCCCTGCAGATGATGGACCAGGCTGAGCTGCTGTGGATGTGCTTGGTTGACTTACTGAAGGGTTACCTTCAGTATGTCGAGCATGTGTCCTTCTGTGTACATCTTTAAGGTGTCTCAACATGGTGTGATTCCCGAAGGAATACTTCTTGTTGGGATTCCCTCTTGAAAGTACACGGCCACACAGCTTACAAGTCACTAAGGGTGCATTTACCTTTTTCTTGTCCTCTGGAAAAGTAAAATACTCCCATATGAAAGAGGTCTTTTCTTTCCTCCTTCTCTGCCTCAAGGTAGTGCTGCTAGCCTCACTCTCAGAAGAGCTCTGCTGTTCCGCCATCGTATCACAAAGACAACCCAGCTCCTTCTCCTAAGGGATCACAAGAAGAAATGAGGGGAATGGGTGTGGCGTAGGAGAGTTCTAGAACTGAAAGTAGTTTCAACCAATCAAAAGTTGTGTTTCATGATCACATGACCCACCGTGCGCGTACGTTACGCTTACGGTGCGCTTACGGTGCGCTTACGGCAAAAGTACGCATGCGCGTAAAAAAGACACGCGCTCGCGCGCATGCGCATAACAGTCACTCCCCAACACTTCCGCGTAACGTGCGCGTGTAGCATACACGCCTACGCGCCCCACGCGCAGTACACGCGGCTACGCAAATTGCGTAACTATACGCAAACAGAGTAGATAAATTACGGACATTGCGTAAACCGTACGCTTACCGTACGCTTACCGTACGCGCACTAAAAAAAAAAAAACAAACAAAAAAATATTTTCAAAGTTATACTAATATATCTTACCTGTTTGGTAAAATAAAAAAAGAGAAAACTTGAAATGTTGCAGATTTTTTAGAAAAAAAACATAGTGTTTTAAGAGAATAAAAAGATTAAAAAAAACTTGTTTTTTTTAAAAAAAAAAACACATTCAATATAAGAATTTATAATAAAAAAATCATAAAAAATCAATAAAAAAAAATATGGGAATCACATATGTTATAGCTAAGAATTAGCATTTAAAAAACCATACAAATTCACTGAAAAAACCATGGGTTTCACACACGTTATAGTTAGAAATTAGCATTTAAAAAACCTTGCAAATTCACTGAAAAAACCATAGGTTTCACACATGTTATAGTTAGGAATTAGCATTTAAAAAACCTTGCAAATTCAGTGAAAAAACCATAGGTTTCACACACGTTATAGTTAGGAATTAGCATTTAAAAAACCTTGCAAATTCAGTGAAAAAACCATAGGTTTCACACACGTTATAGTTAGCTGGACATTTCACTCGTAAAAAATCAATGAAATTTCCCCGTTATAGTTAGTTAAGCTAACTATAACTCGCGCGCCCGCAATGCACTGCTGATGACGTCACATATTACATCACTCATGACATGGTCAGTGACATCACTCATGACATCACTGATGACATCTCAAATGACATCACTGATGACATCACTGATGACATCATCCATGTGATAGAGTGGCAGACCTCCTCTCACCCTAATATAACCTTTGATACACACATTCAAAAATAGAGACTGAAATTTTCAAAAAAATGGACATACCAATACCAATTACAACAACCTCTTCAATAATTCTAAGATCCACATAAACATCCACTTATTCACCAACAGTCCTGTACAGTCACTCATTCGTGTACTCACACATCATATGTACTCATACACCTATACATCCTGTAACACAATGCCTCTCATCCATAGAGTTACTCACACACATAGTTACTCATGCTAATAAAGAATCAAACATACATTTATTCGCATATACAGTTATACACACACCACCACACTTACTTCTACGGAAACTTACACATACTTAGTCTTTTAAACAATCACTTATAGAAACACATACTTATTCATACAGGAACTCTTTCAATCTCTCACTCTCACATACACTCACTTATATACACCAATAGTCACATATACTAGTTTAAAACATATGTAGTTACTCATAAAGACACTATTGAGACAGCCATTCACTCACTAACACACCCATACACACACTCTTCCACCCATACAGTCCTGCACATATGCTGTCTTCAACACATACAAACAGTGAGTCACTCATTCATGCACTTATGCACTACGTAATACCCCCCACTGAACCATACAGACACTCAGACACTCATACTGATACTCAAAAAACCAACTAATAACCTATATAGACACTCATGTTGCTGCTCACCAACCCATGCAGCCACTTATACACAAAGTGAGAGACTGATACAGGTATTTACACATTTAAACATTACTCACTTAGCCATGTATTCAATAAGATACACTTAATCAGTCAGTAATACAATCAATTTTTCAAAAACAAATCATCCATTTAGACACTTATATACCCATTTATTCTTCCATCGACCTTGAGATATATAAAACATATTTAATTTTCAGAAAAACACACATTGACTGGATGATGTCATCAGTGATGTCATTTGAGATGTCATCAGTGATGTCATGAGTGATGTCACTGACCATGTCATGAGTGATGTAATATGTGACGTCATCAGCAGTGCATTGCGGGCGCGCGACTTATAGTTAGCTTAACTAACTATAACGGGGAAATTTCATTGGTTTTTTTACGAGTGAAATGTCCAGCTAACTATAACGTGTGTGAAACCTATGGTTTTTTCACTGAATTTGCAAGGTTTTTTAAATGCTAATTCCTAACTATAACGTGTGTGAAACCTATGGTTTTTTCACTGAATTTGCAAGGTTTTTTAAATGCTAATTCCTAACTATAACATGTGTGAAACCTATGGTTTTTTCAGTGAATATATATATATATATATACCTTACTGATCTCTTGCAGGACGTCCAGTGTGTCTTATCTTATATCAATTACTGCTTGTTTTTTAATCAGTATTATTCATGCATTTAATGAGTATTAATCAGTATTATTCATACATTTAGATTATAGTTTGCTACATATATTTGAATCTTATGCATTTGGCATCTGAGAGAGCCTTTGTTTAGAGAGTATTACGTAATTTACCCCAAGCCTTTTCCTAAAAGAGAGAGAGTCTGTTTGTTTTGTGTTGAAGTCTTTGCTGTGCCAGGGGTGGTAAGACATTGTGTGAGTGCTGGGTCTTGCCTCAGCCTAAGGGGGATGTTGCAGTTAGGATCTGTCCTTTTTGTGAAAAGCAGATTGAAAACGCCATGTTAGAAGGTTACAAATCTTTACACTACAATATTATCACCAGGCATCATGTTAGAAAGAGGTTATGCGTCTCTGCACTAAAATCTTATCACCTGGCACAATGTTAGAAGGAGGTTATGTCTATTTATACTATAATCCGATCACAAGTCAC
This sequence comes from Triturus cristatus, assembly GCF_964204655.1. Taxonomy (NCBI): domain Eukaryota; kingdom Metazoa; phylum Chordata; class Amphibia; order Caudata; family Salamandridae; genus Triturus; species Triturus cristatus. The sequence goes on from NC_140590.1 coordinate 1,869,679,632, forward strand.
CATGTTGGAAGGAGGTCATGTCTCTATACGCTACAATCTTATCACCTGGCAAAATGTTGGAAGGAGGTTACGTTTCTTTACGCTACAATCTCTTCCCCAGAAAGCATAAAAAAGGAGGTTACGTCTCTTTACACTACAATCTTATGACCATATCACATATAAGAAGAGGGTTACATAACTTTACATCACAATCTTATCACCAGGCATCATGTTGGGGGAAGGTTACATCTCTTTACACTAAAGTCTTTTCCCCAGAAACCATGAAAAAGGAGGTTACGTGTCTTTACACGACAATCTTATCACCACAAACCAATGTAATAAGAAGGTTACATCCACTTTACACTACAATGCTATCACCAGGCATCATGTTGGAAGGAAGTTACTTCTCTTTACACTGCAATCTTTACCCCAGAAACCTTGAAGAGGGAGGTTATGTCTATTTATACTACAATCTCATCACCATACCCCATGTAACTGGAAGGTTACGTCACTTTACACTACAATTCAATCTCATCACCAGGCATCATGTTCAAAGGAGGTTACATCTCTTTACACTACAAACTTTTACCCAGAAACCATGAAGAAGGAGGTTGCGTCTCTTTAATGCTACAATCTTATCACCAGGCACCATGTTAGACTGAGGCTACATCTCTTTGCACCACCATTTTTTCACCAGGCCACATATAAGAAGAAGGTTATGTCTCTTTACTCTACAATCCAATCACCAGACAGCATGTTAGAAGGAGGTTATGTTTCTTTACTCTACAATCTTATCACAAGGCACCATGTTAGAAGGAGGTTATGTCTCTTTACATTACAATCATATCATCACGTCCCATGATAAAAGGAAATTACGTCTCTTTACACTACAATCTCATCATCAGACACCATGTTGGAAGGAGGTTACGTCTTTTTACACAACAATCTTATCACCAGGACCCATGTTAGAAGGAGATTACATCTCTTTACCCTACAATATTTTCCCCTGAAACCATGTTAGAAGGATGTTACGGCTCTTTACACTACAATCTTATCACCTAGCATAATGTTTGAATTAGGTTAACTATCTTTACACAACAATCCTATCACCAGGAATCCTGTTGGAAGAGTATTACATCTCTTTACACTACAACCTTATCACCAGGCGCCATGTTGGAAGGAGGTTATGTCTCTTTACACTACAATCTTATCACCTGTCACAATTTTGGAAGGATATTACATGTCATTACACTACAATCTTATCACCTGGCACCATGTTGGAAGGAGGTTATGTCTCTTTACACTACAATCTTTTCCTCAGAAACCATGAAGAAGGAAGTTGCATCTCTTTACACTATAATCTTTTAACCAGGCCCCATGTAAGAAGATGGTTACATCTTTTTACACTAAAATCGTATCACCAGTCACCATGTGAGGAGGAGGTTATGTTTTTTTACACTACAATTGTATCAACAGGCACCATGTTAGAAGGAGATTATTTCTCTTTACACTACAATCAAATCACCCGGCCCCATGTTAGAAGGAGGTTCCATCTGTTTACACTACAATCTTATCACTAGGTACCATGTTAGAAGGAAGTTACATCTCTTTACACTACAATGTTTTCCCCAGAAACCATATTAGAAGAAGGTTACAGCTATTTACTACTACAATCTTATCACCTGGCACAATGTTGGAACGAGGTTAAGTATCTTTACACAACAATTCTACCACCAGGCATCATGTTGGAAGGAGGTTACATGTCTTTACACTACAATCATTTCACCAGGCACCACGTTGGAAGGAGGTCATTTCTCTTTACACTACAAACCTATCACCTGGCACAATGTTGGAAGGAGGATACATGTCTTTACACTACAATTTTATCAACTGGCACCATGTTGGAAGGAGGTTATGTCTCTTTAGACTACAATCCTATCATCAGGCATCATGTTGGAGGGAGGTTACATCTCTTTACACTACACTTTTTTCCTCAGAAACCGTGTTAGAAGTAGGTTACGGCTTTTTACACTACAATCTTATCACCTGGTACAATGTCGAAAGTAGGTTATGTCTCTTTCCACTACAATCCTATCACCAGGTATCATGTTGGAAGGAGGTTATGTCTCTTTACACTAAAATCTTATCACCTGGAACAATGTTGGAAGGAGGTTACAACTCTTTACACTACAATATTTTCTCCAGAAACCATATTAGAAAGATGTTACGTCTCTTTACACTACAATCTTATTACCTGGCACCATGTTAGAAGCATGGTAATCATTTCTTTATCCTACAATATTTTCCCCAGACACCATGTTAGAAGGATGTTACAGCTCTTTACACTACAAGATTATCGCCTTGCACAATGTTGGAATTAGGTTAACTATCTTTACACAACAATCCTATCACCAGGAATCCTGTTGGAAGGATATTACATCTCTTTACAATACAACCTGATCACCAGGGACCATATTGGAAGGAGGTTATGTCGTTTTACACTACAATCTTATCATCTGGCACAATGTTGTAAGGATATTACATGTCTTTACACTACAATCTTATCACGTGGCACCATGTTGGAAGGAGGTTATGTCTCTTTACACTACAATCTTTTCCTCAGAAACCATGAAGAAGGACGTTACGTCTCTTTATACTACAATCTTATCACCAGGCACCATGTTAGAAGGGAGTTACATCTCTTTACACTATAATCTTTTCACCACACCTCATGTAAGAAGAAGGTTACATCACTTTACAGTACAATGCTATCACCAGGCATCACGATGGAAGGAAGTTACATCTCTTTACACTACAATCTTTTCCCCAGAACCATGAAGAGGGAGGTTATGTCTATTTACACTATAAACTTATCACCATACCCCATGTAACTGGAAGGTTACGTCACTTTATACTACAATCCTCTCATATCACCAGGCACCATGTTCTAAGGAGGTTACATCTCTTTACACTACAATCTTTTCCCCAGAAACCATGAAGGTGGAGGTTAGGTCTCTTTAACGCTACAATCTTATCACCAGGCACCACGTTAGACTGCAGTTACATCTCTTTGTACTACAATTTTTTCACCAGGCCACATGTAAGAAGGTTATGTCTCTTTACACTACAACCTTATCACCAGGCACCATGTTGGAAGGAGTTTACATCTTTTTACACTACAATCTTATCACCAGGACCCATTTCAGAAGGAGGTTACATCTACGCCAAAAACCATTTTAGAAGACGTTTACGGCTCTTTACTAGGGGTGGGCAGAATTTGCATAATCGCGTTACGCACATCTTCACGAAAACATCAAAAATCTCCTCAAACACGCGGAAATATCGTGAAGACGCGGAAGTGCTTGTCCCGCCTGTTCGCGATGTTTTTTGCGTGATCGCGTTGGAAATGTGTCGCCAACTTGCCCATGCGGTCGCTAATGGGCGCGCCCATCTTGTTTTCACTTGTCCCGCCCGCTCACGATGCTATTTCCTGTTCCGGGTCGCGCAATTCATGCTCGCGCCTGTTCGCGATAAGTATTTCCTGTTCGGGAACACGTATTACGTGTTTGCGAGGCTTTCTGCGTACTCGGGGGGAGGAATATTGTGCCAACTTGCCCATCTTGTTTTTTCACTCTATTGCTATGGTTCTAGGGCCTGCTTTTCAATCCTCCCTCTATCTTTTCAATCCTTTGTTTCTAGAAACTTTTTTTGATCTTTTTTATTTATTATCTCTCTCTCTATTTTCCTGATTCTCTCTTTTTTGTTTTTGTCTACTTTATGTGTGTTTCTTAACTACTTTTTCACTCTTTTTCTATTACCTGCTTTTTTCATTTCTTTTACTTACTTTTTTAATTTTTACCTTTTCTTTTCCGCCCCGCCTACCCCAGAACCATGGCAAAGGGCCACAGGGCACATCGCAGCCAGAGCCGCGACCGCCTTCCTTGTGGAAGGCGGCGCCCACAAGGGGTGCAGGCATGGGCCTTATTTGGGGAGGTGGAGTTGGCAGCACCACCTCCCCTTAACCCTGGCAGCAGGCGGCAGGCCTGGGTCTGGGTACGGGCTCCGGGAGCGTCGGCGGCGGTGGGGAAAGGTGCGCCGGGCAGTGTTTTGCTCCTCTGGTGTCTGGCGCAGCCAGAACCAGTTGGCTCACCGGTGGTCCAATATCCTGGACCGGGAGCAGCAACTGCTGGACCTGCTAGGAGTGGAGGTCCCGGGTCTTGGTGAGTAGCTATTTAATTATTACTACTTTGTGTCTGTTCTTCTGCTCTGTGTTACATATTGCGAATATATATTTTTTTCAACCAGCTAGAATGCTGCTGCTTACATTACAGGTAAATTACGTTTAAAAGTCTTCTGTGATTGTTATGACACAGGTGCTCTGCGCTACTAATCTTACTTATTTGCAACTTTGCATTTGCGCTCGTTTTGCGTGATTACGTAAGAGTTTATTTTAGAGAACTTAAGTTAGGTCAATCTAGAGTGACTCTAGTCCTTCCTTTGTCCTGTCACTAAGAGATAGGGGTGGATTGATACTTAGGTTTAGTTACTTATTATGAGTTTGTAATTTTTTAGTGGTCTGCGTGACACCACCTCTGATACGTCACTTGCTGCTAGTGCTTACCCCAATCCTAAGTAGAACCTTTTGTAGTTTGTTCAGTGAGTGGTAATCGGCTTAGCACTAGCAGAACATCAGCATCAACCAACCAACAATTTGGTGTATGCAAAAATGTAGGCACGTGTCGTCCATTTATGCATTTTTGAGGACTAAAAGAAGTGGAAATGCTTACTTAACGTACAATTGGCACGCCTAGTATAGGTGGGCTAGGTCAGGTGGTACGTACTACTTAGGCTTAGTTAGTATTTTGGAATCAGAATGGAACACCGGATTAGTGTTGATAAATAATAACTAGTCGGTCCGCGAATCCCCTGATACTACTTGTCGACCAAATTAGATATGTCAATTTTATTGCAATTGTTGTTTACATAAATGTTTTTTTGACGGTCTTTTAAAAATATTTTATTTGTTTCACATCAATCATCAATGTTTGTCTCTTTCTTTCTTATATCTTTCATGATCAGCACCCAGGGGCAAGAAGACGGGGTCAGAGTCGGCGGGAGCAGTAGAACACCAGGCTCAGGAGGACCAGCACGAGGGCTCTTCTGCTGGCCCCAGTAAGTCTTCCTGTTTTTAATATTAATAATTCTTATTCACTAACTTGTACTGCAACGTATTTTTTCCGAACTATTGTTTCCGTTTCCTAATGCTATTTTTTACCAACAATTATCCTTCGATCTAGACTATCTGTTTCTAAATTCTTGTTATCCCTTCCTCTAACTGCCTCTGTTATGACTCTCTGTACTACTACTATTAGTCTGTCTGTAGCTAAGCTTGCCCAGTTGGCCACTCTTTATTTAAAAGGTTTTAAATAAAACTCAGATTCACCAGTAGCTCTAGCCATTGAGTCCAGTCCTTTGGGTTGTCCTCTTGTACTCCTTCTAGTCTTGAGGCTTTATTAATCTTGAGGCTTTTCGACAATTCCCACCTACAAAATGCCCAACCAGATTTTACTGTTTTGATAGAATAGGACATACTACTACTGTTGTAGGGATTTTGCATATACAGAACTTTGCACAAGAAAATAGGATGTTGGTGATGGGAGGTTGGACCTTCCTCACACCTCAATCAAAACCCACCACAATCCCCTGCCCGACTAGTTATAGTAGTGTCTCATAACTATTAGCTCTCCGAACCCCCCCAAGATACCCAATGAGTAGACAACCCAGAACATAACACTTCCGACCTCTCAGTCATGGAAGCAATGCACATGCACTCCCTTCCTTTCGCTCGCTCACTCGTGTAAGTCCATCCACATCAAATACCACTGAGTCTATGTAAGTTCAAACGTTTTATTTGCACCTGACAAGCTCTGTACATTGTTCTATAATGCAGCACCAACAGCAAAATGCATCAGATTAAAACTATAAACATTGTTACACTTAGTTACACTTACAACAACTACAAGTCCATAGAACGAAGAAAAAAATGTGAAATCATGATAACTGAACAGTAGTGGAAGCACCACCATCCCCTTGGTAGGAATATAGTTTATATAAAATTATAAATGAAGATCTGTGAGCGAATTCTGGGGACTCCTCACCTTAGAAGAACCTAGTACTGGTTATGCCATAAGCTCTGCAAAGCTCTGGTTCATAGAAGGGAATCTTCCGTCTGTTATGAGAAAAATGGTGCATGTTAGTATATTGCAAGCATTTCTCACTCGTGCGAAAAAATGTAGCATTTTTAACATCAGAACTCCATAACAAAGTGGCTTGTTTTGTTTGAGCTTGTACACAGCGCTTAGACAGTAGCAGTATGAGCTCATGTGGGCTCAAAGGTGTCTACAAGCTGCGAGGTAACGTGTGCAAAAATAAAAGACACAAAGGGAAAATAGTTTCATGGCTCGGGCTAACTAAGCAAAGACTAGAATGACCCTAGGGACCATTTAACTACTAGTGTCTACTCTACTACTACCTGATTTGTACTAGTGATGTATGTTGTATATGTATGTATTACTATTAACTCATTTTTCAATCTTGCTAGTGAAAAATAGGGGGAGGTGTATATGACACCTAAAAAATGTGTAATGTTTTTTCAAGGTGCACTACCAACCACCAGTGCCGGGGCCAGCGGCGAAGGCGACGCGGCTGGTGATGGAGGAGAGGGTGCGGCAGTTGCAGGAGGAGCTGCAGGGGGTGAGCCAGCAGCAGTGGCGGGCGATGGTAAGTTTAAATCCTAAACCTTACTTATTGACATTACACTCACTGCAAGGGTGTACTGTATACTGTACTGTTAAGACTTACTAGGTAAGAAGTTGTTGTGAAAGGTTGAAGACACCCTTTACTTAGCATTAGTAAAAGCATTAGCGGTGGGAGTGTTGAGTAACCAATGGCCTCTTCTATCTGATTTCAACTCAGCTGTGAAAGTTTTATGGAGAAGACTAAAAGTCAGATCAGATGACCTTTTTGGATGGGTTGAACAAAAGGGGAAAGAAGAGTGGAAGGAAGAAGGACGGGCGAGATTTAATATTTATGACTGGCAGAGAAGGATAAGTGGGATGCATGACGGCATAGGTGGCTTATAGGAATCAGAGGCTTGGTTGGTTGAATGCCTGAAACTCCCACAAATGTTAAAGGCCAAGAAAGTGGGAGGATAGATACATACCACAAATGTTACGTACTGTGCTTGCTAGTGCTACCGTGCCACTATGTGTAGAATTAATTTGTCTTACTGCTTTGCTAATAGTATATTTTACAATAGTCTTGTTTTTTCTTCTTCATATATAGCTACTCCTTCCAAGGGGAAACCTGACCAGAAGGAGTTGGCAGCCAAGGCCCGGCGCCGGAAGCTGGAGGCCATACAGCGGGACTACCGTCGGCTGGGGGTTCTGGAAGAGGAGGAGAAGGAAGCGGCAGCAGCTGTAGCCTCCTCCAATGCCCCGGGCCCCAGCCACCGCTCTCCAGTGTTATGGCGCTACCGTCTGGTAGCCTCCCGCCGCTGCCCCTCCTTTAACATCACTGCTACAGCCCCCGTGGATGCAACTGCCGCGCATTGAAGCGCAGTGTTGCCCGCCTAGAGGAGCAAGTACGTGTCCTCTAGAGTCGAGCCCGCCGAGCATAAGACCCTGTCCATTGCCCCTTTTTTTATTTTTTATTTTGGTGGGTGGGAATCGGGCGCTGGGGTTTCTTTGGACAATTGGACATTAGGTTGGACTTTTTCTTTACGGACATTGGTTGGGTTTAGGGAGAGGGTAGGTCAGGTGTTGTGGGATTTTTTTACATAGTTTATTTTTGTTAGGGGATTATATTATATATTTCTACTTTACATATGACGTTGTTAATGTTTTCTGGGTGGGGTTACTGTTTTACATCACACTGTTTCCTTGCTGGTGCAGGGCCGCCCACAGCCAGTGCTTGATTTAAATAATTGGCTGACTTTGTAAGACATAAACAGATAGATGCGGCACCCCTCACTGAGTGACTTGTCCTACTAGTACTGTCAGTCCCTTCTAGTCTATGCATTCTGCAACTGGACACAAAGGGGTGTGTGAAATTGAATTAATGAAGATATCTCCATTATTAATTATGCCTCCCCCAAACTTCTCTTACCTTTGCTTGATGTTTAACTTAGGCACAGCGATGGCTGCATGGTGATGATGGTTTTCTTTCCTAACATGCCATGGTTGTGTTGGTGGTAGTAGTAGTAGACACTGGCAGCAGCATTTCAAAAAAAGAAAATGAGACAGTCAGTAGCCTGAGAGAGGCTCTTCGAGGAGTAGTAGAATGACGTACAGTACAGAACTTACTGCCAAACAATAATATGCAAAAATACAACAAAACATAATGGTGGTAGGGATAGCCTATTACACAGAGTTACAAACTCTAGTTGTGTCGAGTCACTTGACCAGGCCTACAGTACACTGGACACAAGCGTAACTGTTAGTGCTGCATAGGAGGATGACAACAAATCCATTAATCCAATCGATGCAGGCAATTAATGCTGAAGTATTAGATTCCTTTGGTAAAAAAATTACTTCACAAATATACTGCTCATGGGTGGGCAAGCAGAAGAAGATCTTCGCCCTGCCTTGAAATTGAAGTACTGTTGCTTTTGCCACATCCGCCCCAGCAAGCATGTGATACATTATTGGTGTACATTTAATTTAGTCACACCTCAATAAGTCACACAGCCCGGGGGAAGAGGGTTAGGGTTTGTTGAATGATTTAGAAGGGGGTTTTGGAGAAAGGTTTGAGAAAGAAAAACAGTATGCATGAACAAACAAAAACAACAGAATCTTTGTAGACTACCATATCCATATCAATATGTTAAGGGAGAAAAATGAAATGCATGCATGATGATAAGGAGACCCAGATTACATACAGTTTGTGTTCAGTTGGACCGGGCTTACTTTTACAGATAGCAAAGAAAAGTTTAAAATATCTCTAGGGATGAATTATAAACAGAGAGCAAACCTAATGATAATAATGACAACAAGAACACACTGTTGTAATGATTGTAGACAAAAAAATGAATCGAATTATTTAAAAGATGATGAAAATTGATACTGTTACTCTGTTATCCGGGTCAAATGGTTAGTTGCATCTCGTCATTCCTCTTGGTCTTCCCTTCCATGGATGCTCCGTCCATCAATCTTGGGTGACGCCACTGCCTGCCTGGCAGATGTAGATTCATTGGTAAGGTAAGTGTGCATTGTTTTCCCAAGTATAGCACAGGGTAAGGCCCGGCCTGTAATTGTAGATGGAAAAACAAAAGGGATATTGAGAAACCAAGTTGAAAAAAATGCACAAGTTATTGAGTAGTGCAACAAGAGCACTTTCTGAGGTGGCATGGATGCATCATCTCTACTCTAGTCTGTTTCCAGCATTAACCTACAACACCAACAGGACAGAGCCGGCCCACGGTGACGGCACCCTTTGCATATCCTCCATTTAGCGTACATTTTTTTAAAGAGTTGGACAAAGCACATATCCAGCAACATAGCATTTTACAATTTAAGTGACTAAATCAATGCACCGCAGTCATACCACCGCTACACTTGACTCCACCGCTACACAGACATTTAGGTCTGCTGTGGTTGTTGTTGACTTGTTTACCTTTTATGCCACTCATGAAACGTCCTGACTTATTCCATCAATCATCTCTGATCCTTGTACTGAGTGACTGTGAAGATACTATGTCACTGTGGTCATCATGATGGTGTTGTTCAACTCAGTTTGCAGTGTACCGAGTGAGCCCAGATTCCATATTCAAAAATGCAATAGATCGGCCTGCAGTAGAAGTACAATTTTGTTATTAAACAACAAGAGTGGAAATATTGACTTGAGTCACTGTTAGTGTGTAGAGTAAATACTAGTACACTTTGATTTCACTTCATGCACAACAAACAACAAAATCACAAACACCAATCACTCAGAGTCAGTGTCTAATTCATGCCATTCATTACCTGTTCCTTCTCATCTTAAGTGAAGGGGCCTTCTCTCTTGCCATCATCATCATGGTGTTGTCCTACTCAGTGTGAACTGTCCAGATTGAGTCCCCTTCCTATATTCAAAATGCAATGTATCGGCCTGCAGTAGAAGTACAAATTTGTAATTAAAAATACAAGAAGGGAAAAATTGCCTTGAGTTACTTTTAATGTGTAGATTATTACATATAGTACACAATGAAGTAACTTCATGCACAACAAGCAACAACAAAATCACTCAGTCAGCGTCCAATGCATGGCATCATTCATTACCTGTTCCTTCTCATCTTCAGTTAATCATCTAATCATCATCTGTCTTGAGGGCAATGGATTTAGGGAGATTCAGGAGGATGGAGGAGCAGGATTCGGAGGAGTGTATTGTGAAATGCAGACAGCTGAAACTCGTATATGGCAATAAAAAGAGTAGAAGACGGTGGTGATGGATTTGTTGTGATTCAAAGTTTCTAACCAGAAAGACAGACACACAAATAAAAGAAAATAAGGGAGGAAGACAGTAAGAAGTGGAAGCCTAATTGTGAGGTAAGTATAGCTCGTCCTTAAACTCTGGGGGTTCAACCAGAAGTCGGTAATCATCATCTAACACACCACTTCCGTCACCTGAGCCACTGTCCTCATCTTCCTCCCTTGATTCATGTATTGTGTAATTTGGTGGCATAAAGTGCTGATTCATTTTGGTCATGGTTAACCTCGCCACGTTTTTGGGCGAGAGACTGGTCCTTCTCACTGTTACAATGGAACCAGCAGCACTGAAAACATGTTCAGAAGAGACACTTGCGACAGGGCAAGACAGATAGTTTATCGCCAGCCTGCTGAGCAGTGGCCATTGGCCCCTTTTCCCATACCAATACCGCAATGGGTTTTGATCAATGTACACCTCTGTTGGGTCGTCCAGATAGGCCTGGACCATCCGCTCAATGTTCAGGGGTGCTAAACTTTTTTCGGGCTCTTTTTTCGTTGCATCAGCACTGGACTTACCAATGCCGTGCTGTAAATACCAATCGTTTAACGATATTACTGGGCCTAATGATCCAGTTCTTGCTGTTGTCGATAGTGTTGGTGAGTGTTCTGAGCCAAACGCACTGCCCTCAGGCTCCGAAGTTGAACTTGACGCTGGACGCCCTGCTGCAGTGCTTATTGTGTGTTTATCTAGCGGGCTTTTAATTACCAGCCGTTCATTTTCCAACTTACTCGCCGACTCAGCTATCCAAGTTTTGTACCGGGCAACATCCATTTCTGAAAAAGGAATTAATGTCTTCAGTGCCCATTTTGTCCGTGGATCCAGAATTGTGGTGCAAATGTAATGTTCTTGTGACAAAATCTTATTTTGAACCCTTGTATTGTCAGCTAAGCGACGGGCTAAGCTCTCCACCAACTCATATGCTTCTTTTTTTTCCTCTACACCTTTGTATGATTCTGACACCTCCTTCAGCTGATGCTCTAGCATTTGCAACAATGGGATAGCTTGGCCCATAGTACAGTCCTCCTTGCTGACTTCACTTGTGAAGACCTCGAAAGGAAGAAGCATCTCAGTCAGGCATTTAACTAGGCACCATTGGTCCATCTGAAGGGTCATGCCTTTCACAGTAGCATCCCCTCTTCGCATGACATATTCATTGATTGGTCTGTATTGCTCAAACAGATGGTCAAGCATGTAATAAGTTGAGTTCCAACGTGTTGCCACCTCCTGGATGAGGGCTTTGACTGGCATTCTATAGTCACATTGAATGATCCTCAGCTGCTTCGGAGCTTTAAAAGAATGGCTGAAATTAGTGAATATTCTTCGGCAGGTGGTCAGTAAGTTGCTGACTATGGCTTCTTTTTTCAGAAAGTCTTGAACTGTAATGTTAATGCAGTTCGCCAAACACGGAACCCTGAAATAGGAACCAAGCTCCATGGCCTTAAGTACATTACTGAGGTTAAAGAGGATGAGATGCACACCATTGTAATCCATGTTCAACCAATTTTTTTATCATTCCACTTTTAAAGGCGTGCAAAACTCGCTCCGCGCTTTGTCTCATTGCGCTAACAACATAACAAATCCACGAAAGGAACCAGCTTCGATTCCATCAAGCTGCACAGCCACAACAACATTTCAATCCAATGAATCAAGTTCATATGCTCCGCTTTTAACTTTTCTTCAATTTTAACTGTTACTTTTCATCCATTTCTTATCATAATAGTTCAATTCATTTTATTCAATCGTTTCTTCATATATGTATTTCAACGGTCTTCAAAAAGGCTCAGGAGTTCAAAGATGGGTTCCACATGCCATGATTTATTAACAACCCAATGCATTTCGGGAACTGATTCCCTTCGTCAGGGGCATCTACAAATACAAACATACACATATTTCAATCAACTTTAGAAACATGGTAAAGCATTTCCCTTATATTAATAAACAGAAAATCTTCGATTATCTACCAGACACATGGTATTAGATGAACAATAATCCCTTCATTACGAGTCTTTTCAACCCATTCCCACCATCCCCCAATATGATGCATTCTGGCGCACCCTCATTATTCACCCTTGTTGAGCTTAGCGCATACATTCAGAGTTCATTTTACCTCTTAATATGCTAATCAAAATCACACCTGTGTATACGAGTATAAACAGCTTCCATGCTTACCATGACATAATGGTCACCCCAAGAATAATCATTCCGTCCACATGGCACAATCTGTTATCCTCCCTTCACTTAGCGTACAGAGACGCATATTACTCGGATACAAACGAAATAAACTTTAATGGCTGCAAACGGCTTCTTTATAATCACGCCCCTACTCACTTTAGATGATTTGTTGCACTTGTGTATACGGTGACTTTTCACTAACATAAACAACAGACTAAGTGTACTGTGCTCTTTCGTTACTTTTAAACAGTGCTCCTGCATATTCCAAGATGCAATATATTCCATGCCCTTCTACATACCATGTTTCAAACACCCTCGTAATCTCAAATTACTCATTGATCATATTAACTGACATAATTACGACTGTTTCATAAAACAATTCTTGTATATGATTTTTATTATATCACAGTCCTCTTATTTTGTACTGTGCAGGAAATGCTTCTGTCCATGTTAATCCCGCATGGCAGGAAACCCGACTCTCGTGCCCTTTCGTCATCTTTATCGTGCACCTTAACATATATCTTGATCCTGTTCTTATTTGTTGCTCCTTATGAATTTTTTAACATTATTTTGATGGTGGGTGCAATCTCATTTGTTGTTAATAAATCATGGCATGTGGAACCCCTGAGCATTTTTGAAGACCGTTGAAATACATATATGAAGAAACGATTGAATAAAATGAATTGAACTATTACGATAAGAAATGGATGAAAAGTAACAGTTAAAATGTAAGAAAAGTAAAAAGCGGAGCATATGAATTTGATTCATTGGATTCATATGTTGTTGTGGCTGTGCAGCTTGATGGAATCGAAGCTGGTTCCTTTCGTGGATTTCTTAAGTACATTATTGCCATTATCTGTGGAAACAAAACCAATCTTAAGTCCTCCTGGGCGCAGCCATTCAAAAACCTTGCTGTGACACTCTTCCAATATGTTTACAGCAGTATGAGATTTCTCCATGGCGAACATGGATACAGTTGCATGTTTCAAAGTAGCCTTAAAAATCTCGGCTCTGTCAACAGCACCTACTTCAGATAACTTATCTCTAACCCCCACAAAAGAGACCCAGTGTGCAGTGATGCACATGTAATCAGTGGCTTGGCAACTGGTCCACATGTCTGTTGTCAGGTGGATAATGTGAACAGCACTCTGCTGCACAGCTTGTCCAACCAAATCCAGCACATCATGATGTAGTGCTGGAACAGCAACTCTTGCGAAATAGGACTGGTTGGGAACCTTCCATTTAGGGCAGATGGCTGACACAAACCCCTTCCACAAATGAAAAAGGGAGCAGGTCCAGCGCTAACATTTTAGCCAGCTTCGCATTGTACAACCGTGCCAATGGGTGGTTGCGTTGGTACTGCCCCTTCAACCTAAGCGTACGCTCAATGGTAGGCTGGATTATTTTCCTTTGTGGTGCAGTTGTTTTCTTTAACCCAGTTAGGCTCAACGACGCACTTTGTTTAATTGCAGTATTACTCGGTCGCCTTGGTGTCTCAGCCTGACTCTGACTCTTACTGCAGTGCCACTGAGATATTGCTGAGGATGAGGGCGGTACCACTACACTACTCGGGACAGGGCTAGAAATATCTCCCTCTTGTTCACCTTCCACCGTGATAATATCATCCCCTGATTCTTCATGCCCAACAATGGGTTGAGTTTTACTTTGTTCTAAGCGAAGTAGGTGAGCCTCCCACACGATAGTGTGGTGTATTTTGAGATGACTTGTTTGGCTTCCGGTACCATAGTTTGTACCAAGCTTACCCCGCCTAACAGTATGTCGACAAATTGAGCATATAGCAATGTTCTCCTCCTTACTGCTAACCGAAAAGAAGTCTCAAACTGGGGAGGAGAACTTGCTGGCGCTGCTGGATGTGCCACTTTCAATACCAGATGAACTGGAGGGTGTGCTTGGAATGTGACTCAGTGCAGCTACACTGTGACTTCTACCCCTACCTACTGAGGTGGTGGTTGAGCTGGATTTAGGTCCCTGCCGGGCCTTTGCAAATGCAAATATGGAAGCTGGAAGTTGTGGTGGTTTTACCTGTGTTGGTGGTATCCGTGCTATACCCCTTGCAGCCATTTTGTATAGGGTAATAATGTTGGTCTCCATCTCCTTTGGGCCGGGAGTGATGTCCATGATGACTTGCTCATCATCATCATCATCCCCCTCTTGTACATCTACCTCCATAACTCTAAGGCTTTCTGGAACCTTCCTTTTCACTAGCCTTGTCTTGTGGCATGCATCACTCTCAGACTGAGCTGGTGGCTTCCAAGTGGCATCTCGATCATCAGAAGCCGGGCTTGAAGAATAAGATGATGGACTAACCCTCCTTTTCCTTGCTGGGGGTCTGGAAGACAATGGATCTTCTGAAACAGTGGTTTGCTCCACTTTGTCTGCAGGAAGCTCGATTTCCTGAAATGCCCCTACTTTAGGAGGAACAACTACTATTGTGGGCTGTTGTTGTGGCTGTTGTTGTGGCTGCTGCTGTTCTTGTGGCTGCTGCTGTTCTTGTGGTTGCTGCTGTTCTTGCGGCTGTGCCTGCTGCTGCACACTTATCTGCTGAGTTTCTGCCTGCGTTGATTGTGTACTACTTTGCCATAATGACATTTCAACGTCGCTGCTCGTTAGTAGACTGGCTACCTCTGCGACACTCATGGGCTTTGGCCTAGGTTGGTGGGGTTGGGCCGCTGGTGCAGAGTTGCTGCTCCCAGCTTGGTTCCTGGACAACGCCGCTGCAGGTGTAATTTGTGGGTCCCAAAAAACACATTGGCCGGCACACCAGTCGTGGTTAGTGCCACTGCCTTTTTCTGTTCCTTCTTCTTCTCACCGGCAACTTTCTTGGTACTGGAGGACCTGTACCTTTCTATGAGGCCATCTTCTTCAGATGTCAGGCAGGACGAAGGTGCACAAGTTGTAGAGATGTCTGTGGTCACACGTGGACGTGATGTGGTGCGCAGCAGGACTACTGTCTGGCAGTACAACGGATGATGTTGATACCTCCTCCTCTGTCTTTTTGTGCACCTAAAAGCAAATAAGCCAGGAGAAGAACATCAGTGAAATGTTGCATTTGTTATTGTGGTTAAATTACTACTAGTACAAACAAACAAATAAAAGATATAGTGTAGCCGTTTGTGAGACTTTGGCAACAAGGGCTATGGTAAACTACTTACTGTGTACAGTGTACACACTACACTCTCGGGAAGGATAGGAAAGAATAAGAACAGCAACCAAAATACAAATGTAATGGAAGGGAGCTGCTGCTGGCAAAGGGGATAGATGGAAGCAATAAGCCAATAGGAAAACCATGCAGGCCTATATGGCAAAAGCAGCACACTATAACTCCCACCAGAAAAGGCCACCAGCCACATGGACAATCACAAATCACAAGCAACAAGCAGGAGGCCTGAGAAACAATGAACTGACAAAAGGCCTATAAAAGCCAGGCAAAAGATGCATGCTAAACCACACTGCTTTGCCTTTTTAATGCAATAAAATGCAAAAACAAAAATCCACAGGGCAAAACAAGGTCTGCAGGGTGCACACCAACACACCAGGCACACACAACAAAGGCATTTCTTTAACAGACACCTAAAAACAGAAATACACCCCAAAAAACACATTTTCCTACTCAACCCAATGCCATCCATGCCCTAAATGATGTTTAAATTCAACAGAACACACAGAAACACTTGTTTAATGCACCTGTGGCTACCTGCTCTGAGCCTACTGGATGAAAGCAGGCCTGTGGGCAGAGAAGGCCACACAAGCTTACAGGCCTAGGCTTCAAAATGGCCACCAGCCACATGGCCAGGCCCACCCAACTACAAGAAACAGAAGACGGACAATGCAGGCCTATTGCAAAAAGCAAACTGCCTGCCTTCAAAATGGCCACCAGCCTCATGGCCAGGACCACAACAAGAAGCCTAGACCACAAAGGAATACCATGCAGGCCTATATGGCAAAAGCAGCACACTAATAACTCCCACCAGAAAAGGCCACCAGCCACATGGACACTCACAAATCACAAGCAACAAGCAGGAGGCCTAGGAAACAATGAACTGACCAAAGGCCTATAAAAGAACTGAAGCCAGGCAAAGGATGCATGCTAAACCACACTGCTCTGCCTTTTTAATGCAATAAAATGCAAACACGAAAATCCCCAGGGCAAAACAAGGTCTGCAGGGTGCACACCAACACACCAGGCACACACAACAAAGGCATTTCTTTAACACACACCCAAAAACAGAAATACCCCCCAAAAAACACATTTTCCAACTCAATCCAATGCCATCCATGCCCTAAATGATGTTTAAATTCAACAGAACACACAGAAACACTTGGGACAGAATGTAGAACAATGTCAAACATTCACCCCAGTACAGAGACCTGGGCCTAAATCCATCATTTGTTTGCTCACCATGCCGTTCCAGTTTGAACCCAGCCATATGCAAATCAGTCTTGGCCCTGTGCCCCATGGGAACAGTCCAGCCCGAACTGCCAAGCCAGGTCCTCCCTGGACTGGAAACAAGCATCCTAGGACCGGTTTCGGGGTTTCACCCCTCTTCAGCCAGGATAGCTTGATTCCAGTGGCATGGAGAGCAAGGGACTCAAGTCTAAACATACCCGTCCCACTCGGGGTGACAAATGCAAAAACAACAGTTGATGGACCGAATGCAGAACAATGTCATACAATCATGTATGATCAAAAAATCAAAGGAGGGAGTGAAGAGGAAAAAGGTAGAATCGTCCTCCTCTGGATACTGTTATCCAACATAGGGATTCTACCATGTATTATGTGAATAAATATGCACCCATGTGTGTGCTGCTATTTTTATTTTTATTTGAAGTGTTTAGTCATACGTGAAAAATGGTGCAAAAGGATCAGAGCTCCTTCTCTCAATTTGTGGGAAGGGCAATGTTTCACACACTGAAACCTAATTCAGCGTCATGCTTCATCATTGGGGTCTTCCCGTCCCTCTACGGGACGGGGCGTGCTACGACTTACGTAGACGCAGGAGCACTTTATTCAGTGATTGGTGAGTATGTGTAGTGCATGGGATCGTGAAAAGAAAATGTGAGATGGTTACAAATTCTCTGGCTAGTGGAACGAAAATACTTTATTGTCTTCCCTGGCTGAGAATAGTAAAAGTGGGGAGGTGTAGATGGTGTACTATAATGAGTCACCTCCTACAAGGTCGACATGTTTCAGAAGCCATCCCCTTGGCTTTCTTCCTCAGGACCAAAAAAAACCCATCCCTGTTACACCTCAATGGGTGATAGAATAAATGTGCATATGCCTGATAGTCACAAACACTGTCCTTTGTTCCCTGTTATGGGAGTAGAAAAAAAATAAACCACTTGTATATCATAAGAACCTGTTCCGACGAGCCACGAGAAGGTACTTCCTTTGGTGATCGCGCTCCTGCCAGCATTGTCTATTTGAAGGCGCCCTACACCGCTCGTGTGAGCTCATGGAGCGATAACGATAAAATTCTAAAGTTCTTATGAAGAGATTGGAAGAAATAAACAGCTTAGGGGCAAAAGCACAGCTTAGGTTTCCAGCCACCCTCCGGGTAATGTGGAAGAACCACATGTATCTGTTACGATCTCTGGGAGAGGTCGATACATTTATTGCTAAAATTCACCAAGAAAAAAGGGTGGGTAACAGGAGTGTGATCCAGGTCTAACGTTTGAGGGTCTGTCCCTCTTTATCTACAAACAATACCAAGATACCAAGATACCAAAGAGTTTCAGTCAGGGGTGAACACGAGGGAGCTATACCCGAAGAGGCTTAGCCTAATGGAAAGGTGGGTTCCTCAAGGGTTGGGGAGAGAGAGCAAGGCAAAGGGGCACTTAGGGGAGGTTAAGGATTTAGGACTAGGGGGGGGGGTCACTGCAGATCGGGGAGAAAAAAAAATGCCTCACCACACCAAATCATATATTTGTTCAGTAGATAGAGTAACAAGGAAGAGTTTCTATTATTTGGTAATACATGGCTACAATAGGTAGGGCGAATGATCGCCGTAAAATTCACTATATTTCTTGAAACCTAAATGGTTTGAGATGTGAGCGTAGACGAAGGTTGATTTTAAAGTATTTAGAGCTTGCCCTAGCACAGATATGTCTATTGCAGGAGACCCATTTAAATTCGGTGGAATTTCAAGCGCTTTTTTCAAAAATCCCCTGGGTACAGTGTTTTTGTGCTTCACAACAAGCAATAAACTCCCGTGGGGTAGCAATTGTTGTTAAAAAGGGTCTTCCCTGTAGGATTAAGTCTGTCCAGACGGATCATTCAGGCAGATGGGTAACCGCCCTCATGGATCTCGGGGGAGCGGAGATGACATGTTCATCTTACTATGGGCCGAACTCAGATGACCCATCATATTTAGTTAAACTACAAGGAAGCCTAATCTCAGGAAATCCCCCCCTGATAGTTGGAGGGGACTTTAACGTAAAACTTGACCCTGTAAAAGACGGTCCCCAGTTAAGTCACATCATAACAACTCCCAAATCACGAAGGATCATGAAAAATCTAATGTTAAACCTAAATTTAGCTGACTTGTGGAGATTTAAGGAAGGCAATACCCAGGGATTTACCTACTATAGCAAAAAATGTAGACACTCCTCACGGATAGACTACTTATTGGTGAATAAAGAAGCACTAAAAGGTTTTATTAGTATTACGATTATGCCAACTCACCTATCAGACCATGCACCCTTATTAGCAGTCTATGTAACATGTGACAATCGACCTCAGCCAAGATGGACATTGAATAGAGTAATGCTAACGGATGCAGAGATAATTCAATCTATAAGTAAATCCTCTTCAGAATTTTTTTCCTTTAACCTGGGATCAACCTCCATCGACCATGTATGGGACGCCTACAAAGCTAACTTGAGAGGCGTATTACAAGCACAAATAAGCTATAAGAATCGATTAAAGACCCAGGCGCTACATGCCCTTGAGGAGAAGATCGGTACTGTGGAGACCGAAAGGAGGAACGCCATAATAGGAGAAATAGGGGAATTAGCTAGGATAGACGGCAATCTGGAGGAGGCCAGAAAAAAATTTAGATTTTTTTTAGATCAGAAATGCAAGGCACAATGGCAGGTTAGAAACATGGAGATGTTCGAATATGGAGAGAAAGCAGGGGCAATCCTGGCCTGGAAGGCTAGGCTAGACAGGGCAAAGAACGATATTAATGAGTTAGTTATTGACAGCAACGGCACTAAATCTAGCGATCCGGACGAAATACAGCTGGCATTACTAACATTATTTTCAGATTTATATAAGGAAGACCTTGAACCTACTCATGACCAAATATCTCACTGGCTAATAGATAAATCTCTTCCAACCCTAATGGAGGCCTCAAA
This sequence comes from Triturus cristatus, assembly GCF_964204655.1. Taxonomy (NCBI): domain Eukaryota; kingdom Metazoa; phylum Chordata; class Amphibia; order Caudata; family Salamandridae; genus Triturus; species Triturus cristatus. Next base: position 1,869,699,684 of record NC_140590.1, read on the forward strand.
GGAAGCTTTGGATACTCCTATTACATCAGAAGAGATATTGGCCCAAATAAAGCGTGCAAAAAACAAAAAAGCCGCAGGGCTTGACGCTCTTCCTAACGAAATATATAAATTACTCCAAGACGACCTTCTCCCAGTCCTTCACAGGCTATTCAGTTCAATCTACTGTTCTAATGGGGTAATGCCTAGGTCATGGAGCGAGGCTACGATAATGTTAATCCTAAAACCAGGGAAAGATCCTCTAGCGGCAGACTCCTATCATCCAATCTCCCTGCTGAATGCAGACTATAACATTTTCATGGGGATATTAGCAGGAAGATTGGCGAAACTGGCACCTAGTTTAATCAATTCCGATCAGAAGGGCTTTATACAGGGGAGGGTAATTCAAGAACAAACCCAATTGCTGATTGGCAATATTGACCTAGCAGAGGCAAGAACTGATCCATTAGCTGTGGTGGCAATTGACGCCGCCAAAGCATTTGATCGTGTGTGCTAGAGGTATCTTTGGGGTGTTTTAGAGGTAATGGGAATTGGCCCAGTATTTGTGAGGACTATCAAGCATTGCTATTTAGGAGCTTCGGCTAAAATCCTTTTGAATGGCTCACTTACCCCTAGTTTTCCAATTCAGAGAGGGACTAGGCAGGGATGCCCCCTGTCTCCTTTTTTATTCAATCTCTATATAGAGCCCTTAGCTCAAACAATTAGACTAGATAAAGCTATTGTCCCATTCAAATCATTAAGATATGAATGTAAACTGGCACTCTATGCCGATGACGTGATAGTCTATACCAGCGATCCAGAACACACAATTCCTCAACTGGATTTCATGCTGAGGGAATTTGGCAAGGTCTCAGGGTACTGCGTCAACTCAGATAAAACTGAAATAATGTGTTGGAATACTACATATATGGGAGGCCCTATAAGTAAGGAGTTTAGATACCTAGGAATTAAAATAGTCAAAGATTTAAATAAGATTCCTCCACTAAATCTTGGGAAAATCGAAAAAGATATAGACTATCTATTTGCTAAATGGAAGAACCTCCCCTTGACGATATACGGTAGGGTCAACCTGGTTAAAATGTCCGTGCTCCCCAAATTGACAAATGTATTCAATGCAATCCCCTTAACTTTCCCTGCAAAGACAATAACCAAGATACAGGGCAAAATAGGTAGTTTTATATGGGGTGAAAAAATGCTAGAATGTCATGGAAAAAGCTTAGGCGGAAGCTCCTTAAAGGAGGACTAGCCTTACCCGACATAAACTGGTATCTGATGGCCTTCCAGTTTAAAGGTGTAAGAATGCTATTATCTTATCCTGAACGAACATCCTGGGGGAGAGTATTAGGGGAAATGGTATCAGTTGAAGGTGGCAATAGTCAAGATGGGTTCCTGTACAAATTTGGTGCTCCAAGGTTTTTTAAAAAGGTTCGGCTAAAGGTCTTGAAATCAGCACTACTAAACTGGTATGAATTAAGGAGGTTATGGGGTATTGGATACTTCTCGGATTTTGCTCCAATTTGGAACTCCCCCGGGACACCACCTCACATGTGTGATAGTCTGGCGATACCGATCAAGAACGCAGGTATGGAGCGATGGTCAGATCTGGTGGACTCAGAGGGCATCCTTCCTTGGGGAGTACTATCAGCCAAAATAGACCCACCCTTTCAAGGTTTAAATATCTTCAATTAAAAAGCTGGTATGAGTCTGAAAAATGGGATATTGTTGGAAACTGGGAATTAGAACAACTATTTCAAGACTCGTCCCCAAGGAAGAAGGAAATAGCCTTATGGTATGCTCGAATTCAAGATGCTGAGGAAGCTATGATCCCCTCCCCTATTTCAGTTTGGAATGATTCACCTTTGGCCGCCCAAATTGAGGAACTATTTAATCCATCATTAAAGATACTATATAAATATATAAAGCCGGCTTCCCTGAAGAAAAAACACTTCTACGTAATAAACAGGCTATACTATACCCCAGCAAAAATAGCTAAATTTGCACCTATCCCGCCTCCAAGCTGTCCAAGATGTAGCCTGATTAATGCCAACGACATACACATCTTCTTTCAGTGTCCGGTGCTAACTACATTCTGGAAAGGAGTGGGCGATGTATTAACATCTATACTAGAAGTTGACATAGTAGTAGATCTATCCTTGGTGCTTTTTGGTAAGAATGATTCTACTTATGGCGTGCTCTCACAGAATCATATGGCCCTTATATTATATTTAATCATCTTGGCAAGGAGAGAAATTTGTATCAAGTGGAAAGACAACATCGCCCTGGGTAAAGAAGAATGGCTGAGAGCCGCCTTTAAATCGGCACGATTAGACCAAGATACCAGAGAAGATAGTCAACCCAGTACTTGGCAACCACTGTTACGATGGGCACAACAGAGGCATTTGATTTGATTTATTAATGAAGTACCTTTCAAAAGTGCTCCACTTCCCTATGGTCCCATGATTACACCAGTCCTCAAATACGCGAGGAAGGCCATGGGACCTAGATGGAAACAGAGAGCCAAAGAGGCCCCCAGGAATCGAGAATACATTCTGACTTGTCAAACCTGTGGAAGTCTTTGGTGAGATGAGGACAAAAAAAAAAAACACATGCACGATTCAGGGGTGCAACAGGGTGTCAATGTGACACCCTGCCACCCTTGAATATGCTCCCCCTATTACCGAATCGGTATTTACCGAATCGGTAATAGTGAATGGCTTCCCATTCATTCCTATGGGCCTCCAGGCCCATAGGAATGAATAGGAAGGTATTCCTTATTACCGATTCGGTAAATACCGAATCGGTAATAACGAATATTACCGAATCGGTAAAATTTACCGATTTTTTACCTACCTTCTATTTACCGATTCTTAAATACCGAATCGGTAAAATTCGGTATTTAGGAATCGGTAAATAGAAATTACCTACATATGGCCCTTTATGAGGCTAGAGTTCGAAGTACTTAAGTTACAAGTCAGTATTCAACAGTAATAGCACAAATACACGTTTGGGCCCTAGGGGCGTACCAAACCATTTACCAAAAAAGTGGTATAAGAACCACGACTGGGATAGACACAAGGCCTAGAGCCTGTAGAATCGCTGGGACCCCAAGGAACCACAAAAGGTAGTGACACAGGGGACCCACGGGGGCCGTGTGCAGTGTGAGAACACAGCCGCGGGTTCCCGTTAGTTTCTATGGGCAATGTCGCGGTTGGAAATTTAAAGATTAGGGACACTTAGTATTGACTCAGGACCAAACCTTTTTGGACTTAGACAGTTCTAGGGCTAGCACCCACGGGAGCACCAGAGTACTCGTGTTACCTCACCCAGGGAAGCCGGGTGCATAGTTGTGTTTTGGTGTCGGGTCGCGTTGTCGATTTCAATGGAAGCTGCTCAGGAAGTGCTGCTGCCGTGAAGAGGAGAATTGTCCGGAGCGATCCAAGCCTGGATCGAAGATGGAAGGAACCTGAAAGCAGAGGGGACAGAGTCTGGGTCACTTGCCAGTGACCAGGTGTATGATGGACCAATGCCCACAGATGTCCGGTGCTTAAGGTGAGTTGATGGGTGTCTTGACTCTTCAGCCACGAGGTCCAGGAGGCTCCGATGACAACCAGGAATTGAATTCAAGCTGTCCCACAAAGTCTGTCGAGTGCTGCTGTGTCGGCGACCAGAGTGGACCCAACAAGCCTTGGCAACAGCAAGTCACTTGGAAATAGAGAAAGGACGTCGGTTCAGACCAGCAAGGTGTGGGGGACTAAACCAGCTAGGGTAAGTCAGGGCACATCTGGAGCAACCAGGAAAGCCCAATCAGAAGAGGAGTTGCCTTCGTGGGGACCCACTAGCCAACGGGCTAGCGATCGCGAAGGAGCCTCGAGCAGTCGCACTTGAATCTGGCCCACGGGTCACTCATGGAGCAGAGGCCAGCAATCTTCAGTTCAGGAGGTGCTCAAGACTGGGGCTATACGGAGCCCAAAGCACAACTTCGAGGAAGACCAGGAAGATGATGGAGCTGCAAAAGTTCACGGAGTCCAGGGGTCACGGTTCCACATCACTCACAATAGCCACGGGGCTCAGCTTTGCTGTGGAATCAGGGTAGCTTGGGTGAAGTCTGGAAATCCATGTCTGGTGATGCAAAGACTTCGGCATCTGGCGGGAGCTTCAGCGATGCAGACCAGTCAGTTGCTTCTTTGGTGCCTGCCAAGCAGGGGAGTCACTCCCTGACCACAAGGGAGATTTCTTCAGTCTTCTAGTTGAAATAGAACGTCGAAGGTCCAGGATATATGTAGCAGAGTTTCATCCAGGATAATCTGAAGTCCTAGGGACTGGGTTCCTATATTTTTACTAAGTTTAGGGGTTGGACTAACTCTAAGGTCCCACCTATGGGCGGACCTGGGGAGGGGGTGGTTACTCCCCTTTGTCCAGTTTCGCGCCAGAGCAGGGGCTGAGTGCCCCTGCAACTGGTTTGAACTGGGGTATGCACAGGGACACCTTGTGTGCCCCAGGCAGTGTCTGAAAAGCATTCACTGAATGCACTCACTCTGCCCCAATACACATCTGCCTGTCTGGGAAGGTGGTTACACCTCCCTGTGACAGGAAACCTGTTGTCGAGGCATCCCCTGCCAGAGTTTCCCTCAGCAGCAGGAGGCCAGACAAGTGTCTATGGCAGTGGCATCCATTTTGTGATGCCAGGGCTTTAGAAAGTTTTAACTGGGCAGACCAGTGTGAACATGTCTCTCCCTCTAGAAGGCTGGAATGCTATCCCCGCCGCCAGGACTGGTGGGGGGGTTGTATTCCAAGGTGTTTGACACCAAACACGACAAGTTTTGATGCAGCCATTCCAAAGTTAGCATTTACCACAAGGTTATAATGCACTTAAGAGTATATGGTATGGCTGTATCACAGAACAGCCATAAGGAAGTATTTTCGAAAGCTGCAGAGGGGCTCAGCTCATGCTTGGGCACCCTCTCACACAAAACCAAGCACTCTGCCTTCAGGATTGTCAAGGCCTGCCATAGGAGTGACTTATAGGTTTAAATGTGTCTGTATATATAGGTGGATATAGGTAGCCTATACCACTGTAAGGGGTGCAAGCACCACCTTACCCAGGCTACAGTAGCAGACTTGTGGTGTCATTTTGGAGTGCTTCCCAGGGGTGGCATAATACATGCTTCAGCCCCTGGTAGGCCTCTGAGGTACCTATGCCATAGGTACATAGTATACCATATACTAGGGGCTTATAAGGCACTCCAGAATCCAATTAGAAATGTACCTAATGTACATGGAAACCATTTTAGAGAGGAAGCAGCTAGGCTGGGGTCCTGATTAGCAGGGCCACAGCCACACTAAGGCGGAAAAACAGTGAAACACCAGCAAAAAGTTGGGGTACCCATGTGAAGCAGATCCTACTCTCCTACACCCACTAGGGGTAGAAAATGCTGTCTTTGGCTTTGCATCATCAGCTAGTCTGATCTGCCAGTAGCCAGCTGTCAGGTCAAATGCGCTTAGAAACTTGGCTGAGGCCAAAGTATCTATTAGCTCATCTGCCCTGGGGATGGGATGGGCATCAGTCCTAGTGACTGCATTGAGACCCCTGTAGTGTACACAAAACCTCATCTCTCTCTTGCCATCTTTGGTGTGAGGTTTAGGTACCAGGACTACTGGACTAGCCCAAGGGCTATCTGAGTGTTCAATAACTCCCAAATCCAACATCTTTTGGACTTCTGTCCTTATACAGTCCCTGACATGGTCAGGTTGCCTGTAGATATTATTCTTCACAGGCAGACTGTCCCCAGTGTCCACTTCATGAGTGCACCAGGTGGTCTGACTTGGAGTCAGGGAAAACATATGTCTGAACTTGCTGAGACGTTTTCTGCAGTCAGTTTGCTGCTGGACAGTGAGGCTGCCTGCCAAGGCTACACCATCAACTGACCCATCATCAGGGTTCTGAGAAAGCAGGTCAGGGAGTGGGTCACTCTCTTCCTCCTGTCCTTCATCAGTAGCCATGAGCTAGCCCATGTCTGCCCTGACAATATATGGTCTTAGTCTGTTGACATGAAGTACCCTGTGGGGACTCCTAGGGGTTCCAAGGTCTACCAAGTAGGTGACCGCCCCTTTCTGCTCAACAATTGTATGGGGGCCACTCCATTTGTGCTGGAGGGCTGCTGGGGCCACAGGCTCCAGCACCCACACTTTCTGTCCTGGCTGGTAAACAGTCAGTACAGCCTTTTGGTCATGCCAGGCTTTTTGTAATTCCTGGCTAGACTCAAGGTTTTTGGTTGTCTTTTACATATACTCAGCCATCCTGGAGCAGAGACCATGTACGTAGTCCACTATGTCCTGTTTGGGGGGCTTGAGAGATAACTCCCATCCTTCCTTAACCAGACACAATGGACCCCATGACAGGGTGACCAAACAAAAGTTCAAAAGGGCTTTAACCAACCCCCTTTTGAGGCATCTCCCTGTATGCAAATAAAAGGCAGGGTAAGAGTATATGCCATCTTCGCCTAAGCTTTTCTGGGAGCCCTTTAATCATGCCCTTTAAGGTTTTGTTGAACCTTTCAACTAAACCATTGCATTGTGGGTGATAGGGTGTGGTGAACTTGTAGTTCACTCCACACTCCTTCCACATAGCAGTTAAGTAACTTGACATAAAGTTTGCTTTCTGTCAGATACTACCTCCTTAGGAAAGCCTGCTCTTGAGAATACACTCAAGAGAGCTCTTGCCACCACAGGTGCTGTAGTGGTCCTTAGGGGAATTGCTTCTGGGTACCTGGTGGCATGGTCCACCACCACCAGTATAAATCTGTGCCCAGCTGCTGTCTGAGGATCCATGGGATGAACAATGGCAATCCCAACCCACTCAAAGGGAACCCCCACCACAGGTAGTGGTATCAGGGGGGCCTTTGTGGTTCTACCTGCCTTGCCACTGGCTTGGCAGGTCACACAGGAGCGACAGAACTCCTTAGTGTCTTCAGACATGTGGGGCCAGTGAAAGTGAAAGTGAGGGACTATTCTGTCCCAAGTCTTGTTCTGGCCCAGGTGTCCTGCTAGGGGATTATCATGGGCTAGTGTCAACAGGAAACCCCTAAACTTCAGAGGTATGACCAACCTCCTGGATGCACCAGGCTTGGGGTCTCTACACTCTGAATCAAGGAGTCCATCATCCCATAAACTTTATGGGTGCCACTACATTCCCAGCAGCCTCATCAGCAGTTTGCTTTCTGAGGGGTTCAAGAGAGGGGCAGGTTTCTGCTCCTGGCTCAGATCAGACCTGGAAGGGGCCCCCGTCCCCAAGAACTCAAACTGGTCAGGTTCAAGCTCCTCTGCGACAGTTCCTTCTTCAGGCTCAAGATCATCTGCCTGAGGAGACTGATCTGCATTCTGAGTCAGGGGGGAAGGGACTGCCTTAACCCTACTGCTCCTCCTCTTGGGAGGCACCTTGTCCATTATTCCACAATCTAGGGCCTGTCCCGCTTTCGACATTTTGGCATGTGACATAGTCACAGCAAAGACATGTGCAGGGATCCCTAACATTTATGCACGTGTCCTAAGCTCCACTTCACCCAAAGCTGAAGATTCTAGATCATTGCCAAGCAAGCACTGTACTGGTAGGTCTGCACTTACCACAACCTTCTTAAGGCCAGTTACCCCTCCTCAGGAGAAGTTAACAACTGCCAGAGAATGGTCTGTTCTGACATTGCTAGCATTGGCCACTTGGTACATTTCACCAAGTATAAACTGCCCAGGATTCACATGATCTTTTGTCACCATTGTGACACTTGCTCCTGTGTCCCTGAATGCCCAAGCCTGTACTCCATTGATTAAAGGATGTCGCCTGTACTTGCCCAGGTTACTGGGACTCACAGAGGGGGTCACATCCATGCCCCCATCACAGACAAGAACAGCCTGAGTGGCTTCTCTGACTAGGCCAGAGCCCAACTCAGTTCCCAGGGTCAACCCTACTAAACCCTTAGCTTTTGTATTCCCACCACCAATTGTAACTGCACTAGGGGGAGCAGGTGCCTTAGGGGCATTGGTGGGGGCTGGAGTATTCTATTTGGACTTGGTGCAATCACTGGTCCAGTGTGTCTTTTGCTTACAGACTTTGCACCAAGGTTTCTGTTGGCCTTTCCCTTTGTTGAATCCCTACCTAAAGAAGATTTTTGGGGCCCTTGTGAAGACTTCTGGTCTTTACCCTTCTCCCCACCCTTGTCAGAGTTCTTAGAATCTTGGGTTCACCAATTTGGTTCTGTACCTTCTGCCTCAACCTGGTTCTGACCCACTTGTCTGCCTTCTTTCCCAATTCTTGGGGAGAGGTCAGATCTGAGTCTACCAAGTACTGGTGCAACAGCTGATTTTGACAGTTATAAAGAATCTGCTCCCTCATTATCAGGTTGTACAATCTTGTGAAGTTACACACCTTAGTGCACAATAACCAACCTTCCAGAGCCTTAGCAGAACAATCCACAAAGTCCACCCAGTCTTGATTCTGTGCTTTTTGGGTATCCCTGAACTTTAACCTGTATTGTTCAGTGGTTAGGCCAAACCCATCTATCAGTGCACTTTTCAAGACCTGGTAATCATCAGCATCCTCTTCTCTTACAGTGAGGAGCTTATCTCTACCTTTGTCTGCAAAGGAGAGCCATAGGATTGCTGCCCACTGCTCTGTAGAGCTCCAGGGCTTCCCTATCTAAGGCCATCTGCTGTTTTCTGAGGTTGAACTTGTCTTGCTCATACTTCAGCAGTCTCTCTCTCCTCTCCTGGGAGGTTTCCCTCCCTCTGTGAGAAGAAACAGAGGTTCCTATAGATGAGGTAGAATGGACAGACTCCCTTGAGCGAGATCTATGCCTTCTAACCCTTCTTTCAACTCTTCCTAGAGGGACAAAGAGAGGGCCATTGTGCTCCTCTTCCTCATCCAGTGGAGCTGGGTTAACCAGATCCTGGTCATTGTCATCAGTCTGGTTAGCAGCAGAGGTTGGGTCAGGGGAGTTTCCACCCCTGGGTCCACCCTCCACTGTTGCCCCACCCACTCTGCCTTCCCCATCAGACCCACTAGGGTCTGAGAGATCATCCAGCCTGAGTATCTCCAAGAGATACTGGGTGGTTGGGCTTTTACCTGTCTTCAGCTTCCTAATTGAACATAAGGTCCTAACCTGAGCAAAGGTGAGATCCTCATATTTATAGGGGAGAACTCAGGGGCTTCTTGCACGGACACACTGGTTCCTGGCTGATTAGACATTACTAATGTGGTGTGGTGTATTGCACTACCTACACTAGTGTGGCCTACTAAACTCTCTTGAGTTGTAGAAAGGGTGTGCTATCCCTTAACACACAACTCTAAGTTCAGTAGAACTTACTGTATACTTAAGCTTGTATTATATGTACCTAGGGTACCTTTAGTGGTTTACAGTTAGTTACTCAATTGAGATTATCTGGTAAAACAATAGCAAGGTGGAATCCCCCCACTGCCACCAATGTGAGAAGTTGGCCTGATATATGCTGTCCACTAGTTCCAGTGGGCACCTTGTATTATTCCAAACAACCCCTTATCGGTTAGAGGTTAAAGACAACCTTTATTGAAAGCTATCCTAGTGGTAGCTATGGCGAGCAGCCTTCAGGCTAAGTCTTGAAGGAATGTAAAGCAGCTTGTTTTACCAGTCTATAATCTCTTGAGTCACTAAATGAAATATATCCACACCAGGTATTTATATAAAATATATGTATTTATTACTAAACACACCCTCCTAGTCTGTTTATGAGACTAGAGCTCAAAACAAATAAGTTACACTTCAATAATCACAGTAAAATAGCACAAATGCACGTCAGGCCCTAGGGGCGAGCCAAACCATATACTAAAATAGTGGTGTAAGAACCACAACTTAACTAGACACAAGGCCTAGAGCCTGTAGAATCGCTGGGACCCCAAGGAACCACCCAAGGAAGTGACACAGGGGACCCACGGGGGCCGTGTGCAGTGTATGAACACTGCTGCGAGCTCCCGTTATCTTCTATGGGGAAAGTCACGGTTAGATTTTGAAAGATTAGGGACACTTAGAAATGAGTCAGGACCAAACCCTTTTGGACTTAGGAAGTTCTAGGGCTAGCACCCACGGGCGCAATGGAGTACTCGCGTTACCTCACCCAGGGAAGCTCGGTGCATAGGTGTCTTTTGGTGTCGGGTCACGTCGTCGATTTCAATGGGAGCTGGCGAAGAAGTGCTGCTGCCGTGAAGATGCAAAGTGTCCAAAGAGATCCAAGCCTGGATTAAAGATGAGAGGAACCTGAAAGCAGACGGGACAGTCTCTGGGTCACTAGTGAGTGACCAGGAAGGCGATAAGCAGATGCCCACCGATGTCGGGTGATTTCAGGTGAAAGAGGTGACGCTTGATTTCACGAGGACGAGGAGGCGTCGAGGATGACCAGGAGATGGATTTGAGCTCTCTCACAAAGGATGTCGAGTGCTGTTGTGTCGGTGCCCGGATTGGACACAACAAGCCTTGGCAACAGCAACCCATACAGAAAGAGAAGAAATGCTTCGGTGCAGACCAGCAAGGTCTGAGGGACTCACCACTTGGATGGGCATCAGGGCACGTCTGGAGCAACCAGGGAAGCCCAAGGAAATACAAAGTTACCCCCTCAGGGACCCGCCAGTCAACGGACCAATGATCACGATGTGACCTCAAGATGAAACACAAAATGGCGGTCCACGGGTCACTCGGAATGACCAGGCCGACAATCTTCAGTGGATTTAGTGCTCGAGGTGGGGGCTACAAGTTAGCCCAAGCGCGACTTCAAGAGACGTCGAGGAGTCAATGCACTTGCAGAAATGCACGGTGACCAGGAGTTCCGGTTCCACGCTACTCAGAGGGCTGCGGGTCTCAGCTTTGCTGGGGACACAGGTCGGCCTCTGAGATGTCTGTAAATCCTCTTCCTGGGCTACAAATACTTCAGAGTCCGGCGGGAGCTTCAAGGATGCAGATTGGCAAAATGCTTTGTTGGTGCCTGCCAAGCAGGGGAGTCACTCCTTGACCCCAAGGGATATTTCTTCAGTCCTCTGGTCTTGAGCAGAGCGTCAAAGGTCCAGGATTCAGCTTCAGAGTTTCGTCCTGGGTAATCTAAAGTCCTAAGTACTGGGGTCCCATACTTATACTGAGGTAGGGGGTTGGACATACTCTGGGGACCCACCTATGGGAGGGCTTTGAAAGAGGGGTGGCTACACCCATTTCCTTTGTCCAGTTTCACGCCAGAGCAGGGGTTGGAAGCCCGTGAACTGGTTTGAGCTGGACTATACACAGGGACACCAAATGTGCCCCCGGTGCAGGACTTCAAAGCACTCAGAGAGTGCTCCCACCCAGCCCCAATACACATAATCCTGTCTGGGAGGTGGTTACACCTCCCTGTGACAGGAAACCTATTGTCCAGGCCTCCCCTGCCGGAGTTTCGGTCAGCAGCAGGAGGCCAGACTCGTGTCTGTGGCTGCAGCATCCATTTTGTGATGCCAGGGCTCTATTAAGTTTCTACCGGGTATACCAGTGCTGTCATGTCTCTCCCTCTAGAAGGGTAGGATCATACTCCCTCACCGGTTACTGGTGTGGGGTTATGATTCCAAGGTGTTTGACACCAAGCACAACATGTTTCTGTGCAGCCAGTCAAAAGTTAGCATTAACCGTTTAAGATAAAATGCACTTAAGAGTATATGGTCAGGCTGCACTACTGACAACCCCGGAGAAGAGATTCCGAAGGCTGCAGAGGGGCTCAGCTCATGCCTGGGCACCCTCTCACATATAACCAAGCACTCTGCCTTCAGGATTGATAAGGACTGCCATAGGGGTGACTGATAGGTTTGTATGTGCAGTATATGGTGAGATATAGTGAACCTATATCTCAGTAAGGGGTGCATGCACCACCTTACCCAGGCTGCAGTAGCAGACCTGTGGTGTCATTTTGATGGCTTTCCAGGGGTGGCATAATACATGCTTTAGCCCCTGGTAGGCCTCTGGGGTACCTATGCCCTGGGTACGTATTATATCATATACTAGGGACTTATAAGGGCACCTCAGATCCAATATGAAGTACATGGAATCCACCGGAGAACTCAAGTTACCTCACCCAGGGAAGCCGGGTGCATAGGTGTCTTTTGGTGTCGGGTCGCGTTGTCGATTTCAATGGGAGCCTACAAAGAACTGCTGCTGCCGTGAAGAGGAGAAGTGTCCGAAGAGATCCAAGCCTGGATCTAGGATGGAAGGAACATGAAAGCAGAGGGGACAGAGTCTGGGTCACTTGCCAGTGACCGAGGGCAGGATGGACCAATGCCCACAGATGTCGGGTGCTTCAGGTGAGTTGATGGGTGTCTTGACTCTTCAGCCACGAAATCCGGGAGGTGTTGACGAAGTCCACGAGCCATATTCGAGCTGTCCCACAAAGTCTGTTGAGTGCTGATGTGTCGGTGACCAGAATGGACCCAACAAGCCTTGGTAACGGCAAGTCACTGGAATTCAGAGAAAGGACTGCGGCGCAGACCAGCAAGGTCTGAGGGACTCACCCAGCAAGGGTAATTCAGGGCACGTCTGGAGCAACTAGGAACACCCAATCAGAAAAGGAGTTGCCTTCGTGGGGACCTCCTAGCCAACGGGCTAGTGATCGCAAAGGAGCCTCAAGCGGTCCCACTTGAAGCTGGTCCACGGGTCACCCGTGGAGTGGAGGCCAACAATCTTCAGTGCAGAAGGCGCTCAAGGCTGGGGCTACTCGGAGCCCAAAGCACAACTTTGAGGAGGACCAGGAAGATCGTGTTGCTGCAAAAGTTCACCGTGTCCAAGGGTCACGGTCCCACGTCACCCACGATAGCCACGAGCCTCAGCTTTGCTGTGGACTCAGGGTAGCCTTGGGGAAGTCTGGAAATCCAACTCTGGTGATGCAAAGACTTCGGCGTCCGGCGGGAGCTACAGCGATGCAGACCTGTCAGTTGCTTCTTTGGTGCCTGCCAAGCAGGAGAGTCCCTCCTTGACTCCAAGGGAGATCTCTTCAGTCTTCTAGTCAGGATAGAACATCGAAGGTCCAGGATGTACATTGCAGAGTTTCGTCCAGGGTAATCTAAAGTCCTAGGGACTGGATTCCTATACTTATAGTAAGTTTAGGGGATGAACTAACTCGAAGGCCCCACCTATGGGTGGGCCTGGAAAGAGGGGTGGTTACACCCATTTTCTTTGTCCAGTTTCACGCCAGAGCAGGAGAGGGTAGCCCCTGCAACCAGTTTGAACTGGGCTATGCACAGGGACAGCAAACGTGCCCCCAGTGCAGGACTTCAAAGCACCAATACACATCTGCCTGTCTGGGGAGGTGGTTACACCTCCCTTCAACAGGAAACCTATTGTCCAGGCCTCCCTTGCCGGAGTTTCGGTCAGCAGCAGGAGGCTAGACCCGTGTCTGTGGCAGAGGTATCCATTTTGTGATGCCAGGGCTCAGGAAAGTCCTACCGGGTTTAGCCAGTGTGAACATGTCTCTCCCTTTAGAAGGGTGGAATGCTACTTCTGCCGCCAGAATTGGCGGGGGGGTAGTATTCCAAAGCGTTTGACACCAAACACTACATGTTTTGATGCAGCCATCCCAAAGTTAGCATTTACCGCGAGGTTATAATGCACTTAAGAGAATATGATATGGCTATATCACAGAACAGCCATAAGGAAGTATTTCCAAAAGCTGCAGAGGGGCTCAGCTCATGCTTGGGCACCCTCTCACATAAAACCAAGCACTCTGCCTTCAGAATTGTCAAGGCCTGCCATAGGACTGTCTTATAGGTTTATATGTGTCTGTATAGGGTAGTGATATAGGTAGCCTATACCACTGTAAGTGGTGCAAGTACACCCTTACCCAGGCTGCAGTAGCAGACCTGTGGTGTCATTTTGGAGTGCTTCCCAGGGGTGGCATAATATATGCTGCAGCCCCTATTTCTATTTCTATTTAGGGAGTTTTGTAAAGCGCTTGGTGACGCACAGCGGCGTGTACCCGCGCTAAGGAGCGGCTGCTAACTGGAACCTACAGAAGTGGAATACTTTACTGTTCGAATAGTGTAGTTTTGAGCTTGGCTCTAAAGATTAGTTCAGATGGTTCGAGACGCAATATTAAGGGTAATGTGTTCCATCTGACGGCTGCAAGGTACCTAAAGGATCTTCCGCCCATCCGTGCTCTGGACACCTTGGGGACAACAAGGCGTCCCGAGCCAGAAGATCTGAGGGAGCGGGACGGTTCATAAGGCGTCAGCAGTCCTTTCAAAGGGAGAGGAGACCTCCCGTTGATGATCCGATGGCACATGCAGAGTGCTTTGAAATCAACCCTACTTCTGATCGGGAGCCAGTGCAAGGACCGAAGGGCCACCGAGGATGCGGCTCTTCTGGGTAGTCTAAGTACTAGCCTAGCAGCGGCATTCTGTAGGACCTGTAAGCGGCTCAGATTCTTCTTCGGAGTCCCTAGATAGAGGAGGTTGCCATAGTCCATCTTTGAGGTGACTAGTGCATGCACAAGGGTTTGACGGGCCTTTACAGGTAAAAACTTCAATGCCTTCCTGAGACTTTTGAGGGTCCCAAAGCATGATCCGACCACCCGGTTGATCTGAGGGCCGAAGGTCAGGTCGGAGTCGAACCAAATGCCCAAGTTCTTTGCTTTCAGGCATGGGATAGGTGTTGAGCCAAGGCATGGAGGTCACCATGCCGACGTCCACGCCGATCGGTCTCCCCCTACGACAAGCACCTCGGTCTTATTTCCGTTAAGCTTAAGGCAGTTTGCGGACATCCAGGCAGCTAGGTCTTGCATACAGGCTCTGAAGATGTCCGCCGAAAGATCGGGTGCGCGCGACAGGGAGATCACCAACTGCGTGTCGTCGGCATAGGAAACCATTCGGAGGCCTTAGCTCTCTACCAAGGAGGCAATCGGGGCTACGTAGAGATTAAAAAGTGTTGGGCTCAGGGACGAGCCCTGCGGCACCCCCTGGTCCAGAGCAATTCGCTCAGAGTAATAGTCACCCTGCCTCACTTGGAAGCCTCGGCCTGCGAGAAATGAATAAATCCATTTCAACGCTGCCCCTCTCACCCCACCTTTGCTCAGACACTGTAACAAGATGGAATGTGCCACAGTGTCGAACGCCGCGCTAAGGTCTAAAAGGATGAGAGCCATGGTTTGACCCTCGTCAGCACCCTGCCTGAGAGTTTCGGAGGCCCTAAGAAGGGCAGACTCGGTGGAGTGGCGTGGCCGAAACCCGAATTGAGTCGGATGAAGAAGGTTACTGTCCTCCACATATTTCATTAGCTGCTTATTTACCACCTTCTCTGCTACCTTCGAAAAATAAGGCAGGAGAGAGATGGGGCGTAAGTTATCCAGCTTATCGAAGCCAATGTTAGGCTTCTTGCGGAGGGGAAGCACCACAGCCTGTTTCCAGTCCACAGGTAGAGAACTGGATCGAAAGGAGACATCTAGCAAATGCCTGATGTAAGGTTCCAGTGTCTCTATGCTGTCACTCAGCCTTTTTGGGGAAGCAGGATCGCGTGGGGAGCCAGATCTGACGGATCTGCAGATTTTAACGAGATCCTCCGATAGAGGAGTGGTGAAATGAAGTAGCAGATCTGAGTCAGCTTCAGCTCCTGCTAAATCTGCAGGTTCTTCCGCTAAGGGTGGCGTGTCGGGAAAAGCAGAGTAAATCTTGCGCACTTTGTCTCCGAAGTAGTTAGCAATGCGATTGCATGCTGTTACTGAGTGATCTTCATCTCGAGTAACAGTTATTGGGGTGGAAAGGGATTTATATATGTTAAACAATTCCCTAGCTGAGTTTTCAGCCACGTGAATTTTATCTGCATAGTAGGTGGCTTTTTCTATACGGATTTTATTATGATAGGATCGTCGTTTTGTGAGGTAAGCCTCTTTCATCCGATCATCATAAGCCATTCTCCATTGTCTTTCTGCTCGTTTGCAGTCCCTTTTGGCACAGCGCAGCGCCTCGCTGAACCAGGGAGCAGTTCTTTGTCTGTGGACAGCTTTATTAGACCAACCCAATGGGGCTGTGTGGTCCAGAGCAGCCGTGATACGGTCATTCAGCAATTTATTTGCCGCTGTCATGTCATTTCCTCCTGGGGGCCCTTCCACGGTAAGAGCCTTATTAAACTCTCGCAGGGAGAATCTTGCCCACCTATGTCGAGGGTAGTTAAGAGGGGTGGGAGCGCTAGCTATATGCTTAGACAAGTAAATAGTAAACGGAACGAGAAAATGATCTGTCCAGGGCAAGGGCACTGGGGGAGCGGCTAAAACACCCTCCCAATTGGCAAATATTGGGTCGAGCAGGTGCCCACGGTTGTGTGTTGGCAGCTGACCTTTTAGCTCTAGCTGTAGGGTGTGAAGTTCTTCCCGGAACTCCGCTGCTCCTTTGTCTAGTGCGTCTTGCAGGTGTATATTTAAATCTCCCAACAGCAAAAACTTGTCCCTCCTGATCGCTGTTTCTGTGACCCACTCTAGGAGGTTTCTTTTAAAACTGGCCATAGGTCCCGGTGGGCGATAAATTATCAGGCCCTTTATAGTCATGCTCCCATCAATTGCTATGGTGAAAACACCCGCTTCGCATCCCGCCAGGTCAACTAGTTCTAGTTTGCATGGCCATTGTTGTTTAAAGGCGATCGCAATCCCGCCTCCTCTATCTATCGGTCTGTCCAGGCGCACCATCTGATAGTCATCAGGTAAAGCCTGAATGGTATCAGGATCAGAATTGGCGTCTAGCCACGTTTCGGTAATAACCAGCAGATCATAATGTTTATCAGTGAGAAGGTCATATACGTCATGTTTGTGACGGCTAAGCGACCTAACATTAACGAGCCCGCAGGACAGCGAGGGATTGCTTGCCCTGGTGTCTGGTAGGGCTGAGCTAAAGCGGAATTGACAATAGCTACACCCTTCATTCTCCCCTACCCTTACACTATGGTGGCCTCGGGTGCACACGATCGAGGATAAACTTACTAAGTCACTCCTACTCCAGGTCAGCTTACGATCAGGGCCAGGGGTTGGGGCCCTGGGCCGTGTCCGGTCGCGGACGGGCGCAGACGGGCTTGGCTTTGGCCCGGCTTCGACGCGCATCCGGCGCGCCCGCTGCGCCAGCCCGCTGTGCCGTCTGGCAGGGATGCACATTATGTAGGGTGTGAGGAGGGTGGGAGGGCGGCGCGACTAGAGCGCACCCCCAGCCCTAGCTAAGATGGCGCCCACCGCCTCCAACAGCAAATAACACAAGACGGCTGGGCGAGGCAGAGAGAGGAAGATCAGCGTGTTGGAGAAATGTCAGTGTGCCTAACTCAATTCCCCAGCTAACTATTCAATTTAAAACCCCCAGGTAAAAAGTTATAAAAACGATCTTTTAGCAGTTTTAAATCACAATTTTCACAGATACCTATGCCAGCTAGTAAGTTCCAGGTAAAAACGCTTGCAGCCCTAGCGTCTCTCACTAGGGAGAGCTCTAAATAGGCAGCGAGGGCTTCACAGAGCAACTCTAAATAGCCTGGGAGGGCGGGAGGGTGGCGCGACTAGAGCGCACCCCCAGCCCTACCTAAGATGGCGCCCACCGCCTCCAAAAGCAAATAACACAAGACGGCTGGGCGAGGCAGAGAGAGGAAGATCAGCGTGTTGGAGAAATGTCAGTGTGCCTAACTCAATTCCCCAGCTAACTATTCAATTTAAAACCCCCAGGTAAAAAGTTATAAAAACGATCTTTTAGCCGTTTTAAATCACAATTTTCACAGATACCTATGCCAGCTAGTAAGTTCCAGGTAAAAACGCTCGCAGCCCTAGCGTCTCTCACTAGGGAGAGCTCTAAATAGGCAGCGAGGGCTTCACAGAGCAACTCTAAATAGCCTGGGAGGGCGGGAGGGCGGCGCGACTAGAGCGCACCCCCAGCCCTACCTAAGATGGCGCCCACCGCCTCCAACAGCAAATAACACAAGACGGCTGGGCGAGGCAGAGAGAGGAAGATCAGCGTGTTGGAGAAATGTCAGTGTGCCTAACTCAATTCCCCAGCTAACTATTCAATTTAAAACCCCCAGGTAAAAAGTTATAAAAACGATCTTTTAGCAGTTTTAAATCACAATTTTCACAGATACCTATGCCAGCTAGTAAGTTCCAGGTAAAAACGCTCGCAGCCCTAGCGTCTCTCACTAGGGAGAGCTCTAAATAGGCCTGGTATTCCTCTGAGGTACCTATGCCCTAGGTACATAGTATACCATATACTAGGGGCTTATAAGGCACTCCAGAATCCAATAAGATAGGTACCTAATGTACATGGAAACCATTTTGAGAGTAAGCAGCTAGGCTGGGGTCCTGATTAGCAGGGCCACAGCCAGACTAAGGTCGAAAAACAGTGAAACACCAGCAAAAAGTGGGGGTGCCCATGTGAAGCAGATCCTACTCTCCTACAAGCCAGTCCTGCATGCAGGGTGTGTGTCTGTCCTGCATGAAGGGTGTGAGCCAGTCCTGTCTCTTCAGCATCTGGGCCCCAGACGAGAACTCTTGAAACGTTTCTCCTCCGCTTTCATTCTGCTGTAAAACGCCCTTCCACCCGGGAGCCCAGGCCTAATAATCTCCGTGTCTCTCTGATGTTACCACATCCTCTCTCGTCCCGATCTCTTCTGCTCTCCTGTGTTTTTCTTCAAATTTACGACTCGGCTCATAGCTCCAGCCTTTTCTGCACGTCCGCCACACCAACACCCACCCACACCCTGAAATCACCCAGACCCGCCATGTGTCAGTTTAGCATACGCTCCACAGAGGAGACATATGTTCTGTGTTAAAACCTACAGAAACAAAACATTAAAAAAATACAAACATTCTTAATGGATGTTTGCATAAAGTAAAACATGATATGTGAACAAGGACTGCCTCGATGACAGGGACTGGATTAACGAATATTATTGTATTGATGGGAGTCTGGGGGGGGGGAAGGTTTAAAGTAAATTACAAGACCGTATGTCCATATACGGACCTGTTTCAGAGATATTGACTCTCCCAATGGTACACTCGTTGAGTGCTGTGCGCTATATAAGATGCATTCATTCATTCATAAGTGTGCAGCCGGGCGCCCTAGCAAGGCCTTCCTGATCCAACCGCACACCTAAGACCCCTCATCATACTTCACTCATTTTTTTTGCAGTTTTACGTAGCGGGAACTCGACCCGAAGGTATTGCAGCGCTTTACATGAGCGCCAGTTACGTTACACAAGGACGCATTAATTTTCTGAGGCACAGGGAGACTACATTCAGGTACCCGATGTAGACTTAGGGGCAGTGATTATAACAGATCCACTTTGAATAATTTGCGGCCTACCTCACCAGAAGCAAACATCATCGCTGCCAATGCGCTCCTTCAAGGCGCTAGGCATGTTTTAGCACCTTCTCTCGCCCTCTGACAGATTGCTTATTTTATTTGCACAGGATTTAAAGGCTAGAGCGTTTCTTCTGTCCATTAATTTACAGCGCTTCATGGCTGCCGCGGTGCTGTTAGACACTGGGCGCTGCAGCAGGGGCTGTGACGCCGTCAGACTTCAGATTTAAGATCAGGATGCAATAGGTCTCGCATTTACGCGAGTTTGAGCTATTAACATTGAAAATAACAATGCTTTTTATTTTTGTTTTTAAAACATAAATAAAAGGCGGAGTCATTTACAATGCCAATAGCTTAAACTTGCGTAATTGCGAGACCTATTGCATTGCAAATGCTTGTTGCTGTTGTTTCACTGTTTTTCGACTTTAGTATGACTGTGGCCCTGCTAATTAGGACCCCAGACTAGCTGCTTCCTCTCTAAAATGGTTTCCATGTTCATTCGGTACATTTCTAACTGGATTCTGGAGTGCCTTATAAGCCCCTAGTATATGGTATACTATGTACCTAGGGCATAGGTACCTCAGAGGCCTACCAGGGGCTGAAGCATGTATTATGCCACCCTTGAGAAGCACTCCAAAATGACACCACAGGTATGCTACTGCAGCCTGGGTAAGGTGGTGATTGCACCCCTTACATCTATATCCACATATATATACAGACACATATAAACCTATAAGTCACTCCTATGGCAGGCCTTAACAATCCTGAAGGCAAAGTGCTTGGTTTTGTGTGAGAGGGTGCCCAAGCATGAGCTGAGCCCCTCTGCAGCTCTCGAAAATCCTTCCTTATGGCTGTTCTGTGACACAGCCATACCATATATTCTTAAGTGCATTAAAACCTCATGGTAAATGCTAACTTTGGAATGGCTGCATCAAAACATGTCGTGTTTGGAATACTACCCCCTCCCCCCGCCAGTCCTGGAGTCTGGGGTAGAATTCCACCCTTCTAGAGGGATAGATATGTTCACACTGGCTAAACCCGGTAGGACTTTCCTGAGCCCTGGCATCACAAAATGGACTACCACTGCGAGAAGTTGGCCTGGCATATGATGGTCACTAGTTATAGTGGCCACCTTGCACCAGTCCAATTCTACTCTTATGGTAGATAGGTTTAAGACAACCTTTTAAAGAGAGCTACCCTAGTGGTAGCTGTGGAGAGCAGCCTTCAGGCTAAGTCTCAGAGGAATGTAAAGCAGCTTGTTTTACCTTATAATCTCTTGAATTACCAAATGAAAGGGCACCACACAGGTATATATATCAATTATAGATGTATTTATTACTAGACACACTCTACTAATCTCTTTATGAGATTAGATGCCAGGTACACATTCAAATGTCATTATTTCACAATAAATTAAGCACAAATATGGCAGGAGCCCTAGGGGCGTAACAGACCATATACTAAAAAAAATGGTATAAGAAGGTCGACTTGCAAAATGACAAGGCCTAGGGCCTGGGGAATCGCTGGGGCTTCACTACTGCAATGTTAGCAGGTATGTAACAGGCCCACGGGAGACGTGTGCAGTGTGTGAACACAGCCACGGATTCCCTATTGATTATAATGGTGAAAGTCGCGGTTTGATTTTTAAAGTTTTAGGGTACTTCGAGGAAGTCTACAAGCAAGCCACTTACAAGGTAAGTACTTCGAGGACCAACACACACTAGGGCACCGGAGTGCACGAGTTACCTCACCCAGGGAAGCCGGGTGCATATGTGTCTTTTGGTGTCAGGTCGCGTCGCTGTTTTCTATGGAGACCAAAGAAGACTTGGTGCTTGCGTCGACTGAAGAAGTGTCCTGTGGAATCCAAGGGTGGATTCAAGATGCAGAAGACCTGAAAATTGAAGGGACAGTGTTCAAAGTCACCGGTGGCCAGGAAGATGGATGACAACAGATGTTGGGTGATTTCAGGTCATCGATCATGTTTTTACTCTTCACTCACGAGGTCCAGGAAGGATCGATGATGACCAGCAGCTGGATTCAGAGTATCCCAGAATGTCTGCAGCTGACTGCAGTATTGGCAACTCGATTGGAGCCAACAAGCTTTGGCAACTGCAAGTCTTGTGTAAACTGAAGAAAGTCAATGGCTCAAACCAGCAAGGTCTGAGGGACTCAGCCAGCAAGGGTAAGTGAGGGCAGGCCTGGAGCAACTAGAGGAGCCCTTTGAGTTGATAAGAAAGTCTTCAGGGGAGCCACTAGCCAATGGGCAAGTGATTGCAAAGATGCCTCTTCAGGAAATGCTTCACAGGAGCCCACAGTCCCTAGGTATGGGGTAGGCCTCTGATTTTCACTGCAAAATCTGCTGGAGGCTTGGGCCATAAATGGTCCAATGGACAAGTTCATAGCACATCATGAAGAGGTTGCACTTGACAATAGTGCACGGTCCCCGGGTATTGCTGTTCCTCATCACTCATGGGGTCCACTCACCACAGCTCTGCTGGGGACTCACAATGGCTATCAAGAAGTCAGGAAATCCACTTCTGGGGCAGCAAGGACTTCGAACTCCGGTGGGAGCAGGAAAGTTTGCAACTGTTGATTAAGGTTTTTGGTGCCTGCCAAGCAGGGGAGTCACTCCTTGACTCCAAGGGAGATTCTTCTGTCTTCCAAAGGTAGTTGAACATCAAAGGGCCAGGATTCTTCTTTGTAGAGCGTTGTCCAGGGTTATCTGATTTGCAATGGCAAACGTTTGCTATCTTATAGGGAAGATAGGGGAGGGACTAGCTCTATGACCACTCCTCTGGGAGGGTCAGGGTAGGGGGTGGTTACACCCACTTCCCTTTGTCCAGTTTCATGCCAGAGCAGGGACAGGAAGCCCCTGAACCGGTTTGAGCTGGCATATGCACAGAGGAGCCTACTGCTCCCCCAATGCAGGATTTCAAAGCACTCTAGGAGTTCACCCACCCAGCTCCAATACACTAAATCCTGTCTAGAAGGTGGTGACACCTACCTGTGACAGGATGCCTTTTGTTGGGCTTCCTCCACTGCGAGTTTCAGTCAGCAGCAGGAGGGCAGCCCAGTGTCTGTGCTGGTGGCATCCATTTTGTGATGCCAGGGCTCTATAGGATTTCTATTGTTTTCCAGTCGTCCCCTCTAGAAGGGTGGGATCATGCTCCCACATCATGGACTGATGTGGGGGTATGATTCCAAGTTGTTTGACACCAAACACGACATGTTTTATTGCAGTCATTCCAAAATTAGCATTTTAATGCACTTAAGAGTATATGGTTTAACCACATCCATAAACAGCCATAGAGAATAGACTCTGGTAGCTGCAGAGGGGCCCTGCTCACGCAGAGGCACCCCCTCACATTGTAAACCACACACCCTGCCCTAAGGATTGATAGGGCCTGCCACAGGGGGGGCTGATAGGTTTATATTTGTGTGTATGGTGAGATATAGGACTATATCTCTGTGAGGAGTGCTAACACTACCTCACACAGGTTGCAGTAGCAGGCCTGTGGTGTCAGATTGAGAATGCTTCCCAGAGGTGGCATAATACATGCTGCAGCCCCTGGTAGGCCTGTGAAGTGCCTATGCCCTAGGTACCTAAGGTACCAAATACTAGGGGCTCATAAGGTACCACAGTATCCAATCACTAGTGCATCTAATATGTACACCAAGTCGTTTAAAGAGAACAGAGAGACTGGGGCACTGATTAGCAGGGATCCAGCCAGACTATATCCAGAAACCATTGTATACATCAGAAAAAAGAGGGGGCAACATAAGTGCAGATCCTACTCTCCTACACCCAGACTCTGTCCTCTCTGCTTTCAGGTTCCTTCCATCCTAGATCCAGGCTTGGATTGCTTTGGACACTTCTCCTCTTCACGGCAGCAGCACTTCTTCGCCAGCTCCCATTGAAATTGACGACGAGACCCGACACCAAACGACACCTATGCACCCGGCTTCCCTGGGTCAGGGAACATGAGTACTCTGGTGCTCCTGTGGGTGCTAGCCCTAGAACTTCCTAAGTCCAAAAGGGTTTGGTCCTGACTCATTTCTAAGTGTCCCTATTCGTTAATTTTCCAACCGCGACATTGCCCATAGAAGCTAACGGGAACCCACAGCTGTGTTCACACACTGCACATGGCCCCCGTGGGTCCCCTGTGTCACTACCTTGGGTGGTTCCTTGGTGTCCCAGCGATTCTACAGGCTCTAGGCCTTTTGTCTAGTTCCGTCGTGGTTCTTATACCATTTTCTTGGTATTTGGTTTGGTACGCCCCTAGGGCCCAAACGTGTATTTGTGCTATTACTGTTGATTGCTAACTTGTAACTTAAGTACTTCGAACTCCAGTCTCATAAAGAGACTAGAGGGGTGTGTTTTATCTTAAATACATATATTTTAAATATATACCTGGTGTTGGTTGTCCTTTCATTTGGTCATTCAAGAGTTTATAGACTGGTAAAACAAGCTGCTTTACATTCCTTCAAGACTTAGCCTGAAGGCTGCTCTCCATAGCTACCACTAGGATAGCTTTCAATAAAGGTTGTCTTTAACCTTTTCACCATAAGGGGTTGTTTGGACTGATACCGGGTGCCCACTATAACTAGTGGACAGCATCTATCAGGCCAACTTCTCACATATGTGTTATGGAGAACAATTATGTGGTATGGTAGTCTGTCTTATGGAGTAGTAACCACAGGTTTAGTCTTCCTCATTTGCATAGAAGTTAAACTATGAACTCAATGAGACAAAAAAAGAAGGAATCACTGAGGAGCACTCCTGGACCTAGTCAGAGGTATGAGCAGGGCCACTGGAATTATGTGACTGTTTGGCTGCACCAACCTTTGCACAATTATACATTTTCCGCAATAGCCACATAATCCATCATCTGCTGCCTAATCTGCAGATTTGAACCAAAAAAAGCCTTGTTTCTAGCTCAAACGGCTCAAACCTCACCAGAAATGCAGCAACAAGTGTTACAGCGTGGTGGAAGGTCCTTTGTAAACCTAGAATGGTCAACTATTACTCATTTCTAAATGTCGGTGTTAAATTGGTACTAATGGTGTGCATGCCACTCTTGCTTCTTTCTATGCCTCTCTTGCCTCTTTCTGCACTTTTGTTGCTTCTTTCTGCACCTTTCTTCCTTTTTCTGTACTTCTCTTGCTTCTTTCTGCACATCATGTCTACTTTCTGCATCTCTTTTGCCTCTTTCTGTACCTCTGTTGCCTCTTTCTGTGACCCAGTTGCTTCTTTGTGCACCCCTCTTGCCTCTTTCTGCACCTCTCATGCCTCTTTCTGTACCCCTCTTCCCTCTTTCTGCACCCTCCTGCCTCTTCTCTTTCTGCACCTCTGTTCCTTCTTTCTGCACTTCTTTTGATTCTTTCTGCACCTCTCTTGCTTCTTTTTGCACCCCTCTTGCCTCTTTTCCCACCCCTCTTCCCCCTTTCTGCATGTCTGTTGCTTCTTTCTGCACTTCTCTTGCCTCTTTCTCTACCCCTCTTCCCACTTTCTGCATCTATGTTGCTTCTATCTACATTCATCTTCTGTCTTTCTGTACCCCCTTGATTCTTTCCATACCCCTTGTGCATTTTCTGCACCCCTCTTCTCTTTCTGCATTCCTCTTGCCTCTTTCTGCACCTCTATTACTTCTTTCTGCACTTCTTTTGTTACTTTCTGCACCTCTCTTACTTCTTTCTGCACCCCTCTTGCCTCTTTCTCCATACCTCTTCCCTCTTTCTGTACCTCTGCTGCTTCTTTCTGCACCTATCTTGTCTCTTTCCCCACCCCTCTTCCCTCTTTCTGAACCTCTGTTGCTTCTTTCTGCACCTCTCTTGCTTCTTTGTTCACCCCTATTGCCTCTTTCTGCACCGCCCTTTCCTCCTTTTGCACCCCTCTTGCCTCTTTCTGAACCTTTGTTGAATGTTTCTGCACCCCTGCTCCTTCTTTCTGCTCTTCTTTTGTTTCTTTCTGCACATCTCTTGCTTCTTTCTGCACCTCTCTCACCAGTTTCTCCACCCATGTTCCCCCCTTTTGCATCTCTGTTGCCTCTTTCTGCACTTCTCTTGCCTCTTTTTCCACCCCTCACCCCTCTTTCTGCACATCTGTTGCATCTTTCTGCAACCATTGTACCTCTTTCTGCACCCCTCTACCCTCTTTTTGCTCCCTCTTGCCTCTTTCTTCACCTCTGTTCCTTCTTTCTGCACTTCTTTTGTTTCTTTCTACAACTTTCTTGCTTCTTTCTGCACCCCTCTTGCCTATTCTCCATCCCTCTTCCCTCTTTCTGCACCTCTGTTGCTTCTTTCTCCACCTCTCTTGCCCCTTTCTGAACCCCTCTTCCCTCTTTCTGCATCCCTGTTGTTTCTTTCTGCACTTCTCCTGCTTCTTTCTGCACCCCGTTTGCCTGTTTCAACACCCTTCTTCCATATTTGTGCAACTTTCTTGCCTCTTTCTGCACATCTCTTTCCTCTTTATGCACCACTCTTTCCTCTCTCTGTACCTCTGGTGCTTCTTTCTACACCTCTCTTGTCTCTTTCTGCAGTATTCGTGCCTCTTTCAGCACATCTGTTGCTTCTTTCTGCAGTTCTCTTCCATCTTTCTGCACCACTTCTGCCTCTTTCAGTTCCCCTCTTGCCTCTTTGTGCACCTCTCCCTACCCTTTCTGCATCCCTCTTGCCTCTTTTTGCATCTCTGTGGTTCTTTCTGTATCTCTTTTGCTTCATTCTGCACTTTACTTGCCTCTTTCTGTACCCCTCTTGCCTCTTTCTGCACCTCTGTTGGTTCTTTCTGCAGTGCTCTTGCTTCTTTCTGCACCTCTGTTCCACATTTCTGCATCTTTCTTTCCTTTTTCTGCACCCCTCTCCCCTCTTTCTGCACCTCTCTTGCCTTAGTCTGCCCACCTGTTCCCTCTTTCTGCACTCCTTTTGCCTGTTTCTCCAACTGTCTTGCCTCTTTCAGCAGTTCTCTTTCCTCTTTCTGCACCTCGCTTGCCTCTTTTTGCAAGTCTGTTGGTTCCTTTGCACTGCTCTTGCTTCTTTCTGCACCTGTCTTGTAAATTTCTGCACCCCTCTTGCCTCTTTCTGCACCCCTCTTACCTGCTTCTGCACCTCTCTTGCCGCTGTCTGCACCCCTGCCTGCTTCTGCAACTCTCTTGCCTCTTTCTGCACTTCTCTTGCCTCTTTCTGCACCCCTGTTGCTTCATTCTGCACTTGTCTTCCCTCTTTCTGCACCTCTCTTTCTTCTTTCTGTATCTCACGTGCCTCTTTCTGCAGTTCTCTTGCTTCTTTTTACACCTCTGTTGCCTCTTTCAGCAATTCTCTTGCCTCTTTCTGTACTTCTCTTGCCTCCTTCTACACCTCTGTTGCTTCTTTTTTGCACTTCCCTTCCACTTTCTGCAGCCCTCTTGCCTCTTTCTGCACCTCTGTTGCTTCTTTCTGCACCCCTCTTGCTTCTTACTGTACCTCTGTTGCTTCTCTCTGCACCCTTCTGCCTCTTTCTGCACCCCTGTTCCTTCTTTCTGCTCTTCTTTTGCTTCTTTCTGCAACTCTCTTGTTTCTTTCTGCACCCTCTTGCCAATTTCTCCATCCCTTTTTCCCCTTTTTGCATCTCTGTTGCTTCTTTCTGTACTTCTCTAGCCTCTTTCTGCACCCCTGTTGCTTCATTCTGCACCCCTCTTGCTTCTTACTGTACCTCTGTTGCTTCTCTCTGCACCCTTCTGCCTCTTTCTGCACCCCTGTTCCTTCTTTCTGCTCTTCTTTTGCTTCTTTCTGCAACTCTCTTGTTTCTTTCTGCACCCTCTTGCCAATTTCTCCATCCCTTTTTCCCCTTTTTGCATCTCTCTTTCCTCTTTCTGCACTTCTCTTGCCTCTTTCTGCACCCCTGTTGCTTCATTCTGCACTTGTCTTCCCTCTTTCTGCACCTCTCTTTCTTCTTTCTGTATCTCACTTGCCTCTTTCTGCACTTCTCTTGCCTCTTTCTGCACCCCTGTTGCTTCATTCTGCACTTGTCTTCCCTCTTTCTGCACCTCTCTTTCTTCTTTCTGTATCTCACTTGCCTCTTTCTGCAGTTCTCTTGCTTCTTTTTACACCTCTGTTGCTTCTTTCAGCAATTCTCTTGCCTCTTTCTGTACTTCTCTTGCCTCCTTCTGCACCTCTGTTGCTTCTTTTTTGCACTTCCCTTCCACTTTCTGCAGCCCTCTTGCCTCCTTTCTGCACCTCGCTTGCCTCTTTTTGCAAGTCTGTTGGTTCCTTTGCACTGCTCTTGCTTCTTTCTGCACCTGTCTTGTAAATTTCTGCACCCCTCTTGCCTCTTTCTGCACCCCTCTTACCTGCTTCTGCACCTCTCTTGCCGCTGTCTGCACCCCTGCCTGCTTCTGCAACTCTCTTGCCTCTTTCTGCACTTCTCTTGCCTCTTTCTGCACCCCTGTTGCTTCATTCTGCACTTGTCTTCCCTCTTTCTGCACCTCTCTTTCTTCTTTCTGTATCTCACTTGCCTCTTTCTGCAGTTCTCTTGCTTCTTTTTACACCTCTGTTGCCTCTTTCAGCAATTCTCTTGCCTCTTTCTGTACTTCTCTTGCCTCCTTCTACACCTCTGTTGCTTCTTTTTTGCACTTCCCTTCCACTTTCTGCAGCCCTCTTGCCTCTTTCTGCACCTCTGTTGCTTCTTTCTGCACCCCTCTTGCTTCTTACTGTACCTCTGTTGCTTCTCTCTGCACCCTTCTGCCTCTTTCTGCACCCCTGTTCCTTCTTTCCGCTCTTCTTTTGCTTCTTTCTGCAACTCTCTTGTTTCTTTCTGCACCCCTCTTGCCAATTTCTCCATCCCTTTTTCCCCTTATTGCATCTCTGTTGCTTCTTTCTGTACTTCTCTAGCCTCTTTTTCTATCCCTCATCCCTCTTTCTGCACATCTGTTGTTTCTTTCTGCAACCCTTGTGCCTCTTTCTGCACCCGTCCTCCCTCTTTCTGCTCCCTTTCTTCACCTCTGTTCCTTATTTCAGCACTTCTTTTGTTTCTTTCTACAATTTTTTTGCTTCTTTCTGCACCCCTCTTGTCTCTTTCTCCATCCCTCTTCCCTATATTTTCACCTGTGTTGCTTCTTTCTGCACTTCTCTTGTTTTTTCTGCACCCCTTTTGCTTGTTTCTGCACCCCTCTTCCCTATTTGTGCAGCTCTCTTGCCTCTTTCTACACCTATCTTCCCTCTTTCTGTACCACTCTTGCTCTTTCTGTACCTCTGTTGCTTCTTTCTGCACCTCTCTTGTCTCTTTCTGCACTCTTCGTGCCACTTTCAGCACATCTGTTGCTTCTTTCTGCAGTTCTCGCCCTTCTTTTTGCACCCCTCCTGCCTCTTTCTGTTCCCCTCTTGCCTGTTTGTGCACCTCTCCTAACCCTTTCTGCATCATTCTTGCCTCTTTTTGCACCTCTGTTGGTTCTTTCTGTACCTCTTTTGCTTCATTCTGCACTTCACTTGCCTCTTTCTGTACCCCTCTTGCCTCTTTCTGCACCTCTGTTGCTTCTTTCTGCACATTTGTTCAACAATTCTGCATCCTTCTTGCCTTTATCTATACCCCTCTCCCCTCTTTCTGTAACACTTGCCTCAGTCTGCCCACCTGTTCCCTATTTCTGCACCCCTTGTGCCTGTTTCTGCAACTCTCTTGCCTCTTTCAGCAGTTCTCGTTCCTCCTTCTGCACCTCGCTTGCCTCTTTTTGCAAGTCTGTTGGTTCCTTTGCACTGCTCTTGCTTCTTTTTGCACCTTTCTTGTAAATTTCTGCACCCCTCTTGCCTCTTTCTGCACCCCTCTTACCTGCTTCTGCACCTCTCTTGCCTCTGTCTGCACCCCTGCCTGCTTCTGCAACTCTCTTTCCTCTTTCTGCACTTCTCTTGCCTCTTTCTGCACCCCTGTTGCTTCATTCTGCACTTGTCTTCCCTCTTTCTGCACCTCTCTTTCTTCTTTCTGTATCTCACTTGCCTCTTTCTGCACTTCTCTTGCCTCTTTCTGCACCCCTGTTGCTTCATTCTGCACTTGTCTTCCCTCTTTCTGCACCTCTCTTTCTTCTTTCTGTATCTCACTTGCCTCTTTCTGCAGTTCTCTTGCTTCTTTTTACACCTCTGTTGCTTCTTTCAGCAATTCTCTTGCCTCTTTCTGTACTTCTCTTGCCTCCTTCTGCACCTCTGTTGCTTCTTTTTTGCACTTCCCTTCCACTTTCTGCAGCCCTCTTGCCTCCTTTCTGCACCTCTGTTGCTTCTTTCTGCACCCCTCTTGCTTCTTACTGTACCTCTGTTGCTTCTCTCTGCACCCTTCTGCCTCTTTCTGCACCCCTGTTCCTTCTTTCCGCTCTTCTTTTGCTTCTTTCTGCAACTCTCTTGTTTCTTTCTGCACCCCTCTTGCCAATTTCTCCATCCCTTTTTCCCCTTATTGCATCTCTGTTGCTTCTTTCTGTACTTCTCTAGCCTCTTTTTCTATCCCTCATCCCTCTTTCTGCACATCTGTTGTTTCTTTCTGCAACCCTTGTGCCTCTTTCTGCACCCCTCCTCCCTCTTTCTGCTCCCTTTCTTTACCTCTGTTCCTTATTTCAGCACTTCTTTTGTTTCTTTCTACAACTTTTTTGCTTCTTTCTGCACCCCTCTTGTCTCTTTCTCCATCCCTCTTCCCTCTTTCTGCACCTGTGTTGCTTCTTTCTGCACTTCTCTTGTTTTTTCTGCACCCCTTTTGCTTGTTTCTGCACCCCTCTTCCCTATTTGTGCAGCTCTCTTGCCTCTTCCTACACCTATCTTCCCTCTTTCTGTACCACTCTTGCTCTTTCTGTACCTCTGTTGCTTCTTTCTGCACCTCTCTTGTCTCTTTCTGCACTCTTCGTGCCTCTTTCAGCACATCTGTTGCTTCTTTCTGCAGTTCTCGCCCTTCTTTTTTCACCCCTCCTGCCTCTTTCTGTTCCCCTCTTGCCTGTTTGTGCACCTCTCCTAACCCTTTCTGCATCATTCTTGCCTCTTTTTGCACCTCTGTTGGTTCTTTCTGTACCTCTTTTGCTTCATTCTGCACTTCATTTGCCTCTTTCTGTACCCCTCTTGCCTCTTTCTGCACCTCTGTTGCTTCTTTCTGCACATTTGTTCAACAATTCTGCATCCTTCTTGCCTTTATCTATACCCCTCTCCCCTCTTTCTGTAACACTTGCCTCAGTCTGCCCACCTGTTCCCTATTTCTGCACCCCTTATGCCTGTTTCTGCAACTCTCTTGCCTCTTTCAGTAGTTCTCTTTCCTCCTTCTGCACCTCGCTTGCCTCTTTTTGCAAGTCTGTTGGTTCCTTTGCACTGCTCTTGCTTCTTTCTGCACCTTTCTTGTAAATTTCTGCACCCCTCTTGCCTCTTTCTGCACCCCTCTTACCTGCTTCTGCACCTCTCTTGCCTCTGTCTGCACCCCTGCCTGCTTCTGCAACTCTCTTGCCTCTTTCTGCAGTTCTCTTGCCTCTTTCTGCACCTCTGTTGCTTCTTTCTGCACTTCTCTTGCCTCTTTCTGCACCCCTGTTGCTTCATTCTGCACTTGTCTTCCCTCTTTCTGCACCTCTCTTTCTTCTTTCTACATCTCACTTGCCTCTTTCTGCAGTTCTCTTGCTTCTTTTTACACCTCTGTTGCTTCTTTCAGCAATTCTCTTGCCTCTTTCTTTACTTCCCTTGCCTCTTTCTGCACCTCACTTGCTTCTTTCTGCATCCCTCTTGCCTCTTTCTTAACCCGTCTTCCCTCGTTGTGCAACTCTCTTGCTTCCTACTACACCTCGCTTCCCTCTTTCTGCACCACTCTTGCCTCTTTCTGTACCTCTGTTGCTTCTTTCTGTACTTCTCTTGCCTCTATCAGCACCTCTCTTGCTTCTTTCTGTACTTCTCTTCCATCTTTCTGGACCCCGCATGCCTCTTTCTGCACCCTTCTTCCTTTTTCCTGCATGTCTCTTGGGTCTTTCTGCAACTCTCTTGCCTCTTTCTGCACGTCTCCTGCCTCCTTCTGAACCTCTGTTGCCTCTTTCTGCACTTCTGTTGCTTCTTTCTGCACCCCTCTTTCCTATATCTGCACCCTTCTTCACTCTCTCTACACCTCCCTTCCCTCTTTCTACACTTCTCTTGCCTCTTTCTGCACCCCTGTAGCCTCTTTCTGCACATCTCTTGCCTGTTTCTGCAACTCTCTTGCCTCTTTCTACGGTTATCTTCTCTCTTTCGGCACCTCTGTTGCTTCTTTCTGCTCTTGTTTCTTTCTGCATCTGTCTTTCAAATTTCTGCACCCCTCTTGCTTCTTTCTGCACACCTCCTCCCTCTTTCTGCATCTCTTTTGCCTCTGTCTGCACCCCTCTTGCCTCTTCCTGCACCTCTGCTACTTCTTTCGGCACTTCTGTTGCTTCTTTCTTCACCCCTCTTGCTTCTTTCTGCACCCCTGTTCCCTCTTTCTTGCACCTCTCCCGCTGGTTTCTGCACCTCTCTTGCCTTTTTCTGCACCCCTCTTGTTTCTTTCTGCACCTCTTTTGATTTTTTCAGCACTTATCTTGCCTCTTTCAGCACCCCTCTTGCCTCTTTCTGCAACTCTGTTGGTTCTTTCTGCACTGCTTTTGATTGTTTGCGCTACTCTCTTGCACATTTCTGCACCCCTCTTTCCTCTTTCTGCACCTCTGTTGGTTCTTTCTGTACTTCTCTTGCCTCTGTGTGCACTCCAGATCCCTCTTTGTGCACCTCTTTTGTCTGGCTCTGCAACTCTCTTTCCTCTTTCTACACCTTTCTGGTCTCTTTCTGCACCTCTGTTGCCTCTTTCTGAACTTCTCTTGCCTCTTTCTGCACCTCTGTTGCTTCTTTCTGTACTTATCTTGCTTATTTCTGAACCCGTCTTGCTTCTTTCTGCACCTCTCCTGCCTCTTTCTACACACACAGGGCTTCTTTTAAACTGCCATCAGGCTCAGCAGTGCACACATGCAAGTACAGAGAAGGGTTGCTGGCCTCTAAACTGCCATGCCCTTTTATATGCTAGGAAAATAGAGGTAGTTTTAATCCCCCTGCCCTATTATGTACTAGGGGCTTACAAGGGAGGTCATGCTAATCACAGGGGAACTCCAACCCATAGTGTACACTAGTGTATGTAGGTGTTTTCACTGTATTCTAAATGTCTTTCAGTCTAGCACTGGCTCCGGGCCTGTAAGGTCAGAGCTCAGGGTTAGTCAGAGTCAGTTACCACCCGTACCAGTCAGCAAAACGTTTTGGGGTGCCCAGGGCACAGGATGACTTTGCAACAAGGCCTCTTTCTGCACCTCTGTTGGCTCTTTCTGCATATATCTGGCTTCTTTCTGCACCTTTCTACCTCTTTCTGGACTTTGGTTTCCTCTTTCTGCATTTCTCTTGTTTCTTTCTGCACCTTTCTTCCTATTTCTGCATGTGTCCTACTTCTGTAGGAATAGTTATAAATTAGCATTTAAAAGACCTTAGAACTTAACTGAAAAAAACACAGGTTTCAGGGACATTATAGTTAGACATTTTCATTTACAAATCCTTTGAAATTCACTGAAAAAAACATAGGTTTCAGGGACGTTATAGTTAGAAATTAGCATTTCAAAAACCTTTGAAATTCACTGAAAAAACCATAGGTTTCAGGGACGTTATAGTTAGAAATGAGCTTTTAAAAAACCTTCAAAAATCAATGAAAAAAACAAAGGTTTCAGAGATATTATAGTTAGTTGGAAATTTTACTTGTACAAAACCAGAGAAATTGGGCCATTATAGTTAGTTGAACTAACTATAACTCACACCCCCTATGCATTGCTGATGATGTCACATATTACATCATTCATGACATTGTCAGTGAAATCACTGATGACATCCCTGATGACATCTCAAATGACATCACTGATGACATCATCCACGTTATAATCTGATGCACCTCCTCACACCCAAATATATCCTTTGATACACCCATTCTAAAATATAGACTATCCTTTTTCGAAACCATAGATACACCAATACCAGTTACTACATATCCACTCACTGATTCCTAGGTCTATGCTCACATCCACTAATTCACCCATACAGTCACTCATACATGCAGTCACTCATTAATACAGCACTATCATTTGCACTCATATACCTATGCAGACCCTCACAAACCGCCACTCATCCATATAGTTACTTACACACCAGTCAGTCTAGTCAGTCATGCAAAAAATCAAACACAGTCCCATTTACTCACCTATACAATTATACACACACCAGCTCATTTATTCATACAGATACTAACACATACTTACTCTATCATACAATCCCTGATACAAGCACATACTCATCCATACAGCCACGCTCACAATCACTCACTCTCACATATACTCCAACACTCACATATACTGCCTTTCACATATGTAGTTACTCACACATACACCACTGAGACATCCATTCACTCACCAATACACCCATACACATACTCACCAACCCATACAGCCCTTCAAAGATGCACTCTTGAACCCATACACCCTCAATTCACCCACTCACACATTCTATGCACAGAGTTACACCCATACACACCCACATAAACACTCAGGCACCCATACAGATACTCAGACAACCAATCAATAATTCATAAAACACTCATGTAGCTACTCACCAACCTATGCTGCTGCTTACAAACCAACTGACAGACTGATACATGTGAGAAGTTGGCCTGGTATATGCTGTCCACTAATTATAGTGGGCACCCTGTACCAGTCCAAACAACCCCTTATTGGTTATAGGTTAAAGACAACCTTTATTGAAAGCTATCCTAGTGGTTGCTATGGAGAGCAGCCTCCAGGCTAAGTCTTGAAGGAATGTAAAACAGCTTGTTTTATCAGTCTATAATCCCTTGAATGCCTAAATGAAAGACAATCACACCAGGTATATATATAAAATATATGTATTTATTTCTAAACACACCCTCCTAGGCTCTTTATGAGACTAGAGGTCAAAACATATAAGTTACTCTTCAAATATACCAGTAAAATAGCACAAATACACGTCAGGCCCTGGGGCGAGCCAAACCATATACTAAAATAGTGGTACAAGAACCACAACTTAACTAGACACAAGGCTTAGAGCCTGTAAAATTTCTGGGACCCCATGGAATCACCCAAGGTTGTGACACAAGGGACCCACGGGGGGCATGTGCAGTGTGTGAACACAGCCGCGAGCTCCCGTTAGCTTCTATGGGGAAAGTCGCAGATACATTTTTAAAGATTAGGGACACTTAGAAGTGAGTCAGGACCAAACCCTTTGGGACTTAGGAAGTTCTAGGGCCAACACCCATGGGAGCACTGGATCACTTGTGTTACCTCACCCAGGGAAGCCGGGTGCATAGGTGTCTAATGGTGTTGGGTCACGTCATCGATTTCAATGGGAGCTGGCGAAGAAGTGCTGCTGCCGGGAAGATGCGAAGTGTCCGAAGAGATCCAAACCTGGATCAAAGATGAGAAGAACCTGAAATCAGAGGGGACAGAGTCTGGGTCACTAGCCAGTGAACAGGAAGGTGATAGGCAGATGCCCACCGATGTCGGGTGATTTCAGGTGAAGGAGGTGAAGCTTGACTCTGCAGCCACAAGGACCAGGAGGCATCGACGACAACCAGGAGCTGGATTCGAGCTGTCCCATAAAGGATGTTGAGTGCTGCAACATCGGTGCCCGGATTGGACACAACAAGCCTTGGCAACAGCAACCCATGCAGAAACAAGAAAGATGCTTCGGTACAGACCACCAAGGTATGTGGGACTCACTACTTGATAGGGAGTCAGGGCATGTCTAGAGCAACCAGGGAAGCCCAAGGAAGTTCAAACTTACCTCTCAGGGACCCACCAGTCGATGGACCAGTGATCGCGAAGGGACCTTGAGATGAAACACAAAATGACAGCCCATGGGTCACTTGGGGTGACTAGGCCGATAATCTTCAGTGGATTCTGTGCTTGAGGTGGGGGCTACAAGTCAGCCCAAGCACGACTTCAGGAGACATTGAGAAGTCAATGCACTTGCAAAAGTTCACGGTGACCAGGAGTTCTGGTTCCACGCTACGCACAAGGGCTGTGGGTCTCAGCTTTGCTGTGGACTCGGGTAGGACTCGGAGATGTCTGGAAATCCTCTTCCTGGGCTGCAAATACTTCAGAGTTTGGCAGGAGCTACAGAAATACAGACCGGCAAATTGCTTTGTTGGTGTCTGCCAAGCAGGGGAGTTACTCCTTGACCCCAAGGGAGATTCCTTCAGTCCTCTAGTCTTGAGTAGAGCATCGAAGTTCAAGGATTCAGCTTCAGAGTTTTGTCCAGGGATATCTAAAGTTCTGGTTATAGAGGTGAATGAATGAATGAAAAAAGTATTTAATAAAGCGCACTGTGGCCAAGCGGCTTCCTGGCGCTGAGAGCTCTGGCCATCAGTCACAGAAAAAACCCAAGGGATTTAGCAGGAGTACGCCTGAGAGAACAGAAGGGTTTTCAGCGCTTTACGGAAATGGGAATAGATCGGGATAGATCGCATAGACAGGGGAAGACTGTTCCAGAAACGGGGGGCCAGAACAGAAAATCTGGTACCTCCCGTTCTGGACTTACGGAAACGGGGGACATTGAGGAGGGCCAAAGTGGAGGAACGAAGAGAGCGGGTGAGGATGTGAGAGGAAATGAGAGAACTGATAAAAGCCGGGGCAGAGCGTGCGTGAGCCCGGAAGGCTAAACAGCCCAATTTAAAGAGAGATCTCTGATGAACGGGGAGCCAGTGAAGAGACTTGAGTACCGGGGTGATATGATGAGTTTTGGGGAGGTGAAGGATGAGAGGGGCAGCCTGGTTCTGACTAGCTAGTAGGCGACGTATTTCATAGGCAGGTATGCCCACATACAGGCTGTTCCCGTAATCAAGACGGGAAGTGATCAGGGCCATGATGATAATTTTGAGGGCGTCAAAAGAAAAAAAGCGAGAAATTTTTCGGATAAGCTGAAGAGATAAGAAGCAAGAAAATACAACAGAGCTTACTTGGGCGTGCATGGAAAGGTCCTGGCTAACCCTAATACCCAAAGTTCTGACAGAAGAGACAGGTGCAGGAGAGGGACCAAAGGTAGGGGGCCAGAAGGCAGAGGACCAAGGACTAGATGAGCCGCCCGTCAAGACCAACTCAGTCTTGTCCGGGTTGAGTTTAAGATGATTTAAACTCATCCACTCAGAAATGAAGACCAGGGTGGAACGAAACTTAGAAAGGGACAAAGAAGAGGAGGAAAGATCAAAGACAAGCTGGAGGTCATCTGCGTAGTTGTACACAGAGACCCCCAGATCGAGAAGAGAAGTGATGAGAGGAGAGATATAAAGATTGAAAAGAAGAGGGGAGAGAGTAGAACCTTGAGGGACCCCACAGGAAACCAAACGAGTGGGGGCAAAGAAACCGGACAGATGAACCGCTTGAGAACGTCCCGTAAGAAAGGACGCAAGCCAGGAGAAAGCGGAGCCCCGGATGCCCGCTGCGCTGACACGGTCGAGAAGGATGGAATGGTCAACCGTGTCAAACGCAGCGGACAGATCGAGGAGAACCAAAGCTTGAGGAAGGGAGGAATCGGCTTTTGATTTTAACTCATCAAGAACTGCAAGAACCACCGACTCCATAGAGTGGCCCGGGCGGAAGCCCGCTTGATGGGAAGCCAAAAGGTGGTTCTCCTCGATGTAGGTGGAAAGGCAGGAGGTGACGTGACTTTCCAGGATCTTGCCCAAATAGGGGAGGAGGGAGATAGGCCTAAAGTTGGAAGGAAGGGAGGAATCTAAACCAGGCTTTTTGAGGATGGGCAAGACAATAGCGGATTTAAAGGATGAAGGAACTGAACCCAGGGAAAGGGAGGCATTGAGAAGGGAAAGGGGGGGAGTAGGGCAGTTAGTGAATAGCGCTCTCAGAATACGTGCCAGGGCACAGTCGGCCGGAGAACCAGACTTAATATTAGTGAGCAGGGCAAGAAATGAGTCTAAAGAAATAGGGGAGAAAAAGTCAAGAAAAGAAGAGGGCGCAGGAGGAGCAGGAGGAAAAGAAGGAGGGGGTACAGAAGGAATGTTGGATTTGATCTTAACGATCTTCTCAATGAAATAATCGTTAAGTGAGGAACAGAGAGCCTGAGAGGGGATGAGATTAGGATTGGCGCAATCTGAGATCGCCAAGTTATGAACTAGAGAGAAAATCTCTTTGGATTTATTAGCAGAAAGAGCAACTTTCTCAGAGAAATACTTAGTTTTGGCCGAAAGAACGGCTGTCCTGTATTCATTTAAGAGACGTTTGTATTTGGCCCGAAGGACAGGGCAGTAATTGCGTCTCCAGTGACGCTCAGAACGTCTGAGGTCCAATTTAAGAGCTTTAAACTCGGTGTTGAACTATTTATGAGCATCGTGAGGACGGACGGCCTTAGTTTTCCTGAGGGGAGCAACCCGATCACAAGAAGAAGACAACCAAGTGCTAACCGCTTCAGCTTGGTGTTGGACCCGGCCTCGTGGCGTGGTCCTTAACCCCCTGGATTGTGGCCGTTCCCCGCCCCGGCCGTCACGGGCCACCCGCCTGGACTGCACCAAGGCCCTTCACCCGGAGCTGCACGTGGTCGCATACTCCTCGTGGCTCCGCCATCTTGTTGGCATCCACGTCACACCGTGCCCCAGCCGGCGCGACCCCGCTCAACCCGGCCTCGACCCCAGCGAAGCCCCGACATCGAGGCACCACGAACTGGCCAGGGGGTGCCGCAGGAACCATTCATCGCCCCCGGCGGAGGACAGTATCGATGGGACCCCCAACTGTCCTCCCCTCTCGAGGTGTGATCGCCCTGCAACTCCCATGGGCCTGGCGCCTCTCATGCTGGGCGTCTGGCCACCTCCACCCGGCCACTCCGCCCCCTCGGGCGCATAGGTCCGGACATCAAAGGGCTCCAGACCTATATCTGGGGCGACCCCACCACAGCTCGGCAGTTGTATCCCGGAGTCGAGAGCCCTGCTGATCGAATCGCGGCTGACCCTACGGAGAAGAACTCTTGTCGGAACCATCACGAGCCCTGTTGACTGCGTCGCGGCTCCCTCTTGTGAACCCTTTCTGAACCACCTGGAACATCGGAGCCCTGCAGACGCTGTCGCGGCCCAACCTCGCTGAAACCTTCCTCGGAGCCCTGCTGACGACGTCGCGGCTCGAGCTGAGCAGAAACCATCTTGAGAGCCCTGCTGATTGAATCGCGGCTCTCCACGAACTGTACGCCAGAGCCCTGCTGACGCCGTCGCGGCTCGACCCCTCCGAGATCGGAGGTCCTCCAGCTTGAGGATAAGAACTGGGCCCCAGGTACCCTCGTACCACATTCCTGCCAAAGACTGTCCCGCTACCCCTACCCTTCCAAAGAGACATTGAGACTTTTGGTGGATCCCTCGATCCCTTCGTGTAAATATTGAACTCGTAACCTTTTATTGATGATAAAGAATTGCTTGTCTTGAGACAACCTCCTTGAGTCCGGTGTGGTGGTGTTACTGTGCTAGTACGTGATAGGAGAAGGATCTCTCAGGAGACTTCTCGGCAGCGCTCGGCTACTTCGTGCAGTGAGAGGGCCCCCCTTGGTGGTCTCACCGACTCCTCGGGGTCCGCCTTCCAACATTTGGTGGCCAGCGACGGGATCCGAGCCGTATGCAGTACGTACCAGCCAGTACCCACTAGCTACCCATCCAAACGAATAGCATCATGAGCAGCCAGGAAAACAACGCGACAATGGAGTTCCAGCCCGAACGGCTGGAAGAATATACGCACAAAGAATTAAAACAGTTCTGCAGAGACAAAGGCATTGCAACCACCAGCCTCGGTACCAAGGAAGAGATGCAGAAAGCTCTGAGGGCATGGTTGGAGGCCGGGGCAGGCCCCTCCCAGGAAGAAGGGCCCTTGCCCCTGACGGAGACCACAGCAACCGCACTGACCCCGGCAACCGGAGGAAGAAAGAGCCTAGAAACCGGCCTCTCCGAAGAAGAAATACGAGAGCGGGAAAAGGTCCGGAGCCACGAACTAGAGCTCGCCCGACTGCGACTGGACGGCGAACTCCAGCTGGCAGAAAAAAAACTGGCCCTCGAGCAGCTACGCCTTCAAGAAGAAATAGAAGAGAAGAGACGACACCGGGAGTTGGAGGAAAAGAAACTAACTCTTGAGCACGAGCGCAGTCTCGAGGAGCTCGAGATCAAGGCCAAGAACGGAGGGACCAACACCCCCAGTACTAGAGACACTCTACCGCCTCCCGAGGCCAAGGTGCATATCCCGAAGGAGGTCGTCAAGGAGTATTACAAGAATGACGATATCCAACAATGGTTCAAGGCCTACGAGGTGGCCATGACCTCCCATCGAGTGCCCCGAAAAGACTGGGGCGCAGGCCTGTGGGGGCGATTCCTGAGTGAAGGGCGGGACACGCTGCTCCAGCTACCGGAGGAGGTGATGACCTCCTACGATCACATGAAGGAGGCCCTGCTCACCCGCTACGGGCTAACAGCGGAGATGTACCGCCAGCGGTTCCGAGACTGCAAGAAAATCCCGGGTACCACATGGGTGGAATATGTGGACTTTTTCAGTCGGGCCCTAGAAGGGTGGATCAAAGGCAGCAAAGTAACCACCTACGGGCAACTGGTCGACCTCATCGTGTGGGAACATCTTTCCAACAATTGCTTTGTGGAACTGAGACAGCACCTCCTCGACAGCAAAATGACCGACCCGCAAAAACTTGCCGTCGAGGCCGATCGATGGGTCAACTCCCGGGTCCCCCGGAGCTCAATGGGGGAGTACCAGAGGAACCCCAACGGACCCCCACGCCAGCGCGGTGGGGGGGGAGGGCCGAACAGGAACCGAGACCCCCCCGCTGGGGCCCCCAGGAGCCCCCCTCGAGGGCCACCGCAGCCACATCTCTCCCCGAGCCTAGCGCGAAGGGTGGGCCCGGCCCGACCCGGACCACGGCCACCAGTGACCTGCTATGGCTGCCAACAAACCGGACACTTTGCCAGCGACCCGGCCTGCCCTCTGAACCGAAGAAACGGGGCCGGCGGGCCCCCGCCCCGGCAGCTGACAGCCGCCACCTTGGGGGGAGGAGAAGAGGAAGAAGAGGCCCTCGACCGAGAAACCACTGAGTGGGAGCCGGCAGCCATGTCCCTGGTCTGCCTGGGTAGCCGAGAGATGGTACCCTGCACCCCCATCCCAACCAACACCCAGAAGTACCGGTAGCAGGTCACGGTCAACGGACAACGGGCCGAAGCCCTTCGCGACACCGGCGCCAGTATCACCGCTGTCCGCTGCCACCTGGTGACCCCTGAACAGATTCTACCGAATGTGCTGTGCCCTGTACGGACGGCCGACAACAGTGAAAGCCTATGCCAGATGGCCCTGGTCCCCTTCGAGTGGGGAGGGGTGACGGGCCTGCTGAAGGTGACAGTGCGCGACGACGCCCCGGTCGACTGCCTCCTGGGGAACGACTTGGAGAGTTCCCCCTGGGCTCAAGTAGAACGACGAGAGCACCTCCGAATGTTGGGACTGGCTGATTGGGCCTGCGCCATCACCCGGTCCATGACCGCCCAGGCCCCCCGCTCATCCTCGACCTCCGGGACCGCCGGACCCGAGGGGCTCACACCCCCTCCCGCCAGCAGCGAGGAGGAGGCGGACACCGACCCTGGGCCCAGCGAATCCTCCCCCGAAGAGATGGCTTCTCCGAGCGCCCTACCAGAGCTGACGCAATGGCAACACGAAGGGGGCCCCACCCGAGAGCAGTTCCAGCAAGAGCAACAGTCCTGTCCCTCTCTCGAAGGGGTCCGACAGCAGGCGACCGCGCAAGCCAACGGTGACCAGACCGGCACCCACTGGATCTACTGGGCCGAGGGCCTGTTGTACAGTGAACAGAAAGTAGCAGAACTCGGGGCCAGCCGCGTGTTGGTGGTCCCCCTCCGCTTCCGGGAGTTCCTTCTCAACCTGGCCCATGATGTGCCCCTCGCCGGACACTTGGGGCAAGACAAAACGTACAGTCGTCTGGTGACCCACTTCTACTGGCCCCGGATGCGGAGAGATGTGGACAACCACTGCCGGTCCTGCCAGACCTGCCAAGCCAGCTGAAAGACGGGGGGTCGGGTCAAGGCCCCCCTCCAGCCCTTTCCCGCCGTCAGCACCCCGTTTGAACGAGTCGGAATCGACATTGTGGGACCCCTGGACCCCCAAACCGCCCTGGGCCACCGCTTCATCCTGGTCCTCGTGGACCACGCCACCAGGTACCCGGAGGCGGTCCCGCTCAGAACTATAACGGCCCCTGTGGTAGGCCGGGCCTTGATGGGGATCTTCTCCCGAGTGGGATTCCCCAGCGAAGTGGTGAGCGACCGCGGCACAAACTTTATCTCCAGGTACATGCGGTCTCTGTGGCAACAGTGCGGGGTCACATACAAGTTCACGACCCCCTATCACCCTCAGGGGAACGGCCTGGTTGAGCGGTTCAACCGAACATTAAAAGGGATGATCCAGGGCCTGGAAGAACCCCTCAGGCGGAAATGGGATGTCCTGCTGCCCTGCCTCCTGTTTGCCTATCGGGAGGTCCCGCAGAAGTCCCTGGGGTTCAGCCCGTTTGAACTATTGTATGGACACCCGGTCCGTGGACCGCTCAGCCTGGTCAAGGAGGGCTGGGAGATGAAGCCCCGAGGCGCCCCTCCTGATGTCTACCGATACCTCCTGACCCTCCAAAACCAGACCCGCAAGTTCCGAGCCATAGCCGAAGCCAACCTCGAGGCCAGCCAGGAGGACATGAAGCGGTGGTACGATCGCAACACTTCTACTGTAGAATTCGAGCCAGGTCAGAAAGTATGGGTCATGGCCCCGGTCGAACCCGGCGCCCTCCAGGACAAGTGGACCGGGCCCTTCAAGGTGGTGGAGAAGAAAAGTCCCGTCACCTACCTGGTCGATCTGGAGTCCCCCCGGAACCCCCTCCGGGCCCTACATGCTAACAGGCTAAAACCCCACTTCGCCCGGACCGAACTGAGCCTGCTGCTGGCGACCGACGAGGGGGGCGAGGACGACTCCGAGCCCTTGCCCGACCTCTTGCAATCCGACATTCACGATGGATCGATCGAAGGGGTCCAACTCGCCTCGTCCCTGACCCCGGAACAGCGCAACGACTGCCAGCGATTACTGCGGGACTACGCAGCCCTCTTCTCTCTCCCCCGGGGGTGACCCACTGGTGCGTCCACGACGTCGACACCGGGGAGAACCCCCCCATACGACACAGAGCCTACCGGGTGCCTGACCGAGTGCGGGCCTGCATCCAGGCCGAAGTAGCGAAGATGCTGGCCCTGGGGGTCATCGAGCCTTCCGACAGCCCGTGGGCCAGCCCTGTCGTCCTGGTGCCCAAGGCCGCAGCTCCCGGTCACCCCCCGGAGGTGCGATTCTGCGTGGACTACCGAGCCCTGAATGTAGTAACCAAGACGGACGCACACCCGATACCCCGGGCCGACGAACTCATCGACCGCCTAGGGGCCGCTCGCTACTTGAGCACGCTGGACCTCACCGCCGGGTACTGGCAAATCCAGCTCACCCCCGGCGCCCAAGAAAGATCCGCCTTTTCGACTCCGGATGGGCATTACCACTTTCGGGTGATGCCCTTCGGAATGAAGAACGCCCCGGCCACCTTCCAAAGACTGGTGAACAAGGTTTTGGCCGGGCTTGAGGCCTTCAGCGCGGCCTACTTAGATGACATTGCCGTGTACAGCAACCACTGGGCCGAGCACCTCCTCCACCTGAAGGCCGTCCTGGCCGCCCTCCAGCGGGCCGGGCTCACAATCAAGGCCAGCAAATGCCAAATCGGCCACGGATCCGTGACCTACCTGGGCCATCAAGTGGGGAGCGGGCAGGTGGCCCCCCTCCAAGCGAAGATAGATGCCATCCAGACCTGGGAACCCCCCACTACCCAGACCGCTGTCCGGGCCTTCCTGGGCCTCACCGGATACTACCGGCGGTTTATCCGGGACTATGGGAGCATTGTTGGCCCCCTCACTGAGTTAACGTCCAAAAAACAGCCCAAGAAGGTACACTGGACACCCCGCTGCCAAACAGCCTTTGACACCCTCAAAACGGCCATGTGTACTGCTCCGGTGCTGCAGGCCCCGGACTACCAGAAGGAGTTCGTGGTACAGACGGACGCCTCCGAGTATGGGATCGGGGCCGTCCTCTCCCAAACTGACGAAAAGGGGCTCGACCGACCAGTGGCCTTCATCAGCCGGCGACTACTGCCCCGGGAGCAACGCTGGAGCACTATTGAGCGCGAGGCCTTCGCTGTGGTGTGGGCCCTCAAGAAGCTCCGGCCCTACCTCTTTGGCGCCCACTTCCGGGTCCAGACCGACCACCGGCCCTTGCAATGGTTAATGCGAATGCGGGGCGAGAACCCCAAGCTGCTGCGATGGTCCATCTCGCTACAAGGGATGGACTTTGACGTCGAACAC
The DNA here is from genome assembly GCF_964204655.1 of Triturus cristatus. NCBI lineage: Eukaryota > Metazoa > Chordata > Amphibia > Caudata > Salamandridae > Triturus > Triturus cristatus. The sequence goes on from NC_140590.1 coordinate 1,869,743,465, forward strand.
CGGCCCGGCAATGACCACGCCAACGCCGACGGCCTGTCCCGCTTCTTCCGCCTTGACGAGGAGAATCCCCAAGGAGATGGGTGACTCTCCATGCCTTCGGCTGGGGGGGACGCCTGTTGGACCCGGCCTCGTGGCGTGGTCCTTAACCCCCTGGATTGTGGCCGTTCCCCGCCCCGGCCGTCACGGGCCACCCGCCTGGACTGCACCAAGGCCCTTCACCCGGAGCTGCACGTGGTCGCATACTCCTCGTGGCTCCGCCATCTTGTTGGCATCCACGTCACACCGTGCCCCAGCCGGCGCGACCCCGCTCAACCCGGCCTCGACCCCAGCGAAGCCCCGACATCGAGGCACCACGAACTGGCCAGGGGGTGCCGCAGGTACCATTCATCGCCCCCGGCGGAGGACAGTATCGATGGGACCCCCAACTGTCCTCCCCTCTCGAGGTGTGATCGCCCTGCAACTCCCATGGGCCTGGCGCCTCTCCTGCTGGGCGTCTGGCCACCTCCACCCGGCCACTCCGCCCCCTCGGGCGCATAGGTCCGGACATCAAAGGGCTCCAGACCTATATCTGGGGCGACCCCACCACAGCTCGGCAGTTGTATCCCGGAGTCGAGAGCCCTGCTGATCGAATCGCGGCTGACCCTACGGAGAAGAACTCTTGTCGGAACCATCACGAGCCCTGCTGACTGCGTCGCGGCTCCCTCTTGTGAACCCTTTCTGAACCACCTGGAACATCGGAGCCCTGCAGACGCTGTCGCGGCCCAACCTCGCTGAAACCTTCCTCGGAGCCCTGCTGACGACGTCGCGGCTCGAGCTGAGCAGAAACCATCTTGAGAGCCCTGCTGATTGAATCGCGGCTCTCCACGAACTGTACGCCAGAGCCCTGCTGACGCCGTCGCGGCTCGACCCCTCCGAGATCGGAGGTCCTCCAGCTTGAGGATAAGAACTGGGCCCCAGGTACCCTCGTACCACATTCCTGCCAAAGACTGTCCCGCTACCCCTACCCTTCCAAAGAGACATTGAGACTTTTGGTGGATCCCTCGATCCCTTCGTGTAAATATTGAACTCGTAACCTTTTATTGATGATAAAGAATTGCTTGTCTTGAGACAACCTCCTTGAGTCCGGTGTGGTGGTGTTACTGTGCTAGTACGTGATAGGAGAAGGATCTCTCAGGAGACTTCTCGGCAGCGCTCGGCTACTTCGTGCAGTGAGAGGGCCCCCCTTGGTGGTCTCACCGACTCCTCGGGGTCCGCCTTCCAACACTTGGGAATCAAGAGAAAGCTCAGAAAGGTCAGGGATAGAAGAAACAAGGGAGAGGGAGAGGGAATTCAAATCAACCCGGTTCCACCTACGTGCGACAATGTTTTTAGGTAAGGGAGGTTTATCAGGGACACCAAGATTAATAGAGAAGGATATAAGAGAGTGATCGGACCAGGTGCAAGGAAGGATGCTGGGAGGAAAAACCGTGCAGCGTGATGACCAAATTTGGTCAAGTATATGACCCTGGTCGTGGGTGGGGGCAGTAACATGGGCCGAGAAGTTAAGGCACTGAAGGGTAGCCGAAAAATCTTTGGAAGACATATCTTCCTTAGGATCGCCCGGCCAAAAATTAAAATCTCCCAGCAGAAGAACCGAGGAGTTATTTACCACAAGTGTGGCAAGAAGTTCCTGCAGGGTGGCTACGAACAGGGGCATATACTGAGGGGGTCGATACATAAGGACAACCGTGAGGGGAGCTAAAAGGTTAACTGAGTGGGCCACCAGAAAATCCACGCTGGGTGTGGAGGAATGGGGAAGAAGCTGAAACTGTAAGCTGGAGCGGACAATCATGGCCACACCCCCACCAACCTTGCCATCAGGGCGATGCACCCGGAGGGCGTAATAGGAGTCGGGAGAATGGCCAGGACGTCAGGAAGTGAATCGGTCGAAAACCAAGTTTCAGTGAGAAACAAAAAATCGGGGGACTCAGTGGTCAAGAGATTGAATAGTTCCAGTTGATGCTTTCCGGCCGAGCGGGTATTGAGGAGGCAGGCAGAGGCAATATAAGGAGAGGAAGGGGAATGAGTGGCAGGAAGGGACCCCAACAAAGGAGAGGGGAAGGTAGACGAAGCAGAGAACATGGATGAAGAACAAGGTGCGGAGATACCAAGGGAGTCAAGGCGCTGCAACAGGGGAAGGGGAAGTGGTAGATTGACTGAGTGGGAAAGCAATTGAGCAGAGGAGTAGACCACTACAGGAGCAGGATCTGTGGCCCCTGGTCCCAGCCCGTCGCGGACGGGCGCAGACAGGCTTAACTTAGGCGCAACTTCGGCGCGCCTTCGTCGAGCCCGCTGCGCTCGTCCGCTGCGCTGCCGGGAAAGTGATGCCATGAAATAGAGTACACAAGCAACACAATATGGGCGTGGCAGGTGGGGGAGGGACCAAAAGGCTGCACCGCCAACCCCAGAGCAGCCCAAGATGGGGTCCTCGCCCGTCCCCGCTCCAATGACCTGCCCGGCACAGGAGGAGAGCGATCAGCGGGAGGCGCTCTGGAGCGCGTGCAGGTAGGGGGGCTTAAAAACGAAGGAGTGCGCAAAGTCCAGAGCGCAGTCACAGGAACACACAAGGTTCAGATTAAAAAAATACAAGGAGGCAGGTAACGTTACTCCCGGTAAGCGCCTCGGGAGATCTGTAATGCAGGTCAAAGCTGGGCGTGGATGCCGCTGTGCGCCGGATATACTTGCCAGGGGGGGAGGGACCAAAAGGCTTCACCGCCAACCCCAGAGCAGCCCAAGATGGCGTCCTCGCCCGTCCCCGCTCCAATGACCTGACCGGCAAAGGAGGAGAGCAATCAGCGGGAGGCGCTCTGGAGCGTGTGCAGGTAGGGGGGCTTAAAAACGAAGGAGTGTGCAAAGTCCAGAGCGCAGTCACAGGAACACACAAGGTTCAGATTAAAAAAATACAAGGAGGCAGGTAATGTTGCTCCCGGTAAGCGCCTTGGGAGATCTGTAATGCAGGTCAAAGCTGGGCGTGGATGCCGCCGTGCGCCGGATATACTTGCCAGGGGGGGAGGGACCAAAAGGCTGCACCGCCAACCCCAGAGCAGCCCAAGATGGCGTCCTCGCCCGTCCCCGCTCCAATGACCTGACCGGCAAAGGAGAAGAGCGATCAGCGGGAGGCGCTCTGGAGCGCGTGCAGGTAGGGGGGCTTAAAAACGAAGGAGTGCGCAAAGTCCAGAGCGCAGTCACAGGAACACACAAGGATCAGATTAAAAAAATACAAGGAGGCAGGTAACGTTGCTCCCGGTAAGCGCCTCGGGAGATCTGTAATGCAGGTTCCTTACTAAGGAAGGGGTTGGACTAGCTCTGGGGACCCACCTATGGGAGGGACTGGAAAGAGGGGTGGCTACACCCATATCCTTTGTCCAGTTTCGCACCAGAGCAGGGGATGGAAGCCCCTGAACTGGTTTGAGCTGTACTATGCACAGGGACACCAAATGTGCCCCCAGTGCAGGACTTCAAAGCACTCAGAGAGTGCTCCCACCCAGCCCCAATACACATCAGCCTGTCTGGGAGGTAGTTACACCTCCCTGTGACAGGAAATCTTTTGTCCAGGTGAGGTTCCGTAGCGATCTGAACCCGAGTATTCGGTATCATAGTACTGACACGATTTTGGTACCAATGAACCGCAAATGATCCATTATATACATGACAGTATTTTCGCTACGCAACGAGCTTGAATTCACTGAAGAATAGGGCATTCTGTCGTCAATTCATGGCATCCATTTTGGATACAGCGTCCATTTTGTTTCTTGCCCTCACATAGTCAATGAACGGACGATGACCCCGGCAGGATCACCTTGTTAAGGACACGTAAGCTTGAGTCCCGAGAAAGGCTGACGCTACATGACTAGGCAGAATCAAGCTGCCTCCCTTGCCTGAGGCCTATCCTGCTACACTGGTTCTCGTGTCCATTGTCCTGACCGAGAGGCCGAAGACGATAGCCCTGCCCGTTTATGATCCATAAACACCTCTTATCCTGTTTCTCAATCCTTGCACCTGGCTCTGCTCCTCTCCTTCTGGGCTTTTACAATGGGGAGGTTACGATTTTTATGATGGGGAGGATCAAGTAGAGAATGAAGAACTGACAAGAGAATTTGATCGAATACCGAAAACCTACAACTAATCATTGTTTGATGTATATTTATTGTCTGTTTGGGATACCCAGTTGGGCATGAGAAATATTCGTGTAATGTTGCCCCAAGACATTTTTTGTGTATTTAAGAAGCGACCCACTTAATGCAATTTGAACAGTCTCCTAGATTCTGCCTCTGTGTGGTTCCTATGACTTCTGTGTCCCTGCAGTAAATAAACCTTGGTCTTTGACGCCGCCATCGAGAAACCCGCGTCTCTGTTTATTTTGTGCACCGAGACAGGTGGAACTCAGGGGTCTTCGGGTGTTGTTTCCCTGACACCTCTGGACTCTTAAAAGTCCAGAACCTCAAATTGGCGCCCAACGTGGGGCGACGTCATCCGGTACCGGTCCAAAGCCTGAAAAGTTCGAGGAGCTTCGTGTGAAGATTCCGGAGGGAGGTACCCCGCTTCATCGATCCCTGTATGTCGTAAAAGTGGCCCGACGATCTCTTCCACGAGGGTTCCCGTTCCCAGACGGCTACAGAGGACCGCTGCCCTGACTGTCACCCTGTCTTGAACCCGAGGTGCAGACCTTAGTACGGCGAGACGTAGACGGGTTCTCCTTGGTGACGTCTTCCACATTTCAGTTAAGTATTAAGTGGGTCGTGCTCAGTTTGGTTATTTGGATACGTTTGTTTTGGATTCGTAGATAATCATTGGTTGCTCTTGTTAAGATAATCTTTGTTTTTGGTATTGGTTCATTTTGGTAGGCCTAAGTTCTCTGCGCATTTTGGTTGGAATTTGTCTTCGTTAGTCATGACTAAAGGTAACAATTGTTTCTTGTCCTTATTACGTTGCAACGGGGATTCCCGGTTGGAGGATTCGTGTTCGGTTCCTCCGATTGGAACTCCTACATATGAGCTCTATTGTAAACATGGTGTGGGTCCTATTACGTATAATGAAGTATGGGTCCGTTATACCAAAAAAGATGGTGTCCTTAGTTGGCCACCGCATGGTAGTTTCGAAACGGAAATATTAGACAATCTAGAAATGAAGTTGTTTAAGAGAAAAGCCCGGCCGGCAATGTTTGATTCTTTTCGCGTATGGCGTAAAGAAGCCAAACAGAGAGAAATTAGGAAAACAAAGAAAGAACAGAAAGAAAAAGGGTTGACCTTAATGGAGTCTGCTAGGCAGCTGCATGTCAACGAGACTGAGAAAGCAATGGAGATAGCGAATAGAAAATATAATTTGGCGATTGATAAATGCTACCCTGTACTGCCATCTTGTCCTGCTAAGCCGATAGAGGACCTTGAAAAGGATCCTCTGTTGTCTTACCTGTTGAGTTCACCTCCACCGTATGCACAGGGTATGTGGAAATATGGATTTTTCCGATCAGTTATGTCCCCTATCTTGGACCCCAACGGTTTCATGTATAAATCACAAGTACATGTATGTTCCCTCCAGTTCCAGTTATGAAGACGCAAATACATGTGCGTCCACCGTTAACATGTCCTCTTTCAGATCCGCCATGAATGGGCCGGATATTCCATTCCTAAGTACGAAAGGCCACCGGCTTTATATGGTTCACTTATGCTATTTTTCAGTCCAGGCGAGTAGGCCCTGATTCTGCCATCAAGCCTTTTCCTGCCTTCTGCCTCTGAAAGCTCCAGTCTGAGCTCGCATCTGTATCCATGAACTTTGTCCTACTCCCTGCGCGGCTAACGGTGCCTGACTCGACCTGTCTGCTTGCCAAGAACTGTATTTCACCTTGTGATTATCTGCTCCGCTCCCTATCCAATGCATTCCTGTCTAGTAGTTTAAGTAAACATTCTTCCAGCTACCGAGCAAAAGGCCCGGCTTCTCTGTCCTCATGCAAGTAATTCATAGCCCTGTTACCATGGAATATTCCTACCCCCTCGCATTTAGTGTAGACACTTAGACGCTTGTACACGCACTCACAGTCAGTATAGAATAGATTTTGTTCGAGAGACCTTTCTTTTTGGATAACACAGTTCTTTAAACATAGGATATTAGATATGATTTGGGATTAGGTTGACATAACCCCAGACTTTTGTCTCCACATGTAGAGCTAAATGTCAAGTCCCTTTCTCCCTCTAGCCCCACGTCAGTTACACGTCATGCTCGAGTTGAGCACAAGTAAGGCAAAGTTCCAGTACAATTCCAGCAGATCACGCAACCACCTCCAGGTATCCACCCACACATGACAAATTACCCATTATCATCAAGTGGACGCCCACATGGACGCCCACCTTCACGCCTACTTACACGCCCACATGCTCTTATCTCATTCTCTCTTGCTCTCTTGCTTACGTACAATTGAGAAATGTATATATACTGTACTCTGTGAATAATGTTTTGAGAATATTGAGAATACTTTTGAGCCCCTTTCCAGATCCAATTTTGGTGATGGAAATATTCTCCCTTTGACTCGAGTTATTGGAATAAAGCCCTTTTAGAACCTGATACCACAGACTCAGCCTCTTGCTTTATGCATGATCCTATTGATATTCTGAAATTATGAGAGCGTGATATTTTATTTACCACATAATGGCGCCCGAACAGTTTAATCTCTTTCCCCACACGCCGGAGATGAAGGTCCAGTTTTGCCCCCTTCCACAGCCGTGATGGACTTCAAGCGCGCACGTCGCGGGTCTTCCCGCCAACTCCCTCAGGCCAACGAAGGGGACAGACTGCGACCAGGCATCCATACGAGGCGGTGAGGAACGCAGATTGTCCTACCCAGAGCCCACCTGCGAGAGAGCTGTGTCCGAGGTATACAGAGGCCCACCAGATTCCGAAGTTCCGAAGTATCCAGGTCACGAGTCGAGTCCAGTCGAGTCCAGTCCGGTCCAGTCCAGTCCAGTTCAGTTCCGAGGCCTTCCGTTCCGAGCTACCCGGTGAGTACCATTGCCGGGGAGGCGTTCTGACGTGCACATAGGTTGTGCCGGTCAAGACGGGTTTGGGTACACAAATCCGGTCTGCACTGTTTTAGCAGTGTATCTGTACTGTTTAGCAGTATATCTAGTATATCAAGTATATAAATTCAGAATAATCCAGTTCATGCCGAGTGTTATGTTTAGTGACCAGTTTCTTAGATCATCATCATCATTGTTGCTCATTAAATGTTAAATGTTAAATGTGTTAATACGTCCTACATATTGTGGTATGAATGACTGTTCATTATCGTGTTTTATTGTATTAAGTGTGTTCGATAATCAGGTATCAAATCAATTCTCAAAAAGGGGTACTCGAAGAAGCTGTTCCCATTCAACCTAGGGACACTCCAGGGTACTTTATGTATCATAAGCATGGCCTAGATGCCGTATTATTTCTTGATTTATGGGTGAACTACACCAAGGATTTACCAGGAAGTCAGAGGTGGCCCGCAGTTGGGACATGGGATGCAGATTGCATCATGAGAGTTGAAGAAGAATTATGGAAAAAGATAGCCAGACAGTAACAGAAAGATGCCATTGAATTATGGCGTAAAGAATAGCATAGACGCACAGAGTAAGCGCTCAGAAAAGAAGAGAAAAGTAGGGAGGATTCAGACAAAGCCCGAGAAAACGAGTTAGTTGAGGAAGGTATCCGAGTAAAAGCAGAACAAGTAGATGGACAACGAAATGCTCTTATGAAAGAGAAAATGTAGACCAGCTTGGAAGGATGCCATTGAGTTTTTGGCGCAAGGAGTCACATAGGAGGTCAGAGTAAGTGTTTCACGAAGCAGAGAGAAGTAGACTGGAGTCTGGAAGAGCCAAGGAACAGATGTTATAGGTAAAATGAGCGCAGGCTGACAGAGAAAGAAATACTGACGTTGCTGGTATTTATCCCGTCCTTTCAGAGGACCTAGCAAGAGTGGCCCCAGTAGAAAGACCAGTTAGAGTGCCACCGCAAGTACCACGATACATATAATAATGATATAGTAGCCCAAAGGTTCTTGAGCCTCCCACCATACGAACAGCGCATAGCTGGTGTTTTCATGGTCCAACATTTGATTACGTTGTCAGATGAAAATTGAGAGGGGTGTAGCTGGAGAAGGAGCAACACCTGTGATTTGATGACACCCCTAATGTACAAAGTGTTAATGAAAAATAATTAGTGAAAAGTTTAGCTTGAGAAAAATTGTGGGTATTTCGAATTTGCAAAATTGTTCCAGAATCCAGGTTTGTGTTCTTGGTGGTCCAGTGAGCCAATGTGCTGGGTCAAGACGGTAAGATTATGACCCCCTGAGAGCAAATTGTATATAAAAATAATTTTTCAATTGGGCGAATTATTGCAGTTTTTATGGAATTGAGTAGTCTTTTTGTCTTTGACAGCTTCAGAGTGAGGAGAAGGTGGGGGCTGTGTAGAGCAGTATGTGATACAGAAATCGGAGACAGATTCTGACCTTGTAGCCAGTGTAGGTGGGGGCCGGTGAGAGGAGCAGAACAGAGGCACTGCTTAGAAAGCTTCTCTGACATCGCATCTGTGTAATGCCTGCAGCCGGAACAACGAAAAAAAGTTGGCTGGCAGCCCAGGCTCAGGCCGCGCTGAGGGGCTATTTTTAACTTCTCTGATAAGACAGGGCAGCTGAGAAATGTAAGTCGAGAAAGATTCCCTTGGTCTATTCTGTGCTAAACCAGTGCCCCGGGGAAATGTCTACGGAGAAGATTTTTTTTATTTTTTAGCAATTGTTATATTGCTTCTGGCCAGAAAGTAAAATGTTGCTCTTGCTTGGAATTTTAAGGGCTATGTGCCTATATAAAAACGATTTTCAAATTCAGACATTTTTGAATTGTGGCCACAAGCTGCCACCAGTTGCATTGGATAAATGATCCAGTGGTTAAAAGTCTGTGAGGAGAGATGAGAGGTGCGTCTTCGTCTGGGACATTAGGGTACATTGTGTTGACGAAGATGCATAGCTCATTTTTATAAAAGGAAACAAACAGGTTCGTGTGTTCTTCGTTTTTGATTATTATTGCTGATTCTGTTTTTATAAAAGAAAACAAACAGGTTCGTGTGTTCTTCGTTTTTGATTATTATTGCTGATTCTGTGTGTCAGACTTGACACGGTGATTTCAGATGGGGGTGTATAGGGCAGGTAAATGAATTATTGATTATAAGCCTGACAAATTAAGCAGGCCAGAATGGTCGCCTCTGAGCTGTAGGTACTGTAATTGCGCATCGCTGCTCATTTATATATGTTAGTGCAATTGTCTATGCTTTCTGTGCTTGGTATACTGATGGCTTGGCATATGTATTTTATATATGTTTTGTTTTTGTTTTGTATTGACCAGTCTGTTTAGCGTTTAATACCAAGTTCTCCTGTGCAAGTACAGAGATAGTCGTGACGACGGCGATCTTTGCACAGCGCTTGGCTGGAACTTGTTCACAATTACTAAATTTCACAGACGTGATATTACCTTTATCATGCTGTCAAAATAGCAGACAACACGTTATCAGTGTATGTCTAATTGGTGTTGGAGATGAATGAAATAAAAGGAAAAATTATGCAAGACTAAAATATTTTTCGCATGACTGCCTTTCTCTTATAGACAGGCAGCCTCGGTCATATGTTTCCAGATTGGACATTAAGGAACAATTATGATCTGTGCACTCGCATCTTAACTCTTGAAAGGCCTGTTTTAAATAAGGACTGCCACCACAGAGTGACAAATGAGGCTCGGTATTTAGGGTAATGAGAAAATATCTGACAGGATTTCCTTTTTAAAGTTTGCTTTAGTAAGCTCATTCTTGTAAGTGGTGGCCCCAAAAGTTGACTTGTTTTTAAATTAGGCTATTTATTGTATAGGTGGAAATTATTGCAAAATGACTGATTTCTTTAGCAGATAAATTATTAATTATCAACATTAACAACTGTTCTTAAACTTGGTTTTCCGAATATTTAGGTAATTTAACATTCCTATTAGGGCCTACTAGCATTAATATTGACTTCAGGTTGGTGTAGGTTCATGTAATAGGGACATTTGCATATGAGATGTCATTTGGCCAGCTTATGAGCTAACACAATGAGGTTTGTACATTAATTTGAAGGATTTCTCGCCGTTTCAAATACGCTGTGTATCTCCTATAATTTTGCTTACGCCCAGTAGCTACACACAGGGATTAATAGTGTTGACAAGACACAGGGTTTGATAGTGTTTGACAGCAGTGAAATCTGTTTCAGATTTCCTCCTGTCAAAAAGGGGGGGAAGGAGGAGAATATTGGCTTTCTGCTGGCCCCTGAGGAGGTTCGCTTCCCGCTAGCCCCTTAAGAAATTAAGCCCCTTAGAAATTAGCCCCCTTAGAAATTAAGTCGAGGAAATAGGTATGGTGCTTTCCCCTTTTTCTCATGTTTTATTGTGATCTTTCAGGGGAATTAGTTGTGGGCACCGGAACGTATTCAATTGATTTCTGGTTTTTCCCAGCCCAAGACACAAAAAGACTAAAGTCCTCAAGAACACACTGTGGCATTTGAAGAATTAAAGAGAGCTTTATGTCAAGCACCAGTTTTAGCAAACCCTGATTACAACAAATCGTTTATGCTTTTTGTGACAGAGCGGGATGGAACAGCACTATCTGTCCTAACACAAGATCATGCAGGAAAACACGAGCCCTGTGCTTATTTTTCTAGTACATTAGACCCAGTAGCACAGGCTTTGCCTGCGTGCCTAAAATCAGTTGCAGCAACGGCCTTAGCCATAAGACAAAGTGACTTGATAGTGCTGGGCCACCCTCTGACAGTACAAGTACCACACGCAGTAGAGGTTCTCTTGAACCGGACACAAACACAACACCTGACTGTAGCTAGACTGACAGGCTATGAGCCAACGTTATTTCAACCACACATAGAGATCAGACGATGCAACATACTGAATCCTGCTACCCTTTTGCCCTCCAGTACAGAAAGCGTTTCACCACACGACTGTGTTGAAGTAATACATACCGTGACTAAACCAAGACAAGACTTGACAGACGTTGCACTCCCAGACCCCGACCTAACACTATAAGTTGACGGCTCATGCATGAGGACAGGGGCGGGAGAATTAGTGGCAGCATATGCAGTGACTACTGATACTGTAATAATAGAGACTAAAAGAATAGACATATTGTCAGCACAAGCAGCAGAGCTCATCGCCCTGACACAAGCGTGCATAAGAGCTAAGCACCTGAGAGTAAACATTTACACCGATTCTCTGGCGAGAAAGAGGTTTCTTGACCTCTCATGGGGCCAAGATACAGCATGGCCCCCATATTCAAGCCCTACTGGAAGCAATACATTTACCAACAGCCATAGCTATCCTAAAATGTAAAGCACATACTAGAGCCACAGATACCATTTCCCAAGGCAATGATCTGGCAGACCGAACAGCTAAACAGACAGCTCAGACCCCACTAGACATGACAAAGTTACAGGTTCAATAAGTGTCCAAAGCCATGACAGTTAGGGATCCTTCCAAGGATGTACAAGACATACAGACACATGCTACGATGGACGAATTAAAGAAATGGTCGGAACAAGGAGGGGTACTGACTGATCAGGGTTGGATGACAAGGGCAAATCCACATGGCTTCTTCCTGATTCGATGGTACAAGTGATTATAAATACCGCACATAGTCCTGCACACTTAGGAGAGAAAGCAATGATAGATAGCTTACAGAATATATGGTTCAACAAGCACCTGCGTGCAGCAGCGAAACAAAAGGTCAGAACATGTATGATCTGTTGCCAATTCAATCCAGGTAAAGGCATTCCGATGGAACAAGGTGGATTCCATCCACCTGACCACCCTTTTGAAGTGCTCCAAATGGATTATATCCAAATGAACAGATGTAGAGGTTACAAATATGTCCTGGTACTAATGAAGCAGGTGTCCCTTCTGTTAGGGTATACCTGGAAATTCCATTGTGTGCGACATCCTGAAGCAGCAGGCCTTGTAGAAAGACATAATCGGATATTAAAATTTGCACAGACAAAGGTGTAGATTGGATGGTAGCCCTGCCGGTTGCCCTCTTTTACATGCGAATGGTAGCTCATTCTAGAACAGGCTTATCTCCCTATGAAGTGGTCTTTGGTAGACCACCAAATATGTGGGGCACTCCAATGCCTAAAAGATTACTGATGTTAATAGTAACATGCTGACAGATTACCTGGCTTCCTTGATGTCTGCACTACTCTCTTGTTGTTCGCAGGTTGCTGCCGCCTTCCCTGACAACACCCAGGTCAAAGAATACTCCATCGCTCCTGGATGAAAGGCGCCAAAGTCAGTGCTCTGGACCACGGGGACGGCCGTTAAAGTCAAAGTGCACCTTCACCACTCTTTTACAAAGGAAAAAGACTTTGAACTTGGATTTTGGATTTTGAACACCATTTTCTAGAGGAGACTCCCCAGAAGTTTCCACAAAGCTAAACTTTGATCTAAGAAGTCAGAACCCGTTTGATCAATTAAGTCCACTAGGTGGTGAAGCGGTTGAACATGTATTCTGGCTCGCATAAGATCTTGGACAATAACATAAAGCAAAAATAAGAGAGCAAGATAAGAAGCAAATAGATGTATAGTGACTGTAATTTTTCAATCTCTTCTGTGCATCACGATAATATGTATCAGCTTAATACTACATGCTATTTTTCCTCCTATTGCCTCACTCTTATACTCCTCCACTAATGATACCATAAAGCACACATTTAGTGATCTGCCATCCTATGAGCTATCATATCGACTTGCCTTACGCAACAATACGTTTATTAGTATGTTCCATCATTCCCATCAGGTTAGCAATGCTACAAATTGTTGGATATGTGGCCGACTCCCTCCCTATCAGAATTATAAAGGAATTCTACCTCTTTTTCCATACCCATTCACACACAACGGCTCCTGTGGAGCATGGTTTAGTTTAATTAATTCCCTAGATTCAAATTCTGCAGTTTATCAAGACAACTGGGTATGGGGAAATTTAAACTTAGTTTTACTTAAAGTCTGCTACCCTAACAAGGAGGGACTTCCCAAGAGAACAGGAACTGATCTAGAAAATGAAGTTTATGGATTAGGTAATTTTACGCCTAATCTTATGATCCTAAATATCGAATCCGAAGCTACTCCAATTTTGCCCGCCATGTCAGTATTTCCAGTAAAAGGTGAATTATGTGTAAGAAAGAATGGTTCCATACATATGGGCCATAGTAGATGCACCACTGTAATAGAATTCAGTGATCAAGGCAAGTCTACATTTAGAGCTTCTCGTCATTCCTACTTTATATGTGGCCAGACCGCATATATACGCCTACCTCTAGATTGGGATGGTACCTGTTACATAGCATTCCTCCTACCACCTGTTTTCCTAGCTCCTCCCGATTATCACAGAAATACTCATTTAGTACACAATAGAGAAAGGAGAGATCTCCCAATAGTCGATTACACTGAAACAGCATGGGAAAAATACACAGATTTCAATAAAGGTTTCTTTCCCTATATAGGTACAGTTACCAATAGTAAGCTGATACGTAGATTAACCAGAACCCTTGAAGCAGTAGTGAACGAAACTATTTCCGCCTTAGGCAATTTAACAGAAGAGCAGTCTGCTATGCGGATTGTTGTGCTTCAAAATAGTCTTGTCCTTGACGTTATCCTGGCCGATAGGGGCGGAGCTTGTAGGGTCATCAAATCAAGCTGTTGCATTTTTCATACCAGAAAATTCGCCATCTGTATATAAAGCCATAACTCGCCTTCATAAGATTGTAAGCCAGATACACCAGAATCCAGGCACCTGGACTTGGTCCGGTTGGTTTTGGAGTGTATTATCTACCTTTGGATGGAGGGTCCTATCCTTCCTAGGTATTGGCTTTCTCATACTATTCAGTTGCTGCTTATGCCTACAATGTGGACCAGCGATCTGTGGTCTGTGTGCCACATCGTGTATTCCACCACCAAGATTTCGTTCGTCCCAGAAGAAAAAAGAAGAACAAATGATGCTATATGAACAGATCAATGGATTGATGAAGATTGATATCTCTTGACGGGCAAGTAGGGGACAAGGAGGGAATGTGGAAATATGGATTTTTCGGATCAGTTATGTCCCCTATCTTGGACCCCAACGGTTTCATGTATAAATCACAAGTACATGTATGTTCCCTCCAGTTCCAGTTATGAAGACGCAAATACATGTGCGTCCACCGTTAACATGTCCTCTTTCAGATCCGCCATGAATGGGCCGGATATTCCATTCCTAAGTACGAAAGGCCACCGGCTTTATATGGTTCACTTATGCTATTTTTCAGTCCAGGCGAGTAGGCCCTGATTCTGCCATCAAGCCTTTTCCTGCCTTCTGCCTCTGAAAGCTCCAGTCTGAGCTCGCATCTGTATCCATGAACTTTGTCCTACTCCCTGCGCGGCTAACGGTGCCTGACTCGACCTGTCTGCTTGCCAAGAACTGTATTTCACCTTGTGATTATCTGCTCCGCTCCCTATCCAATGCATTCCTGTCTAGTAGTTTAAGTAAACATTCTTCCAGCTACCGAGCAAAAGGCCCGGCTTCTCTGTCCTCATGCAAGTAATTCATAGCCCTGTTACCATGGAATATTCCTACCCCCTCGCATTTAGTGTAGACACTTAGACGCTTGTACACGCACTCACAGTCAGTATAGAATAGATTTTGTTCGAGAGACCTTTCTTTTTGGATAACACAGTTCTTTAAACATAGGATATTAGATATGATTTGGGATTAGGTTGACATAACCCCAGACTTTTGTCTCCACATGTAGAGCTAAATGTCAAGTCCCTTTCTCCCTCTAGCCCCACGTCAGTTACACGTCATGCTCGAGTTGAGCACAAGTAAGGCAAAGTTCCAGTACAATTCCAGCAGATCACGCAACCCCCTCCAGGTATCCACCCACACATGACAAATTACCCATTATCATCAAGTGGACGCCCACATGGACGCCCACCTTCACGCCTACTTACACACCCACATGCTCTTATCTCATTCTCTCTTGCTCTCTTGCTTACGTACAATTGAGAAATGTATATATACTGTACTCTGTGAATAATGTTTTGAGAATATTGAGAATACTTTTGAGCCCCTTTCCAGATCCAATTTTGGTGATGGAAATATTCTCCCTTTGACTCGAGTTATTGGAATAAAGCCCTTTTAGAACCTGATACCACAGACTCAGCCTCTTGCTTTATGCATGATCCTATTGATATTCTGAAATTATGAGAGCGTGATATTTTATTTACCACAGGTATTACAGCACCACAGTTACTACCTGTTGTACAGCCAGCTGCTGGTCAGCCTGGAATAGGTGCTCCACTTCCTTTGTTCCCGATCCCTGTAAACATTCTGACTCCGCTTTCCGTTCGTCGGAAAATAACCGACTCTGTAACTAATATCTTAACTCCTCTCTACAGGTCTTTAATTGGGACCCCCGTTTCTGACTCTATACAGAGACGTAGCCAGCTTCCTGGTCCCCAGGAACGAGACACGTTAGATTCGACAGCTCTTAGGTGGATGTCGAAAGCTGCGAAGTATGATGTACAAAGGGTGTTAGACACCTTTATGCAATGGAATGAACCAACTCAACGTTATGTTTTTGACGTGATGCGTTCTCTTGTGCGTGAAGAATGGGAAGATGATGACTTAGATACTGTCCCCTCTGATTTGATAAATATTCAGCAGAAATTCGCCGCAGGAATGATGATAGGTTCAGAAGTAGGGAAAGCGATAGAATTGATTTTAGCGTGTAGGGATGATTCTCCTCTTCGAATGCCAAGGGACCATGATGGTTCACCGATAACTAGAAAAATACGAGGTAAGTATCCGATGAGGGAAGTTCCGCCCATATGGCGCGAAGCAGTTGCCGCTGATGGGGCTAATAATATTGTAGCTGCTCCAGCGCAATTCCAGAGAGTGTGGATACACATCCCTTGGAAGCGAGCTGAAGTACTAGCGGTAAAACAAGCATTGCCAGACCCGCGTAAAAATCCTGCTGGTTATTATAAAGAGTTAACGCAAACAGTCCAAGCGTGTATCATGAATTTGGCAGACATTGAAATGCTATTTGGTAATGTAGTGCCACAGCCTATATGGGCCAAGATTCGGCAAGAGAACCACCCAGTCGCCTTAGGAGGTGATTGGCCAGCTATCGTAGCGGCAGACGCACAGCAAGTTGGCGGAGCCAAACCTGAACCTCTGATTGCTGACTTACCTGGCAGAATAATTAATCTGATGAAAACGCTGATGCCAGCGTTACGAGTAAATTGGGATAAACTATCAGCATGCAAACAAAAGAAGGACGAAAGCGTCTCTGACTTCTTCACTAGATTTGAAGAGACCTTCGTAGACCACAGTGGGCAAGATATGAGTACTGAGGGAGGCCAGAGATTGTTTGTCGACAAGTTCGTGTTTAATTTACTACCTGAGCTTAGTAATAAGTTAAAGGATTCAGAAAGTGCATGGGCAGTATCGACGACAGCACAGATACTTGCAACTGCTCAGTATTACGAGAATAGAGAGAAAGAAGAAAAGGAAAAGTCAGAAAAGAAAACGAAAGATTTAAAGACCAAAGTACTATTGCAGCAGGCATATCCGCCTCGCTCGAATCAGTCAGATTTACAACAGCGACCACAGTTTCAACAGCAGTCACAATTCCAGCAAGGGATGTCCCAAAGATTTAATTATGGATTTCCTCGACAACAGTTAGCATGGAATCAGTGTGCTTATTGTAAAAAGGAGGGTCATTATAAGAACGAGTGTCCAGTACTGCACGCACAGACCAGTGGTGTCCCAGCTCAGAGAGGTAGTGTTGGGTCTATGCAAGCTCCTAGAGGTAGAGGACGTGGTACTATGATACCACAGGCCGATCGCCCATCAAATTATTTCGATCAGCGAAACGTACAACCTGCACAGCCAAGTAGATCTTCACAGTATCATGTTGAGGATTACCACGATCATAATGAACAGATTCAGAGAAGCGAGTGCTAGGACAGTCACAGGCAAAGAGAGGGAGTAGTATCAGTTCCAGTTGATCAAAGTGGACCTTATGTCTCAGTAGTTACATCAGGCGTGGTCGAACCGTTTCTGTTGGATACTGGTGCGGCAAAAAGTTCAATCATGCGTGCGAAACTCCCTGGCGCACCTTTGTCTGGCTTAACGAACACTTCAGTAGGTTTCTCAGGCGCCCCTGTTCACAATCCTGTGTCTAGTCCTTTATCTATCTCTGTTGGGCCATGCGAGCTAGAAGCACCCCTCATCCTAACAACCGGTTGTAATGAGAATCTGCTTGGTTTAGACCTGTTAAAACGCCTGCATGCGACGTTGTACTGTTCTCCTTCGGGAGTACAGCTCACATTAGGCAAACGAGTCATTTCTCCAATGTATATGTCGATGAACAAGCTCCCACCGGAGCTGCGTTCTCTCCCTGATACTCTTTGGGCAACTGGTCCTAATGATGTAGGCCTCTTGGAAATTCCCCCGTATGTGGTAAGTCTAAAAGCGAATGTTAAATTCCCACGAATCCCACAGTATCGGATTTCGAATGAAGGTGAACGAGCACTCTTGCTGATTGTGAAAGACTTAATACAGAAAGATGTGATAGAGGAAACGAGAGGAAATGTCTGCAATAGTCCTGTACTGCCGATTTTGAAACGTACTGACCCTTCCAAACCTCCAATCTACAGATTTGTGATCGACCTCAGAGAGGTGAATAAAATTGTGATTCCGCAGTTTCCAGTGGTACCAGATATCACTGCATTATTGACGTTGATTCCTGCATCGGCATCATGGTTTACGGTGATCGATTTGAAAAATGCATTTTTCAGCATTCCGATAGCAGAGGAAAGTAGAGACATTTTTGGTTTCTCCCTAGGAGGTCGCAGTTTCAGATTCAAACGCGCTCCGCAAGGGTATTGTGAAAGCCCTTCAATTTATAGCCAAGCATTAAAAAGTCAATTAGATGCTCTTGTACTTCCTCCTGGTGTTGCTCTGATCCAATACGTAGACGATCTTTTACTGGCTGCTGATGACAAGGAAACTTGCAAAACAGCTACAATTTCTTTATTACGACATTTGTCAGACTTACATCACAAGGTGTCACCTTCTAAACTGCAATATTGTTGCCAAGAAGTGACCTACTTAGGTCATCTTTTGTCAAAGGAGGGAAGAAGGTTGACCCCAGAGAGAATCAAAGCAATTTCGCAGATGACTGTACCAAGCACGCAGAGAGAAGTACGTGCGTTTTTTTGGCTATTACGTCATACTGTAGGCAATGGATCCCAAATTTTTCTCTCATGGCAAAACCATTGGTAGCCCTGACTGGAAAAGGTGTTCCGAGCCCTTTGCCATGGTCTGATGAATGTCAACAGAGTTTCTCCGATTGATGCGCTGTGTTCAGCTCCTGTGTTGGGTACTCCTGACTACAGTAAGCCGTTTACACTATATGTCCATGAAAGAGAAGGTTGTGCATTAAGTGTATTAACGCAACAATTTGGTGACAAACAGCGGCCTTGTTCGTATTTCTCATCCACATTAGATCCGGTAGCCAGAGCATTGCCAAGTGGTTTGAGAGCCACGGCAGCAGCCGCAGTGTCTATCCGACAGTCTGCTGGACTAGTCATGAACAACATGTTAGTAGTCATGGTTCCACATGCTGTGGATACACTCATGAATCGAACGAAAACTCAGCACCTCACCAGTGCTAGACTATCAGGCTATGAGCTGACACTATTGGCAAGTCACATTCAGATCAAGCGATGCAACATATTGAACCCAGCAACGCTGTTGCCAACTACTGAGGAGTCGAGTAATTCAGAGCCCCATGACTGTTGTTTCAGAACTGAGGAAGAGACAAAAGGTCGGATTGATTTAAAAAACACTCCATTACTAGATCCAGACGGCATTTTATATGTCGATGGGTCCTGTTTTAAATTACAGAATGGTGATGTGACGGCCGCGTATGCAGTTACGACTTTGAGTACGATTGTGGAGACCGCAAAAGTGAGTCAGAATTCTGCCCAGGCTGCAGAATTAATTGCATTGACAAGAGCGTGTGTTTTAGCTGAGGGAAAGAGAGTGAATGTGTTTACTGATAGCCAATACGCCTTCGGCGTTGCACACAATTTTGGGCGTCTCTGGAGAGAAAGAGGTTTTCTCACGTCCCATGGAACTAAGATCCAACATGGACAGTTAGTCAGCGATCTATTGGAATCCCTGACTCTACCGAATGAAGTTGCGATTGTGAAGTGCAGTGCACATCGAAAGATTACGGATGATGTTGGCCGTGGGAATGCGTTTGCTGATGAGGTCGCTAAAGAAACGGCCAAGAACATGATGAGTCGAATGTACGTTGCAACATCTGCGAGATGGATTGCTGAATCAGGAATGTGTGAGAATACGATTGACAGTGTGAAGACAATCCAGAATGAAGCAACTGAAAATGAGAAGAATACATGGAGGGAGAAAACGGGTAAATTGGATTCGAGTGTATGTTGGATTGATCTGTCTGAACAGTAGCGTTGGATGTTACCTGATGCGTATGTGCTTGCGGTAGTCACGATGGCGCATGGAGCGGCGCACATCAGTTCGAAAGGGATCTGTAAAATGTTAGCTCCAGTATGGAAGAACGATTGAATTACTAAGTGTGCGGAAAGAGTGGTGAAAAATTGAATGGTATGCCTGATGCATAATCCTGGCAAGGGAACCCCAACCCCAACTGGTCATTTTGCTCCCCCTTCTTGTCCCTTTGAAGTGATTCAGTTGGATTTTATCCACATGGACAGGTGTAACAATCTCAAATACGTCCTGGTGGTAGTCTGTGCCTTTTCAAGATGGATAGAGGCATACCCATTAAAGGATAACACTGCTATGTCCACTGCCAAAATCCTCCTCAAAGAGTACTTCCCCAGGTATGGTATGCCACGGATTGTTTGGTCAGACAATGGAAGTGAGTTTGTAGGGAAAGTTATGAAGAGTGTGTGTGCGGGTTTGGGTATTTTCCAAACATTTCACAGTGCGAATCACCCACAGTCAGCAGGTTTGGTTGAAGGGTACAATGGCACCCTGAAGCTGAAACTTGCGAAAATTCAAGCTTCCACTGGTCTCTCTTGGCCAGACGCACTGCCTTTAGCTTTACTGTCCACCAGAGCGACTGTACACTCTCGAGTAGGGCTTAGCCCATATGAGATTGTGTTCGGTCGTCCTGCTAATGTTTGGGGAGTCCCTAGGCCAAAGGAATTCAAACAGATTGAATACCCAATGTTGATTGATTACCTTCATGATCTGACTGCTAAATTGAGCCTTATTCGTCAACAGGTATTTGAATCCTTGCCTAAACTGCCGGAGAGTCCAGGTCACACGTTGAAACCAGGCGACCAAGTGGTAGTTTGGAACTTTGAACGTACTCGGAACCTCCAGCCAAGATTCGTGGGTCCGTTTCAGGTACTCCTCACAACAAGAACTGCTGTACGACTAGCTGGCAAAAAGAATTGGGTACACGCTAGCCATACGAAACGTGTCCCTCTCCCACTCCCCTACGACAACTGGGTTAGACAGGGATTTGGTGTATCCGAGACAGAACCTGTTCCTAGGCACATCCCTTTCAGTGATGCAGAGTACCTAACGGACCACCCACGAACGGAAACACAGAACTTTGACACCTCAGCAGGAACCGCTCCTTTGAATCCTGAACCGAGTATTGTACAAAGTGAACATTTGTCACCTGTGGAGCCGAACATTTCTGCACCTGTAGACCAGCTATTCCAAGACCAGACAAGACCCGGGAAGTACAGATATAATCTACGTTCTCATGTGATGAAGTAATGACATAGCATTATTACCTTTCTGTTTGAAAACTGTAAAACTGTTTTTATCGTATTGCATTCCCTTCAGTCAGGAAGTTTGCTCAAACTTTTATCTTTTTATTGTTTCTCTCACCTTACCATCTGGGTTACCGTAGGGTCGTAACGTGTGCTTTGTTTTAATTTGCAGGGAATCAGACACTAGGTCGGTTTCTTCCGTTTGTCTTGGGAACTCCCAGGATAAACAGAGGCAAGTTTTTAACAGGTACAAACCATCCGTTGCGAACGGTTGTAGAAGATGGAGCTTCCTGAATTACGACGGGTTAATGTCATAAATGTGCACAAGACAAAATTATATGACATATTGTACAGTAAATGTTTCCTAATGCAATGTGCCCTGACACTTCTGATTGTTTTTATAACTCTGGTAGGCGGAATTATTTTTGGTATTCAATTGATCTTTGCACCTGTTACGTCTACAGTATCTCCCCATATTTCTGTTTCCCCGACTATTGGTTCTATTAATTTTTTCCATCCTTTTCCTGCACACGAGCAAGCCCGACGCTCTGAGTTTATAAATAACACTTTCATTCAGCTCTTGCACCAACATCAACTAGTGGTGAACACAACGAACTGTTGGGTATGTGGCTTAATACCACACACCATGGATAAAGGCATTCCCTACCTAGTTTTGCCTTTTAGTTATAATGGATCATTCTGGGCATTTCAGACCATGTTCGCCTATGCTCTAGAGACCTATCCTCCACGTCCTCCGCGTTCCACTAGGTATAACTCCGCTAACAGAGCCTTGGTAAAGGGAATTACTGACATGGTTAGAGACGTCAATGACACTCCGTTTATTCCCAAGGATGAGTTACGAGTTTACATGGGGTGGAACGTTACAGAATATGGCATTACTCTGGGTGAGAACAAACGCCAAAGCTCGACTCCGATCTGGGTCGTACCTCACCAAGGTCAAGTCTGCTTGCAAGGAAATGGGAGGAATCCGAAAGCTCGACTAGGGAAAAGTGACTGTATCGAAACATATGTTTTCCCGTCACAGTCTTCCCCTGCATTCTTAGCTGCTAAGGGTACCTATTTTGTTTGCCAAGACAGAGCATACACATGGCTGCCTGCTGACTTCTCAGGCTCATGTTACATCGCTCAACTGTTACCTCCGACATATACTGCTGCACCGGACTATCACAAAACTAGAGTTGTGAGAGGTGTTTTCAGTAAAGAAGATACTGCTGGCCAAGAGGCAGGAGACTTTTTCAAGGGTTTCCTCCCATTCTGGGGGCCTATGGTCAACAGTAGAAACCTACGTCAACTAACACGGGTAGTTGAATCCACTATCACTGAAACTGCGGGTGCCCTTAGTAACCTGACAGCTGAGCTTCAAGCGGATCGCCTCATGACGTTACAGAACCGTATGGTTCTTGATGTGTTACTTGCAGATCGAGGTGGAGTATGCAAGATGATCCAATCAAGTTGCTGTGTTTTTATCCCAGATAATGCGCCAACAGTATACAAGGCCATCTCTAAGTTGCACAAAATCTCTGACTCCATTCACGTAGAGGAAGGTGACTGGTCACTAATAGGATGGTTCTGGAATCTGTTATCTGCGTGGGGATGGAAGGTTCTAATGGTCATTGGTGTTGCGTTGGTATTTTTATTTTCGTGCTGTCTCATTATTCAGTGTGGCCCTGCCTTATGTAGCGTTTGTGTTTCATCATGCGTAAGAAGACCACCTGTTTTCAGAGATGCGCCACGGGATAGAGTAATGCTACAACAACATATCAGTGACCTAATGAACATAGAAATGGACTCTGACATAGAGTAAGCTATTGCCTATGTAAGAGCAAAAGGACGGTCTGAGGTTCCGTAGCGATCTGAACCCGAGTATTCGGTATCATAGTACTGACACGATTTTGGTACCAATGAACCGCAAATGATCCATTATATACATGACAGTATTTTCGCTACGCAACGAGCTTGAATTCACTGAAGAATAGGGCATTCTGTCGTCAATTCATGGCATCCATTTTGGATACAGCGTCCATTTTGTTTCTTGCCCTCACATAGTCAATGAACGGACGATGACCCCGGCAGGATCACCTTGTTAAGGACACGTAAGCTCGAGTCCCGAGAAAGGCTGACGCTACATGACTAGGCAGAATCAAGCTGCCTCCCTTGCCTGAGGCCTATCCTGCTACACTGGTTCTCGTGTCCATTGTCCTGACCGAGAGGCCGAAGACGATAGCCCTGCCCGTTTATGATCCATAAACACCTCTTATCCTGTTTCTCAATCCTTGCACCTGGCTCTGCTCCTCTCCTTCTGGGCTTTTACAATGGGGAGGTTACGATTTTTATGATGGGGAGGATCAAGTAGAGAATGAAGAACTGACAAGAGAATTTGATCGAATACCGAAAACCTACAACTAATCATTGTTTGATGTATATTTATTGTCTGTTTGGGATACCGGGTTGGGCATGAGAAATATTCGTGTAATGTTGCCCCAAGACATTTTTCGTGTATTTAAGAAGCGACCCACTTAATGCAATTTGAACAGTCTCCTAGATTCTGCCTCTGTGTGGTTCCTATGACTTCTGTGTCCCTGCAGTAAATAAACCTTGGTCTTTGACGCCGCCATCGAGAAACCCGCGTCTCTGTTTATTTTGTGCACCGAGACAGGTGGAACTCAGGGGTCTTCGGGTGTTGTTTCCCTGATACCTCTGGACTCTTAAAAGTCCAGAACCTCACAGGCCTCCCCTGCCAGTGTTTCGGTCAGCAGTAGGAGGCCAGACTTGTGTATGTGGCTGCAGCATACATTTTGTGATGCCAGGGCTCTGTTAATTTCTACCTGGTATACCAGTGCTGCCATGTCTCTCTCTCTCTAGAAGGGTGGGGTCATACTCCCATACCACTTACTGGTGTGGGGGTATGTTTCCAAGGTGTTTGACACCAAACATGGCATGTTTCCGTGCAGCCAGTCCAAAGTTAGCATTTACCATTTGGTTATAATGTACTTAAGAGTATATGGTCAGGCTGCACCACTGACAACCCCGGAGAAGAGATTCCGAAGGTTGCAGAGGTGCTCAGCTCATGCCTGGGCACCCTCTCACATATAACCAAGCACCCTGCCTTCGGGACTGATAAGGCCT
Organism: Triturus cristatus; assembly: GCF_964204655.1. NCBI lineage: Eukaryota > Metazoa > Chordata > Amphibia > Caudata > Salamandridae > Triturus > Triturus cristatus. The sequence goes on from NC_140590.1 coordinate 1,869,767,530, forward strand.
GCCATAGGGGTGACTGATAGGTTTGTATGTGCAGTGTTAGGTGAGGTATAGTGAACCTATACCTCAGTAAGGGGTGCAATCACCACCTTACCCAGTGTGCAATAGCAGACCTGTTTTGTCCTTTTGGATGGCTTTCCAGGGGTGGCATAATACATGCTTCAGCCCCTGGTAGGCCTCTGGGGTACCTATGCCCTGGGTACATAGTATACCATATACTAGGGACTCACAAGGGTACCTCAGGATCCAATCTGTGATGTACCTAAAGTACATGCAATCCATTTTAAGGAGAAAGCAGACAGACTGGGGCCCTGAATAGCAGGATCCCAGTCCAACTAAGTCAAAAACCAGCAAAACACCAGGAAAAAAGTGGGGGCAACCATGCAGTCAGATTCCACCTTCCTGCAATACAGACATTCACACAGTTTAGTAACTATCCCATGCATTCAGTAAGACATTTTTAATCACTAACTTATACAATCAGTCAATCAGTCACGCACTTACAAAATCCTCATTATTCAGACACTTATATACCCACTCATTCTTCAATTCACCTTGGTATATATGTATATATATATTCACTGAAAAAACCATAGGTTTCACACATGTTATAGTTAGCGGAAATTTTACTGATAAAAAACCAATGAAATTGCCCCGTTATAGTTAGTGCTGGCAACTATAACTCACGCGACCGCAATCTTCTGCTGATGACATATGTGTCTTTATAAAAAAAAATATTTGTAATATATGTATAGCTAAAAATGTATGGAAGAAGACATGGGCAAATAAGTGTCTAAATACAGTATTAGCATCAGCAGAGGATTGCGGTCGCGTGAGTTATAGTTGCCAGCACTAACTATAACGGGGCAATTTCATTGGTTTTTTATCAGTAAAATTTCCGCTAACTATAACATGTGTGAAACCTATGGTTTTTTCAGTGAATTTGCAAGGTTTTTTAAATGCTAATTCCTAACTATAACGTGTGTGAAACCTATGGTTTTTTCAGTGAATTTGTACGGTTTTTTAAATGCTAAGTTACTTTACGCCATTCGAGGCGTGCGCGCCCACTTAACGCAGTGCGTTCCGTGCACGGTTTTTATCAACTTTAATAAGCCCTGTACATTTGGTGGCCTTCGGCCACCAAAAGCACAGGGGGTGGGGTCAATGTGGATAGTGTTTTTTTTATTTCGATTTTATAATTTCATGTTGCCAAAATATAGTTTTTTTACTGATGTAATAAGCGCTGTACATTTGGTGGCCAACGGCCGCCAAAAGCACAGGGGGTGGGGTAAGTGTGGATAGTGTTTTTTTTATTTCTATTTTTTACCGTACGCTTACGGTAAGCGTACGGTAAGCGTACTCGGCGAAATTGCCGAAAAAAAAATAAAACCGTTTTTGCTCTTGGGGGATGTTTGGGGACTCCCTCAACATGACTATGTGGGAGGGAGTTGTCAAAACAGCCCCGTAACATGTTTTTGGGCATCATGTTTGATAAATAACACTCAGTGCGAGAGACAAAATGGCGGACGCCGCTTCCTGGTTTCGGCCGATTCGAATGTTTACTAAGATCTAAGAGCCAATCAGAATCGCGCTCGCGCACGCCACCGTACGCGTACGGTAAGCGTACGGTAAGCGTACCGTAAGCGGCCTCAGATATATATATTGATTTAAAGGCTATTTTCTCAGAATCTACTGAACAGATTTACACCAAACCTACAAAAGGCACTTCCTTGACATAGGGACTACCTCTCTGCCAAATTTCTAGTAATTCTGTTCAGCCGTTCGGGCTGTAGCTCTGTCTAAAGGTCCTATGGAAAAATGCATGGGAAAAACGCGTTTTGGGACCCCCCTTTTATCTCAGCCCCCGCTTGACGAATCCCCCCGAGACTTTCAGGGTAGGAGCGGAGCGTAGCGCCTCACCTATTTTGAGAAATTCGCGAGGATTCATCGACCGGCGCCAAAGTTATTCAAAATAGAATGTTGCGGATTTCCTATGGAAAAGGGGTCCTAACTATAACTACCTACTGGCGACCGCCAGTAGGTAATATATATATATATATATATATATATATATATATATATATATATATATATATATATATATATATATATATATATATATATATATATATATATATATATATATATATTCACTGAAAAAACCATAGGTTTCACACACGTTATAGTTAGGAATTAGCATTTAAAAAACCTTGCAAATTCACTGAAAAAACCATAGGTTTCACACATGTTATAGTTAGCTGTACATTTCACTCGTAAAAAACAAATGAAATTCCCCCGTTATAGTTAGTGCAGGCAACTATAACTCACGCGACCGCAATCCTCTGCTGATGCTAATACTGTATTTAGACACTTATTTGCCCATGTCTTCTTCCATTAAATTTTAGCTATACATATATTACAAATATTTTTTTTTCATAAAGACACATATGTCATCAGCAGAAGATTGCGGTCGCGTGAGTTATAGTTGCCTGCACTAACTATAACGGGGGAATTTCATTTGTTTTTTACGAGTGAAATGTACAGCTAACTATAACATGTGTGAAACCTATGGTTTTTTCAGTGAATTTGCAAGGTTTTTTAAATGCTAATTCCTAACTATAACGTGTGTGAAACCTATGGTTTTTTCAGTGAATTTGTACGGTTTTTTAAATGCTAAGTTACTTTACGCCATTCGTGGCGTGCGCGCCCAGTTAACGCAGTTCGTTCCGTGCGCGCACGGTGGGCTTCGCGCACTGTGCGCGCACAGTGAGCACGCGGTGCGCTTCGCGCACCGCGCGCCCACTTTACGCAGTTAGTGCCGTGCACGCACGGTGGTCACGCGGTGCGCTGCGCGCACCGCGTGCCCACGTTATGCGGGATGGGCCATGTACGCACGATGCGCTTCGCGCACCGTGCGCACATGGGGGACATATTATGCGCATCTTTGTGAAATTTTTATTTTTTTATTTTTTACCTGTAATAAGCCATGCACAATTGGTGCCCTTCGGGCTCCATTTGCACACGGGGTGGGGAGAGTGTGGATAATTTATTTTTTTTTAAAATTTTTACCGTACGCGTACGGTAAGCGTAATCGGCGATTTTCCGAAAAAAAAAATATTTTTTTATTTGGGCTTGGGAGTTGTTTGGGGACCCCTATATCAATGCTGGATGGTTAGGATCTCAAGAAACTGCCTCTTTAGACATTTTTTGACATCGTTTTTGCTGCCCAACTCAGAGAGCGAGAGAGAAAATGGCGGCCGCCGCTTCCTGGTTTCGACCGATTCGAATGTTTACTAAGATCTAACAGCCAATTAAAATCGCGCTCGCGCACGCCACCGTACGCGTACGGTAAGCGCACCGTAAGTGCACCGTAAGCTGGCTCAGATATATATATTGATTTAAAGGCTATTTTCTCAGAATCTACTGAACAGATTTACACCAAACCTACAAAAGGCACTTCCTTGACCTGAGGACTACCTCTCTGCCAAATTTCAAGTAATTCTGTTCAGCCGTTCGGGATGTAGCTGTGTCTAAAGGTCCTATGGAAAAATGCATGGGAAAAACGCGTTTTGGGACCCCCCTTTTATCTCAGCCCCCGCTTGACGAATCCCCCCGAGACTTTCACGGTAGGAGCGTAGCGTAGCGCCCCACCTATTTTGAAAATTTCGCGAGGATTCGTCAACCGGCGCCAAAGTTATTCAAAATAGAATGTTGCGGATTTCCTATGGAAACAGGGTCCTAACTATAACTACCTACTGGCGACCGCCAGTAGGTAATATATATATATATATATATATATATATATATATATATATATATACACACATATATATTCACTGAAAAGAACATAGGTTTCAGGGACTTTATAGTTAGTTGGAGATTTCACTCAAATAAAACCATAGAAATTGGGCCGTTATAGTTAGTAGACCTAACTATAACTCGCGCCCCCACAATAAACTGCTGATGATGTCACATATTACATCAATCATGACATGCTCAGTGACATCACTGATGACATCACTGATGACATCACTGATGACATCACTGATGACATCTCAAATGACATCACTGATGACATCACTGATGACATCATTCAGTGAATGTGTGTTTCTGTAAAGTATAAAAATATGTTTTATATATATATATATATATATATATATATATATATATATATATATATATATATATATATATATATATATATATATATATATATATATATATATATATATATATGCCAAGGTGTATTGAAGTATGAGTGGGTGTATGAGTGTCTGAATGGATGATTTAGTAGTTGTGTGACTGACTTATAAGAGAGTGAATAAATGCCTCTTACTGAATGCATGGGTTAGATACTAAACTATGTGAATGTCTTTATTAGTCTGTTAGTTAGTGTGTAAGAGGCTGCATGGCTTGGTGAGTAGCTACAAGAGTGTCTATATGGGTTATTGATTGGTTGTCTGAGTATCTGTATGGGTGTCTGAGTGCCTTTGTGGGTGGATGGGGGGTGTGACTCTGTGCATAGATATGTGAGTGGTTGTTTCACTGGGTGTATAGGTTCAAGAGTGCATATGGAATCACCTGTATGGGTGGGTGAGTGTGTGTATGGGTGTTTTGGTGAGTAAATGGATGTCTCAGTGGTGCATGTGTGAGTAACTACATATGTATGAAAGCAGTATATGTGAGTGTTGGAGTATATAAATGACTATATGTGATAGTGAGTGATTGTAAGGCTATCTTTATGGATGAGTCTGTGTTTCTATGAGTGATTGTTTAAGAGAGCAAGTATGTGTTAGTATCTGTATAAATAAGTGTGGTAGTGTGTGTATGACTATAAGCAAGGAAATGGGTGTGTGATAGTTTCTTTGCATGACTGACCAGGTGTATGAGTAACTCTTTGGGTGAGTGGCAGTGCGTGAGTGTCTATATGGGTTTATGAGTGGATATATCAGTGGCTGTATAGATGAATGACTGTGTGTATGAGTGACTGTATGGGTTAGTGGGTGGATGTGTGTGTAGACGTATGAATCACTGAGCAGGTATGTACTAACTCCTATTGGTCTGCCTGTGGTTTCGATATTGGTGGTCTGTATTTTAGAGTGGGTGTATGAAAGGTTTTATTAAGGTATGAGGAGGTGCATCAGATGATCACGTGGATGATGTCATCAGTGATGTCATTTGAGATGTCATGAGTGATGTCTCTGAGCATGTCATGAGTGATGTAATCTGTGACGTCATCAGCAGTGCATTTCGGGGGCGCGAGATATAGTTAGGTCTAATAACTATAACGGCCGAATTTCTACGGTTTTATAAGAGTGAAATCTCCAACTAATTATAACGTCCCTGAAACCTATGGTTTTGCAGTGAATTTCAAAGGTTTTTTAAATGCTAGTTTCTAACTATGGCTACAAAGGTAGAACATGTGAAGAAAGAGGAAGATATGCGCAAAAAGAAGCAAGACAGATGCAGAAAGAGTCAACAAAAGTCCAGAAAGACGAAGAAAAGTGGAGGAAGAAGAAGAGATGTGCAGAAAGAACCAACAGAGGAGCAGAAAGAGGCCTTGTTTCAAAATCATCCTGTGCCCACAACTTTTTCAGATGGGTACTGGTGGTAACTGACTCTCACTAACCAGGCCTAGAGCCAGTGCTATGCTAAAAGACACTTAGAATACAGTGAAAACACCTACATTCACTAGGGAACACTATGCTTCGGGGTACCCCTGTGATTAGCATGACCTCCTCTGTAAGGCCCTAGTACATAATAGGGCAGTGGGATTAAAATTACCTCTAAGTCAGAGGTGCAGAAATATACTATTTTAACTAGTAGTCACATTTGCAGAGAGGTGGAGAAAGGGTACTGGGCGTCCAACCATCGCTCAGGAATTCCACTGCATAGGACTTACAAAAGGTTCCAGGAGGGATTATTGGCCCCCAAACTCCCAAAGGACTAAATTGGACTTCATCCCCCATCCCTTAGTCTGCCACGAGGCACATTTGCAGAGTGGTAGAGAAAGGGGGCCATGGCCTCTGAAGATGTATTAGCAATCCCACTGTGTGGGACTTACTGGAGGTAACTAGAGGGGTAGTTGGCCCCAAGGACATCCTTGGGGGCCAACTTCCCAAACTATTACCTCCAGTCAGTCCCACACAGCAGCATTGGTAAGTACTCGTACCAGGCCACGCCCTCTTCACCCACCACTCTACAAACGTGCTCCCTGGCACGCTCTTGGATGGGGATTGAAGTCCCCTTCACTGCTGGGGGTCCTTTAGGGGCCAACAAGCCCACCTTTTACCTCCAGTAAGCCCCACACAGTGGGATTGGTGAGAGCTAGACAAAGGCCATGCCCCCTTTCTCCACCACTCTGCAAACGCGCCCCCTGGTGCATTGTAAATTGGGGGATTAAGTCCCCTTGAATCCTGATGGTCCCTGGGGTCCAACTAGCCCACTAGGTACCTCCAGTAAGCACCACAGAGCTGCGTTGCAGAGAGGTGTTAAAAGGGGCCTGGCCTGGACCACCTCTCTGAAACGCAGGCCTCTGGCACTTACTGGAGGCAACTGGTAGGCCAGTTGGCCCCCAGGGGCCCTCAGGATTGAAGGGGAATTAATTCCCTAACTTAAAACACGCCACAGGGCATGTTTGCACACATGTCACCTCAGGCCCCGCCCCCTTCCTTCACCACTGTGCAAACACGCCCCGTGATGCGTTTTAAGTTGGGGGATTAAGTCCCCTTGAATCCTGAGGGTCCCTGGGGTCCAACTAGCCCACCAGGTACCTCCAGTAGTCGCCACAGAGCTGCATTGCAGAGAGGTGTAAAAAGGGGCATGACCTGGACCACACACACAGGTTTTTTTAAATAAAAAAAACAAGGCACTGGGGGTGGCAGACCCCTGGGCAGTGGGGGGCCATGTGCCCCCCACAAATATTTTTAAAAAGCCCCAGGGGGTGGTGGTCCCCGGGGCTTGATGGGGCCTTGGAGGCCCCCAATACATTAAAAATAAGAAGCCCCGGGGGTGGCGGTCCCCAGGCCTGTGGGGGGGCTGCGAGACCCCGCAAATATTTGAGGAAAGCCCCGGGGGTGGTGGTCCCCGTGAATGCGGGGGCCTCCCTGGGCCCCTGCAATTACAATATTGCATGCCCCGGGACTTGGCCCACCCGGGGGCTAAATAATAATGAAGCGCGAGAGCCCGTGCTTTGTTTTTTAAAATTTTCTGCCAAAATTTGCGCTGTGTGCGCGAATCTCAACTTTTTTTCTTAAAAAAATGCTTTTTTTGACACTGGGTGTCCTTGTGGGACCCTCTAAGCAGGCCTAGGGGGTCCGGGTGTTTCTACCCTGCCCCTTTTCTTGTTTTTTGCGTTTGTTTTTTGTTTTCTTGTGACTCGGTTCTACTGAGTCACAAGATGGCTGCCAACACTTCCTGGTTTGGGGTGCTGACAGCCAATTAGAATAAAGCGCATGGTCGGAAGGTCCACGGATCCATTGCGCCTCTAGATATTGAAACTTTTGTTTTTTGATTTTCTCAGCAACTACTGATCGGATTTACACCATTTGAAAAAAAGGTCTATTTCTGAACCAAGGGCTACCTTTTTGCCACATTCAGTGTAATTCCGTTCAGCAGTTCGAGCTGTAGCCCTGTCTAAAGTCTCCTATGGGAAATTGATTTCCTGACCTCTTTTTTTAAATTTCTCAGGAACTACTGAACGCATTTACACCATTTAACAAAAATGTCCCTTTCTGAACCAAGGGCTACCTTTTTGCCAAATTTGGTGCAATTCCGTTCAGCAGTTCGAGCTGTAGCCGTGTCTAAAGTTTCCTATGGAAATTAACATAGAGATAACAAGTTTTGGGACCCCCCTTTTTTCTCTGCCCCCGCTTGCCGAATCACCCTGAAACTTTCAAGATAGGAGCTGATCGGAGCGCCCCACAAGTTTTGAAAATTTCGCAAAGATTCGTCATCCGGCGCCAAAGTTATTGGGAAAACAAAAAGCGCTTTTCCTATGGAAACTAGGTCCTAACTGGCGCCTGCCAGTAGATTTTATATATATATGTGCGTCATGTGATCAAGGCTCAAGCGAGCCGAAACGCGTAATGGCGACAGAGGAATAAAGACTTTTTTGCACAAATAATTTGGGTCTGTGTCCTTCTCTTCATGAGAGCCGCGAGGGCGAAAGCAGCGGAGGAAAATTTGTGATATATATATATATATATATATATATATATATATATATATATATATATATATATATATATATATATACACATATATCACAGAAAAAAACATAGGTTTGATGTCACTGACCATGTCATGAATGATGTAATATGTGACATCATCAGCAGTGCATTGCGGGCGCGCGAGTTATAGTTAGCAGAACTAACCATAACGGAGGAACTTCTATGGTTTTGTACGAGTGAAATGTCCAGCTAACTATAACACCCCTGAAACCTTTGTTTTTTTCTGTGAATTTCGAAGGTTTTTTAAATGCTAATTTCTAACTATAACGTCTCTGAAACCTATGGTTTTTTCAGTGAAGTTCAAAGCTTTTTCAAATGCTAATTTCTAACTATAACGTCTCTGAAACCTATGGTTTTTTCAGTGAATTTCAAAGGTTTTTTAAATGCCAATTTTTAAGTGTAATATTAGTTATACATATTTTTGTACTGATTTTCTACAGTTTTTTAACTGTTTATTTATAAATATTTTATTCATTAAATAACATTCTTTATTTTTCTGAAAATTGCAACAACAAAAATAAAAAAATTCAAACTGAAATATTGTTTATTTTTTTTGTTTTATTTTTTTATTTCAGTATATTTATATTATTTTCTTTAAAAAAAAAAATTTCCAAATATTTTCAGAGTCGTGCACCCCAAGCGTACACATCACGGTGGGTGTTCGGATTCTAGCCGCCATTTTAGAAACGTCGTGAAGGATCCAAGTACGGTGTGCGACAGCTGTGTGTTTTTCAGTTACATCATATACATTTAATATGACGTGATGTGCGCGATTGGTGTGCGACCGGTCCACGACTCCTGCTCCCGTGCATTCGCAACACATGCGCATTATGGTACACGACACTTGCGCGGTGGCGGGTCCCACGTGATGTCATATTTGTCCTTGGGCGCGCTGGATGCGTGACTCCCGCTAATTTTTTTTTATGTTCTAAAATGATATGTATGAGTGTTTAATATACATATTAGGGCAAGAGACTATCTAAGATATTCATAAAAATAATATATTTGTACTTATAATAAATACATTTTCGCGAAGTCGCGTCGGTATTGGTGAAGTTATAGGAGGATTCCTACACTGCATAGGTACTAACTGGGTACTTAGAAGAGCGTATCAATAGTTTGTAGCTGGTTAGAGGTGTGCATGCATAGTGTACAAAATATTGTACCTGCGCTTGTGTTTTTGACTACGCCATTCCTTAAGTATACGACTAATAACTGGAGTAATTTCAGTGTTGCAAAGAAAGTGCGTGCTGAATTTATAAGTGCTTAGGTATTGGTGGAGTGATAGGATACGTAGATAGTGCTGGATGGGTGAATGGAGAAGTGCATGGGACAGACAGATGGATTCCTAGACTGCATAGGTACTAACTGGGTATTTACAAGACTGTATAAAAGCTATGTAGCTGATTAGAGGTCTGCATGCATAGTGCACAGAATATTGTAGCTGTACTAGTATTGGTGTGTCTATGGTTTCGAGAATGGTAGTCTGTATTTTAGGGTGTGAGGAGGAGCATCAGATGATCACATAGATGATGTCACCAGTGATGTCATTTGAGATGTCATCAGTGATGTCATCAGTGATGTCACTGACCATGTCATGAGTGATATAATATGTGACATCATCAGCAGTGCATTACTTTAATCCAAAAAGCTGGCGGCCATATTGGCCTGGTCACGATGTGAAAATTCAGGAATTGATACAATAAAGAAAACAAGTGTTAATATGCACACAATGTCATTTCAGCATATCTTGCCCCGTGACCGCCATACCTATATGTTTGTCAATGTGACTTATTCATAATAAACATACTTAGAATTGCAAACATAAACAATGGACTACACATTACTTTAAAGTGAAAGGCTATCGGCCATATTAATCTGGGCACGTTGCGTATTATAAAGGTTCTTACACGAAAGAAAAGGAAAAAAAGGGGTGTTAATATACTCACAATATCCCTAAATAAAGTTCTAGCGATTATAGTTCCATTCCATTCACAGCTCATTAGAGATGTCATGAGTGATGTCATGAGTGATGTAACTGACCATGTCATGAATGATGTAATGTCTGAGGTCATTAGCAGTACATTCGGGGGGCGTAAGTTATAGTTAGCTCAGGTAACTATAACAGCTGAATTTCACTTGTTGTGTATGAGTTAAACTATACCGTCCCTGTAATCTTTGTTTTTTTCAGCAAATTTCTAGTTTTTTTTTAAACGTTAAGTAAGATGCATATCACAATGGATGGTGGGGGATTGGAAGCAGGGCCTGGCATTGTGCTGCCCCCACCCAAGCTTGCTGCTCCTGCCTCCTGCCTTCCCTCCTCCTAGCCATCCATTGTCCAAGTCCATGTCCCAGCTCCCTTATTACAGCCTTGTGTGGCCGTTGTTCTGCCACTGGTCTTCCCGCCTTCTCTTAACAGTTAGCTTGCTGCCCCATCCACCTCCTCCCTATCCTCTGTTGTCTGAATCCATGGACTAGCCTTCTCCCTCCTGCCATGCATGGTTTGATGTGCTGCCACTGCCCTCAATTTAGCATGATGTACCAGTCCACTCCTCCTGCCCTCCATTGCCCAATGTTATCCCCCATCATAGACCCCCTGCTTAGCCTCTGTGCTAAGCTTGCTGCCCCTATTCTCCTTCCCCCTGCCCTCCGATGTCTTTGTGCATGCCCCTGCTTCATCCTTTTTGCCTACCATGTTCCATGGACCTGCCACTCCTATCTACTCTGAGTGTTCTGTTGAGCTGCCACTCCCCTCCCACTTGCCTGGCATTGTCAGATGACTGTAACCTGTCCCTGCCACCTCCACCCTGCCTGTCGAAATTCCATGCCCCTATCCCCTTCCCCCTGTCCTCCATGGTCCATTTTACTGCCACACCCTCTGGCCTCCCTGGTCTGCTGTGCTGTAACTGCTCCTCCTGCCTGCCCCGTATGGTCTGTTGTGAGGCCCCTTCCCCTGACCTCTTTTGTCTGTGCCCAGTTCCTGACCGTCCCTTCTATCCTCCATGGTCCTTTGTGCATGCCCCTGCACCCTCCTTCTTGCCCATCATAGCCATTGTGCTGCCACTAACCCTCCTGCTTGCCATGCATGGTCTTCTGTGCTGCCACAGCTCCTCCCACCTTCCCTGTGTGATCAGCTAGCAGCCCCTGACCCCCTCCCACCTTCCCTCCATGGTCTGTGTGTATGCCATCATAGTCTCACTGTTGCTCTCCATGGTGTGTCTTGCTTCTAGTGCCCATCCTGCCTGACCTCCATGGTCATCTTGCTGCTCATGCCCTGCCCCCCTGCCCCCAGCCCTCTGTTTCCATGTGAAGACCCCTATTCCCTCCCTCCTGGCTTGTCTGTTCCATTGTAATGCCCCTGACCCATCCCTCCTGCCCTTTATGGTCTGTTATGCTGCAGCTTTCTCTCCTGTCTGTCCATTATGGTCAGCTAGCTACCATTGCCTCTTTCCCCTCTGTTCTCTGTTGTCCATGTGCATGGTCCTGTCCCCTTCCTATTGCTTTCTATGGATTGTTGTGCTGCACTCCCATCCCGCATGCCCTGTGTGGTGTATTGTGCTGCTGCAAACCCTGATGCCTGCCCTGTAGGGTCAGTTTGGTGCACCTCTCCATGTCCCTCCTGTCCTCCTGTGCTCTATTATCCGAGTCCATGTGCCTACCCCAATTTCTCCTGCCTTCCATGATCCAAGGTACCATACATCCTTCCGTGTGCTCCGTGAGGCCCTGGTCGATTGACATTATAGCTGAATGATCAATCCACTTTGAGGACTCACATATGGAGTTCTCTGTGTGATCGCAATAGAACAAGCTGGTACGTGGAACAGTGGCTTCTTGAGGTCTCCAATAACGGTGTATGGTGTGTCCTATACTGGTGCCTTGACGAAGAGGCTTGCCCTGAAGAATTTGCCTAAAATTGAGGTGGCAAAGAAACATGTTGGCGCTGGAAACGGTATGCATGACAAGCAACCGGTTTTTAATCTGAAAAAATACACATTTGAATAATAAAGGGGTTGCTGATACAGTGTGTTTTTTCAATTTTAATTACACACGGTTTCATCGTGAGATGTGACCTGTTCACTTCACTGCACCTAGGTTATTTTCTTTTGGACACCAATCTTCATTTTTTTAGATAAGATGACCACCAATGATGAGAAAAGTGGGTAATACTTGTTATGGCTTCATATTAAGGCATACTCTACCAATTCTGTTTTATACGTTATTCTTTCTTGTATTATTCTTTGCTGTCCATCCAACTTTAGAAATGGTTTCTGGTTCATTCCATACAGGCATGCTCTATATGATCCACATGTTGTAAAGCTCTTAGTAATGTTTCTCAACCAAATGTTTTCCCTGACAGGTTCCAAATGGCTCCTCGGTAAAATATCTTCAAGGAATTTTGTTTTTTAGAGGTTATTTTAGGACTTTGATCTAACACATATTGTAATAGATCTTCTTTATGCCAGTTCCTGTGTAATTATTTTTTATAACTGGTTGTGCTGGATTGTGTTCCAAAAGGTTTCTCTTCCTCATTCTGTTTCTCAGTCAATGGATATAAAACTTGTTCCCTTGTTCTCTTTTCGACTTGATTATTGTCATCATTTAGTACATTTCTGGGATATCCTCGTTGGATGAATCGTTCCCTCATCTTAAGTAGTTCCTGTTTAAATTGATCAAATCCTTTTGGCTCGAAGCATCTGACTAAATGGTATACTCAATCAATCAATCAATAATCTTTATTCGGTTTAAAAAAAGCCCATAAAAGATACAAGTTAAAAACGATTTAAACATACAAATAAAAAAAACATTTTGGAAACACAGTTTAGGCAATTAGTAGCCTCGGTCATGTCTTTGATATCAATAGTTATAATCCAGTACCTAAATCAATAAAATGTATTAATTGAGACTCAATTACTTTTAGGAATTTATAAAAAGTTGGAGCTTTGTATGTGCATTTGGCTGGGCAAGTAAAGTGCAAATGCTTAATTAGTGCAAAAAATGCTTAGTACAGTACAAGTTTAAGAGTAAAGTGCAGAAGCTGTGATAAGAACTCGATACAGCATGATACTTCTCAACAGAAGCTACCTAAAATGTTCTACTGCTTTTCATCAAATGTGGGGTGGATATAAAATGCTAATGCAACAAAGTGCACATATAGATTAAAATAAACAATACATAAAATGTATTGGTCTCTAATTTCCTTTTTAAAATTCCATGCATTTTTTCCCCTCAGTAATATGACAGCGAACAGATATCTACTAATGCTAAAAACGATTTTCTGCGATGTATCGCTTTTCAATATTCTAGTCGCGTCAGTACAAGACTGAACCCCCAAATTAGAGCATAACGGTTTAATCCATTTTCACCTTGGTGCGGCATATGCTGGGCGGAAAAACAGCATGTGATAGTCATTGTCTTGCGTATTATGATTGCATAAAAGGCAATGATCATTGAAATCATCATTATTTTTCAAATCCCATTTTGCTGTGTAGGATCTAATTTGCAAAATACCTTAACGGAATTTCATATATAGTGATTTAGCCAACTGAGGTTGAATTTCATCAAGAAATTGTTCAAACAATGGATAGGGTTTTATAAGGAGAAACTGAGTGGTCAATCTACCATTATCAGAATTGTTGAAAACACAATTTTGCATATATGCCCAAAATGTTGATTTCAGTATTTATTTCGAGGACGGTGTCAGTAATGCTGGTGTTTCCCAGAAATCGTTCAGCCCTAGTTTGTAGAACCATCTTTTCACATGCTTGATTCACTTGAGACTACCACAGTGGTTGTATCTTAGTATCTCTTCTAGCCCCTCATTTAGCTTACAAGTTCTGCAGTGGTCCACAGTCGCACAAAAAATTAGAGTGGTCTTAATATTGTCTGGTGATCAATACATTTTGTGTTCAGATCCATAACAATGGGGATGACTGGCGTGCATACGGGGAGACGTAGCAGTGTCCTATAAAACTTATTTTCTTCCACCACAAAAGTATTTCTACAGGTGGCCCCCCAAAGTTCAGCTCCATATAAGGTTGCTGACTGTACCCAGTATTTGTACACCTCTAGTGCAGGCGACACACCCTTAGTTGTACTTTTCTCTTGCCTTTTTGGTATGGGTACTGAGTTTTGGAGCACAATGGTCTTGCTTTTTTGCAATTGTGGATGCCATGTAAGTTTTGTGTCAAGTGTGATGCCCAAGTAGCTGAAGTTTGATACATATTCTAGCTTCTGCTTTTAAATACAAATATTTTTCTTAAATGTCTTGTGCAGTTTAACTGCCATGTATTTGGTTTTACTTGAGTTTATTTCAAGGCCCTTCATTTTACAATGTTCACTAAAAGAATTTAAAAGATTTTGAATTCCCATTGGCGTTTGGGATATTTAAATAGTGTTGTCCGCAAATAAAAGGGCTGGTACTGGGACCCCTCCTAACTTTGGTGAATCATGCCTATATCTCAAAAATATTTCGGGACATCATTTACGTAGAGGGAGAAGCGGGTGGGTGCCAGTACACATCCTTGCCTTACACCCCTCTTTATGGGCATAGCCTCAGTGAGTTCTCCCCCGGGCCACCATCTGTCTTTCGCATAATTGTTTTCGTGTAATCTCACTATCTGAATGAGAAGTTCCTCTGGCACCCCTTGATCTTTGAGGGAGTGCCAGGGCAAGTTTCTTGGTATAAGGTCAAAAGCGGATTTCAAGTCTATAAGCGCTATATACAGGTGACCCTCCTTTAAAATCATATATTTCCACCCCATACATAAAAATTTTAAAAACTGATCTATTGTACTAGTTTTAGCTCTAAACCCTGCCTGATACTTTGATGGAACATTGTTTACCTCGGCCCATTTGTTTAATCTTACTAAAATCTGCTTGGCATAAATCTTTTGTAGAGTATCAATAAGGCTTATTGGCCGGTAGTTTACGGGATCTTGACGGTCTTCTTTTTAAAAAACTGTAATATTTTCTGCTCCTTTCCATGAGTCTGGTACTGGGGCACCAGCTGCTACAGCATTGCAAAGGATATTAATGTATGGTCCCCAGATGGCCTTATCATGCTTCAAAAGATCTCCTGGTATTTTATCAGGGCCCTGAGCCTTGCCAGGCTTAATAGCATCAATTGCTTCCAGTGTTTCCTCTATGCTAAACTTTAAAACCAGAGTATGATCTGTATTATTGGATGCTTCAGAATTTTGATATTACATGTTGCTTTTTATTTGTTCATTCTTTGGCGGTTTCAGAGTATAATTTCGAAAAATGATTGACCCTCGTGCCTGCTTCCAGAAAAAGATTCATATTGCTATGCCTCCTTGTATTGCCCTTGGCTAGCAATTTCCAAAAGCCTGCATGATCCTTGGTTTTAGCGGCAATTATCAATTCTGTCCAGACACTGTTGCCCTATTCTTTCTTACTTTGCAGTAGAATGCTTTTGTATTTAGCCCTTCTGTCCCTCAATGCTGTGATATCATTTGATTTTGCTGCCATTATGAGCTCACTCTTTGCTTTGCGACACTCTCTAGTATACCACGAATTGGCTGAGTCGTGTGTTGCTCTATTCCCTGCCCCATTCTCTCTCGGGATCTGGCTCAAAATCGGTTTTAGTTTATCTGCCATTATATGATGGATCTGCACAATGGGGATCTCTAAAATTGGTAGTTCAATATAGGGAGTGATAGCATCTGAAAAGGTATTGTGAATCCTTGCCATTTCCTCATCTTTGCCTACTATTTATGGCCATTTCAAAGGCTCAGCGGTTATTACTAACCATTGGTTGAATTTGGCCTGGGTTGTCATCATTGTGCCTCCTGTTTGTGGGATAAAAGAGGGAGCCCACTAATGTTAGACATAGGGGGTAATGGTCGCTATATCCTCTGACATCCACTCTTAGGTCGTGGGTGTTGGACCACGAATTGGCCGATACCAAAATATAGTCAATGTTGCTCTTAGAAGAGCCCCTACTAAATGTAGGGGCACTCAGTCTATCTGAAGATAGTCAGCCATTGCCCTGAAATTAGTCGAATGAGTTGTGCAGCTGCTGCTGTACAGAGCATTGCAGGGCCTGCTTCCAGAGGGGGAATGTTGTTGACAAATCCTCTTCTTCAAACAGGTTTTCCTGTCCCATAATGGGTTCAAATTTATAATTGAAGTCCCCCCCTACAATTATCATTGCCCGAGGGTCGATTGTATTTAGAAATTGGTCTAACAGCTCTATAACTGGAGATTCTTTGCTGGAAAGACCCGGTCTATTATAGATGTTAATTAAATAAATTGGGTGTTTTTCCAATGTTGTTAACTTAATCCTCATTATATCTAAGCTTGGAAATTCCAGCTGAGTTATGTCCACTTCTAGAGTAATTTTTACCCAAAGGACAAGGCCACCCAACGGTTTACCCATTACCGAAGGTGTGGCACTAACACTGAAGGTTTTGTACCCGAGCTTGTGAGGAGTTTCTAGAGCCCAGGTTTCCTGTACCAAGCAAATCTCACTAAGGTTAGTATAATCCTGCCATTCATCATCTTCAAATTTATGTTTCAACCCTCCTATGTTCCAAGATATCATACGTAAAACTGGTTGCTCATTTAGTCCACCCATTGGAGAAAGATTACCTACAACACGGTCTAGTCCTTATTCACCCCTGTCTACTTGATTAGTGTGGGTCTTTGGAGTGGGATCAGGTGAGAGTAACTCTTCATTGGGAGGGATATGGAACCTGTAATGACATTCAGATGTTGGCGGATATAGTGGTTGTCAATCGACTGCCTCCAAACTATTTTCTCGGGCATCAGAACGTGATTGTGATCTTGGATTGGCAGATGCTTGGAGTCTCCTATCTGTAATTTTGTGGGGATTAAATAGTCTAAATTTCTCAGGGCTACCGGATAATGGACCTGTTCTCAGATCAAGGGCCACTAATCCATCAGCTATACCTGATGGATTAGTGGCCCTTTCATTTTTAATGTTAGGAGAATATTGTCAAAGGCTGGATTTTTAGAGCTAAAGCGTTCCACCTCAAGTAGGTCAGAACGTATTATGGATCCACAGTCGCGCTTTTGCCTAATCCAGTGGATTACTTTATTTTTTAGTGACTCCTCATCTTCTCTATAGGATGCAAGATTAAGTTTTGGAATATTTGTCATGGTCACTTTCAAACCCATTTGCTTGGGGATGCCAAATTCCCCACGAATATTGGAGATCGGCCTATCTGCATTGTGTTCAGCGGGAAGGTGGCCCCTGTACTGCGTGGCACAGTAACCCTGCTCCCACACTATACTGTCCCCTCCAATTTTCTCTGTGTTAAAATCTCTCCTATTTATATTTGATTGTGTTTTGTCAAGGGTGCTACTTCTCAGGACTCCCCTAGTCGTTTCATCCCCATCAAAGGTCTTTGCTTTCCCCTACTGTGTATCGCTCTGTGTTCCCAGTCGTGCCTATTCTCGATGTTCCTCTCGCGTAAATCTGTGGCCGCTTTTTTTTCATCCAATTTTTTGTCTCCTTTTACTTGACCTTTTATGCTCATGTTATTCTTGACTTGAATTAGGGGGTCAGGCAGTCTCCTCTTACAACATGCACAACATTCATTTCAAACAGATTCCCAAGCCAGCCCGTTATTACTTGTTAATTCACTAATTATTAGTTTTAGGTTGCCAACCTCTTTTGTTAGTATATCTAGTTTCTGAACAAGATTATCTATCATGTGTATGCTTTTACTAGATTGTAAATTTCTCACCTGTGGGCCAGGACGTGGAACTGACTGTACTCCTGTCTCATCAATTACTCTGCTTTTCCGTGGTGGGTGGGGACATTGTTGTTGTTCCTGCATGGTATACTCCATTTCAGAGCCTTAGGGTGTTCACTATTCACATGGAGCAGGGGATTAGTTGCTGTTGCTTTCCTATGGATAGTGGAGGTCAATTTATTTCCATCTACATCCAAATTGATGTAGTTATGTATTTATATTGCATTTATTTTGTGCAGTAGCTGTGCTATGTTAATTATAGCAGGGTCGGCATGGAAGCAATTAATGAGTTCAAACTTAACAATTTAAAAACAGAAAATATGCATTTGCAGTTTCTTTCTTTCATGTCCATGCATTATGTGATCGGTGCAATACAATTTAAATGAGTTTAACACGGCGCCCAGGTAATGTGAAAAAGGCCAGTGCCTCGGCCGAAACGCGTCATTTTGGCGAAAGATTTAGAATAAATTTCAGTGGTGAAAGGAACTGGTATCCTGTGCTGTGTCAAACCCTGTTTTATTTATGAGCAGGTTGTGGTCGGAATTTATGTATATATAGGTACATATGTATATATGTATACACCGCAGCGACAGTCCGGTGCTGCGGCCCGAGGGCTCCACTCCTGGGGGCTCTGCGGGGCTTCTTCAGGTCTGACTCGGGATATGACGGGGGGAGGCCAGAGATAACTGGAGAAACGTGGAAAAGCAGAAGATGCACATCCCAGAATGATGCATTTGGATTGGATGCCTGGGATGGGATGGGTCGTTCTACTACCCAAAGGGCCTATCGGGCGGCACTATTCAGAGCGCTGAAAAAGCTATTGGTGATTGGAGATGTGTCCCCTCGCGAGCTGCAGCCTGATGAGGTCCGGGTGGGCATCCGTTGTGCAGGTTTAAATTTTGTGGATATGTTAGCTTGCCAGGGGCTGTACCAGGAGCAGTTCGACCTTCCCTTCACTCCCAGAATGGAGTTCTCTGGCTGCGTCTTGGAGGTTGGCCCGAAAGTGACAGCAGTGGAAGAGGGTGATCGTGTAGTCAGTGTGAGCCTTGGCGCTGGTGCTATGGCAGAGGAGTGCATCATCAAGGAAGAGATGCTGTGGTCCATCTAAGGAAGTGTGTCCTATACACAAGCGGCTGCCTTGCCGGTGTCCTATGGTACTGCTATCCTGGCACTCAAGCACCGAGCACGTGTACAGCCAGGGGAGACGGTTCTGGTGACTGCAGCAGCGGGAGCCACAGGCCAAGCAGTTGTTGAGATGGCATCCAATATTTTTCAAGCCAAGGTGATTGCAGCAGCTGGCAGTGATGAAAAATGTCAGCAGGCTCTGCGGATGGGAGCCACCTCCACTGTGAATTACACCCAGTGTAGCCTGAAAGAGGAGGTGAAGAGGCTGACCAACGGACAAGGAGTGGATGTGGTGATCGATGCCGTTGGAGGAGATATCTTCAAAGAAGCCCTGAGCAGTCTGAAATGGGAGGGGCGGATTGTGGTGGTGGGTTTTGCAGGAGGTAACATCGGCTCAGTTCCTACCAATCAGCTTCTTCTGAGGAATGTGTCCGCTCTTGGAGTATACTGGGGCCGATACAGAAACATGGACCCACCCTTGTTCTCCTGGTCAATTTCAACCGTAGTCCAGCATTGTCAAGAGGCCCGGATTCAGCCGTATGTCGGGCGGTGTTTCAACTGGAGAATGTGAACGAGGCTTTTGCGTATTTGGCTAAGCGCCAGTCCATGGGAAAGGTTGTTCTTGAACTAGCATAAACCAAACAGCAACCTGCTTGGAAGAAGGATGCTGATGTCCCCTACAACTGCCAAAATCCCAGAAAATCCTCCAGTGCAATGATTTGTGAAGCAGGAAGCAATCACTTGTGGCAGTGCCAGGTATCACATGGAGGATGGGTTACCTCCACCGTACCAACCACTAAACAGAGACCAGAGACACAGCAATTTCAAATTGTTTAAGTTCCCTCAGAAAGTCATGTCTTCTTATCATTCATAAATTTGCCTTCAAATATATGTATACACCAACAATCCCCACAGTCTAGAGATTACCAGGATACTCTGGGATGCTCCAATTGTTTATTCGTGTAATGTTTCCTCGTATGACTGCGTTTTGGTTTGTGCCTTGCTCACGGTGTGGTGCTAGAGCCGCCATGATCTTCTACAGAAACTTTTCATTACAATCAACATAGGGCTCCAGATGTGCTCAGTATCAGAAGAACAGTGCAAAATTGCTGCCATCGTAGCATATATAAATTACAGCTATTCGTGAGCAAAACTGATATCTATGTACTTGATAAAATCCAGATAAAAGAATGGTAAGAGACATATTATCAAAGTCAAATTTCAGCATTGCGTAGTCTCACATTTACATGCAGTTATATGATAGAATTCTCATGCATTGACATGACAAGTATGTTCAGTTTGTTCATTTAATCATAACACCAGAAAAAATAGAGGAACGAGTGAAAAGATGGAAACGAACATCGGAGATGGTGGGAAAATTCTATCATTTTATGAAAAATTTGAAAAACTGGACAAAAAGGAGATGGCCAATGGGGGAAAGCAGAATCTTTGCAGGAGTACATAGATGTGGGAAAAGTCTCAAAAGGACTCCGCATCTATACAATACCTACATATGAAAATCCTGAACCTGAGCTACTAGATGAATGGACCAGTAACTCGAAAGAAAATTCGACAACAATGATGCGATCAATTCTTTCATTCATTAGCCCAAATTGATGATGAAACTGTAAGCCATGAAGATCCCTTCTTGAACCTACACACCCTGAGGGTGTGGAAGTTGATTCGACATGCCCTAGTAATTTTAGACCTAAATCCACTTTCATGCCTACTTCACATTGCAATGCACTAGAGATGTCCGAACAGCGCATCATGAAGGAATTGAATGGTTTGAGGTATAGTACTAAGGGTTAAGTCAGAAGAAATCTCTCGAACGAACAACTGGGTGCCTTATAAAACCTTAAAAAGGGCTCCTCCATTGTAATTCTATAGTCAGACAAAGTAGGTAACATAGTGGTCTGGTCTAAAAAAAAATACCTGGAAGAAGGAAAAAACAATTGAATGATCAATTGTGCTACAAGCCATCTAGCAAAGCAGGGGGTTCTGTCCTCCAACATGAAGTACAGAGAAATGTTGGTCGATTGGAGAGACAATGGCCTCCTAGAATGGGAAGAATTTTGATTACTTAAATGTGAACATCTCATAATCCCAGTTCTTTACTTATTTCCCAAAATACATAAAAATGATCTTAAACCACCTGGAAAACCTAGTGTGTCCTCTCTTGGCTGCCTCTTGGAAATGATCATTGCCTCAGGCCATTTGTGACAGCTCTACCTGCATACTTGAAAGAACCTACTCATTTCCTTACCATGATTTTCTGGGGTGACTTGGGAGTGTCGTGTAGTTCCTATAAAACCTATATAGCACCTACACGTTTGGACAACATACACTGTAGGACTGGTGTCAGACTGATTCTAGACACCCCCACCCGGTATGTTGGCCTGTGTACCAGCTAGCTCACAGTGCCACTAGGAACTCCTATTACCAAGGAGAGAATAGTTCATGGCAACTATCGAACATGACAACCCTTATCCCTCAGGGCCGTGGAAACAGTGTTCTACTTTTCGCTCAGTGACTCGTGCTCACTAAGTCTCAGAGAGATACACAGAATAAACGGTAGGGATGTTTTTCAATAAGCATTTATTGAACAGTCGTTATTCTGGTGTAAAATAGGTGTGCTAAAACAACCATTAGACAGTAACAGATATAAATGATAAGAAGGACTAGGAAAGTAAAGGATGGTAGATTTCTACCATTTTGCTATAACCATGAATACAGGCAAGTATACAGAATACATGACAACAAAATGCGTACTTCTCTGATGCTACCCTAACTAGATGTACCTAGGTGTACCTAGCATGTATGTATGTGTTAAGCCAAGAATTCCTCTAGGTTAAAGTCAACCCCATTACCTGAAGTTAGAGACTGTGGGACCCCGTCTAGGTTTTGAGTTGGACTCCCCGCAAGGGATGTTAGACCACTGCGAGCTGGAGTATCTGCATGTAGGAACCTCAGCGTCTCGCGTCAGTGTGTGTCGGCAGGGAAATCCTGATCTCCTCTGTTTGTCTCAGCAAGATGTGATGTTTATATACCCAAAGGTCTCCCTGGGTGTTTTATGAGGGCTTTACCAGGGAGAATCCCGCATTCTGTGTACAGGGTCGTATCTAGTTAAAAGGTCAGCCCCTAAGAACGGTTATGTTTGTAATGCAGGGAATAATATAGGTGAAGGGTTAGGATATTACCTGAGCCCATATTGGGGTACCTATATGGAATATAACAGGAGGAGGGCTATGTCCTAATCACACTAGATGTGACCAGCCTCCACACATGTATAAGAAATGACCTGGGGATTCAGGCTATAAGACATTTTCTGCAGGTAAGACCGATGACCCTGCTACTTCATACAGAGAGGTTTATTGACATGATCTGTTATTGTTTCATAAAAAAACTTTTTCTACTTTGACTCATTTATATACAAACAGGTCCAAGGAGCGGCGATGGGTTTCTGCTTCGCCCCAGTGACGTGAATCTTTCCATGGACTGGTGGAAAGATCAGGTGTCCATCCAAATTGAAGGCATGGATAGCCAGGTTGTGATGTGGACCAAGTTCATAGATGACATATTTGTCATCAGGAAGGGAGATAAAAATTCTGCTGTATCATTTGTCACCGGTCTGAACGAGAATGAGTTGAACTTACACTTCACAGCACACACAAGTAGGATAGGGTCCTAGACGTTGAAATCTCAGTCCAAAATAGCCAGCTTGTCATGAAACTCCATCGTAAAGAAACTGTGGGCAACAGCCTTTTGAGCGCCACCAGTGCACACCCATCGAGCCTCATTTATGGTATCTCATATGGAGAGTTGCTAAGGGCCAAGCGGAACTGGAGCCCCCAGGAAGAATACAAACCCAAGAAGGGAGCTGACAAAGAGATTTAGGGAGTGAGGGTACAGCAACAAAACCATCGGGCAAGCGAGTGCGAGAGCCGACACCCTTCCCAGGTCAAGCCTACTCCACCCCAGAAAGAGAACCGAAGGTGAAGGGCAGGGTCAAATTAGATTGATCACCTTATACTCAAACCAGTCATTTTAAATCAGGAAGATCTTCAATAAAAACATCATATTTTAAAAACTGACCAGATCCTGAATAATTATTTGCATGATACACCCCAGATAACCTTCAGAAGGAGCAGATCCTTAAAAGATGAACTGAGCCATAACATGATCACATCCAATATGGCCAGAGACCAGTCAAACACAGACAGAACATGGTTCACGTGCTGCATGAGATGAAAGGCAATTCCCAATTGTAATTGCACTGTAACTGTTTTATTCTTGTATTTGTTTTTACTCTGTTTATCGTTTTCCTTTTCCCTTGTGTACTTCACTGTGCCCGGTGACCTTTTTCCGCCTGTATCCTTCGCCGCTCGCTGCTCCCCCCTACTGTTTTCCCCACCGCTGAATCCCCTGCTGCCCCGCCCCCCCTCTCGCCCATTCATCCCCTCCCACCTCCCAGCTGCTCCTCGCTCCCGCCTCCCCTTCTAATGGCGGCCGCTGTGCAGCCGCGCCGCTGGCGCACCGAAGGCGCGCCTAAGGCAAGCCCGTCTCTGCCCTTCTGCGCCTGGACCGCACCCATCACCAGAACCCCTGGCCCCGCGAACGCCACGATGCCCGACACCGCTACGATGCCAGCACCCTCCACGCACTCTACACAGGACGATCACACACCTGCTTCCTGGCCGCCCGAAGCACACCCAAGGACCCTTCTCCTGCTGGACATGCAGCTTCACCAGCATCCGATCTGCCAATCCACCCACCATGAAGGAACGCAACCACCACTGATGCATCCTATTCAACACCCGCTCTGCCCGCAAACACGCCGTTGAACTCTGTGACCTACTCGACTCAACCTCCCCAGACATCTCCTTCCTGACAGAGACCTGGATGTACCCCTCCTCGGTACCCGACATTGCTATAGCCATCCCGGACGGCTACAAGATCACCCGCAGGGACCGCACCAACGGCACAGGAGGAGGAATCGCCGTCGTCCACAGGAACACCCTCATAGTCTCGACCAACACCGACGACACCCTCAGCACCGCCGAACACTTGTACTTCCAGATCCACACGATCCCAACACCACCCTCAGAGGAACTCTCGTCTACAGACCCCCTGGACCCAGGCCACAGTTCAGCGACTCCATTGCCGACTTCGTCAGTACACACACCCTCGCCTCCATAGGCTACATCCTCCTCGGGGACCTGAACTTCCACCTCGAGAACAACAACGACACCAACTCCACCACCTTGATCGACAACCTCGGACTCAGACAGCTCGTCACGACACCCACCCACTCTGCCGGCCACACACTTGACCCCATCTTCTCCGCAAGCTCCCACGTCTCCTTCAGCCACACCACCGAACTCCATTGGATCGACCATCGCTGCATCCACTTCACCTTCCAGAAACCCACCACGCACCACCGCACCCAACAGATCCCTCGCCGCTGCTGGAGCAAAGTCACCGAAGACCAGCTAACCAATCCCTGCCCGGAGCCCACCCGCCGACTCCACCAACCCCGACACCGCCGCCCGCAACCTCAGATAGTGGATCGATGACTGCGCCAACACCCTCGCCCCGATCAAGAAACCCTCTAACAGACACATCAGCCAGAAAGCCAGCTGTTTCACCGAGGACCTCCAGGCCTTCAAGCAAACTTGCAGAAATCTAGAGAAGAAATGGCACTGTGAACCGACACCGGACAACTACGCAGCCCACAAGACCGCCACCCGCAGACACCATCACCTCATCAGATCCGCCAAAAGGGCCTCCTTCAAAGACCGCCTAGACAACAACGCACACAACAGCAAAGAACTCTTCAACATCTTGAAGGAACTCTCCAACCCCAGATCCAACACCAACGACATCCCACCCTCACAAGACCTGTGCAACTCCCTTGCCACCTTCTTCCATCGCAAGATCGCTGACATCTACGACAGCTTTAACGTCACGAGCACCCCGACAGCCACGGAGGCCTCCGCCCCCACAGCCACCATCCGTACCGATCCCCTGCTCTCCTGGACCAACATAAGTGACGACGACACCATCAAAATCATGAACATCATCCACTCCGGATCTCTGTCAGACCCATGCCCACACCACATCTTCAACATAGCCAGCACCACCATCGCACCCCATCTCCGGAAAGCCATCAACATCTCCTTCGAGACAGCGACCTTCCCGGAGAGCTGGAAGCACGCTGAGGTCAAAGCCTTACTCAAAAAACCCAGGCTGACCCTAAGACCTCAAGAACTTCCGACCCATCTCCCTGCTCCCGTTCATAGAAAAGACCGTCAACAGACAACTGACTCGCTACCTTGAGGAGAACAACATCCTGGACCCGTCCCAAACCGGGTTCCACAGCAACCACAGCACCGAAACTGCCCTCATCGCCACAACCAATGATATCAGGGCCCTGCTGGACAACGGCGAAACCACGGCCCTCATCCTCCTGGACCTGTCAGCCGCCTTCAACACTGTCTGCCACAGCACCCTACTCACACGCCTCCATGACGCTGGGATCCAGGACAAGGCTCTGGACTGGACCACCTCCTTCCTCTCCGGCAGAACCCAGAGCGTCCACCTCCTCCTTTCTGCTCCGAAACCACCGAGATCATCTGCGGCGTACCCCAGGGCTCATCCCTCAGCCCGACATTGTTCAACATCTACATGGCCCCGCTCGCCCACGTGGCCCGACTGCATGACCTCAACATCATCTCCTACGCCGATGACACCCAGCTGATCCTTTCCCTCACCAAGGACCCCCTCACTGCCAAAACCAACCTCCACGAAGGAATGAAAACCATCACCGAGTGGATGAAGAACAGTCATCTGAAGCTAAACTCGGACAAGACGGAAGTCCTCATCCTCGGCTCCACCCCCTCGGCCTGGGACGACTCCTGGTGGTCGACCGCACTGGGAGCAGCACCTATATCCACCGACCATGCACGCAACCTGGGGATAATCCTCGGCTCAACTCTCTCCATGACAAAACAGTTCAACACCGTCTCATCCTCCTGCTTCAACATCCTCCGCATGCTCCGCAAGATCTACAGGTGGATCCCCACCGAAACAAGAAGAACGGTTACCCAGGCCCTTGACAGCATCAGGCTGGACTACGGAAAAACCCTCTACACAGGACCTCGGCCAAACTCCTGAAACAACTACAACACCTTCAGAACGCCTCTGCACGCCTGATCCGCGACATCCCTCGCCGCAGCCACATCAAACCCCACCTGAGAAACCTGCACTGGCTCACCGTCAACAAGAGGATCACCTTCAAGCTCCTCACCCATGCACACAAGGCACTCCACAACACCGGACCAGCATAGCTCAACAGACGACTCACCTTCTACACCCCCAAACACCAGCTCCGCTCCGCTGGCCTTGCCCTTGCCACCGTCCCCCGCATCCAAAGAGCGACCTCTGGTGGCAGGTCGTTCTCCCACCTCTCCACCAAGACTTGGAACACCCTCCCCATCCTCCTACGGCAGACCCAGAACTTCTAACCTTCAGAAGACTACTCAAGACCTGGTATTCGAGCAGTAGCAGCTTCACCCCCAGGGCCTTGAGACCCCTACAGGTGAGTAGTGCGATTACAAATGTTCTGATTGATTGATTGATTGATTGATTGATTCATTGAAGGCTTGTGTAAACAGTTTGAGTTGCATGAAAATCAATAATAGCAATAGAGAACTCAAAATCAAAGGGAGCTCTGACTGTGGCACAGACTTCGGTATCAACTGTCTTATTTCTCCTTGTGGGAAGTACTACATTGGCAGTACTATTCACAAGGCTAAGAAAAGAGCGCTGGAACACAAACGAGCCATAAGGAGCAATGATGAGCACTATCCAGTAGCCGGACACTTTAAGGAAACACACTTTCAAAATGATAGAGTTCTGACATTTGTGCTGTTGGATTCCGTAGGACCACAGGAGAGGGGTGGGAACAGAGAACGTAAACAGGATTCTTTCATCTAAGTTTATAATAGACTTCGGGACACTTACACCTATAGGACTCAACTCTGTTGAGGTGGGGTAATTTAGTATGAACTCAAACATGCGATGATGGGTCCAATCTCATGCATTACAGAGTGTGTCTCCTTCAAAATACTGACCATCTCAGTATAGACACAAAATATTTTTAATTTGCACCTCATTTTCAAGTCTTTTTGCAATATTTATGTGGTGTTTTGGAGCTGACTTGTCCAGTCCAATGTTAACATACATTTTATTTTTACTTTTATTTTCTGCACACAGGTTTTGTGCACTGTTTGATAATGGAGAGTAGCAAGATCAGCCACACATCCTCATTATGGGGATCAACATTAAAGTAAACTAGTAACTGAGATTACATCCAGTGAATAGCCCACTAGGGCAGGACACCTTTATAGTCTATGGCTGGCGGGCACCGTAAATCTGCAGTTTCAGTGCTAAGAAGAACCACACCTTGAACAAGGCACAAGCCGAAACGCGTTGGTACGAGGCAACATTGTACGATTAAACAACTGAAGCATCCCAGAGTGTCCTGGTAATCTCTATACTATGGAGATTGTTGATGTATGTTCAGGGCAGCTAGAGCCCGACCAGAACTGCAGCAAGGCCCAGCCTCGGGTCTCCGGATATCGTTTTTGTGGATATATATATTTTTCTTTCCGATCCTGTATGAGGGACTCTATGATTTTAATATTATGTCGTAAGTATTTATAAACCCCACTGTCACCCACAAGGGTATCCTAATGTGTAGTGGGAGATTGTTCCATGCTTTAGGAGTGATGTAAGAGATGGGTCAACCTCCAGTTTTGTGCCTCAGTACGCATGGGACATGTACAAGAAGGAGTTCGGCTGAGAGGAGGTGCCTGGATGGTTGATGGAAGGAGACACGGCCTTTAGGTAGGCCTTTGCCTGTGTGGTGGAGTGCTTTGAAAGTGTGGGTGAGAAGTTTGATTTGTGTGCACATGTGTATCAAGAGCTCAGGTGTGATGTGATGTGTGTCTTTCATGAGGTGCTGATGATAAATATTACCGCTCCGTTCTGGATCGTTTACAATCTTCTGGTAACTGATGAGGGTGAGTCCTTTGGTCAAGTCGTGGAGGTTCTGCAGGTCTGATGGGGCCTGGGCCCCAGACTAGATAGACTACATGGAAGCACCGGTCACCTCTGTTGTGATGGAGTGCCACATGCTCAGGATCTGTTTCTCAGCCAAGACTGGGTCAGCACAATCTTACAACACTAGAGTAAGGATGTTTCTGCAAATATGCTCAGATGGGAATGAGATTATATGGTGAGTAATCAATCTCTACATGGGACAGGACCTCTTTTGAGGCTGACCTGCCTCAGTGACATTCATGGAAAGCTTAGTCCTACATTCATCACATTTGACAAACTCTATCTCGCTTCTTTACACTTTGTAGAAGCATATGTCTCAAATCTCACTGTTTTGAATGTTTACCCAACCTAATGACACTTCGTTAATTGGTCTCACAAGCAAGAAAGGCCAATGGGCTTCTTCCCAGATCTAAACATATGATAAGCAGGTTACACAATGATGTATGTAGAAGGTATATTCACACACTGAGATATCAAACTTCAGATTTAAATTTGCAGAGTTTGATGTGCTTCCTCATTTGTCCTTTGAAAGTTTGCTCATCCCTTCTGAAAACTGGACTTCATGCCGTCTCTTTTCTCAGGTTTTGTTTCTCTGCAGCTGTCCCTCCCCTGAAAGGTGCACAGTTGGTGGTTGTCTAAGAACTTGCCTTAATTATTCATTGCTTTGGAACCATTTTCATTTTTTTCAGATTCTCACAGTGTCCTTTGGGAGTTTGATTCATCAATCCCAAATACCACATCAAAATATTCACCAGCTCAGCCTTTACACAGAGTTGATGATCTTTGTGTTTCTCTGAAGTGCAGGGAGCTGGTTTTGTGTGTGTAGATTACAAGCTGCTTTACAAATGGATGTGCAATTTAAGGTTAACGTACAACTCCACACACTTGATTCTTTAGCACCTCCTTAAATACTGTGTTTCTGTAAGTATAGACAAAAGGATTCATCAAAGGAGAGAGAAAGCTACTGAACAAGTTGACTGTTTTGAAGAGCTCAGCGGAAGGATGCAGCATGTGGCTCACTTCAACAAAGATGGCACTTCCGTAGATGATGGTGACCATGATCAGATGAGAGCTGCAGGTGGAGAAGGTTTTCTGTCGTCCATCTGCTGAAGGGATTTTCAGAATACTGGAAATAATGAAGATGTAGGACAGACATGTCAACCCAAATGAGCTGAGCAGAAGGAGAAGTCCTGAGATTAGATGTATGCTACCGAGGAGCACAGTGTCAATGCAGGCTAGTTTCCCAATACCCAGACTCTCACAAAAGAAATGGTCTATGATGTTTGGACCACAGTAGGGCAGCATGGTTTGTTTGATATTGGGGTAGAGGATAACAATTAGAGAACCCAGCCATGAGCCGATGACAAGCTGAATGCAGAGCTTGCGACGCATGATGGTGGTGTAATGCAGAGGATTGCATATGGCCACGTAACGATCATAGGACATAATGGTCAGGAAGAAGAATACATTGGTGGCAAGGTAAATATAAATAAAGGACTGTGCAAAGCAAAACGTCAGTGAAATTGTTTTATGCACTTCAAATACCTGCACTAACATTAGAGGGATCATATTTGAGCTGTTTGCAGTTTCCGTCAGGGCGAGGTTGCAGATAAAAAAGTACATGGGTGAGTGCAGGCGTTGGTCCAGACATACCAAGACTATCATCATAACATTTCCCACCATTGTTGCTGTGTAGATTAATAGAAGAATGATGAAGAGGGTAATCTGCAGCCCGGTCCCTCCAGTGAATCCCACAAGAATAACGTCTGTCACTGTTGTCTTGTTGCCCAGCTTCATAACTGTTCCATATAGTACCTACAAAAAAGATGCACACAGGAACTTCACTAGGAGGATATGCTTCAAGGATGAACTGTTTGGTCGTCGCTCAACTATGGCTACTTCTTGAGTTAAAGTACACACACTGGGCCCTATTCACAAAAGGCACTTTGCAGTATTACAAAAATACTACTAAAGTACTACAAAATGCTTTTCACACACCTACGAGTGTAAATCTCAACCTACACAGACCAATAGAAGATGATTCTTTGGCAAACGTATAGAAAGAGCAGCTTTTGGCCAGATATCACAATTTATTGAATGAAACTCCCTACTTTCTGACTTCCAAACAGGATATTGTGCAATAAGATGCACTGGATCAGCCCTAATCTCCATCTGGGATGACCTTACAAACGCAATAGACCAGAATGTGGTCGCTGCCCTATTTGTCTTGGACCTTTCAGCGGCCTTTGGCACAGTCAATCGTTACACACTAATCCTAAAGCTCAAGAAAGCAGGCGTAAACAGTACCACTCTTACTTGGATCACATCTTAACTACACAATAGAGCAAATGTCGTCCATGCTCTTCATTTGTTATCGGAACCCCACAGTTAGAAGCAGGAGTCCCTCAAAGCTCTATCATCCCACCCCTCCTTCATAACATCTAAATGAAATCCTTTTCCAGAACTGATCATTTTTTTTCAGTTAATTTGTTATAACTACTCAGACGATGTACAACAAATTCTTAAATTAGAAAGCACTAATGACGTAAATTCCTAAATTATCTGTTGCCCCTGGGAGATTGACCAGTGAATAGCAGTGGGTGGAAAATTAAGTCCATTCATTAGCAGAAGTTTGGTCACTCCACATTGCTCTTTTAGGTGGAGGTCTGGCCACATTCCGCCAATCTCTGCTTGGCAGAACTTTGCTCCCGCGCGAGTACCAAAATTACAAGGGGAACAGAGCGGGGCTCCAACAAGCGACCTGGCCACACCAAGCGAGATTGGGCATTACCTAACAAGATTTCCAGTCGGTAGGAAGCCCATTTTGAGACGCTGACGGTCACAATTGGTAGCTTTCAGAGGTCTGCTTTTAAGGTAGATTTTCTACTCAAAAAGCAGCAAAATCAACTTGAAATTTAATTTTTGAGTAAGTTTTCTACTGGATCAGATGGATGAGGAAGTTTTTTAGCACAAAACATATTTTTTTCTTTTTTTCTTTTTTCTTTTAACAGGAAGGAAGTGCCACAGAGGCTCCAACTTTGTCTTCCTGTCCAGAAGGCTCCTCCCGGTGCTTTGTCCATCCCTTGGTCACTTTTCATTTGCATTATGATAGATGATATATATAAATGTTCAGGAGCAAAGAGTTCTCATGCTCCCGGAGTCCTACGGAAGTGGTGCACTATATATATAGTTAGAGTTAGATTTATAGTTAGGACTATGTTTCCATAGGAAAAACATTTTTGGCTTGCCTATATCTTTGCTGCTGCTTCACGAATCTTCATGAAATTTTGCAAAAAAAGTTCACCAATGATTCTTGTGCATAGAAGGTTCTGAGACAATCTGTCAAGCAAGAACTGAGAAAAAGGGGAGGTCAATTTCACTGGTTTTGAAATCTGAGCCTAACTGTAACATCCCTGTAACCTTTGTTTTTTTCAGTGAATATATATATAACTATATCTAATATATATCGCCAGTAGGTCGTTATAGTTAGGAGATTTGCCAATAACTTTGGTTCTGTTTGAGGAATCTTGACGAAAGTTTCAAAACTGATATGATGCTTACTTCAGCTGCTGTCAAAGTTTCGGGGTGATCTGTCAAATGGGGGCTGATACCCAGAGGTGCTTAAAAGCACGTTTTCCACATGTTAATTCCCATTGGTTTTTAGACACGGCTCAAGCCGGACTGCTAAACAGAATTACACCAAATTTGTCAGGAGGGTAGATGTTGGTCCAAGGAAGTGCCTTTTTGTAATATGGTGTAAATCCGTTCAGTAGTTGTGGAAATATTTAAAGAAATCTCCAGTTGTATATATAGGGACATAGTGGATCCGTGACCACTCCCAATCTCGTGTTGAGATCTGATTGGCTGCCAACACTTCAAACCAGGAAGTGTTGGCAGCCATCATGTGACTCGGTTGAACTGATTCACAGAAAAAAGATTAACAAAAAAGGAAGAGGGGCAGGCTAGAAATACCCTGACCCCTAGGTCGCTTGGGGAGGTCCCACAGGGACCCTCATGGCCAAAAAAGCCTTTTTTTAAAAGCATTTTGGCAAGATCCCCGACTCCCAATTGAAAAATTTAAAAAAACAAAGCGCAATATCCTGCACTTCATTAGTAATTAGCTCCCGGGTGGGCCAGGTCCCGGGGGCAGTTTTTGAAGTAAAATGGGGGTGCCAATACAGCACCCCTGTAACCTAGGGACCGCCACCTCCCTGGCACAAACATATGTAAACTGATGCGGGGAACCCACACAGCCCCCATCAGCCACAGGTCCCACCACAGAGGAGCAGAATTGCTTTTGGATAGAGGGAGCTGCATGTTAGCAGTTCCCTCTACCCAAAAGCAATGCCTGCTCTTACAGGACACTGGGAGCCAGCAGGGACTGCGGGGGCCTTGAGGCTCTAGCCGGGGCCCCCCAACAGATAAGAGTGGGTGCCCTGGGTGGGACCAGGGAGCCCATAATGTAGGTCTTGCTCCAGGGGATGGAGTCCCTGGGATGGAAAATGGCCCCGGGAAGAGGGCTGCATGACCCTTCTCCCTCTTATAATAAAAAACAGGAAAAGGATCAGCCCCCCAGGATGGGTTCCTTGGGGCCAAATTCGGCCTGAGAGGGAGGCTGTGCGTCCCCCTTCCTTATTGTTTAATATATATTTTTTTTAAAGGGGCAGGCCCCAGAGGATGGGGTCCCCAGGGCCCAAAACAGCATGGGGAAGGGGGCCCTTCCTGAAAAAATAGAAAAAAGACATTCAGAAACTCAACATAGGCCCTGCCCCTTTCTCCACTACTCTGCAAATGCACCTCCTGGCACTCTGCTGTTTGGGGAATGAATTCCACTTTACTCCTGAGGGCCTCTGGACTAAAGTGGACTTCTTCCCCCAACCAGTAGTGTGCCAGGAGGCATGTTTGCAGACTGATGGAGAAAGGGGACGTGGCCTCTGATGACCTCTCAGCAGTCCAACTGTGTGCGTTTGCTGAGTGGTGGAGAAAGAGGCCTATGCTTTTATTTTGTTCGCTTTTTCCCCTGCACCCCCTGCCTGTCACAGGTGTCTCATAGGTGTTAGAGACACATAAGTTTATTTTCAATCTGTATGTTATTCAACAATGATGTTATCATGGTTTGTACTAGATACACGGTTGTTGATTATTTGTGATGTGACCTCACTAAATTATATTGCCTGTAGAGTCAAACTAAAAATGCAACATTTCTCAGATTTTTTTGTTTGTTTGTTTGCTTTTAGGTGCACAAGAGATATTAACACATCTAGTACTGTCAGGCAGATGTCCTCCTCTGCTTCAACTTGTGCAGCTTAAATGACACCTGTCAGGGCTTAGAAGGAACTTGAAGATGGCCCCAAAGAAGGGTGTTCCTACCAGGAAAGTGGCCAGTGAGGAGGCGAAGAAGGATATTGCCACCACTGGTGTGCCGACATACACCTTTTCCAGGAAACTTGATGTACCTGGTGCACCCTCTTCTTGGCAGCAAACAGCTGGGAGAAACATTGCTGCATCATCAACAGGACTGCCCTGACCAAAGACTAAGCCCAAGCATATGTATCTCAGTGATACAGCCACTGCAGTCATGGTGGTGAGCAGTGAGTCTGGACTGGATGTGTCTCAGCCACATACTAGTACTCAATCATTACTGGAGCTGCAGCCAGCAGCAGTACCTCTTGAAGTAGGAGCAGAAAAGGAGGTTGAGCTTCCTTCTGGGCAAGATGTTGCTCTTCAATCATTGGCTTCCCAATATCCAGCAAGAGGAAGGAAGGGTACTCTCATCCTCAGCAAGCTCCCTTCTGATGAGTTGGACAGGATTCGACCCCAGCTGAGTCTGAGAACCTCCCCGTGAGACAAGGGTGGGGAAAGGTTCCTGAGAGCCTTAGAATTTGAAAAGTGACAGTGATGGGGTTGAGCCAGTGATTGTTAGCATAGAGGGATGCTAAGAGGACACCGAGATGACCCTTACTATTCAACATGTTCAGAGGGATATGGTTCCACTACCACCGGCTTCCATATTTGTAAGACCCCCATTGAGACCTGCATCGACCACTACCACAGTTGTACACACTACAGAGAGGCAAATGACGCAGCCAACTAATTCCATTTCTTCAGGCATTGGCAGTGGTGCAATAAAAATATTCTCCTCACCAGTTTGGAACTTCTTTATTATTAGCAAGCAGGAGGATAACATTGCAATATGCTCCATTTGTTACGCAAGTGTACTTCAAGGTCAGCCAGGTTCACACTACGCTACTGGAGGCCAAGCATTCTATCTGAGTAAACATCACACAATTTGATGGGAGAAGCACCTTAAAAAGATAGCTGGTGGTGGTGGTGGTGATAGTGATGAAAGAGGGGAAGCAGCTCAGAGCACAGTGATAGAAGAAGAAGGTGGTCGTGAGAAAGAAAAGGATGACAGCATTACACAAAGCAGCCGTGTCCCATGTTGTGTGCCAGTATCAGCAACCTCTAAAAGGCACAAGACTTAGATTAAGACACCTCCACCACATACAGTGATTCCTTAATTGCATACATTGAGTCTACCATCACCTGGTTCTCTCTGGAAGTCAACTGTGTAAGTGGCACCATACAAGAAAAAAATCCAAACTACTATTACAGGAATGTTTAGGCAGGAGGGGTCCTATGAAAATCACCACCCAATGCCACATTTGTACAATGGGAAAATGGCTAAAATGTTAGCGCTGGACCTCTTCCCTTTTTTGTTTGTGGAATGAATGGGATCTTTAAAATTTGAGGCGTCCATCTGCCCGAAATGGAAGGTTCCCAGCCAATCCTATTTTGCCAGTGTGGCATTCCATCATGATGTCCTGCAAGTGGTTGCTCAAGCTGTGCAACGGAATGCTGTGCAAACTATCTACCAGTTGACAGACCTGGATGTGTTGCCATGGACGATGCAGTAATATAGCCAATTGCATGGCAGATGGTGAATATTTCAGGGTCCTGTGTTGGAGCATTCTATCATCCTGAATGTGCAGGACTTTTTTTCAAAAAAAGACATAGGGCCTTATTATGAGTTTGGCGGTCCGATGGACCGCTAAACCCATGGTGGGGGTGTGGCTACCGCCACACCGGTAGTCTGACCCCCCTATTACAAGTAGGGTCAGACAGCCATGGGACCGCTACTGCCAGAATCCGTGATCCCCGGCACTCTAGCAGCAATCTTAGGCCCCTAATATGCTGGCGGTGATGCTGCTGCCTGCCATGAAAAGTATGGTGGTGGGGAAACAAAGGGGGCCCTTCAAGGCCCCCTGGTGCCTCTGTGCTAGAGGATGCATAGACTTGAAGGCACTGCCTTTGACGCTCCCACTGTTGTGCCTTTTACATAGACGTTGTAGTGGGACTGCCAACGAGCCACCAGCCAGATACACAAAAAGTTATAATCTGGAAGGCGGTTTCTTATGGCTTTGGTGGTCTCGGAGTGGGGCAGCGGCATGTCGACCTCGCTTCAAGACCACCAAAGTCTTAAAAAGGTCTATAAACAGCAACATACTGGTCCTCTGCCAAAGAATCTGCATTCATTTCAGTCATTCTTTGAAAGCCGGGAAGAAGATGAGGATCATTCAGGATGCCAGTGGAGTACCAGTTAATGTCTCATACAGGAGATGCCAACACAATGGAATACAACCAGCTACATGCCGCACCATCTGTTTGAGCTGTACAGACCGATCATCGACTATATCCTTCAAATAGGAGGAGTTGAAACTGAGAAAAGCATGGTCATGGAGATGGACGAATGGGGGCTAGTCAAATACCTGACACAAATGCTACTTCCGTGGAAAGTCAGCAAGGAGGACGGTATGATGACCCAAGCGATCTCATTGTTGCATCTGAAAAAGGTGACGCAAAGGCTCGCCGGTGTGAATGAAGAAGCATATGAGTTGGTTCAGAGTTATCCTTTCACTTTGCTGTTAATACAAATCTGCAAAGAGAGATTGTGTCCTCCAAGGAGAACATATGTACCACAATACTTGCTCCATGACACAAACAAACTCTGGAGACCTTCATTCTTTTTAAAAAAATAGTATGTTTCACAATACAAGACGTGGAATTTTGACCAAGTGATAGAATTGGAAGAAGAATGGCTAGAAGTTAGAGTCTTGGGCAGATATTCTGGCATGCAGGTTTCAACCTCCAGAAAAGGTAGTGCTGTTGCCTCACAGCCATCACCAGCGAGACTAGCAACAGAAGACTATGACCCAACACCTGCAATGGCTTGGATTCAATTGCCAGGGCTTACGTCAAGTGCAGAGACGAAGGCAGCAGAGATGGAACAAGTGGCAGCATCAATGACCATTACCCGAACAAGGACACGGATTATGGAGGTCTGATATCAGGTGTGGCGTGGCACTGGAGCCGAGTGATTCTAGAACTCACCCTGGATACAGGAGGGATCAGTTCTAATATAAGATACACACTGTGGTATAGGAACCGTACAGTGTTGTTCTTTAAAAACCTTTGATCATTGAACAATATATTACGGCATAGGAGCCGA
Organism: Triturus cristatus; assembly: GCF_964204655.1. NCBI lineage: Eukaryota > Metazoa > Chordata > Amphibia > Caudata > Salamandridae > Triturus > Triturus cristatus. Next base: position 1,869,804,258 of record NC_140590.1, read on the forward strand.
GTAAATGTAATCTTAACCTGGATACAGGAGGGATCAGTTCTAATATAAGACACACACCGTGGAACAGGAACCCTACAGTGTTGTTTTAAATACCATCAATCATCGAACAATATACCTAGATACTATGCCTTGAGGGAGTCCACAGAAGTTGAACAAAACACGTTGGCTGTTCGGCTGTTTTAACTAAAACCATGAAATAAAGAATAAATACATTTTGTAATACAAGAACTGGATGGATTTTGTTACTTTGGACTTTGGAATTGGTGGTGCAATCCACATGTGCAAACCATTCGGTGGGTGGTCTAAGACTATCCGAATGACCCAAAAGAGGTCTACCTGGATCAAAACCCATTGATGTATTGGTATGGTAGGATGCAACAAAGCCAGAGCTCAGCAGGCTTGCAATAACGTGTCTGGCTCATCTAGTAGCCAGTGTGTCTTCTGAATGTGTGTTCAGTGCAGCTGGCATAGTTGTCACAGTCAGAAGGACCAGTATCTCATCTCAAAACATGGAGAGATTGATCATGATTAAAATGAACAAACACTTCATACTACAAGATCACACTGTCCCTGAAACAACAGAGGAGGAGGATAAGGGTGACTGGTCAGACTCAAGTGTGGTAGCTGATGAACTTCTGGGCAAACGCCCTGAGTTTGAGGACAAAGTCTACTTCCCTGACTAAGCAGGCCATATCAGAACCTTCATATATCATTACTGTTGAACTGCTTTGAAAAAAAGGGGGGATCTAGAAGAACATTTATACTTTCGGTGTCTGACTAATGCAATCCCATTTATTCACATGTATGGAACGGACCAGTGTGCACAGAAGAAGTCTCCCCCATTTGTTTGAAGGGTATGAAGAAGACAATGCCTCCCATCCCTATCCTTCTTCTTTTTTATTCCCAAAATGGGTTGCCTGCGAGTAAAGAACATTATACAAGACTGCTATTCATTGTCACTTTCATGGGAAAAGAGAAGAAACAATGGACACATGTGAAGTGTGAGTGCAGCACACTTGGAACAGCTAACTATGCACCAATGATTGGTTGATGATTCATGAGGTGGCTGGGACAGTATTGTAACTAATTTGTAAACTTGATGTGTACTGGTTTGGGACCAAGGAAGAATTCTCCCTGAATGGTCGCCTTGCTTTCACATTTGACCATAATTATTTAAATGGTCCAGTCCCGTCCTTTCTGATACTTCTGTTTTTTTCTAGCTTTTTCAGAGACTAGTCAGCTTAGTTAGCAAAACTACAGAAAATGCAAAAATTAGTTTGCTTTTCTTGTTCATCAACCCCACTGGTCTATCTCATTCGGGACTCAGATTTGAAATGAGCACAGGACTTCCTCAACAAACAGCCAGAAGAAGGAAGTCATGACAATGCCTCAATGGGAAACAAACAACATAGCCCAAAGGCCTACTCCTTTGGAAAATTAGTGTCCAGGCTCAAATGCCAAACTCTAATTAAGTGTCTGTGATGGTCTGGAAGGGACATGATGGACACAGACATTAGACAGTTGTGAGATTGATCAGCCAGGTATATGCAGCTACTTGTCTGGGATTGGTGGTTAAAGATTGTTCTCCCTTCAGAGTTAATCACACTTGATTGCATCAGCCTATACTTACGGGATCCACATTCACTATGAAGCTTACCTTCTTCCTGGCTCTACAGAATTCATATTTAATTTTTGCTTTCCACAGGTTTTCTGTTCTTCTATACAAAAGCTAAATAACAACACTCCTGCTTACCGGACCGGTTAACGTCTACACTCAAGAAGGACATTCGAAGAAGAGGAATGCAGGTGAACCGTCCATTTTGTTATTTATAAGACAGTATCATTTATCTTTTCTTAACAATAACAACTTGTAGAACTGCGTGGGTCATTCACATTTTGTATTTTGCAATCCTAGGAAATATAACATTTAGATAACTCAAGAATCTGGGGATGAAGCAATTGTTGCAATGTATTTGGTAACTGAACCGTCCCAGTCCTTCCAAAACAGATGTGAAATGTGCTGCTCATCCACTTGATGAACACAGTGGGCCTAATTTATGATGCCCTGCATCACATTTACGCAGCCATTGCGTCACTTTTTGTGATGCTGTAGTGGCGTAAATATTGTGCCATGTGGCGCCATATTTACGAAGTGACGCATCTAGGCAGATGCGTCACTTCATAAGCCTCTGCACTACATTATACCTGCATACCTGCATCAGGTATAATGTATGCAGGGTGGGCGTTCCCCGCGTGGCTCAAGAAAGGGTGATAATAGTGGCGCAGTGAAATCTATTTCACTGCGCCACTTCTAGAATGCCAATGCGTCAAAACCCTACGCCTGCCTCATGAGTGACTCAAGCTTGCCCCATGTAAAAGGACACATTGCTGGAGTTGCATCTGTTTTCATAGACACCCCAGCAATGCACAGCTTTTGTGCCTACAGATACATCAGTAATAATGACGTATCTGTTACTCCTTGCGACATGATGCACATACTGTAAATTTGGCGCATCCTTGGTGTTACAAGAAGGGTGCACTGAGAAATGTTGCATCGCTTTGACGCAGCGATGCAATACTTCTCATAAATAAGGCCCTGTGCTTGTCTTTGTCTCATCTTTCCTTAACTCTCCCTTCCCATCAATTCATGAAAACCCTAACTCTCTTCCCCTAAGTTGTGTGATCTATATATTGAGGTATGACTTGATAATTTACACCATAAATGGCTCTCACACTTGGTGAGGTAGAAGTGGTGAACCAGGCGCCAATTGACAGTCACAGGATCTTCTGAACAATAGCCCATACCAGACTGACAACCCATTTTACTCTTGCGGTGTAACTGTAAAAACAGCCAGTATCTTTGCGGGTAGTAACTAACTAGTAGTAACAGTAACTCATTTAGGAGTTACTTACTATTCATAAAGTTAAGATACAGATGGAAAAGTTAATAGGCACAAACATACACTGCAAGAGAAAAGTAACACCAAAACGTGTAACTTACTTTTTTTTTATAAATCAAATAGTTACTAGCTCCCCAGGTTGCTTAGAAGGACTACTACTAATGGTTGTTTGCATGATTTTTTCATCCTGGTGGTCTCAGTTTTGAACTACCCACCTACTCTGTGCTTTCTTTCAGTCTAGTTGCCTGTGATGGATAATCCTCCCGAATAAACCTAGAGTCAGAGTTCACCTCACAAGCATCATTTAGAATAGGTTGGAGTGGGACTTCCCTTTGTGACTGTCTTCTATGTTAGCATTAGCCCACTACAACCACCAACATTAAGAAAGTTCTTTAGGAAACCCTGCAATAAAGTTTGAGAAGATTGAGAGAGGTGTCAGTCATCAGTTGATCTATTTAGGTAGGAACGAAGAAGTGAACTAGTTAAGAACTTCAGTTAAGAACTTCAGTTAAGCAAAGCCTAGCTAGAAAAGTCTATGTACAGTATAAAATGTGACAATTTCAGGCGACAGCTTCTTGTCTTGTTCTGATGGATTAATGACAATGCTACGCTTACTAGCTATGCAAAGACAAAAGAGTGACAGAGAGTGATATACTCCTTTCCCCAAGCAAAAATGGCCAAAAGCCCTGAGTCCTATCCTTTCTCTAACTTCCTTTCCTACTCTGTGCACTCACAATAATAGTCCTTCCCACCAAACAAGCTCAATAAGAAAGGTCCTTGAGGTTGTCCATTTCAGAGTTTATGCAGGCCACCTCCTGGACCAGGTTCTGCTGCCCATGAAGGAGTGGCACCAGCCCATGTAGGAAACGGCAAAGGAGGCAGTCTGTTGATGACAAGGTGGAGGGGGTGGTGATGTTCCACTGGGCAGCAGTAGATCCAAGCTGCAGGCAGCACCAGCGCTGGTGTGGCCGGGCTGCAGGTGGGCCAGGCCAGGGGCCCAAGTAACTGGAGGCCTATGCCTGCTCCTTCTCCATCTGCAAGGCCACTAGTCAGCAGTATTTACCCACCACGGCCTTCAGCCTCGGGCACTATAGCCAGATGGCTATCTCCTGCTGGATGGGTGACCTCAAGGAGCAGGAGTAGCTATATATATAAAAAAAAAGAAAAACACAAATTATAATGATCAGTGCAAACACTTGCTTATACTATATTGGCACAGCGGCAGAACATTGCTGCTCCCATAGGGCTGCTGCAATGTTTGATGTGATTAGTCACAAGGGCAAGTTTTCCCTGCACATGCATCACCTAATGCAGTACCACTTTTGCTGGTATTAGGACTGTGTGCACTATACCACTGCTATTACAACAAACAATTGATGGACGGAATGCTGACACGGACATGTACTTTTAATGTTTATATGCCCCGGTAGTGAAAAACTCTCAAAGTGGTTTTTCGCTGCTGCAAGGCCTATCTCTCCCATAGGATAACATTGGGATTACCTTATTACAATCTGGAAGAGATAAACTTGTCAAACTTACTATCTCCGGAATCACACTTCAAAATCACAACCTATGGTGAAGTTTGATTTAAATTGCAATTCTCAAAAAGCCACTTTTAAAAAGTTGGCATTGCCTTACTTTAACTAATTGGTGCCTGTAGCCTATCTCAGATCACATGTCTGGTATGGGTGACAGCTAGGCGTATTCCTCTAGACAGTCACACACAATGGGAGGAGTCTTACCAGCCAGGGCATAGCAGATCTTGATGGCAAGGATGATCCATCTCGATAGTGTGCGCTTGTGCACTGCTCTTCCTTTGGAATGACCAGCATAGCCAATGAAGAGTTGATCATCCAGACAAAAGTCTTTAGTCCTGTCCAGATAAAATCTCACAGCCCTCTTTGGATCCAGGCGATGGAGTCTTTCCTCCTCCTTGGAGGGATGTGGAGGAGGATAAAAAACAGGGAGAGTAATAGACTGCCCCAAATGAAACGGAATAACAACTTTTGGCAGGAAAGCAGCCCTGGTCCTGAGTACCATCCTTTCAGCATGTAATGTAAGAAAAGGGGGTTTAGAACTAAGAGCTTGAAGCTCACTCACCCTCCTTGCCGTGGTTATGGCTACAAGAAAGACCACCTTAAAGGACAACAGCCTCAAAGGACAGCTATGTAGAGGCTCAAATGGGGACCCCATCAGAAAGGTTAAAACAAGATTAAGGTCCCACTGTGGCATTACAAATGGAGTGGGAGGAAACATGTTTGTAAGGCCCTTGATAAACCTCAGAACAACCGGAGATTTAAATAGTGACGGTTGATCAGGAAGGCATAGAAAATCTGATAAGGCAGATAAATAGCCCTTAACCGTGGCTACAGCACAACCCTGCTGAGCCAAGGAAAGAGCAAACTGGAGCACATTAGAAAGATGGGCTTTTAAAGGGTCAATGGACCTCTCTCCACACCATTTTACAAATTTAGACCACCTGAAGGAGTTAATGGACTTGGTGGAGTGTCGCCTGGCTGATAAAATAACATCCACCACATCAGGCGGGAGAGAGAATGAACTCAGGTTGCCCCGTTCAATCTCCAGGCATGAAGGTGTAAGCTCTGGAGGTGGGGGTGTAGAACCTGCCCCTCCGACTGCGAGAGGAGGTCTGCCCTCAGAGGGAGACGGAGCGGAGGGCACGAGGAGAGGTGGAGAATATCTGCATCGGAAACAGGAGACTGCAGAATGACGGGCAGTGCGCGTTCTCGAAAGTGCCAAACCGGTCCACCCGAGGTGTCCCCCACGTCCGAAAGACGTGACGAGCCACCTCCGGATGGAGCCTCCACTCGTGATCGGTGGAGAACTGCCGACTGAGAGTGTTCGCACGTACGTTCAACACACCGGCCAGATGATTTGCCATCAGACAAATCTGATGGTCCTGAGCCCAGGACCATAGACGCAGGGCCTCTCTGCATAGACAGTCCTTACTAGACAATTACTAGAGGACATGAAAATTCTACAGCTTACGCAGAGGATCGATAAGCCCACACATACAGCAGGACACACATTAGACCTAATCTTTTCTAATATAGACTCCATTGTAATCAACACTATAAAACCACTGATCTGGACAGACCATTCCTTAATCGAGTTTTTGGTCAAAGTATTTTCCAAAAATTCAAAATCTCGAACCTGGACCTCATCTAAAACCAAGAGTTGGAAAAGATTTTCAATCGAAAAATTTCAGCAAGATTTTTCACACCCAAATACGACTATCATTGATCCAAATGACGAAATAGAGTTACTGCAGTCTCACATCAGTAAGGCCCTTGATCACTGCTCTGTCACCCAACACAAAAAAAGATCCACTAGATCTGAGAAATGGTATGGACAAGAACTAAAAGCAATGAAAAGAAAATGCACACTATACGAACATAGATGGAGACTTAACAAAACCGAAGACGCCAGAGCCATCTACAAAAAAGAACACACACTCTACAATAAAGCTATTAGGAAGGCAAAGAAGGACTACTTCTCGCACAGAATCACAGAAAACAAAAACTCCTCGAAAGAACTCTTTAAAATTGTCAAAGAACTATGCAGTCCCATGGGTCTCTCATCCAACCTCCCTCCCTCTCAAGAAAATTGTAATAAAATCAATGATTACTTTTGCAATAAAATAGATACAATCTATGCCTCCTTTTTAAACACCAAGTCTACATACACTGAACCTCAGGGACTACCCTCCCTGCAGGCGATTTGCCTCAATTTTGGCCCCTTCTCAGAAGAAGAAGTGAGTCAAGTCATGTTAGAGGTAAAATCAGGCTCCCCATCAGACCCCTGTCCTCATTTCATTTTCTCACAACTGACCCCGATAATATGTCCGGTAGTTACAAAAGCTTTGAACTCCTCCTTAAATATTGCCGAATTCCCCAAAATCTGGAAGAACGCCATAGTGACCCCTCTATTAAAAAAAGTGGGCACTGATGTAAACAATCCTGCTAACTACCGACCTATTTCCCAACTCCCCTACCTATCTAAAGTACTTGAAAAACTGGTCAACAGACAGTTGTCCCACTTCTTAGAAACCAATGATTTATTGGATATATCCCAAACAGGGTTTCGAACAAACAATAGTACGGAGACAACCCTCCTAGCTGTAACAGACAACATCAGAACCATGGTAGATCAGGGGAAAACAGTGGCCCTGATACTTTTGGACCTCTCGGCGGCTTTCGACACTGTACCCCACAATCATCTACTAGAAATCCTAGCAGCAAAGGGAATTCGGGAAAAAGCTTTAAGTTGGCTACAGTCCTTCATCCAAGATAGGACGCAATCAGTACAGATAGGTGATTTTCAATCCCCTCCTCGGAACATCAAGTATGGGGTCCCACAAGGGGCCTCGTTAAGCCCGACCATGTTTAACATATTTGTGTCCTCACTGGCCAAAATAGGGCGAAAATGGGGTGTCGAGATCTGCTCTTATGCAGACGACACCCAACTGATGATCTCCTTGGATGAGGAGGATGACCCCAAAGGCAGACTACTCAACTGCCTTACTGATTTAGCAACCTGGATGCATAGTCATTGTCTGAAACTCAACGCAGACAAATCTGAAATAATGCTATTTGGCAGACATTCCCAGCTATGGGACAACAGCTGGTGGCCTACAACATTAGGCACCCCCCGAGACCCGACTCCAACTGCCAAGAATCTAGGGGTGTCTTTGGACACAGCCTTAAGCATGAAAACCCACGTATCCACAACATGTGGTAAAGGCTTTGCCATGTTAAAAATGCTGAGGAGAGTCTTTCCATGGATACCATTGGACTGCAGAAAGATTCTGGCACAATCCCTACTAATGAGTAGGTTAGACTACGGAAACTCTCTGTTTGTAGGAATGATTGACTATCTCTTCACCAAATTACAAACTGTACAAAATGCCGCAGCTAAGGCGATATGTAATAAAAGAAAATTTGACTCAGCCAAGAGCTGCATGAGGGACCTGCATTGGCTGCCGATTCGACAAAGAGCTCTATTTAAGCTACTTTGTACAACACATAAAACACTACACAATACAGGCCCGTGCATCCTAAAAAACAAAGTCACACTCTACTTCCCATCCAGAAATCTACGCTCTCAATCCACTGCTAGAGCCAGAACCACACGCGTCAAAACCGCAAAGATGGGAGGGCGAGCCTTCTCTCACCTGGCGGCTAACAGATGGAACGATTTACCTGTGCATCTCAGACTCATAACTAACTACCTATCATTCAGGAAACAGCTAAAAACGTTCCGCTTCCCCAAACCCGACGAATAAACGTAATCATTTGGCATTTCCCCGCATTACCTACGCAATTCTGTCTGCAACTATAGCGCCGTGATATCCCATTGGGATGATTGATTGCGCTTTATAAGCACCCCATAACATTAACATTAACAAAGAGACCCCACTCCCCCCTGTTTGTTGACATACCACATTGCGGTAGTGTTGTCTGTCAGGACTTGAATCGACTGACCACGAAGGGAAGGGAGGAACGCCTTGAGCGCCAAACGAATCGCCCGCAATTCCAGAAGGTTGATGTGAAGCAACCTTTCCTCTGGAGACCAAAGACCCTTGATCTCCAGATCCCCCAGATGAGCATCCCACCCTAAGGTGGAGGCATCCGTTATCACCGTGGCCACCGATGGAGTCAGATGGAAGGGCTTTCCTTGAGACAGATCGCCCTCCACGCTCCACCAAGATAGATCCGCTGCAGCTTCCCTGGAGACCTTGATCGACTCCCTGAGATCCCCGTTGTGCTGATACCACTGCTTGCGGAGGCACCACTGGAGCGCCCTCATGTGCCAGCGTGCATGGTTGACCAACAGAATGCAGGAAGCGAACAGACCGAGCAGGCGAAGGACCTTCAGAACTGGAACAACCGCTCCATTGTGGAATAAAGGGACCATCTCCTGAATGTCGAGAATTCTTTGTGGAGGAGGAAATGCTCGATACACAGTAGTGTCCAGTACCGCCCCTATGAACAGGTTGCGTTGAGAGGGCACCAGGTGAGATTTGGGCACATTGATCGAAAAACCCAAGTCGAATAACAGCTGAGATGTTACCTGCAGATGACGCTGCACCATCTCTGGGGACTCTGCCTTCAGAAGCCAGTCGTACAGGTAGGGGAAAACTGGAATCCTCGACCTCCTGAGAGGAGCAGTCACCACTGCCATCACCTTTGTGAAGACTCGAGGTGCGGTAGTAAGACCAAACGGGAGGACCGCAAACTGGTAGTGTTGCGACCCAACTGTAAAACGGAGATACTTCCTGTGCGACTTCAGGATTGGGACATGAAAGTATGCGTCCTGCAAGTCGAGCGACATCATCCAGTCTCCTTGCTGCAACGCTTGAAGAACCTGCGCAAGGGTCAGCATCTTGAATCTCTCCTGTTTCAGGTAAAAGTTCAAGATTCTGAGGTCCAGTATCGGACGCAATCTGCCGTCCTTTTTGGGAATCAGGAAATACCGGGAGTAGCATCCCTGACCCCTTTCCTGCTCTGAAACCACCTCTATTGCACCCTTTTGAAGCAAAGCTAGAACCTCTTTCTGCAGGAGAAGCAGATGGTCCTCTGAGCAGTAACCTTGGCAAGGAGGGTAAGGGGGAGGAAACTCCCGAAAGGGAAGGGCGTACCCAGTCTCTACGAGGTTCAAAACCCAAAGGTCTGTCGTAACACATTTCCAACCCCGCAGAAAGTAGGACACCCGACCCCCCACAGGTCTTACATGATCCGGGATGGGGGATCTAGGGCTGCTTCCCTGAAGCCTCATTGGAAGCAGAGGAGGAGGAAGAAGAAGAGGGGTTGCGTCCAGAACCTCTCCGACCCCTATGTCTCCCTCTATAGGATCTATAGAGGGGATTCTGCTGTTGCTGCTGCTGCTGTTGCTGCTGAGGCTGTTGGAAGGAGCAAAAGGATGATCTTCCGAAACCTCTAAACTTTTTAAAACCAGATCCTTCAGCAGGAGCTTGCAGACCCAAAGACTTAGACGTTAACCTGCTGTCTTTAAATCTTTGTAGGGCAGAGTCTGCCTTTTCTCCAAATAACTTCTGCCCATCAAACGGCAAATCCACTAAAGTGGCCTGAACATCCGCGGAGAATCCCGACAACGGAGCCATGCCTGCCTTCTTGTGGCTATGGATGAGCCCATCATCCTCGCCACCGAATCTGCCGTATCCAGCCCTGATTGGATTACCTGTCTGGCAGCGGCCTGAGTGTCTGCAACTACCTCCAAGAAGGACGTCTTATCGCCCTCAGGCAGCTTAGGGGCTAAATACTTCATTGAGTCCATTAAGGCATGCACATAACGACCCAGCAAGCACGTGGCATTGGAAGACTTTAGTGCCATACTTCCTGAAGAGAAAGTCTTTTTAGCCGCCTGGTCCACCTTTTTGGACACCCTATCTGCGGGAGACTTAGGGAAAGCCCCCGAAGCGTGCTTTGAGCAGGATGCCTGCACAACTAGGCTCTCTGGAGACGGGTGTGTAGATAGAAAATCCGGATCCCCAGGCGCCACCCTGTATCTTCTCGCCACCTGCCTGGAAACCGCCAGAGAAGAAAGTGGTTTTTGCCATACCTCCAAAACAGGCTCCAAGATGGCCTCATTAAAAGGCAGTAAAGGCTCTAAAGTGGAAGTAGGAGAGTGCAGCACCTCCGTCAGCAAGTTCGACTTATACTCTGCTGAGGGTAACTGTAAATCTAACAGTTCTGCGGCCTTTTTAATAACTGCATGGCAGGGTGCCAGTTCTTGTGGTGGAGAGGATCTTGATGAGGTGTGCTCCCACTCCGGGGTCGTATCCAGACCATTAGCCTCTTGTATCCCCTCAAATTCATCAGAGGATGTGTCAACCTCACCTTCCTCTACCGCTGCTCTATACCTTCCTTCTTCCAATACCCTTTGGGCCTCCCTTCTTGATCGAATCCGGGGAGCCGTCGTCGTCGATGTCGTAAGTGGCGTCGGTGGAGCCAGAGGTATAGGAGTCGGCGGCGCCATAGACGGAGTCGGCAGCGCCGGACGCGGCACCGATGGAGTCGGCAACGGTGTCGAGGAAGGCTCTGAAGCAGGACGATCCAGCCGAAGCCGTGAAGGATCCCCAGACGGCGCCGGAAACTGCCACGAAGGCGCCATCGGCAGAAAGGGCATAAAGGGGGCCTGAGCGTAATGCTGCGGCACCCCTAACGTATACGCCATGGGACCCACGGGACCAGTTGGTGCTCCGGATGGGAAGGCCGCCCTATTAAAAATACCATACATGGCATTTAAGAATTGTGTAGAATCAGTACGTGGAGCAGGAAACTGAGGATAAGGTACTGAACCTGTATCCCTCTGCGGAGTACTTGGCAGCTACGCCGTAGTGTCCTCTACTGGAGCCATAGAATCTTCAGGCACCGGAGTAGGCTCTTCCCTTTGTTCCTGTTCACCATCCGAACAGGCGACTCCACTGGAACCGGAGACGACGCCGGTGACGGCACCGGGGACTGCGCCGGGGACTGCGCCGGTGAACGCGCTGGAGCCCGCTTCGGCGAAGGAGATCCTCCCGGAGACTTAGAAGGAGAAGGAGAAGGTGACAAGTCCTTACTTCGACGTCGTCGGGGCGAAGTCGACTTCGACTTCCTGCTCTTCGAAGACCGGCGTCGTTAAGAATGTTTTCTTTTCTTGTGATGTTTCCTTGACTTCGACGACCTCGAGGTCGACGACTCCGGCCTCGACTTCTCCTTCTTTCTCCCTCTCTTCTCCTTACCGATCTTTGCCATAAACAGCTTTGCCTTCCTTTCCTTCAATGCCTTCGGATTCATCCTCCTACAGTATGCACAATCTTCAACATCGTGGTGCGACGAAAGGCACCACAAGCAGTCCTCATGTGGGTCCGTCATCGACATATGGCCGCCACATTCCCTACAGGGCTTAAAGCCCAACTTCCTCGTCGAAGACATTACAGATTTTACAACAGTAACACCTTACAACTACAAAGTAGCAGGAGAGTACTGGAAAAACCGTTGCGCGTCGACGGCGCGGAAAAAAGGGAACTGACGTCATCACGCCGACGTGGGCCTCTTATGGCTCCGGTGACGTCATACGGAGTCGCGAGCGGAGCCGATGCATTATGACGTCGCCCACGTCGATGTGGAGTGCTGAGGAAAAAAGTTCCGTGGGATGCTGGCACAGGTGAGGAATCCACTGGCAGATGTATCCATCAGAAATTCCGTTCAGTAGTTCGGTCTGTGCCTGTGTCTAAAGTTTCCTATGGAAATTAACATGGAGAAAATGTGTTTTGGGACCCACCATTTTTCTTGGCCCCCGCTTGACAGATCGCTTTAAAACTTTCAACACAGCAGCTGTAGCTAGTGGCAAATACGTTTTGGGAATTTTGCGAAGATTCATAAACCACGGCAAAGTTATTGGCAAATGGAAAAGGGTTCTTTCTAAGGAAACTACATCCTAACTATAACAACCTACTGGTGACTGCCCATAGGTAAGAAATATATAAAGTTTATATAGATAGTTATAGTTACTATATAGTTTCCATAGGAAAGGCATTTTTTGTTTTGCTAATAACTTTACGTCATTTGACAAATCTTCACATAATTTTAAAAACTAGTATGACAGTCAGTTCATGATTTGAGAGTTTCGGGGTGATTCATCAAGTGTGGGTAGAGAAAAAACAGGGCCCCAAAACATATTTTCCCCATTTAATTTTCCAAAGAGATTTTAAACAAAACTATTGCCCAAACCGCTGGACGGAATTACACCATATTCTTGCAGAAAAGTAGCTTTTTGTCCAGAAAATTACCTTTTTGTGAATTGGTGAAAATCTGTTCAGTAATTTTTGAGAAATTAATAAAAATCCAAATTTGTATTTATAGGGACGTCAAGGCTTTGCAAACTCTCCCTACCTCAATCTCAGATCTGATTGGCTGCTAACACTTCAACCAGAAAGTGTTAGCAGCCATCTTGGGACTCAGCTTTCAGGCAAGTCCCCCAAAAAATTGTTCAAAAAGAAAAGAGAGCAGTGTTATAATACCCTGAACCCTTAGCTCTGGTGAAAAGGGCCAAAAATCACTTTAAAAAAAATATTTGCTAAAAGATGAAATGGAGTCGCAAATCCACAGCAAAAATTAAAAATCAAGTGGGGGCTCCTGCGCTTGTTTTAAATACAGCCCCTGGGTGGGCCAGGTTCTCAGGGCCCTTTTTTTTTTTTAAAAAAGAGGGGGGCACATGAGGCCCCCTCATGAGGCCAATTGAGCCCCATGGACCACCACCTCCCCTGGGCTATAGAAAGATTATTGGGGTGCCAAGAGGACCCCTGAGCCCTGGGGACCAGCATCTACCCGTGCCTAAATACCACCCACAAGTAAGTCCCCCAGAGCGGGACTGCTTAGACCATATCGGAGTCCCCGCCCTCCTTTCTCAACCACTCTGCAAAGGGGCCTCCTGGTGCACGAATGGTTGGTGGTGAACCCTTCTTGGCTGCTGAGGGTTGTTGGGGCCAAGAGACGCTATTACTGCCAAGTAAGTCCCCCACAGCAGGATTGCTGAGACCACATAGGAGGCCCTGCTCCCTGTCTCATATACTCTGTAAGGGGGAGAGGATGTGGCCTAACAGCTAGGGTGGTTGGCCTCAAATCTGGGGAACCAGGTTCGAGTCTCAAAAATGACGCTCAACATCCTGTGATTCTAGGCAAATCACTTAATCTCCCTGTGCCTAACAAAAATGAATGTGTCCTTATGTAATGCAACTGGTGCTCATGTAAAGCGCTCTGATGCCTGACACCTTTAGGTCGATATAAAACTAGTGGTTGGGGGATGAAGTTCCCTTGGCTGCTGAGGGTTATTAGGGGCCAAAAACCTCAATTGCTGACAAGAGTAAGTCCCCACAGCAGGGCTGCTGAGACCTCATAAGTGGCCTCACCCCCTTTCTCAACCACTCTGCAAAGGGGCCTTCTGGCCCACTACTGGTTGGGGGATGAAGTCCCCTTGGCTACTGAGGATCATTGGAGTGCCAAGAACCCCTATGGTTTCCGCAAGTAAGTAACCCACAGTGGGATTGCTGAGGCCTAGTTGGAGGTCCCACCCCCTTTCTCAACCACTCTGCAAAGGGGCCTCCTGTTACACTTCTGGTTGGGGGATGAAGTTTCCTTGGATGCTGAGGTCGTTGGGGGCCAGGAACCCCTATTGTTGTCACAAATAAGTCTAGGGGTAGGCATGCTGGTAAACTCTGCTCCGCAGGCCACCGGTGCTGAACTTAACATTCCAAGGGGAGCGTAGAGTGGTAAAATTGAGCAAACTCTGCTCACACAGACACTCATACACCCACTGAGACACTCATGCACTCACTCACACACTTAGTATCAAAGGTCAGTGGTTACAGTTACATAATAAATTTAAAAAACATAGAAATCCACTGGAAAAAAACAAAGGTTACAGGAATGTTATAGTTAGGAAATAGAATAGGAAACACCTTAGAAATTCACTGAAAAAAACAAAGGTTACAGGGGTGTTAGAGTTAGGAAAAAGAATAAAAAACCTTAGCAATTCACTGAAAAAAACAAAGATTATACGGACGTTATAATTAGGCTCAGATTTCACTTGTACAAAACCAGTGAAATTTAGCAGTTAGAGTTACATGAGCTAATTATAACTTATGCCCCTGCCATGCACTGATTATGATCTCACTCATTACATTACTCATGACATTATTAGTGACATCACTAATGACATCACTGATGACATCTCAAATGACTAGGCCTGGGCGGTAAATTTCGTTCCGCTTGCGGAATTTGCGATATTTTGACATTTTTGCGTTCCGCGGAGAGCGCAAAAATGTCAAAACTTTCGCAACCTGCCGCGAAACGGAAGTATTTTTCTTGTTCGCGCTTTAAAAATGCATTCTCGCGCACGCAGTCGCGACTTACCGGGTCTCTGCGTTCGCCGACGAGTTTTCCTATCCGTTCGCACGCGCCACAAGGTGTTGGATTGTTGGTAGCTGGTCGCGCTATCCCGGGAGAGTTTGCGATCGCGAACATGTCATTGCGATCGCGAACAGGAAATAAGCATCGTGAGCAAGATGGCCGCGCCCATTAGCAACCGCATGGGCAAGTTGGAGATATATTTCCCCGCGAGCACGCAAAAACACATCGCGAATGGGCGGGAAAAGCAATCTGCGCATCTTCTCGAAAGTTTCGCATGCTCCTGGAGATTTTGCGCAATTTCGCGATAATTTGCGAAAGATAATTTCGCAAATTCTGCCCACCCTTACAAATGACATCACTGATGACATCATCTATATACCCACTCACATACCCACTCACACCCCATACAACCTCTCATATGCCCACTCACACACCCACACAACACTCACATACCCATTCACAGACCTATACAAGTACTTAGCCAACCACTTAATTGTCCAAAGAGCCATACACACACCAACTCACTCACTCATAGACCCTGATCATACAACCACTCACTTACATACACAGCCACACACTAGCCCATAGAGCTACTGACACACCTAGTTATTAACTATACAACCACTCATACACCAACTCACTCATCCACACAGCCTCTCAATAGAGCCACTCACTGACCCATTCAATCACTCACACACCCAGACAACCACTTACATACCCATTCACACATCCATATAACCACACACACACCTACCCGCTCTTCCATTCAGCCACTCACACACCAACTCACTTAACTAAACACTCTCTCAGCGATTCACCCATACAGTCACTGACATACCCACTCACCTACCCATACAGCCACTCACACAGCCACACACTCACCAACCCATACAGCCACTTACACACCCACTCACTCACCAATACAGCCACTCACACTCATTAAGTCACGCACACAGCTACTCAGGTACCCACTTATATACCCATACAGCCACTCACACACCTGTATAGACACTCAGACACCCACTCACACATGGATACCTACAGTCACAGAGTGGCTCACATAAACTATATCAGAAAAAAGAAATCACTCATTAGTAGTACACAAAGTATACTAATTTAACTTTTGCGGTACCTTAGTATATACATTTAACTCATAAACACTTTTAGAAAACACTCACAATCACTGGATGATGTCATCAGTGATATCAACAGTGATGTCATTTGAGATGTCATAAGCAGTGCATTGCAGGAATGTAAGCTATAGCTAGCTAAAATATAGAATACCACATTTAATTCAGTAGAGTAGTACAAGAGCAATCTGTCAAGATATGCCAAGATATGCATTTGAACATCTTAGCACTTTATCAACTGCACTTTATTATAAAATACTTTATTGTAGCCGGCATGTTTATTTATATGGGCACTGTGCCCTTTAACGACAAACTCTTGTTTGAACATCATATTCGAGTAGCGTCTGGGATGTTCATGCTTTGTATTTATATCAGAAATGCGGCATGTGAAGGAGAGCACTTGGCACATGCCAAGATATACATTTGAACAACTTAGCACTTTATGAATTGTACTTTAATATAAAATACTTCATTGAAGTCAGCATAGTTATTTATATAGGCACTCTGCACTTAAAAGTGAATCTTTCTTTTAGAACATCATATTGAAGTAGCGTTTGTGATGTGGAAGCTTTGTATCCATATCAGCAATGCAGTAATTAAAGGAAAGCACATGGCACTTTATTCTTCGCTGCTAAGACATATGGATGGCCAGATAGATATCAAGTAACTTGGGCATCTTGTAATGAGATGAGGGATTGCAAATATTTCTTGAAACATAGTTGATGATGCATTATGTGCAAAACAATCTATTTTGGAGTAATAAACATCACATTACAAGGATAGCAATAACAACTCCTTGATGGAAGTACCTGCTCCCATGTCGATAGAATTAATTAATAATGTAAAAAGAATAATTGATATAAAATGTGATAGAATAGGATTACATGTGCAGTTGGAGTGATAATATGAATGTTTTTTTGAAGCAATACACAAACTGAAATAAATGTACTCTATTCTACAGAAATTCAGGTGATAAATGTGAACGTTTCCTGTGAAAGGTTTGTAAATCAATAGGCACACAAATATAAATCAAAAGAGTATTCATCTTTTAAAGTTTTATACTTTACAGTGATTTAAAAATATTATTTTTAGTGATGTCTATACGAATGCAATAAAAACGCAAAGGAACATGTACACTTATCAATGACTTCACAAAGGTAATATGTGCAAAAATCGAGATCATAGACTTCCAAACTGGAAATAACATCTGCGATATAGCTGTTCTTAATGAAGGTGGTTGGAATATGGACAGTAGCCCGTTGAAAGGATGTGCACCACTCTATTGCCAGTTGAAGGCTATAGCCAAAACAAGTAGGCCTTTTGTTGTTTAGCACAATGCACTATGCACTTGGCTGAAAAAAAGAAAACAAACATACTTGGGAAGATCCACACTAGAGTGTGCCATTTTCCTTTTTACCCCGGTGGATGTGTGAGTGGTTCTATAGATGATATCATCAGTGATGTCATCAATGATGTCATTTGAGATGTCATCAGTGATGTCACTGACCATGTCAAAAGTAATGTAATATATGAGGTCATAAGCAGTGCATTGCCAGAGAGTAATTTTTAGTTAGTCCAGGTAACTATAACTGCTGAATTTCACTGGTTTTGTAGGAGTGAAATCTGAGCCTAACTATAACAGTCCTGTGACCTTTAGTTTTTTCAGTATCGTTTGATAAAACTTCACAAGATTTTCAAAATTAGTTTGCCACTAACTTCAGC
Organism: Triturus cristatus; assembly: GCF_964204655.1. Lineage (NCBI taxonomy): Eukaryota > Metazoa > Chordata > Amphibia > Caudata > Salamandridae > Triturus > Triturus cristatus. Next base: position 1,869,821,946 of record NC_140590.1, read on the forward strand.
TACTGTTTTGAAAGTTTTGGGGTTATTAATCAAGTGGGGGCATAAACCTGCTAAATATAACTACTGATTTGTACACATTTTGTCGAAAGTTAAAACTAAAAAAACATTTTTAGACTCACCCACAGAGAGACCTGAGAAGATCAATTGCTTCTATAGAGATACAAATAATAATGATGCAGGATTTACCAGCTCTAAAAACACTTGTAACCTTAGAAAAGGAATCAGAAGAAAGCATGGAAGAAAGGAGGCCATTCCAAACATCAGATAAATACTTCTGTAAAAATATAGGCCTTGCAACTTGGCTACACCCAAGCGGACAGCTCCACTCTCAGTCAGTCTCAGACTTAGCGCACACAGGCCCTTATCAAGGCGGCCCCCGCGCTGAACACTTGCCACCTTACCATTCTGATCCAACAAGAATGCTCATTCATGCCCTGAAGAAGTTCAATCCTTGAACGAAACGCGTTGGCTGGCAAACTATTTCTTGGAAAATAAAAAAGATTTACTATACATCAGGACTCATTGACTACTTGACCACCACTGTCGCAACAAACGAGCTGTGCACCACTCCACCAATCCCAGTCTCTCAGTTTTCTGCACAGCAGTTGTCACTCAACAACAGCGAGTGCTGGAGTTGGTCTATGCACGCTCACCACACATTTGACTACCAGGTGACAACAAGGGAACATCACAGGGAAGTGCGGTCACCGTGTCCGCCGTTGTCTGGAACCACTATTGAGCATTTCTTATATATATAATCACAGCCAGCACCACCAAATGCGAGTGATGCAGCCCAACTATCTACTTCCATGTCGGATTTGAGCTTGGTACCGGGCAGTGAGTCAGAAAATGAACAAGCCACCACAAGCTCATGATTGGGGTTTACAAACTTTTCACTGGCACAAGAGGTGGACTGTCTACGCCAGGATCGCAGGCAAACCCTAAGTCTGCGGGTACCAAATCGATGGCTAGGCAAAGAGCAAACATCAAACGCCGCGAGCGCAGAGAATGCCACAAAAACGGACAGCGGTGGAAAGCCAAATTTAAAAAAACCACAGAGGAAATGGAATCAAAAATGACTCTCCCATCCAGTGAATCTCTCTCAATCATCAATTTAACTGACATGCATCTCACCACCTCTGAAAATAAAATTCTGTCCCTAGGATTATCGTATTGTCCACCCAACAACTTCAGTTATGCACAGACCCGCATTGACCTGTACAAGTACACCCGCAAACTGAAACTGCGCAAGTTCTACCTACTGAACACAACTAAACAACGCGCAATCCAAGATGCAATTGCAGTTGACAGCTCGAGCCCACCATTTATAACAGCTGGCAAATATGAGTTATTATGTGATTTACAGGACTTACACAGGGAAGGCACACTTGATGAAACACCAACTAATACCAATGTGCAGCCAAGATTGGACATGCCAGGACTAACAGGATTCAAACCAAGGTCCAAGTTTAACCCCATTATGGTACATGATAACATCGATATTTACAATGAACTGGTGATTGCCCAACTCAAAAAATTACACACATCTACTCTGCAGGCCCAACAAAAATGTCGCAATCAAAACCATTGCTTCGGAAGCCTGATGAAAAAGCTACAGAGTAACAACAATGTGTTGATACGCCAATCGGACAAGGGGGGCAACATTGTCCTTTGGGCCTGATCTATGTATATGGATGAGGCACTCCATCATCTGAAGGACCGCCAGTGTTACAGAAGGGGTGATTGGCAGACAGTGAATCTGGCCTAGAATGAGTTTAACACCAAATTACTATCTTGGAAAAGTGCGGCTTTGCTTAGTAGTGACGAATTCAAATTCCTCAAAGTTAACCATCCGGTAATCCCTGTTTTTTATCTGATTCCAAAGGTGCATAAAGACCCTAATAAACCTCCTGGGAGAACTATTATCTCCGCGAAGAACAGTATTATGGAAAATACCTCACGTTACATAGATTTTTTTCCTCCAGGAACACGTCAGAAATTTACCATCTTTTCTACAGGACAAGGGGGATTTCCTGAGAAAAATTGAAACTTTAATTTGGCAAAAATATTATCTGTTGATAACGCTTGATGTCACCGTTCTGTACACCAGCATTCATCATCTGGATGGAATCAGAGGAGTGGAACATTATTTACGGACCAAACCGATTCACATGCTGAAACTCAACAAAATGCTGTCTGATATGATCCAGACATGCTTGAATAATACGTATTTCTTGTTTCAGAGTCAGGTATTCCAACAAATGAGAGGTGTGGCGATGAGGGCTTGCTTCTCCCCCAGTTACGCCTGTCTACACAGGGGACTGTGGGAGGAGGAAGTCCTCAAGGCCCGGTTCGGACATATCCTGGACGATCACATAGTAGACTGGCATCGCTACATAGATGATTTATTTCTCATTTTTAAAGGGTCTGAATCAGCAGCCAATGTGTTTATTGAGGAAATCAATGTGAATAACCTCAACCTTGAATTCACAGGTCATTTCAGTAAGGTATCCGTAAACTTTCTGGATGTAGAAGTATACATCAGAGATAATCATTTGGAGACCTGGTTACATCGCAAGGCAACAGCGGGTAACACAGTTCTACACGCCACCAGCCACCACCCTGACCATCTGATACGCAGTATCCCCTATGGGGAGATGCTGCGTATCAGACGTATGTGCAGTGTGGACACTGATTGTGCAGAGGCCCAATTGGAAAGCAGGCAACGCTTTTTAGTCAGAGGATACACTGCCAAGATGCTAAACATAGCGATTAAGAAAGCCAACTCTATTTCTCGCTCATCAACATTAGGGTGTAGCAGCGAGCACACTACTCTGCCTGTCACATCCATAACCACTGTAGAGCCACCTAGGTTAATAACCACGTACAGTCGGCAACATAACAAATTGCGTATGATCTTTAACAAAAATTGCCCGGTGGTCCAAAGTGATTCAGTGATTGGTGACACCTTGCCTAAATCCCCTGAGATAACTTTTCGTAGGGCTCGTTCCATGAACGATATGCTGGTCAAAAGCAGTCCAGAGAGCAGTACTAACAATTCCTGGTTACAAACCTCCAAAGGCTTTATAAAATGTGCATCCTGCAAAGCCTGTGAACTAGGCAGGAATAAAGCCACATACAAGATTCCATTCAGTGATGTCCCTGTGACCATATCGAAGAAACTGACGTGCAAAACTGATTACGCCGTCTATGTGCTGGAGTGTACGTGTGGCCTGCAATATGTTGGTAGCACAAAGTTGCAGGTCCACAAACGTATACTCCAGCACATGCGGGCAATCAGCAACAATGATGCAGCCTACCCAGTTGATAGACATTTTAAAGAGACCCATGGCAGGTGTCTAGATTTTTTTTAGCTATTTTGTGGTGGACACGGTCCCACGGCTGCGCCGCGGAGGTAACCGTGAGTCCCTGCTCAGACAGCTTGAGACCAGGTACAGTCTTGAACTAGACACTAAAACTCCAAATGGCCTCAATTCGAGTGAGGATCTCTTTACTTTCCTTTAAATTCGCCCAGTATTTTGTCAGTTAGTTTACAATACTAGCACTGTGTCTCAGACTAATGGTCAATCTAAGTATCATACATTCCTTTTATACGTGAGATGATCATATCTGCTGCATTTTTTTATCACTTGGGTTTTTTTATCTTCACTTCACTCCTCTTTTTTAATAATACATCACTGGTTCGTGACCATTAAGGGCAGATTAGATGTAGAGGCTGATAGGGCTCCATGTGCATATACTATATGAACCACAATCCTTTTGTGCAGTTTCATCAGGTATTGTAACCCCTCAAATCTGTTTTTAAGATTATCCAACAATACAGTCGAGTTCCCTTAGCAGTCACACATGGGATTTAGTCCATGGGTTACGTTTTAGATATTTATGAAGTAATAGATATTTATTAGTATTTTTAGTGGTTTGCTTTTATTGCTCCTTTTATGAAATTTGAATGAATATTACAATCAACACAGTTTATACTAATTCTTTTTCAGAAGTGCAATATCTATGGGTTGAAGGATGGATCAGAGTTATGCCATCTTCAGGAGAATGCTCTAAATTCCATGACCCACTGGGTTTTGATGTACTCAGGCTGTGTATTTATATATATTTTTTGCAGTTTCGGGGGAAACATAAATAGAGCGCACATGGCTGTAGATGGGGTCCCTGGGTATTAGTCACTTTTGTATTTTACAGACATGGCTATGGAACTCGCTATTACAGTCTTTACATGATGATAAGCTGACAATTTGCTTTGGACAGTATTGCTTTACACGATGACCATGCGTATGTTGCGCAGATTGTTTAGAAGCAATATTTCTTGTTCTCTGCTTTACTGGGTTGGGTAATGGAAATCAACTATGCACACTGCATGGTTGTGACTTCACCCTGGTATTTTAGACCATGTGCACTTGTTACCTCACTAAGGGGATTATTGCAATTTGCCCATTTTGCACTTGCTCAATTTGCACTATTGTTTATTTTGCACAGTTGTCTACATTAAATTACATGATATTTTTTAAACAGCTTCAACAATCCCACACTATGCATTTTATGCTTCAATATAATGTTGAAATATTCTCTATGTTTAGTGGCCCTTCATTTGCACTATTGCATGTTTTGCACAGTTGCTGTTAAACTAACTAATGTCATGCCAGTCTTTAATTATGCTCTAAAGTTGACTACCGAGCATTTTACGCTACAATGCTATATGTCTTCTATGTCTATTGGCCCGATGGTCACGTGATGTTAACACTTGCACTATAAATTCGGTGGTTTCTACTACCAGCGTCATGTGATCAAGGCCTTTTTTAGGGGCCGAAACGCATCATGGCGGTGTGTGGTACACTAATGGACTAAATAAATACCATGCACTCAGAGGATTGGGTCCGTTTCGTCTGTCCAGTATCTTGGAGGTTTGTGGAGGAGTTCTTCTCATATATAAATATATATATATATATATATATATATATATATATATATATATATATATATATATATATATATATATATATATATATATATATATATATATATATATATATTACCTACTGGCGGTCGCCAGTAGGTAGTTATAGTTAGGACCCCTTTTCCATAGGAAATCCGCAACATTCTATTTTGAATAACTTTGGCGCCGGTCGACGAATCCTCGCGAATTTCTCAAAATAGGTGGGGCGCTACGCTCCGCTCCTACCCTGAAAGTCTCGGGGGGATTCGTCAAGCGGGGGCTGAGATAAAAGGGGGGTCCCAAAACGCGTTTTTCCCATGCATTTTTCCATAGGACCTTTAGACAGGGCTACAGCCCGAACGGCTGAACAGAATTACTAGAAATTTGGCAGAGAGGTAGTCCTCAGGTCAAGGAAGTGCCTTTTGTAGGTTTGGTGTAAATCTGTTCAGTAGATTCTGAGAAAATAGCCTTTAAATCAATATATATATCTGAGCCAGCTTACGGTACGCTTACCGTAAGCTTACCGTACGCGTACGGTGGCGTGCGCGAGCGCGATTCTGATTGGCTGTTACATCTAAGTAAACATTCGAATCGGTCGAAACCAGGAAGCGGCGGCCGCCATTTTCTCTCTCGCACTCTGAGGGGGGGGCTGTAAATAAAGGCAAAAAACATATAAAGGGGCTGTTTAGACAGCGCCCATGCACATAGCCATGTTAGTTGAGTCCTCAAAGGCCAAAAACGGTAAATGTTTATTTTTTGAAAATTTCGCCGATTACGCTTACCGTACGCGTACGGTGCGCTTACGCTAAAAATTTTAATAAAAAAAAAAAACTCTCTGTGCATGGCATATTATTGTCATCACTTACAAATTAAATTTAACAGATTACCTATCACAAGGAAGCGCATAATATGTCCTCCATGTGCGCACGGTGCGTAACGTGGGCACGCGGTGCGCGTAGCGCACTGCGTGCCCACCTTGCGTGTACGGCACTAACTGCGTAAAGTGGGCGCGCGGTGCGCGAAGCGCACCGTGCGCGCACGGAACGAACTGCGTTAAGTGGGCGTGCACGCCACGAATGGCGTAAAGTAACTTAGCATTTAAAAAACCGTACAAATTCACTGAAAAAACCATAGGTTTCACACACGTTATAGTTAGGAATTAGCATTTAAAAAACCTTGCAAATTCACTGAAAAAACCATAGGTTTCAGACATGTTATAGTTAGCGGAAATTTTACTGATAAAAAACCAATGAAATTCCCCCGTTATAGTTAGTGCAGGCAACTATAACTCACGCGACCGCAATCTTCTGCTGATGACATATGTGTCTTTATGAAAAAAAAATATTTCTAATATATGTATAGCTAAAAATTTATGGAAGAAGACATGGGCAAATAAGTGTCTAAATACAGTATTAGCATCAGCAGAGGATTGCGGTCGCGTGAGTTATAGTTGCCTGCACTAACTATAACGGGGGAATTTCATTGGTTTTTTATCAGTAAAATTTCCGCTAACTATAACATGTCTGAAACCTATGGTTTTTTCAGTGAATATATATATATATATCTATATATATATACTGGTGGTACCAGTAGGTAGTTATAGTTAGGACCTATTATCCATAGGAAATCCTCAACATTCTATTTGGAATAACTTTGGCGGCGGTTGACGAATCTTCGCGAAATTTTAAAAACTTGTGGCCCGGTCCGGTCCGCTCCTCTCCTGAAAGTCTCGGGTGATTCGTCAAGCAGGGGCCGAGAAAAAAGGGGGTCCAAAAACGGGGTTTCCCCCTGCAATTTTCCATAAGGACCTTTAGTCACAGCTACAGCCCGAACTGCTGAACAGAATTACACCAAATTTGGCAGAAAGGTAGACCTTGGTTCAGAGTCGTGCCTTTTGCTTAAATGGTGTAAATCCTTTCAGTAGTTCCTGAGAAAATCAAAATCCAAATCACATATATATCTATGGCCGTGCTGGATCCACGCACCCTGCCGAGCATGAGCTGTATGCTAATTGGCTGTTAGCACTCCAAACCATTAAGTGTTGGCAGCCATCTTGTGCCTCCGTAGAACCGAGGCACAAGAAAACAGAAGAAAATACGTGCAGAACACAAAAAGGGGGCAGGGTAGAAGCACCCTGACCCCCTTGGCCTGCTCAGTTTTTAAAATCAGAAAAATTCGCGCTGGGTGTGTGGATCCTGCCGGAAAAAAAACGAAGAGTGGGCTCCCGCGCTTCGATGCTAATTAGCCCCGGGGGGGGGGCAAATCCCGGAGACATGTTGAAAATAAAGTGTGGGGGGCCCAATCCCCCCCACACTGCCACAGGGACCGCCACCCTCGGGGAAAAGTATGAATAATTGCGGGGAGGCACATGGTTCCCCCGCAGCCCCAGGGACCGCCACCCACCGGGGCTTAATAGTTTAATGTTGGGGGGCCTCTAAGGCCCCCCCGAGCCCCAGGGACCGCCAACCCTGGAGCTCGACTTAATTTACATTGCGGGGGGGGCACTCTGCCCCCCCGCAGCCCCAGGAACCGCCACCCCCTGGGGATTTAAAAAAAAGAAAAAATACCCTGTGTGGGGGGCCTCAAGCCCCCCCTCGCGCCCTGGGGACTGCCACCTCCCCGGGGCTCTATATAAGTAAATTGGGAGGTCCGTGATGGACCCCCCAGCCCCGGGGACCACCATCCCCTGGGGCTTTGGAATTTGGTGGGAGGGGGGCCCCCCGGAGCCAATGATGGCCCTGGGGACCGCCACCCCCCAGGGCCGGCTCCTGCAGTGTCCCGGGGTGCCCACCCCGGGACACTGCTGTTTGCTATAGCCATAGCATAGCCATAGCAAACTTGATTTGAATTTTGAAAGAGAGTGCAGAAAACCAAATTTCTTTTCCACATGGGGAGCTGCATGTTAGCAGCTCCCCTTGTGAAAAAGCAATGCCAGCTCCCGCAGGAGGTGGGGTGCCGGCGGGACCGGGAGGAGATTGGGGACCCCCCATGGCCACCACTACACTTATTTCTACAGAAACATACACATACTTACTCTCTTAAACAATCACTTATAGAAACACATAATTATTTATACAGGAACCCTTCCAATCTCTCACTCTCACATATACTCACTTATATACACCAATACTCACATATACTAGTCTAAAACATATGTCGTTACTCATAAAGACACTATTGAGACAGTCATTCACTCACTAACACACCCATACACACACACATCCACCCATACAGTCCTGCACACATGCTGTCGTCAACACATACAAACAGTGAGTCACTCATTCATGCATTTATGCGCTAATTAATACCCCCACCGAACAATACCGACACTCAGACACTCATACTGATACTGAAAAAAACAACTAATAACCCATATAGACACTCATGTAGCTACTCACCAACCCATGCAGCCACTTATACACAAAGTGAGAGACTGATACAGATATTTACATATTTAAACATTACTCGCTAACCCATGTATTCACTAATATACACTTAATCAGTCAGTTATACAAACAATTTTAGAAAAAAAACATCCATTTAGACACTTATTTACCCATTTATTCTTCCATCGACCTTCAGATATACATATATAAAAAATATTTAATTTTCAGAAAGACGCATTCAGTGGATGATGTCATCAGTGATGTCATCAGTGATGTCATTTGAGATGTCATCAGTGATGTCATGAGTGATGTCACTGACCATATAATGAGTGATGTAATATGTGACTTCATCATCTGTGCATTACGGGTGCGCGAGTTATAGTTAGCTGAACTAACTATAACGGTGGAATTTCAATGGTTTTGTACGAGTGAAATGTCCAGCTAACTATAACCCCCCTGAAACCTATGTTTTTTTCTGTGAATATATATATATATATATATATATATATATATATATATATATATATATATATATATATATATATATAAAATTGATATTAAGCATTTTTTTAAAAACACACACATTCCGAGAAGGAACGTCCCAAAATTGTTTTTACACATAACAAAATAAATATACATTCTGTCAGGTTGTGAATCACGCGAAAAAACTGTTTCCAAAACATATTTTCTTTTAACCCCTTCAGTGCGGCGCGGATTACCGCGCTGTGCTGAAGGTTCTATTGAGCGGGCGGGGCCATGACAGAGCGGTTCCGTCATACGCACAGCGCAACCGACGCGCATGCCGGAACCGCTCCATCATGCGCATCGAAAGGGTTAAATTCTCGTTTACCCTAAAAAAAATGCATAAAAGAAGCCGTTCACCACTTTGTGCTCAGTGGTAAACTGACTTCCACGGTGACCACACACAGCAGGAGTAGCAGGAGAATTTTGCCGTTTTTCAAGTTAACACTGCCATCTACAGACCAAAGTAAGTGTATGTTTAAAATAGAACAGCTTCAAAATAATTACACCTAAATCACAAGTACTTACAATGGTGCCGATTCCGATCGGGTAAAAAAAAATTGTGTACGACTCGTATCCGTATTTTTTATGTACGAATCGTACAAGTGCCCTTCAACCGGCGAAGTACGATTCGTACGTGAAAAATACATACGAATAGCGTCGGGAAAAGTGTACCAGAGGGAGACGGACTTTTTTACGTGCAAATCGTAAAACAGAAGTCCGAGCGAGCAAGTACGATCCAACCGCCCGTCTGAAAACACAAGCGCATGGGAAAAGCCCCGTACGGGGTGCACGCCGTACCACTCTTATCCGGGGACAGTTGTGCCTGGGATACGAGTCGTACAGGCCCCCCCCCGTATGTACGCGCCGTACCCCCACCGCATGTACGCGCCGTACCCCCACCCCATGTACGCGCCGTACCCCCACCCCATGTAGGTGCCATACCCCCACCCCATGTACGTGCCGTACCCCCACCCCATGTACGCGCCGTACCCCCACCGCATGTACGCGCTGTACCCCCACCTCATGTACTCGCCGTACCCCCACCGCATGTACATGCTGGGGGTACGGTGTGTACATGCAGTGGGGGTACGCGCGCACATGCTATGGGGGTACGGCGCGTACATGCGGTGGGGGTACGGCGCGTACATGCGGTGGGGGTGGGGGGGCCTGTACGACTCGTACCCCTGGGGAATCAGCTTTTACGGCAGTTTTTGGCTCCCGTAAAAAAAGAGCTGCCTGTCTCCATGCGGACGTCGCGTACGCGCTGTCCAAGATCAGAATTGTAGGTATTTTTTTGCCGGTCGGTGTTTTTTACGATTCATACGGAAATGGTATTTCTGTACGAATCGTACTTGCTGGTTTGTACGGTGGAATTCCCGGGTACGAGTCGTACGGAGAAAACGCTCCGTACGACCATTTGTACCCGGGTTTTACAGGATCGGAATCGGCACCAATATATTTTTTAATTATTTACAGCATTTACTGATTTTGAAAACCAGCTGCCAATCTAAAGCAGATATTCATGAAATTATCTTTCCTTTGAAAAGTAAGTGAATAAAAGAAGAAAATGTATGTAGAAGTAAAAATCCCATCATCCCCCCAAAAATATTAATAACATTTTACTTTTGATATTAACAGAGATTGGACATAAATCAGCACCAAATACATAGCAGGAACAAACAAACCTTTACAGAATCAAATGTAAGTAAAAAATAACTTTATTGATATCAGAAATAATACATAAGCAGACACTGATCAGTTATATGTTTTAAGAATTACTATTTTAACACCTTCATGACTTTGCCTCGGAGAATAGGCTCAGGGAAAGTGTTGGATGGTGGTGGGATAAATTTACTATTCCTACTCCGACTGGTGGTTGAATCAGGGAAAGTGCTGGATGGTGGTGGGGCAAATGTTCTATTCCTACTCCGACTGGTGCTTGCCTCGGGGAAAGTGTTGGATCATGGTGGGGGCAAATTTACTCTTCCTACTCCGACCGGTGCTTGCCTCAGGGAATGTGCTGGATGGTGGTGGGGCAAATTTACTATTCCTATTCTGACAGGTGCTTGCCTCAGGGAAAGTGTTGAATGGTGGTGCGGGCAAATTTACTATTTCTACTCCGACCGGTACTTGCCTCAGGGAAAGTGCTTGATGGTGGCGGGGGCAAATTTACTATTCCTACTCTGACCGGTGCTTGCCTTTGGAAAAGTGCTGGATAGTGGTGGGGGCAAATTGATGGTGCACAGTCAGAATATTGAGTTTTAAATGACGACATACACAAATATCGAGTTGGAAATATTGTGATACAGAAATATCAACAGCAAGGATATTGTGGTCAAGAATATCGACTTGCAGGTAAGAAATATTATTTTTGGAAATATCAAATTTAATAATATTATTTGCAAAAATATAGTTGTTTAAAATATTGATGTTTTTATTAGTGTTATGTATTTTAGTATGTATTTTAAAAGTATGTGATTGCTTTTGTTTTTTAACATATGTGTTAAATATTTAGGGGGTCATTATAATGGCGGGCGGATCACAACCACCTGGCCGGCAGTGACCATCCACCTGCCATCACAACACAATTTACCCATTGCCATATTACTATGGCGTGGGGTAACGCGATGGACGGAAAGTCTGTCTGCCGCTTTTCCGTCGGTCGGCAATCATCACGATTCCTTGCCGGGTGAAGCGGGGCCCTGTACCTACTATTGCAGAATGAGAAAAGGATATGATCTACTGTAATACCCAATCCGATGTTTATTATGAAATGCTCCCGCCTTGTCACCGCCCAAAAAGTTTTTGGGTCTGTTTGCACAATACCAACTAGCACAGCAAAATTCTGAAGTCGGTCAGGACTGTTAAAGTATTTATTGTCGTCGTCATTTAATGTTTAATGACCCATTGTACTCTTGCAGTTCATTTGTAGCTGTGATGTGATTTTTGCACATATGTTTACCATGCTCATTTTTGTATAATGACCTGCGTGTAATTGATCTGCCCCGCAGTGGTACCATCTCATGTTTCTTCCCCTCCAAATTGACCTTAAACTATGTGACCTGTTTCTTCCTTTTTATTTTTGTACTTTCGTTTGTGATTTTTTGATTCAAAATTCAATAAAAACATTTACAAAAAAACAAAAAGCCCACAATATGGTGGCGGTGCATTGCAGGCACCGCCATCCATATTATGATGGTTGCGGTGGGTATGCCTTTCCATGGCGGAGACTCCGACATGGAAAGGCATGTGGGAAATGACTTTGGGGGCCTGTTGTAGGCCCCCGGGGGAGGGGGACTGCACTGGGGAGGTACCTATGGTACCCCCTGACATTGCCATGCACAAGGTGCCTGCCAGTATGTGCATGGCAATGCACAAATTGGGATTTTAACATTGCGTATGGTGCTGCAGCCAGCAGCACCGTCCACTGTGTTAATGTACCAGGATGCGCCCGCCATACCTTTGCCTACTGTTTCGCTCACTGGAATGGGAATAGTAAGTTTTACCCCTCCTCTATCCAACACCTTCCCTACTGTTGCACCCACTGGAGTGGGAATATTACGTTTTACCCCTCTGCTATCCAACACTTTCCTTACTATTGCACTCACTAGTGTGTGAATATTAAGTTTTACCCCTCTGCTATCCAACACTTTCCCTACTGTTGCACTCACTGGAGTGGGAATAGTAATTTTTAGCCCTCCCGTATCCAACATTTTCCCTACTGTTGCACTTACTTGAGTGGGAATAGTAAGTGTTACCCCTCCGCTATCCAACACTTTCCCCACTGTTTCACTCACTGGAGTGGGAATAGTAAGTTTTAACCCTTCGCTATCCAACACCTTCCCTACTGTTGCACCCACTGGAGTGGGAATAGTAAATTTTACCCTTCCGCACTCCAACACTTTCTCTACCGTGCATTCACGGAGTTGGAATAGTAAGTTTTACCCCTCGACTATCAAACACTTTACCGACTGTTGCACTCACTGGAGTGGGAATAGTAAGTTTTACCCCTCCACTATCCTACACTTTCCCTACTGTTGCACTCACTGGAGTGTGAATAGTACGTTTTGCCCCTCCGCTATCCTACATTTTCCCTAATATTGCACTCACTGGAGTGGGAATATTAAGTTTTACCCCTCTGCTATCCAACACTTTCCCTACTGTTGCACTCACTGGAGTGGGAATAGTAATTTTTAGCCCTCCCGTATCCAACATTTTCCCTACTGTTGCACTTACTTGAGTGGGAATAGTAAGTGTTACCCCTCCGCTATCCAACACTTTCCCTACTGTTTCACTCACTGGAGTGGGAATAGTAAGTTTTAACCCTTCGCTATCCAACACCTTCCCTACTGTTGCACCCACTGGAGTGGGAATAGTAAGTATTACCCTTCCGCACTCCAACACTTTCTCTACCGTGCATTCACGGAGTTGGAATAGTAAGTTTTACCCCTCGACTATCAAACACTTTACCTACTGTTGCACTCACTGGAGTGGGAATAGTAAGTTTTACCCCTCCACTATCCTACACTTTCCCTACTGTTGCACTCACTGGAGTGTGAATAGTACGTTTTGCCCCTCCGCTATCCTACATTTTCCCTAATATTGCACTCACTGGAGTGGGAATATTAAGTTTTACCCCTCTGCTATCCAACACTTTCCCTACTGTTGCACTCACTGGAGTGGGAATAGTAATTTTTACCCCTCCGCTATCCAACACTTAGCCTACTATTTCACTCACTGGAGTGGCAATAGTAAGTTTTACCCCTCTGCTATCCAACACTTTCCCTACTTTTGAACTCACTGGAGTGGGAATAGTAATTTTTACCCCTCCGCTAGCCAACATTTTCTCTACTGTTGCACTTACTGGAGTGGGAATAGTAAGTTTTACCCCTCCGCTATTCAACACTTTCCCTACTGTTGCACTCACTGGAGTGGGAATAGTATTTATTACCCCTCCACTAGCCAACACTTTCCTTACTGTTACACTCACTGGAGTGGGAATAGTGTTTTTTACTCCTCCGATATCTAATACTTTCCCTACAGTTGCACTCACTGGAGTGGGAATAGTAATTTTTACCCCTCCGCTATCCAACACTTAACCTACTGTTGCACTCACTGGATTGGGAATAGTAAGTTTTACCCCTCCGCTATCCAACATTTTCCCTACTGTTTCACTCACTGGAGTGGGAATAGTAAGTTTTACCCTTCCGCTATCCAACACTTTCCCTACTGTTCCACTCACTGGAGTGGGATTAGTTATTTTTACTAGTCCGCTATCCAACATTATCCCTACTGTTGCACTAACTGAAGTGGCAATGGACTGCAAAATGTAAGTTTAATGACTATTACATATTTTAAAGTTTTAATTTATAATATAATGTTTTTTTATTAGATTTTATGTTATAAGTGTATATAACTATATTTATATATTTATTTGTAAATTTTTACATATTTACAAAATTATAAAATAAATTAAAATTAATAGTGTATTCATTGTTTTAATGTAAATATATATATTTTACATTTTATATATTTATGTTTAAATATCTTTTTTAATTAAATGTTTTTCTTATATTTATTAAAAGGTATATTAAAGCTAAAATTTTTTTTAGTTAATTTATTATTTAATATATTTAACATGAATTTTTACATACATACTTTTTAATATTTTGTACATCTATATTTTTTACATCAATATTTTTTCTCAATATATTTTTTTACTTACCATTATAAATATAGGATGTCGATATTTTTGACATCGATGTTTATGACTCAATATTTGTGTATGGGGATATTTTGGGCATCAATATTCTGTCAGTGAACCCAAATTGATTGTACTTAAATAAAAATTAAAAGTTTAAACTGTAAGGGGCCGATTCCGATCTCGCTCGCAAGGGCACTGAATGTGATCTGGCTGGAAAAAGTACGAGCCGTACGCGTGTTTTCCACCCAACTTGTACAGCTGTACGAGCGAGCAAGTACGATGCGAGCAGCGTGAAATTCACCGACCGAGTCGGTTCTTGGTCCGAACTGCGCCATACGTCTCGTCCGTAAGTAAACCATGCCGTGCAATGGATGCGATTTAAGACTGAGCCAGTACGATGCATGCGCCTGACAGCCGGTGTGCGCCGAAGTTTCCGGCTCGCAAAAAATCCAGGAAGCTGCCTTTGGGGGTCCACATCGGACCCCCTGTCACCCGCAGCCTTATGAATCAGACACAGGGGAAGACCCAAGGGTGCTGATGGCACTGATGCGTACCCAATGTCGGGGGCGCCCTTGTGTGATACGTACCAATTCAGTCAATGGTAGCCCATGTTCGCATTGTACGACTGGCTCCCACTGACTTCTATGGGAGTCCGACTGAACCGAGTCCAGCAGCATGCGGCCGCATCGTACTCGCTCGGTCGGACTGCAGGACTCCGGCTAGGTCAGAGAACACTCCTGATCCGGTTCGGTTGCAAAGCTTTACGACCCAGATCGGAATCGGTCCCTGAATGTCACATTTTCATTTCTGTTATTTGTCAAGCTTACAATCAAACAGTTTTTCTGTTAAAACTTCTCAACAGATTAAACTACATAAATCAGCCAGAGTGGAGGAACACATCCTCGACCAAAGTAATCAAACCAAGCCCATCAACACTGAGGAAGCCAAACAATACAAGGTAAAAATGATCAAAAGCCACAATAATTTTTTTTGCAGGTTTCAAGAACAGAAGCATTTTATTTAAAATGTATCATTGCATTAAAAATTTGAGCCTCACAAACAAAAGCAAAATGATTTATTGTCTATTACAAATGCACTAATCTATTTATTTGCAGACAATTTGCAAAACTAAAAATATCCAAACAAAAAACTAAGAAAATTTCCTCACATTTTCAGAACCACAGAATCAAAAGCACCAAACACAACATAGAGAAGAACTGAAAGAAAAATCCAACAAAAACCAGCATCTACACCAGGACTTGCCAACCACACAACAGAAAAACCTAAAAAAGGTAACCTTTTTCATTCTGTCAAGTCTATCCTGAATTAAAAATATTTTCATCAAAGGTATCAAAGCAGCAAACAATTCCAAACAAACATTATCACGGCAATGCAATTAAATCCGGGTACCATTTTGAAAAAAAAAGCTGGAACATAAACAATGTGCACTAACTTTTCACTTGCAGGTGAAATATTTTTAAAAGCAACCACACCTAAAATCACTAAAACAATGTTTTTCTCTTTTTCATCTTTCTAAAGAGAATAGCAGCAAGAAAACAAGCCAAATATATACAATAGAGCCGTGGAAATAGGCTGTTAAGTCACAGTGGTTATGTGGAGGAGCACAGGTGTCATTGGAGGTGTGTGCATTATTACTCATCCCATTGCACAGACAGAGCGGTTACTCTTGGTGACACTGTTGAGAGGACCAACGAGCATAACCACTCTGCCTCTGCAATGGAGATGGAGGTAAGACAAAATATAATTGAAATCAAAGCCTTGGCATCCACCTCCAATGAACCCTGTGGCTCAGTTTTGAGGGCAGTGTCTCAAATCATTCCAACACAGGTAGCAAGTTGTATGCCCACAATCCCCAACCTACACAGAATTATTCTGCGAAAAAACAGGCAAGTAACCCCCTACGTGTAACACCCCAAACCTTCTTTGATATTAACATTCCACGTGACTTTTCTGAAACCATTACTAATGAAACCTTTCTTTTGCATGACAACAAAAGCCCTCTTAAAAGAATACTAATCTTTAGCACACCCCATAATCTTGTTAAGTTAGAGAGGAGTGATATTTGGATGATGGATGGGACCTTTAACCCCTTCGCTGCCAGGCCTTTTCCCCTCCTGTGCTAAGCCTTTTTTGGGCTATTTGGGGTAGTGCGCGCTTAGGCCCCTGTAACTTTTTGACCACAGTAGGTATCCACGCCAAATTTGCGTCCTTTTCTTCCAACATCATGGGGATTCTAAAGGTACCCTGGGTTTGTGGATTCTCCTAGAGGGTTCCCAGAAATTAGTCAAAATACAGCAAACTTTTGTTTTTTTTGTGAAAAATGGGGAAAAGTGGCTGCAAATGAAAGCGTCTGGGTTTTTCTCTGCAAATGATATCAAAAAAGGGTTTGTGGGGCTGAAATCACCATTTCTCCAGCTTTTAGGGAATGCCAGATTTTTGTCAGAAATCCAACATTTTTTACACAGTTTTGACATCTTCTGGGACATACCCCATTTTTGCTATTTTTTGTGCTTTCAACCTCCTTCCAGATAATGATAGAAATGGGTAGAAAAGCAATAATGGATCCTGGAAAGCTATACATTTTTGAAAAGTAGACAAAATTCTGAATTCAGCAAGGGGTCATTTGTGTAGATCCATCAAGGTTTCTTTATAGAAACTAACAGGTAAATATAGGATAAATTAAAAATTTGTTGAAAAAAGCAGCCTTTTGAGTCAACATTTTCACCTGTAACTTCTTCTAATTATGACATCTCTTTGAAAGCAATATACCGTTACATCCGGAGGACCTTCCTGGTTGTGGGGATATATAGGACTTGTAGGTTCACCAAGAGCCCAACGAACCAAGAGTAAAAAACTGAGCAGCATTTTGTAATGGTTTTTTTTTTTGTTCCGGGTATATAGCAATTATTGTGGGAAAATGTATACATGGAAAAATCGGTATGAAAGACACCTATGTATTTCTGAAATGGGAACAAATTACAGAGTTTAGAAACAGTGCATATTTGCACATTTCCGAAATTGGGAATACTCATACTTGCATGACAATTATTGGTCATTTTTCAAAATGACTTTTTTTTTACACAATGATTTGGAAGGGAGAAATGCATAAAAAATCAATAGGTAATAACAGTTGCTTTACAAAACTGAACTACCCTAAGTCTCCCGATAAAAATGGTACCTCACTTGTGTGGGTAGGCATAGTGCCCACGACAGGAAGTGGCTCAAAACCTAAGGTGAACACACCACATTTTCACACTGAAAATTTACACATTTTTTGCGAAGAGTCTAGCTGTAGTTTTTTAACCCTAGCCCTGCCGGCACCTAGGGAAACCTAGCAAACCTAGACACCCAGGGGAATCCAGGATGGGGTGTCTTGAGTGCCTCCCACCATGGTCTGTTACCCAGAATCCCTTGCAAACGTAAATAATTGACAAAAAAAACACATTTTCCCCACATTTCTGTCTTGGAAAGTTCCGGAATCTGCGTGGATCCACAAATTTCCATCCACCCCGCGTTCCCCAAAGTCTTACGAGATAAACGATACCTCACTGGTGTGGGTCGGCCTAGTGCCCGCGACGGGAAACGGTGCAAAACGCAACGTGGTCACACCTCAATTTCGCAGTGAAAAATGACCCTTTTTTGGCAAAATGACTAGCTGTAGTTTTTGAACCCTAGCTCTGCGGGCACCTTGGGAAACCTAGCAAACCTATACATTTTTGAAAACTAGACACCCAGGGGAATCCAGGATGGGGTGACTTAACTGCCTCCCACCATGGTCTGTTACCCAGAATCCCTTGCAAACATAAAAAATTGACAAAAAAACACATTTTCCCCACATTTCTGTGATGTAAAGTTCTGGAATCTGCGTGGATCCACAAAACGTAGTGAGGCGAAATCAACATTGCCTATCAAAAAAATGTTTGGGCCCTTGCCTGCCGCGGGTACTTGGGCCTCCCACACAAGTGAGGCACCATTTTTACCGGGAGACCTGGGGGAACGCTGGGTAGTGGTAAATTTGTGTGAGCCCGGTGATGCCACAACTTTCCCACACCGAAATGTGTGAAAAAAGTGATTTTTTCAGCTAAAATTGAGGTTTGCAGGGGATTCTGGGTAAGAAAACGTTGGGGGATCCACGCAAGCCATACCTCCCTGGAAGTCGCCCGGTGTCTAGTTTTCAGAAATGCATGGGTTTGGTAGGTTTCCCTAGATGGCCGCCGAGCACCGGGCCAAAAACCCAAGTGACCCCCTTGCAAAACCAGGTGGTTTTACGATAGGCCATTTTGATGTCGCCTCACTACGTTTTGGGCCCTTGCCTGCCGCAGGTACTTGGGCCTCCCACATAAGTGAGGCACCATTTTTACCGGGAGACCTGGGGGAACGCTGGGTGGTGTTAATTTTGTGTGAGCCCGGTGATGCCACAACTTTCCCACACTAAAATGTGTGGAAAAAAGTGATTTTTTCAGCTAAAATTGAGGTTTGCAGGGGATTCTGGGTAAGGAAACGTTGGGGGATCCACGCAAGCCATACCTCCCTTGAAGCCGCCGGGTGTCTAGTTTTCAGAAATGCATGGGTTTGGTAGGTTTCCCTAGATGGCCGCCGAGCACCGGGCCAAAAACCCAAGTGACCCCCCTTGCAAAACCAGGTGGTTTTGCGATAGGCCATTTTGATGTCGCCTCACTACGTTTTGGGCCCTTGCCTTCCGCGGGTACTTGGGCCTCCCACACAAGTGAGGCACCATTTTTACCGGGAGACCTGGGGGAACGCTGGGTGGTGGTAAATTTGTGTGAGCCCGGTGATGCCACAACTTTTCCACACCAGAATGTGTGAAAAAAGTGATTTTTTCAGCTAAAATTGAGGTTTGCAGGGGATTCTGGGTAAGAAAACGTTGGGGGATCCACGCAAGCCATACCTCCCTGGAAGTCGCCCGGTGTCTAGTTTTCAGAAATGCATGGGTTTGGTAGGTTTCCCTAGATGGCCGCCGAGCACCGGGCCAAAAACCCAAGTGACCCCCTTGCAAAACCAGGTGGTTTTGCGATAGGCCATTTTGATGTCGCCTCACTACGTTTTGGGCCCTTGCCTGCCGCAGGTACTTGGGCCTCCCACATAAGTGAGGCACCATTTTTACCGGGAGACCTGGGGGAACGCTGGGTGGTGTTAATTTTGTGTGAGCCCGGTGATGCCACAACTTTCCCACACTAAAATGTGTGGAAAAAAGTGATTTTTTCAGCTAAAATTGAGGTTTGCAGGGGATTCTGGGTAAGGAAACGTTGGGGGATCCACGCAAGCCATACCTCCCTTGAAGCCGCCGGGTGTCTAGTTTTCAGAAATGCATGGGTTTGGTAGGTTTCCCTAGATGGCCGCCGAGCACCGGGCCAAAAACCCAAGTGACCCCCCTTGCAAAACCAGGTGGTTTTGCGATAGGCCATTTTGATGTCGCCTCACTACGTTTTGGGCCCTTGCCTGCCGCGGGTACTTGGGCCTCCCACACAAGTGAGGCACCATTTTTACCGGGAGACCTGGGGGAACGCTGGGTGGTGGTAAATTTGTGTGAGCCTGGTGATGGCACAACTTTTCCACACCGAAATGTGTGAAAAAGGTGATTTTTTCAGCTACAATTGAGGTTTGCAGGGGATTCTGGGTAAGGGAACGTTGGGGGATCCACGCAAGCCATACCTCCCTGGAAGCCGCCGGGTGACTAGTTTTCAGAAATGCATGGGTTTGGTAGGTTTCCCTAGATGGCCGCCGAGCACCGGGCCAAAAACCCAAGTGACCCTCCTTGAAAAACCAGGTGGTTTTGCGATAGGCCATTTTGATGTCGCCTCACTACGTTTTGGGCCCTTGCGTGCCGCGGGTACTTGGGCCTCCCACACAAGTGAGGCACCATTTTTACCGGGAGACCTGGGGGAACGCTGGGTGGTGTTAATTTTGTGTGAGCCCGGTGATGCCACAACTTTCCCACGCCAAAATGTGTGAAAAAAGTGATTTTTTCAGCTAAAATTGAGGTTTGCAGGGGATTCTGGGTAAGGAAACGTTGGGGGATCCATGCAAGCCATACCTCCCTGGAAGTCGCCCGGTGTCTAGTTTTCAGAAATGCATGGGTTTGGTAGGTTTCCCTAGATGGCCGCCGAGCACCGGGCCAAAAACCCAAGTGACCCCCCTTGCAAAACCAGGTGGTTTTGCAATAGGCCATTTTGATGTCGCCTCACTACGTTTTGGGCCCTTGCCTGCCGCGGGTACTTGGGCCTCCCACACAAGTGAGGCACCATTTTTACCGGGAGACCTGGGGGAACGCTGGGTGGTGGTAAATTTGTGTGAGCCCGGTGATGCCACAACTTTCCCACACCAAAATGTGTGAAAAAAGTGATTTTTTCAGCTAAAATTGAGGTTTTCAGGGGATTCTGGGTAAGGAAACGTTGGGGGATCCATGCAAGCCATACCTCCCTGGAAGCCGCCAGGTGTCTAGTTTTCAGAAATGTGTGGGTTTGGTAGGTTTCCCTAGATGGCCACTGAGCACCGGGCCAAAAACCAAAGTGACCCCCCTTGCAAAACCAGATTAACTATTGTTCCTACAGCGTGAGAATTTTGGAATAATATTGCAGTGAAAATGTGGCAGACATTTTGAAGTTTGCAGGACATTGGGGATAAAAAAACTTTTTGAATTCACAAGAGACACATCACCATGAACTCCCATGGGTTTTCGACAATATCTACAGTTGGTGGGTAATTCTTACATGGAAAGTGTACCTTGGCAGAGAAACTAAAAACAAAGATTCCTGCACAACCATCTATTCCTCAAACACACACACATACTGGTTGGATTTGGCATGAGGGCGAGTCATGGTTCAGTGTATTAAATTTTATTAACAAGAGATTTCACAAAAATGAAATGCACTGTCAATAATTAAATTCACAAAAAACCAAACCAATGACTCGCTGCTCGTGAGCTGTAAAGCCACGTCAAGGCACCAACCACTTTACAGGCCATTCATACACCTTTCATACATGATACAAACATGACCGTTCGCACCACCAGGCACAAAAGCAACACATTACATAATTCACAAAAAGGGACAAGGTACACTCTGCTTCAGAAAGACAAATATTACTGCACAGCCATCTAATCTGCAAGCACACACACATACTGGTTGGATTTGGCACGAGGGTGAGTGATGGTTCAGTAGATACAATTGTATTAGCAAGTGATTTCACAAAAATGAAATGCACTGGTAATAATTGAAAGGGCGAGAAACTGAACCATTGACTCACAGCTCGTGAGCTGTAAAGCCATGACAAGGCACCAACCTCTTTACAGGCCATTCATCCACCTTTCATACGTGTGAGACATACAAAACCATTCACACCGCCAGCCGCGGGCCCATCACATAACAAAACTCACACCAGCACACAGCGCCATCACTTTCACACGTCCACAATCCTGACACAGCAACTACACAGGCTGATGGATTGCGTGGAGTGGCACTCAGCTAGCAGTGTGTGTAGTGACCAGCAGAAAGTCACTACTCACACACAGCCAGCTGAGAGCCAGTCCACACACACCACTAGCAGAGCGCCAGTCCACGCACACCGCTAGCCAAACACCAGTCCACGCACACTGCTAGCCAAGCGCCAGTCCAGGCACACCGCCAGCCAATCGCCAATCCACGCACACCGCCAGCCAAGCTCCAGTCCACAGACACCACCAGCCAAGCACCAGTCCGCACACACCACCAGTCCACGCACACCGCCAGCCAAGTACCAGCCCACGCACACCGCCAGCCAAGCTCCAGTCCACGCACACCACCAGCCAAGCACCAGTCCACGCACACCGCCAGTCCATGCACACCGCCAGTCCACGCACACCGCCAGCCAAGCACCATTCCACGCACACCACCAACCAAGTGCCAGTCCACACACACCAACAGCCAAGCGCCAGCCTACACACACCTCCATCACATTTAGGATTTTTTTAGAAAGAAATAAAAACACAAACAAATCGCAAATAGATGCAAATCTGCAAACACAAAATCAGCAACTAAATAGATTGCACTAACACCAACCTTGAAACAGAATCAAATTATCCAAAGAATACAGACCAGGCAGTTCACTTTACCACTCATGAATGCTCCCAAAAATTATGTCGCGTGTGGTACGCTCTAAAACAAGCAGGGACACACAGTGCAGGTTGAGAAGGACAGTCGGGGCAGTACATACGACTCTCCTTCCGTGTACCTCTTCGCCAACAGACTCTACATCTCCTACTGGGAAAATCTTTTGAGGGTGTGGGAGGAATGTGATCAGGAAAGTGGCGATCTTTCAATCTAGCAACATCCTCCACCACTCCAACTCTAGGATCACTTGCCTGTTCCACTACAACAAGGCTGCCTATTACAGACTCCTGAAAATTAACAAAAGTCATCTTTGACTCAGGGCAAGAATCCTGGAACACAACAAAAGCATTAAACATTGCCAAGTGGAAAAGATGGATAGCCAACTTCTTGTACCAAATGTAAGCCTTACGAAGAGCAGTGTAAGGTTCCAACCTCTGATCTACTCTGTCAACCCCACCCATGTGCCTATTATAGTCTAAAATGCACACAGGTTTGCGCGCTTCAGCGATCTGACCCCAAACAGTCACAGGTGCAGTGCTTTCATCATGGATGGTAGTCAGCATGTAGACATCTCTCCTGTCTGAAAACTTCACAGCAAGAAGCTCCTGGCAACGCAACGCACTGCACTGTCCCCGCACAAGCTTTTGACAAACAAGTTCTTTCGGGAAACCTTTACGGTTAGAGCGGATTGTGCCACAAGCAAGAGTGTCTACTTTGGCCAATTCCCTGAACAACCGCACACCAGTGTAGAAGTTATCTACATATAAATGGTGGCCTTTGTTAAAAAAATCCTCTACCAAGTTCCCAAACAATTTTCTCAGTCACTCCAAAAGTGGACGGACAACCAGGGAGGTTAATCCTGGATTCCTTACCGGTGTGCACCCTGAAATTAGAGACATATCCAGTCCTACTGTCACACAGCATATACAGCTTTATTCCATAGCGTGCCCTCTTACTAGGAATGTATTGCCTAAAACCAAGCGGCCCTTGAACAACACCAAAGACTCATCCACTGCAATTTCTTTCCCAGGAGCATAAATCTCAGAAAATCGATCAACAAAGTGATCAATGACAGGCCTAATCTTAAAAAGACGGTCACACTCAGGGTGATCTCGTGGCAACGCTAAACCATTATCAACAAAAAGCATCATCCGAAGCAGAAGCAAATACCTGTCACGACTCATGACTGCCGGAAAAATAGACGTTGCCATCAAGGGACTGCTAGACCAATATGAAGACATTGATGGCTTCCTTAGCAAGCCCATCAAAAAAGTTAAACCCAAGAACTTCTTCATCTCTTCAAGATTTGTGGGAGTCCACCGGGTAACTCTAGAGTGTGGCTTAAGACTGGCACTGTTGTCCCTCAAAAACAGTTCGGCATACAAATTAGTCTGCTCAACAATCTCTGCCAAAAACACATCGTCCATAAACAACTGAAAAATATTTACCGGCAAAAAGTTTTCAGTATTCACTCTAGACCCTGGAACACCAGTAAACTCTGGCAATGCCGGTTGCACCATGCCAGGGGCAACCCAGAGGTCATCACTTTCAAAGGGAAGCCTTGCAGCCCCAGCCTGTAGCCCAGATGCCTCTTGCCGCACTACACCAACGGGAAGCCTTGCAGCCTCAGGCTGCAGCCCAGAAGCCTCTTGCCGCACTACACCAACGGGAAGCCTTGCAGCCCCAGGCTGCAGCCCAGATGCCTCTTGCCGCACTATCGGCACATCAGTCTCCTCCTCTAACACAGGCACTTCATCCGCACTAAGAGTATCTTCATCATCCGATGACTCCATACGGAGAGAAGACTCACTGACAGAATCGTCCCCTGCCTCCTCTCCCTCAGATGCAGAGTCAGTCTCTGAACCATGGTCAGAGGAAGACTCAAACAGCAAACCAACAACCTGCTGAGCAGTAATCCTGCGGCTAGCCATTATACTTACTAAGATAGAAGACTGCACAAACAAGTCAACAACAACCAACAATGTGCAAACCAGGTAAGTAAAGAAATGTGCACCTTTATCACAAAGATCAATGTACTCAAAAACTATACAATTCAATTACAAGAGACAGCTGCACTCACCAGAAACCAACTCTGCAGTGACACAGCAAAAACCAACGATATCCAACTAGAAAGAAGAAAAAAAAACAAATTACTCACAAGACAACAAAATACACATCGAGCACCAATGCAAAAAGTTTTTGACACTCAAAAACCAAACATACTGCTATTATTACACCATTTGCAAAAAAAATTCATGCAGAGAAATCAAACACATTTACATTGTACAAAAAAAAGTCTCTTACCAAACTACACAAACAGCAGAACCACCAGTAACAAAACGGCAAACTGAAAAGAGCAAAAGCCTTCTCCTAGAACAAAAAAGTAAAAACAAAAACATTACAATTGCAATTCACAAAAAATATAACAATAAACATTAGAACATGCTATGTTACTACCCAAATGGTCAATCAGGTTGTGTGCCAGGTGGGGCAGAAAACAGCAGGAAAAAAAAGGCTACTCTGTCCCGGGGCGGGTGGGCCAAATACATATTATAAAAAATTGCACCCTGGAAGTGAGGGGTCACTTCTATTTTTATTTAAACTAATTCCCTGGTGTCTAGTGGGCTTTTCTGCCCCCCTGGGACCAGAAAGGGCTACACAAAAGACCGATCTGCCCCCAGGAGGTGCACAAAAGTCTTGAAAAAAATTTGGGCCCCCAGGAAGCGACCCTTGCCCAAGGGGTCGCTTCCTTTATGCAAAAAAATAACATCCCTGGTGTCTAATGGGCTCTTCTGCCCCCCCTGGGACCAGAAACGGCTACACAAAAGACCGATCTGCCCCCAGGGGGGGGGGCAGAAAAGTCTTGAAAAATATTTGGGCTCCCAGGAAGCGACCCTTGCCCAAGGGGTCGCTTCCTACAATAACAAACACATCCCTGGTGTCTAGTGGGCTTTTCTGCCCCCCCCTGGGAGCGGAAACGGCAACAAAATTAAACCGATCTGCCCCCAAGGGGGGCAGAAAAGTCTTCAAAAAAAAATGGGGGCCCAGGAAGCGACCCTTGCCCAAGGGGTCGCTTCCTACAATAAAAAACACATCCCTGGTGTCTAGTGGGCTTTTCTTCCCCCCCTGGGAGCGGAAACGGCAAAAAAATTAAACCGATCTGCCCCCAGAGTCTTCCAAACATATTGGGGCCCCGGGAAGTGACCCTTGCCCAAGGGGTTGCTTCCTTTACTACAACAAAGCATCCCTGGTGCCTAGTGGTGGCATTCCTGCAGCACGATCGCGACGCTGTGCGCGATCGTGCTGCAGGAATGCCCTGTATTGAGACATCAGGGGAGAGGAAATACTCTTTCCTCTCTCCCGATGCTTCAATACTTACAAAATCACCCCCGCGGCACCACCGGAGATCGAAACATACCTGCTGCTGCTGGGACGCCTGGAAGCAAATGGCTTCCAGGCGTCCCAGCGCTTCCTGATGACGTCGGCGCAAGCTGTGTGCGCTGACGTCATGGGGAAGCATGGGGGGGCTTGGGGGTGGCAGCGGAAACTCTTCCGCTGCCATCCCCCTCTGTGGGGGCACGATCGATGCCCCAGGGGGGGAGCGCCAGCGCTTCCCCCAGGGGCTGTGCTCATGACGGAGCGGTTCCGTCATAAGCACAGCCCAACCGATGCTCATGACGGAACCGCTCCGTCATGAGCATCGAAGGGGTTAAATCCACACCCTATTATGCACCCACATATACACTATTCACTCCTACATTAATCATACAGTAGTGCCCTTGGTGTACAGTTTACTCCCTGATAAACAAACCTTAACATACACTGAATTTTTGTCAGTGATTAAAGATAAAACCATGAACAAAAGTCCTAGAAAAGTGTTAATTGACTTTGAATTACCTATGATTAACACAATTACCAAAATGTACACGGAGGGATGGCACAACTCCTTCAACAAATCTATAGGTAAACAACATCCTAACTTCTATCATTTTTAGGAAATTTTGAAGAAGGAGCAAATTTTCCAAGAAATGAAAATTGTGCAATCATTAACTGGTAGTCTGAACTCACGAACCTCTAAAAGAACACAAGAAATGTCCGAGCGACTATTGGGTGCAATTCAACATTTTCTGTTGATGGTGGCTTCAGACTACCTAGATAATATTGCACACATCCTACATTTCTAATCTACAGTAACTACTAAACCACCTTACTTGCCTGTTTTGACAAGAATTTCTCTAATTCAATTGGCATTGTTCTAAAAAAAAATTCAATTATAAATTAAAATTCAGGTTTCTTACCTTCAGTTGTCTTCTTTTTTCCACTCTTGGACTTGCATATAATCCCACTTTTCACCAAGAGACTTGAGCAGTCCTTGAATCCATAGTAAATAATCCATAATCCTTGATGTAAACCATGACCCGAGTTAAACTAACCAACATGGACACAGTTTGGCAAAGCCATTTTTTACAGCAAAAATTGTGCTGAAAACTGTCTTGTGCTCAACTACAAAAAATGCAGTCCCCCCAAAAAATCTAGAAAAAAAAGACTTGTTTGGCAGCAAACGCAACAAGAAATCCATTGTTGCAATCTGCTCTCGATCAAATTCAGGTTAAAAGAGCACGATAAAGAAAAACATTTTTTTTTAATCGCTGCAAAAAAATCTATCGCTGAATTCCTCTCTCGAACGAAATCCAGCATAAATCCCAATAACCAAATATCCATGTTTTAAAAATGTCCCAAAAAGTATTTCTGCAATCCATCAGTCTGTGTCCATGCTCCTTCCACTTATCCGTAAAACAGCGACAATGCAATAATTTCATTTAAAAACCCCGTTGCATCTATAAAAATTCTAAAACTATTGCTTTCTCACACTATTATTTAATAGAAAAAGTAATCATTCATTTTAAATTATTCTACTAAAGAAAAAGTGTTACGAAAGAAATCAACCCGACGTGGGCCTGCAATTGCTTTCTGCTTTGGAAAACTTTTTTAAAACATATAAAAAAATCACAATACAACTACCCTGGTTCGTACAACCTCCCTCCTCTCTCCTTACAATAAGCTATGCCACCCTTAATCTATTTGTAATAAGTTAAATTTGCCTTACCTGGACGCAGCTCTTCCATGCTTCTGATCCAGACTGCGACGCTCCTCGTAATGATGAAACTTATGAAGCGGCAACGTCATCTCGTTCCGTAAAAAGGGAAAAAGGACAATTTCTCTCATTCACTTCAATGAGGAACCATGGGGAAGTAAAAATTATATGTTACAATACAGTTAAAATTCAATGTTTATTTAAAAAAAAAAATACAACTACTAAAGTTTAAAAAAAAATGTTTTTGATTATTTTTAACTGAATTATATTTATTATAAATGTAATAAAATTACCTACAATACTATTAATGTGTCAATTGATTGTTTTGTTAACTATTACATTTTTTATTACTTAAATGTATATTTTAAAACATTTTATACGTCTATGTATGCAAACTAAAATTTCACATATATGCTTTTCATTTTGTTTTCAAATATATTATTATACTTTCAAAAGATTATTTATGTGTGATAGGTTTCACTTATACCTTGATATCAAACCACTCCCTACCCAAAAACACTCTGGTGCTAATTCCGATCCTGTAAAAAAAATTTGCGTACGACTCGTATCCGTATTTTTTTACGTACGAATCGTACAAGTACCGTACAAACGGGCAAGTACGATTCGTATGTGAAAAATACCTACGAATAGCGTCGGGAAAAGTCTACGAGAGAGAGTTGGAAATTTTTACGTCCGAATAGCGTCGGGAAAAGTGTACGAGAGGGAGCTGGACATTTTTACGTGCAAATCGTAAAACAGAAGTCCGAGCGCGCAAGTACGATTCGTACCGCCTGTCCGAATACACAACCACATGTAAAACGCCCCGTACGGAGCCAACGCAGTAGCACACATGTACACGGGTAAACTTGTGCCCGTGTATGAGCCGTACAGCCCCCCCACCCCCCAATATGTCAGCACTGTACACCCCCCTGTCTGCACTGTACCCCAGGCCCGCACCTGTAGGCGCCGTACCCCCCCCAGTACGCGCTGTACCCCCACATGTACGCGCCGTACCCCCCCATGTATGCGGGTACCCCAGGCCCGCACCTGTACGCACCGTACCCCCACCGCATGTACGCGCCGTACCCCCCATGTACGCGGGAACCCCAGGCCCGCACCTGTATGCGCTGTACCCCCACCGCATGTACGCGCAGCACCCCCCATGTACGTGGGTACCCCAGGCCCGCACCTTTACGCGCCGTACCCCCACCGCATGTACGCGCCGTACCCCCCATGTATGTGGGTACCCCAGGCCCACACCTGTACGCGCCATACCCCCACCGCATGTACACACAGCACCCCAACACTGTACCCCAGCACCCTCACCCAGCATCGCGTATGTACGGACCATACCTACGCGAAAAAGACTCGTACAGAACCAGGACACTGTAAAACAGCACAAGGTGGGTCAATTCGACTCGCACAACACCACTAAACACGTCTACATGACAAAATACATCTCAATGACTGACCTGGCACATCCAAACAGGTAAACAGAGGCCCAAAATCACAACCACCTCTTATAACACACCCACCAAAATTCAAACACAGCCACACCCAAAAATGGACCAATAAAAAGGACCCACACACACAACCCATGAGCCTTTGCAACAGACCCACTGCTGCCAGACCCCACACACAAACAACTGCACCTTACTTACCCCTTAACTATACCTTAACTCACACACCTTCACACAACCTCCTTCACAAACACCCCTACTCACATTCACACACACAGCGTCACATTCACACCCACACACCCACAACCATCTACACCCACACCCCACACCATGCCCACAGACAAGAATCCAAAGTTCACAAGGGCGGAGCTGGAGCTCCTTGTCAACGAAGTCATCAGAGTCGAGCCACAGCTGTTTGGAACATTGGTCAGACAGACCAGCATAGCCGAAAAAACTAGCCTGTGGCAGAGGATCATCGATCGGTTGAATGCTGTTGCGCCCATCAGAAGGACCAGGAATGAATGTCAAGCCAGGTGGTACGATCTGCAGAGGGCAGCCAAACGGAAAATGAACGAGGACTACGCCCAGAGTAACATCACAGGAGGTGGTCTGCCCCGCAGACAGGTACATTACCATCCCTGGGAGGAGAAGGTGATGGCCCTGCTTCCGCCGGTGGGAGTACACGGAGTCGAAGGAGTTCGAGAGCATGGTGAGTACACAAACAACTCACGTAACATGGGGGGAATGGCATCCACACCCCAACTACAACAAAT
Source organism: Triturus cristatus (assembly GCF_964204655.1). NCBI lineage: Eukaryota > Metazoa > Chordata > Amphibia > Caudata > Salamandridae > Triturus > Triturus cristatus. Next base: position 1,869,851,984 of record NC_140590.1, read on the forward strand.
GCACTCACCTACCCCCAAGCCCTCACCTGACACAACCACACTCTAAACAACGCTCAGGCCACTAACATGAGTATGCCCCATTCACAAAGCAAGGCCATGCCATGTCCCTGCCTACACAAACCACAAACCCAAGACAGGATGTCCGGGATGCTGGGAAGGTGGGGATCACTAAACATATTGTACAACTCAGAAACAGACACCATTGCCCTCAGCCCATATGGCCAAGGTACATACCCATGCACCATGCGCAATGCACAGGGACTGGCAAAGTACTGACAAGGTAGTTGACACTTGGCCTGCTGTAGGCAGCACAAGGCCCTCCTGTGACAACTGCAAACTCTAACACAAACACAACAAGCTCAAAAATCTAGGGCAGGAACTCACACACACTGACATGGCAGCATGCGCCATGGTGGGACAGATGCATCACCTGGGAGACCCACAGCCAAATCACACCACACCCACCAGCAGGCAGCGTCAATCAATCAACAATCGATCAGGGTACTTGTAAGGCGCGCAATTTACCGGTCAGGGTCTCAAGGCGCAGAGGGTGGGGGATTCCACCAATGCCCGAAGAGGCAGGTCTTGAGGAGTCCCCTGAAGGCAAGTAGGTCTTGGGTCAGTCGTAGGTGGGTTGGGAAGCTCTTCCATGTCTTGTCGGCGAGGTAGGAGAAGGATCTGCTGCAGGCGGGCATACGTTGGATGCGGGGGACAGCTGCGAGGGCAAGGATGCCGGAGCGGAGCTGGCGGGTGGGGGTGTAGAAGCTGAGTCTGATGTGCAGGTAGGCTTGTCCGGCGGTGTGGAGTGCCTTGTGTGCGTGGCTGAGGAGCCTACAGGTGATCCTCTTGTCGATGTGGAGCCAGTGCAGGTCTCTCAGGAAGGGGGTGATGTGGCTGTGGCGGGGGGCGTTGACAATCAGTTGTGCCGAGGCATTTCAGAAGCGTTGTAGCCGCCGTTGGTGTGTGGATGGGAGTCCTGCATAGAGTGCAGTGGCGTAGTCCAGTCAGCTGCTGACGAGGGCCTGTGTCACTGTTCTACTTGTTTAAGTCGGGATCCACCAGTAGATCCGGCGGAGCATGCGTAGGGTGTCGTAGCAGGAGGAGGAGACGTCGTTGACCTGCTTGGACATGGAGAGGGAGGATGCGAGGATCAATCCTAGGTTGCGTGCGTGTTTGGTGGGTGTCGGTGATGTCCCCAGAGCAATCGGCCACCAGGAGTTGTCCCAGGGTGAGGGTGTGGGTTCCAGGATGAGGACCTCCGTCTTGTCCGAGTTCAGCTTCAGATGGCCGCTCCGCATCCAGTCGGCAATGGCCCTCAGACCCTCATGGATGTTTGTCTTGGCGGTGTGAGGGTCCTTGGTGAGGGAGAGGATGAGCTGGGTGTCGTGGGCGTAGGAGATGTCTTTGAGGTTGTGGTGGCAGGCCACTTGTGTGAGGGGGGCCATGTGGATGTTGAACAGCGTCGGCCTGAGTGATGATCACTCACCCCTCACACAAGCACACACCCCCGGGGCAGCCAATGGAGTCACCCACTCTCACAATGGACATGTGACACAACAAGATCAAGCCACAGCCAAAAAAGCATCCAACGCCAAATGCGACATGTCAAAGACCCTGGATAACATTTCAATCAGTCCCCTGCAACATACACATCCACAAGTGAACATTGATGGGAATGCTAGGCACATACAACTGCCTGGAGGAACTGTGGTAACCAGAACATGTATGAAACATGGATGTCGCATGAAACAGCATTAACATTGTCTCTCTCTCACACACAGGGCAACGTCATGGATCTCCCCCCAACACTGGGGGGGAACAATCACAGGCCCAGGCTCGGCAGGAAGATGATCCCACTGGCAGCGACGACTCTCAGCACTCTGTGGATGACCCCAACCAACCTGGACCCTCTGGTGCCCAAGCCCCTGCAGCAATTGCGTCAGGTAGATCTGTGCCAACCACCACCCCCATTCTTGCCACATCCCAGGAGACACCCAGGAGCCCTGCCCGCACAGAACAACTGAGCCAGTCTGACCTGGAGGGACAAGGTTCTCCGGCCACCCAGGAGGAGGCAGACAACCCTGCAAATGTCATCCTTCAGGGGTCCGGTAGACCAGATGTGCCCACAACGGCAGGCCAGGCTCGTGTGGGCAGGGGTGGCGGGAGTGGAGGCAGGCGGAGGTGCGAACCTGACCAGCCAGCTGAGGGAACCGGTATGTCACACATATGCCACATCTTGGAGACATACCGCCGTGACACCAGGGGCATCAGCCAGGTAGTGGGGACCCTCAACGAGATTAAGAACCAGCAGGCCGAGCAACACGCCAGTCAACAACAACACCAAGTACGGATGGAGGCAAGACTGGCTGAGCTCCTGGCGGTGCAAACGGACAGAAGCCGTTCACTCCGTCGGATCGCCGACAACATGGGCAGCCCTCCCTGTGCCACCAGGCGAAGACCAGCACCAGCCACAGGGAGGGAGAAGGAGGAGGATTCGTCCAACGGAGTGTCCCAAGCATCGTCTAGGCCTGCATCTGATGGTCCCGCAAGGAAGGTGGGTCGTCCATGGAAAAGACCGTGAGAGTCAGCGGACCATCCACATCTCCCAGGTCACCTGGCCTGGCACCTGGCGCTCTGGCGCAACAGCAGCACCTCATCCAATGACATTCTCTGCCACATGAACTTGCTGGTCACAGTCTGACCAATGATGACCAATACTGTGGTCTGGACTCTGATGACTCCAAATGACAAGGATGCCATCTCCCCCTGTGAACTTTGGATTCCATGCACACTGTATAGCACCTATTTGTCCGCACTAAACAGGCCCCCCACTGAGAATAAATCTCATTTTCTACAATCACATGCTGCATTCATTTTGCATGAGTACACAACCTACGTGTGGGGAAATGTCAAAATATGCATGAGTGTTGAACTAACTCCAGCCATCCATACCCTGTAATCTGAGTCTGGGACAGGACACACATGGGTCACAATGTATCATACTATACAGACATGGAGCACAATACTCAGCCGTGATGGCCTGAAGCTGCTGAGGGGGGTCATGCATTACTGTGCGGACAGACCAATTGGGAAGAGTATCCTGAAGGCGTAGAGGTCATGGCTTATGTGGATGTTGCCCGGGAGGGAGTAGCAGGTATGTCTTGCCAGGTGGGAGAACTATGTCCTGCATGCTGGAGTATGGTGGATGTGAAGAATGGTAGCCAGGGCAACGTTGGATGCACGGAGTTGGCACAACGGGGTCTCGGATGACAGACGGCCAAGGTTGGTTTGGGGTCTGGGGTTGTGGACTGCCTCCTGAGCGGGGGTGAGGAGTCTGAAGGTCATCCTGCAGCACACAGTGATCTATTGCAGCTATCTCTGGTGGACGGTGATGTGGCTGGGGCGCGGGATGTTGAGGCTGAGGTGTGCACATGCAGTTTGGATGTGGACTGGTTTCCCGGGAGTTAGGATGTACATGCTCCGTAGAGGGCGGGGCAGTAGTTGACACGGCTGGTGTCGTGGGCCTGGGGCATGGTCTGTCTTTCCCTGGAGTGGATCTATCTGTGGATCATGTGCATCATGCAGAGGGTTTTGCACCCTGAGGTACAGATGCTGGTGATTAGCATGGCAAATGTGAGTGACAAATCCATGATGCACACCATCTGGTGTGCGTGGCCACTGGGTGCATGTGCAGGGCTCTTGCGGGTGGGACACAAGCAGTTGACCCACCTGTAAGGGGACAATCCTCAGATGATTACCTCAGTCCTGTACAAGTCCAGCCTCAGGTGCCTGATGTTCAGCCATTCATGAATGGATCTCATGCCTTCTTGAATGTTGGAACTGCCAATGGCTGTGTCTTTGGTGAGGGTGAGGAGCACCTGGCTGTCAATGGCATACGAGCTGATGATGAGGTGCTGTGTGCATGTGATGCCGGTCAGGGGGACCTGGACACATTGAAGATTGACACGCTGAGAGATGATACCTGGGCCATGTGCCAGATGAAACTACATGCTGAAGGCTTGAGTCCCACTCCCATGGCCTTGCTGGTGTACGGAGCCGGTGGGGAGTAGGAGGGACATTACCTGGTTGGTGTGACAGGGCCTGGAAGGCGGGGCAGTGCTGTGTAGGCAGTTGGAGTTGCACACTCATCATGCAAAAGTGTCATGTGTGCGCCTAGGGTATGCCTGAGAGCAGGCGGTAGCTCCTTGGATGGACAATGCTTGGAGGGTGGCTGCAACATCAGACTGTAGTGTGATGTGGGTCATGTAAGGACATGAGGGTCGTGCAATGTGCACGTTGCATGCGCTGACGGTCCAGCCTTTGGCACCGCGTGGGTGCAACAGTGGCACAGACAAGCTGATGCCAGCTGTTGGACTTGGCCCTTCTGGCAGGTTCACCCCTGAACTTTTTGCTTTTACTGGTGACCTGGTGGTAGTGATTTTTGGTTTCTGCGCACTTTCCCTGTGTCCCAGAGTAAAGTGCGTGCGCACTCTGAGTGCATGTGGTGAGATAGGCCTGCCCTCCCATAGGAATGCATGGGGAATGTATGTGTCCCTGGTAGTTCCTGATGCGTGGGGTGTGCAGGCTCGAGTTTGGTATGTGCGGACTCGTGTGATCGAATGCTTCGCAATGATGTATAATGCGTGATTATGTCATGTGTGGAAGTGCCACTTCTAGGAGTTGGCATATTAGTGTAAAAGGTGTCTGGCGTATGATTGGCTGGAGCTGGCTGGTGAGCCTGGCTCCAGGAGTCTGGGTGGGTCTGCCCCAGTGGTGAGTGTGAGATTAGCATGTGGATGGCTGGGGAGGAGTGCACCTTGGACCTAAATAGGGCAGGGCTTTCCCTACACAATGCTGGCTCCGCCCCCTGTGGTGCGACTGATGACCCTAGCCCTGCCAGTGAATAGAGTGAGGGGCTGAGCACATCAAGGGTGCTCCCCAACCAGCTGCGACTGGTTTTTCCCCTCACCCTGAGCAACAACAAAGGGAAAAGGTGTAGAAGAAGGGTCTGTGTCCCCTTACAATTGGTTCTCTTCCCGGATCCTGCCTGAGGGGGGCTGCTGCTGCTGCTGGACCAGAGGACCGCCACTTGGACTACCTCCCTGCCTGAAGGCCCAGTGAGCTGGCTCTGGGTCCAGCCTTGCCCCCCCACCCCTGCCCTGCTGTATGCAAGGGAGAACCTTGCTGGACTTTTTTATATTCTCCCCCAAGCGCTGGGAGCGCTTTATTTCTCCCCTAAAGCGCCTGGAAGCGCTTTTTATTTCACTTATAGCGCTAGGAGCGCTTTGTTTGTGGCCAGCAGCGCGGAGCTGCAATTATTGGCGAGGGAACCCCGACTTAGGGATTCCCTGCTATTTTGCTGTGTTAACGCGGGTGCCCACCCCGCTTACTTCCTGGTTGCCGTTGGCGGGTGCCCACCCCGCTTATTTGCTGTTATCCCACGGCGGGTGCCCACCCCGCCGTATATTCCTTGCTACGAGGGAGCCTACCCCTCTTATTGCCAAAATCAAGAATCACCGCCGCGGCCGGGCTCTCCGGAAATCAGGCAGCGGAGGACGAGACAGGGGCGTGGCCCAAACAGGAAGCAGCCGGGAGCCTACCCCGCGCTCCTGTGCGGAAAGAGGAAGCCACGTTGTGATCAAGGGAAGCGAACGGGAGCCTACCCCGTGCTTCCCCGAAGGGAGGAGATCGAGCGAGTCTACAAGCAGCAGCGTCGCTGCTGCCCTGCAGGAGGGCTACCGGCCACTTCAAGAGAAGCGAAGACGACGCGGGAGTCCCCCGAGAGCAGCCCGGTAAGTGAGAAGGGCTGGGGGACTCCGTGCATGCGCTGTGGGTGCCGGTCCCAGACCGGCCTCCTCCTCGAGCGACCCCCTCCTGACAGGCGGGGTCGCTCTGACACGCTGCATTGTTTGTCCCGAGCCCCGTGAGGCTCCAATGTAGAGGGGGCATTATTTGCACAGAGTGCGAGTAGGCTCCAACGTCGGGGGCAATATTTTAATAGAGCCCTAACAGGCTCCAATGACGGGGCCAGCATTATTGCACCGAGCCAGAGAGGCTCCAGCGGGGGCATTTCTTTGGTGTTAGAGCCCAGAGGGGCTCAGGGGGCCACGGGTGTTGGGTATTCAGAGCCCTGGAAGGCTCCAACGTTGGCCCCAGCATCATTGTTTTACAGCTACCCAGCACTTCGTGGGCAGCTGCTCCGTTTAGGCCCCTGACTCTGCTGGACAGGGCGTCCTAGCTCCCACAAGGCCAGTTGGCCTAGGGACTGCCACAAGTGGTGGCTAATGTGAGTTTTTGCGCTATTGTTCCTAAACCTGCACCTCTGAATGTGTTTTTATGCGTCATGTGCCTTGTGTTTACACCTGTGAATATGTTTTTATGCGTCATGTGTAATGTGCTTATACCCCTACAGGTATTGTAATACTTAGGTGGTTGTTTCTCTCCTAGTACAGGTGGTGCTAGTGAGGTCCTGGTTCCCTGCGCAATATTTTCCTAAGGTGGTTAGGGTTGCGTAGGTGGTACTCACCTATTACCAGTAGTTACTGGTTGTGTGCTACATGTGTTATTTTGTGCTACAGTAATTTTATATCCTATGCTCTAAGTGCTAAGTTCTAAAAGTGCTAATTCCTGACAGTGTTCCATGTGGCCCTGTCCCCTGTACATATAATCCCTTGTAAAATTCTGCCCAGTGCCAGTTGGCACAGTGTAAATTGTGTGAATATTATCTAATGTGTTTGGTATAATACAAAGGCTATTTTTATATAATACCTTGTGTGGAGTTTCCTTTGTGGTGGGCCTTGGGTGTTGTTGCTGGGTGCGCGCGCAAACGCTTTACACATTGCCTCCGGGATAAGCCTGACTTCTCGTGCCAAGCTACCAAGGGGGTGAGCAGGGGTTATCTTTGGCGTGTAACTCCCCAGCCCTGTCTAGAGTGGTGGGTTTTGCCTGGCTTTGGCGCAGGCCCTAGCCAACCAGAAATCCCAGTTCTAACACCAGCCAAATGAATGGGTGGAGGGAGGAAGGGAGGAACATCTTTGAGGTGTGTGTGTTGCGGAATCTGTAAACTCTCTGTGCCCTTGCTGCAGGGGCCACAGCAGCAGGCGGCATGTCCTGGATACTATGCCACTAGTTGCACACAAAGACAAGGATGTCAGAAAGGACTACTGCAACAGGTGTATGTAAAGGAAGGAGTGTCCAGTTTCCCATGGCACACCCAGAGAAAATGGATGCATGTTAGAATCCGGGGTCTCTGGTTGGCGCAGGTATGCACTTGCGACAAGCAGGGACCCTTTCCTCTAAGTCAGGGCGTAAGATTACCTCTTTAAAAATAACCCCTGCTCACCCTCTAGGTAACGTGGCGCGAGCAGTCAGGCTAGATTCCAGAGGGCATTAGGTTAAGCGTTCAAGATATCTCACACAATAATCACCACCCCACCACACAGAGACACAAGACTGTATTTATGTAAAAATAAAGTTCTTTATATATAAGAATTCTTTATGCAGGCTTTCAAAAATACAGTTCTCTACCTAAATGAGGTTCCAGTTACTTTCAAGGTTTTTGAGCAGTCCACAGTTCTTAAAATAACACTTTTCTACTTAAAATAGGCTTCTTTGGGGTATTGCGCGCTTCGTAGCGCCTCTGGTACGTTTCGTACCGCTGTTTGGACGCGTCGTGCCGTTCCTCACGCTTCTCACGTGAGTACGCGTACAATGGACGTGAGCCGTACGGACCGTACCCTCGTAGGTACGCATCGTACACGTCCGGTACGCCTCTTGCTAAGCCTCACGCTTCCCGCGTGAGCACCGGCAATGTATTCAAGGCTGCACGGGTCGTACAAGGGCAGGGAAGCGCCTTACACGGACGACAGCACAGGTACGAACCGTACAGAGGAAAGTACGTGTTGTACCAAGGCGCGCGGCTCACAGTACCTTTGTTCTTTGGGGGCAATGTTCGTGGCGTGTCCAGAAGTCCGTCGAGGGGTGTCCCACGTCGAGGTGCTGTCCCTTGAGGTCAGTGGATGGCGATGCTTCGTGGGGCACTTCCAGGCTTCCAGGCACACAACGAAGTTCAGAAGCAGGAGGGGCGGCTCGGGGGTGATCTTTCAGCGCAGCGCGCTGTCGGCGTTGCTCAGATTACGAACAGTGCGTCGCAGATCCTTACAATGAACTCCACGGCCAGGGGGGGTGGCGGAGACTCGGCGCTTGGAGCCTGGTCAGTCTCTTCTCCTTACTTTGCGAGCTACGGCTCGGGGGGCAGTTGCTTGCTGTGCTCGGGCCAGGCAGGCCTTTACTGTGCTCACAATAGTCCCAGGGGCGGAAGTCGCGGTGCTCAGATGAGGGGCACACAGGTTCTCAGAGGGCAGCGTTTTGCAGAATCACCTCCAGCAGCTTCTCTTCTTCCAGGGGAAAGGGAGCGCCCACTGTTCCTGGGGCGCAGTTCAGGGGGCAAGTTCACAAGCAAGCCCTTGGAGATTGTTTGATAAGCACAAGTTGAATTTCAAAGTCTTTCAGTCTTTTTCCTCCTCTCCTTCAGCAGCAAGGCACCCACTACAGGCCAGTCTCACAGGTCAGAGACAGTAGTCCTCCATGCAGCTTTACCAGGTCCTTCTCTTCGGGCAGAGTTTCTTCTTGGCGCAAACAGGATCTGATTTCTTAGGAGCAGGGCTCCTTCTTTTATAGCAAGTTTCTTTTGTTCTTTGTCGCCAGGGGGCCTGGGCCTGGGCCTGGCTCAGTCCAGTTTTGGAGCACTTTGTTGTGGTGACTCTGCTCTTTCCTTTCAGCAGCAGGGCAGAGACATCAGCCGCTCCACAGGGGGTGGAGCCAGCATTGGGGTGGCAGAGCTCAGGTCTATTCAGAGTCAAGGTGTACTCCTCCCTCCCATCCTGGTGTAATCTCTCTACCCACCACCTGGCAGCCAGCCTGTCTCCTGGAATTCCCCAGCCCTGCTCCTTACTGTTGCTAGGCAGAACACACACACACAGCAGAGGCGGACTGAAATGGCCAGGTCAGTAAATACTAACTTTTCTAAAAGTAGTATTTACAAACACAGGATATTAAAATAAACTTTACTAAAAGAAGTATTTTATTATTCTGAGTTCAGGCATACTAAACTTGACTTTCTACCATGCTCTATGAGTCCACTGGGATTACAGCGTGTAGTAATTCCAGCAGCCCATTCTGGCCTATGGAGAGCAGGTAGCCTTCAATAGTGAAAACCGAAAATGGCTGTAATTCACTATTAAGACATGCCACACACATCAGGGCATGTCCTACCTTATGCCTACAATGCACCCTGCCCTTGGGACTACCAGAGGGGTGACTAATATGTAGTTAAGGGAAGGTTTAGGGACTGACAAGTGGGGGCACTTGCGCAGTCAGCGCGACAGTACCAGACTGCACGCAGGTTCTGCGGTGGCAGACCTTAGACATATCTTACTAGGCCGCTTCTGTGGGTGGCACAACCAGTGCTGTGAGCCCACCAGCAGCATTCATATTTACAAGCCCTGGCACTCCTGGTGCACTTTACTAGGGGCTGATAGTAAACCGAATAAGCCAAACATGGACACCAATCAATGTATACATTTTTCATAAGGGAGCACTTGCACTGTGGCACTGGTTGGCAGTGGCACAGTGCTCTGAACGGCCAACACCAACAAAACACATGAGGCACATCATCAAAAAGTGGAAGGGAAACTCACGCCAAGGTGCCAGGTCTAACACGTGTCCCCTCCAGCTGAAATGTGGGGGGAACTACCCTACCCCAGGGAGTTCCTCTTCACTAAGGCGGAAAAACCTAGACAGACCGTCAGCATTGGCGTGATCTGTGCCAGGGCGATGCTCCACCGTGAAGTCCATACCCTGTAGGGAGATGGACCACCTCAACAGTTTCGGGTCCTCACCCCTCATTTGCATCAACCATCTGAGGGGCCTGTGGTCGGTCTGAACCCGGAAGTGAGTCCCAAACAAGCAGGGCCTCAGCTTCTTCAGCGTCCAGACCACAGCAAATGCTTCTCGCTCGATCGCACTCCACCTTTGTTGCAGTGGAAGTAACCTCCTACTAATAAAGGCTACAGGTTGGTCCCAGCCATTCTCAGTCATCTGTGAGAGAACAGCCCCTACACCATGCTCTGATGCGTCTGTCTGCACTAGGAATTCTTTGGAGAAGTCAGGGGCCAAGAGCACGGGCGCCATGCACATGGCAGTCTTCAGGGTATCAAAAGCTTTCTGACAGGTGTCAGTCCATATCACTTTTCTGGGCTGCTTCTTCGAAGTCAGCTCTGTCAAGGGGGCAACGATGCTGCCATACCCCTTGACAAACCTCCTGTAGTACCCTGTGAGTCCTAAAAAGGCCCTAACCTCCGTCTGGGTCTTTGGGGGCTCCCAAGCCAGGATGGTTTCAATCTTGGGTTGCAGGGGCGCCACCTGGCCGCTCCCCACTTGGTGTCCCAAGTACACCACAGAACCCTGCCCGATCTGACACTTGCTTGCCTTGATCGTGAGGCCTGCCTTGCGCAGTGCCATCAACACTTCCCAGAGATGTTGCAGGTGTTCTTTCCATGTGCCACTGAACACTGCGATGTCATCCAGGTAGGCGGCGCTGAACTCGGTCAGCCCAGCCAACACCTGGTTGACCAACCTCTGGAAGGTGGCAGGGGCATTCTTCATTCCAAATGGCATAACCCGGAACTGGAAATGCCCATCTGGTGTGGAGAATGCTGTCCTCTCTTTGGCCCCATCAGTCAAGGCGATCTGCCAGTACCCAGACGTCAAATCAAACGTGCTGAGGTACCGTGCAGCCCCTAACCGATCGATGAGCTCATCAGCTCTGGGGATGGGGTGCGCGTCAGTCTTGGTTACTGAATTGAGTCCTCTGTAGTCCACACAGAACCGGAGTTCGGGTGTGGCACCCGGCGCTGCAGCCTTTGAGACCAAGACCACTGGGCTGGCCCAAGGACTGCTGGAGGACTCAACCACCCCTAGAGCAAGCATCTTTGAGACCTCCTCTTTGATGCAGGTCCTGACCCTGTCAGTTACCCTGTAAGCTTTGTGCTTCACAGGTAAGCTGTCTCCTGTATCGACATCATGGACGCACCAATCTGTGATACCAGGAACCAGGGAGAACAGGTCAGGACACTGCCCCAGCAGCTGGTGGCAGTCATCCTGTTGCTCAGGGGTCAGGGTGGGTGAGAGGTTAACTCCATCCACTGACCCGTCTCGCTCTGAGGCTACCAGGAGGTCAGGAAGAGGCTCAGACTCCTCCTCCGTCCCATAATCTGTGGCCAAGAGCATGCCCACTTCGGACCTCTCCAAGTGGGGCTTCAGTCGATTGACATGGATGACCCTCAAGGGGTTCCTGGGAGACTGCAAGTCCACCAAGTAGGTGACAGAACTCTTGCGCTCCACGATCTCAAAGGGTCCTGTCCACTTGTCCTGGAGTGCACAAGGCTCGACCGGGGCCAGGACCCATACCTTTTGACCAGGTTGAAGCTCAACCAGAGTGGCGTTCTGGTCGTACCACCGCTTCATTTCCTCCTGGCTGGCTTCCAGATTTGCCTCAGCAAGTTGCCTGAAACGCCTAGTCTGGTTCCTGAAGGCCAGCATGTAACTATATACATTCTGGGGAGGTTTCCTGGGAGATTGCTCCCAGCCTTCCATGATCAGACTAAGAGGTCCTCGTACTGGGTGTCCATACAAAAGCTCAAAGGGACTGAACCCCAGAGACTTTTGTGGCACCTCGCGGTACGTAAAGAGAAGGCATGGTAAGAGGACGTCCCACTTACGCCTCATGGGTTCCTCAAGACCCATAATCATGCCCTTTAGGGTTCGGTTGAATCTCTCAACCAACCCGTTTCCTTGGGGATGGTAAGGGGTGGTGAACTTGTATGTCACACCACACTCTGGCCAAAGGGATTTCATATATTTCGATATGAAATTGGTCCCCCTGTCGGACACCACCTCTAGAGGGAATCCTACTCGTGAGAAAATTCCCATCAGTGCCCGTCCCACCACGGGGGCCGTCACTGTCCTCAGAGGGATGGCTTCAGGGTACCGGGTGGCATGGTCCACCAAGACCAGGATAAACCTGTTGCCCATGGCTGTCTTGGGGTCCAGTGGCCCCACAATGTCAATCCTCACTCGCTGGAATGGGGTACTGACCACAGGGAAAGGTTGGAGTGGAGCCTTCAGCTTCCTTCCACTCTTGCCACTTGCCTGGCAAGTCTGGCATGTCCTGCAGTGAGTGTCAGAACTCCTGCGCATTTGAGGCCAATAAAAGTGGGTGACAAGCCTTTCGAAGGTCTTGTCCTGCCCCAAATGCCCTGCTAACGGAACGTCGTGAGCCAGCCCCAGTAGGAAGGCTCTGAACTTCTGGGGTACCACCAGCGCACGGGCTGACCCAGGTTCAGCAACCTTAGGCTCTGAGTACAGGAGGTCGTTCTCCCAGTAGATTAAGTGAGTACCGGACTGATCACCATTGGCCTGGGCTGCAGCCTGCTGCCGCATACCCACTAGAGAGGGGCACTCCTTCTGCTCCCTGCAGAATTCCTCCCTGGTGGGGCCTCCTTCTTGCTGCCAATGGGTCAGCTCAGGCAGGTCCCCCAGTTCGGCTATCTGTTCCCCTGTAGGCTCCAGGGCATCCCCCTCAAGGTCTGCTTCCTCCTGGGCCGTGGGAACTTTAGGGGCCGGTTTCCCACGCCTCCTGCGCCCTCTCCCTAAAGCCGGTTCCTGGGCCTCTCCCTCAGGCTCCAGGGTCCCTTCAACACCCCTACTGGCTGCCATTGACCGGGTGGTGACGCACGCCCAATCAGGTAAACCCACCATCCGCAGGTGAGCTGTCTTCTCCACCTTTTCCCAAGGGGAGCTCTTCAAATCATTCCCTAGGAGACAGTCTACAGGCATGGCATTTCTCACAGCGACTTGCAAAGTACCAGAGACCCCCCCCCCCACTCAAAGGGAACTTGAGCCATGGGACAATGACTCTCTGTGTTGTCAGCATTGACAACCCGACAATAGGCATGGGGTACAACCTGCTCTTGAGATACCAGGTGCTGCCGCACTGCAGTCACACTGGCGCCTGTGTCTCGAAGAGCCTCTACCTTCCTCCCATTGACGGTCACCACTTGCCCATATTTCTTAGTGTTAGAGGGCAAGTCGGCGTTAGGGACCATCTCACTGTCTCCTAGTGAGACTAAGGTCAGTTGGACGGGGTCCCACCCACCTGGGACTTCTACCTCCTCCCCAAAGGCTACTGTAGCCACTTGCTTTGGTAGAGCACCAGTGGGTGCTGGTTTCACATACTGGCGACACTTGGGATCACTGGCAAAGTGACCCAGTTCACCACATTTATAACATTGAGGCGGCCCTTGGGAACAGGTTTACCTGTCGGGCCCCTGTTGGCTTCGGGGGTGGGGGAGGCTGAGAACCTTTCTGCTGGTTCTCTTGGGGATTACTTTGGGGACCTTTTGGAAACCCTTTCTGTTTTCCCTTGTCCCCCCCACTCTTCTGCTGGGGACCCTGCCCACCCTTGGCGGAGTCTCCCACTTGACCCTTGTGGACCCTGGTGCTGACCCAGCAGTCCGCCTCTTCAGCAAGCTTCCTAGGGTTAGTCAGCTTGCTATCTATCAGGTGTTGGCATAGCTCAGGAAAACAATTAAGGGACAAGTGCTACTTTGCTACCCTTCACCCAGCCATCCAGTGCTCTGCAGAAAAAGGTTACATACTCCACGTACGTACTCCCCGCAATCTTGGTACACCCCCTGAACCTTTGTCTATACAATTCAGGAGTTAGCCCATATCTGGTCATTAAAGCTTCCTTCATGTGGGGGTAAGAATTATACATGTCAGAGGGCAAATCTAAAAGTGTGTCCCGCCCCTCACTGAGGAACCGTCCCCACAACCCCGCTCCCAAATCTCTCTCAGGGACCCGGTGGGAAGACATGGCTACCTCATAGGCCTTGAACCACTGCCCTATGTCATCATTCTTAAAGTATTCCTCAACTACATCTTTTGGCATGTACACCCTTGACTCTACCTGCACCGGCGTTGCGCTGCCACCAGAGGGAAGGTTTTCCAAACTTTTCTCTTTTATCGCCAGCTCTCTCATTCTCGCGTCGTGCTCCATCTGAATCTTTCTTTCTTCAAGAGCCATTTTCTTGCTCTCTAGCTCCAATTGGCCATTCAATTTCAGCTTTGCCAATGTTATCTCATGATCCCTGGTGGCCTGTCTGTCTGCCAACTCCTCTGGCGACAGGCCTCTGCCAAAGCTGTGGACGCTCTCCGCCGATTCCACTACCTCAATCTCATCAGTTGCATTCCTTGATTCCATCCAGGCTTTCAGCACCTTGTAGAGATCTGGTTTGAGCCTACATCCTGTATGTGGAACCTTGAACTTCTTGCAAAAGGACTTGAGTTGGGCTCTGGTGTAGCTGTCCAGCTTTGATTCCTCCCATTCAATCTCTCCAGCCTCAGATGCTTCAGAGATGGTTCTCTCTGTGCTGTTTGGGCCAGGCATGACTCCAAACACAAGGGATCTTCTTTTCTTGGCAAGCGAAATTAAATTTAAAAGTTCTGTGGCTTAAGCTACTGGACTGTCCTCACTGTGCAATGGCTAGTAATCACTGCGCAGACACCAAGAATGCAAATCCGTAAATCCCACCGCTGCCACCAATGTTAGAATCCGGGGTCTCTGGTTGGCGCAGGTATGCACTTGCAACAAGCAGGGACCCTTTCCTCTAAGTCAGGGCGTAGGATTACCTCTTTAAAAATAACCCCTGCTCACCCTCTAGGTAACGTGGCACGAGCAGTCAGGCTAGATTCCAGAGGGCATTAGGTTAAGCGTTCAAGATATCTCACACAATAATCATCACCCCACCACACAGAGACACAAGACTGTATTTATGTAAAAATAAAGTTCTTTATATATAAGAATTCTTTACGCAGGCTTTCAAAAATACAGTTCTCTACTTAAATGAGGTTCCAGTGACATTCAAGGTTTTTGAGCAGTCCACAGTTCTTAAAATGGCACTTTTCTACTTAAAATAGGCTTCTTTGGGGTATTGCGTGCTTCGTAGCGCCTCTGGTACGCTTCGTACCGCTGTTTGGACGCGTCGTGCCGTTCCTCATGCTTCTCGTGTGATTACACGTACGCAGGACGTGAGCTGTACGGACCGTACCCTCGTAGGTACGCGTCGTACACGTCCGGTACGCCTCTTGCTAAGCCTCACGCTTCCCGCGTGAGCACCGGCAATATATTCAAGGCTGCACGGGTCGTACAAGGGCAGGGACGTGCCGTACATGGACGACAGCGCAAGTACGGACCGCACAGAGGAAAGTACGTGTCGTACCAAGGCGCGTGGCTCACAGTACCTTTGTTCTTTGGGGGCAATGTTCGTGGCGGCTCCAGAAGTCCGTCGAGGGGTGTCCCACGTCGAGGTGCTGTCCCTAGAGGTCAGTGGATGGCGATGCTTCGTGGGGCACTTTCAGGCTTCCAGGCGCACAACGAAGTTCAGAAACAGGAGGGGCGGCTCGGGGGTGATCTTTCAGCGCGGCGCGCTGTCGGCGTTGCTCAGATTACGAACAGTGCGTCGCAGGTCCTTACAATGAACTCCACGGCCAGGGGGGGTCGCGGAGACTCGGCGCTTGGAGCCTGGTCAGTTTCTTCTCCTTACTTTGCGAGCTACGGCTCGGGGGGCAGTTGCTTGCTGTGCTCGGGCCAGGCAGGCCTTTACTGTGCTCAAAATAGTCCCAGGGGCGGAAGTCGCGGTGCTCAGATGAGGGGCACACAGGATCTCTGAGGGCAGCGTTTTGCAGAATCACCTCCAGCAGCTTCTCTTCTTCCAGGGGAAAGGGAGCGCCCACTGTTCCTGGGGCGCAGTTCAGGGGGCAAGTTCACAAGCAAGCCCTTGGAGATTGTTTGATAAGCACAAGTTGATTTTCAAAGTCTTTACAGTCTTTTTCCTCCTCTCCTTCAGCAGCAAGGCACCCACTACAGGCCAGTCTCACAGGTCAGAGACAGTAGTCCTACATGCAGCTTTACCAGGTCCTTCTCTTCGGGCAGAGTTTCTTCTTGGCGCAAACAGGATCTGATTTCTTAGGAGCAGGGCTCCTTCTTTTATAGCAAGTTTCTTTTGTTCTTTGTCGCCAGGGGGCCTGGGCCTGGCTCAGTCCAGTTTTGGAGCACTTTGTTGTGGTGACTCTGCTCTTTCCTTTCAGCAGCAGGGCAGAGACATCAGCCGCTCCACAGGGGTGGTAGGGCACAGGTCTATTCAGAGTCAAGGTGTACTCCTCCCACCCATCCTGGTGTAATCTCTCTACCCACCACCTGGCAGCCAGCCTGTCTCCTGGAATTCCCCAGCCCTGCTCCTTACTGTTGCTAGGCAGAACACACACACACAGCAGAGGCGGACTGAAATGGCCAGGTCAGTAAATACTAACTTTTCTAAAAGTAGTATTTACAAACACAGGATATTAAAATAAACTTTACTAAAAGAAGTATTTTATTATTCTGAGTTCAGGCATACTAAACTTGACTTTCTACCATGCTCTATGAGTCCACTGGGATTACAGCGTGTAGTAATTCCAGCAGCCCATTCTGGCCTATGGAGAGCAGGTAGCCTTCAATAGTGAAAAACGAAAATGGCTGTAATTCACTATTAAGACATGCCACACACATCAGGGCATGTCCTACCTTATGCCTACAATGCACCCTGCCCTTGGGCCTATCAGAGGGGTGACTAATATGTAGTTAAGGGAAGGTTTAGGGACTGGCAAGTGGGGCACTCGCGCAGTCAGCGCGACAGTACCAGACTGCACGCAGGTTCTGCGGTGGCAGACCTTAGACATATCTTACTAGGCCGCTTCTGTGGGTGACACAACCAGTGCTGCGAGCCCACCAGTAGCATTCATATTTACAAGCCCTGGCACTCCTGGTGCACTTTACTAGGGGCTGATAGTAAACCGAATAAGCCAAACATGGACACCAATCAATGTATACATTTTTCATAAGGGAGCACTTGCACTGTGGCAATGGTTGGCAGTGGCACAGTGCTCTGAGCGGCCAACACCAACAAAACACATGAGGCACATCAGCAAAAAGTGGAAGGGAAACTCACGCCAAGGTGCCAGGTCTAACAATGCACAATCACCAAAGATGACTGACACCGGACCATGAAACTGAAGGACGAGCTGCGTACAGGGTACACGCCCTCAGCAGGTGTTGACGGCCTGTTGTGGTCACCAACATGCCCAAATACATACACAACCATGGACATCATGCACAATGGATAATCAAATCCCTGAAGAACTACATGCATGTTGCTAAACTACACATAGATCCATATGCACAATCTTTTACAACTATGTCAGAGATGCCGCATGCAAAGTGGCAAGAGACCTGCATTGACAGAGATGAGGCACCTTGGAGGCTGAGGAACACCTTTATTACTCAGGTTCACACCTAGGGAAATGCATCAATATGAAGAGACTCACTGGTCATTTGGCTGAACATGTGGGACCTACACTGGACACCCCCTTCACAACACAGATGCTGTAAATCCATTGAACTGGCACACAAGTGAAGGGTGTGAGCCAAACACCCCCTGCTGCACACGGAGGGTCTGCAATTCCCCATTTATCCTCTCATGGGGATGTCCCACACTATGTCCTCCCGTAGCATCCCGTATGTTTCAGAGTGAAGTTGTACACACATTGATGCCTTCATCAGAATCCACAGTCCCATCACAGATGACTGTTACGAAGGGTGACTATCAATACATGGGAGTCATGCAACATGTCATGTGCCCCATGGTGAGTCAACATGTATGTATAGTAACACAACATGCACAGGAGCAGTGCCCACACATTCCAAACACCTACCAACACAAAAATGCCGTGCAGCAATCCTTAACCAAAAAGACTTCTCACCATGTCCCTGCATGGGACGCTGATTCAGCACACGTTGCAATACTCATGAGGAATAGCGGGAGGCCAACGATGACACGAGCAGACAGCATGCAAAACTACCTGAGGATGACAGACACACAAGAAGTCAGGGAAAAGATTGTCATCCGCATGCATGGTCTTTTACTCTACAGGAATAAGTGTGTCACCATGCTATATTAAAATTGAGTGTCTAAGCTAAAATGTGTGGAAGGACATCATCACTCGAGTGACACTTCTGAACACACATCTAAGTCACTTAGCATACAGTCAGCTGGACACACACATTGCAACACATGCCACACAAGGCTCCAGGCGTGCACACTCAGACCCATGGACTCACCATTATGAGAAGAAGTTGCGTATGAGCTGACTCCGGATGTCCTCCTCCTCCTCATCCTCACTTGCCTTGTGACCAAGCCCTTCATCCTCCTCGGGTGGATGTTCCTGCTCATCCGGATCCAGGATGAGTGGCACAGCCTTCTCCACTGCGATGTTGTGCAGCATGCAGCACACGAGGAAGATCTTGCAGGCCTTCACCGGTGCATCTGGGAGGGACCCGCCTGTCTTGTGAAGGCACCGGAATCTGCTCTTCAGGAGGCCAAACGTCCTCTCAATCACTCGCCTGGTCTGCCTATGTGCGTTGTTGTAACGGTGATCTGCAGCTGTTCTGGGGGTTGTGGAAGGGCGTCATCAGCCATGGCATGTTGGGATAGCCAGAGTTCCTTACATGGAAACATCATGTAAATAAGTGGGTCAGGAGATGCCGTAAGATACAAAGATAGCGCTAAATAAAGGACAAACAGAGTATACCCACCAACAAGACATGCTCGTTCGTTGTGCAGCCCCAGCATAATTTCTGGCACCCTGCTACGCCTCATGATGTAGGCATCGAGTGCTGACCCTGGAAAACGTGCACAGACATGGGAAATCAGCATGTTAGCAAGACACACCACAAGGGCATTTATAGAGTGGTAATGTTTACGGTTGCGATAGGCGACCTCCTGTGCCTGTGGTGGTACCAAAGCCACATGTGTCCCATCAATAGCCCAAATTACATGGGGCATCCCTCCCATGGCATAGAACTCACCCTTGACACCTGTCAACTGCTCACGAGTTGGAAAATGGATGAATTCATGCAGGTGCTCCAACATGGCTTCTAAAAAATCATGCAGGACACGGCTGAACATGGTCTGGGACATGCCACCCACATCAGCTATGGTGAATTGAAATGTACCGTGGCAAAAAAATGTAGGGCTGCCATAACCTTCATCTTGGGGGTCAGCGCAGTAGGATACCTGTGTCGCGGTTGGAGGTGTTGTTCAAGCTTTGCGGTCAAGTTCTCAATCAACTGTTGCGAGAAGCGGTAACGTCTTATGCAGTTACGTTCCCTCATGGCACCCAAGTCTGGCATTGGTCTTGGGAGAGGCGGTGCCCTGCAGAAAATTGAAGGAATAACGAAGAGTTAGTACATAACAACATCAATGTCAATGAACTGAGCACATGCTCAGCTGCTATAACACATCTGCTAAATACAGAGTCAGGTCTGTGCAATACATCCAGGACACGTATGCCAGCAAGGTGATACTCCTACGACAAGCCAGCTACACCCGTTGATATTCAAGTTCCACATGACATGGCCCGAAACTAGCTGTGGGCCAGTGTAAGTGAACAGCCAGAGACATCACAGGAGTGACATACATCCACATATCTGCATTTGAAGGATGTCATCTCATACAGACTGCTTGCGGCAAGCTAGACGCACAGGTCACATGTCATTGGAAATGTACAGATCACAAACATAGCGATGAAGGGGTACACGTGAAAAACGAAAACACAGACATGGATACGGGGCAGATATGTCCTCATGTCATGAAATCATCTTTGAAGCATCCAGACACACGTAACGTGTGAATCCACATGTGGCATGGTGTGAGTATATGTGTGCCATGCCCATCTACACACAGACACATGTTGGATGCAGCAACAGCAGATGCATTTGACGGAACACCAACAGCAAGCTCATGGGAACACATGACACACACAGGACATAGTCACATCGGGGCACGCTGGTACTTAGATGTCAGGTGTTAGTGTCCCTGTCCCTGGCATCAGGGGACATTTGCGGGTGTTGGTGACTGTGCCATACCAGTGATGCAGTGATTGACACGTTTGTGCTACATGCACACATGTGCAAAGTGGGAAGGGGAAGTGTGACACATACTGCCACATCACACATGACATGTGTACACAGGTCTTCACACATCTATTGCGCTAAAACATGAGGAGACATGTGCCATATCACTGCCTGACACACCTAGGCCCTGCCCATGAAGGACTGCAATGACAATGACTTGATGTACAGATGTGCACGAGTCTGACACCTCCATTCCATTCGTGTGCGCCTCCTATCACCTGTGTAAGCTGTGAAATGCACCGTACACACGCTCTGAGGGCGTGTGAACGGTCCGTAGCATCACATTGGTGTTCCCGACGGAGTATGGGTGTGTGTACGGACCGTACACACGTACGTGTATGTTAGACCCGGCCTTGTGGCATGGCCATCCCTGACCCCTAGCCCCATCCCCTGACCCATACACCTCATTCTGTCCCTCCGTACACGGCCTAGCCGGTCCTGCCCACCAGGACCCACACACACCCGACCCGGACTTCCCTGTCCGTGCCCTCCATCTTCCCAGCACCACCGGGCCCGCGTGCCCACTTCCTGCACCTACGATGGCCGCCCGGCCCCAGCACAACCCAGGCCTAGAGGCGCCACCCCGGCTGGGGAACATCGCGCTCCCATAGAGTGAGAGAGGGAGGAGCAGTTTCCATCACACCTCTGGCCTCCCCTCGGGAGATGGGTCTCGATCGGCCCTCTGGCCTCCCTGAGGGCTGGCTCCACGCCTGCTGGGTGTCTGGGACTCCTCCCGACCCGGCCCTGAAAGGATCAAAGGACAACATGGCAGGAAACTCCAATGAGCGGCCCCCAGGCGCTAAGACCCCTGCCTACACGGACCCCGGACATCAAAGAGGAGCTGACCTATATTAAGGGGTGCTCTGGGGCTATCTGGCAGATTCGACTCTGGAACGAGGAGAGCCCTGCTGACGTGGTCGCGGCTCCCTTGCAACCTTGGAACCTCTGAGCCCTGCTGAGTGACTCGCGGCTCCCCTGAAGATCGTAAGACCTCCGAACTTGTGCTTGAGACCTGCTGAGTGACTCGCGGCTCCCCTGAAGATCGTAAGACCTCCGAACTTGTGCTTGAGCCCTGCTGAGTGATTCGCCGCTACCCTGAAGATCGTAAGCCCTCCGAACTTGTGCTTGAGCCCTGCTGAGTGACTCGCGGCTCCCCTGAAGATCGTAAGACCTCCGAACTTGTGCTTGAGCCCTGCTGAGTGACTTGCGGCTCCCCTGAAGATCGTAAGACCTCCGAACTTGTGCGTGAGCTCCGCTGAGTGACTCGCGGCTCCTAAAGACTCCTCTGGTCCGGCTGGACCGCAGCATATCCCCCGGCTCGAGGATTGTGAGCTGTGCGTTGGGTACGCCCCTGCATCTATCCGGATCCCCAAAGACTGTCCCGCTACCCCTTTCCCTACCGAGACTCTCTCAGCCCGTGATCTACTTGTACATATCTACCTTGGTGATCATAAAGATCCGACGAAGTTGAATAGATAAAAGATCTGTTCCCAAGAACCTACCGTGTGGTGTCTCTTTTGTCGTGGGGTGCCGTGTGTGTGATTCTAGATACGAGACTCTTCCCCTGAGGAGTCTCCCGCCAGTGCCCGGCTACGTTACCCCGAGGGTGGGTCTCAGGGCGTTCAGGCAACCTCCCTGTCTCCCCTGGGGTCGCCTTCTAACATTGGTGGCAAGCGACGGGATTCGGGCCCATCATCTAGAGATCGTACCGTAAGCGGCTGACGCACTACCGACAAAGACGGCAGAAGAAAACGCCATGAGTCTCACAGAAACCAACGCGAGTACCGTGTTCCAGGCGGAACAACTGGAAGAGTACACGCACAAAGAACTGAAGCAATTCTGCAAAGAACTAAAAATCGCTACCACTGGTCTCAACACCAAAGAAGATATGCAGAAGGCACTGAAAGCTTGGGTGGAATCCGGAGCCCCCCGCCCGGAAGGAGCGGTGGAGCTCCACGACGAAGCTGGACTCTCCCCAAGAGAAAGCAGCAGCAACCAGGTACGATGCTTCGTACCAGACGGGGGTCTATCCCCGTAAGAACTCGCAGACAGAGAGAGAAGTCGTAATCACGAACTTGAACTGGCCAAACTGAAAATTGAGGGCGAGTTGAAATTAGCTGAGAAGAAGCTAGCAGTGGAACAGATGCGAGTACAAGGCGAACTGGAAGAGAAGAAACTCCAACGAGAGCACGAAGGACGAAGACTTCAACTGGAGCACGAACGCAGCTTGAAATAAATCGAGCTCAAGGCAAGGAGCGAAGAAGCTCGACCCTCGGAGAACCGGGGGGCGCCACCACCGGCAGAGCAGAAGGTCCACATCCCCAAAGATGTGGTCAAGGAATAATACAAAAACGATGACATCCAACAATGGTTCAAGGCCTACGAGGTCGCTATGACCTCCCACCGAGTCCCGCAGAAAGATTGGGGGGCCGGGTTGTGGGGCCGATTTTTGAGCGAGGGGAGAGACACCCTGCTCGACCTACCATCCTCCATGCAGACCTCCTACAGCCACATGAAGGAGGCCCTCCTCACCAGGTACGGCCTCACCCCGGAGATGTACCGCCAGCGGTTCCATGACTGCAAGAAGATCCCCGGCACCACATGGGTGGAGTATGTGAACTTTTTCAGCCGTGCATTCGACGGGTCGATTAAGGGCAGCAAAGTAACCACCCTGGACGAACTAACCGACCTTATGTTATGGGAACACCTGGCGGCGAACTGCTTTGTGGAGCTACGCCAGCATCTGCTCGACAGCAAGCTCACGGATCCGAGGAAGCTGGCTGTCGAGGTGGATCGCTGGACCAACACCCGGGTCTCCCGGGGCCCTGTAGGAGAATACCCCCGAACCAGTCAGGGACCACCCCGCCAGAGAGGGGGAGAGGAACCAGGGAGGGCAGAGGGAATCCCCGTCCAGTCCTCCGAAAAGCCAACCTCCGCCCTTCCCGGCACCCCCACCAGCTGTATCCGGTCCCCCCGTGAGACGGGGGCACCGGGTGACCATCACTTGTTTCCGTTGCCAGAAGCCCGGGCATTACGCCAATGACCCTGAATGCCCCATGGCCCTGCGCGTCCCCACTACAGCCCCTCCAGCCAGACAGATAGCCAATGTAGCCCTAGGGGAGGAGATTGAGGAGACCGTAGAATGGGAACCCGCCGCCATGGCCTTGGTATCATTAGGAGACAGAGAAATGGTCCCTGGGAGCCTCCTGCCCTCCAACACGAAGAAATATGGGCAGCTAGTGACGATCAATGGCCAACAGGTAGAGGCCCTTCGTGACACCGGGGCGAGCATCACCGGTGTCCTCAGCCACTTAGTCCACGAAGACCAGATCCTCCCCAATATATTTTGCCCTGTAATTGCAGCTGACAATACGGAGAGTCTCTGTCAGGTAGCCCTGGTGCCTTTTGAATGGGGCGGAGTGGCCGGTAAATTGAAAGTAGCAGTAAAAACCTCTCAGCCGGTCGACTGTCTCCTGGGGAACGACCTGGAGAGTTCCCCCTGGCAGCAAGTCGAGCGCAAAACCCACCTAGGGATGATGGTTCCCCCGAGTGGGTGTGCGCCACCACCCGATCTATGGCGGCCCGACTGCCCCCCCTTGGGGAAGTCGAGGACACACCTGCCAACGAGGACAGGATTGTCCCAACCGTGGTCCCCCACATCTCCCCACGTGGAGAATCTGTCGCCAACGACGAACCCCTACCGTCCGACCCCGCACAGATCGCAGAGTTAGGCGTTCTGCGCGATTTGGCCCAGTGGCACCACGAGGGGGGCCCCTCCCAAAAGGAGTTCTGCCAAGAGCAAGCTACCGGTCCCTCCCTGGTCGGATCCCGGCAGCAAGCAGAGGCCCAAGCCGCGGGCAACCAATCTGGAACACACCGGCTATATTGGGAAAATGACCTTTTGTACAGCGAGCAGAAGTCGGTGGAGCTAGGATCAGCCCGGGTGCTGGTGGTACCCCTACGCTTCCGAGACTTCCTCCTGGGCTTGGCCCACGATCTCCCCCTCGCAGGCCACTTGGACCAAGACAAAACCTACAGTCGCCTAGTGACTCACTTTTACTGGCCGAAAATGAAAACAGATGTAGAAACCCACTGCAAGTCCTGTCCCACGTGCCAGGCTAGTGGGAAAAGTGGAGGAAAGCGCAAGGCTCCCCTCCAACCCTTCCCTGTTGTCAATACCCCATTCGAACGTGTCGGGATCGACATCGTGGGGCCCCTGGACCCCCCAACCTCACAAGGACACCGCTTCATCCTCGTCCTAGTGGACCATGCCACCCGATACCCGGAGGCCATTCCCCTACGCACCATCACCGCCCCCGTGGTGGGCCGGGCGTTGATGGGGATCTTTTCCCGTGTTGGTTTTCCCCGCGAGGTCGTAAGCGATCGCGGGATGAACTTTATCTCTAAATACATGACGTCCCTGTAGCAACAATGTGGAGTGTCCTATAAGTTCACCACACCGTACCACCCCCAAGGAAATGGCCTAGTAGAGCGGTTTAACCGGACTCTGAAAGGGATGATCGCGGGCCTGGAAGAGCCCCTCCTGCACAAGTGGGACGTCCTGCTCCCCTGCCTTTTGTTCGCATACCGGGAAGTCCCCCAGAAATCCCTGGGGTTCAGCCCCTTTGAGTTACTCTACGGACACCCTGTCCGGGGGCCCCTCAGCTTGGTGAAGGAAGGGTGGGAGGCGGCGCCCCGAGGCCCCCCCCCCGAGATGTGTTCTGATACGTTCTGACCCTCCGAAACCAGACTAGAAAGTTTCGAGAAATGGCCGAGGCCAACCTGGAGGCGAGCCAGGAAGAAATGAAGCGCTGGTACGACCAGAATGCCACTCTGATCGAGTTTACGCCGGGCCAGCAGGTATGGGTCATGGCCCCTGTGAAACCTTGCGCCCTCTAGGATAAATGGACCGTGCCCTTCAAAGTCGTTGAGCGGAAGAGCCAGGTCACGTACTTGGTGGACATCCAGTCACCTCGGGACCCCCTTCGGGTCCTTCACGTGAACCGCCTCAAGCCCCACTTCGTGCGGACGGAGCTGAGTCTGCTGCTGGCCACCGATGACAGGGCCGAGGAGGAGTCAGATCCCCTCCCTGACCTCCTGTGTACCGAGGAGAGGGATGGCTCCGTGGAAGGAGTGAACCTCTCTCCATCCCTCACTTCCCAGCAACGCGAAGACTGCCGCCAGCTCTTAGGGCAGTTCCCTGACTTATTCTCTCTCGTCCCCTGGTGTGTCCATGACGTGGACACCGGAGACAGCCCGCCAGTGAAGCAACGAGCCTACCGAGTACCTGATCGAGTCCGGTCCTGCATCCAGGCTGAGGTCTCGAAGATGTTGGCCTTGGGGGTGATTGAACCCTCAGACAGCCCCTGGGCCAGCCCCGTGGTACTGGTCCCGAAAGCAGCAGCCCCCGGTGTCGCTCCAGAACTCCGATTCTCTGTGGACTACCGGGGACTCAATGCAGTCACCCGAGCCGACGCTCACCCCATTCCCCGAGCAGACGAGCTCATTGACCGTCTCGGGTCGGCTCATTTCCTCAGCACATTCGATCTAACCTGCGGGTACTGGCAAATTGCGCTCACAGAAGGAGCCAAGGAGCGGTCCGCCTCCTCCACCCCGGATGGGCACTATCGCTTTCGCGTGATGCCCTTCGGGATGAAAAATGCCCCGGCCACCTTCCAGCGACTGGTAAATAGAGTCCTGGCCGGGCTAGAAAAGTTCGGCACCGCATATCTAGACGATATCGCGGTTTTCAGTTCCGAATGGAGTGAGCACCTCCAGCACCTCCGGAGGGTGCTAACGGCCCTGCGCCAGGCAGGCCTCACAGTAAAAGCCTTGTGGCATGGCCATCCCTGACCCCTAGCCACACACCCTGACCGGTGCACCTCATTCAGCCCCCGAGTACACGGCCTAGCCGGTCCTTCCCGCCAGAACCCACACACACCCGACCCGGACTTCCCCGTCCATGCCCTCCATCTTCCCAGCACCACAGGGCCTGCGTGCCCACTTCATGCACCTACGATGGCCGCCCGGCTCCAGCGCAACCCAGGCCTAGAGGCGCCCACCCGGCTGGAGGACATCGCGCTCCCACGGAGTGAGAGAGGGAGGAGCAGTTTCCATCGCACCTCGGACCTCCCCTTGGGAGAAGGGTTTCGATCGGCCCTCCGGCCTCCCTGAGGGCTGGCTCCACGCCTGCTGCATGTCTGGGACTCCTCCCGACCCGGCCCTGAAAGGATCAAAGGACAACATGGCAGGAAACTCCAACAAGCGACCCCCAGGTGCTAAGACCCCTGCCTACACAGACTCCGGACATCAAAGAGGAGTTGACCTATAACAAGGGGTGCTCTGGGACTATCTGGCAGATTCGACTCTGGAACGACGAGAGCCCTGCTGACGTGGTCGCAGCTCTCTGGCAACCTTGGAACACCTGAGCCCTGCTGAGTGACTCGCGGCTCCCCTGAAGATCGTAAGACCTCCGACCTTGTGCTTGAGCCCTGCTGAGTGACTTGCGGCTCCCCTGAAGATCGTAAGACCTCCGACCTTGTGCTGGAACCCTGCTGAGTGACTCGCGGCTCCCCTGAAGATCGTAAGACCTCCGACCTGGTGCTTGAGCCCTGCTGAGTGACTCGCGGCTCCCCTGAAGATCGTAAGACCTCCGACCTTGTGCTTGAGCCCTGCTGAGTGACTCGCGGCTCCCCTGAAGATCGTAAGACCTCCGACCTTGTGCTTGAGCCCTGCTGAGTGACTCGCGGCTCCTAAAGTCTCCCTCGGTCCGGCTGGACCCCAAGGACCACAGCGTATCCCCCCAGCTCGAGGATTGTGAGCTGTGCGCCGGGTACGTCCCTGCATTGATCCGGATCCCCAAAGACTGTCCCGCTACACCCTATCCCTACCGAGACTCTTTTAAGCCCGTGCTCTATTTGTACATATCCACCTTGTTGATCATAAAGATCCTACAATGCTGATTAGATAAAGATCTGTTCCCAAGAACATACAGTGTGGTGTCTCTTTGTCGTGTGGTGCAGTGTGTACGATCCTAGACACGAGACTCTCCCCCTGAGGAGTCTCCCGCCAGTGCCCGTCTACGATACCCCGAGGGTAGGTCTTAGGGTGCTCAGGTACCCTCCCTGTCTCGTCTGAGGTCACCTTCTAACAGCACCCACCACTCACATGTCTCTGTCCACTGCTGGGAGTGATGGGCACCCACCCCCATGTCTCTGTCCACTGCTGGGAGTGATATGCACCCACCCCTCACATTTCTCTGTCCACTGCTGGTATTCCTCTGCACCCACCCCTCACATGTCTCTGTCCACTGCTGGTGTTCCTCTGCACCCACCCCTCACATGTCCCTGTCCACTGCTGGGAGTGATCGGCACTGTTAGAAGGGCGACCTCCGGGGAGTCAGATGGTGTCGGACTGACCACCCCGAGAGGCACCGTTCCGTAAGGACGCAGCCGAGCGCCGCTGAGAAGCCTCCTGGGCGAGGTCCTTCTCCTAGGATCGTACAGCCAAGTAATCCCCTCCCACCACAAAGGGACACAACCAGGGTATCAATGCTCACAAGTCGTTTATCAGAATTAAGGGTAGGTCTCCGTGGCAATATTTACAGGCGGATCAAGGGATCCAAAAGAGTCTCAGGGTTTGGTTAGGAACAGGAGTAGCGGGACAGTCTCAGTATCAGCCCGGGACGTCGTCCGCAGGGTTCGAGGGGTCGCTTCGGTGAGGTCGAGCCGCGACGAGGTCAGCAGGGCTCCGGTGGTTGCTTCAGCGAGGTCGAGCCGCGACGAGGTCAGCAGGGCTCCGATGTTCCGTGAGGGTCTTCTTCTCAGCAAGGGGGAGCTGCGACGCAGTCAGCAGGGCTCGAGTTCTCAGTTCCAAGCAATGAGTCTCTCTCCCTAGGGTCAGCCGCGATCCGATCAGCAGGGCTCTGGACTCCAGGATACAACTGCCGTCCTGGTTGTGGGCTGCCCCAGAGATATGGCTGGAGCCCTTTGATGTCCGGACCCTCGCGCCTGGGGGGGCCGGAGGGGCTGGGATGAGAGAGTCCAGACACCCAGTGGGGGGGTGGAGCCATCGCCCAGGGAGGCCGGAGAGCATTCGGGCCCAGGTGTCGGGGGCCGGCGGGAGGCCCCATCGAAACTCCCCTCCTCCGGGATCTGTGGAGTGGCCACTCGACCCCCTTGGGTCAGGTCTTGGCACCTTGATGTTGGGGCTTCGCAGGGACCGAGGCCCGGGCGGGCCGCGTCGCGAAGGCTGGTGCGGGTAGCGGGGTACAAGCTCGGGGGGCCCCGAAGGGTTGGGGTTACCCCCGTTTGGTCTGGTAGGAGGGTTCGGGACCACGCCACGAGGCCGGGTCCAACAGGCGTCCCCCCCAGCGGAAGGCAGGGAGAGTCACCCATCTTCTTGGGTGTTCTCCTTGCTGAGGCGGAAGAAGCGGGATAGGCCGTCGGCATTGGCGTGGTCGTTGCCGGGCCGATGGTCTACAGTGAAGTCCATCCCCTGCAGAGAGATGGACCATCGCAACAACTTCGGGTTCTCGCCTCTCATCTGCATTAACCACCGCAAGGGCCGGTGATCGGTTTGGACCCGGAAGTGGGTGCCGAAGAGGTAGGGCCGGAGCTTCTTGAGGGCCCACACCACGGCGAAGGCCTCTAGTTCAATGGTGCTCCATCTTTGCTCCCGGGGCAGCAGGCGCCGGCTGATGAAGGCCACCGGCTGGTCAATCCCCTCAGAGTTCACTTGGGACAAGACAGCCCCGACTCCGTATTCCGAGGCATCAGTCTGTACCACGAACTCTTTGCTGTAGTCGGGAGCTTGTAGCACGGGGCGGTACACATCGCTGTCTTGAGGGTCTCGAAGGCCGCCTGACAGAGGGGCGTCCAGTGCACCTTCTTTGGTTGCTTCTTTGAGGTGAGCTCCGTGAGGGGGCCCACAATGCTTCCGTAGTTCTTAATGAACCGCCTATAAAAGCCCGTGAGTCCCAGGAAGGCCCTCACAGCGGTTTGGGTGGCTGGGGGCTCCCTGGCCATGATGGCGTCGATCTTTGGCTGGAGGGGAGCCACATGGCCGCTCCCCACTTGATGTCCCAGATAGGTTACGGATCCTTGGCCTATCTGACATTTGCTGGCTTTTATTGTGAGCCCGGCCCTTTGGAGGGCGGTCAGAACCTCCCAGAGGTACCTCAGGTGTTCGGCCCAGTGGCTGCTGAACACCGCAATATCGTCCAGGTAGGCGGCGCTGAATGCTTCTAGGCCGGCCAGTACCTTGTTCACTAGTCTTTGGAAGGTCGCCGGGGCATTCTTTATGCCGAAGGGCATCACTCGGAAGTGGTAGTGGCCATCGGGGGTGGAGAAAGTAGGACGCTCTTGGGCGCCCGGGGTGAGCCTGATCTGCCAGTATCCGGCAGTGAGGTCAAAGGTGCTAAGGTAGCGGGCTGCTCCTAGGCGGTCAATCAGTTCATCTGCCCGAGGAATGGGATGGGCATCGGTTTTGGTGACGTCATTTAATCCCCGATAGTCCACGCAAAACCGGAGCTCCGGGGTGGTGCCCGGGGCGGCAGCTTTCGGCACCAGGACCACAGGGCTGGCCCAGGGACTGTCGGAGGGCTCGATGACCCCCAGGGCCAACATCTTGGAGACCTCGGTGTGGATGCAGGCCCGCACCCGGTCGGGGACTCAGTAGGCTCGGTGTCGCACAGGGGGGCTGTCCCCGGTGTCAACGTCATGGACGCACCATTGGGTGACTCCGGGAGTGAGGGAGAAGAGAGCAGCGAAGTGATGCAGCAGTCCTTGACACTCTTGGTGCTGCTCCGCAGTCATGGTGGCGGAGAGGATGACTATCTCTGCGGAGCCGTCCTTTTTTGAGGTTTTCAGGAGGTCGGGCAGGGGCTCGGAGTCGTCCTCGGCCCCATCGTCCGTAGCCATCAGCAGGCTAAGTTCCGTTCGGGCAAAGTGGGGTTTGAGCCTGTTGGCGTGGAGAACCCAGAGGGAGTTCCTGGGGGACTCCATGCCGACCAGGTAGGTGACGGGGCTCTTTTTCTCTACCACCTTGAAGGGCCCGGTCCATTTGTCCTGGAGAGCACCAGGGTAAACGGGCGACATGACCCAGACCTGCTGGCCTGGCTCGAACTCGATGGAGGAGGCGTTCTGGTCATACCAGCGTTTCATTTCCTCCTGGCTGGCCTCGAGGTTGGCTTCGGCCAGTTCCCTGAATTTCCGGGTTTGATTGAGCAGGGTCAGGAGGTACCGGTAGACGTCGGGCAGAGCATCCTGGACGGTGGTCTCCCAGCCTTCTTTGACCAGGCTGAGGGGGCCCCGGACAGGGTGTCCGTACAAGAGTTCGAAGGGGCTGAACCCCAGAGACTTCTGTGGGACCTCCCGATAGGCAAACAGGAGGCAGGGCAGCAGGACGTCCCATTTGCGTCTTAGGGGCTCCTCCAGGCCCTTGATCGTTCCTTTCAATGTCCTGTTAAATCGTTCGACTAGTCCGTTCCCCTGGGGGTGGTACGGGGTGGTGAACTTGTAGGTGACCCCGCATTGTTGCCACAGGGACCGCATATATTTTGAGATGAAGTTCGTGCCTCGGTCGCTCACGACCTCCCGGGGGAAACCCACTCTGGAGAATATTCCCATTAAGGCCCGGCCCACTACGGGGGCCGTCACTGTTCGGAGAGGGATGGCCTCAGGGTATCGGGTGGCATGATCGACCAGGACGAGGATGAAGCGATGTCCTTGGGAGGTTCGGGGGTCCAGAGGCCCCACGATGTCGATCCCTACCCTCTCGAACGGGGTGTTTACTATTGGAAAGGGTTGGAGGGGGGCTTTGACTTTTCCCCCACTCTTCCCGCTGGCTTGGCAGGTCGGGCAGTTGCGGCAATGATTGTCCACGTCCCTCCGCATTCGGGGCCAGTAGAAGTGGGTCACCAGGCGGCTGTAGGTTTTGTCTTGCCCCAGGTGCCCGGCGAGGGGCACATCATGCGCCAGATTGAGGAGGAAGTCTCGGAATCGGAGGGGGACCACCAGCACTCGGCCGGCCCCCAGTTCTGCGGTCTTCTGCTCGCTGTAGAGGAGGTCATTGTCCCAATTGACCCAGTGGGTCCCCGTTTGTTCTCCGGTGGCCTGGGCGGCTGCTTGCTGTCAGGTCCCTTCGAGGGAGGAGCAGGTTTTCTGTTCTTGGCAGAACTGCTCCATGGTGGGGCCACTTTCTTGGCACCATTGGGCGAGTTCGGGTAGGTCGCCAAGCGCGACGACCTCGTCCGGGGGGATTTCTGGCAGCCCGGACTGAGCGTCGGCTTCTTCTTCGACGGAGGGGGGTGGCGGTTCAGGCCACTCCGGCTCTTCGGGGGGAGCAGGAATGCTCGGCTGGATGGCCTGGGCGGTTGTGAACCGGGTGGTTGCGCAAACCCACTCGGGCAGTCCCAGCATTCCCAGATGCTCTCGGCGCTCAACGTGGGCCCAGGGGGAACTTTCCAGGTCGTTCCCCAGAAGGCAGTCTACGGGGGCGTCGTCGCGGACGGTCACCTTCAGCATGCCCGACACTCCCCCCCCCCTCGAAGGGAATCCGGGCCATCTGGCACAAGCTCTCGGTGTTGTCTGCCAACCGGATGGGGCACAGTACATTAGGCATGATCTGTTCGGGGGTCACCAAGTGGCAGCGGACAGCTGTCACGCTGGCTCCGGTGTCGCGGAGGGCTTCGGCCCGGCGTCCATTAATGGTGACCCACTGTTGGTACTTCTGGGTGTTGCTCGGGATGGGAGCCCGGGGCACCATTTCCCGGCTGCCCAGGCATACCAAGGTCATGGCGGCGGGTTCCCATTCGGTTGGCTCTGCGTCGTCGTTCTCTTCATCTTCTCCCCCTTCTCCTAGGGCCGCGGCCGCCAACTGGCGGGGGGTGGCCCGGTGGCCCAGCTCGTCGGTTCACGGGGCAGGTCGGGTCACTGGCATAGTGCCCTGGCTGTTGGCAGTTGTAGCACGTTACTGTCGGTCGAGGCCCTGGTCGGGCTAGGGGGGTCCCTCTTCGGGCGAGGGACGGGGACGTGCGGTTCGGGGGTGGTCCCCGGGGAGGACTCCGGGGCGGCCCTGCTGGAAAGTCTCTGTTTCGGTTCGATCCCCCTCCTCCCAGGCCCCCCCGCCGCTGGCGGGGGGGCCCGGGTTGTTCCGCTGGTACTCCCCCATCGAGTTCCGAGGGACCCGGGTGTTCACCCATCGATCGGCCTCGGCGGCGAGCTTCCGCGGCTCGGTCAGCTTGCTGTCGAGGAGGTGCTGTCTCAGCTCGATGAAGCAGTTGTTGGAGAGGTGCTCCCATACAATGAGGTCGAACATCTGTTCGTAGGAGGTGACTTTGCTGCCCTTGATCCACCCTTCCAGGGCTCTGCTGAAAAAGTCTACGTATTCCATCCAGGTGGTACCGGGGAGCTTCCTGCAGTCCCGGAAGCACTGGCGGTACATCTCTGGGGTGAGACCATAGCGGGTGAGCAGGGCCTCCTTCATATGGTCATAAGAGGTCATCACTGCGTCTGGGAGCTGTAGCAGGGTGTCTCTGCCTTCGCTGAGGAACCGTCCCCAAAGGCCGGCACCCCAATCTTTCCGGGGTACCCGATGGGCGGTCATGGCTACCTCGTAGGCCTTGAACCATTGTTGGATGTCGTCGTTCTTGTAGTACTCTTTGACGACATCCTTGGGGATAGTACCTTCGCCTCGGCCGGCGGAGGGTTGTCCCTGTTTCAGGGGGCGCCGGTCTCTCCATTTTTGGACTTAATTTCAAGTTCTTTAAGGCCCCGCTCATGCTCGGGGGTTAGCCTCCTCTCTTCCAGTTCTCGGTGCCATTTTTTCTCCTCTATTTCTTCTTGCAACCGTAGTTGCTCTAGGGCCAATTTATTTTCTGCTAGTGGGAGTTCGCCGTCCAGGCGGAGTCGGGCGAGCTCTAACTCGTGGGTCCGGACCCTCTCCCGTTCTCGCATCTCTTCCGGGGAGAGGCCGGTCTCCATGCTAGTTCTTCTCCCATCTGCTGGGGCTGCGGCTGGTTGCTGGTGCACGCTTGGCACCGGGTTTTCTTCCGTTTGGGGGGAAGCCGCTTCGGGCTCTACCCAGGCCCTTAGGGCTTTCTGCAGGTCTTCTTTTGTGTTTAATCCGGTGGTCGCGATGCCTTTGTCTTTACAAAACTGTTTTAGTTCCTTATGGGTATATTCCTCCAACCGTTCGTGTTAGAACTCCGCGGTTGGGGTGGTCTCTTGGTTGCTCATAGTTACTCTGTGTCTGGGTAGGTAGTGGGTGAGTTACTCGCTGTACGATTTGCGTCGGGCTCGGATCGCACCGCTGGCCACCAATGTTAGAAGGGCGACCTCCGGGGAGTCAGATGGTGTTGGACTGACCACCCCGAGAGGCACCGTTCCGTAAGGATGCAGCCGAGCGCCGCTGAGAAGCCTCCTGGGAGAGGTCCTTCTCCTAGGATCGTACAGCCAAGTAATCCCCTCCCACCACAAAGGGACACAACCAGGGTATCAATGCTCACAAGTCGTTTATCAGAATAAAGGGTAGGTCTCCGTGGCAATATTTACAGGCGGATCAAGGGATCCAAAAGAGTCTCAGGGTTTGGTTAGGAACGGGGGTAGCGGGACAGTCTCAGTATCAGCCCGGGACGTCGTCCGCAGGGTTCGAGGGGTCGTTTCGGTGAGGTCGAGCCGCGACGAGGTCAGCAGGGCTCCGGTGGTTGCTTCAGCGAGGTCGAGCCGCGACGAGGTCAGCAGGGCTCCGATGTTCCGTGAGGGTCTTCTTCTCAGCAAGGGGGAGCCGCGACGCAGTCAGCAGGGCTCGAGTTCTCAGTTCCAGGCAAAGAGTCTCTCTCCATAGGGTCAGCCGCGATCCGATCAGCAGGGCTCTGGACTCCAGGATACAACTGCCGTCCTGATTGTGGGCTGCCCCAGATATATGGCTGGAGCCCTTTGATGTCCGGACCCTCGCGCCTGGGGGGGCCGGAGGGGCCGGGATGAGAGAGTCCAGACACCCAGCGGGGGGGTGGAGCCATCGCCCAGGGAGGCCGGAGGGCGTTCGGGCCCAGGTGTCGGGGTCCGGCGGGAGGCCCCATCGAAACTCTCCTCCTCCGGGATCTGTGGAGTGGCCACTCGACCCCCTTGGGTCGGGTCTTGGCGCCTTGATGTTGGGGCTTCGCAGGGACCGAGGCCCGGGCAGGCCGCGTCGCGAAGGCTGGTGCGGGTAGCGGGGTACAAGCTCGGGGGGCCCCGAAGGGTTGGGGTTGCCCCCGTTTGGTCTGGTAGGAGGGTTCGGGACCACGCCACGAGGCCGGGTTCAACATATGCAGTTATGCACCCACCCCTCACATGTCTCTGTCCACTTCTGGTATTCCTCTGCACCCACCCCTCACATGTCTCTGTCCACTGCTGGGAGTGATGGGCACCCACCCCCATGTCTCTGTCCACTGCTGGGAGGGATATGCACCCACCCCTCACAAGTCTCTGTCCACTGCTGGTATTTGTTAGACCCGGCCTCGTGGCATGGCCATCCCTGTCCCCGCATCACATATCCTGACCCATGCACCTCAGGCAGCCCCGGAGCACACAGCCTAGCCGATCCTTCCCACCAGAACACACACACACCCGACCCGGACTTCCCCGTCCGTGGCCTTCCTCCTTTCGGCCACACCGGGCCCGCGTGCCCACTGCATGCACCAAGATGGCCGCCTGGCCCCCAGCGCGACCCTGGCCTAGAGGCGCCATTCCGGCTGGAGGATACCGCGCTCCCATTGGGATAAAAGAGGGAGGAGCAGTTTCCATCGCACCTCTGAGCTCCCCTGGGAAGGTGGGTTTCGATCGGCCCTCCGGCCTCCCCGAGGGCTGGCTCCACACCTGCTGGGTGTCTGGGACTCCTCCCAACCCGGCCCTGAAAGGATCAAAAGACACTGGCAGGAAACCCTGACAAGCGACCCCCAGGTGACAAGACCCCTGCCTTCACCGACTCCGGACATCAAAGAGGAGTCGACCTATAACAAGGGGTGCTCTGGGACTATCCGACAGATTCGCCTTTGGAAACAGCTGAGCCCTGCTGAGTGACTCGCGGCTCCCTGAAGATCGTAAGACCTCGGAACTTGTGCTTGAGCCCTGCTGAGTGACTCGCGGCTCCCTGAAGATGGTAAGACCTCCGAACTTGTGCTTGAGCCCTGCTGAGTGACTCGCGGCTCCCTGAAGATCGTAAGACCTCCGAACTTGTGCTTGAGCCCTGCTGAGTGACTCGCGGCTCCCACAGACTCTCCTGGGCCCGCCGGACCCCGACGACGACAAGCGTATCCCCCAGCTCGAGGATTGTGAGCTGTGCGCCAGGTACGCCCCTGCATTTGATCCATATCCCCAAGACTGTCCCGCTACCTCCTACCCTCCCCGCGACTCAGTGAGCCCGTGCTCTACTTGTATATATTTGCCTTGCTGATCATAAATGTTAGACCCGGCCCTCGTAACATAGTCAGACCTGACCCCTGCACCTCACACCAGCCCCGAGCCCCTGGCCTGGCCGATCCTTCCCACCAGAACACACACACCCGACCCGGACTTCCCCTGTCCGTAGGCCTTCCTCCTTCGGCCACCCCGGGCCCGCGTGCCCACTTCATGCACCAAGATGGCCGCCCGGCCCCAGCGCGACCCTAGCCTACAGGCGCCACTCCGGCTGGAGGATATCGCGCTCCCCTTGGGATGAGAGAGGGAGGAGCAGTTTTCATCACACCTCTGCGCTTCCCTGGGAAGGTGGGTTTCGATCGACCCGCCGGCCTCCCCGAGGGCTGGCTCCATGCCTGCTGGGTGTCTGGGGCTCCTCCCGACCCGGCCCTGAAAGGATCAAAGGACAATAGCAGGAAACCCCCAACAAGCGACCCCCAGGTGACAAGACCCCTGCCTGCACAGACTCCGGACATCAAAGAGGAGTCGCCCTATAACAAGGGGTGCTCTGGGACTGTCCGGCAGATTCGCCTTGGAAACACCTGAGCCCTGCTGAGTGACTCGCGGCTCCCTGAAGATCGTAAGACCTCCGAACTTGTGCTTGAGCCCTGCTGAGTGACTCGCGGCTCCCTGAAGATCGTAAGACCTCCGAACTTGTACTCGAGCCTGCTGAGTGACTCGCGGCTCCCACAGACTCTCTTGGTCCAGCCGGACCCCACGACGACAGTGTATCCCCCAGCTCGAGGATTGTGAGCTGCGCGCCGGGTACGCTCCTGCATTTGATCCATAACCCCAAAGACTGTCCCGCTACCTCCTAACCCCTCTCCAAGACTTGGTGAGCCCACGCTCTACTTGTATATATTTTGCCTTGCTGATCATAAAGATCCTACCACTCCGATCTGATAAAGATTTGCTCTTAAGAACTCCTCGTGTGGTGTCTCTCTGTCGTGTGGTGCCGAGTGTGCGATCCTAGATACGAGGTTCCTCCCCTGAGGAGTCTCCTGCCAGTGCCCGGCTACGATATCTCGAGGGTGGGTCTCAGGGCAGTCAGGGCCCCCTCCGGGCCCCTCTGAGGTCGCCTTCTAACATTGGTGGCAGCGATGGGATTCGGGCCCATAATCTAGAGATCGTACCGTGAACGGCTGACGCACTACCGACAAAGATGGCAGAAGGAAACACCGGGGTTCTCGTAGAAGACGACGCCAGTACCGTGTTCCAGGTGGAACAGCTGGAAGAGTACACTCACAGGGAACTAAAGCAATTCTGTAAGGAACTCAGAATCGCTACCACTGGTCTCAACACCAAAGAAGATATGCAAAAGGCACTGAAAGCTTGGGTGGATTCGGGAGCCCCCCGCCCAGAAGGAGAGGTGGAGCCCCACGACGAAGCAGGACCCTCCCAAGGAGAACGCAGCAGCAACCAGGTGCGAGGCTTCGTAACAGACGGAGGCCTATCCCCGGAGGAACTCGCAGACAGAGAAAAAAGTCACCATCACGAGCTCGAATTAGCCAAACTCAAAATTGAGGGCGAGTTGAAATTAGCCGAGAAAAAGCTAGCAGTAGAACAGTTGCGAGTGCAAGGAGAACTGGAAGAGAAGAAACTCCAACGAGAACACGAGGGAAGGAGACTTCAACTAGAACATGAACGAAGTTTGAAGGAAATAGAACTGAAAGCAAGAAGCGAAGAAGCGCGGCCCCCTGGGAACCGGGAGGCGGCCGCCCCGACGGAACAGAAGGTCCACATCCCCAAGGATGTGGTTAAGGAATATTACAAGAATGATGACATTCAGCAGTGGTTTCGGGCCTACGAGGTCGCCATGACCTCCCACCGGGTCCCGCAGAAGGATTGGGGGGCTGGGTTATGGGGACGGTTCCTGAGCGAAGGAAGAGACACCCTGCTCGACCTACCCACCTCAATGCAGACCTCATATGAACACATGAAAGCGGCCCTCCTCACAAGGTACGGCCTCACCCCGGAGATGTACCGCCAGCGGTTCCGGGACTGCCGGAAGATCCCGGGTACCACCTGGGTGGAATATGTGAATTTCTTCAGCCGTGCCTTCGATGGGTGGATCAAGGGCAGCAAGGTAACCACCCTGGAAGAACTAACTGACCTGATGTTATGGGAACACCTGGCTGCCAACTGCTTTGTGGAGCTACACCAGCATCTGCTCGACAGCAAGCTCACGGACCCGAGAAAGCTGGCTGTCGAGGCGGATCGCTGGACCAACACCCGGGTCTCCCGGGGCCTTGTAGGAGAGTACCCCCGAGCCAGTCAGGGACCACCCCGCCAGAGAGGGGGGGGGAAACCAGGGAGGACAGAGAGAGCCCCAGACTAGCCCCCCGAAGTCCCAACCTCTGCCTTTCCCGGCACCCCCACCCGCTATATCCGGCCCCCCCCTGAGACGGGGGCACCGGGTAACCATCACTTGTTTTCGTTGCCAGAAGCCCGGGCATTACGCCAACGACCCTGAATGCCCCATGGCCCCACGCACCAACCAGGCAGCACCCCCCGCTAGACAGATAGCCAATGTAGCCCTGGGGGAGGAGGTTGAGGAGGCCGAGGAGTGGGAACCCGCCGCTATGGCCCTAGTGTCCTTAGGAGATAGAGAGATGGTTCCTGCAGGAGAGTAGGGTCTGCTTTCTATGTTCACCCCCACTTTTTGCTTTTGCTTTACTGGTTGTCGACTTAGATGTGGCTGTGGGCCTGCTAATCAGACCCACAGCCCTGCTGTTCTCTCTCTAAATTAATACTATGTACTTTAGGTGCATAACCCATTTGGATAGGATCACCTTATTGGCCCCTGTACAGTGTACCCTAGGTACCCAGGGCATAGGCGTACCCTAGGCCTACCAGGGGCTGCAGCATGTATTATGCCACCCCTGGCCTGGCCTTCCATTTTGACACAACTGGCTGATCACTCAGCTGGGGCAAGGTCGTGTAATCACCCCTTGCTTAGGTGTAGTATTCCTATACCTAACTTACATATAGACACATGTGTACCTATCAGTCACTCCTATGGCAGGCCTTAACAATCCTGGAGGCAGAGTGCTTGGTAACATGTGAGATGGTGCTCTAGCATGAGCTGAGCCTGTCTGCAGCTTTCGGAACCAAGTCCTTATAGCTGTTCTATGATATAGCCTACCATATACTCTTAAAGTGCCTTATAATCTTAGACGGTTATGGTAACTATGGTTTGGCTTTATCGAAACATGTCGTGTAAGGTGTCTAACACTGTGGAATAATACCCCCATGCCATTTCTGGACATGAGGATATTATTCCCCCCTTCTAGAGGGAAAGACATGTTAAAATCATACTTCACTGTTAGCCTCTGACCAAAGCCTCAGCATCACAAAATGGATGCTGCTGCCACGACACAAGTCTGACCTCCTGCAGCTGGGAATGATCCCAGCCAGGGAGGCCTGGACAGTAGGTTTCCTGCTTGGGGAGGTGCTAGCACCTCCCCAGACAGCCTTTAGTGTATTGGGGCAGGGTGGGCTGAAAGGAATGAGACATGCCTGGGGCACACAAGGTGTACCTTGCATAGTCCAGTTCAAACCGGCGCTGGGGCACTCCAGCCCCAGCTCTGGCGCGAAACTGGACAAAGGGAAGTGGGTGTAACCACCCCCTCCCAGGTCCCACCCATAAGGCGTGACCTAGCAGGTATCCCAGCCCCCCAGATTAGTATAAGAGTGGGAATTGGGCCTCAAGACTTTAGATTATCCTGAACCTGCAACTTGAACAGAAACTCTGGACCTTCGACATTCGACGAAAGAAGAAGACTGAAGAATCTCCCTTGTGGCCAAGGAGTGGCTACCCTGTGCAAACAGGCACCATCAAGAGACTACCCTTTGCTTTGCCCACGTTCTACGAGGAACCGACTGCAGAGCCTGACCAGAGCCTTGACTTCCAGACTTCTCCGACCCTGATCCACATCCACAGCAGAGCTGAGATCCGTGGAGGCGACGAGCGACGTGGGACCGGCTACCTGGGAAAAGTGGCTAGTAACTTCAAGCGCAGCTTCTGAGGCACCCTCGAAGTTGTGCACTGGGGATTGAGAAGCCCCAACCCCAAGCATCATCTGCACCGAAGATCAACCCCCCACACTCCACGAGTCCTGCGTGGGGCCCTTCTGCATTTTCCTGCTTGCCGCGTCTGTCCGGTTGCTTGCCCGCTGGCTAGTGGCCTTTGTGACGACGCACCCTGAAATCTTCTGCGCTGGTTTGGCTCCTCCAGACTGGCTCCCGCTTCTCTGCAAAGAAGAAGCACCCCAGACCTTCCTGGTCTGCACCAGAAGCAAGTCCTCCGTTCTTCGTGGGTTCCGCTTGCCAAGGCTTGGTGAGTCCTAGTCCAACTTCGACGCCGCCGACAGCAAGAGCCTTCGTGGGACAGCTCGCCTCCTGTTCCTGGTCGTCCTCAATGCTTCCTGGTCCTCCTGGCTGCAGCGACAAGCCTCACCTT
This sequence comes from Triturus cristatus, assembly GCF_964204655.1. Lineage (NCBI taxonomy): Eukaryota > Metazoa > Chordata > Amphibia > Caudata > Salamandridae > Triturus > Triturus cristatus. The sequence continues at coordinate 1,869,892,014 of NC_140590.1, forward strand.
CACCTGCAATCTTCACGACATCGCCTGGTTCCTTCCTGGTTCCACGTGGTCACTGGCTAGTGACCTTGATTCTGTCCCTTCTGCTTGCAGGTCTCCTCTCTTCTTGATCCCAGCCTTGGGATCCACCGGACACTCTTCACTGACTGCCTGTCAGCATCTTTCTTCAGGCATCCATAGGAGTCGACGGCGAAAACCGACGCAACTTCACCCCTATGCACCCGCAGCCTGTGGGCTAGGTAACTTGGGTACTCCGGTGCTCATCAGGATAGTGACTATCCTAGTGTCTAGTTTTCCAGTCTCGACTTCCTAGCTACTCCGGAAGTGTCCTAAATCTATCGTTTTCTAAACTGTACTATTGCTAGTGACTTTTACGCATTACGCGTGAGTGTTTCCACTCTGCACACGAATCCCGTGGGCCTCCCACTTCCTAACTAACGCTAGTGTAGTGTAGCCCCAGCGATTCCCTAGGCCTAGGCCTATTCTATTTCCGTGACAGTGGTCCTTATACCACTTACTTAGTATATGGTTTGCGTGGCCCATAGGGCCTAACTGTATTACTTACCTGTGTGACTTAATGTATTCTTAAATAAGACTGTGTTGTACTTACCTCTAATCTCATAAAGAGTGCTGAGGGTTTGACTAGAATAAATACACTTTATTTTATATATATATCTGTTGTGGTGTCCTTTCATTTGGTATTCAAGGGATTATATATGGTATCACAGCTGGCTTCACATGCCATTCAGAGTTTAGCCTAAGACTGCTCTTGTCCATGCTACTACTAGGATAGCTGGTCTATAAGGTTGACTTTACAACCAATCACCATAAGGGTATTTGGACTGATATAAGGTGTACACTAGAACTAGTGACATCATACATCAGGCCAACTTCTCACAGTCCCTGGGAGCCTCCTGCCCTCTAACACAAAGAAATATGGGCAGCTCGTCACGATCAATGGCCACCAAGTAGAAGCCCTCCGTGACACCGGGGCCAGTATCACCGGTGTCCTCAGCCATTTAGTCCACGAGGACCAGGTCCTCCCGACGTATTTTGCCCTGTCATTTCAGCCGACAATACAGAAAGCCTATGTAAGGTAGCCCTGGTGCCTTTCGAGTGGGGAGGGGTGGTCGGTAAACTAAAGGTCGCAGTGAGAACATCCCAGCCCGTCGACTGTCTCCTGGGGAACGACCTGGAAAGTTCCCCCTGGGGGCAAGTTGAGCGCAAGACCCACCTAGGGATGATGGGCCTCCCTGAGTGGGTATGCGCCACCACTCGATCCATGGCGGCTCGACTGACCCCCCTGAGGGACATCGACGACGCCCCGACCCCTGAAGATGGGATGGTCCCGGCCGAGGGCCCCCACATCCCCCCACCAGAAGAGTCGCTCGCCAGTGACGAACCACCGCCTTCCGACCCCACCCCAGACACCGAGTTAGGCGATCTGCCCGAATTAGCACAGTGGCGCCACAAAGGGGGCCCCTCCCGAGAGGAGTTCTGCCGAGAGCAGGCTACCTGTCCCTCCCTGGTCGGGCCCCGGCAACAGGCAGAGGCCCAGGCCGCAGGCGACCAGACGGGGACGCACCGGGTCTATTGGGAGAATTACCTTTTGTACAGCGAACAGAAGTCGGTGGAGCTAGGGTCCGGCCGAGTGCTGGTGGTACCCCTACGCTTCCGAGACCTCCTCCTGGGCTTGGCCCACGACGTCCCCCTCGCAGGCCACTTGGGTCAGGACAAAACATACAGTCGCCTCGTGACTCACTTCTACTGGCCCAGAATGAAAGCGGATGTAGAAGCCCACTGCAAGTCCTGTCCCACGTGCCAGGCCAGTGGGAAGTGTGGAGGAAAGCGCAAGGCTCCCCTCCAGCCCTTCCCTGTCGTCAGTACCCCTTTTGAGCGGGTCGGGATCGACATTGTAGGACCTCTGGACCCCCCAACTTCCCAGGGGCACCGGTTCATCCTCGTCCTGGTGGACCATGCCACTCGTTACCCTGAGGCCATCCCCCTGCGCACCGTCACGGCCCCCGTGGTGGGCCGGGCGCTGATGGGGATCTTCTCCCGCATGGGTTTTCCCCGCGAGGTCGTGAGCGATCGCGGTACCAACTTTATCTCCCGATACATGAGGTCCTTATGGCAACAGTGCGGGGTGTCCTACAAGTTCACCACCCCGTACCACCCCCAGGGAAACGGCCTGGTAGAGCGGTTTAACCGGACTCTGAAGGGGATGATCGCGGGCCTGGAAGAGCCCCTCTGGCATAAGTGGGACCTCCTGCTCCCCTGCCTCCTATTCGCATATCGAGAAGTTCCCCAGAAATCCTTGGGTTTCAGCCCCTTCGAGCTACTCTACGGGCACCCCGTCAGGGGGCCCCTCAGCCTGGTCAAAGAAGAGTGGGAAGCGGCGCACCGAGGCACCCCCCGAGACGTGTTCCGTTACGTCCTGACCCTCCGCAATCAGACTAGGAGGTTCCGGGAAATGGCAGAGGCCAATCTGGAGGCGAGTCAAGAGGAGATGAAGCGCTGGTACGACCAGAATGCCGCGCTAGTCGAGTTTCAGCCGGGCCAGCTGGTATGGGTCATGGCCCCCGTGAAACCCTGCGCTCTCCAGGCTAAATGGACCGGGCCCTTCAAAGTAGTTGAGCGGAAGAGCCCGGTCACGTACTTGGTAGACGTCCAGTCCCCCTGGGACCCCCTTCGGGTCCTCCACGTGAACCGCCTCAAGCCCCACTTTGTGCGGACAGAGCTGAGCCTCCTACTGGCCACTGACGACGGGTCCGAAGAAGAGTCGGATCCTCTCCCCGATCTTCTATGCACCAAGGAGAAGGACGGCTCCGTAGAAGGAGTGAACCTCTCCCCGTCTCTCACTCCTCAGCAACGTGAGGATTGCCGCCAGCTCCTAGGGCAGTTTCCGGACCTTTTCTCCCTGGTCCCCAAGGTCACCGACTGGTGTGTCCATGATGTGGATACCGGGGACAGCCCACCAGTGAGACACCGAGCCTACCGAGTCCCCGATCGGGTCCGGTCCTGTATCCAAGCCGAAGTCTCGAAAATGTTGACCCTAGGCGTGATCGAACCCTCAGACAGCCCCTGGGCCAGCCCCGTGGTCCTGGTCCCAAAAGCAGCCGCCCCCGGGGTCGCCCCGGAACTCCACTTTTGCGTGGACTACCGGGGACTCAATGAGGTCACCCGAGCCGATGCCCACCCCATTCCCCGAGCCGACGAGCTCATTGACCGGCTCGGAGCTGCACGGTTCATCAGCACCTTCGATCTCACCTGCGGCTACTGGCAAATTGCGCTCACAGAGGGAGCCAAGGAGCGGTCCGCCTTCTCCACCCCGGATGGGCACTATCGCTTTCGCGTAATGCCCTTCGGGATTAAAAATGCCCCGGCCACCTTCCAGCGACTGGTAAATAGAGTCCTGGCAGGGCTGGAAAAATTCAGCGCTGCATAGCTCGACGATATCGCAGTTTTTAGTTCCGAATGGAGCGAGCACCTCCAACACCTCCGGAGGGTGCTAACCGCCCTACGCCAGGCGGGCCTCACCGTGAAAGCCAGCAAATGCCAAATTGGGCAAGGTTCGGTAACCTACCTGGGCACCAGGTCGGAAGCGGGCAGGTCGCCCCTCTACAGCCCAAAATCGACGCCATCCTAGCCTGGGAACCTCCCACTACCCAAACAGAGGTCCGAGCCTTTCTGGGCCTCACGGGCTACTATCGGAGATTCATCCGGAATTACGGCAGCCTGGTCGGTCCCCTCACGGGGCTCACGTCCAAGAAGCAGCCCAAGAAGGTACAATGGTCACCTGCCTGCCAAGAGGCGTTCAATGCCCTGAAAACGGCCATGTGTACGGCCCCCGTCCTCCAGGCCCCCGACTACTCCAAAGAGTTTGTGGTACAAACTGATGCCTCCGAGCATGGCATCGGGGCCGTCCTCTCCCAAGTAAATGACCAGGGTCTGGACCAGCCCGTGGCCTTCCTCAGCCGAAGGCTGTTGCCCCGGGAACAGAGATGGAGTACCATCGAGCGCGAGGCGTTCGCAGTAGTCTGGGCCCTCAAGAAACTACGCCCGTACCTGTTCGGCGCCCATTTCAGGGTCTAGACCGACCATCGCCCCTTGCGATGGCTCATGCAGATGCGAGGAGAAAACCCCAAGCTTCTGCGGTGGTCAATCTCCCTCCAGGGGATGGATTTCACCGTGGAACATCGCCCTGGTACGGACCACGCCAACGCCGATGGCCTCTCCCGATTCTTCCGCCTCAGCGAAGACAACCCCCAAGAAGATGGGTAGTTCTCTCCGGCTTTCAGCTGGGGGGGACGCGTGTTAGACCCGGCCCTCGTAACATAGTCAGACCTGACCCCTGCACCTCACACCAGCCCCGAGCCCCTGGCCTGGCCGATCCTTCCCACCAGAACACACACACCCGACCCGGACTTCCCCCGTCCGTAGGCCTTCCTCCTTCGGCCACCCCGGGCCCGCGTGCCCACTTCATGCACCAAGATGGCCGCCCGGCCCCAGCGCGACCCTAGCCTACAGGCGCCACTCCGGCTGGAGGACATCGCGCTCCCCTTGGGATGAGAGAGGGAGGAGCAGTTTTCATCACACCTCTGCGCTTCCCTGGGAAGGTGGGTTTCGATCGACCCGCCGGCCTCCCCGAGGGCTGGCTCCACGCCTGCTGGGTGTCTGGGGCTCCTCCCGACCTGGCCCTGAAAGGATCAAAGGACAATAGCAGGAAACCCCCAGGTGACAAGACCCATGCCTGCACAGACTCCGGACATTAAAGAGGAGTCGCCCTATAACAAGGGGTGCTCTGGGACTGTCCGGCAGATTCGCCTTGGAAACACCTGAGCCCTGCTGAGTGACTCGTGGTTCCCTGAAGATCGTAAGACCTCCGAACTTGTGCTTGAGCCCTGCTGAGTGACTCGCGGCTCCCTGAAGATCGTAAGACCTCCGAACTTGTGCTTGAGCCCTGCTGAGTGACTCGCGGCTCCCTGAAGATCGTAAGACCTCCGAACTTGTGCTTGAGCCCTGCTGAGTGACTCGCGGCTCCCTGAAGATCGTAAGACCTCCGAACTTGTACTCGAGCCTGCTGAGTGACTCGCGGCTCCCACAGACTCTCTTGGTCCCGCCGGACCCCACGACGACAGCGCATCCCCCAGCTCGAGGATTGTGAGCTGCGCGCCGGGTACGCTCCTGCATTTGATCCATAACCCCAAAGACTGTCCCGCTACCTCCTAACCCCTCTCCAAGACTTGGTGAGCCCGCGCTCTACTTGTATATATTTTGCCTTGCTGATCATAAAGATCCTACCACTCCGATCTGATAAAGATTTGCTCTTAAGAACTCCTCGTGTGGTGTCTCTCTGTCGTGTGGTGCCGAGTGTGCGATCCTAGATACGAGGTTCCTCCCCTGAGGAGTCTCCCGCCAGTGCCCGGCTACGATATCTCGAGGGTGGGTCTCAGGGCAGTCAGGGCCCCCTCAGGGCCCCTCTGAGGTCACCTTCTAACAATAAAGATCCCACAACTCCGATTTGATAAAGGTTTGTTCTTAAGAACTCACGGTGTGGCGTCTCTTTGTCGTGTGGTGTCGAGTGTACGATCCTAGATACGAGATTCCTCCCCTGAGGAGTCTCCCGCCAGTGCCCGGCTACGATACCTCGAGGGTTGGTCTCAGGATAGTCAGGGCCCCCTCCGGGCTCCTCTGAGGTCGCCTTCTAACATTGGTGGCAAGCGACGGGATTCGGGCCCATAATCTAGAGATCCTACCGTGAACGGCTGACGCACCACCGACAAAGATGGCAGAAGGAAACGCCATGGTCCTCACAGAAAACGACACCAGTACCGTGTTCCAGGCGGAACAACCGGAAGAGTACACGCACAGAGAACTGAAGCAATTCTGCAAAGAACTAAAAATCGCTACCACTGGTCTCAACACCAAAGAAGATATGCAGAAGGCACTAAAAGCTTGGGTGGATTCTGGAGCCCCCGCCCAGAAGGAGCGGTGGAGCTCCACGACGAAGCTAGACCTTCCCAAGGAGAACGCAGCAGCAACCAGGTGCGAAGCTTCGTACCAGACGGGGGCCTATCCCCGGAGGAACTCGCAGACAGAGAGAGAAGTCGCCATCACAAACTCGAATTGGCCAAACTTAAAATCGAGGGCGAATTGAAATTAGCCGAGAAAAAGCTAGCAGTGGAACAGATGCGAGTACAAGGAGAACTAGAAGAGAAGAAACTCCAACGGGAACACGAAGGAAGGAGACTCCAACTGGAGCACGAACGCAGCTTGAAGGAAATCGAGCTAAAAGCAAAAAGCGAAGAAGCGCGGCCCCCGGGAAACCGAGAGGTGGCCTCCCAGGCGGAGCAGAAGGTCCACATTCCCAAGGATGTGGTCAAAGAATACTACAAAAACGATGACATCCAAAAGTGGTTCAGGGCATACGAGGTCGCCATGACCTCCCATCGGGTCCCGCAGAAAGATTGGGGGGCCGGGTTGTGGGGGACGATTTCTGAGCGAAGGGAGAGACACCCTGCTCGACCTACCAACCCCCATGCAGACCTCCTACAACCACATGAAAGAGGCCCTCCTCACAAGGTACTGCCTCACCCCGGAGATGTACCGCCAGCGGTTCCGGGACTGCAGGAAGATCCCGGGCACCACCTGTGTGGAGTATGTAAACTTCTTCAGCCGTGCATTCGATGGGTGGATCAAGGGCAGCAAGGTAACCACCCTAGAAGAACTAACCAACCTCATGTTGTGGGAACACCTGGCTGCGAACTGCTTTGTGGAACTACGCCAGCATCTGCTCGACAGCAAGCTCACGGATCCGAGGAAGCTGGCTGTCGAGGCGGATCGCTGGACCAACACCCGGGTCTCCCGGGGACCCGTAGGAGAGTACCCCCGAGCCAGTCAGGGACCACCCCGCCAGATAGGGGGGGGGAACCAGGGAGGGCAGAGAGAATCCAAGTTCAGTCCCCCGAAAACCCAACCTCCGCCTTTCCCGGCGCCCCCACCAGCGGTATCCGGCCCACCCGTGAGACGTGGGCACCGGGTGACCATCACTTGTTTCCGTTGCCAGAAGCCCGGGCATTACGCCAATGACCCTGAATGCCCCATGGCCCCACACATCACCCCGACAGCACCCCCCGCTAGACAGATAGCCAATTTAGCACTGGGGGAGGAGGTTGAGGAGACCGTAGAGTGGGAACCCGCCGCTATGGCCCTAGCATCATTAGGAGACAGAGAAATGGTCCCTGGAAGCCTCCTGCCCTCCAACACAAAGAAATATGGGCAGCTCGTCACGATCAATGGCCACCAAGTAGAGGCCCTTCGTGACACCGGGGCCAGCATCACCGGTGTCCTCAGTCATTTAGTCAACGAAGATCAGGTCCTCCCCAACGTCTTTTGCCCGGTAATTTCCGCTGACAATATGGAAAGTCTGTGTAAGGTAGCCCTGGTGCCTTTTGAATGGGGAGGGGTGGTCGGTAAACTGAAAGTCGCAGTGAGAACCTCCCAGCCAGTCGACTGTCTCCTAGGGAACGACCTGGAAAGTTCCACCTGGAAACAAGTCGAGCGCAAGACCCACCTAGGGATGATGGGTCTCCCTGAGTGGGTATGCGCCACCACCCGATCTATGGCAGTCCGACTGACCCCCCTTGGGGAAGTCGAAGGCGCCCCTACCACCGAAGACAGGATGGTCCCCGCCGAGGGCCCCCTCATCCCCCCACAAGGAGGGTCAGTCGCCAGCGACGAACCCCCTCCTTCCGACTCTGCACAGGTCCCCGAGTTAGGCAATCTGCCCGAGTTGGCCCAGTGGCGCCACGAGGGGGGCCCCTCCCGAGAGGAGTTCTGCCGGGAGCAAGCTACCTGTCCTTCCCTGGTCGGGCCCCGGCAACAAGCCGCGGCCCAGGCCGCGGGTGACCAAACTGGAACGCACCGGGTGTATTGGGAAAATGACCTTTTGTACAGCGAGCAGAAGTCGGTGGAGCTAGGATCAGCCCGGGTGCTGGTGGTACCCCTACGCTTCCGAGACCTCCTCCTGGGCTTGGCCCACGACGTCCCCCTCGCAGGCCACTTGGGCCAGGACAAAATCTACAGTCGCCTCGTGACTCACTTCTACTGGCCCAGAATGAAAGCGGATGTAGAAACCCACTGCAAGTCCTGTCCCACGTGCCAGGCTAGTGGGAAGAGCGGAGGAAAGCGCAAGGCTCCCCTCCAACCCTTCCCTGTCGTCAGCACCCCGTTTAAGCGAGTCGGGATCGACATCGTGGGGCCCCTGGACCCCCCAACCTCCCAAGGTCACCGCTTTATCCTCGTCCTGGTGGATCATGCCACCCGATACCCTGAGGCCATACCCCTGCGCACCGTCACAGCCCCCGTGGTGGGCCGGGCGTTGATGGGAATCTTTTCCCGTATGGGTTTTCCCCGCGAGGTCGTGAGCGATCGCCGTACAAACTTCATCTCCAAATACATGACGTCCCTGTGGCAACAATGTGGAGTGTCCTATAAGTTCACCACCCCGTACCACCCCCAAGGAATTGGCCTGGTAGAGCGGTTTAACTGGACTCTGAAGGGGATGATCGCGGGACTAGAAGAGCCCCTCCGGCGTAAGTGGGACGTCCTGCTCCCCTGCCTCCTGTTTGTCTACAGGGAAGTCCCCCAGAAATCCTTGGGGTTCAGCCCCTTCGAGTTACTCTACGGGCACCCCGTCCGGGGGCCCCTCAGCCTGGTCAAGGAAAGGTGGGAGGCGGTGCCCCGAGGCCCCCCCCGAGATGTGTTCCGATACGTCCTGACCCTCCGAAACTAGACTAGGAAGTTCCGAGAGCTGGCCGAGGCCAACCTGGAGGCGAGCCAGGAAGAGATGAAGCGCTGGTACGACCAGAATGCCACTCTGGTCGAGTTCCAGCCGGGCCAGCAGGTATGGGTCATGGCCCCCGTGAAACCTTGCGCCCTCCAGGATAAATGGACCGGGCACTTCAAAGTGATTGAGCGGAAGTGCCATGGTCACGTACTTGGTGGACGTCCAGTCCCCCCGGGACCCCCTCTGGGTCCTTCACGTGAACCGCCTCAAGCCTCACTTTGCGGACGGAACTGAGCCTCCTGCTGGCCACCGATGACGGGGCCGAAGAGGAGTCGGATCCCCTCCCTGATCTCCTGTGTACCAAAGAGAAGGATGGCTCTGTAGACAGAGTGAACCTCTCCCCATCCCTCACTTCCCAGCAACGTGAGGATTGCCGCCAGCTCCGAGGGCAGTTTTCCGACCTATTCTCTCTGGTCCCCCAAGTCACCGACTGGTGTGTCCATGACGTGGACACCGGAGACAGCCCACCGGTGAAACACCGAGCCTACCGAGTCCCTGATCGAGTCCGGTCCTGCATTCAGGTCGAGGTATGGAAGATGTTGACCTTGGGAGTGATCGAACCCTCAGACAGTCCCTGGGCCAGCCCCGTGGTCCTGGTCCCGAAAGCAGCTGCCCCCGGTGTCGCCCCAGAACTCCGCTTCTGCGTGGACTACCGGGGACTCAATGAAGTCACCCGAGCCGATGCCCACCCCATTCCCCGAGCCGACGAGCTCATTGACCGACTCGGGCTGCTCGGTTCCTCAGCACATTCGATCTCACCTGCGGCTATTGGCAAATTGCGCTCACAGAAGGAGCCAAGGAGCGGTCCGCCTTCTCCACCCCGGATGGGCACTATCGCTTTCGCGTGATGCCCTTCGGGATGAAAAATGCCCCGGCCACCTTTCAGTGACTGGTAAATAGAGTCCTGGCCGGGCTGGAACAGTTCAGCGCTGCCTATCTAGACGATATCGCAGTTTTCAGTTCCGAATGGAGTGAGCACCTCCAGCACCTCCGGAGGGTGCTAACCGCCCTGCGCCAGGCAGGCCTCACCGTGAACGCCAGCAAATGCCAGATTGGGCAAGGTTCGGTAGTCTACCTGGGGCACCAGGTCGGAAGCGGCCAGGTCGCCCCTCTACAGCCCAAGATTGACGCCATCCTAGCCTGGGAACCACCCACTACCCAAACAGAGGTCCGAGCCTTTCTGGGCCTCACGGGCTACTACCGGCGATTCATCTGGGGGTACGGCAGCCTGGTCGGTCCCCTCACGGAACTCACGTCCAAGAAACAACCCAAGAAAGTGCAGTGGACCTCTGCCTGCCAAGAGACGTTCGATGCCCTGAAAGCGGCCATGTGCACTGCCCCCGTCCTCCAGGCCCCTGACTACTCCAAGGAGTTTGTGGTGCAAACGGACACCTCCGAGCATGGGATTGGGGCCGTCCTGTCCCAGGTGAATGACCAAGGCCTAGACCAGCCCGTAGCCTTCCTCAGCCGAAGGCTGTTGCCCAGAGAACAGAGATGGAGCATCATCGAGCGCGAGGCGTTCGCCGTAGTCTGGGCCCTCAAGAAGTTACGCCCTTATCTGTTCGGCACCCATTTCAAAGTCCAAACCGACCATCGCCCCGTGCGATGGCTCATGCAGATGCGAGGAGAAAACCCCAAACTACTGCGGTGGTCAATCTCCCTCCAGGGGATGGATTTCACCGTGGAACATCGCCCTGGTACTGACCACGCCAACGCCGATGGCCTCTCCCGGTTCTTCCGCCTCAGCGAAGAGAACCCCCAAGACAATGGGTAGTTCTCTCCAGCTTTCAGCTGGGGGGACGCGTGTTAGACCCGGCCTCGTGGCATGGCCATCCCTGTCCCCGCATCACATATCCTGACCCATGCACCTCAGGCAGCCCCCGAGCACACAGCCTAGCCGATCCTTCCCACCAGAACACACACACACCCGACCCGGACTTCCCCGTCCGTGGCCTTCCTCCTTTCGGCCACACCGGACCCGCGTGCCCACTGCATGCACCAAGATGGCCGCCCGGCCCCCAGCGCAACCCTGGCCTAGAGGCGCCACTCCGGCTGGAGGATACCGCGCTCCCATTGGGATAAAAGAGGGAGGAGCAGTTTCCATCGCACCTCTGAGATCCCCTGGGAAGGAGGGTTTCAATCGGCCCTCCGGCCTCCCCGAGGGCTGGCTCCACGCCTGCTGGGTGTCTGGGACTCCTCCCAACCCGGCCCTGAAAGGATCAAAAGACACTGGCAGGAAACCCCGACAAGCGACCACCAGGTGACAAGACCCCTGCCTGCACCGACTCCGGACATCAAAGAGGAGTTGACCTATAACAAGGGGTGCTCTGGGACTATCCGGCAGATTCGCCTATGGAAACAGCTGAGCCCTGCTGAGTGACTCGCGGCTCCCTGAAGATCGTAAGACCTCCGAACTTGTGCTTGAGCCCTGCTGAGTGACTCGCGGCTCCCTGAAGATGGTAAGACCTCCGAACTTGTGCTTGAGCCCTGCTGAGTGACTCGCGGCTCCCTGAAGATCGTAAGACCTCCGAACTTGTGCTTGAGCCCTGCTGAGTGACTCGTGGCTCCCACAGACTCTCCTGGGCCCGCCGGACCCCGACGACGACAAGCGTATCCCCCAGCTCGAGGATTGTGAGCTGTGCGCCGGGTACGCCCCTGCATTTGATCCATATCCCCAAAGACTGTCCCGCTACCTCCTACCCTCCCCGTGACTCAGTGAGCCCGTGCTCTACTTGTATATATTTGCCTTGCTGATGTTAAAGATCCCACAACTCCGATTTGATAAAGGTTTGTTCTTAAGAACTCACGGTGTGGCGTCTCTTTGTCGTGTGGTGTCGAGTGTACGATCCTAGATACGAGATTCCTCCCCTGAGGAGTCTCCCGCCAGTGCCCGGCTACGATACCTCGAGGGTTGGTCTCAGGATAGTCAGGGCCCCCTCTGGGCTCCTCTGAGGTCGCCTTCTAACAGTATTTGTTGGACCCGGCCTCGTGGCGTGGTCCTTAACCCCCTGGATTGTGCCCGTTCCCCGCCCCGGCCGTCACGGGCCACCCGTCTGAACTGCACCAAGGCCCTTCACCCGGGGCTGCACGTGGCCGCATACTCCTCGTGGCTCCGCCATCTTGGTGGCATCCACGTCACACCGCGCACCAGCCGGCGCGACCCCGCTCAACCCGGCCTCGACCCCAGCGAAGCCCCGACATCGAGGCACCACGAACTAGCCAGGGGGTGCCGCAGGAACCATTCATCGCCCCCGGCGGAGGACAGTATCGATGGGACCCCCAACTGTCCTCCCCTCTCGAGGTGTGATCGCCCTGCAACTCCCATGGGCCTGGCGCCTCTCCTGCTGGGCGTCTGGCCACCTCCACCCAGCCACTCCGCCCCCTCGGGCGCATAGGTCCGGACATCAAAGGGCTCCAGACCTATATCTGGGGCGACCCCACCACAGCTCGGCAGTTGTATCCCGGAGTCGAGAGCCCTGCTGATTGAATCGCGGCTGACCCCCGGAGAAGAACTCTTGTCGGAACCATCACGAGCCCTGCTGACTGCGTCGCGGCTCCTTCTTGTGAACCCTTTCTGAACCACCTGGAACATCGGAGCCCTGCTGACGCTGTCGCGGCCCAACCTCGCTGAAACCTTCCTCGGAGCCCTGCTGACGACGTCGCGGCTCGAGCTGAGCAGAAACCATCTTGAGAGCCCTGCTGAATCGCGGCTCTCCACGAACTGTACGCCAGAGCCCTGCTGACGCCATCGCGGCTCGACCCATCCGAGATCCGGAGGTCCTCCAGCTTGAGGATAAGAACTGGGCCCCAGGTACCCTCGTACCGCACTCCTGCCAAAGACTGTCCCGCTACCCCTACCCTTCCAAAGAGACACTGAGACTTTTGGTGGATCCCTCGATCCCTTCGTGTAAATATTGACCTCGTAACCTTTTTATTGCTGATAAAGAATTGCTTGTCTTGAGACAACCTCCTTGAGTCCGGTGTGGTGGTGTTACTGTGCTAGTACGTGATAGGAGAAGGATCTCCCAGGAGACTTCTCGGCAGCGCTCGGCTACTTCGTGCAGTGAGAGGGCCCCCCCTTGGTGGTCTCACCGACTCCTCGGGGTCCGCCTTCCAACATTTGGTGGCCAGCGACGGGATCCGAGCCGAACGCAGTACGTACCAGCCAGTACCCACTAGCTACCCATCCAAATGAATAGCATCATGAGCAGCCAGGAAAACAACGCGACAATGGAGTTCCAGCCCGAACGGCTGGAAGAATATACGCACAAAGAATTAAAACAGTTCTGCAAAGACAAAGGCATTGCAACCACCAGCCTAGGTACCAAAGAAGAGATGCAGAAAGCTCTGAGGGCATGGCTGGAGGCCGGGGCAGGCCCCTCCCAGGAAGAAGGGCCCTTGCCCCTGACGGAGACCACAGCAACCGCACTGACTCCGGCAACCGGAGGAAGAAAGAGCCTAGAAACCGGCCTCTCCGAAGAAGAAATACGAGAGCGGGAAAAGGTCCGGAGCCACGAGCTAGAGCTCGCCCGACTGCGGCTGGACGGCGAACTCCAGCTGGCAGAAAAGAAACTGGCCCTCGAGCAGCTACACCTTCAAGAAGAGATAGAAGAGAAGAGACGACACCGGGAGTTGGAGGAAAAGAAACTAACTCTTGAGCACGAGCGCAGTCTCAAGGAGCTCGAGATCAAGGCCAAGAACGGAGGGACCGACGCCCCCAGTACTAGAGACACTCTACCGCCTCCCAAGGCCAAGGTACATATCCCGAAAGAGGTCGTCAAGGAGTATTACAAGAATGACGACATCCAACAATGGTTTAAGGCCTACGAGGTGGCCATGACCTCCCATCGGGTGCCCCGAAAAGACTGGGGCGCAGGCCTGTGGGGGCGATTCCTGAGTGAAGGGCGGGACACGCTGCTCCAGCTACCGAAGGAGGTGATGACCTCCTACGATCACATGAAGGAGGCCCTGCTCACCCGCTACGGGCTAACAGCGGAAATGTACCGCCAGCGGTTCAGAGACTGCAAGAAAATCCCGGGTACCACATGGGTGGAATATGTGGACTTTTTCAGTCGGGCCCTAGAAGGGTGGATCAAAGGAAGCAAAGTAACCACCTACGGGCAGCTGGTCGACCTCATCGTGTGGGAACATCTTTCCAACAATTGCTTCGTGGAACTGAGACAGCACCTCCTCGACAGCAAAATGACCGACCCGCGAAAACTTGCCGTCGAGGCCGATCGATGGGTCAACTCCCGGGTCCCCCGGAGCTCAATAGGGGAGTACCAGAGGAACCCCAACGGACCCCCACGCCAGCGCGGTGGGGGGGGAGGGCCGAACAGGAACCGAGACCCTCCCGCCGGGGTCCCCAGGAGCCCCCCTCGAGGGCCACCGCAGCCACATCTCTCCCCGAGCCTAGCTCGAAGGGTGGGCCCGGCCCGACCCGGACCACGGCCACCAGTGACCTGCTATGGCTGCCAACAAACCGGACACTTTGCCAGCGATCCGGCCTGCCCTCTGAACAGAAGAAACGGGGCCGGCGGGCCCCCGCCCCGGCAGCTGACAGCCGCCGCCTTGGGGGGAGGAGAAGAGGAAGAGGAAGCCCTCGACCGAGAGAACACTGAGTGGGAGCCGGCAGCCATGTCCCTGGTCTGCCCGGGTAGCCGAGAGATGGTACCCTGCACCCCCATCCCAACCAACACCCAGAAGTACCGGCAGCAGGTCACGGTCAACGGACAACGGGCCGAACCCCTTCGCGACACAGGCGCCAGTATCACCGCTGTCCGCTGCCACCTGGTGACCCCTGAACAGATTCTACCGAATGTGCTGTGCCCCGTACGGACGGCCGACAACAGTGAAAGCCTATGCCAGATGGCCCTGGTCCCCTTCGAGTGGGGAGGGGTGACGGGCCTGCTGAAGGTGACGGTGCGCGACGACGCCCCGGTCGACTGCCTCCTGGGGAACGACTTGGAAAGTTCCCCCTGGGCTCAAGTAGAACGACGAGAGCACCTCCGAATGTTGGGACTGGCTGATTGGGCCTGCGCCATCACCCGGTCCATGACCGCCCAGGCCCCCCGCTCATCCTCGACCTCCGGGGCCGGCCAACCCGAGGGGCTCACACCCCCTCCCACCAGCAGCGAGGAGGAGGCGGACACCGACCCTGGGCCCAGCGAATCCTCCCCCGAAGAGATGGCTTCTCCGAGCGCCCTACCAGAACTGACGCAATGGCAACACGAAGGGGGCCCCACCCGAGAGCAGTTCCAGCAAGAGCAACAGTCCTGTCCCTCTCTCGAAGGGGTCCGACAACAGGCGACCGCGCAAGCCAACGGTGACCAGACCGGCACCCACTGGATCTACTGGGCCGAGGGCCTGTTGTACAGTGAACAGAAAGTAGCAGAACTCGGGGCCAGCCGCGTGTTGGTGGTCCCCCTCCGCTTCCGGGAGTTCCTTCTCAACCTGGCCCATGACGTGCCCCTCGCCGGACACTTGGGGCAAGACAAAACGTACAGTCGTCTGGTGACCCACTTCTACTGGCCCCGGATGCGGAGAGATGTGGACAACCACTGCCGGTCCTGCCAGACCTGCCAAGCCAGCGGAAAGACGGGGGGTCGGGTCAAGGCCCCCCTCCAGCCCTTTCCCGCCATCAGCACCCCGTTCGAGCGGGTCGGAATCGATATTGTGGGACCCCTGGACCCCCAAACCGCCCTGGGCCACCGCTTCATCCTGGTCCTCGTGGACCACGCCACCAGGTACCCGGAGGCGGTCCCGCTAAGAACTATAACGGCCCCTGTGGTAGGCCGGGCCTTGATGGGGATCTTCTCCCGAGTGGGATTCCCCAGCGAAGTGGTGAGCGACCGCGGCACGAACTTTATCTCCAGGTACATGCGGTCCCTGTGGCAACAGTGCGGGGTCACATACAAGTTCACGACCCCCTATCACCCTCAGGGGAACGGACTGGTTGAGCGGTTCAACCGAACATTAAAAGGGATGATCCAGGGCCTGGAAGAACCCCTCAGGCGGAAATGGGACGTCCTGCTGCCCTGCCTCCTGTTTGCCTATCGGGAGGTCCCGCAGAAGTCCCTGGGGTTCAGCCCGTTTGAACTATTGTATGGACACCCGGTCCGCGGACCGCTCAGCCTGATCAAGGAGGGCTGGGAGATGAAGCCCCGAGGCGCCCCTCCTGACGTCTACCGATACCTCCTCACCCTCCGAAACCAGACCCGCAAGTTCCGAGCCATGGCCGAAGCCAACCTCGAGGCCAGCCAGGAGGACATGAAGCGGTGGTACGATCGCAACACCTCTACTATAGAATTCGAGCCAGGTCAGAAAGTATGGGTCATGGCCCCGGTCGAACCCGGCGCCCTCCAGGACAAGTGGACTGGGCCCTTCAAGGTGGTGGAGAAGAAGAGTCCCGTCACCTACCTGGTCGATCTGGAGTCCCCCCGGAACCCCCTCCGGGTCCTACATGCTAACAGGCTAAAACCCCACTTCGCCCGGACCGAACTGAGCCTGCTGCTGGCGACCGACGAGGGGGGCGAGGACGACTCCGAGCCCTTGCCCGACCTCTTGCAATCCGACATTCACGATGGATCGATCGAAGGGGTCCAACTCGCCTCGTCCCTGACCCCGGAACAGCGCAACGACTGCCAGCAATTACTGCGGGACTACGCAGCCCTCTTCTCTCTCACCCCGGGGGTGACTCACTGGTGCGTCCACGACGTCGACACCGGGGAGAGCCCCCCTATACGACACAGAGCCTACCGTGTGCCTGACCAAGTGCGGGCCTGCATCCAGGCCGAAGTAGCGAAGATGCTGGCCCTGGGGGTCATCGAGCCTTCCGACAGCCCGTGGGCCAGCCCTGTCGTCCTGGTGCCCAAAGCCGCAGCTCCCGGTCACCCCCCGGAGTTGCGATTCTGCGTGGACTACCGAGCCCTGAATGCAGTAACCAAGACAGACGCACACCCGATACCCCGGGCCGACGAACTCATCGACCGCCTAGGGGCCGCTCGCTACTTGAGCACGCTGGACCTCACCGCCGGGTACTGGCAAATCCAGCTCACCCCCGGCGCCCAAGAAAGATCCGCCTTTTCGACTCCGGATGGGCATTACCAATTTCGGGTGATGCCCTTCGGAATGAAGAACGCCCCGGCCACCTTCCAAAGACTGGTGAACAAGGTTTTGGCCGGGCTTGAGGCCTTCAGCGCGGCCTACTTAGATGACATTGCCGTGTACAGCAACCACTGGGCCGAGCACCTCCTTCACCTGAAGGCCGTCCTGGCCAACCTCCAGCGGGCCGGGCTCACAATCAAGGCCAGCAAATGTCAAATCGGCCACGGATCCGTGACCTACCTGGGCCATCAAGTGGGGAGCGGGCAGGTGGCCCCCCTCCAAGCGAAGATAGATGCCATCCAGACCTGGGAACCCCCCACTACCCAGACCGCTGTCCGGGCCTTCCTGGGCCTCACCGGATACTACCGGCGGTTTATCCGGGACTATGGGAGCATTGTTGGCCCCCTCACAGAGTTAACGTCCAAAAAGCAGCCCAAGAAGGTACACTGGACACCCCGCTGCCAAACAGCCTTCGACACCCTAAAAACAGCCATGTGTACTGCTCCGGTGCTGCGGGCCCCGGACTACCAGAAGGAGTTCGTGGTACAGACGGACGCCTCCGAGTATGGGATCGGGGCCGTCCTATCCCAAGCCGACGAAAAGGGGCTCGACCGACCAGTGGCCTTCATCAGCCGACGACTACTGCCCCGAGAGCAACGCTGGAGCACTATTGAGCGTGAGGCCTTCGCTGTGGTGTGGGCCCTCAAGAAGCTCCGGCCCTACCTCTTTGGCGCCCACTTCCGGGTCCAGACCGACCACCGGCCCTTGCAATGGTTAATGCGAATGCGGGGCGAGAACCCCAAGCTGCTGCGATGGTCCATCTCGCTACAAGGGATGGACTTTGACGTCGAACACCGGCCCGGCAATGACCACGCCAACGCCGACGGCCTGTCCCGCTTCTTCCGCCTTGACGAGGAGAATCCCCAAGGAGATGGGTGACTCTCCATGCCTTCGGCTGGGGGGGACGCCTGTTGGACCCGGCCTCGTGGCGTGGTCCTTAACCCCCTGGATTGTGCCCGTTCCCCGCCCCGGCCGTCACGGGCCACCCGTCTGAACTGCACCAAGGCCCTTCACCCGGGGCTGCACGTGGCCGCATACTCCTCGTGGCTCCGCCATCTTGGTGGCATCCACGTCACACCGCGCACCAGCCGGCGCGACCCCGCTCAACCCGGCCTCGACCCCAGCGAAGCCCCGACATCGAGGCACCACGAACTAGCCAGGGGGTGCCGCAGGAACCATTCATCGCCCCCGGCGGAGGACAGTATCGATGGGACCCCCAACTGTCCTCCCCTCTCGAGGTGTGATCGCCCTGCAACTCCCATGGGCCTGGCGCCTCTCCTGCTGGGCGTCTGGCCACCTCCACCCGGCCACTCCGCCCCCTCGGGCGCATAGGTCCGGACATCAAAGGGCTCCAGACCTATATCTGGGGCGACCCCACCACAGCTCGGCAGTTGTATCCCGGAGTCGAGAGCCCTGCTGATTGAATCGCGGCTGACCCCACGGAGAAGAACTCTTGTCGGAACCATCACGAGCCCTGCTGACTGCGTCGCGGCTCCTTCTTGTGAACCCTTTCTGAACCACCTGGAACATCGGAGCCCTGCTGACGCTGTCGCGGCCCAACCTCGCTGAAACCTTCCTCGGAGCCCTGCTGACGACGTCGCGGCTCGAGCTGAGCAGAAACCATCTTGAGAGCCCTGCTGATTGAATCGCGGCTCTCCACGAACTGTACGCCAGAGCCCTGCTGACGCCGTCGCGGCTCGACCCATCCGAGATCCGGAGGTCCTCCAGCTTGAGGATAAGAACTGGGCCCCAGGTACCCTCGTACCGCACTCCTGCCAAAGACTGTCCCGCTACCCCTACCCTTCCAAAGAGACACTGAGACTTTAGGTGGATCCCTCGATCCCTTCGTGTAAATATTGACCTCGTAACCTTTTTATTGCTGATAAAGAATTGCTTGTCTTGAGACAACCTCCTTGAGTCCGGTGTGGTGGTGTTACTGTGCTAGTACGTGATAGGAGAAGGATCTCCCAGGAGACTTCTCGGCAGCGCTCGGCTACTTCGTGCAGTGAGAGGGCCCCCCCTTGGTGGTCTCACCGACTCCTCGGGGTCCGCCTTCCAACAGTATTCCTCTGCACCCACCCCTCACATGTCTCTGTCCACTGCTGGTGTTCCTCTGCACCCACCCCTCACATGTCTCTGTCCACTGCTGGGAGTGATAGGCACCCACCCCTCACATGTCTCTGTCCACTGCTGGGAGTGATGGGCACACACCCCCATGTCTCTGTCCACTGCTGGGAGTGATAGGCACCCACCCCTCACATGTCTCTGTCCACTGCTGGGAGTGATGGGCACCCACCCCCATGTCTCTGTCCACTGCTGGGTGTGATATGCACCCACCCCTCACATGTCTCTGTCCACTGCTGGTATTCCTCTGCACCCACCCCTCACATGTCTCTGTCCACTGCTGGTGTTCCTCTGTACCCACCCCTCACATGTCTCTGTCCACTGCTGGGAGTGATAGGCACCCACCCCTCACATGTCTCTGTCGACTGCTGGGAGTGATGGGCACCCACCCCCATGTCTCTGTCCACTGCTGGGAGTGATAGGCACCCACCCCTCACATGTCTCTGTCCACTGCTGGTATTACTCTGCACCCACCCCTCACATGCCTCTGTCCACTGCTGGTGTTCCCCTGCACCCACCCCTCACATGTCTCTGTCCACTGCTGGGAGTGATAGGCACCCACCCCTCACATGTCTCTGTCCACTGCTGGGAGTGATGGGCACCCACCCCCATGTCTCTGTCCACTGCTGGGATTGATATGAGCCCACCCCTCACATGTCTCTGTCCACTGCTGGTATTCCTTTGCACCCACCTCTCACATGTCTCTGTCCACTGCTGGGAGTGATGGGCACCCACCCCCATGTCTCTGTCCACTGCTGGGAGTGATGGGCACCCACCCCCATGTCTCTGTCCACTGCTGGGAGTGATATGCAGTTATGCACCCACCCCTCACATGTCTCTGTCCACTGCTGGTATTCCTCTGCACCCACCCCTCACATGTCTCTGTCCACTGCTGGTGTTCCTCTGCACCAACCCCTCACATGTCTCTGTCCACTGCTGGGAGTGATAGGCGCCTACCCCTCACATGTCTCTGTCCACTGCTGGGAGTGATGGGCACACACCCCCATGTCTCTGTCCACTGCTGGGAGTGATAGGCACCCACCCCTCACATGTCTCTGTCCACTGCTGGGAGTGATGGGCACCCACCCCCATGTCTCTGTCCACTGCTGGGTGTGATATGCACCCACCCCTCACATGTCTCTGTCCACTGCTGGTATTCCTCTGCACCCACCCCTCACATGTCTCTGTCCACTGCTGGTGTTCCTCTGTACCCACCCCTCACATGTCTCTGTCCACTGCTGGGAGTGATTGGCACCCACCCCTCACATGTCTCTGTCCACTGCTGGGAGTGATGGGCACCCACCCCCATGTCTCTGTCCACTGCTGGGAGTGATATGAGCCCACCCCTCACATGTCTCTGTCCACTGCTGGTATTCCTCTGCACCCACCTGTTGGACCCGGCCTCGTGGCGTGGTCCCGAACCCTCCTACCAGACTAAACGGGGGCTACCCGAACCCTTCAGGTCCCCCTGGATTGTACCCCGCTACCCTCCAGCCGTCGCGACGCAACCCGCCCCCGGCCTCGGTCCCCGCGAAGCCCTGACCTCAAGGCGCCATGTCTCTGTCAACTGCTGGGAGTGATATGCACCCACCCCTCACATGTCTCTGTCCACTGCTGGTATTCCTCTGCACCCACCCCTCACATGTCTCTGTCCACTGCTGGGAGTGATGGGCACCCATGCCCATGTCTCTGTCCACTGCTGGGAGTGATATGCACCCACCCCTCACATGTCTCTATCCACTGCTGGTATTTCTCTGCACCCAACCCTCACATGTCTCTGTCCACTGCTGGGAGTGATGGGCACCCACCCCTCACATGTCTCTTCCGCTGCTGGGAGTGATGGGCACCCACCCCCATGTCTCTGTCCACTGCTGGGAGTGATATGCAGTTATGCACTCACCCCTCACATGTCTCTGTCCACTGCTGGTATTCCTCTGCACCCACCCCTCACATGTCTCTGTCCACTGCTGGGAGTAATGGGCACCCACCCCCATGTCTCTGTCCACTGCTGGGAGTGATATGCACCCACCCCTCACATGTCTCTTTCCACTGCTGGTATTCCTCTGCACCCACCCCTCACATGTCTCTGTCCACTGCTGGGAGTGATAGGCACCCACCCCTCACATGTCTCTGTCCACTGCTGGGAGTGATTGGCACCCACCCCTCACATGTCTCTGTCCACTGCTGGGAGTGATGGGCACCCACCCCCATGTCTCTGTCCACTGCTGGGTATGATATGCACCCACCCCTCACATGTCTCTGTCCACTGCTGGTATTCCTCTGCACCCACCTGTTGGACCCGGCCTCGTGGCGTGGTCCCGAACCCTCCTACCAGACTAAACGGGGGCTACCCGAACCCTTCAGGTCCCCCTGGATTGTACCCCGCTACCCTCCAGCCGTCGCGACGCAACCCGCCCCCGGCCTCGGTCCCCGCGAAGCCCTGACCTCAAGGCGCCAAGACCTGACCGGAGGGGGTCGAGTGGCCATTCCACAGATTCCAGAGGAGGAGAGTTTCGATGGGGCCCCCAGCCGTCCCCCGACGCCTGGTTGCAATCGCCCTCCGGCCTCCCTGGGCGCTGGCTCCACCCCCCGCTGGGTGTCTGGGCGCTCTTCTCCCGGTCCCTCCGACCTCCCCAGGCGCGAGGGTCCGGACATCAAAGGGCTCCAGACCTATATCTGGGGCAGCCCAAAACCAGGACGGTAGTTGTATCCTGGAGTCGAGAGCCCTGCTGATCGGATCGCGGCTGACCCTACGGAGAGAGACTCATTGCCTTGAAATCGGAACTCGAGCCCTGCTGACTGCGTCGCGGCTCCCCCTTGCTGAGAAGAAGACCCTCACGGAACCATCGGAGCCCTGCTGACCTCGTCGCGGCTCGACCTCGCAGAAGTAACCATAGGAGCCCTGCTGACCTCGTAGCGGCTCGACCTCACAGAAGTAACCATCAGAGCCCTGCTGACCTCGTCGTGGCTCGACCTCGCAGAAGTAACCATCGGAGCCCTGCTGACCTCGTCGCGGCTTGACCTCAGCGAGGCAACCCGCCGAGCCCTGCGGACGACGCCTCGGCTCCCGGAACCCCCCCAGCTCGAGGATTGAGAGCTGAGCGCAGGGTGTTCCCGTACCAGGCTGGTACTGAGACTGTCCCGCTACCCCGTCCCTGAACGACCCCGAGACTCTTTGGGATCCCTCGATCCACCTGTAAATATTGCCACAGAAACCTGCCTTTCACTACCGATAAAGACTTGTGAGAATTGATACCCTTGTTGTGTCCCTTTGTGGTGGTGGGGGTGCTTGGCTGGTACGATCATAGGGGAAGGACCTCGCCCAGGAGGCTTCTTTCCTACGGAACGGTGGCTCTCGGGGTGGTCAGTCCGACACCCTCTGACTCCCCGGAGAGCGCCCTTCTAACATTGGTGGCCAGCGGTGCGATCCGAGCCGACACAAATCGTACAGCGAGTAACTCACCCACTACCTACCCAGACATAGAGTGACCATGAGCAACCAAGAGACCACCCCAACCGCGAAGTTCCAACAAGAACGGTTGGAGGAATATACCCATAAAGAACTAAAACAGTTTGTAAAGACAAAGGCATCGCGACCACCGGATTAAACACAAAAGAGCACCTGCAAAAAGCCCTAAAGGCCTGGGTAGAGTCTGAAGCGGCCTCCCCCCAAACCGAAGAAAACCAGGTGCCAAACACGTACCAGCAACCAACCGCAGCCCGGGCAGATGGGAGGAGAACCAGCATGGAGACCGGCCTCTCCCCGGAAGAGTTACGAGAAAGGGAGAGGGTCAGGACCCACGAGTTGGAGCTCTCCCGACTCCGCCTGGACGGCGAACTCCTACTAGCCGAAAAGAAATTGGCCCTGGAACAACTACGGCTGCAAGAAGAAATAGAGGAGAAAAAGCGGCACCGAGAACTGGAAGAGAGGAGGCTGACCCTCGAGCATGAGCGGGGCCTTAAAGAACTTGAAATTAAATCCAAGAATGGGGAGACCGGCACCCCCGGAAACAGGGACACCCACCCGCCGACCGAGGTGAAAGTGCATATCCCCAAGGATGTCGTCAAAGAGTACTACAAGAACGACGACATCCAACAATGGTTCAAGGCCTACGAGGTCGCCATGACCGCCCATCGGGTACCCCGAAAAGATTGGGGTGCCGGCCTATGGGGACGGTTCCTCAGCGAAGGCAGAGACACCCTGCTACAGCTCCCCGACGCAGTGATGACAACTTATGACCATATGAAGGAGGCCCTGCTCACCCGCTACGGTCTCACCTCAGAGATGTACCGCCAGCGCTTCCGGGACTGCAAGAAGCTCCCCGGTACCACCTGGGTGGAATACGTAGACTTTTTCAGCAGAGCCCTGGAAGGCTGGATCAAGGGCAGCAAGATCACCTCCTACGAACAGCTGTTCGCCCTCATTGTATGGGAACCCCTCTCCAACAACTGCTTCATCGAGCTGAGACAGCACCTCCTCGACAACAAGCTGACCGAGCCGCGGAAGCTCGACGCCGAGGCCGATCGATGGGTGAACACCCGGGTCCCTCGGAACTCGATGGGGGAGTACCAACGGAACACCACGGGGCCCCCCCTGCCAGCGTGGCGGAGGAGGGTGATCGAACAGGAACAGAGACTTCCCAGCAGGGCCGCCCCGGAGTCCTCCCTGGGGGCCAACCCCGAACTGCACGTCCCCGACCCTCGCCCGAAGAGGGGCCCCCCTAGCCCGACCAGGACCTCTACCGACGGTAACGTGCTACAACTGCCAACAGCCAGGGCAGTATGCCAGTGACCCAACCTGCCCCGTGAACCGACGAGCTGGGACCACCGGGCCACCCCCCGCCAGTTGGCGGCCGCTGCCCTGGAGCAAGGGGGAGAAGAGGAAGAGAACTACGACGCCGGGCCCACCGAGTGGGAACCCGCTGCCATGACCTTGGTATGTCTGGGCAGCCGGGACATGGTGCCCCGGGCTCCCATCCCGAGCAACACCAAGAAGTACCAACAGTGAGTCACCATTAATGGACGCCGGGCCGAAGCCCTCCGTGACACCGGAGCCAGCGTGACAGCCGTCCGCTGCCACTTGGTGACCCCAGAACAGATCATGCCTAATGTACTGTGCCCCGTCCGGTCGGCAGACAACACCGAGAGCTTGTGCCAGATGGCCCGGATCCCCTTCGAGTGGGGGGGAGTGTCGGGCATGCTGAAGGTGACCGTCCGCGACGACGCCCCCGTAGACTGCCTCCTTGGGAACGACCTGGAAAGTTCCCCCTGGGCCCACGTCGAGCGCCGCGAGCATCTGGGGATGCTGGGACTGCCCGAGTGGGCCTGCGCAACCACCCGGTCCACGACTGCCCGGGCCATCCATCCGAGCGTAGCTGCTCCCCCCGAAGAGCCGGAGTGGCCCGAGCCACCACCCCCCTCCGTCGAAGAAGAAGCCAACGCCGAGTCCGGGCCGCCAGAACTCGCCCCGGACGAGGTCGCCGCGCTCGGCGACCTCCCCGAACTCGCCCAATGGCGCCAAGAAGGTGGCCCCACAAGGGAGCAGTTCCGCCAAGAACAGAAGACCTGCCCCTGCCTCGAAAGGACCCGACAGCAAGCAGCCGCCCAGGCCGCCGGAGATCAGACGGGGACCCACTGGGTCTATTGGGACAATGACCTCCTCTACAGCAAGCAGAAGACCGCAGAATTGGGGGCCAGCCGAGTGCTGGTGGTCCCCCTCCGATACCGGGACTTCCTCCTTAATCTGGCGCATGATGTGCCCCTCGCCGGGCACCTGGGACAAGACAAAACATACAGCCGCCTGGTGACTCACTTCTACTGGCCCCGAATGCGGAAGGACGTGGACAATCATTGCCGAACCTGCCCAACCTGCCAAGCCAGCGGGAAGAGTGGGGGAAGAGTCAAAGCCCCTCTCCAGCCCTTTCCAATAGTAAACACCCCGTTCGAGCGAGTAGGGATCGACATCGTGGGGCCCCTGGACCCCCGAACCTCCCAAGGACATCGCTTCATCCTCGTCCTGGTCGATCATGCCACCCGATACCCCGAGGCCATCCCTCTCCGAACAGTGACGGCCCCCGTGGTGGGCTGGTCCTTGATGGGAATCTTCTCCAGAGTAGGTTTCCCCCGGGAGGTTGTGAGCGACCGGGGCACAAACTTTATCTCCAAGTATATGAGGTCCCTGTGGCAACAATGCGGGGTCACCTACAAGTTCACCACCCCGTACCACCCCCAGGGGAACGGACTAGTCGAACGGTTTAATCGGACATTGAAGGGAATGATCAAAGGCCTGGAGGAGCCCCTGAGATGCAAATCGGACGTCCTGCTGCCCTGCCTCCTGTTTGCCTATCGGGAGGTCCCGCAAAAGTCTCTGGGGTTCAGCCCCTTCGAACTCTTGTACGGACACCCTGTCCGAGGCCCCCTCAGCCTGGTCAAAGAAGGCTGGGAGACCACCATCCAAGATGCTCCCCCCGACGTCTACCGGTACCTCCTGACCCTGCGAAACCAAACCCGGAAATTCAGGGAACTGGCCGAGGCCAACCTCGAGGCCAGCCAGGAGGAAATGAAACGCTGGTATGACCAGAACGCCTCCTCCATCGAGTTCGAGCCAGGACAGCAGGTCTGGGTCATGTCGCCCGTCGACCCCTGTGCCCTCCAAGACAAGTGGACCGGGCCCTTCAAGGTGGTCGAGAAGAAGAGCCCCGTCACCTACCTGGTCGACCTGGAGTCCCCCAGGAACCCCCTCCGGGTCCTCCACGCCAACAGGCTCAAACCCTACTTTGCCCGAACGGAACTTAGCCTGCTGATGGCTACAGACGATGGGGCCGAAGGCGACTCCAAGCCCCTGCCCGACCTCCTGAAAACCTCAAAAAAGGACGGCTCCGTAGAGGGAGTCCTCCTCTCCGCCACCCTGACTCCAGAGCAGCGCCAAGATTGTCAAGGACTGCTGCATCACTTTGCTGCTCTCTTCTCCCTCACTCCCGGAGTCACCCGATGGTGCGTCCACGACGTTGACACCGGGGACAGCCCCCCCGTGCGACACCGAGCCTACTGGGTCCCCGAACGGGTACGGGCCTGCATCCAAGCCGAGGTCGCCAAGATGTTTTCCCTGGGGGTCATCGAACCCTCCGACAGTCCCTGGGCCAGCCCTGTGGTCCTGGTACCGAAAGCTGCCGCCCCCGGCACCACCCCGGAGCTCCGGTTTTGCGTGGACTATCGGGGATTGAATGCCGTCACCAAAACCGATGCCCATCCCATTCCTCGGGCAGATGAACTGATCGACCGCCTAGGAGCAGCGCGCTACCTTAGCACCTTTGACCTCACCGCCGGATACTGGCAGATCGGGCTCACCCCAGGTGCCCAAGAGCGTTCCGCTTTCTCCACCCCCGATGGCCATTACCACTTCCGAGTAATGCCCTTCGGCATGAAAAATGCCCCGGCGACCTTCCAAAGACTTGTGAATAAGGTACTGGCCGGCCTAGAAGCGTTCAGTGCCGCCTACCTGGACGATATTGCGGTGTTCAGCAGCCACTGGGCCGAGCACCTAAGGCACCTCGGGGAGGTCCTGACCGCCCTCCAAAGGGCCGGACTCACCGTGAGAGCCAGCAAGTGTCAGATAGGCCAAGGATCCGTAACCTATCTGGGACATCAAGTGGGGAGCGGCCATGTGGCTCCCCTCCAGCCAAAGATCGACGCCATCATGGCCTGGGAGCCCCCAACCACCCAAAACGCTGTGAGGGCCTTCCTGGGACTCACGTGCTATTACAGGCGGTTCATTCAGAACTATGGAAGCATTGTGGGCCCCCTCACGGAGCTCA
This sequence comes from Triturus cristatus, assembly GCF_964204655.1. Taxonomy (NCBI): domain Eukaryota; kingdom Metazoa; phylum Chordata; class Amphibia; order Caudata; family Salamandridae; genus Triturus; species Triturus cristatus. The sequence goes on from NC_140590.1 coordinate 1,869,918,966, forward strand.
CCTCAAAGAAGCAACCAAAGAAGGTGCACTGGACGCCCCTCTGTCAGGCGGCCTTCGAGACCCTCAAGACAGCGATGTGTACCGCCCCCGTGCTACAAGCCCCCGACTACAGCAAAGAGTTCGTGGTACAGACGGATGCCTCGGAGTACGGAGTCGGGGCTGTCTTGTCCCAAGTGAACTCTGAGGGCATTGACCAGCCAGTGGCCTTCATCAGCCGGCGCCTGCTGCCTGGGAGCAGAGATGGAGAACCATCGAACGGGAGGCCTTTGCCGTGGTGTGGGCCCTCAAGAAACTCCGGCCCTACCTCTTCGGCACCCACTTTCAGTTCCAAACCGACCACCGACCCTTGCGGTGGTTAATGCAGATGAGAGGCGAGAACCCGAAGTTGTTGCGATGGTCCATCTCTCTGCAGGGGATGGACTTCACTGTAGACCACCGGCCCAGCAACGACCACGCCAACGCCGACGGCCTGTCCCGCTTCTTCCGCCTCGGCGAAGAGAACACCCAAGACGATGGGTGACTCTCCCTGCCTTCAGCTGGGGGGGACGCCTGTTGGACCCGGCCTCGTGGAGTGGTCCCGAACCCTCCTACCAGACTAAACGGGGGCTACCCGAATCCTTCAGGGTCCCCCTGGATTGTACCCCGCTACCCTCCAGCCGTCGCGACGCGACCCGCCCCCGGCCTCGGTCCCCGCGAAGCCCTGACCTCAAGGCGCCAAGACCTGACCGGAGGGGGTCGAGTGGCCACTCCACAGATTCCGGAGGAGAGTTTCGATGGGCCCCCAGCCGTCCCCCGACGCCTGGTTGCAATCGCCCTCCGGCCTCCCTGGGCGCTGGCTCCACCCCCCGCTGGGTGTCTGGGTGCTCTTCTCCCGGTCCCTCCGACCTCCCCAGGCGTGAGGGTCCGAAGATCAAAGGGCTCCAGACCTATATCTGGGGCAGCCCAAAACCAGGACGGTAGTTGTATCCTGGAGTCGAGAGCCCTTCTGATCGGATGGCGGCTGACCTTACGGAGAGAGACTCATTGCCTGGAAATCGGAACTCGAGTCCTGCTGACTGCGTCGCGGCTCCCCCTTGCTGAGAAGAAGACCCTCACGGAACCATCGGAGCCATGCTGACCTCGTCGCGGCTCGACCTCGCAGAAGTAACCATCGGAGCCCTGCTGACCTCGTCGTGGCTCGACCTCGCAGAAGTAACCATCGGAGCCATGCTGACCTCGTCGCGGCTCGACCTCGCAGAAGTAACCATCGGAGCCCTGCTGACCTCGTCGCGGCTCGACCTCAGCGAGGCAACCTGCCGAGCCCTGCGGACGACGCCTCGGCTCCCGGAACCCCCCCCAGCTCGAGGATTGAGAGCTGAGCGCAGGGTGTTCCCGTACCAGGCTGGTACTGAGACTGTCCCGCTACCCCGTCCCTGAACGACCCCGAGACTCTTTGGGATCCCTCGATCCACCTGTAAATATTGCCACAGAAACCTGCCTTTCACTACCGATAAAGACTTGTGAGAATTGATACCCTTGTTGTGTCCCTTTGTGGTGGTGGGGGTGCTTGGCTGGTACGATCATAGGGGAAGGACCTCGCCCAGGAGGCTTCTCAGCAGCGCTCGGCTACTTTCCTATGGAACGGTGGCTCTCGGGGTGGTCAGTCCGACACCCTCTGACTCCCCGGAGAGCGCCCTTCTAACACCACCCCTCACATGTCTCTGTCCACTGCTGGTGTTCCTCTGCACCCACCCCTCACATGTCTCTGTCCACCGCTGGGAGCGATAGGCACCCACCCCTCACATGTCTATGTCCACTGCTGGGAGTGATGGGCACCCACCCCCATGTCTTTGTCCACTGCTGGGAGTGATATGCACCCACCCCTCACATGTCTCTGTCTCCTGCTGGTATTCCTCTGCACCCACCCCTCACATGTCTCTGTCCACTGCTGGTGTTCCTCTGCACCCACCCCTCACATGTCTCTGTCCACTGCTGGGAGTGATAGGCACCCACCCCTCACATGTCTCTGTCCACTGCTGGGAGTGATGGGCACCGACCCCCATGTCTCTGTCCACTGCTGGGAGTGATAGGCACCCACCCCTCACATGACTCTGTCCACTGCTGGGAGTGATGGGCACTCACCACCATGTCTCTGTCCACTGCTGGGAGTGATATGCACCCACCCCTCACATGTCTCTGTCCACTGCTGGTATTCCTCTGCACCCACCCCTCACATGTCTCTGTCCACTGCTGGTGTTCCTCTGCACCCACCCCTCACATGTCTCTGTCCACTGCTGGCAGTGATGGGCACCCACCCCCATGTCTCTGTCCACTGCTGGGTGTGATAGGCACCCACCCCTCACATGTCTCTGTCCACTGCTGGGAGTGATGGGCACCCACCCCCATGTCTCTGTCCACTACTGGGAGTGATATGCACCCACCCCTCACATGTCTCTGTCCACTGCTGGTATTCCTCTGCACCCACACCTCACATGTCTCTGTCCACTGCTGGTGCTCCTCTGCACCCACCCCTCACATGTCTCTGGCCACTGCTGGGAGTGATAGGCACCCACCCCTCACATGTCTCTGTCCACTGCTGGGAGTGATGGGCACCCACCCCTCACATGTCTCTCTCCACTGCTGGTATACCTCTGCACCCACTTCTCACATGTATCTGTCCACTGCTGGTGTTCCTCTGCACCCACCCCTCATATGTCTCTGGCCACTGCTGGGAGTGATAGGCACCCACACCTCACATGTCTCTGTCCACTGCTGGTGTTCCTCTGCACCCACCCCTCACATGTCTCTGGCCACTGCTAGGAGTGATAGGCACCCACCCCTCACATGTCTCTCTCCACTGCTGGTATTCCTCTGCACCCACCCCTCACATGTCTCTGTCCACTGCTGGTGTTTCTCTGCACCCACCCCTTACATGTCTCTGTCCGTTGCTGGGAGTGATAGGCACCCACCCCTCACATGTCTCTGTCCACTGCTGGGAGTGATGAGCACCCACCCCCATGTCTCTGTCCACTGCTGGGAGTGATAGGCACCCACCCCTCACCTGTCTCTGTCCACTGCTGGGAGTGATGGGCACCCACCCACATGTCTCTGTCCACTGCTGGGAGTGATATGCACCCACCCCTCACATGTCTCTGTCCACTGCTGGGTGTGATAGGCACCCACCCCTCACATGTCTCTGTCCACTGCTGGGAGTGATGGGCACCCACCCCCATGTCTCTGTCCACTACTGGGAGTGATATGCACCCACCCCTCACATGTCTCTGTCCACTGCTGGTATTCCTCTGCACCCACACCTCACATGTCTCTGTCCACTGCTGGTGCTCCTCTGCACCCACCCCTCACATGTCTCTGGCCACTGCTGGGAGTGATAGGCACCCACCCCTCACATGTCTCTGTCCACTGCTGGGAGTGATGGGCACCCACCCCTCACATGTCTCTCTCCACTGCTGGTATACCTCTGCACCCACTTCTCACATGTATCTGTCCACTGCTGGTGTTCCTCTGCACCCACCCCTCACATGTCTCTGGCCACTGCTGGGAGTGATAGGCACCCACACCTCACATGTCTCTGTCCACTGCTGGTGTTCCTCTGCACCCACCCCTCACATGTGGCCACTGCTAGGAGTGATAGGCACCCACCCCTCACATGTCTCTCTCCACTGCTGGTATTCCTCTGCACCCACCCCTCACATGTCTCTGTCCACTGCTGGTGTTTCTCTGCACCCACCCCTTACATGTCTCTGTCCGTTGCTGGGAGTGATAGGCACCCACCCCTCACATGTCTCTGTCCACTGCTGGGAGTGATGAGCACCCACCCCCATGTCTCTGTCCACTGCTGGGAGTGATAGGCACCCACCCCTCACCTGTCTCTGTCCACTGCTGGGAGTGATGGGCACCCACCCACATGTCTCTGTCCACTGCTGGGAGTGATATGCACCCACCCCTCACATGTCTCTGTCCACTGCTGGTATTCCTCTGCACCCACCCCTCACATGTCTCTGTCCACTGCTGGTGTTCCTCTGCACCCACCCCTCACATGTCTCAGTCTACTGCTGGGAGTGATAGGCACCCACCCCTCACATGTCTCTGTCCACTGCTGGGAGTGATGGGCACCCACCCCTCACATGTCTCTCTCCACTGCTGGTATACCTCTGCACCCACTTCTCACATGTATCTGTCCACTGCTGGTGTTCCTCTGCACCCACCCCTCACATGTCTCTGGCCACTGCTGGGAGTGATAGGCACCCACACCTCACATGTCTCTGTCCACTGCTGGTGTTCCTCTGCACCCACCCCTCACATGTCTCTGGCCACTGCTAGGAGTGATAGGCACCCACCCCTCACATGTCTCTCTCCACTGCTGGTATTCCTCTGCACCCACCCCTCACATGTCTCTGTCCACTGCTGGTGTTTCTCTGCACCCACCCCTTACATGTCTCTGTCCGTTGCTGGGAGTGATAGGCACCCACCCCTCACATGTCTCTGTCCACTGCTGGGAGTGATGAGCACCCACCCCCATGTCTCTGTCCACTGCTGGGAGTGATAGGCACCCACCCCTCACCTGTCTTTGTCCACTGCTGGGAGTGATGGGATCCCACCCACATGTCTCTGTCCACTGCTGGGAGTGATATGCACCCACCCCTCACATGTCTCTGTCCACTGCTGGTATTCCTCTGCACCCACCCCTCACATGTCTCTGTCCACTGCTGGTGTTCCTCTGCACCCACCCCTCACATGTCTCAGTCTACTGCTGGGAGTGATAGGCACCCACCACTCACATGTCTCTGTCCACTGCTGGGAGTGATGGGCACCCACCCCCATGTTTCTGTCCACTGCTGGGAGTGATATGCACCCACCCCTCACATGTCTCTGTCCACTGCTGGTATTCCTCTGCACCCACCCCTCACATGTCTCTGTCCACTGCTGGTGTTACTCTGCACCCACCCCTCACATGTCTCTGTCCACTGCTGGGAGTGATAGGCACCCACCCCCATGTCTCTATCCACTGCTGGGAGTGATATGAGCCCACCCCTCACATGTCTCTGTCCACTGCTGGTATTCCTCTGCAGCCACCCCTCACATACCTCTGTCCACTGCTGGTTTTCCTCTGCACCCACCCCTCACATGTCTCTGTCCAATGCTGGGAGTGATGGGCACCCACCCCCATGTCTCTGTCCACTACTGGGAGTGATAGGCACCCACCCCTCACATGTCTCTGTCCACTGCTGGGAGTGATGGGCACCCACCCCATGTTTCTGTCCACTGCTGGGAGTGATATGCACCCACCCCTCACATGTCTCTGTCCACTGCTGGTATTCCTCTGCACCCACCCCTCACATGTCTCTGTCCACTGCTGGTGTTCCTCTGCACCCACCCCTCACATGTCTCTGTCCACTGCTGGGAGTGATAGGCACCCACCCCTCACATGTCTCTGTCCACTGCTGGGAGTGATGGGCACCCACCCCCATGTCTCTGTCCACTGCTGGGAGTGATATGCACCCACCCCTCACATGTCTCTGTCCACTGCTGGTATTCCTCTGCACCCACCCCTCACATGTCTCTGTCCACTGCTGGTGCTTCTCTGCACCCACCCCTCACATGTCTCTGTCCACAGCTGGGAGTGATAGGCACCCACCCCTCACATGTCTCTGTCCACTGCTGAGAGTGATGGGCACCCACCCCCATGTCTCTGTCCACTGCTGCGAGTGATATGCACCTACCCCTCACATGTCTCTGTCCACCGCTGGTATTCCTCTGCACCCACCCCTCACATGTCTCTGTCCACTGCTGGTGTTCCTCTGCACCCACCCCTCACATGTCTCTGTCCACTGCTGGGAGTGATATGCACCCACCCCACACATGTCTCTGTCCACTGCTGGTATTCCTCTGCACCCACCCCTCACATGTCTCTGTCCACTGCTGGTGTTCCTCTGCACCCACCCCTCACATGTCTCTGTCCACTGCTGGGAGTGATAGCCACTGTTAGAAGGCGACCCCAGGGGAGACAGGGAGGTTGCCTGAACGCCCTGAGACCCACCCTCGGGGTAACGTAGCCGGGCACTGGCGGGAGACTCCTCAGGGGAAGAGTCTCGTATCTAGGATCGCACACATGGCACCCCACAACAAAAGAGACACCACACGGTAGGTTCTTGGGAACAGATCTTTTATCTATGCAACTTCGTCGGATCTTTATGATCACCAAGGTGGGTATGTACAAATAGAGCACGGACTCAGAGAGTCTCGGTAGGGAAGGGGGTAGCGGGACAGTCTTTGGGGATCCGGATAGATGCAGGGGCGTAACCAACGCACAGCTCACAATCCTCGAGCCGGGGGATACGCTGCGGTCCAGCCGGACCAGAGGAGTCTTTGGGAGCCGCGAGTCACTCAGCGGGGCTCAAGCACAAGTTCGGAGGTCTTACGATCTTCAGGGGAGCCGCGAGTCACTCAGCAGGGCTCAAGCACAAGTTCGGAGGTCTTACGTTCTTCAGGGGAGCCGCGAGTCACTCAGCAGGGCTCAAGCACAAGTTCGGAGGTCTTACGATCTTCAGGGGAGCCGCGAGTCACTCAGCAGGGCTCAAGTACAAGTTCGGAGGTCTTACGATCTTCAGAGGAGCCGCGAGTCACTCAGCAGGGCTCAGAGGTTCCAAGGTTGCAAGGGAGCCGCGACCACCTCAGCAGGGCTCTTCTCGTTCCAGAGTCGAATCTGCCAGATAGCCCCAGAGCACCCCTTGATATAGGTCAGCTCCTCTTTGATGTCTGGGGTCCGTGTAGGCAGGGGTATTAGCGCCTGGGGGCCGCTCGTTGGAGTTTCCTGCCATGTTGTCCTTTGATCCTTTCAGGGCCGGGTCGGGAGGAGTCCCAGACACCCAGCAGGCGTTGAGCCAGCCCTCAGGGAGGTCAGAGGGCCGATCGAGATCCATCTCCCGAGGGGAGGCCAGAGGTGTGATGGAAACTGCTCCTCCCTCTCTCACTCTATGGGAGCGCGATGTTCCCCAGCCGGGGTGGCGCCTCTAGGCCTGGGTTGTGCTGGGGCCGGGCGGCCATCGTAGGTGCAGGAAGTGGGCACACGGGCCCGGTGGTGCTGGGAAGATGGAGGGCACGGACAGGGAAGTCCGGGTCGGGTGTGTGTGGGTCCTGGTGGGCAGGACCGGCTAGGCCGTGTACGGAGGGACTGAATGAGGTGTACGGGTCAGGGGATGGGGCTAGGGGTCAGGGATAGCCATGCCACAAGGCCGGGTCTAACACGCGTCCCCCCCAGCTGAAAGCCGGAGAGAACTACCCATCCTCTTGGGGGTTCTCTTCGCTGAGGCGGAAGAACCGGGAGAGGCCGTCAGCGTTGGCGTGGTCAGTACCAGGGCTTTACTCTACGGTGAAATCCATCCCCTGGAGGGAGATTGACCACCGCGAGAACCCGAAGTTGTTGGGATGGTCCATCTCTCTGCAGGGGATGGACTTCACTGTAGACCACCGGCCCGGCAACGACCACGCCAACGCCGACGGCCTGTCCCGCTTCTTCCGCCTCGGCGAAGAGAACACCCAAGACGATGGGTGACTCTCCCTGCCTTCAGCTGGGGGGGACGCCTGTTGGACCCGGCCTCGTGGAGTGGTCCCCAACCCTCCTACCAGACTAAACGGGGGCTACCCGAACCCTTCAGGGTCCCCCTGGATTGTACCCCGCTACCCTCCAGCCGTCGCGACGCGACCCGCCCCCGGCCTCGGTCCCCGCGAAGCCCTGACCTCAAGGCGCCAAGACCTGACCGGAGGGGGTCGAGTGGCCACTCCACAGATTCCGGAGGAGGAGAGTTTCGATGGGCCCCCAGCCGTCCCCCGACGCCTGGTTGCAATCGCCCTCCGGCCTAACTGGGCGCTGGCTCCACCCCCCGCTGGGTTTCTGGGCGCTCTTCTCCCGGTCCCTCCGACCTCCCCAGGCGTGAGGGTCCGAACATCAAAGGGCTCCAGACCTATATCTGGGTCAGCCCAAAACCAGGACGGTAGTTGTATCCTGGAGTCGAGAGCCCTGCTGATCGGATCGCGGCTGACCCTACCGAGAGAGACTCATTGCCTGGAAATCGGAACTCGAGCCCTGCTGACTGCGTCGCGGCTCCCCGTTGCTGAGAAGAAGACCCTCACGGAACCATCGGAGCCCTGCTGACCTCGTCGCGGCTCGACCTCGCAGAAGTAACCATCGGAGCCCTGCTGACCTCGTCGCGGCTCGACCTCGCAGAAGTAACCATCGGAGCCCTGCTGACCTCGTCGCGGCTCGACCTCGCAGAAGTAACCATCGGAGCCCTGCTGACCTCGTCGCGGCTCGACCTCAGCGAGGCAACCTGCCGAGCCCTGCGGACGACGCCTCGGCTCCCGGAACCCCCCCCAGCTCGAGGATTGAGAGCTGAGCGCAGGGTGTTCCCGTACCAGGCTGGTACCGAGACTGTCCCGCTACCCCGTCCTTGAACGACCCCGAGACTCTTTGGGATCCCTCGATCCACCTGTAAATATTGCCACAGAAACCTGCCTTTCACTACCGATAAAGACTTGTGAGAATTGATACCCTTGTTGTGTCCCTTTGTGGTGGTGGGGGTGCTTGGCTGGTACGATCATAGGGGAAGGACCTCGCCCAGGAGACTTCTCAGCAGCGCTCGGCTACTTTCCTACGGAACGGTGGCTCTAGGGGTGGTCAGTCCGACACCCTCTGACTCCCCGGAGAGCGCCCTTCTAACACCACCCCTCACATGTCTCTGTCCACTGCTGGTGTTCCTCTGCACCCACCCCTCACATGTCTCTGTCCACCGCTGGGAGCGATAGGCACCCACCCCTCACATGTCTATGTCCACTGCTGGGAGTGATGGGCACCCACCCCCATGTCTTTGTCCACTGCTGGGAGTGATATGCACCCACCCCTCACATGTCTCTGTCTCCTGCTGGTATTCCTCTGCACCCACCCCTCACATGTCTCTGTCCACTGCTGGTGTTCCTCTGCACCCACCCCTCACATGTCTCTGTCCACTGCTGGGAGTGATAGGCACCCACCCCTCACATGTCTCTGTCCACTGCTGGGAGTGATGGGCACCGACCCCCATGTCTCTGTCCACTGATGGGAGTGATAGGCACCCACCCCTCACTCGTCTCTGTCCACTGCTGGGAGTGATGGGCACCCACCCCCATGTCTCTGTCCACTGCTGGGAGTGATATGCACCCACCCCTCACATGTCTCTGTCCACTGCTGGTATTCCTCTGCACCCACCGCTCACATGTCTCTGTCCACTGCTGGTGTTACTCTGCACCCACCCCTCACATGTGTCTGTCCACTGCTGGGAGTGATAGGCACCCACCCCTCACATGACTCTGTCCACTGCTGGGAGTGATGGGCACTCACCACCATGTCCCTGTCCACTGCTGGGAGTGATATGCACCCACCCCTCACATGTCTCTGTCCACTGCTGGTATTCCTCTGCACCCACCCCTCACATGTCTCTGTCCACTGCTGGTGTTCCTCTGCACCCACCCCTCACATGTCTCTGTCCACTGCTGGGAGTGATGGGCACCCACCCTCATGTCTCTGTCCACTGCTGGGTGTGATAGGCACCCACCCCTCACATGTCTCTGTCCACTGCTGGGAGTGATGGGCACCCACCCCCATGTCTCTGTCCACTACTGGGAGTGATATGCACCCACCCCTCACATGTCTCTGTCCACTGCTGGTATTCCTCTGCACCCACACCTCACATGTCTCTGTCCACTGCTGGTGCTCCTCTGCACCCACCCCTCACATGTCTCTGTCCACTGCTGGGAGTGATGGGCACCCACCCCTCACATGTCTCTCTCCACTGCTGGTATACCTCTGCACCCACTTCTCACATGTCTCTGTCCACTGCTGGTGTTCCTCTGCACCCACCCCTCACATGTCTCTGGCCACTGCTGGGAGTGATAGGCACCCACACCTCACATGTCTCTGTCCACTGCTGGTGTTCCTCTGCACCCACCCCTCACATGTCTCTGGCCACTGCTGGGAGTGATAGGCACCCACCCCTCACATGTCTCTGTTCAATGCTGGGAGTGATAGGCACCCAACCCTCACATGTCTCTCTCCACTGCTGGTATTCCTCGGCACCCACCCCTCACATGTCTCTGTCCACTGCTGGTGTTTCTCTGCACCCACCCCTTACATGTCTCTGTCCACTGCTGGGAGTGATAGGCACCCACCCCTCACATGTCTCTGTCCACTGCTGGGAGTGATGAGCACCCACCCCGATGTCTCTGTCCACTGCTGGGAGTGATAGGCACCCACCCCTCACCTGTCTCTGTCCACTGCTGGGAGTGATGGGCACCCACCCACATGTTTCTGTCCACTGCTGGGAGTGATATGCACCCACCCCTCACATGTCTCTGTCCACTGCTGGTATTCCTCTGCACCCACCCCTCACATGTCTCTGTCCACTGCTGGTGTTCCTCTGCACCCACCCCTCACATGTCTCTGTCTACTGCTGGGAGTGATAGGCACCCACCACTCACATGTCTCTGTCCACTGCTGGGAGTGATGGGCACCCACCCCCATGTCTCTGTCCACTGCTGGGAGTGATATGCACCCACCCCTCACATGTCTCTGTCCACTGCTGGTATTCCTCTGCACCCACCCCTCACATGTCTCTGTCCACTGCTGGTGTTACTCTGCACCCACCCCTCACCTGTCTCTGTCCACTGCTGGGAGTGATAGGCACCCACCCCTCACATGTCTCTGTCCACTGCTGGGAGTGATGGGCACCCACCCCCATGTCTCTATCCACTGCTGGGAGTGATATGCACCCACCCCTCACATGTCTCTGTCCACTGCTGGTATTCCTCTGCACCCACCCCTCACATGTCTCTGTCCACTGCTGGTATTCCTCTGCAGCCACCCCTCACATACCTCTGTCCACTGCTGGTGTTCCTCTGCACCCACCCCTCACATGTCTCTGTCCACTGCTGGGAGTGATGGGCACCCACCCCCATGTCTCTGTCCACTGCTGGGAGTGATATGCACCCACCCCTCACATGTCTCTGTCCACTGCTGGTATTCCTCTGCACCCACCCCTCACATGTCTCTGTCCACTGCTGGTGCTTCTCTGCACCCACCCCTCACATGTCTCTGTCCACAGCTGGGAGTGATAGGCACCCACCCCTCACATGTCTCTGTCCACTGCTGAGAGTGATGGGCACCCACCCCCATGTCTCTGTCCACTGCTGCGAGTGATATGCACCTACCCCTCACATGTCTCTGTCCACCGCTGGTATTCCTCTGCACCCACCCCTCACATGTCTCTGTCCACTGCTGGTGTTCCTCTGCACCCACCCCTCACATGTCTCTGTCCACTGCTGGGAGTGATATGCACCCACCCCACACATGTCTCTGTCCACTGCTGGTATTCCTCTGCACCCACCCCTCACATGTCTCTGTCCACTGCTGGTGTTCCTCTGCACCCACCCCTCACATGTCTCTGTCCACTGCTGGGAGTGATAGCCACTGTTAGAAGGCGACCCCAGGGGAGACAGGGAGGTTGCCTGAACGCCCTGAGACCCACCCTTTGGGTAACGTAGCCGGGCACTGGCGGGAGACTCCTCAGGGGAAGAGTCTCGTATCTAGGATCGCACACATGGCACCCCACAACAAAAGAGACACCACACGGTAGGTTCTTGGGAACAGATCTTTTATCTATGCAACTTCGTCGGATCTTTATGATCACCAAGGTGGGTATGTACAAATAGAGCACGGACTCAGAGAGTCTCGGTAGGGAAGGGGGTAGCGGGACAGTCTTTGGGGATCCGGATAGATGCAGGGGCGTAACCAACGCACAGCTCACAATCCTCGAGCCGGGGGATACGCTGCGGTCCAGCCGGACCAGAGGAGTCTTTGGGAGCCGCGAGTCACTCAGCGGGGCTCAAGCACAAGTTCGGAGGTCTTACGATCTTCAGGGGAGCCGCGAGTCACTCAGCAGGGCTCAAGCACAAGTTCGGAGGTCTTACGTTCTTCAGGGGAGCCGCGAGTCACTCAGCAGGGCTCAAGCACAAGTTCGGAGGTCTTACGATCTTCAGGGGAGCCGCGAGTCACTCAGCAGGGCTCAAGTACAAGTTCGGAGGTCTTACGATCTTCAGAGGAGCCGCGAGTCACTCAGCAGGGCTCAGAGGTTCCAAGGTTGCAAGGGAGCCGCGACCACCTCAGCAGGGCTCTTCTCGTTCCAGAGTCGAATCTGCCAGATAGCCCCAGAGCACCCCTTGATATAGGTCAGCTCCTCTTTGATGTCTGGGGTCCGTGTAGGCAGGGGTATTAGCGCCTGGGGGCCGCTCGTTGGAGTTTCCTGCCATGTTGTCCTTTGATCCTTTCAGGGCCGGGTCGGGAGGAGTCCCAGACACCCAGCAGGCGTTGAGCCAGCCCTCAGGGAGGTCAGAGGGCCGATCGAGATCCATCTCCCGAGGGGAGGCCAGAGGTGTGATGGAAACTGCTCCTCCCTCTCTCACTCTATGGGAGCGCGATGTTCCCCAGCCGGGGTGGCGCCTCTAGGCCTGGGTTGTGCTGGGGCCGGGCGGCCATCGTAGGTGCAGGAAGTGGGCACACGGGCCCGGTGGTGCTGGGAAGATGGAGGGCACGGACAGGGAAGTCCGGGTCGGGTGTGTGTGGGTCCTGGTGGGCAGGACCGGCTAGGCCGTGTACGGAGGGACTGAATGAGGTGTACGGGTCAGGGGATGGGGCTAGGGGTCAGGGATAGCCATGCCACAAGGCCGGGTCTAACACGCGTCCCCCCCAGCTGAAAGCCGGAGAGAACTACCCATCCTCTTGGGGGTTCTCTTCGCTGAGGCGGAAGAACCGGGAGAGGCCGTCAGCGTTGGCGTGGTCAGTACCAGGGCTTTACTCTACGGTGAAATCCATCCCCTGGAGGGAGATTGACCACCGCGAGAACCCGAAGTTGTTGGGATGGTCCATCTCTCTGCAGGGGATGGACTTCACTGTAGACCACCGGCCCGGCAACGACCACGCCAACGCCGACGGCCTGTCCCGCTTCTTCCGCCTCGGCGAAGAGAACACCCAAGACGATGGGTGACTCTCCCTGCCTTCAGCTGGGGGGGACGCCTGTTGGACCCGGCCTCGTGGAGTGGTCCCCAACCCTCCTACCAGACTAAACGGGGGCTACCCGAACCCTTCAGGGTCCCCCTGGATTGTACCCCGCTACCCTCCAGCCGTCGCGACGCGACCCGCCCCCGGCCTCGGTCCCCGCGAAGCCCTGACCTCAAGGCGCCAAGACCTGACCGGAGGGGGTCGAGTGGCCACTCCACAGATTCCGGAGGAGGAGAGTTTCGATGGGCCCCCAGCCGTCCCCCGACGCCTGGTTGCAATCGCCCTCCGGCCTAACTGGGCGCTGGCTCCACCCCCCGCTGGGTTTCTGGGCGCTCTTCTCCCGGTCCCTCCGACCTCCCCAGGCGTGAGGGTCCGAACATCAAAGGGCTCCAGACCTATATCTGGGTCAGCCCAAAACCAGGACGGTAGTTGTATCCTGGAGTCGAGAGCCCTGCTGATCGGATCGCGGCTGACCCTACCGAGAGAGACTCATTGCCTGGAAATCGGAACTCGAGCCCTGCTGACTGCGTCGCGGCTCCCCGTTGCTGAGAAGAAGACCCTCACGGAACCATCGGAGCCCTGCTGACCTCGTCGCGGCTCGACCTCGCAGAAGTAACCATCGGAGCCCTGCTGACCTCGTCGCGGCTCGACCTCGCAGAAGTAACCATCGGAGCCCTGCTGACCTCGTCGCGGCTCGACCTCGCAGAAGTAACCATCGGAGCCCTGCTGACCTCGTCGCGGCTCGACCTCAGCGAGGCAACCTGCCGAGCCCTGCGGACGACGCCTCGGCTCCCGGAACCCCCCCCAGCTCGAGGACTGAGAGCTGAGCGCAGGGTGTTCCCGTACCAGGCTGGTACCGAGACTGTCCCGCTACCCCGTCCTTGAACGACCCCGAGACTCTTTGGGATCCCTCGATCCACCTGTAAATATTGCCACAGAAACCTGCCTTTCACTACCGATAAAGACTTGTGAGAATTGATACCCTTGTTGTGTCCCTTTGTGGTGGTGGGGGTGCTTGGCTGGTACGATCATAGGGGAAGGACCTCGCCCAGGAGACTTCTCAGCAGCGCTCGGCTACTTTCCTACGGAACGGTGGCTCTAGGGGTGGTCAGTCCGACACCCTCTGACTCCCCGGAGAGCGCCCTTCTAACACCACCCCTCACATGTCTCTGTCCACTGCTGGTGTTCCTCTGCACCCACCCCTCACATGTCTCTGTCCACCGCTGGGAGCGATAGGCACCCACCCCTCACATGTCTATGTCCACTGCTGGGAGTGATGGGCACCCACCCCCATGTCTTTGTCCACTGCTGGGAGTGATATGCACCCACCCCTCACATGTCTCTGTCTCCTGCTGGTATTCCTCTGCACCCACCCCTCACATGTCTCTGTCCACTGCTGGTGTTCCTCTGCACCCACCCCTCACATGTCTCTGTCCACTGCTGGGAGTGATAGGCACCCACCCCTCACATGTCTCTGTCCACTGCTGGGAGTGATGGGCACCGACCCCCATGTCTCTGTCCACTGATGGGAGTGATAGGCACCCACCCCTCACTCGTCTCTGTCCACTGCTGGGAGTGATGGGCACCCACCCCCATGTCTCTGTCCACTGCTGGGAGTGATATGCACCCACCCCTCACATGTCTCTGTCCACTGCTGGTATTCCTCTGCACCCACCGCTCACATGTCTCTGTCCACTGCTGGTGTTACTCTGCACCCACCCCTCACATGTGTCTGTCCACTGCTGGGAGTGATAGGCACCCACCCCTCACATGACTCTGTCCACTGCTGGGAGTGATGGGCACTCACCACCATGTCCCTGTCCACTGCTGGGAGTGATATGCACCCACCCCTCACATGTCTCTGTCCACTGCTGGTATTCCTCTGCACCCACCCCTCACATGTCTCTGTCCACTGCTGGTGTTCCTCTGCACCCACCCCTCACATGTCTCTGTCCACTGCTGGGAGTGATGGGCACCCACCCTCATGTCTCTGTCCACTGCTGGGTGTGATAGGCACCCACCCCTCACATGTCTCTGTCCACTGCTGGGAGTGATGGGCACCCACCCCCATGTCTCTGTCCACTACTGGGAGTGATATGCACCCACCCCTCACATGTCTCTGTCCACTGCTGGTATTCCTCTGCACCCACACCTCACATGTCTCTGTCCACTGCTGGTGCTCCTCTGCACCCACCCCTCACATGTCTCTGTCCACTGCTGGGAGTGATGGGCACCCACCCCTCACATGTCTCTCTCCACTGCTGGTATACCTCTGCACCCACTTCTCACATGTCTCTGTCCACTGCTGGTGTTCCTCTGCACCCACCCCTCACATGTCTCTGGCCACTGCTGGGAGTGATAGGCACCCACACCTCACATGTCTCTGTCCACTGCTGGTGTTCCTCTGCACCCACCCCTCACATGTCTCTGGCCACTGCTGGGAGTGATAGGCACCCACCCCTCACATGTCTCTGTTCAATGCTGGGAGTGATAGGCACCCAACCCTCACATGTCTCTCTCCACTGCTGGTATTCCTCGGCACCCACCCCTCACATGTCTCTGTCCACTGCTGGTGTTTCTCTGCACCCACCCCTTACATGTCTCTGTCCACTGCTGGGAGTGATAGGCACCCACCCCTCACATGTCTCTGTCCACTGCTGGGAGTGATGAGCACCCACCCCGATGTCTCTGTCCACTGCTGGGAGTGATAGGCACCCACCCCTCACCTGTCTCTGTCCACTGCTGGGAGTGATGGGCACCCACCCACATGTTTCTGTCCACTGCTGGGAGTGATATGCACCCACCCCTCACATGTCTCTGTCCACTGCTGGTATTCCTCTGCACCCACCCCTCACATGTCTCTGTCCACTGCTGGTGTTCCTCTGCACCCACCCCTCACATGTCTCTGTCTACTGCTGGGAGTGATAGGCACCCACCACTCACATGTCTCTGTCCACTGCTGGGAGTGATGGGCACCCACCCCCATGTCTCTGTCCACTGCTGGGAGTGATATGCACCCACCCCTCACATGTCTCTGTCCACTGCTGGTATTCCTCTGCACCCACCCCTCACATGTCTCTGTCCACTGCTGGTGTTACTCTGCACCCACCCCTCACCTGTCTCTGTCCACTGCTAGGAGTGATAGGCACCCACCCCTCACATGTCTCTGTCCACTGCTGGGAGTGATGGGCACCCACCCCCATGTCTCTATCCACTGCTGGGAGTGATATGCACCCACCCCTCACATGTCTCTGTCCACTGCTGGTATTCCTCTGCACCCACCCCTCACATGTCTCTGTCCACTGCTGGTATTCCTCTGCACCCACCCCTCACATGTCTCTGTCCACTGCTGGTATTCCTCTGCAGCCACCCCTCACATACCTCTGTCCACTGCTGGTGTTCCTCTGCACCCACCCCTCACATGTCTCTGTCCACTGCTGGGAGTGATGGGCACCCACCCCCATGTCTCTGTCCACTGCTGGGAGTGATATGCACCCACCCCTCACATGTCTCTGTCCACTGCTGGTATTCCTCTGCACCCACCCCTCACATGTCTCTGTCCACTGCTGGTGCTTCTCTGCACCCACCCCTCACATGTCTCTGTCCACTGCTGGGAGTGATAGGCACCCACCCCTCACATGTCTCTGTCCACTGCTGGGAGTGATGGGCACCCACCCCCATGTCTCTGTCCACTGCTGGTATTCCTCTGCACCCACCCCTCACATGTCTCTGTCCACTGCTGGTGCTTCTCTGCACCCACCCCTCACATGTCTCTGTCCACTGCTGGGAGTGATAGGCACCCACCCCTCACATGTCTCTGTCCACTGCTGGGAGTGATAGCCACTGTTAGAAGGCGACCCCAGGGGAGACAGGGAGGTTGCCTGAACGCCCTGAGACCCACCCTCGGGGTAACGTAGCCGGGCACTGGCGGGAGACTCCTCAGGGGAAGAGTCTCGTATCTAGGATCGCACACATGGCACCCCACAACAAAAGAGACACCACACGGTAGGTTCTTGGGAACAGATCTTTTATCTATGCAACTTCGTCGGATCTTTATGATCACCAAGGTGGGTATGTACAAATAGAGCACGGACTCAGAGAGTCTCGGTAGGGAAGGGGGTAGCGGGACAGTCTTTGGGGATCCGGATAGATGCAGGGGCGTACCCAACGCACAGCTCACAATCCTCGAGCCGGGGGATACGCTGCGGTCCAGCCGGACCAGAGGAGTCTTTGGGAGCCGCGAGTCACTCAGCGGGGCTCAAGCACAAGTTCGGAGGTCTTACAATCTTCAGGGGTGCCGCGAGTCACTCAGCAGGGCTCAAGCAAAAGTTCTGAGGTCTTACGTTCTTCAGGGGAGCTGCGAGTCACTCAGCAGGGCTCAAGCACAAGTTCGGAGGTCTTACGATCTTCAGGGGAGCCGCGAGTCACTCAGCAGGGCTCAAGTACAAGTTCGGAGGTCTTACGATCTTCAGAAGTGGCCTGCGAGGGGGACATCGTGGGCCAAGCCCAGGAGGAAGTCTCGGAAGCGTAGGGGTACCACCAGCACCCGGGCTGAACCTAGCTCCACCGACTTCTACTCGCTGTACAAAAGGTCATTTTCCCAATATAGCCAGTGTGTTCCAGATTGGTCACCCGCGGCTTGGGCCTCTGCTTGCTGCCAGGGTTCGACCAGGGAGGGACAGGTAGCTTGCTCCTGGCAGAACTCTTCTCGGGAGGGGACCTCTCGTGGCGCCACTGGGCCAACTCGGGCAGAACGCCTAACTCTGCGATCTGTGCGGGGTCGGACGGTAGGGGTTCGTCGCTGGCGACAGATTCTCCATGTGGGGAGATGTGGGGGACCACGGTTGGGACAAACCTGTCCTCGTTGGCAGGTGTGTCCTCGACTTCCCCAAGGGGGGGCAGTCGGGCTGCCATAGATCGGGTGATGGCGCACACCCACTCGGGGAGACCCATCATCCCTAGGTGGGTTTTGCGCTCGACTTGCTGCCAGGGGGAACTTTCCAGGTCGTTCCCCAGGAGACAGTTGACCGCCTGAAAGGTTCTTACTGCTACTTTCAATTTACCGGCCACTCCGCCCCATTCAAAAGGCACCGGGGCTACCTGACAGAGACTCTCCGTGTTGTCAGCTGCAGTTACAGGGCAAAATATATTGGGGAGGGTCTGGTCTTCGTGGACTAAGTGGCTGAGGACACCGGTGATGCTCGCCCCGGTGTCACGAATTGCCTCTACCTGTTGGCCATTGATAGTCACTAGCTCCCTGTTAGACGGCGACCTCAGAGGAGCCCGGAAAGGGGGTCCTGACTACCCTGAGACCCACCCTCAAAGTATCGTAGCCGGGCACTGGCGGGAGACTCCTCAGGAGGAGGAATCCCGTATCGAGGATCGTACTTCTGGCACCACACGACACAGAAACACCACACCGTGCGTTCTTAGGAATCACTCTTTATCAAACAGGTTAGCACTGCAAATATGTACAAGGAGAGCGCGGGCTCAATGAGTCTCGGAAGGGATAGGGGGTAGCGGGACAGTCTCTGGTAAAAGGTTCAAGGCAAGGACGTACCCGGCGCACAGCTCACAATCCTCAAGCTGGGGGGTAGGCTTGTTGTCGTTGGGGTCCGGCGGGACCAGTGGAGTCTGTGGAAGCCGCGAGTCACTCAGCGGGCTCAGGTACAAGTTCGGAGGTCTTACGATCTTCAGGGAGCCGCGAGTCACTCAGCAGGGCTCAAGTACAAGTTCGGAGGTCTTACGATCTTCGGGGAGCCGCGAGTCACTCAGCAGGGCTCAGGTACAAGTCGGAGGTCTTACGATCTTCAGGGAGCCGCGAGTCACTCAGCAGGGCTCAGGGGGTTCTAAGTTCCAGGAGCCGCGACCGCGTCAGCAGGCTCTCGTTGTTCCAGCGTTGAATCTCCCGGACAGTTTCAGAGCACCCCTTGTTATAGGTCGACCCCTCTTTGATGTCCGGAGTCTGTGCAGGCAGAGGTCTTGTTACCTGGGGGTCGCTTGTCGGGGTTTCCTGCTATTGTCTTTTGATCCTCTCAGGGCCGGGTCGGAAGGAGTCCCAGACACCCAGCAGGCGTGGAGCCAACTCTCAGGGAGGCCGGAGGGCCGATCGAAACTCATCGTCCCAGGGGAGTTCAGAGGTGCGATAGAAACTGCTCCTCCCTCTCTCATCCCCTGGCAAGCGTGGTGTCCTCCAGCCGGAGTGGCGCCGCTAGGCCCGGGTCACGCTGGGGCCGGGCGGCCATCTTGGTGCATGAAGTGGGCACGCGGGCCCGGGGTGGCCGAAGGGAGAGAGGCCATGGACGAGGATGTCCGGGTCGGGTGCGTGTGTTCTGGTGGAAAGGATCGGCTAGGCCATGGGCTCGGGGCTGCAGGTACCAGGTTAGGTGGTGCGGGGACAAGTAGAGCCATGCTACGAGGCCGGGTCCAACACGCATCCCCCCCAGCTGAAAGCCGGAGAGAACTGCCCATCATCTTGGGGGGTTCTCTTCGCTGAGGCGGAAGAACCGGGAGAGGCCGTCAGCGTTGGCGTGGTCCGTACCAGGGCGATGTTCTACGGTGAAATCCATCCCCTGGAGGGAGATTGACCACCGCAGTAGCTTGGGGTTTTCTCCTCGCATCTGCATGAGCCATCGCAAGGGCCGATGGTCGGTTTGGACTTTGAAATGTGTGCCGAACAGGTAGGGGCGTAGTTTTTTGAGTGCCCAGACCACGGCAAAGGCTTCGCGCTCAATGGTGCTCCATCTCTGTTCTCTGGGCAACAGCCGCCGGCTGAGGAAGGCGATGGGCTGGTCTAGGCCTTGGTCATTCACCTGGGACAGGACGGCCCCAATGCCATGCTCGGAGGCATCGGTTTGGACTACAAACTCCTTGGAGTAGTCGGGAGCCTGGAGGACGGGGGCTGTACACATGGCCTTCTTTAGGGCATCGAACGCCTCCTGGCAGGCAGTCGTCCACTGCACCTTCTTTGGCTGTTTCTTGGATGTGAGTTCTGTGAGGGGGCCGACAAGGCTGCCATACCCCCGGATGAATCTTCGGTAGTAGCCAGTGAGGCCCAGAAAGGCTCGGACCTCCGTTTGGGTGGTGGGGGGTTCCCAGGCCAAGATGGCGTCGATCTTTGGCTGTAGAGGGGCGACCTGGCCACTCCCGACCTGGTGCCCCAGGTAGACTACTGATCCTTGCCCAATTTGGCACTTGCTGGCTTTTACTGTGAGGCCTGCCTGGCGCAGGGCGGTTAGCACCCTCCGGAGGTGCTGGAGGTGCTCACTCCATTCGGAACTGAAAACGGCGATGTCGTCTAGATAGGCCGCGCTGAACTGTTCCAGCCCGGCCAGGACTCTATTCACCAGTCGCTGGAAAGTGGCCGGGGCATTTTTCATTCCGAAGGGCATTACCCGGAAGCGGTAATGCCCATCTGGGGTGGAGAAGGCGGACCGCTCTTTGGCTCCCTCGGTGAGCGCAATCTGCCAGTATCCGCAGGTGAGGTCGAATGTGCTGAGGAACCGGGCTGCCCCGAGTCGGTCAATGAGCTCGTCGGCCCGTGGAATGGGGTGGGCATCGGCTCGGGTGACGTTATTGAGCCCCCGGTAGTCCACACAGAATCGGAGCTCGGGGGCGACACCGGGGGCCGCTACCTTCGGGACCAGGACCACGGGGCTGGCGAAGGGACTGTCAGATGGCTCGATCACCCCCATGGTCAACATCTTCGAGACTTCAGCTTGAATGCAGGACCGGACCCGGTCAGGGACCCGGTATGCTCGGTGTCGCACCGGCGGGCTGTCCCCGGTGTCCACGTCATGGACACACCAGTCGGTGACTCGGGGGATCAGGGAGAAGAGGTCGGCAAATTGTCCTAGGAGCTGGCGGCAGTCCTCTTGTTGCTGGGCAGTGAGAGCTGGGGAGAGGTTCACTCCTTCCACGGAGCCATCCTGCTCCTTGACACACAGGAGGTCCGGGAGGGGATCGGACTCATCTTCGGCCCCGTCATCGGTGGCCAGCAGGAGGCTCAGTTCTGTCCGCACGAAGTGAGGCTTGAGGCGGTTCACGTGAAGGACCCGAAGGGGATCCCGAGGCGACTGGACGTCCACCAAGTATGTGACTTGACTCTTCCGCTCAATCACTTTGTAGGGCCCGGTCCACCTGTCCTGGAGGGCGCCTGGCTTCACGGGGGCCATGACCCATACTTGTTGGCCCGGCTGGAACTCGACCAGAGTGGCATTCTGGTCGTACCAGCGCTTCATCTCTTCTTGGCTTGCCTCTAGGTTGGCCTCGGCCAGTGCTCGGAACATCCTGGTCTGGTTCCGGAGGGTCAAAACATATTGGAACACATCTCGTGGGGTGGTCTGGGGTGCCGCCTCCCACCCTTCCTTAACCAAACTGAGGGGACCTCAGACGGGGTGTCCATAGAGCAACTCAAACGGGCTGAACCCTAGGGACTTCTGGGGGACTTCCCGGTAAGCGAACAAGAGGCAGGGGAGCAGGACGTCCCACTTACGCCGGAGGGGCTCTTCTAGGCCGGTGATCATCCCTTTCAGAGTCCTGTTAAACCTCTCTACTAGGCCGTTCCCTTGGGGATGGTACGGGGTGGTGAACTTATAGGACACTCCACATTGTTGCCACAGGGACGTCATGTACTTCGAGATAAAATTAGTGCCGCGATCGCTCACGACCTCGCGGGGAAAACCCACCCGGGAAAAGATCCCCATCAGGGCCCGGCCCACCACGGGGGCCGTGACGGTGCGTAGGGGGATAGCCTCAGGGTATCGGGTGGCGTGATCCACTAGGACCAGGATGAAACGGTGACCTTGGGAGGTGGGGGGGTCCAGGGGCCCCACGATGTCGATCCCGACTCGTTCGAAGGGGGTACTGACGACCGGGAAGGGTTGGAGGGGAGCCTTGCGCTTCCCCCCACTCTTCCCACTAGCTTGGCACGTGGGACAGGACTTGCAGTGGGCTTCTACAGCTGCTCTCATTCTAGGCCAGTAAAAATGGGTCACGAGACGGCTGTAGGTCTTGTCTTGACCCAGGTGGCCGGCGAGGGGGACGTCGTGGGCTAAGCCCAGAAGGAAGTCTTGGAAGCGGAGGGGTACCACCAGCACCCGTCCGGATCCCAGCTCCACCGACTTCTGCTCACTGTACAAAATGTTATTCTCCCAATAAATTCGGTGCGTTCCAGTTTGGTCGCCTGCGGCTTGGCCCTCGGCCTGGCGCCGCAGTCCGACCAGGGAAGGACAAGTGGCTTGCTCCCAGCAAAATTCCTCCCGGGTGGGCCCGCCCTCGTGGCGCCATTGGGCCAATTCAGGTAGATCGCCTAACTCGGGGACCGGGGCGGTGTCGGACGGTGAGGGTTCGTCGCTGGCGACTGACCCTTCCGATGGGGGGACGGGAGGACCCTCGGGGGTTACTGTTCTGACTTCTTCGGTCGGGGCGTCTTCGACTTCTCCCAGGGGGGAAAGTCGAGCTGACATAGATCGGGTGGTGGCGCACACCCACTCGGGGAGCCCCATCATTCCTAGGTGGGCCTTGCGCTCGACGTGCTTCCAGGGAGAACTCTCCAGGTCGTTCCCTAAGAGGCAGTCGACCGGCTGGGAGGTTCTTACGGCGACCCTCAGTTTACCTGTCACCCCACCCCACCCCACTCAAACGGCACCAGGGCTACCTGACACATACTCTCTCTATTATCTGCGGAAATTACCGGGCAAAAGACGTTGGGGAGGATCTGCTCCTCGGGGACTAAGTGCCTGAGGACACCGGTGATGCTGGCCCCGGTGTCCCGCAGGGCCTCTATTTGGTGGCCATTGATCTTGACGAGCTGCCCGTATTTCTTCATGTTGGAGGGCAGGAGGCTACCAGGGACCATCTCTCTATCTCCCAGGGATACTAGGGCCATAGCTGCGGGTTCCCACTCCCCGGTTTCCTCAACCTCCTCCCCCAGAGCAATGTTGGCTATCTGTCTTGCAGGGGTGATTTGGGTGGCCATGGGGCACTCTGGGTCATTGGCGTAGTGCCCGGGCTTCTGGCAACGAAAGCAAGTGACGGTTACCCGGTGTCCCCGTCTCCCGGGGGGTCCGGTTACTGGTGGGGGGGCGCTGGAAAAGGTGGAGGTTGGGTCTTTGGGGGGCTAGGCTGGGACTCTCGCTGCCCTCCCTGGTTCCCTCCTCCTCTCTGGCGGGGTGGTCCCTGACTGGCTCGGGGGTATTCTCCTACCATGCCCCGGGGGACCCGGGTGTTGGTCCAGCGGTCTGCTTCCACCGCCAGCTTCCTGGGATCGGTGAGTTTGCTGTCGAGCAGATGCTGGCGTAGTTCCACAAAGCAGTTCGCAGCCAGGTGTTCCCACAACATGAGATTGGTGAGTTCCTCAAGGGTGGTGACTTTGCTGCCCTTGATCCACCCATCGAAGGCCCGACTGAAAAAGTTTACATATTCCACCCAGGTGGTGCCCGGGATCTTCCTGCAGTCCCGGAATCGCTGACGGTACATCTCGGGGGTGAGACCGTACCTTGTGAGTAGAGCCTCTTTCATGTGGCTGTAGGAGGTCTGCAGGGAGAGGGGTAGGTCGAGTAGGGTGTCTCTTCCTTCGCTCAGAAACCGTCCCCACAACCCCGCCCCCCAGTCCTTCTGCGGGACCCGATGGGAGGTCATGGCGACCTCGTAGGCCCTGAACCATTGTTGAATGTCATCGTTTTTATAATATTCTTTGACCATGTCCTTGGGGATGTGGACCTTCTGCTCCGCTGGGGAGGCCGCCTCTCGGTTTCCCGGGGGCCTCCCTTCCTCGCTTCTGGCCTTGAGCTCGATTTCCTTCAAGCTGCGTTCGTGCTCTAGTTGGAGCTTCCTTCCTTCGTGTTCCCGTTGGAGCTTCTTATCTTCTAGCTCGCCTTGCATGCGCATTTGCTCTACTGCTAGCTTCTTTTCCGCTAACTTTAATTCGCCTTCGATTTTGAGTTTGGCTAACTCGAGTTCGTGATTGCGGCTTCTCTCTCTGTCCGCGAGTTCTTCCGGGGATAGGCCCCCGTCTGGTACGATGCCTTGCACCTGATTGCTGCTTCTTTCGCCTTGGGGGGGTTCGGCTTCGTCGGGGTGCTCCCCCATGCCTTCTGGGCGGGAGGCCCCGGCATCCACCCAAGCTTTCAGTGCTTTCTGCAAATCTTCTTTGGTGTTGAGACCGGTGGTAGCGATTTTAAGTTCTTTGCAGAATTGCTTTAGTTCTTTGTGCGTGTATTCTTCTAGTTGTTCCACCTGGAACACCCTGTTGGCGTTGGTTTCTGCGGGGATCATGGCGTTTCCTTCTGCCATCTTTGTTGGTAGTGCGTCCGTCGTTCACGGTACGATCTCTAGGTGATGGGCCCGAATCCCGTCGCTTGCCACCAATGTTAGACGGCGACCTCAGAGGAGCCCGGAAAGGGGGTCCTGACTACCCTGAGACCCACCCTCAAAGTATCGTAGCCGGGCACTGGCGGGAGACTCCTCAGGAGGAGGAATCCCGTATCGAGGATCGTACTTCTGGCACCACACGACACAGAAACACCACACCGTGCGTTCTTAGGAATCACTCTTTATCAAACAGGTTAGCACTGCAAATATGTACAAGGAGAGCGCGGGCTCAATGAGTCTCGGAAGGGATAGGGGGTAGCGGGACAGTCTCTGGTAAAAGGTTCAAGGCAAGGACGTACCCGGCGCACAGCTCACAATCCTCGAGCTGGGGGGTAGGCTTGTTGTCGTTGGGGTCCGGCGGGACCAGTGGAGTCTGTGGAAGCCGCGAGTCACTCAGCGGGCTCAGGTACAAGTTCGGAGGTCTTACGATCTTCAGGGAGCCGCGAGTCACTCAGCAGGGCTCAAGTACAAGTTCGGAGGTCTTACGATCTTCGGGGAGCCGCGAGTCACTCAGCAGGGCTCAGGTACAAGTCGGAGGTCTTACGATCTTCAGGGAGCCGCGAGTCACTCAGCAGGGCTCAGGGGGTTCTAAGTTCCAGGAGCCGCGACCGCGTCAGCAGGCTCTCGTTGTTCCAGCGTCGAATCTCCCGGACAGTTTCAGAGCACCCCTTGTTATAGGTCGACCCCTCTTTGATGTCCGGAGTCTGTGCAGGCAGGGGTCTTGTCACCTGGGGGTCGCTTGTCGGGGTTTCCTGCCATTGTCTTTTGATCCTCTCAGGGCCGGGTCGGAAGGAGTCCCAGACACCCAGCAGGCGTGGAGCCAACTCTCAGGGAGGCCGGAGGGCCGATCGAAACTCATCGTCCCAGGGGAGTTCAGAGGTGCGATAGAAACTGCTCCTCCCTCTCTCATCCCCTGGCAAGCGTGGTGTCCTCCAGCCGGAGTGGCGCCGCTAGGCCCGGGTCACGCTGGGGCCGGGCGGCCATCTTGGTGCATGAAGTGGGCACGCGGGCCCGGGGTGGCCAAAGGGAGAGAGGCCATGGACGAGGATGTCCGGGTCGGGTGCGTGTGTTCTGGTGGAAAGGATCGGCTAGGCCGTGGGCTCGGGCTGCAGGTACCAGGTTAGGTAGTGCGGGGACAAGTAGAGCCATGCTACGAGGCCGGGTCCAACACTGCCCATATTTCTTCGTGTTGGAGGGCAGGAGGCTCCCAGGGACCATTTCTCTGTCTCCTAATGATACCAAGGCCATGGCGGCGGGTTCCCATTCTACGGTCTCCTCAATCACCTCCCCTAGGGCTACATTGGCTATCTGTCTGGCTGGTGGGGCTGTAGTGGGGACGCGCAGGGCCATGGGGCATTCGGGGTCATTTTCTGGCATCGGAAACAAGTGATGGTCACCCGGTGCCCCCGTCTCATGGGTGGACCGGATACAGCTGGTGGGGGTGTCGGGAAGGGCGGAGGTTGGCTTTTCGGAGGACTGGACTGGGTTTCCCTCTGCCCTCCCTGGTTCCCCCCCTCTCTGGCGGGGTGGTCCCTGACTGGTTCGGGGGTATTCTCCTACAGGGCCCCGGGAGACCCGGGTGTTGGTCCAGCGATCCGCCTCGACAGCCAGCTTCCTCGGATCCGTGAGCTTGCTGTCGAGCAAATGCTGGCGTAGCTCCACAAAGCAGTTCGCCGCCAGGTGTTCCCATAACATAAGGTCGGTTAGTTCGTCCAGGGTGGTTACTTTGCTGCCCTTAATCCACCCGTCGAATGCACGGCTGAAAAAGTTCACATACTCCACCCATGTGGTGCCGGGGATCTTCTTGCAGTCCCGGAACCGCTGGCGGTACATCTCCGGGGTGAGGCCGTACCTGGTGAGGAGGGCCTCCTTCATGTGGCTGTAGGAGGTCTGCATGGAGGATGGTAGGTCGAGCAGGGTGTCTCTCCCCTCGCGCAAAAATCGGCCCCCCAATCTTCCTGCGGGACTCGGTGGGAGGTCATGGCGACCTCGTAGGCCTTGAACCATTGTTGGATGTCATCGTTTTTGTAATATTCCTTGACCACATCTTTGGGGATGTGGACCTTCTGCTCCGCCGGTGGTGGCGCCCCCCGGTTCTCCGAGGGTCGAGCTTCTTCGCTCCTTGCCTTGAGCTCGATTTCTTTCAAGCTGCGTTCATGCTCCAGTTGAAGTCTTTGTCCTTCGTGCTCTCGTTGGAGTTTCTTCTCTTCCAGTTCGCCTTGTACTCGCATCTGTTCCACTGCTAGCTTCTTCTCAGCTAATTTCAACTCGCCCTCAATTTTCAGTTTGGCCAGTTCGAGTTCGTGATTATGACTTCTCTCTCTGTCTGCGAGTTCTTCCGGGGATAGACCCCCGTCTGGTACGAAGCTTCGTACCTGGTTGCTGCTGCTTTCTCTTGGGGAGAGTCCAGCTTCTTCGTGGAGCTCCACCGCTCCTTCCGGGCGGGGGGCTCCGGATTCCACCCAAGCTTTCAGTGCCTTCTGCATATCTTCTTTGGTGTTGAGACCAGTGGTAGCGAGTTTTAGTTCTTTGCAGAATTGCTTCAGTTCTTTGTGCGTGTACTCTTCCAGTTGTTCCGCCTGGAACACGGCACTCGCGTTGGTTTCTGTGAGACTCATGGCGTTTTCTTCTGCCGTCTTTGTCGGTAGTGCGTCAGCCGCTTACGGTACGATCTCTAGATGATGGGCCCGAATCCCGTCGCTTGCCACCAATGTTAGAAGGCGACCCCAGGGGAGACAGGGAGGTTGCCTGAACGCCCTGAGACCCACCCTCGGGGTAACGTAGCCGGGCACTGGCGGGAGACTCCTCAGGGGAAGAGTCTCGTATCTAGGATCGCACACACGGCACCCCACGACAAAAGAGTCACCACACGGTAGGTTCTTGGGAACAGATCTTTTATCTATTCAACTTCGTTGGATCTTTATGATCACCAAGGTGGGTATGTACAAATAGAGCACGGACTCAGAGAGTCTCGGTAGGGAAGGGGGTAGCAGGACAGTCTTTGGGGATCCGGATAGATGCAGGGGCGTACCCAACGCACAGCTCACAATCCTCGAGCCGGGGGATACGCTGCGGTCCAGCCGGACCAGAGGAGTCTTTGGGAGCCGCGAGTCACTCAGCGTGGCTCAAGCACAAGTTCGGAGGTCTTACGATCTTCAGGGGAGCCGCGAGTCACTCAGCAGGGCTCAAGCACAAGTTCGGAGGTCTTACGATCTTCAGGGGAGCCGCGAGTCACTCAGCAGGGCTCAAGCACAAGTTCGGAGGTCTTACGATCTTCAGGGGAGCCGCGAGTCACTCAGCAAGGCTCAAGCACAAGTTCGGAGGTCTTACGATCTTCAGAGGAGCCGCGAGTCACTCAGCAGGGCTCAGAGGTTCCAAGGTTGCAAGGGAGCCGCGACCACGTCAGCAGGGCTCTTCTCGTTCTAGAGTCGAATCTGCCAGATAGCCCCAGAGCACCCCTTGATATAGGTCAGCTCCTCTTTGATGTCCGGGGTCCTTGTAGGCAGGGGTCTTAGCGCCTGGGGGCCGCTCGTTGGAGTTTCCTGCCATGTTGTCCTTTGATCCTTTCAGGGCCGGGTCGGGAGGAGTCCCAGACACCCAGCAGGCGTGGAGCCAGCCCTCAGGGAGGCCAGAGGGCCGATCGAGACCCATCTCCCGAGGGGAGGCCAGAGGTGTGATGGAAACTGCTCCTCCCTCTCTCACTCTATGGGAGCGTGATGTTCCCCAGCCGGGGTGGCGCCTCTAGGCCTGGGTTGTGCTGGGGCCGGGCGGCCATTGTAGGTGCAGGAAGTGGGCACGCGGGCCCGGTGGTGCTGGGAAGATGGAGGGCATGGACAGGGAAGTCCGGGTCGGGTGTGTGTGGGTCCTGGTGGGCAGGACCGGCTAGGCCGTGTACGGAGGGACTGAATGAGGTGTACGGGTCAGGGGATGGGGTTAGGGGTCAGGGATGGCCATGCCACAAGGCCGGGTCTAACAGCCACCCACCCCTCACATGTCTCTGTCCACTGCTGGGACTCCTAGGCAGACACCCACCCACCCACCCGCACCCTTGGTGCTGTACACTGCTGTCTTGGCCATGAACACACCCCAATATACTGGTTATATTCTGCACCAGGCCCTAAGCCCACATTCGTGGCGTGTGTACGCCTTGTATCACTAATGTACTGGTGCCCTAGAGGTACGGGTGATGCGGTCCGTACCCCTGGTTTGTGGGCGTGGGTATGGCCCGTACCACCATTGTAGTGGTTACGTAGGAGTACGCGCCGTACACACGCCCTGAGGGTGTGGGTACCGCCCGTACCACCATTGGAGGGGTGATGTAGGAGTACGCGCCGTACCCATGACTTCAGAGCGTGGGTACGGCCCGTACCACGCGTACCCCTACATCACCACTCCAATGGTGGTACGGGCCGTACCCACGCCCTCAGGGCGTGTGTATGGCGCATACTCCTACATCACCACTCCAATGGTGGTACGGGCCGTACCCACACCCTCAGGGCGTGTGTACGGCGCGTACTCCTACATCACCACTACAATGGTGGTACGGCCCGTAACCACGCCCTCCGAGCGTGGGTACGGCCCGTACCGCCATTGTTGTGGTGATGTAGGTGTACGTGCCGTACCCACGCCCTCCGAGCGTGGGTACGGCCCGTACCACCATTGGAGTGGTGATGTAGGGGTACGCGTGGTACGGGCCATACCCACACTCGGAGGACGTGGGTACGGCGTGTACACCTACATCACCACTACAATGGTGGTACGGGCCGTACCCACGCTCGGAGGGCGAGGTTACGGGCCATACCACCATTGTAGTGGTGATGGGTACGCGTACGCGGGGATTGCTGGACACGCCCCTTGAGGTGACCAGACCCTGGAGGTAATGTATGGGCAGTATATGGTATTTTTAAAATTAGGTAGAGGTTATGTTTCCGGCCCCTCGCCCTCCCTTTGCCCCTGGGTGTTGTTCTGACCTTCTGCGGCGTGCGCGGCGGTTTGGGTGCACCAGGTCGTAGGCTAGGATGGCCGGGGTGACACGTAGGATGGGGTCAATGGCTGTCCGTCATGTACCGCTGCTCCTTCTTCATGTCATCCTCACTTTCCCGGGAGTTTTTGGCTGCCGTAAAAAATGATCTGTGAGGAGTGACGTAGGCACGAATCGTACTTGCTGGTCCGTAGAACGCTGCCTGACTCCGTCCGGACGTCACGTACGCGATGTCCCGGATCGGAATTGTGGGTATTTTTTCGTCGCACGTAGTTTTTTACGAATCGTACAGAAATGGTATTTCTGTACGATTCGTACTTGCTGGTTTGTAAGGTGCATTTCCTGGGTACGAGTCGTACGGAGAATACGCTCCGTATGACCATTCGTACCCGGGTTTTACAGGATCGGAATTGGCACCTATATGCATATATTTAATGTATTTATAAATTATATATATATTATTTATAATTTTTAAACATTTTAAAATAATTTTAACTATGTTTATTTTAATTATATGCATTATTTACTTTATTTTACATTAGTTTTTTAACTAAATATAAAAACCGATATTTTTAACAACGATATTTTTGACAACGATATTTTTTTAACAATATTTTTGTACTTACCATAATGTAGACAGGATGTCGATATTCTTGACTTCGATATTCTTGCTGCGATATTTTTGTAGGTCAATATTCCGACCTTCGATATTCTGCCAGTGATCCGATAGGACTGTAGTACATTCTGCTTCAAGCATTTGAGATGTAGTAAACATGCAGAGTGGATCTGTAGTATTTTCTCTCACCAGTCAGCAGGATGCTCAGGAATTTAAAAACTGCTTTATTTAAAAAGCAGTCACAGACATGGTGGTCTGCTGGCCCCAGCAGGCCACCATACCTGGGAGTGCTAGCCATGCCCAATGGGTCGCAAAATGCGACTTGCCTCATGGATAATAATGAGGCAGGCAATATGCGATCCTCTTAGAAATCGCAAACAGTGTCTCAGATAATGTTCCATTTTGCGTGTCGCAAAACAACGCAAATTGCCAGTCGCAAAATGGAAGGGTCGTACATCTGGCGCTGTGTCATTTGACAGGCCAATGAAAAATACAAACCAAAATATGACCCGCTCAATTTGTAGATCAGATTGTATGTCTACCTTGCAGATACAGAGAAGTGTTAAATACATTATATTGATGCTACAATGATGCAGAGCTGACGAATCACAGTTTAGAAACTGAAATTACAAACTTCAATGCATGACAAATTTCAATTTCTGTAAGAACGTACACAACAATGGCTATTATATTTCATGAAGCGCTTCGTATAACTTCAGGACAATACACTGTGTACATGCCTCCTGGATTACTGCTAGTAGGGGGATGAAATCCCCTTGGCTATTGAGGGCCCTTGGGGGCCAACTACCCCTCCTGTTACCTCCGGCAAGTCCCACACAGTGGGTTTGTTGATAGGTTTTGGTGGCCATGCCTCCTTTCTCCACCACTCTGCAAATGCGCCTCCTGGTGCACTCCTAGTTGGGAGATGAAGTCCCCCTGGCTCTTGAGGGTCTTTGGGGGGCAACAGGCCCTCCTGTTACCTCCAGTAAGACCCTCACAGCTGGATTGCTGAGAGGTCATAGGAGGCCACACCACCTTTCTCCACCACTCTCCAAACGCAGCTCCTGGCGCACTGCTGCTTGGGCGATGAACTACACTTTAGTCCTGTGGCCCTCAGGAGGCAAGGGGACCTCATCTGCCCACCAGCAGTGCACTGAGAAATGCGTTTGCAGAGTGGTGAAGACAGGGGGTGCAGCTTCTGATCACCTTTGAGCAATCCCACTGTGTGGGGCTTACTGGAGTTAACAGGAGGTCTTGCTGGCCCCTAATGACTGTCATCAGCCAAGGGGACTTCATCCCCCGATAAGCCAAAATGTACCCTAGCAGAGTGATGGAGTGGTGGAGAAAGGGGGCGGGGCCGGTGAGTTGCTGGCTTTTTTTGAAATTTTAATTTTCCTGCTTTTTAGGAAGGAGGGTTGCATGCCCCCCTTCCCTCCTGGACCACTTTTGGCCCCGGAGACCCTATCCCCGGGCCTGACTCTTTTAAAAAAAATTATGAAAAAGAAAGAAAGGGGGCTGATTTCGGCCCCAGGGACCCAATCCCCCTCGGCCTGGACTCTTATTTATTTTATTTTTTTAAATTCAAAAGGAGGATGGGCGAACGGCACCCTGCCGAGCTGATTTTGGAACTGGGAACCCCATCCCTCTCGCCCAGCATGTAGTGTGGGTGCCCTGGTCTCACTTAGACCACCCACATTTAAAATGTTGGGGACAGTGGGGGAGCTAAAGGCCTCCGTCATCCCTGCCGGCTCCCCACCTCCTACAGGAGCCAGCATACCTTTGAGATCCCAAAGCAATGTGTCTGCTTCCCTGTTTGCTTCACAGGGAGCAGGGAAACAGACACTTGCTCTTTTGTCAGCAAGCAAGAGCATTTTCTGCTCTCGCTTGCTGAAAGCAGAGCTCTTGTTTGCTATGACTTGCCATAGGAAATTGCAATTTCCCAGGAGTAGGCGTGCCAAGACATTGCTGGAGCCGGCCCTGGGGGTTATCAGTCTCCTGGAGGGGGGCCACACAGCCCCCCTCTCATATTCTATTTTGCTCTGGGGTGGTGGTGGTCCGTGGGGTTGCGCAGCCCCCTGCCTTCAGTTTGTGAAAAGCCCTGGCAAGGTGGCGGTCCTGGGCTGCAGGGGGCCTCATGCCTCCCACATTAATTACATTTAAAGCCATGGGGAGGCAGTGGTCTCTGGGGCCTGCAGGGGAGTGCACATGGCCCCCTGCAATCTTTTAAAAAAAGCCCTGGCAGGCAGTGGTCTCTGGGACTGGGGAGGCCACGTGGGCCCCCAACTGATAAAAGTTATAGCCCCATTGAGGTGACAGCCCCCAGGGCTAGGAGGTGATCAAAGTGGCCCCTCCATTAATTAAAGAAACAAGCCTCGGGAGGTGGTGGTTTCAGGGGCCCGAGGTGGGGACTATCCCTCCTGTTACCTCCAGTAAGTCGCATACAGCTTAATTGCAGAGAGAACTTCAGAAGCCAGTCCCCCTTTCTCCACCACTCTGCAAATGCACTTCCTGGCACACTACTGATTTGGGGAAGTAGTCCTCTTTAGTCCTGAGGCTCTCAAGAGTAAAGTGAAATTCAATCTCCAACCAGTAGCGTGCCAGAAGGCAGAGTGTTTGCAGAGTGGTGGAGAAAGGGGGCAGGGCCTATTGCGAGTTTCCAGCTTTCTTTTCTTTCTATTTTTTAGGAATGGTGTTCCTCTTTCTCCAGACTGTTTTTGGCCCCGGGGATCCCATTCCCCAGGGCCCAGGCTTTGAAATATTTATAAAAAAATACTAAGGGGAGGGGGATCAACGCGCCCCCCCCCTCCCGGGCTGAATACGGCCCTGAGTTCCGCATCCCCTGGGGCCTGGCCTTTTCTTTTTTTATTATAAAAGGGAGGGAAGCAGAGCGGCTCCCCTCCCGGGCCATTTTTGGCCCCAATGGCCTGATCACCCGGGTCTGCCACTTTTTAAAAATGACTTTGTTAAAAATGAAGGGGGCTGTGTGGTCCCTCCTTCTGGCCCTATTTCGGCCCTGGGGACCTCATTCACCAGGGCCAGGCCCCTACTCTGGATGCCTTGGTCCCACCCAGGGCACCCACTCTTATCTGTTGGGGGTAATGGGGGAGCCTCAAAGCCCCGTGGTCCCTCCTAGCTCCCTGTATCCTTTGGGAGCCAGCATTGCTTTAGGACAGAGGGAGCTGCTACCATGCTGCTCCCTTTATCCAAGGACAATTCTGCTCGGCTTTCAGAAAGCGAGAAAATCCTTGCTTGGTGGGAGAAGCTGTAGCAATCATGTGGGTTGGCACCCCAGGACATTGCTGGAGCCGGCCCTTGGGGATGGCAGTCCCCAGGGCCAGGTTATGACTCCACAAGGGGGGCCATGCATCTCCCTTCTTTCAGGTAAGTAGCCCCAGGGCAGTGGTGGTCTGGGGGACTGAAAAGGACCCCTTCATTATTCTGTTTGTGCCTCAGGCAAGTGGTGGTCCTCGGTGCTGCAGGGTGGCCCTTCCCCCCAATAAAAAAAAAATTAAAACCCTGGGAGGTGGCGGTACCCGGGGCATTGGGGGTTCCCAGCGCTCCCTCACTTTCTATTAAGAAAAGCCCTAGGGAGGTGGCCATCCCTGGGGCCTGCGGGTCCAAGAGGACCCGCAAGTCAATGGCAAAATGTTAAAAAAGACTTTTAACCCTTGTGGGGTCCCTGAGGACTCCCCCCCCGATATTTGAGGGGTCACAGTATTCCTTCCCTGCCCCCTTTTCTTTTTTTTAATACTTTTTTTCTGGGACTCAGTTTCAAAATGATTCCCAAGATAGTTGTCAACACTTCCTGATTGAAGTGTTGGCAGCCAATCAAATTTCAGTTGTATTCACGAGTCCACTGCAAGGACTTGTGTCCCCAGATATCTATTCTTTTTAAGTTATATATCTCAAAACCTACTGAATGGATTTACACCAAATTACAATAGGCACACATTATGGACCAACATCTAGCTTTCCGTTAAATTTGGTTTGATTCCGTTCAGCAGTTCGGGCTTTAGTCATGTTCAAAAAATTAAATACCCAATAGACTTAACGTGGGAAAACATGTTTTGGGACCCCCCTTTTTTCTCAGACCCCGCTTGACAGATCATCCGAAAACTTTGAACACAGCAGGTGAACCAAGAAAGGGACGTTTTGTGAAACTTTCATGGAGATTCATGAAGCGGTGCCAAAGTTATTGGCCAAACAAAAAACGCTTTTTCTATGGAAACTTTGGTCCTAACGATAACTTCCTATGGGCGACACACTGAAAAAACGAAAGGTTAAAGGGACGTTATAGTTTGGAAATGGAATTAAAAAAACCTTTGAAGTTCACTGAAAAAAACAGAGGTTACCGGAACGTTATAGTTAGGCTCAGGTTCACTCGTACAAAACCAGTGAAATTCAGCAGTCATAGTTACCTGAGCTAACTATGACTCGCGCCGCTCATAATGCACTGCTTATGACCTCACATATTACATTACTCATGACATGGTCAGTTACATCACTGATGACATCACTGATGACATCATCCAGTGATTGTGAGTGTTTTTGAAAAGTTTATGAGTGTTAGATATATATACTAAGGTGTATTGGTGAATCAGTGGGTGTATGAGTGGCTTTATGGATGATGCAGTTGGTTTATGACTGACTGTATATGTGAGTGATCCTGAGTCTCAGTGAGTGTATGAGTGAGCGACAGGTTGTGTGAATATCTTTTATCAGTGTGTCAGTTGGTGTCTAAGTGGCTGTATAGGTGTGTGAGTGGGTACGTGTGTGGCTGTATTGGTGAGTGATTGGTTGTCTGAGTACCTGTATGGTTGTCTAAGTGTCTGTGAGGGTGGGTGAGGGGCTGTGTTACTGGTAGGGGTAGGCGGTATTTGCGTAGTCACGCTTCGCAAAGCTCCGCCAAACGGTAAAAAATCTCCGCTAGCACGCAGAGTTCCACGAATACGCAGAATTACTTGTTTCGCCCGATCGCAATGCTTTTTTCCTGTTCACGAATGCTGTTTGCGTGCTCGGGGAAAAAATATATGGCAAACACGCATTTTGAAAGCGTGAACAAGCCCAAAAATGTTGCCAATTTTTGGCAATTCCGCGTTCTCTGCGGAACGCGAAATTACCCAAATTCCACAACTTCTGCGAGCCAAACGGAATTTACCGCCCAGGCCTAGTTACTGGCTTTATGGATGAGTGAATGGGTGAGTCAATCCTTGGAGGTCAACTTCCGTTCCTGTTACCTCTACTAAGCCCCACACTGAAGGGTTTCTGAGAGGTTATCTGAGGCCCTCTCCCTTTCTCTACCACTATGCAAATGCGCCTCCAGGTGCACTACTAGTTGGAGGATGAAGTCTCCTAGGCTTTTGAGGGTCCTCGGGCTTTAGATAATTTCTGTTGATTTCCTTAACAAATGCTTCTACTGATTCCTGATTTCCTTTCCTAAGTGAAACGAAATCATCAATATATCTAAGCCACTTTACAATGTGAGGGAATCAATCTTGTAGCTCCTACCACCAGCCCATATGCACATTCGCATAATTGGAGGCAAAGCAGGTGTCCATCGCTCTCTCTTGCAACTGTTGGTACATGTCATTGTTAAATAAGAAAATATTACTCTCAAGGTACCAAGTGATCATATTCAACAATATCTCATTATGTTTGTGGAACTGTACTGGCCTAGACTTTAGAAAATGGTGCAGTGCTCTTAAGCAACATGTCCTGTGCTGGTACATAATGAATTAAAATCAAGTACAAAATACATCAAAATAAAGACCGGCCTCTGGGTAGGCTGATCATTTCTGGTATAGGCATTCTATTTGAAAATGACTCTAGATTTGTAGGTCACTTTTTACTACAACCATTGGTCCTTGACTTGCCATCATACATCAAGGATACCACTGATTTTTTTTAGAGAATATTTTTGATATACAGTGGGGGGAAATGGTTTGTCTTGATGTTCATTCATTATGAACATTTATTCTAACATTATTTCCTGCAGGATGTTAGATTACGTCCTTGCCTACATTATTTTCAAAGGAAGTTTGCTGCAGCACCTATGAGTAGACGTGTATCATGCTAGACTTACTACGATGCTGGACTGTAGCACACGTACAGATATTTTGAGACCTTGTTGGTTGCAGTAACTTTAAAAATGCAGTTTTTGAATAGCAATGGGCTTACACTTGAGTGAGTGTGAGATTTTTGTATTTGTATATCCCTCCATAAACCCCTCCATACTCATCCCTAAAACCTTCTCTTTAGTTGTACATTTGTCCCATTTTCCATCCACTCCCCTGCACCCCGTTTACTACTATATGTAAAGCTACACATAGGTTACATTTGTGGTGGGGATCCATTCATAGAAAAGATAGGAGAGGCAGCGATCTCCACACATAAGTTTGTGAATTGCATTTCGAAGTACATGAGTTGTACTACTGTAGTACTATTTTACACACTACAAAATGCAGTTAGTGAATAGGGCTCAGTGTCTCCAGTGTCCCGGTCTGTAAAGCCAAAGCTTTGTCCAGAATTTTGTTTAGTTATTGTGAAGAACACCAGAACAATGGCACATTGAAACTAAATTCCTAGATCACTTAACCAGCCACAGATTGAACTATCTGCAGGATCGCATTGGCATACAGCTACAGAGATATTTGTAGTGCCACCAAAACATAGAGAGTTCTCTGAGAGCACAGTCCACCCACACAAGAAGATGCATGCAAGACTTGTGCCAGTCAAACATTGAGATGCCTCAAAGATCACAGTACCACACACTCACTGAGGCATCTACAGGATCAGTGCCAGCAACAAATTGAGATACATGTGGGAGCAAAGTGCAGACCGGGCATCTAGCTACATGACGTACTGGTGCTGCCCCACACTGAGTTATAGGCAGTAGCTCAGTGTCAGGCACACTTTGACATATCTGAAGGATTAGTACCTGTCCTACCTGAAGTATCTGAAGACTCGTTGCCAATCGCTGTGATATTTGAAGGATGAGTGCTAGTCACACAGATATCTGAAGGATGGCATTTAGTCTGTCAATTTGTTCTTCAGCATCCAAGGGGTAGTGGCTGGGACTGGGCTACTGCAGCCGGCGCTCTGTGTGCCTTCATCCAAGGCTCAGTGAGTAGCTAATAATAGCGTACTGTGCAGTGGTATCCAAGGCTCAGTGTGTGGAAGGCATTGTGCTTCAGTAGCCAAGACATGGTGTGTCGCTAGCTCAATGGACTTCCACAGCCAAGACTTACGTGTGGCTGGCACTGTACTCCTGCAGCGAAGTATAGGTGTGTGGTTGGCACTGTGTGCCTGCAGCTAAGGATATGTGTGTGGTTAACACTAAGTTAATGTAACCAAGAATAGGTGTGTGGCTGCCTCTGTGCTGCTAAGGATCGGTGTGTCATTGACACTGTGCTCCTGCAGCTAAGGATAGGTGTGTTGCTGGCACTGTGCGCCTGCAGTCATAGATGGTTGTGTGGTTGGCACTGTGTTCATGTTGCCAAAGATTGTGTGTGGATGGTGCTGTGCTCCTGCAGTCTAGGATCAGAGTGTGGCTGGTGCTGTGCTCCTGCAACCAAGCATCTGCATGTGGCTGCCTCTGTGCTCCTCCAGTCAAGGATGGGTATGAGGTTTGCATGTCCTCCTGCAGCCACGGATAGGTGTGTGGCTGGCAATGGAGTTTTTGGCAGAGCGGCTGCGGCTCGGTGGTTTGCTCTGCCAAAGCTCGTGCTACCCACCTACCAGAGTATAACAAATTCATTGTCTGGTGAGTGGGCGCCCTGAAGTGCCCTTTAAAAGGTAAAAAGGCACCACAATGGGAACTCGTAACAAGGTTCCTGCACGGCATGGACACATAGGTCAAAGCTGTGCAATAACCTATATCCATGTACAAAGGGGGGCACATGTTATGCCCCCCCTGTGTGCATCAACATATGTGTGAGGCAAATTTGTTTCCTCTCTGCCAGGAATTTCATGGTGGTGGAGCCAACATGAAAAGCCTGGCAGAGTGAAAACTTGTAATATGCTTTGGGGGACCGTGGTGGTCCCACCAAGCATACTGCGGCCTCTGACCGCCGCTAATATGTGAGGGAACGGCGGTTCCATGGTGGAGCCAGTGGTCCTAGTGCAGTCGACTGCCTGAGACGTATTCGGGCGGTCAGACTGCGGGTGCGGTAGTGGCTGGATCTGCCACCACCACACCACCATGAGTCTGGCGGTCTGAGGACTTCTAGACTCATACTCTGGCCCAATGTGTGTGGCTAGCACTGTGGTCCTGCAGTGTGTCTTGCACATACTTCAGCAGCTTTATTTCTAGAGTTACAATTGAAGCCTCAGCGATTCTAATACTTGTTAACATATGTGCCATTTTCACAGAACACATGTATAAAGTGCACAGATTTGCACACACATATAAAGTGAACAGTTACAATGTCTTCTAGATCAGTGCTTACAAAGCTTTTTAGAACCACCACCCAAATTTTAGAAGGACTAACTTTCCTGACACACATAGCTTTGATGGACAAAAACCAGGTGTTTTAATGTAATAACTACAATTGGGTGTTAACGTCACCAACCTTAACCAAGCCTTTCGATATTGGACTGTGCCAAGATATTGATCTGTCCATAAAAGTGGCAGATGGTAAATGGTATTGGAGTCTGGAGCTGGAACACTTTTCAGAGTGGGGTGCTGGTCTGTGGCATCCATTCACAAAAATTACAAGGCTTCTGAAAAATCTTTGTGCTGATACCACTGATTTGAGCTAAATTGAAAACGCTCTGCTGCAGAAGTGTCGTAAAGTTCATATAAACCCATATAAGATCTCCACATTTATACAACATACACTATAGGAGTGGTGTTTAGACTGATTCTAGACACCCCTACCGGGTATGTTAGCCTATATACCTGCTAGCTCACAGTGCCACTAGAAACTCCTCCTATCAGGGAGAGAATAGTTCTTGGCAACTATCGGACATGACAACCCTGATCCCTCAGGACCGTGGAAACAGTGTCCTACTTAGTCTGTCTTAGAGAGATACATGGAACCAACGGTCTGGACGTTTTTCAATAAGCATTTATTGAACAGTCGTTATTGTAGTGTAAAATAGATGAGCAACAACAACCGCTAGACAGTAACAGATTTAAATTATTAGAAGCAGTAAGAAAGTAAAAGGATGATAGAGTTCTACCATCTTGCAATAATCATGAATACATACAAGTATATAAAATACATGATAATAAAAGTGCGTACTCCTACAATGCCTCCCTAGCATGGGTGTAGGTGTGAAGCCAAGAATCCCTCTAGGATAAAGTAAACCCCTTTACCTGGATTGAGAGACTGAGGGACCCCGTCCTGGTCTCGGGTTGGACACTCCACGAGGGATGTTAGATCACCGCAAGCTGGAGTATCTGCATGCAGGAACCTCAGCATTTTTGGTCAGTGTGTCAGCCTGGAAGTCCTGGTCTCCTCTTTCTGTTTAGCAAGATGTGATGTATATATACCCATAGGTCTCCCCGGGGGGTTCTACCTCCCTGTATTACTTTGTCGGACTTAGGATGACATTGGGAATGAACTTTGTACATAGATATTATACAGGAGGTGGTAGTCCTGCTGTGCTTCCAAGAATCCTTATGCATAATGTATGAGGCTTTTATCAGGGAAAATTCTGCGTTCAGTGTGCAGTGTTGTATCTAAGTACAAGGTCAGTCCCTAAGAACCGTTATGTATGTAATGTAGGGGAGAATATAGGTGAAGGGTTATGATGTTACCTGAGCCTATATTAGGGTAACTGTATTGAATATAACAGCAGAATATGGGGTATGATCTCATGTCAATTTTTGTTTTTAAAACAAGACAAGTGCCAGTCATCTGTTTTGGAACGCATCACAAACACACCCCAAGGTCATTGGAGCACTTTACACGGGCATCAGATTGCATTATACCAGGTCATATTCATTTTAATTTCAGCATAGAAGTTTAAGTGATGTTGTGCCAACGTTGAGACTCAAACGTAGCTCCTTAGATTCAACTCAGCAGTTCTGGCCTCAGGCCACATCGATATTTCTCAGTTTATCTGTGAAATTCATATGCAACTGGCCTGGTTGTGTACGCTCACATATAATGAGCACATTCTCTGTTGAAATGGCTCTGTGAAGTAAAAGAAACAGCACCAAAAATGCTGGAAGGTTGGCCCAGACTCTTGCTAAGGGATGCTTGCAAGAGTGTGTTTTAAATTTTACTTAGGATCACAGTTCATCACCTTTGCACAGGTGCAAAAACAGGGCTAAATATCTTCTATTTTTTTTTTTTTTAATAATCTTTTTATTAAGTTCAACGATGTCATACATACATGTTGCATATAGTACAGCACGGTCGTCCCAGTTCTCATTACATTGACACCGGTAGGTAACAGTCTGATCATATTGAGTCCGTATCTCTTCCTCTATTACACTGCATTTCCAGTTCCTTCGATGTGGAGACACACAGGATACCCCGGTATTCATTCCATTTCCCCCTTTCCTGTCCCATTTCTTTGGGCACCCTCATGTTTTAAAAACGTCCGTCTCTGCGACCATTCACCTATCTAGTTCTTTCAACCACAGGTTGGGGGAAGGTATATCTGTTGCCCCCCATTTTCTCGCTATCTCTCGTTTGACCAGGGTGTATCCCAGCGAGGTAAGTTGTTGCTCCACCTCTGTGAGATCTGTGGGGGGCCAAATATTAAGGAGTCCCAATCTTGAAGTAAGGTGTTTCTCTTTTCCCAGGGCATTTTGTATGTGCGTCGTTGCCCCTTCCCACACTTGTCTCAACTCGGTGCACTCCCAAATCATGTGGAAGAAAGTAGCTGGTTGTAAGCAGCCCTTAAGACAAAGCATGTCTGGTCTAGCCCCTATTTTTGCTAACGTAGTGCCCAACATATAGGACCTATGGAGAATGCGAAGTTGTATCAATTTGAATCTGTAGTTAATTGCTGCTTCTTTGGGGGACATTAGTGCCGACTGCCAGTCCTCGTCACCCATTATCCCCACATCTCCCTGCCTTTGCTCCCTTAGCTTGCTAAATGGGTCTGGTAGGATATTACAAATCTTCCTATACGTTAGTGATATCGCTTTCATCTGGAGCGGTCCGTCGAGCAATCTGTCCTCTAGTGGGGACGAGTCTGGTATGTCCTTAAGGTCTGGTATCGCCGTAGTGAGGGCATGTCTGACTTGCAGATATCGGAAGCATTCTCCTTGGTTCATTTAATATTTTACCCGTAAGTCGTCGAACCTGAGGAGTGGCCCTTTGTTAATTAAGTCCCCGACTGTGGATATCCCTATTATGTCCCACTTGTCAAATCCTGGCTGGTGACACAGGAGCCCTAGTTGCTGAGTATACCACAGGGGTGTGTGTTTTGTTATTCCATTGGACCACCCCAATCGGGAATTTGCCTGGTGCCATATCTTGACCGTGTGGGCCCAAAGTATCTGTTTTTTCCAGCCTTGGAGTATAGAGCCCCCAAATATCCCAATCTTCCTGTTTGTTGTCTATCCAATTGATACGCTGGATCAACCGGGGAACGATACATCCAGTGATTTATCACCACCAGTTGCGACGCCCATTAGTACATTCGAAGGTCCGGGAGGGCAATCCCCCCCGTCATACCACCCCTTTGTCAGCTTTGTCAAGGGCTAATTATCTTAAATATCACATATAGGCCGGGATTTTGCAACCCACCAAAAACTGGCTCGTAACCCACCAGTGGGTCTGAAACCACAGTTTCTGAGACATTCTAGGGAATATCTTACAGTTGTGGCCAGACGTGGAACCATTACTTGGGGAATCATTTCCACACTTAAGGAACCGATACCTTCAAGTCTTTGGTCTGCTTTACTACATAATATAAGGGATCAATGGTTCAGTTTGTAAATGCTTTGCAGCTTATACAGTGAGAATGATCATCTTTGGACATTACCTGCTGGTGGGGACCATCTGCTGATTGCTTCAAGGGAGTCTGTTTAATGCTCACATTAGAGATGAAGCAGCTTCTACAGGAAACATCTGGAAACAGGTCAGATTGAGGAGTCCGGTGAGGGAGCCACAGACTGCATGAGGAGCTCTTCAATGCTGACCGCCACCAGTGGGCAGAGCATTGTCACCATTTCACTGTTAGGTGTCTCTGCAGAATTAGGTCTCTACATGAT
This sequence comes from Triturus cristatus, assembly GCF_964204655.1. NCBI lineage: Eukaryota > Metazoa > Chordata > Amphibia > Caudata > Salamandridae > Triturus > Triturus cristatus. The sequence goes on from NC_140590.1 coordinate 1,869,961,198, forward strand.
GCCTGTGCCAACCTCTTCGCGTTGAATAAATCCTGCTCTCTCAAGTGCAGGGAGAGCCTTTATACCATTTACAAATAATTGATGTTGTCCCAAGCTAAGTGATCCTGGGCTGCATGGTAACCCCTGGGAGGCCCTTCACAAACAGTGGTATCTTGAGGTTTTAAAAACAAACCAGACATCTTCAATTAAGTGGGCGAGGTCTTCTAATGGTGTCTCTATTATACCCGTCCCCTGGCAGACCCAGCTCAAAGTCCCTGGAGATCTGACTGCAAAGTTACAGCTTCAATGCTTGAAACCTCAAGAGTGGGTGAGAGAGTGGAGGAAACTAGGTGACATCTGATGTAGTGATACACTGACTCTGGATGCATCACTTCACACAATCAATCAATCAATCAAGACATTTATAAAGCGCACTACCTACCCGTAGGGTCTCAAGGCGCTGGGGGGGGGGGGGTGCCGCTACTGCTCGAACAGCCAGGTCTTGAGCTTCTTCCTGAAGGAGGGGTGGTCTTGGGTCAGGCGCAGGTCGGCCGGGAGGGAGTTCCAGGTCTTGGCGGCCAGGTAGGAGAAGGACCTTCCTCCTGTAGTGGCTCTGCGGATGCGTGGGACGGCGGCGAGGGCGTGGCTGGCAGATCGGAGGTGGCGTTTGGGAGCGTAGAAGTTGATGCGGTTGTTGAGGTAGCTCGGGCCTTGATCGTGGAGAGCTTTGTGTGCGTGGGTAAGGAGGCGGAAGGTGATTCTCTTGTTGACCGGGAGCCAGTGCAGGTCTCTTAGGTGTCCGGAGATGTGGCTGTGTCGTGGGATGTCGAGGATGAGTCTGGCTGAGGCGTTATGGATGCGCTGGAGTCTCTTCTGGATCTTGGCGGTGGTTCCGGCGTAGAGTGCGCTGCCGTAGTCCAGTCGGCTGGTGACGAGGGCCTGGGTGACGGTCTTCCTGGTCTCTGTGGGGATCCACCAGAAGATCTTCCGAAGCATGCGCAGGATGTTGAAGCACGACGAGGAGACGGCGTTGACTTGCCTGGTCATGGAGAGGGAGGAGTCCAGGATGAAACCCAGGTTGCGTGCGTGGTCCGTCGGTTTGGGTGCGGTGCCCAGGGCGGGGGGCCACCAGGAGTCGTCCCAGGCGGAGGGCGAGGAGCCCAGGATGCGGACCTCCGTCTTATCTGAGTTCAGTTTCAGGCGGCTCGTCGTCATCCACTCGGCTACCTCTCTCATCCCTTCGTGCAGGTTGGCTCTGGCGGCGGCGGGGTCGTTAGTCAGGGAGAGGATCAGCTGGGTGTCGTCGGCGTAGGAGATTATGTTGAGGTTGTGTTGGCATGCGATGGCCGCGAGGGGGCTCATGTAGACGTTGAAGAGAGTAGGGCTCAGCGAGGATCCTTGAGGGACGCCGCAGATGACTTCGGTGGCCTCTGACTTGTACGGTGGTAGGCGGACTCTTTGTGTTCTTCCGTCGAGGAAGGAGACGATCCATTCCAGTGCCTTCTCCTGGATTCCGACGTTGCTGAGGCGCTGCACTAGGGTGCGGTGGCAGACCGTGTCGAAGGCCGCGGAGAGGTCTAGGAGGATGAGGGCCGCTGTTTCTCCGTTGTCCATCAGGGCTCGGATGTCGTCAGTGGCGGCGATGAGGGCGGTCTCGGTGCTGTGGTTGGCACGGAATCCGGACTGCGATGGGTCGAGGGATCCGTTCGTCTCGAGGAAGGCGGCCAGCTGTTTGTTGACGGTCTTTTCGATGACTTTGGCTGGAAACGGGAGAAGAGAGATGGGGCGGTAATTCTTGAGTTCGGTGGGGTCTGCTGTAGGTTTCTTGAGTAGAGCGCTGAGTTCGGTGTGCTTCCAGCTCTCGGGGAAGGTGGCGGTGTCGAATGAGGTGTTGATGATGTCCCGCAGGTGGGGTGCGATGACAGCGTCGGCTTTGTTGAAGACGTGGTGAGGGCAGGGGTCGGTCGGAGATCCGGAGTGGACGGAGTTCATCATGTGGACGGTGTCTTCGGTGTTGACCGGGGTCCAGGCGCGGAGGGTGGTGGTGGGTGGCGTTGCTGCGGTCGTGGCGTGCGTCGGTTGAGTGCTGAAGCTGTTGTGTATGTCCGTGATCTTGTTGTGGAAGTAGGAGGCGAGGGAGTTGCAGAGGTCTTGCGTTGGGGTGATGTCGTTGTTTCCGGCGTTGGGGTTGGAGAGCTCTTTCACGATGTTGAAGAGTTCCTTGCAGTTGTGTGCGTTGTTGTCCAGCCGGTCCTTGAATGCAGTTTTCTTGGCAGTGCGGATCAATTGGTGGTGTTTCCGGGTGGCGAGCTTGAGGGTGGTCCTGTTGTCCGGCGTGGGTTCCTTTCTCCAGGCTTTCTCGAGGGCTCGCCAGTTCTTCTTGGAGCTCTTGAGTTTGTCGGTGAACCATGGGGCTCTCTTATTGCCGGGTCTGCTGGGCGGGATCCTCAGAGGGGCGAGTTCGTCTGCGCATTTGCTGATCCACTTCGAGAGGTTGTCGGCGGCCTGGCTGGGGTTCGCTGAGCTGGCCGGAGGGTGCTGGCTCAGGGAAGCGGCGAGCTGGTCGGCTGTGATCTTGTTCCAGCTTCTTCGGGCAACCTGTTGCTGGTGGTGGTGGATCGTCGTTCTACTGAAGGTGAAGTGGATGCATCTGTGGTCCGTCCAGTGGAGTTCTGTGGCGTGGCTGAAGGCGAAGTCTTTGCTGGATGAGAAGATGGCGTCGAGTGTGTGTCCGGCGAGGTGGGTGGGTGTGGATACCAGCTGCTTGAGTCCAAGGTTGGCGAGGTTGTCGAGCAGGGTGCTGGTATTGCAGTCGTTGTTGTTCTCCAGGTGGAAGTTGAAGTCCCCCAGGAGGATGTAGTCAGCGGAGGGGAGGGCGTGCGGGCTGACGAAGTCGGCGATGTCCTCGCTGAATTGCGTGCGTGGTCCCGGAGGTCGGTATATCAAGGTGCCTCTGAGGGTGGTCTTCGGGTCGGTGTGAATCTGGAAATGCAGGTGTTCGGCGGAGGGTGGGGTGTTGTCAGTGCTGGTCGTGATGCGGATGGTGTTCTTGTGGATGATGGCGATGCCTCCTCCCTCCTGGTTGGCGTTGCGGTCCCTCCGGGTGATCTTGTAGCCTTCTGGGATGGCGATGGCGATGTCGGGCGCTGAGGAGGCGTTCATCCAGGTCTCCGTGATGAAGGCAACGTCAGGGGCTGTGGCGTCTAGGAGGTTCCAGAGTTCGATGGCGTGTCTGTGGACGGAGCGGGTGTTGAGCAGGATGCACTTGAGGTGGTTGCTGCTGGTGTTCGGCTTGGCAGGTGCTGGTGCCGTGCAGGTCCGGATGCAGGTGAACTGGCAGGTGAGGCAGCTGAAGGGTCCGTGGGTGTGCTTCGGAGTAGCTCGGTAGCATCCCTGGGTCCTGCCGGTGTTGAGTGCGATGAGGGTGGCGGCGGTGTACGTCAGGCGGGTCGATCGGGGTCCTCGAGGGCCAAGGGTCCTGGCACTGGGCGCGGTCCAGGCGCGGACGGGCGTAGACGGGCTTGCCTTTGGCGCGCCTTCGGCGCACAATCGGCGCGCCCGCTGCGCGTGACCGCTGCGCGTTCGCACGGTCGCCATATATGGCACACTACAATCTTATCACCAAGCACCATGTTAGAGGGAGGTTATGTCTCTTTACTCTGCAATCTTATCACCGGGTAACATGTTAGAAGGAGGTTACCTCTCTTTACACTACAATCGTATCATCATGTTAGAAGGAGGTTAGATCTCCTTACACTACAATCTCATGACCAGACACAATGTGAGAAGGAGGTTATGCTCTTTACATTACAATCTTATCACCAGGCCTCATGTTAGAAAGAGGGTATGGCTTTTTACACTACAACCTTATCACTAGGCCCCATGATAGAAGGAGGTTACATCACTTCAAGCTACAATCTCATCACCAGACCCCAAGTTAGAAGGAGATTATCTCACTTTACACTACAATCATATCACCATGTTAGAAGTAGGTTATGTCTCTTTACACTACAATCTGATCACCAGATACCCATGTTAGAAGAAGGTTACGTCTATTTACACTGCAGTCTAATCACCAGGCCCCTTATTAGAAGGAGGTTACCTCTCTTTAAACTAAAATCTTGTCATCAGACATCATATAAGAAGGTAGTTACGTCTCTTTACACTACAATCTTGTCATCAGGCACCATGTTGGAAGGAGGGTACATCTCTTTACACTACAATATTATCACCAGGACCCATGTTGAATGCATGTTACGTCTCTTTACACTACAATCTTATCACCCTACCCATATAAGAAGAAGGTTACGTCTCTTTGGACTACAATCCTATCATCAGGCATCATGTTAGAAGGAGGTTATGTGTCTTTACACTACAATCTTATCACATGGCACAATGTTAGATGGAGGTTATTTCTCTTTACATTGCAATCTTATCACCAGGCCCCATGTTAAAAGGAGGTTACCTCTCTTTACACTACAATCTTATTAATAGGCACTATGTTAGAATGATGTTGTGTCTCTTTAATCTACAATATTATCACCAGTACCAATGTTAGAAGGAGGTTACGTCTCTTTAAACTACAATCTTATCATCAGACACTGTGTTGGAAAAAGGTTTCTCTTTACACTACAATTTTATCACCAGGCCACATTTTAGAAGGAGGTCACTTCTCTTTACACTACAATCCTATCACTAGACACCATGTTTGAAGGTGGTTATGTCTCTTTACACTACAATTGTATCAACAGGCACCATGGTAGAAGGAGATTATTTCTCTTTACACTACAATCTAATCACCAGGCCCCATTTTATACCTCTTTTACACTACAATCTTATCATCAGGCATCATGTTAGAAGGAGGTTACGTCTATTTACACTACAATCTGATCACCAGGCATCATGTTAGAAGGAGGTTACATCTATTTACACTACAATCCTATCACCAGGCCCCATGTTAGAAGTAAGTTAGGTCTCTTTGCACTACAATCTTATCACCTGACACAATGTTAGAAGGAGGTTATATCTCTTTACACTACAATCCTATCACCAGGTGTAGTGTAGTTGCTATTTCCCTAATAGGCTCTGCACATTGGAATAGGACTGAGATCAGTATGCCCCTATTAAGTATATTAAACTTAATTACTTTGTACCACCTAACTCAAAGGCCACTAGAAACTCCTTGTAAACAAGAAGGGTTCTGTTTCTGGCAACCACATAAACATGACAACTTTGTTTCCCTTTAGAATCGGAACACTCTCAGAATCGTGGAAACAACAGATAACAGTTTCACTCAGCTAATCGTGCATGCTTAGTTTCTTCAGAGTTACACAGAAAGAATAGACAGGTGTTTCAATAAAAGGGTTAATTGAACAGTCTTGTTTCTCGTGTCAGAGGTATGAGCTGTTACAATCACAAGACAGTATGCAAGATATATTATGTACAGCGTAAGCCATAGAAAGAAATAATTAAGGGTGGGCGGAATTTGCGAAATTGACTTGATGTGTTTTTGCGTGCTCGCGGGGAAATATATCTCCAACTTGCCCATGCGGTCGCTAATGGGCGCGGCCATCTTGCTCGCGATGCTTATTTCCTGTTCGCGATCGCAATGACGTGTTCGCGATCGCAAACTTTTGCGGGATAGCGCGACCGGATACCAACAATCCAACATCTTGTGGCGAGCGCGAACGGATAGGAAAACTCGTCGGCGAATGCAGGGACACGGTAAGTCACGACTGCGCGAGCGAGAATGCATTTTTAAAGCGTGAACAAGAAAAATACTTCCGTTTCGTGGCAGGTTGCGAAAGTTTTGACATTTTCGCGCTCTCCGCGGAACGCGAAAATATCAAAATGTTGCAAATTCCACGAGCGGAACAAAATTTACCGCCAAGTCCTAGAAATAATACTGCAGTAGCATTATCTTTTAGCTATGACACATATATTAAAATACATAAATAACATAGGCTAAAAATGCGAGTACTCATGAGATGCTTCTCTAACTAGTTCTACCCCAGTGTACCTAACCTAAGTGTAGCACAAGGTAAGAAGTAGGTGATGTATTCTATAGTATGGTAGGCTGTAGTATAGTATGCTATGTCTGGTATGCCAAGTCTGGTATGCCAAAAGTCCGGTATGCCAAGAGTCCCCTCTAGGTTCTAGTCAACTCTATACCTTGAGAATAAGAGAGGTGGGAATCTCTTTCCGGGTCTCGAACATTAACACCCCGTGAAGGGAGTCAGAACACTGGAAGCTGGATTCTCTGCGAGCAGGGATGACAGCGTCTCTTGTCAGTGCGTCAGGCTGGGACAGGGGCTCCTCTAAAGTCGAGGTCTCTTCCTACATGTGTCTGCATGGGAAGGTATATTTATACCTGGTAGGTGCCTTGGAATGTTAGCATTGACGTAAAGTCGGGCAGAGGAAGACGTCAGGAATGAACCCTTAAGGAATAGCGGTTCATGCATAATAAATAAGTTCTTGGAGAAATCAATAATCCTGTGCTAGGGGAACTCCCAAGAACTTAAGGGTCTTGTTTCTAAGAACTCATTGTGACGTTGGGGTGGACGGATGTAGGTGACCATGCCTGTATTTGGATAGCATGGCTGATGCCTAAATAAGGACTGGGATCTTATGCCTAAATAAGGGCAATGCGAATTGTGCCTATATAAGGACATGTTTCATAAAAACCCATATACGGACACCTAAAGTGAAATACAACACCCACTCCACTTTCGAATGAACGATAATACTAAATGCTAAACATAAAAAGCTCAACGTTAAACTGAGTACCAGATGTTACTAAAAACATTTGTAAAAGCATACTAAAAGAAGTCTATTAAAAAACTTCGCTAAAACATGTAATGCAAAGTTACTGTACATTTTAAAGCAGTTTTTCATTCTAAGTACATATTGGAAATAAATGCAATAGGAACGAATAGAAATATATACATATGACGAAATGGTTGACATTTATTCAAAAACCGAAGCCATTTCATAACATGGTACTAAATGAAATTGTGGTAAGTAAGGTGTCCCTGGAAGTATTCAAAGAAGTTTGTTCTATATGAATAGTTCTACTGTAAGCAGATTACATTTCCATGTATTTTCAAATTTAGAAAAAAGTCAATTTGAGGAAGAGTTCCAAGTTCTCTTCTATTATGAAAAAATGGAGGCCAAATTCATTGCTTTCCTGGTACTCTGTGAGCCGAATCAAAGTCAGTGTATGGGTCTGGGGAAAACATGAAAACATCAACTCTTGTAGACAAAAGATCGTCTACCGATGTTGGTGACAATTGGAACACCTCATTTAGAAGGTTAACTGTACAGAGATCTGAAGCCTCGCCTTCAGCATGGGATGCCACAGCAATGTTCACGTCCGTTGTTACCTTTGTGTCTGTTGATCCATCTCGTACCTCAGCAGCAGCAGGAAGCGTCTGTGAGATCTCAACGAATGCCGTCATCAGGATTGGTAGCCTCTGGGGACAACACAGAGCATGGGCCGTTATCAGGTCCAGCAGAGTATCGATATCCGTTGTCATGACTGATGGGAGTGTCATATGTCTAGCATGCATTCTTCACCACAAAGCAGGCAGCGTAGACCAGGTAAGATGCAATCTTGCCAGATTGGTCTAAATTACAGAAACCCTGTTGTATTAAGTTCCCGTAGACGATGTATGCCCAAAAGTTGCACTATGCGCTCATAGCACTTCCGTTCTAGGAGAGCTTTCTCCAAGTTGCTGGGAGTGACGCCGGTGGATAGGCTTGCCATAGCGTAGCAGTAGGAATAAAAACAGGATTTCTGCAACGAGTGCTAGAATTAATTGCAGACCACCAAACACTGAATGCACAAAATTTGGAATGATTCTAAAGACTGCCTGAAAAGGTGGTAACAGTCCTGAACATATGGTCTTCAATACATGTACAACCCCGCTCGTATCAGACATGCTTAAGATATGTCCCATCATTTCTACGAAATGTATAGGGCAGTTTGTACGAATTAGAGCCTGTATCTCAGCCAATGCCTTGCAATTTGTAGATCATAAGTTTCTTTGGCCGAGGTCAAAGGCACGGTCTGTTGCAAAAGCATAGCTTTCATTCTGCTTAAGGTATCAAAACATATAAAAGAAACATTCAATGAAGGCCATAGAGGCGACTCCCTGACTGTGTCTATTTGGGGGAACAATACTTGCATACAACAAGTAACCCTGGAGCTAACCCTTACCAGATATGGGATCCCTGACAACATGCCACAGCAACCTTGATCATTCAACATGAGGTAACTCACGTTAGAAAGTTGGCCAAATGTTGGATTAATCACAGCAGCTGGTGCACCCTGTAGGTGGCAGGACAAGTTTGTCACGGAACCATTACAAGCCTCGTGTAAAGAAATGTCCTGACATATAAGAGATCCGCTCAGTGCATTTTCACAGTGTGTACCGCTTTTAAACACTTCATGACCCCTACTCCAACATCTGTATTCGTAAGGTAAACCCCAGGATGTCTTAATGTTTTCTTTACCCAACCTTTCATATTTGCCTGCTTGCATTTGTTTGAGGCAATATTGAAAATGAAAAGTAGTGACAGGCAGAGTTATTTTGCCATGGATAAGCCATTCTGTAGCTAGTTTTTCTGCTATCGTAAATGGTAATTTCGCAAGTTTTTCAATGCTCAGCACTGTATACTCTGCTCCCCTTTGTGCAATTTCAATCTGTTTATCTGTGAGATTGTATTCAGAAAACAGAGATGACATGTTGATAAACCGCCAAGGCACATAGCCTGCATGCAAGGATTCCAGCGTCTAGCCTAATAACATAATAGAACGTAACTGAGATTGGCCTTGTTGTAACATGGCTAAATCTTGTTCCAGTATGTCAATAGGAGAGGATACAATGTTGTCCAGTGAATATATTCTGGATGACAAAGTTGTTAACCCATTGTGGACCACAGGGAAAGATTTCTCTAAGTTAATACGATCAAGCTCACATACTCTTTCTGCGGCCTCTGCCTGTGAAACCTTCCACATTTCATTATAAGCAGCATAAATGCCGGTATATATGAAACGTTTTTGACGCGGTTTTCTTGGTCATAGCAAGAAATCCCTACGGTCTGCGTCTTCTTTAAGTAAAGATAAGTGTTGTTTCACATCCTCGAGTGCAGATCTTTGTTAGAAGGGCGATCTCCGGGGAGTCAGATGGTGTCGGACTGACCACCCTGAGAGCCACCGTTCCGTAGGAAAGTAGCCGAGCGCCGCTGAGAAGCCTCCTGGGCGAGGTCCTTCTCCTATGATTGTAACAGCCAAGCAATCCCACCACCACAAAGGGACACAACCAGGGTATCAATTCTCACAAGTCTTTATCGGTATTAAAGGCAGGTCTCTGTGGCAATATTTACAGGCGGATCGAGGGATCCAAAAGAGTCTCAGGGTCTTTTAGGGACGGGGTAGTGGGACAGTCTCAGTACCAGCCCGGTACGGGGACACCCTGCGCCCAGCTCTCAATCCTCGAGCTGGGGGGGTTCCGGGAGCCGGGACGTCGTCTGCAGGGCTCGAGGGGTTGCTTCGGTGAGGTCGAGCCGCGACGAGATCAGCAGGGCTCCGGTGGTTACTTCCGCGAGGTCGAGCCGTGACGAGGTCAGCAGGGCTCCGATGGTTAGTTCAGCGAGGTCGGGCCGCGACGATGTCAGCAGGGCTCCGATGTTCCGTGAGGGTCTTTTTCTCAGCAAGGGGGAGCCGCGACGCAGTCAGCAGGGCTCGAGTGTCCAAGTTCCAGGCAATGAGTCTCTCTCCGTAGGGTCAGCCGCGATCCGATCAGCAGGGCTCTTGACTCCAGGATACAACTAATGTCCTGGTTTTGGGCTGCCCCAGATATAGGTTTGATGTCCGGACCCTCGCGCCTGGGGGGTCGGAGGGGCCGGAATGAGAGAGTCCAGACACCCAGCGGGGGGCGGAGCCAGCGCCCAGGGAGGCCGGAGGGCGATCAGAACCAGGCGTCAGGGGGCGGCTGGAGGCCCCATCGAAACTCTCCTCCTCCGGGATCTGTGGAGTGGCCACTCGATCCCCCTTGGTCGGATCTTGGCGCCTCGATGTCGGCGCTTCGCTGGGACCGAGGCCGGGGGCAGCCTGCGTCGCGAAGGCTGGCGTGGGTAGCGGGGTTCAATCCAGGGGGACCTCGAAGGGTTGGGGTTGCCCCCGTTTGGTCTGGTAGGAGGGTCCGGGACCACGCCATGAGGCCGGGTCCAACAATCTTTGTAGCCAGTCAAGGAACAATTTTCCTACTCTGTATGTTGTTACTAACCCCGAATGCTGTCGTTGAACATAGATTGGGTCTGGCCTATGGATAGTAAAGCCCTGTATTCTATTCAGGAAACTTTCTTGACAGATGTTTGTGTCTGTGGGCCAGAACAACCATTTTTCCCAATCAGGATCTGATCTGTTGCTTTGTAGTATTGTGTCTACTGTGACCACTCCCTGTGTAGTGTCATAACTTGCAGGTGTTGGTACAGAAGGTGTGTTCATGTCTTTGATCTTGGCTAATCCAAGGCAAGACGTTTGTTGCACAGTGTCATTCAAAAACATTATTTGCTGTGGGATGATACAGGCTCTAAACAAAGCTTCTATCCCCTGCGCTTGCCAATCTTTAAACCACAGACAGATTTTGTGTCGATTGTGTCTTCCCAAAAGTTAAATCCTTGTCTAGACAGTTGGGCAATAAAGGCTGCAGAATAAATCTGTTTTGTATTAGTTAACATATTTTTCTGTCCTGTTGTGTTTACATTCCTATAGAAAAATGTTTCTGGATCAGATGTATTGTACCCTGAAAAATATGGAAACTTATTTGCAAACGTTTTTGAACTATCCTTTGGTGGTGTAGGACAATGTTCCCATTGGTTAAACATAAATACATTTCTAGGTGTTTCAGATCTATGCAAGAAATGATGACCATAGTGGTTGTAACAAAAAAGCTGTTTGTAGTCTGATAAACCCTCTAAGTTTTCATTGTTAGAGAACACAGCAGACCTTTCTAGATCAGATATCATGTTATTAACAGTCTCAAAGTCCCGATTATCAGAATAGGTACTGGAGGTAATTAAGTCACTTAATGAAATTTTAAATAAATGTGGAATCTTCAAAAGTTCCGTAGGGCCGAATATGTCGAAATCGGTTTAGTTCCAAAGTATACCATCCTGTATAGGAACGGCTGTGATGTTCACTACTGACAAGTCTCTTGCTTCACGATGAGAAGATTTGATTGGTTTAAATATATAAGTTCACATTTTTACTTTCAGTGTCCATACGAATGTATCTGCCATTCAGACGCACACTAAGAGTCATTATCAAAGCTAGCCAAAGGAAATGTTCCAGAAATAATCCATAGTTCAATCCATGGTGAAACCAGATAAGTCTCTTTCAGAAATTGAAAAAATTCTTGTACTTGTTGTTTGAAAGTTTTTAGGGCTGGCGTCGTATCAGGCTCATTTGGAGCCTCAGAAAACGTATCAAAGTTAATGAAGTAGTCAGAAGCACTTCGGTCAATTCTTGGAATTTCATCAGGATTCATCGAAATCGCTGGAACCAGTTGATCACGTTTTACGTTTTTGTAGACAGGTGTATCTGGACAAACTGTTACTTGAGTTTCAAGAGGGATGAGTTCCATAGCATTGTTGCTTAGTCCTTCATCTGTTACTGCTGAATTCTCGATGGTTATGAGTCTTTCAGTCTGAACCTCTTGGATAGTAGCAAAAGGAGTGCATCTGCTACTAGGTCAGAGTCCACAAGGTCTACTATTTAGTATTGGCCACATAGTATGGTTTGATGAGGTCGATTGACACTTCTTTTCTCCTTTTTTTGCAGCAAGGGGCAGCAGAAGTACTGTTCTTGTTCTGTGGACGGCTAGGACAGGTACCGGTTGTCTGTAAGAAGGTCCAAATTCCTTCTTGTCCGCAATATTCTCTCTGACTTGATCCCCAACTTTTGGAATCCAGACAGGCCTTGCTGGGACTGCTGTTTTTTCCCCAGTGGTGGTTGGCTTCAGGAACACGTTGCTTTGTTTCGATCTTAGTTCATTTAGATCCTGTAAAACAGCCAAATAATCTTTGATATCAAAGGGTTTATTTTCAACCACTGCGCCTTTACATTCGAGATCAAGAACCCACATTATTGTCCCAAACAGGACCTCATGTGAAGTGACCCCCCCCAGAGAACTTCTTGGCAAATTATTTAATGAGAGTTGGACACCATAAAGATGTTTGACCCACCTATCACTCGAACCTAATACTCTAGCTGTTATAGACTGCTTTATGTCCCGGTTTTTCCTTTCCACAACAGAATTTCCCTCAGGATGAAATGGAGAGGAGTACCGCAATGCTACGCCCAAACTGGCCATGGCTTTTTTGTAAGCCCAAGAGCTAAACGCAGGACCCTGGTCAGAATGTAGTGTGTCAATTGCGTATTTGCTGATAAAGACTCGCAAATCTTTTATAAAAGTTTGAGCGTCAGCCGAGCGCTGAGGTCACATCTATAGGAACCTTGACTTAGTGTTTGTGGTATTGCATTTGTCATAAAGGATGCCTGCGCGTAGATAGTCTAATGCTGTCTAACAATGTGTATGTACTAGCAGGCTACTTCGTAGTCTGGTGTCTGATGGCGTTCTGCACTACGCTGTCTATTACAGTCTCTGCAGACATCGATGAAGATGTGAATCAGTGTATTCATCCCAGGCCACCAGTACATCTCTTTTAATGTTAATATAGTTTTAGAGATCCCCTGATGTGACAGACCCTCCCCAAGATGTGCTTCATAAATCAAAGCTACTCTACATTCCATGTTTGGAATCACCCTATCCCCCACTCCAGGTATTCGAGCAAAAGGAACGTTGTTCGCATCGATTACATAAGAGTACTTGAGTGGAAATTTCTTTGGTAACGCTGCACCACTGCCTTTGCTTGAAGCATTGAGAGCCAACAATATCTCACTGTGTATTTTCATTTTTGAACAAGTGATCGCAGCTACAGAAGCCATCTGACCAGTCCACTTTGCGGGTTCATCAGCCAATGAATTCCCTGCACATGAACGCCATCACATTGATGACTCAGCGTGTCTATCACGTGAGCTTTTGGTAGTTCATTTCTCAAATGAACTACTTGTTCCCAAAGCATTTTATGCTTTATTGTGCCACCTTTTGCATCTTTGAATCAGTTTTGAAGCCAATTCTGTAAATATTCATTATATGACTGGACACAGTAAAAGGAATCGCACACTATAAGTGTGGGGAATTTGCGATCTGTATTTTCAAGTGCCAGTTTGAAGGCTTGTAGTTCAGCTCGCTGAGCTGTACAATCTCCTAGAGATTGAGTTATAGTGACTATTGGTCGGAAGTTAGCATCGCGCATGTGACCTTTATTGATTGCGCACGCTGCACTGTAAGCTTCCTTACTCCCTATAGCGGGTTGTGCTGATCCTTCAGTATGAATTATAAATTCATACTGATCGAGAGGCAGAATTTCAGTGGGCAGGGGACATTCATGTTCATATTGCAGGAACTCTTGTTTTTTTAAATCAGGATCAAAAACACATTCAACATCTGTTGCATCAAGAGAATTAACCCATTGTATCCATCTAGGATATAAAGCTTTTGCATTTAGAATGCTTGCTTTTGTAACCACCTCTAAGGCTGGTACTGGAGTCACAACAATAATGCGTTTCCCCTGAGTTAGAGCTTTTGCTACAGCGGTTTGAACTGCTGTCAGTATCTTCTCTGTTGAAGTGAAGCGCACTTCTTCTTGTGTATACAAATGTGATTTGTATGCTATTGGTACTTTTTCACCCTCATTAAATGTTAAATAGGTGAATTTGCACTGACCCGAAATTATTCGGATCACTAAATTGCATTTATTTACGCATGTTTGTAAGTGATTTTTTGCTAACATGTTAGCTTGGAGTAAACACAGGATGTCTGTGTGTTCCAGTGTCAAATGTTTTGTTGAAAAATCAGGTTTGATTAATTCGTAGAGAGGTTTAACCCTTTCTGCATAATTAAGAATGTAAGTTCTTCCAAAATTTAAGAAACCCAAGATGGATTGTAAGTTTTTCAGCGTTTTTGGAGGTTGGAGCTGCGCACACTTTTCTTAAAAGTTAGCTGCCAGGCTCTTGCCTTCACTTGAAAGCTCATATCATAGGAAACGGACAGTGAGATGGGCAATTCTGGATGTTTTAAAGTTGAATTTATAGCCCTCAGAGGCGAAGCCTAATATAATGGTACTCACCCTGTTCAAGTGCCTATCTAGGTTATCGTCTGTCAGATAGATGTAATCGACATATGACAATGCCTCGCGATCATAAATTTGTAGTAACTCTGTTACCCTTGCTGAGAATAACCCTGGTCTGTTTTTGAACCCTTGTGGGAGTCTACAAAATTGACGTTGAGTCCCAATTATTGAGAAAGCTGGTAAGTACCTGCTTTCAGGTGCTATGTTTTGACAAAAGAAAACATTTGAAATGTCCAATGTGGTTTTATATCTTTTACGCACAATGTTATTCATTAATGCTGTTCTATGTGCATTTTGCACTGCAAATGTTTTGGAACAAGTGTTCAAGTATCTGTAATCCAAAACTAGACGATATGTATTGTCTGGTTTGGATACAGGAAACAAAGGATTGTTCATTGAGGAGGTGCATGTTTCAATCACCCCTTGGTATTTAAGTTGATCTAAGATCTCTCTGACCTGTTTTTTAGCTTCTTGCTTTATTGGGTACTGCCTTTGTGCAGTAGGTTGATTTTTTAGCTATATTTTGTGGTGAGGTGAGTCCTCATCCCATCCTACATGATTTTTGTATAATGCTGGGGCCTGGGCTACTGCCCATTTCTTGGCATAAGTATATTTTAGGTGAATTGGAATATGGTTGGAGAAGGCTGGCATAATGATGTCCTCGCCATGTGGGCACTCCCTAACAAATGTTGGTGGCCAGTCCTGTTCTGCTAGAAGTATATCATAACCCCTTGAAAGTTTCTCCCAAAAGAGTGCTTTCACATTTCTTGGTATGTCTCCCTCCATTCAGAGTGTTATTTCATATAACGTTTGCAAAGTACTAACCCTGGTGTCTACAGACTCTACTGTGATGTACTCATTCAAGTTCACTATCTCCAGAAGTTCCTTCAAGTTCTGGCGAGCTATTGTTACTTCTGCTGCACTGTCCAGCATTGTCTGAGCCCATTCTCCATTCTTGAACTGTGTTCTCAGTATTCTCGGCATGTCTGTTCTTCAGATCTGCTACTTCTTTTTTGTGAATTAAGGTTTTGATTTATTTTTCTGAATGTGTTGATCATCTATGGACTTCACGCGTTCTTCTTTAAGATCTGACCGTCCTCTTCTTTCTGATGTCTGTGACGATATCTGAAAGGTACGACAGGAACGTGTATCAGTATCTTGATACCTGTCAGGTTTTCTTAAACTATCCCTATTCCTGAGGTTATACCTCCTTTTAGAAGGCTCCTTTTGAGGAGACCTACCTCGGGATTGAGAACGTTTCTCTTTTTGAATTTTGTTTATTAGTTTCCCACTTCTTTTTAGAAGATGTAGGATTTTGAATATTAGAGTCCTTCTCAGGACCTTCAGACAGTTTTGGCTTCAAAGGTTTTCCACCCAAACTGTCTCTGCCTAATTCTGCATAAGATTTTTCTATTATTCTGGGTAGTTCATGTTGATGTTCTGTTATATCAAATTTCCTTAAGTGTTGGCGGATCACCACTGATGCTGCCTCCCCTTTAATATTAGATAACATTATTGTTGAGACCTGGTTGAAGTTTTTCAGTAATTTCATATCTAAATTCAGAGCAGTCTCTGCCCCGTATTCGTTTTGAATTTGTTTCAAGACATCTGGTATTACTGCAATTGACGGTACACCATGTGTTTTGGTATAGATGGCAGCAAAGACTGTGCCCCAAGTGGTGCAGTCTTCCAGTTGTGGTGTGATCCCCATTGGTAAACAGATTGTTAAGATTCTGTGTTTCTCATAAGAGCTAGTATTAGGAAATACTGCTTCGATTTGAGTTATTTTTTGAGCTATCCAGAAAGGAATTTGTTCACGTTTTGTGGGCATTTTACCAATGACTGCATGTAAAGTCTGTGGAGTAATTTTTAGTGTATACCATTGTTGAGGGGTTTGATTTGGAATGGTTATTGCTGGTTGGACTGTGAAAGTCTGCATGACATATTGGACTAATTGTCTGTAAGTTTTTATTAACTCTTGTAGTTGAGTAAGTAATTCCTTGTCTGACATCTCTTTGATGTCAGGATGAGGTGTGTAGCCGGCTAAAATCAGCCATGTTGCTCCTGGTCTACCTAGTGGACCGAGCCTGGTAATGTTTTTGTGATATTTTAGGGCGCCTTTAAACCAGAGATTATGCTCCTGGTATGTGAGTAGAATTTCAATATCCTCGTAAGGAATATATTCCTCAGGTGGTTCATATTCTTTAAAGAAGTGAAATACATTTGTTACTGGATTCGATTCTGGGAATACAATCCATGAATAGAATACCTCTGTCTGAAAAGATTTGTGTGTCTCTATCACGAAAACTGCTCCACCACCTCTTGGTGTTAGGCCACGTTTTATAAGTTTTAGAGTGATGGCTCTTCTTAAGTTTGGAGGGATGTTTATAACACCCTCATCGGTTTCATTCAAACCTGTAAAATTAAAAGCTGTTACGACTGGGTCAGCTGCTGCTACACTGTTCTCAGTCTTAGTATCCCCGTTCAGGAACATTGTTTTTGAAAAATGTAGAACAAGTTCCAAGGAAACAAAGATAAGGTGCACAATATTTTTGGAACACTGTATCCTTCAACGTTGAACAAACCAAACAGCTAATATATAGGATTTTTGTCCAATTCAGCTTTGGTGGATACTTAACCCTACCCACACCAGACGTCTTATGGAGTATGTGAGTAAGGATCTCTGAGAAAAGCACGACTGAGTTACTCAGTATCTATCGTTAAATTAGTGTCTTATCAAACATTGGGCGCCATGTAGTGTAGTTCCTATTTCCCTAATAGGCTCTGCGCATTGGAATAATATACCCTATAGATTTGGCATAGGACTGAGGTCAGTATTCCCCTAACGAGTATATTAAACTCAATTACTTTGTACCAGCTAACTCAGAGGCCACAAGAAACTCCTTGTAAACAAGAAGGGATCAGTTTCTGGAAACTGCATAAACATGACAAATTTGTTTCCCTTTAGAATCGGAACACTTTCAGAATCGTGGAAACAACAGATAACAGTTTCACTCAGCTAATCGTGCATACTTAGTTTCTTCAGAGTTACACAGAAAGAATAGACGGGCGTTTCAATAAAAGGGTTTATTGAACAGCCTTGTTTCTCATGTAAGAAATATGAGCTGTTACAATAACAAGACAGTATGCGAGATATATTATGTACAGAGTAAGCAGTAGAAAGAAATAATATTGCGCTAGCATTATCTTTTAGCTATGACACATATATTCAAATACATAAATTACAGAAGATAAAAATGCGAGTACTCATGAGATGCTTCTCTAACTAGTTCTGCCCCAGTGTACCTAACCTAAGTGTAGTACAAGGTAAGAAGTAGGTGATGTATTCTATAGTATGGTAGGCTATAGTATAGTATGCTATGTCTGGTATGCCAAGTCTGGTATGCCAAGAGTCCGGTATGCCAAGAGTCCCTCTAGGTTCTAGTCAACTCCATACCTTGAGAATAAGAGAGGTGGGAATCTCTTTCCGGGTCTCGAACTCTAACACCCCGTGAAGGGAGTCAGAACACTGGAAGCTGGATTCTCTGCGAGCAGGGAAGATAGCGTCTCTTGTCAGTGCGTTAGGCCGGGACACAGGCTGCTCTAAAGTCGAGGTCTCCTCCTACTTGCTTGGGCAAGGGAAGGTATATTTATACCTAGTAGGTGCCTTGGAATGTTGGCATTGACGTAAAGTTGGGCAGAGGAAGACGTCAGGAATGAACCCTTAAGGAATAGCAGTTCATGCATAATAAATGAGTTCTTGGAGAAATCAATAATCCTGTGCTAGGGGAACTCCCAAGAGTTTAAGGGTCTTGTTTCTAAGAACTCTTGTGACATTGGGGCGGACGGATGTAGGTAACTATGCCTGTATCTGGATAGCACGGCTAATGCCTAAATAAGGACTGGGATCTTATGCCTATACAAGGGCAATGCGAATTGTGCCTATATAAGGACATGTTTCATGAAAACCTATATACGGACACCTAAAGCGGAATACAACACAGGCATCATGTTGGAAGGAGGTTACATCTCTTTACATTACAATCTTATCCCCAGGCACCATGTTAGAAAGGGGTTATGTATCTTTACACTACAATCGTATCACCTGGCACAATGTTAGGAGGAGGTTATGCCTATTTACACTATAATCCTATCAACAGGTATCATGTTGGTAGGAGGTTAAGTCTATTTACACAACAGTCTTATCACCAGGCACTATGTTGGAAGGAGGTTATATCTCTTGATACAACAATCCTATTACCCGGCATCATGTTGGAAGTAGGTTACATTTCTTTGCACTACAATCTTTTCCCCAGAAACCAGGAAAAAGGAGGTTACATCTCTTTACGCTACAATCTTAGGACTGTACCCCATATAAGAAGAAGGTTACATAACTTTACATCACAATATTATCACCAGGCATCATGTTGGACATCCAATCCTTTTCCCAGAAACCGTGAAAAATAAGGTTACGTGGCTTTAAACTACAATATTATCACCATACCCCATGTAAGAACAAGGTTATGTCACTTTACACTACAATGCTACCACCAGGCATCATGTTGGAAGGAAGTTACATCTCTTTACACCACAATCTTTTTCCCAGAAATCGTGAAGAGGGAGGTTATTTCTATTTAAACTACAATCTTATCACCAGGCTCCATGAAACTGGAAGGTTACGTCACTTTACACTACAATCGTATCTTATTACCAGGCACCATTTTAGAAGGAGGTTACATCTCTTTGCATTACAATCTTATCATCAGACACCGTGTTGGAAGGTGGTTATTTCTCTTTACACTTCAATCTTTTCACCAGGCCCCATTTTAGAAGGAGGTCACCTCTCTTTACACTACTATCTAATCACCAGGCACCATGTTAGAAGGAAGTTACAACTCTTTACACTATAATTTGTTAATAAGGCCCCATCTAAGAAGAAGGTTATGTCTTTTTGCACTACAATCTTATCACTAGACACCATGTTTGAAGGTGGTTATGTCTCTTTACACTACAATTGTATCACTAGGCACCATGGTAGAAGGAGGTTATTTCTCTTTACACTACAATCTTATCCCCAGGCTCCATTTTAGAAGGAAGTTACTTCTTTTACACTACAATCCTATCATCAAGCATCATGTTAGAAGGAGGTTATGTCTCTTTACACTGCAATCTTATCACCAGGCCCCATGTTAGAAGCAAGTTATGTCTCTTTACACTACAATCTTATCACCTGACACAATCTTAGAAGGAGGTTATATCTCTTTACACTACAATCCTATCACCAGGCATCATGTTGGAAGGAGGTTATATCTCTTTACATGACAATCTTATCCACAGGCACCATGCTATAAGAAGGTTACAAATCTTTACACTACAATTTTACCTCAAAACTCCATGTTAGAAAGAGGTTATGTGTCTTTACACTACAATCTTATACCCTGGCACAACCTTAGAAGAAGGTTGTGTCTATTCACACTATAATCCTATCACCAGGTATCATGTTGGTAAGGTTAAGTCTATTTACACAACAATCGTATCACCAGGACTATGTTGCAATGAGGTTATGTCTCTTTTCACTAAAATCTTATCACCTGGTACGGAAGGAGGTAACAACTCTTTACACAACAATCTTTTCCCCAGAAACCATTAAAATGGAGGTCACGTCTCTTTACACGGCAATCTCATTAGCATACCCATGTAAGAAGAATGTTACATCATTTTACACTACAATCATTTCACCAGGAACATGTTGGATGGAGGTTACATCTCCTTACACTACAATTTTGTCCTCTGAAACCATGAAGAAGGAGGTTATGTCTCTTTACACTACAATCTTATCACCAGGCACCATGTTAGAAGGAAGTTACATATCTTTACACTGCAATCTTTTAACCAGGTCCCATGTTAGAAGGAGGTTCTGTCTCTTTATACTACAATCTTTTCACCAGGCAAAATGTTAGAAGGAGGTTACATTTCTTTGCACTACAATATTTTCCCCCTGAACCAGGAAAAATGAGGATACTCTTTACACTACAATCTTAGGACCGTACCCCATATAAGAAGAATGTTACATAACTTTACATCACAATATTATCACCAGGCATCATGTTGGAAGGTGGTTACATCTCTTTACAAAACAATCCTTTCCTCAGAAACCATGAAATATAAGGTTACATGTCTTTACACTACAATATTATCATCGTACCCATGTAAGAAGAAGGTTACGTCACTTTACACTACAATGCTATCACCAGGCATAATGTTGGAAGGAAGTTACATCTCTTTACACTATAATCTTTTGACCAGGCACCATCTAAGAAGAAGGTTACGTCTCTTTGCACTGCA
This sequence comes from Triturus cristatus, assembly GCF_964204655.1. Lineage (NCBI taxonomy): Eukaryota > Metazoa > Chordata > Amphibia > Caudata > Salamandridae > Triturus > Triturus cristatus. The sequence goes on from NC_140590.1 coordinate 1,869,981,781, forward strand.
ATCTTTTCACTAGACACCATGTTTGAAGGTAGTTATGTCTCTTTACACTGCAATTGTATCAACAGGCAACAGGGTAGAAGGAGGTTATTTCTCTTTACATTACAATCTTATCATCAGGCATCCTGGTTGGAAGGAGGTTATGTCTCTTTACACTGCAATCTTATCACCAGGCACCATGTTAGAAGGAAGCTATATCTCTTTACACTACAAGCTTATCACTTGACACAGTGTAAGAAGAAGGTTATATCTCTTTACACTACAATCCTATCACCAGGCATCATGTTGGAACAAACTTAAATCTCTTTACATTACAATCTTATCCCTAGGCACCATGTTAGAAGAAGGTTAAACATCTTTACACTACAATTTTACCTTCTGGCACCATGTTAGGAAGAAGTTATGTGTCTTTACACTACAATCTTATACCCTGTCACAATGTTAGAAGGAGGTTATGTCTATTTACACTATAATCCTAACACCAGGTATCATGTTTAACCCAGGGCGTAGTTCGCGAAGTAGCACTACGCGAAGCTACGCAAAGTACACTTCGCACTACGCCAGCTACGCGTAGCACTTCGCGAACTGCGTAGTACCCTGTTCGCACTGTGCAAGATGTCATTTTCAATGATTGCACAGTGCGGACAAGCAACCATCCCTGTGCAATCATTGAAAACGGCATCTTGCACAGTGCGAGCTGTAGTTTTCTGCCGCTCGAGTAGATTTTTACTCGAGCTGCAGCTTTCTCAACGCGGACTGGTAGTTTCTCATCGCGAGCGGTCGCGAGCATACGCGACCACTCGCAATGAGAAACCTGACCTCCTCGCGTTGAGAATCTCGCCGGGAGGTTTATTTTCCACGCTCGCGATCGGCAACTTGATGTTGCTGATCGCGAACGAGGAAAAAGTCTCGCCGGGATGTCATTTTGCTTGCTCGCGGTCGCCAACTTGACATTGCGGACCGCGAGCAAGCAAAAAATGACTGCTGCACTACGCAACACTATGCTATGCGTGTTCGCACTGTGCTACGTGCAATTTGCGTAGTGCGAAGTAGCGCAAACTTCGCACACGACGCAAGCGTAGCGTAGTGCTTTGCCCAGGCTTAAACATGTTGGTAAGGTTAAGTCTATTTACACAACAATCGTATCACCAGGCACATGTTGGAAGGAGGTTATGTCTCTTTACACTATAATCTTTTCACCTGCCACCATGTTGGAAGGGGGTTACGTCTCTTTACACTACAATCTTTTCACCTGGCTCCATGTTGGAAGAAGGTTATGTCTCTTTACACTACAATCGTATCACCTGTGACAATGTTGGGAGGAGGTTACATCTCTTCACACTACAATATTTTACCCATAAACTATGTTAGAAGGAGGTTACAGACCAATGCAGAAAGGGGAACCCCTGTACAGTGGATGTGGGTAGAGATTCAGGGGAAAGGAAACACAATAAATTCAAACACAAATATCTCTACCTATTAATTTCAACACGTACAATGTATCGTCTTCATTAGTGTGCCCACAAACGAACTAGGGCAGTGCGATTCAGAACAATAAACAGAAATAGATTTTAATAGTTTTATTATCAAATTAAATTGAATTGCGAAGAAATAAATTCAGTGTACATAACAAATTCATCAAATGACAGAGAGCATGCTTTTCAGGGTCCCAGACACATTCAAACACACTCTAACAAACACACTCAAACCAGATTCATTCTACAACATAAATGCTAAAGTCACATAAATATCTTCACATAAATATCTTACAAAGAAAGAACTTTTTTTCAAAATGAGGACATGATTCAATAAATGTTCAACATAGTATTGGCTAACATGTGTCCACAATTTAAAACAAGCAAACAAGGTTTAGGTGGGCCTCATGTATGCGCCGACGCGCGTTTCGGTGAATGCACCGAAATGTGGGTGCCACCTTCCTCAGGGCGAGCAGAGACCATGTGTCAAAGGGACCTATCAGAAACAGGAATTGTAATACATAAAATGGTAAATCTAAAAAACATCATTAATCCAAATCAGTAGAAAACAATATTCGCATCAAGAGAATATAAGCGCGGGCAACAATGAATTTAAGGGAGAAATGCATTCTTAATAAAGTTCGGTTAATGAGCGGATATGCCCTGGATTCCAGGAGATTACCAAGGATTGGAAAGAAAAAGGAAAGGAAAAATGAAAAATGAAAATAAAATTAAGTATCAGGAGGGTTATAATTAAATATATACAAGTGTAGAGAGTTCTTTTTTAATATGTATTATTGAGTATTGTCCCCCAGATGAAGAAGGACAAAGGGGCGGGAAGGAAGGAAGGGAAGTGGGGCGAGGAAAAGGAGGGGGAACGGGAGAGGAGAAGAGGGGAACAGAGGAAAAGGAACAGAGAAACGGAAAAAATCAGGGAGGGGGGAGAGAGGGATAATTGGCGCTCACCTGTGGAGTCATGAGAAGCGAGTAACACCAGTTAGATGCCGTCACTTAAGCCAATGGTTGGAAATAGTTCTACTAGGAAAAGTAAAGTGTAAAAAATGAATAGATCATGGCCGAAATACCGTCCAAAATGATAGCATAGATCATACAAGCATACGAGTATTCAAGAATGGTAATTGGGCTGGGATTTAAAACTCTACTGCACAAACCGGAGAGAGTAAGAGCTCATTTGGGGGGAAGGGGAATAATACAATATAACATCAAGTCAAAAGTCACGAACCGCTAGGCTTTGCTGAAGTTTCTGAAGTTCAGAGTTTTTGGTGCTAATGAGGGCAGGTACATATAAAAAATGAAATAGGGAAGGATAAACGTACAGACTAGTTACGAACCTTATGGTCTTGTAAGAAGCATGTAAATATCAATACATCGACGTAAAAAAGTTTGAGAAAGACAAAGAAAAAAAAAAAAACATTGGGTAGACTGGGAATGTATGAGTGCTCAAGTGGTCAAGGACAAACGCACCTGACGGGAAAAACCCGCTCTCAAGGTTAGTAGCAGATCTCTTACTGGGTGTGCTCCAGGAGCGGAGTGATAGAATGGCCGATTCTGCAGGGAAAGGCGATAGAAACAGAAAATTAACCGACTGAATACCAAGGCTAAATTCCTGAGTGTTTAGCGAAAAATCAAACAGCTTGGAAAGGGGGGAAGAACATTACCTTTGCTAACAAAGCTTGAATGGATAGATTGGGAACTTCTGTCCAGAATCTTCGGAATAATCGCTAGAGGCAGAGTTAAATCAAGCCTAAAAAAAATATACAAAGACATAAAACGGGTGAGGATACTTCGCACACTACGCAAGCGTAGCGTAGTGCTTTGCCCAGGCTTAAACATGTTGGTAAGGTTAAGTCTATTTACACAACAATCGTATCACCAGGCACATGTTGGAAGGAGGTTATGTCTCTTTACACTATAATATTTTCACCTGCCACCATGTTGGAAGGGGGTTACGTCTCTTTATACTACAATCTTTTCACCTGGCTCCATGTTGGAAGAAGGTTATGTCTCTTTACACTACAATCGTATCACCTGTGACAATGTTGGGAGGAGGTTACATCTCTTCACACTACAATATTTTACCCATAAACTATGTTAGAAGGAGGTTACGGCTCTTTACACTACAACCTTATCACCTGGCACAATGTTATAAGGAGGTTATGTCTATTTACACTATAATCTGGTCACCTGTCACAAATTTGGAAGGAGGTTATATCTCTTTACACCACAATCTTACCGTCAGACATCATAGGTTGATGTTGTGTAAACACAACAGACTCTCTTGTAATGCATGGAAAAGGCTGCTTCAATGAGATGAGGTTACACTGTAAACTAACAATATTTCTCCCAACTAAATGGACCCCACCTCACTAATACCATCCCTTTCACCAAACCTCCTTCTTTCCCCATGATATGCCTCTGTCCACACCCAGGAGTCTCCCTACCATCTCATCTGTGTCTGACCCATCATCCATCTTCATGTTCTCCCACCTCTCAGAGCCTCACTGTGTAGTAATAATGACACGCTGGTAAGATGTAATCCGAGTAGTTTTATTCAAGGAAGTAAACAGGTAGAATAAATCTTCATCAATCCATATCAACAGATAGATGTATGCTGTAGGACAGCCTGTAAGTCATCATTAACAGCCTCACCAGGAGCAGCCTGCTAGCTGCTCAGCCCCTCTCACCAATTGTCATCACTCATCCAGACACACAGGCATTCCACACATAGCTCACACACCAATATTCCACTCAGAACACTCACACAGGCTGAGCAGCTAGGGACAGGATAACATGGGAGAAAAACCATAACATCAGAATACTACATTACCTCTTCCCTATCGAACAGAAGAATTACAAAACAAATGGATAAAACTATAAACATAAAAGAACAGAAATAGTAAATAGTCCACAACCCAAGGATGAAGGAAACACCGCCCTCATCATAAAGTGGAAAATAACTATTTAAATCAGAATCAAAAGCCCAGACCCAGGGATGATGAAAACACCGCATCACAAGAGGGTAAGGAACTACAGACAAGAAGGAAAGATGGATAAAGAATACCCATTCCCCTCCTCTAATAAGGAAAAATAAACATCAAGATGTAAGTTCTCCATGTAAGGAGACTAGTCATGTGGACCAAAGGGACTAAAACCCAATATCCTGCCCCCAGCTAAAACAAGGGATAACAATGTTACGTAATGTACTCTCCATGTAGGGAGACAAGTCATGTAGACTGAAGGTACTAAAACCCAATGTCCTGCCCCCACAATTAACAAGGGACAACCTGTGAAAATGAATATGCTCTCCGTGTGAGGAGGCACACAGGGACAAAACACTGCAACAAAAAAAACGTGTGGCACAAGGTGTCTTACACACACAGGGGACCCACCCCTGCAACAAACAAATACCACACAGCACAAGGTGACTTATGCACGCAGGGAACCCAACCCTGCATCAAAAGTTTATCGTGCGGCACAAGGTGTCTTACACACACAAGGAAAGTATCTCCTTGCAACAACAAAACTCTATAAGATAACCCTCATGTAAGGGTACAGTAGATCATCCATATACCCGCCCTGTGTAGGGGTCACAGAGTGTGAAAAACTATATGGGATTGTTGCCCAAAGCCATCCCTCATGTAAGGGATCAAACTGTAATGGGGCTATAACCCAAACCCCACCCCAGATAAAACTGTGACTGCCAACTAAAAAACACATGGCCACCCAATGTAGGCAAAAGTAAACTGTGGCATCATGACACACGAAAACTTCATTCATAAGTATGAAAAAACATTTCCAATTATAGTGCATTAATAAACTGTGACCCTTCGGTGAGCGATCGCTCGCTCGAACAAATATGCACAGAGCACACCATTTGACAAAACAACACCCCCAGATGAATTACATGAAGCATAAGAAAACATCCTTTAGAGGTACAGGACTGTATGTAACACAAGTTCCGTCGTAAATTTGTGTGAAGAAAGAGGTATCTTTTATCACAAATGTCTCCAGAAAACATCCATTCTGTTGTAAATTTGCATGAAGAATGAAGTATCTGTAAATATCTGCTTTTGGATAGAACAAACCAAGATAAGTGAGCAGAGATAAAATGCAGCCGAACACAGAAATGCAAAATCCTGGCAATGTTCGTTGAACTTTATTGGAAACACAATGTGGTTGGCAAAACGTGCCGGATGAAGGATCTTTGTGGAGTGTAACTCCAAACTCAAAATGGCGGCACGCACAGTGACACCACACCAGATGGCTCCAGGTGTGTTCATGTTAGACAACGTGTAAATGCGGCGCGATGCTTGTGGAAAACGTCACGCGAACATCATAAAACAGGTAAGAGCGCGCTCAGCTTGTGACACTCACCCCTGTTTTTTCAAACTTGCAAAAAGCGGTTGAACTGGCAAAAATGTAATGAAGACTCAAGGAACCCTAATCATAAACGACGATAACAATATCACGTCATTGACCCGCTCTGCGTGCCAACGCCGGACCAGAATTGTAAAAATGCCGAACACTCCCTACAAGAGGATGAGCCAAGTTGTGAAAACACATTTTGTAATGTTTACAGCTGTAGTGCAGTAAACACATCAGTTTGTAGACACAGCAACACAAAAAGCTTCTTTACAAATCTCTCCAGAAACAGGTTGCGAATAGCATGAAAAGAAATAGTGCAGGCGATCCTTCCTTGCGCACACATCCAGATGACAATCACCATGTCCATGAAAATCTTGAAGTGCGCAATGTTCATGTTAGAAATGCCAAATAAAATGTCACAAATTTTGATAGTTACATTTCTTGAAGGTACATTGGTTGAAGCCAGACGTGTCGAACCAACACCACCACATACCAAAATGTAGCAAGTACACACCGCACATGCCTGTCCCCTCCAAAGCACACATCTTATGGAAACGCAGGTTGGCATGGAGGATGACACTCAGCATAGTGTCCATGAAGTAAGAGTGGTGGCATACCTTACATGAAAGCATAGTTCTTGTCGTTGTGTCGGCATGAGATGAGGAACATGTAGTAGCTTCTTCCCAACACATTGTAGAAGGCATCTTTGCTACTTGTACCAACTGTAGAGCGTGGGGTGGTCTCCAACTTGTCGCCAAAATTAATGTAGTAATGATGACACGCTGGTAAGATGTAATCCAAGTAGGTTTATTCAAGTAGGTAAAGAGGTAGTATAAATCTTCAACAGGCCATATCAACAAGTAGATGTATGCTGTAGGACAGCCTGTAAGTCATCATTAACAGCCCCACCAGGAGCAGCCTGCTAGCTGCTCAGCCCCTCTCACCAACTGTCATCACTCATCCAGACACACAGGCATTCCTCACATAGCTCACACACCAACATTCCACTCAGAACACTCACTCGGGCTGAGCAGCTCGGGACAGGATAACATAGGAGAAAAACTATCACATCAGAATACTACACACTGCTCACCACTGCCCGAGAGCTGGACCTCTTGCCCAGGAGCCTAACCAACCCTTCCATCACCCCCTCCTGCCCTTAAACCAGTCACCTTCAGCTTTTCATCGATCAGCAACTGTATACCTGCTACCACCAGTACAAGAGCATCACCTATCCAACCAAGGATGATCAATCGTCACAAAACAACGCACCACAATTTCATCCCCACAATTCCCTTATTTGGAAATGGGTGAATGCAATGCAGGCAGTGAGAGAGATCCAGCCGGATTCTGTTTCCGTCAGTTATATCTGTGGCCAGTCAGGGAACTAGCTGACCTAGTGAATTATGCTTAATTTGTCCCAGTGTCATTTTCAGATACCAGGACACATTTCAGCAACCGCCACACGTTCTCTGATTTCTGGTCGGAGCAGCAACGTGTAGGCAGACAGGGAGCTTTCTTATATTTACTTCCAGATCGGCCGAAAACAAAGGCCTGGTTTAAATGGCCATCAGCTCTTTTTTTGTTCCAGTATCATCCTGGCTGGGAGTGATCTGGAGCCTCACATCTAGATGCCAATGCAATGGAGGGAAACAAAAGCACACACGTTATCACTTCACAAGTACTCTAGATAAACTCTGATTTGGAGGCAGGTTTTTAACTTGTTTACCCCCTTATGTAAGAGATATGGATGTACTGCTAGAATGCAAGATTTATCTGTGTGTTTCAGCAATTACAGAGACTATGATTTAAAGTGCACTTACTAATTTTTTAATGTATTTCTTTAATAGCCTTCCTCATCTCGGTCTAGGATGCCATAAAAGTGCAAAAAAAATCAATGTACAGGAAATTTGACAAAAGACAATAAGTTGTATAGTCCATACTTGTAGACATCATATGTGCATGGTCAGGAGAAACACAAAGGCAAGATTTTAACATGTAAGGCAGTGAGTGGTGTTGTCAGTACTAATAAGGATGGACTCACACCCTGTGTGCAGGATGGGCTTACACCCTGGGTGCAGGAAGGGTTCACAACATGCATGCATGAATGGCTCACACTCTGTGGAGAAGTGTGGCTCACTGGTTAGAGTAGGCAGACCTGGAAGCAGAGGTCAGCCCGGGACCAGGGTTCAATTCCTGTCTTGGCTGGGTCTTGAGTCCATAAATTGTCCATGGACTCGATAATTCTTGCTCCAGTGCATACTCGATTCATGGGTTCACACTCTGCGACTCTGGGCAATAGCTTGCTTAATCTCCACAATGGCCCCTCGCGGCGGGATGCCTGGCTTTCACCTTGTGGATGCCCTGCTGGGTTATCTCACAGGGGAATACCAGGACGGGTTCCCTAAGCAAGCGCTTAGAGACCGGTTGGTGATTTGCGCTATATAAATATCTGTACATTTACATTTACACCCTGCATGCAGCACTGACTCACACCGTGCATGCAGAACTTGCTCACACCCTGCATGCAGCACTGACTCACACGTGCATGTAGCAGCTTTATTTCTAGAGTTACAATTGAAGCCTCAGTAATTCTAATAATTGTTAACATATGTGCCATTTTCACAGAGCATCTGTGCAAAGTGCACAGATTTAGACGCACGCATAATGTGAACAGTTACAATGTCTTCAGCGCCTTGAGACCCTCACGGGTGAGTAGTGCACTTTATAAATGCTCTGATTGATTGATTGATTGATTGATTCAGTGCTTACCAAGCTTTTTAAGAACCACCGCCCAGTTTTTAGAAGGATAAACTTTCCTGACACATCTAGCTTTGATGGACACGAGACAGCAATTGGTTTTAAACTTCACCACCTTAACCAAGCCTTTCGATACTGGACTGTGCCAAAATATTGATCTGTCCATAAAAGTGGCAGATGGTGAATGGTATTGGAGTCTGGAGCTGGAACACTTTTCAGAGTGGGGTGCTGATATGTGGCATCCATTCACAAAAATTACAAGGATTCTGAAAAATCTTTGTGTTGATACCATTGATTTTAGCTAGTTTGAAAACCCTCTGCTGCAGCAGTGTCGTGTAGTTCTTATAAACCCATATAAGATCTGCAGGTTTAGACAACATACACTATAGGATTGGTGTTTAGACTGATTCTAGACACCGCTACCGGGTATGTTTGCCTGTATACCTGCTAGCTCACAGTGCCACTAGAAACTCCTCCTATCAGGGAGAGAATAGTTCTTGGCAACTATCGAACATGACAACCCTGATCCCTCAGGACCGTGGAAACAATGTACTACTTTTCATTCAGTCACTCGTGCTCACTTAGTTTGTCTTAGAGAGATACACTGAACCAACGGTCTGGACGTTTTCCAATAAGCATTTATTAAACAGTCCTTATTCTAGTGTAAATAGATGAGCAGCAACAACCACTAGACAGTAACAGATATAAATGATTAGAAGCGGTATGAAAGTAAAAGGATGATAGAGTTCTACCATCTTGCAATAATCATGAATACATACAAGTATATAAAATACATGATAATAAAAGTGCGTACTCCTTCAATGCCTCCCTAACGAGATGTACCGACGTGTACCTAGCATGGGTGTAGGTGTGAAGCCAAGAATCCCTCTAGGATAAAGTAAACCGCATTACCTGGATTGAGAGACTGTGGGACACCGTCCTGGTCTCGGGTTGGACACCCCACGAGGGATGTAAGCTCACCTCGAGCTGGGGTATCTGCATGCAGGAACCTCAGCGTCTGTGTGTCGGCCTGGAAGTCCTGGTCTCCTCTTTCTGTCTTAGCAAGATGTGATGTATATATACCCATAGGTCTCCCCAGGGGTTCTACCTCGCTGTATTACTGTGTTGGACTTAGGATGACATCGGGAATGAACTTTGTACATAGACATTATACAGGTGATGGTAGTCCTGCTGTGCTTCCAAGAATCCTTATGCATAATGTATGAGGCTTTTACCAGGGAAAATCCCGCGTTCCGCGAGCAGTGTTGCATCTAGGTAAAAGGTCAGTCTCTAAGAACCGTTATGTATGTAATGTAGGGGATAATATAGGTGAAGGGTTATGATGTTACTTGAGCCTATATTAGGGTACCTGTATGTAATATAACAGCAGAACATGGGGTAAGACATCATGTCAATCTTTGTTTTAAATCAAGACAAGTACCAGTCATGTGTTGTGGAATACATCACAAACGCACCCCAAGGGCATTGGAGCACTTTACATGGGCATCAGATTAGATTATACCTGTTAGACCTGGCACCTTGGCGTGGGTCTCCCTTCCCCTTTTTGTCGTTGTGCCTCATGTTTTTGCTGGTGTTAGCTGCTCAGAGCACTGTGCCACTGCCAACCAGTGCCACAGTGCAAGTGCTCCCTGTTGTAAATTGCTGTATTGATTGGATTCCACGATTGGCTTATTTGGTTTACTGTCAGGCCCTAGTACAGTACACCAGGAGTGCCAGGGCTTGTAAATCCAAATGCTGCTGGTGGGCTTGCAGCACTGGCTGTGCCACCCACAGAAGCAGCCTTGTAAAATATGTCTAAGGTCTGCCATTGCAGAGCCTGCGTGCAGTCTGGTACTGTCATGCTGACTGGGCAAGTGCACCCTCTTGCCAGTCCCTAAACCTCCCCTTAACTTCATGTTAGTCACCCCTATGGTAGGACCAAGGGCAGGGTGCATTGTAAGCATAAGGTAGGGCAAGCCCTGATGTGTGTGGCATGTCCTAATAGTGAATTACAGCCATTTTCGTTTTTCACTATTGCAAGGCTACCTGCTCTCCATAGGCCAGAATGGGCTGCTGGAATTATTACACACTATCAGCAGACTCAGAGAACATGGTAGAAATTTGAGTTTAGTATGCCTGAACTCAGAATAAGAAAATGCAACTTTTAGTAAGGTTTATTTTAGTATTCTGTGTTTACAAATACCGCTTTTAGGAAGTTGGTCTTTGCTGCCTAACCATTTCAGCCCGCCTCTGCTAGGATGTGTATCTGCTGTCTGGTTTCTGTGAGTGACAGGGATGTGCATCTGCTGTCTGGTTTCTGTGAATTCCAGGAGACAGGCTGGGCAGCCAGGTGGTGAATAGAGAGATTACATCCAGATGGGTGGGAGGAGTACACCTGGACTCTGAATAAGGCTGTGCCTTTCCACCACAATGCTGGCTCCACCCCCTGGGGAACGTCTGATGTCTCTGCCCTGCACACTGAAAAGAAAAGCCAGAATCCTGTAAACAAAGTACTCCAGAACTGGGCTGAACTGGACAAAGGCCCCCTGGCCTGAAAGGAAAAAAGAATTGCAATATAATTATTGGGACCCTGAGCCCAAGAAATTAGATCCTGCTTTGACAAGAAGAAACCTCTGCCCGACGAGAACGAACTGGGAAATCTGTAAGGAGGAATACTGTCCCTGACCTGGGGGATTGGCCTGCAGTAGTTGCCTTGCTGCTGAAGGAGAGGAGAAAGACTACAACGACTTTATTTTCCAACTTGTGCTTAAAGATCTCCAAGGGCTTGTGAGTGAGCTTGCCCCCTGAACGAAGTCCCGGGACCAGTGGACTTCACCGGTCTTGAGAGGAGCAGCTGAAAAACGCCGTTCTCCCCGTAGCGCTGAAGCAGAGAGAAGTGTGCGCCTCATCAAGGTCGACGCGTACACTGGGAAGCCCGTGCCAAGCTGTCCGGCCCGAACAACGCAACTTTGTGGCCCCCACGAGCAGTAGCTCGCAACGTGAGGGAAGGACTTTGCACCGCACCTCGCTTTCCCCCCCTCCGAACCGCACTACTCAACGCGCACCCTGCCACTGATTACCCGAGCATCAACTCTCAAGGTACGGCTCGTACGCCGCAATGAACAGCAACCGCACCGTCCTCTCAAGCAACGCGACTCTGGGCCTCAACGAGCCGTAGCTCGCTCCGTGAAAGAAGGACATCGCCGCGTGCAACGCTTTTGTTGTCACCGCTTCGTCCGTGACAAACTCTTCCATCTAATGTACTGTGTACGACTCGCACTCCAGGTTTGAGCACATCGGACAGAAGCATCCGCTGCGTGCGTCAGACTCTTTGGGTTCATTTTATCACCTTAAGGGCCGAACCGAGGAACACGAATCGCACAGACTTTTTTTAAGATACGCTTTACACAAGAATTCTTTTTTTGCTCATAGTATTGTGGATACGTCTGTCGTTATATGGTCTTGTGCTAAGCCTGATATAAAATATACTTATTTTTGATAATCCTAGTGTGGAGTCCATTTGTGGTGGGTCACCTGATTACTGTATGAGTTCACTAATGCTTAACCCATAACACCTCTGAAATAAGTCTTGTCTGCTCGCGCCAAGCTACCTAGAGGGTGAGCAGGGGTTATTTTAAGAGGGTAAAGCCCTTATCCTGACTAGAGGAGAGGGTCCCTGCTTGTCACAAGTGCCTACCTGTGCCAACCAGAGACCCCCAATTCTAACAATACCAGATTTGATTCCTTTTATTTTATTTTAAGCACAGAATATTAAGTGATGTGCCAATACCGAGAGTCAAACCTGGCTCCCCAGATCCAACTCAGGGATCACTGACGAAAAATCGAGAAGAAGAATATCGAATTGCCAAAATATCGAAGGAAAAATATAGAATGCCTGTTAGAAGGCGACCTCAGAGGAGCCCGGAGGGGGCCCTGACTATTCTGAGACCAACCCTCGAGGTATCGTAGCCGGGCACTGGCGGGAGACTCCTCAGGGGAGGAATCTCGTATCTAGGATCGTACACTCGGCAACACACCACAAAGAGACACCACACCGGGAGTTCTTAAGAATAAATCTTTATCAGATCGGAGGTGTAGGATCTTTATGATCAGCACGGCAAATATATACAAGTGGAGCGCGGGCTCACAGAGTCTTTGAGGGGGGTAAGAGGTAGCGGGACAGTCTTTGGGGGATATGGATCAAATGCAGGAGCGTACCCGGCGCACAGCTCACAATCCTCGAGCTGGGGGATATGCTTGTCGTCGTGGGGTCCGGCGGGACCAAGAGAGTCTGTGGGAGCCGCGAGTCACTCAGCAGGGCTCAGGTACAAGTTCGGAGGTCTTACGATCTTCAGGGAGCCGCGAGTCACTCAGCAGGACTCAAGCACGAGTTCGGAGGTCTTACGATCTTCAGGGAGCCGCGAGTCACTCAGCAGGGCTCAAGCACAAGTTCGGAGGTCTTACGATCTTCAGGGAGCCGCGAGTCACTCAGCAGGGCTCAGGTGTTTCCAAAGGCGAATCTGCCGGACAGTCCCAGAGCACCCCTTGTAATAGGACGACTCCTCTTTGATGTCCGGAGTCTATGCAGGCAGGGGTCTTGTCACCTGGGGGTCGCTTGTCGGGGTTTCCTGCCATTGTCTTTTGATCCTTTCAGGGCCGGGTTGGGAGGAGTCCCAGACACCCAGCAGGCGTGGAGCCAGCCCTCGGGGAGGCCGGCGGGCCGATCGAAACCCACCTTCCCAGGGAAGCGCAGAGGTGTGATAGAAACTGCTCCTCCCTCTCTCATCCCAAGGGGAGCGCGATGTCCTCCAGCCGGAGTGGCGCCTCTAGGCCAGGGTCGCGCTGGGGCCAGGCAGCCATCTTGGTGCACGGTGTGGCCGAAAGGAGGAAGGCCACGGACGGGAAAGTCTGGGTCGGGTGTGTGTGTTCTGGTGGGAAGGATCGGCTAAGTCGTGGGCTCGGGGGCTGTGTGAGGTGCAGGGGTCAGGTATGGCTATGTCACGAGGGCCGGGTCTAACACGCGTCCCCCCCAGCTGAAAGCCGGAGAGAACTACCCATCCTCTTGGGGGTTCTCTTCGCTGAGGCGGAAGAACCGGGAGAGGCCATCGGCGTTGGCGTGGTCAGTCCCAGGGCGATGTTCCACGGTGAAATCCATCCCCTGGAGGGAGATTGAGCACCGCAGTATCTTGGGGTTTTCTCCTCGCATCTGCATGAGCCATCGCAAGGGGCGATGGTCGGTTTGGACCTTGAAATGGGTGCCGAACAGGTAAGGGTGTAACTTCTTGAGGGCCCAGACTACGGCGAATGCCTCGCGCTCGATGGTGCTCCATCTTTGTTCCCTGGGCAACAGCCTTCGGCTGAGGAAGGCCACGGGCTGGTCTAGGCCTTGGTCATTCACCTGGGACAGGACGGCCCCAATTCCATGCTCGGAGGCGTCCGTTTGGACCACAAACTCCTTGGAGTAGTCGGGGGCCTGGAGAACGGGGGCAGTGCACATGGCCGCTTTCAGGGCCTCGAACGCCTCCTGGCAGGCAGGGGTCCACTGCACTTTCTTGGGCTGTTTCTTAGACGTGAATCCCGTGAGGGGACCGACCAGGCTGCCGTAATTCCGGATGAATATCCGATAGTAGCCCGTGAGGCCCAGAAAGGCTCGGACCTCCGTTTGGGTAGTGGGGGGTTCCCAGGCTAGGATGGTGTCGATTTTGGGCTGTAGAGGAGCGACCTGACCGCTTCCGACCTGGTGCCCCAGGTAGATTACCGAACCTTGCCCAATCTGGCATTTGCTGGCTTTCACGGTGAGGCCTGCCTGGCGCAGGGCGGTTAGCACCCTCCGGAGGTGCTGGAGGTGCTCACTCCATTCGGAACTAAAAACTGCAATATCGTCGAGATATGCAGCGCTGAATTTTTCCAGCCCGGCCAGGACTCTATTTACCAGTCGCTGGAAGGTGGCCGGGGCATTTTTCATCCCGAAGGGCATCACGCGAAAGCGATAGTGCCCATCCGGGTTGGAGAAGGCGGACCGCTCCTTGGATCCTTCTGTGAGCGCAATTTGCCAGTAGCCGCAGGTGAGATCGAAGGTGTTGAGGAACCGAGCAGCCCCGAGTCGGTCAATGAGCTCGTCAGCTCGGGGAATGGGGTGGGCATCGGCTCGGGTGACTTCATTGAGTCCTCGGTAGTCCACGCAGAAGCGGAGCTCTGGGGCGACACCGGGGGCAGCTGCTTTCGGGACCAGGACCACGGGGCTGGCCCAGGGACTGTCTGAGGGTTCGATTACTCCCAAGGTCAACATCTTCGAGACCTCGGCCTGAATGCAGGACCGGACCCGATCAGGGACTCGGTAGGCTCGGTGTTTCACCGGTGGGCTGTCCCCGGTGTCCACGTCATGGACACACCAGTCGGTGACTTTGGGGACCAGGGAGAAGAGGTCAGAAAACTGCCCTAGGAGCTGGCGGCACTCCTCATGTTGCTGGGAAGTGAGGGACGGGGAGAGGTTCACTCCCTCTACGGAGCCGTCCTTCTCTTTGGTGCACAGGAGATCAGGGAGAGGATCCGATTCCTCCTCGGACCCGTCATCAGTGGCCAGTAGGAGGCTCAGCTCTGTCCGCACAAAGTGGGGCTTGAGGCGGTTCACGTGGAGGACCCGGAGGGGGTCCCGTGGTGACTGGACGTCCACCAAGTACGTGACCTGGCTCTTCCGCTCAACCACTTTGAAGGGCCCGGTCCATTTATCCTGGAGGGCGCAGGGTTTCACGGGGGCCATGACCCATACCTGCTGGCCCGGCTGAAACTCGATCAGAGTGGCATTCTGGTCGTACCAGCGCTTAATCTCCTCCTGGCTCGCCTCCAGGTTGGCCTCGGCCATCTCTCGGAACTTCCGAGTTTGGTTTTGGAGGGTCAGGACGTACCGGAACACATCTCGGGGGGGGGGCCTCGGGGCACCGCCTCCCACCCTTCCTTGACCAGGCTGAGGGGCCCCCTGACGGGGTGCTCGTAGAGCAACTCAAAAGGGCTGAACTCCAAGGATTTCTGGGGAACTTCTTGGTAGGCGAATAGGAGGCAGGGGAGCAGGACGTCCCACTTACGCCGGAGGGGCTCTTCCAAGCCCGCGAGCATCCCCTTCAGAGTCCGGTTAAACCGCTCTACCAGGCCGTTCCCTTGGGGGTGGTATGGGGTGGTGACTTTATAGGACACCCCGCATTGTTGCCACAAGGACGTCATGTATCTGGAGATGAAGTTGGTCCCGCGATCGCTCACGACCTCGCGGGGAAAACCCATGCGGGAGAAGATTCCCATCAACGCCCGGCCCACCACGGGGGCTGTGACTGTGCGCAGGGGGATGGCTTCAGGGTATCGGGTGGCATGATCCACCAGGACGAGGATAAAGCGATGCCCTTGGGAGGTTGGGGGGTCCAGAGGCCCCACGATGTCGATCCCGACCCGCTCAAAAGGGGTACTGACGACAGGGAAGGGTTGGAGGGGAGCCTTGCGCTTTCCTCCGCTCTTCCCACTGGCCTGGCACGTGGGACAGGACTTGCAGTGGGCTTCTACATCGGCTTTCATTCTGGGCCAGTAGAAGTGAGTCACGAGGCGACTGTAGGTTTTGTCCTGGCCCAAGTGGCCTGCGAGGGGAACGTCGTGGGCCAAGCCCAGGAGGAGGTTTCGGAAGCTTAGGCTTACCACCAGCACCCGGCCGGATCCTAGCTCCACCGACTTCTGCTCGCTGTACAAAAGGTCATCCTCCCAATACACCCGGTGCGTCCCAGTCTGGTCGCCCGCGGCCTGGCCCTCTGCCTGTTGCCATGGTCTGACCAGGGAAGGACAGGTAGCCTGCTCACGGCAGAACTCCTCTCGGGAGGGGCTCCCCTCGTGGCGCCATTGGGCCAGTTCGGGCAGATCGCCTAACTCGGTGACCTGGGCGGAGTCGGAAGGTGGGGGTTCGTCACTGGCGATCGACCCTTCTTGTGGGGGAATGTGTGGACCCTCGGCGGGGACCATCCTATCTTCAGTGGTCGGGGCGTCGTCGACTTCCCCCAGGGGGGTCAGTCGGGCCGCCATGGATCGGGTGGTGGCGCACACCCACTCAGGGAGGCCCATCATCCCTAGGTGGGTCTTGTGCTCGACTTGTTTCCAGGGGGAACTTTCCAGGTCGTTCCCCAGGAGACAGTCGACTGGCTGGGAGGTTCTCACTGCGACTTTCAGTTTACCGACCACCCCTCCCCCCTCAAAAGGCACCAGGGCTACTTTACACAGACTTTCCGTGTTGTCAGCGGAAATGACTGGGCAAAAGACGTTGGGGAGGACCTGGTCTTCGTGGACTAAATGACTGAGGACACCGGTGATGCTGGCCCCGGTGTCGCGGAGGGCTTCTACTTGGTGGCCATTGATCGTTACGAGCTGCCCATATTTCTTCGTGTTGGAGGGTAGGAGGCTTCCAGGGACCATTTCTCTATCTCCTAAGGATACTAGGGCCATGGCTGCGGGTTCCCACTCTTCGGTCTCCTCAACCTCCTCCCCCAGTGCTACATTGGCTATCTGTCTAGCGGGGGGTGCTGCCTGGGTGGGGTGTGGGGCCATGGGGTATTCAGGGTCGTTAACGTAATGCCCGGGCTTCTGACAACGGAAACAAGTGATGGTCACCCGGTGCCCCCGTCTCAGGGGGGGGGGCGGATACAGCTGGTGGGGGTGCCGGGAAAGGCGGAGATTGCGTCTTCGGGGAACTAGACTGGGACTCTCTCTGCCCTCCCTGTTTTCGCCCCCCTCTCTGGCGGGGTGGTCCCTGACTGGCTCGGGGGTACTCTCCTACAGGGCCCCGGGAGACCCGGGTGTTGGTCCAGTGATCCGCCTCGACAGCCAGCTTTCTCGGATCCGTGAGCTTGCTGTCGAGCAGATGCTGGCGCAGTTCCACAAAGCAGTTTGCAGCCAGGTGTTCCCACAACATAAGGTCTGTTAGTTCTTCCAGGGTGGTTACCTTGTTGCCCTTGATCCACCCATCGAATGCGCGGCTGAAAAAGTTCACATATTCCACCCAGGTGGTACCCGGGATCTTCCTGCAGTCCCGGAACCGCTGGCGGTACATCTCCGGGGTGAGGCCATACCTTGTGAGGAGGGCCTCCTTCATGTGGTCATAGGAGGTCTGCATGGAGGTTGGTAGGTCGAGCAGGGTGTCTCTCCCTTCGCTCAGGAATCGTCCCCACAACCCGGCCCCCCAATCCTTCTGCGGGACCCGATGGGAGGCCATGGCGACCTCGTAGGCCCGGAACCACTGTTGAATGTCATCGTTTTTGTAGTATTCTTTGACCACATCCTTGGGGATGTGGACCTTCTGCTCCGCCGGGGAGGCCGCCCCTCGGTTCCCCGGGGGCCGCGCTTCTTCGCTTTTCGCTTTTAGCTCCATTTCCTTCAAGCTGCGTTCATGTTCCAGTTGAAGTCTCCTTCCTTTGTGTTCCTGTTGGAGTTTCTTCTCTTCTAGTTCTCCTTGCACCCGCATCTGTTCCACTGCTAGCTTTTTCTCGGCTAATTTCAACTCGCCCTCAATTTTGAGTTTGGCTAATTCGAGTTCGTGATGGCGACTTCTTTCTCTGTCTGCGAGATCCTCCGGGGATAGGCCCCCGTCTGGTACGAAGCTTCGCGCCTGGTTGCTGCTGCGTTCTCCTTGGGAGGGTCCAGCTTTGTCGTGGGGCTCCACCGCTCCTTCTGTGCGGGGGGCTCCAGAATCAAGTTTCAAGTTTCAAGTTTATTTTATTATGATAAGGAACTCTTTATGAGGTCCACATAAAACAAGATATACATACAAAACAAAAAATACATAAAATATTATTCCATCACAATTACACGAGACATCTTAATACAGGTCCAAAAAACATTTAAAAAAGTTGTACAGTTTAAAAGCAAACATTTCATTAGGTGGGTTAATCAAGGCTGCCTTAAATGAAGAAGCAGATAATATGTTGAGTTGTAAGCAAATTGGTCTTAACCATCTACGCCTGCAAGACATCAGTGCAGGACAAACAAACATGACGTGATCTAAGTCCTGATCATACAATTGACAAAGATCACAGCATGCCGAATGACCATACCAGCTGGCATGTAGAACTTTCAGCGGAAGCAAATTATGTCTTAATAAGTACACAAGGCGTCTGACGCCATGGGAGATGTTCTGTGGAAATATGGATTTTTCTGATCAGTTATGTCCCCTATCTTGGACCCCAACGGTTTCATGTATGAATCACAAGTACATGTATGTTCCCTCCAGTTCCAGTTATGAAGACGCAAACACATGTGCGTCCACCGTCAACATGTCCTCTTTCAGATCAGCCATGAATGGGCCGGATATTCCATTCCTAAGTACGAAAGGCCACTGGCTTTATATGGTTCACTTATGCCATTTTACAGTCCAGACAAGTAGGCCCTGATTCTGTCATCAAGCTTTTCTTTCTTTCTTCCTCTGAAGCTCCAGTCTGAGCCTGCATCTGTGACCATGAACTTTGTCTCATTCCCTGCGCGGCCCACGAAGCCTGACATCAGCTCGCTGCCTGCCAAGAAACTGTATTTCACCTTCGAAATTATCTGCTCCGCTCCCTGCCCAATGCATTCCTGTCTAGTAGTTTCAGTAAACATTCTTCCAGCTACCAAGCAAAGGCCCGGCTTCTCTGTCTTTATGCAAGTAATTCATAGCCTTATTATTATGGAAGATTTCTGCCCTCGCATCTAGTGTAGACACTTAGACGCTTGTACACGCACTAACAGTCAGTATAGTCAGTATAGAATAAGATTCTATTCTAAGAGACCTCTCTTTTGGATAACATAGTTCTTTAAACATAGGATGTTAGATATGATTTGGGGATTAGGTTGACTTGACCCTCCAGACATCTGTCGCCACATGTAGAGCTAAATGTCAAGTCCCCTTCACCCCCTGGTCGCACGTCAATCATACGTCATGCTGCTGCGCGCGCATCTCCGCCAAATATTTCTGCTGACATTGCGAAATTATTTCATAGGTCCACCCATATGTGACATCACAACCAATGACGTTTCCTTGTTACTCCCAATTACGCCTCCTTCAGCTACGCATGTGAAATGTTATCTTTGCTATCAATTGTTACGCCTCTTGCATTTGCTTCGCTGTAATGCCTATTGTATAAAAGTGATTAATTATCAATAATGTATGTACTTCACTTCCTGAACCTTCGTGGTGATGGAACTTGGAGCAACCGATTCGAATCGTCCATTGGAATAAAGCCCATTCCGAACCTCTAATACCACGGATTCTGCCTCTTATTTATTGAGCTATTTTTATTATGTTCCTGTATCAAATTAAGTCCCGGTAATTAAATTATTTACCACATGAATGGCGCCCGAACAGGGACACTTTCTCATCTCACGCGCCGGCGGTGCGTTGCAGGCCCGGTCTCCTGCCACAGCTGGACGGACAACAACGCGTACCAGCAGGATTTCCTGTATCTCCCTCCGGTTAAGCGGGGGCGACTGAGGCTGCGATCAACACCCAGACGAGGCGGTGAGAAGTGCGAAGTATCCCGACCAGAGCCTAGCTGAGAGAACAAGATCCGAGGTATACAGAGGCCCACCAGGTTTCCGAAGCTCAGAAGTGTCCGAAATTGTCGAGTCGAGTCCAGTCCGGTCCAGTTCAGTTCAGTTCCGTTCCGAGGCCTTCCGTTCCGAGCTACCCGGTGAGTACCATTACTGGGGAGGCGTTCTGGCGTGCACATAAGTTGTGCCGGTCCAGACGGGTTTGGGTACACAAATCCGGTCTGCACTGTTTTAGCAGTGTATCTGTACTGTTTAGCAGTATATCTAGTATATCAAGTATATAAATTCAGAATAATCCAGATAATGCCGACTATTATGTTTAGTGATTAAGTTTTCCTTAGATCATCATCATCATTGTTTGCTCATTTAAATGTTAAATGTTAAATGTGTTAATACGTTCTGCATATTGTGGTATGAATGACTGTTCATTATCGTGTTTATTGTATTAAGTTTGTTCAAAATCAAGTATCAGATCAGTTCTCAATATGCCGCTCTTTTCGAAATTAAGACAGATCACAACTAGAAAAGGGGTACTCGAAGAAGCTGTTCCTATTCCTCCTAGGGACACTCCAGGGTACTTCATGTATCATAAACACGGCTTAGACGCTATATTATTTCTTGATTTATGGGTAGACTACACCAAGGAATTACCAGAAAGTCAGAGATGGCCCGTAGCTGGGACCTGGGATGCAGATTGCATCGTGAAAGTAGAAGAAGAGTTATGGAAAAGGAAAGCCAGACAGTCACAGAAGGACGCCGTTGAGTTATGGCGTAAAGAATCGTATAGACGTACAGAAAAAGCACGTAGACAGGAAGAGAAGAGTAAAGAGAATTCAAATAAAGTCCGAGAAAATCTATTAATTGAAGAAGGTACACGAGTGAAATCAGAACAAGTAGACAGACAAAGAAATGCCCTTATGAAGGGTATGTATCCCCTTCTGGCCGAGGGATTACCTAAGGCTACTCCGGGGATACCAAAAGACTTGCCACCCCCATTATTTCCAATAAAAGTACATCCTAAGGGGCATCCTAGAACCGCAGAAGATGTTTTTCTTTCCTCATATTTAGATGACGCAGTTCCCGAGTATGCTAACCCCGCCCCACATAGACCGTCGGCCGGGGAGGTTCAACGCCAAGATCCTGTATCTGTATCTCTACAACAACAAATCCTGACACAAGTTCCGGCAAGCACACCTGTTTCCACGTCTGTTCCTACAGCTGCTTCTACAGCTGTGCCCACACCTATAGTTGCTGTATCGCGTTCAACGAATCCTTTCACGCCCGATACCCCAGACGGGGCTACCGGAGGTGCTACCAACATTTTTTCTACGCCACCCAGAATAAATAAACTTACTTTTCAAGAGTCAGCACATCCACGTACCCCCAAACTCATAAATGCCCGCACGCTTAAGGAACTTCTTGTAGATTGTAGATATGACCCTGTGCCCGGCAAAGAGGACGAAATGATCATGGCATCATTACGTATCAGACGAGCCGCGGTGTATTTAGGGAAGTTACCAGGAATGACTGTGCATCTAGATAATATATATCATTTTGTCCAAACAGGGCGAGATTCTGAAAGTATTAACAGAGCTATGGAATACCAGAAAGTGGAAATACAGGGGGAACTGTTACGTTTCCTCATAAATTGTGTGATCAGAAATCAAGACCGACCGGGGGTAGACCCGGAAGCAATGCAAATTCTTACCAGATGGAGCCAGAATATATCAGAAGGGAGACATGATAAGCAAAACTGTATAATAGCCATGTGCCGAAAGATCCGTAAAGAAATAGAACGCCTACACGAAGAGAGATTAGCGGTAGACCAGTTCGAACAAAGCGAGGAGGAAGGATCAGGACTGCCCACAGGACAGTCAGAAACCATAGCCTATGTAGGTAGAGGAAGATCTTGTGATAGTACTAGATGTTTTACTGACCCGATACGTCCGATATGTCTAGAAAATAACAGGAATTTCCAAACACCTATAATAAATATAAGGTCCCCCGAGCATTCGTTCCAAGCCGCTGACAAATTACTGCGAGAACGAAGGGGTTATCATTTTCTCGATTCTATGGATGAACAAGAATTAGCCAGGTCAGCCGTTCACTGGGTTGACAGTCCCGGAAAGTATGATGATGATACCGTAACCCACACATTTTTGAACCTCACCCCAGATGAACAGCGTTTAGCTGGGATTTATATGATTCAACAACTTCTTATACTATATAAAAGCCAACATTCAGATCCTGGTCCCTTACCGGATATATTGACTGAATTACTCACGAATAGATGGAGAGGTTCAGGTACTAAGCTAATTAAAGAAATACTAGAATCAAGAAAGCAGTACATTCTTTTTGTATGTCCAGAACATGTCTCACTGCCCATCAAGGAAAGACCGATGTATTACATGGACAGACAGAATCCCTTACGAGAAGTACACCCAATAAAGGGCGAGGACAATCAGTTTAAACGTGTATTTGTATATACGCCCATATCGAAAATAGAATTGTTAGAAATGAAGAAAGTGGTACCCAGTCATGACAAAGACCCAGCGGGTTTCCACCGAGAAATTAAAGACATGTTACTCATGGGAGAGTATACCTATCCCGACATTATGACAATATTAAAGGTATTGATGCCTGCTGGCATTTATGAAAAACTCAAGGAAAAAGAGTGGGAGGTGGGAGACCAAAAGATAGACTGGACAGCATTAGAAAATGAAGAAAAGGCCCGAGGTCCAGGTTCGGGACTTGGGGACAAAACTAAAGCACTACCAGGTTTACTAGTACAGGTACTGCCACGTTTATTAACTACGAAAAAGGAAGACTGGGGTGCAATTTCAGCCTGTAAACAAAAGCAAGATGAAGACACTAGTGATTTCTATGCACGATTTGAAAAATGTTTTGGTATAAATAGTGGCATAAAAGCAAGTAGCGAATCATACCCACATCTGTTTGTGACAAAATTAGTTGAAAATTCCTTACCCCAAGTGAAGAATAGAGTATTAAAATTCGAGAGTACCTGGCAAGGTAATACCCCATCACAAATGTTACAAATGTTACAGTATCATCACAATAGAATTAGAGAGGAACAAGATCATGAACAAAGACGCATGAAAGACACGAAAATGAAAATGCTAGTCTCCCAGACAGTTCCAGCTGAAGGACATAAAAAGGGTACGACACATTCCGGTGATTCAGCAGGACCTGTAAAAGGGACATGCAACTATTGTAAACAACCAGGTCATTATATACACGATTGCCCAGTCCTGAAGCGTAATATCGCCATAGGTATTACAAAAGAAAGACCACGGCCACTTAGACAGGATCAGAATGAACAAGGAGCCCCGCAGCATGCACAGTCCATGCCAGCTCCACAACAGTCTATACAGTTCGTGCCAGCTGCACCAGCGCTGCCGGTTGCTGCCACACAAACCACGACACGACAGCTGTACCAGACCGCACAGTATGACTATCCTGATTATCAACGATATGCATGAACCAGCCTAGAGAGGGAAGTTGACTTACCCCTTATCGAGGTCCCAGTAGACCAAGAAGGACCTTATGTACATAGTGAATTATTAGGCCAAGATAGAAAATTTTTACTTGATACAGGGGCAAGTCGAACAACTATAAAACGTAGTGAAGTTCCAGGGGCACCCCTCTCAGGCTCACAGAATATTTCCCTTGGTTTTTCAGGAAAACCTATTGTTAATGAAGTATCACAGCCTCTTCCACTTACGATAGGACCCTTGACCAGAACTACAGATTTATTGCTTACTAAATCATGTCCAGAAAACTTGTTAGGTATAAAAACACTGAAAGCTCTAGGAGCTATAATATGTTGTTCTCCGGAAGGAGTAAGATTGTTTTTACGTGATTTCAAAGGTCACTATGTGTCTCGAGACATGGATCCCCGACTGCAGACTTTACCTACACATCTATGGGCACAAGGCCCTACTGATGTTGGTTGCATGAATATTACACCATATCGAGTTACACTAAAGGCAGGAGTGGTACTACCACGAATGCGACAATACAAGTTACCACCAGATGCTGTAGTGGCTTTACTACAAATCATTGACGAGCTCATTGCCCAAGGAGTGGTTGTAGAAACAGACTCCAATGTATGTAATTCACCGATAATTCCGATTCTTAAACGAACAGATCCAAAGGCCCCGCCAGTATATCGATTGGTTATTGATCTGCGCGAATTGAACAAATGCATTGTGCCACAATTCCCTGTGGTCCCAGATATCTCGTCATTACTGACAGCTATTGATTCCGAAGCAACATTCTTTACTGTAATTGATCTCAAGAATGCCTTTTTCAGCGTCCCTATAGATCCGGAAAGCCAATACTTGTTCGGATTTAGTTTAAATGGACGTAGCTTTAAATTCTCACGCGCACCTCAAGGATTTACAGAAAGCCCCAGCATCTATAGCCAAGCACTGAAACGAGAACTCGACAGTATCCACATGCCAGTAAACACTGCCCTGCTTCAATATGTCGATGATCTGCTGATCACCGCTAGAAGCGAACCTGAATGTGAGAAAGCATCACTGACAGTTTTACAATTTCTAGCCGAAAAGGGGCACAAGGTGTCCCCTTCTAAGCTGCAATTCTGTGTCCAGCGAGTTGTTTATCTTGGTCACTCGCTGTCCAAGGAGGGAAGGCAGCTTACACCCGACCGCATTCAGTTAATAGCTAACATGCCAATACCCAAGACACAAAAGGAGGTGCGGGCTTTTATAGGCCTCACTTCATATTGTAGGCAGTGGATCCCTCAGTATGCATTTCTAGCAAAACCACTCATTCAATTGACAACACAGGAGGCAGCCATATCGACTGTTCTCCCTTGGACTCAGGAACATGCACACGCTTTTGAAAGCCTGAAGAAAGCCTTATGCCAAGCACCGGTTTTAGCAACACCATGTTACAATAAACAGTTTACACTCTTTGTTACAGAACGCGAAGGTACTGCCTTGTCAGTACTCACACAGGAACAGGCAGGATCCCACAAACCATGTGCTTATTTTTCTAGTACATTAGATCCCGTAGCTCAGGCTTTGCCTGCATGCCTGAAATCGGTGGCAGCAACAGCTTTAGCAATAAGACAAAGCAATGCCATAGTGTTAGGACATCCATTGACAGTTCAAGTACCACATGCAGTAGAGGTTCTTGTGAATAGAACGCAAACACAGCACTTGACTATAGCGCGACTTACAGGGTATGAATTAACATTGTTTCAGCCACATATAGAAATCAGACGTTGTAACACATTGAATCCTGCCACACTTTTACCCATAATCGGAACAGACCCACTAGCTCATGATTGTATTGATGTTATTACAATCACGACGAAACCCAGACAAGACTTGACAGATGTCCCATTGTCAGACCCAGACCTAACGTTGTATGTAGATGGTTCGTGTATGAGAACAAGTACAGGAGAGTTAGTGGCCGCTTACGCAGTCACAACAGACACTGAAATCATTGAAACAAATTGCATAAATACCTTGTCCGCTCAAGCAGCAGAGCTCGTCGCTCTGACACAAGCCTGTATTCAAGCCACAAATAAAAGAGTCAACATATACACTGATTCACGTTATGCATTCGGAGTTGTACATGACTTCGGCGTGCTGTGGCGAGAGAGAGGTTATTTAACTTCTCACGGTGCCCACATTCAGCACGGACCCCTCATTCATGCCTTATTAGATGCAATACATCTACCCACTGCAATATCAATTATGAAATGTAAAGCTCATACGAAAGTTACTGATATCATTTCTCAAGGCAATGATCTAGCTGACAGAACAGCTAAACAGACTGCTCAAACTCAAACATCCGACATGACAAAGACAATAGTCCCGACGCCAACACATTGTATGACGATTAAAGACCCCGCTCTTGACGTAATTGACATACAGACGCATGCTACACCAGACGAAATAAAGAAATGGACTGAATTAGGAGGGATTCAAACGGACCAAGGATGGATGACGAAGGAAAAATCTGTGTGGTTCCTTCCTGATTCAATGGTCCAAGTTATTATTAACACTATACATAGTCCAGCGCATCTAGGAGAAAAAGCTATGCTGGACAGCATCCAACACATTTGGGTCAATAAACATTTACGAGCAGCAGCCAAGCAAAAAGTTCGTACCTGTATGATCTGTTGTCAGTTCAACCCAGGAAAAAGCGTTCCCGTAGAACAGGGTGGATTTCAGCCTCCTGATCACCCTTTTGAAGTGCTCCAGATGGATTATATCCAGATGGAACGATGTCGAGGATTCAAATATGTTCTCGTAGTTGTCTGTGCTCTTTCCCGTTGGACAGAGGCATACCCGGTTTCAGATTACACTGCCCCGACTACTGCCAAACAGTTAGTTCGAGAATTCTTCCCACGATACGGTTTACCACGTGTTGTCTACTCAGATAACGGCCAGCCGTTCTCATCCGAACTAATGAAACACGTTTCACTTTTGTTAGGCTATCAGTGGAAATTCCACTGTGTCCGACACCCCGAGGCAGCAGGTCTCGTAGAAAGACATAATCAGATCCTGAAAATCAGATTGTCCAAAATATGCAGAGAGAAAGGTGTCGACTGGGTAGTAGCCTTACCAGTTGCACTCTTTTACATGAGAATGGTAGCACACTCTCGAACAGGGCTATCCCCGTATGAGGTGATCTTTGGCAGACCACCAAATATGTGGGGGACGCCTATACCACGAAAAATAACTGATATTGACTGTAATATGCTGACAGATTATTTGGCTTCCTTGATGTCTGCACTACAATCTTGTCGTTCACAGGTAGCTGCAGCCTTTCCCGACAACACTGAGGTGAAACCCCATGATATAATTCCGGGGGACCTGGTCCTCGTGAGGAACTTTGATCGAAAGACTCAGCTGGATCCTAGGTGGAAGTCACCGCAACTGGTCTTGCTCACCACAAGGACAGCCGTGAAGATCGAAGGCAGAAAAGGCTGGGTACATTCAAGTCATATCAAGAAATTTCATGGACTACCATCGGATGTAAACACCACACCTTGTGTGTCTTCACCCATTGACTCAAAACTTCCTTTTGTTGAATCAAGTAGTCACGAACAATATAAACTAAAACTCAGATCTAACCAGTCGGGAAATTTGACTGTTTAAGTCCTCTCCAAGGTGAAGCGGTTGAATTTGTCTCTGACATGTATCCCTTAGATCTGAATAGAGAAAACACCCGAAAAATGTTGAAACGACATGCATACTGTAAATCACTACGTAGTCATTGCACAGTGACGTTATTAATTTTGTTTTTCTTAAGTCTTTTAATAATTACTGCAAGTATATTGTTGCACATATATTATCCTATTTCTAGACATGTTTATAATATTACTGCTGAACATTCTTTTAGTGAATTACCTCCGCATGAGTTGTCTTATAGATTTGCGCTGCGCAATAATACGTTTATTAGTATGTTACACCATTCCCATCAGGTTAACAATGCTACAAATTGTTGGATATGTGGCCGACTCCCTCCCTATCAGAATTATAAAGGAATTCTACCTCTCTTTCCATACCCATTCACACACAACGGCTCCTGTGGAGCATGGTTTAGTTTAATTAATCCCCTAGATTCAAATTCTGCAGTTTATCAAGACAACTGGGTATGGGGAAATTTAAACTTAGTTTTACTTAAAGTCTGCTACCCTAACAAGGAGGGACTTCCCAAGAGAACAGGAACTGATCTAGAAAATGAAGTATATGGATTAGGTAATTTTACGCTTAATCTTATGATCCTAAATGTCGAATCCGAAGCTACTCCAATTTTGCCCGCCATGTCAGTATTTCCAGTAAAAGGTGAATTATGTGTAAGAAAGAATGGTTCCATACATATGGGCCATAGTAGATGCACCACTGTAATAGAATTCAGTGATCAAGGCAAGTCGACATTTAGAGCTTCCCGCCATTCCTATTTTATATGTGGTCAGACGGCATATGTACGTTTGCCTCTAGATTGGGATGGTACCTGCTACATTGGATTCCTTTTGCCACCTGTTTTCCTAGCTCCTCCCGATTATCACAGAAATACTCATTTAGTACACAATAGAGAAAGGAGAGATCTCCCAATTGTCGATTACACTGAAACAGCATGGGAAAAATACACAGATTTCAATAAAGGTCTCTTTCCCTATATAGGTACCGTTACTAATAGTAAGCTGATACGTAGATTAACTAGAACCCTTGAAGCAGTAGTGAACGAAACTATTTCCGCCTTAGGCAATTTAACAGAAGAGCAGTCTGCTATGCGGATTGTTGTGCTTCAAAATCGTCTTGTCCTTGACGTCATCCTGGCCGATAGGGGCGGAGCTTGTAGGGTCATCGGATCAAGTTGTTGCATTTTCATACCAGAAAATTCGCCATCTGTATATAAAGCCATAACTCGCCTTCATAAGATTGTAAGCCAGATACACCAGAATCCAGGCACCTGGACTTGGTCCGGTTGGTTTTGGAGTGTATTATCTACCTTTGGATGGAAGGTCCTATCCTTCCTAGGTATTGGCTTTCTCATACTATTCAGTTGCTGTCTATGCCTACAATGTGGACCAGCGATTTGTGGTCTGTGTGCCACATCGTGTATTCCATCACCAAGATTTCATTCGTCCCAGAAGAAAAAAGAAGAACAAATGATGCTATATGAACAGATCAATGGATTGATGAAGATTGATATCTCTTGACGGGCAAGTAGGGGACAAGGAGGGAATGTGGAAATATGGATTTTTCTGATCAGTTATGTCCCCTATCTTGGACCCCAACGGTTTCATGTATGAATCACAAGTACATGTATGTTCCCTCCAGTTCCAGTTATGAAGACGCAAACACATGTGCGTCCACCGTCAACATGTCCTCTTTCAGATCAGCCATGAATGGGCCGGATATTCCATTCCTAAGTACGAAAGGCCACTGGCTTTATATGGTTCACTTATGCCATTTTACAGTCCAGACAAGTAGGCCCTGATTCTGTCATCAAGCTTTTCTTTCTTTCTTCCTCTGAAGCTCCAGTCTGAGCCTGCATCTGTGACCATGAACTTTGTCTCATTCCCTGCGCGGCCCACGAAGCCTGACATCAGCTCGCTGCCTGCCAAGAAACTGTATTTCACCTTCGAAATTATCTGCTCCGCTCCCTGCCCAATGCATTCCTGTCTAGTAGTTTCAGTAAACATTCTTCCAGCTACCAAGCAAAGGCCCAGCTTCTCTGTCTTTATGCAAGTAATTCATAGCCTTATTATTATGGAAGATTTCTGCCCTCGCATCTAGTGTAGACACTTAGACGCTTGTACACGCACTAACAGTCAGTATAGTCAGTATAGAATAAGATTCTATTCTAAGAGACCTCTCTTTTGGATAACATAGTTCTTTAAACATAGGATGTTAGATATGATTTGGGGATTAGGTTGACTTGACCCTCCAGACATCTGTCGCCACATGTAGAGCTAAATGTCAAGTCCCCTTCACCCCCTGGTCGCACGTCAATCATACGTCATGCTGCTGCGCGCGCATCTCCGCCAAATATTTCTGCTGACATTGCGAAATTATTTCATAGGTCCACCCATATGTGACATCACAACCAATGACGTTTCCTTGTTACTCCCAATTACGCCTCCTTCAGCTACGCATGTGAAATGTTATCTTTGCTATCAATTGTTACGCCTCTTGCATTTGCTTCGCTGTAATGCCTATTGTATAAAAGTGATTAATTATCAATAATGTATGTACTTCACTTCCTGAACCTTCGTGGTGATGGAACTTGGAGCAACCGATTCGAATCGTCCATTGGAATAAAGCCCATTCCGAACCTCTAATACCACGGATTCTGCCTCTTATTTATTGAGCTATTTTTAATATGTTCCTGTATCAAATTAAGTCCCGGTAATTAAATTATTTACCACAGTTCCAATACATATATGGTTGAGCTTTCCGCAGGGTATAAGATTCGATAACAGGCGTACCACCTTTTTTCGCTAAACAGAAGTCTCTATCCTGACAAAACCCCAATTCCCAGGAGGCTGACTTCAGAACAGTTTTTAATTGATGAGAGGATAATAAAAATAAAGTCTCCTCATCCAATTTCAATTGCAGCACGGCAAATCTGAAGTTTTTTACAATCAGGGAGAAATCATTAAAAGATCCTAATAATTCATTTTTTATAAGATCTCTTAAGGTATTAGGTTCACCTTTAGATAAAGCTACTACCCAACGTATGATACTTGCCAGGCCTTGAACCCAGCTGCTACGTAAACCCAGTTCCTGTCTCAAGGAAGCAGTCGAATTTGCTGTACCTACAGACATTAAACTGCGTAAAATTTTCCCTTCCGCAGAGTTTAAAAAACTCCACTTTTTTACATCAATTAACTCAATTCCGTATAACAGGGAGGCCGGAACTTTCGCTCTGAAAACATCTAAAAGAATAGAAAAATGCCTTCTACCTGTGGCTTTATACAGGGAAACTAAACTCTTTCCCTGAGAAATAGCCTTCCGAGAGTTATTGTCAATGTGTAATTTGTCACTTAAATTATAAGTGACAATTTTACCTAGGAAGGTGTAAGATTTCACACATTCCAGTTTTTCCCCCCCACAACCCATGGATAATTAAGGCATTTAGGCTTCTTTCTACCAGGAAAGCAAATCACTTTGCTTTTTGCCGTGTTTATTGATAAGAAATGACTTTCCGCATATTCAGAGAGTGCTTGCAACCGATTGTTCAGGCCCTTTGGGGTGAGATCCAAAATCAGGATGTCGTCTGCATACATAAGGCATGCAATTGGAACTCCACCCAAGGACGGGGCAATACCGGCGCAAGCAGAAAGTGTGACGGGTAAATCAACTGTATATAAGGAAAATAGCAATGGAGCCAAAAGGCAACCTTGCTTCAACCCATTGGAAGTGGGAATAAATTTAGATACACCACGTTCACCTCCAAGTAGAACTCTGCACCAGGTGTCAGAGTAAAGGGCGCGAATTAACTTAATCAGGAATGGGGGCATACCTAAGTTAAATAACTTTCTCCACAGCAAAATTCTATCTACTTTATCAAAGGCGGTGGAGAAGTCAATAAAGGCGCCATATACCTGACCACCACGGACTTTCACATATTTTTCATTAATAACTTGCAATGCAGTCAGGTTGTCTAAAGTTCCATGATTTTGTCTAAAACCTGTTTGCTCCATGGGAAGGATTTTATGTTCAGATACCCATTGATTCATTAAAATAAGCACACATTTTGCGAAAACCTTACCAATGGCATCAAGCAAAGCGATTTGACGGTAATTTTGCGGTAGATCTCTTGCCCCTTTTTTATATAAAGGGACAATAATACTTCCTTTCCAGGAGGGGGGGACTGTTCCACTAGAAAAACAAAATTTAAACACTGGAAAGAGTATTTTACTCCAAAGTTCACTCTGGTGTTTTAATACTGAAATTGGGATTTTATCAGGACCCATCGCACCAGAGGAGCGCATATTCTTAATGGCACATTCAATTTCCTTTTCCGTTGGACAGTCAAATATACGTGAGACATTATCAGATTCAACATTAAAAACTTGAGAATTATTGTTACTGTACAACTTCTCGATATAATGAACCCACACCTGTTCCTCAATGGCAATAGGCGTAGGACTGGCTCTGGTACCACAACCTTTGCCGATTAAGGACCAGAATGTCTTGGCTTGGCCATTATAAGAAGCTTCCCTCAGTTGAATCCAGAGGGCATCTTCCTTAGAACGTTTTAAACGGGCCTTAAGCCTACCTCTCCTTCTTTTTAAGATAAACAACTTAGACTTAGCTTCTTGGGTAAAGAATAAAAATTGTCCCCTTACCACTTTGTTTATTTCTCTATTTATAGCCCGTAGAGGATGAGGGACTACGAGGGATTGTTTCACACCTGGTTTCTTTTTTGCACTAGCAGTTACAGAATCTAAAAAATTAATAAAACTCAACAGCTCTCTCCCTTCCCAGAGGGGTAAATTCTCAACAGTAAAATACAAAAGAGGCACCACATTTTCAACAGTACAAGGGTTCCAAAAACATTTCCCTGAGCTGGAATCAAAATTCACAAAATCTATATCCAGACTCCACGGATCCACTTTCTGAAGATTAACGGAGACAGAAAGCATCAATGCATTATGGTCACTGAGAATAGACTCAATGACCTTCATATCCTTCAATAGGTGAACACCGGCATAATCTACCATGATAAAATCAATAATAGATTTTCCCTTATTAGATTTACGAGTATAAGCTGCCGGGGTGTCAGACGGAAGCCTCCCATTTACTATTAAGCATTCAACTTTAAGTAAACCATCTAAGATAAGTTTACCTCTTTTGTTAGTTTTAATTTTGGAGGGAAACTGGGCAGATGGTATATTCAAAGACTCTTCCAATTGAATATTTCTAAACAACTCCGACCCACAGTTAGATATATTACAATTTAAGTCCCCAAACATTAACACATGCGGAGTTGGGGAGACATCCAACGCATTAGTTAAAAAGTGAACAAAGTTTTTAAACCAGCATTAAAACTACAATTGGGGGGAATATAAATGTTAACCACAATCAACAATCTATTAGGGCAATCCTCAAATACATCTTTTAGGATTATTGCTTGAAACAGTTTCCCTGGATCTAGATAGTGTGAATAGTTCCATTGCAATCTGTTAGATAACAAGCATGCTAACCCTCCCTTAGCATGGCCTCTTCTAGTGCTGGTTGCGCTGTATTCCAAAATAAAATAGTCTTTTTCCAAGGCTAATCTTCCTTCAACCCAGGTTTCTTGCAAACAGATTATATCTGCCTTTTGAGAATGCAAGAAACCCAATTTCTCCTTATAATCCTTGAATCCGGCAGTGTTCCATGAGATAAATTTCAGCTCTCTGTTAAAAATTGGAATGTTGTTTAGAACAGGGAGCAGATTTACTCGCTAGAACTCCAGGTAACCAACTCCATTTAGATTGGTCATCCTTCACTGTCTGCTTAAGGGGAGGGTTTTTGTATGAAACTAGCCTTTCATTCCTAGCCACACAAATTTTTAGGTCCTCTGATCTGAGATTAGACCAATCCGACAACAGCACACCCGTATTAGAGGGAAGTGATAGTGAAGAATTGGCGAGAATACTTTGAGTACATTTTTCCCCAAAGTGTGGCATGACATCTATCCCTCTAACTTGTAATTCCTCTGCCCACTGTAGAACAAGATTTAACACAACTTTCGAATGGAATTTCACCCTTGTTGATCTTATTGGTTTCCCCACAAAGGAGTTAAGGAGAAATACAATATCTAAATCGGACGTTTGAATTAATTTCAAACTTTCGATCTCTTTAAAACAGATCAGTAGGGCAGATCTATTTAAAATTAAATCTGGTTCAAATAAGGGAGAAAAATCAAGATATAAAGTATCCACATTTATTTTTTCTTTTGGGAGAATAACTGTCATTGAGGATGGAACCTGGAAGGGTCTTGCTGAAGGATTTCGGGAAGTAGGGGACGGGATGACAGAAGAAGAGGTAACCTTAGAAATAACTTGGCAAGATCCTGCTTTAACATTACAATATGCTGAAAAAGGATTGGCGGAAGGGTGGGAAACCTTGGGGAGGAAAGGATTGGTAAAGCTTATAGGACCTAGACCAGAGGAAGGGGCGTCTTCTTTAGGCGAGACAACCCTAGCTTCTACATGAGAGGTAGGAGACTGCTCCACCTGCGGAGAATCTTCTAGACTTAATTCAGCATTCTTATCAAAAAGAAGTTTCCTCTGTCTTTTTTTAGCGAATCTTCGGATGGGTTTCCTCTTCTTCATTCTAATCTTTTTGTGTTTCAGGGGACTCACTTTTCCCATCAATCCAGTATTTACTTTGGGAATCTCCTCTTCTTTGCTTGATGGCAAGGAGAATATCGGAAAGAGAGATGGAATTTCGGATTTGGGAATGAGAGGAGATGTTACTATTACCTCTATCTTATCACTGATTGGGGCTATACAATTAGCGCCAGCCGAAACCACTTTGGAAGGATTGGGGACAGCAGGAAGAACTACAGGCTTCTTTTCCCTTTGACCTTCTGTCAAAGGAGAAGATTGAGCTGAATCCAAAACCGCCGAAGCGGAAGGAGCGCTTATTTTTGGGGGCACCAACAGAGAAGCCGATGGTATGGGAAGATCTGACACTAACTCATTTTTACTTAGCAAGAGAACTTGCAAAATTTGCGTTACAGTGTCAAAAATACATTCCGAACCTCCCACAAACTTTTCAAGTAAACTCAAAATCGAAGAAAGAATTGATTCCAAAGAGGACAAAGAATTAGAAATTAGCCACCCATTAATATTTGGAGAACCCTCAGCTAAATTGTTCAACACTGGACCTGAACAAGATGTAAAGTTTAATTGTGGAAGGGAAAAATCTAGTTTATTAGAAGGTGTGCTACTTAGAGGACCGGTACTCGAAATAGTTATTGCTTCCTCCAAAGGCACACCTTTAGGGTTCCCATGTAACGATCCCACCCGCGCCCTATGAGCTGTTAAATCAATGTCAGGCAGTGTAAAATCATTCCCTACTACAGGGGATTTAACTAACGCGGCTGACAAAAGATCAGTATTCACTGAAACTTTAGGAACATCCATTAGTGCAACTTGGGAGGGGACAATTTTATCAGATTTTGAGGGCATATTACCCGAAGATTCAAGGGGAGCATTCTGTTTCAGATGTACATTGTTTGACGCCGAAGGCGAGCCCCTTAGTACTTCGGGACTAACTAGAATAGGCAAAGATTGACTAGCAACCAAGCTTAAACTAGAGGAAACATCAATGACCCCATTAACAGGCACCGAATCACTAAACCCTGGGATTTCATTCGGGGGCTGCAGATCAGTGGGTTTATCTTTCCCTTTGTCCCATAAATTGAAAAGCTGACATTGACCTTTCAATTGCATAGAAGTTGCAATTTGGTTCCGTAGGGGGTTAGATTTGGTTTTAGACCCAGATCTCCCTACAATCACTCGCCCAGAGCGTAGTTTTTTAGCCGTCATGAGACTGTATTAGAAGGGGAGTAAGAATCAATTAATAACAATTGTAGAATAAGAAACCTAAGAATCCTAAAATACAATACGAATCTATAGAGGCAGTGTCACACAGATTTAATACCGGAGAACCAAGGGAGGGGGCCCAGCCCAGCCGTCTTCAGCCTCTGACGGCCTCAGACGGTCCCGCCCTTGTCCCAGGCTTCTCCCGGCGCGCTCCCGCGCGCTCCCGCGTTGCGGTGTCACAAGGGAGGGTTATAGCCGCGCTGAGGCGGGGGAGGAGCCAGCAGGGAGAGCGGGTCAGCTGCTGGTGATGCCGAGGGTCAGGCGCTCCTGGGACTTGAAGTCCTCGCCTGACCACGCTCGCAGCCCTGCCCACACCACCGCCACAGCCCTGCCCACACCACCGCCACAGAGGCTCTGTCTGATGAAATACCTCACAGTCACAGCGCACTTCCAGCAGCGCTAAACAGAGAACCAGAGGCGAAGCGGGACCCGCGGAGCGGGTTCCGCGAGGAGTTGATTGAGGAGATTAAAGGAAGAGCAGCTCCAGCGTGCTCGCAGTCCAAAGCTCCCTCTTCAGTCCACACAGACAACAGGTGAGAAAACCCAGAATCCACCCAAGCTTTCAGTGCCTTTTGCATATCTTCTTTGCTGTTGAGACCAGTGGTAGCGATTTTGAGTTCCTTGCAGAATTGCTTCAATTCTTTGTGTGTGTACTCTTCCAGTTGTTCCGCCTGGAACACGGTACTGGTGTCGTTTTCGGTGAGAACCACGGCTTTTCCTTCTGCCATCTTTGTCGGTAGTGCGTCAGCCGTTCACGGTACGATCTCTAGATTATGGGCCCGAATCCCACCGCTGCCATCAATGTTAGAAGGCGACCTCAGAGGAGCCCGGAGGGGGCCCTGACTATTCTGAGACCAACCCTCGAGGTATCGTAGCCGGGCACTGGCAGGAGACTCCTCAGGGGAGGAATCTCGTATCTAGGATCGTACACTCGGCAACACACCACAAAGAGACACCACACCGGGAGTTCTTAAGAATAAATCTTTATCAGATCGGAGGTGTAGGATCTTTATGATCAGCACGGCAAATATATACAAGTGGAGCGCGGGCTCACAGAGTCTTTGAGGGGGGTAAGAGGTAGCGGGACAGTCTTTGGGGGATATGGACCCGGCGCACAGCTCACAATCCTCGAGCTGGGGGATACGCTTGTCGTCGTGGGGTCCGGCGGGACCAAGAGAGTCTGTGGGAGCCGCGAGTCACTCAGCAGGGCTCAGGTACAAGTTCGGAGGTCTTACAATCTTCAGGGAGCCGCGAGTCACTCAGCAGGGCTCAAGCACGAGTTCGGAGGTCTTACGATCTTCAGGGAGCCGCGAGTCACTCAGCAGGGCTCAAGCACAAGTTCGGAGGTCTTACGATCTTCAGGGAGTCGCGAGTCACTCAGCAGGGCTCAGGTGTTTCCAAAGGCGAATCTGCCGGACAGTCCCAGAGCACCCCTTGTTATAGGACGACTCCTCTTTGATGTCCGGAGTCTATGCAGGCAGGGGTCTTGTCACCTGGGGGTCGCTTGTCGGGGTTTCCTGCCATTGTCTTTTGATCCTTTCAGGGCCGGGTTGGGAGGAGTCCCAGACACCAAGCAGGCGTGGAGCCAGACCTCGGGGAGGCCGGCGGGCCGATCAAAACCCACCTTCCCAGGGAAGCGCAGAGGTGTGATAGAAACTGCTCCTCCCTCTCTCATCCCAAGGGGAGCGCGATGTCCTCCAGCTGGAGTGGCGCCTCTAGGCCAGGGTCGCGCTGGGGCCGGGCGGCCATCTTGGTGCATGAAGTGGGCACGCGGGCCCGGTGTGGCCGAAAGGAGGAAGGCCACGGACGGGAAAGTCTGGGTCGGGTGTGTGTGTTCTGGTGGGAAGGATCGGCTAGGTCGTGGGCTCGGGGGCTGTGTGAGGTGCAGGGGTCAGGTATGGCTATGTCACGAGGGCCGGGTCTAACAATGCCAAAATATCGAAGCCCTATCTCCAAACAGGTAAGTACAAAAATATAGAATCCAAAATATCGTTGTAAAAAATATAGTTAGTCACAATATCGAATTATTGTAAATGTCTTAAAATTAATGCAAAATTAATTAAATAAAACATGTAATTATCTGAAACATACTTAAAAATACTTAAATTACTTTAAAATTAATAAATAATTAATGTAAGTAAAAAAAATAAAATAATACATATATATTAACGTAATATTAATTAAAAAAATGTAATCTTTTTTGCGTAGGATAGCGGGCGGGTAAAATTTACTATTACCACTCCAGTAAGTGCAATAGTAGGGAAAACGTTGGATAGCGGGAGGGTAAAAATTACTATTCCCACTCCAGAGAGTGCAACAGTAGGGAAAGCGTTGGATAGCGGGAGGGTAAAAATTAGTATTCCCACTCCAGACAGTGCAATAATAGGGAAAGCATTGGATAGCGTAGGGGTAAAAATTAATATTCACACTCCAGAGAGTGCAACAGTAGGGAAAGCGTTGGATAGCGGGAGGGTAAAATTTACTATTCCCACTCCAGTGAGTTCAACAGTAGGGAAAGCATTGGATAGCGTAGGGGTAAAAATTACTATTCCCACTCCAAAGAGTGCAACAGTAGGGAAAGTGTTGGATAGAGTAGGGCTAAAAATTACTATTCCCACTCCAGAGAGTGCAACAGTAGGGAAAGCGTTGGATAGCGTAGGGGTAAAAATTACTATTCCCACTTCAGAGAGTGCAACAGTAGGGAAAGCGTTGGATAGCGGGAGGGCAAAATTTACTATTCCCACTCCAGTGAGTGCAACAGTAGGGAAAATAGTCAGATGGCGTAGGGGTAAAAATTACTATTCCCACTCCAAACAGTGCAACAGTAGGGAAAGCGTTGGATAGCGTAGGGGTAAAAATTACTATTCCCACTCCAGAGAGTGCAACAGTAGGGAAAGCGTTGGATAGCGTAGGGGTAAAAATTACTATTCCCACTCCAAAGAGTGCAACAGTAGGGAAAGCGTTGGAAAGCGTAGGGGTAAAAATTACTATTCCCACTCCAGTGAGTGCAACTGTAGGGTAAGCGTTGGATAGCGTATGGGTAAAAATCACTATTCTCACTCCAGAGAGTGCAACAGTAGGGAAAGCGTTGGATAGCGGGAGGGTAAAAATTACTATTCCCACTCCAAAGAGTGCAACAGTAGGGAAAGCGTTGGATAGCGTAGAG
The DNA here is from genome assembly GCF_964204655.1 of Triturus cristatus. Lineage (NCBI taxonomy): Eukaryota > Metazoa > Chordata > Amphibia > Caudata > Salamandridae > Triturus > Triturus cristatus. Next base: position 1,870,020,230 of record NC_140590.1, read on the forward strand.
GTAAAAATTACTATTCACACTCCAAAGAGTGCAACAGTAGGGAAAGCGTTGGATAGCGTAGGGGTAACAATTACTATTCCCACTCCAGAGAGTGCAACAGTAGGGAAAGCGTTGGATAGTGGGAGGGTAAAATTTACTATTCCCACTCCAGTGAGTGCAACTCTAGGGTAAGCGTTGGATACCGTAGGGGTAAAAATTATTATTCCCACTCCAGTGAGTGCAATAGTAGGGAAAGCGTTGGATAGCGTAGGGGTAAAAATTATTATTCCCACTCCAGTGAGTGCAATAGTAGGGAAAAGAATAATTTAATATTTTATTAAAAATAAATAAATTATTAATACCAAATAAAAATATTAAAATTAATTACCAATCAAACAATATTTAATAATTACTTTATTATAAATACCATTTTTTTTATTAATAACCTATTAATAATTAATTAACAACCAATTAATTTTCAATGCCAAAAATAAATAAATAAAATTAATACCAATAATAATTAATTAAGAATAAATTAATTAGCAATATACAAAAATTATTTCAATAATTAATTATTTACAATTAAATGAATTCCCACCATATTCCCCTATAAACCCACAGCCCGCTACAAATAATAAATTAATACAATTAACATAATTATCAATTAAACAATGAATACCAAATTAATTACCAATTAATACAAAATATTTACCAATTAATAATTAATCAACAACCAATTAATTTTCAATACCAATTAATAATTACCTAATAACAATTAAATTACTTCCCACCCTATTCCCCTATAAACCCACAACCTGCTACAGAAGTAAAACACAAAATTAAATTAAAAATAATTAATAATTCCTAAAAAATATGATTTAATGTACTATAATTAAATTACTTCCCACCCTAATCCCCTATAAACCCACAACCCGCTACGGAATTAAATTACACAAAAATTAAATAACATCAAATTCATTACTTTAAAAATATTCAAACATACATTCCAAAATTTATACATACTTTTAACACATTTACTAACACTTAAAACACTATAAAAAAATCGATTTTTTTAACAACTATATTATGACTGTCGATATTACTTACTTCTATATTATTTAAATCGATATTTTATTTCTTACCTGATTTTCGATATTCTTCACCACTATATTTTGGCAATTCGAAATTCTGTCCATTCTATATTAAAAACTCGATATTCTGTCCTGTCGATATTTTGAATTCGATATTATGTCTGTTTACCCCAACTCAGCAGTGCTGGCCTTAGGCCACATCGATATTTCTTAGTTTATCTGTGAAATTCATATGCAAGTGGCCTGGTTGTGTACGCTCACATATAGTGAGCACATTCTCTGTTGAAATGGCTCTGTGGAGTAAAAGAAACAGCACCACAAATGCTCAAGGATGGCCCGGACTCTTGCTAAGGGATACTTGCAAGAGTGTGTTTTATAATGTTACTTAGGAACACAGTTCAGCTCCTTTGCACAGGTGCACAAACAGAGCTAATCATCTTAGATCACCACTTATAGCCAGGATCTCGCAACCCACCAGAAACTGGCTCATGACCCACGAGTGGGTCTGAAACCACAGTTTCGGAAACATTCTAGGGAATATCTTACAGTTGTGGCCAGACGTGGAACCATTACTTGGGGAATCATTTCCACACTTAAGGAACCGGTACCTTCAAGTCTTTGGTCTGCCTTACTACATAACGCAAGGGATCAATGGTTCAGTTTGTAAATGCTTTGCAGCTTATACAGTGAGACTGATCATCTTTGGACATTACCTGCTGCTGGTGACCATCTGCTGATTGCTTCAAGGGAGTCTGTTTAATGCTCACATTAGAGATGAAGCAGCTTCTTCAGGAAACATCTGGAAACAGGTCAGATTGAGGAGTCTGGTGAGGGAGCCACAGACTGCATGAGGAGCTCTTCAATGCTGACCGCCACCAGTGAGCAGAGCATTGTTAGCATTTCACTGTTAGGTGTCTCCGAAGAATTAGGTCTCTACAGGATGCCTGTGCCAACCTCTCCGTGTTGAATGAATCCTGCTCTCTCAAGTGCAAGGAGAGCCTTTATATCATTTACAAATAATTGATGGTGTCCCAATCTGAGTGAGCTAGAGCTGCATGGAGACCAGGCACAATATTAGAAGGAGGTTATTCTCTTTACAATACAATCTTATCACCAGGCCTCATGATAGAAGGTAGTTACGTCTCTTTACACTACAATCTTGTCATCAGGCACCATGTTGGAAGGAGGGTACATCTCTTTACACTACAATATTATCACCAGGACCCATGTTGAATGCATGTTACGTCTCTTTACACTACAATCTTATCACCATACCCATATAAGGAGAAGGTTACGTCTCTTTGCGCTACAATCCTATCACTAGGCACCATGTGAGAATGATGTTACATCTGTTTACACTACAATCTTATCACCAGGCCTCATGTTAGAAAGAGGTTACGCCTCTTTACTCAACAATTTCATCACCGGACATCATGTTAGGAGAAGGTTATGTCTCTTTACAATACAATCTTATCACCAGGCCTCATGATAGAAGGAGGTTACATCACTTCACACTACAATCTTATTACCAGACACCATGTTAGAAGGACTTTACATCTCTTTACACTACATTCATATCACCTAGCACAATGTTGGAAGGATGTTACTTCTCTTTACACTACAATCTTTTCCCCAGAACCCATGTTAGGAGGAGGTTACGCCTCTTTACACTACAATTTTATCACCTGGCACAATATTGGAAGGAGATTAAGTCTGTTTACACTACAATCTTATCACCCAGCATCATGTTGGAAAGAGATTACTTCCTTTACAATACGATCTTACCACCAGGCACCATGTTAGTAGGAGGTTACATCTCTTTATACTACAATCTTATTATCAGGCACCATGTTAGAAGGAGGGTGCTTCTCTTTACACTACAATCTTATCACCATGCCCCATGCAAGAAGAAGGTTATGTCTCTTTACCCTACAATCTTATTATCGTACTCTATGTTAGACGGATGTTACTTCTCTTTACACAAAAATCTTATCACCAGACCCCCTGTTAGAAGGAGTTTACAATACAATCTTTTCACCAGAACCCATGTTAGAAGGAGGTTACGCCTCTTTACACTACAATCTTATCACCTGGTACAATGTTGAAAGTAAATTATGTCTCTTTACACTACAATCCTAAAACCAGGCACCATGTTGGTAGGAGGTTACAACTCTTTACATGACAATCTTTTCCCCAGAATCCATTAAAATGGAGGTTACTTCTCTTTACACTACAATCTCATTAGCATACTGTGGAAATGTGGATTTTCCTGGTCAGTTATGTCCCCTATCTTGGACCCCAACGGTTCTATGTGCATGTCGCAAGTACATGTATGTTCCCTCCAGTTCCAGTATTGATGACGCAAACACATGCGTGTCCACCGTCAACATGTCCTTTGCCAGATCCGCCATGAATAGGCCGGATATTCCATTCTTAAATATGAAAGGCCACCGGCTTTATATGGTTCACTTATGCCACTTTTCAGTCCAAGCAAGTAGGCCCTGATTCTGTCATCAAACTCTTCTTGCCTTCTGCCTCTAAAAGCTCCAGCCCGAGCCTGCATCTGTGACCATGAACTTTGTCTCATTCTCTGCGCTGCTCACGAAGCCTGACATCAGCTTACTCTCTGCCAAGAACTGTATTTCACCTTCGAATTATCTGCTTCCCCCTCAGCCGATGCATTCCTGCCTAGTAGTTTAAGTAAACATTCTTCCAGTTACCAAGCAAAAAGACCCATCTTCTCTGTCCTCATGCAAGTAATTCATAGCCTTGTTACCATGGAATATTCATACCCCCTCGCATTCAGTGTAGACACTTAGACGCTTGTACACGCACAGTCAGTATAGAATAGATTCTGTCCGAGAGTCCTCCTTTTTGGATAACATAGTTCTTTAAACATAGGATGTTAGATATGATTTGGGATTAGGTTGACTTGACCTCCCAGACTTCTCGTCTCCACATATAGAGCTAAATATCAAGTCCCCATCACCCCCTAGTTCCACGTCAATTACACGTCATACTGCTGCGCGCGCATCCATGCCAAGTATTATCTTACAAGATCCACCTATACATGACATCACAACCAATCATGTTTCTTTTTACTCATTATTACACCCATTTTCGGTTACGCAAACCAAACATCAAATGTCCTTATCAATTGTTACGCCTACTGTATTCACTTCATTATAATGTATGTATTATAAAAGTTACTGCTTGTCAATAAAGTATGTACTTCACTTCCTGAACCCCCGTGGTGATGGAACTTGAGGCATCCGATTATAATCGCTTATTGGAATAAAGCCCATTCCGAACCTCTACTATCACGGATTCTGCCTCTCATTTTACTGAGCTATTTTATAATGTTTCTGTACCAAATTCAGTCCCGGTAAAGGAGAAATATTTACCACAATACCCATGGAAGAAGAAGGTTACGTCAATTTACACTACAATCCTATCACCAAGCACACGTTGTGAGGAGGTTACATCTCTTTACACTACAATCTTTTCCTCGGAAACCATGAAGAAGGAGGTTACCTCTCTTTCCACTACAATCTTATCATCAGGCATCTTGTTAGAAGGAATTTATGTCTCTTTACACTGCAATCTTATCAACAGGCACCATGTTAGAAGGAGGTTACATCTCTTTATACTACAATCTTATCACCTGGCACAATGTTGGAAGGAGGTTAAGTAACTTTACAGAATAATTCTATTACCAGGCATCATGTTGGAAGGATATTACATCTCTGTACACTGTAATCTTTTCACCATGCACCACGTTGGAAGGAGGTTACGTTTCTTTACACTACAATCTTATCACCTGGCACAATGTTGGAAGGAGGTTACAACTCCTTACACAACAATCTTTTCTCCAGAAACCATTAAAAAGGAGATTATGTCTCTTTACACTACAATCTCATTAGCATAGCCATGAAAGAAGAAGGTTACCTCACTTTACACTACAATCCTATGCCTAAGCACCATGTTGGGAGGAGGTTACATCTCTTTACACTACAATCTTATCACCAGGCACCATGTTAGAGGGAAGTTACATCTCTTTATACTACAATGTTTTAACCAGATATTTGCATTACTGACTAGGTGTGAGAGTACCTGTATGGATGATTGGTGGTGTGTGAGTGTCTATGTAGGTGTATAAATGCATATGATAGTGCTGTACTGAGTGACTGTAAGTATGAGTGACTGTACAGGTGAGTGAGTGGATATGTGTGTAGATCTAAGAGTCAATGAGTGGGTATGTAGTTATTGGTATTGGAGTATCTATGGTTTTGAGAATGGACGTTTGAAATTTTGATTGAGTATATCAAAGGGTGTGAGAAGATGCACTAATTTATCACATGGATGACGTCATCAGTGATGTCATCAGTGATGTCATTTCAGATGTCATCAGTGATGTAATCAGTGATGTCACTGACCATGTCATGAGTGATGTAATATGTGACGTCATCAGCAGTGCATTGCGGGGGCGCGAGTTATAGTTAGCTGAACTAACTACAACGGGGGAATTTCTAGGGTTTTGTACGAGGGAAATGTCCAGCTAACTATAACGCCCCTGAAACCTATGGTTTTTTCAGTGAATTTCTAAGGTTTTTTAAATGCCAATTCCTAACTATAACGTGCATGAAACCTATGGTTTTTTCAGTGAATTTCAAAGGTTTTTTAAATGCTAATTCCTATCTTTAACTTATCTCTGAAGATATCATGTTTAATGATTTTGATTGGATGTCTATATTTTTCAAATTCAGTGTGTCAATTTCATTATTTAAAAAAAAAAAAAAATACTTTTTTATCACCATTTTTTAAACTTATTAAAAAATATTATTTGAATTTAATGGGTTTTTGAAACATAGTTTTTTTATATTTTTCAAATTTTTTTTTAACTATATGTTCAAAACTTTATTTTATATATATTTTTTCCATGTTTTTGGATCCGCGCACCCTAAACGCACCGTTCCCGATCCCTACGCGATAGCATCCGCGCATGGTATGCGTTGGGTACGTGTTTAGTGCGCGATCGCAATGCGACAGGTACGCGACTCCCAGTCTATACGCGACACGTTCGATGTACGTAACGCGACGTTTACGCGCTTCCGTGATGCGTCATCTGCATCTATGACGCGGTAGGTGCGCGGATACCGCAAAATATTTAACATTTAAAAAAACATATATATATGTATTTCATGTGAATATTAATTGAAGACAAACTCTAAACTAGTCTTAAAACTAATATATTTTTACATCTAATCCTATTATTTTTTTTAATTCAATTACGCGGATGCGCGCTGGGTGCGTGCTGCGTAAGCGCAGGGTGTGCGGATCCCATGTGACCTGCAAAAAAAGAGATTTGATTGGTTCATTACACTTCCTATTCTAACTATTGAAAGACCCCACCCATTTCAATCATTCTTTGAGCTTCTTTGGAGGAGCATCTCACACCTTAGAACTAGAAGAAACGTTTTGGGGAAGATTTCCACAGCTGCAATTTTTCTGAAGACAATGGCTTCTGCACAGCAGCCACCATCAGAATCAGACCATTCGTCCGATGAGGAATTTGTTGTGGAACCTCCACGCCCAGAAAGATACACCTCTGTGGTGTGGAAATTTATTTCCTTCCCAGAAGGACAAAATAAAACTAATTCAACTAAAGTGACATGTAAAATATGTCAAAGAGTGCTTTCCAGAGGAGATCCAGCAAAAAAATACTCTTGTGGGACTGCAAGTATGTTAAAACACCTGAAGACTCTGCATCCCGTGAACCTGGCCAAGCAGGAATGCAGAAGACTCCGACAGCAGCCTCAGCCAGCAGTGGCAAGCACTTCTGCAGCATCACCATCAAGCACTCACCCGGACATGCGTCCAGAATTTGGAAAACTAAAAATGAGTTGCATTAAATGCAACAAACTACTATGGTACGGCGAACAGTCAATTGAAGTAATCTGCTGAGCGCAGCAAAACCACAAGTGCTAAACATGTGTTTATTTTATTTTTTTGCAGAAGTTGACTGTTTTGTTCCTCCTGTTGTCTTTTTTCCTTTTGAAAAAAACAAAAAAATAACAAAATTGTTCCAAAAAGTACAAAAAAATTAAAAAACAAAAAAGAAGAAAAAAAAAAGTTCTTCTAAGAACTAACTTTCCTGGTTTAAAAAAAGAGCTAAATGTATTTGTTAGTGTGTGAAAGTTTGATGAATGTATGTGTAGTACGTAATTGACTGAATGAATGCATTAGTAGCGTATGGTGAATGTATAAGTGCAGAACTATGAGGAAGTGCTGCAGCATCACACAGTAACCTCTTTAACTGCTGTGTGCTGTAGTACTACCGAAGCACAGGGATGCAACATATGTACATAAATATGTTGCAAATCTATGCTTCTCTCTGCATGGCTACTTAAACTGCAGCCATGTGGTGACACAGGCACCCTTGCACCATAGTGCAAGGATATCTGTGTCATGTGCTGTTTGTTTTTCTACAGGAAGACACACCTTCCTGCACAAAAACAATAAGAGAATGCATTTTTCTCCTTCAATGTATGCTGAACATTTCAGCATACATTAAAGATATAAAAATGTGGAGAAATTAAAACAATTCTCCTTGTTGTGCTTTCCTACACTAATTTTAGAATGGTGCAGCATTCACATACATATCGACATTTATGATTTATGATAAATCTAGACAGGTGTCTTCTTCTATGAGTATTAACTGCAATCATGCACAACAACACTTATAGAACACCCTTTCAACACAATGTGGTGTGCATGCTGAGGTTGTATTTACATGAAGTATAAAAAGTGCACAGAGTGCCTTTCCCTTTCTTTGTAAATATGAAAGAGTATCTTGCACAATAACAATGTTACAAAAAGTGACATATTTCCGTTTTTAAAATTCCTTGCGAATGATAGAAGGTAAGCACAGAGTTTTGTCTGCAAAGATGTTCAAAGACGAATGATTGAAATAATTGCGGTCCTTCAATAGCTAAAATGGGAAATATTATGAACCCCTCAAATCTCTTTTTTTGCAGGTCACATATCTGATTATGGTCAGATTTCAAAACTACATAAGTATAAACAGAGTGTTTTTAGAAACGTGTTTCAACTTTGTAGCTTCTTGCAGACCTCCTCATTCTGCATATTGAGACTTAGTTAAACTTACCTTCACAGTAATAGGAATAAAAAATGGTATGCATTTTTTTCTGAATTTCATTCCAATCTAAATTCATATAAATTGCCTATTTTAAAATTTGGATCTGTGAAAGAAAAAGGAAAAAAAAATTATAACATGTAATAACACATTTTTTAAAACACAGCATAATTTCCACAAAGTCATTTGTTTGCCTTTTTTGCTGTTTTCAGAAAATATTAAATTTCACTAAAAATAGTGATTTCAATCGTACTCATCACTTAACAGCGGGCAAAAAAAAAACAATCACAAAGATTGTTAAAAAAAAAACAACATGCTATTCTCAACAAAATACCGCAAGATACAAATCACAGATATATAAAATGCTTACAGCTAACAACATTTTATAAGTTTAACTTACAAAAACTGTAAATGTTGTCGCTTTAAAATATTCACCGAATCTAAGGATGAATTTTTGGAGGACGCACCACGTCCACAACGTTTTCCTTCAGTGGTGTGGACATTTTTTACTGTTCCCGAGGGGCAAACAAAGACCAATGCCACATTGGTCACGTGCAAGATTTGCAAAAGAGTTCTGTTGCAAGGGGATCCTAACAAGAAATACTCGTACGGCACGGAAAGTATGATGACACACCGAAGGACCCTTCATCCAAACAATCTTGCACGAGAAGAGTGCAAACAGATGAGAAACACTCCTGTTCTGTATCTGTAAAAAAGAATCACAAATAAGTGTATATTAATAACTTTCAAATGTATACTATTCCATTACTGTACAAACACATTTTATATAAAAACTGACTAAGAAACTATAGCCCTGAACCACAAGTGTGACGATCGTTAAAACACTACATGCATAGTGTATACTACTTTGCAGCAGTTCATGCCCTAAAGCCTACCTCGTGGAGAAGTGTGGCTCAATGGTTAGAGCGGCAGACCTCGATGCAGAGCACTGGTCCGGGACCAGGGTTCGATTCCCGTCGCGGCAGAGTCTCGGGCTATAAATTCCGCGGACCGGATATTCTCGCCTCAGTGCCTATTCTAATCATGGGTCCCACGCTGCAACTCTGGGTAATAGCTTGCTTAATCTCCACAACGGCCCCACAGCGCTGGGGATGCCTGGCTTCACCCTGGGGATGCCCAGGAGTGGACATTTCACAGGGAAAAAGCCAGGAAGGGTTCCCTAGCGGTATGAATACAGCGCCGGGAGACCCCGGACCGGGGTAGCTGTGCGCTATATAAGTACTAGCACATTTACATTTACCTCACTATAAGACTACATGCCTACTGACTACATCATTACAGTACTATAAGGAGACACACTGGGTGAGTGACAGGGTGTTTGCTAGAAGTGTATGAATACTGACTGGGGAATTTAAGGTGTGAAAGACAACTGTGTAGGTGATTAGAGGCCTGCATGCATAGTGAATAGGCATTTGAAGCAGTCCAAGTGCTAAGGCCTGGCTCACTGCATGAGTACTTGGGTAATGACTGAATGATTAGAGTACTGCAAAGAGAGTGTCTTGGTGAATTTATAAGTGTTTGGGTTTTGGCACAGTGAATGGATTAGTACATGGTGCTGAATGGGTCACTAGTGGACTGCAAAGGGAGTTACAGGGTGTTTCCTGGAAGTGTATGGATACTGACTAGGGAATTGAAAATGTGAAAGACAAGTGTATAGTATGTTAGAAGACTGCATGCATACTGCATAGACATTTGAAACAATCTATGTGGTAATGTATGGTTCACAACATGAGTACTTGGAAACTGACTAAATCATCAGACTGCTGCCAGGACAGTGCCTGGGTAAAACTTTTAAATTTTCAGTTCTGGCACAGTGAAGAGAATAGTACATGGTACTGCACTTTAGTGTCAAACCCTGACTCATTTTATCAATGCATAAGCAAAGGATAGCTTCTAAAGCTACTAAAACTTGACACCATGGCCGAATTTAAAACAGTTATCTGTCAGCAAATACACTATGTTACCAGATGCTTCTCTCACAATGGTTCCCAAATGCACACAGACTCACAGTGTGATTCTAGACAAGCAACACTATCCATAGCAGCTTACCAAAACTCATTCACTACTGTGGAAGGGGTAAGGGGACTGCACACAATCTACATATTTCAGTACTGCACTTTAGTGTCAAAGCATGAATCATTTTATCAATGCATAACCAAAGACTGGCTTCTAATGCTACTAAAATTTGACAACATGACAGGTTTTAAAACAGTTATCAGTCACCAAATACACAATGTTACCAAATGCTTCTCTCACAGTGGTTCCCAAATGCACACAGACTCACAGTGTGATTCTAGACAACAACCACTATACCTAGGAGTTTACCAAAAATCATTCACTACTGTGCAAGTGGTAAGGGAACTGCACACAATCTACATATTTCAGGACTGCACTTTTGTGTCAAAGCCTAACTCATTTAACCCCTTCAGCGCTGGGCGAATTCCGCCGCGGTGCTGAAGGGTTCGTGCGCGGGCGGGCCGATGACGGAACGGTTCCGTCATGAGCACAGCTCAACCGTGGCTCATGACGGAACCGTTCCGTCATGAGCATGGAAGGGGTTAATCAACGCATAAGCAAAGACTGGCTTCTAATGCTAATAGAACTTGACAATATGACAGGTTTAAAAAAAGTTATCTGTCAGAAATTACACGATGTTACCAAATGCTTCTCTCACAGTGGTTCCCAAATACACACTAACTCACAGTGTGATTCTAGACAAGCACCACTATCTCTAGGAGTTTACTAAAACTCATTCACTACAATGGAAGTGGTAAAGGAACTGCACACAATCTACATATTTCAGGACTGCACTTTTGTGTCAAAGCCTGACTCATTTAATCAAAGCATAACCAAAAACTGCCTTCTAATGCTACTAAAACTTGACAACAAGACAGGTTTTAAAACAGTTATCTGTCAGCAAATACATGATATTTCCACATACTTCTCTCACAGTGGTTCCCAAATGCACACAGACTCACAGTGTGATTCTAGACAAACAACACTATCCCTAGCAGCTTACCAAAACTCATTCACTACTGTGCAAGGGGTAAGGAGACTACACACAATCTACATATTAAAGTACAGCACATTAGTGTCAAAGCATGACTTTTATCAATGCATAAGCACAGACTGGCTTCTAATGCTACTAAAACTTGACAACATGACAGGTTTTAAAACAGTTATCTGTCAGCAAATACACGACGTTACCAAATGCTTCTCTCACAGTGGTTCCCAAATGCACACATACTCACTGTGTGATTCTAGACAAACAACACTATCCCTTGCACTATACCAAAACACATTTCTTCATCTAGAAGGAGTACTACATTTTAGTATAGAATCATAACTCATTTCACAAATTCGTAAACAATGACTGGTTTCTAATTCTATCAAAATATAAAAACAGCGCAGTTATCTGTCTGCAAACACATGAAAAACACAAATGCTTATCACAGAATGGTTTCTACATGCACACACATTGTCAATAAGATTGTAGAGAAAAAAAGTACTCCCTACACTTTAGCAGGAGAAATACATTAGTCTGATTAAAATAAAAATAGTCTACATACATCCCCTCACAATTAAATAACTCACCTTTCAAGTTGTTTTGTAGATTAAGAAGTATATCAGTCACACACCAGATTTTCTTTTACAGAATCTCTGCACTGTGCACCTCTCAGCAAAACAAAGAATGGAAAAGTTTCCCTTTCATTTTCCACACATATACATGTAAACATCAAATCACAATCCTTCACACATAAACTCAAAAGCAAACATACATTTCTATTGGTTAAACATGTCAACCCTTTCCAACTGAAATACATTTCAACCCTTCCCCCAATCTGCCTTCTGCCTGTTACCATAGAAACAGGTCATGGAACACTGCACTGAGATCACAGGTCACAAGTTCAGCACACAATGTTACTAAACAAGACAGCAAGTGTGCTTGACTTTTCAACATATCAGCTTATCATATATAATGTTCCTTACAATCTGTTTTTGTTAACCAATAAGAATCATACCTTTAAAAAACAGAAATATACACCCTACCTTTCAGTGTAGAAAGTAGTCATACAGCCAATGATTTTTTGTCTTTTTTCAATTTTTTTTCCCATGGATGCGCGCACCCAACGAGGGAGAATCCGAGCACCCAACGCGATAGGATGCGCGCACCGTGCGTGCATTTTGCCATTTAAAAAAAAAAAAAGAAGGGGGCCCCAGGGGGTCCTTCTGGGACCCCCTAAGCAGGTCTAGAGCGTCAGAGTATTTCCACTCTACCCCCTTTATATGTTTTACACACTTATTTCTCTTGCTTCTTCAGCCTCGCTTCTACCGAGGCAGAAAATGGTCACCAACAGTTCCTGTTTTCGAATGTAGAAAGACACTCGACAGCCAATTAGTAATCAGCGCGTGATCGGGAGGGTGCGCGCTTGGTTCGGGGAGGATGCGCATACGGTTTGGGTAGGGTCCGCGGATCCTCCCCGGCCATAGATATATATGTACTTTTAACTCTAATTTTCTCAGAAACTACTGAACAAATTTACACCATTTAAGCAAAAGGCACAAGTCTGAACTGAGGACTACCTCTTTGCCAAATTTAGTGTCATTCCATTCAGCAGTTCGGGCTGTAGCTGCGACAACAGATCCTATGGGAAATTGCATGGGGAAAGCGTGTTTTGGGACCCCCCTTTTTTCTCGGCCCCCGCTTGACGAATCACCACAAAACTTTCAGGGTAGGAGCGGAGCGGAGCTGGCCAAAAGTTTGGAAAATTTTGCGAGGATTCATCAACCGGCGCCAGACTTATTGGGAATAGAATGTTAGGGATTTCCTATGGAAAATAGGTCCTAACTATGACTATCTACTGGCGACCGCCAGTAGATAATATATCTATATCTATATCTATATCTATATCTATATATATATATATATATATATATATATATATATATATATATATATATATATATATATTATCTACTGGCGGTTGCCAGTAGATAGTAATAGTTAGGACCGAGTTCCCATAGGAAATCTGAAAATTCTATTTTAAATAACTTTGGCGCCGGTTGACTTATCTTCATGAAATTTTCAAAACTAATGAGGCGCTCCGCTCAGCTCCTACTCTGAAAGTCTCGGGGTGATTCGTCAAGCGGGGGCTGAGAAAAAAGGGGGGTCCCAAATCACGTTTTCCCCATGCATTTTCCCATAGGACCTTTAGTCGAAGGTACAGCCCGAACGGCTGAACAGAATTACTTGAAATTTGGCAAAGAGGTAGTCCTCAGGTCAGGCATGTGCCTTTTGCATATATGGTGTCAATCTGTTCAGTAGTTCCTGAGAAAATTGCAGTTAAATGTACATAAATATCTATATGCGCGCACCGTGCGCGCACGGGGCGCGCACCAAATGTCCGCGAGTGTAATTCTGATTGGTGGTTAGATGTCAGTCAACATTCCAATCGGTCGAAATCAGGAAGTGTCGGACGCCATTTTGTGTGTGACAGTGAAAAAGAAAGGTGAAGAACGTGAAAAGGGGGCAGGGTAGAGAGTTCCTGACCCCCTAGCCTTTGTCAGGGGGTCCCTGAAGGACCTCGAAGGGTGAAAAAAACATTTTATTTTTTTTCAAAAAATCGCGTGGTGCGCGCATGGTGCGCGCATGGTGCGCGCTCCCCCCAGCTGCCATTTTGAGTTTTAGAGGCAGAAGAGAGCTAAAAACACAAGTGGAGAACGTAAAAAGAGGGCAGGGTAGAGAGTTCCTGACCCCCTAGACTTTGTCAGGGGGTCCCTGAAGGACCCCGAAGGGTGAAAAAAACATTTTATTTTGTTTCAAAAAATCGCGGGGTGCGTGCACGGTGCGCGCACCGTGAAAAACCCTTAAATTAAAAAAACATTTTAAACTGTTTATAAGTTTATAGAAGATATTAACTATGCTGTTCAACTTTTCCAAATTCAAAAAAAAAGAGCTGAGCCATTCCATATTACAGGATACAGTCAATCTATAACTATATACATAGGTAGTTTATTGTAAAATAAATATATAAAAAATATAATAATACATACATAAATTAGCATTTACAAAACCTTACCAATTCACTAAAAAATCCATGGGTTTCACACACGTTATAGTTAGAAATTAGCATTTAAAAAACCTTGCAAATTCACTTTAAAAAACCATAGGTTTCACACACGTTATAGTTAGGAATTAGCATTTAAAAAACCTTGCAAATTCACTGAAAATACCATAGGTTTAACACATGTTATAGTTAGCTGGACATTTCACTTGTGAAAAACCATTGAAATTCCCCCGTTATAGTTAGTTCACTTATGACAAAAGTATGGCACACCTGAAGCCATCTTGATTGGAATAAAGTGGTAACACTTAAAACATTTCATTTACAAAGGAACAAAATGAGGGGGATCATTTTGCCATAGAAATTATGATTACTTCTGCAGAAAGAAAAATGAGGGCACATTTTGACTTCTCAAATCCTCTTCTATTTCATAAACAAATTCTGACATGCAGACTGAAACATGCACTTTGAATACCAGCAGCAGACTTCCCTGGTGAGCAGTAGCTTTACTACAGTGATCTAATGAGCAACTAGAGTGCTAACATTCAGAATTTATGGCAAATGTGTGACACATCTGAATGCCTTCTTGATGGAACCAAAATAAAAAACTGAAAGTATTCCCACTGAGGAGGCTGCAGTAAATGAGGAAATTAGGAAACTTCATAACAAATAAATCTCCCAAGATGGCCACCAGAGACAAAAGAGCCCAATTGGAGCCCAAATATCACCCAGATGTAGCCCAAGTATAGCCCAATGACAGAATGTCCCAGAGTGTTCTAACGAACAACTAGAGCGCTAACAGTCTTACTTATGACAAAAGTATGGCACACCTGAAGCCATCTTGATTGGAATAAACTGGTAACACTTAAAACATTTAATTTAAAAAGGAACACAATGAGGAGGTTCATTTTGCCATAGAAATTATGATTAGTGCTGAAGAAAGAAAAATTAGGGCACATTTTGAGTGACTTCTCAAATCCTCTTCTATTTCATTAAAAAATTCTGATATGCAGACTGAAACATGCACTTTTAATACCAGCAGCATGCTTCCGTGGTGAGCAGTAGCTTTACTACAGTGATCTAATGAGCAACTAGAGTGCTAACATTCAGAATTTATGGCAAATGTGTGACATATCTGAATACCTTCTTGATGGAATCAAAGTAAAAAACTGAAAGCATTTCCTACTTAGGAGACTGCAGTAAATGAGGAAATTAGGAAACTTCATAACAAATAAATCTCCCAAGATGGCCACCAGACACAATAGAGCCTAAATGCAGCACAAATATCACCCAGATGTAGCCCACATGTAGCCCAATGACAGAAGTGTGCAAAACACTTATTTTTTGTGTATTTGCAGTTTTATATAGTGCAGACTTGTCAGGTATTGGAATGCTTTACATGAGCATTGGTTACATCACACAAGATCAAATTGATTTTGGTTGTAGACATGGGGAGATTAAGTGATTTGACCACAATCACAGAATGTTGAGCTGAAGCAGAAACTCCAACCTGGTTCCCCAGTTGCAAAGTCTGCAGCTCTGGAAGTAACACCACATCCTCTCGCCAAGGTGCAACATTTAATCAAGTGGTCAACTGGATAAAAAAACATAAAGATTACAAATAATTTAAAAGTTCTTTGTCGCTATTTGAAAACTCAGAAAATATGTCCTCATTTTAGTTTTTTAGAGCACTAACCATAATTTTGATGCAAATAAGACCCTCTCATATATGTAGTTTCTAAAGGAAATACTCTAGGTATAACAGTTTTGATTACATCAAGATGACGTCAGGTGTTCCACACTTTGTAATAAATATAGAATGTTAGCAATCTAGTTGTTCATTGGGATACTGTTGAGAGGCAGAGGCCAGGGGCACGGACTCTGAAAATTAAAGGCAGGTAGGAGAGTGCAGAGGCAACAATTTGACCACACTGGGCAGGCAGAAAGGGCAGTGGCAGCACAACAGACTATGGAGGGCAGTGGAAAGGGGGGCAGGGGCAACAAACCAACAATACAGGACTGACAAGAGAGGCTGTGGCAATATAATAGACCATTGTGGGCAGAAGGAAGAGGCAGTGGTAGTACAACCTTTCTTTCCAATCTTTATTTCGGCCATTTGGCCATAAAAGAAAAACAATGCACATATACAATCACAATAAATCCAAACATTAAAACATTGGAAGTACATATGTTAAAAATACAATAAAAACTGTGCATCTAAAATTTTAAGGGGGACCCAACACCTTTAAAATGCGGTTGCGCGTATGCCAAACATTAGTAAGAAATTTTGATAATGCGAGGACAGTTGGACCAGAGAGATCAGATTTTAAAATCCTATACATTGGGGCATATTCCCTGCCGCCCATATTCCTAATCAAGGGAAGAAGCCAGTATTTCCGCGCTGCCCTGTAGGCTGGGCAGAAGAAGGCCACGTGTAAATCGGTTTCCTCCAAGGCATCACAAGCCGGGCACTGCGTCGTAGTGGGGTGCGATGACCAAGTACTTGTAAAGGACCGAAAGGGCAGTGAGCCGTATCTCCATTGGAGAAACAGCTTCCTAGCAAGTACCGGAAAGATAGGATCCAATACCCTCTCAAACCTATAAAGGTCCTTGCTTTGGAAAAACACAGAGGATAGAGACCCTTCTGCCTGGGTAACTCGGGCCCTAGCTAATTTGCGTTCGTGGTATACGTTAGTCAGGGACCTTTTAGAGATATTCAGTGCGGCATTCGCAGGGTCAGTCCATAAGTCGGGGAGCCCTAGTTCCATGCAGGTGGATTGGATGTTTTTGACCCAGGGGATACGGAGCGCTTTTGGGTGGTTCAATAATTCTGCCAGTTCCGCCCTGTATGCTGCAAGATCATTACTGCTCCACAACCTACGCCAGAAGGCTATTGGTCTCAGGCTTATTTCATCAGATAATGGTCGTAGACCGAGGTCAAGCCTCAAGGGGAGGAGCGGGGTACTGGGGGGAAGCGCGGTTATCTGTCTTATAAACTTGTTTTCTGTTAATGACAGGCTATGGCATGGTGTGTGTCCCCACAGTTCCGCCCCATACATGATCGCTCCCCTGTCCTGGGCCTTGTATATCTGAATTAGGGCCCCCAGCGGGCGGTATGAGGAGCCGGTCATCATCCGGGCGATACCCCCAGTAATTTGTGTAAGTTTGAGGTTCGCCCTAATCTGGTGGGATCCCCAAGTCATGGTTTCATTGAGAGTCACACCTAGATATTCAAAGGTGACAACCCTCTCGAGCCGTGCTACTCCCAATTGCGGATTCGGCCGCAATTTTTGGCTCGGATTTAAAACCATGAATTTAGTTTTGGCCGCATTGATTTCTAGCCCTCTGTCCGTACAGAAGGCTACAAATGAATCAAGGATCCTCTGTATCCCCATAGTACAACCATACATGCCAACAGACCCGTTTCAGCCAGGAAACGTCCAATGTTTTTAAGCTCAAATGGGTTTTATTTGATCTGTCTCCTGTCTACAATCTCCTCTTTTTCAATGTAACTCAAAGGGGAAAATCAATACCCCAGTTTTTTTTCAAAATCTCCCTCTTGCCAAGTTCAAAATGTTCGCAAGTATGGTACATTGAATCATGGTAGGCAGGAGGAATTGGGGTAGGGACATGGACTCGGATAACAGAGGACAGGAGGGACATGGAGAGGTGCACCAAACTGACCCTACAGGGCAGGCATCAGGGTTTGCAGCAGCACAATACACCACACAGCGCATGCGGGACGGGAGTGCAGCGCAACAATCCATAGAAAGCAATAGGGAGGGTACAGGACCATGCACATGGACAACAGAGAACAGATGGGAAAGAGGCAATGGTAGCTAGCTGACCATAATGGACAGACAGGAGAGAAAGCTGCAGTATAACAGACCATAAAGGGCAGAAGGGACGGATCAGGGGCATTACAATGGAACAGACAAGCCAGGAGGGAGGGAATAGGGGGATCTGCACATGGAAACAGAGGGCTGGGGGCAAGGTGGCAGGGCAGGAGCAGCAAGATGACCATGGAGGTCAGGCAGGGTGGGCACTAGAAACAAGACACACCATGGAGAGCAATAATGAGACTATGGTGCCATACACACAGACCATGGAGGGAAGGTGGGAGGGGGTCAGAGGCAGCTAGCTGACCACACAGGGTAGGTGGGAGGGGCCATGGAAGCACAGAAGACCATGCATGGCAAGCGGGAGGGTTAGTGGCAGCACAATGGCTATGATGGGCAAGAAGGAGGGTGCAGGGGCATGCACAAAGGACCATGGAGGATAGAAGGGAGGGTTAGGACCTGGGCACAGACAAGAGAGTTCAGGGGAAGGGGCCTCACAACAGACCGCGTGGGGCAGGCAGGAGGAGCAGTTGCAGCACAACAGATCAGGGAGGGCAGAAGGGTGTGGCAGTAAAATGGACCATGGAGGACAGGAGGAAGAGGATAGGGGCATGGCATGTGGACAGGCAGGGTGGAGGTGGCAGGGACAGGTTACAGTCATCTGACAATGCTAGGCAGGTGGGAGGGGAGTGGCAGCTCAACAGAACACTCAGAGTAGATAGGAGTGGCAGGTCCATGGAACATAGTGGGCAAAAAGGATGGAGCAGGGGCATGAACAAAGACATCAGATGGCAGGGGGAAGGAGAATAGGGGCAGCAAGCTAAGCACAGAGGCTAAGCAGGAGGTCAATGATGGGCCATAGAATTGGGCAATGGAGGGCAGGAGGAGTGGACTGGTACATCATGCTAAATGGAGGGCAGTGGCAGCACATCAGACCATGCATGGCAGGTGGGAGGAGGCTAGTTCATGGATTCAGACAACAGAGGATAAAGAGGAGGTGGATGGGGCAGCAAGCTAACTGTTCAGAGAAGGTGGGTATTAGGAACTTTATTGTTTTTAAAATGTGTGTCTGTGCGAACTACTTAAAATATGAACAAGTATGCAGCATAATCTCACTTTTATTCAGGAAGAAGAGGACGTTTGTGACTGTGACTCCGGGCTCACTTGGCAGAAACACCCCCTGACCCTCCACCCCCATCGCAAAATGTAATGCCCGTGAAAAGGGTAGGTGAACACAGTGTTATTCAGAGCATAGTCCTGAGAGCATGATTGAAAATGAAAACTAGATGTAGTATATGGTATAAACTATGGCCCAAAAAGTGTGATATAAGATGAACCGGGGCGTGAAATATAATATGCAATACATTGTGCGCAATGACAGATTCATTGGAGAGCATGAGATAGCACAGGCACTAGCGCGTGCTATGCGATATGCGCCTTGGAGTGTAATATGGACAGGGCAGTGCTGTGTAACATAACTAGTCTCTAAAGTTGTAATATAAAATATGTGCTGGGCAGTGTAACGTTGCATATGCACTGTGACAAAGATATGGATCCCAGATTGTAATATGTATGGCATAGCGCTGTGCGTTATAACATTCACATCGAGGAAGGCACGTTAGATGGGGCAATATAACCCGGGCGAAGGCAAGTGTGGCATGACATATTCACGAGGTGGTGTTACAGTGCACATGGGCTAGAGAGTGTCATAGCATACGCACTAGCTGGTGGAATACAACACAGAGGTGTGAGGCAATCGGCGGGCACTGGTGGGTGTAACACAGCATTGGGCTCAGCCAGGAGCACGCTGTGACTCTCAAGTGAGGTTTGTCTCCTTTCCAGAGAGTAAAATAAAAAGTATTACACATCCGGCGGTGGATGTGTTTTTTATTAACCGTGAGGGGGGTTTCTTGCATAGTTTGGTCGAATATTTGTCAAATCCCCTTTGAATGGCTTGGTGTGCGTGTATATTAAATGTGCCCGTCAATAGCTACCCATGTTTGTATAAATAAATGACAAGGGTGTCTACTTGGAGAGTACCCACCGGCGGGGGCGCCGGGATTAGGCACGGTAGGGCGTCAGACACGTCAGAGCTTCATTAGCGGTGTAAATACATTCCATGTGGATTCATTCTATGAATAGTCGCCTTTTAATGAATATCACGCAAATAGTCATGGTGATAGGTACATACTGTTTGTCCAGCATGTCCTAGGTGTTTCTATAAATATATATATTTTTTAAATAATAAAAAACAAAGACCGGCCCCGGGTAATGGGGTCCCCGGAGCCATAAGTGGCCTGAGGAGGGGGGCAACGCAGCCCCCTCCTAAAGAATTTAAATTAAAAATAGGCCATGACCTGGGGGTTGGGGTCCCCGGGGCCGATTAAGGCCATGGGATGGCCAAATTTATTTTTTTCAACAAAAAAAATTAGGGTGCAGGCCCTGGGGGATGGGGTCCCCAGGGCCAGTAAATTAGAAAAAGAAGGGGGCCACACAGCCCTCCTTCTTAAAAAAAAAAAATAAATAAAAGACCGGCATCGCGCTGGAGGCCACGCCCCCTCCTTGCAGAACTTTGCAAACGCGCCCCCTGGCCAGTTGTAAGTTGGGGAATTAATTCCCCTTCAATACTGAGGGTCCCTGAGGGCCAACTAGCCCAACAGGTATCTCCAGTGTGCGCCAGGGAGCTGCGTTGCAGACAGGTGTTCTGAGGCCACGCCCCTTTTTACACCTCTATGCAACACAGCTCTGTTGCACTTACTGGAGGTACCTAGTGGGCTAGTTTGACCCTAGGGACCCTTAGGATTCAAGGGGAATTAATCTCTCAACTTAGAACGGCCACAGGGCGCGTTTACACAGTGGTGAAGGGAGGGGACGGGGCCTGAGGTGACTTGTGCAAACACGCCCTGTGGCGCGTTTTAAGTTGGGGAAATAATTCCCTTTCAATCCTGAGGGACCCTGGGGGCCAACTAGCCCACCAGGTGCTTCCAGTAAGTGCCACTGCTCTGCGTTGGAGAGAGGTGGTGCAGGCCCTGCCCCTTTTTACACCTCTCTGCAATGGCGCTTACTGGACATACCTAGTGGGCTATTTTGCCCCTAGGGATCCTCAGGATTCAAGGGGACTTAATCTCCCAACTTAAAAAACGGCCACAGGGCATGTTTACACAGTGGGGAAGGAAGGGGACGGGCCCTGAGGTGACGTGTGCAAACACGCCCTATGGCGCGTTTTAAGTTGGGGAAATAATTCCCCTTCAATCCTGAGGGCCCCTGGGGGCTAACTAGCCCACCAGGTGCTTCCAGTAAGCGCCACTGAGCTGCGTTGCAGAGAGGTGGTCCAGGCCGTACCACTTTTTACACCTCTCTGCAACGCAGCTCTGTGGCGCATACTGGAGGTACCTAGTGGGCTAGTTGGACCCTAGGGACCCTCAGGATTCTAATTAACTTAATCTCCCAACTAAAAATGGCCACAGGGCGTGTTTACACAGTGGTGAAGGGAGGGGACGGGGCCTGAGTTAACGTGTGCAAACAAGCCCTGTGGCGCGTTTTAAGTTGGGGAAATAATTCCCCTTCAATCCTGAGGGCCCCTGGGGGCTAACTAGCCCACCAGGTGCGTCCAGTAAGCGTCACTGAGCTGCGTTGCAGAGAGGTGGTCCAGGCCGTGCCACTTTTTACAACGCTCTGCAACGCAGCTCTGTAGCGCATACTGGGGTACCTAGTGGGCTAGTTGGTCCCTAGGGACCCTCAGGATTCAAATGAACTTAATCTCCCAACTAAAAACGGCCACAGGGCGTGTTTACACAGTGGTGAAGGGAGGGGACGGGGCCTGAGTTAACGTGTGCAAGCAAGCCCTGTGGCACGTTTTAAGTTGGGGAAATAATTCCCCTTCAATCCTGAGGGACCCTGGCGGCCAACTAGCCCACCAGGTGCTTCCAGTAAGCACCACTCTGCTGCATTGCAGAGAGGTGGTCTAGGCCGTGCCCCTTTTTACATCTCTCTGCAACGCAGCTCTGTGGCACTTACTGGAGGTACCTAGTGGTCTAGTTGGACCCTAGGGACCCTCAGGATTCAAGGGGACTTAATCTCCCAACTTAAAACGGCCACAGGGAATGTTTACACAGTGGGGAAGTGAGGGACGGGGCCTGAGGTGACGTGTGCAAACACGCCCTGTGGCGCCTTTAAGAGGTAGTTTTAATCCCCTGCCCTATTATATACTAGGGGCTTACAGAGGAGATCATGCTGATCACAGGGGGACCCCAACGCATAGTGTTCCCTAGTGTATGTAGGTGTTTTTACTGTATTCTGAGTGTCTTTTAACATAGCACTGGCTCTAGGACTGGTTAGTCAGACTCAGTTACCACCAGTATCCATCTGAAAAAGTTGAGGGTACAGGATGATTTTGCAACAAGGCTTCTTTCTGCTCTTCTGTTTGTTCTTTCTGCACGTTATCCTTCTTCCTGCACTTTTCTTCGTCTTTGAGGACTTCTGTTGCTTCTTTCTGCATTTCTTTTTTTTCTCTGTGTATTTTTACTTGTTTCTTCACATGTCCTATCTCTGTAGGCATAGTTAGAAATTAGCATTTAAAAACCTTTGAAATTCACTGAAAAAACCATAGGTTTCAGGCACGTTATAGTTAGGAATTAGCATTTAAAAAACCTTAGAAATTCACTGAAAAAACCATAGGTTTCAGGGGCGTTATAGTTAGCTGGACTTTTCACTCGTACAAAACCATTGAAATTCCCCCGTTATAGTAAGTTCAGCTAACTATAACTCGCGCGCCCGCAATGCACTGCTGATGACGTCACATATTACATCACTCATGACATCACTGATGACATCTCAAATGACATCACTAATGACATCACTGATGACATCATCCTAGTGATAGAGTGGCAGACCTCCTCTTCCCCTAATATAACCCTTGATACACACATTCAAAAATAGAGACTACAATGTTCAAAACAATGGACATACCAATACCAGTTACAACAACCTATTCAGTAATTCTAAGATCCACATACACATCCACTCATTCACCAACAGTCCTATACAGTCACTCATACATGTACTCACTCATCATATGTACTCACACACCTATACATCCTGTTACACAACACCACTCATCCATAGAGTTACTCACACACATAGTCACTCATGCTAATAAAGAATCAAACATCCATTTACTTGCATATACAGTTATACACACACCACCACACTTACTTTTACAGAAACTTACACATACTTAGTCTTTTAAACAATCACTTATAGAAACACATACTTATTCATACAGGAACTCTTTCAATCTCTCACTCTCACATATACTCACTTATATACACCAATAGTCACATATACTAGTTTAAAACATATGTAGTTACTCATAAAGACACTATTGAGACAGTCTATCACGCACTAACACACCCATGCACACACTCATCCACCCATACAGTCCTGCACACATGCTGTCTTCAACACATACAAACAGTGAGTCACTCATTTATGCACCTATGCACTACGTAATACACCCCACCGAACCATACAGACACTCAGACACTCATACTGATACTCAAAAAAACAACTAATAACCTATATAGACACTCATGTAGCTACTCACCAACCCATGCAGCCACTTATACACAAAGTGAGAGACTGATACAGATATTTACACATTTAAACATTACTCACTAAGCCATGTATTCACTAAGATACACTTAATCAGTCAGTTATACAATCAATTTTTCAAAAACAAATCATCCATTTAGACACTTATATACCCATTTATTGTTCCATCGACCTTGAGATATACATATATAAAACATATGTAATTTTCAGAAAAACACACATTCACTGGATGATGTCATCAGTGATGTCATTTGAGATGTCATCAGTGATGTCATCAGTGATGTCACTGACCATGTCATGAGTGATATAATATGTGACGTCATCAGCAGTGCATTGCGGGCGCGCGAGTTATAGTTAGCTGAACTAACTATAACGGGGGAATTTCAATGGTTTTGTACGAGTTAAAAGTCCAGCTAACTATAACACCCCTGAAACCTATGGTTTTTTCAGTGAATTTCTAAGGTTTTTTAAATGCTAATTCCTAACTATAACGTGCCTGAAACCTATGGTTTTTTTCAGTGAATATATAAATGCATATGCATATATATATATGTGCATATGTGTGCATGTACAGCGAGGTAGATAGTTAGAGGTGCATAGGTAGAGGTGTAGAGGTAGAGAGGTAGAGAGTAGTAGAGAGAGAGGTAGAGAGAGGTTGAGAGGTAGAGAGTAGAGAGCGAGTAATAGAGAGTAGAGAGTGAGTAGTAGAGAGTAGTAGAGAAAGTATCAGAGAGTGAGTAGTAGAGAGTAGTAGAGTGGGTAGTAGAGAGAGAGTAGTAGAGAGTGAGTATTAGAGAGTGAGTAGTAGAGAGTAGTAGAGAGTGAGTAGTAGAGTGAGTAGTAGAGAGTAGTAGAGAGTAGTAGAGAGTGAGTAGTAGAGAGTAGTAGAGAGTGAGTAGTAGAGAGTGAGTAGTAGAGAGTAGTAGAGAGTAGTAGAGAGTGACTAGTAGAGCGTAGTAGAGAGTGAGTAGCAGAGAGAGAGTATTAGAGAGTAGTAGAGAGTGAGTAGCAGAGTGAGAAGTAGAGAGTAGTAGAGAGAGAGTATTAGAGAGTGAGTAGTAGAGAGTAGTAGAGAGTGAGTAGTAGAGAGTGAGTAGTAGAGAGTAGTAGAGAGTGAGTAGTAGAGAGTAGTAGAGAGTGAGTAGTAGAGAGTGAGTAGTAGAGAGAGAGCAGTAGAGAGTAGTAGAGTAGTAGAGAGTGAGTAGTAGATAGTGAGTAGTAGAGAGTAGTGGAGTAGTAGAGAGTGAGTAGTAGAGAGTAGTAGAGAGTGAGTAGTAGAGTGAGTACTAGAGAGTAGTAGAGAGCGAGTAGCAGAGAGCAAGTAGTAGAGAGTGTGTAGTAGAGAGTGAGTAGTAGAGAGTAGTAGAGAGTGAGTAGTAGAGAGAGAGTAGTAGAGAGTGAGTAGTAGAGTGAGCAGTAGAGAGTAGTTAAGAGCGAGTAGTAGAGAATGAGTAGTGGAGAGTGAGCAGTAGAGAGTAGTAGAGAGTGAGTAGTAGAGAGTGAGTAGTACAGAGTGAGTAGTAGAGAGTAGTAGAGAGTGAGTAGTAGAGAGTGAATAGTAGAGAGTAGTAGTAGAGAGTAGTAGAGAGAGAGAGTAGTAGAGAGTGTAGTAGAGAGTGAGTAGTAGAGAGTAGTAGCGAGTGAGTAGTAGAGAGTAGTAGAGAGTGAGTAGTAGAGAAGTAGAGAGTGAGTGGTAGAGAGTAGTAGAAAGTAGTAGAGTGAGTAGTAGAGAGTAGTAGAGAGAGAGAGTAGTAGAGAGTGTAGTAGAGAGTGATTAGTAGAGAGTAGTAGCGAGTGAGTAGTAGAGAGTAGTAGAGAGTGAGTAGTAGAGAAGTAGAGAGTGAGTGGTAGAGAGTAGTAGAAAGTAGTAGAGTGAGTAGTAGAGAGTTAGTAGTAGAGAGTGAATAGTGGAGAGTAGTAGAGAGTGAGTAGTAGAGAGAGTAGTAGTAGACAGTGAGTAGTAGAGAGTAGTAGAGCGTGAGTAGTAGAGAGTGAGTAGTAGAGAGTGAGTAGTAGAGAGTAGTAGCGAGTGAGTAGTAGAGAGTGAGTAGTAGAGTAGTAGAGAGTGAGTAGTTGAGAGTGAGTAGTAGAGAGTGAGTAGTAGACAGTAGTAGAGTAGTAGAGAGTGAGTAGTAGAAAGTAGTAGAGAGTGAGTAGTAGAGAGTGAGTAGTAGAGAGAGAGTAGTAGAGAGTGAGTATTAGATAGTGAGTAGTAGAGAGTAGTAGAGAGTGAGTAGTAGAGTGAGTAGTAGAGAGTAGTAGAGAGTAGTAGAGAGTGAGTAGTAGAGAGTAGTAGAGAGTGAGTAGTAGAGAGTGAGTAGTAGAGAGTAGTAGAGAGTAGTAGAGAGTGAGTAGTAGAGAGTAGTAGAGAGTGAGTAGCAGAGAGAGAGTATTAGAGAGTAGTAGAGAGTGAGTAGCAGAGTGAGAAGTAGAGAGTAGTAGAGAGAGAGTATTAGAGAGTGAGTAGTAGAGAGTAGTAGAGAGTGAGTAGTAGAGAGTGAGTAGTAGAGAGTAGTAGAGAGTGAGTAGTAGAGAGTAGTAGAGAGTGAGTAGTAGAGAGTGAGTAGTAGAGAGAGAGCAGTAGAGAGTAGTAGAGTAGTAGAGAGTGAGTAGTAGATAGTGAGTAGTAGAGAGTAGTGGAGTAGTAGAGAGTGAGTAGTAGAGAGTAGTAGAGAGTGAGTAGTAGAGTGAGTACTAGAGAGTAGTAGAGAGCGAGTAGCAGAGAGCAAGTAGTAGAGAGTGTGTAGTAGAGAGTGAGTAGTAGAGAGTAGTAGAGAGTGAGTAGTAGAGAGAGAGTAGTAGAGAGTGAGTAGTAGAGTGAGCAGTAGAGAGTAGTTAAGAGCGAGTAGTAGAGAATGAGTAGTGGAGAGTGAGCAGTAGAGAGTAGTAGAGAGTGAGTAGTAGAGTGAGTAGTACAGAGTGAGTAGTAGAGAGTAGTAGAGAGTGAGTAGTAGAGAGTGAATAGTAGAGAGTAGTAGTAGAGAGTAGTAGAGAGAGAGAGTAGTAGAGAGTGTAGTAGAGAGTGAGTAGTAGAGAGTAGTAGCGAGTGAGTAGTAGAGAGTAGTAGAGAGTGAGTAGTAGAGAAGTAGAGAGTGAGTGGTAGAGAGTAGTAGAAAGTAGTAGAGTGAGTAGTAGAGAGTAGTAGAGAGAGAGAGTAGTAGAGAGTGTAGTAGAGAGTGAGTAGTAGAGAGTAGTAGCGAGTGAGTAGTAGAGAGTAGTAGAGAGTGAGTAGTAGTGAAGTAGAGAGTGAGTGGTAGAGAGTAGTAGAAAGTAATAGAGTGAGTAGTAGAGAGTTAGTAGTAGAGAGTGAATAGTGGAGAGTAGTAGAGAGTGAGTAGTAGAGAGAGTAGTAGTAGACAGTGAGTAGTAGAGAGTAGTAGAGCGTGAGTAGTAGAGATTGAGTAGTAGAGAGTGAGTAGTAGAGAGTAGTAGCGAGTGAGTAGTGGAGAGTGAGTAGTAGAGTAGTAGAGAGTGAGTAGTTGAGAGTGAGTAGTAGAGAATGAGTAGTAGACAGTAGTAGAGTAGTAGAGAGTGAGTAGTAGAGAGTAGTAGAGAGTGAGTAGTAGAGAGTGAGTAGTAGAGAGAGAGTAGTAGAGAGTAGTAGAGAGTCAGTAGTAGAGTAGTAGAGAGTAGTCAGTCAGTGTCAGTCAGTCAGTGTCAGTCAGTCAGTCAGTGTCAGTCAATCAGTGTCAGTCAGTGTCAGTCAGTCAGTGTCAGTCAATCAGTGTCAGTCAGTGTCAATCAGTGTCAGTCAGTGTCAGTCAGTCAGTCAGTGTCAGTCAGTCAGTGTCAGTCAATCAGTGTCAGTCACTGTCAGTGTCAGTCAATCTGTGTCAGTCAGTCAGTCAGTCAGTGTCAGTGTCAGTCAATCTGTGTCAGTCAGTGTCAATCAGTCAGTGTCAGTGAGTCAGTGTCAGTCAGTCAGTGTCAGCTAGAGAAACTCTGCTGACCTGGTTCTCTGGCTCTAAAGCAGCTCTGTTGACCTGGTTCTCTCTCTCTAAAGCAGCTCTGCTGACCTGGTTTCTCTGGCTCTACGGCAGGTCTGCTGACCTAGTTCTCTGGCTCTAGAGCAGCTCTGCTGACCTAGTTCTTATGCTACAGAGCAGCTCTGCTGATCTAGTTCTCTGGCTCTACAACAGCTCTGCTGACGTGGTTCTATAGCTCTAAAGCAGCTCTGCTGATTTGGTTCTCTGGCTCTAGAGTAGCTCTGCTGACCTGGTTCTCTGGCTCTAAAGCAGCTCTGTTAACCTGGTTCCCTGGCTCTAAAGCAGCTCCGCTGACCCAGTTCTATGGCTCTGAAGCAGTTCTGCTGACATGGTTCTCTGGCTCTAGAGCAGCTCTGCTGACCTGGTTCTCTCCCTCTAAAGCAGCTCTACTGACCTGGTTTCTCTGGCTCTGCAGCAGCTCTGCAGACCTGGTTCTCTGGCTCTAGAGCAGCTCTGTTGACCTGGTTCTTAGGCTCTAGAGCAACTCTACTGACCTGGTTCTCTTGCTCTAAAGCAGCTCTGCTGACCTGGTTCTCTCTCTCTAAAGCAGCTCTGCTGATCTAGTTCTCTGGCTCTACAACAGCTCTGCTGACCTGGTTCTATAGCTCTAAAGCAGCTCTGCTGATTTGGTTCTCTGGCTCTAAAGTAGCTCTGCTGACCTGGTTCTCTGGCTCTAAAGCAGCTCTGCTAACCTGGTTCTCTGGCTCTAAAGCAGCTCCGCTGACCCAGTTCTATGGCTCTGAAGCAGTTCTGCTGACCTGGTTCTCTCCCTCTAAAGCAACTCTACTGACCTGGTTTCTCTGGCTCTGCAGCAGCTCTGCAGACCTGGTTCTCTGGCTCTAGAGCAGCTCTGCTGACCTGGTTCTCTCCCTCTAAAGCAACTCCACTGACCTGGTTTCTCTGGCTCTGCAGCAGCTCTGCAGACCTGGTTCTCTGGCTCTAGAGCAGCTCTGTTGACCTGATTCTTAGGCTCTAGAGCAGCTCTACTGGCCTGGTTCTCTTGCTCTAAAGTAGCTCTGCTGACCTGGTTCTATGGCTCTAAAGCAGCTCTGCTGATTTGGTTCTCTGGCTCTAGAGTAGCTCTGCTGACCTGGTTCTCTGGCTCTAAAGCAGCTCTGCTGACCTGGTTCTCTCCCTCTAAAGCAGCTCTGCTGACCTGGTTTCTCTGGCTCTACAGCAGGTCTGCTGACTTGGTTCTCTGGGTCCAGAGCAGCTCTGCTGACCTAGTTCTTAGGCCACAGAGCAGCTCTGCTGACCTGGTTCTCTGGCTCTAAAGCAGTTCTGCTGCCCTGGTTCTCTAGCTCTAGACCAGCTCTGCTGACCTGGTTCTCTGGCTCTAAAGCAGCTCTGCTGACCTGGTTCTCTCCCTCTAAAGCAGCTCTGCTGACCTGGTTCTCTCACTCTAAAGCAGCTCTGCTGATCTGGTTCTATGGCTCTAAAGCAGCTCTGCTGACCTGGTTCTCTGACTCTAGAGCAGCTCTGCTGACCTGGTTCTTAAGCTCTAGAGCAGCTCTGCTGACCTGGTTCTCTGCCTCTAAAGCAGCTCTGCTGACCTGGTTCTATGGCTCTAAAGCAGCTCTGCTGACCTGGTTCTCTGGCTCTAAAGCAGCTCTGCTGACCTCGTTCTCTGGCTCTAAATCAGCTCTGCTGACCTGATTCTCTTCCTCTAGAGCAGCTCTGCTGACCTGGTTCTATGGCTCTAAAGCAGCTCTGCTGACCTGGTTCTCTGGCTCTAGAGCAGCTCTGCTGACCTGGTTCTCTGGCTCTAAAGCAGCTCTGCTGACCTGGTTCTCTCCCTCTAAAGCAGCTCTGCTGACCTGGTTTCTCTGGTTCTACAGCAGCTCTGTTGACCTGGTTCTCAGCCTCTAAGGCAGCTCTGCTGACCTGGGTCTCTGGTTCTAGAGCAGCTCTGCTGACCTGCTTCTTAGGCTCTAGAGCAGCTCTGCTGACCTGGTTCTTTGGCTCTACAACGGCTCTGCTGACCTGGTTTCTCTGGCTCTACAGCAGCTCGGCTGACCTGGTTCTCTGCACTCACGATGCACGCACCCAACTTGCCGAAAATATATTTAAAAATAATATAAGTTTATTTCATCCCCTCCCACCTCCCAGCTGCTCCTCGCTCCCGCCTCCCCTTCTAATGGCGGCCGCTGTGCTGCTGCGCCGCTGGCGCACCGAAGGCACGCCTAAGGCAAGCCTGTCTGTGCCCTTCTGCGCCTGGACCGCACCCAGCGCCAGAACCCCTGGCCCCGCGAACGCCACGACGCCCGACACCGCTACGATGCCAGCACCCTCCACGCACTCAACACCGGACGATCACACACCTGCTTCCTGGCCGCCCGAAGCACACCCAAGGACCCTTCTCCTGCTGGAACTGCAGCTTCACCAGCATCCGATCTGCCAATCCACCCACCATGAAGGAACGCAACCACCTCTGATGCATCCTTGTCAACACCTGCTCTGCCCGCAAGCACGCCGTTGAACTCTGGGACCTACTCGACTCAACCTCCCCAGCCGTCTCCTTCCTGACAGCGACCTGGATGTACACCTCCTCGGTACCCAACATTGCCATAGCCATCCCGGACGGCTACAAGATCACCCGCAGGGACCGCACCAACGGCACAGGAGGAGGAATCGCCATCGTCCACAAGAACACCCTCATAGTCTCGACCTACACCGATGACACCCTCAGCACCGCCGAACACTTGCACTTCCAGATCCACACCGATCCCAACACCACCCTCAGAGGAACCCTCGTCAACAGACCCCCTGGACCCAGGCCACAGTTCAGCGACTCCATTGCCGACTTCGTCAGTACACACACCATCGCCTCCACAGACTACATCCTCCTCGGGGACCTGAACTTCCACCTCGAGAACAACAACAACACCAACTCCACCACCTTGATCGACAACCTCGGACTCAGACAGCTCGTCACAGCACCCACCCACTCTGCCAGCCACACACTTGACCCCATCTTCTCCGCAAGCTCCCTCGTCTCCTTCAGCCACACCACCGAACTCCATTGGACCGACCATCGCTGCATCCACTTCACCTTCTGGAAACCCACCATGCACCACCGCACCCAACAGATCCCTCGCCGCTGCTGGAGCAAAGTCACCGAAGACCAGCTAACCACTCCTCACCCAGAGCCCACCCGTCGACTCCACTAACCCCGCCACGACCGCACGCAACCTCAGACAGTGGATCAACGACTGCGCCAACACCCTCGCCCGATCAAGAAACCCTCCAACAGACACACCAGCAAGAAAGCCAGCTGGTTCACCGAGGACCTCCAGGCCTCCAAGCAAACTTGCAGAAATCTAGAGAAGAAATGGCACTGTGAACCGACACCGGACAACTACGCAGCCCACAAGACCGCCACCCTCAGACACCATCACCTCATCAGATTCGCCAAAAGGGCCTCCTTCAAAGACCGCCTAGACAACAACGCACACAACAGCAAAGAGCTCTTCAACATCTTGAAGGAACTCTCCAACCCCAGCTCCAAAACCAACGACATCCCACCCTCACAAGACCTGTGTGACTCCCTTGCCACCTTCTTCCTTCGCAAGATCGCTGACATCCACAACAGCTTCAACGTCACGAGCGCCCCGACAGCTACGGATGCCTCCGCCCCCACAGCCACCATCCGCACCAATCCCCTGCTCTCCTGGACCAACATAAGCGACGACGACACCATCAAAATCATGAACACCATCCACTCCGGATCTCTGTCAGACCCATGCCCACACCACATCTTCAACATAGCCAGCACCACCATCGCACCCCATCTCCGGAAAGCCATCAACATCTCCTTCTAGACAGCGACCTTCCCGGAGAGCTGGAAGCACGCCGAGATCAACGCCTTACTCAAAAAACCCAGGCTGACCCTAAGGACCTCAAGAACTTCCGACCCATCTCCCTGCTCCCGTTCCCGGCGAAGGTCATCAAAAAGACCGTCAACAGACAACTGACCCGCTACCTTGAGGAGAGCAACACCCTGGACCCATCCCAATCCGGGTTGTGCAGCAACCACAGCACCGAAACTGCCCTCATCGCCGCAACCAATTACATCAGGGCCCTGCTGGACAACAACAAAACCACGGCCCTCATCATCCTGGACCTGTCAGCCGCCTTTGACACTGTCTGCCACCACACCCTATGCACATGCCTCCATGACGCTGGGATCCAGGACAAGGCTCTGGACTGGACCACCTCCTTACTCTCTGGCAGAACCCAGAGCGTCCGCCTCCTCCTTTCCGCTCCGAAGCCACCAAGATCATCTGCGGCGTACCCCAGGGCTCATCCCTCAGCCCGACATTGTTCGACATCTACATGGCCCCGCTCGCCCACGTGGCCCGACTGCATGACCTCAACATCATCTCCTACGCTGACGACACCCAGCTGATCCTTTCCCTCACCAAGGACCCCCTCACCGCCAAAACCAACCTCCACGAAGAAATGAAAGCCGTCACCGAGTGGCTGAAGAACAGTCGTCTGAAGCTAAACTCGGACAAGACGGAAGTCCTCACCCTCGACTCCACCCCCTCGGCCTGGGACGACTCCTGGTGGTCCACCGCACTGGGAGCAGCACCTACATCCACCAACCACGCACGGAACCTGGGGATAATCCTCGACTCTACTCTCTCCATGACAAAACAGTTTAACGCCGTCTCATCCTCCTGCTTTAACATCCTCCACATGCTCCGCAAGATCTACAGGTGGATCCCCACCGAAACAAGAAGAACGGTCACCCAGGCCCTTGTCAGCATCATGCTGGACTACGGAAACGCCCGCTACAGAGGAGCCTTGGCCAAACTCCTGAAACGACTACAACGCCTTCAGAACGCCTCTGCACGCCTGATCCATGACATCCCTAGCCGCAGGCACATCACACCCCACCTGAGAAACCTGCACTGGCTCCCCGTCAACAAGAGGAGCACCTTCAAGCTCCTCACCCACGCACACAAGGCACTCCACAACACCGGACCAGCATACCTCAGCAGATGACTCACCTTCTACACCCCCAAACGCCGGCTCCGCTCCGCTGACCTTGCCCTTGCCACCGTCCCCCGCATCCAAAGAGCAACCTCTGGCGGCAGGTTGTTCTCCCACCTCGCCACCAAGACTTGGAACACCCTCCCCATCATCCTACGGCAGACCCAGGATCTTCTAGAAGACTACTCAAGACCTGGTATTCGAGCAGTAGCAGCTTCCCCCCCCCCAGGGCCTTAAGACCCCTACAGGTAAGTAGTGTGATTACAAATGTTCTGATTGATTGATTAATTGAAGGCTTATGTAAACAGTTTGAGTTGCATGAAAATCAATAATAGCAATAGAGAACTCAAAATCAAAGGGAGCTCTGACTGTGGCAAAGACTTCGGTATCAACTGTCTTATTTCTCCTTGTGGGAAGTACTACATTGGCAGTACTATCCACAAGGTTAAGAAAAGAGTGCTGGAACACAAACTAGCCATAAGGAGCAATGATGAACACTATCCAGTAGCCGGACACTTTAAGGAAACACACTTTCAAAATGATAGAGTTCTGAAATTTGTGCTGTTGGATTCCGTAGGACCACAGGAGAGGGGTGGGAACAGAGAACGGAAACAGGATTCTTTCATCTAAGTTTAATAGACTTCAGGACACTTACACCTACAGGACTCAACTCTGTTGAGGTGGGGTAATTTAGTATGAACTCAAACATGCGATGATGGGTCCAATCTCATGCATAACAGAGTGTGTCTCCTTCAAAATACTGACCATGTGAGTATAGACACAAAATATTTTTAATTTTTAATTTTCACCTCATTTTCAAGTCTTTTTGCAATATTTATCTGGTGATTTGGAGCTGACTTGTCCAGTCCAATGTTAACATACATTTATTTGTACTTTTATTATCTGCACACAGGTTTTGTGCAATGTTTGATATGGAGAGTAGCAAGATCATTTCCAAAAAGAGAGGGAGTAACCCTATTGCAGAGCAAAGGGACAGGGTTAGAGTAATACTGTAAAGAAAAAGAGTCCCTATTGTTGTGATCAAACAGGAGGAAGAATACTCTCCTACGTACATGTACTTATTACTATATTTAAATCCAGATTATTGAGGACAAAGTGAGCAAAAGCTGCAGTTAATCAGGTGTATCAATATACCATTTATTAAAACGAATTCATCCTAAGCCACTTTGTATTAGGTCAGTGCCTTACTAATCCTCCTATAATAGGTTACAATCTAAAAAACATAAAAAGGACAATGAGGACTGTCCACTATTGAATATACTCAATATTAAAATTTAAAAACATCAAAACATCATCGCATTAGTACATTGTTGGATATAATCAATACACATAAAAAAACAATCAAAGACAATATTTTAATCTAATTCGTAGTGTTGTTAAAAAGTCGACGCAGCGTTTCGGTGGTTTCTTTATATTAAGCACCTTCTTCAGGACTAACAACTTTATACAAAGATCTGTGTGGCAAAAGAAACTAAAATTAAAAACCATTTCTCAGATATCATACATTTTTGCAGCAATTACTACTTCATCTTACTTTATCTTGTAGACCACTACACAATTTTTTGGCAGTCCTTTCTATTCTTTTCATTACTCTTACTGCTTGAGTGTCCTATGACTTAACCTTGAGAATACTGGATAGACATTGTTTATTTTTACAATTCTTATAAAGCCTGCTTTCAGTATGCTTTTTTTATCCGCCTTTGTTTTATTAATAATTGGCAGATATGTTAAGTTATCTTTATTCTGATTGCATAGTTTATATTTTTAGCTGCTAGATAAAATTCATCAAACATCAATACTTTATAACATTTATATTTATATAACTGTGTATGTACTTTTGGTTGATTCAAAATGACAATACCTTATGTTTCTAAGAGAAAAAATTTTCTTTTAGGTATCTGCGGGTTTCTAATTCTCCTGGTTATCTGCCATATCTTGGTCTGTTGGCAATCTAAAAATTGAAATGTGGTTCTTTTTAATTAACCATCACTTGGGATCTCAGAGTAATCTAATTCCTTATACCAATTTAATTAGTTACCTTTAGACAATCCATGCATGTCTCTAGTCGTTAGAGCCACCGTAACATGTTCCTTTCAGAGAATTGATGTACAAATTATCGATCTCTTTTCTTCTAGAGGGGAGACATGAACATAAATATATATGTTTTTGTTTCTATCCCTTTATTCTCAAAAACGGTTATGGCAATTCCTTCCTACTTCTTACCCTTAGAGTTAGATCGCTTATTGATGATATTTCTCTTATTCTTCCCCCATTCAGCTTGTATTATAAAGCGGCGCTTTTTCAATTGGCGCTTTTGTGGCGTAAATTGGGCGACGGTCCGTTAGTATCCAATCTGCGAAATCAATGATACGTTTCTATTACCACTTTTGTCAATTGAAACATATTGTTTTCCGTTTTTTCAATTGGTCAGTCTGGGATGGCTTTCGACTATACCCCAGGGATACTTTCCCATTTATGTGTCAGCAATTGCTATGAATATGTTTAAAAGTTTATCAAGCTGTTTATTTCTGTACTAGACGATTATGGGGATAAATCACCCTGTGCCGCTTTTCCGCCTATGTGTCATCATTTAATGTGGATATGCTTCCTGGTTTCTCGAACATTTTGTACATATACTAGATGAATGTAGAGATAAAGCTCATTATGATTATATATCTTGCCCACTATTTGTGTGTACTCAAATACTAAAGGCTATCAAAGTACATTAGCGTATTATTTAAAACGTGAGTGTGGCCTCCCCAGCGATTAAAATAAGACGTTAAACAATAATATTAGCCATATGTTGGTATCGGGACGTCTACACCGGAGCACCAAGAATATATATTCTCTCGTTCGACGGGCTAAACGCTCATTTCGCATATTTGGAAATCTATTTAAATCAATTTGTTTTAGTTTTCCCCTTCTAATGCCGGATATTCTATTTCCCGTAAACAAGGGCATATCCCATGGAGGTTTCCCCAGTGCTTACCGGATCGCGTCTCTGCGGCCTCCCTGCTCTAACGAATTTCCGGGGTCGTGCGTATGACGAACTTCCGCGGACTCGGGCTTTTTATGCTGTGCGACACGCCTACTAATGAGTTAATTAACTCCATCGGTGTTTGCGATCTGTTTTGTATATTAAATCACTATCTATATCCTTCAAGAGACCTAAAATTATGAATATCTAATATAATTATATTCATCAAAATTGCATTCATTGTGTTACATGCTAATCTGCAAACGCGGCGGCCATCTTAAGATGTTTCGTTCGTCCGCTGGTTTATCTACTATTCAATACAGATGCCTATTTGTTCATATTGTGATCGGCGGTGTCATCACAAATCACCCAAGTATTAAGTGGCATTAACCGGCACGCTGAACTAAAAGTTTTTAATAATGATTTATATGATGGTCTATTCGTCCGGGGGTATTGTTGATAAACATGTTTGATATGAATGAAACACAAAGTTATATGTTTCGTGCTAAAGTTAATCAACTTCATATGTTTGCTGCTCGTTTGTTGATTAAATCAATCTCTCCCACTCCTCTTTATTATTCAGCCCGGTTTTGTATGTGTTAAAACTTTTTTGGTTGCTGCCAATTGGTCCTATTGTAGTTATTATAGCTATCCTCTCTGGGTCTGTCATAGAAATCCTTTACATACGCATACGCACGACCCCGGAAATTCGTTAGAGCAGGGAGGCCGCAGAGACGCGATCCGGTAAGCACTGGGGAAACCTCCATGGGATATGCCCTTGTTTACGGGAAATAGAATATCCGGCATTAGAAGGGGAAAACTAAAACAAATTGATTTAAATAGATTTCCAAATATGCGAAATGAGCGTTAAGCCCGTCGAACGAGAGAAGATATATTCTTGGTGCTCCGGTGTAGACGTCCCGATACCAACATATGGCTAATATTATTGTTTAACATCTTATTTTAATCGCTGGGGAGGCCACACTCACGTTTTAAATAATACGTTAATGTACTTTGATAGCCTTTAGTATTTGAGTACACACAAATAGTGGGCAAGATATATAATCATAATGAGCTTTATCTCTACATTCATCTAGTATATGTACAAAATGTTCGAGAAACCAGGAAGCATATCCACATTAAATGATGACACATAGGCGGAAAAGCGGCACAGGGTGATTTATCCCCATAATCGTCTAGTACAGAAATAAACAGCTTGATAAACTATTAAACATATTCATAGCAATTGCTGACACATAAATGGGAAAGTATCCCTGGGGTATAGTCGAAAGCCATCCCAGACTGACCAATTGAAAAAACGGAAAACAATATGTTTCAATTGACAAAAGTGGTAATAGAAACGTATCATTGATTTCGCAGATTGGATACTAACGGACCGTCGCCCAATTTACGCCACAAAAGCGCCAATTGAAAAAGCGCCGCTTTATAATACAAGCTGAATGGGGGAAGAATAAGAGAAATATCATCAATAAGCAATCTAACTCTAAGGGTAAGAAGTAGGAAGGAATTGCCATAACCGTTTTTGAGAATAAAGGGATAGAAACAAAAACATATATATTTATGTTCATGTCTCCCCTCTAGAAGAAAAGAGATCGATAATTTGTACATCAATTCTCTGAAAGGAACATGTTACGGTGGCTCTAACGACTAGAGACACGCATGGATTGTCTAAAGGTAACTAATTAAATTGGTATAAGGAATTAGATTACTCTGAGATCCCAAGTGATGGTTAATTAAAAAGAACCACGTTTTAATTTTTAGATTGCCAACAGACCAAGATATGACAGATAACCGGGAGAATTAGAAACCCGCAGATACCTAAAAGAATTTTTTTTTACTTAGAAACATAAGGTATTGTCATTTTGAATCAACCAAAAGTACATACACAGTTATATAAATATAAATGTTATAAAGTATTGATGTTTGATGAATTTTATCTAGCAGCTAAAAATATAAACTATGCAATCAGAATAAAGATAACTTAACATATCTGCCAATTATTAATAAAACAAAGGCGGATAAAAAAAGCATACTGAAAGCAGGCTTTATAAGAATTGTAAAAATAAACAATGTCTATCCAGTATTCTCAAGGTTAAGTCATAGGACACTCAAGCAGTAAGAGTAATGAAAAGAATAGAAAGGACTGCCAAAAAATTGTGTAGTGGTCTACAAGATAAAGTAAGATGAAGTAGTAATTGCTGCAAAAATGTATGATATCTGAGAAATGGTTTTTAATTTTAGTTTCTTTTGCTACACAGATCTTTGTATAAAGTTGTTAGTCCTGAAGAAGGTGCTTAATATAAAGAAACCACCGAAACGCTGCGTCGACTTTTTAACAACACTACGAATTAGATTAAAATATTGTCTTTGATTGTTTTTTTATGTGTATTGATTATATCCAACAATGTACTAATGTGATGATGTTTTGATGTTTTTAAATTTTAATATTGAGTATATTCAATAGTGGACAGTCATCATTGTCCTTTTTATGTTTTTTAGATTGTAACCTATTATAGGAGGATTAGTAAGGCACTGACCTAATACAAAGTGGCTTAGGATGAATTCGTTTTAATAAATGGTATATTGATACACCTGATTAACTACAGCTTTTGCTCACTTTGTCCTCAATAATCTGGATTTAAATATAGTAATAAGTACATGTACGTAGGAGAGTATTCTTCCTCCTGTTTGATCACAACAATAGGGACTCTTTTTCTTTAGAGTAGCAAGATCAGCCACACATCCTCATTATGGGGATCAACATTAAAGTAAGCTAGTAACTGCGATTACATCCAGTGAATAGCCCATCTTTATAGTCTTTGGCTGGCGAGCACCGTGAATCTGCAGTTTCACTGGTAAGAAGAACCCTTCCCATTAATCTGTGAAGTAGAATCGATTTATAGTATCCGTTTGGGAATAATAACCTGACCCATTAACTCTTTGGAATCAGGGGTGTCATATTAAAAATCAAAACCACTGCTGGTACAAAAGCCCACATGAGCGAAACACACACATGCACACACATATATATATATATATGAACAGTTTCTCCAAAAAACTGTGATAAACTCAACAGGTATTTCTGTAGGAACAGGTGTTTCAGGTCATAGAACGTCCCAATACCACGAGCATCAAGCACTATGGATGTGAGATAGATCAGTCAGAATCCGACATGGGCCTACATTTTACGAAATGTTATGATTAAAAGCACAAACTGAACACTGAACATACTAGTCATTTAAAAGCATGAGAATTATATATATAACTGCACGTAAATACGAGACTACGCAATGTTGAAATTTGACAGTGATAATATGTCTCTTACCTTTTCTGGATATTATCAAGTACATAGATATCATATGAATTTACAACTAGCTGTAATTTATATATGCTAAAATGGTAGTGATTTTGCGTTGTTCTCCTGATACTGAGAACATCTGGAGTCCTATGTCAATTGTAATGGCAAGGTTTAGGTAAAAGAGCATGGCGGCTCTAGCACCACACCGTGAACAAGGCACAAGCTGAAACGCGTTGGTACGAGGCAACATTGTATGATTAAACAACTGAAGCATCCCAGAGTGTCCTGGTAATCTCTAGACTATGGAGATTGTTGATGTATGTTCAGGGCAGCCAGAGCCTGACCAGAACTGCCGCAAGGCCCAGCCTCGGGTCTCCGGATCTCGTTTTTGTGGATATATATATTTTTCTTTCCGATCTTGTATGAGGGACTCTGTGATTTTATTATTATGTTGTAAGTATTTATAAACCCCACTGTCACCCACGAGGGTATCCTAATGTGTAGTGGGAGATTGTTCCATGCTTTAGGAGTGATGTAAGAGATGGGTCAACCTCCAGTTTTGTGCCTCAGTATGCATGGGACATGTACAAGAAGGAGTTCGGCTGAGAGGAGGTGCCTGGATGGTTGATGGAAGGAGACACGGCCTTTAGGTAGGCTGGGCCTGTGTGATGGAGTGCTTTGAAAGTGTGGGTGAGAAGTTTGATTTGTGTGCACATGTGTATCAGGAGCCTGTGGAGCTCTCTCAGGTGTGATGTGATGTGTGTCTTTCATGAGGTGCTGATGATAAATATTACTGCTCCGTTCTGGATCGTTTACAATCTTCTGGTAACTGGTGAGGGTGAGTCCTTTGGTCAAGTCGTGGAGGAGGTGCAGGTCTGATGGGGCGTGGGCCCCAGACTAGATAGACAACATGGAAGCACCGGTCTCCTCTGTTGTGATGGAGTGGCACATGCTCAGGATCTGTTTCTCAGCCAAGACTGGGTCAGCACAATCTTACAACACTACCATAAGCATGTTTCTGCAAATATGCTAACATAGGAATGAGATTATATGGTGAGTAATTAATCTCTACATCGGACAGGACCTCTTTTGAGGCTGACCTGCCTTAGTGACATTCATGGAAAGCTTAGTCCTACATGCATCACATTTGACAAACTCTATCTCTCTTCTTTACACTTTGTAGAAGCATATGTCTCAAATCTCACTGTTTTGAATGTTTACCCAACCTAATGACACTTCGTTTATTGGTCTCACACGCAAGAAAGGCCAATGGGCTCCTTCCCAGATCTAAACATATGATAAGCAGGCTACACAAAGATGTATGTAGAAGGTATATTCACATACTGAGATATCAAACTTCAGATTTAAATTTGCAGAGTTTGATGTGCTTCCTTATTTGTCCTTTGAAAGTTTGCTCATCCATTCTGAAAACTGGACTTCATGCCTTCTCTCTTCTCAGGTTTCTTTCTCTGCAGCCCTCCCTCCCATGAAGATGCACAGTTGGTGGTTGTCTAAGAACTTGCCTTAATTATTCATTGCTTTGTAGCCATTTTCATTTTTTCCGATTCTCACAGTATCCCTTAGGTGTTTGATTTATCAATCCAACCTTGGAGGGATATATATCAGTCTATTGCGAATGCAACATCAAAATATTCACCAGCTCAGCCTTTACACAGAGCTGATGATCCTTGTGTTTCTCTGAAGTGCAGGAAGCTGGTTTTGTGTGTGTAGATTACAAGCTGCTTTACAAATGGATGTGCAATTTAAGGTTAACGTACGACTCCACACACTTGATTCTTTAGCACCTCCTTAAATACTGTGTTTCTGTAAGTATAAACAAAAGGATTCATCAAAGGAGAGAGAAAGCTACTGAACAAGTTGACTGTTTTGTAGAGCTCAGCGGAAGGATGCAGCATGGGGCTCACTTCAACAAAGATGGCACTTCCGTAGATGATGGTGACCATGATCAGATGAGAGCTGCAGGTGGAGAAGGTTTTCTGTCGTCCATCTGTTGAAGGGATTTTCAGAATACTGGAAATAATGAAGATGTAGGACAAACATGTCAACCCCAATGAGCTGAGCAGGAGGAGAAGCCCTAAGATTAGATTTATGTTAATGAATAACACAGTGTCACTGCAGGCTAGTTTCACAGCAGCCAGACCATCACAAAAGAAATGGTCTATGATGTTTGGACCACAGTAGGGCAGCATGGTTGGTATGATAGTGGGGTAGAGGATAACAATTAGAGAACCCAGCCATGAGCCGATGACAAGCTGAATGCAGAGCTTGCGACTCATGATGGTGGTGTAATGCAGAGGATTGCATATGGCCACGTAACGATCATAGGACATAATGGGCAGGAAGAAGAATACATTGGTGGCAAGGTAAATATAAATAAAGGACTGTGCAAAGCAAAATGACAGTGACATTGATTTATGCACTGCAAATACCTGCACTAACATTAGAGGAATCATATTTGAGCTGTTTGCAGTTTCCGTCAGGGCGAGGTTGCAGATAAAAAAGTACATGGGTGAGTGCAGGCGTTGGTCCAGACTTACCAAGACTATCATCATAACATTTCCCACCATTGTGGCTGTGTAGATTAATAGAAGACTGATGAAGAGGGTAATCTGCAGCCCGGTCCCTCCAGTAAATCCCACAAGAATAACGTCTGTCACTGTTGTCTTGTTGCCCAGCTTCATACCTGGTCCATATAGTACCTA
This sequence comes from Triturus cristatus, assembly GCF_964204655.1. Classification (NCBI taxonomy): domain Eukaryota; kingdom Metazoa; phylum Chordata; class Amphibia; order Caudata; family Salamandridae; genus Triturus; species Triturus cristatus. Next base: position 1,870,062,018 of record NC_140590.1, read on the forward strand.
CAAAAAAGATGCACATAGGAACTTAACTAGGAGGATATGCTTCAAGGATGAACTGTTTGGTCGTCGCTCAACTATGGCTACTTCTTGAATTAAAGTACACACACTTGGCCCTATTCACAACATGCACTTTGCAGTATTACAAAAATACTATTAAAGTACTACAAAATGCTTTTCACACACCTACGAGTGTAAATCTCAACCTATGTCCACAGACCAATACGAGATGATTCCTAGGCAAACGTATAGAAAGAGCAGCTTTTGGCCAGATGTCACAATTGATTGAATAAAACTCCCTATTTTCTGACTTCCAAACAGGATAGTGTGCAATAACGTGCACTGGATCAGCCCTAATCTCCATCTGGGATGACCTTACAAACGCAATAGACTAGAATGTGGTCGCTGCCCTATTTCTCTTGGACCTTTCAGCGGCCTTTGACACAGTCGATCGTTACACACTAATCCTAAAGCTCAAGAAAGCAGGCATAAACAGTACCACTCTTACTTGGATCACATCCTAACTATACAACAGAGCAAATGTCGTCCATACTCTTCATTTGTTATCGGAACCCCACAGTTAGAAATAGGAGTCCCTCAAAGCTCTATCATCCCACCCCTCTTTCTTAACATCTAAATTAAATCCTTTTCCAAAACTGATCCATTTTTGTCAGGTAATTTGTTATAACTACTCAGACGATGTCCAACAAATTCTTAAATTAGAAAGCACTAACGACATTGTAAATGCCTAAATTATCTGTTGCCTCTGGGACACTGACCAGTGAATAGGAGTGGGTGGAAAATTAAGTCCATTAATTAGCAGAAGTTTGGTCACTCCACATTGCTCTTTTAGGTGGAGGTCTGGCCACATTGCGCTAATCTCTGCTTGGCAGAACTTTGCTCCCGCGTGAGTAACACAATTACAAGGGGAACAGAGCGGGGCTCCAACAAGCGACCTGGCCACATCAAGTGAGATTTGGCATCACCTAACAAGATTTCCAGTCGATAGGAAGCCTTTCAGTGCCATTTACAGATGCTGACAGTCACGATTGGTAACTTTCAGAGGTCTCCTTTTTAAGTAGATTTTCCACTCGAAAAGCAGCAAAATCAGCTTGAAATTTAATTTTTGAGTAAGTATTCTACTGGATGAGATGGATAAGGTAGTTTTATAGCACAAAACATATTTTTTTATTTTTCTTTTAACAGGAAGGAAGTGCCACAGAGGCTCCAACTTTGTCTTCCTGTCCAGAAGGCTCCTCCCAGTGCTTTGTCCATCCCTTGGTCACTTTTCATTTGCATTTTGAGAGAATATATATATAAATGTTCAGGAGCAATGAGTTCTCATGCTCCCGGAGTCCTATGGAAGTGGTGCACTATATATATATAGTTAGAGTTAGACTTATAGTTAGGACCATATTTCCATAGGAAAAACATTTTTGGCTTGCCTATATCTTTGCTGCTGCTTCACGAATCTTCATGAAATTTTGCAAAAAAAAGTTCCCCAATGATTCTTGTGCATAGAAGGTTCTGAGACAAACTGTCAAGCAAGAACTGAGAAAAAGGGGAGGTCAAAAAATTGTTTTTTCAATGTTCTTTCCCATAGAGATTTTAGTTGCAACCTAAAGCCCCAACCACTTGATGGAATTATTCCAAGTTTGGCACACAGGTAGCTTTTGATCCGGCCAGAATCCCTTTTGGTATTTGGTGTAAATCCGTTCAGTAGTTTGAGAGAAAATAAAATTCTGTATAGAGGGACGCGGATCTTCCGAGGATTCTACAGTCTCTGTGCTGAAATCTGATTGGCTGCCAACCCTTCACCCAGGAAGTGTTGGCAGTAATCTTGGGACTTAACAATACCCTGACCCCATAACTGTGGTGCTAGGGTCACTCTGTGACCCCAACATGGCCAAAGAACACTTTTAGTTTTGCTGAGGGAATGCGAAGGAGCAGCAAATTCGTGATTTTTTTTTTTAGAAAAACAAGCGTTGTCTTCCACACTTGTTTACATTATTGCCCCATGGTGGACCAGGTCCCAGGGGCATGTGGGCTTTTTTTTTTAAAAAGCAGGGGTGCATGGCCCCCCTCCTTGGGCTCCTCGGACCAACTCAAGCCCCTGGGAACACCACCTCTCTGGGGCTATAAGTAAATTGACTTGAGGGTAGCGTGGAGCACCCGCATCCCGGGAAGCATCACATCTGAAGGGTTTCTTTTTCTTAAGAAAAGGAGGGATCCTCTTCCGGGACACTCTCAGTGATGTCATCTGTGATGCCACTGACCATGTCATGAGCGATGTATTATGTGAGGTCATAAGCAGTGCATTGTGGGGGCGTAAATTATAGTTAGCACAGCTAACTATAATTGCAGAATTTCACTGGTTTTGAAATCTGAGCCTAACTGTAACATCCCTGTTACCTTTGTTTTTTTCAGTGAATATATATATAACTATAACTAATATATATCGCCAGTAGGTAGTAATAGTTAGGAGATTTGTCAATAACTTTGGGGCCGTTTGACAAATCTTGACGACATTTTCAAAACTGATATGACGCTCATTTCAGCTGCTGTTAACGTTTCGGGGTGATCTGCCAGTTGGGGGCTGAGACCCAGGGGTGCTTAAAAGCACGTTTTCCACATTGGTTTTTCCACACAGACTGCTGAACGGAATTACACCAAATTTGGCAGGAGGGTAGATGTTGGTCTAAGGAAGTGCCGTTTTGTAATCTGGTGTAAATCCGTTCAGTAGTTGTGGAAATATTTAAAGAAATCTCCAGTTGTATATATAGGGACATAGTGGATCCGCGACCCCTCCAAATCTCGTGTTGAGATCTGATACTTCAAACCAGCAAGTGTTGGCAGCCATCGTGTGACTCGGTTGAACTGAGTCACAGAAAAAAGATTAACAAAAAAGAAAGAGGGGCAGGCTAGAAACACCCTGACCCCTAGGCTGCTTGGGGAGGTCCCACAGGGATCCTCATGGCCCAAAACATCTTTTGGCAGGATCCACGACTCCCACTGAAAATTTTTAAAAAAACAAAGCGCAATATCCTGCACTTCATTAGTAATTAGCTCCTGGGTGGGCCAGGTCCCGGGGGTAGTTTTTGAAGTAAAGTGAGGGGTGCCAATGCAGCACCTCCTGTACTCCAGGGACCGCCACCTCCCTGGCACAAACATATCTAAACTGATGCGAGGAGCCCACACAGCCCCCCTCAGCCTCAGGTTCCACCACCTGACAACAGCTATTGATTGAAAGTCATTCAGGGGTTGCCTGTATGGCCTCCCCCACAGTCCTGGGGACACCACACAATAAAATATGGGAGTGGGGTCACTCGACCCCCATCCTGAAGCCCTAGATGGCCCTGGAGACCACCACCCCCCAGGGCCAGCTCCAGCAATGTCCTGGGATGCCCACCCCAGGACAGTGCAGTTTGCAATGACTTGGCAAAAGCACCACTGCGCAAAGCCATAGCAAACACACCTCCACTTTCAGAAAGCAAGAGCATGTAAAATGTTTTCGTTTGCTGATGAAGGAGCAGAATTGCTGTTGGACAGAGGGAGCTGCATGTTAGCAGCTCCCTCTACCCAAAACAATGCCTGCTCCTACAGGACACTGGGAGCCAGCAGGGACTGCGGGGGCCTTGAGGCTCTAGCCGGAGCCCCCCAACAGATAAGAGTGGGTGCCCTGGGTGGGACCAGGGAGCCCATATTAGAGGCCTTGCCCCGGGGGATGGAGTCCCTGGGGTGGAAAATGGCCCCGGGAAGAGGGCTGCACGACCCCTCTCCCTATTATAATAAAAAAAGGAAAGGGATCAGCCCCCGGGGATGGGGTCCTTGGGGCCAAATTCAGCCTGAGAGGGAAGCTGTGCGGCCCCCTTCCTTAGTGTTTAATATATATATATATATATTTTTAAAGGGGCAGGCCCCAGAGGAAGTGGTCCCCAGGGCCCGAAACAGCATGGGGAAGGGTGGCCCTTCCTAAAAAAATAGAAATAAAGACATTCAGAAACTCAACAGAGGCCCTGCCCCCTTTCTCCACTACTCTGCAAATGCACCTCCTGGCACTCTGCTGTTTGGGGAATGAATTCCACTTTACTCCTGAGGGCCTCTGGACTAAAGTGGACTTCTTCCCCCAACCAGTAGTGTGCCAGGAGGCGTGTTTGCAGATTGATGGAGAAAGGGGACGTGGCCTCTGATGACCTCTCAGCAGTCCAGCTGTGTGCGTTTGCTGAGTGGTGGAGAAAGAGGCCTATGCTTTTATTTTGTTCGCTTTTTCCCCTGCACCCCCTGCCTGTCACAGGTGTCTCATAGGTCTTAGAGACACATAAGTTTCTATTCAATCTGTATGTTATTCAACAATTATGTTATCATGGTTTGTACTAGATACACTGTTGTTAATTATTTGTGATGTGACCTCACTAAATTATATTGCCTGTAGAGTCAAACTAAAAATGCAACATGTCTCAGATGTTTTTGTTTGTTTGTTTGCTTTTAGGTGCACAAGAGATATTAACACATGCAGTGCTGTCAGGCAGATGTCCTCCTCTGCTTCAACTTGTGCAGCTTAAATGACACCTGTCAGGGCTTAGAAGGAACTTGAAGATGGCCCCAAAGAAGGGTGTTCCTACCAGGAAAGTGGCCAATAAGGAGGCTAAGAAGGATATTACCACCTCTGGTGTGCCGACATACACCTTTTCCAGGAAACTTGATGTACCTGGTGCACCCTCTTCTTGGCAGCAAACAGCTGGGAGAAACATTGCTGCATCATCAACAGGACTGCCCCGACCAAAGACTCAGCCCAAGCATATGTATCTCAGTGATAGAGCCACTGCAGTCATGGTGGTGAGCAGTGAGTCTGGACTGGATGTGTCTCAGCCACATACTAGTACTCAATCATTACTGGAGCCGCAGCCATCAGCAGTACTTCTTGAAGTAGTAGCAGAACAGGAGGTTGAGCGTCCTTCTGAGCGAGATGTTGCTCTTCAATCATTGGCTTCCCAATATCCAGCAAGAGGAAGGAAGGGTACTCTCATCCTCATCAAGCTCCCTTCTGATGAGTTGGACATGGATTTGACCCTGGCTGTGACTGAGAACCTCCCCGTGAGACAAGGGTGGGGAAAGGTTCCTGAAAGCCTTAGAATCTGAAAAGTGACAGTGATGAGGTTGAGCCAGTGATTGTTAGCATAGAGGGATGCTAAGAGGACACCGAGATGACCCTTACTATTCAACCTGTTCAGAGGGATGTGGTTCCACTACCACCGGCTTCCATATTTGTAAGACCCCCATTGAGACATGCATCGACCACTACCACAGCTGTACACACTACAGAGAGGCAAATGACGCAGCCAACTAATTCCATTTCTTCAGGCATTGGCAGTGGTGCAATAAAAATATTCTCCTCACCAGTTTGGGACTTCTTTACTATTAGCAAGCAGGAGGATAACATTGCAATATGCTCCATTTGTTACGCAAGTGTACTTCAAGGTCAGCCAGGTTCAACCTACGGTACTGGAGGCCAAGCATTCTATCTGAGTAAACATCACACAATTTGATGGGAGAAGCACCTTAAAAAGATAGCTGGTGGTGGTGGTGATAGTGATGAAAGAGGGGAAGCAGCTCAGAGCACAGTGATAGAAAAAGAAGGTAGTCATGAGGAAGAAAAGGATGACAGCATTACACAAAGCAGTTGTGTCCCATGTAGTGTGCCAGTATCACCTGTATCAGCAACCTCTAAAAGGCACAAGACTTAGATGAAGACACCTCCACCACATACAGTGATTCCTTAAAAAATCACCACCCAATGCCACATTTGTACAATGGGAAAATGGCTAAAATGTTAGCGCTGGACCTCTTCTCTTTTTTGTTTGTGGAATAAATGGGATCTTTAAAATTTGAGGCGGCCATCTGCCCGAAATGGAAGGTTCCCAGCCAATCCTATTTTGCCAGTGTGGCTCTTCCAGCATTCCATCATGATGTCTTGCAAGTGGTTGCTCAAGCTGTGCAACGGAATGCTGTGCAAACTATCTACCAGTTGACAGACCTGGATGTGTTGCCATGGACGATGCAGTAATATATCCAATTGCATGGCAGATGGTGAATATTTCAGGGTCCTGTGTTGGAGCATTCTATCATCCTGAATGTGCAGGACTTTTTTTTCAAAAAAAGACATAGGGCCTTATTATGAGTTTGGCGGTCCGATGGACCGCTAAACCCATGGTGGGGGTGTGGCTACCGCCACACCGGTAGTCTGACCCCCCTATTACAAGTAGGGTCAGACAGCCATGGGACCGCTACTGCTAACCAGAATCCGTGATCCCCGGCACTCTAGCAGCAATCTTAGGCCCCTAATATGCTGGTGGGGATGCTGCTGCCCGCCATGAAAAGTGCCCTACAAGGCCCCCGCGGTGCCTCTGCACTAGAGGATGCATAGACTTGAAGGCCTATGATCTGCAGGCACTGCCTTTGACGCTCCCACTGTGGTGCCTTTTACATAGACGCTGCAGTGGGACCGCCAATGAGCCACCCGCCAGATACAAAAAAAGTAATAATCTGGAAGGCGGTTTCTTATGGGTTTGGTGGTCTCAGAGTGGGGCAGAGGTGCCACGCCCCAAGACCGCCAAAGTCATAAAAAGGGCTATAGTCAGCAACATACTGGTCCTCTGCCAAATAATCTGCATTCATTTCAGTCATTCTTTGAAAGCCGGGAAGAAGATGAGGATCATTCAGGATGCCAGTGGAGTACCAGTTAATGTCTCATACAGGAGATGCCAACACAATGGAATTCAACCTGCTACATGTCGCACCATCTGTTTGAGCTGTACAGACCGATCATCGACTATATCCTTCAAATAGGAGGAGTTGCAACTGGGAAAAACATGGCCATGGAGATGGACAAATGGGGGCTAGTCAAATACCTGACACAAATGCTACTTCTATGAGAAGTCAGCAAGGAGGACAGTACAATGACCCAAGCGATCTCATTGTTGCATCTGAAAAAAGTGACGCAAAGGCTCGCCTGTGTGAATGAAGAAGCATATGAGTTGATTCAGAGTTATTCTTTCACTTGGCTGTTAATACAAGTCTGGAAAGAGAGATTGTGTCCTCCAAAGAGAACATATATGAAACAATATTTGCTCCATGGTACAGACAAATTCTGGAGACTTTCATTCCTTTTTAAAGAAGAGTATGTTTCACAATACAAGACGTGGAATGTTGACCAAGTGATAGATTTGGAAGAAGAATGACTAGGAGTTAGAGTCCTGGGCAAATGTGTTCTGGCATGCAGCTTTCGACCTCCAGAAAAGGTAGTGCTGTTGCCTCACAGCCATCACCAGCGAGACTAGCAACAGAAGAATGTGACCAAACACCTGCAATGGCTTGGATTCAATTGGCAGGGCTTAAGTCAAGTGCCGAGACGAAGGCAACAGAGATGGAACAAGAGTCAGCATCAATGACCATTACCCGAACAAGGACGCGGATTATGGAGGTCTGAACAGCACAGGAGCCGAGCGATTCTAGAACTCACCCTGGATACAGGAGGGATCAGTTCTAATATAAGATACACACTGTGGTACAGGAACCTTACAGTGTTGTTCTTTAAAAACCTTTGATCATTGAACAATATATTACGGCATAGGAGTCGAGTAAATTTAATCTTAACCTGGATACAGCAGGGATCAGTTCTACTATAAGACACACACTGTGGTATAGGAACCTTACAGTGCCATTTTAAATAACATCAATCATCGAACAATATACCTAGATACTACGCCTTGAGGAAGTCCACGGAAGTTGGACGAAACGCGTTGGCTGTTCGGCTGTTTTAACTTTAAACCAAGAAATTTTGTAATACAAGAAATGGATGGATTTAATTACTTTGGACTTTGGAATTGGTGGTGCAATCCACATTTGCAAACCATTTAGATAGTCTAATACTATCTGAATGACCCAAAAGAGGTCTACCTGGATCAAAACCCATTGATGTATTGGTATGGGAGGATGCAACAAAGCCAGAGCTCAGCAGGCTTGCAATAACGTGTCTGGTTTCTCTAGTAGCCAGTGTGTCTTCTGAATGTGTGTTCAGTGCAGCTGGCATAGTTGTCACAGTCAGAAGGACCAGTATCTCATCTCAAAACATGGAGAGATTGATCATGATTAAAATGAACAAACACTTCATACTACAAGATCACACTGTTCCTGAAACAACAGAGGAGGAGTATGAGGGTGACTGGTCAGACTCAAGTGTGGTAGCTGATGAAATTCTGGGCAAACGCCCTGAGTTTGAGGACAAACTCTACTTACATGATTAAGCAGGCCATATCAGAACCTTCATATATCATTATTGTTGAACTGCTTTGCAAAACAAAGGGGGGATCTAGAAAAACATTTATATTTTCGGTGTCTGACTAATGCAATCCCATTTATTCACATGTATGGAGCTGACCAGTGTGCACAGAAGAATCCTTCCCCATTTGTTTGAAGGGTATGAAGAAGACAATGCCTCCCATCCCTATCCTTCTTCTTTTTTTCATTCCCAAAATGGGTTGCCTGCGAGTAAAGAACATTATACAAGACTGCCATTGGTTTTTTTGATGGGAAAAGAGAAGAAACAATGGACACATGTGAAGTGTGAGTGCAGCACACTTGGAACAGCTAACTATGCACCAATGATTGATTGATGATTCATGTGGCGGCTGGGACAGTGTTGTAACTAATTTGTAAACTTGATGTGTACTGGTTGGGGACCAAGGAAGAATTCTCCCTGAATGGTTGCCTTGCTTTCACTTTTGACCATAATTATTTAAATGGTCCAGTCCTGTCCTTTCTAGCACTTCTGTTTTATATTGTTTTTTCAGAGAATAGTCAGCTTAGTTAGCAAAACTACAGGAAATGGTCATGAACCCCACAGGTCTATCTCATTCGGGACTCAGATTTGAAACGAGCACAGGACTTCCTCAACAAACAGCCAGAAGAAGGAAGTCATGACAATGCTTCAATGGGAAACAAGCAACATAGCCCAAGAGACCTACTCCTGGACTGGAGAGAGGCGCATTGATTTGGAATATGAGTGTCCTGGCTCAAATACCAAACTCTAATTAAGTGTCTGTGGTGGTCTGGAAGGGACATGATGAACACAGACATTAGACATTTGTGAGATTGATCAGCCAGGTATATGCAGCTGCTTGTCTGGAATTGGTGGTTAAAGATTGTTCTCACTTCCGAGTTAAGTGCACTTCACTTCAGCAGCCTATACTTATTTGATCCACATTCACTATGAAGCTTACCTTCTTCCTGGCTCTACAGAATTCATATTTAATTTTTGCTTCCCACAGGTCTTCTGTTCATTTACACTAAAGCTACATAACAACACTCCTGCTTACCGGACCGGTTAACGTCTACACTCAAGAAGGACATTCCGAGAAGAGGAATGCAGGTGAGCCGTCCATTTTGGTATTTATAAGACAGTATCATTTTTATTTTCTCAACAATAACAACTTGTAGAACTGCGTGGGTCGTCCATATTTTGTATTTTGCAATCCTAGGCACCATAACATTTAGATAACTCAAGAATCTGGGGCTGTAGCAATTGTTGCAAGACATTTGGTAACTGAACTGTGTCAGTCCTTCCAAAACAGATGTGAAGATGTGCTGCTCATCCACTTGATGAACGTTGTGAGCCTTATTTAGGCAGATGCGTCACTTCGTAAATCCATGCGCTACATTATACCTGTATCAGGTTTAATGTATGTAAGGGTGAAACGGTCCCTTTCACATGGGGTTTGCCCCATGTGAAAGGACACATTGCTGGAGTTGCATCCGTTTTCATATACACCCAAGCAATGCACCGCTTTTGCGCCTACAGATATGTCAGTAATAATGACATAGCTGTAAAACCCTTGTGACATGATGCGCCATACTGTAAATACGGCGCATCCTTGGTGTCACAAGAAGGGTGCACTGAGAAGTGTTGTGTCGCTGCTTTGTTGCAGCGATGCAACACTTCTCATAAATAAGACCCTGTGCTTATCTTTGTCCCATCTTTCCTTAACTCTCCCTTCCCATCCATTCATGAAAACCCTAATTCTCTTCCCCTAAGTTGTGTGATCTATATATTTAGGTATGACTTAATAATTTACACCATAAATGGCTCTCACACTTGGTGAGGTAGAAGTGGTGAACCAGACGCTAATTGACAGTCACAGGATCTTCTGAACAATAGCCCATACCAGTCTTACAACCCAGTTTACTCTTGCGGTGTAACTGTACTAACAGCCAGTATCTTTGCAGGCAGTAACTAACTAGTAGTAACAGTAACTCATTTAGGAGTTACTTACTATTCATAAAGTTGAGATACAGATGGAAAAGTTAATAGGCACAAACGTACACTGCAAGAGTAAAGTAACACCAAAACATGTAACTTACTTTACCTTTGTGAATCAGGCCTTGGGTTGCTTAGAAAATGTCTGCAACATGCAGTAACCTTCTCCTGAATCTGACTCAAGGTTTGTGTAAGTTTAATTTGAATTTTGTTCATACATCAAATTGTTACTAGCTCCCCAGGTTGCTTTGAAGTACTACTGCTAGTGGTTGTTTGCATAATGTTTTCGTCCTGTGGTCTCATATTTGAACTACCCACCTACTCTGTGTTTTCTTTCAGTCTAGTTGCCTGTGATGAGTAATCCTTCCGAATAAACTCAGAGCCAGAGTTCACCTCACAAGCCTCATTCAGAATAGGTTGGAGTGGGACCTCACCCCGTGAATGTCTTCTATGTTAGCATTAGCCCACTACAACCACCAGCATTAAGAAAGTTCTTTAGGAAACCCTGCAATAAAGTTTGAGAAGATTGAGAGAGGTGTCAGCCATCAGTTGATCTATTTAGGTAGGAACTAAGAAGTGAACTAGTTAAGAACTTATTAAGGAAGTTGTTCTCAGGTAGCAAAGATAGATACAATTGAGATTATTGTGTGTGTTGTTAGCATAGCCCTCTAGTGGTTAACAGTTACAGAGCATAGGACAAGGGAGTTACCTAACTAGTATACACGCTGATAGATGCCTGGGTACTGCAAACCATCATCAAGCAATAGGTTAAACATAACTAAGCAGTTTTCTGTTTCCTCTCTGGTGGCAGTATATACTGGGCTGCAGGAAGAGGTATGCAATCTGTTGAGGAATAAAGACATCTCCAGGAACTTCAATTAAGCTAAGCCTTGAAGTACAGTATAATATATGACAATTTCAGAGGACAGCTTCTCGTCTTGCTCTCATTGATTAATCACAATACTATGCTTACTAGCAATACAAAGACAAAAGACTGACAGAGAGTGATATATATCAAAAAGATACATTAATGTTATTACATATTGAAACCCAAACTCTCTAACCACAACAGGCCCACCCCTTTCCCCAAGCAAAAATGGCCAAAAGTCCTGAGTCCTATCCTTTCCCTAACTTCCTTTACTACACTCTGCACTCACAATAATAGTCCTTCCCACCAAAGAAGCTCAATAAGAAAGGTCCTTGAGGTTGTCCATTTCAGAGTTTGTGCAGGCCACCTCCTGGACTAGGTTTTGCTGCCCATGAAGGAGTGGCACCAGCTCCTGTGAGACATGGCAACGGAGGCAGTCTGTTGATTACAAGGAGGAGAGGGTGGTGATGTTCCACTGGGCAGCAGTAGACCCAAGCTGTAGGCAGCACCAGCGCTGGTGTGGCAGGGCTGGAAGTGGACCAAACCGGGGGCCCAAGTAACTGGAGGCCTATGCCTGCTCCTTCTCCATCTCCAAGGCCACCAGTCAGCAGTATTTACCCACCACGGCCTTCAGCCTCGGGCACCATAGCCAGATGGCTATCTCTTGCTGGGTGGGTGACCTCCAGCAGCAGGAGTAGCTATATCAAGAAAAAAAAAAGAAAAACACAAATTGTAATGATCAGTCCAAACACTTGTTTATACCATATTGGCACAGTGGCAGAACATTGCTGGTCCCCTGGGGCCACTGGAAGTTTTGATGTGATTAGTCACAAGGGCAAGTTTTCCCTGCACATGCATCACCTAATGCAGTACCACTTTTGCTGGTATTAGGACTGTGTGCACTATACCACTGCTAACCAATGCTAAATGTGTAGCCAGGGTTTGATTAAATGCTGCTAGTGGGCCGGCAATACTGATTGTGCCACCCACTTAAGTAGCCCCTTCACCATGTCTCATATCTGCCATGTTTTACAGTGCCATGTCGGCCTTAGAAAATAACCCTTTTCCCATTCCCAAAACATCACTTTTATACGTATAAGTCACACCTAAATTAGGCCCAGGACAACCCAAAGCACAGGATGCGATGTATTTAAAACACGGGACATGTACTTTTAATGTTTATATGCCCCGGTAGTGAAAAACTCTCGAAGTGGTTTTTCGCTGCTGCAAGGCCTATCTCTTTCATAGGATAACATTGGGATTACCTTATTACAATCTGGAAGAGATAAACTTGTCAAACTTACTATCTCCGGAATCACACTTCAAAATCACAACCTATGGTGAAGTTTGATTTAAATTGCAATTCTCAAAAAGCCACTTTAAGAAAGTTGGCATTGTCTTACTTTAACTAATTGGTGACTGCAGCTTATCTCAGATCACATGTCTGGTATGGGTGACAGCTAGGCTTTGCGTATTCCTCTAGACAGTCACACACAATGGGAGCTTAGGTGTGCCTTGATGTGCCATCCTGGCAGGATGGATTGTAGGAGCTGGACCTAGCCTCACTTATACCAGAATATGCTGTGTCCTCTCCCCACACAATGGGCTGCATACCCCCTGTAGTGAGTCTGGAGCCAGGACAGGAAGAATAGGACCTCAGTGCTCTTCAAACGTCTGCCTATGAATTCTCACCCCACTTCAAAGGCCCAGCTGGGTATGATAACTCGACCTCTGACACCACCACTTCAGTACACTTCTGGACTTGTGAAAACTCTGCTAGTAAGAAAGCCTTCTGAGCAAAGGAAGGACTGCCACTCTGCTGGATTTCTGCTTTGCTGGGCCCCTGCCTTGCTGTGGACCCTTGGGCCCCCCGGAGGGGTGTGTGAGACCCCCTATATCAAAGATAAAAAGCCCCGGGAAGGTGGTCGAGCCCGGGGCAGGGGGAGTCTGCAAGGCCCCCCGTCACATTAGCCATGGAGAGGTGGCGGTCCCCTGCACTTATGTCACAATTAGCCTCGGGGAGGTGGCGGTTTCCAGGGCTGTGTGCTGCTGTGTTGGTTTGCCTCCTGCATCACTTTACATATGTTTGCCCATGGGAGGTTGCAGCGGTCCGTGGGGAATGGGGAATGCTGCATGGCTCCTCGCATTACTATAAAAACTGCCCCCGGGACCTGACCCACCTCAGTGCCTATATTTAACAAAGCGCGGGAGCTCGCGCTTCACTTTAGAAAAAAGAATTTAGTGGGATTCACGGATCCAGCATGACTCCCGCCAAAATTTGTTTACAAAAAATGTTTTTTTGGCCCCTAGGAGACCTAGGGGATGAGGGAGATTCTACCCTTGCCCCTTTTCTTTTATTAAAATGTTTTTTCTGTGACTCATTTCAATCGAATCACAAGATGGCTGCCAACACTTCCTGGTTTAAAGTGTTGGCAGAAAATCTGATCTCAGCACGAGATCGGGAGGGGTCATGGATCCTCCGTGTCCCTAAATATACAACTGGAAATTTCTTTAAATATCTCCGAAACTACTGAATGGATTTGCATCATTTAACAAAAAGGGTGCTTTCTGGACCATGAGCTACCTTTCTGTCAAAATTGGCAGCAGTTCGGTCTGTGCCTGTGTCTAAACTTCCTATGGAAATTAACATGGAGAAAATGCGTTTTGGGACCCCCCCTTTTTCTTGTCCCCCGCTTGACAGATCACTTTGAAATTTTCAACACACCAGCTGTAGCAAGTGGCAAATTAGTTTTGGGAATTTTGCTACGATTCATAAACCATGCCAAAGTTATTGGCAAATGAAAAGTGTTCTTTCTAAGAAAACTAAATCATAACTATAACAACCTACTGGTGACTGCCCATAGGTAGTAAATATATAAGGTATATGTAGGTAGTTATAGTTAGGATATAGTTTCCATAGGAAAGGCGTTTTTTGTTTGGCTAATAACTTTGCGTCATTTGACAAATCTTCACAAAATTTTTAAAACTAGTATGACGTTTCTTGAAATGTAATTTTCCCAAGAGATTTTAGACACAACTATAGCCCAAACCACTGGACAGAATTGCACCATATTTTTGCAGAAAAATAGCTTTTTGTCCAGAAAATGCCCTTTTTGTGAATTGATGTAAATCTGTTCAGTAATTTTTGAGAAATTAATGAAAATCCAAATTTGTATTTATAGGGATGCCAAGGCTTTGCAAACTCTCCCAGCCATCTTGGGACTCGGCTTTCAGGCAAGTCCCACAAAAAACATTTTTCAAAAGGAAAAGAGGGCAATGTAATAATACCCTGATCTCTTAGCTCTGGTCAAAAGGGCCAAAAATCACTTACAAAAAAATATCTTTGCTGCCAAAATGCAATAGAGCCGCAAATCCACAGCAGAAATTAAAAAAACAAGTGCGGGCTCCTGCGCTTGTTTTAAATCCAGCCCCTGGGTGGGCCAGGTTCTGAGGGCCTTTTTAAAAAAAAAAGAGGGGGCCACAAGATTAATAGGGAGCCAAGTGGACACCCGAGCCCAGGGCGGGACTGCTAAGACCATATTGGAGGCCCCACCCTCCTTTCTCAACCACCCTGCAAAGAGGCCTCCTGGTGCATGACTGGTTGGGGGATGAAGCCTCCTTGGCTGCAGAGGGTTGTTGGGGGCCACGAAACGCTATTGCTGCCACAAGCAAGCCCCCACCGCAGGATTGCTGAGACCACATCGGAGGCCCTGCTCCCTTTCTCATATACTCTACAAAGGGGAGAGGATGTGGCCTAACGGCTAGGGTGGTTGGCCTCAAATCTGGGGAACCAGGTTCGAGTCTCTAAAATGACGCTCAACATTCTGTGCTTCTAGGCAAATCACTTAATCTCCCTGTGCCTAACAAAAAAGAATGTGTCCTTATGTAATGCAACTGGTGCTCATGTAAAGTGCTCTGATACCTGACACCTTTGGGTCAACTTTGCACTATATAAAACTACTGGTTGGGGGACAAAGTCCCCTTGGCTGCTGAGGGTTATTGGGGACCAAAAACCCCAATTGTTGACAAGAGTAAGTCCCCCACAGCAGGGCTGCTGAAAACCTCATCAGCGGCCTCACCCCCTTTCTCAACCCCTCTGAAAAGGGGCCTTCTGGCACACTATTGGTTGGGGAATGAAGTCCCCTTGGCTACTGAGGATCATTGGAGGGCCAAGAACCCTATGGGTTCCACAAGAAAGTAAACCACAGTGGGATTGCTGTGACCTAGTTGGATGTCCGACCCCCTTTCTCAATCACTCTGCAAAGGGGCCTCCTGGTACACTTCTGGTTGGGGGACGAAGTTCCCTTGGATGCTGAGGTTGTTGGGGGCCAGGAACTCCTATTGTTGTCACAAGTAAGTCCACCACAGTGGAATTGCTCAGACCTCATTTGAGGACCTACCCCCATTCTTAACCACTCTTGAAAGGGGCCTCATGGCACACTACTGGTTGGGGGTTAAAGTCTAGGGATAAGCATGCTGATAAATTCTGCTCGGCAGGCCGCAGGTGCTGAACATAGCATTCCAAGGGGAGTGCAGAGTGGCAAAATGTAGCAAACTCTGCCTGTGCAGATATTCATATACCCACTGAGACACTCATGCACTCACTCACAAACTTAGTATCAAAGGTCAGTGGTTACAGTTAGAAAATAAATGTAAAAAAAACATAGAAATTCACTGAAAAAACAAAGGTTACAGGGATGTTAGAGTTAGGAAATAGAATTAACAAAAACCTTAGAAATTCACTGAAAAAACATAGATTATACGGACATTATAGTTAGGCTCAGATTTCACTTGTACAAAACCAGTGAAATTCAGCAGTTAGAGTTACATGAGCTAACTATAACGTATGCCCCTGCCGTGCACTGATTATGATCTCACTTACAGAAAGCACTCGTACATACCGCATTAACCATGATCTCACTTATTACATTACTCATGACATTATCAGTGACATCACTAATGATATCACTGATGACATCATCTGCATACCCACTCACATACCAACTCACACCCTATACAATCTCTCATATGTCCATTCACACACCCACATAACACTCACATACTGTCGTAATTTAGAATTTGGGACCGCGTAGGAGATAGGACCCTACCCCTGTCTATCTCGGTAGTAGTGAACCGCGAATGGTTAATGCGGTATGTACGAGTGCTTTCTGTAACGTTTCAGCTATGAATGCACTGTGTATACGCTATTTCACATCACTGCGTGGTTTCCATTTTGTATCGGCGGCCATCTTATGGTTGCCCTCACATAGGCTATATAGCATGAAGCTAAAACGGGTCTTTTAGAGCACATGTGCCTTTCCTTGACTTTTCTGTGACCTGGGCAGCTTGGCTCCGCCACCCCAGGTCAAACTGGTCTCACGAGTTCCCCGTCCTCTGGCCACCTGTGATTAGCATCAGGGCTTGACACACCATAAAGTCTTTTCATCCTACACAAGCCCCCAGCTAATATCTTTCACACCTGGCTGTTCCTGCTTTATGGCTTGTTTCCCAAAACAGGAGATGCTCATGTTTATTGGGGCCTATCGATATCTGATGTGGGATCTGAGCTTTACTGTGTAAATAATTGCGGGCTGGCTTCACTGGAATGTGGGATGGTCATCATGACTCTGCTTTTTCGTTTGTAATGTACACTTTGAATGACCATGCCATAAACCCAAGAATGTATGCCTGAGGCAGGAAAATCTGTATTTAAGAAGAAGCCCGTTTCTGTGATTTTCAGCAGTCTCCTGAGAACATACACGCTGTTGTACTTCTAGGACGCCTGTAATTGGTCTGCAGCCAATAAACTGATCTTTGACTTCACCCAGAAGACTCTGTGTTTCTGTAGGTCTGAAACAGGAAGAACCCCGAAGTCATAGGGTGTGTTCCCCTGCACCGCTGGGCTTAAAATACCCAGTACTTCAATACCCATTCACAGACCTACACAAGTACTTAGCCAACCACTTACTTGTCCATAGAGCCATACACACACCAACTCACTTACTCATAGACCCTGATCATACAACCAGTAATTTACTTACACAGCCACACACTCACCCATACAGCTACTGACACACTTAATTATTATCTATATAGCTACTCACACACCCACTCACTCATCCACACAGCCTCTCAATAGAGCCACTCACTCACCCATACAACCCCTCACACACCCAGACAACCACTTACATACCCAGTCACACATCCATATAACCACACACACAGCCACTCGCTCTTCCATTCAGCCACTCACACATCAACTCACTTAACTAAACACTCACTCAGAGAGCCACTCATTTACCCATACAGTCACTGATACACCCACTCATACACCCATACAGCCACTCACACAGCCACTCACTCACCAACTCATACAGACACTTACACACTCACTCACTCACCAATACAGCCACTCACAGTCATTAAGTCACCCACACAGCTACTCAGGTATCCACTTATATACCCATACAGCCACTGACACACCTGTACAGTCACTCAGATAGCCACACACATGGATACCTACAGTCACAAAGCGACTCAAATAAACTATGTCAGAAAAAAGTAATCACTCATTAGTAGTACACAAAGTATACTAATTTAACTTTTCTGGTACCTTAGTATATACATTTTACACATAAACACTTTGAGAAAACACTCACAATCACTGGATGATGTCATCAGTGATATCAACAGTGATGTCATTTGAGATGTCATAAGCAATGCATTGCTGGAGTGTAAGCTATAGCTAGCTAAAATATAGAATACCAAATTGAATTCAGTAGAGTAGTATAAGAGCAATCTGTCAATATATGCTAAGATATGCATTTGAACATCTTAGCACTTTATCAACTGCACTTTAATATAAAATACTTCATTGTAGCTGCCATGTTAATGTGCACTTTAATGATAAACCCTTTTGTTTGAACATCATATTGGAGTAGCGTTTGGGATGTTCATGCTTTGTCAGAAATGCGGCATTTAAAGGTGAGCACTTGGCACATGCCAAGATATACATTTGAACAACTTAGCACTTTATGAATTGTACTTTAATATAAAATACTTAATTGAAGTCAACATAGTTATTTATATAGGCACTCTGCACTTTAAAGTAAATCTTTCTTGTAGAACATCATATTGAAGTAGCGTTTGTAATGTTGAAGCTTTGTATCCATATCAGCAATGCAGTAATTAAAGGAAAGCACATGGCACTTTATTCTTAGCTGCTAAGACATATGGATGGCAAGATAGATATCAAGTAAATTGGGCATCTTGTAATGAGATGATGGAATGCAAATATTTCATGAAAAATAGCTGATGATGCGTTATGTGCAAAACAATCTATTTTGAGTAATAAACATCACATTACAAGGATAGCAATAACAACTCCTTGATGGAAGTACCTGCTCCCATGTCTATAGAATTGCTTCATAATGTAAAATGAGTAATTGATATAAAATGTGATAGAATATGATTACATGTGGAGTTGGAGTGATAATACGAATATTTTTTGAAGCAATACACAAACTGAAATAAATGTACTCTAGTCTACAGAAAATCAGGTGATAAATGTGAATGTTTCATGTGAAAGGTTTGTAAATTAATAGGATCACAAATATACATCCAAAGAGTTTTCATCTTTTAAAGTTTTGTACTTTACTGTGATTTAAAAATATTATTTATAGTGATGTCTCTTAGAATGCAATAAATACGCAAAGGAACATGTACACTTATCAATGACTTCACAATTGTAATATGTGCAAGAGATCATAGACTTCCAAACTGGAAATAACATCTGCGATATAGCTGTTCTTAATGAAGGTGATGGGAATAAGGACAGCAGTATCAACAAGAGATGTGTAGTTCCTACAGGACAGGAAGTCGACGGGGAATAAAGTATTCCAATTCAGACTTCAACATAGTGAAAGTAAGTGCAAAAGGGAAGGGAATCCCTCCAGGGTGGAACTTGAACCCTCACACACCCAGCAAGCTAGGTGTCATGCTTCATCATCTGGGTTCTGCTCCTCGTCGGGTCGGCGGTGCAATACCCGACGGGCACCCATACAGGGGCTCTTTGTCGGAGATCTTTTGTTCCCTGCCGTATGGTGCATGCGTGTGAGGGCCCGGGAGTGTAGATGTAAGTGATTTAAAAGAAGTTGGTTAATCTGAAATAGAAGTTTATTGGCTCAGTCAACCACCTAATTAAAAAGGGGGGTGAGTGGCGTAAAAGCTATATATGCTCACAACGGATGAGTGGCTAGCTACGCTCGACTCTTCTGGTCAACATGTTTCGCGCGCATTGAGTCAGGAGGATCTCGTGGCGCTTCGTCAGGACCTATAATAAAGTGAGGTGTGCTCGAAAAAAACTATCTACAGTGTGGTGAGAAAAACAAGGGTGAGAACTAAATTGTTGGTCAACCCTTAATAGGCGCCCCTACCTTATGTATTGATTTAAGAGGGGGTCACCTAGGGAAAGAAAACATTGAAAAAATATGAACCCAAAGCCACCCTTGGAACTGTAGGCATTATATCACAAAGGTTTAGTCGAACACCACTAGTGTAGTAAAGTGGTGATCAATTTCATATACTCCAGATTATTAATATGCTGGATACCTACCAGTTTCTTAATCAGTTAATAAATACATGACGTGAGACAAGGTAGGGCAAGGTAAAAAATTGGTTAAAACAAGCAGCACAGCAAGGTTCTGGTTGGAAGCACAGCCCTTGTTAAATTGAAGAAAAAAGTCATGGTTATGCATGGACTCACCAATTCATGTTAAAAAGAGCTCATCATCGGGTGCATGGCGCGTCCACAGGGGGAGAAACACATTCGTTCCCTAAAGTATAATGGTGTTATGGGGAAAGGTAGAGGCATATGAAGATATCACAAACATAATGTCACAGGAGCGAGATCTCCATCCTAAGTATCACGAGAACATATTGATTTGAGCGTATGACACCTCTCGTGTGCAATAGTACTCTGATCTGTAATGTGGTTGCCCAGGTGCAGTTAACCGGGGGTGGGACAGAGATGTGCAAGTCCCGGATGGTTTAAAAAGGCTACGATCAAAAGTAGTGAATCGACGTGGACGATTCTAACTTAGTGTGAGCTTGAATTTAGATATAGCCCGTCGGGTATTGCACCGCCGACCCGACGAGGAGCAGAACCCAGATGATGAAGCATGACACCTAGCTTGCTGGGTGTGTGAGGGTTCTAGTTCCACCCTGGAGGGATTCCCTTCCCTTTTGCACTTACTTTCACTATGTTGAAGTCTGAATTGGAATACTTTATTCCCCGTCGACTTCCTGTCCTGTAGGAACTACACATCTCTTGTTGATACAGTCACTTAGGGCCTATGTGTAGGACCTCGTTAAAAATAGCCCACCTTTCACTCTCCTTCTCTTTGTTGAACAATAAGGACAGCAGCCCTTTAAAAGGATGTGCACCACTCTATTGCCAGTTGAAGGCTTTTTGTTGTTTAGCACAATGCACAATGCATTTGGCTGAAAAAAGAAAACAAACATATTTGGGAAGATCAACACTAGAGTGTGCCATTTTCCTTTTTACCTCGGAGGATGTGTGAGGAGGTGTCTGAGTGGTTCTATGGATGAGATCATCATTAATGTCATCAATGATGTCATTTAAGATGTCATCAGTGATGTCCCTGACCATGTCAAAAGTGAAGTAATATGTGAGGTTATAAGCAGTGCATTGTGAGAGAGTAAGTTATAGTTAGTCCAGGTAACTATAACTGCTGAATTTCACTGGTTTTGTAGGAGTGAAATCTGAGCCTAACTATAACGGCCCTGTAACCTTTAGTTTTTTCAGTATCGTTTAATGAAACTTCACAAGATTTTCAAAACTAGTTTGCCACTCACTTCAGCTGCTGTTTTGAAAGTTTTGGGGTTATTCATCAAGTGGGGGCATCAACCTGCTAAATTTACGTACTGATTTGTACAAATTTAGTTGCAAGTTAAAACTAAAAAACATTTTTAAACTCACCCGCAGAGAGACCTGAGAAGGTCAATTGCTTCTATAGCGATATAAATAATAATGATGCAGGGTTTACCAGCCCTAAAAACACTTGTAACCTTAGAAAAGGAATCAGAATAAAGCATGGAAGAAATTAGGCCATTCCAAACATCAGATGAATCCTTTTGTAAAAATAGAGGCAACTTGGTGAGTGGATTGAAAACTCAGTTAACATATTGTCCGTAATTGCCTCCGCATAATTCGAGGAAATGCTCCTATGCATTTGTAAATGGATTATTTGCAATATGTGAGAGGGGTGCGAGAGAGGTGAGCAGTGATCCAGTAGGACTTGCCGAGACTGGAAGCAGAACCCATGTGAGAGGCTGCGCGAGGCTCCCTATTGTTGCTCCCGGCTGCCGACTGTGAGGCGCAAGTGGCCACGGTGAGCAGAACAGAGTAGAACAGAGCCATCGCCTGCACGGAGCCGGAGCACGCAGAGGTTGCTGAGGTCGCGGAGCTCGGCCCCGCTCAGCTCGGCTCAGTTCGGTGGCTTGGCGGTCAAGGCTTGGGCCGCAGATTGGACATGAGACGGGGTGAGTCCCAAACCCCAGGTTGCACTCCTGCTTTTTTCCCGCGCTCTTGCAACATTTCATTTTTAATCGAGGTGCCTAGGCACGTTAGGCACCTCCCAACCAGCTGGAAGTACTTGAAGTACTAAACAGTTCAGCCCCAGCTTCAACCCCAGCCTCAGCTTAACCCACAGCTTACCGCTTATAGCTGAACCCATAGAGAGCAGCACCAGAGGGAGGCAACATCAGATTGCTCTCAGGACTGTCGCCGTGCTGGCCTGCCTCTGCCTGGACCGCCCTTTCCCTGCCCCGGTATCGGGTGCCTTGCTTTGCTTTGCTGCCTGATTTGCTTGGCTTGCCGGTGTGCTCTCTCCTTTGCAACTACGCTTTCCCCTACCTGGCTGCTACCCGGCTGCTACCAGGCTTCTGGTTTCCTGACACTCCTGACACTCCTTGGTAACTGTTCCGTTTTTTTTTGTAAAGAGCAAACTACTCACCCGGCTGGGGGCCGTCAAGGAAATTAAGTGAGCTATTGCCCAGAGTCACATGGTGCTGAGCTGAGCTGCCGCCGGATGCCGGGGATCGAACCGTGAAACCTGTGCTCCGAAGTCAGCTGCCCTGGCCGATGCACTACACCTAACCCCAGACCCTGCTGAGATCACAGCAGCAGGCAAGGCGAGGAAGAGGAGAAGGGACAGCGGGGGGGTGCCCAAGCTGCGGTGGTAGTAGCTACCAGTCACTGAGCGCGAGCCCAGCTCCCAGCAGAAGTGGTCCAGCCAGGTCTTGGTGCAGCTTGAAGGGCATCTGGTGTGTTCCCGCTTGGGCACCCCCGCTTCCACCCCAGCACAAGATAACCCGGAAACTATGGGGAGAAACTACGGGGAGCATCCCTCAACTCAACTCTGCACTTCACAGGGAGCACTCTATTACCATTGACACCTGCTACCGCCCCCTCTGGGAGGGGACAGCAGGCCAGAGAGTCCCGAGGGGGCCCTGCAACGTGATCCGCAACAGAGGACGCAAACACCCCCCAAAATACTAAAATATACTATATATAAGGACCAAGTAACCACAAAAACAAAACCAAAGAAGCCTAATCTAAGGGAAAACAACCTACACAGGGAAAATGAAATAGAGAAGAATTTGTCAGGCGGCAACAAGAAAAAACAAAAAAAATACCTCCTTAACGGTACTAACCGCCTCATCCAGCAAAAAAAGGAACACTCTCGGGCTGAGCGAGAGGCTTGTTTAAGCACCAACGCCAGAACCAACACTTTTTAACCTTGGCTGCAATCTATGCTCCAACAGAAGAGACACCAGGTCTGCCGAGCCCAATGATTACAAACAAAATGGACAAAAAAAGCCATCTCAATCCAAGAACATCTGAACAGCAAGACACGTGTACTTCTATTTCTGTTAAAACTAGTTCTCTTCTTACTCAGTCGGATAGTAGTAAAGCTCAAAAAGAGAATCCAGACTCCACAGTGTGTAGACTCATAATCCATGTTGCTTCTTGCCTCCTCAGTCGGAGTTCTCGGTTGCCGCCCCTTATGTTGGCCTCGGTGACATCGATACCAATGAAATTACACCTCTTGTGGGGGCCCTGTGGCCTTCGAGTCACTTCACACCCGTTCTGACTGGGTTGGAATTATCTCCGGGCCTACGGTGAGTTTTCACTGTCAGTGCCCCATTTAGTGCTATATTTTCTTTGTGCACCGACACTTTTATTTTTGTACTCGAATGACATCTTCCCTCGCTGTTTCCTTTCCCAGATTCAACACACGTTTTTCTCCATTCAGGTACTTATTCTGCTATGCTACTTATCCGCACACCTAGGTTCTTTTTCATTTTCGCCTGAGCTGGGCCACCCCCCGTTTGTGCATTCCACTTTCTCCTCCCTGTCCTTTGCCTACCTATTTTCTCTCCCTGAACAAGTGATTCACTGTACTTTTGTTTCAGCCACCTGTTCCTCGTATTTAGACTTGTATGCCTTGAATACAATTTCTTGTATGGTTTCGAGTGTGAGTCATTTTGAAGTCAATACCTGTTGATTTTGGATCTTCCTTACATTTTACTAAGCTCTATGTCACTCACATTCATGCACTCACATGTCACTTCGCCGTCATCGCCATAAGTTGGAATATACTATGTGATTCTTTCTGCTGTAGGTTTTTCCTCGATGATTTATTTTAATGCACTCGCACCACATTTGGTTTCTTCCCATATTTGTATGTCCTTTTCACGATTCTCATAGGGTTTCCACATACACTGAGGCGCCTTTCTCAGCGCCACCTCACGAACGCCAACCCAATTATCCGTTTGACCACTTGTTTTATTACTATGTACTACATTATACTATGTTATCCCCAGCCCTGAAGAGTCGCGGGTGATTACCCAAGTGATGAAACACTTGTCGTCTGGTTTTCCTATGATGTTACTGTCTGAAGAAAGTCACTAATACATCCAAAAAAAAAGCATCCACTGGTGTCGAGCGTTGTCGTTGCTTGCGATATGATTGGGATTAATTGACCTTCTTTAACATTTCCACAAACATGTGCCCTGGATTTGGTTTAAATTTTACAGTGTGGGCCCGTGCCTTTATATTTCAGGGTTTTTTTGGGGGTTCCCCCTGACCTGGCAGCACCGTATTTAGTGTGAACAATTTTACCTCAGAGCGCCGTTCTTCCTGTTCACTCAAAACCCGACGCAGAATTGACAGAGACTTCACCATCACCAGCTTGTCCCCATAATAGATTAATTTCAATTCTGCCCACACCCAGAAAGTGACCACTTCCCACACATTACGAGCATTAACGTCACATTGGTACAGGTACAAAAATGTAAATCCTTACTACAATATCCAGAAAAGTATAACCTCCGGAAATTAAAGTGGCGAGGATAAAACACGAAGATAATAATGGACACAATCCGGGATTACGTGAATCACACAGGGATACAGAAAGAAGAAGATATCGTAAAAAACTGGGAACACCTGGGCCACGTTCTTATTAAAAAATTCCCAGTCACTCCCGGATGCCAAAAGAAAATAGAAACCAGGGGGGAGCCATAGTTTAACATCGAACTGCAAGATCAAAAAAGAAGGATTGCAAGAGAGGTGCGACTTCAAGCAGCGGCAGCGAGAATGGGGAAATAAACAGACAATGGTAATCTCAAGGAAATGCGGAAAAAATACAAGAAAAAATGAAGGGATGCAAAAACAGAGTATAAAGAAACCATCTGGAAAAAATTACTGTGGGCAAGCAAATTGCCAAATAGTAGGGAATTCTGGGGAATCATAAATAATTTGACTAAGGGACCAAGACTACAACAAGAAGCAGGAATTGGTGAAGAGACCTGGACACAACACGTACAAAACATGTATAACAATGTGGGGCATAAAAAGTGCGCTAAAGTGACAGAGGCTTGGAGCAGAAAAAAATCACTCCCCAGCCTCAGGAAGAATGTAATCAAAAAGAACAAGAGATAAGTAGCAACAAACAAAACAACCTAACCGACAACAAACAACTAAGAGGAATAATAAAAAAACTTAAAACGGAGGGGGCAGCGGGACCAAACGGGCTCCCCAACGCGCTTTTGAAGCAAGCTCTAGATTTTTAGGCAGACTATCTTACGCCCCTTTTTAACTACATTTATAGTCAGAATAAGGTCCCTAACTCCTGGAAAGGGAACATAATTCATCCAATATTTAAACAAGGAAACCACAGCAAGCCAGAAAATTAAAGATTGATATCCTTGATCAACGTAGAGGCTAAACTATACGCATCATGTCTCCTAGTCCATCTTGGAGATTGAATAGACGAAAAGAGTAGAATTCCAAAGCTTCAAACAGGCTTTGGGCCTGGGATAGGAACAACCACAAATCTGGCTATTCTGGCACTTTTAATAGAAAAAGCAACAAAAAGGATAACTCGACTGTATGCATGCTTCATCGACCTGAAATCAGCGTTCGACAGAGTGACCAGAAACCAACTTTGGGAAAAATTAAAAAACTGGGGATTACCGATCAAATTATTGGATGCAATGATCACCCTACATAGCGAAACCTGGGCAAGAGTAAAATTAGGTGACGGGAGTAGAGTAACAGCCAGTATAAAAACACAGTATGGCTTAAAACAAGGCTGATTCCTGGCTCCAAGCCTATTTAAAACACACAAGATGATGGATGGAATGTTGCACATTGGCAAAACATTTACCCGCAGTCACAGATCTGGGTTTAATCCATTCTTATTTTGCTCACCACGCCACACCAGTTCAGACATGGCCATATGAAAATCAGTCTTGACCCTGTGGCTCATGGGAACAGTCCAGCCCGAACTGCCAAGCCATGTCTTCCCTGGACCGGAATCAAGCAGCCTAGGACCGGTTTCGGGGTTTCGCCCCTCTTCAGCCAGGATAGCTTGACTCCAGTGGCGTAGTGAGCATGGGACCCATGTCTGGGCATACCCTTCCCACATAGGGCGAACAGCAAAACACACAAGATGATGGACGGAATGTTGCACATTGGCAAAACATTCACCCCCAGTCACAGATCTGGGTTTAATCCACCGTTATTTTGCTCACCACGCCACCCAAGTTCAGACACGGCCATATTCAGCCTATTTAACCTTTTCCTTGCAGACATATCTAAATACATGCAATCAGCCAAGTGCCACCCGCCAAACTGGGCCAAATACTCAATTCCTTTTTTACAGTACGCAGATGACATTGTGGTGTTGAGTCAAAGACCGATTGGCCTGCAAAGAGAAATAAACAGCCTAGCAACTTACTTTGACCAGGAAAACCTTGAGTTGAACAAAAAGAAAACTAAGGTTGTACACCTAGTGGATCTCAAAAAAACTAAGTTTCAATGGCACATTAAAGGGATGCTAGTTGAAGAGCAAGCGTCTTATAAATATCATGGCATAAAACTAGGGCAGGGCACAACCTATAAGGAACAAAAAATAGACTCGAGAGCTGAAGCCCAATTGCTAATCTTCGCTTATAGACTACTGAATAAAAAACAGGGCTGCCTGGCCCACAACCACCTCTTAAAAGTGATGGCAGCTCAAACTTTACCCACACTGTCATGTGGTCTAGACATATGGGGGTCGATTAGTATGTTGGGCAGATCGCCACCGCCTGCATGGCGGTGGTGATCCACCCGACATTTACGTCCGCCCTCATGCCATTTCCCCCCAGCCATATTAGTATGGCGGGGGGACCCAGGAGGACGCGAAGACTGTCTGCCGGTTTTCTGCCGGTCGACGAGTCAACTGGGCGGAAAAGGGGCTGTATATGGTGGCGGTGTCTGCAAGACACCGCCATCCATGTTATAATTCATGCGGTGAAATGCCTTTCCATGGCGGCGTTGCCACCATGGAAAGGCATGCGGTAACTGCATGTGGGGGCCTGTTGTGGGCCCCCAGGGTATTGGGGTGGGGGGTGCACATGGGGGTACCTATGGTATCCCCCTGCACTTGCATGCACAACATGGCAGGCACCGCGTGGTGCCTGCCACATTGTGCATGTAAAAAGAAAAACATGCCTTTTTGCCATTGCGGCAGGTGCTGCTGAAGGTACGGCCCGCCGCAATGTCAGAAATGCGGGATGCACCTGCCAGTGTGGCGGGCGCATCCTAATCTTCCCCACGGGACCACTGCACATACGGCGGGCGGTCCCATCTCCGTTAGGGTGGCGGGCGGACAAAAGTTCGCCCGCTATCCTAATCAGCCCCATGGTGTGGAAAGGAGTCTGAATTATTAAATGAGCTCCAGGCCAAGGTCTACAAGGCCATCTTTAATCTCCCTAAGTTCACATCCCCTGCACCGGTACGGCTGGAATTGGGCCACCAGAATCAGAAATTCCGGGGCATGAATTCCTTTGCGAAGCTGTGCCATAAATTCTGACCATCAGAGCCCGGCTCATTGAACAGTCTATGCTGGGAAGAGATCAAAGACCAGATGGATCAAGAAACATCAAACACATGGGGAGCTTACCTAAGAAAATCCTTGGTCGAACTTGAAATTCAACCAGTATGGGACAGCATGGTAGAACAGGTAAACTTTAACAAGTCCAGCAATGATTCAGCAAAGAAAAAATCTCTCTTGGAAGACAAAAAAAATTGTCAAACGACGTCATGCGTGGACAGTGATAAATTCCTATACACATATAAAGCCTCAAGCTTATCTAGCAGCCCATTTTAGCATTGAGATGAAAAAGAGCTTTATTCATCATCGCGTAGGAATGTACGACTCGAAGGACCTATAGCCATCAAGGAAAAGCAAAGAGCAAGTAGCGCACTGTAGATTATGTGGCTACTCTAACGAAACAATAATTCACTTGTTGTGCACATGCCCTGCAGTCAAGGATCTGAGGAAATTGCTTTTAAAATCTATTTTTAATGAGTTGAACATCCGCACATGCAGGCAAGCCGTGATGAGCTGGATGGAAGGATCCTCAATTATCTTGTCCTGCCGGGGCATAAAATATTTAGCCGAATTAAGGAAACTTCTCCGGCAAGCAGACTTAGAGGAAAACAGAAAGTAAGCTGCAAGAACAGCTTCTGGAAGGGGGTTTTGACCAAATATGGTTGCACTTTATACGACCACACAAACAAGGGTCCCAGGCACAATTTATAAACTGACAAAACTTACAGTAGGATTTTGAAGAATGACCAACATTTTTATTATTTAACACACTCCAAATGCACTGGACGTCCTGTTTTAAAGTTTTTTAAACACAGATAGACATAAGTATCATTGTGGCAGCTTATACCTTACAGGCCCAACTCCTATAGGCACTTCAGCACTTTAAATAAATGGCTTGAGTCACTGTAACATCTTCAGATTAACTCTGCTGCCTGAGCTTCATCAAACAGCGAACGCCGACGGCTTCTGTTTATGAATTCTCACAATGCTATTTTGCACTCAGAAAGGAATACACACTTGTTCAGGAATAATTACTTGCACTTAGAAGAACATACGCCTGTGGTTCAGCACTGCACTTTAGCTTAAGACCCACTTGTGCATCATATTTTTAAACTGTTCATATTTTATTAATCGTTTGTTACTGCCTCGTGAATAATGATTGTTATGGTTCAGTGGCTATTTTTGTTGTGCATGTCATGACATTTTTATTTCTTCATAAATTGTAATGATTTTAAGTAAACACACAATAAAATTTTAACTTGAACTTGATTCGAGGAAAACAGCCAGTGAAGAGATCTAAGACTCTTACCCAAGGAGAATGAATAGCCCTAAGAGAGTAAAAAGATGACCTGAAAATCATCATAAGGGCATCTGAAAAAAGTGGTAACGTCGTTATTCAAGATTGTGCTGATTATATGGCTAAAGCCAAAAGACAACTATGGAACAATTTACATTATGAGAAACTCAAGGGGAATCCTACAGAAACCATACCTTATGAATACCATCAGAAAGTACAAAAATGGAAAGTTCGGGAACTCCTTGACTTAGAGGAATTGATGTACTTGAAATATGAACATCCTAAGGTTTCCACCATTAAATTCCTTCCCAAGGTGCACAAATCATTACATAAAACACCGGGCAGACCTGTTGTCAGCTCAATCGGTTCACTGCTAGAAACTAGATCAAGATTTATCGACATCCTCTTAATGAACAACTTCATCTCTCTACCTTCTGTTTTACGTGACCATGGATTTCCTAACTAAAATCAACAGTATTCTACCGAAAGAAAACTGTGTAATAAATGGCAACAATCGATGAGACATCACTTTACACATTCATTGGACGTGAGGATGGCATATTGGCTGTGAAACATTATTTACGAGTGAGGTCTATCGGTTATATGGAAATTTTGAAATGCTTTTAGACATGCTATCCTTTTGCCTGACACACAATATATTTGTAATCAATGGAGAATACTTTTTACAGAAGCAGGGGACTGCTATGGGGACTTATTTTGCCCCCACATACGTGAATCTCCTAATTGGATTTTGAGAGGCGGCAACAGTGTAGAGGGAAGAAAATCAAGATATGCTGGAACATATTGTACTACGGACAAGATTTATCGATGATCTTTTTGTGTTTTGGGAGGATGACGCCAAATGTTTTGAGGAATTCAGTGGGTCTCTCAATAAGAACTACAATATCTGTTTTACATGAACAATCTGCGAGGAATGTGTCACTTTACTTGATGTAGAAGTATTTGTAAATGATATGAAATTGTGCACAAAGATCTGTCAAAAACCTACTTAACGCAACTGTATCCTCCATTTGAATAGTGGCCACCCCAATTTTTTTTTTCCATTTGGGGAAATGTTAAGAGTTCAAAGAAACTGCTTGTATGTGAATGACATTGAGGAATAGCTAAAATAAATGAAAGACGGAGTCCTAGCAAGAGGCTATCCAATGGAACTGGTTGAGACTGCAAAAGAGTTGAGAGAAAACCAAGAGAGGACCATTTAGTCATCCATGGCGAAACCTAAAAAAAAGATAAAATTCGCATGATTATCGTTTTCAACAATGTGTGTGAACAACTTAAGGAAATCTTCCAGCCAAACTGGATAACACTCAACTTGGATGAAACATTGAAAGAAACATTGACAGATAAACAGAGTATAACTTACAGGAAAGTTGCCTCTTTAGGGGACCTTCATACACAAAGTCACCTTTCTGTAAAGAGACCATCGATGTTGAATTGGTGAACACACCAGGGTTCTGGTAAAGTACCAAGTGTCGAGCAATAATTGACAACTCTCTAGGTTGGTGGGATAGAAAACCACGACAGCGGCGACGGACAGAAAGATTATTCACCAGGCACTGTGTTTGGGGCTACGATGGCTTTTATCTCACAAAGGACAGTGTGAATTTGCCTGCATGTAAGCTACATTCTGAACATTTCATTTTGCAAGGATTAATATTAATATTGCACTGTCTATGAGAGACTTAAAATCTTTAAATGGAGGAAAAACAAAACGTTTTCTATCATGTGTGAGCAGTAAATATACATGCTAGCATGGCTGCCATACAACGTGCATTTTTACTTTGACAGTCCTTTGTTGCTTGCCATTTTTTTTAACGTAGCACCATTGAAATCACTTTTGAAGTAATTTAAACATGTGTTACTCTCATTAAAGTTTGATTGAATGTCCTGTGAGTGCTTCGTGCCTGTTTTTTTAACTTTAATATTTTCATGTGATTCAACAGCTGGGTAAAACCTTGAAGCTTTAAATAACTATATATATATATATATATATATATATATATATATATATATATATATATATATATATATATATATTCTACTGGCGGTTATAGTTAGGACCGTGTTTCCATAGGAAATCCGCAACATTCTATTTGGAATAACTTTGGCGCCGGTTGACGAATCCTCGCAAAATTTTCAAAATAGGTGGGGCGCTCCGCTCCTACCCTGAAAGTCTTGGGGTGATTCGTCAAGCGGGGGCTGAGAAAAAAGGGGGATCCCCATGCATTTTTCCATAGGGACCTTTAGTCCAAGGTACAGCCCGAACGGCTGAACAGAATTACTTGAAATTTGGCAGAGAGGTAGTCCTCAGGTCAGGGAAGTGCCTTTTGCAGGTCTGGTGTCAATCTGTTCAGTAGTTCCTGAGAAAATCAAAAGTAAAATCATATATATATGTGGGCGGAGCCTAACCACGCATCTCATCCTGAGATCTGATTGGCTGTCAGCACTTCATCCAAGAAGTGTTGGCAGCCATCTTGGGACCAATATACATGATAGCACCTCATTAAAAAGCATTGCAGTTAATAGAAGGTTTTAAGACTTTAGTTACATTATAAATCATTTGTTGATGGTACCATACTAATTTTAGGAATTGTGGTATGTTCTAAGGTGATTTCACCATGTGAAAAAGCTTTCTGCTGGGATATCATGATTGAGAGAAATATATTTTCTCATGCTTTTCCCACAGAGGTTTGGAAGGTGATCTATAAGCTAAACTGAGAGCATATTTTCTGTAAATTCACATTATCTTTCTCAGTCATGTGAGAATGAAGTCTGACATTCTCAATAAAACATGTACATCCAACAAGGGCAGAGACTGTCAGTTGATTCCTTTGTGTTCTACTGCAGCTTCCCAGAGTGTTCCAAAGAACAACTAGAGCGCTAACAGTCCTACTTATGATAAACGTATGGCACACCTGAAGCCATAAAAAGTATGATTAGTGCTGCAGAAAGAAAAACGTTACAACAAACAAATGATGGACGGAATGCTGACAATGCAGACATTCTCCCCCAGTCAAGAGATCTGGGTTAAATCCATCGTTCTTTTGCCCACTACGCCACCCCAGTTCAGACATATATGCAAATCAGTCTTGACCCTGTGCCTCATGGGAACAGTCCAGCCCGAACTGCCAAGCCATGTCTTTCCTGGACCGGAATCAAGCATCCTAGGACCGGTTTCTGGCTATCAGCCGTCATCAGCCAGGATAGCTTGACTCCAGTGGCGTAGTGAGCACGGGACCCACGTCTGGGCATACCCATCCCACATAGGACGAAAAGCGTTACAACAAATGAAGAACGGAATGCTGACAATGCAGACATTCTCCCCCAGTCAAGAGATCTGGGTTAAATCCATCGTTCTTTTGCCCACTACGCCACCCCAGTTCAGACATGGCCATATGCAAATCAGTCTTGACCCTGTGCCTCATGGGAACAGTCCAGCCCGAACTGCCAAGCCATGTCTTTCCTGGACCGGAATCAAGCATCCTAGGACCGGTTTCTGGCTATCAGCCGTCATCAGCCAGGATAGCTTGACTCCAGTGGCGTAGTGAGCACGGGACCCACGTCTGGGCATACCCATCCCACTTAGGGCGAAAAGCGTTACAACAAACAAATGATGGACGGAATGCTGACAATGCAGACATTCTCCCCCAGTCAAGAGATCTGGGTTAAATCCATCGTTCTTTTGCCCACTACGCCACCCCAGTTCAGACATGGCCATATGCAAATCAGAAAAATTAGGGCACATTTTGAGTGACTTCTCAAATCCTCTTCTATTTCATTAAACAATTCTGACATGCAGACTGAAACATGCACTTTCAATACCAGCAGCAGTTTTCCCTGGTGAGCAGTAGCTTTACTACAGTGATCTAATGAGCAAAAAGAGTGCTAACATTCTGAATGTATGACAAATGTGTGACACATCTGAATGCCTTCTTGATGGAATCAAAGTAAAAAACTGAAAGTATTTCCTACTGAGGAGACTGCAGTAAATGAGGAAATTAGGAAACTTCATAACAAATAAGTCTCCCAAGATGGCCACCAGAGACAAAAGAGCCCAAATGTAGCCCAAATATCACCCAGATGTAGCCCAAGTATAGCCCAATGACAGAATGTCCCAGAGTGTTCTTAAAAACAACTAGAGCGCTTACTGTCTTCATTATGACAAAAGTATGGCACACCTGAAGCCATCTTGATTGGAATAAACTGGTAACACTTAAAACATTTAATTTAAAAAGGAACACAATGAGGGGGTTCATTTTGCCATAGAAATGATGATTAATGCTGAAGAAAGAAAATGAGGGCACATTTTGAGTGACTTCTCAAATCCTCTTCTATTTCATTAAAAAATTCTGACATGCAGACTGAAACATGCACTTTTAATACCAGGAGCAGACTTCCATGGTGAACAGTAGTTTTACTACAGTGATCTAATGAGCAACTAGAGTGCTAACATTCAGAATTTATGGCAAATGTGTGACATATCTGAATACCTTCATGATGGAATCAAAGTAAAAAACTGAAAGCATTTCCTACTGAGGAGACTGCAGTACATGAGGAAATTAGGAAACTTCATAACAAATAAATCTCCCAAAATGGCCACCGGAGACAAAAGAGCCCAAATGTAGCCCAAAATCACCCAGATGTAGCCCAAATATAGCCCAATGACAGAAGTGTGCAAAACACTTATTATTTTGTGTTTTTGCAGTGTTATATAGTGCAGACTTGTCAGGTATTGGAGTGCTTTACATGAGCATTGGTTACATCACACAAGAACAAATTCATTTTGGTTGTAGACATGGGGAGACTAAGTGATTTGACCAGAATCACAGAATGTCGAGCTGAAGCAGAAACTCCAACCTGGTCCCCAGTTGCAAAGTCTGCAGTTCTGGAAGTAACACCACATCCTCTCCCCTAAGTGCAACATTTAATCAAGTGGTCAACTGGATATAAAAACAGAAAGATAACAAATAATTTAAAAGTGCTTTGTCGCTATTTGAAAACTCAGAAAATATGTCCTTATTTTAGTCTTTTAGAGCACTAACCATAATTTTGATGCCAATAAGACCCTCTCATATATGTAATTTTCTAAAGGAAATGCTCTAGGTATTACAGTTTTGATTACATCAAGATGACGTCAGGCGTTCCACACTTTTGTAATAAATATAGAATGTTAGCAATCTAGTTGTTCATTAGGATACTGTTGAGAGGCAGAGGCCAGGAGCACGGACTCTGAAAATTGAAGGCAGGTAGGAGGGTGCAAAGGCAACAATTTAACCACACTGAGCAGGCAGGAAGGGCCGTGGCAGCACAACAGACTATGGAGGGCAGTGGAAAGGGGGGCAGGGGCAACAAACCAACAATACAGGACTTGCAAGAGAGGCTGTGGCAATGTAATAGACCATTGTGGGCAGAAGGAAGAGGCAATGGTAGTACAACCATACATGCCAACAGACCCGATTCAGCCAGGAAACGTCCAATGTTTTTAAGCTCAAATTGGCTTTATTTGATCTGTCTCCTGTCTACAATCTCCTCTTTTTCAATGTAACTCAAAGGGGAAAATCAATACCCCAGTTTTTTTTCAAAATCTCCCTCTTACCAAGTTCAAAATGTTCGCAAGTATGGTACATTGGATCATGGAAGGATATGGGGTAGGGACATGGACTTGGATAACAGAGGACAGGAGGGACATGGAGAGGTGCACCAAACTGACCCTGCAGGGCAGGCATCAGGATTTGCAGCAGCACAATACACCACACAGGGCATGCGGGACGGGAGTGCAGCACAACAATCCATAGAAAGCAAGAGGGAGGGGACAGGACCATGCACATGGACAACAGAGGGGCAAGAGGCAATGGTAGCTAGCGGACCATAATGGACAGACAGGAGAGAAAGCTGCAGCATAACAGACCATAAAGGGCAGGAGGGACGGATCAGGGACATTACAATGGAGCAGACAAGCCAGGAGGGAGGGAGTAGGGGTCTGCACATGTAAACAGAGGGCTGGGGGCAAGGGGGCAGGGCAGGAGCAGCAAGATAGCCATGGAGGTCAGGCAGGATGGGCACTAGAAGCAAGACACACCATGAAGAGCAACAGTGAGACTGTGATGGCATACACACAGACATGGAGGGAAGGTGGGAGGGGGTCAGGGGCAGCTAGCTGACCACACAGGGAAGGTGGGAGGGGCCATGGCAGCACAGAAGACCATGCATGGCAAGTGGGAGGGTTAGTGGCAGCATAATGGCTATGATGGGCAAGAAGGAGGGTGCAGGGGCATGCACAAAGGACGATGGAGGATAGAAGGGAGGGTCAGGACCTGTGCACAGACAAGAAAGTTCAGGGGAAGGGGCCTCACAACAGACCGCACGGGGCAGGCAGGAGGAGCAGTTGCAGCACAACAGACCAGGGAGGGCAGAAGGGTGTGGCAGTACAATGGACCATGTGGACAGGAGGAAGAGGATAGGGGCATGGCATGTGGACAGGCAGGGTGGAGGTGGCAGGGACAGGTTACAGTCATCTGACAATGCTAGGCAGGTGGGAGGGGAGTGGCACCTCAACAGAACACTCAGAGTAGATAGGAGTGGCACGTCCATGGAACATGGTGGGCAAAAAGGATGGAGCAGGGGCATGCACAAAGACATCGGAGGGCAGGGGGAAGGAGAATAGGGGCAGCAAGCTAAGCACAGAGTTTAAGCAGGAGGTCAATGATGGGACATAGAATTGGGCAATGGAGGGCAGGAGGAGTGGACTGGTACATCATACTAAATTGAGGGCAGTGGCAGCACATCAGACCATGCATGGCAGGAGGGAGGAGGCTAGTCCATGGATTCACACAACAGAGGATAGGGAGGAGGGGGATGGGGCAGCAAGCTAACTGTTCAGAGAAGGCGGGTATTAGGAACTTTATTGTTTTTAAAACGTGTGTCTGTGTGAACTACTTAAAATATGAACAAGTATGCAGCATAATCTCACTTTTATTCAGGAAGAAGAGCACGTTTGTGACTGTGACTCTGGGCTCACTTGGCAGAAACACCCCCTGACTCTCCACCCCCTATCGCAAAATGTAATGCCCGTGAAAAGGGTAGGTGAACACAGTGTTATATAGAACATAGTCCTGAGAGCACGATTGAAAATGAAAACTAGATATAGTGTATGGTATAAACTATGCACCAAAAAGTGTGATATAAGGTGAACCGGGCGTGAAATATAATATGCAATACATTGTGTGCAATGACAGATTCATTGGAGGGCGCGAGTTAGCACAGGCACTAGCGCGTGCTATGCGATATGTGCCTTGGAGTGTAATATGCACAGGGCAGTGTTGTGTAACCTAACTAGTCTCTAAAGTTGTGATATAAAATATGTGCTGGGGAGTGTAACGTTGCATATGTACTGTGACAAAGATATGGATCCCAGATTGTAATATGTATGGCATAGCACTGTGCGTTATAACATAGGCATCGAGGAAGGCACATTAGATGGGGCAATATAACCCGTGCGAAGACAAGTGTGGCATGACATATTCACGGGGTGGTGTTACAGTGCACATGGGCTAGAGAGTGTCATAGCATATGCACTAGCTAGTGGAATACAACACAGAGGTGTGTGGCACTCAGCAGGCAATGGTGGGTGTAACACAGCATTGGGCTCTGCCAGGAGCGCGGTGTGACTCTCAAGTGATGTTCGTCCCCTTTCCAGAGAGTAAAATAAAAAGTATTACACATCCGGCAGTGGATGTGTGTTTTATTAATCGTGAGGGGGGTTTCTTGCATAGTTTTTGTCGAATTTTTGTCGAATCCCCTTTGAATGGCTTGGTGTGCATGTGTATTAAATGTGCCCGTCAATAGCTACCCATGTTTGTATAAATAAACGACAAGGGTGTCTACCGGGATTAGGCACGGTAGGGCATCGGATATGTCAGAGCTTCACTAGTGGTGTAAATACATTCCACGTGGATTCATTGTATGCATAGACGCCTTTTAATGAATATCACGCAAATCGTCATGGTGATAGGTATGTACGGTTTGTCCAGCATGTCCTAGGTGTGTCTATAAATATATATTTTTTTAAAATAATAAAAAACAGTGGCCGGCCCTGGGGATTGGGGTCAAAAAAATATAATTAGAAGACAGGCCCTGGGGGATGGGGTCATCAGGGCCAATAAATTAGAATAAGAAGGAGAACCACACAGCCCCCCTTCTTAAAAAATTAAAATAAATAAAAGACTGGCATCGTGCCGGAGGCGACGCCCCCTCCTTGCAGCACTCTGCAAACGCGCCCCCTGGCGAGTTGTAAGTTGGGGAATGAATTCCTCTTCAATACTGAGGGTCCCTGAGGGCCAACTAGCCCAACAGGCATCTCCAGTATGCGCCAGGGAGCTGCGCTGCAGACAGGTGTTCTGAGGCCAAGCCCCTTTTTACACCTCTCTGCAACGCAGCTCTGTGGCGCTTACTGGTGGTACCTAGTGGTCTAGTTTGACCCTAGGGACCATTAGGATTCAAGGGGACTTAATCTCTCAACTTAGAACAGCCACAGGGCGCGTTTACACATTGGTGAAGGGAGGGGACGGGGCCTGAGGTGACGTGTGCAAACACGCACTATGGCACGTTTTAAATTGGGGATATAATTTCCCTTCAATACTGAGGGCCCCTGGGGGCTACCTAGCCCACCAAGTGCTTCCAGTAAGCGCCACTGAGCTGCATTGCAGAGAGGTGGTCCAGGCCGTGCCACTTTTTACACCTCTCTGCAACGCAGCTCTGTGGCACTTACTGGAGGTACCTAGTGGGCTAGTTGGACCCTAGGGACCCTCAGGATTCAAATGAACTTAATATCCCAACTAAAAACGGACACAGGGCGTGTTTACACAGTGGTGAAGGGAGGGGACGGGGCCTGAGTTAACGTGTGCAAAAGCGCCCTGTGGCCTGTTTTAAGAGGTAGTTTTAATCCCCCCTGCCCTATTATATACTAGGGGCTTACAGAGGAGGTCATGCTAATCCCAGGGGGACCCCAACGCATAATTTTCCCTAGTGTATGTAGGTGTTTTCACTGTATTCTAAGTGTCTTTTAACATAGCACTGACTCTAGGACTGGTTAGTCAGACTCAGTTACCACCAGTATCCATCTGAAAAAGTTGAGGGTACAGGATGATTTTGCAACAAGGCTTCTTTCTGCTCTTCTTTTTGTTCTTTCTGCACGTTATCCTTCTTCCTGCACTTTTCTTCGTCTTTGAGGACTTCTGTCGCTTCTTTCTGCATTTCTTTTTTTTCTTTCTGTGCATTTGTTCTTCTTTCTTCACATGTCCTATCTCTGTAGCCATAGTTAGAAATTAGCATTTAAAAAACCTTTGAAATTCACAGAAAAAACCATAGGTTTCAGGCACGTTATAGTTAGGAGTTAGCATTTAAAAAACCTCAGAAATTCACTGAAAAAACTATAGGTTTCAGGGGTGTTATAGTTAGCTGGACTTTTCACTTGTACAAAACCATTGAAATTCCCCCGTTATAGTTAGTTCAGCTAACTATAACTTGCGCGCCCGCAATGCACTGCTGATGACGTCACATATTACATCACTCATGACATGGTCAGTGACATCACTCATGACATCACTGATGACATCTCAAATGACATCACTGATGACATCACTGATGACATCATCCTTGTGATAGAGTGGCAGACCTCCTCTCACCAGTTACAACAACCTCTTCAGTAATTCTAAGATCCACATACATATCCACTCATTCACCAACAGTCCTATACAGTCACTCATACATGTACTCACTCATCATATGTACTCATACACCTATACATCCTGTTACACAATGCCACTCATCCATAGAGTTACTCACACACATAGTCACTCATGCTAATAAAGAATCAAACATACATTTACTTGCATATACAGTTATACACACACCACCACACTTACTTCTACGGAAACTTACACATACTTAGTCTTTTAAACAATCACTTATAGAAACACATACTTATTCATACAGGAACTCTTTCAATCTCTCACTCTCACATATACTCACTTATATACACCAATAGTCATATATACTAGTTTAAAACATATGTAGTTACTCATAAAGACACTATTGAGACAGTCATTCACTCACTAACACACCCATACACACACTCATCCACCCATACAGTCCTGCACACATGCTGTCTTCAACACATACAAACAGTGAGTCACTCATTCATGCAACTATGCACTACGTAATACCCCCCACCGAACCATGCAGATTCTCAGACTGATACTCAAAAAACCAACTAATAACCTATATAGACACCCATGTAGCTACTCACCAACCCATGCAGCCACTTATACACAAAGTGAGAGACTGATACAGATATTTACATATTTAAACATTACTCACTAAGCCATGTATTCACTATGATACACTTAATCAGTCAGTTACACAATCAATTTTTCAAAAACAAATCATCCATTTAGACACTTATATACCTATTTATTCTTCCATCGACCTTGAGATATACATATATAAAACATATTTAATTTTCAGAAAAACACACATTCACTGGATGATGTCATCAGTGATGTCATCAGTGATGTCATTTGAGATGTCATCAGTGATGTCATGAGGGATGTCACTGACCATGTCATGAGTGATGTAATATGTGACGTCATCAGCAGTGCATTGCGGGCGCGCGAGTCATAGTTAGCTGAACTAACTATAACGGGGGAATTTCAATGGTTTTGTACAAGTGAGAAGTCCAGCTAACTATAACACCCCTGAAACCTATAGTTTTTTCAGTGAATATATATATATCTGTCGAAACGTTCTCTATCTGAAGATGAGAGAGACCTCCTTGGCCTAGGTTTGTCCTTCTGTCCTACTTCCAATTTGAACTATGTTCAAACACGAATTGATTTGTTTTATTTTTCATGCAAGTTAAAATTGAAGAAATGGTTTGAAACTAAACACAACAAAACTGGTATAACACCCATGAGCATGCCTCTGAGTAACCTCAATGTTGATGATATTGAGGTCGTATATGCAATATCCAATATGGAAGACTATGATGTTGATCAGTGTTTAAATCCAGATGAATTTGCAATTGATATGAATGTCAATCCAGGCAGTCATTTCAAACCCAAATCTGGGTTTTTGCCGAATATTGAATGTGATGCCATCGAAGTGTTTGAGAGGGGTGTCCTAAATCACCTTAAGAAAATGAGATATGGCAAAATTCTAGCTTGTGAGAAGAATCTAAACTGGCATCAAGTTCAAGCATTGCAAAATTTAAAGACTGACAATGCCATCGTTATCCGTCAATCGGATAAGGGTGGCAATGTTGTGATTTTGGACAAATCAGCCTACTTGCGTGAGGGTGTGAGACAACTGAGTGACCAGACATGTTATGCAGTGTCAGACAGAAGGACTATTGCAGCATCTAATGTGAAATACGGGGAACTTCTAGTAGAATGGAGAGAGAAGGGGTTACTAGAGTGGGAGGAATATAACTATCTTAGATGCCCTCACCCTCGGATACCTGTGCTATACTTACTTCCAAAATTGCACAAGGACCCAGTGAATCCCCCTGGTAGACCTATAGTGTCTTCAATTGGGTCTCTATTGGAAAACACTTCCCGCTACATCGATCACTACCTACGTCCCTATGTTGTTGCTTTACCGGCTTATTTGCGCGACACTACCTACTTTTTAACGATCATTGATGGGATTCATTGGGAACCTGATTACACCTTGGTTACCCTGGATGTTGGCAGCCTGTATACTAGCATACAACATCAGCTAGGTCTGCAGGCTGTACAACATTTCCTTAAGACCCGTTCCATTTCTTACTTGCGTCACTCAGAAATGATCATGGCCATGATCGAATACTGCCTGACTAACAATTTTTTTCTGTTTGATGATGTCGTCTATCGGCAGTCACAGGGCACAGCGATGGGCACCTGCTTTGCCCCCAGCTATGCCAATCTTGTCACGGGCTGGTAGGAGGAGCAGGTGGCCACACAGCTGGAGGATTTCTCCAACTGTGTCCTGTGGCTCCGGTATATTGACGACATCTTTTTAATTTGGAATGGTGATTTAAACTCTGCTACAGCATTTGTGAACACATTGAATGACAATCCATACAATTTGGTGTTCACGGAACACGTCAGTAGGACTTCTGTTGAATTCCTCGACGTTACTGTGGAGATGAAAGACCAATCTATGCACACACATTTGTATCGAAAAAAGACCGCTGGGAATAGTATTTTGAGTGCTTCCAGCTCCCACCCTCGCAAGCTAGTATACAGCATTCCATATGGGGAATTATTGCGTGCTAAGCGCAACTGTAGTACGGAGAGCAGTTATGAAAGTGAAAAAAACAATATGATACAACGCTTCAAAGATAGGGGTTACAATTCACGTACGATCAAAGAAGCATGTATTAAAGTAGATAATGTTGCACGTAATGATTTACTGCATCCTGTGCCACGTACATCAGAAACAGAGATTCTATGTTTTATCACGACATACTCAGGACAAGCGCATGATGTGCGACGTGTTCTAGACAAACACTGGCATGTCTTATTAACGGACAACAATCTCAAAAAATACTTGACTAGCCACCCACAAGTTACATTCAAGAGAAGCAACTCTTTGAGAGATGAGCTGAGTCCCAATGTAATAACTAGCTTAACACCTTTAAAGACTGCTGGTCGACCAGGATTCCGCTGTTGTAAAAACTGCAAGGCTTGTAGAAACAGTGTGGATTGCATGGAGGTACAATTTTCCAGTATGAATAGCAAGTTTATCAACAAGAAAGCTTTAACTTGTAATACCATGTACTGTGTTTATGCGTTAACTTGTCCATGCAATAAGGCATACATTGGCAGCACAATCCATCGCGCTAAAAAGAGAGTGTTAGAACACATAAGGGCTTTACGTCATAATAACAAACAATATCCTGTTGCCCGACACTTCTTTGAACAACATGCACAGAATGAAGGATTGTTGAAAATGGTGGTGATTGATGCTGTCATTGACACTGTACGTGGGGGTAATAGATTGCTCCATCTCAGACAATTGGAATCTAGATACATCGTGGACTTCGATACAATGTTCCCTAAAGGACTGAATTCAAGTGAAGAATTATCTGTACACTTACATAAGTAGAATGTGGTATTGCCATTATGTGTTTACTGTGGTTCTTTTTGTAACATACTAAATCTTATTTTATTTCGTTTTTTCAGAGAGTGATATTGAATCATGCTGTGGCACTGCAGAACTTCGATTTATATTTCAAGCATCAATTTATTTTTTCATTATGCCCACTGGGGCGATACGGTTGGCATATCCTTGACAAGGTTATCAATTTGATTGGGGTGTATACTAATAACATTAGCAGGAACATCTATGGAGGTTTGCCCACTGGGGCTTAATGTCTATACATTACTTTATGTAATGCTGTATTGAGGAATGACAATATGACAGCGCGATTTAGACTGCAACCCTAATCTAATATTGTATTCGATATGGTTATTTCGTAAATTGATGTAATTCTGTTATCGATCATTATGCATGTAGTGTATTCTCAGATATGCTACTGGGTAATTTATACCCTTTGACTGAATTTTTGCACTAGGCTAAGATGGCCGCCACGTTTACCAATTCTTTACATTACACATTCTCTGTTGCGAAGAGTCTGTTGTTTATTTTGTGCTCATGAATTGTATTTAACTTTACACAAAAAAAACGTCGATGTAACGTGAACAAGGCGAAAGCTGAAACGCGTTGTTTGTGCAGTCCATTAAACCAATTTTGAAAACTGCAAATCTCCCTGGTGTCCGTGTATACTTCCTGGAGAAGAAGTGTGAGGAGTTTCATAATTGGGGTTGCCGATTACCCCCACACGGACCGCCCTGACAGACAGCCTTCGTCTTTATCGGGACTGGTTTTTTGATATATATATATATATATATATATATATATATATATATATATATATATATTCACTGAAAAAACCATAGGTTTCACACATGTTATAGTTAGCTGGACATTTCACTCGTAAAAAACCAATGA
This sequence comes from Triturus cristatus, assembly GCF_964204655.1. Classification (NCBI taxonomy): domain Eukaryota; kingdom Metazoa; phylum Chordata; class Amphibia; order Caudata; family Salamandridae; genus Triturus; species Triturus cristatus. The sequence continues at coordinate 1,870,105,028 of NC_140590.1, forward strand.
AATTCCCCCGTTATAGTTAGTGCAGGCAACTATAGCTCACGCGACCGCAATCCTCTGCTGATGATGTCAAATATTACATCACTGATGACATATGTGTCTTTATGAAAAATAAATATTTGTAATATATGTATAGCTAAAGATACAGTATTAGCATCAACAGAGGATTGCGGTCGCGTGAGTTATAGTTGCCTGCACTAACTATAACGGGGAAATTTCATTGGTTTTTTACGAGTGAAATGTCCAGCTAACTAAAACATGTGTGAAACGTATGGTTTTTTCAGTGAATTTGCAAGGTTTTTTAAATGCTAATTCCTAACTATAACGTGTGTGAAACCTATGGTTTTTTGAGTGAATTTGTACGGTTTTTTAAATGCAAATTTTTTTTTGCGATTTTTGGTAAACCTATGTATAAAATAATATTCGTACTATATCCTGCATAATGGAATGGTTAATTCTTTTTTTTATGCATTTTTTTCCGTGCGCGTACAGTAAGCTGACGCTACGCGCTCCGTACGTCATAAGTACGGTGCGCTTACGTGATACGTGACGTACGCGTACACGCATGCGCGTTGCGCGGAAGCAACGTCGCGGTTAAGCAGGGGCGTGTAATGCGCATGCACGAGTGCGTCTTACGTACGCGCTCCGTAAGCGCTCCGTAAGCGTCACGTTTGCGCATGCGTACTTGTTTACGAGCGCGTACCATAAGCTTACGGAGCGCGCACGGTAGGTCATGTGATCCACAAAGAACACTTTTCATTGGTTGAAACTACTTTCAGTTCCAGAAACTTCCCACACCACACCCATTCCCCTCATTACTGCTTGAGATCCCCTAGGAGAAGGAGCTGAATTGACATTGAGATACAATGGCAAAGCAGCAGACCTCTTCTGAGAGTGAGCCTAGCAGCACCATCATCAGACAGAGAAGGAGGAAACAAAAGGATTCTTTTGTGTGGGAGTATTTTACTTTTCCAGAGGGGCAGAAAAAGGTCAATGCTCCATTGGTCACTTGCACACTTTGTGACCGTGTTTTATCTAGAGGAGATCCAAGGAAGAAGTATTCCTTTGGAAATCACTCTATGATGAGACACCTTAGGGATAAACATCCCAGGACCTTTGCTCGACATACTGGAGAAAACTCTTCAGTAAGTCACCGGCACCCAACCTCAGAAGCTCAGCCGAGTACATCATCGGCAGCTCAGCTGAGCCCTTCCTCTGAGGTGGGAGCATCACCTTCTTCTGCTCCTCTTGACATTAACCCTCGATTTCGGAGGGTTTCAATGAGGTGTACAACGTGTTGTGGTCTTATTGTTTTTGGGGAGACCAGTGTTTCCCTTATTAACAATAAGATAGACCAGCACGTTTGTAGACGCTCATAATATTCCCATTCTTTCTTTCCTCCATCCCTGTATTAACCCAACGGCTCTTTTAAGAGCCAACCTTACCTCACAATTTTTTTTATTTTTTTTAAGCTTTCCTTTTTGAAAACATTTTTTTGCCTTGCGCGTACGGTACGCGTAATAGTTACGCGAAGTTCGCTGAATTTTTCCTCGCGTAATTTATCCGTTTACGCCGTGCGCATACGCTACGCGCATTCGGCGATTGTTAAAAAAAAAGTTAAAATAAATTTTTGCCCTTGGGGGTCCTTCTGGGACCCCCTGACCAAGGCTAGGGGGTCAGGAACTGTCCACCCTGCCCTCTTTTCACGTTCTCCACCTTTGTTTTTCACCCCCTCAGACTGCGAGAGACAAAATGGCGGCCGACACTTCCTGGTTTCGACCGATTCGAATGTTTACTGAGATCTAACAACCAATCAGAATCGCGCTCGTGCACGGCGGCGTGCGCGTACGGTAAGCTTACGGTACGCGCTCCGAGCGCACCCATAGATATATATATTGATTCAAATGCTATTTTCTCAGGAAATACTGAACAGATTTACACGAGACCTTCAAAAGGCACATCCCTGACCTGAGGGCTACCTCTCTGCCAAATTTCAAGTAATTCTGTTCAGCCGTTCGGGCTGTAGCTCGGACTAAAGGTCCTATGGAAAAATGCATGGGGAAAACGCGTTTTGGGACCCCCCCTTTTTCTCAGCCCCCGCTTGACAAATCCCCCCGAGACTTTCAGGGTAGGAGCGGAGCTGAGCGCCCCACCTATTTTGAGAATTTCGCGAGGATTCGTCAATCGGCGCCAAAGTTATTCCAAATAGAATGTTGCGGATTTCCTATGGAAACACGGTCCTAACTATAACTATCTACTGGCGACCGCCAGTAGATAATATATATATATATATATATATATATATAGATAGATATATATATATATATCACCACCAATCCTGCTTCCACTTCAGAAAACAGGTTTGACACAGCTGGGGTTTCGTTTCAGCAGGGCTTTAATATCCGCCATACAGCATATGAATAACAGCATGTGAAGCATCAGTCTCGCGCCTGGGACTAGTTTCGGCGATTGCCTTCTTCCTGCCAGTGCTGCACTCAACTGTCAATAGTTGCAAATTTCGCGGGGGTTTGCATTTGTCCATCACGGAGGAATCTCATTGGAGCAGCGTTATTAGCATAGAAAGAGGACATGGAAAGTTCAAAAGGTAGGTACCTTTCGTCTTTCTCTCCTCCGTTATTCCCCAATATGCCGATCCTGCTAGTTAAAAATCGCTGCCACTTAACATGTGTAGGCTTAAGTAAGTACCTCGCCCAAGCTCCCGATGAAGCTGCGACTTCGCCGTCACTGTGAAGTACCAGCTCTCCTTTCCATGCAGGATTCAAGGCGGAAGTGTCCTGCTATCTGCTGACCCCTTCAGCGGTGATCCGCTACTCTCTCCCCAATGCCAAAGCAAGTTCAGACCGGGGGGCGCCGCGTTATGCTTCCCAGCATCCAACCAACAAAGTGTCGGCAAACCACGGAGCTCCTGACCGAGAGGCGTGCCAGAATTACGGAGCCGACCTCTGCACAAACATCACCACCAATCCTGCTTCCACTTCAGAAAACAGGTCTGACACAGCCGGGGTTTCGTTTCAGCAGGGCTTTAATATCCGCCATACAGCATATGAATAACAGCATGTGAAGCATCAGTCTCGCGCCTGGGACGCGTTTCGGCGATTGCCTTCTTCCTGCCAGTGCTGCGCTCGACTGTCAATAGTTGCAAATTTCGCGGGGGTTTGCATTTGTCCATCACGGAGGAATCTCATTGGAGCAGCGTTATTAGCATAGAAAGAGGACATGGAAAGTTCATAAGGTAGGTACCTTTCCTCTTTCTCTCCTCCGTTATTCCCCAATATGCCGATCCTGCTAGTTAAAAATTGCTGCCACTTAACATGTGTAGGCTTAAGTAAGTACCTCGCCCAAGCTCCAGATGAAGCTGCGACTTCGTCGTCACTGTGAAGTACCAGCTCTCCTTTCCATGCAGGATTTAAGGCGGAAGTGTCCTGCTATCTGCTGACCCCTTCAGCGGTGATCCGCTACTCTCTCCCCAATGCCAAAGCAAGTTCAGACCGGGGGGGCGCCGCGTTATGCTTCCCAGCATCCAACCAACAAAGTGTCGGCAAACCAGGGAGCTCCTGACCGAGAGGCGTGCCAGAATTACAGAGCCGACCTCCGCACAAACATCACCACCAATCCTGCTTCCACTTCAGAAAACAGGTCTGACACAGCTGGGGTTTCGTTTCAGCAGGGCTTTAATATCCGCCATACAGCATATGAATAACAGCATGTGAAGCATCAGTCTCGCGCCTGGGACGCGTTTCGGCGATTGCCTTCTTCCTGCCAGTGCTGCGCTCGACTGTCAATAGTTGCAAATTTCGCGGGGGTTTGCATTTGTCCATCACGGAGGAATCTCATTGGAGCAGCGTTATTAGCATAGAAAGAGGACATGGAAAGTTCATAAGGTAGGTACCTTTCCTCTTTCTCTCCTCCGTTATTCCCCAATATGCTGATCCTGCTAGTTAAAAATCGCTGCCACTTAACATGTGTAGGCTTAAGTAAGTACCTCGCCCAAGCTCCCGATGAAGCTGCGACTTCGTCGTCACTGTGAAGTACTAGCTCTCCTTTCCATGCAGGATTCAAGGCGGAAGTGTCCTGCTGTCTGCTGACCCCTTCAGCGGTGATCCGCTACTCTCTCCCCAATGCCAAAGCAAGTTCAGACCGGGGGGGGCGCCGCGTTATGCTTCCCAGCATCCAGACAACAAAGTGTCGGCAAACCACGGAGCTCCTGACCGAGAAGCGTGCCAGAATTACGGAGCCGACCTCCGCACAAACATCACCACCAATCCTGCTTCCACTTCAGAAAACAGGTCTGACACAGCTGGGGTTTCGTTTCAGCAGGGCTTTAATATCCGCCATATAGCATATGAATATCAGCATGTGAAGCATCAGTCTCGCGCCTGGGACGCGTTTCGGCGATTGCCTTCTTCCTGCCAGTGCTGCGCTCGACTGTCAATAGTTGCAAATTTCGCGGGGGTTTGCATTTGTCTATCACGGAGGAATCTCATTGGAGCAGCGTTATTAGCATAGAAAGAGGACATGGAAAGTTCATAAGGTAGGTACCTTTCCTCTTTCTCTCCTCCGTTATTCCCCAATATGCTGATCCTGCTAGTTAAAAATCGCTGCCACTTAACATGTGTAGGCTTAAGTAAGTACCTCGCCCAAGCTCCCGATGAAGCTGCGACTTCGTCGTCACTGTGAAGTACCAGCTCTCCTTTCCATGCAGGATTCAAGGCGGAAGTGTCCTGCTATCTGCTGACCCCTTCAGCGGTGATCCGCTACTTTCTCCCCAATGCCAAAGTAAGTTCAGACCGGGGGGGCGCCGCGTTATGCTTCCCAGCATCCAACCAACAAAGTGTCGGCAAACCACGGAGTTCCTGACCGAGAGGCGTGCCAGAATTACGGAGCCGACCTCCGCACAAACATCACCACCGATCCTGCTTCCACTTCAGAAAACAGGTCTGACACAGCTGGGGTTTCGTTTCAGCAGGGCTTTAATATCCGCCATACAGCATATGAATAACAGCATGTGAAGCATCAGTCTCGCGCCTGGGACGCGTTTCGGCGATTGCCTTCTTCCTGCCAGTGCTGCGCTCGACTGTCAATAGTTGCAAATTTCGCGGGGGTTTGCATTTGTCCATCACGGAGGAATCTCATTGGAGCAGCGTTATTAGCATAGAAAGAGGACATGGAAAGTATATATATTTACTTAAAAAACCATAGGTTTCACACACGTTATAGTTAGGAATTAGCATTTAAAAAACCTTGCAAATTCACTTAAAAAACCATAGGTTTCACACAGGTTATAGTTAGGTGGATATTTCACTGGTAAAAAACCAATGAAATTCCCCCGTTATAGTTAGTTCAGATAACTATAACTCGCGCGCCCGCAATCCACTGCTCATGACGTCACATATTACATCACTCATGACATGTCAGTGGCATCACTCATGACATCACTGATGACATCATCCTTGTGATAGAGTGGTGGTCGCGCGAGTTATAGTTATCTGAACTAACTATAACGGGGGAATTTCATTGGTTTTTTACAAGTGAAATATCCACCTAACTATAACCTGTGTGAAACCTATGGTTTTTTAAGTGAATTTGCAAGGCTTTTTAAATGCTAATTCCTAACTATAACGTGTGTGAAACCTATGGTTTTTTAAGTGAATTTGTACGGTTTTTTAAATGCTAAGTTATGTATTTATTATTTATTGATTTTTTTCAAGGTTTTTAACCATGCGCACCGTGCGATTTAAAAAAAAAATATATATATGCTTTTTTTCCCTTTGGGGGTCCTTCTGTGACCCCCTGACAAAGGCTTAGGGGGGTCAGGAATTCTCTTCCCTGCCCCCTTTTCACGTTTTCCACCTTTTTTCCCCCTTTCCTTTTCAGTGCGAGAGACAAAATGGCGGCCGACACTTCCTGATTTTGACCGATTTGAATGTTTACCGACATCTAACAACCAATCAGAACTTCGCTCGCGCATGGCACGGTGCGTGCACGCACGGCACGGTGCACGCACGGTGCGCACAGTGCGCGCACTGTGCGCACCTATAGATATTTATATGCTTTTAAATGCTATTTTCTCAGGAAATACTGAACAGATTGACACCAGACCTGCAAAAGGCACTTCCCTGACCTGATGACTACCTCTCAAATTTCAAATAATTCTGTTCAGCCGTTCGGGCTTTTCAGATTTCCTATGGAAACACGATCCTAACTATAACTATCTACTGGCGACCGCCAGTAGATAATATATATATATATATATATATATATATATATATATATATATATATATATATAGTTATTTTTTTTCACTGAAAAAACATAAGTTTCAGGAACGTTATAGTTAGGAATTAGCATTTAAAAAACCTTAAAAACTCACTGAAAAAACCATAGGTTTCAGGGGCGTGATAGTTAGTTGGATATTTCACTCGTACAAAACCATTGATATTCCCCCGTTATTGTTAGTTCAGCTAACTATAACTCGCGCGCCCGCAATGCACTGCTGATGATGTCAAATATTACATCACTTATGACATGGTCAGTGACATCACTCATGACATTACTGATGACATCTCAAATGACATCACTGATCCGCTATCCAACACTTTCCCTACTGTAGCACTCACTGAAGTGGGAATAGTAATTTTTACCCCTCCGCTATCCAACACTTTCCCTACTGTTGCCCTCACTTGAGTGGAAATAGTAAGTTTTACCCCTCCGCTATCCAACACTTTCTCTACTGTTGCACCCACTGGAATGGGAATAGTAATTTTTACCCCTCTGCTATCCAACACTTTCCCTACTGTTGCACTAACTGTAGTGGGAATAGTAGGTTTTACCCCTCTGCTATCAAACACTTTCCCTACTGTTGCACTCACTGGAGTGGGATTAGTCATTTTTACTCTTCCGCTATCCAACATTTTCCTTACTGTTGCACTAACTGAAGTGGCAATTGAGTGCAAAAAGACTATTAAATAATTTAATGTTTTAATTTATAATTATTAGATTTTATTTTATAAGTGTATGTAAATATATATATTTATTTGTACATTTTTATATATTTACAAAATTATAAAATAAATTACAATTAATAGTGTATTCATTGTTTTGAAGCAAATATATATATATTAAATTTTATATATGTATTTTTATTTTTGTATTACATTTATTTCTTATATTTGTTAAAATGTATATTAAATCACATTTTTTTTAAATTTAATTTTATTATTGAATATATTTTACATTCATTTTTACATAAATAAAAAAATCTATATTTTGTACATCAATGTTTTTTCTCTATATATTTTTATACTCACCATTATAAATATAGGATGTCGATTGTTTGACATAGATATTTATGACTCGATATTTGTGTATGGGGATATTTTGGGTGTTGATATTCTATCAGTGAACCCACACTGATTATACTTAAATAAAAATTAAGGGGTCTATTAGAATGGTGGGCGGATGGCCACCGCCGGGCCCGCGGTTTGGCGGCTGACATCCACCAGCGAGCACAACCCTGAAAATTGCCAGTCCCATTAGCATGGCGGTGACGACCGCAGCTATGAGAATCTCCGCCTGCCATTTTTCCGCCGGTACCAGTCCACACTCATGCGTAGCGGGTGGAACTGGACCGCCACAATGATGCCGATGCAGGACCGGGCTCCGCCGGCATGATTATGATGCTGACGGCAGCCAGCCTTTCCACGGTAGTGGAACCGCCATGGAAGGGCATGCGGAGAATGTCTCTGGGGGCCCATCGCGGGCTCCCAATGCATTGGGGGGTGTGGGTGCACTGGGGGGGTACCCATGATACCCCCCTATATGTCTCTGTACCAGGTGGCAGGCACTGTGCAGTGCCTGCCACGCAGTGAAGTGACGCGCATGACCTGCTCCTTTTCACACCGTGGCTGTGCTGCTGGCAGCAGCAACCACCTCATTGTTAATCACCAGAATCCGACCGCCACTGTCAGATTTTGATTGCGGAGTGTCCTAATTGGACCAGCAGTAATGCCGCAGTCCTTGCGGGTGGTCTTTTCCCGCTACCATGGCAGTCGGGAGATTTTCCACCCGCCATCCTAATAGACCCCTAAAAGTTTAAACTGTAAATTTCACATTTTCATTTTTGTTATTTGTCACGTTTACAATCAAACAGGTTTTTTTTCTTAAAACTTCTCAACAGATTATACTATATAAACCAACCAGAGTGGAGGAACACATCCTCAACCAAAGTAATCAAAAACAAGCCTATCAACACTGAGGAAGCCAAACAATACAAGGTAAAAATGATCAAAAACCACAAGACTTCTTTTTTGCAGGTTTCAAGGACATAAGCATTTTATTTTATAATGTATCATTGCATTAAAAATTTGAGTCTCACAAACAAAAGCAAAATGACTTTTTTTCTATTACAAATGCACTAATATATTTCTTGCAGACTATTTGCAAAACTAAAAATATCCAAACAAAAAACTAATAACATTTTCTCACTTTTTTCAGAACCAAAGAATCAAAAGCACCAAACACAACATAGAGAAGAACTTAAAGAAAAATCCAACAAAAACCAGCATCTACACCAGGACTTGCCAACCACACAACAGAAAAACCTAAAAAAGGTAACCTTTTTCATTCTGTCAAGTCTATACAAAATTAAACTTTTTTTCATCAAAGGTATCAAAGCAGCAAACAACTCCAAACAAACATTATCACTGCAATGCAATTAAATCCTGGTACAATTTTGAAAAAAAAGCTGTAACATAAGCAATGTGCACTAACTTTTCAATTGAAGGCAAAATATGTTTAAAAGAAAGCACACTTAAGATCACTAAAACAATGTTTTTCTCTTTTTCTTCTTTCTACAGAGAATGGCAGCAAGAAAACGAGCCAAACATATACAATCGATCCGTGGAAATAGACTTTTAAAAGTCTCAGTGGCTATGTTTATTTTAAGGAGAGATTAACTGAGCACAGGTGTCATTGGAGGTGTGTGCATTATTACTCATCCCATTGCACAGACAGAGCGGTTACTCTTGGTGACACTGTTGAAAGGACCACAGAGCATAACCACTCTACCTGTGCAATCGAGATAGAGGTAAGAGAAAATATAAATGAAATCAAAGCCCTGGCATTCACCTCCAATGAACCCTGTGGCTCAGGTTTGAGGGTGGTGTCTCAAATCATTCCAACACAGGTAGCAAGTTGTATGCCCACAATCTTCTGTGTAAAAAACAGGCGAGTAACCCCCTACGTGTAACACCCCAAACCTTCTCTGATATTAACATTCCACCTGACTTTTCTGTAACCGTTACTAATGAAACCTTTCTATTGCATGACAACAAAAACCCTCTTAAAAGAATACTAATCATTAGGACACCCCATAATCTTGTTAAGTTAGAGAGTAGTGATATTTGGATGAAGGATGGGACCATTAAATCCACACCCCATCCATTCACCCAAATATACACTATTCACACCTACATTAATCATACAGTAGTGCCCTTAGTGTACAGTTTACTCCATGATATCAAACCTCAACATACACTGATTTTTTGTCAGTGATAAAAGCTAAAACCATGAACAAAAGTCCTAGAAAAGGGTTAATTTACTTTGAAATGCCTATAATTAAAACAATTACCAAAATGTAAACGGATACCCAAACTCAAGAATGTTTCTTTCACTTTTCACAGGCTTATTGGTGAAAAATTAAAGAAACATCCTTAGTTGAGGATTAGATGTCAGACAGTAAACTGCAATTTGAATTGAAGAAACTAACAGCACTTTGCTTTGTGCCTCCTGACAGTATAGATGAATACTACACATCTATTACTGAATCTGACTATTTTACTGCAAATGAGGACACATTGGCACCCCTTCCAAATTACTTTGAAGACACATGGATTGGCCATCTGAGCAGGTCAGGTTGCAGGAGGAAGCCACATTTCCATGTGAAGTGGTGGAACTGCTACTCGACCTGCTTAGAGGGAGGAGCAAAAACAAATAATGCCATAGAGGGATGGCACAACTCCTTCAACAAATCTATAGGTAAACCACATCCTAACTTCTATCATTTTTAGGAAATTTTGAAGAAGGAGCAAAGTTGCCAAGATATGAGAATTGCGCAATTATTAACTGGTAGTCTGAACCCACGAATCTCTAAAAGAACAAAAGAAATGTCCGAGTGACTATTGGGTGCAATTCAAAAATGTCCGTTGATGGTGGCTTCAGACTACCTAGATAATATTGCACACATCCTACATTCCTAATCTACAGTAACTCCGAAACCACCTTACTTGCCTGTTTTGACAAAGAACTTCCTTAATTTAATTTGCATTTTTCTAAAAAAAATTAAATTATAAATTAAAATGTGGGTTCCTTACCTTCAGTTGTCTTCTTTTTTCAACTCTTGGACTTGAGTATAATCCCACTTTTCACCCAGAGTCTTGAACAGTCCTTGAATCCATAGTAAATAATCCTTAATCCTTGATGTAAACCATGACCCGAGTTAAACTAACCAACATGGACACAGTTTGGCAAAGCCATTTTTTACAGCAAAAATTGTGCTGAGAACTGTCTTGTGCTCAACTATAACAAACGCATTCCCCCCAAAAAATCCTGAAAAAATGACTTGTTTGGCAACAAACGCAACAAGAAATCCATTGATGCAATCCGCTCTCGATCAAATTCAGGTTAAAAGAACATGATAAAGAAAAAACATTTTTTTTAAATCGCTGCAAAAAAAATCAATCGCTGAATTCCTCTCTCCAACGGAATCCAGCATAAGTCCCAAAAACCAAATATCCATGTTTTAAAAATGTCCCAAAAAGTATTTATGCAATCCATGAAGTCTGTGTCCATGCTCATTCCACCTAGCCGTAAACCCGCGACGACGCAATAACTTCATTTAAAAAACCCATGGCATCTATAAAAATTAAAAAAATATTGCTTTCTAAACACTATTTTTTAATAGAAAAAGTAATCATTCATTTTAAATTATTCTACTAAATAAAAAGTGTTACGTAATCAATCATAACACATACAAAAAAAATCACAATACAACTACCCTAGTTCCTACAACCTCCCTACAACCTCCCTCCTCTCTCCTATGCCACCCTTAATCTAATTGTAATAAGTGAAATTTGCCTTACCTGGACGCAGCTCTTCCATGCTTCTGATCCGGACCGCGGCGATGAAACTTATGTACAAGCGGCAACGTCATCTCGTTCCATAAAAAGGGAAAAAGGCCAATTTCTCTCATTCACTTCCATGAGTAACCGAGGGAAAGTAAAAATCATATCTTACAATACATTTAAAATCTATGTTTATGAAAAAAATACAACTAATAAAGTTGTTTTAAACATTTTTAGATTCTTTTTTTAACTGTAATATATTTATTATAAATGTATTAAAATTACCAACAATACTATTAATATGTCAATTGATTGTTTTGTTAACTATTACATTTTTTATTACTTAAATTTATGTTTTAAAATATTGTATACGTCTATATATGCAAACTCAAGTTTCACATATATCTTTTTTATATATTTTTAAATACATTAATATACTTTCAAAAGATTATTAATGTTATAAATTAAATTTAAAATTGATATTAATTTATGTATGATAGGTAATGATTATACTTTGATATCAAACCACCCTCTACCCAAAAACACCCTGAGTTTGTCTGCATATCACTTTTATACATTTTAATATTGATATTATTTTAACAAATTTACAATAAAATGACTCATTAATGAAGCAATGAAAAATTCTCAAGTATTAAAAATAATACCTGATTATTAATACACTCCCTCACCCAAAACCCCTGTTTCCCATGCATCCCATCCCAGAGGATAGGTGCATAAGCATTTTTAAATAATTTCATTAAAAATATTTTAATAATTATCTATCAGTAAATATTGATATCAATTAATTCTCAAGTATTTAAATTATTACCTGAGTATTAATGCACTCCCCCACCCAAAACCCCTGTTTTCCATGCATCCCGTCCCAGAGGATAGGTGCTAAAGCCTTTTTTAATAATCTAAAATAAAAATGTATTTTAAAATATTCTGTTACTAAAAATAAATATCAATTAATTCTCAAGTATTAAAATGAATACATGAGTATTGATACACTCCCCCACCCAAAACCCCTATTTCCCATGCATCCCGTCCGTCCCAGAGGACAGGTGCCTGGGTCGGGTCTTTTTTTATTAATTATTATTATTATTATTTTTCTATCATTATAACCAAATATCAATTATTTCTCAAGTATTAAAATTAAGTCCGGAGTATCAATACACTCCTCCATCCAAAACCCCAGTTTACTATACATCCCGTCCAGGGAATAAGTGTAAAGCACATTTAATATATTTTAAATAAAGATATTATATTAAAGATATATATATTTTTAAATAGTAACTAATCTAAGTGTTTTTTTTATAATGAAACCTGGGGATGTTTGCCATACTCTTTTCATTCATTTTTTTATATATAATAATTGTATTTAAAATAATAATAATCATATCATTAATAATAATAAATTATGAAAACTTCACCCAAAAATAAAAAACAAAATATTAAAAATAATCAAAGATGAAAACTTACCTCACTTACCTCCATTTCTTACCTTACAATCCTTTGTAATGGCATGCGTTGTAATGGAATGTGATGTAATGTCACCTGCATTGGAAAAGTTGTGTTGCAAAGGCATTACGATGTAATGCCTGCGTTGTAATGGACGTTTACCGTGTCAGCCATCTTGCAAGTACAATCTCACTCACTGTCAGGAAAGCAGAGTTCCAGGTAGGCTGGTTGGGCTGGGTGGGAAGGTGTATGTGGGCCTGGGCCTGATGGGAGATGTGGTCAGTGCAAAGACTCCTTCTCCCACCCAGCACAACCAGGTCATCTGGGCCTATGGGTACCTGACATTAAAAGGAAATGTACTAGCAAGATGGCTGACACTGTTGCATGGTTATTGGAACACAACGCCTTGATGGGAGTTGGCTTCAAGTTCACCACTGTGCACCAGTGTCAGCCATCTTGCAAGTCCACTTCTCCTCACTGTGAGGGAGGCATGGGCCCAGATGGGTTTTTGGACGCCGAGCACCGGGCCAAAAACCCAGGTGACCCCCTTGCAAAACCAGATGGTTTTGAGATAGGCAATTTTGATGTCTCATCACTACGTTTTGGGCCCTTGCCTGTAGCGGGAACTTGGGCCTCCCACACAAGTGTGGCACCATTTTTACCGGGAGACCCAGGGGAACGCTGGGAGGTGGGAAATTTGAGTGAGCCCGGTGATGCCACAATTTTCCCACACAAAAATGTGTGAAAAAAGTGATTTTTTTAGCTAAAATTGAGGTTTGCAGGGGATTCTGGGTAAGGAAACGTTGGGGGATCCATGCAAGCCATACCTCCCTGGAAGCCCCCGGGTGTCTAGTTTTCAGAAATGTATGGGCTTGGTAGGTTTCCCTAGATGGCTGCCGAGCACCGGGCCAAAAACCCAGGTGACCCCCCTTGCAAAACCAGGTGGTTTTGAGATAGGCAATTTTGATGTCACCTCACTACGTTTTGGGCCCTTGCCTGTCGCGGGTACTTGGGGCCTCCCACACAAGTGAGGCACCATTTTTACCGGGAGACCCAGGGGAATGCTGGGAGGTGGGATATTTGAGTGAGCCCGGTGATGCCACAACTTTCCCACACAAAAATGTGTGAAAAAGTGATTTTTTCAGCTAAAATTGAGGTTTGCAGGGGATTCTGGGTAAGGAAACGTTGGGGGATCCACGCAAGCCATACCTCCCTGGAAGCCCCCAGGTATCTAGTTTTCAGAAATGTATGGGTTTGGTAGGTTTCCCTAGATGGCCGCCGAGCACCGGGCCAAAAACCCAGGTGACCCCCCTTGCAAAACCAGGTGGTTTTGAGATAGGCAATTTTGATGTCACCTCACTACGTTTTGGGCCCTTGCCTGTCGCGGGTACTTGGGACTCCCACACAAGTGAGGCACCATTTTTACTGGGGGACCCAGGGGAATGCTGGGAGGTGGGAAATTTGAGTGAGCCCGGTGATGCCACAACTTTCCCACACAAAAATGTGTGAAAAAAGTGATTTTTTCAGCTAAATCTAGGTTTGCAGGGGATTCTGTGTAAGGAAACGTTGGGGGATCCACGCAAACCATACCTCCCTGGAAGCCCCCGGGTGTCTAGTTTTCAGAAATGTATGGGTTTGGTAGGTTTCCCTAGATGGCCGCCGAGCACCAGGCCAAAAACCCAGGTGACCCCCCTTGCAAAACCAGGTGGTTTTGAGTTAGGCAATTTTGATGTCACCTCACTACGTTTTGGGCCCTTGCCTGTCGCGGGTACTTGGGCCTCCCACACAAGTGAGGCACCATTTTTACCGGGAGACCCAGGGGAACGCTGGGAGGTGAGAAATTTGAGTGAGCCCTGTGATGCCACAACTTTCCCACACAAAAATGTGTGAAAAAATTGATTTTTTCAGCTAAAATTGAAGTTTGCAGGGGATTCTGGGTAAGGAAACGTTGGGGGATCCACGCAAGCCATACCTCCCTGGAAGCCCCTGGGTGTCTAGTTTTCAGAAATGTATGGGTTTGGTAGGTTTCCCTAGATGGCCGCCGAGCACCGGGCCAAAAACCCAGGTGACCCCCCTTGCAAAACCAGGTGGTTTTAAGATAGGCAATTTTGATGTCACCTCACTACGTTTTGGGCCCTTGCCTGTCGCGGGTACTTGGGGCCTCCCACACAAGTGAGGCACCATTTTTACCGGGAGACCCAGGGGAATGCTGGGAGGTGGGATATTTGAGTGAGCCCGGTGATGCCACAACTTTCCCACACAAAAATGTGTGAAAAAGTGATTTTTTCAGCTAAAATTGAGGTTTGCAGGGGATTCTGGGTAAGGAAACGTTGGGGGATCCACGCAAGCCATACCTCCCTGGAAGCCCCCAGGTATCTAGTTTTCAGAAATGTATGGGTTTGGTAGGTTTCCCTAGATGGCCGCCGAGCACCGGGCCAAAAACCCAGGTGACCCCCCTTGCAAAACCAGGTGGTTTTGAGATAGGCAATTTTGATGTCACCTCACTACGTTTTGGGCCCTTGCCTGTCGCGGGTACTTGGGACTCCCACACAAGTGAGGCACCATTTTTACTGGGGGACCCAGGGGAATGCTGGGAGGTGGGAAATTTGAGTGAGCCCGGTGATGCCACAACTTTCCCACACAAAAATGTGTGAAAAAAGTGATTTTTTCAGCTAAATCTAGGTTTGCAGGGGATTCTGTGTAAGGAAACGTTGGGGGATCCACGCAAACCATACCTCCCTGGAAGCCCCCGGGTGTCTAGTTTTCAGAAATGTATGGGTTTGGTAGGTTTCCCTAGATGGCCGCCGAGCACCAGGCCAAAAACCCAGGTGACCCCCCTTGCAAAACCAGGTGGTTTTGAGATAGGCAATTTTGATGTCACCTCACTACGTTTTGGGCCCTTGCCTGTCGCGGGTACTTGGGCCTCCCACACAAGTGAGGCACCATTTTTACCGGGAGACCCAGGGGAACGCTGGGAGGTGAGAAATTTGAGTGAGCCCGGTGATGCCACAACTTTCCCACACAAAAATGTGTGAAAAAATTGATTTTTTCAGCTAAAATTGAAGTTTGCAGGGGATTCTGGGTAAGGAAACGTTGGGGGATCCACGCAAGCCATACCTCCCTGGAAGCCCCTGGGTGTCTAGTTTTCAGAAATGTATGGGTTTGGTAGGTTTCACTAGATGGCCGCCGAGCACCGGGCCAAAAACCCAGGTGACCCCCCTTGCAAAACCAGGTGGTTTTGAGATAGGCATTTTTGATGTCACCTCACTACGTTTTGGGCCCTTGCCTGTCGCGGGTACTTGGGCCTCCCACACAAGTGAGGCACCATTTTTACCAGGAGACCCAGGGGAACGCTGGGAGGTGAGAAATTTGAGTGAGCCCGGTGATGCCACAACTTTCCCACACAAAAATGTGTGAAAAAATTGATTTTTTAAGCTAAAATTGAGGTTTGCAGGGGATTCTGGGTAAGGAAACGTTGGGGGATACACGCAAGCCATACCTCCCTGGAAGCCCCCGGGTGTCTAGTTTTCAGAAATGTATGGCTTTGGTAGGTTTCCCTAGATGGCCGCCGAGCACTGGGCCAAAAACCCAGGTGACCCCCTTGTAAAACCAGGTGGTTTTGAGATAGGCAATTTTGATGTCACCTCACTACGTTTTGGGCCCTTGCCTGTCGCGGGAACTTGGGCCTCCCACACAAGTGAGGCACCATTTTTACCTGGACACCCAGGGGAACGCTGGGAGGTGGGAAATTTGAGATGGACTTCAGTATGGATTGTGGTGGACAGGCCTTCAAGGTTAACCCACAATTGACACCACTAGGGTACACCTGCTTGTGCTAAGACATCAAGCCTTCTAAGGTCTAGTGGGGCCTTCTACGGTCTAGCATGGGAATGTGCTCCCTCAGTACAGTGGTGTGGTGGACTGGTCATGAATGCGGAACCCGGTTCCCCAGTTCCAAATTCCACAGCTCTGGCCATAGTGCCACATCCCCACTGAACACCATACTTGCCCACTGAAACTCGCACTGCCTTCAGCTGTAACCTAATTGTGCCCGCTATAAACACTTGGATGTGGCTCAATTCAAATTATGCACTTGATAAGAGTAATATGCTGCCTAAAAAATAAAAAAATAAGGCAACCACTCATAGGGAATGCAAAGCATGTGAAATGTAAGCAGAAACATCATGGTTACCTAAACGATCTCTCTCTAACTATTCAGAAATCAGCGAGTGGTTTCACCTGAAAAGTTATGGACATGACTAGAGGGCCCTGAAGGGAACCGTTTCACTGTCCATTGCTTACATCCTTACAAAACGTAAGCAGTATGGTATAAAAAGACCACATCCATAAACACAGAGCCATGGTACACATTGTGTTTTCCAATCCACCCATCAACCAGGTATTGCAGTACCTCCAAGAATGGTACACTCTCCCAACCTGGAAACAACAATGCTCTTCAAAGAAAGACGAGAAAATGAAAGTAGCACTTCACTGGCAAACTCTGTAAAGTGATGCTGGTGTATTTGGATGTAAAAAAAAACAATCTGGCCACTTTGCAACCCCTCTGTCTTGCTATTAGTTAGGTATCATATAAGAAATTCTATTTCTCTACATGCTGCTGCACTTTAGATTTGAAAAATTTAAAAGAAGGGCATTTCTCTGCATTTTTGGATCCATTTCACAGGGAAGCAACTAGAAAGACGAGCGTTTTTCAAATTTGAATCCATTTCACAGGGAAGCAACAACAGGCACACACGAATGAAGCCGAGCCTCTGGCATGCCTGGGCATACCAAAGTGCCCCCACCCTAACCCAAACCCACCGATGCAAATAAAAACCCTCCCCAGCCCCAAAACTAACCTTTACTCTCCGACGCGCAGCAAGCAAATGGCTTCCTGCGCCTCGGAGAACAAACGGGAAACCTCCAATGACGTCAGCGCGGCTCGCGCGCTGACGTCATTGATGACGCGGGAGGGGGGGGGCGGGGGGAGGCAGGGGAAGGTCTCCCTCTGCATTCCCAGTAAAAAAAAAAAGATCGACCACTCACGGGGGGAGCGCCAGCACTTCCCCCGTGGGTGGGTGCCATGACGAGCTGGACTCGTCATGGGCACAGCGCGACTGTGCTCCATGACGAGTCCAGCTCGTCATGGGCACAGAAGGGGTTAGACCCCATGGAATGGCAGGCGGAAAGGGACATCTTAATCTCTATGGCAGTGCATGAGCAGGCACTGCCCCATTGTAGGGAATAGGAGTGGTGACCGCCACACTGACAGGATCCTTGTAATGGGCAGGATGTCAGTGGGACTACGACAGACGGCCTGACGGTGGCGGTCCCACTGTCCTCATAATCAGGCCCTTTGTCACAGAGACAGAAACAGTTTAAGGAGTTAAGAGCTAAAATGTTTAGACTAGAGTAATACAAACATTGGTAAAAAGGATGAAGAAGTATAAGAGGAGAAGTGATGCTCTTAAGCAAAAAGGAACTCATTGAGAGTGTTCTTGACAAAGCATTTGCTCTGAAGAGAAAAATATTAATAATAATATTGAATAGAATGAGAATACTAGACAAAACAAAGTTGTGTATGACAAAAAGAACTGGTAGAAAACGGCTAATTCATAGAACTAACTTTTGCAGGTGAATGGAAGCATACCTCTAGTACAGAACCTTATTTTAATCAAGAAAACTATTTCCAAAAGAACACATTAGTGCATGCAGTTGATGTAACTGGCCATTGTATGAAGTAAAAGATGGTATTCCTGTTGCAAAAGAGGAGATGGATCCAAGGAACGTAGAGGGAATGGTAGCTAAAGAGGTGCAAGGAAGGAGTACACAGGCCCCAGTATACAAATGGAGCTGTAGTACTATGGGGCCGATTCCGATTCCAGCCGTAAAATGAACCGACCGACATGGACCGAGAACCGAGAGCGACCGACACGGACCGGTGCTGTACAACAAACGCAGTACGATGCAATGTGCGTGAATTACAACCCGCTCGTACGGAATACAAGCCGCATGACCGATCTGTACGCAAATCAGTGATTCACCCGTAAAATAACCGTGAATCGTACTGACCGACACGCATTAGGAATTGACACGACAGAAACGTACCCACAATGCATGAGCCACGCAGTACGATGCAATACGTGTGAAATGAGACCGGCTCTCATGGAGCACGATCATGAAAACCGAGACGCACAGCAAATAGTGACTAACAAACAACAGACCCCTTTGTATCCAGCGCGTACTCCAACGTCGAAAAACAGCAGAATGTCAGTGTGACAGACTCAGGTTACCCTGCGCGAGCCACTGACAGCGTCCGACACGGTCAAATGAACGTCTCTATCATGCACAACATAAGCAAAAAAAAGCACCAAAAAACCAATGGCAAAGTCAATAAATAAAACAAATTAAAAAAGGAACAAAGACACACCCACAACTCCACCTATATAAAGGCAAGAAATCGCTACCATGATCCTTTGCAAACTACAGGCATAGGACAGCAGACACCACCACCACACTGCAGTGACACACCACAACTCACACAACACACAGCAACTACACCATTTGCACCACTCAAAAACTAAATCACATTCACTGACAAACTCACACCCGTAACCACCCAGCACCATGCCCCCCAAGAAGAATCCAAAGTTCAAAGATAGTGAGTTGGAAGTCATGATTGACGAAATACTCAGGGTAGAGCCACAGTTGTTTGGCACATTGGTCCAACAGACCCCCATGTCACAGAAAACCAAGATGTGGGAGAGGATTGTCGACAAGGTCAATGCACAAGCACCTTGTTTGCGCACAAAGGATGATATTCAGAACAGGTACTATGATGTGCGCAGAGGGGTCAAGAAGCTATGAGTCGTAAGTAAATTTTATTGTATATAGTTAATTAAAACCGTTACAATTTTTGTGCTAAAATCATCCAGAGAACATTAAAAATTACAAAGGATACACAAGCAGTATATACTCTCATGAATCCAAATTTAACATCGAATCAAATGCTGTGCAATGATTTGCTCCTTGATCCAAGAATTGTAAACGTTTGGTTTCATGCTCTGAAATGTACCACAGTACCTCTGTGCGCAGATCCTTACATAACAATATAGTAATTACATGATAAAACTAGATATTAAAAACAAACTGTGAATTCGTAGTCCTTCTTTTACCATTCCCAAGATTCAAAAAATGCTATTTTTCAGATTTCTGTAGTAAAAAACTAGCTTTCTGTAAAAATCTGGTGGCCCTGCATGCAACCTGTAACAATTGACTATTCAGTGCTAACATTACTGCTGGCCGACATGATCTGATTTGATATGTATGAAATGAATGGAGTAAATAATAAAGTCTCAAGTTATTCACAGTTGGACAAATGCACAGTAAATGAATCAGAGTTTCTTCCGCTTGGCCGCAGAGTCTAAAGAGTGTTGTTGGCCATGTTGGTTTCCAAGCCGGGACCTGATCTTTTGAGATAAAAGCCCCCAACCGAATTCGAAGTAGCAGTTGCTGAATTGCTGTTCTTATGTGTTGGACTAGGTATGTGTTGAGGAGATCGACTCTCATATGTGGATAGTACTGTCCAACCGTGTTTTTCTTTGCTAGTGCGGCTGTATCTTTGATCCAGGCTTTATGTTTTGCTGCATTGTTGGCTATGTTTTTTTAAGGCTGGAAAGCTATAGTTAGTGTTCCAGGCATCTTACATATTGAGGGTTACCAATGCTTCTTCTAATACTGTGTTCCAGGCTTTTTTTTCCCTTTGTCTGATTCTTTATTTCTGTCCAACAGTGCCCTATCAGGGAGTCCTCTTGTGCTGCTTCCAGTTTCCAACACATTTTTATTATTGCTGCTCGTCTTACTGGTTGCTGATTTAATAGCCCAAATTCCAGACGTACTTGTGCTTGAGATACACACTGCGGGAACTGAAAGATGTATTTAAATAACCCTGTTTGTTGGAGATTCAGGAAGTTTGCAGCTTGTCCTCTGAATAATTCGTAAGACGTAAGAGTTGGAAGAAACTTAGCAGCGATTACTTTTAATAGATATAAGTTGGATGGGCACTTCAGTTTTGTTTCTAATAGATGTAGAGTGAAGCGTAATTTTTTTGCCTGGGCTTTTCTATTTAATAGGTGGTCTTTTAATGTAAACCTTGAGTCTACCACTACTCCTAGGTACTTATATGCATCACTCTGTTCTATGATGTTTTCTGCTGCATGCCATTTACATTTTTTGTATTGCCCTATATGTGATGAGAAACAGATTATCTTTGTTTTTTTGTAATTAAGGAACAGACCATGCTCCCCAGTATATTCAAGCAGAGTTTCGATGGAGCGCTGTAGGCCCATTGGGGTCTGGCTGCATATGACAATGTCGTCTACGTACTGCATACTTCTTATTTTGCGATGTGCTATCTTTGGTGGATCACTTTGAACTTCTGATAGCCTCTTATCCAGGTCTACAGAAAAGATGTTAAAAAGAGTGGGGGCCAGTACACATCCCTGCTTTAGGCCAATGTGCGTTGGGATCCTTGCGGTTGTTCTTTCGCCATTCCTTAGTTTTATCTTGACCCAGGTAGATGTGTGCAGATTGATGATGGCCCGCAGTAACATTGGTGGAATACCCCAATTTGCCATCTTTTGCCACAGGAGATCCCTAGATACCGTGTCAAAGGCTGCTTTTAAGTCGACAAAACAGGTGTACAATTTAGTTGATTTGCCCTTAGCTTTTTCGACAAGAAGGTTCAAGGCTAACAAATTACACATCGTATTTGTTCCCGGCCTGAACCCGGTCTGTGTGATAGGTAGGATCTTGCTCGTAGTGACCCATTCTTCCCATGTTGTCAGGAGGTTTGATGCGTATATTTTGGCTTCTACGTCGATAAGGGCGATCAGCCTATAATTCGCCGGGTCCGATCTAGCACCTGCCTTAAAAATTGGATGCAGGATGCTCCCTTTCCATGATGATGGTTTACTTTCTGTTTGAAAAGCGTGGTTCAACAGTGGGGTAAGAAGTTCTGCTCAGAATGAGTGGTCATGTTTAAAGAGCCCATTTGGCAAACCGTTTGGACCAGGGGTGCCAGTGGACGATAGTTTTTTTATGACCATTTGTACCTGGTGGGTACTGATCCAATTTTCTTCAAAATTTTGTTCGGGCTCTTCTCTTTTTTGATGATATTGAATTGTGTGATCTGATTTTATTGCTTGGTGACATCTGCTATTCCCTTTCTTCTTTTGCGCTAGATAATGTATCCAATCTGCCTCTAATATGTTTGCATTGTGATCACGGAAGGATCCATTGGCTATTTTATTAATTTCTGCCCTAAATTTCCTGTTGTTGTTTGATTTACTTATTTCCTATCATTTTGACCAAGTTACAGTTTGATGATTATTATTTGCCATCCAAACCTCTTTTTTTATATATTTGCCTTAGTTTATGAATTTGTCGCTTTGTATCTTCCCCCATGATTGGATCTTTTCCTCGTAACTTTATGATTTCTTGATTTAGAGTCCTTTTTTTGCACATTAAGGAGCCAAGAGGCTCTGATGTTATTGGCCTTGGTTTGCTTCTGTAACTTTTATTTTGGAATTTATCAATTATACTTGTGATCATCTTTTCCCAATTTGCCCAATGCTCTGCCAATCTTAGTTCTTTTCCTTTTATCTGCACATTTTTTGGATGGATCATTATTTCTTCCGCGTTCTTTCCATTCCACGCAAGTCTTTTTAAGTTACATGGGCTGGGAATTTCCAACACGTCATTTCTTGCTAATGCCCTTGCGATTTGAAAGCTGAAGTCAATTAAATGCGGGCTATGATCGCTCTCCAGTCTGTGGATTATTTGGTAACTGATGACACTTAGAAGTACCTCCAGGTCCACTATAGTGTAATCTAGTACTGATTGAGCCTGTTTGGCTATTCTAGTCCGAGCCGCAGGCTGGTCTTGTGGAAATCGTCCATTTAAAATGATCATGCCTATTTCAGTGAATATTGAAGCACACAACTGGCAGTAACTATCCTTTTTTCTATGGTTTGTTATTAATGGGGGGATTGTTATGCCTTTAAATTTATTTTGTTGTTTATTTTGTGTGTGTTCTGCTTTTAATAAGAACATGTTGAAGTCGCCTGACACAACAATTCCCGCCTGTGGGAAAGTGGATTGCAAAGATTTGACCAGTGCTTTTAGGGTTGCGATTTTCTCTTGTTTCGTCTTTGACCCTGGGTGAATATATGTATTGCAAATTACCATTGACCGCGCATCGTGAAAGACTTGTGCTCCAGAGGAGAGATCATGTGGTAGTGCAAATTTAATGCACTGAATCCATGCTTGTCCAGACCCAATCAGATCATACGTCCAAGGTATACTTGTGCTAAGGCAGATTGATAATCCACCGACTGCCCTGCCTTGTGAGCTTCCTTTGATGGCATGTTGTTGAAATTCTTTGAAACCGTTTATCTGAACAGATGCTGTTCACCAGGTTTCTTGGAATAATAAAATACCAAATTTTTTTAGGGATACTAATAGATCTGCGTCCTCTGTTTTGCTGCCTAGTCCGTTTATTTTCCACGAGCATAGTTTCAGATTGCATTTTCATGCTTCGTTTTTCTTGTCTTCCTTGGAACTTGGTATTGGGGATAGAACTTTCTGAGTTTGGGTGGTTGCTCCTAATGATCCATCATTAATGACACGTAGATTGGTCCATCCTTCCTTGGTACTGGCAGTGGGATCTACTGCCCCCTGAAGTAATCCGCTGTCCTTTGGTGATCTTGACTCTGCCATCGGGCATAGCGGGCCTGGTTATCTTTCTGTTTCCGTTAATCTAATTTCAATTCCCCATTTAGCAAACTCTTCTCTGTGCTGCCAAAATTCCTTAGCGTTCTTTGTGTTGCTCCAACTACCACCATCTTATCTCTCCCCTTTACACTTGAGAGAGGTTTAAATTGAATGCTTTCTATATGACTTGTTTTCAGGTGTTTTTGTGTTTCAATTGAGATATCAAGTTTTAAAATAGCATTGCGATTGAGGATGTCATAATTCCCTCTGGAGCTGTAATGTGGGATAATTTCTAGCATTGTTTAACCTTCTGAGTAGTGTTGTCCTTCATTGTCGGTTGAATCCGGGCACTTACCATTTTTGACTTCCTCTATGTGTTTTTCCTCTGCTTGTGTGTTTTGTGCACTTGTTTTTAGTTTGTTGGCTGAGTTGAACTGGTCGGTTTTCTTTTCCTGAGATTTTACCTGGTTGCCTAGTACCGGCGAGTGGGCTGTCAATGTCTCTGTCCATTGAGTAGTAATTTGTGGTTGTTGCACTTTAGCCATGATGTTTCCATTTTGAGCCTTTGTAATTTTAGAGAAGTATTGAGATATACTTTTTTGTTCTGCTCGAGTCTTGTGATTTAATGGACATTTTGCAAATTGATTTTTTGTGTGACCATGTGTGGGCTGGGAGTCTTTTAGACTGCTTAGCTGGGCTGTTGTTAAGTCCATTGCGGATGTATTCGATCTACTATGGTCGTGTTCATGACTAATTTCCCCTGGTACTTGCCGCTTTTCCCTTTAGTCCAATTTCGGGAACAGTTCCGGGTGAATTAACAGTCTGGCAGCTTACCAGTGATGACTCTAGAGCCTGATACTGAGTAATGAGTGCTGTGACTTTGTGACTTTTTTTCTTATTTTGCCTTGCTTTTCCCAATCTCTTTCGTTCACGTTTTATTAAAGGGTTATGAGATTTTTGTTGCTGGTTTATCTGTGGCATTATTTCTTCGGTCAATCGATCGTCGTATACTTGTGTTTTTTTGTGATTGTTTTGCATTGCCATGCTTTTTGATGTTTCTGTCTTGGTGTCTGAATTAAGGTTATTTAAATGACCTTCCATTGCATCCACAATTGTTTCCGCATTTACAGAATTATCCAGGTTGGTAGTGGGCTTCTGTTGGTCTGGGGCATTTTCCGTGCAAATACTTGCAATAAGATTGTGGTGGTCGGTTGTGTTTTTCTTACCTCTGCCAGGATATCTATTAAAATTGTGGGCATGGTCTGTAGTTGGAACATTATTCCGGAGCATTGGCATTCATGGTACATTATATGGGGGTCTTTCTGTACCCGCTCAATAAGTAAATTTTAATCTTGTATTTTTCTGTCTATACCAACCAAATGGAATGCCAAAATTTGCAAGAGATCAATTTGTAGCTCTAATTTTTCTGAGTGTTGGAGTAGGGCTGAGGATATGGTTTCCATGATCCCAATAAATGGCGACCACAATGGGGCCTGTAATGTTAAGAAATATTCTGTTTGATTGGCGCCTATTCACTGGTTTGAATGGATGTCCTCCCCTGGTTTATTCCAGATGTCATCCACTAGTTCTCGTGTTTCTGAAGTTGATTTTGTACTTTGAGCTTCCTGTGGTTGATCCTGGCTGCTCGTTAAGCACTCCTGTGCCTTCTGTATGTCTGGAATTAAATTGGCAGTATTTTTGGGCTGGACCGCTGTGTGGTTTACTGGAGTTTTATTATTTTTTAATTCGATGTCCCTTATATCCATACTTGAGGCTGACAACAGGCTGCCCCATAACTTGATCCCCTGAGCACAAAAGAATGACCCAAGGCTTATTGATCGTCGCTTTGTTTTTCCCTCTGCTGCCTCTGATCGTGTTTTAGGCAAATTTGATTGTCCAATGTTTACTGCTTCGCTTGCACTTATTTGGGCTGTCACGGTTATTCTGTTGGCAATTGTTTTGGGGATCTTCGGGGAGCTTCGGCTGTTTCTGCAGCAAGTTAGACATAGAGCCAACTGTGTAAGAGATCCTTTTTTTAATGTCCTGGGTGCTGGTGGTAATTGAAGGTTTCTGACCTCATAGCGCTGATGGTACCGGTGAGATAAAAAAATCTGTGATCTTTGATTTTGTGACTGCTGTGTTTTTTTAATGGCGTTGTGACAATATTGAGATTGTTCTCCCGCGCTTTAACTTCTTCAAGAGAAACAATTGTTCCTTCGCTCATCTTATCACTGTTATGTCGATTTCTTTTTTTGGGTTTTGGTTTGGCCTCTGCTCTGACTCTCCCTGATCTCATAATGAACAACAATGCAATCTCACTCCTAAAATTCCATTGAAGCACCTCACTTAACTCGGGTGGGTAGGCGAGGGAGGATGGATGGGGAGTGACTGATTACTCACGCACCCTCTTGCTCCTGCTCCTGCTTCTCCCGTGCTGCTACAGCTGCTGTTGTAAACTTCAGTGAAAACGTGGATTGGACTTGGTGATCATCCAATCGGTTGGAATAAAGTGAAATAGAGTAAATAATCCTACCATGCACGCTGTGTGAACTTAACTGAACTTGAATTGCCCTACAGCTCGGCTCCTCTTAGGGGTATGCAAATACGTGAGTGCGGGTGCGGGCTCTGCAGGTTCTGACGTTAGGTGGTGAAAGGGGGCCGACTCGTTAATCCATGCCCTGTAGGGCCATTACATCTGCTGTGACCTGTGACCGTTGTACCGTTGTGTTCTGAGCCCGACACCCTCCGGCATAAACGGACCTTCTGCCGCTTGCCTCTGTGTTCTGAGCTCCGTGCTCCGTCGCACAGGCGGCACACCACACCGCACAGGACCTCACTGCACCGCGCCCCCTCACAGGCAGCACACCACACAGGATCACACTGCACCGTGCCCCATCCCTGGAACCCACCTTGTGAGTCGCGCCTGGTCTCAAGATTACCGGGCCGCTTCCGCGGGGGGGAATATGGCGGTGGCATGGGCTATCGGCAATCGGCAATCTGCAACCGATCCTCCTTGTGTGCGAGCGGGAGCGGAGTCCTCAACTGCAGCATCGCCCACTGCTCACTGCTACTGTGTGGGTCAAGAAGCTTATCGACAGGGAACATACCCTGAGCAGGCAGTCTGGCGGTGGCTCTCCTGCCAAATCAATGCACTTCAGGTCCTGGGAGGAGAAGGTGCAGGCCATCCTACCACCGGAGAGCATACATGGATTAACAGGAATACCAGAGCCTGGTGAGTACACAACCAATTTACTCAAATTACTGCCAGCAAAGCCATTGCAACTGAAAGGCAAGTATCCTGTGACGTGTATATCAGTTACACAAACACAATATTTGCCATCCCACAGTGAGATGGAACTATGTCCTAACATGTACAAACCTAAAGACTAATACTTCAAGGCATGACCATAAATAACCAACAAACACAGTCATCCATTTTGCCACCACTGTCACACCACCTCACAGGTAAGCTGAGTCAAAATGAAGGAAGGTTTGGCTGCTGGGAATGTGCATGTAGCAGAAAGCATGATGGGAGTTGCATTCACAGCCACCAGTCCCTCACCCACATGTCCCAGCAAGCTCACACTGAACCATGCTTACCTTACAGGGAGTGCAAAAGTACTGCCAAGATGGCTGACACTAGGCCCTGCTGTGGGGAGCACAAGGCCGTGCTGGACCTTGGGCTCAAACTGACAACAGGACACCAATGCCTGACAGCCTGAAAGGTAACCTCCTTGTAATGGAAGCATGCTGCATGGTGGGCTGTCTGGACTGGGGGAGGAGGACAGCCAGCTCAGACTACATCTACTAGCAGGCACTTGCACTCCCCCCAACACAAACTACACCCAACCCACCTGGTCTAATGCATTCCCTCAGAATCCATTTAAATGTCCCACAAAGATTTACCACACTGGGTTATGCTGTGTGAAGGAAATGGGCTTGTGGGGACATGAGTGCAAACAAACACCAGGACACCACTGCCTGCCAACTTGTCAGCACAGGCACACCACCACATAGGGAAAAATATTCACAGGAAGGAAGCTCAGGTATTGTGGGAAGGTGGGTGGAGCCAAAAGCATGATGGGAGTTGTAGTCACAGCCACCAGTCCCCCACCCACATGTCCCAGCAAGCTCACACTGATCCATGCTCACCTGACAGGGACTGCAAAAGTACTGCCAAGATGGCTGACACTAGGCCCTGCTGTGGGGAGCACAAGGCCCTGCTGGGCCTTGGGCTCAAGCTGACAACAGGACACCAATGCCTAACAGCTTGAAAGGTAACTACTACTCCCTGAAATGGAAGCATGCTGCATGGTGGGATGTCTGGACTGGGGAAGGAAGACTGCCAGCTCTGACTACATCTACCAGCAAGCACTTGCCCCCCCCCCCCCCTTAACACAAACTACACCCAACCCACCTAATCTAATGCATTCCTCCAGAATCCATTTAAATATCCCACAAAGATTTACCACACTGGGTTCTGCTGTGTGCAGGACATGGGCTTATCGGGAATTGAGTGCAAACAAACACCAGGACCACATAGGGAAAAAAGATTCACATGCACCCCTCCCACCAATACCAAAATACACACCTGGGACTATGCTTCACAAGAGAGTCAGTGAAAAGTCTCTACCAAGAACCCTGACAATGGGCTCCGCTGTGGGGAGCACAAGGCCCTGCTGGACCTTGGGCTCAAACTGACAACAGGACACCAATGCCAGACATACTGAATGCAAATTGTGACTCCCTGCAATGGAGGCATGACACACGGGGGATTAGCTGGCCTCTGTGGGTGAAGGGGGTCCTGCAATGAATCCAAATGCAATCAAGGCCGCCTCAAAGCACACCTTCTCAGCCAGAACAAAGTGCACCCTTGGGACCAGTCACTCCAAAAGTAAATGCCTTGGCAAGATGGCTGACACATGGTCATGATGTATGAATTGGCTGCAAGTCACACCTACGCACTGGCCAACTCAAACACATTTACACTCACAGCCATTGGAACTGTAGGTATCCTCCTACTCTCTGGAAATGCAGTGTCCCTGTGGTGTCCCCTGACCTGGCTGTGAAGGTGTGTCTCATAGATGACAATTGGGGAGATGTAGATATAGTACATAGCACCAAGCGAATACAATTTCACCTATACATCATTGACAGTGGACGCCTGACAGTGACTAGAATGGACACACACATGAAGCTGACACTGTAGCATGGTGTCATCCACAAAATGTGCCATTGTGAGCTGCATTTCAATTCAACATCGGTCTGCGTTGTGCGCCTCATTCATATAACACATCATTCACTGACATGGATGTAGGAGAGTAGGATCTGCTTCACATGGGTACCCCCACTTTTTGCTGGTGTTTCACTGTTTTTCGACCTTTGTCTAGCTGTGACCCTGCTAATCAGGACCACAGCCTAGCTGCTTCCTCTCTGAAATGGTTTCCATGTACATTAGGTACATATCTAATTGGATTCTGGAGTGCCTTATAAGCCCCTAGTATATGGTATACTATGTACCTAGGGCATAGGTACCTCAGAGGCCTACCAGGGGCTGCAGCATGTATTATGCCACCCCTGGGAAGCACTCCAAAATGACACCACAGGTCTGCTACTGCAGCCTGGGTAAGTGTGTGCTTGCACCCCTTACTGTGGTATAGGCTACCTATATCACTACCTTATACAGACACATATAAACCTATAAGCCACTCCTATGGCAGGCCTTGACAATCCTGAAGGCAGAGTGCTTGGTTTTATGTGAGAGGGTGCCCAAGCATGAGCTGAGCCCCTCTACAGCATTTGGAAATACTTCCTTATGGCTGCTCTGTGATACAGCCATACCATATACTCTTAAGTGCATTATAACCTTACGGTAAATGCTAACTTTGGGATGGCTGCATCAAAACATGCCGTGTTTGGTGTCAAATGCTTTGGAATACTACCCCCCGCCAGTTCTGGTGGTGGGGGTAGCATTCCACCCTTCTAGAGGGAGAGACATGTTCACACTGGCTTAACTCGGTTAAAACTTTCCAAAGCCCTGGCATCACAAAATGGATGCCACTGCCACAGACACGGGTCTGGCCTCCTGCTGCTGACCAAAACTCCGGCAGTGGAGGCCTGGACAATAGGTTTCCTGTCTAGGGGAGGTGAAACCAGAGTGCTTTTGAGACACTGCCTGGGGCACACAAGGTGTCCCCGTGCATAGCCCAGTTCAAATCAGTTGCAGGGGCACTCAGCCCCTGCTCTGGCACGAAACTGGACAAAGGGGAAGGTGTGTAACCACCTTCACCCCAGGCCCACCCATAGGTGTGGCTTTAGAGTTAGTCCATCCCCTAAACTTAGTATAAGTATAGGAATCCAGTCCCTAGGACTTTAGATTACCCTGGACGAACCTCTGCAACATATATCCTGGACCTTCAACTCTCTATCACGACTAGAAGACGGAAGAAATCTCCCTTGGGGTCAAGGAGTGACTCCCCTGCTTGGCAGGCACTAAAGAAGCAACTGACCGGTCTGCATTGCTGAAGCTCCCGCCAGACGCCAAAGTCTTTGCATCTCCAGAGGTAGATTTCAAGACTTCCCCGAGGCTACCCTGAGTCCTCAGCAAAGCTGAGGCCCATGGCTATCGAGGGTAACGTGGAACTGTGACCCCTGGACACCGTGAACTTTTGCAGCAACACTACCTTCCTGGACATCTTCTAAGTTGTGCTTTGGGCTCAGAGTAGCCCCAGCCTTGACCACCTCCTGCACCGAAGATTGTTGGCCTCCACTCCACGAGTGACCCGTGGGCCAGCTTCAAGTGCGACCGCTTGAAGCTCCTTCGCGATCACTAGCCCATTGGCTAGCAGCTCCCCATGAAGGCAACTCCACTTCTGCTTGGGCTTTGCTGGTTACTCCAGACTTGCTCTTACTTACCCTTGCTGGGTGAGTCCATCAGACCTTGCTGGTCTGCACCGCAGTCCTTTCTCTGATTTCCTGTGACTTGCCGTTGCCAAGGCTTGTTGGGTCCTTTCTGGTCGCCGACACCGCAGCACTCGACAGACTTTGTGGGACAGCTCGAATCCGGCTCATGGACTTCATCAACGCCTCCTGGACCTCGGGGCTGAAGAGTCAAGACACCCATCAACTCACCTGAAGCACCCGACATCTGTCGGCATTGGTCCATCCTGCCCTAGGTCACTGGCAAGTGACCCAGACTCTGTCCCCTCTGCTTTCAGGTTCCTTATATCCTAGATCCAGGCTTGGATCTCTCCGGACACTTCTCCCTTTCACGGCAGCAGCAGTTCTTTGCAGGCTTCCATTCGAATCGACGATGCGACCCGACACCAAAAGACACCTATGCGCCCGGCTTCCCTGAGTGAGGTAACTCGAGTACTCCGGTGCTCTCGTGGGTGCTAACCCTAGAACTGTCTAAGTCCAAGAGGGTTTGGTCCTGACTCGATTAGAAGTGTCCCTAATCTTTAAAATTCCAACAGCGACATTCCCCATAGAAGATAATAGGAACCCGTGGTTGTGTTTTCACACTGCATACGGCTCCCGTGGGTCCCCTGTGTCACTACCTTGGGTGGTTCCTTGGGGTCCCAGTGATTCTAGAGGCAATAGGCATACTGCCTATTTCAGTCGTGGTTCTTATACCACTATTTTTAGTATATGGTGTGGTACGCCCCTAGGGCCCAAACGTGTTTTTGTGCTTTTACTGATGCTTAAACAGTTGTAACTAAAGTACTTCGAACTCCAGTCTCATAAAGAGACTAGGGGGGGTGTGTTATCTTAAATACATATATTTTAAATCTATACCTGGTGTGGTTGTCTTTTCATTTGATCATTCAGGAGATTATAGACTGGTAAAACAAGCAGCTTTACATTCCTTCAAGACTTAGCCTGAAGGCTGCTCTCCATAGCTACCACTAGGATAGCTTTCATATAAGGTTGTCTTTAACCTATCACCATAAGGGGTTGTTTGGACTGATACAGGGTGCCCACTAGAACTAGTAGACAGCATATATCAGGCCACCTTCTCACAACGGACACTCAAAACACAATGACACCTGGACCTCATCGGAGGAGGCATGCAACTCATAGCAGCTGAACTGTAACACACACACCTCTGCCCATCACTGTCATGAACATGGAAAAGCAAGAGGGTGCTTCTGTGCCCAATCTCTCTCACTACAGAGGAAATTAGCAAGATAGAAGATGTTAGCACCTACAAAAGTCAGCACCAACTTCATTAGGTACGCTAACCCCATGACTTGTATGAAATTAGATGTGAACTCAGAACACAGACAACAAATCAGTATCTCACATTGGATCTCAGGCATCCCGGACTGTGACCATGTTGCACAGACACACCAATGTGGCGCACAGAGGAAAGAAAAGAATCACACAACACATGCCCCAAGCTTGCTACATACCCGAAGTGTAATTGTACGTATGTCATTGTTAAAGCACAAATGTGGACAGGGATAATACAGCTGTGTCAGGCATGTGATGGAACCTGAGTAGCAATGGCCATCTACAGACAATTGATCAATACATGATCTGGTCATGCACACAGCTTGACGTGCACATCGAAATGCTTCCGGTTGCCATTACAAAGTGCTTCAACAATATCAACCTCTGTCTGTCACAACTTAGGACAATGCAATGTACAGACTCTCATAATGATGTACAGTGGCAACTGTCATGTGTGTGCATCTTTGATGTCGGTAGAAACATAACATACATTGTGTGTCTCCTCCTACCACAGGGGATGCTCGGGACACAGCAGGACCTGAAAAAGAGTTCCAGTCCCAGACTCTGGCAGACACTTAGCTCCACGGTGGGGATCAGTCTCTGTCCTCTTCAGACGATGACCCTGAACGACCTGGCACCTCCAGTGTGAGTCATCATGCAGCCCCAGCAGCAGTAACATCAGCAGCTCCGGCAACCACTCCTGCCACATCTGACACCAGACATAGTAACTCTCCCAACATGGACAGGCCGAGGCCACAGAACAACAACGGAACAGGTACACAGGGCACCCTGTAAGCAAGGGACAACACCACCGGTGCCAACACTCAATGGGGCCCAGTGTCGCCTGTGCCGGTCACGGCAGGTCCTTCCCATGTGGGTAGGGGCGGTGGGAGGGTAGACAGGCAGAGGACACGACCTGCTGGACTGCATGATGAGCCACACTTGGAATGCATCATAGATGCGTACCAGGTAAGCACCGGGGGGTTTGGACAGGTAGTGGGGATCCTCAAGGAACTCAAAGAACAGCAGGCTGCCCATCATGCCCCCTTGGACTCCCACATGTCCCGGGTGGAGTTCAAGTGGGACAAATTGGATGAACTAACAGCGGTGCATAGGGACATACTGAAATGCGTCCGCCAGATCAGCACCAACATGACCACACCTTCCTGTGCGCTCACAACATCTGTTGCCACAACATCTGCAACAGCCACAGGGAGGGAGGAGGACTCTGGTGGAGAGTCCTCAACACCGCAGCAGCTTGCACATGAGGGTCCCCCGAGAAAGTAGAGGAGTCGTCCGAATAAGGGCAATTGACACGCTGATGGCCATGCATATCCCCCAGGTACCCAACACCTGGTCTTGATATCGTCCTTTGTGTGCAAACCATTTAACCTTGTCGACTCACATCCGAATCACCCACTTGACATAGAGGGTCAAAGTTGTGACAATGCACCAAATGACTGTGGATTCTACTTTGGACATTTAATCTCCCAAGACTACCAACTCACCTGTGAACTTTGGATTCCCATCACATTTTACAGAACTTCGAATTACGTTCACAATCCTTACACATGTTTGGAAATAAAATCCCAATCACACAATACTTGCCTCTATCGTGATTTATACTTGGTTTGTGCCATGGTAATGATGAGCTGCTAAGGAACACTGTGCATGCAAACTACTACAGCCATGTGAACACCGTTATGTGAGTCATGGGAATGTGACACGTATGAGGGAGACACACCACTATGACAACACAATACATACTCACCATGGCCATCGAACTCATCATCAACAATGAAGTTATTAGGAAATACAGTGGAATGCACATACACAACACCCATGCTGGGTCAGTGGCAAGCAGCCCACAGGTACAGGATGCGAATGACTGTCGGATGTGAGGACACACACGGAACACATCCCAAAGTGAAGCACAGGTTTATTAAATATTCACAATGTGAGAATTTCACAAGTGATGCAAGTTAACCTCACATGACAGTGAGCAAAAACAAGTGGTGAACAATGAAAGTCCAGGGGTGTGTGGCACATCATTGGTTGGGACAACGAGTACTTGCACTCTGGAACAAGGATCTGGGTCTTGGGGTTCAGACCGCACCATACAGCAGCCAAAGTACCCTGTGAAGGACAGACAGAAAACACACTCAAAAACACAGATTTACAGCATACAACAACAATAAACATGCCCAAAACAAAACACTAACTACCTAGACACAACCTAACAACCTAACAATCAGGTAAACACTGTTTGGGAGTACAGACTACCAGAAAAGACACATCACAGCAAGCATCCTGACAAGTAGCATACTGCCACACTCAATCAGCACCAGTGCACCACCAACATATGTGAGGCAAACACAATACTTTGACAACACATACCTGTATACTGACATTCATGTGAAGAAGTCCTGGATCAGCTGGCTCCGAACATCACCATCACCCTCATCATCACTGGCATCATGCCCCAGGCCAGGATCCTCCACGGCTGGCAGAGGTTGGTCATCGTCATCTTGGATGAGAGGCAACTTCTTCCGCACTGCCCGGTTGTGTAGCATGCAGCACACTATGATGATCCTGCACACCTTCGCATGTGCTTATCGGAGGGCCCCTCCTGTCTTGTCCATGCAGCGGAATCTGCTTTTCAGGAGGCCAAATGTCTGCTCGATCACTCTCCTGGTCTGACCATGTGCCTCATTGTAGCGCATCTCTGCCAGTGTCACATGGTTTCTGAGGGGTGTCATTAACCATGCATGCTGGGGTATCCGGAGTCACCAACTTTAGCAAACACACACAATGCTAAACAGTCAGTACACACCGACAAGCCAGGACTGCTGGTACTGCATCTGTGACATCATCATTGGGTTGCGACTACTCCTCATTATGTAAGTGTCATGCCCGGGAACCGTGCACACACATGGGAAATGGTCATGTCTGCCAAACAAACCACCAGAACATTTATAGAGTGGAAATGCTTCCTGTTCCGGTAAGTCTGCTCATGTGCCTGTGGTGGTACCAAAGCCACATGTGTCCCATCAATAGAGCCAATGACATGTGGCATCCTGCTCAGGGCATAGAAGTCCCCCTTGATGTCAGCGAGTCGTTGTGGTTTGGGGAAATGGATGTACTGGTTGAGCAAATGCAACATCGCCTCCAACACATCTCGAAGCACACGGCTGAACATAGTCTATGACATCCCACCAGCAGTAGGATTGTGTTTTTTTAAAAAGAGAAAATCGTTTTTTTAAAAAGAGAAAATCGTTTTTTTAAAAGGAGAAAATAGTTTTCTTAAAAAGAGAAAATCGTTTTTACATGCAAACTGCTGTTGCTAATGTGATTCGAATTGTGCACTGACTCTCCGGTCCACCGCAGCTACTCGGGCTGATTGTTGTGGAGGGAGAACAGAGCGCTCCTACTTCCTGGTAGTGCCATTTCTTGGCAGCCATTTTAGTGGGTTGACGCTCCAGTGTTCCCTGAGCCCTGACTACTTAGGCTCCCAGCGCTGACACGCTCGAGTAAAACCTGAATTGATCACTCCTGCGCCAGCGCTCTAGGTGATAGCACCTTTGCTGTTCTGTTGAATGTGTTTTTTTAAAAAGAGAAAATCGTTTTTTTAAAAAGAGAAAATCGTTTTTTTAAAAGGAGAAAATTGTTTTCTTAAAAAGAGAAAATCGTTTTTACATGCAAACTGCTGTTGCTAATGTGATTCGAATTGTGCACTGACTCCCCGGTCCACCGCAGCTACTCGGGCTGATTGTTGTGGAGGGAGAACAGAGCGCTCCTACTTCCTGGTAGTGCCATTTCTTGGCGGCCATTTTAGTGGGTTGACGCTCCAGTGTTCCCTGAGCCCAATCTATATTAACTTCCTTCGCCCCGCGCAGCGGTAGCGCCTTAGACGCGCCGAAGAGGCGCCAAAGAGAAGCCAGTCTGCACCAGTCCGCGTCCAGACGCTTCCAGTCTCCGGACCCAGCTGTCATCATGGTAGGAAATCTCCTCACATACAGCACTTCCTCACTATATGCATTGCGTCCTTCGGTCAACCCACTATGTTTGCATTCAGTTCTTCCCTTACACCCGAAGGCCCACTGCAAAACTTGTGATTGGGGCATAACTACTCCAAATGTTGTGAAAAACCCCTCCAAGCAGAAATGGAGGATGTTCCTTCTTAACTGCCGTTCCCTGCCCAAACACCATACTGAGCTGGCCATGCTGATAGAGGAGCTCAATCCAGACGCCCTCTTTCTAACAGAGACATGGCTTCAGCTAGAAACTGATCCTGCAATAGCATGGGCCACCCCCCAAGGCTATACTATTAAACATTTGGATCGCAAGACTGGCAGAGGTGGAGGGCTGGCTATTATCTATAGGGACAACTTTAGATGCCGCTTCACTCCCTCCCCCATGCCAGCCTGTGAGAACCTACATTTCACTCTTGAGTTCTCCCCATCCACTACTTTCTCCGGTATCCTAGTCTATCGACCACCTGGTACCCTCAACAACTTTATCACTAACATGACGGATTTAGCTGCCAACCTAGTGCTCACCTCGGCAAATTTCACCCTGCTGGGCGATCTTAATTTACACCTAGATGAGCCACTTGATTCAACAGCCAATAGTCTTCGAACAAACTTTCAGTCCATTGACCTGGCTCAGAAAGGCTTTCAATCAACGCATGTCAAGGGTCAAGGGACATCTCCTAGATCACATCTACAGCAATCTAGATAGCTTAACCGTCGAGGCTCCAGTACCACTATCCTGGACCGATCATTTTTTAGTACCTTTTACATGGTCCACTTGCTCCCCCCCCATCTCACAAAATCACAATAAGCAGCGGGGAAGAAAATGGGCCTCCCTCCCACTTTCTAAGTGGAAACTGGCTCTTATAGAACACCTACCCCCAAATGTGACCAATCCCAATACAGCCATTGTCAATTTTGATAACTGGATCTCCAGTTCCCTTGACCTAGTCCTACCAGAGGAATCTTTGCACTTAATAAACAGAGCCAAAGTGGCTCCCTGGTACTCCCCGACTCTCAGGACTATGAAGCAATCTTGCCGCAAACTAGAGAGAGCCTGGAGACAAGATTACTCACAATCAAAGCAAGTTGAGTATAGAGCCGCAATAAAGCTCTATAAAAACCAAATAAAATCTGCGCAAGCCCATTTTTATGAAGCCAAAATCAATCTAGCTGCAAACTCCCCCAAAGAAATTTTTAAAATAGCCAAATCTTTAATTTCTCCTCCTCCCCCCGAGCGTCTGTCACCTGACGGCGCGCAAACCCGTTGCAATAATTTTACTTTCTTCTCCCAGAAGATCCAGGCCATCTATTCTTCATTTTCTACTGGCAGTGGTGACATGGACCACACCACCACCACAGATTCTGACTTCTTAGCCCCCAGCTCACTGGATGAATTCCCCCTCCTAGATTCCGACACTTTAGACAGAATGCTTCTTAAAGTCATCTCGGGATCCCCCAATGACCCAGCACCCCCGCAAACTCTCAATAAGGTGATGGACATCATCCGCCCTGTCATTCTGGATGTCCTTAATGCTTCCATCTCCTCTAACTCCGTCCCAGCACCATGGAAATGTGCGATGGTTAGGGCCCTTTTGAAAAAACCCACCTTGGACCAGAACAACTTGGCCAATTTCCGCCCCATTTCCCTACTTCCCTGGATGAGCAAACTGCTTGAAAGGCACATCAATAATATCTTAGTGGACTACTTAGAATCAAATAGTCTGCTATGCGCCTCTCAGACGGGTTTCCGCCCGCAGCATGGAAATGAAACTGCTCTCCTAGCAGTGACGGAAGAAACTAGATTGGTGCTGGACCGGGGAGGAAAAGCAGCCATCATACTACTCGACCTCAGTGCCGCGTTCGACACTGTCAACCATGCCACACTGCTACACCGTCTGAAAGGCATGGGCGTGTCGGGCGCGGCCCTGGAGTGGCTGACCTCCTTCCTGGACGAGCGCTTCTTCCAGGTGTTTGAGGGCAAAGCAGTCTCCCCTAAGCAACCACTCAGATGTGGGGTTCCTCAGGGCTCCTCCCTGAGCCCCACACTTTTTAATGTCTATATGCGACCTCTAGCGGAGATAGTCCAGCCCTTTGGCGTGCGTATTGTCACCTACGCGGACGACACCCAGTTGGTGGTCTCTCTGGACCACACTGAGGAGCCGTCCAACACCCTGGGCCTCTGTCTAGAGGCCGTTGCTAAGTGGATGCAATCGTCCTGTCTCAAACTTAACGGGGAGAAGACAGAGATTATGCTATTGGGTAACCCTCCTCCGACCATTTTGACATCAATTTGGCCCACCTGCCTTGGTGCTCCCCCCCCTCCCAAACCGCAGATAAAGAGTCTGGGAATCTGGCTCGATAAAGCGCTGGACTTCTCAGTCCAGGCTACCAAAACTGCCTCCACGTGTGTCGGCCTAATGAAAATGCTCCGCAAAGTACTCCCTCTGCTTCCTTTCCAGGCGAGGAGAATCATGGTTCAGGCCCTGATACTCTCCCGCCTGGACTATGGAAACGCGCTATATCTGGGTGCCCCGGCTTCAGTGACCAACAGGCTCCAAGTCACGCAAAACTGCGCCGCCCGATTATTATTCAACATCCCCCGCTGGCAGTCAGCCAAGAAAGCTCTAAAAGAATTGCACTGGCTCCCGATGGCTGCTAGAGCACAGTTTAAGGCTATGTGCATTGTGCACAAATCTTTCCATCGATCAGGCCCTGCCATCCTGTCCCCCTTAGTTGTGCCCTACGCTCCATCCAGAGCCCTTCGCTCGGGATCATTGCACCTAGTTACCACTTCTAAATCAACAAAGCACGTTGGGGCGGCCGTTCCTTCTCCCATACTGCTGCGAGACTTTGGAACTCCCTCCCCTTAGCCCTCAGAGAAAATAATAACCGGCTGGCTTTTAGGAAAGCTTTGAAAACCCACCTGTTTGCAAAAACGTGCTAGTCTCACCCTGCGGCCCGCCACAGTGATCAATTAAAGCGCTGCGAGGCCTCCGGGTAGTCTATGCGCTATATAAATATAATTTTTCATTTCAGTAGCAACAGTGTGCTGGAAAGTACCGGTGGAAAAAAAGTGTCGGGCTGCCATCACTTTCACCTTGGGGGTCAGCGCTGTAGGGTATGTCCGGCCAGGTTGCAAGTGTAGGGCCAACGGCTCCGCCAATTCTTCGATCAGTGGCCTGGTGAAGCAGTACCATCGCATGCAGTCATGTTCAACCATGGTTGCAAGGTCAGGGAACGGTCTGTGGACAGCTGGTCTCCTGCAGTACATAGATGACAGTTTGTCATTCCCCCTATCTATGTGCTTGTGTACATGACAAATAGTACATGAAACAACATTACAGGACACAAGAACATGATGTGTGTGCTGTTGCGTATGGGCACACATGTCAGATACATGCCCATCATCTGACATCTCAGCTCTACAGGTCCACACAACAAGGTCCATGTTGTGCTGTGACCAATCAATGGGCTCTGTCACAGTACATCAGTACGAGTGTCACATACCAGACACACACCACAGTGACTAGTGAGGACAGATGTCTACCCTACATCACAGGTTTTTGACAGACACACACAGGGACCTTGTGTCGCAACAAGGACACCATCATGATGTAGCGTCTCATATGCACAACACAATGCACACATGACACACACATGTAGTGTCCCCTGATTTCTTGCCAGGTAACACATGGATGTCTGTGACACACAGCTGCAACATCAACTCACATTGACAATATACATGGATGTTTTGACCGTTTGACATTGACCACATGAAATCTGAGTCCTCTCTGCATGGAAATGCACACATACTGTGGATGAACATCACATTTGTGGCACTGTGACACCCTGTGAGACACATACTATTCCACCAAAGAGTCAGGGTGCATGTCACATGACATACACAATGTACTCCGGGAACTGGGTACATGCCTCATGCACCACTGAAATGTACTGTTGTCAACCACAGTGGTTATGTGTCCAAGCCACAATGGTATCTGTCCCTATGACACCTTGCCCTGCCTGAGAGTGGGTGCCACTAAGTGAAACATACCAAATCACATGTTTACCCACATACACACACAGTTAATGCAGCCTGACATGCACTTTGATATACTGTGTCACAGACTGTATTGTTGGTGTGCCCATGGGTCCATGGCAAGCTATGGTGTGTGGCACACCTTGCACATTGACTTCAATGGGGACTGACGCGGGTGATCAATTCGAAAGACGAGTCGGACACCTAGGGAATGAGTCGCACGCACGCCTTGCACTCACGTCTTGCACATTGACTTAAATGGGGACTGACATGGGTGACCAATTCGAAATATGCGTCGGACACCTTGGAAAGGAGTCACACACACGCCTTGCACACACGCCTTGCACATTGACTTCAATGGGGACTGACACGGGTGACCAATTCGAAAGACGTGTCAGACACCTAGGGAAGGAGTCGCACGCGCGCCTTGCGCATTGATTGCAATGGGGACTGATGCGGATTCGAGCCTGGTACAATTCGGGTTCTTGAAAATCCTTTGGCTGCCTGCAACAATGTATCAGACTCATTTGTGCAATGCTTTTGAATTTTTCAAACGATGCGGAAGGCGTGTACGAGGCATGCAATGCAATGGATTGGCCAGATTCATAGGATGCAAACGTGTCGGACCTATCGCTTTTGACGTATGGGACTGAATCTGCCTTTGTAGCACAGATATAAGTCTGTCTGTTCCTCTGGGAGCTCACTTGCCTGCACTACATGCTCAAGATTGACATCTCTGCTACCACTGCTGCTGTCTCTGCATCATCTGGCTCCAAGAATGGCACTTACTGTGGAGAGGGCCCCAGCCGTCACTGAGGAGGAGAACATGGCCCTGCTGGACAGCCTCCTTCCACAGTACAGCAAGCTGTATGGGACACCAGGGGAGCAGGTGAGTGTGCACTCCACATGCCTTTTTCATTGTGTATGTTGTCTGACTGCACTAATGACATTGTGTACACGAGTGTCTAGCATGCTCACTGAGTAGTTGTTACCCCCAAAGTGTGTAGGTACCTGTAGTGGACAGGTACTGTGCATGAAAAGTGCATTTTCACATGGTTGTAATACTCAGGCAATGTTTCCATGTTGTAAATGCAGGACAACTGTCAATCACCATAGTTGCACTACCTGTGTACATCATATTCCCTTGCGAGAAAGACATGTATCTCCAACTGTGTGATGCACAACATGGGACATGTGTGGTAATGGACTTTTTATCCTTGTCATCCTCACAGGTTGATGCCCATTAGAAGCAGGAGATCTGGCTGACCATTGCCCGGGCTGTTCGTTCTGTGGGGGTCTACAGATGCCGCATCCGCAACTGCCAGAAGAGGTGGCAGGACCTTCGTGGCTGAACCCAGAGGATTGCCAGAGTCCAGCTGAAGCTGTCGCCTCCTCGCAGATGGGGCGGACGACGGACACTGACGCCCCACATGCTCCCGATTCTGGCGGTGGTCTTCCCTGACCTGGATGGGCAGTTAAAGGCCAGACAGCAGCAAGGAGGGGATACGTGCATTCTTTTTCTGTGTACTGTCTCACATGCTCTTTGCACTCCTTCATCCTGGTTACACTCCCACAGATCTCCTGTCTGCTTGTACAGGAGTCATGTGCCCAAATTAGGTCATGGACCATCCTCATCTGATACACAGGTGTGCCCCTTTAAGTCTGTGACTTGTGTAACTTGGGTTGTGTGTTCCTGCTGTTGTCCAAACTTAAGGTTGTAAACAGCATCTGCTACCGGTGCATTGTTTTGTCTTCTTGAGTGAGGCTAATGATTTCCATGTGTCTGCACATTGCCAGAAATCAGACATGTGCTCTGTGTGGGCAATTGATCTGTGTTCC
The DNA here is from genome assembly GCF_964204655.1 of Triturus cristatus. Lineage (NCBI taxonomy): Eukaryota > Metazoa > Chordata > Amphibia > Caudata > Salamandridae > Triturus > Triturus cristatus. Next base: position 1,870,146,547 of record NC_140590.1, read on the forward strand.
TATTGATGTTTTGGCACACCATATGTGCCAGGGGTATTAACCACACAGACATGCAGCAGGTACGACAATGTAGGGGCATCAGAAGAATGTACTTCATGTGTGTCACACAAGAATGAACACATGCCTGGTGTCCAGGGTAATCCCATGTTGCACATGTTCCTGGACAGGTATGCCTACTCCGCACATGAAGTACACTCTCTTCTTCTACTCCTGTGTGTCAGCCTACATTTAGTGCATTGTGAAATGTGCAATATGGTGTCTGCCTTGTTGTCATTGTGGAGTGGCCTAGCCTCTTAGACTCCTGTGGTGTTGCTCATTTTGGTTTGTGCAGCTAGCTGAGGTGTGGCTAATGGATCATCACAATGGGGTAAAACATAGGTGTGTAATCACTTGACGGTGCATAATGTTGTATTATACATCACAGTGCAGGCTGCCTCAATTCATTCTCATCATGCTGTGATGTTATCATGTTTACATATTGGTGCTTGCAGTCACTCAACTGTCGCATTTGTATCACGTATGATCATCAGATGCCTGAAGCCGTGGGTAGCAGTCGGGGTACCTGTGCACTTGACAGCTGCAGGGCTTACATTCCCAACAATGTTAATGATTGTGACACAGTGCAGACTGTTTATTTTTGGTGCACTGCCCCTGAGACTGAAGCCAGTGATGGCTGATTAGCCATACTGGGTCGTAGCATGGTATCGCACTTGCTGATGTGTACCCCGCAGTGATGTCAGTTGTACAGCATGCACTCTATTGTGGCATTGACCATCAATACATGGGCACCTCATGGTGTCTTGTAAATGAAGCATATCCATTTTACTGACAATGATTTTGGCCATCCCTTATCCTGACACATGTACTGAGTCAGTGGCTGGAGATGGGATATGTTTGTACTAGCACATTTCAATCACAATTTCTGAAGTTCTGAGATATGTCTATGTGGTGCATGTGCACACATATGAGAAGTGGCATACTACATGCACCAGACAGATGGGTCTATGGAGGGGCAGGATATGAGGGGCATGGTTGACTGGCAGACTGACAGGTGTCATTTCCCAAAAATGTCTGCACTATTTGCAAAATTTGGCACTTGATGCAAAGGCGTGCTCTGTAATGTGTTGTACTGACTGTGATGTGTCAGGTGAAACAGGTGACCGATGTGGATCTCTTTATCCCGATTGTTTGCAGATATTTCTACGGCTACTGGAGGAGACAGCTCCATGGACCAAGAGGAGCCGCAGAGACATAATGGGTCCGCTTCAGAGGAGTTGTAGGGACCCAGTGGCACAAAGGGTGAGGGGAGCCATACTGAGGAGACCTCAGCTACGACCACCTCGGCTGAGGAACACAGCATCTCCAGTGAGGACTCCCTTGTGGAGGCAGATGTCAGCAGACCACAGACAACACCTAACGAATCTGTCCCCGCCACCACCACCATCTTCACCCTCCCATCTGCTCCCATCACAGATGTCCGTGGAGGCCCCGTGTAAGGGAACATGTCTCCTATGGTGCAGGCACCGCACCCCATGCCCCTGTCTCCCCTGCTGCCCTGATTGTGGAGTCTGTGGACTTACTGAAGCAGCTCCATGTAGGGAAGACAGCGATGATGAGTGTCCTCCATTCCCACACCACTCTGTTGACTCAACTGGTGTGCTTCATGGAGGGCATCTCATCAAAAATGTCAGCCCTACATCAGACCATTCAGTTCATGGCCTCCACACTGACGGCAGCAGTGTCCCTCCTCCAACAGTCCCTCATCCCTCCTACCTCTGCCACATCCACAGTCCCCACTACCCTACCTGTCCAACGCACACACACACCGGCACACACCACAACAGACCCAAGCAGCACACAGCCACGCAAGTCAAAATCAAAAGCCACAGGCAAGCACACTCCGGTGACTGATGGCACACACACAGGGGATGGGTCACAGACACACAAACCGGCATCCACAAGCACTCTGCAGACCTCAGATGCCTCTCCCTCTAAAACCCCTTCCCCTGCCTCACCTGCAACCCCCCCTTCCCAGCAGCTCTTCCTCTGTGACCTTGGCCTCTTCCCCACTGACCCATCTGCTCCGACGCACAAGGGGAAGAGGAAGTCACCACGCACAGAGGGGAGTTCCCCTGCCACACAGTCACCCTCCCCCAGGCGCACAGACACTGAGGCCCCCATCTGCAAGTCCCCCACAGCAGGAAGAGCAAGACCCCCCTAATCCTGCCGCTCAAAGTCACAGTCTCCATCCTGCAGCCCCCAGGCCACCACTCAAAGGTGCCCCACCACACCCTGCCCCTGGTTCCTTCACACACCAATACCACATCCCCAAAATGCTTAGACCCTACCACATGCACTTCCACCCCCACCTCACACGCTCAGCCTGTTCCTGCCACTGATGTGGAGAACGTGTCCCCCCCTCTGTGCTGCCCACCTCACCTGGCCCTCATGACACTCTTTTGGAGTTTGGCACTGCAGTGGAGACCCCGTCCCAACCATCTGACCTGCCCACTGCAGTGGTGCCGGTAACAACCCCGTCTGACTTGAGCCCTACAGTGGTGACAGCACCCACCACATTGGAATTGGGCCCTGCCGTGGTGACGGCACCCACTGTGTCAGACACCTCCACTGCAGTTGCCAGTGACACTCCTGCACCCACCAGCCCTCCCCTGCCCCATTCTCCTGTCCCCTAAACTTGTCCCTGCGGTTCCTGGCCTGCCCCTGTGTATGCCCCTCCAAGGGGAGATGTCCCCTGCCCTAGCAGTGCAATGGGTGACAACTTGTCACATCTCACCCTGGGAGGACTCCTGAAATGGACTTTCAACAAATTTTACAATCATTTGGTGAAACCATGGCAAACAATGCGCTATAATGGAAATAAAGCAATATCTGAACCATCCTCCACTGTATATAATTTTTCACCTTGCGCCTTTCTCGCTGTTACACACATTGCCACTTGCGTCGCCACTTGTCTTGCCACTTGCACTTTTTAGCACCAAGTTCAATGTCGGGTTGTTTTTATGCATTTCCTTGCCTACAGTGCTGATACAACTGCACTTGATTGTATTTAGAATATATGATGCCTTGTGCACGCCCCAAAAAATCAATGACCAAGAGTCTTCCTTTTTCTGCTCTGCAATGTTTTTTGACATGCTCAGTCTAAACCGTCTCTCATAATTATACCATTTGTGATATTGTTGTTTATTCTCTCCTACCCCCTCCCTGGCACAGCAGTCCATGCCCGGCCCCTTGTCTCTACACCACTCCATGTCCGCTTCCATTCAGTACGACATTCCATGTCTTAAAATGCTGGTCAAAGTTAAATTTTCAGTTCAAATAAATTAAAATAGTGAATATTTTGGGGTCGCGTAAAATATGCACTTAGCCAATAAGAATACCTTGCCCCTCCAATTACAGCCATCAATGTCCCATTCGCAAACAGATTGGTCCATGTGGGACAAGGGAAGACCTAAGTGAAAACCATCTGTGTCCCCGTCTACGTCACTGTTGCAGGGGGTAGTGAAAACTGATAAACAGTATACACGGTTCATTCCCTCAGACAGGTTCCCTGTTTGCAAGTCTCAGCATTCATTCATCAGTCCACAGTGTACGTGGGGGAGTCGAATTTACGTGGGAATGAGCCATGCATTATATTAGAGTGAGTGCAGAGTGCAGTGTACTTCTGTGGATATTACAGTGTGCAGTAGGAGCAGTTGTGGCTGGCAAAACGGGTGGGTGGGTTAGCGCACGGGGGAGGGAAGTGGGACGGTCACGGATGGTAATCTTCAGTATAAAATAAAAAACATACCTGCTTCCTCCGAGACCGCATCACGCGCCGCCAAATCAGCTCCTGGTTGCTCTGCAGTCCTGGTGCCCTTTTAAGCAGCCTCCCTCCCCCTGCTTTCCTAAGCCAATCACAACGCTGTAGTTGCAGCGTTGTGATTGGCGAGGCACAGCAGAGTGTGCCCCAGCCGGGCCATTTTCTCTATGTAGGCTGCATGCAGCAGCCTACATAAAGAACAAGCATTGGCATAGCCAATAGGTCTCGCTTTTGGGACCTTCTAAGTATTTAGTTATGCAGCCCAATATCCTTGGTGCAACCACATCAACTGTTGCGTGGCTAAACACTTATAAGGTCCCAAAGGTGAGACCTATTGTCTATGCTAATGCTTGATGTGGTTGTGTGTGTGGTTGTGTGTGGTTGTGTGTGTGGTTGTGTGTGTGTGGTTGTGTGTGTGTGGTTGTGTGTGTGGTTGTGTGTGTGTGGTTGTGTGTGGTTGTGTGTGTGGTTATGTGTGTGTGTGGTTGTGTGTGGTTATGTGTGTGTGTGGTTGTGTGGTTATGTGTGTGGTTGTGTGTGTGGTTGTGTGTGTGTGTGGAAGTGTGTGTGTGTGGTTGTGTGTGTGGTTGTGTGTGTGTGTGGTTGTATGTGTGTGGTTGTGGTTGTGTGTGTGGTTGTGTGGGTGGTTGTGTGTGTGTGGTTGTGTGTGGGTGGTTGTGTGTGGTTGGGTATGTGTGGTTGGGTGTGGTTGTGGTTGTATGTGTGTGTGGTTGTGGGTGTAGTTGTGGGTGTGGTTGTGGGTGTAGTTGTGTGTGTTGTTGTGTGTGTGGTTGTGGTTGTGTGTGGTTGTGTATGTGGTTGTGTGTGTGGTTGTGTGGTTGTGTGTGGTTGTGTGTGTGTGGGTGTGGTTGTGTGTGTGTGTGTGTGGTTGTGTGTGTGTGTGGTTGTGCGTGTGGTTGTGGGTGTGGTTGTGCATGTAGTTGTGTGTGTGGTTGTGGTTGTGTGTGTGATTGTGTGTGTGGTTGTTTGGGGGGTTGTGTGTGTGGTTGTGTGTGGTTGTGTATGTGTGGTTGTGTGTGTGGTTGTGTGTGTGTGGTTGTGTGTGTGGTTGTGTGGTTGTATTGTGGTTGTGTGTGTGTGGTTGTGTGTGTGGTTGTGTGTGTGTGTTGTTGTGTGTGTGGTTGGGCGTGTGGTTGTGTGTGTGGTTGTGGTTGTATGTGTGGTTGTGTGTGTGGTTGTGGTTGTGTGTGTGAGACAGTAATACTAAAAGCATCTCAAAATAAAGGAACGCAAACATCGAGTTTGTGGAAAGAGAAAGCACGTTGTAAGTCAAACGGGCGCAGCAAATCATTGAGACAACAACAAAACATGGTCACTTAGCGAAGACTGAGTGCTGATAATGGATACACACAGCCCATCATCTTAAGAGTTTGATTGCAGCCAATGTGCACTCACACCTGCCCCCTCCTTGTGAGTTGCACCCCATATTTCATGAGTTATAACTGTTGAACCCACCATAGCGCTTTGAGATCTAAAGTGCTACATAGGTCTAATCGACTAACCAGTTGCCAACATGCTGTGCTTTTAAAGAGAATGTGCCAAAAGTTTCCAGCTTCCTCATCATGTCCTCATGAAAGCGCCAATGAAAGGACTCCCTGAATGGTGCAACGGACATGAAGCAGCCACTGCGATCAGAAATAAACACTGTGAATGTTGTCCAGTTTCACAGTAACATTTCCTTAATGTTCTTTAAGTCACAAAACATTAATACTAAAAGCATCGCAAAATAAAGGAACACAAACATCGAGTTTGTGGAAAGAGAAAACACATTGTAAGTCAAAGGAGCACAGCAAAGCATTAACACAACAACATGTTCTTTGATGTTTGATTTTCTTTGAACGAGAACATCAAAGGGGCTCCGCGAAAGTGGTCGCAGGCGAAAGTGAAAGTGATTGTGGGCGCTTAATGAGCATGACGAGGTTTGCCATATGACGCCTCTGCTCCTAAGCGCACGCCTGTGCACATGCACTGTAGCTCTAGGCTGGCCATGGTAGCACTTTTTTGAGCCCTCACAAAAAGTCTCGCCAGACCAGCGCATGCGCTGGGTCAGGCTAGACCTAAAAAGGGGGAGTGCGCATGACTGCTTTGTTCGGCCCTGGGGCTGACCAAACCGTCAGTGACCACAACAGTGGGCAAAGCCACTCCCCTCAGCCCTCGAGCAGGACCGCCCACCCGCCTGCCCCCAACCAGACACAGAGGTACTTATGCTTTCTCACAGTGCGAGACGCAGAAACATAAATGGCAGAGCCGCCACTGTCACTGAGGGATCTACAGGATTAAGTGCCAGCAACAAATTGAGATACACGTGGGAGCAAAGTGTAGGCCGGGCATGCAGTTATCTGAAGTATTGGTGCTGCCCCACACTGAGGTATCTGCAGCTGCACAGTGTCAGGCATACATTGGCATATCCGAAGGATTAGTACCTGTCCTACCTGAAGTATCTGAAGACTCGTTGCCAATCGCTGTGATATTTGAAGGATGAGTGCTAGTCACACAGATATCTGAAGGATCGCATTTAGTCTGTCAATTTGTTCTTCAGCATCCAAGGGGTAGTGGCTGGTACAGGGCTACTGCAGCCGGCGCTGCAGTAGAGATTTTTCGACACTGAACTCTCATGGTCAAGGCTAAGTGGTTAACTGGAACTGCGCTCAAGCAGCCATGGATCTGTGTGTCATTGGCAATGCTTTCCTGAAGCAAGGTTCAATGTGTGGCCAGCACAGTGCTTCTGTAGCCAAGGATTGGCTCGCAGTGTTCTCATGTAGCCAAGGTTTAGTGTGTCATCAACACCACTCTCTTCCAGCCAGGGCTAAATGTGTAGCTGTCACTGTCCCCAAGCAGGCAAAAATTGGGGTGTGACTCTCACAGTGCTGCAACAGCCAAGGTTCAGTGTGATATCGGCAATGCTCTCTTACAGTCGAGCCTCAATGTGTGGTCAGCACTATAATCCAGCAGCCAAGGCTCAGGGTGTGGCTGCAGTTATGCTCTTCTAGCCAAGGTTTAGTATGTGGTCCCCTATTGCACTCCTAACGTAAAGGCTCAGTGCGTCACTGGCACTGTGCTGCTGCAGCCAAGGATCATTGTGTGGTTAGGACTGTGTTCATGTAGCCAAGGATTAGTGTGTGGCTGCCTCCGTGCTGCTGTAGCCAAGTATCAGTGTGTGATTGACACTGTGCTGCTACGTCCTGTGAATGATACTGTGCCCCTGTAGCCAAGGATAGGTGTGTGGCTAGCACTGTGCTCCTGCAGCTAAGGATAGGTGTGTGGTTAGCACTGTGTTCATGTAGCCAAAGATCAGTGTGTGGCTGCCTCTGTGCTGCTGGAGCTAAGGATCGGTATATCATTGACACTGTGCTCCTGCAGCTAAGTTAGGGTGTGTTGCTGGCACTGTGCGCCTGCAGTCAAGGATAATTGTGTGGTTGGCACTGTGTTCATGTTGCCAAAGATCGTGTGTGGATGGTGCTGTGCTCCTGCAGTCAAGGATCAGAGTGTGGCTGGTGCTGTGCTCCTGTAACCAAGCGTCTGCATGCGGCTGCCTCTGTGCTTCTCCAGTCAATGATGGGTGTGTTGTTGGCATGTCGTCCCGCAGCCACAGATAGGTTTATGGCTGGCACTGTACTCCTACATCTATGGATAGGTGTGTGGCTGGCACTGTGCTACTGCAGCCAACCCTCAGGGTGTGCTGGTAATGTGCTCTTCTAGCCATGGTTTAGTGCATTGTTTACACTGCGCTCCTACAGTCAAGAGTAAAGGCCAAATTACGAGTTTTTGGCAGAGCGGCGGAGCAGTGGTTTGCTCTGCCAAAGCTCGCACTACCTACCTGCCAGATTATAACGTATTCATAGTCTGGCGGGCGGGCGGGTGGGCAGGTGATGTGGCGGTTCCCCTGTGCTGCCCTTTAAAAGGTAAAAAGATACCACAATCGGAACTCCTCACAAGGTTCCTGCACAGCATGGACTCATAAGTTAAAGCTGTGCAAGAACCTATATGCATGTACACAGGGGGGCACATGTTATGCCCCCCTGTGTGCATCCACATTTGTGTGAGGCACCTTTGTTTCCTCTCTGCCAGGATTTTCATGGTGGTGAAGCCACCATGAAAAGGCTGGCAGAGAGAAGACTTGTAATATGCTTGGCAGGATCATGGTGGTCCCACCAAGCATATTGCAGCCTCTGGCTGCCGTTAATATGGGAGGGAATGGCGGTTCCCTGGCGGAGCCTGTGATCCTAGTGCGGTTGACTACCCAAGAAGTAATCGGGTGGTCAGAGTGTGGGTGCGGAGGTGTCTGGATCTAAAACCATCACCACACCACCATGTGTCGGGCGGTCTGAGGACTGGCAGACTCGTAATCAGGCCCAATGTGTGTGGCTAGCACTGTGGTCCTTCAGTGTGCTTGCACGTACTCTAACAGCTGTATTTCCAGTCACAATTGAAGCCTCAGTAATACTAATACTTGTTAACATATGTGTAATTTTCACAGAGCACCTATACAAAGGGCACAGATTTACACACATCTACAATGTTAACAGTTACAATGTCTTCTAGAGCAGTGCTTACAAAGCATTGTAGAACCACCACCCAATTTTTAGAAGGACAAACTTTCCTGACATATCTAGCTTTGATGAACATAAGACAGCAATTGGTTTAAACGTCACCATCTTAACAAGCCTTTTGATATTGGACTGTGGCCAAGATATAGATCTGTTTATAAAAGTGGCAGATGGTGAATGGCATTGGAGTCTGGAGTTGGACCACTTTTCAGAGTGGGGTGCTGGTCTGCGGCATTCATTCACAAACATTACAAGGCTTCTGAAAAATCTTTGTGTTGAAACCAGTGATTTTAGCAAATTTGAATACCCTCTACTGCAGCAGTGTCATATAGTTGTTATAAAGATCTGCGCGTTTAGACACCATATACTATAGGATTGGTGTTTAGACTGACTCTAGACACCGCTACCGGGTAGGTTTGCCTGTATACCAGCTAGCTCACAGTGCCACTAGAAACACCTCTTATCAGAAAGAGAATAGTTCTTGGCAACTATCGAACACAACAACCCTGATCCCTCTGGACCGTGGATATAGTGTACTACTTTTCATTCAGTCACTCGTGCTCACTTAGTCTGTTTTGGAGAGATACACATAACCAACGGTCTGGACGTTTTTCAATAAGCAGTTATTAAACAGTCGTTATTCGAGTGTAAATGATGAGCAGCAACAACCACTAGACAGTAACAGATATAAATGATTAGAAGCGGTATGAAAGTAAAAGGACAATAGAGTTCTACCATCTTGCAATAATCATGAATACATACGAGTATATAAAATACACAATAATAAAAGTGCGTACTCCCACTATGCCTCCCTAACTAGATGTACCTAATTGTATCTGGCATGTGAGTAGGTGTTAGCCAAGAATCCCTCTAGGATAAAGTCAACACCATTACCTGGATTGAGAGACTGTGGGACCCCATCCTGGTCTCGGGTTGGACACCCAGTGAGGGATGCTAGATCACTGCAAGCTGGAGTGTCTGCATGCAGGAACCTCAGCGTCTTTGGTCAGTGTGTCGGCCTGGAAGTCCTGGTCTCCTCTTTCTGTCTTAGCAAGATGTGATGTATATATACCCAGAGGTCTCCCTAGGGGTTCTACCTCGCTGTACTACTTTGTCAGAATTAGGATGAAGTCGGGAATAAACGTTGTACATAGATATTATACAGGAGATGGTAGTCCTGCTGTGCTTCCAAGAACCCTCATGCATAATGTATGAGGCTTTTACCAGGGAAAATCCCGCGTTCCATGTGCAGTGTTGTATCTAGGTAAAAAGGTAAGTCCCTAAGAACCGTTATGTATGTAATGTAGGGGAGAATATAGGTGAAGGGTTTTGATGTTACCTGAGCCTAGATTAGGGTACTTGTACGGAATATAACAGCAGAATATTGGATAAGACCTCATGTCAATTTTTCTTTAAAAACAAGCCAAGTACCAGTCATGCATTTTGAAATGTATATTTTACAAACACACCCCAAGGGCATTGGAGCACTTTACATGGGCATCAGATTACATTATACCAGGTCCAATTCATTTTAATTTAAGCCCAGAATATTAAGTGATGTTGTGCCAACGCCAAGACTCAAACCTGACTCCCCAGATCCAACTTAGCAGTGCTGGCCTTAGGCCACATCGATATTTCTCAGTTTATCAGTGAAATTCATATGCAAGTGGCATGGTTGTGTACGCTCACATATAATGAGCGCATTCTCTGTTGATATGGCTCTATGAACTAAAAGAAACAGCACCACAAATGCTGGAAGGATGGCCCGGACTCTTGCTAAGGGATACTTGCAAGAGTGTGTTTTAAAATTTTACTTAGGAACACAGTTCAGCACCTTTGCACAGGTGCACAAACAGAGCTAATCATCTTAGATCACCACTTATAGCCAGGATCTTGCAACCCACCAATAACTGGCTCGTGGCCTACCAAGGGCACAAAACCACAGTTTCAGAAACATTCTATGGAATATCTTACAGTTGTGGCAAGACGTGGAACCATTACTTGGGGAATCACTTCCACACTTAAGGAACCGGCACCTTCATGTCCTTGGTCTGCCTTACTACATAACACAAGGGATCAATAGTTCAGTTTGTAAATCTTTTGCAGCTTAGACAGTGAGAATGATCATCTCTGGACATTACTTGCTGGTGGTGACCATCTGCAGATTGCTTGCAGGCAGTCTGTTTGATGCTTACAGTAGAGATGAAGCAGCTTCTTCAGGAAACATCTGGAACCAGGTCAGATTGAGGAGTCTGGTGAGGGAGCCACAGACTGCATGAGGAGCTCTTCAATGCTGACCGCCACCAGTGGGTAAAGCATTGTCACCATTTCACTGTTAGGTGTCTCTGCAGAATTAGGTCTCTACATGATGCCAGTGCCAACCTCTCCGCGTTGAATGAATCCTGCTCTCTCAAGTGCAAGGAGAGCCTTTATACCATTTACAAATAATTGATGTTGTCCCAAGCTAAGTGATCCTGGGCTGCATGGTAACCCCTGGGAGGCCCTTCACCAACAGTGGTATCTTGAGGTTTGAAAAACAAACCAGACATCTTCAATTAAGTGGGCGAGGTCTTAGAATGGTGTCTCTATTGTACCCGTCCACTGGCAGCCCCAGCTCAAAGTCCCTGAAGATCTGACTGCAAAGTTACAGCTGCAATGCTTGAAACTTTAGGGGTGGGTGAGAGAGTGGAGGAAACTAGGTGACATCTGGTGGAGTGATACACTGACCCTGGATGCATCACTTCACACTACAATCTTATCACCATGTATCATGTTAGAGGGAGGTTATGTCTCTTTACTCTGCAATCTTATCACCAGGTCCAATGTTGGAAGGAGGTTACCTCTCTTTACACTTCAATCTTTTTACCAAGCACCATGTTAGAAGGAGGTTACTTCTCTTTACGCTATAATCTTATCAACAGACACCATGTTAGAAGGAGGTTATGTCCTGTTACACTACAATGTAATCAACAGACCCCGTTTTAGAAAGAGGTTATGTCCCTTTACACTACAATCTTATCACCAGGCACCATGTTAGATGGAGGTTACATCTCTTTCCACACAATATGTTTCCCAGAAACAATGTTAGTAGGAGTTTATGTCTCTTTACAGCAAAATCTTATCACCTGGCACAATGTTGAAAGGAGGTTACGACTCTTTAGACTACAATATTTTCACCAGGCACAATATTGGAATGAGGTTACGTCTCTTTACACTACAATCTTATCATTATACCCCTTGTTGGAAGGGGGTTACATCTCTTTACACTATACCCTTTTCATCATACCCCTTATAAGAAGAAGGTTACGTCTCTTTGCACTGAAATCCTATGACCAGGCATCATTTTGGAAACAGGTTACATCTCTTAACACAACAATATTTTCCCCTTAAACAATGTTAGAAGGAGTTTATGTCTCTTCACACTAAAATCTTATCACCAGGCACCATGCTGGAAGGAAAATATAATAATGTTATGTTAATATATTTATTGAGCGCGTGAATACCCGGAGGTGTCGGCGCTGAAAGGTAGAGTAAGGAAGTTCCTGTAAAATGTGGGTCTCTAGTTCTCAAATAGCCAGGTTTCCAAGGCCTTCCAAAAGGCAAGTAGAGTTGGAAGTGTTCTGATGGAGAAAGGGAGTGCATTCCAGAGTTTGGGGGAAGTTGCCCTGCAACTCCTGCCACCCCAGCTGGATTTGAAGACTCTCAGAATTGTTAGCAATTTAGCTCCTTCAGAGCGCAGATGCCTTTTTGGGACATACCAGTAAAGTATGAGTCTCAGGAACATGGGGCCAGTATCCTGAAGTGCTCTATATGTGATGCAGAGGGCCTTAAAGATGAGATAGAGACCATTGCAGTAATCCCGCCTTTCAAGAATCAAAGAAGAAATCACTGTTTTCCTACTATCTGTGGGGATAAAAGGTAGTAGTTCTTTTATTGTTTTTTTCAAAATAGAAACTCGATGAGGAGACGGCATTAATCTGTGCTTTGTAATTCAGTTTGTTATCAATAATCACACCAAGGTTCTTTGCCTTGTTAGCTGGGATGGGTACTATTCCAAGTTCGTCCGGCCACCAGTTCTGTGACCAGTTTGACAAAACGTCGCCGAATGTGATTACTTCTGTTTTGTTTGAGTACAATCTCAGACAATGAGAGTTCATCCAGGAGCTGACCGCCAACATGCAATCTTTGAAGTTTTGCATGGTGGTGTAGTATTTTTTGATACCGACAGTACAATTTGTGTATCATCTGCAGAAGTTTCAGTGCCAGTCCGAAAGATCTAATGAGTTTTGCCAGTTCCGATACATAAGTCTTAAAAAGTGTGGGGCTCAAGGATGAGCCGTGAGGGACTCCGCACGGGAGGGTGAAAGGAGGAGACTCGTAGCTGCCCAGGGCCACTGATTGTATTCTGCCCGACAGAAAAGATAGATCAAGCAAAATCAGAGCAGCAGCTCTCCCTGTGCCCAGAGTTGCTCTGATTTCATCTGTGGCTTTGATTAGGGCTGATTCCATACTGTTCTGTTCTAAATCCAAACTGTGTTTCATCTAGATAGTTGTGGTTTTGTAAATAGTAGGTTAGCTGCTCATTCATGAATTTCTTCACTAGTTTAGCAGGTAGAGGAAGACGGGAGAGTGGCATGAAGTTATAGGTTCAGTGGGGTCAAGGTTGGGTTTTTCAGTAGTGGCAATATGGATGCTTTTTTCTTTATAGTAGGGAAAAACCCTGAAAGAACATGCCATTATAAATATCCGTAAGGTTGGGAGACAGCATCTCGGGAGCTTGATTAAAAATGTTAGGGGGAAGAGGGTCATGTGGGGGAGCCTGATGTGGCCTGCTGAATAAGAGTGGTGATCTCATTAGTGACTGGATCAAATTTAGAGGAGCTCAACGCACCAGAAGAGCCATCACTGGTAGAGATGTGATTGTCTGGGCGTGTGTTAGTGTCAAATGTGTCATAAATTAGCTCCACTTTTTTCAAAAAGTGTTGTGCTAGAGAGACACAACATTTTTGTGATGGCTCAATTAAATTTGCTTCTAGGGGACCTGATAGTTTTGAGACCACTTGAAAGAGCTCTCTAGTGGAGTGCTTTGCCTCTTCAATGTGTTTAGTGAAATGGACCGCATTTCTAACATGGCCAGGTTTTTATATTCGGCCTTTAGAGATTTGTAGGTGGAGAGTTCGCTGGGATTGTAATTGTTTCTCCAGTGTCTTTCATGTTGCCTACATTCTTGTTTTTTTGTCCTAAGAGTTTCCAAAAAAACATGGAGCGGTGGGTGATTTTCTTTTATCTGTGCTTTTTTTATAAGGGGCTAACTTTTTGACTGCCTGTGAGAGCCAGTTATTGAATTGTAGAGAGGCTGCTTCCACATCTTCTGTGAACTTAATGTGATTTTTGGATAGTTGACCGTTAAGCATGTTTCCGTCAACCTGTTTCCATCTACGGTAGGTCCTAGTCAATTGTTTCGGACAAGTAACTTCATGTGTGGAAGGGTTATGTAGCTCAAAAATGATAGCTAAGTGATCCGTCCTAGTTAAAGGTAAGGGCAAGATCTCCTTGATTGAGATGGACTCATTATTGGTAAAGATACCATCAAAGGTGTGCCCCGCTTGATGTGTAGGGCCTGGCACTATTTGTTTTATACCTGCCATTGACATGAGTTCAATTAGAGTGTCAGTATTATTGTCCGAGCTATCTTTTTGACGAAAGTTAAAATCGTCTATGATATGTGTTGAATTCTCAATCGCACACGCCTCAAGGAGTGATTTAATTGTATTTAAAAAGCCTGTTTTGCTTCTTGGTGGTCCTTAGAGTAGGATTCCTTTGAAGGTAAAACGATTCGCAATTTTTACATTAAAGGTGAAAGCTTCGCAATCTGCGATTCTACCTCCTCTTTTCTCCGTTCTGCCATGCCTAAATACCTTGAAGCCTTGAGCGACAGCGAGGTAAAAATCAGGACCTGCCTCTTTTTTCAGTAACAAAGAGTAAGTCTGGTTGTTGAGCCTCAATCCACTCTGCGATCTGTAACCTGCTGAGGCAGAGACCGGGAGTTAATGAGGGCACATCGAGTTATGCTGGATGCATTTAGCTTTGATGGCACGTTGGAGGAGGAGGGTACCAGTGGTGCTAGGTTAGGCTGAAGTCCAAAGCCACAAAAAGGGCATTTTTCAGATGTTTTTGCGGGAAGTTTGCTAAAATCTAGGCATAAACAGTTTACGCTAGCTATTTAGCCTGCGCAGCTCCTCATCTGAGTAACGGAGGTGTTCCCTGGAACAGGTGAAAATTTGAGCAGCATCCCTGGTACTTGGCGCGACGGGCACAGACGGGCTTGCCTTTGGCGTGCCCGTTGCGCACGTCTGCTGCGCGTCCGAATTTCCATTTGAAATATATGCTCCCTCCACCCGAAAGTGCAGTTTCGAACTGGACCGCCACCCACCACCACAAAGATGGCAACCGTCACAACGTAATCCCCAGAGGACCTGGGGTACTCTCTCCACTCAATCAGAGCACCGTGGCAGACCAGAGAGTGAAGATCGCAGTACAGGTGAGTATACTAGTGCAAATAGCAAGGTTAAAATAAATGTAAAAAGCACACAGCGGTTAAAATTTAGGCGTGATAAAAACAATAGCCTGTAGTTCAGCGAGACGTCTTACCGGACTGTCTCTGTACGCTACAATCTAGTCACCTGACACAATGTTGGAAGGAGGGTACATCTCTTTACACTACAATCTTATCATCATACCCCATGTTAGAATAAGGTTACGTCTCTTTACACTACAATCCTATCACGAGGCATCATCTTGAAACGAGGTTACATTTCTTTACACTACAATCTTTTTCCCAGAAAACATGTTAGAAGTAGGTTTCGCTTCTTTACACTACAAATCTTATCATCTGGCACAATGTTGGAAGGAGGTTAGGTCTCTTTACACTACAATCATATCACCGGGCACAATGTTGAAAGGAGGTTATGTCTCTTTACACTACAATCTTATCAGCTGGCACAATGTTGGAAGGAGGTTACTTCTCTTTATACTACAATTTTACCAGCTGGCACAATGTTGGAAGCAGGTTACGTCTCTTTACACTACAATGTTTTCACCAGAAACTATGTTAGAAGGAGGTTATGGATCTTTACACTACAATCTTATTGCTTGGCACAATGTTGGTAGGAGGTTACGTCTCTTTACACTACAATCTTTTTACCTGGCACAATGTTGGAAGGAGGTTACGTCTCTTTACACTACACTGTTTTCCCCAGAAACCATGAAGAAGGAGGTTACGTCTCTTCACACTACAACTTCATCACCATACCCCATGTGAGAAGAAGTTTACATCACTTTACACCACAATCCTCTCACCGGGCATCATGTTGGAAGGAAGTTACATCTCTTTATAGTACAATCTTTTCCCCAGAAACCATGAAGAAGGAGGTTACGTCTCTTTACTCCACAATCTTATCTCGGTAACCCATGTTGGAAGGAGATTACGTCTCTTTACACTACACATTTTTCCTCAGAAACCATGTGAGAAGGAGGTTACGCCTCTTTACAGTACAATCTTATCACCTGGTACAATGTTAGAAGTAGGTTATGTCTCTTTACACTACAATCCTATCACAAGGCATCATGTTGGTAGGAGGTTACGTCCATTTACACTACAACTGTATCGCACGGCACCTGTTGGAAGGAGGTTTTGTCTCTTTGCACTACAATCCTTTCACCAAGCATAATGTTGGTAGGAGGTTACATCTATTTACACTGCAATTGTATCACAAGGCACCATGTTGGAGGGAGGTTATGGCTCTTTACGAACCCTGGGCGTAGTTCGCGTAGTCGCGCTACGTGAAGCTACGTGAAGATGTTCTTGCACTAAGCGAGCTACGCGTAACTTTGCGAGCGTGCGTAGTTGCTTGGGGCGCACGTTTGCGATGCCTTTTTCTTGTTCGGGAGCGCGGTGTGCATGTTCGGGGAACTGTTTGCATGCTCTGGGCATAATATCTCGCGATCTTACCCATGCGGTCGCCAATGGCCGTGGCCATCTTGTTTTTGAATTGTCCCACCCGCTCGCGATCCCTTATTTCCTGTTCCGGGTCGTGTATAGCGTGTTCGTGATGCGCATGTCGTGTTCGGGAGCGCATTTTACTTGTTCGCGACGATTATTGCATGTTCGCGAGAAATATCGCGCGACCTTACCCATGCGGTCGCAAATGGGCGCGGCCATCTTGTTTTTCACTTTATGCTATGGTTCTGGGCCTACTTTTCTATCCTCCCTTAATCTTGAGTTTTTTACACAGTTTTCTGACTTTATTTTAGTTATCCTCTATCTCCCTCTGTCCCTAAGTTTATATTTTGCATTTTATTTCTACTTTTACTATGTTTTTTTTACTTTTATTACTTCTTTCTTACTTCTTCCCCCTAACTTTCTTTTTTCCCTTCTAACTTTTCTTTTCCGCCTCCCACCAACCCCAGAACCATGGCCAAGGGCACTGCCACTAGCGGCTCAAAGGGCAAGGGGCCTGCGCCCAAGAGCCGCCTGCCTTGCGGCAGAATGCGTCCTGCAGGGGAGCAGGCCCGGCAACTTTTTGGTGAGGCGGAGGTGGCAGCCCTTATTTTTTTCATCCAGCGCCACCTCCCTTTGACCTTGGCAGCAGGCGGCAGGCCCGGCTCCGGGTACGCTACCCAGGAGTGTCACTGTCGGTGGGCGAAGGTGCGTCGGGCAGTTTTTCGGTGCTCAGGGGTCCGGCGCACTCATAACCACGTGGCCCACCGGTGGTCTGACATCCTGGACCGGGAGCAGGACCTGTTGGGCCTGCTAGGTGTCGTGGTCGTTGGGCTTGGTGAGTAACCTAGTATAAGTATTGTTGTGTATACATTTTTGATGAATAACAAGATTACTGCTGCTAACGTTGCTGGTAAATTACATTTCAAAATCTTCTGTGATTGTAGGACCCATGTGCTCGGCGCTACTCTTACTTGTTTGCAACTTTGCGCTAACTTGGGCTGATTAATGTAAGAGTTTATTTTAGAGAACTGAAGTTAGGTAATGCTATTGCTAGAGAGACTCTAGTCCTTCCATTGTCCTCCTGTGAAATAGTGGTGGATGGATACTAGGTTTAGTTAGTATTAGTTAATAATTGTTTTACGGTCTGCGTGACGCCTCCTCTGTCACTGAGTGCTGCTTACCCCAGTCCTCCGTAGAACCTTTTGTAGTTTGTTTAGTGAGTGGTAGGCTTAGCAGGGTCAGTCAGTAGCAGAACAAAATCAGATGCAACCAACCCACAATTTTGTGTATGCACAAATGTATGCATGTGTCCTCCATCTCATCTATGCATTTGATGTCTAAAAAAAATGGAAATGCAGACTTAGTGAACAATTGGCCCGTCTGGAATAGGTGGCCTAGGTCAGGTGGTACTTAGGCTTCGTTAGTATTTGGAATCAGAATGATTATGGAACACTGGAGTGTTCATAAATAACTAAGTAGATGATCCGTGAATACAGCAAGCAGCCCAGTAGTCGATCCATCTGATTAGATAGGTCAATTTTATTGCAATTGTTGTTTCCTAAAATGTTTTTTGACTTTTTTTTCCAAATGATTTATTTGTTTCACAGCACTCCTTAATGTTTGTCTCTTTCTTTATCATATCATACATGAACATCAGCACCACCCAGGGGCAAGAAGACAGGGTCCGAGTCAGCGGGACAACAGCAACCAGGAGAGGACCGCTCCTCTACCGAGGCTCGTGCTCCTGGCCCCAGTAAGTCCTCCAGTGGTTAATATTAACAATTATATTTCCCTAACTTTTACTGCATCTTTTTTTCCGAACTATTAATTATGGTTCCACTTTCTAATTCTATTTTTTACAAAAGCTTCTTTGACCTTTACTATCTGTTTCCAAATTCTGGTAATCCCTGCCTCTAAGTTCCTTCTAACTGCCTCTGCTATGACTCTCTGTACTACTACTACTATTAGTCTGTTTGTAGCTAAGCTTGCCCAGTTGGCCACTCTTTATTGAAGGTTTTCTTTGGAATAAAACTCAGATTGACCAATAGCTCTAGCCACTGTGTCCTGTCCTTTGGGATGTCCTCTTCTAGTCTTCTTAATCTTGAGGCTTTGACAATTCCCACAACAAAATGCCCAACCAGATATTTGACTAGTATTTTGGATCGGATAGTACATACTACTACTGTTGTAGTGATTCTGCAGAGCCACATACAGAACTATGCACAAGAAAATAGGATGTTGGTGATGGGAGGTTGGACCTTACTCACACCTCAGTCAGAAGAACCCACAATCCCCTGACCGACTAGCTATAGTGTCTCATATTAGGTCCCACTCCCGAGTCCCGACCCCCCCCATGAAGAAGATACACAATGATGATCAAACAGTCAACCCAGAACATAATAACACCCTTTTGCTCACTCACTTGTGTAAGTCCACCCACCACACCAAATACCACAGAGTCTATGTGTAAGTTCAAGATGTTTATTTTCAAATAAGTAACAAGCTCTGTACGACTCGTTATATGAAATTTTACTACAGCCAGCGTCAACAGCAAAAAGCATAAGATTAAAACAGCGAACATTTACAAGTGCAGGACAAGAACAAGACAAAAGATATGTGTGAATTCTGGAAGACCCCTCACCGTAGAACATAGAAATACTGGTTACATCATGCATCATAAGCTCTGCAAATCTCTGGTTTGTAGAAGGGAATCTTCCGCCTATTATGAGAAAAATGCTGCACGTCAGATAGTATACTACAATAATGCAAGCATTTCGCAGTCATGGCAAAAAGTGTAACATTGTACATGTGATCTAAGCAATACGGACTAACCGAACCCCATAACAAAGTGGCTTATTTTTCGACCTCTTCACTTGTACGCAACCGTCATGTGGCCTCAAATGCGTCTACTGCACAATAAGCTGCGAGGTATAATTAAATAGGCGCAAAAATACTAAGAGTAGTAGACATGATGAATCTAAAAGGGTTACATGGCTCAGGCTAACTTTCCAAAGAGTAGAGTAGGACTAGATGACCCTAGGGACCATATAACACTACTAGTGTCTGTCTACTGACTCTACTGCTCTAGTACCCGATTTGGATTAGTAGTGATGATGTATGTTGTATTAACTTTTTTTCCAATCTTCCTAGTGAACACTAATAAAATAGGGGAAGGTTTCCAGGCATCTAAAAATGTGTAATGTTTTTTCTAGTCATACTACCAGTAGTGCCGGCGGGGCCAGCGACGATGGCGATGCGGCCATTCCGGAGGGGGCGGGAGACCAGGCGGCACCTGCAGGAGCTCCAGGGGGGGAGCCAGCAGCAGTGGCAGGCGGTGGTAAGTTATATTCATTACTTCTTGGCATTACTACTAGATGGAAGTGTGTTCACTTCACTCACTGTACTGTGAGACTTATTAAGTTGTAGTGAACATTATACAACGGTTGAAGAAGACACCCTTTACTTAGCATTAGCAGCGTGTGTTGAGTAACCAATGGCCTCTTCTATCTGACTCCAACTCAGCTGTGAAGGTTTTATGGAGAAGACTAAAACTCAGATCAGATGACCTTGATGGATGTGTTGAACAAAGAGGGAAAGAAGGGTGGAAGGACGGGCGAGATGTAATATGACTGGCAGAGAAGGATATGTTGGAAGCATACATAGGTGGCTGATAGGAATCAGATCAGATGCATGGGTTGTTGAAGGATGGGTGGAAGGTGAAAGGGGATACCTGCCTGAGTGGGCGAAACAGTATAGGTGGATACTAGATTATTCAGCTGGTATTCTCCACTCCTACTAGAAAATTCAGCTGGTATTCTCCAACTAGAAACCTTCGTTCTGCTTCTGCATTTCTGATGAATGTAGTCAGGTTCAGGCGGTCCAGAAC
Organism: Triturus cristatus; assembly: GCF_964204655.1. Lineage (NCBI taxonomy): Eukaryota > Metazoa > Chordata > Amphibia > Caudata > Salamandridae > Triturus > Triturus cristatus. The sequence goes on from NC_140590.1 coordinate 1,870,166,823, forward strand.
AGGTGGAAGATCCTTCTCTGCCGTTGCTTCTCGGCTATGGAACACTCTCCCTTTGGATCTACGTCAGGTCCAAAGTCTTATGGATTTCAGGAAAAAGCTGAAAACGTTTTTATTCCCTAGGTTGGAGTAATTTTTCCTTCTGATATTATCTATCTTTTCCTCCCTTCCTGTGTCACACCTCGGCTGCCCCTATTAACTTCTGGTGGGGACTCTCCTTTTTAAGCGCCAGGATACCCGTCGGGTGATAGTGCGCTATATAAGCACCTCATTACATTACATTACATTACTAGATAGCAAGAATCATCAGCGGTGTTTGGTTCAAACTCAAAGCCAAGGTAACCAAGGAAGGAGCAGATGCATGGGTGGTTTTTGGTGAAAACAACTAAGGTTTGTTAAGAGATATATAAAAAAGAATGATAGACATTCACTTTAATGAATGTATGCCTGGATGTACTATCATCAATAGACAGCATAGGTGGAGACTGTCGCTGGAGAGTCTTACTTTGAAGAAAATGTAAAAGAAACTGCGCCAGAGTAGCAAAGCCGAGGGGAATATAAGTAGTATTTTCAGAATACAGGTGACTCACAGTAGTTTGCAAGCACATCTTATATATATATTATCAAGCGCCTTCCTCCGACTCCGAGGACCGCTCCCTACCTATGTTAATGTATTTTCGATTGTGTCAGCCAGCCTGCAAAGGGTGCCTATCTGTTGGTTACACAATCAATGAAAGCAAAGTACCCTATGCAGTTGCGGCTGCTGGTGGGAGTGCTGGCGGGCAGTGACGTGGGGAGGGGCAGGGTGGGTGGGAAGTAAACTATGTATTACGGCCAAATACAGGTAAGTAAACAAAAAATAAATAAAAGGATTTTCATTGTGCGCACTGCACTGCCAAATGCGATGCAGTGCGTGCAACTAAATTTGTTGTATTTATTTATATGTATTGTTTAATTACCTGTGATTGTCCGTAATCCATAGTTTACTACCCCCACCCTGCACCTCCCCACGTCACCACCCGGCAGCATTCCCATCACTGACCGCTACTGACCGGATGTCGTATTACCATCTATAATATAAGCAATGATCAATGGATCCGATAAATAATCTGCCTTTTTGTAGTACCCAGGGCAGGGGGAAAGTGAAATTGAGCAATTGCCCTCATGTAACAGAGAGAGTATGGCCAGTGCCACCCGTAATACAAAAATATGAGCTTTCCCACCTGCAGACAGCAGCAAATAAAACTAACGTGAGTCTGCATCATGTGACTCGTATCTGTTTCTCTTGGGTGCAAGCTTAGCTGACTGAGCTGGCATGCCAGCTACAACAAGCTTATATAATTTCGCTAAACTAGAGATAAGAAGAACAAGACGACTGTTGTGCACTGGAGTACATAGTGCTAGTATAATGCCGGAAACTCCCACAAATGTTAGAGTCTGAGGAAGTGGGGGGATAGATACTTACCACAAATGTTATGTACTGTGCTTGCTAGTGATACTGTGCCACTATGTGTTGAATTAATTTTGTGTTACTGTTTTGCTAAGAGTATTGGTTACAACAATGTTTTTTTTCTTTCTTGATATAGATTCTCCTTCCCAACCAAAACCTACGAGGAAGGAGTTGGCAGCCAGGGCCCGGTGCCGTAAACTGGAGGCCATTTGCGAGGAATATCGGTGGCTGGTGGCTCAGGCGGAGGAGGAGGCGGCTGCAGCTGCAGCCTCCTCCAATGCCCCGGGCCCCAGTCAGGCCCCGCTTCTAGTTTTATGGTGCCGTGGTCAGGCAGCCGCCCACCGCCGTGCATCAATATCAAGCACAGCTGCCCCCCACCCTGGATGCAACTACAGGGCATTTCACCACCAGATGCTCCTCCGGATGGCCCGCTTGGAGGAGCACCTAGAGGAGCGGGTGAAGATCCTGGTTGACAAACACCTGAAAGCCGCTGAAGTTAAGACCTTGTTGATTTGCCCCTTTTTTAATTCCTTTTGTTGGTGAGTGGGTTTTGGACTTTGAGGTTTTTTCTGGACATTTGGGACTTTCACTTTTGGACATTGGTTGGGGTTAGGGAGGGGGTGGGTCAGGTCAGGGTGGGATAGTTTATTTTTGTTAGGGTATTAAATTATATATTATTTACTTAAACATATGATGTTAATGTTTTGTGGGTGGGTTACTGTTTTACGAATTTACGTCACATGGTTTGTTACTTTGTTTCCTTGCTGCTGCATGCCCGCAGCCAGTGTTTGATTTAAAAGATCTGCCGATTTTGTAACACACAAACAGATAGATGCGGTACCCCTCACTGAGTTATTTTATTGGTTCGACTAGTACTGTCAGTCTCTCATCCTAGTCCATTATACCTCCCACCAAACGTATCTTACCTGTGATTGATGATGATGAAGTTCGGCACAGTGATGGCAGCATGGTTGGTTTCCCAAGTGAATGGAGAAGATGCCATGGTTTTGGTGGTAGTAGTAGACACTGGCACTAGCATTTGAGAAAAAAAAAGAGACAGTCACTTGCCTGAGACTGAGAGAGACTGTGGAAGGAGTAGTAGAACAAAGTAAAGTACAGCATGGGTGGGCAAGCAGATCATTGCCCTGCCTTGAAATTCAATTAGTGTTGCTTTCACCACATCTGCCCCAGCAAGCGTGTGATCAATTGTTGGTGTACATTTAATGTAGTCACATCACACCTCAATATAAATCACACAGCCCGGGGGAAGAGGGTTAGGGATTGATGAATGGATGGGAAGGGGGGTTTGGGGAAAGGTTTGACAAAGAAAAACAGACAGTATGCATGGTCACAACAAAAGTAAAACACATTCTTGGAAGACGACCATGATCCATTATCCAAGAAATCTATCAAGGGAGAAAAAGGAAATGCATGCATGATGATGAAGAGAACTTGATGGTTAATGAGTTGTACTTACTAACTACTACGACACAATTAGACGGTACAGGGCAGAAATATTAATATGAAATTTGCCTTGCCTGTCTGCCCTCAGAGCGGACCAAATTACATGATGTACCGGGCTTACTTTTATTTTTAAAGCTATCAAAGAAAATGAGAAAATAGTAGTAGGGATCAATTACCAAACAAACCACAACACACAGTCATAATGATTGAAGAGAAAAAAGGAATCAAATAAATTAAAAGACGAATGATGAATGATACTAAAGTTACTGTATTATCCTGGTCCAATTGTGGAGTTGCATCATTCTCGTCATTCATCTTGGTCCTCCCTTCCATGGACACTCCGCATATCAATCTTGGGTACCACTGCCTGCCTGATGCGGATTGGTAAGGTAAGTGTGAGTTGTTTCTCCCACTATTGCACAGGGTAAAGGCCGGCCTGCAAGTGTAGATGGAAAAACAAAAGGGGTATTGAAAAATAACTGAATTAAAAAAATAAACTCAATTACAGTGGAGTGCAAGAAGAGAAGACAAGACTCTTGAGATAACACTTTCAGACTGAGGCGGCTTGGATACATCGTGTCAACTCTACAGCTTTAAGCTACAACAACAGGACCAGAGCCAGAACAGAACAGGCCAACCACGGCATAGGCCAGGCCTGGCACCCAACCCCCATTTACCTTAAATTTTGACAGAGCCAGGCAAAAAGCATATGCAGCAACCTAGCATTTTCCAAATCAAGTGACTATATCAATGCACCACTGTCCCTCATACCACTACACTCCACTCTAGTCCACACCACTGCACGGACATGTAGCCTAGGTCTGATGTGGTTCTTGTTGAATTATTGTGTTTACCTTTTATGCCAGTCCATTAAACGCAGTTATTCCATCAATTATCTCTGATCCAACTGACTGACTGTGTGCAAAGATAGAATGGTCAGCATCATGATGACCATGTGGTACGTGTTCTCCAACACCAACTCAGTCTGTAGTGACTCTGATTAAGTTTATAATATATTCCATATTACAAAATTGCAACAGATATTGGTCTGCACCTGCAGTAGCGGGAGTACAATGTGGTTATTAAACAACAAGGAAACATTGACTGTCACTTGAGTCACTTTTACTTTGTAGATAAACTAGTATAGTTCGACTTCATGCACATTCACTCGTAGTCAGCAAGCATCCAATGCAGTGCATGCCATCATTCATAATAATCATTACCTGTCTTGCTCTTCTCTTTGGCTGTCAGATCAGATGCCTAGCCTTCAGACAGTGATGAGTTTCGGCTTGGAAACAACCAGAAGATAGCTGTAGTCACGTTTCACTTCTTATGGAGGGACTGTTAGAGGCAGCATGTATTGTACTATTCTCCATCTCCATCCAATGTCTGGCTTGCTTGAAATGTATTTAGGGAGAGTAAGGAAGATGGAGTAGGACTCTGAGGAGAGTGGATAGTTATGCACAGACGTGCAACTCCAATAGGGTAATTAAAAAGAGGAGACGGTGTTGATGGATTTGTTGTGATTAGATTTGAACCAGAAAAACAGATACACACACAAATAAAGGAAGGAAGAACAATTTGAAAGCCTAGTTGTCAGGGAAGAGGAGCTCGTCCTCAAACTCTGGTGGTTCGGACAGAAGCACGTCATGTAACCCACTGTCATCGAAGTCGCTCTCCTCTTCCTGCTGTGATTCACGTATTTTGTACTCCGATGGCATAAAGTGCCTATTCATTTTGATCATGTTTAATCTCTCCACGCTTTTGGGTGAGAGACTGGTCCTTTTCACAGTAACAATGGCACCAGCAGCACTGAAGACACGCTCTGAAGAGACGCTTGCAACAGGGCAAGCCACATACTTTATCACCAGCCTGCTGAGCACTGGCCATTGGCTTCTTTTCCCATACTAATACACCAATGGGCTTTGCTCCATGAAGACCTCTGTTGTGTCATCCAGATAGGCCTGAACCATCCGCTCAATGTTCAGGGGTGCTCCGATTTGCTTGGCCTCTTTTACCTCTGCATCAGTAATGGACGTACAAAACCCTTTCCGTAGAAACCAATCACCTGCCGTTTTTTTAAATGTGGCTGATGATCCTGTTGGTTCTGTTGTTGATGTTATTGCTGGTAGTGTTGGTGACTGCCGGGAGGCAAACGCACTGCTCTCGAGCTCTGAAGTAGAACTTGACTCTGGGTGCCATGTAGTACTTTTTCTGGCCTGGGGTGTCAGGCCTCTAATTAAGAGACGTTCGTTTTCAAAGTCAGTGGCTTCCTCAGCTATCAAAGTTTTATACTTGGCAACATCCACTTCTGAAAAAGGAATTACTTAATTACTGCTCAGCAATAATTTGTAACGTGGATCCAAAATTGAGGCAGTAATGTAATGTCGATGTGACACAATGTTATTTTGAATCCTTGTATTTTCAGATAAGCGAACGGCTAAGGTGCCCGCAAAAATAATCTGCGTCTACTTTGTCATCCACACCTGCGTACATTTCTGACACCTCCTTCAGCTCTTGCTCTAGCATGTACAACAATGGGATAGCTTGGCCCATAGTACAGTCCTCCCTGCTGACTTCACGTGTGAAGACCTCAAAAGGAAGTAGAATCTCTGTCAGGCATTTAACGAGGTCCCATTGGGCCTTCTCAACGGTCATGCCTTTCACAGTAGGATCTCCTGACCTTTTCATGACATAAGCATTGAGTGGTATGTACTGCTCAAACAGACGCTCAAGCATGTAATAAGTTGAGTTCCAACGTGTTGGCACCTCCTGGATGAGTACTTAGACTGGCATTTTATGCACATGTTGAATGACCCTCAGCTGCTTCCGGGCTTTAAAAGAATGGTTGAAATGTGTGCATATTCTTCTGCAGATGGTTAGTAAGTTGCTGACTTTGCTTTCATTTTTCAGAAAGTCTTGAACAACAATGTTAATGCAGTGTGCCAAACACGGACCCTGAAATAGCCACCATCTTTCATGGACCTAACAACATTACTGCCATTGTCTGTGGCAACAAAACCAATGTTAAGCCCTCTTGGTCACAGCCACTCAAACACCTTACTGTTAAACTCATCCAAAATGTTTGCAGCAGTATGAGATTTCTCCATAGCAAACATGGCTACAGTTGCATGTTTGCGAGTGTCATCAAAAATCTCAGCAGTGTCAACAACACCTCCAGATATCTTATCTTTAACACCCGAAAAAGAGACCCAGTGTGCAGTGATGCACATCTAATCAGTGGCTTGGCAACTGGTCCACATGTCTGTTGTCAGGTGGATACTCTGAACAGCACTCTGTTTTAAGGTTTTTCCAAGCAATTCTAGCACGTCGTGATGTAGTGCTGGAACAGCAACTCTGGCAAAATAGTAACGGCTGGGAACCTTCCATTTTGGGCAGATGGTTGTCACAAATTCCAGAAAACCCACCCCTTCAACAAAAGAAAAAGGGAGAAGGTCCAGTGCTAACATTTTAGCCAGCTTCGCATTGTACAAACGTGCTATTGGGTGGTTGCGTTCGTATTGCCCCTCCGGCCTAGTAAACATGCTAAGAATGGTAGGCTGCGTGGTATTCCTTCCTGGTATGCTCAACGTCGCACTTTTTTCAAAAGCAGTACTCCTTGGTGTCTCAGGCTGACTCTTACTCTTGTGCCACTGAGATGTTGCTAAGGATGTGGGTGTTACCACTGCAGTGCTGGGGACAGGGCTACTTTGTGTACCACTACCACAGAGAATGACTCCCTCTTCTTCTTCTTCCTGTTCCACCGTGAGCGGACCTTCTACTCGTTTATCCCCACCAACAGCAATGGTTCCAGTTTTTATGCGACGAAGGTGCTCCTCCCACTGGATTGCGTGGTGTTTTTTCAGATGGGTCATTTGGCCTCCGGTACCATAGTTTGTACCAAGCTTACCATGACTAACAGAAGTATGACAAATGGAGCATATAGCAATGTTCTCCTCCTTTTCGCTAACCGTAAAGAAGTCCCACACTGGGGAGCTTAACATTTGTCTCCTGCTGGAGGTGCCACTTCCAATGCCGGATGAACTGGAGGGTGTGCGTTGAATTTGACTCTGAGCAGTACCACTACCTACTTCTGCTGAGGTGGTGCTTGTGCTGGATGTAGGACGCTGCTGGCCCTTTGCTAAAGTAAATATGGAAGCTGGAGGTCGTGTTGGTGTTACCTGTGTTGGAGGTATGCGTGCTACATCCATCGCAGCCATTTTGGATAGGGTCAAAATGTTGGTCTCCATCTCCTCTGGGCCGGGAGTGATGTTCGTGATGACTGGCTCATCATCATCATCATCATCATCATCATCCTGCTCTTCTACTTCAACCTCCATAAGTGTAAGGCTTTCTGGAACCTTCCTTTTCCCATGCCTGCTCTTGTGACGTGTCTCCCTCTCAGACTCAGTTTGTGGCTTCCAAGTGGCATCTAGATCATCAGAAGGGGGGCTTGGCGAAGAACTTGATGTACAAACCCTCCTTTTCCTTGCTGGGGATTTGGAAGACAATGGAACTTCTGAAGGAGTGGCTTCCTCTTCTTCCTCTCCATCAGGCTCAATTTCCTGAACTGCCCCTACTTCGGGAGGAACAACAGCTACTATTGCGGGTGGTGGTTGTGGCTGTTGTTGTTGACCACTTATCTGCTGTGTTCCCTTCCCTCCTGCATTGATTGTGTACTACTTTGAGATAGCGATATGTTTAGTTCAGGCTCAGCATCATTGCTTTCCACCATTAAGCTGGCTACCTCTTCCACACTTATCTGCTTGGGCCTGGGTTGGTGGGTTGGGCCCACTGATGCGAAGGTGCTGCCCCCAGCTTGGCCCCCGGACACCGCTGCTGCAGACGTCATTTTTGGTGTCCCAAAAAGGTTTTGGGCAGCACACCAGACTTAAATGACACTTCCTTCTTCTTCTGTTCCTTCTTTTCAATGGCAACTTTCTTGGTACTGGAGGACATGCTACCTGCTTTCTTTAGGGGCATCTTCTTCAGATGTCAACAGCACTCAGTTGCACAAGTTGCAGAGATGGCTGGTCAGGTCACTCACACGTCACGTGACGTCGTGTACAGCAGCAGGACGTCGGTCTGGCACCACAACGGGCGATGATGACACACCTCGTCTGTCTTTTGTGCACCTAAAAGCAAAGAAGCCAGAAGAATATCAGTCAAAAGATAGTACAATCAAACTAATATAATATATAATGTCTTAGTGTGTGGTGGGTGGTCACAATTATTACATTAAATTAAGTAAGTGAACAACAACAGTGTAGCCATTTATGAGACTGAACACAAGGCTAGGGCTCCTGGTGTACTACTGTACTGTGTACACTCAGGAAGAATAAGAATAGCAAAGAACAAAAACATAAATGTAGTGAAGCCTGTTTGCCCTAAATAAAAATGTGCGCATCACATGGGATGGATGCAGCATCAGGGAACAACAACAATGAACATATGCACATAAAAAGGCATTTATTTACAACACCCAAAAAGTTAAATATACCCCAGAAAAAAAGTAAAGCCCATATTTTGCAATTCAATCCAAAGCCATACATGATGTTGAAATTCAACGCACAACACAACAAGCATTTGCAATGCAATAGGTCTCGCATTGCTGAAAGTTTGAGCTATTGGTGTTGCATTATTATTTGCAACGCCAATAGCTCAAACTTTCAGTAATGCAAGGCCTACTGCATTGCAAATGCTTGCTTTTCAAGCTGGCCACTTAATTACCTGCACTTCCGTGAATGCAAACGGATTTGCACCTATACACATGCATTGTGTTATCCCTTAAAATGTGTGGCTCTCTTTATGCCTGCGCCCAAACTTTTGTTTGCGATTTCCACAATACTCCCTTTAAATTTGAACCACTATGAATAAGTAAAAAGCTGTTTACTTGACCACTTGCAATGTAGCGTAAATCATGAAAGAATTGAACTCTTAGCACAAACATTTTTTGCGAGTCAGATGAATCTCGAGTCAGCTCAATACTTTAACAGTGTTTGTAAAGATAAAGACAGCAGCATGAATATGTCATCAGTGACTTCTTGTACTGCAGTATTAATCAACCATTGAGCTTGGCGAAGCTAACCTCGTCATTCAACTGGTTCTCTCTGTTTATTTACAGAACAAATCGGGAGACACAGTTCCCAGCTTTCAGTACAGAAGTCTGAAAAGTGTTTTTGTTAAGAAATGTATGGTTTAAATATATAACATTCACGATTCCTATTTCAAATACGCAATTCTTCCATAAGGCAGTGGAGAATGGCATGTACATGTGTAAAAGATCATACTATCGTTTGTATCCTTATAATGAGGCAGGTGCAATGTGAGTGGAGCAGTAATTCTTTGCTTTAAGCGTTCTACTTCCTTTTTTGACCAACCAAAATAAATATACAGAGTTCATGAGCTGTGTGAACCGCACACAGCAGAGGCACGGGTGAGTAAACACAGCACTACATCATGCAGCCACAACAGCCAACAGAAGTTGCAAAGTAAACCAACAACAACTAGCTCTGGTCAAATGGAGAGACTCCCAGTACAGTTATCCGGTGCTCCTTGAGGGAAGATAAATATCTGCTGCGGAGGAGAGCACTGGAGGCTTTTTACGATGTTTAAGTTGTCAAGCGTCATTTGTTTTTTTGTGTTAAACTAATGTTCACAGCGCATGCATGAGATCCCCTACTTCCACCCTGGCAAGGATGAGCAGTGCCCTCTTGGATGCAACGACGGTGAATGTCCCGGAGAACTTTTACCGAAGACAAACGGAGCGTGCCCGCAGCCGTTGCAGACTGCAACACAGACCAGGGAACCAAGCCAGGTGGTAATATTAAACTCACACTGCCCCTCCCCCACCACATTGATAGCTGGCCAGAGAGCAGCCCCAGCCCCGAAAAAACATAGGGGCAGATTTACAAGCCCCTTGCACCACTTTTGCGTCACTTTTAACATGGGAAAAGTGACGCAAAAGTGGCACACAGAGCTTGTAAATATGCCCCGTAATATTGAAAAAATAGAGTTTGGTGAGCCTTCCCAGAGAAAAAAGGCGCAGCTCGCCAAACACTATTTTTTTAATATTGTAACTTGTTCATAAGCAGCGCAGCACGCCCGGCTGCTTACGAAAAGTGTATACAATTGAAAAAATAAGAGTTTGGCCAGTTGAGCAACAGAAAGTAAAGCATGACAGCAATGAGGGGCAAGCTCCCCAGGTGCCTTAAAACGTTGGTGGTTTAAAACGGAATGGACGTACATGTAACTGAATAGGGCTGTAGAAGAACAGGGCTGCCTGGAGAAGAAGCACGGCATGATCTTACAAATAAGGTTGACAGCCTGTAAATACATGCACTCCCAAGGAGTGAAAGGTTAGGTGCAGGCCTGCTTAGTGGAGAAATAATGTAGATTATGAAATCGCTCAAGCTCTCCCTGCTGTTCCTGTAAGTGCGCACGCCGCTGTTGTTAACCTGGCACTCTGTATAATTTAACTAGCACTCAGCTAACAAAGTCTGACAGGAAACAAACACTTGCGCCCCTTCCCCTCCCCCTGCAAGCCCTACTCGGAACTGACGAATTGCCATTAAAACACGCCCCTGGAACAGATGAGCACAGCCCTTTGTTTCCCATTTGAAAGTCTTCAGCGCGAGCACCTATAAAAAGTTAATGGCTGAGTATAGCCATCACAGCAACCAGCCTGCGCACGTCCGGAGACCATGGCATATGTCCTGACAAGTGGCCATGTGGCCACAGTGAAGCAATCGGTTGTTCTCAGATGAAACTGTTCTGCGTGATAATCAGGGAATATTGTTCCCATTAGTTTGTCTAATCTACTGACATCTCTAGAAGCAGCCGTCTTGAAGGTGTCATTAGTTTGGTGCCGGTCTCGTCTCTGCAATAAGACAGAGCAGTTAATGCGCGTTAGTTGTGTTTTATAAAAATATTAATTTCATGTTCTGCCAAGTGTAGCTCTTTAATGTCACATGGCGGTCCCGTGGGCCTGGTAGTTTATTTCTCCTCGAAGAGTAGTATGGGAGCTTTGTTTGGACAAGAGCATGGGTGAGTGTGTTCACTTCAGGCACATGTTGTCTTTGTAGCCATTCTGCGTGCAAAATACATACAGGAGCAAAAACCATTCCGTTTCTGTTGACTTTGCTGTGATGTGCGCTGTGCGCAGCCAGAGGAACAGCAGATGAGTCAGAGAGCTCGGGGCACTGGCCTGTGACAGAAACTCCTAATCTCGAAGGACTTTCTCAAGCAAAACAGTTCGACAAAGGAGGGCTGTAAAACGGTCAAATTAAACCAGTATACACGAAAGCGAAAGTCTTCAGTTACCAGGCTACAGCTGAAAAACAGATGGCACACTGCACTTCAATTAAAAGAAGTGCAAGCAGAGCGAACTAACACTGTAGTTAGGCACCGCTGTATCGGGACTACAAGGAAGTTAGAAAATGACCAACAGCCAACAGAAAGAGAGATAACAACAACACAACCACAACTAAGCCAATAGCAAGCGGAAAGACAGATTACATCAAGTTTACCCCAACATAGAGATTACTTTAGGTCTCGCTGAGACAGTGCATGCAGAGCATGCACTGCCAAGGCGAGACCTAAAAACAGTTGTTTAACTTCCATGCACCCGTGATGATTGATGAGTAGTACGCCTGGGACTACTGGCAGACTAGGCCACAAGCTTGGAGGCCTATGGAAAAAACACAGCGGCTGGTCCCAAAAAATGGCCGCCACCACATGGCCAGGCCACTCACAAAAACAAGAAAAGATCTGGAATACAAGACAGACAATGCAGGCCTATGGGAAAAGCACAATGCCTGTCTTCACAAAATGGCCGCAACCCACATGCTCAGGCCACCCACCCCAATAATAACAAAAAAGTGAATACAAAGGACAGGAACAGGAAGTTGGAGTCTCTGTGGAACTTAGTTCCTCCTCTAAAAATTAAAAAAAAAAATAAAAGTGACTCCGTGCTCCAAAACTACAGCAAAATGACAACCTGTGGAGTTTTTTTAGCAAAATACACAAAATCAGCGTTTTCGAGAAGGTTTTATGTTGCTCGCGAGATATTGTTTGCCAGATTGCAAATTCTCGTGTTCGGCATCTAAAACTGTACAAAAAGCCGTTATCGCGTGCGCGAACACGCATATTGAGACTGCAAAAATGACAAAAACTGTAAGTCCTCGTTGTCGCGCTGTGCAGAGTTGCCAAAAGTACGCGAGCTGAATTCCTAGGGTTACCTAGTGGCTGAAAAGCCCGATTTATTTAACACACACCCAAAAACTGCAATTCCACCCCAAAAACCACCTTTTGCAATTCAATTCAAAGCCATCCATGCCATATATGATGTTGAAATTCAACGCACAACACAAAAACAGTTGTTTAACTTCCATGCACCCGTGATGATTGATGAGTAGTACCCCTGGGCCTACTGGCAGACTAGGCCACAAGCTTGGAGGCCTATGGAAAAAACACAGTGGCTGGTTCCACAAAATGGCCGCCACCACATGGCCAGGCCACTCACAAAAACAAGAAAAGGTCTGGAATACAAGACAGACAATGCATGCCTATGGGAAAAGCACAATGCCTGCCTTCACAAAATGGCCGCCACCCACATGCTCAGGCCACCCACCCCAATAATAACAAAAAAGTGAATACAAAGGACAGGAACAGGAACTTGGAGTCTCTCTGGAACTTAGTTCCTCCTCTAAAAAATTTTTTTTAAAAATAAAAGTGACTCCGTGCTCCAAAACTACAGCAAAATGACAACCTGAGGAGTTTTTTTAGCAAAATACACAAAATTAGCGTTTTCGAGAACGTTTTATGTTGCTCGCGAGATATTGTTTGCCAGATTGCAAATTGTCGTGTTCGGCATTGCGAACTGTACAAAAAGTCGTTATCGCGTGCGCGAACACGCATATTGAGAGTGCGAAAATGACAAAAACTGTAAGTCCGCGTTGTCGCGCTGTGCAGAGTTGCCAAAAGTACGCGAGCTGAATTCCTAGGGTTACCCAGTGGCTGAAAAGCCCGATTTATTTAACACACACCCAAAACTGCAATTCCACACCAAAAACCACCTTTTGTAATTCAATCCAAAGCCATCCATGCCATATATGATGTTGAAATTCAACGCACAACACAAAAACAGTTGTTTAACTTCCATGCACCCGTGATGATTGATGAGTAGTATGCCTGGGCCTACTGGTAGACTAGGCCACAAGCTTGGAGGCCTATGGAAAAAGCACAGTGGCTAGTCCTACAAAATGGCCGCCACCACATGGCCAGGCCACTCACAAAAACAAGAAAAGGTCAGGAATGCAAGACAGACAATGCAGGCCTATGGCAAAAGCACAATGCCTGCCTTCACAAAATGGCCGCCACCCACATGCTCAGGCCACCCACCACAATAATAACAAAAAAGTGAATACAAAGGACAGGAACAGGAAGTTGGAGTCTCTGTGGAATTTACATCCTCTTCTAAAAAATGTTTTTAAAAATAAAAGTGATGGTTTTATGTTGCTCGCAAGATATTGTTTGCCAGATTGCAAATTCTGTGTGTTCGGCATTGCGAACTGTACAAAAAGTCGCATATTGAGAGCGCGAAAATGACAAAAACTGTAAGTCCGCATTGCCGCGCTGTGCAGAGTTGCCAAAAGTACACAAGCTGAATTCCTAGGGTTACCTACTGGCTGAAAAGCCCTATTTATTTAACACACACCCAAAAACTGCAATTCCACCACAAAAAACACCTTTTGCAATTCAATCCGAAGCCATCCATGGTGTTAAAATTCAACAGACAACACAAACAGTTTTTATGCACCCATGATTTGATGATGACTACCTCTGGGCCTACTGGCAGACTAGGCCACAAGCTTGGAGCAGAATGGCAAAAGCAAGCACACTGCCTGGATGGCTCCACAAAATGGCCGCTAGCCACCCACAACAACAATAAATGGAAGACAGACAATGTAAGCCTATGCCAAAAGCACACTGCCTGTCTTCACAAAATGGCCGCCACACACATGGCCAGGACACAACAACAACAAGCATTAGCCAAGGGAAAAAAGAAAAGACATGCAGGCCTTCATGGAAAAAGAAGCACACTACTAAACTACCACCACAAAATTGCCACAAGCCACATGGGCACTCACAGTCACAACAGGTCATGGAAAACAATGAACTGAAGCAGGCATATAAATGACCGGACAAAGGAGGCCTGCTAAACAACACAGCTTTAATACAAAAATGAAAATCAACAGGGCTCCGAAAGGATTGGAAAGAAGTTACACATCAAGCACACACACACATCCACCAAAGGTATTTAACACACACACACACAAACAGTGAAATATACCACAACCACATTTAGCATTTCAATCCTATGCCATCCATGCCCTACATGATGTTTAAATTCAACAGACACCACAGAAACATGGACCCATGGGTACCCTACTGGCTGAAATTGCAAAGAAAAACAACTAGGCCCCTATTGAAAGTACAGGCCACCCTCAACAATAATTTTTAAAAACAATGAAAATCCCAGAAAAATGTAGATACAAACAAGCCCCAATGAAACAAACATGTACACCAATTCTCCAACTTACTTGTAAAATTAAATCTCACATCAAAAAGTCCTCAAATAAATCCAATCCAATGATATGATGAAGCAGACAGACACAAAAAGTGATCCTTCCAGCTCCAAATCCAAATTAAAGTGAACAGCACATAGACAAAGCACTGCGAGGAGTCTGCTGGACAGGAACAGGAAGTTGGGGACTCAGGGGCACTTCCTTCCTCTTGAAAAAAAGAGTAAAAAAAAAATGGTCTCATTGCACAAAAGACTACAGCCAAATCACAATCTGAGGAGTTTTTCTGAGCAAAATGATCATTTTCGAGAAGGTTTTATGATGCTCGAGAGATATTCTTTTCCAGAATGTAGTTTTTGTATGTTCGAGATCGCGATCTTACCAAGACAGCCGCCGGAAGTCAGCTCGCGTGTCCGAATGATGTGTTCGCGTTCGCACACTCTCGTGGGATCGGGCGGCCATATTACAAATCTCGTGGCACATGCGAACTAAAAGAAAAGCGAGTTGGAGAACGCAGAATCACGGTAAGACGTTACCGCGTGCGTGAGAATGAATATTGAGCGCACGAGGAAGCAAAACAATTACGCTACGCTGTAGATTGCGTAGCAATCTGCAACTTCGCGCTCGACGTGAATCGCAAAGTTACCTAAACTTCGCAAGCTCCGCGAGCGGAGCGTAGTTCACCGCCCAGGCTTACTCTTTACACTGCTATCTTATCACCTGACACAATGTTGGAAGGCGGTTACTTCTCTTTACACTACAGTCTTTTCCGCAGAAAACATGAAAAAGAAGGTTAAGTCTCTTTACACTACAATCTCATCACCGTACCCCTTATAGGAAGAAAGTTACATCGCTTTATACCACAATCATATCACCAGGCATTACGTTGGAAGGAGATTACATCTCTTTACACTACAATCGTTTTCCCAGAAACCATGAAAAAGGAGGTTACGTCTCTTTACACTACAATATTACCACCATACCCCATGTAAGAAGAAGGTTACGTCACTTTACACTACAATGTTATCACCGGCAACATGATGAAAGGAGGTTACATCTCTTTACACTACAATCTTTTCCCCAGAAACTGTGAAGAGGGAGGTTATGTCTCTTTACACTACAACCTTATCACCATACCTCATGTAAAAGGAAGGTTATGTCACTTTACTCTACAATGCTATCCTTTTACCAGGCATCATGTTGGAAGGAGGTTGCATCTCTTTACACTACAATATTTTCCCAAGAGACCATGAGGAAGGAGGTTGCATGTCTTTATACTACAATCTTATCACCAGACAGTATGTTAGAAGGAGGTTATGTTTCTTTACACTACAATCGTATCAACAGTTACCATGTTAGAAGGAGGTTACGGCTCTTTACACTACAATCTTATCACCAGGCCCCATCTTAGAAGGAGGTTACTTCTCTTTGCACTAAAATTGTTTCACCTGGCACAATGTTGGAAAGAGTTTACATGTGTTTACACTACAATCTCATCACCTGGCACATTGTTGGAAGGAGGTTTCGTCTCATTACACTACAATCTTATCACCATACCCCATGTTAGAAGGAGAATATGTCTCTTTACACTACAATCTTACCATCAGACATCATAGGTTGATGTGGTGTGTAGGAGAGTAGGATCTGCTTCACATGGGTACCCCCACTTTTTGCTGGTGTTTCACTGTTTTTCGACCTTAGTCTAGCTGCTTCCTCTCTAAAATGGTTTCCATGTGCATTAGGTACATATCTAATTGGTTTCTGGAGTGCCTTATAAGCCCCTAGTATATGCTATACTATGTACCTAGGGCATAGGTACCTCAGAGGCCTACCAGGGGCTGCAGCATATATTATGCCACCCCTGGGAAGCACTCCAAAATGACACCACAGGTCTGCTACTGCAGCCTGGGTAAGGGTGTGCTTGCACCCCTTACTGTGGTATAGGCTACCTATATCACTACCTTATACAGACATATATAAACCTATAAGCCACTCCTATGACAGACCTTGACAATCCTGAAGGCAGAGTGCTTGGTTTTATGTCAGAGGGTGCCCAAGCATGAGCTGAGCCCCCGTGGGTGACGTGGAACTGTGACCCCTGGACACCGTGAACTTCTACAGTAACACTATCTTCCTGGTCCTCATCGAAGTTGTGCTTTGGGCTCTGAGTAGCCCCAGCCTTGAGCACCACCTGCACCGAAGATTGTTGGCCTCCACTCCACGAGTGACCCCTGGGCCAGTTCCAAGTGCGACCGCTCAAGGCTCCTTCACGATCACTAGCCCGTTGGCTAGCAGGTCCCCATGAAGGCAACTCCTTTTCTGATTGGGCTTACATTGTTGGATCCGACATCAGCAAGGGTAAGTCAGATCAGACCTTGCTGGTCTGCACCACAGTCCTTTCTCTGAATTCCAGTGACTTGCAGTTGCCAAGGCTTGTTGGGTCCATTTTGGTTGCCGACACTGCAGCACTCGACAGACTTCGTGGGACAGCTCGAATCTGGCTCGTGGACTTCGTCGACGCCTCCTGGACATCGTGGCAGAAGAGTCAAGACACCCATCAACTCACCTGAAGCACCCGACATCTGTGGGCATTAGTCCATCCTGTCCAAGGTCACTGGCAAGTGACTCAGACTCTGTCCCCTCAGCAGACATGTTGTTGGACCCCTGGGTAGAGAGCCATCCTCTCTCCTGGGCCTGCAACAATGCACATCCTGGGTGAGGTGCTAGGTCTCCTCTCCCAGGATGGGCAGGGAAAGCTTCAAAGACATTCTGCCTTTGTGCACTTCTCCAGGCCACTTGCTGTACTCAGCAACTGGCCCCTACCGGTTCTGACCCCCACTCTGGCGGGAAGACTGGCCGGAAACCCCAAGGAAGGAAGGGGGTGTGCCAGCCTCTGCCAACCCCACCCCTCAGGTGGGGGAGGCGAGGTGAAGCACATCTCCGGGCTCTCGCCATCTTGAAGATGGGAAGCCCTGCCCAATCAGGACTAGGCTACTGCCCCCTCCCACAGGAGAGTGGCAGGATAGGGGGTGTACCCACCCCAGGGCAGAGACCCATTGGTACCTGCCCTTTACCTACCTGTAACGCCCCTAAATATAGTATTTAGGGGCCCCCTGAACCTTCCTTCCGCAGTTCCAGATTCCCAAACAGCAAAGAAGATCAAGAAGCAAGAAGACCCACCATGCAGCAGCTAAAAAGAGGAAGACACCAACTGCTTTGGCCCCAACCCTACCGGCCTGTTGACCCTCAAACCTGCTCCTGCTAAAACCCGGCAGCTCCAGTGACCAGCAACCTCACAAACCCCGGAGGACCTGGCTACCTTGTGACTCTGAGCCACTGGGACTCCCACGAGCAGTGGCACTGCTCAAAGCAAATAACTGACCCCTGGCACCAGCCAGGAGCCGCAAACCCTGCACACTCTGCACCCGCCAAGTCGGGCCTGTGCTGGAGTGGACCAAGACCACGAGGACATCCCCCCGGTGACTGTGACCCACCTCGACGCTCCTGACAACGCCTGCAACCTCAGAACCAGGGACCTCTCCAACCGCGACCAGCCGAGGGTAAGATTTCCCGACGCCAAAAGGCACCCCTGCACCCGGTGCCCTGCGGCCCCCTGTGCCCAACTCTTGGGTGCCTACCTATCCTCAAACTACCCAACTTACCTCTCGAAGTGGTGGTCGCACCTGAAGAATCTTCGTCCCCGAGCTTGAAGCCTTTGTTCGTCCTTGAGCTTCTCCATTGCAATCCATTGAGCGTCAGAAGGCTCAAAAGCATCCTACACCCAGCCGCCCGAGTGCCCCTGGCAGTGCAATCTCTACTCTAATCTACTTCCCTATTTGCCCTGAGCAAGAGAACAGGAGCCCTGCTCCCACAGCCGCGTGGTCTGCTAGCCAGCAGCCACCAACCAAGGGCCCCCTGCCTCTCATAGGATAACATTGGCCCTAACTCACTGTGCACCCAGCTGCCCCTGTGCCGCTGAGGGTGTAACAACTGTACTTACCTGACCCTGAGAGACCCCAGAGTCTATGCCCAGAATCTTAACTCTGCCAGTCGAGTACTTACCCAAAAGCCGACTCACTTTTCTTCCGTAGCGTAACATTGACTGGCTTCTTCTGAAATTTCTTCTGAGTGGAGTTTCTAAACTTTAAAATATTCACCTAAAATCAACCGAGTAACGAAAACAGAAATACTCCCCTCCTATTATGAGAGGTCCCAGTGCTGGATCTTGGTGCCCAGCACTGACCCTGAAAAGTAATTACAACCGTACTTACCACTAACTCAATTTTCTTCCCTAGGAAACCATTGACTGTTTTTCTGTGAAATTTCTTCTAAGTGTCGATTTTGCAAACTTAAAAATATTCGTTAAAAATTCCCTGTATTTACTTAATCGCAGTCTCTCAACTGCTGACAGGTGGTACACTAGTGCTGGATTCAGGATCCAACACTGACCTAGAAAAAGTAACGATTACCCCACTTACCTGCTAAGTGAATTTCCTCCCGTAGGATAACATTGGTGATTTCATTAGAAAAAGTATCCAAGTGTCAACTTTTAAAATACCAAATATTGCTTAAAAATCACAACGGTAACTAAAACGTATTTACTCACCTGTGTCAAGGAACTGTCCCAGGGCTGAATCTAGGATCCAGTCCTGGAGTTAGAAAAGTAATCCTGAAAGTAATCAATTGCATTTACTTAGAATTTACCAATGAGCTCAATATATAATTGTGTTTGAATTGTGTTGCCAATTGCAACAAACTGTACCTATTACATTCAAAAGACTATTGCCTATTGAAAAGTATTTAACCAAAGCATCTCATTCTGAGAAAGTATATTTTGATACCTATTGTTGGTTCTAAAATAAAACAACCATATATTTTTATATACAAACCATTGGCCTGGAGTTCAGTTCTTGAGTGTGTGAGACCATTTGCTGACTGAGTGTGTACAACAAATGCTTTACACTGTCCTCTGATACTGCCTTACTGCTCGACCAAGCTACCACTTTAGAGAGTAAGGTTATATCTAACTTTAGCTTCTGCCAAACCTCTGGGGACTATGGACTCTGTACACCCTGTACCTATTTGGGAACAGTATATACAGAGCCACTTTCCTACAGTGCCTGCCAAGCAGGGGAGTCACTCCTTGACCCCAAGGGAGATTTCTTCAGTCATCTGGTCTTTAGCAGAGCGTCAAAGGTCCAGGATTCAGCTTCAGAGTTTCGTCCAGGGAAGTTCTGGTTACAGAATTTCCTAACTTATACCAAAGGAAGGGGTTGGACTGGCTCTGGGGACCCACCTATGGGAGGGTTTGGAAAGAGGGGTGGCTACACCCATTTCCTTTGTCCAGTTTCATGCAAGAACAGGTGCTGGAAGCCCTGAACTGGTTTGAGCTGGACTATGCACAGGGACACCAAATGTGCCCCCAGTGCAGGACTTCAAAGCACTCAGAGAGTGCTCCCACCCAGCCCCAATGCACATAATCCTGTCTGGGAGGTGGCTACACCTCCCTGTGACAGGAAACCTATTGTCCAGGCCTCCCCTGCCAGAGTTTCGGTCAGCAGCAGGAGGCCAGACCCGTGTCTCTGGCTGCAGCATCCAATTTTGTGATACCAGGGCTCTATTAAGTTTCTACCGGGTATACCAGTGCTGCCATGTCTCTCCCTCTAGAAGGGTGGGATCATACTCCCACACTAGTAACTGGTGTGGAGGTATAATTCCAAGGTGATTGACAACAAACATGACATGTTTCCGTGCAGCGAGTTCAAAGTTAGCATTCAGCGTTTGGTTATAATGCACTTAAGAGTATATGGTCAGGCTGCACTACAAACAGCATCCAAGAAGGGTCTCCGAACGCTGTAGAGGGGCTCTGCTCATGCAGGGGCACTTCTCACATAAGAACCAAGCACTCTGCCTTCAGGATTGATAAGGCCTGCCATAGGAGTGACTTATAGGTTTATATGGGTGTATATATGTAGTAATATAGGTAACCTATATCACAGTAAAGGGTGCATGCAACACCTTACCCAGGCTGCAGTAGCAGACCTGTGGTGTCATTTTGGGTGGCTTTGCAGGGGTGGCATAATACATCCTTCAGCCCCTGGTAGGCCTCTGGGGTACCTATGCCCTGGGTACATAGTATAAACTACACTAGCGACTTATAAGGTCACCTCAGATCCAATCTTTAATGTACCCAAAGTACATAGAATCACTTTAGAGAGGAAGCAGCTAGGCTGGAGCCCTGAATAGCAGGGTCCCAGACAGACTAAAGTCGAACAACAGTGAAAAACCAGTAAAAAGTGGGGGTAATTATGTGAAGCAGATCCGACTCTCTTACCCCCCCCCTCCCCCCCAAACGCAGGGACATTAAACTAACCTTGACCAGTTGTGTCTTCATGTTCTAAGTGGAAATATCTGAAGAGTCCATCTGCATTGGCATGGTTACTCCCAGGTCTATGTTCCACTGTATATTCCATCCCCTGTAGGTAAATGGGCCACCTGAGCAGTTTGGGATTTTCACCCTTCATATGTTTTAGACATAAGAGGGGTTTATGGTCTGTCTGAACAATGAAGTGAGTACCAGACAAGTATGGCCTCAACTTCTTCCGAGCCCAAACCACAGCAAAGGCCTCCCTCTCAATGGTTGACCAATGTTTCTCTCTGGGGGTCAACCTTCTGCTTATGAAAGCTACTGGTTGATCCTGACCTTCATCATTCCACTTTGACAGTACAGCCCCTACCCCCAACTCAGATGCATCTGTTTGGACAATGAACTTTTTGGAGTAGTCAGGACTTTGCAGAATGGGAGCAGTGCACATGGCCTGCTTCAGGTCATCAAATGCCTTTTGACAGTTAACTGTCCACAGGACCTTTTGGGGCATTTTCTTAGAGGTTAAGTCATTCAGGGGTGTCACTATTGATTCATACCCCTTGACACATCTTCTGTATTACCCAATGCAATGGGTCTCAATGCAGTCCTAGTGACTGCATTGCGACCCCTGTAGTCCACACAAAACCTGATTTTTCTCTTGCCATCAGTGGTGTGAGGTTTAGGTACCAGGACTACTGGACTAGCCCAAGGGCTAACTAAGGGTTCAATCACACCCAAATCCAACATCTTTTGGACTTCTGTCCTTATACAGTCCCTGACATGGTCAGGTTGCCGGTAGATCTTATTCTTCACAGGCTGACTGTCCCCAGTGTCCACTTCAAGCTCCTCTGGGTCAGTTCCTTCTTGCCATCCTAAACTCTCTGAGTTTCGGTCAGCAGCAGGAAGCCAGACCCGTGTCTGTGGCAGAGGCATCCATTTTGTGATGTGTGAACATGTCTCTCCCTCTAGAAGGATGGAATGCTGGTGGGGGGCTAGTATTCCAAAGCGTTTGACACCAAACACGACATGTTTCCATGCAGCCATCCTAAAGTTATCATTTACCGTGAGGTTATAATGCACTTAAGAGTATATGGTCAGGCTGCACCACAAACAGCATCAGAGGAGGTACTCCGAACGCTGCAGAGGGGCTCTGCTCATGCAGGGGCACCCTCTCACATTTTACACCAAGCACTCTGCCTTCAGGATTGTGAAGGCCTGCCATAGGAGTGACTTATAGGTTTTATATTTGTGTACAATGGTAGTGATATAGGTAGCCTATACCACAGTAAGGGGTGCAAGCACCACCTTACCCAGGCTGCAGTAGCAGACCCGTGGTGTCATTTTGGAGTGATTCCCAGGGGTGGCATAATACATGCTTCAGCCCCTGGTAGGCCTCTGAGGTACCTATGCCCTAGGTACATAGTATACCATATACTAGGGGCTTATAAGGAACTCCAGAATCCAATTAGAAATGTACCTAATGTACATGGAAACCATTTTAGAGAGGAAGCCGCTAGGCTGGGGTCCTGATTAGCAGGGCCACACCCAGACAAAGGTCGACAAACAGTGAAACACCAGCAGAAAGTGGGGGTACCCATGTGAAGCAGATCCTACTCTCCTACAGAGTAAATTACAAATTCACCACACCCTATCACCCACAATGCAATGGTTTCCTTGAGAGATTCAACAAAACCTTAAAGGGCATGATTAAAGGTCTCCCAGAGAAGCTTAGGCGGAGATGGGACATCCTTTTGCCCTGCCTTTTGTTTGCCTACAGGGAGGTGCCACAAAAGAGGGTTGGTTACAGCCCTTTTTAACTTTTTTTTGGCCATCCTGTTAGGGGTCCTTTGCGTCTGGTGAAGGAGGGATGGGAGTTACCTCTCAAACCCCCTAAACATAGTGGACTATGTACTTGGTCTCCGCTCCAGGATAGCTGAGTATAGGAAAAAGGCAACTAAAAACCTTGAGGCTAGCCAGGAATTGCAAAAGGCCTGGCATGACCAAAAGGCTATACTGACTGTTTATCAGCCAAGACAGAAAGTGTGGGTGTTGGAGCCTGTGGCCCCAGCAACCCTCCAGGACAAATGTAGTGGCCCCCATACAATTGTTGAACAGAAAGGGGAGGTCACCTACTTGGTAGACCTTGGAACCCCTAGGAGTCCGCACAGGGTACTTCATGTCAACAGACTTAAACCATATGTTGACAGGGCAGACATGGGCTTGCTCATGGCTACTGATGAAGGACAGGAGGAAGAGAGGGATACCCTCGCTGACCTGCTTTCTCAGAACCCTGATGATGGATCAGTAGATTGTGTAGCCTTGGCAGGCAGCCTCACTGTCCAGCAACAAACAGACTGCAGAAAACGTCTCAGCCAGTTTAGAAATATGTTTTCTCTGACTCCAAGTCAGACCACCTGGTGCATTCATGAAGTGGACACTGGGGACAGTCAGCCTGTGAAGAATAAGACCTACAGGCAACCTGATCATGTCAGGGACTGTATAAGGACAGAAGTCCAAAAGATGTTGGATTTGGGAGTCATTGAACCCTCAGGTAGCCCTTGGGATAGTCCAGTAGTCCTGGTACCTAAACCTCACACCAACTATGGCAAGAGAGAGATGAGGTTTTGTGTGGTCTACAGGGGTCTCAATGCAGTCACTAGGACTGATGCTCATACCATCCCCAGGGCAGATGAGCTAATAGATACTTTGGCCTCAGCCAAGTTTCTAAGCACATTTGACCTGACAGCTGGCTACTGGCAGATCAGGCTAGCTGATGATGCAAAGCCAAAGACAGCATTTTCTACCCCTAGTGGGCACTATCAATTTGTGGTAATGCCCTTTGGTTTGAAGAATGCACCTGTCACTTTCCAAAGGTTGGTGCATCAAGTCCTTGCAGGCCTGGAAGACTATAGTGCACCTGAGGAATGTTTTGGAGGCCCTGCAAAAAGCAGGCCTAACTATCAAGGCTACTAAGTGCCAGATAACGCAGAGTCAGGTTGTGTACCTGGCCCACCTTGTAGGTGGAGGCCAGGTTCAACCATTACAGAGCAAAATCCAGACCATAATGGACTGGGTTGCTCCCACTACCCAGACTCAGGTGAGAGCCTTTTTAGGCCTGACAATAGTGACACCCCTGAATGACTTGACCTCTAAGAAAATGCCCAAGAAGGTTCAGTGGACAGCTAGCTGTCAAAAGGCATTTCATGACCTGAAGCAGGCCATGTGCACAGTTTAATTGTGCAAACAGATGCATCTGAGTTGGGGGTAGGGGCTGTGCTGTCACAGTTGAATGATAAAGGTCAGGATCAACCAGTAGCTTTCATAAGCAGAAGGTTGACCCCCAAAGAGAAACGTTGGTCAGCCATTGAGAGGGAGGCCTTTGCTGTGTTTTGGGCCCTGAAGAAGTTGAGGCCATACTTGTTTGGTACTCACTTCATTGTTCAGACTGACCATAAGCCCCTCTTATGGCTAAAACAGATGAAGGGTGAAAACCCAAACTTCTCAGGTGGTCCATTTACCTACATGGGATTGACTATACAGTGTAACATAGACCTGAGAGTAACCATGCCAATGCAGATGGACTCTCTAGATATTTCCACTTAGAACATGAGGACTCAACTGGTCAAGTTTAGTTTAATGTCCCTGCGTTTGGGGGGGGGGGGGGGTTGTGTAGGAGAGTTGGATCTGCCTCTTCTGGTTAACCCCACTTTTTGCTTGTGTTTCACTGTTTTTTACTTTAGTCTGGCTGGGACCCTGCTATTCAGGGCCCCAGTCTAGCTGCTTCCTCTCTAAATTGATTGCATGTATTTTAGGTACACCACAGATTGGATCCTGAAGTACCCTTGTGAGTCCCGAGTATATGGATTACTATGAACCCAGGGCATAGTTACCCCACAGTCCTACCAGCAGCTGAAGCATGTATTATGCCACCCCTGGAAAGCCACCCAAAATGACACCCCAGGTCTGCTACTGCAGCCTGGGTAAGGTGGTGCATGCACCCCTTACTGAGGTATAGGTTCACTATACCTCACCTATCACTGCAGATAGTAACCTGTCAGTCACTCCTATGGCAGGCCTTAACAATCCTGAAGGCAGAGTGCTTGGTGTAAAATGTGAGAGGGTGCCCAGGCATGAGCTGAGCCCCTCTGCAGCCTTCAGAATCTCTTCTCTGGGGTTTGAGTTGTGCAGCCTGACCATATACTCTTAAGTGCATTCTATCTTAAACGGTTAATGCTAACTTTGGACTGGCTTCACGGAAACATGTCGTGTTTGGTGTCAAACACCTTGGAATCATACCCCCACATGAGTTCTTGATGTGAGGATATGATCCCATCCTTCTAGAGGGAGCGACATGACAGTACTGGTATTCCCTGTAGAACATTAACAGAGCCCTGGCATCACAAAATGGATGCTGCAGCCACAGACACAAGTCTGGTCTCCTGCTGTTGACTGAAACTCCAGCAGGGGAGGCTTGGACAATAGGTTTCCTGTCACAGGGAGGTCTAACCACCTCCTAGACTGGCTGATGTGTATTGGGGCTGGGTGGGAGCACTCTCAGAGTGCTTTGAAGTCCTGCACTGGGGGCACATTTGGTTTCCCTGTGCATACTCCAGCTCAGACCGGTTCAGGGGCTTCCAGCCCCTGCTCTGGCATGAAACTGGACAAAGGAAATGGGTGTAGCCACCCCTCTTTCCAAACCCTTCCATAGGTGGGTCCCCCGAGTTAGACCAACCCCTTCCTTAGGTATAAGTAAGGAACCCCTGGCAACAGGACTTTAGATATCCCTGGACAAAACTCTGCAACTGAATCCTGGAATTTCAATGCTCTACTCAAAACTAACTAGAGGACTGAAGAAATCTCCCTTGGGGTCAAGGAGTGAAGCATTTTGCCAGTCTGCATCTCCGAAGCTCCCGCCGGACTCTGAAGTATTCGCAGCCCAGTAAGAGGATTTCCAGACATCTCAGAGGCCAACCTGAGTCCCCAGCAAAGCTGAGACCCGCAGCCCTCGTGAGTAGCATGGGACTGGAACTCCTGGTCACTGTGCACTTTTTCAAGTGTATTGACTTCACGATGTCTCTTGAAGTCGTGCTTGGGGTTACCTGTAGCCCCCACCTCGAGCAGAGAATCCACCGAAGAATGTCGGCCTAGTCACCCCGAGTGACCCGTGGCCCGCCATTTTGTGTTTCCTCTCGAGGCCCCTTCTCGATCCCTGGTCCATCGACTGGTGGGTCCCTGAGAAGGCAACTTTGACTTTCCTTGGGCTTCCCTGGTTGCTCCTGACCTGCCCTGACTTCCAACCAAGTGGTGAGTCCCTCAGACCTTGCTGGTCTGCACCGAAACATCTTTCTCCTTTCAGCGTGGGTTGCTGTTGCCAAGGCTTGTTGTGACCAATCCGGGCACCAACTCTGCAGCACTCAACATCCTTTGTGGGACAGCTCGAATCCAGCTCCTGGTCATCCTCGACACCTCCTGGTCCTCGTGGCTGAAGAGTCAATCTTCACCTTCACCTGAAACACCCGACATCGGTGGGCATTTGTCTATCATGTCCTAGGTCACTGGGAAGTGACCCAGACTCTGTCCCCTCTGCTTTCAGGTTTTTCACATCTTCGATCCAGGCTTGGATCTCTTCGGACACTTCACATCTTCCCGACAGCAGCACTTCTTCGCCAGCTCCCATTGAAAACGACGACGCGACCCGACACCATTTGACACCTATGCACCCGGCTTCCCTGGGTGAGGTAACACGAGTTCTCCGGTGCTCCCGTGGGTGTTGACCCTAGAACTTCCTAAGTCACCAAAGGGTTTGGTCCTGACTCATTTCTAAGTGTCCCTAATCTTTCAAAATCTAACTGCGACTTTCCCCATAGAAGCTAACGGGAGCTCGCGGCTGTGTTCTCACACTGCACACGGCCCCTGTGGGTCTCCTGTGTCACTACCTTGGGTGGTTCCTTGGGGTCCCAGCAATTCTGCAGGCTCTAGGCCTTGTGTCTATTTTAGTATATGGTTTGGCTCGCCCCTAGGGCCTGACGTGTATTTATGCTATTTTACTGTAATATTTGAAGTGTAACTTATGTGTTTTGACGTCTAGCCTTATAAAGAGACTAAGAGGGTGTGTTTAGATATAAATACACATATTTTATATATATACCCGGTGTGGTTGTCTTTCATTTAGCCATTCAAGAGATTATAGACTGGTAAAACACGCTGCTTTATATTCCTTCAAGACTTAGCCTGAAGGCTGCTCTCCATAGCTACCACTAGGATAACTTTCAATAAAGGTTGTCTTTAACCTATCATCAATAAGGGGTTGTTTAGACTGGTACAGGGTGCCCACTATAATTAGTGGACAGCATATACCAGGCCAACTTCTTACAGGCATCACAGGAGGTGGTCTGCGACAGACAGGGGTCACAGGAGGTGGTCTGTGGAGACAGTGGTCACAGGATGTGCTCTGCGATAGAGACAGGGGTCACAGAAGGTGCTTTGTGAAAGACAGAGGTCACAAGAGGTGCTCTGCGAGGGACAGGGATCCCAGGAGGTACTCTGCGCTAGAGAGGGGTCACAGGAGGTGCTCTGCGAGACACAGGGGTCACAGGAGGTACTCTGCGAGAGACAGGGGTCGCAGGAGGTGCTCTGGAAGAGATAGGAGGCCATAGGTTGTGCTCTGCAAGACACAGGGGGTCACAGGAGGTGCTCTGCGAGAGACAGGGTCATTCAAGGTCAGGTTGAGTGGCTGTGCTCTGATGTTCCTCAGTAAACACACGAGCCCCAGGGGCCACCTCAGGCTCACGGGTAAAGTAAGACTTGGCTAATTAACAGAAACATGTGTTTGTAACTACAGCATGCCCTTAGGACTCGCAGACACCCTGGAAGAACCCCAAAGGACTTTTCATTAAAATATAATATGAGGTGCTGTTTCTTCGTCCCTGGTGTAAGCGGTAAATGGAAACTCAGAAAAGCAAATCAGCCTGATTAAGAAGCAGAATAATTAACATACACGACTGAAGGCATGACGTCACCTTCAGCTTATCTCTCTGCAGAGAGCATTTTACAACCCCTGTCTTTGGGAATTCATTCGGCCCCTGATTAATAATAACCATGAACACACATTGCCCAGGGCTGTAGGGCCAGGCCAGTGTTGTGTAATATCTGGTATCCCCACAGGATCGTGTATCCCCTGCTCTTCAGCACTTATCAGAAACTAAACTCTGTCCAGGCAGGTTTAGACAGAAGCAGCTGATCACTGCTCTAACTGAGTTAGGGGATAAACGATTCAACTGGATGCCAAACTCAGCTCTGGTGAATATTCACCTGGAACTTGTCTAATATTGCAGCACAACCAGAGGCAAACAGAAAGCGCAATAAATACAAAGAATGAAATGTGATATAAATAACAATTAAGTTAATATACATTGTAAAAAGCATATGGAATCATAACAAAATAAACACGGGGGAAGAGAATGAAAGAGAATAGCAACAACGGCAGGGGCTAAAATAAGGGGAAAACCAATAATAAAAAGTGCGGAGGATTAAATGGTGAAAGTACAAAAACCCAATGGAAAAAAGCAAGGTATTTAAACAGGGAAATAGAGGGCCATATTATTAAGAACAGCGATAACATTATCGCCGCTTTAGCGACAGGAAACTGCCTCTAAAGCGGCGATAAGGTGCTTGATAATATGCCCTTGAGAATTCTAATAGAAGCCCAGGTTCTGGTGTGAAGGACATAAAACCTGGGCTTCTATTGGAATTCTCAAGGGCATATTATCAAGCCCCTTATCGCCACTTTAGCGGCAGTTTCCTGCTGCTAAAGCGGCGATAATGTTATCACTGTTCTTGATAGTATGGACCAAAGTGTTTTGATTTTTGCATAATGAGTATGTTACAAGGTCTTAATGACAAACATGAAACATGCACAGTAAGTTGAATAACAGTGCATGTTTGGTCAGACTCATACAACATAGTTGGCATTTTACTTGTCTGCCCTCTGTCTTTGTGTCCATGCTAATTAAACATGCATTTGCAATGCAATCAGTCTCCGATTTGTGAAAGTTAGAGCTATTAGTGTTGTAAGGGACAATGTTTTTTACATATCTTTTTTTTGTTTGCAGTGGAGTCATCTTTTAGAAAACAAGAGTTAGAGATAATAGTGTTGTAAATGTAAATATGTATGTGTTATGGAGTAGATCGGATGCATGGGGTGTGCAGTGGAGTTATGTGGTTACCATCCAGATAATGTTAGCATTTAAGAAGCAGAGGTACAGTTAGGATAGATGAGTTGGTGGAATGATAGCTGTTTGTATGAATGCTTGAATGAATGGATAGCTGTAGGAGTACATGCACGGATGTCTCTGTGATCAGATGAATGAAAAGATGGTAGGTGATGCATGGGCAGGATAGTTACAGATGGTTGGTATGGAAACAGAAAGATGGATACATAGGGAAAATATTCATAAAAAGGAAATGTTAGTACTTTATTGGACGTTTGGTCAAGACTGGATGAAATATCATGTTACATGGTGGTCCAGATGTCAACAAATGTAAAATACCATTTACAGTTCAGGAGTTGTTGGTGGTTTTGTGCCCTTACCCCAAAACTATGCTTCCTTGTCAGCTGCTTAGATGACTATCTAATCTGCAGACTCCCAACACAGTATTACACTTAGACGCAGGTTTAACCAATTCAAATCTTAGGAAAAGTGTGATGGCTGGTCCCATTTATTACATCGAGCATTCAAGACCTCTTGTATATACTTTAGTATATACCTATATGTGTATGTACTTTGTGGGCTCTGGAGATCAGCCCTAGGACTTGTCTGCTTCCGCTTAGGGGCTTTTTTTCTGTTCAACTGCCTCAATTTAACTGTCTTGATGAAAAACAACCAGCAGAGGTCAGTAAAATACCAGAATTGCTTTCTGCTGAAGGCTTTTTTTCTTTTTTTGGCATTTCTGACAACTGCCTCTATTTAACTTTCTTGATAGAAAATGAACAGAAGAGGTCAGTAAAATACCAGAATCACTTTAGCAGTCTCTAGATTCCAGTCCATAAAATTGTCTTCCACGAGCACCCTTAGACAATAATATTTTTTTCAAATCTTGTATTTTTAGTGATATGACCACTAAAGGCCCTTTTTTATATTAAAAACAGAGCTTTGGACTATACCATTTCCAGCTGAAAGGCAATATTTCGCTCCATATGTTCTCACACCAGGCATGTCATGCAGTTTGGTGCTTACTTTCCATCCATGTTAAAAAACAGTAGATGGTTCAGCACCCAGACTAATGTGCTGCACAGCTAAATACATATAAGGTCCCAAAGGCGAGACTGATTGCTTGGCAAATGCTTGTAGTACTTGCATGTGGTGTTTTGCGCGTTGCAAGGACACGTTGACTATGTCCTGTTAATGAACACAAGTACATCACTCTGTGGCATTGATACTACCAAATATAGGTCTATTTGTAAATTTTCTGGTGCATGTGATTCACACAAAAGGCTCCCTACATGTTTCCGGAGCCTTGTAACTTGTAACCGTGGGAGGGCGAGGAAGGTATGGCATGATTAACACAGCAGGGGTAGCATTACCGTCTTCTGAATACTGCAACATTTCCGAGTGAGGCTTCACAGCAGCAGCTTCCCAGTCTCTCCAGTGCTTACTGGATTGAAGACCAAACAAAAGATATCACATGCTGAATGTTTAATGTAATGCTTTAGTTCATGGGCTCGGTGAAACCTCTTATTCTCCCAACAAACAACCCACCCATACATTCACTGAAGCTCTACGGGGAAGAAATAAGGCTGCACTGAGAAAATAGTAGTGTAACCTCTGAAATTAGAAGACCAAACACGCTCCAGAAATAGCCTTGTATGCCTTACAAAGATGCAGCATACATTTTCAAGTGTTCAGCATGAATTGCATTAAAAAGCACTCCTGCTGAACTTGCGATGGTGTACCTGCCCGGGCAGCCCATCACCCCTGCCCTACCTGAACAAATGGAGCTCCGAGGCCATGTGCATCGCCTGCTCCAGCTTTGCCAGGCCCAGTTTCACCTGCTGCTGCAGTGGCCTAGACCCCGTGGCCTCGTTGCTGCGTTCCACAGTCTCCAGCAGCCACCAGCCTGACTGCAGCAGCTCAGCCAGCCGCAGGGGCAGAAGAAAGGCAAAAACTGGATTATTTGGACCAGCGCAGCACCCATACAGTGCCACCCTAAGGGTGCCATATTAGTTAAGGTACTATCAACACTGAAGGTAATTAACGTAGGATGCGCCATACTGCGTCATTGTGGTTAAGGAATCGCAAACTTAATACTGAGGCAGCAACACAAAACAAGAAATGGCGAAAGAAACTAGATGGCTCATAGCAGAGGCACTGTCATATGGAGCGCTAACTTCAGGCAGTTACATTACCAGCGTCCTGGCGAGCCCCCACTCCTTTATTCTCACCACTGACTGATGAGAGAAGTGGGGGGAGTGAGAGATTCTGGGAGTGAGAGAGATGTAGGGGTCGGAGGCGCTACATACTAGCTGCGGTTTACATTAGTTGCGCACACGCACAGCGATAAAGTGCAGTGTGCCACGCTGCAACAATTAGAAAGAAGAGTTCTCCCCAACAACAGATGAAGAATGCAAGCAGAAAGAAACTGTAGTTAGGCAGTGCTCCTCTGCAAAAAACAGAAGTGAGGTATCGCTGCGTGAACCACTTAGGAGGTAACAAAGAAGTGTTCCACTGGACTGAACCAATGGTGAGGAGCAGGCAGGAGCAAACTCCTTTTTCAACACAACAGGTCTTCCAGATGGCGCATGAGCGTTACCTAGGCTCGACCTAAAAAGCAATACGATTATGTATTTTTTTCCTTTTGACATATACACCTAAAACAAGAAGCACACAAAGAAATATTTAAAAATATTCATTTCTTCTTCGATTGCAAGAAATTAGATTATTATTTGGGGTGGACGACTACCATCTTAAGGAAAAATCACAACTCGAGACAGAGCGAGCCGTCAAAGTCACTAATTAACATGCGCTCCACCCCTTGATAGCCAATGGTGTAGAGCAGACAGGCTTAACTTAGGGCAATTTAATAAAGTCAAAACACCAAGCGATAAAAATACCAAACCAAATTAGAAAAATAGAGTAAACTTGAATAAGAAAAATGACACTAAAGAAAGAATAACCCATTTAGGGGTACCAAAGATATGAATTTGTAAAGATTAAAGTGATAGCACCGAAAACTATTACGCACCAATGATAGTCGATGGTCACAATCGAGTTTTACCTTGGGACTCAGTCTGTGAAATTTAAGGCAATATCCTTCAGTGGCTGTATCCGATGATGTGTTCCATGAGGCCGGGTACCTTATCGCACAGAGCCCACTAATTTGCTGCTGCGGAGAAGCTGCATGTGGGAGAAACCTCTTTCTGCAAACCAGCAAGTCCGTGCCTTGGGTGGATAGAATGGGTTTGTTCGTTCCGGTTCTCCAGAGGTCTAGAAATCCAAAATGTTTGTAAGTCCCAATTTTTGGGAGATGGTATGACAAGTGCAGTTAGACACAGCCCAGGTTTCCAGGACCTGAAGAACAGCACTTGAGAGTCAACACTCACTCCAGTAGAGGCCATCAGCAGGAACCAAATCAGGTCCAGTTGTTACTGGTCAGCTAGGCACTTCAGAAAAAGTCCTCTTGCAGCTTGTTGTGGCCCTGTAGCTACACAGGTCAGCGAACTGACACTTGGAGTCTACTTTTCTGTCCTGGTTATTTTTGGAGTCAGAAGAATGGGAAATCATCATATTAACTTGTTTAATCTAGAACTTTGATCAGAAGATATTTTGTATACAACTTACATCGGTTTTAATAATGATTATAGCTGCTTTAAAGTGCCAGAAAAATGTTACATGTATTTAGCATTTGACACTTCTTGTAATTTAATGAATCATGGGAGTAGTAGTTTTGAGTAGGCCCGGGAGCTTAGAAAGAGGCACAGGTGATCATTGTGTGGAGATTAGGGGGCGGCTTGCAAGATGGGAGGAGTGAACAGCATTTAAAAACAGGCGGGTGCGAAGGGAAAGGAGATTCTTTTCGGGATAGTGAATGGAGGCTGTTTGTTTGTTAGCAGGTACGTGATGTAGATATGAGAGAAAGCGGGGTGGAGAGAACAAAGGAAAGCATGAAGAGGGATGTGTTGATGGGGGAAGAAGCGAGGGAAGGTTCAGTTGTGAGGGAGCTGTTGGGGAAGTATGAGATTAGAGGCACAAGCAGGGGGGAAATGTAGCAATGTTTTGCGAAGATCAGGGGGCAGGTTGCCTTATGGGAGAAGCAAACACCATTTAAAACAGGTGGGTGTAAAGGGAAAGGAGATTTCTTTTCTTGATGGTGTATGGAAGCTGTTTGTCTGGTAGCAGGTTCGTGATGTAGATACGAGAGGAAGTGGGGTGGAGAGAACAAAGGACAGTATGAAGAGGGTTGTGTTGTTGGTGAGAAGAAAGGGAAGGTTCAGTTGTGAGAGAACTGTTGGGGAAGAATAAGAGTAGAGGCATGAACAGGGGGGAAATGTAGAAACGTTTCACTGTGCTGAATTAAGTTTTATAATGCCAAAAGGTGAGACCGAGTTTTGGCCAGAGGAACCGAAGGGGTGTTTGCAGTAATGTTAATAATACAGTTAACGGTCATGAACAGTTGAGTCCGTGAGCATAATTTGCAAAAATTAGATGTCTGTATATACATTGGTGGCATGGAATTTTAATTTTGATCAATTGTTGTTTACAGTTTCCCCTGACGAAGGGCCCTTTTGTGGCCCGAAATGCATTGGGTTTGAATAAACTGCTATCGATGAATCTGGCTTATGTCGTGTTCTTGGTGAGAGGTGCGGATGGCCCAACAGGAGCATTAGAAATTTGGGAAAGTGCCATAATACCTTGCATGCGGATTGGAAAGTTCCTGAGTCAAAGAGTGGTGAGACAATGGAGTGATTACACAATGAAGAACAAAGTGATTTAGCTATGAAGACAACTAGAAAATGCTCGGCAAGAGCAATTTGCAGTGCCAGAGGTTCAGGGGCATAACGTTGTCCCAAGTGTTATAATTTATTCATACACGTGCATGTTGGGCTGGGCACGTCACCACTGAGCACGCCAAGTCATAAAGGACTCTATAAAGTTGATGAACTGAGCATAAACAGGTGTAGCGACCCGTACATATATATATACTGGTTACAAGGGGAAGCAGGTCCAATCCTCAAGGCTCCTCTCTGGGTACAGAGAGAAGGTCCATCCCTCTTCTCTTCTTCCACAGGTCCAAAAGGTATGATAAAAAGGGTGTCTGGAGGTGCCACATCCATGCCGGCATCAACTAGTGCATTGCTCCTGGTTGCTCCCACAGCTAATAGGCAAAAGTTCCTAGCGGTAACCCAACCTGCTGTTGAAACTGTTCCTGTTTGCCCTTCTGTAAACAGTCCCACAGTGGCCCCTCCATCTCAAAATTCAAGCTGGGGGAAATCCTTTTCTCCTTATGCAGAGCCCATATGCCCACCCAGATGTATGACCAGGGTAATAAACACTCTCCTTCTCTGTGGTCATCCTACACCAATTCTGGAGGTAGCTTTCCCACCACTGCGTTCGGGGTCAGACTGATTAGGAGGACAACAGATGGGGCCTTTCCAGGTGTCACCAAACATTTGCCTGTTACAGGGGACACCCTTTGAAAGTAAATTAAGCTCCTGGGCCAACCCCACTGGTCTTCCTGCCAGTGGAAGAGAAAAACAACTCCCAACTCCCAAGCCATTGTACCTGCCCTATGATGAGTTTTCATACCATTCCTCATGGCTGATTCCTGACTGTGCCACTGCTTATAAGCAAATGTAAATTAGCCCCCAGCAGATTCAAGCAAGGAAAATTTAACTTTTTTAAAATATACCTTTCCCTAATATTCATTAAACATACAACTTCACACCATTGAGTTGGGATTTTAGTAACTAATAAAAAATAGTTGTTTCATCATTTTTGTACCTGGGCCCTAACCGGACATACCAACTTTCATTTATACTGTCAATTCCCAGTGTTTCTCTTTGGGATAGCAAGAACCTTCTTACAGTTAAAATAGCTTTTGAGTTTTGTTCACTTTAAGGGCATGTTAACTTTATATTTCTACTGTCCTACTTGTATATACCATGCATGTTGCCTTGTGGGCTGCAAGGCCTACATAGGGGTGACTTTTTGATATTTAAAAAAAATGTTTTTACCTATCAAAAAAGTTATGTTGAAAGAATGCACAGGATGTTTTACAGTGCAGGAGTCAAGATGCACAGAGTAGACCGGTAGCCATGTTTGCCCTGTTGCTGTAGTTGATGGCATCATAGGTACTGTAGTCCTTTAGTGCCATTATATTTCTGCACCCTGCGTTCACTTTCTACACCATAGTAGGGACTTCCAAGCAAGTTAAATGTTCCAATGAGGAATAAGCCAAATTAACCATTTCTAAAAAAAGTGCACATGCACTCTACTGGCAGAGGAAAATTGCACAGAGTTGCAAAACCAGCATCGTAGATATAGGAAAAATCTGGAGGGACGCCACAAAAAATATGGTCATTTCCTACTATGATCATTAAAAGGGAGCATGATTGTTGCAAATGAACATAGAGCATTTTACACAAATATCTTTTAACTTGCCAACACTTGGCTGTTTCAGAATAGTAAACAAAACAGAATAATATTTTTTTTCTGGTGCAATCTCAGTTTCAAGTCGCTCTCTATTATGAGAGATGGCAGTCTTCACTTTTTAGTCTACATCAGAATTCTGGGACTTCTAGTTTCTCTTTTAAGATTGACATGTTGGCTGAAAAATTGCAGCAAGCAAAATGCTCATGGAGACTAGCTGGTTTGGGAACACTAAAAGTGCTGTGCAGGAATGAATAGTGCAATGGCCAACAATCAACAGAGAATGCAGACTTTCGGAGCCCTGCTGCGCAAACTTCACTTTACACAAAAGTTACTGTCAGGGTTTACAGTCATAGACATAGGTGTAGTAGGTGGTTGCTTAAGGTGCCAAGTAAAGGGCATGCCAAACTCAAGAGAAAAACTCCCTTTATTGGATTTAAATAGTGTGCCAGGTACCAGCAGACAATCTAGGGTGCTACTGGTTATTTATTTATTTGAAGGGTTTTACATAGTGCAAACATGACCCTCTCAGGTATCAGAGCATTTTACAGAAGATGGGAAGCAGAGGCGTAAAGAACCCGTAGTGTCCGAAACAAGAGCATGATAAGGCAACACCCCAGACGAGGCAGTCGACCCTTCAATATTAAAGCAGATAGGTCAACAGATAATAACATGACAAGCGAGTAATAATACTAATAAAATACTAGCACAATACAGCCTAAGGCAACACCCCAGATGAGGGCGGAGACACCAAAATACCAATACAGCTAGATTAAAAAAGGCAATAACAGCAATCAAGCAGTGATCATGATGATGATCTAGAACTGATTTAATTCCCATAAAGAAAAGTAGGTTTTAACTGAAAAATAAATATAGAGGCGAGTGCTCCACATAGGAGCAAGGGCCCTCACACACCCCAAGGAGTGTCATGCTTCATCATTGGGTAGCTCCTCGTTGGGCCGGAGCTGCAATGGCCAACTGGCCCCACAGGGGGGCTCTTTGCCGGGGTTCTTTTCTTTTTGCCGATGAGCAGTCTGGGGTGAGATGAGAAGGGTGTGTGTAAGTGGTGAGTAGAGTGGAGGAATGTGCTGTAAAAATAACTACGGGAGCCCAATAAAACTAATTTAATCGCTGGGTTCCTATGCTATGATTAGAAACCTTCAATTATCTAAAGAAGTGGAAGTAATGGTCCACTCTGGCCTGTTCTAAGTAAGGGTGTGGTTCGACATGTTTCATGCCTATTACTGTCTATGCGATCATGGCAATTCATCAGGACCAGCTATCCTTATTTATTCAGAGAAGGGTGGTTAGTGCAAGTGTCTAAAACCATACCCTATCAAGATCACACAAATATATGTGGTATACCTTCAGGGTAAAAACCCGTGGAGAAGGGAAGGAAAGTATATAGAAAAAATAATACTACATTAAAAGACCATCATTGTACTGTATGTTAAGTGCTGTGGGTATGATCAATGCAAAACCAAAGGGGACAATGGGCGGAGTGTTGAACATTGCAAGCACTCACCCCCAGTCAACTGATCTGGGTTTAATCCATCATCATTCTTTAGCTCACTCTGCGACCCCAGTTCAGACCCAGCCGTATGCAAATCAGTCTGACCCTGTGCCTCATGGGAACAGACCAGCCCGAACTGCCAAGCCATGTCTTCCCTGCACCGGAAACAAGCATCCTGGGATCGTTTTCTGGCTAATCAGCCGTCATCAGCCAGGCTAGCTTGAATCCAGTGGCAAAGTGAGCAAGGGACCCACGTCTGGGCATACCCTGCCAGCTTATGGCGAACAAAGCAAAACCAAAGGGGATGATGGACGGAGTGTTGAACATTGCAAGCACTCACCCCCAGTCAACTGATCTGGGTTTAATCCATCATCATTCTTTAGCTCACTCCGCCACCCCAGTTCAGACATAGCCATATGCAAATCAGTCTTGACCCTGTGCCTCATGGGAACAGTCCAGCCCGAGCTACCAAGCCATGTCTTCCCTGCACCGGAAACAAGCATCCTGGGATCGTTTTCTGGCTAATCAGCCGTCATCAGCCAGGCTAGCTTGATTCCAGTGGCAAAGTGAGCAAGGGACCCACGTATGGGCATACCCTGCCAACTTAGGGCGAACAAAGCAAAACTAAAGGGGTCCCAGGATGCTTGTTTCCGGTCCTGGGAAGACATGGCTTGGCAGTTCGGGGTTGTTTCGACAGATGACCATGAGTTTAAATTAAATAAATAATTAATTTTCTCTTGTCATCATATGTTGAAATCCCCCCTACCCGGCCCCACTGTTCTTACCTGTATGGGCTGTGGCTGGCAGAAGAGGCAGGATTTCCAGGCTGAGGAAATTGTCGTTATTGATGGGGAGCTGGTCGCCATCAAGCACGGTGACGATTTTTACCTTCGGACTTAAACAACTTTTTGGAAGCCTTGAACCTCCAGTGGGACAGAGTTACTAGGTGTAGCAGAAGAGGGCTCCATGAGGCCAGACACTGTCACTGAGATGTCCTGGTGAATAGGATTTGCTGCTACATAGAATAACATAGCTGTAGCTACTGCAAAGTCAGACCAATTGGCAATGCACCTTGGGTGGATCGACTGTCAGGTAGTTCTTTGTCTTCTGTCAGTTTTTCTGGTACTTTCAGTGAGACTTTCACTAAGTCCCATGTTTTAGGGCTAGTTAGGAGCAGCACCTCTAACACCACTTCCAAGGGTGCAGTACCCGAGAGACACCATTTGGTGGTGGGGGGTTAAGGCTAACTGCAGCAAAAAGGAGGTACAGTGGTCAAGGATTCTGGAGCTTGTTATGCCCCTGTAGCTCACACATAAGTCCAGCCAACTATCCCTTGGACTCATGTTTGGTGGTCCTGTGTTCATTGAGATGGTCTAGTTCTCCTTCCAGCATCAGGGCAGGCCTCTAGCAGCAGGGAATTCCTTCAGGGAGCAGGCATTCCTCAAGCAGCAGAGCAGCCCTCTGGTAGCAGCAGGGCACACCTCTGGGAACCAATGCAGGCCTCAAGCAGCAGGGTGGTCCTCTGGGGGTCCAGGATGTCCTTCTGAAGTCCTCCACATGTTCAGAAGTGTATTGAACAGGTGTTCTGGGGGTGCAATATTTATACCTAGTGCCAGCCTTTGAAGTGGGGGAATTTCCTATGCTACCCCCACATATGTTTCTGGAAAGTTCTTCCCTTAACCTACCAAGGCTCCAAGGAGTCTGGGGTGAGAAAAGGACACTGCCAGGTTCCTTAATGTGTGCTGGAGGCAGCCCCTTGAACTGTAGGTAGGCAGGAAACATCTCAGCTATTCACAGTCATGTGACTCAGGACACTGGCAGCAGGCACCAAATGATCTACCCTTCTGCATTTACAGCCAGAGCTGTCAACTTTGGAACTGGGTGACCAGGTTCAAGTCTCAACATCGGCTCAACTTTAATCACTGATCCGTCACCCTGAAAACTTTAATTGTTGATAACTACCACAGCCACTCCTCCCCTATAAAAACCAATTACATCTTCTACTCTAAACGCCCCTCTAAATGGAAGAGCATCTTCTTACGCCACCTCCCAGTCACTAAGACATGCAAAATCCCTTACGGATTCAAACTATCCACCACTCCATCACCAGCCTTTCCCGGGGATATCGACATCTCCATTTTCAAAACTGGGAGTATCCTCATAAAAGCCTCTGAACATCACCTCTTCATCTTTGAACTTCATTTCAGCACCTTGTCCTTCCAACTATCCAATTCTTCTCCAAACCCCACACCTACCCTACCACAGGACTAGCCGTATTCTCCCCTTCCACCCCTACTTTGAACCTTCTGAAGAACCAGAACCTTATGGGCCTGGCGGCGCAGGGTACGCCTTAATCTCCGGGGTTCTCCTGCTTAGCTACACAGAGACACGGGGACACTCTGTCGGCGTAAAAGATCAGATTTTATTAGCTGCAGCTAGTACAGTTGTCCTAGAAGTACACACGGTATGTTCTTAGGAGACTGCCACTTCACTCCGTGGCGCACAATCTTATATAGTACACAGATGACATATACATTAACCAAGAACACACCTAAAACATACAAAAAGAGCCAATAAGAAAAGTTGGAAAACAGAACAGAACCAATAGGAAAAGTGTAAAAAACAAAATAACGAGTAACTCTAAGAAGCCTCTCCTCCAACTGTGTTTGTCACCCCTCCCCGCAGTTTAAGGTATTAACGTGTCTGTAACTGACTTGCAGGTGGCGAGATATGTTTGTGTGTTTTGGAGGACAGTTATGAAATGAGAGAATACGAGCAGAGGACAGCGAAGGCCAGATGATAAGATAAAGTCAGAAGAGAATAGTGTGAATCAATAGATAGTCAAGACAGGGATTAGGAAAGCCAGACAGGGATTAGTGTACTCGGCCAGTTTCTAACACCAGCTTTGTAAATAGAGGCAAAAAGGTTTATTTTGACATTATGCTGCAGGAAAAGCAGAAAAGATTTCGTTTGCTGTGTTGCTTGAGTGAGGGCAACATAAAATGGCGGCGGAGCACAAAACGAGGGGTCGATATGATCGTGATCGAAAATCGAATTTCCTCAGACCCTCCTTTTGCCAGAACTCAGGCAAGATACATAGACTCACATTAATCTGAGTCAATGTCGATGGCCATGAGGTCATCGAGCTGTTGCTGTAACATCATTCTAATATTCTCTGTTCTTTGTGTCCTAGGTTTTGGGATGCACTCAGTAGCACAAAGGTCGCAGTTGACGGGACCACAGTGCATACAAAGACAACAAGAGAAAACGATGTCTAAAACCATACCAAGGAATGTTAGCACTTTCCAGCCCCATTTGGACAGTAGTCCCCAAAACCATCCCAATAACGACCAATCTCCTTCGTCCTGATGAATCGACTCGGAGATTACATGTAATTTAGAGATGGCTTGGTATACTGTTGGAGCGTCATCAGGTATGAAAATACAGCAACTTGATCCGATCAATTTACATACTCCACCACGGTCCGCAAGAATAAAGTCTAAGGCAACTCGGTTCTGCAATGTCATAAGACGATCCGCCTGTAGTTCTGCCGTGATATTACTTAAGGCTCCTACAGTGATGTCTATAGTGGTTTCTACCACGAGAACCAGTTGCCTCATATTTCTGCTGTTTGTCATAGGACCCCAAAAAGGAAGAAATCCTTTAAGGAAATCTCCTCCCTCTTGTCCTGCTGCGTCTTTGGAATCAATAATTCCTCTGCCATATCTATTTCTATGAAAATTTGAAGAAGCAGTGTATGTAGGGGGAAGAAGAAAAGCTATATAGCAAGTTCCAGAAAAATCAGTTGGCAACCACGTATAGGCTCTATTATGACAGATAAAATACGTGCCCTGAGATGGCACTAACGGTGGCGAATTCTGAGATGAGTAGATGTATGCATGGGAACAGAAACTTTTTCTCTGTTTGATGTCAGTAGTCTGGTCAGTTATTTGCAAACAGAAATTGCCTTGATGAGGTACAGTCCAAATTGGTGGAGATTTTCCTTGTCTAACCTTATCACTAAGGCTAGTGATATAATGAGTGACAGTCCAATTAGTATATGCTTTCCTCTCATCAGCAGAAATTTTACGATTTTCCATGATTTTAGCCATAGCTACCATTCCCTTTATCAATGAACTATGACTAAAATCCGGACTACCAATATGTGAACTGACAGGTCATTTAAATCGGCTTTGATAGGCGTTAGAGAAGATAACAAAATAAGCCCAGGCGGAACCCTCATAGGAGAACGGAAGGACTAAGTATGGCATCCCTTTTTCTGTGGTATGAGGCATAAGTCCACACACCCAACAATCAGTTGTATTAATTACTAATTGGTGTTGGTGTAATAACTGAACAAATGAGTTGTTGTAATATTCGGTTCTTCTAAAAAGTTCATGTTGAGGAAGTGTATGAAATAAATGTGGAGAGATAGTAGAATAATAGAAGAAGGGGCAACCTTTTGCTGCATAGCATGAACAATCCAACCTATACACGCAAATAGAATACACAATAATATAAAAACACATAAAGTTATACCACAACGATTGTACATTATTTTACAATAATTGTTTTTCATTTTGTTCTGTCTCTCTCTTTCGCCAAATGTAGTTTCCATCTTCTAAATGGATGCTCACGGCAATCTTCCTCAATCACTTAGTCACGATTATCTGCTGTCCTATGACACTGCAAGTCCTGCAGGCCTATTGCCACTACTCAGGTCACAACCAAGACTCCTACCGTGACCCTGCAACCGGGATAGAAGACTACATAAAAGAGAGAATATCAAATTGTTGTCTTTAGTCTAGGTCTTAGGTTATAGTTTTCTTTGTCAGGGGCAGTTTGGTCTTGGAACAATGTTTGCGGGTTTGTCGTATTCAAGCGAAGATGTGGTGGTATTGCTTTCTGAAGAATGTCGTCATCCTCTTTTTCCGACAATGTTCCATTCAGGCGTGCATCAATAAAAGGCACAAATTGTGGAACCTTCTCGTTTTCAGAGTCACTAATGCCTCTACGGACCCACTGATCGAAAGGCAAAGGCAAAGGCACTTTCTTGCAATGCACGCCGTGAATCAAATTTTTCTTTCCTTCGACCTTCACTGCTGTTCTTGTAGTTAGGAGGAACAACCGAGGTTCTTTCCACCGAGGCTCCAAATTCTTCGTTCTTTGGAAATTCTTCACACAGACCCAGTCGCCTGGCTGGATGGAATGACCTGAGTCTGTGGAAGCCTCTGGCAAAGCGTTCTGAACCTGTTGATGGAGAACACGCAATTTAGTCGTTAGGTCGTGCAAATAATCGATGAACATTGGATATGGTAAGTCTGAATATCTCTTAGGGCGAGGGATTCCCCATATATTAGCTGGGCGTCCGAAAACCACTTCATAAGGGCTAAGTCCCAAACGAGAGTGTACAGCAGTTCTGGTGGATAGAAGAGCTAATGGTATAGCATCGGGCCAATTAAGTCCTGTACTAGCCTGCACTTTCGCAAGCTTAAGTTTAAGTGTACCATTGTTACATTCCACTAAACTCGCTGACTGTGGATGGTTTGCCGCATGGAACTTTTGCTTAATACCAAGACCCGCACAAACTTTTTGCATGACCTGGCCCTCAAATTCGCTCCCATTGTCACTCCAGAAAATTCTTTTAGTAGAACTTTGGCAGTAGATAAAGCTGTATTATTTTTTAGAGGGTATGCTTCTATCCATCTAGAAAAGGCACATACCACCACTAGAACATATTTGAGGTTGTTGCATGTTTCCATATGAATGTAATCGATTTGCAACACCTCAAATGGATATGTCGGAGGAGCAAAGTGACCCGCTGGAGTTGGGGTTCCCTTTCCCGGATTGTACATTAAGCAAATGATGCAATGTTTTACTACATTTTCTGCACACTTTGGAATTCCTTCGTTTTGCCATACTGGAGCCAGAAGCTTGCATATTCCTTTCGCACTTAAGTGGGCTGGACCATGCGCCATAGTAACTACAGGTAGTACATAAGCGTCTGGTAACAGCCAACGTGGGTGCTCGGACAATTCCACCCAACATCCCATTTCATCTAACATTCCTGTACTTTCTTTCCACCTTCTCAATTCTTTCTCTGTAGCCTCTTCTTGAATTGATTTCACACTTTCTACTGTGTCTTCATACATTCCTTTTTCTTTGACCCTATTTGCAGGACCTGCAACATACATGCGACTTGTGGCATCTCTAGCTGTCTTTTTCGCTACCTCATCCGCAAATGCATTCCTGTGACCAACATCGTCAGTAATCTTCTTATGTGCGTTACACTTCACAATTGCTATCTGGGTAGGCAAAGCTAGCGACTCAAGAAGGTCAGTCACCAACTGACCATGTTGTATCTTAGTGCCGTGGGAAGTAAGGAATCCCCTTTCTTTCCACAACCGTCCAAAATTGAACGCTACACCAAAAGCGTACTGGCTATCGGTGTACATGTTCACTCTTTTTCCTTTGGATAACACACACGCTCTGGTTAAGGCTATCAGTTCAGCTGCCTGAGCTGAATTATGTCTGATGCGTGCTGTTACCACGACTGTATGTAAAGTAGTAACAGCATAGGCTGAAGTTGTCTCTCCATTAGGAAGCTTAAAACAAGAACCATCTACCCATAGCGTTCCATCCGGATTCACTAATGGCGTATCTGTTAAGTCAATTCTACCTTTTGTCTCTTCCTCGGTACGGAAAAAACAATCATGTTGTTCCTGAACACCTTTCTCTTCTGGAAGAGGCAACAAAGTAGCTGGATTTAAACTATTACATCGTTTGATGTGCACGTGACTAGCCAAGAGCGTCAGCTCATATCCAGTTAAACGAGCACTCGTAAGATGCTGTGTTTTTGTTTTGTTTAGCAAAGTATCCACTGCATGTGGCACCATAACAATGAGAGTATTATCTAATACCACTCCAGTAGACTGTCGAATAGAAATTGCTGCTGCTGCTGTCGCTTTAAGACAACTAGGCAATGCTTTAGCTACTGGATCTAACGTAGCCGAAAAATAGGCACATGGTCGTTGTTTATCTCCAAATTGCTGTGTTAAGACTGACAACGCACAACCTTCTTTTTCGTGAACATAGAGCGTAAAAGGCATACTGTAATCAGGAGTACCTAGTACAGGAGCGGAACACAGAGCAGCACGTAGGTCAGTAAAACTCCTCTGACATTCGTCAGTCCATTGCAGAGGCTGAGGCGTATCTTTCAAAGTGAGTGCCAACAAAGGTTTGGCCAACAGAGAGAAGTTAGGGATCCATTGCCTACAATAGGAAGTAATGCCCAGAAAGGCACGTACCTCTCTTTGTGTGGATGGCACTGGCATTTGTGTAATTGCTTGGATACGTTCTGGGGTTAATCGTCTTCCCTCCTTTGATAACAGATGACCCAAGTAGGTAACCTCTCGGCGAACATATTGTAGCTTAGAAGGTGAAACCTTATGATTCAAATCAAACAAATGACGTAACAATGCAACAGTCACATTCTTACAAATATCCTCTGAATCAGCAGCGATTAACAAGTCATCCATGTACTGAATAAGAGCAGCACCAGACTGCAAGGAAAAAGCATCAAGATGACATTTTAGGGCTTGACTATAAATAGAGGGACTTTCACAATAGCCCTGAGGTGCGCGCTTAAACCGGAAGCTTCGGCCTCCAAGAGAGAAGCCAAAAATATCCCTACTCTCTTCTGCAATGGGAATACT
Source organism: Triturus cristatus (assembly GCF_964204655.1). Taxonomy (NCBI): domain Eukaryota; kingdom Metazoa; phylum Chordata; class Amphibia; order Caudata; family Salamandridae; genus Triturus; species Triturus cristatus. Next base: position 1,870,211,559 of record NC_140590.1, read on the forward strand.
AAAAAAGGCATTTTTTAGATCGATAACAGAAAACCAGGTTGCTGTGGAAGGTATCATTGTCAACAGAGCAGTGATATCTGGGACCACCGGAAATTGTGGTACAACAATTTTGTTTACCTCCTGAAGATCAATTACCAAACGATAAACAGGAGGTTGAGAAGGATCAGTGCGTTTAAGAACAGGAAGAATAGGGCTATTACATATGTTACCTCTCGTTTCTTCAACCACACCCTTCTGAATCAAATGATGAATGATTTCCAAAAGTGCTTTTTCTCCTTCAGTGGAAATTCTAAACTGCGGAATACGTGGCAATTCAGCATTAGGCTTGAGAGTGACAATATAGGGTGGAATCTCAAGACAACCCACATCGTTTGGACCCGTGGCCCAAAGCGTTGCAGGCAGAGAGAGTAATTCAGGTGGAAATTGGTCTTTAGACAAATACATTGGAGAAGTCAGTTTCTGTCCTAAAGTAAGATGTATACCAGAAGGAGAACAATATATCGTTGCATGCAATCTTTTCAATAGCTCCAAGCCCAATAGATTCTCGCCGCAACTATTCGTTAAAAGAAGCGGAACTTCTAAACCATAAGGACCAATTGAAATAGGCAAAGGGCAAGAAACCGGATTACGAACAGGGGCGCCAGATAAACCTACAGATACATTCCTTAAGCCAGACAAAGGTGCCCCAGGGAGTTTAGAATGAATGATAGAACTTCTCATCGGACCAGTATCTAAAAGAAATGGCTCTGAAACACCCATTGTAGTGACTTTAACATACGGTCCATTCTGATCTACTGGAACCGACACAACTCCCTTACTTTGTCCATGGCTGTCCTAGTTAGCATGAAGACTTTCATTCTCGCCTTCAACATAACAATCCTCATTGTAGTACTGTGTAGACCGAACGTTTTGCTGATCAAAGTAGTTCATGGGATTAGAAGGAGGAAGGGTACGCTGTTCTTGGGTCAACATACCTCGACCTCTACCTCTGTTTGCTGACTGAAGGCCACCACGACCTCGTGGAGCAGATAGTGTCCCATTGCGCTGTAATAAAACCAGACAACTATTCTTAAAATGACCTTCCTCCCTACAATAGGCACATTGATTAGGACCTAACAAAGGTCGTGGAATATAGGGCTCAGGCTTTTGATCCACCCTTTGAAACTGTGGAGGCTGTTGAAACTGGGGCTAAGCATAACGAGGTGGATAAGCCTGTTGCAAGAGAATCTTAGTTTTCAATTCTTTAGTCTTTTTTTCTTGCTTATCTTTTTCTTCTTTGTCTCTATTTTCATAATATTGAGCAGTAGCCAATATCTGGGCTGAGGAAGAAACAGCCCATGAACTCTCAGAGTCTTTCAGTTTATGCGACAGCTCGGGAAGCAAATTAAATACGAACTTATCTACAAATAATCGCTGTCCACCCTCCGTAGTCATGTCCTGACCACTGTGATCAATGAATGTCTCCTCGAAACGAGTGAAGAAATCAGAGACACTCTCATCTTTCTTCTGTTTACACGCGGCTAGTTTATCCCAGTTAACTCTCAAGGCAGGCATCATCGTTTTCATTAATGTAATAATCCTACCAGGGAGTTCTGAAATCAAAGCATCAGGCTTCGCACCACCCACTTGGGCTCTATCTGCGGCAATTATAGCATCCCAGTCTCCACCTAATTCTTGGGCATGATTCTCTTTACGAATCCTAGCCCATAATGCTTGTGGGACTACATTCCCCATCAACATATCACTATCTGCTAAATTCATGATGCAGGCATCAACAGTCTGTGACAATTCTTTATAATAACCTGCAGGGTTCTTACGAGGATCCGGTAGAGACTGTTTAAGGGCTAAAACTTCAGATCTCTTCCAGGGGACATGTACCCATATACGTTGGAAGTGAGCAGGAATAATTGGATTATTACCTTGAGCTGGAACCTCTTCTCTCCATACTGGAGGAACCTCTCTCATTGGGTAATTTTTCAGTGTCAGTCTAACCGAAGGATCGGAATCAAGGAAAGTCTGAGAGGACAATAAGGTTCTAAAGGTAATAAGTGTCCTTACAGCGTTCTCAACCTTGGAACCCACAATAAGTCCTTTATCAAAGTTAAAGAAATAATCAAAGAGAGGGAGTGAAGAGGTAATAGGATAGAACCTACCTCCTATCTGATATTTAGTAAACAAAAGTGATTCTACCCTGTCATGGAGTGAAAAAAGTGATTATAAATTAATAATTTTTAATTTAAGTGAGTTTAGGGTGATCCATGAAATGTCACGGAAAGCACTATGTGTTTTTAAAAATACCCCTCACACACTATGAATCCCATAGTGTCATGCTTCATCATGGGGGTCTTCCCGTCCCTCTACGGGGCGGGGCGTGCTACTACCTACGACTACGCGGGAGCACTGTTGTTATGATGGTACGGCTTATGTGTAGTGCAAGGGATGTGAGTGTTTAGAAATATGTGTGAAATATAAAGATTAAAAGGACCCTGGCTAGTAGAAAAAACAATTTTATTCTGTTCTCTAGCTGGGAGCGTTAAAAATGGGGAAGAAAGTAGGAAATATCACAAGTTAGTGGCTACCTACTAGGTCAACATGTTTCGTAAGCAGTCCCCACTGCTTTACTCATCAGGACCAGTAAATTATCCCTTAAGCACTAGAGGGATATTGTATCAAGATATGTATGCCTATTCGAATCTATTAACAGACTTTAATAAAAGCTGTGCATAAGGGTACACTGACCCCAATGAAAATAAGACCAAATTGGTATCTGAAAGGAAAAGAAAAAACACTCATAATACAAAGCTGTTTCATCGTTATGGGGTATGAACACATCACCATACTTTAAATATATCATGCTGACAATTCAGTTGATATCGTTTTCGTGATATATTTTTCTCGATATATATTGTTTTCGTGATATATTTTTCTAAATATATATTTTTCATTCTATATCTGAGCATGTAAAGTGAATTGTACTCATCACCGGAGTTTTCTTAGAAAAAACGAAAAAAGGAAGCAGTTAGACACAGAGGACAGACTATATACGACATTACCACAGAAACAAACATATAGGTATTATACTATGTGGATTAGCTGGTTGTATACACATATATAGTATAATACGCATGATTGCTCATAGTCATTCACTACATGTAAAGAAACGTAATGTACATACTTTAATTAGGCGTAATGTTCAGGCTTCATGAGCACGCACTGGAGGGGAGGGCGCCTGGTTATAGTCACTACAGAATAGTAAATATCGTATTAGTGAGGGTAAAAAACGGCAGCCGCCGGAGGAAGGCGAGCCTTCCAAACTCCTGACCTGATTTAACGACTTGGCCGAGTCTCAACTTACAGTTTGTAGGGTCATTCCTCGCTTCCGTATGCCTCCGTGCTGCTCTGTTTCATATTACGATCTTTTTCAACTTGTTATTCCCACACGTTCCGCAATCAGGAAGTGAGGGATTGGTGCCTCGAACAGTCCATGTTGAGCGGCCATTTTGAAGCCTTTTACGTTCTAGTTGTGCGCCTTTTTCTTGCCCGCCCTCCGCCAATAAAAACACAGATGCCTCACTCCAGTGTTGACATCGACGGAGCAGCACGGAGGCATACGGAAGCGAGGAATGACCCTACAAACTGTAAGTTGAGACTCGGCCAAGTCGTTAAATCAGGTCAGGAGTTTGGAAGGCTCGCCTTCCTCCGGCGGCTGCCGTTTTTTACCCTCACTAATACGATATTTACTATTCTGTAGTGACTATAACCAGGCGCCCTCCCCTCCAGTGCGTGCTCATGAAGCCTGAACATTACGCCTAATTAAAGTATGTACATTACGTTTCTTTACATGTAGTGAATGACTATGAGCAATCATGCGTATTATACTATATATGTGTATACAACCAGCTAATCCACATAGTATAATACCTATATGTTTGTTTCTGTGGTAATGTCGTATATAGTCTGTCCTCTGTGTCTAACTGCTTCCTTTTTTCGTTTTTTCTAAGAAAACTCCGGTGATGAGTACAATTCACTTTACATGCTCAGATATAGAATGAAAAATATATATTTAGAAAAATATATCACGAAAACAATATATATCGAGAAAAATATATCACGAAAACGATATCAACTGAATTGTCAGCATGATATATTTAAAGTATGGTGATGTGTTCATACCCCATAACGATGAAACAGCTTTGTATTATGAGTGTTTTTTCTTTTCCTTTCAGATACCAATTTGGTCCTATTTTCATTGGGGTCAGTGTACCCTTATGCACAGCTTTTATTAAAGTCTGTTAATAGATTCGAATAGGCATACATATCTTGATACAATATCCCTCTAGTGCTTAAGGGATAATTTACTGGTCCTGATGAGTAAAGCAGTGGGGACTGCTTACGAAACATGTTGACCTAGTAGGTAGCCACTAATTTGTGATATTTCCTACTTTCTTCCCCATTTTTAACGCTCCCAGCTAGAGAACAGAATAAAATTGTTTTTTCTACTAGCCAGGGTCCTTTTAATCTTTATATTTTACACATATTTCTAAACACTCACATCCCTTGCACTACACATAAGCCTTACCATCATAACAACAGTGCTCCCGCGTAGTCGTAGGTAGTAGCACGCCCCGCCCCGTAGAGGGACGGGAAGACCCCCATGATGAAGCATGACACTATGGGATTCATAGTGTGTGAGGGGTATTTTTAAAAACACATAGTGCTTTCCGTGACATTTCATGGATCACCCTAAACTCACTTAAATTAAAAATTATTACTTTATCAAAGTTAGCCTGAACATCTAACCTGCCTACTCATTCTCCTCGACCTCACTGCTGCATTTGATACAGTCAACCATTCAACCTTACTTAATAGACTCAAATTTCGCTTCGGCCTAAATAGCCCTGTCCTTTACTGGTTCACTTCCTACTACTGACATAGAACTCAGCAAATCAAAATCCAAAACTGTCTCTCTAACCCCACTCATGTCTCCCTTGGTGTCCCCCAAGGTTCTATTCTCTCTCCAGCTCTCTTCAACCACTTTATGGAACCTCTTACCGTCATATTAAAGCAAGCCGGAATCAACTACCACCTATATGCCGATGACACCCAACTGTTTTACAAAATTAAATCCCACACTGATGTCCTGCACCTTAACAACGCCCTGACTAAGATCCAATCCTGGTTCCACTCCAACCATCTCAAACTCAACCCTAATAAAACTGAAATCATTCTTTTCTCCCGTAAAAACAACTCACTCCCTATCCAATCATGGATCTCTGACCTTATTGCCCTCAACTGCCCACTCTCCTTATCCAAATCAGTTAAATCTCTGGGTATAACCATTGACAACAAGCTAACTCTCAATTCCCATATAAAAAACTAGGCTAAGGAAGCACTTTTCACGATCTGTCAGCTCAAAAAAATAAAACCCTTCATTCCAGCTGAAGATTTCAAATCAGTTGTCCAATCTCTAGTCCTCTTGAAAATGGACTACGGCAACGCTATCCTCTCCGGAACCCCCAAAGTTCACCTTGCCCCCTCAAATATGTACTCAACCAAGCTGCTAGGCTTATAACAGACTGCAAGCACTTTGACCACATCTCTCCTGCCCTTAAAGTCTTTAAATGGCTTCCTCTCGAAGGCAGATCTGCCTACAAAATTGCCTGCATTACACACAAAGCCCTTCATCAAAAGACCCCGATCTACCTCTCAAGTAAACTCAAAAAAGCAGGCTGCTCCTGACCGATGAGAAGCACCAATTCTCTCCTCCTCGTCCCCCCTCTGCTAAAAAGAAAGCCTCACAATCTCATTCCTTCTCTGGTAATGCTCCTAACATCTGGAATGCCCTCCCTACAGATTTGTGTTGTAACCCCTCTTACGTCAGCTTCAAAAAAGACCTCAAGCTACACCTGCTTAACAAATATTGGGGCCCTTAAACCTTCTCTTATCTCACATGCTATACTCTCTCCCCTCTCCAGCCCACCTATCTACCCCGTCACACCCTTCGACTTTTCTTGCCCTTCCTCTTTCCTACCCTTTCTCCTCCTTCTCCTCCCCTTGCCTCATCCTTCCATTACTCTACCCCTCCTTTCGCACCTAACCTACTCCCGCTATACACAGACTACTGAGCTTACCTCCTGTTACTGTATAAAACTTGTAACTTCCTTCGCCACTTTTTGTTTGCAAATAACTCCTCCGTTACTTATTTACCAGTGCAAACTATATTTTTTAATGTGCTCTCTATTTACCCTGTCTGAATGCTGCATTTTTTACTGTAAATATATACTGTAGTACAGTCATGTGAACAAGGCTCGTTTGAGCCGAAACGTCAAGACGACACTGCAAATTAAATAAATTAGCACTTAACTGGAGGTCCGTGTCCGCCTTTTATTTGAAGTTGTGGCGTCAACCGCCATCTTCAATTTACTTAGCGGTACTTGGATATACTGTAGTATGTGCATTTTATAATATATTGTACTGTATAATCTACAAACTTATGTAAAGCGCTCTGATACCCATGGGTGGAGCCAGCGCTATATAAAACCTTTTTAAATTAAAAAAATAAATAAACATTCTGTGATTCTGTCCAAATCACTTCACCTCCCCATGGCAAAAAAGTGACCTTGTTTAATGTAAATATTGCTGATATAAAGCACTCCAATGCCTTAGGGTTGAGTTTGCGTTATAAAATAATTGCAGAAAAATGCACAAAGAGGTAAAAACAAAGCCTTAAAATAATAAGGAGGCAAAATCATATGCATTTAGGAACTGATTTTTACAAAGTGAAATAGGAAAGCCCGGATAAATTGCGGCTTCCCTCCTTAACTTTTGTGATCTTACGCATATATTTTATTTCACAAGCACTTTAAAATTCGAAATGTCAGAATTGCAGCTGCACAAAAAACCTACTTTGTTTGATTTAATAGACCATAAAGTTGCTTGATAGTGATCTGGGATGCAGACAGGGCTCACATAACAACTGTCTTGACTCTTATTTTACTAATGGCACTGTCACCTGTGTAGGGGTGGAGGCAGAAATGGTTATAAATCCATGTTTAAAACAACTATCACTTTTAATAAGTACTTCTCAGTGCAACGCTATTATGTGACCTATTAATGTCAAAACATCCAAAGAGTAATACAAACATTTCTAAGATCCAGCTCGTGCATGGGCTCTAAGAGCCGAGGCAGACCCTTGGCTCGGCTGTCCGTGTTAATTTGCTGTATAATCACCTCTGGGTTGACTAGGGAGTCAGTAAGTAAGACTTCTGCTGCTTCTGTCCATCTTTAAGGCTTTGAATATGTTTTATTATTAAAAAGTTAAAATGTTTTTTATCCACTCTTGTTCTTTTTCAATCCTGAAATTATTCCTTGTTCCCTCTTTTGTTTTTGCATTATTTCCTTATTTTGCCATTACTGTGAACCTTTCCTCTACCTTTTAATTCTGCTTAACTTGTGTTCTTTATGTTCTATTTCTTTAAACCAATCTTTTTGTTTCCTTAAGCATTGTCTTGTAATTGCATTTATACGGTGCTTACTACCCCTGACGAGGCGTCGAAGCGCTTTGTTTGCAGGTATTATGCTGCTCCGGAATTTATAAAGGATTAGTGGTGAATTTGTATAGTGAAATATGAAATTAATTTGAGTGGTGGATATGTTAATCTGTTATTTGGGTTGAGAAGGTTAGTGGAGGGATAGAAGAGGGAAAAGGTTTGCATTTATACAGAGCTTGCTACACCTGATGAGGTGTTGAAGGGCTTTTAGGCGAGTAGCACGCTACTCCGGAATCAAAAAAGGATTAGTGGGGAATTAGTATAGGGAAATATGAAATTATTTGAGTGGTGGACCTATTAGTCTTTTATTTGGATTGAAAAGAAATAGTGGAGGGATAGAAGAGGGAAGGATCTAGAAAGGTTTTTTTTTGGTTCAGGACAGTAGGAGGGGGTTTGGGATGAGTAAAGGGGAGGTGGTGGTAGAAGTGTCAGAGGGAAGGGTTTAGAAAGGCTTGTTTGGGTGATCTGAATAGTAAAAGAGGTATGAGATGATGGAGGAGGGGTAGAGGAGGGTAGAGTCTTCAAAGGGTTGTTTTTGGGTATCATAGTATTGGTATAGGGTTTGGGATGAATGAGAGATGTAGAAGATATATTGAGAGCGGTATAGGGAGAGAAATAGGGCAGTGCATTGGAGAGAGTAGTAGAAGGAGGTTTGAGGTGAGTCAGAGAGGAGGTAGAGGATATATTGTGAGAGATATAGGGTGAGATGGAGGGTAGAGCATTGGATATGCTGAATTTGAAGCAAAGTAATAAATATAAAGATGCATAAGTACATGGATGGTATAAATATGCATAAGGAAGTTAATGTATCTAGATTTCTTTTTTTTGTTTTATATAGCCCAAACTCGACCCAAAGATATCAGAGCGGTTTACATCATTACAGACGGATACATTAATTTTGTTTTGTTAGGCACAGGAAAATTAAGTGATTTGCCCAGAATCACAGGCTGTTGAGCGTCGTTGCCGAGACTCGAACCCAGTTCCCCAGCTTCAAAGTCGACCTAAAGTCGTATTTAATAAACTCAGACTTTCAAGTGTTGCTGTACTTCAAATAATGTATTTGTTTTTATTTTTTATAATTCAATAGTGAAGCAATTGTAGATAAATAGTTACGATAAAATATTTAGTTATTTATGCAGCCACTTATATACATGTTAAACATAGCATAATATAACTATAAGTAATATGTAAATTTTTTAAGCAGAACTAATGAATATCTATATCTTTAAAAATATAATTATAATGCATGTTTATACAAAGCAATACTTATATGTAGGTATACATCTATAGTCCAAATAATTGTATATATAGTATAGAGGAATATGCTGTATATTTATGTTTGAGTACTGTGATTCTTTGAGGAAGAGTCAATTCTTGAGTAGTATTCTGAAGATAAGATGGTTATCCATGGATCCTATGTTCAAGGTCCATCGACCCTATGTTCAAGGTTAAAGACTTCCATAGTTTGGCTGCTTGAACAGAGAAGGATGGGCCACCCATGTTTTGTTTCTTGTATGGTGGGATTTTGAGGCGAGGTGCCACTCTAGAGCAGAGGTTCCTTTGTTGAATGTATTTTGCGATTTTATTCCTGATGAAGATTTGTTTCCATTCCGACCAGCTGATTTTGATTCAGCCAGTTAGAATTGAAACTGGCTGGTCATTCCGGCTGGCTTCCAGCAGGCTCAAGGAGCACGTCGGCCAGTTGGACCTGATCCATAATCCAAATGGACAGCGGTTAACGCCATCCGTATTACGATGCATGGTTTCCGGCAGGGTCTCCATACAGGCCTTTCGACAGGGAAACCCTGTCAGAAAGCGTGTTTGGGGGCCGCTAGTGGGGCCCCCTTTCCTTTGCGGCCACCGTTTAGGAGCCGAGTGTCCCCTGTTAATCCCTGCACCCGTGGCAGGCACCTTTAGGTGCCTGCCATGGGGTACAGGGATTAACACCACCTCACATTTCCCTATGGGAGCATGTACTACAGGCGGTTTACGGCTGTAACACATGCTCCCATAGGGAAATGTCGGAATGCGGCCGCACATAATGAGCAGTCAGGACCACCGACCGGTGGTCAGTCGGCCCCGTTTCCGATGGTGGGCATCGTAATAGGCCTCGATGTGTACATTTTTGTTTTCAAAAGACTTTATTAAATACTTTAAGATATAACATCTGAGAATAAAGAACAAAATAGAAAGTTAATATCAACAATAAACCATATATAGACAACTAATGTCTTTATAAATTTTCATGGAAGGGAGGGAGGGGGGAGAAGGGGGAAGGAAAGGAAATAAGGGAAATTTCTAGATATAAAGACAATAACATGCAGAATACACCCTCAACCAAGTCAACAGAGACAACCGAAACTACCATATGCATCTAAAAGCTACAAAAATCCTGTCAAATACAAAAAAGGAAAAAATGGCGTCTTTCACATCCAGATGACACTGAATACACCTTTATATCCCCCACTGACAGAACGCTTTCACGTTTGGATTATTTCTTAATCTCTCAAATTATAGTCCAATCAGTTCAGGAATCCCATATTTTGGAAGCATCGGTGTCTGATCACTCTCCAGTTTTACTACATTTACAAATAGGAATCACTAGACCAGGTCGTAAATCTTGGAGGATGAATATTCAGCGTCATAAAATACCTAAGGGCAAAAAACTATTGCAGGAACCCCTCCATAATTATCTTTCCTTAAATCAAGGTTCTGTGACCTCTGGCAGGATTATGTGGGCTGCTGCTAAGGCTACTATCCAGGGGCAGTTTATGCGGGATGCTGCTCAAGCCACAAGAAAAATGCTGCTCGACAGAATGAATTGGAACAGGATAGTGCACATTTTACTCGCTTATACACTCAAAAACCTACTTTACAAAATTGTAAATCCTTAGAACAAGCCCGTATGGCATTGAATAGTCTCTTTACCTACAAAGCAGAATATGCCCTACAAAAAATTAAAGGGAGGCACTATGAAGAGGGGGAAAGGTGGGTAGACTTTTAGCAGCACAACTAAGACAAAGGGAAGCCGCCATAGCTATTCCAGCCCTAAAATCATCTAGTGGTAACATATTGACCCGTCCTCAGGATATAGTTAATGAATTTGCTACTTCCTATAAATCTCTGATACCCCAGGATCCCACATAGATCATGATAAAACGCTATCTTTCCTTGCAAAAATCGATTTACATCTTCTTTCTGCAGAAGATAGAGTGCTTTGAAATAAAGAAATTAGTAAAGAAGAGATATCACAAGCTATAGCCAAACTCCCATATCATAAAGCCCCAGGGGAAGATGGGTTCCCTGTGGATTCTATCGTTGGTCAGGCAACAACATAGGAGATTGTTTACATGCTGCATTTCAAGAGGCCGAGCAAACATCTTCTCTAGATAGTCTTTCTAATAAAGCAGTAATAGCAGTTCTGCCCAAACCAGAGAAAGATCCACTGCTTTGTAGCAGTTACCGCCCCATTTCACTTCTAAATTGCGACATTAAAATACTGGCCAGTATTCTTGTCTCTCGTCTCCGTAGAGTTATTCCCTCACTAATTCATTATACCCAAGTGGGGTTTATACCTGGGCGCTCTTCTAGAATTCATTTAAGTTCATTAGCCCAGACCCTTCATGTTGCTAAAATACTTAAGTAGGATGCCCTGGCATTGTTGCTCGATGCCGAGACGGCCTTTGATCGAGTAGAATGGGCGTGCCTCATTAACATTTTAGGACAATTTGGATTAGGAGATCAGTTTATAAATAAAGTTAGATTGTTATATGAACAACCTACTGCCTTAGTTAACTGTGGGGGTTTTGTCTCTGATATATTTCCAATCCGCAGAGGAACTTGTCAGGGTTGCCCCCTGTCACCTCTTTTATTTTTTACTGGCTATTGAACCTCTGGCAGCAGCAATCTGCCAGTCAACCTCTGTTGTTGGTATTCCTCTAACGGTGGGAGAATCTAAACTCTATCTTTATGACGATGACATTTTGCTTACCATTACAGACTTATCAAGATCATTACCGTCTCTGCTTCAAATTATAGAGAATTTCTCTCACTTTTCTGGATATAAAATCAATTGGGACAAAAGTAAAGCGCTCCCTATATCAGATGGCACCTCAAAATATATAGTACAAGAGTACCCCTTCCATTGGCAACCTTCTCGTTTAAAATATTTAGGTAGTCTTGTAAACAAGGGTATGGAAGCCATGGTCACAGACAATATAAGCCCCCTGCTTATTCAAATGCAACTTCATTTCGATAGATGGAAAGTGTTGGGTCTATCTTTGTGGGGTAGAGTGCAAGCAGTAAAAATGGTCACTCTTTCGCGCTTTCTTTATACCCTGGGAATGCTTCCTTTTCACATCCCATTACCCATGTTACGTCTCATAGATTCTAAGATAAAATCTTTTGTATGGGGCTCCAGAAAACCCCGTTTAGCCATAAGCAAACTTAATGCTCATCACTCTAATGGAGGTTTGAGTCTTCCCTCGATTGAACATTACTCCCTTGCATTACAACTATCCCAGCTCACACACATGCTCAAGACATATCTGACACTACCCAATGGGTATTTATTGAAAGGTTTCTGTTGTCTACTGAACAGGGTCTCTCAGCTCTATATGGGTCAGGTACCAGCCGTCTAGACCCCCGTAATCCTATTTTACCTGCAACGCCTAAAGCATGGCAAAGAACACACCGTATTTTGGGCTTTAATTCACATTTACATGCAAAAGCTCGGCTATGGAATAAGTCTGGAATACGAATAAAAGGGAAAACTCTCTCCTGGCCTCAATGGAAATCAGCTGGCATTCTTACATTAGATCAGATTTTTCATAATGGAGATCTCAAATCTTTTTCACAGCAGATAATTATTTACAACTTAATAATTCTTTTGTTAAAGCTTTAGGCATAAAACCATGGACACTGCAAATTTCACCAATTGTGTTTTACGTTCACACTTGGGGGAGTCATAAAGGGGTTATCTCCGGTCTATATAAAACACTTACTACACAATTATTCTCTATTCCTTTATCCTGTGATCTCCGTTCTAAGTGGCAATCCCGTCTAGGACTCTCCTATGAAGATGAACAATGGGTGGCTCTATTGGAAAACTTAGATAAAGGTGCCCGGGAGGCTCGCCTAACATTTTGTTTATTTAAAACTCTGCATGATTGGCATTGGTCACTGGTAAAATTGCACAAAGCAGGCCTACTATCACATACTAATTGCTGGAGATGTAAAGCCCCAGGATGTGACATAGTCCACATTTTGTGTAGTAATCCCATGGTTAAAACCTATTGGTCCTATATAGGTCAGGTTCTACATAACACTGTTCCTTTACACTTACCACTTTCGTCAGCAACTATTTTGCCACATGATTTAAGAGAATCTCCTACCCTCTCCAAGCCACAATGTCGCCTTGTTCATACCGCATTAGCTACTGCTAAGATCTGCATATTAAGGCAATGGAAATCCCCTTCCCCGCCATATCAGGAGAACTGGTTAGCATCAATGATTCAAACTGCCTCACACGGGAGAATTATATATAATATTCAAGATCAAATTGAAATGTTTTTACAAGAGTGGTCCCCTTTCTTACACGAACAAGATGTTTCAACTTCTTCTACCACCACCTAATTTACTTTGGTTGTTTCAATGTATTGTTAATTAAACCTTTTCGTTTCTCTTACCTTTCTTTTATTAAACTACTTAGGTCATTGTCTCCTTGTCGGTCATAGATTGATATTTTCAATGTATTTTATTTAATCAGTAAATATATCTATCTTATATTCACATGTAATATAGATGTGTTCCAGATCTTTTGGCAAAGCGTTAGCTTTTAATAATTCAATTGATTTTCTTTAACATATATGTTTTAGCATATCATTACTTCAACATTCTGTGGTTTTTACATTCACTAATAATTTATTGGCTTAATACTTGTTGGCTTAATATTTTAATATTATATAGTCAATATCTAATCCTTTAGGGCAATTATATTAATTCTATTTTGCTGTAATACTTTATAAATTTCAACTGCTCCCTTATATGATATTATTCCAATTGTGATGTATTTGTTCTTCTATTTATAATTGCACTCATCAATATCCCTCTATTGAAAAATGTTTTAGAATTTGTTAATTTTGTATTTATGAAATGCTAATAAAAAATTAGAAAACAAAAAAAGGAAAAAATACTAAAAAAGGACAGAGAATAAATTAATCATGGAGGATCAAGATTTTCAGACAATGTAGGAATAGTACATGACACATTAACATCAACTTGTGTAAGAAATGCAGTGAGATGCAACCATCTGCTTTGAGCATTAGGAGAGGAAGAACATTGCATCATATACATAATATCCAATTAATGATGTGAACAAAGAGAGTCCCACCACACCGTAAATGATAACTTGGTTGAGGATTTCCAATTTGTTGAAATGCAATTGCCAATAGAATATCCAGTAATGTATCATTAGGAAATGAGGGGTGAATAGATTGAGACAATGAGGCCGATTCAGATAGCCGGTCGGACAGCTGTCCGTAGCCTTACCGTGCGACCGACACGTCCCCGGAGCCGGTCCGTCCTGTAGAGTAAGTACGATGCGCATAACTGCCAACAACACGACCGACACGTAGGCTGGGATTCAAGCTCCATTCTCCGTCCGAGCCGTAACTCCTAACGATGAACCGAGTCGCCCGGAAGCATAGCAGTTTCCGGCATGACAAGTACGATGCGTACATCCTACACGTCGGACGGGTCGCCACGTATGGCACGTCACAGCATCCGGAAAACAAGCATATCAGCTACGATTCGCACCACAACTCAATCCACGGCTACGAGACGGACCAGCTTGCAGCGTGTACGACACGAACACATCATGAATCCCATCGCGCAGGTCATACCAGTACTCTACATCTATGACCGGCACAGGAACCGACGGCGCAGGCGGTAAGTCAGACACCTACCACACAAACAAACGGCACGTACCCGCAAAATGGCACACACACACAGGGGATCCACATCCTGGCCACTAACAACAGCACACCATAGGGGTTGCATGGCCAGCACCACTAACACCCCCACCCATAGGGCTTATGTAATGTTTCCCATCACCCCTGCCACCCCCAGCAATAGGGCTTATGTTGCCCATCACCCCTGCAATCCCCACCTATAGGGCTTATGTTGCCCATCACTACAGCCACCCCCAGCCATAGGGCTTATGTTGCCGATCACCCCTGGCACCCCCAGCCATAGGGCTTATGTTGCCCATCACTACAGCCACCCCCAGCCATAGGGCTTATGTTGCCCATCACTACAGCCACCCCCAGCCATAGGGCTTATGTTGCCCATCATCCCTGCCACCCCCACCCATAGGGCTTATGTTGCCCATCACTACTGCCACCCCCAGCCATAGGGCTTATGTTGCCCATCACCCCTGCCATCCCCACCCATAGTGGACCTGTTGCCCATCACCCCTGCCACCCCCACCCATATGGCTGATGTTGCCCATCACTACAGCCACCCCACCCATAGGGGACCTGGTGCCCATCACCCCTGCCACCCCCACTCACAGGGGACCTGTTGCCCATCACTACAGCCACCCCCACCCATAGGGCTGATGTTGCCCATCACTCCTGCCACCCCCACTCACAGGGGACCTGTTGCCCATCACTACTGCCACCCCCAGCCATAGGGCTTATGTTGCCCATCACTACAGCCACCCTCACCCATAGGGGCCCTGTTGCCCATCACCCCTGCCACCCCCACCCATAGGGCTAATGTTGCCCATCACTACAGCCACCCCCACCCATAGGGCTTATGTTGCCCATCACTACTGCCACCCCCACCCATAGGGGACTTGGTGCCCATCACCCCTGCCACCCCAACCCATAGGATGGGTGGTGCGCAACACATCCAGCATACTCCAACATCAGGTATGTCCGCAAAATACATCCCCCCTAACATCATGTCAACAGTGAGTAGTCTGTGACAAATGCCTACAACAGTGAATATGGCTATGAGCATAGAATGTAAGTAACAGCACATGTGTGCCCAACACATGAGTGTGACATACACAAGGCAAGCATCACCATAGCACTGTGGCAATGTAAAAAGAACACCCCCTCACTGTGTAAAACAGAAGTTAAGCGGGGGCTTCCAAAATGCAGCAGATTTTGAGCATTGTGGTGATGGGGATTAAACCCCCCTCATCACAGTGACTAAAAGGTAAGTGTCATCATGATCAAAGCTGCAAATAACAAACAGCATGTAGGATCCCTGCTCCCAACACATCAAACACTTCTGGGGCAAACTAGTGGTTGTGTCCCATACACACAGAGATGTGGTGAGGCCAACAGTGCTGTGAAAACATAACACACTCTCGGCCATGTGCAGACAAGCACCACACATGGGGGCTGACAATGCATACAGCGTACAATGACACAACAGCAGAAGTGACTATCACCAAGCATTCACACATCTCGAAAATAGACACACCAATCAAAACAACATGTGTAGACTGTAGTTGTCAGATCCCAAACTCACATTAGATGCCAGCAATGGCACCTAACAACCAGGATGAATGTGCACAATGATGTGACATGACTCACAGGGACAGCATGCAAAATCACAGAAGCAGCATCCAGACAAAGGCCCACAACAGCAATACCAATGCAAACAGGCAAACTCACACTGCACATCTGACAAAGCATGTGTGTGTGTGTGTCACAGTATCCCCAGGCAACTACACAACACAAGAGGGGGGCAGAACCACAGTGACACAGATGTGGACACAGTGCCATACAAAAGTAAACCATCATTGGGGCACTCTTAGTGGGCAATCAGGCATTGTGAGATGAGAGGGAGCACAAAAGACACATGTGACACAAGCTGGAATGAATACCAACTAACACAGCAAGAGACTGACACACGACAGCACTACCCTCAGCGAGCAGACATTGGGGTAACACAAGCATGCATGACACCTCCACTGTGATGACAAAGGCAGATGTCGTACAAACTGGGAAACCCAGACATGTGTCCTGTTCCAAAAACGTACATCACACATACACAAACACAAACCACTCAGCATGGCCCCTCATCCATGGACAAACGGGACCTAGGAGACCGTCCATGCAAACATTTACATCAGTCCAGCCTCAACACCACACACCCTGAACTGCAACAATGTGCATCTGTGAAGCCCACATGGACAGGTGACATTGCACATGCACCCATGACAAACACAGGAATGTTGGGAGGAACTAAGGTCCACAGACACATCACACAAGGACAGTTCACAACCCTGGGGAATGACAGACATACTGCACAGTATGCGGTACATGGCCATGACCTCAAAGCTCACGTAACCTTCAGAATCCCTGCCACAGTCCCAGGACAATGTAGAAGCCAAGGAGAACCACAAGGCACACATGCTGACACCTGCAAGCATCGCAGCCATGAACCCGACAAGTGGGAGCAGTCACACACACTTACAAACGTCTCAATCACTGAAAGGTACCACCTAGGGACAACTACATGATTTTGCAAATAAACAAGTGCCTTGAGGAACCCTGACTGTGTCCCATCTGCGTCTGACAACATCATCACCACTCAGAACTGACAAATCCCAATGATGATACACCAATTAACAGTAGTGTGTCATGCACCCTCACATCTAGTAGCCCATGGCAAAGTAGTGGGATGAACACAGTACCACTCAGCAAGCATCAACAACAGGAACACATCAAGGGAACACTGCCTGTGCATGAAAAGGGATGTGGACACACACACACATGCCCACACAACACACAACATGGGCCCAGGCAATGTCACGGAATAACACACTTACTTGAGGGAACTCAACTCCTGTGGAAGCTCAGCTGTGCCAAAAATAGTCTCAGCAGGTCTCAGTCATGTCAGCAGAACACTTGGTCAGTCAGCCATCAGTTACCACCCAATGAAGGCTCTGGTCACAACAGCCTGGGTACGTGAGTCTCCCCTAAGTCATCTGCACATACTCAAAACATATGTCTAGCAAGTTGCACAGAGGACACAGTTGCTCCTATACCAATGATGCCCACACCTGTAGGTCCCGTGATGAAGCGCACAAAGTCTGTGAAATTGACAAATTGGACAATGGGAAGCACATCATATGTGCATGGGTGCAAGCCACAGATGTGACCATGCAAATGAAATGTACACAGAGATGTCCACAAATAGTTGATCATAACACACAGGTAGCTGCAAAGGATGACATGGATACCCACCAGAATAGGATACACATCTCATGGACCACATGGAGTACCTCACATCAACACATCAGTATTCAACATTGGAAACCAAGCATTACAGGTGCAAGGGCATGTAACACAACATCAACATAATGTACAGCTAAATCAAGTTCACAGGGATAAAGAAAAAAGATTTATTCAGAATATTAAAAGTTAAACGTCTGTTCTAACAAAAGGCCAATGGCCAGTCCATGTCCAAATGCCAAGGAGTGAACTAGAGTGACAAATTCAGTATATAAAAATCTAAACGTCTGTTCAGACAAAAGGCCAATGGCCAGTCCATGTCAAAATGCCAAGGAGTGAACTAGAGTGACAAATACCAGCATATTAACAGTTAAACGTCTGTTCAAACAAAAGGCCAATGGCCAGTCCATGTCCAAATGCCAAGGAGTGAACTAGAGTGACAACTGTCACACGTTGCTTGCCTGCACTGCTAAGGACCGGGGTCATGCCCTCGGAGGGGCATACATGGGGTAGGCCAGGCACCGCAGGGACAGGATCAGGGCGCAGCAGAAGGAGGCAGTGAAGAGGTGTGGGATGCAGGCGTGACACTTGCAACTGCAGTGGAGCTGACTGAAGTGGTGGGTGCTGTCACAACTGTGGGGCACAAGTCAGATGGGGCGGGTGCCGGCACAACTCCAGTGGGCAGGTCAGATGGAGTGGATTGGCTCACCACTGCAGTGCCCAAGTCAGACGGGGTGGTCGTGGACTCCAAAGCAGTGCCTACATCCATGGGAGTGGAATGGGGGACAGGTGAAGACGGAAGGGCAGGGGGGGACACGGTCCCCACATCAGTGGCACTAACTGTCTGACCAGGTGTGGCGGAGCAAGTGCTAGGGGGGGATGGCCTTAGCATTTTGGGGATGGTGTATCTGTGGGTGGGGGAACCCGGGGCAGGGAGTGGTGGGGGAACCTCTGGAGTGGTGGCCTGGGGGATGGAGGACGGAGACTTTGCCTTGGAACTGTGTGGTGGCGGGGGGTCTTGCTCTTCTGGCGCCGGGGGGACTTGCGGGTGGGGCCTCTGTCTGACTGCGCCTGGGGGAGGGTGTCCGGTGTGAGGGGCACTCGCTTCTGTGTGTGGGGACTTCCTCTTCCCCTTGTAATCAGGATCCGCAGGGTCGGTGGGGAAGTGGCCAAGGTCACAGAGGAAGAGCTTCTGGGGGGATAAGGTTGCAGGTGAGTCAAGGGAAGGGGCTGGGAGGGAGAGGTCTCTGAGGACTGCGGAGTGGTTGTGGATGACTGTGTGTGTGTCTGCAAAACAGCCCCTGTGAGTGTGGAATCAGTCCCCTGTGCTTGCTAGTATCCACGTCTAGACCTTGGTTTGGGTGTTTCTGTGCTTGGAACAGGTAGGGTGCTAGGAATCGTGGGTGGTGCAGGGGTAGGAGGGGTGCAGGACTCTTGGAGGAGGGACACTGCTGCCGTCAGGGAGGAGGCCACGGGCTGATTGGTCCTCTGTAGGGCAGACATGCCCGAGGAAATGCCCTCCATGAATGACACCAGTTGTGTCAACAGACCTGTGTGTGCATGGAGGACCTTCAGCATCGACGTCTGCCCTACATGGATCTGTCAAAGTAAGTCCACAGACTCCTCACTCAGGGCAGCAGGGGACACAGGGGTAGGGGGTGCGGTGCCTGGCACAAAGGAGACATGCTCACGAACACCGGAGCCCACAGGGACCTCTGGGATGGGAGCAGATGGGGAGGGGGGTGGTGGTGGCGGTGGCGGGGACAGCCTCACTAGTTGGGGTTTGGTGGCTGCTGACACCCGCATCCACAAGGGAGTCATCCTCAGAGCTGCTGTGGCCCTCAGCGGGGGGTGATGGTGCTGACGACTCCTCTGTGTGGCTCCACTCGCCCTCCGTGCCACTGGGTCCACCCGACTCCTCTCATTCTGTCCCTGTAAGGCTCTGTGACTCCTCCTGTGGCTGTGGATGTATCTGGATAGGAATAGGAAGTAAGAGAACAACATCAGTCACCTGCACCGACTGCACACACCGCAGTGAGTACATCACATCACAGGGCAAGTCCTGGCAACATCAGCTGAACACAGCTCAAAGTGCCAACACTGTTTAGGATCAGACAATTGTCATTCACAACATCAAACATGGCACACATATCCCCCCTTGACTTTCACACATATGTCTGTTGCATGTTGGATGCTAACACCCCAATGTGCCAACATGCACCACCACACATTAGTTGTACATGCAAGTGAACATGTAGGAGTATGTCACTATACACACAGCACATCTCTTGCTACTGACTCAGTACAGGTCTCCGGATGAAGGGATGGGCAGAGACTCATTTCACATACTTGGGATGCATGCCAGCAACACACACTATGATGTACTTATGTACTGATGGACAATGCCACAATGAGGTGCATGGTGCACACTTGAACACAATGCAGGCTCCCTCATAGCAAGTTAAATGCCATGGCACTGGGATGCCCTGAAAGTCAGTCAACACTGTCTCCTGTCACAGGGGCAGGGCATCCAGACAACAACAATATGCACTGACTCACAATCCTAGCTCAGGGGTAAAGCTAACTCTGCAGATGACCGGCGCACTTGCCCATCCCATGCAAACAACATATCCAGGACCCAGAAGACACCACATCATGCAAATCATACATATGAGTCTCAGCAAACACAACTCCCTGTACATTAACACATCACAGTCTGCCATGCATGTAACCCAGCTGCATGAAGAACACAGTTGCATACACCATTGTGCGCTGTCAGATGATCACACACCTATATGTCACACAGGTCTTGTATCTCACAGTCACAACGCAGATATCATGCTGACCCTCTGAATCATGGACACCCCAGTTGTACGTAGCAACAAGCCACACCCTAATGACACAGAGGCAGACACCTGAGGGCACATGTCACTAAGCACAACTGCAATTCCATACACAGGAGTGGGATTACAGAGTGTTCCTAAATGCCCTTGAGGGGGCATGACTGGCCAAGACTAAGTGAAACAGTGTTTGGCCCTGGACAGTAGTCAGGTGGCTAAGCAAGTGTGACATACTTGATATACATACTCATGAGGCCCAAGAATTGGAGTCCCCTGCTGCATGGGTTTGTTTGGAATACCCCAGCCACATGTTGCGAGTCAGACCAGCAATTTGTACACATCTTAAGGGCACACACAGATCACATGTCAGATCCCAGGCATTGTGTAAACAATTGACCCACCCATGAAACACAACAGATTCACGGGAACTGATGCTGACCGGTACCTGAAGCATACCTGACTGCAGGGACACAGTGCCCTAGTGACACAAGCAACAGACTGTAGGGGCCACACCTGTGGAACAGATGAAGAGGGTGCATTACACAATTGAGGGACCTAAGTTTTGGACTACAAGACCTAAGTAATGTGGAAGTGTGACCAGGACAAAAGACTGTTATTTGCATGTCAGACATAGTACACAGATCAGACATGGACTCACCCCCTTCCTGCTGCTGTCTGGCCTTCAGCTGCCTATCCAGGTCCGGGAAGACCACCGCCAGGATACGGAGCATGTGGGGAGTCAGGGTCCGGTGTCCACCCCTCCTGCGTGGAGGTGACCGCTTCAGCTGGACTCTAGCTATCCTCCGGGTCCAGCCCCAAAGGTCCTGCCACCTCTTCTGGCAATTGCGGATCCGGCGATTGTAGACCCCCACAGAACGAACAGCCCGGGCGATGGTCAGCCAGATCTCCTGCTTCTGGTGGGCATCAACCTGTGAGGAGGACAAAGTGAAAAGTATATTAACACACATGCCCCAGATTTGTGCAGCACACATTTGGATATACATGTCATCATCACAAAGGGAAATAAATTACACAGGTAGTACAACCATGGGGAAGGTAAAATCACATGCATGTCTACATGTTAAAAATGCCTGGATAGTTTGAGCTTGCAATAATGTACTTTAGCAGCAGGAAAACTATTCATTACATGTACCTACACACTTTGGGAGAAGTAGTCATTGAGAATGCTTGCCACTGGTGTACACACTGCTAGTACTGCTAGTCAGACAACATGCACAATTAGGAAGGCAGTGGACTGCACACTCACCTGCTCCCCTGGTTTCCCATAGAGCTTGCTGTACTGTGGAAGGAGCCCGTCCAGCAGGGCCTGGTTCTCCTCCTCAGTGAAGGCTGGGGCCCTCTCCAGTGTACGTGCCATAGCAGGAGCCAGAGGATGCATTGACAGCAGCAGTGGTAGCAGGGATGTGGTCCAGTAGCATGTAGTGCAGGCAAGTGAGCTCCCTGGGGGCCAGCCAGCCTTATATCTGTGCTGCAGAGGCATACTCTGTGCCATGTGTCCCAAGTGATAGGTCCAACACGATTGCATTCTATGAATCTGGCCAATCCATTCAAAAGTACGACTCGTACATGCCTTCTGCATCGTTCAAATCTTCACCTTCATGGAACACTTGAAATTGCAACATTGTTGTAGGCATCCAACTTAATTTCCAGTGCACAACTCATGCAAGTTTAGAATCCGCATCCGTCTCCATGACAGTCCTGAGCCAATGGGTGCGCCCGGCTCGTTCAACTGACTGTACAACTCGTATTTTGAATATACACACGCACCCGTCTCCATACGATTCAATGGCCAAGGCGTACGCCTGTCTCGGACCATGCCTGTCCGATGTGTATGCATGATAGTCACCCGCGTCGGACCTCATTGCAGTCAATGACAAGGCGTACGCACGGCTCGGTCATGAACCGTGCAATGCGTACGCATTGTCACCCGCGTCGGACCTCATTGCAGTCAATGACAAAGTGTACGAACTGCTCGGACATGACCCGTGCAATGCGTATGCATTGTCACCTGCGTCGGAGCTCATTGTAGTCAATGACAAGGCGTACGCACGGCTCGGTCATGAACCGCGCAAGGCATACGCATTGTCACCCACGTCGGACCTCATTGCAGTCAATGACAAGGCGTACGCACGGCTCCGTCATGAACCGTGCAATGCGCACGCATTGTCACCCGCGTTGGACCTCATTAGTGTGACTATTATACGGATACAACACACATATACTGGCCAGGGACACCTGTGCACACCTACCACACTACAGCATTGGCCACACAGTATCCCATGGCATGTTAGGCTGCATTCCCTGGGTGTTTGGGGGGGCCACATCAGTTTTTTTGGCTGGCACTTTGTGCAGCCACTCCCAAGCTGTGCACGTGTACATGGGGACAGAATCCTTTGTGTGTTGTGCACATTACCACTGTGATGTGCAATTGTACAGTAATGGGCGGGAGTCACGGACACAGTGCAGGTTGGATATGTTTAGGACAGGTCACATACACCCTGAGTCCTGGGGGCTATGGCATGTACATCACAGTGAGACCTGTAGCCACAATACTGATGTGCACCCACAGTCTGTGTGCATGTTGTGTCTCAGATGTGTCTTATCAAATGTTACCAATGGGTGACAGTCTCCACATCCATGTGGTATATGCATCAACCTTGATGGGGTGTGTGTCCAAGAGACTTACATGTGGGCCAGCAGGAACAACAGTGGTCACTACCTGTGGGACTTACGCTTGCCTTGTGGGATGTACGTGCTACGCCATGTCCATTGCTGTGTTGATGTGGCATTACAGGGAGCCTGGGTTTCTGCATGGCAAAGATCTGTGATGCCTGGGAGACACGAGGCCTCAATTGTCACTGTGGTGTGTTTTTGAAACGTTGCAGCGGCACATAGGTTGGGTGACACAGCCAGATGATTGGCCATTGCACTACATGGGACTCATGTGGACATGTGGAATTGAGATGTGAGGTGGTGGTCTTGTAGGTGACATATGTGTCCCTGTCCAACAGCACACACCTCCGTACAATGTGTAATGTCATGAACTAGCATGTGATAGTGATCGTGGTCAAGGCCACATGGGTGGATGAACTGACAATCTTCCTTTGTGCATCTCTGTACTGCAGGGCACCAGCTGTCCATCGTCCGTTCCCAGACCTTGCAACCATGCAGGAACGCGACTGCATCAGACGGTACTGCTTCACCAGGCCACTGATTGCGGAGTTGGTGGAGCAGTTGGCACCACATCTGCTACCTGGCTGGACATACACAGCACTGACCCCAGAGGTGAAGGTGATGGCATCCCTGCACTTCTTTGCTACTGGTACCTTCCAGTACACTGTGGCTACTGCTGGTGGGATGTCGCAAACGATGTTTAGTCGGGTGCTACGCGATGTCTTGGAGGGGATGTTGCAATTCCTCGACCTATATATCAAGTTCCCAACCCCAGCTGAACTCCCTGAAATAAAGGATGCCTTTTATGCACTGGGGAGGATGCCGAACGTCATCGGATCTAATGATGGGACACATGTTACCCTGATACCACCACAGGCACATGAGCAGGCATACCGGAACAGGAAGCACTACCATTCAATCAATGCTCTGGTGGTCTGTCTTGCTGACATGTCGATCACACATGTGTGTGCATGGTTCCCTGGTTCTGCGCACGATGCCTACATTATGAGGATTAGTCGCATTGCAACGCTGATGTCACAGATGCCAGATCAGCATGCCTGGCTTGTCGGTGTGTACTGACTGTTTCTCATTGTGTGTGTTTGTCAATGTTGTATTCTGCACTCCGACAAAACTCAGCTACTTGTTCATTTTTGTGTGTGTAGGTGACTCCGGATACCCCAACATGCCGTGGTTGATGACACCCCTCAGGAACCCTGTGACACCTGCCGAGCTGCGCTACAATCAGGCACATGGTCGGAGCAGGAGGGTGATTGAGCGGATATTCGGCCTCCTGAAAAGCCGCTTTCGCTGCCTGGACAACCGGAGGGGCCCTCCCATATGAGCCTGCAAAGGTGTGCAAAATAATCCTTGTCTGCTGCATGCTACACAACATGGCGGTGCGAAGGAGGTGCTTCTCATCCAGGATGACAATGACGACAACCAACGTCCGGCACCTGTGGAGGATCCCGGCCTGGGCCAAGATGCCAGTGATGAAGATGATGGTGACGTCCGCTCCCAGCTCATCAACAAATTCTTCACCTGAATGTGAGTTTCCAGGGTTGTTATGCGAATGTATGGAGGTAGCCTGGAATGTGTTGTGCCAGCTCTGTTGCTGTATGAGTGTGGATGCGTGCTGTGATGTGTCCATTCAGGTGGTGTGTACTCCGCAATAGGGTAGTACTGCTAACTAGTGTTTGTGTAGGTGTCTTGCAACATGTTTTGTGCATGTGTATACCATTTCTCTCCTGTTCTTCTGTGCTTTTGACTGTATCTTGTCAGTCCTTCCCAGGGTACTTTGCCTGTTGTGTGGTCAACTCTAACCCCCAACACCCAGAAGCCAACACCAGTGTGGAAGTTGACAATTCCCATCTACTGATGTACCACACATCCCTGGACTTCCATTCTCCAACACATTGGGAGCGTGTGTCCACTGTTACGTAGAATTACTATGCAACTAGTGTGGAATAAACGTGTTGCTGATGTGTAATGAACCTGTGCTACGCTTTGTTATGTGCGTTGTCTGTCTTCCCACATCTGCGTGACATCTGCTTACCTCACTTGTGGACTTGTTACCACTGACTGGTCTTGGTGTTGTGTCTGTGCATGCCAATGTGTTTCAGGTCAACATCATTGTGTGTGATGAGTAATATGGCCATGGTGAGTATGTTTTGTGTTGCCATAGTGGTGTGTCTCCCTCACATGTGTCACATCCACATGACTCCCCTTATGTTGGTCACATTGTTGCAGTATTTGGCATGCACTGTGTTGTGTAGCAGATCGACATCTCCCTGAACATGACAAGTTGGAATCACAACAGAGGCAAGTATGGTGTACTGGTGAGTTTATTTGCAAACATGTGTGAGGGAAGTGCACAGGATGGTGGGTGCTGTACAGTGGTTTGGGAATCCAAAGTTCGCATTGGAGTTGGAAGTGCTGGAAGATGATATGTCCAGAGTAAAGTCCACAGTCATCTGCTACATTGGCCCAACATGAACCCTCCATGTCATGTGGGTGAGTTGTGTGCGATTGGAGAAGGTGAATGGGTTGCGCACAAAGAACATTGTCCAGAACAGGTTTAGAGGCCCTGGGGGATGTGCTGGGACATCTGCCTCTCACATGTCCTTCTTCGGACGACCCCTCTTCTTCCGGCGGTGGGGGGGATCCTCAGGTGCAGGCCTCTGCGGTGCAGGGGACTCTCCACCAGAGTCCTTCTCTCTCCCTGTGGCGCTGGCAGATGGTGTTGCGACAGATGTTGTGGGCACACAAGGGGGTGTGGACAGGCTGGTGTTGATCTGGCGGAGGCATTGTAGTATATCCCGATGCACCGCAGTAAGGGCATCCCACTTGGCCTCCATGCGGGCATGGTGGGCGACTCGCTTGTGTTGCATGTCCCTGAGGATCCCCACTACCTGGCAAAATCCTCTGGTGCTATCCTGGTACGCATCTAAGATGCGTGCCAGGTGGGGGTCATCATGCAGTCCAGACCCCTCTGCAAGGCGTGCCCTGTGCCTCCCAACCCTCCCAGCACCCCTCTCCACACGGGCAGGACCAGCGGCAGGACACACAGGTGACACTGTGACCCCTTGGATGGTGTTGCTGGTGGTGTTGGCTGTTGCTTCCGGGGGGTCCTGTGTCCCTGTGCTGTGGGTGTTGATTGTCCTTGGTTTGTCCGTGTTGGCGGGGGTGCCCTGTCGGTGTCCAGATGCTGGAGGCATGGGTACAGGGGGTGCAGATGTTGATGCTGCTGGTGCTGCATGATGGCTCGCACCGGAGGGGCCAGGTTGGTCGTCATCATCCGAAGAGGACAGTGAGAGAGTCAGCCCAGAGAGCTCAGTGTCCACCAGAGTCTGGGACTGGGTATCCTCATCATTTGGTGCTGGGTGCCCAGCACCACCTGTGTTTGGAAGAGACACACCATGTGACTTATGTTTCTACATGCATCGTTGGTTCACAAACATGACATTTTCTACTTTTCAAACAGATGCCTGCCTGTACACTGCTTTTTCCCAGCTTGTCACAGACAGAGTTTGATATCGTTGTTGACCATTTCCCAGCATGGCCTTGTGCTCCCCACAACAGAGCCCAGTGTCAGACATCTTGTCAGTCCCTTTCCACTCCCTGTGAGGCGAGTATGGTTCAGTTTGATCTTTCTGGGCCATGTGGGTGGGTGTAGGTTGTCTGTGACTGCGACTCCCATCATACTCTTGGCTACACCCCCCTTCCCAGCATGCCCATACTTCCTCCCTCTTCACTCTGCTTCCCTGTGAGGGGGTGTGACAGCAATGGCAAGATGGCTGACTGTGAAATCCGGGTGATTGTTAGGCTACAAGTCCCAAGTGAGCCCCTGTGCTTCACATAGCAGCACCCAGTACGGGGTATCCTTTGCTGATATTTCAATGAGGTGTGTGCCAATGCATTGTACCCGGTGAGTTGTGTGGAGTTTGTTTTGAAGGGGGGGTGTCTCCCAATGCTGATTAGTATGGTCAGGGCTGGCAGTCCTCCTTCCCATCATGAAACATGCTTCCATTGTAGGGCGTACAAATTGTCTTTCAGGATGTCAGTCAGTGGTGTCCTGCTTCTGATTTGCACACAGGCCCTAGCAGGGCCTTGTGCTCCCCACAGCAGGACCCAGTGTTAGCCATCTTGTCAGCCATCTTGTCAGTCATTTTCCACTCCCTGCGATGTGGGCATGTTTCTGAGAGGTCTTGATGGGCCAATCAGGAGGGGGAGCATTATCTGTGACTACAGGCCCCATCATGCTTTTGTCTACACTCACTTCACCTGCATCCCCACTATTCCTTCCTGACAGTCAGCTGCACTGTGAGGTGGTGTGTTTGTGGTGTCAAACTGTCTGGCAGGGTGTATGTGGCTTAGTGCCACTGCCTTGCTCTATTTGTTTGTAGGTTGGTGCATGTCATGACACAGTTCCCAGTCACTATGAGGTGGCAGGTATTGTGTTTGTGTGACTGGCATACACATCTTGGGCTGATTATCTATTGGTTAGTGTAGCTTTGCTTGCGGTGCATGGTTTCACTGTCCCCTTGACACACAATCTTGGGTATGTTGTTTGTGTACTCACCAGGCTCTGGGATGTCTGTTAGGCCATGGACGCTCTCTGGTGGTAGGATGTCCCGCACCTTCTCCTCCCAGGTCCTGAAGTAGACTGGTTTGGCAGGAGGGCCACCGCCAGTGCACTGACTCAGAGCGTGATCTTTTTCGATGAGTTTCTTGACCCTCCTGCGTACATCATACCACCTGTTCTGGATGTCGTCCTTTGTGCACCTTGCTGGTGCTTGTGCATTCACCTTGTCCACAATCCTCACCCACATCTTTGTTTTCTGTGAGATGGGGGTCCTTTGGACCAATGTACCAAACAAATGTGGCTCTACTCTGACGATCTCGTCTACCAGCACTTCTAGCTCACTATCTGTGAACTTTGGATTCTTTTTTGGAGGCATGGTGATGGGTGGTGGTGGTGAGGGATGTGTGTGTGAGGGT
Organism: Triturus cristatus; assembly: GCF_964204655.1. Lineage (NCBI taxonomy): Eukaryota > Metazoa > Chordata > Amphibia > Caudata > Salamandridae > Triturus > Triturus cristatus. Next base: position 1,870,239,897 of record NC_140590.1, read on the forward strand.
GCAAGTGATGGTGGGTTGGTGTTGGTTTTGCTGGGTGTATGTGTGTGTGCTTTTGTATGAGGTGCTGATGGTGTGTGAGTTGTGTTATGGGTGAGTTGTGAGTGTGTCTGTGGTTGCTGTGTACTGGTGTTTGCTACTGTGCCTCCTGTTTGCAAGGGATGATGGTAGTGATTGTAGTCCTTTATATAGTTGGAGTGGTGGGTGTGTCTTTGTCCCATGTTTTTTTTTTGGTATTTATTGGCTTTGTCATTGCTTGTTTGGTCCTTTTTTAGTCTTTTTTCCTTTGCGTTTTGCAGGCATGAAGGAGACGTTCATGTGACGGAAACGGACGCTGCTGTTGCCTCGTGCAGGCTTCTCCGCCTCGTTCACGCTGCCTGTCTTCTGTGTTTGGTACGCGTTGTTCGCGGCGGTCTCTATTGCTTGTGTGCCGGGTTGTCTGTGCGTGTCGATCGTGCGGCTTGTTCTCCGTGCGAGGCGGTCTGGTTTTGCACGCATTGCATCATACTGCGCAAATCGTACATCGTGGGTACGGGTCGGTCGGCTTCATTCCGGGTTCGTGTCGGTCGGTGATATTCGCGTCGGTTTTCCGGCCAGATCACTATTTTCCCTATGGCTCGGTCGTACGGCTTGTATTCCGTACGTGTCGGTTGTAATTCACACACGTTGGATCATACTGCTCAGGTCGTACGGCGCTGGTCCGTGTTGGTCGGTGTTCGGTCCGGATCCGTGTCGATCGGTTCGTTTTGTGGCCGGAATCGTAATCGACCCCAATGTGCCTAAAAATAAATAAAGAATATTAAAAGAGAGGTGTATATGAAAGATCTTTAGAATTTGTAACCATACTCTATACCAAAAGGAAAGTGTATTGGGACTGCTAAATAATATATGCATTTGATCAGCCAAGGAAAATTACAGGACCAGCACTTCGCAGAGACACATGAGTAAAACTTAAAACATTGTATAGGAGTATAATATAATCTGTGGTAAATAAAAAAGAGGGATTGAGTAATACTAGCTGATCTAGAAATTGTATAAATACGGGCCCAGATCTTAGTCCAAAATGCAAATGGCCAGCTTACACCCAAATCTGTTTCCCATAAAAGTTTGACCTTGGATTTGTCTCCAGTAGGATCCGGAAACAAAAGACATTTGTAGATTGCTGCTGCTTTAGGAGCTTTTTTTAGAAACTCAGTATATCATGAAGAAAGAGAGACCACTTTAGAAGGAGCATCCTTATGAGCAAAATATCTGTCAAGTACTGCATTCATCAATAATTGAAAATTAGAATAAAAGGACTTAGGGCAATAATAAGTTTCACAGAATTAGGGAAACGAAATAGGAACATTATTAGAAAACGTTGATGAACCCACTTTAAACCCCTATCCTTCCACATTACTCAAAAAAGAGGTCTATTAATAATCTGAATTAAATAATTATACCATAGCGGCAGTTCAAGGAATATGGAAGGAGTCAAATGGGTTGGGAGAAAGGTGGACTGACGTAGCGAAACCGATCGTTTTAAAACCAGTGAATGAAGGAGTGAGTTTGTAGAAGGAAAAAATAAGACCTCCTTAAAAGAGAAGGGCTTAACAAAAGCCAGTACAAGATCTAACCACAAAGGAGAGAGTGGTAAAATTACGTTGAAAGTCCAAAGAGCAGCTTGTCGTAAGGTATAGTATCTATGATATCTATAAAAATCTGAAAATGTCACCCCCACAACAGCTTTGGGTTTTTGTAAGATAAAAAGTGCCACAAAAGGTTTCTTTTTATGCCATAAAAAGGAAATAAGTAACGAATAAAAATTTTAAAAATGGGATCTAGGTATACGAAATGGTAACATAGAGATAAGAAAAAAAAATATGGGAGACCATCATCTTAATCACATCCAGGCGACTTCACTAAGAAAGAAATAAGGGAATCCATGAAGAGAGAAGAATTTCAACCATTGAAATGAACTCTAATAATATCAGCAAAAGAATTTGCGACTCATATCCCTAAATAATTTATTTTTGCAGAAGTTGACCACTGAAAACAAGTTATACGATAAGGGTGGCTAAATTTGTATTCATTGAGAGGAAGAATTACTGTTTTATCTTTAGTTACTTTATTTATCCTTATTTACTTTATAGCCAGATACCTCAGAGAAAGGAGAAATCTCAGTCAAAGGAGAGGGCAAAGAACTCTCCGGAGAGGAAATAAACAAGAGAATATCATCTGCATAAGCCGCAAACTTCGAATGATACTCTCCATAGGGAAAACCAGTGATCGACGACTTAAGACGAATTCGTAAAAGAAAAGGTTCCAGCGCCAATACAAATATTATGGGGGAGAGCGGACATCCTTGCCTCGCTCCTCTGTGAAGAGAGAAAGACGAAGAAACCTTACCATTAACTAGAATGGAGGCATTAGGAGAATGATACTAAAGGGATACCAAAGCAATACATTTAGGTCCAAAGCCATGCCAAGATAGGAATTTAGAACAAAATAGGGCAACCCAATCTTCCCCAAGGAACTGGGTAAAATATCAAGTATTCATACAATATTCCTTGAGGAATTATTTTCGTACAAATTATTACACTTCTCAACGTTGGTCCACAATATTGATTGGTTTGTTTATGTCAGTATTCACAGGAGTGATTTATTCAACAACACTGAGTCCTGAAGATGGTCTCACGGACCTAATTGGCCTTCGAGGTCCGAAACGTCGACATAACTTCCTTTATAACCTCAAATATTTTCAATTTGTTTTTTTCTGTGTTATATCACATGAATGTTAAAGCTTGTATAAGCTGGGATTCCATATGATGTAAATGCTATTTGTGTTAAAAGGAGTGACTGCACGTCCACTTATCCCACGTTAAAAGAAACTGAAACATATAATGGGATTATCTGGAGGTGCTAGTGTTATGTTTGGAATGTGAATATTGGCCGAACATATTGTATAAAAATGTGCATAATATTTAAACAGAATATGAAGTAAAAGAATAACTTGATCTTCTGTATACCGATGAGTATGATTTCTATTTAATTTTGATTAATCTGTCGGATCCATATTGTGGACCAACGTTGAGTAGTGTAATAATTTGGATAAAATAAATTCCTCAAGGAATATTCTTTATATACTTAAGATGGAGATTTAAGCATAAACTCCCAAATAACCCTATCGAAGGCCTTCTCCTTATCTATTGTAATTGCCACAAGCGAGGATTTAAACGGAAGGGCCTTACTAAGAACATTGAATAATAAACGAGAATTGTCAGAAATAAGTCTACCCTTAATAAATCCTGATTAACGATCAAATGGGTCTATAATTCTTAAAATCATGAGGCTCTTTACCCTCCTTATGAATTAGACATACAATAGATTCCTGAAAAGTGCCAGACATGGAAGAGGAATCTACAAAACCGGTAAACAGATGAAATGTTATGTTATGTTATGTTATCAGTTTTGTAAAGCGCAAACAGCTGCCCCCGCAACGGGGCGTCCCAGCGCTGGAACCATAACACAACCAACTGAAACAGGGGGAAGGGAGGGACCTAACAGGGGGTGAAGAGATAGGTTTTAATAGCTCTGCGGAAAGCTAGGATGTTGTCCATGCATCGAATATTGAGGGGAAGGGAGTTCCATAATTTGGCCCCCAGTAGATTGAAGGAGCGCCCTCCGATGCGGCAAAACTTAGTGTAGGGTACCATTGCTAGGTGTTGCCCCATGGACCTGAGGTTCCGTTTGGGAGTGTAGGGGGTCAACAGCGAGCGGAGTAGAATATATGAGAATTTGTAAGAGGCTGGCTAAGTATATGGTGCTCAATTAAGTAAGTGTCGTGAACAAAAACAAGGGAGCCCTACTCACGTGGAACCAGGGTACTAAATTGTTAACAAAAACAATGGCTCCTGTGGACAAATGACAACGTAATTTTGATATAATGATGCTCAATGGCATTAAAACGGGTTAACGTGATGTCAAAAGGAGAGAGAGCCGAACACACTATGGATTTGTAATTCAACAGTTATTTATGTACTTTTTGAAGCAAAAATTCAAACAGATATTGCAACAGTAGTATAACAGTATTGAGTAGTGTCCCAGTGAAAAATTGAAACCTTAGAACAAGGGTGACATATTTGTGACATATGTACAAGGTTTCCTATATATCAACAAGAAGACCATTGGAAATTATATAATGTATTAACCACACTTTATGATAAGTGCTCGTTTAATGGTTCGCTTTTGTAAACAGTCGATGGCGTTTCGACCCTTTGTGCAATGTAGGGTCTCTTCAGGACCTAGGAGTGTAGGGACACCTACAAAAAAGATGGAGGGATAGTATCAGTGTGCGGTTGTAACGAAGCAGTAGTGCTCGTAAATGGGGAGAGCTATTTATGTAATACCTGAAGGTTCTCTTGTGCGCAGCCTTGTGAGAAGGGTGTGTCACTGTGAGTGTAGTGAAGGAATCAATACTTACATGGGACCCAGCCGGGTGCTATACATGTAAGAAAATGATTGCGTGTTATTAACAGGCCCATAACTTAGGGATCCATCACTGCACTGAGATGGTACATAGAAATGAGGAACTTACCCCATGTAACGGTAGAGGTAGGCTGGAAAGGTTCTGAATGGCACAACAGGGAGGATTCCGAGATGGGTGCAGATCAGGAAAGCGCAGGATATGTGCAGTCCATGCACGTACTCTGTGGAAGAGGTGCCATGTATAATGGGCTATTAATATCTGCTTTTTCAGTCAGCTTTCTCTCTACTGTTTTGTGGACTGCCTAGTGGTGGTACTCTAAGATTTAGAGAACCCATTGGTCACATAGCACTACTACTACTGCTACTCCTCTGTCGTGCAGATTGCATGCCCATTGCCCAAGTAAGGTATTCTACGCATGTTATAGATGAGAAGGCTTAATCACTAAAACAAGAGAGTGACAATGGTCACGTTGGACACCCCAAAATTGTGTCTTCTTATTAGCTAGGCCTAGTATTATTAGCAGCAGTTGGTGAAATGATGACTGTGCACCATGTCTGGGAGAAAGCACGAGGAGGACGGCCCCATTGCATTTGCCAACCAAGGCCATATGCAATTTTTTTCTCAAAACATCATATTCATCAATCAATAGCTCCAGCCACTCCTTAACAGCTTGTCTCTTGTCTTGACTTTGGGATTTTTAAACTCTTTCCACCAACAAAATGCCCAACCTGATATTTTTTATACAAGATACTGTCTGTAATGTATCCAAATTATAGTGAATGATGTTTGCGGTGTTTTTTTTTATTTTGCTATAAAACAATTAATAGGGGGAGGTGTGTCTGGCATCTAAGAAATGTGTAATCTTTTTTTCTAGCTGCCCCGACCACCAGTCTCGGGGTCCAGCACAGACGGCGCCAGCCAGTCTGCAGATGCAGCAGCAGTAGAGGGTGAGCCAGCGGCAGTGGCGGGCGGTGGTAAGTCATATTGCTTGCTTATTATTGAAAACTAATTATAATTATAATTATAAGCTCTCTACAAAGGTGAGGTCTTGTTGACCCGTGAACAACAGGTGAACACAGGAGGAGTTGAAGTTGAGCTGAGTAACTAATGGCCGCTCCTATCTTCAACTCAGCAGAAAACGTTCCATGAACAAGACCTTGAACTATGGGTTGATGGAAAAGGGAAGGATGGAAGGGGAAAGGATGAATGAAATTTAATATTTATGACTGAAAACGAAGGATACGTGGGTGAAGACGCTGAATGCATAAATAGTACTACAAGTGGCTGATAGCTAGGATGCATGGGTGGGTGAAGGATGGATGAAAGGTTTGTATATGGGTGGGTGAAGCATGCCTGCCTTAGTGGGTGATTGGAATCCTGCAGTGGTTTCTTTTGATTGAAATAAACTTAAAGACACATGGGTAGGTAAATGTCAAATTACAAATGTATGTTTCTAAAAAGTTTGTACTTGAGACTAGAGTGGGACAGAGAGCCATGTTTGGAACTTTGGATGGATGGCTATATGGATGGATGGGTAGTTTCAATGGTGAAGAGTGGATTAGGAGAATGTAAAAAACTTCAATGGTGGTGAGTAGCAAAGCCAAGGGTGAAGAATAAAAAATAAAATACTCAAAGAACAATGCAATGATGAATGTAAAAATCCTTGGGCAGGAGAATAAGGAACTATGGTGCTCCTCTGTAGTGGTGTTCGTCGAACCTTTACTTGCCTGGAACGTTTTGTTTTAGGTTTTTTTAATTCAAAGGGTTGAGGAGGTGGTATTTCAGACTCCTCCCTGGACTCACAGTAGTTTTTAAGCGCAACATATGCATCCTTCCTACCCACCCATCATCAATCACCTCCCTCCATACCCATGACATAATTGTGCTTTGTTAAGAGTATTGCTTACAATTTGACTTTTTTCTTTCTTGATATATAGCTACTCCTGCTGCTCCAAAAACACCGACCAGGCAGGAGATTGCAGTCCGGACTCGGCGGCAGAAAATGGAGACCATCAGGGCTGAGTACCAGCCGCTGGTGGCCGAGGAGGACGAGGCAGAAGCTGCTGCAGATGCCCCGGGTCCCAGCCAGGCCGCAATAACCACCCCACCACACCGTCGCCATGGTCCAAAGGGCGCCCGCCGGAGCTGCCACCATTCCACCAGCACTGCTGTTCCCCCTTATTTCCACCAGTTTGAGTGCCACAATATGCAAAGGCTGGCGGATATTGAAGCTTGGGGATGAAGTCCACTTGTGTCCTGAGGTCCTCAGGACACAAGAGGACCTCATCGCCCCACCAGCAGTGTGCCAAGAGGTGCGTTTGCAGAGTGGTGTTAAAAGGGGGGTGGCCTCGGACCACTTCTCTGCAATCCAGCTGTGTGGCGCTTACTGGAGGTCCCTGGTGGGCTAGTTGGGCCCCAACTTAGAACGTGCAAGGGGGTGCATTTGCAAACTCATGCAAAGAGGGGGCGGGCATCCAGTGAGTTGCTGGTTTCTTTTTTCTTTTTCTTAAATTTTTTATTTTATGGGGGGGGCCACGTGGCCCCCCTTCCCTGGGCCACTTTTGGCCCCGGGGCCTGGCAGCCTTTTTTTTTTCTTTTTGAAGATGGGGGCCGTGTGGCCCCCCTCCAGAGGCCAATTATGGCCCCGGGGACCCCATCCCCCAGGGCCTGGCCAGCCTTCTTTAGGTCTCGCGAGCCAAAGGCTCAAGAGACATTTTGTATGTGGGATTTTCAAAGTGCTACCCACAGTTTTGGCTGGCCTAAACCTTGAGTGCACGATCACATGCACGTGCACAGCTGCTCCCACTCCCCCCTCCCTTCTCTATAGCTTTCTTTCACTTTAGCCGCTTTGACCTTTGCATTCCCCCCTCCCTTCTCACCCAGCCCTTTGATGCTCTGCTCGATTACATTCACTTTCGCCTCCCCCCTCCCTTCTCTATAGCTTTCTTTCACTTTAGCCGCTTTGACCTTTGCATTCCCCCCTCCCTTCTCACCCAGCCCTTTGATGCTCTGCTCGATTACTTTCACTTTCGCCGCTACAAACTTTCCACTCCCCCCTCCCTTCTCTATAGCTTTCTTTCACTTTAGCCGCTTTGACCCTTGCATTCCCCCCTCCCTTCTCACCCAGCCCTTTGATGCTCTGCTCCATTACTTTCACTTTCGCCGCTACAAACTTTTCAAGCCTTTTACCGCCTTTGATTTTCTTTTATTTTGCTGAGCCTTGATTCATTACATCACTCTCTGCTCCTTTGCCACACACTCATTTGTCCTCAGTGTATCGCCTTCACGCTTTGCTTCCACAGATAGCATAACATAACATAGTATAGCATAACAAAGCATAGCATACCAAAACATAGCATAGTATCACAAAACATAGCCTAGCATAACAAAACAAAGCCTAGCATAGCAAAACACAACAAAACATAGCACAGCATAACAAAAAATAGTATAGCATAAAAAACACAACAAAAAATATCATAGCATAACAAAAATATCAAAACAAAACATAGCATAGCATAACAAAACATAGCATAGCATAAGAAAAAATAGCACAGCATTACAAAACTCAACAACACATAGCATAACAAAACATATCAAAACAAAGCAAAGCATTGCATACCAAAACACAACAAAACGTAGCAGAGCATAACAAAACATAGCATAGCATAACAAAACATAGCATAGCATAGCAAAACAAAACATAGCATAACAAACAACAAAACATAGCATAGCATCACAAAACATAGCATAACAAAACATAGCATAACAAAACAAAGCATAGCATAACAAAACAGCATAGCATAAAACATAGCATAACACAACATAGCATAGCATAACAAAATATATCATAACAAAACATAGCATAACATAACAAAACACAACAAAACGTAGCATAACTAAACACAGACACAGGGCAAAATGCTAAGGACTGTGGTGGGGGAGGGAGGGGAGCGCGCACAAGCCCAAAGAAGTGCAAGCCCGCTCCATTCATCAGCTTTTTGATGTTATAAAATCCACAGTATTTTAATACACCATAACATAACATAACATAACAAAACATAGCATAGCCTAACATGAAATAACAGCATAACATAACAGAACATAGCCTAACATAACAAAACATACCATTACATAACATAATAAAACATAGCCTAGCATTGCATACCATTGCATAGCATACCATAACTTAACAAAACATAACATAACATAACAAAACATAGCCTCGCCTAACATAACATAACAACAAATCATAACATAGCATAACAAAACATAACATAGTATAGCATAACATAACATAGTATAGCATAACAAAACAAAGCATAGCATAACAAAACATAACAAAACATAGCATAGCATCACAAAACATAGCATAGCATAACAAAACAAAGCCTAGCATAGCAAAACACAACCATTGCATAGCATACCATAACTTAACAAAACATAACATAAAAAAACATAGCCTCGCCTAACATAACATAACATAACAAATCATAACATAGCATAACAAAACATAACATAGTATAGCATAACATAACATAGTATAGCATAACAAAACAAAGCATAACAAAACATAACAAAACATAGCATAGCATCACAAAACATAGCATAGCATAACAAAACAAAGCCTAGCATAGCAAAACACAACCATTGCATAGCATACCATAACTTAACAAAACATAACATAACATAAAAAAACATAGCCTCGCCTAACATAACATAACAAATCATAACATAGCATAACAAAACATAACATAGTATAGCAGAACATAGTATAGCATAACATAACATAGTATAGCATAACAAAACATAACAAAACATAGCATAGCATCACAAAACATAGCATAGCATAACAAAACAAAGCCTAGCATAGAAAAACACAACAACACATAGCATAGCATAACAAAACAGTATAGCATAAAAAAACACAACAAAAAATAGCATAACATAACAAAAGTATCAAAACAAAACATAGCATAGCATAACAAAGCATAGCATAACAAAACAAATCATAGCATAGCATAACAAAACATAGCATAGCATCACAAAACATAGCATAGCATAACAAAACAAAGCCTAGCATAGCAAAACACAACAAAACATAGCATAACAAAAAATAGTATAGCATAAAAAACACAACAAAAAGTAGCATAGCATAACAAAAAATATCAAAACATAGCATACCATAGCAAAGCATAGCATAACAAAACAAAGCATAGCATAACAAAACATAGAATAGCATAGCATATCAAAACAAAACATAGCAGAAAAAGCATAGCATAGCATAGCATAACAAAACATAGCATAGCATAGCAAAACACAGCAAAACATAGCATAGCATAACACAACACAACAAATCACAGCATAGCATAACAAAGCATAGCATAACAAAACAAAGCATAGCATAACAAAAAACAACAAAACATAGCATAGCATCGCAAAACATACCATAGCATAACAAAACATAGCATAGCATAGCAAAACATAGCATAGCATAACAAAACACAACACAACATAGCATAGCATAGCATAACAAAACACAACAAAACATAGCATAGCATAACTAAACAAAACATAGCATAGCATAAAAAACATGGAATAGCATAGCATATCAAAACAAAACATAGCATAAAAAAGCATAGCATAGCATAACAAAGCATAGCATAGCATAACAAAACATAGCATAGCATAGCAAAACACAACACAACATAGTATAGCTTAACACAACACAACAAATCACAGCATAGCATAACAAAGCATAGCATAACAAAACACAACAGAACATAGCATAGCAAAACAAAACATAGTATAACAAAACAAAGCATAGCATAACAAAACACAACAGAACATAGCATAGCAAAACAAAACATAGTATAACAAAACAAAGCATAGCATAACAAAACACAACAAAACATAGCATAGCATCACAAAACATAGCATAGCATAACAAAACACAACATAGCATAGCATAACAAAAAATAACATAACAAAACAAAACATAGCGTAACAAAGCATAGCATAACAAAACACAACAAAATGTAGCATAGCATAACAAAACATAGCATAGCATAACAAAACAAAACATAGCATAGCATAACAAAACATAGCATAACGACGCATAGCATAACAAAACATAGCATAACAAAACATAGCATAACAAAACACAACAAAACATAGCATAGCATAACAAAACATAGCATAGCATAACAAAGCATAGCTAAACAAAACATAGCATAACAAAACATAGCATAACAAAACACAACAAAACATAGCATAACAGAACATAACAAAACATAGCAAAGCATAGCATAGCAAAACAAAACATAGCATAACAAAGCATAGCATAACAAAACACAACAAAACATAGCATAGCATAACAGAACATAACAAAACATAGCAAAGTATAGCATAGCAAAACAAAACATAGCATAACAAAGAATAGCATAACAAAACACAACAAAACATAGCATAGCATAACAAAACATAGCATAGCATAACAAAACATAGCATAGCCTAACAAAACATAGCATAGCCTAACAAAACAACACATAGCATAGCAAAACACAACAAGCATAGCAAAACAAAACATAGCATAACAAAACATAGCATAGCATAACAAAACAAAGCATAGCATAACAAAACATAGCATAGCATACACAAAACATAGTATAGCATAACAAAACATAGCATAGCATAACATAACATAAGAAAACATAGCATTAAGTTTGATAAACTCATAGAAGCGGGCTAGCTAGCTTTAACGGGCAGTGAGTGTAAGCAACTCCGTAAACCCAGAAGCAGTCACTCGGTCACCTTTGCTCTTGTATTGCAGTGGCTTCGTTTATTAAACAGTGCCCATATTTATACTGTTAGCACTTTACTTGTGCAAATTTCAGGGCTCACAAAACTTTGATGAATCGAAATTCACAACAGAGGCTGTTAAGTTCGTGCTATATAGAACCCTAAGGATAAATAAAAAACATTGTCATTTACAATGTGAATAGCTCCAACAAACACAAGACCTTTTTCAAAGTACAAAACATTGCCATTTACAATACCAATAGCTCCAGCTCCAACAAATGTGAGACCTATTGCATTTCCAATGCTTGTTTTTTATTGCTTTTGTACAAGCAGTGATTATGTCTGAATGTAATATGACCACCCTGTCTCCACCCAGTTAATGGGTCAGCTTACGATTGACAAACGGGTACCATGAATCAACTCAATTTCACAAATTCATGGAAAGGGTTCTTCCTACCAGTGAAACTGCAGATTCACGGTGCTCGCCAGCCATAGACTATAAAGGTGTCCCGCCCTAGTGGGCTATTCACTGGATGTAATCGCAGTTACTAGTATACTTCAATGTTGATCCCCATAATGAGGATGTGTGGCTGATCTTGCTACTCTCCATAATCAAACAGTGCACAAAACCTGGGTGCAGAAAATAAAAGTAAAAATAAAATGTATGTTAACATTGGACTGGACAAGTCAGCACTAAAATACCACAGTGATAAATACTGCAAAAAGATTTGCAAAGCGAAAAGGTGAAAATTTAAAAATTATATATATTTTGTGTCTATATTCAAACGGTCAGTATTCTGAAGAAAACACACTCTGCTATGCAGGATATTGTACCCAGCATTGCATGTTTAAGTTCATACTAAATTACCCTAGGTGTATTGATAATTTCTCAATAGAGCTGAGTCCTATAGGTGCAAGTGTCTCAAAGTCCATTATAATCTCTAATTAAAGAATCCTCAGCTTACGTTCTCTGTTGTCACCCCTCTCCTGCGATCCTATCAAATCTATCACCACAACTGTCAAAACTATCATTTTGAAAGTGTGTTTTCTTAAAGTGTCGGGCTACTGGATAGTGCGTCTTATGGCTCGTTTGTCTTCCAGAACGCTTTTCTTTGCCTTGTGGATAGTACTGCCAATGTAGTACTTCCCACAAGGACAAATGAGACAGTGGACACCGAAGTTTGTGTTACAGTCAGAGCTCCGTTTGATTTTGAGTTCTCTGTTGCTGTTATTGATTTTCATGCAACTCAAACAGTTTACACAAGCCTTTCATCTCATACAGCACGTGAAGCCTGCTCTGTCTGTGTTTGACTGGTCTCTGGCCATATTGGATGTGATCATGTTATGGCTCAGTTCATCCTTTAAGGATCTGCTCCTTCTGAAGGTTATCTGGGGTGTATCATGCAAATAATTAGTCAGAATCTGGTCAGTTTTTAAAATATGCTAGTTTTTATTGAAGATCTTCCTGATTTAAAATGACTGGTTTGAGTATAAGGTGATAAATCTAATTTGATCCTGCCCTTCACCTTCGGTTCTCTTTATGGGGTGGACCAGGCTTGACCTGGGAAGGGTGTCGGCTCTCGCACTCGCTTGCCCGATGGTTTTGTTGCTGCACCCTCGCTCCCTAAATCTCTTTGACGTCACTCCCTTCTTGGGTTTGTATTCTCCCTGGGTGCTGCAGTTCCTCTTGGCCCTTAGCAACTCCCCATATGGGATACCATAAATGAGGCTCAATGGGTGTGCACTAGTGGCGCTCAAAAGTCTGTTGCCCGCAGTTTCTTTACGATGGAGTTTTATGACAAATTGGCTATTTTGGACTGAGATTTCAACGTCTAGGACCCTATCCTACTTGTGTTTGCTGTGAAGTGTAAGTTTTACTCGTTCTCGTCCAGACCGGTGACAAAAGATAGAGCAGAATTTTCGTCTCTCTTCCAGATGACAAAGATGTCATCTATGAACCTGGTCCACATTACAGCCTGGCTATCCATGCCTTCCACATGGATGGACACCTGCTCCTTCCAACAGCCCATGAAAAGATTTGCATCACTGAGGTGAAGCAGGACCTGCTTCTAATTCAATTGGTCAAAGTAGAAAAAGTTGTTAGTCAGACAATACCAACTCATATCAGTAAGCATCTGTGTATGAAGTAGCAGGGACATTTGTGTCACCTGCAGTAAAAGTCTTATAGCCTGGATCCCAAGGTAATGTCTTATACACGTGTAGAGGCTGGTCACCTCTGGTGATTAGGACATAGTCTTTCTCCCAATTCACCCCAGAAAAGCAGGGTAAGGAAATGAGTAGTATCTTTCAAGTATGCAGGTAGAGCTGTCACAAATGGCCTGAGGTAGTGATCAATGTATATAAAACACTCCTTAGTACACGTATATCAATTTTATAGGTGACACAGGTACGTAATGTGTTTGGTCAGTACAAACATAAATTTATGGACAGGAAATGGTTCTTCTTTCTTCTCTGTCGTTCGGTTTAATATGTGCAAATCTTCACAAATTGTTTGCCACAGCCAACACGTGTTTCGTCGCAACCGGGAGGTCATCCCGTGACTTTCTCAAGGCTGTATGATTGTAAAAACACAGAAAAACCAAAGTATATATTGGGAAAAATTATCCCTTTTCATGATTCAATTGACTTCGCTACAAGAGACAATCATATGTGCCTCATGCATGTGGTGGGAAAGAAGTGAAATATTTTGAAGAGAAATGATCAAATAACACAGAATGTACCACTGCGTGAATACAGTGAGTCTATGACTCAAAATCAGATGGAGAGACCAAGTCGATGTGCGTGACGGTTCCAAAAATATATTTCCCGGTGTGCGTAGTCTTAAATAATATCTTTGTGGATGTGATTATGATATGAACATTGAGAATAAAGGTTAAGAATATAGATAATAAAGTGTGCTACGAAGAAAATAAATGGTAAAAGTGATTCAAGGGTGTGTATGGTTATAAAGTAGTTGTAAGTCCTTATTAGACCTCATAAATACCTATTTGGTGTGAAGAAAATATTCTGTAAAGGAAAAGGGAAGAAAGGTAGACACATATAAGTCACCCTGCGTATTGTCACTCTATTGATTATAATGTACAAGCTCCGGTTATTAAATTATGTTAAATACCTACTATTTATGTGGTGATAATTCCGACCCACATAGGGTTTCTGAGGTGGTGGCGTCTCAGTTCTGTATATTAAGTTGGTGTGTGCTTCTTCGTGTAAAACTCTTCTCAGAGCTGAAAGTAAATAAATTATTATTACTGGCTTGTGCAAATTTGGATACTGCTGATTAATTTAATTTATATATCTCTAGTTTGAGATATTTATTGACCAATTACTAGTGTTGAAAAATGGTTTGGCTTGTGGCAGTAAACTCAAAGTATGAATCAGCCGAGAGGTCTCAAACCCCTGCCATCAGTCATAGTCTATTTCCTGTTGTTGAATTTAAAATTATAAGCCTCCTCTTATATATTGTTGATGTAATGTGCTGCTTGAGCTGGGCGTCACAGTTTAAACACGGTCTCTTTATTTGTATTCGTCTCTTGTTAGCTTGATAATTGAGCTAACGTTGCGTGCTATGACCGTGATAGCATTCATTATCTTAAATAAATACTAATAACTATTGCGGGAGCAGAGTAAAATACAGTGCTCGGTCCTTCCTTTTGAAGGGCTCTACGTGAAACACAAGTATGCTATGCACATTAGAAAATGGCCGTTTAAGCCATAGAGATAAGTTAATAATTACAACATTAACACGTTAACTCAATTGAAGGTATGCTGAGTGAAAACTACTTGACCCCGCACATAATGTCAATATAGTAAAGTCAACTGTTTCGCTTCAAATACATAAGTCATGGTCTTCCTAATCAAACTCTCCCTTAGTTAGGAAGGATTCCCTCTGCTTTTCTTACCTCGTTGTGTTATAGAAATGATTTTCACAGACACCACCGCTGAGTCTGGATGCTGAGTATGCTTCCAAAGCTCCGGCTTTTGTGATTGTTTAAATACCGGAAGTGAGAATTGGATTCTCACGTATTCAGGACCACAGTCACAGACAGTGAGAAAGAACTAGTTATTCTCACCCTCTGTGGTGGCCATCTTAAGATGTGTTAGAAGTCATTGTATGTCCTTATTGTGCAGGCTGGGTTTGAAAGCACAAATAGTTCAATACGAAAAACACTATCCCAAATTTTATGTGATCGCTGTATGGAGCCATAGCGTGTATCATAGTATTTGTAGGTACGTTACTCGTGATTAGAAAATAGAACTTTCCATCCATTTAAGTCAGTACAATTGGATTTTTAAAACAATTAGAATATAAAAGAAGAATTAATCTCATTTTTGCATACTTAAGGTTTAGAAGATAAGTAAAAGAAAACGGTAGGAAGGTTGAGACATGCTAAATGTGATATAAACTCAATCATTTAACGGAAACACACTAAAATATTTTCGAGGTGTGAATGCTTTATTTGTTGTGCACTATACACGTATTTTACATGCTACCTCTATAGTCATCAAAATGTAAGCCTAACAACTTTTGTAATGAGGGTGTGTAGGTCCTCAGTAAGTGTTCCAGTTTAGTTTGAATTTTACTGGGTTTGTATACGTGTTGCGCAAGTTTGTAGACTTATTATTTATCTGCCTTGGAAGTAGTGTAGTTCCTGGTCGATGTTCAAACCCTGTTCCACACTGTGCAGTTTCAATATCCACTGGGCTTCTCTCCTCCGTAGTGCGAGTTCCCTATTTCCACCCCTTGGGTGTCTAGGGACATGTTCTATCCCATAGAATACAAATTGCCTGTTTGTTGTTTGTGCTGAGCAAATCGACATGTGAGCAGCCAAAGGGTATCTCATATCTCCGCTCTTATGTGTTCGCTGATCCTTTCACGTAGTGTTCTGATGGTACTTCCAAAGTATTTTTTCTTGCATCTGCATTCTATCACGTAGACAACACATTTTGTGAGACAGTTTATGTTGGTGTGAATTCTGTATTTCCTACCACCAAGTCCCTCAAATTCTGTCTTCCTCCCTCATGCCCATTTGCATGCGCTGCATTGTCCACAACTGTAAAAACCAATTCAATGATTCAATTGAATCATGAAAAGGGATAATTTTTCCCAATATATACTTTGGTTTTTCTGTGTTTTTACAATCATACAGCCTTGAGAAAGTCACGGGATGACCTCCCGGTTGCGACGAAACACGTGTTGGCTGTAGCAAACATTTTGTGAAGATTTGCACATATTAAACCGAACGACAGAGAAGAAAGAAGAACCATTTCCTGTCCATAAATTTATGTTTGTACTGACCAAACACATTACGTACCTGTGTCACCTCAAAAAATTGATATACGTGTGCTAAGGAGTGTTTTATGTTCTTGAAGGTTGAGGCTTGTCTTGGGGAGTTAGGTGGTTCTCCCCACCTTTTAGCACCGTCAAATAACTGTTTGTATAAAGAGATTGTGTCCGAATATCCCACGTGGCGCCGTTTTACCTAAAACCCAATACCACTGCTCGAAGAATTTTCTAGTGATCAATGTATTCGGAGGTTAATTCCGAAAAGGAGCCAAGAGAGAACACAATAGGCCTTACAGGTGGTTTAGGGGCATTTTTAAGTAGTTTGGGCAATAAGTAAAGAACTGGGATTATGGGATGTTCATATTTAAAAAATCTAATTCTTCCCATTCTAGGAGGCCCTTGTCTCTCCAATCGACCAACATTTCTCTGTACTTCATGTTGGAGGACAAAACTTCCGCTTTTCTAGATGGTTTGTAGCACAGTTGATCATTCAATTTTCTTTTCCTTTCTTCCAGGTATTCTTTTTTAGACAAGATCACTTTGTTACCCAGTTTGTCTGACTGTTGTATCACTACGGAGGAGTCTTTTCTAAGGTTTTCTAAGGCACCCAGCTCTTCGTGCGAGAGATTTCTTCTGGCTTATCTCTAAGTACTGTGCCTCAAAACTTTCAATTCATTCATTATGCTCTTTTCAGACATCTCTAGTGCATTGCAATGTAAAGTAGGCATGAAAGTGGATTTGGGTCTAAAATTACTAGGGCATGCCGTGTCCACTTCCACACCCAAGGTGTGTAGGTTCAAGAAGAGATCATCATGACTTACAGTTTAATCATCAAGTTGGGCTAATGAATGTAGGAATTGATCGCATCATTGTTGTCGAACATTCTTTCCAGTTACTGGTCCATTAATCTCGCAGCTCAGGGTCATGATTTTCATAGGTGCGTATTGTTTAGATGCAGAGTCTTCTCTGGACTCTTCCCACGTCTATGTACTTTTGCAAAGATTCCCCTTCCCACCATTTGGCCATCTCCTTTTTGTACAGTTTTTCAAAATGTTCATACAATGATTGAATTCTCACACCATCTTCATCGCTTATGTTCGTTTTTACTTTTCACTCGTTCCTCCATAGGTGCTTCCCTCTACCGTCTGAGCAAAGGATAACTTGCTGGAAATCTCTTAGCATTTTGCTTCCAACAACAAGGTCATCATTGGTGGCAATTGATGTAGGTCAAATAGTTAATTCAGAATCCCAGCGTAGTGAGGAGGACAGATCAGTCCTCTACTCCCACTGCTCCACTGTCGCACACTCCTGGTATCGGATATGAACAGAAGAGGAAAGCAGTACTCACCCTGCACTTTCATCTGATGGGAGATGGCTCCTCTGACCCTCTTGTGGCCCCTCTTTTCCATGGGAAACCTTCCATGCTGTTTTCTTGGGTCATAATCCTTGTAGTTGGCGACACAGTTGTCTCCAACCCAAGATCACTGTCTTCTGATACCCCGGCCCGCTCCTTCCCCAAAGTTGATGGTGGGATCCCTAGCCACCAATATCGGCTTGCAGGGAGTTTTGCGGGCAGCCATGAACTTGACAGAAAGTCCACAAAAACTAGATTTGGGAGACCCGGGGCTGTGCCTTAAGGCAGTCCTAGTGGGGCTCAGGCTGCCCCGCACATACACAAACAATCCCCACAGTCCAGAGATTACCATACATATTACCATATATATAAATAATATATATAAATAAACAATGGCTAAAAAAAACAATGGTTAAAACAACAGGAATTCCTTTAGGAACCGGTGTTACAGGTCATAGAAAGTCCCAATACAACGAGCATCATGCTCTATGGATGTGAGATAGATCAGTTAGAAGCCCGCAGTGTTATTTGAATGCATGAGAATTATATCACATAACTGCATGTAAAAACAAGACTACGCAATGTTGAAAGTTGACTGTGATAATATGTCGCTTACCGTTTAATTTCAGGGTATTATCAAGCCCATTTATATATGTTTTACTTACAAGTAGCTGTAATTTATATATGCTAAGATGGCGGCGAATTTGCACTGTTCTCCTGATACAGAGCACATCTGGAGTCCTATGTCGATTGTAATGATAATGTTTATGTAAAGAGCATGGCAGCTCTAGCACCACACCGTGAACAAGGCGCAAACCAAAACGTCTTGGTACAAGGCAACATTGCACGAATAAACAACTGGAGCTTTCCGGAGTGTCCTGGTAATCTCTAGACTGTGGGGGTTGTTGGTGTATACATATATACATATATACATATATATATATATATATGCATATATACATCAATTTGAATGTAGAAGGAAATTAATTGACCTCCACTATCCATAGGATAGCATTAGCAACTAATTCCCTGCTCCATGCGAATAATGGAATCCATAAGGCTCTGGAATGGAGTATACCATATAGTCAAATGCTTTGAGCCGAAAGGATTTGTCAACTGAAGAAGGACAAGGACGGGAGCTACTGTAGATGAGGGAATGATTCATCCAGTGAGAATATCCCAGAAGTGGTCCACATGATGATAATAATCAAGTCAAAAAGAGAGCAAGGGAACACATTTTATATCCATTGACTGAGAAACAGAATGAGGATAAGATCAAGAGAAACGTTTGGGAACACAATCCAGCACAACCAGCCATAAAAATGTTTTTTTTTAAATGAATTGGCATATCTTACGGAAAGAAAATCTATTAAAAGATGTGGTGGATCAAAGTCCTAAAATAACCTAAAAGAAACCTAAATTCCTTGAAAATATTTTAATGAGGAGCCATTTGGAACCTGTCATGGAAAACATTTGGTTGAAAAACATTACTAGGAGCTTTACAACCAGCATGGAACGGATCAGAAAACATTTCTAAAGTTTGATGGACAGCAAAGAATAATACAAGAAAGAATAACTTATGAAACAGAATTTGTAGAATATGCCTTGAAGTGTAGTTGTAAAAAGTATTACATGGGAAGCATCATCAATAAGTTAAACATACGAATCCTACAGCATGTTCGAGCAATCAGAAACGGGGTTAGGACTTATCCCATGACCAACCACTTTGAAAAAGAACACAATCATTCCCTGGCAAGTTTACGTTTCTTTGGATTGAAACTTATTTTGAAACATCCAAGGGGAGGTAACAGGGAGAGGGAACTGAGAAGTGAGGAATCTAAATTGGTTATATCCATGGGTACAGAGACTCCAATGGGACACAATATCAATGCAAAGTTATAAGACCATCTTTAAAGAAACCGTTGGATTCTCCTATTAAGACATGGACATCCTCTACCTGTTTCGAGGACAATCCACCACACTGAGACTTGTTTATGATGATCAAAATTTTAATGGGAATCATATATTGGGACATGCAATATGATTTTGTGCATGTAATTGCTGCTAGATTAATGTTTCATTAGATTATTTTTTTTTAATTCTACATGATATGTTTACAGAAGGAAATGGACTTTATGTCACAGAATATTCTATTAGAAAGGTTGAGGAGTCTAGTAAGGAGATTTTTTAGAAACTTTAACTAATGGAGTTAATGATCACCTTTGACTTGCATTTGCACTTTTTAGATGGTTAAACCTTTTTGCACTATTTTATTTATTAGTGCAATAAAACCAATGGAGAGCACCTACACACTTTAGCACCAGGCACTTTACATAAATGAATTAATATTTAAAGAAACCTCATACATAAAAGCATTAACACTTTATTAACAGTACTTTGTTGTAATTTAATTGCAATACGTGAAGCTGAAGATAGCAGTTTATTAGGACAGATGTGCAATAAGGGGTTAACATAAATGAATAACAAGCACTGTATGCTGAAATAACTAGCTGAACTAGATTGATACAATTATAATATAAACACATAAACATTATGGTGCAAAGGGTCATACAGCTCATAGCAGCATGGAGTTCATAGAATATTTTTACGATGAAATTGCAATAAAATAAGATCTGAAAAATGAAGGGACTAAAGGGAAAATGAGTAAATATTTCATAGAGAATAGAGATCAGATCGTGATACAAGAGGAATAGGGGTAGCGCACTAGTGGTTAACTGGACATGAAAATATATATCAGAAGGACAGTTGATATGGAGGGAGTAAGTGTAATATAGGCGAGGGTGTGCCCGGAGTAGCCGAGAATTCCAAGATGGCGCCCAGCGGGACGCCCTCTGACAGAGACATGGGCGGTCTAGTGGTTGAGGAAGCGGAGGGCATGACATCGGCAGAGAAGAGAGGAAATGTCGGTTGGAACAGGTGGAGGTGTTCTTCGGGTGATTGCGGGTCGGGAGGAACACGACCGAAAACAGAGAAGATCCCGGGAGGAGCGGAAGGTGAGGCAGAGTGTGACCGGAGTCTCGAGGGAGCCAGGGAGAGAGAGGAAGACGCTGGCTCAACATCGAAGAGGGAGGATTCCCCAACAAACCAAAGCCGCTGCTCACTGTGCAGTGGGTGCCACGGCTCGCAAGGATGGTCTTGCGCATCTGTCTCCAGCTTGCATTGTCCTTGACATTGACGAAGGCAAGGGGGCTGAAACATGCTTGTTAGTTTCTGTTGCAAGCAAGTAATAAAATATCTTGAATATAGCCTGAGAGTGCATGGCATTTCCTTTTTGGAAGTTGGGGACATATATATGAGTTCCATCAAATGGCTCCACTTCAAGTGCGCTATCACCGTCGGTGCCTGCACTTGAGGCAAAACCATGCCCGACAAATATCTCTCACCAATAAGTTTTACACTGTACTCCCGGAGTTAGTTTTGCAAATATATTTATTCAATACACCATTACCGATGCGTTTCGACTTAACAAGTTATGATCATGGTTAAGTGAGTCCCTTCTTTGTTTCTCATTACATACAAAATTCCCGTAATGGAGCATTGTGGGATATGTTGTCCCAGAAACAGCAAGTTTCTTCAGAAACTTTCTTACAAAGCATATGTTCTATACACAACTCTTCCCAATCATAATATACATGTGGGTGGTGCGGCATTGCCTCAGGCTTGCTCACTTTTCAATTTTGTCTTACCTGTGTTCAAGACTAGTTCAGTCGAAATACGTTGGTGATGGTGTGGTAAATAAGACTAACTCAAGTGGGAAGTCAAACTTGTTGGTGATCTATGTATATATATATATATATATATATATATATATATATATATATATATTACCGACTGGCAGTCACCACTAGGTAGTTATAGTTAGGACCTATTATCCATAGGAAATCCTCAACATTCTATTTGGAATAACTTTGGCGCCGGTTGACGAATCTTCGCAAAACTTTCAAAACTGGTAGGGCGCTCCGGTCCGCTCCTGAAAGTCTCAGGGTGATTCGTCAAGCAGGGGCCGAGAAAAAAGGGGGGTCCCAAAACGTGTTTTCCCCATGCAATTTTCCATAGGAACCTTTAATCGCAGCTACAGCCCGAACTGCTGAACGGAATTACACCAAATTTGGCAAAGAGGTAGCCCTTTGTTCACACTCGTGCCTTTTGGTTAAATGGTGTAAATCCATTCAGTTTTTGCTGAGAAAATCAAAAGTAAAATCACATATATGCCTATGGCCTCGGAGGATCCGTGCACCCTATGCGCACCCAGCGCGCACCCTCCCGATCACGAGCTGCATGCTAATTGGCTGTCAACTGGCTGTCAACACTCCAAACCAGGAAGTGCTGGCAGCCATTTTGTGCCTCGGTAGAAGCGAGGCTCAAGAAATCAGTGAATCAAGTATGCAAAACGTATAAAGGGGGCAGAGTAGAAATACCCTGACCCTCTCGACCTGCTTCGGGGGTCCCACAAGGACCCCCAAGTCCCCCCAATTTTTGTTTTTTTTAAACGGCAAAATTTGCGCAGGGTGCTCGTATCCTGCCGTAAAAAAATAAATAAAATGAAGCGCGAGCTCCCGCACTTCTTTAACCCCTTTGCTGCCAGGCCTTTTCCCCTCCTGTGCCACGCCCTTTTTTGGCTATTTGGGGTAGTGCGCGCTGAGGCCCCTGTAACTTTTTGACCACATAAGGTATCCACGCCAAATTTGCGTCCTTTTCTTCCAACATCATGGGGATTCTGAAGGTACTCAGGGTTTGTGGATTCCCCTTGAGGGGTCACAGAAATGAGCCAAAATACAGCAAAATTTAGTTTTTTTCCCTGCAAGTGTTATCAAAAAAGGGTTTGTGGGGCTGAAATCACCATTTTCCCAGCTTTTAGGGGATACCAGACTTTTGTCAGAAACCCAACATTTTTTACACAGTTTTGGCATTTTTCTGGGACATAGCCTATTTTTGCTATTTTTTGTGCTTTCGACCTCCTTCCAGTTAATGGTAGAAATGGGTACAAAAGCAATAATGGATCGTGGAAAGCTATACATTTTAGGGAAGTAGACAAAATTCTGAATTCAGCAAGGGGTCATTTGTGTAGATCCATCAAGGTTTCTTTATAGAAACTAACAGTTAAATATTGGATAAATTGACAATTTGTTGAAAAAAAGCCTTTTGTGTCAACGTTTTCACCTGTAACTTCTTCTAATTTTGACAGCTCTTTGAAAGCAATATACCGTTACATCCGCTGGTCATTACTGGTTGTGGGGATATATAGGACTTGTAGGTTCACCAAGAACCCGACAAACCCAGAGCCAAAAACTGAGCAGCAACTTGCAATGGTTTTTTATTATGTACCGGGTATATAGTAATTATTCTGTAAAAATGTGTACATGGAAAAATCGGTATGAAAGACACCTATGTATTTCTGAAATGGGTACAAAATATAGAGTTTAGAAACAGTAGATATTTGCACATTTCCGAAATTGGGAATACTCATACTAGCATGAGAATTATCAGTCATTTTTTAGAATGACTTCTTTTTTACACAATGTCTTTCATTTGGAAGGCAGATATGCATCGAAAGTCAATAGGTAATAACAGTTCCTTTACAAATCTGAATTACCCTAAGTCTCCTGATAAAAATGGTACCTCACTTGTAGGGGTAGGCATAGTGCCCACGACAGGAAATGGCTCAAAACCCAACGTGAACACACCACATTTTCACAATGCAAAATTACCCTTTTTTAGCAAAGTGCCTAGCTGTAGTTTTTTAACCCTAGCTCTGCCGACACCTATGGAAACCTAGCAAACCTATACATTTTTTAAAACTAGACACCCAGGGGAATCCAGGATGGGGTGACTTGACTGCCTCCCACCAGGTTCTGTTACCCAGAATCCCTTGCAAACCCAAAGAATTGCCAAAAAAAACACTTTTTCCCCACATTTCTCTGGTGGAAAGTTCTGGTATCTGCATGGATCCACAAATTTCCACCCACCCCGCGTTCCCCAAAGTCTTACGAGAAAAATGGTACCTCACTTGTGTGGGTCAGCCTAGTGCCCGCGAAAGGAAACGGCGCAAAACGCAACGTGGACACACCTCAATTTCACTGTGAAAAATGACCCTTTTTTGGCAAAGTGCCTAGCTGTAGTTTTGAACCATAGCTCTGCCGGCACCTAGGGAAACCTAGCAAACCTATACATTTTTGAAAACTAGACACCCAGGGGAATCCAGGATGGGGTGACTTGACTGCCTCCCACCAGGTTCTGTTACCCAGAATCCCTTGCAAACCAAAACAATTGCTAAAAAAACGCATTTTCCCCACATTTCTCTGATGGAAAGTTCTGGAATCTGCATGGATCCACAAATTTCCACCCACCCGCGTTCCCCAAAGTCTTCCGAGAAAAATGGTACCTCACTTGTGTGGGTCAGCCTAGTGCCCGCGACAGGAAACGGAGCAAAACATAACGTGGACACACCTCAATTTTGTACCGAAAAATGACCCTTTTTGGGCAAAGTGCCTAGCTGTAGTTTTTGAACCATAGCTCTGCCGGCACCTAGGGAAACTTAGCAAACCTATACATTTTTGAAAACTAGACACCCAGGGGAATCCAGGATGGGGTGACTTGACTGCCTCCCACCAGGTTCTGCTAACCAGAATCCCTTGCAAACCTAAAATATTGCCAAAAAAAACACATTTTCCCCACATTTCTGTGGCGGAAAGTTCTGGAATCTGCATGGATCCACAAATTTCCACCCACCCCGCGTTCCCCAAAGTCTCCCGAGAAAAATGGTACCTCACTTGTGTGGGTCAGCCTAGTGCCCGTGACAGGAAACGGAGCAAAACATAACGTGGACACACCTCAATTTTGTAGCGAAAAATGACCCTTTTTGGGCAAAGTGCCTAGCTGTAGTTTTTGAACCATAGCTCTGCCGGCACCTAGGGAAACTTAGCAAACCTATACATTTTTGAAAACTAGACACCCAGGGGAATCCAGGATGGGGTGACTTGACTGCCTCCCACCAGGTTCTGTTAACCAGAATCCCTTGCAAACCTAAAATATTGCCAAAAAAACCACATTTTCCCCACATTTCTGTGGCGGAAAGTTCTGGAATCTGCGTGGATCCACAAATTTCCACCCACCCCGTGTTCCCCAAAATCTTCCGATAAAAATGGTACCTCACTTGTGTGGGTCGGCCTAGTGCCCGCAACAGGAAACGGTGCAAAACGCATCGTGGACACACCTCAATTTCGGAGTGAAAAATGACCCTTTTTTGGCAAAGTGCCTAGCTGTAGTTTTTGAACCATAGCTCTGCCGGCACCTAGGGAAACCTGGCAAACCTATACATTTTTAAAAACTAGACACCCAGGGGAATCCAGAATGGGGTGACTTGACTGCCTCCCACCAGGTTCTGCT
Organism: Triturus cristatus; assembly: GCF_964204655.1. Classification (NCBI taxonomy): domain Eukaryota; kingdom Metazoa; phylum Chordata; class Amphibia; order Caudata; family Salamandridae; genus Triturus; species Triturus cristatus. Next base: position 1,870,265,226 of record NC_140590.1, read on the forward strand.
AACCAGAATCCCTTGCAAACCTAAAATATTGCCAAAAAAAACACATTTTCCCCACATTTCTGTGGCGGAAAGTTCTGGAATCTGCGTGGATCCACAAATTTCCACCCACCCCGTGTTCCCCAAAGTCTTCCGATAAAAATGGTACCTCACTTGTGTGGGTCGGCCTAGTGCCCGCAACAGGAAACGGTGCATAACGCATCGTGGACACACCTCAATTTCGGAGTGAAAAATGACCCTTTTTTGGCAAAGGGCCTAGCTGTAGTTTTTGAACCCTAGCTCTGCCGGCACCTAGGGAAACCTACCAAACCCACACATTTCTGAAAACTAGACACCCGGGGAATTCCAGGGAGGTATGGCTTGCAGGGATCCCCCAACGTTTCCTTACCCAGAATGCCCTGCAAACCTCAAATTTAGCTGAAAAAATCACCTTTTTCACAAATTTTTGGGTGGGAAAGTTGTGGCATCACCGGGCTGACACAAATTTCCTACCACCCAGCGTTCCCCCGGGTCTCCCGATAAAAACTGTGCCTCACTCGTGTGGGAGGCCCAAGTTCCCGCGACAGGCAAGGGCCCACAACGTAGTGAGGCGACATGAAAATTGCCTACCTCAAAACGAGCTGTTTTTGCAAGGGGGGTCACCTGGGTTTTTGGCCCGGTGCTCGGCCGCCACCTAGGGGAACCTACCAAACCTACACATTTCTGAAAACTAGACACCCGGGGGATTTCAGGGAGGTATGGCTTGCGTGGATCCCCCAACGTTTCCTTACCCAGAATGCCCTGCAAACCTCAAATTTAGCAGAAAAATTCACCTTTTTCACACATTTTTGTGTGGGAAAGTTGTGGCATCACCGGGCTGACACAAATCTCCTACCACCCAGCGTTCCCCCGGGTCTCCCGATAAAAACTGTGCCTCACTCGTGTGGGAGGCCCAAGTTCCCGCGACAGGCAAGGGCCCACAACGTAGTGAGGCGACATGAAAATTGCCTACCAGCTTTTAAACAGTTTAGTGTAGATGAGAATCTGAGTGAAAAGGATTTAAGTCATTTTGTATACAGATTTGTATATCATTTACGTCCAGAAATTAGTGAAATGATAAAGCAACATACTGTTGATTGGCAAAATAAGAAAATAGATGAAGTACTGAGACATGCTAAACACTTTAGCGATGAGATTGAAGCAAAACAGCGAAAATTCAACGAAAAGGCTATGTGGGCACAAGTAAAAGTAGCAGAGAGGCAAGAGGCTCAGTTAGTGGAACAAGCGAATAGTACAGGAACAAGACAGAAATTTAGTTCTGGAAAAGGGAAAGGAAATTGTAATATAGAGAAAGCCAAGAAGAAGTTCCCATGCCATTATTGCGGTAGGATAGGGCATTGGAAATCCGAGTGTAAATTTCCCCCAAGTACTAATAATGGAAATCAATCATTGAATCCACAGGTGCAGAGTGAGGTGAGTGGTCAACCGCAGCAACAGCAGCAGGTTGTTACCCCACAGAATCAGGTGCCAAAACCGCCATTTCCACAGAGCAGAAATACACAGAAGTATAGTAATGAATCGGTATTCTACGATGAAGAACAGTTAAATAAGCTTCCACGCGCAAGCGCTATCTCGCATTATTGGTTTCAACGCGATGAAAGTGACACCGAAGAAAGCTATTGACGGTGCCGAAGGGAGGAAGAAGAGTGCGTACTTGGCGTAACTCTAGAAGTAGACCAGACAGGCCCATTTGTGGATGGAAAGGTTAATGATGAAAACATTACTTTCCTAGTTGATACTGGTGCTACTCGATCCACTGTTAGATCAGCTGATGTCAAGAATCTTCCTCTCTTGGATGAAACAATCCAAGTAGTTGGTGTGTCCAACAGACAGATTAAAACTTATCTTACAGAACCAGTGAAAGTTAGCATAGGGAAATTCTCAGAAATGCACCGCTTTGTTGTGTGCGATACTAGTCCTGTGAACTTATTAGGCAGGGATTTGCTGTGCAAAATGAATTGCACTATATTTTGTACTCCAGATGGAATAGCATTTGAAACACCAGATGATGATGTACTGTATAAAATGACACTAGCCAATAGAGAAAATGAAGCTGTTGAAACCTGTGCTGTATTCAACCCAGATGAATTGCCCAAAGAATTGAAACAATCTGTGAAAGCAGAAGTTTGGGACTTCACTGGAGAAGATGTAGGACTAATGAGAAATGTAGATCCAATAAAAATAACAGTAAAGGAAGGAATAAGTTATCCAAATGTCCCTCAATATAAATTGACACCTGAGATAATTGAAGGAGTAACTCCTATAATAGAAAAGATGATTAAGCAAGGAATTTTGAGAGAAATAATGAGCAGTCCATGTAATTCGCCCATAATGGGGCTGAAAAAGCCCAATGGGAAATTCAGGATAGTACAGGATTTGAGAAAAGTAAATAAAATTGTTGTGTCATGTTGTCCAATTGTACCAAATCCATCAGTGATTTTATATCCGATTCCCGATGAAGCGGAATGGTACACAGTGATTGATTTATGCCATGCTTTCTTTTCTATCCCATCGCACCATGACAGTCAGCACATTTTTGCATTTCGTTTTGGTGAGCGTATCTTGGCATGGTGCCGAATCCTACAGGGGTATACAGAAAGCCCCTCGATATTTAATCAGCTATTGAAGAAGTCTTTGGAAAGTCTAGAAATGCCCGAAAATTCAGTGTTAGTTCAATACATCGATGACCTTCTGGTAGCATCGAAAACACGTGAAGCCTGTGAGACAGACACTATAGCATTGCTAAATCATTTGGCAGATGGAGGACTGAAGGTGTCACCATCAAAATTACCATTTTACAAAAAGGAAGTACAGTATTTAGGACATAACATTGAAAAAGGATTGAGGAAAATAACGATAGACAGAATCAGAATTATAAAAGGAATGAGAGCTCTCATGACTCAAAGAGAGGTGAGAATGTTTTTGGGAATGGTTGGATATTGTCGTCAGTGGATTAGCAATTTCTCCTTGATTGCAAAACCTTTGGTGCGATTGATGAGGAGTGACGTGAAAGATCCCATTGATTTGAACAAGGAAGAATTGGCAGCATTTAAACGATTGAGAGATGGATTGTGTGAAGCACCTGCATTAGGTATGCCTGATTACGAGAAGGAATTTGAATTGTATTGCAGTGAAAGGAATGGGTGTGCTTTTTCTGTGTTGATACAGAAGCATGGAAAAATTAGGAGACCAATTGCATATTTTTCATCAATGCTTGACCCAGTAGCTGTAGCCTTACCTGGGTGTTTGAAAGCAGTAGCTGCTACTTGTCGAAGTCTGGAGCAGAGTGAAGGAATTGTGATGGGATATCCATTGAAAGTGTTTCTACCTCAGGATGTGGTGATCCTTTTAACAAGGAGTCGTACTCAGTATATGACGCATAGTCGTTTGACTAAGTATGAAAAGGTCATATTAGGTGCAACTAATGTGAGCCTTGTGAGATGTTTAAATGTGAATCCTGCAACATTGTTGCCTGATGCTGAAAATGTGGAAGTCCGAGATGAAGCAGATCATGATTGTTTGGATGTACTTGACTTCTGCACAAAACCACGACCAGATATAAAAGATGTACCTTTACCAGAAAGTGATTTTGTGATGTTTGTTGATGGGTCATGTTTGAGAACAGATGAAGGAGTGCTGAGTGCAGCATATGCAGTATGCACAGTTGCAGCAGTTTTGGAAGCATCCTACCTGAAAGGAGTAAAATCAACTCAAGTGGCAGAATTGGTGGCCCTAACAAGTGTGAGAGTGACTGTGATAACCGACAGCCAGTATGGCTTTGGAGTGGTCCATGACCTTGGCCAATTATGGCTACAGAGAGGTTTCCTAACCTCAAGTGGAACTCCTATTAAGAATGCTGAAGTGGTTGGAAAGTTGCTAGAGGTGATACAGCTGCCTAGACAATTGGCTGCTGTGAAATGTGCTGCTCATAGTCATGGTGGTGACTATGTCTCCACAGGGAACAAATATGCCAACGACATGGCACAATATTGCGCACAAAATCAGAATTCTATCAATCGGGCAAAGGAAAAAGAAACGTCTTCTTGCTCCTTGATGTTTACTAACATTGTGGGAACATGGGAAGAAGTAAGACAATAACAGGAAGAAGCAGGAGATGAGGAAATGAAACAGTGGATAAAAGCAGGTTGTGCACCAAGGGAGAAAGCTCAGGTGTGGGTCTATCGAGATGGAAGACCAGTTTTGCCTGATAGCATGATGTCTACCATGGCACAGATGTATCATGGCCAAGGACACATAGGGAGAGACGCCATGATCAGGTCATTTAAGCAGACCTGGTACAATGCAACGTTCAGACTTGTAGCAGAGAGTCTTTGTCAAAGATGCCTAATATGTCAGCAATACAATCCTGGGAGAAAGACAGTAGTAAGTCTGGGAACTATAGGCCGAGAAGGAGGGCCTTTTACCAGAATGCAGGTAGATTTCATTGAAATGGCTCCCTGTAACAGATTGAGGTACGTGTTGGTTATGGTCTGCCTATTCTCTAGATGGGTAGAAGCATTTTCCACAAGAAGAAATTCCACCTGAAACATCCAGTTTAAGTGAACAAGGGACAGGTACAGAGAGAGAGGGACAGATTTCTGCGGAAGACCCCCGAGGAGGTGTAGGGAACTGCAACATCCAGTTAGGTGAAGGGACAAGTAGTCAGCAGGAAGATTGCGTGTCAGAGACTCGAGGAGGGACAGAAGTAGGGAAATCAAAACAAGTGGTGGACAAGGAGATTGTTGGAAAGAAAAAGCAAGTTGAGACAGAATCTGAAGAAAGCGAAAATGAAATACCCGAAGGTCGAGTTCTAAGGAAGAGAGCTTGGAGAAATGAAAAGAATGACAAGGGAAGTAAGTTGAAAAGAGCTGCAAAAGACGAAGTTTGGCCAAATAAAATAAAGAAATTGAGATATCGGCTAACTCGAGTAAATTCACCAAGAGCTGAACAGGTGAATGAAGTGACGAGTCAGGAAAAATCAAAATATGAAGAAATAAGTGTAACTAGTGAAAGCAGAAGAACAAGGAAACCTAACCAGAAGTATAAGTCACCGGAATGGACATACGTGGCTCTGCCTGAAAGAAAACTAGAGGCAGATAGTCAGAGAAATCCAGAGGAGGCTGTACTGAAAGTGGTTAAAGAAGAAGAAGAATCAGAAATCCTGAGAGTTCTCTTGTCTGACATTGGAGAAGAAGAAGCGGAAGTTCAGGAAATTCTGTATCCGGATTGTGAGAAGAAGGCAAAGGATGATGAAATGCCAAACTGAATAAATTCAGAAAGCTGCTGATGAAGAGATAATAAAATTAAGTCAAAAGATAGAAACTGGTAGAACCGAGTAGGTGCTTAGAGCCTTAGGTTAGAGAACTAGTTGAGAAGTAGAAGAGGCTAAGTCAGAAGACACGGTGCATTTTAGCAAAGATGGCTAACATAGAAAGTAGCAAAGGTAGATGTACCTTCATGAGAAGATGGTGTAAGATGTGTTGTTGTTGTGCAGGATTATTAATGCTTCTGTGGAGCGTACTTGCGCTTCTGATTTCTTTTAAGGTTACTATAGATACATTAGAAGGACAAACTGAATACAACTAATGTAGGGAAAATTCAAAAAGTAGTACCAACTGTAATAGATAAAAATTACTTACATAAAGATAGGTCCATAACAGATTTTTCTAATAATGTGTTTTCAAAGTTATTGTATGAATATGTAAAGACCATGGATGTAAGGGACTGCTATGTTTGCATGCAGTTACCTGCCTCTGTTTCAGAGGGAGTGACTTATCATCACCTTACATATGGAATAACCTGTAGTGTAATAGCTAGTTTGTTTTATCAGACAGGAAAATTAGAATATTATTTTTCAGATGTAGATAACATTTTCGCACAAGTACCTGCAATTAATAAACTAAATAAGGTGAAACCTGTTAAAGTACTTGGTGAATTTTTCTTCGAAACTAAGTAGTCAGTCAGAAAACTTTATTTCTGCTATCAGCCATACAAGTTCATACATTGCAATATTCTAAAACAATAAAAATGATAAAAAGAACAACATTAAAAAATATGATTTAAAAAGACTTAGACCAAAACAGTAAGTTTATCACTGTAGTTAAAAAAGTGGTGGAGAGAGATACCTTGTCATAGTATTAAACGTCTTCTAGTCAGCCACATTGAGAATAAAAATTTAGCTATCACTATAACAAATACAGGCGAAGGATCATATTTCAGCAGCCTCAACAAATCTCTAAAATTTCTAACCCCCACATTTTTGGCAAGCTGAATGATCCATTTTCTGCGGGGGGTTCTGTAAGCCGTACAAAAAAATATAACGTGCACCTCTGTCTCTTCATCAATACCACAACCAGGACATCGATGGCTAATAGAACCAGCCCACTTGTTCGTTCTACAGAATAAAGGGAGTGATCCATGTCTAAACTGCATGTATAGTTTCTTGGCAATTAACGGATGTATCAAATCTAGTGCAGGCTCAAAGCTGTATCCAATTTTCACCTCGAGGAATACCGATGTCAGATTGATTGTATTCTCTGACCGTAAAATCTGCATCAGATTATATTCCTCCAAAGCTTTGGCCAGGATCTTTTTTGGTAGCATGGGGCTTGACTCCTCGGGTGTATGCCAAAGATCTTCTCTCCCGATTGCCCTCAAAGAATTTTTTACGTAGGCTAGCCACGGAATGGCCCCTGCCTTTGGGAGCATCAGAATAGATTTCAATTCCTCCTGAAAGTTAACCAGCTCGGGGGTGCTCCACAGTCGACGCCAGTACATGACCGGACGTGAAGCAACCAGGTCGGCAATTGGGTGTATGCCCAGGTCCATCCTGAGAGGGTGGAGGGGGGTACTCATAGGTAGTGCCAGTAGTTGTCTCATAAAATGGTTTTCTGACTTAGATAAAATCTGGGCTGAATTGTGACCCCAGAGTTCAGCACCATAAGCCACCACCCCTCTCGCCTGAGCCTTGTATACCTCTACTAAAGGGCTAATTAACTTTAGTGGACTATCTTTATACATCTTTAGAATGCCCCCTGTTATCTGTGTGAATTTTAAATTAGCTTTTGATATCTGGGGACCCCAATTCATTTTATTATTGAGTGTCAAACCCAGATAATCAAAAATGCTCACCTGTTCTAGATATAATCCGTCCAATTTTGGAATGGGACAATTTGTAGTGTCCACGTGAAGAACCATATATTTGGTCTTACTCACATTAATAACCAGGTTCCTTTTCCTGCAAAATGAAGCAAATCCATCCAGGATTCTTTCCATCCCCATAGGGGTCCTGGATAAAAGCAGGGTATCGTCTGCGAACATTAGTGCAGGTATTTTCCTGCCCGCCAACCTTGGAGCATCTACATCTCTTAGGTCCAAGAGTTCATCAACCAGCCCATTTAAAAACAAGCATTTGCAATGCAATAGGTCTCGCATTATGAAAGTTGGAGCTATTGGAGCTATTGGTATTGCAAATATGAATGCAAGAATAATAGTTTCAGCTTTCTCAATGTGTGTACCTGTAAAATGTTAGTGTTTGGTTTATTAATAATGCATATCTTAGGAATTTGGTTTTGTAAACTTTATTTTGTAAACACGCATTATTTTGTAATAACATTAATAATTATTTTGTTATATTAATATACATTGTAATTTAAGTATATTTTTTAAACGAATATTATGTGTAACTAATTGTAAAAAAGTAAACAATTTTAATATTTTTTTTTTGCATTTTTCCAATCAGTTTTTGTACAATAATCGTTCTTGTTGAAAACATTTTAATAATAAGGTAAATACTAGACATATTGTATTTTTCTAATGAACAGACTACTGTTGATAGATATGTATATACATTGTTTTATAAGGCTAAACTGCTTTTTTTTATATATTTTAATGCACCATATTTAAAAAATATTTAGAAAGTACTTTGCAATACAAGTAGTTTTTGATATATAAAAGGTCAACAAACAATAAAGTATTAGTAAACATTGCTATATAGTAAAGCTTCGATTTAGGTATATTTTTCTAAAGCCGATAGATCATGCATACAATAGTTTGGTAAAGTAACAATTTGTTGTTCAAAAATAACAAGCAATTTCAAAAGGATTGATATTGTGGACATAGAGATGTGCCTGCTGATGCACGTTTGATGCTATAAGCACCATAATGAAAATGAGGCAGCAGAGATTGTAAGGTTTGCAAAGAAGAGTTACAAGTTGTTATGCGCTGCATGCTACTTGGTGGCTGACAGCCGGATTGCATTTAGTGCATGTCCACTGCAGGAAAGACATTGAAATAGGAGTTTTGCAGGCAAGTATAGTAATGAGCAACATTATGCATCTATATTCGAAGCAGCGATTGGTACTAGTATAGTAAAACAAAGGATAAGGCATGCTTAGAATTGTGGCTGATTCAACGTTGGACATAAGAACAGATGCTAAGTTGACATGGATGCTGCAATTTGCAAGTATTGTTAGAACATATAGTAAATATAGCGTATAGTATGTACAGCTTTATAATACACTGCTGGCAAAATGTCGATAATGCTGCATGGCAATAGTTATAGTGTATAGCAAGCTAATATGTGTATAAGTTTGTGGGCAATGTAGCAACATTTTGTAAAGATATTAAAATTATTTATTTTAACAAGCATGCAAACATTCATGGTAAGTGGTGGTTATAATGGTGGCTGATTCGATGTCTCACATAAGATTCGTTCCTGTGGGCATTATATAGTTTTGTAAAATGATATACTCTGCATGCTTTCAATGCTTTTGTTGTTATGTTTCTCCGCTTTTAAGCAAAGACTTTATACACGTTTACACGTGTTTACGTTATGTGTTCAAACATGCATCTAATTAGTGCGTTGCCGAAAGAGCAACATTGTAAAAGCAAAAATTTAAAACGTATCTTTATTTGTAGACTATTTTTGATAACAACGAGCATTTATCTGAAAACTATTCGTCACCGTTGAACGTATGCTAGAGAAAAAAAAAATATCACGTGATAAGACCTCGCTGGCGTGCACTGCTCGTGCACATTGCTGCTGAGAGCGTTTTGCTTTCGATGCCATACTCAAGCACAATGCGAACGTTAGCTGGATGCGCACATGGAAACTTCGTACGGATGCTATTTTAAATGCTGCGAACTGTAAGTAGCTTAATATATTATTACGTTGAGAGAAGCGTGCAGTTTTAGCATGACGAAACAGTTGTAGTAAGGATAAAGTAAAGGTAGTTAATGTTGCAGGAAGACAAAAGATATGGCGTAGTTACGGCGTTCGTGGTGCAGTGTTTATGTACTGCAGACAGAGTAAGAGCGAGGCCGCAAGGGGGTAAGGATTATACTTAAACAGTAGTGTTGGTAGGAGAGTGCAAAGGGATAAATACGAAATGCAAATGGAGTTTTGGCCGAAAGTTTGGGAAAGTAGTGGAGAATGCAGTTTAATAAAGGCGCGGTGAGGACAGTAGCAAATGTAATCGAAAGTAGCAGTAAGATAGACAGTTGTATAGTAAGCAATTTGGGGAATGCCGGGGGAATGCTGGGTAGTAGGTGTGTAGCATGTTAGGAATTGCAGCATGATGGAGAGTTCTAATTGTATATGGTTTCGTTGCTATAATATAAAACAAGGTGGACTGGTAAAACGGAGTATAGGTATATGTAGTAGTAAAAGAAAGGTACATGTGGGCACCTAAATATAGTTAATTAATAACTAATATACGGCAGAAGACAGAGCGACAAAAACATATGGGAAAACCGAAAGGTGAAAGAAAAGCGGAGAGCAAAAATATAGAGGAAATTTGGAAAATGAAATGCATCCTGCTTATAATATCTACTAAATCTGAGGTACTCGGTTTGGAAAATGTTTTTGAATGCAACAGTAACAGATGCTTATTAACGTAGCATAGACTACAGCATGCGCATAACATAACAGAGGGAGGTGTAATACAAAATGACTAAATATTTCTAAAGACACAACATGCAGGTTTTCAGTCATGAGTATTACGCTTTGGTGGTATAACAGCATAAGCAAAACTATGTATGTACAAATTAAATGTTCTTAGTATATTGTACGATAAATAGTAAAACATATTGGTTACAGGCGCATTGTTATTTTATTATCTTCAAAGCTAATAGCGCTGTATATATATTGGCATAAAAATAGATGCTTCTGAATATAAAAGCAACCTTATCTATCTTGTATTTTGAAAAGCAATACACATTGAAACGAAACGTGTTGTAAGCAATAATATGTATATTGCAAACTAAGCTTTAGCATAGAACTGAATAAATATGTGCTTATTAATAGGTTTTGCACAACAAGTACATAACACGCCATCATTAAGCCAGGTAAAAATATCATATGCGCAAGCTAAAGCAAGTACGTTTAAACCATGCTCCTCAAACCAACAATTAATTACAAAGCAAGCACATAAGTAAACAACATGCTATAAATAAGCTAGTTAATCAAATTATGCGCGCAAGATAAACAAAGAACGTCTATTAATGTTTAGCAACCTGGCAAAAAATAAAAAATCAACCACAACAAGTAAATTAAACGCTATCAATAAGTTAGGTAAAGATAATGCGCACATAAGCTAAACAAAGTACGTGTAAACAACGTTCATAAAGCGGCAAATAAATACAGGCAAGTGCATTGTGGTAAGTTTTTAAAGTAATAGAAACTAATAGGCATTAACCTGAAAGTCTTCCGTAAAATGTACTTTACATACAAGTAAACATTACCTGTGTTAGCGGCAAACACGAAGAGCAAAAATATATTTTCCTCACAAAACCAGTTTACCAATGAAACAATACGCAATCGCTAAAACGCTTTATAGGAACAGGAAAAGTGCAATTGCTCAAGCGACAAACGCAACCTGAATTTTAAATGCAGATGTTTACAATATGCCTACGCGACGTGAATTGTATAACAAAGCAGGAAGCAAATTAAAGTAACGTGATGCCAAGCACCAGATAAACAGATGCTATTGTCAAACATATGCCCACACGACGTGATTTTTAAATGCAGACGTTTATAATATGCCCACACGAGGTGATTTTTAAATGCAGACGTTTATAATATGCCTAAAAGCAACGCGTACACCAGCGCCACACGACGTGATTTTTAAATGCAGACGTTTATAATATGCCTAAAAGCAACGCATACACCAGCACGAGCAAGCGCGTACACCAACTGAAATCCGCGACATGCAAGCAACGCGTACACCAAGCAAGCGCGAGCAAGCGAGCAACGCGTACACCAAGCAAGCGCGTACACCAACTCAAATCCGCCGAGACCATGCGCGTGCCCATCTCCTGTCCCACTTCCGAGGCAAGTCAGCAACAATAGATCTCGCTGGCGACAGCGCTTCGCGCTGCGTTCGCCAGGCGAGACCTAAAAAGAGAGAAGGGGGTTGGGGCAAGTACACAGCCCTGCCTGACTCCCTTCTCAACTCGAAAAGGGGCAGTTAATTCCCCATTTAGGCCGAACCTAACTCTGGCAAAGGTATCTTTGTGTAGGTGCTCTAGTAGATGGCATAGGTAGGGGGGCACCCCCATCCCTTTTAACAACTCCCACAGCTGTTGACGATCTACCATATCGAAGGCAGACTTTAGATCTACAAAAGAGAGGTAAAAGTTGCCTCCTTCTAAAATAATAGATTTCCAGTAGACCTTCTGTAGTCTAAACAGTTGGTCTATTGTTGACATTTTAGCTCTAAAGCCCGCCTGCAGTGGTGTTAAAATATTGGAGTCGTCCATCCATTCTTGGAGTCTCCCTAGTAAAATGCGCGCAAAAATCTTCTGTGCCACATCAATTAAACTGATCGGCCTATAATTTGCCGGATCAAGGGGGGAGCCCTTTTTGTGAATAGGTATGATCTCTGCGCCGGCCCATGTCGGAGGTAGCGGCATTCCAGCCAAAATTGCGTTAAAAAGAGCCTGAAGGTAGGGAACCCAGATGTCCGGCTCGCTCTTATATAACTCACCTGGGATCCTATCCAGGCCTGGGGCCTTGTTTGGGAGAACTTTACTCAGAGCCATTTTAACTTCAGCAAGCGTACACATTTGAGCCACACCCAAATAAGGGGGTGAGGTTTCATTAAGCAGGGAAGCAGGGACGTCTGATTCTGTTATTTTAAAGGCATAAAGGTCTTCAAAGTGATGACACCATATTTCCTCCCCTAGATTAGGTTATACTGCGTGCTGGGAACTTGATGACCCTGTTTTAACCAAATTCCAAAATGACCTTGAGTCCCTTTTCTTTAATGCAATAGAGATCTCCTCCCATCTATTAAGTTCCCAATCTTTTTTGGCTTCTTCGATAACTTTCTTAAATTATTCTCTCGCTTCCTTAATCAGTATCTTGTTTCCCTTTTTTAAGTTTGTTAAAAGGGCTAACTTGGCTTCCCTACAGGGTTTATTGTACCAAGCATTTTTCCCCCTCGTAGCTTCCGGTTTCCTCCTGGTTTCCCGGTAAAAGTGGGCCGCCAGAATGCCACAGAGTTCTACATGTGTGGTTCCTATCATATCCTGATCTGGAGGGCCCTCTCCCTGAGCAACATCTCCCAGCGTCCTCTCCAAGAGGGGATAAATCTCCCTATACATATCTTTTAACTCCCTTTGGGATTGGGCGATCTTCTCCCATCTAACTCTTCGGGCACCACAGGTTGTGACCAAGGCCGTTAGAGGAACCAAGTCTCTGCCCTGATGTAAACTATTTCTGAAACCCTCCATGGTTACAACTATGGGGTTGTGATCGCTTTCGCATCGTTGCTTTACTTGGAAATCCAGGATCTGTCAGACCCCAGACTCGAGTCAATGCACAGGAGCAGAACGTCGCAAGCTCCCAATGCCCCTCCCAGATTCTTCAGCACTGCACCATATTTGCACGAGTGCCAAACAAACCCAGGGGGGGAAAGAGGAATTGGACAGAGAAGAGACGGCCACACTGCTGCGTCTTTTTCTTTCTTCTGAGTTCTTTTTCTGTCTTCTTCTGGCTAGCGCGACAGCTTAGAGACTGTAAATATAAGTAACACAATTAGTCCTAAGTCTGTTAGCTTCTCTCTCTCTCTCGCTATTTTAGAACCTTCATTTGATTACCTACCCTGTCTGTGTGTGACCCTTGCCTCTCTTCTGTTGTGTATCTTTTGTTTTCTTTTCTTTTCTTGCTTCAATGTGCTGTAACTGAAGTGATAGTCTGAGTTAATTTTCCTATTGGTATTTTCTCTTTCTAATTCTATTTTTTACTCTACAGGTTCCTCACCTATTGAGTTTACAGCTGGGCGGTACTTGGGATTCTGTTAAGGTAAGTGTCCTTTGCTTGCTACTCCTTCTATATTTAGTAGTGCTCTGCAGTTGAATATTTAATAGTTTAACTCTTGGGGTTGCGAATGAAATTCGTTCAGGAAATGTCTATGCAAATTTGCTTCTTACAATTTCTCCATAAGCGTTCCTTGCAAGATTGCAGATGAATTACTTGCTTGCCTCTCGTTTTACCAGCTATGGCTAAATTCTTCGCTGATATTTACTCAGGAAATGATGTCGACTAAAACCTCTTAGCGTATTCTCTACTGTTGCGCCGAGGTCTAAACTACCGCCTTATCTAAAACTAGTGCGCATTCCACTGCTCCTCACGGAACAGTCTTACCGCACTCTTCTATGAACATGAATTCTCTCGAACTGGCTCGAAACTCTCCTCAAACGTTCTTCTCAGGAAACTCTGGAACGGGGGAAAAGCGTGCTTAGGCGTGACGAAGTTTTTTCCTGAGGTACTCCGCGACGACCTTCAGCGAACTACTCTACCTCAATTCTCAGGTGAAGTGCGCCACAGAGCGGGCGCTTCACCTGGATCTGCCTGATTGCGGGTAAACACTAGAGCGCCAACTTGCTGTTCTGAAAGGAAATCCTTGGCGGCCATCTTAGCATTAGTCTTGGGCCATCTTTTACATTGGTTCTTAGTCTTTCCTATTCTTCCTCTTGATTTTAATCTTACGGTGTTTATCAACAATGTCTTTCTGGATTGGGGTTTGACAGCCCTGACAGTACCCTCCCTCAAAGTGCTTCCTTTCTGCTTGGGTTTTTTGGGGAATCTACTGTGGAACTCCTTAATCAATCGAGGGGCATGAATGTCTGAGGACAACACCCAAGACCTTTCCTCGGGGCCATAACCTTTCCAATCTAGCAGGTAGTACAGTTTACTCTTCCGCAACTTAGAATCCACTATCTGCTGTACTTCAAACTCCTCACCTATCTCAGTTTGAATTGGTTTGGGAGGTTTGTTGATCCGGGATCCACTCAAGGTCTTTTTTAATAGAGAAACATGAAATACTGGATGTACGCGCAATCCCTTGGGCAACCTTAGCTGATAGTTCAGGGTACTCAACTTTTTGTCTATTTGATAGGGACCTATGAATCTTGGTTGAAACTTCCTAACCCCTTTTAGTTTCAAGTTTCTTGTATTCAGCCAAACCCTATCACCTTCCTGTAACTCAGGTTCCCTCCTTCTCTTTTTATCAGCATAGTGTTTGTAGTTTTCTTTTGCTTTGGTTAGATTTTTTGTGGCTAGGCTATGCACTCGTGTCAGGTGTTCAACTAAATCTGTAACTGCTGGAACGTCCACTTCCTGAAAACTTAATGCATGATGGGGGTGCCTACCTGAGTTCAAATAAAAAGGGGAATAACCAGTGGACATGTTCTTAGCGTTATTATGTGCAAACTCTGCTGCCCACAGGTAATCTGGCCAGTCTCCCTCTTGATCTAACAAACATAGTCTTAGATACTGCTCTAATTCTTGATTGGCACGCTCAGTCTGCCCATCAGATTCAGGATGATAACTAGTGGAATATCGAGTTTCTATGTTCAATTTTTGGGTGAAGGTCTTCCAGAAATGGGACAAAAACTGAGAACCCCGGTCTGATATTAAAACCTTAGGAATCCCATGTGCTCGAACAATATTCTGACTAAAGGTATGTGCTAAGGTTTTAGCTGTTGGTACACCCTTTAAAGGCACAAAATGTGCCATCTTGGTAAAGGCATCCACACAAACTAATATTGTGTCAAACCCCTGACTCGATGGCAAATCTACAATTAAATCTAAGGTAACTGTATGCCAGGGGTAAGGTGGTGTGGGTAAGGGTCGCAATAACCCTTGAGGTGCTTGCCGCTCCGATTTTCCCCTAGCGCAGATCTCACATGTGGCTACATACTGTCGTATATCTTCTCTCACATCCGGCCACCAAAATCGTCTTCTCACCAATTCTTCAGTCTTCGTCATGCCCTTATGACCTGCCAAAATGCTATCATGGCATTCCCTCAAGGCCTTTTGCTGCATTTCTGGTGTGGGCAAGTATAGGGCCCCATCGTGATATGGTAAACCTTCACAAATTTCTCGCCTTGAATCTCCTTCCAACCAGTCTTTCATTTCCACCAATGTCATTGCATTCAGATTCTCCTTCTTCTTGGTCTCCTGTAAGATCGCTCCTACCAGCCTCTCTGCTGGGATAATAGCCTGATCCTTGACCTCTTCCAAGATTTCTTCGGTACCCAATCTGGATAGGGCATCAGCCTTACCATTCTGCAATCCTGGTCGAAAGGTTATTACGAAGTCAAAATCTGCAAAATACAATGACCATCGCAATTGCCTGGGGGTTAACGTTCTGGCTGACTTTAAAAATTTCAAATTCCGGTGATCGGTATACACAGTGACCACATGCCTGGCTCCCATCAAATAATGCCTCCAATCCTTAAAAGCATCCTTGATGGCTAACAACTCCTTTTCGGTGATTGTATAATTTATCTCAGCTGGTGTCAATTTTCTGGAACGGAAGGCTACTGGATGCAATTGCCCTGTTGTCTTGTGTCTTTGAGACAATACTCCTCCCAAGGCCAAATTCGACGCATCAGTTTCTACGAAGAAGGGCTCAGAAGGATCAGGATGGAGTAAGATTGGTGCTGTGGTAAAGTCTTTCTTTAATTGTAGGAATGCCTCTTCTGCTTCCTTTGACCATTCAAATTGAACCCCCTTTTTTAACAGTCTTGTAATGGGGATTAACTTTTTGGAGAAGTCTTGAATGAACCTCCTATAGAAGTTCGCGAACCCAATGAAACTTTGAATTTCTTTCACTGACTTAGGGGTTCCCCAATCTACTGCAATATCGATTATGAAATGCAAAGCCCATACAAAAGTTACCGATATCATTTCTCAGGGTAACGACCTAGCTGACAGAACAGCTAAACAAACTGCTCAGACCAAGACTCATACAACTGACACGACAAAGACAATAGTCCCGACACCAACACATTGTATGACAGTTAAGGATCCCGCCCTTGATGTAATTGACATACAGACACATGCTACACCAGAAGAAATAATGAAATGGACTGAATTAGGAGGGATCCAAACGGATCAAGGATGGATGACGAAGGAAAAATCTATATGGTTTCTTCCCGACTCCATGGTTCAAGTCATCATTAACACAATACATAGTCCAGCGCACCTAGGAGAAAAAGCTATGCTAGACAGCATTCAACACATTTGGTTCAACAAACACTTGCGAGCAGCAGCCAAACAGAAAGTACGTACCTGTATGATATGTTGTCAGTTTAATCCAGGTAAAAGCATTCCCGTAGAGCAGGGTGGATTTCAACCTCCCGATCACGCTTTTGAAGTCCTCCAGATGGATTATATCCAGATGGAACGATGTCGAGGATTCAAATATGTTCTCGTAGTTGTCTGTGCTCTTTCCCGTTGGACAGAAGCCTACCCGGTTTCAGATTACACTGCCCCGACTACTGCCAAACAGCTAGTTCGAGAATTCTTCCCACGGTACGGTTTGCCACGTGTTGTATACTCAGATAACGGCCAGCCATTCTCATCCGAACTAATGAAACACGTTTCTAGGTTGCACTTCTCCAACTTGACAAACAGGCTGTTTTCTCGTAATTTCTGTAAGATTTTCTTAACATGCACCTTATGTTCTTCTTCGGTGTCAGAATAAATTAGTATATCATCAATATATACTATAGCACTCTGATCTATGAACTCCTTCAAAACATCATTTATGAAATGTTGAAAGGCAGCTGGAGCGTTGCACAATCCATAAGGCATAACTTGATACTCATACAGCCCATGTTTGGTCCGGAATGCTGTCTTCCATTCGTCTCCTTCACGAATTCTGACTAGATGGTAAGCCCCTCTCAAATCTAATTTTGTGTAAAATCTTGCTTCTTTCACTTGATCCAATAGCACAGATATGAGAGGCAATGGATAGCGATTCTTGATGGTAATACGATTGATCGCCTTGTAATCTATGCACGTTCTCAATTCTCCATTCTTCTTTGAAATAAAAAATAATGGAGATGAGACCGGCGATTGGGATGGTCTAATGAATCCATTCTCCAGATATCTTTGTATATACTTCTTCAAATGCTCATCTTCTCGCTCAGTCAAAGCATAGATTCTACTGCAGGGAAGGTTGGACCCGGGTTCTAGATCTATTTTACAATCGTAGTCTCTATGCGGAGGGAGTCTTTCTGCCTCCATTTCGTTAAAAACATCCTGAAATTCATTGTATTCTTCGGGGAGTTTAATGGTGCTTATCACACAAATGGTTGTCTCCTTTTCACTCAAATGATATGCCGATGACTTCTCTCGATTTCTTTTACATCCCCGGTGGCAATTTGACTGGCAATAACTTGAATTCAAGGCTATTGTTCGTGCCCCCCAATCTATGGTGGGATTGTGCTCAGTTAGCCATGGGAGACCTAGAATCAACTGAAACTGTGGAGCATCAATTAAATTGAATTCCAATATTTCTAAATGTCCTTCTTCAGATTCTAACTCTACCGGCTCCGTGTGACTCACTATGGGTCCCGATGAGAGGTTCGTCCCATCTACAGCTCGCACTGCTTCACTCTTCTCTTTCTTGATGGCCTTCAATCCGATCTTTTCAGCGAACTTAAGATCACAAAAGTTGCCCGTGGCCCCTGAATCGATCATGACAGTGACTTGTGTTAACACCTTTTCTCGGAACCGCAAAGTCGTCATTAACACCATGTGTGGAGATGCGGATTGCAGGGTATTAGCCAGGGTATGTGCTTCTGGTGCTTCTGGAGTTGTCTTTGATTCTGCGACCACCAGTCCAACTCCATTTACTGGTGGTGTGTGGCGTTTTCCGCCGGTGATTGTTTGGGCTTCTTGGGGCAATTACGAACGAAATGTCCCCCATTTCCACAATATAGACATTGTTTGTTTACTCTTCGCCTCTCCTTCTCTTCCTTAGAGAGAGGACCTCGAATGGTTCCAATTTGCATTGGCTCCCCTCCCTTGGCTAAATCACCATCCTTGTTCCCTTCGGTTCTGATTCTATCAAATCTCGGTACACTAGGACAATACTCCTTCTTTCTCTCTCCTCTCCTTTCACTTTGACGGAAGTCAATTTCTAACACCAAATCGATTAGCGCCGAAATCTCTGTGGGACTGTTGGGCACTTGAGCTAAGGCATCCTTCAGTTCATCTTTTAAGCCTCGATAGAATACTGCTGCTCGTTTATTCTCTGGCCATTCAGTCTCTACTACTAGCTTATTGAACTGGGCCAAGTAAGCCACCAAGTCTCGATTGCCTTGTCTTATTTCCAATAGTTCGTTGTCGGTAGCTTGGGAAACCCTTCGTCGGTCGAATATTCGAAGAAATTCTTTCTTGAACTCCTCCAGATCGTATAATATTGGGTCATTTCGGGTCACCAAGGGCATTGACCAGGACGCCGCGTCCCCGCTTAAATACGACAACATAAATGCCACTCGAGACTGCGCATCAGGGAAAACTGCTGGACGGCACATGAAGTGTAGAGTGCATTGTGTAATGAACACTTGAGCCTTCTGGGGATCTCCTCCAAAACGCTCAGGAGGTGCCAACGGAATTACCGGAGACAAAGAATGAATAACTTGAGTTGTTATCTTGGGGTGGGGAGCTGGGGTGTCACTAAGTTCCCTTCTTGTGGAGCTGGAAAGCTTAAACTAGGACCGGACATGAAACTACTCACTTTGTGGGCCAAATCTGTAGTTTCTTTTTTAAGCTCTCTGTTCTCTTCCCGAACTGAGATTAACTCCCTTTGTATACCTTCCAAAATTTCCCCTAGTTTCTTTAAATCCAAACCTTCCGCCATTCTGCTCAGGTGCTATTTCAACGTGGGCACTTCACTCTGTCAGACCCCAGACTCGAGTCAATGCACAGGAGCAGAACGTCGCAAGCTCCCAATGCCCCTCCCAGATTCTTCAGCACTGCACCATATTTGCACGAGTGCCAAACAAACCCAGGGGGGGAAAGGGGAATTGGACAGAGAAGAGACGGCCACACTGCTGCGTCTTTTTCTTTCTTCTGAGTTCTTTTTCTGTCTTCTTCTGGCTAGCGCGACAGCTTAGAGACTGTAAATATAAGTAACACAATTAGTCCTAAGTCTGTTAGCTTCTCTCTCTCTCTCGCTATTTTAGAACCTTCATTTGATTACCTACCCTGTCTGTGTGTGACCCTTGCCTCTCTTCTGTTGTGTATCTTTTGTTTTCTTTTCTTTTCTTGCTTCAATGTGCTGTAACTGAAGTGATAGTGTGAGTTAATTTTCCTATTGGTATTTTCTCTTTCTAATTCTATTTTTTACTCTACAGGTTCCTCACCTATTGAGTTTACAGCTGGGCGGTACTTGGGATTCTGTTAAGGTAAGTGTCCTTTGCTTGCTACTCCTTCTATATTTAGTAGTGCTCTGCAGTTGAATATTTAACAGTTTAACTCTTGGGGTTGCGAATGAAATTCGTTCAGGAAATGTCTATGCAAACTTGCTTCTTACAATTTCTCCATAAGCGTTCCTTGCAAGATTGCAGATGAATTACTTGCTTGCCTCTCGTTTTACCAGCTATGGCTAAATTCTTCGCTGATATTTACTCAGGAAATGATGTCGACTAAAACCTCTTAGCGTATTCTCTACTGTTGCGCCGAGGTCTAAACTACCGCCTTATCTAAAACTAGTGCGCATTCCACTGCTCCTCACGGAACAGTCTTACCGCACTCTTCTATGAACATGAATTCTCTCGAACTGGCTCGAAACTCTCCTCAAACGTTCTTCTCAGGAAACTCTGGAACGGGGGAAAAGCGTGCTTAGGCGTGACGAAGTTTTTTCCTGAGGTACTCCGCGACGACCTTCAGCGAACTACTCTCCCTCAATGCTCAGGTGAAGTGCGCCACAGAGCGGGCGCTTCACCTGGATCTGCCTGATTGCGGGTAAACACTAGAGCGCCAACTCGCTGTTCTGAAAGGAAATCCTTGGCGGCCATCTTAGCATTAGTCTTGGGCCATCTTTTACATTGGTTCTTAGTCTTTCCTATTCTTCCTCTTGATTTTAATCTTACGGTGTTTATCAACAATGTCTTTCTGGATTGGGGTTTGACAGCCCTGACAGGATCCTAGACCACAATCCCATACTGAGCAATATGTAGTCAATAATGGAAGCTTGTCCGTTTCATTCAAATGTAAATTTCCCTGGATTATCTGCCGGAAACCTTCCATTACATGCCCTTAATGAAAAAGAGAGGGTAAGCGAGGTGAGTTGGAGAACCAAGGGTATCCAACCCCTCGTAGTATATGAGTTACATGAGGGAATTGCCCATACTTGATCCTCTTCCTGTGACACTGGTATGGGCAACCCATTCAAGGGTTCATAGTGGCAATTAAGATCGCCACCAATGATCAGTTGTTCTAGATTGGTGGATGAGCTCAAGAATTCCTCTAAACTAGTAAGAGAGTTGGAAATCTGGCCATAATTCACTGGGCGAGAGTAGATGTTAATTAGTCTCAGCTCGTGGTTGTCCCGAAAAGCCATAGCTAGGCACATAATATCAGCCGAGTCAGTGTTGATTTTCCTGATTGCACATGGTCAGCCCGCCAGATGGCTAAACTAAGTAACTAACATTAGAATCTATATTTAGAAACAATTTGACTTGCAGTTTGCAGAAAGAGGAAAAGACATTTTTAGATATGGTTGAAGAAAGGAGACATAAAATGCAAAGAAAGGCATCGGAAGGAAGGGTGGAGAAAACAGTATGGGATGTAGAAATGGAGAAACATTTGTTAAAGGGAGAATCTAGTCCAAAAATGGCTCTAGACTGGCCTCAGAAAGGGACATTTTGTATAACAAGGAATCAAACTGCATATGATAATTTCTTTGTAGATAATAGTGAGTGCCATGATACATACCGAATCATGGGTGGATGGGGATTTAAAGGTGGAAGAGATCCAGTTTTCCCTGGACTATATTTTATCTGTGGGAACAGGGCATATTATCGTTTGACAGACCATTGGTATGGCACATGTTATGTAGGCCTGGTATTTCCAAAAATCTTCCATATGGATAGAGGAGAAGATGGTGTACATAGTTTAAGTAACTATTTAGTACGTTGTAAGAGAGAATCTTGGACAGAAATTGTAGGAGACATTTTTGGAGCCTTGATATTAGCAGTGGGAATATCTCTGAATGTAAACAAAATTAGAAACTTATCAACAGTAGTGGATCGCTTGTCAACAAGCACCGCTGGAGGATTCTTATTGGTAAATACTGAAATGGTTGCCATGCGTGCTATGATGATGCAAAATCGACTTGCCCTTGATATACTTTTAGCAAAAGAGGGTGGAGTCTGTGGAATGCTGAAAGTTCAACATTGTTGCACTTACATTCCAGATGAAAGTAAAGATCTGAAGATTTACATTAGAAATGTTACCGAATTGCATGATGAAATAGTACCACTGGAGGTTGAAAGTGTTTGGGAAAGAATTGGAAAGAAGATATCTGCTATTTAAAACTTCTTAGTTAAGATAGGTAGTACATTCATAGGTAAAATATTGTTTCCACTAACGTGTAATTTCAATAATATTAGTAATAAGATTAGGTTGTATTTGTTGTAAAAATAAGAAAACTAAGAAAAGACTAAAAAGAGAAAAATTGAGAAGAAAAGACAAAGAACAGGAAAGAGAGTTTGAAGAGAATAGAATTGGAGGAGTGGAAGGAGAATATGTATAAAACAGCAAAAAGAGAATAATTAGGGGAAACTGAATTATGAATAAGAGCAAGAACACATTTCTAAAAATTTTGTAAAAAAAAACAACAACATTTTGAAGAATGTGGTGATAAAATCACCAAAGGGGGGATTGCTGGCGCGGGTAATGCAAAATGTTGTATACCCTCCCCATTTGCATGTTATACTAATTAGAATAATTAATTAATTATTTGGCA
Organism: Triturus cristatus; assembly: GCF_964204655.1. Classification (NCBI taxonomy): domain Eukaryota; kingdom Metazoa; phylum Chordata; class Amphibia; order Caudata; family Salamandridae; genus Triturus; species Triturus cristatus. The sequence goes on from NC_140590.1 coordinate 1,870,287,536, forward strand.
CTAATTGTGTGAAGTGAGGAATTAATCAATCTTACTAAAATATGAATTACACGTGGGATTTGCATTTGCATGGCCTAATTAATACGTAAATTAAATTATGTCCGCATATTAATGGTAGAAAATGAGTAAATTGCATGATATATGTTGCTTCGGTGATGTTGTTTGTGATTTGTGCTTTATTAAGTGAGTATAAACCGCTTTGAGTGTTGCTTTCGCTAGATAAATACACACACATATGGGTATTAGTGAGGGGATAACATTTTATTAGCCATTTCTATGTTTTAATTACGTTTTGTGTTTCTTTTGCTTAAGTTGCCCATTTGGCCTAGTTAAAATGGCCGACCGAGATGTTGAACATGGCTGTCTTGACAAACACGAGATTCTGGGCGAAGTGCGCCTGCGCAAGAAAGAACAGCATTAGCCTTCTCCTGACCTCAGACAAAGTGTACCCACCAAGGCCGCACTGGGAGGAGTGCCAAGCTGAAATGAACAAAGAACTGTCTTTAAACCGGAACTAGCAATTGGAATGATCTAACCTAAGAAAGGATGTGAGAACTTCACCGTCTGACCCCAAATCCACCAATGAGGATCGTCTAAAATTGATATTTGTTACAGTGATGTGTTGATTTTCCTATTAAAATCGATAGAATAGTGATAGGGGGATTGCCGACTTTTGATTTCCTTACGTTATGCTGACGGAGAGGACGGTGACGCTGCAGGACGGCTATTTCCTGAATCTTTGACAGACTGAATTAATGCCCAATTTCCTGATGAACTGAACTAATTATATGGGCATAGATTGACGGGTACGCTCCTATGGTCTCTATCCCATCTTTGGGACTGTATTGTGCTGCTGCAAGACAACCTGATTGACTTAGAGGACGACATCTAGCCAGAATAGGTAAATATGGTAATTGTGATTTGAATAATATTTCCTTTAGGTCGTATTAATTTAGATAAAGATTTATTGTTATTAATCATAAATGAGTTGTGTTGTTTATTCATGAGGAATGTTCAAATATTAAGGTAATAAGGATATTAGAAGTGCCAAACACACAACTAACACAGATCCATCTAGTCACATGAAAGGGATATTTAGAAGGTTTAGTATAGGATAAATTAAAACAAAGTTATGTAAATTTATGATTTCTTCAGGTTATAAGGTATTTCCTTTCATGTCAGCGTTTGGAACAATCATCTCCCGGGAAACGGATCAGTAAAGCGTGAATGTTGGTGTCATGGGCCCCACCAGTGAATGTATGGATTAAATGTGATAGTGAGATCTCTGGTCTGTAATGAAGGTAGGATTTTGGATTCCACGCAGGATCACTGCTGGTGGGCCTGCAGCGCTGATTGCGCCACCCACAGAAGCAGCTTGTAAAATGTGTCTTAGACCTGCCACTGCAGAGTCTGTGCGCTGTCCAGAACTGCCATTTTGACTGTGAAGTAAACCAACTTCCCAGTCCCTAAACATTCCCTTAGCATCATGTAAGTCACACCTATGGCAGGGTGCATTGTATGTGAAAGAAAGGACCTGCCTTGGTCTGTGTGGCAAGTCCTGATAGTGAATTACACTCCATTTAGTTTTTCACTATTGCAAGGCTATCTGTTCCCTTAGGCCAGAATGGGCAGTTCGATTATTACATCCTATAATCCTAGCTGACCCAAGGAACATGTTTGGAAAGTCGAATTGAGTATGCCTGAGCTCTGAATATTTAAGTACATCTTTTAGTGAGGATTATTTTTGTATTCTGTGTTTGAAAATACCACTTTTAGAAAGTAGGTATTTTCTTGCCTAAGTCTTCCAGTGTGCTCTGCTGTTATGTGTATCGGCTGTCTGGTTTTGGAGGAACAGGGCAGGCTGAGCCCGACCTGGATTGACTAGAGAGATCTGCAGTTGTAGTATGGGGACGAGTGACCCTTTGATCTGAGCAGGGCTGTGCCTGGCAAGGTGAATGATGGCTAAACCTCCCACTGTGCGTCTGATGACAGACCCCCTCTTCCTGAAAGGCAGGATGCAGCCTTGTAAACAAAGTGCTCCAGGACCACACCAAACTGGTTCTGGCTGGGTTCACTGACTTGTGACTTTTGAGAACAAAGACTTTTGGGATATAAATATCTGTGCTAAAACCCCTACACGGTCCGTTACTTCTGGATGTCAAGATGAACTTCTGTCCGTGTAACTAGAGGGAAAGGACTTTGAAACTTTCATCCATCTTGCTGAAGCAACTACCCAAGGGCCTGATTTGAGCTTGCCTCCTGCTGAAGTCTCAGCGACATTAGACTTCACCCATCAGCCTTCTGAATTCCTATTGAGGGGGATTCTACTCGCAGGTGAGGCTACTGTAGAGAATTCCAGAACCTCTGGGTCTACTGCGGGGAACGCGGGCCGAAAATCACCGCTATCGCTATTGTGGGCCGCTGCAGCTGAGGAGCTGTTGCCGCTGACAGCCCGCATTTGTCTGTGCTACGAGAATCATCGTTATCGCTATATTGGGCCGCTGCAGCTGAGGAGCTGTGCCGCTGAGTGCCCGCATCTGTCTGTGGTACGAGAATCCTCGCTATCACTATTGTGGGCCACTGCAGCTGAGGAGCTGTTGCCTCTGAGAGCCCGCATCTGTCTATGCTACGAGAATCATCGCTATTGTGGGCCACTGCAGCTAAGGAGCTGTTGCCGCTGAGAGCCCGCATCCGTCTGTGCTACGAGAATCATCACTATCGCTATTGTGGGCCGCTTCAGCTGAGGAGCTGTGCCGCTGAGTGCCCGCACTGGTCACCACATCGAGGATCTTTGTTATCACCTGCGTAGGCCGCTGCCATCGAGCCCTGTTGCCGCTGTGTCCCCGCCTTTAATCACCGTCCCAGGATCAACGTGAGTGCATGCCGCGGACCGCTGAAGCTGGGAGCTGGGGCCGCTGCGAGTCCACCTGTCATCATCGTGGCTTCCTCACGAAGCTGCTTGCCGTGCCGCTTTTAAACCTCAGGTACATTGTGCATCATCGGGTCGCATAGACTCCGACCTCAAACTAAGTTTGTTTCACATGCTTTTGAGTGCTTTTATTGCTTTTTAAGTGAATCTATATTTACGTGCATTTTGGCTTCTTTATCGCTTTTGAGCCTTGTGTTAAACCTATATAAAGATACTAATTTTTCTATAGCTACTTTTGTGGTGTCCCTTTGTAGTGTCTTCACTGCGTTATTGTGTATGGTCATAGATACTTCACACACTGCCTCTGAGATAGGCCTGTCTGCTCGTGCTATGTTACCACAGGGTTGAGCAGGGTTATCAAAGGGTGTAGCCCCCTTACTCTGACTTAGCAAGAAGGATCTCTATTTGGACATTGGCGCCAGCAGCTGCCAACTAGATATCCCCATTTCTAACAATGGGTGAGTAACTAGGTTGTGTGAATGCCTGTATCAGTCTGTTAGTTGGTGTGTTAGTGACTGTATGGGTTGGTAAGTGGGTACATGAGTGGCTGTATGGGTGATGTATTGGTTGTCTAAGTACCTGTATGGGTGTATGAATGTCTGTGTGGGTGGGTGAGGGTGTGTATGACTGCCTGCAGGAATGAGCAAGTGGGTGAGTCAGTGTCTGTATGGGTTAGTGAGTACGTCTGTGAGGAGCTGTATGGGTGCCTGAGTATGTGTATGCTTGTGTTGGTGAGTGAATTGATATGTCATTTGTATATGTGTGAGTAACTGCATATGTGAAAGGCAGTATAGGTGAGTGCTGGAGTATATGAGTGACTGTATGTGTGACTAAGTGATTGTGAGTGTGGCTCTATGGGTGAGTGTGTGCTTGTGTCACTGACAGTATGAGCAAATATGTGTTAGTATCTGTATGAATAAGTGAGTAGGTGTGTGTATAACTGTATAGAAGAGTAAGTAGCTGTGTGATTGACTCTATGGGTGAGTGAGTAGATCTGTGATCAGCTCCATGGGTGACTGACAGTATTGAGTGGCTGTATGGGTGCATGAGTGGATATATCATTGGTTGTATTAGTGAGTGAGTTGGTGTATGAGTAGTAGGCCTGGGCATTGTTGGTGGAGTTTTGCTACATGGAACTTCGTGAAGTTACAAAAAACCTCAGCAAAGTTCCGCGAGTGGCGGAGTGCAGGGCAAACTGCAGTTTGTGCTGGTATTCCTGCCACTTGGGTAGAAATTCTACCCAAGCGGCTGCTTGCGCTCGTGAACTTACCATTCACAATCGCAAACTTACCATTCGTGATCGCAAGCGGGGAAAAACTCTGCTGCACATTGCGAAGTGGAGTATTCTGCACTCCGCGAGCTCCACGGAGTGCGGAGTGCAGAAAACTCCGCAAACGGAGTGAAGTTCACTGTCCTGTCCTAATGAGTAGCTGTATGTGTGTATGAGTGGATGTGTGTGTAGACCTATGAATCAATGAGTGGGTGCGTAAGTACTGGTATGGGTGTGTCAATGGTTTTGATAATGTTAGTCTGGAAGTTGGAATGGGTGTATGAAAAGTTCAATTGGGGTGTGAGTCCTCTTATATCTGGTCTGATCGTGGGGGCACACAGGGACAGGGCCTGTGATCGCTTCCGTGTCTACACCTGGCGCAGCATTTCCTCGGCGCCCTTGGGGATCTCCTCCCTGCATATGCATTCGCTCGGCCGTGGCCCGCGCTGTTCTCCCCTCCCTCCCCCCGCAGGGCTCCATTGTTGTAAAGATATCTAGCGTGGCTGCGTTGCGCCCAGAGTGCAAATTGGAATCCAAACCTCAGCAGTATATCCACCCCAGCCACCAATATATGCTGCAGCAAACTTGAGACATTAACAGCCCACTGCACATTGCTTTGTCTCCAAACTAACGGCTCGGTGGAGGTACTGTGCCTGGACCACTGCTGCGCCACTCGCTCCATAGTGGGAGACAACAGTGAAATACCCAAAACCTCCCCTGTTGCCAGGAAAGTACAAACACGGGTTGGATGCCCATTCATTACTGAACAGTTCTGCTTGCCTAATCTCTCTTCACCAGCTACTTACACCCACTCTGCTGCCATACCAGGAGACTCTGACATTGGGCCTAATTAACACTCAGCAGGTGGAACTGCGGTATGGGCCACAAAGACCCCAAACAGCACCTTCTCCCCTTCGAAAAGGTCACCGAAGCGCCCCTGACACCATGGCGGAAGGTGGCCAGAAAGACACAATGCCAGAGGGTGATACCAACCAATTAGGCTCCCTGCTACAAGAAATGAGAGCGGGGTTCAGAGCGCTAGATGTGCGCTTTGATGCCCTAGATAAGCACATGGCGTATCTGGGATCGAAGATCCAAGTTCACGACAGGCGTCTTGACGTGGTGGAATCGCGTACATCAGACCTAGAAGATGGAACGGCGCAATCCTTGAAAAGGCTCGACCGAATGGAACGCATCCTCAAAGACATCGCGATCAAGAATGAAAACTTGGAGGCGCGCAGTCACCGAAATAACGTGCGCATTTTGGGCATTCCCGAATCGACAGCCACTGGTCGCATGGACACCTTGATAGAAACAATCTTGATAGACTTGTTTGGTAGAGTAGTCTTCACTATGGGCTTTGTGATAGAACGTGCTCATAGATCATTGGTTCCAAGGACCAATCCTGGTTGCCCGCCCAGACCCATCATTGCCCGTGTCATGAACTTTAGGGATCGAAACACGGCCCTGCACCTGGCACGAGAACGGGGCGAAACGTTATGGCAGGGCTCCAAGCTGTCCCTATACCCAGACTTTACTATCATGGTACAGGAAGCCAGGCGGAAATACACTGGAGTTAAGGCAACTTTCAGGAATCTAGGACTGAAATATGGTATGCTCTATCCAGCTCGGTTACGTGTTGAGATCAATGGGAAAGCCCGTATCTTTGACAATCCTACGGAGGTGCAGGAGTTCTGTCACACTTACAAACTTAACAATAAATGCCCAGCTGAGGACAACAGACTTTCCCCTCCGCAGAGTGGTTCAGATGCCAGCATGGACATATTCTCGGGATCTGGGCACGGCTGACCCGTTTATATGGTCTTCCTTTACATAGAGACTTTAATAAGTTGGGATTTCATTCAATCACTGTATAGTATAATTTTTTTATTGCTACGTAGCCGTAGGGGCGCTGCCACCACCCCTAATGATGTTCACCTTATAATTGTTGTGTGAATTTAGTAAGTACCATTTATGGTTGTTTTTCAGCGATGCAGAGGAACTATTGGTACTGCACTGTTTTTGGATAGTAATGGTTTTGCCTCTCTGGTTGGGCAGTGAGGCTGGGTGGGGGGTGAGGTTGGGACATTGTTTAGCTACACTGAGACATTCTTAGGTACACAATTGGATGTAAATGGCAAGTACGTACTGTTGATTTTCATTAAGCACTCATTTTTACCACTGCTATGGCTCAGTTAGGGCATAATTCTGGCCCCTCGGAGGTGGTTTTGGTGACCTGGAACGTCCGCGGCCTGAACAACACTCACAAGAAAAGACAGATAACACAGTACTTACTGCATCACAGGGTAGATGTCGCTTTCTTACAAGAAACTCATCTGCCTCCTAGGGATCAGGCCCGCTTTGCCGCAAATTGGGGAACACATAGATATTTTGCTAACTTCAGCAACTTAGCAAGGGGCACTGCCATTCTTATACATAAACAACTCCCCTTCCATTTGCACTCTGTAATATGTGACAGCGAAGGCAGGTATATCATTGTCCTGGGCACATTGATGGGTCACAAGGTGGCATTGGTCTGTGTGTATGGCCCCAATAGTGACTCCCCGGACTTCTATTATACCCTACTCTCTAAACTAGCACAGCTAGGCCCTGTTCCCCTTTTATTGGGGGGTGATTTTAATGTAGTCCAGGACCAGTCACTTGACACCACTTCGAGAGCACCAGATCCCAAACCGCGAGCGCGGAAGGCATTGAGCTTGCTTTGCCATCAATTCTCCTTAATTGAAATAGGTCGCACGCAAAACCCGCATAGCACTGACTATACTCACTACACTGGCAGTCACAACACGTGGACGAGGCTCGACTATTGGCTGGTATCCCCAGAACTTATCAGCTGGTGTCATGTGGTCCGGACGCTTCCTCGTACATATTCTGATCACTCCCCAGTATTGTAAACATTGAAGTTCCCGCGACCTGAGGGTTTTGAACGGCAGTGGCGATTCCCCAGCCGCGCACTAGATGATGAAGTTTTTCGACAGGAATTACGAGAAGCAATAGAGGACTACTTCGTCATTAACACTGGATCAGTAGACACCGCAGCAATGTTATGGGAGGGTTTTAAAGCATACATGAGGGGCGTATGTATATCCAAGAATTCCGGTGTATTGCGGGATTTGCACAGTACGTTAGCCCACCTGGAAAAGGACTTAGGGGCGTTAGACTCTGAACAACACCAGGCAACAGGTCCCGAATTAGACAAGCGATGGTTGTCCTTGCTCACAGAATTTAAAGATACCGCTGAGAGAGAGATCCTCTTTATGGGGAAATACTAAAACGCCAGGAAATACGGCGAAGGCGAGCGGCCGGGACAAGTCCTAGCACAGATGATTAGACCTTCCTATTGTAAGGCATACATCCCCGAGTTGAGAACTCCGTCGGGACAGCAAATCACTGACCCACTGGACATCCAGGGGGAATTTATATCTTATTTTAAAACATTATACACCACTAGATTGGGTCAAGACAGGGCGGAGCAGGAGAGTTATTTGTCTGAGGTCGCTTTACTGTATCTCGAGAAGTATATGCAGGACTTCCTCGCTGTGCCTATCTCTGAGGAGAGCATTGATGAGGCCATTTCTGCCCTGAAGAGTTCCTCGGCTCCGGGGCTCGACGGTTTCCCAGCGGATTTTTATAAGGCCTATAAAGATTTATTGATTCCCAATCTCCTTGAACTATATGCAGAAGCCCTGGAGAAGCAGATATTACCTCCCACCCTGCGTGAGGCAGTCATCATTCTTCTCCCCAAACCTGGCAAGGACCCCCTGCTGTGCAGTTCCTATCGACCATTATCACTCCTAAACTTAGACTACAAAATACTGGCAAAGGCTCTGGCATGTCGCCTGTCTCTCTTAATGGAATTTATCATTTTCCCGGCGCAGTCTGGTTTCATACCTCATCGCTCGACAGCCTTCAATCTACGCACATTATTTAACACTTTGCATAGAATTAACCCGGAAATTCCTGCTGTGGCAATCCTATTGGATACAGAAAAGGCATTTGACTCCCTTCAATGGCCTTTTATTTTATCCATCATGAAGCGTATGGGGATGCCGTTTGGTTTCATTGCCACGACTGCCCTGCTATACAGTCAACCGTTAGCCCGACTCCGACTGAATGGTACCTTGACGGCTCCCTTCTCACTTTCACGCGGCACGAGACAGGGCTGCCTTTGGTTGTTCATTTAAGCCATGGACCCACTAATGCTGCACTTCCAATAGAAACACCACCATAGGGGTTTACAGTTCACCACCGGCCCATTATTTGTATCATTGTATGCAGATGATACGATTTTATATGTTCGCAACCCCCAGACTAATTTGGATCCCCTTATCCGGGAAATTCTGAGATTTGGCAGACATTCCGGACTGGGTATCAACTGGCACAAATCTGTAATTTTTCCACTCACTGCCAGCACAGACAAGTGGGACTTGGAATTCCCCCTGGAATGGAATACTGACTTGTTAAATACCTGGGCATACATATACACCTAGAAACAGAGCAGATCATCCGCCGCAATTACGGGACAGCTATTTCCAAATTAGAAACTCAAATAGAGAAATGGCTAAAGCTCCCACTATCCATGGCAGGATAAGTTTCCCTCATTAAGGTGATCATGCTTCCTAAATTTTTATATCTATATTAAAACATCCCGATCCCTCTCACAAATAGATTCTTTTCGACCCTCAGATCACACCTAATAGGATTAGTATGGGGTGGCGGAAGCGCCAGGGTAAACTGGCGGGTTATGACCCTCCCCTGCGATAGAGGTGGGTTCGGGGTCCCTGATTTACAACTGTACTATTTAGCTGCGCAGTGCAGTTTTGCACAGTCATGGAACCACCCTGACGCCAGAATACCATACCTCCAACCAGAGTCTGACTTAGTCCTCCCAGACGCTTTAGCGGCGATATTACCGAAGGGTTTCCCCAAAGACCCCAAAGATATCCAACCTGCATCGACCACTAGTTGGGCATGGGAGCAATTGCATTGCATAACACAAACACACCATTGCTTTATTCTTCTGATATCCCACTCCCGAACCCTAAATGGATACCTATAACTAGCGAAAAGCTCATACAGAAGACATGCTCTAAATTTGACATTGCTAAGATAGGTGATCTATTTCCAGATGGACATATTTTTTATCCCGATGATGAGTCCTTGTTCCCTGGCGCCACATTCATGGACAGATTCTTCCTTCTACGAATCCGTTCTGCCCTGCGAGCTACTTTCCCGGACTACCCTCTGGAACCACCTTCCTTTCCCCCACTCACGAAAGTGATAGGCAGCAAGTGAGGGGTACATCTAGTATCCCAGCTCTATAAGGCATGCACTGCCATCATACCGATTAACAATGACAGAATACGCACTGCCTGGGAGACCAACTTGGGTAATCCGATCACAGACATACAGTGGGCTGCGTGCTATGCAGTTACAAAAAATGTTTCCCTTATTAGCCGACACAAATTAATCCACTTTAAGTTTCTTCGTAGGATATACATTACCCCCTCCAGACTCCACAGGATAGACCCTGCCAGGCCGCACCATTGTACACGATGCAATGCTCCAAATGCAGACTTCGCCCACCTCGCCTGGACCTGTCCGCGCATACACTCATACTGGGTAGAAATCCATAAGATAGGGAGTGTCATGGTTAAGGTACCAATGACCGCCTTGTCTGAGATTGCCCTGTTGGGATATGTAAAGCAGTTTCCACCGGCAACTCGCAGGTTTGTTGCCATTAGATTACTACTGACCAAAAGGGAGGTATCCATTCATTGGGCTTTCAGAACAGCACACTCGGTGAAAGGGTGGCTAAAGAGCATGGCGTCCTGTTCCACCAACAGTGACCTATACGCAACAACAGTCCCCCCCACCTCCAGGCCCAAAGATATCTGGGGACCTTTCAGAGCAGACCTAGAGGCGCAGCGACAAGACCTCCCTACACAGAAAGAACAGGGCATAGTCCCAACCGGGGTGGGTTAGGCTGTCCCGAGATACATGTCAATAATCAACCACATCGGATACTAAACTCTTTTTTTGAAGTTAGTGCAATTGATGTATTCCCATGTCATGATTGTAAACACCGTTTATGTGAATCAGAGTCAAGAACGATTGTAACAGAAACTATGTTGGGAGCCGAGGGACTTGCTTTATGTTTCATGTGATCACTCTGCGACATTGATTGAGCTCTTGACAATGTGTATTTGTCTACCTGTACTTGCCCAAGGATTTTACTTGTCCTAGTGTACTGCTTTACTTATACCTAAATGTAAACATTTTTAAAATAAAAAATTGGGGTGTGAGTGGGTACGTCAGAGATTCTGTGGATGATGTCATCAGTGATGTCATTTGAGATGCCATCAGTGATGTCTGGGACCATGTTATCAGTGATGTTATATGTGAGGTCATAAGCAGTGCATTGCAGGGGCACAAGTTATAGTTAGCTCAGCTAACTATAACTGCTGAATTTCTCTGGTTTTGTACGAGCGAAACTTGAACCTGATTATAACATCCTTGCAACCTTTGTTTTTTTCAGTGAATTTATATGGTTTTTTAAAGTCTATTTCCTAACTAGGTTCCTGTAACCTTTGGCTTTTTCAGTGACTGTCTAAGGTTTTTCAAGTTCTTTTCCCCAACTATAACGTTGGTGTAACTTATGATTTTATTAATTTAATTTTAAGGTTTTTATATTGTATTTTTTCTATCTAAAATGGCTCTTTAAGATGTATTTTTCTTCAGTGGATTCATACATTTTGTATTTTTTTCTTTACTTTTTTTATATTCATGACGACGTCGCAATACCCTTGGTGACGTCGCGAACGACGCATGTTTTCGAGACAGTCTTAAACATAGACATACACAGATTTGACTTAATAGCAGACATTAGTTGTTTTGTAAAGTAGATTTGACTTAATAGCAGACATTAGTTGTTTTGTAATGTAGAGTTTATCTTTAAGTTTGTGTGATGAATTTGTTAGAAAACCTCTTCAATGTGGTGTTTTATATATTTGCGGTGACTCTGCAGACCATGATGTCGTCGTAGTCACAAAGTGCTTGTGGTTTTTTTTAAAACTCGGGGACACATGCTTAGACATATTTTACTTAATATTTGACACAAGTTGTTTATTGATATACTCCTTAAACCTAACTTTTGGAAGAATGTTTTCAATTAAAAGTCTTTTACTTGGTGTGTAGCGTGATTACTGACATGCCGTAAGTCACAATGATGTTGGTAACCACGATGAACATGTGTGTTTGGTAAAGTGTATAACACATATTTATACATATTTCATTGTATGATCCACATATGGAATATATAGAGGTGATGGAGTTCACTTTACAGACGAAGGAAACAGGGTGTTTCTAGGCTACTTGAAACTTTGCATACAGTCTTAATTGTAGCTGTCTTATACACACTCTCAACACAAAGGCTCTTGTCGGAGCCACCAAAGAGCACAAAATGTTGTTCATTTTCTTGTTAACTGATTTTTTTTTTTAATTTTTGAAATTCGCGGCGACATTGAGATGATGTCACAAAACTGCTAAACAAATGCAAACATTTAACAACCATCACCACATAAAAAAATAACTTAAAAAATTAATTCTAACTATAACAATACACTTATTACTAACTTAAAGAACTTGTTTGAACACATATATTTGTAGTATTTCTTTTTAAACTATGTTTGAACCCTACTTCCTGATATGACACCAAGAGTAGCGATGCCTTCGGTAACCATGATAATTGTGCCTTTTTTAAGCAGTGTAAAACACATATATGCACTAATTTTACAGTATTTTAGATACTAGGGTTTATTACTGCACTGTTCAAGTAATATTTTTCAGAGGGAGTTTGTAAAAAAATGATCATTTAAACCAATTTTCCATTTTCGCGGTGACGCTTGGCAAAGCAATATCGGTAGCCCTGATCACCACGAATACGTCACAAAATGATGGAACAAATGCAGACATTCAATATCCATCACCACATCCAAAACGTATAGCTGCAAAATAGATTATAAACAAAAGACTAAACACATTACTATCTAAACGACTGTATAATAGCATGTACAACTTCCATAATATCTCTATAATAAAGTGCATAACATTTTAGTGTAATCTTTAACTGCATGCATCACTGTCACAGTAAGTCTCTCATTTACTGAATAAGTATTTGAGTGAATCTGTAAAATGATGAATCAGTCTATCAATGCTGCTGTAACAAACTGCGTGAATGCCTCAGAGCATCTATGAGTGAGGGCAATTGTCTGGGTAGGTCTGTGTGGGAAGGCATAAGCCTTGACTTATATATAATCTGTTTTGGTCCCTCAATGAATGGATCAACTTTTTTTCCTTCCTAGATCAGCTGTATTGGCAAGTACAAGGAACTTCCATGGGCAATACCTGTTCTCCCAGCCGGGTGAATCTTTATATGCATTGGTTTAAAACCAAGTATATCTTTCTATGGACAACCCCTTCCAGATGAACCTCAAACTGTGGTGAGAGTATATTGATGACATTTTGGTCATCTGGGAGGGTGATCAGTTATCCTTAGATTGTTTTTCTGACTGGCTTAACAACCTAAATACCAATTTGAAGTGTACTTGTTAATTCAGTACAACCAACTTCCCATTTTTGGATTTATTATTACATCCAAAAGAAGGGGGCATCTACACAGAACTCTATCAGAAACCAATGGTACATAACAAATTACTCTGTTATAAGAGTTTCCATGCAAGAGCGTTACGGGACAACCTTCCCATTGAGCAGTTTTTGAGATTGAGAAGGAATTGCACCGGGATAGAGAAATACAAACAGCATGCTGAGAATCCAAGTAGAAATCTGAGAATGAGACAATATCCCACAGATTTGATTCGGCGTGCATCAAAGAGAGTCTATAATAACAACAGGGAGGCCCTTCTTGAAACATATATAGGACCATAAACACAGAGACTAGTATGTGTTAACACATACAGTCACCTTACAGATACAGTCAAGAAGGCTCTCATTAAGAACTGGCAAATCTTAAACACTGGAGCTAAACAAAGAGACAACCCTCATTTTCACCTTGAAACGTGGTACCAACATCAGAGATATGTTAGTACATACTAGACCACATATTAATAAAGAACATGAGACCCAATTAGGACTATGGACTACTACACACATAGAACATGTGGAACGTGTTCAGTCTGTGTCTTAACTCAGACCAGGATACAGATTGACATAGGACTGAGGACACCATGGATACGACATAAACATAAAAATTGGAATTCAACCAGCGTTATCTGTCTCATTGTATGCCCATGTGGACTGCGATACGTAGGGACGACCACTTGAAAATTGAGGACAAGAATAGTGGAACATAAGAGCACTGTCAAGTGTAAGAAAAGGATCACGAAATTGACAAAAAACCTCCTGGAGAAGAGCCATACTGAAAATGATATTAAATGAGTAGTGCTAGAGAAACCTTATTACACTACACAAATGGGTGAGCTGGATACACTACTATTTCGTAGTGCACAACGTTGAATTTTCAGACTTAAGAGCCATTTGAAAGGGTTAAACAATGACATTCCTTGATCGTCCCTTTGACACTTAACATCTTAATAACCCACACGTCATGAAGCACAAAAAGAAAGGCCTTCTTAGATTGATCCTCCAGAAACAGTGTTTATCAGTTGGAGTATGAGTCCGAAAAGAAATGGACAGACATTATAAGCATACCACGGTCATTATATGTGGTCTACATCTTCTCGACCAGATAGGGCCCAGAGTACTAATGTACACATGAGTTGTATTCTAGTGTATTTCAGTTAATTTTGGTCCTTCCTTCCGTTTGTTGATTAGTCCATTTTAAACATACTTGGATCACAGATGCACTGAGATACAACTATACTAAAATGTATCCGGATAGATAAAAGGCTTTGTATTTTGTAAAATGATTACGAGTCCCAGCACAACTTTCAAGTGCTTATTATTGAACAACATTTCTTGGAGAAGTCAAATCATTTTTAACTGGCCTAATAATAATTTTTGATCAAAAGACTGGATTAAAGCTTCAGTATTGGTCTTTTGGCATTGGTTATGTACCATTCCTATGAGCCCCTACACTACTGGGCTGTACCTTTGGAGTAGTTCTGGTATGACCTCCAGATACAAGTAAATGCCGGCGACGGCACGTATGCTTCTCGCCAGCCCCATGCACGGCGACGATGCCAAGAATTCAACAGGTATTTATGGGTCAGGGGGGTAACACAGGCCCCCGCATTCCCCGTGGTGCGGGGAGCCCCGAGCTGCACGCGGCCCCCTCAGCCCAGTACTCAGGCCTTAGAGCTCTGGATTAAACCCGGAGTGAGGGCCCCTCCGTGTACCTTGCAGAGGGGCCCCTTCAGCGTTCGTTAAGCCACTGTTATGGGTTTTTAATAAGACATAATAATCGCACAAAGCAATGCATCGTTTGTATGTATGTGCCTGTTGTAGGGACAATAGATTTTAAAGGGTTGAGTGTGGGAACAAGAAATATCCAGTGAGCGCAGCACATAATTTGGGCGGTTTCTATGCGCTGCCTCGCAGTTTGTGAGTGCTTGCATATAGTTTATTTATACCCCCTGTGCCTCACACTCCCTCCTTTTAGGAATACCAGACAGATGGTTTCTGTTAGACGGACCGGGAGGGTCGGCCGAGGACAAGAGGAGAGGTCTCCGGGGAGAGCCGTCTCCAGCGATCGTACAGACAAATAACTTCCCCCCCACAGACAGATACCACACAAGGAGATGAGTTAGCGTTCTTTATAAGCACTTCTTAAGGTACGATGAAACGGTACAAGGAGGTCTGGACTCAGGGGTCCCCTCGATTCAAGTCTCTCAAGATGGGAAAAGGGGGTAGCGGGACAGTCTAGTTACCAGTCTGGTAGTTGAGGTGGTGTGGTGGGTAGCTCACAATCCTCGAGCTTAGGTGGTCTAGCTGGTACGGGCCGCGGCAGCGCCAGCAGGTCCCAGTGAAGATGGTCGATACACGGGCCGCGGCAGCGCCAGCAGGTCCCAGAGAAGATGGTCGATGTACGGTCCGCGGCAGCGCCAGCAGGTCCCGGTGAAGATGGTCGTTACAACGGGCCGCGGCAGCGCCAGCAGGTCCCGACGAGGATGGATGTTGCAGAAGGCCGCGGGAGCGCCAGCAGGCAGGACGATAGATTACAAGATAGGGCTACGGCAGCGCCAGTAGTCCGTCAAGGCTGAGTTCTCTCGGTGTCTCTCGACTCCAGGATACAACTGCCTTCTTGCTCCGCAGCTGCTCCAGTTATAGGGCAGGTGCCCTTTGATGTCCGGACCCTCGCACTTGGGGGTCGGAGGGTCCGGGATGAAGGTGTCCAGACACCCAGCGGGGGGGTGGAGCCGGTGCCTGGGGGAGCTGGAGGCGATCGTCACCTGGCGGGGGAGAGTCCTTGGCACTTCGTCCTCCCATTGACCTGCCAAGTGATCCGCTCACCTCCTGGGTGGATGGTGGTGCCGGGATGTCGGGGCCGGCCAGGCCCAGGGTTAGGGTCGGGGGGAGGCCACGCGGCCTCGTGGCGCAGGGCCCAAGATGGCGGCTTGACCCGGCCGAGGGAGCCGGTGGTGGCTTGGGCCCGTGCTACAGGGAGATCCGAGGGCAGGAGTTCCGTCGGGAGACGGGGTGCGGGTGATTCTCGTGGGCCGCGCCTCGGGGGCCGGGGCTTGGGCCCTGTCATGCGGGGAGGGCGCAAGCCCTTCGTGTGGCCTGTCCAACATGCGTCCCCCCCAGCTGAAGGCGGGGAGAGTCACCCATCTCCTTGGGGACTCTCTTCGTCGAGGCGGAAGAAGCGGGACAGGCCATCTGCGTTGGCGTGGTCTTGGCCCGGTCGGTGCTCCACGGTGAAGTCCATTCCCTGCAGGGAGATGGACCAGCGCAGTAGTTTGGGGTTTTCCCCCCGCATCTGCATCAGCCACTGCAGGGGTCTATGGTCGGTTTGTACCCGGAAGTGGGTACCGAAGAGATAGGGCCGGAGCTTTTTGAGGGCCCACACCACTGCGAAGGCCTCCCTCTCGATGGTGCTCCAGCGCTGTTCTCGGCCCAGGAGACGTCGGCTGATGAAGGCCACCGGCTGGTCATGACCCTCGGGGTTCACTTGGGAAAGAACCGCTCCGATGCCGTGGTCGGAGGCGTCTGTCTGTACTACGAATTCCCGACTGTAATCGGGGGCCTGGAGCACAGGGGCGGTGCACAGGGCGGCCTTCAGCTTTTCGAAGGCCGCTTGACAATCGGGGGTCCAGTTAATCCGCTTTGGTTGGTTCTTGGACGTGAGACCCGTGAGGGGCCCCACAATGCTGCCGTAGTCCCTCACGAACCGCCGGTAGTAGCCGGTGAGCCCCAAGAAGGCTCGGACTTCGGTCTGAGTGACGGGGGGCTGCCAGGACTGGATGGCAGCAATCTTAAGTTGCAGTGGGGCCACCAGCCCGCTCCCCACCTGGTGCCCCAGGTAGGTCACGGACCCTTGACCAATTTGGCATTTGCCGGCCTTAATCGTGAGGCCGGCCCGCTGGAGGGCCTGTAGGACCTCCTGGAGGTGGAGGAGGTGGTCGGACCAGTGGCGGCTGTATACAGCGATATCGTCCAGGTAGGCAGCGCTGAACTCTTCGAGCCCCGCCAAGACCTGGTTCACAAGACGTTGAAATGTAGCGGGGGCGTTCTTCATGCCAAAGGGCATGACCTTGAAGTGGTAGTGGCCATCGGGGGTAGAGAAGGCGGATCGTTCTTGAGCTCGGGGTGTGAGACCGATCTGCCAGTAGCCCGCTGTTAGGTCGAAGATACTGAGGTAGCGGGCGGCCCCCAGTCGGTCGATCAATTCATCCGCTCTGGGGATAGGATGAGCGTCGGTTCGGGTGACAGCGTTCAAGCCCCGGTAGTCGACGCAGAATCTCAGTTCAGGTGTGGTGCCGGGGGCAGCGGCTTTGGGGACCAATACAACTGGACTGGCCCAGGGACTGTCCGAGGGCTCGATGACCCCGATCGTGAGCATTTTGGCCACTTCCTCTTGTATGCAGGCCCATACCCGATCTGGTACGCGGTAGGCCCGGTGCCGGACAGGGGGACTGTCCCCGGTGTCTACGTCATGCAAGCACCAAGGGGTGACCCCGGGAGTGAGGGAGAACAGTGAAGCGAACCGCAGCAGGAGGTCCCGGCAGCCCTGGCGTTGCTCTGGGGTGAGGGCATCGGAGAGCCGGACCCCGTCCACGGAACCGTCTTTCTCCTGAGTCTTCAGGAGATCAGGGAGAGGCTCGGAGTCTTCTTCCGCCCCACTGTCTGTAGCCATCAGGAGGCTGAGTTCTGAGCGTACAAAGTGTGGTTTGAGTCTGTTGGTGTGGAGGACCCGAAGGGGGTTCCGGGTGGTCCCCATGTCGATGAGGTAAGTGACGGGGCTTTTGCGCTCGACCACCTTGAAGGGCCCCGTCCACTTATCTTGCAAGGCACATGGTTCGGTGGGGGACATCACCCACACTTGTTGTCCCGGTTCGAACTCGACGGAGGAGGCATTGTGATCATACCATCTCTTCATGTCTCCCTGGCTGGCCTCGAGGTTCGCCTTGGCCATCTCCCTGAAGCGCCGGGTCTGATTACGTAGGGCCAGGAGGTACTTGAAGACGTCTGGAGGGGTCTTTAGGGGGGCCATCTCCCAACCTTCTTTGACTAGGCTGAGGGGCCCTCGCACAGGGTGCCCGTACAGGAGTTCGAAGGGGCTAAAACCGAGGGACTTCTGGGGAACTTCCCGGTAGGCGAAGAGGAGGCACGGGAGTAGTACATCCCACTGGCGACGGAGGGGCTCTTCCAATCCCCCAATCATCCCCTTGAGAGTGCGGTTGAATCGCTCCACTAGTCCGTTCCCTTGGGGGTGATAGGGGGTCGTGAATCGGTAGGTGACCCCGCACTGTTGCCAGAGGGACTTCATGTATTTGGAGATGAAGTTCGTGCCTCGGTCGCTGACGACTTCTCGGGGGAAGCCCACCCGGGAGAAGATCCCCATTAGGGCCCGGCCAACCACCGGAGCTGTTACTGTTCGTAGAGGCACCGCCTCGGGGTAGCGGGTGGCGTGATCCACCAGTACTAGGATGAACCTATGTCCTTGTGCCGTGCGGGGGTCCAGGGGCCCCACAATGTCTATTCCTACCCTCTCGAACGGGGTGGTGACCACCGGGAAGGGTTGTAGAGGGGCCTTCAGCTTACGGCCACTCTTCCCGCTGGCCTGGCACGTGGGGCAGGACCGGCAGTGGTTCAGGACGTCGTTCCGCATCTTCGGCCAGAAAAAGTGGGTCACTAGGCGACTGTAAGTTTTGTCTTGGCCCAGGTGTCCAGCCAGGGGGACATCGTGGGCCAGATTGAGCAGGAAGTTTCTGAAGCGGAGAGGTACCACCAGTACTCGAACGGCCCCTAGCTCTGCGATCCTCTGTTCGCTGTATAGCAGGTCGTTCTCCCAGTAGACCCAGTGAGTTCCGGTGGAGTCCCCTGCGCTCTGGGCGCTGGCTTGTTGGCGGAGTCCCTCGAGGGAGGGGCAGGTCTTTTGCTCCTGGCGGAACTGTTCTTGGGTGGGCCCCCCTTCTTGACGCCACTGAGCCAGGCCGGGGACGTCCTGGAGGTGCGCGTCCCCTTCGGTCGTTGGCTCCGGGGGGTTGGCCTCATCGTTGTCTTCTACTGGGGCGACCGGGGGCGGAGGTGCTGGCCATTCCGGTTCTTCTGGTCGGGGAACGGCACGGGCTGCCCTGGACCGGGTGGTTACGCAGGCCCAGTCCGGGAGGCCCAGCATCCCCAGGTGCTCTCTTCTCTCGACGGTGGCCCATTGGGAACTCTCAAGGTCATTCCCCAGGAGGCAGTCCACGGGGGCATCATCCCGGACCGTCACTTTCAACAGGCCGGAGACCCCTCCCCATTCGAAGGGGACGCAGGCCATTTGACACAGACTTTCGGAATTGTCAGCTGAGCGGACGGGGCAGAGAATGTTCGGCAGGATCTGCTCGGGTTTCACCAGGTGACAGCGGACGGCCGTCACACTGGCGCCTGTGTCACGTAAGGCCTCGGCCCGATGCCCATTAATGGTCACCCACTGACCGTATTTCCTGGTGTTGGCGGGTAGGGGAGCCCGCGGGACTATGTCTTTTCCCCCTAGGCACGCTAGACCCATGGCGGCCGGTTCCCACTCTTGCTGGGCCGGCTCATACTCTTCCTGTTCCTCTGACAGTCGTTCTTCCCCCAGGGCGGCGGCAGCTACCTGGCGGGGCTTGGGCGTCTGGTTCTGCGGGCAGCTCGGGTCATTGGCGTAATGGCCGACTCGCTGGCATCGGTGGCACGTGACATTGGCTCGGAACCCTGGACGCATCGGGGGGTTTCCCTGGCCGGCCGGGGGCGGGGTGCTGGCCACGGGTGTTGCCGGGAGGGTGTCTCTCCCTCGCCCCTGGCCTCCTCCTCCTCCCCGAGGACGGTGCTGGCCTTGGTTGCTTCGGTTCTGCTCGTGCGGTCCTCTCCGGCCCACTCGGGTGCTCTCCCATCGGTCAGCTTCAGCGGCGAGCTGCCGGGGGTCGGTCAATTTACTGTCGAGGAGGTGCTGCCTGAGCTCGACGAAGCAGTTGTTCGACAGGTGTTCCCATACCATGAGGTTAAAGAGTTGTTCGTAGGTCGTTACATGGCTCCCCTTGATCCACCCCTCGAAGGCTCTGCTGAAATAGTTTACGTACTCCACCCAAGTTGTACCCGGGATCCGGGTGCAATCTCTGAACCTCTGGCGGTACATCTCGGGTGTGAGGCCGTAGCGGGTGAGGAGGGCAGCCTTCATGTGGTCGTAGGACGACATTTGGTGATCTGGGAGCTGCAACAGGGCATCGCGACCTTTGTTGACGAACCTCCCCCATAGTCCAGCTCCCCAATCACTCCGGTCGATCCGGTGGGAGGTCATGGCGATCTCGTAGGCTTTGAACCACTGCTGTATGTCGTCTTCTCGGACATACTCTCGGACAACATCCTTGGGGATGTGGACTTTTTTCTCGGTTGCCCCTGGGGTGTGCGGTCGCTCAGGCACCCCCGTCTCTTTATTCTGTTTCCGAAGTTCTATTTCCGCCAGTTTGCGTTCGTGTTCGAGTGTTATTCTTTTTTCCTCAAGCTCTCTCTGTCTCTGTTTTTCTTCTCGCTCCTCTCGGAGCCGCAGATGCTCTAGATTTAGTTTCTGCTCGGCTAACTTTAGTTCACCGTCCATCTTGAGTCGTGCCATTTCCAACTCGTGTAATCTGGTCCTTTCTCTTTCCTGGATCTCCTCCTGCGAGAGGCCCGTTCCCCTC
The DNA here is from genome assembly GCF_964204655.1 of Triturus cristatus. Lineage (NCBI taxonomy): Eukaryota > Metazoa > Chordata > Amphibia > Caudata > Salamandridae > Triturus > Triturus cristatus. Next base: position 1,870,308,096 of record NC_140590.1, read on the forward strand.
TCCTCGGGAGCCGTGGCGTTCCCCTCTGGTGCGACACTGTTTTGGTCGGAGGATCCGGTGATCCCAGTTTCTGCCCACGACTCAAGGGCGCGCTTCAAATCCTCTTTGGTACTCAGGCCGGTGGTAGCAATGCCTAGTTCCATGCAGAATTGTTTAAGTTCGCGGTGGTTATACTCTTCCAACTTATCCATTTGGAACTTTTCAGTGGAACCGCTATCTTTAGCTGACATCGTGTTTTTGTCGTGGGGTGAGCTACTCTCTGTACGATTACGCGTTGATTCGGATCGCGCCGCTGGCCACCAATGTTAGACGGACCGGGAGGGTCGGCCGAGGACAAGAGGAGAGGTCTCCGGGGAGAGCCGTCTCCAGCGATCGTACAGACAAATAACTTCCCCCCCACAGACAGATACCACACAAGGAGATGAGTTAGCGTTCTTTATAAGCACTTCTTAAGGTACGATGAAACGGTACAAGGAGGTCTGGACTCAGGGGTCCCCTCGATTCAAGTCTCTCAAGATGGGAAAAGGGGGTAGCGGGACAGTCTGGTTACCAGTCTGGTAGTTGGGATGGTGTGGTGGGTAGCTCACAATCCTCGAGCTTAGGTGGTCTAGCTGGTACGGGCCGCGGCAGCGCCAGCAGGTCCCAGTGAAGATGGTCGATACACGGGCCGCGGCAGCGCCAGCAGGTCCCAGAGAAGATGGTCGATGTACGGTCCGCGGCAGCGCCAGCAGGTCCCGGTGAAGATGGTCGTTACAACGGGCCGCGGCAGCGCCAGCAGGTCCCGACGAGGATGGATGTTGCAGAAGGCCGCGGCAGCGCCAGCAGGCAGGACGATAGATCACAAGATAGGGCTACGGCAGCGCCAGTAGTCCGTCAAGGCTGAGTTCTCTCGGTATCTCTCGACTCCAGGATACAACTGCCTTCTTGCTCCGCAGCTGCTCCAGTTATAGGGCAGGTGCCCTTTGATGTCCGGACCCTCGCACTTGGGGGTCGGAGGGTCCGGGATGAAGGTGTCCAGACACCCAGCGGGGGGGTGGAGCCGGTGCCTGGGGGAGCTGGAGGCGATCGTCACCTGGCGGGGGAGAGTCCTTGGCACTTCATCCTCCCATTGACCTGCCAAGTGATCCGCTCACCTCCTGGGTGGATGGTGGTGCCGGGATGTCGGGGCCGGCCAGGCCCAGGGTTAGGGTCGGGGGGAGGCCACGCGGCCTCGTGGCACAGGGCCCAAGATGGCGGCTTGACCCGGCCGAGGGAGCCGGTGGTGGCTTGGGCCCGTGCTACAGGGAGATCCGAGGGCAGGAGTTCCGTCGGGAGACGGGGTGCGGGTGATTCTCGTGGGCCGCGCCTGGGGGGCCGGGGCTTTGGCCCTGTCATGCGGGGAGGGCGCAAGCCCTTCGTGTGGCCTGTCCAACAGTTTCCTAAAAATACTTGGTATTCATTTGTGTTGAAATAAACAACAGGTGAATGTCCGGATTAACTTCGGTAATTTTCCCACACTTTATCTACTTTTTTGCACAATTCTTCGACACTTTTTCTATATGAAAGTTGCAGATAGGGAATAGTGAGTTTTGTATGACAGCGAGACATATCTGCGATAAGGTTGACCAACAATTGAAACTCATCGGGGATCAGCACATACACTCACACCTTTCTGTTTTCTATAACTTTTTTGAATCTAGCTCTGTAACACTGATGGAGCTGAAAGCCTGAGAATGGGATAGGTTCCTATAGATCGGGTAATAAGAACAGTCCCTCTTTTTCTTTGTCCTGTTCAGTATCCCTTCACGATTATGGTTGATGGTGATGGCTAAATTGCCCTACAGTAATTTACCCCTAAATTTGATAAATGGGGAGAGCAATCTAAGCAAAAAAGAGCAAATGCTGTTGTTTCTCCTTTCTTTTCCAGCACCATGGGGGAAAACGGAGGACAACGAATAATTTACTCAGTATATCACTCAGTCGAATGTATGGCTAGTATTTGAGTTTATTTTTTAAAGCAGAGTGACAGCTTATCTCTGGTCCTGACAAATGCCCGTAAACTTTAGATAGCCATTAAGAGGCTGAAACATGTTGACCCATTGCGATAGGGTAGTTGGTACCCCCTGTCCTTGCAAATTAAATTTTTTATCAGATGGGTGCATCAGAATAAAATTACATTTTGCCCACCTGGAGATAGTTTTAGAACACTGGAAAAAAAATCCTTTTTTTTTTGCACTCTGCCCCTCACTCATCAACAACACCTCTCCTTCTCCCAGTTCAATCGGGAGTTGTAGCCCACATAATGTACCTCGCGCTCCTTGTGTGAGGAGGGAGCCCCAGGAGGAAGCATGCCACCTTTGGGTGAGTGAGGGTTCTCATCTTTACCAGCTAAATACTCCTTCTGTATACTACCGAATGTACATAGTGTGTTAGATTGTCCTTGTGGGAGAAGTATGTTTTTGGTAGGCTAAAATGCTCCTTTTTAGACTGTATGTGTGGTATGAGGTGTGTGAGCCACACCAGTAAATATTCAACCAGGGGCGTAACACAGGCCCCCGCAGCCCCCGCGGTGCGGGGGGGCCCCCAAGCTCCAGGGGGCCCCTTCGGGAGAACATTTTGTAGTTCGCAGTTACCTATTAAGTGAGAAAATCATCCCGCAGTAGACCTGCACTGAATGAATCGGGAGGCGGGAGTGTGCCTTGGTTATAAACTCCGCCACTGGCGCCACCCGGCACTATTTTTAGGTCTCGCCTGAGACAGCGCTTTAGCGCTGCTCAGGCGAGACTTATAGTAAGCGAGTTTTGGAAGTGCAAACAGTGGCTTTTCAGGCCTCCAAATACAGTGCATGTGCCCCAGGCGCGCGCACCATTTGGCAGCCTGAAAAGCACTGCCTGATCACTTGCTTTGATGTCCTCAGTGAGCCATGCGGACACTGAGGACATCAAAGTGCACACCATTTGCCACCCCCTTGTTTTTTCCTTTGATCCCTATCTTTCCCTTCCTCAATCTCACCCTCTCCCTGCCTTTTACAACTGCGGCCCGCCCCCACTCCCCCCTCCCACTCCCTCCTCGTTTAATGTCATTGTCATCGTATTTTGGAGTGAATTCACAGTTTGAGTCCGCTCGCACTACGGTGGTTCAGCACATTAGATAGAGGCGAGCAGTTCTGGGCTGCCGGTAAATTGCGTTTGGCTCTAACTAACCAAAACCTTTAAAGTAAACATGTTGTTCCTGACTAGATTTCACATGCTTTACTTAATCTTGCATTACCTATGTGTTTGTTTTTTCAAGGATTTTGTTACTTATTTTTCACGCACCTATCACTCTTGTCTCCCCTCCCTTATAACCTATTTCCAGGTTCTCCAGCGCCACAACGTCATATAAATGGCAATAGCACTATGCAAATATAATCACTCCTCTGCAAATGAACAGACTAAAAGTAAAAAAACATTAGATTTCAATGCTAAAAACTCTAACTTTCACAAATGTGAGACTGCTGCACGCTGCACACTGCTGCACGCCGCACACTGCTGCACGCCGCACACTGCTGCATGCCACACACTGCTGCACGCCACACACTGCTGCATGCCGCACACTGCTGCACGCCGCTGCACGCCACACACTGCTGCACGCCACACACTGCTGCACGCCACACACTGCTGCACGCCTCACACTGCTGCACGCCGCACACTGCTGCATGCCGCTGCACGCCGCACACTGCTGCACGCCGCACACTGCTGCACGCCACACACTGCTGCATGCAACACACTGCTGCACGCCACACACTGCTGCATGCCGCTGCACGCCGCACACTGCTGCACGCCGCACACTGCTGCACGCCACACACTGCTGCACACCACACACTGCTGCACGCCACACACTGCTGAACGGCGCACACTGCTGCACGCCAAACACTGCTGCACGCCACACACTGCTGCACGCCACACACTGCTGCACGCCACACACTGCTGCACGCCTCACACTGCTGCACGCCGCACACTGCTGCACGCCGCACACTGCTGCATGCCGCTGCACGCCGCACACTGCTGCACGCCGCACACTGCTGCACGCCGCACACTGTTGCACGCCACACACTGCTGCACGCCACACACTGCTGCACGCCTCACACTAATGCACGCCGCACACTGCTGCACGCCGCACACTGCTGCATGCCGCTGCACGCCGCACACTGCTGCACGCCACACACTGCTGCACGCCACACACTGCTGCATGCCACACACTGCTGCACGCCACACACTGCTGCATGCCGCTGCACGCCACACACTGCTGCACGCCGCACACTGCTGCACGCCACACACTGCTGCACGCCACACACTGCTGAATGGCGCACACTGCTGCACGCCACACACTGCTGCATGCCGCACACTGCTGCACGCCGCTGCACGCCACACACTGCTGCACGCCACACACTACTGCACGCCACACACTGCTGCACGCCTCACACTGCCGCACACTGCTGCACACTGCTGCACGCCGCACACTGCTGCACGCCACACACTGCTGCACGCCACACACTGTTGCACGCCGCACACTGCTGCACGCCACACACTGCTGCACGCCACACACTGCTGCATGCTGCACGCCGCTGCACGCCACACACTGCTGCACGCCACACACTGCTGCACGCCGCACACTGCTGCACGCCGCACACTGCTGCATGCCGCTGCACGCCGCACACTGCTGCACGCCACACACTGCTGCACGCCACACACTGCTGCATGCCGCTGCACGCCGCACACTGCTGCACGCCGCACACTGCTGCACGCCACACACTGCTGCACACCACACACTGCTGCACGCCACACACTGCTGAACGGCGCACAATGCTACATGAAACACTGCTGCACGCCACACACTGCTGCACTCCGCACACTGCTGCACGCTGCACACTGCTGCACACCGCACACTACCGCACGCTGCACAATGCTGCGCACACTGCTGCATTACACACTGCTGCACGCCGCACACTGCTGCATGCCGCACACTGCTACACGAAACACTGCTGCATGCCACACACTGCTGCACGCCGCACACTGCTGCACGCCGCACACTGCTGCACGCCACACACTGCTGCACGCCACACACTGCTGCATGCCGCACACTGCTGCATGCCGCACACTGCTGCACGCCACACACTGCTGCATGCCTCACACTGCTACACAAAACACTGCTGCATGCCACACACTGCTGCACGCCGCACACTGCTGCACGCCACACACTGCTGCATGCCGCTGCACGCCGCACACTGCTGCACACCGCACACTGCTGCACACCGCACACTGCTGCACACCGCACACGCCGCACAATGCTGCACGCCGCACAATGCTGCACGCCGCACAATGCTGCACGCCGCACAATGCTGCACGCCACACAATGCCGCACACTGCTGCACGCCACTCACTGCTGCATGCTGCACGACACTGCTGCACGCAGCACACTGCTGCATGCCGTACACTGCTGCATGCCGCACACCGCTGCAAGCCGCTGCACGCCACACGCTGCTGCACGCCACACGCTGCTGCACGCCACACGCTGCTGCACGCCACACGCTGCTGCACACCGCACACTGCTGCACGCTGCACACTGCTGCACTCCACACACTGCTTTTATGCGAGTTTATGCTACTGACATTGTAAATGACAATGCCTTTTATTTGTTTTAAAACCAAAGCATAAATAAAAGGCATTGTAATTTTACAATGCCAATAGCTCAAACTCTTATAAATGCGAGACCTATTGCATTGCAAATGCTTGTTAGTTTTGTGCTGGTATCATTATAGCCAATTAATGCGTGGAGGCAAATCCAACTTTCGCTTTCTTATTCCGCCGTAGATTGGGAGCGCGTGCGAGGCTCCGGTTCACCTAACAGGTAATTGTCAATGCACTCTGTGTGCACTTGAGCCTCTAGAGGCTCGTTGGCATACGTGAATGACACCCCATGATTTGCTATCCTCCCTGCTTCAATGCTGCTTGGCCCGCCGGAAAATAACATTCGGGTGGTCTTCTAATCTCTGAAAACTACCGCCAGCCAGAGCGAGACACTGTTACGAGCTGACTCTGTGTGACTCGCCGTGTGCTCTTGTGCTCTGAGACAGGCAGCGTTATCTGCACCCGACTGTGGAACTGCAGCACTCGGGTCGGGTGAGTCATGCATTTCTGTTTAGTGTTGACATCTTTCCGAGAGAAAATTACCGGCCATTAGTTGTATTTTCAAGTCTGCAAAGACCTGTATCCTGGACATGACATACTAACTGGAAACAAATTCGTATTTATTCATTTGTAACTGCAATTTCTGCATTCGTTTACTTTAAGTATTAGTCCCTATAACACATTTAAACGTGTTTTCTATTTATATACTCTTTCTATTTCTGCATGTGAAAGTACACCTACATTTTAGTGCAAATACAGGTGCTAACTTATTTTTTCCATCTGGATTTTTTTTTACCATGAAGAAACACTTCTCCAAAACACTATCGCTATTTCTTGGGGGTTGTTCCATTCAATTTACAACCATGGAAAAGGATTTACCCAGCCCCATAACAGGAGTAAATCTCCGAACATCATTAACACAACAGGAATGTGTCAGACAAGGGTTTGGTAAAATCCACAAACGTGTAAGTTTGTTTGTGATCAAAAAGTTACATAACAGGAGTTAATATGTGACATGATAAATGTATACGGCCTATCGGCCATTGTGTTTTTAAATGCAATAAAATGTGTTATGAAAAAATAGTTACATAACATTATTGCCCTTGAAAACCCATTTGATCTCTGCAGCAGGTACTTAACCATATTAGGAAGCGATGAAGTGCAATGACATGGGTGGGAGGGGGGGCGATGTGAGATGTTTTATGATGATTGCTTTATTTTGATATTTTCTTAGTATACAATTGCATCAGTATTTTAACCTTCCATTTCAGGGGTTTTGCTGCAGTTGAACAATATTTTAGGACTTCTCATTGATCAAAAAAGTGTAATTTCTAATATTTATCTCTTACCAACCACTTTATTGCTTGATTTTGCTCGCAGGAAAATGTTACACTAAGTGACACACATTTGGCAGTTGAGTGTCACTCATGCACTGAAACCATGGAAATGTCACACAGTCTGAAAACTTGGCAGCAATGTGTATGAAGCTTTCTCACACCCCTCTACTTCCCTCGAAACCCCTGAAACTGGGGCCATGCTGCAGCAAAAACAGTCACCAGGCAGCACCCCCATGTATGGAGCCTTCTCCCACCTCCTCCTTTCCCCAAACCCCTGAACCTGGGGACTGACTGCAGCGACACACAATCTCCAGGCAGCACCCCCATGTATGGAGCCTTCTCCCACCTCCTCCTTTTTCCAAACCCCTGAACCTGGGGACTGACTGCAGCGACACACAATCTCCAGGCAGCACCCCCATGTATGGAGCCTTCTCCCACCTCCTCCTTTTTCCAAACCCCTGAACCTGGGGACTGACTGCAGCGACACACAATCTCCAGGCAGCACCCCCATGTATGTAGCCTTCTCACACCTCTTCCTTCCTTCAAAACCCCTGAATCTGGAGCCTGGCTGCAGCGATGAATACCCTCCATGCAGCACCCCTATGTAAGGGCACTTACATAGGGGTGCTGCTATTTCTGGTGCTATATAGCCGTTTTAAGCTCTTCTTAGAGTTTCTCATTGCTTCAATGGGTGTAATTTCTGATATTTATATGTTTCTCTCGTCTTCCTTGTTGGATTTTGCTCGCGACAAAGTGTCACTCATAGTCGCTGAATGTCACTCATAATTACACTGAAGTTATGAAAATGTCACACGTAAGCAATCCGAAACCTTGGCAGCTATGATTTAAACCTTAGTTCGCAGAGTCGTAGTTATCGATAGTGCAGCAGGTGCACTGGTGCCGGAGCCCAAGATTGTAACGGGCAGTTGCACCCCAGTACTGTTTGTCTTTTATTACCCAATAGGGGTTTGAAGGCAGACATCCCTTGCTCGCATTGTGGCCCGTTGTGCCCTGGGCGCACAACAGTTTGTAGCCATTGAGCTTGTGCGGGTGACGCAGTGATGACGTGTTTGCTTGAAGCAAAACTGGCGCGTGGCACTTGCTCTGTGTACAAACCCCACCTGCTTCCACACACAAACTGCCACAACAAAACATTACATTAGAAAGCCAGCACCCCCTTCAACGCATTAGCAACACACGCTGTCCTTTTTACATTAATGCAGGGAAGTGCGTCTTTTTTGTAAGTTTGAGTTTTATCGGCTGCCTGCCTCCTGTTGCACTGTGCTTCATCTCCCCTCTAGCGTCCGAAGGGCACCACTAGGAGCCTGACGACGGCCGAATGTCTCTCCTGTGCAGAGAGCCGGCATTCCGTAGCTCGAGAGGCCCCTCTGTGGACCCCCTCACTCCTCTTATCCAGTTCTCTATGTGCCAAGGTCCCAGGATGCACTCTTGGAACGGAGGTGAAGGCGGTGGAGGCAACCTCAAGCGAAGAGGGTGCTGAGCTGAGAGTGGGGCGGAGGTGAGCATATGAAGAAGGGGTGTCTAGATGAAACTTCATTGTGGTTTGCTATCATGGTATACAGTATGTCTGGGGCATGATGCAGCCTCATTATAAACAAGAGGCCATGTGCCCGCGGGTTCGAACGCGTTGCCTTGTGAACAAACATGCTTTCATGCAAAATGTGTAACAGACGGACTCTGAAATGTGCTGCTGACTTTAACCTCTTCTCTGCCCAGGTTAATGAATATTGAGCGTGGCCAGCTTTCAGTGAGCATGTTACTAAGGGCCGAAAAACAAGCCAGCATGAGCTATCGATTGAAAAAACAAATACTATTTAAAGCAGCAGTGTTATGCTTCCACATTCAACAAAATGTTGGGTTTTGGCTTACTATGTATTTTCTGGCCGATGTAGATTTCCAGGGCTGCAAGATAATTAAAGTCATACTATTGACATAGATGGATGTACAAATATATATGCAGTGCTTTAAATGGAAAAAAAGAAGTGCAGGTAGTCACCATATTAAGATGTGATTAGGGGGTGGGGCTTGGGCGGAGGGGACTATGGGTCGGGGCTACGGGGAGTGCTAAGGGACCCAGACAGGGGCACACATTTGATTTGATCGAGATTTAATTGGTGTGCAAAAGTAGTAACCCATATGCCTAAGCACATAAAATACAAAACTGGGATCAGCATGTTGTGTTTTGCAGCAAGCACATAAACCCTCTGTGCTAACTTATGATGAGTCAAAACTGTTATCAGATAAAGCACAGATCTTTTTGGCAAGTACTTTTGTTGGCGTTTGAAAAATGGAACATGTGCAGGTAACCTAATTATTGAAATTGGGGTCGAGCTTAAAATGTCCCAATGGCGCCAACACCACACCTGGCCCCCCAGCGAGGCCTCTGAACCTTTGCACACTCCCACACCCACCTTTGCCTGAATGGGATGGCCTGGCAGAGAGGTCACCAGAAACAAATTGCTTCTGCACTGGACTAGCCCCTTAGGGCTGACGTGGGAACGGCCCAAAGGGTAGAGCCAAACCTGGCCTTTCAGCAAGGCCTCTGAATAGCACCTGCACTCCCCGCCTACCACGGGATGAATGTGAAGCGCCTGCCTGGGAGGGAGCATGGGAAAAACACAACCTGTAGGCTGCCGAACGACCCTAGGGCCACAACATCTGGCCTGGCATCCCTGTGTGGCTTCTCAGCCTCCTCACTCTCTTCTCCCCAGCCTGCCATCGCCTCAGTGCAAGGAGTGCTTGGCAGAGGAGTACTGCAAAGACACTGCTTTAGTGTTTAGCTGTTCCACCTACCGAGCCCCTTGTCCCGCAGGGGCCGAGTTGTGAATGGCCTAATGACCAGAGGAACACCTGCCCCGCCCCGACCACATCTATTAAGGCACAGTGTGACGGAATGGCAGGAAGGAATGTAGAATAGCACTGCTTGTGGGGTCTGGGCTAAGGTGAAGATGGCCCAAAACTACAGCCACAAACCTGGCCTCTCACTCGTCTCGGCTCCCCACCTCTAAGCACAGCCTTTTGTGCTGCGACCCGCCTACACATTCCATAGTGTCTAGGGCAATGCGATCAGTGCGACTGCACCGGACGTTGACTTGGGATGGGGGCGTCATTTAAAAAAAAAAAAAAATTATCATTTTAAAAGCACCTTTTGCCGTGTTCCTGGCCTCCAGCAATTTTCAGACATCAATTAAAACGTCAATATAACTCTAGTGATTTATCATCTTCCTGAAAAGAGACGGGAGGTTTGACTAGTGGAACTTTTGACTCATTCTAAGGTAGTGCAGAGGGTTAAGATGCCTGCTGCTAAGAACGTGTACCATAAAGGTAACGAAGTGCATATAATGTAAATAGGTCAGTGGGTTACTGCTTCTGTAAGAGAGCTCCTTTTGTTACTTGTCGTTTCTAAGGCAAAATGCTAATATAGAACATCCTAGAGCTACATGCAAACTACAAGTTATATGTTAGAGCTATAGGTTTTTTGCCAAGTCTTTCAACATCCTAATCTTGCGAAAAGGGTTCATTTGGGTAGCAAACAATTCTTATCATCAAAGAGAACCCCTAACAATGATGTTACGTTTTTAATTCTGAATTTGTGCTTTTCGAGAATAAGGACTCCAACTATACTGCCTACCAGTATCGATGTTATGTCACTCCTACACTACACCTTGTAGTCCTATCTGATGTAACATTTCCTATACACTGATTTACACACATATGATTGTCTCTGCAATGTGTGTGTGGTGTAATGAGCTCTGACACCTTACACTTGTATGAGTGGTGCTATAAAACTACATGGCACTGTTAAAGGGTGCTAGTGAGGGAATCCATGGCAGAGGTGGTCATGGGGGGTGGGGGGGGGCAACAGACATTGTTGTACAGGGCGCCACCAGTGCTAAAGCCGGCCCTGCATAGTGGCCTAGTCAGGTGGCCATCCCTGGCTGCTGCCCACATTACTAACCTTGATTCCCATCGGCTGTGCTACAATTTCACTATCAGTTTAACAAAAATGGGGTGACCCTGTGTCCCTCAGAACCTGGGTATAAATTAGGAAATAAAGAGTGGTTCTGTCGGGTTTATGTCAATTACTTTTCAGCGCACTTAATGTCACATGCATATTCTGATTTTAACTTTCACATCAGTATCTCAAAAGCCTGATTAAGCGTAGTCCACGGCCGAACTTTGCGTGCAGATACATATCTTCTATATTAAGGCATATCTGGGTTCCAAATTCGGCATTCTACTTGGAGTAAACAGAACCGCTATCACCCTAAGAGGAGAAGAGGGAGGCAATCAATTGGAGTCAGTGCTTTAAATGTAAAATGAGAAGTGCCGGTACTCACTAATTAGACTGGGTGGGCCGTTAGGGGCGTGGCTATGAGCCAGGAATTTAACAATAGCCACATAAGTAAACTTTAATGCAAATGTTCTGATTGTCATGTAAAGCACTTGAACGCCCATGGGCCAAATTCGCACAATATCAAACTGCCTCCTTCCGTAGGAGACATGGCAAGCATCAGCTCCAATGTCATAGGTGCAGGGCCTCATTTTTGGCAGTTTGATATTGCACGAATTTGGACCATGGACATTTAAGCACTTTACATGACAATCAGAACATTTGCATTAAAGCTTACTTTTTATTAAGCACCACTGGTTAAGGGAGTTGTCCTGAATCACAGGATGATGAGCCGACGTCGGGATTCACACCTGGTTCTCCAGTTCCACTGTCGGCAGCTCTGGCCATATCCTCATTCTCGTTGCGATGCCAATTAGAACCTAACACTGCAGGAGCACCTCAGCACAGGAATACACTACCCGTTGCCTGCCAGAGCGGCACATAAACACGCTCCATCTGAAAGGGTTATTTTCAGTAGTTTTTGCATTGCACGTACCCGTACTTCAGAGCATGAGCCCTGCTGCTTCTGGGAGTACCTGTACATTCCTTGCCCAAAAACAAGTTCCGGTACTCAGGGGGAGAAAACTGAGAAGTGCCGGTACTCAGTACTGGTGAATATTAGGGTCCATTTAAAGCACTGGACCCTAATGCTGATTTTTTTCTCATAGGTGAGCACATATCATGTGGGGGTGCCATGACACAGGTCTGTCTCATAGTATGCTGTCTTGTTGGAGCAGGAGGGAAGGCTACAGCCTTCGTAGGTTTTATGCAGCACAAGGGCGGTGGTGGCAGCATCAGTAGTAGTGAACAAGTCCTTTTTACCCGGTCACTGGAGTGAGGCCTACAGCTCACTCACTTTTTAAAAAGTTCAGCTGCTGTGTGCGTGACTCACCCTTGGCCTACTTCAGGTAGATGTGCAGTGCTGTGCAGGAGCAGTGACTCTGCACTAGATGTGTGTGTGCCTGGGAAGGGTACAGTACAGGGATTTTTATATGCTGCTGCCTGCTGTTCTTATTATTGTTTTAACAGTGACTTTGAAAGATCTGCACCTTCATGCACAAACCAAAGGGGCATTGGTTGACTAAACTGGTTTGATTTTTGTATGCTGCTGCCTGCTGTGTGTTTAAAATGTAATTGTGAAATATTTGCGCCTTCATTCACAAACCAAAGGGCCATAGTCTGATTAAACTGGTTAGATTTGATTTTTGTATGCTGTTGTGCATGTTATTGTTTGACCAGTCACTTGTTTTTATCACGCACTTTGAAAGCGTTTTCACCTTGATGCAAGAAGAAAAGGGGATTGCTTTACAAAACACGCTTGAGTTTTGTATATTGATGGATTGCTGGTTCTTTTATTATGCACTTTAAAAGTATTTGCACTTTTTCCTTTGCTTCACCAGCTACAGTTAGTATAGATCCTGCCATTAGGTACTATGGTTTGTTTTTATCCTACATGATGCGATATTGATTGTGTTGTTCGCACTTGTCTATAATATGTGCACCTGAAATTGTGTAATTAGCTTTGTTTACAATACAGAAATTATAAATACAGACACACATGTGCATCAAAGTTCTGAAGTATCCAAGCAGTTTTCATCCTCAGGCTGGTGTGCCTGCCTGTTTATGCCCTGCTTACTAATAAAGCCCTGATGGTAGATATTGAAATTGCTCAGTTCATTTTAAATACTATAGAGTGGTTAATATCGTACAAACTCCCTGACAGTCGCAAGTGTGTGGCATGCAGATAATTCACACCAGTTTATTTCTCTTTTAGCTGGCAGGATACTGGGTTATATCTTGTGTACTGGTCATGTATATTGTCAGTCGTGTCTGTTAAATTGAAGATTTGGGTTTGTCTCCAAACAATACAACCGTTCCTTGGCATTGCTCTGATTCCTGTCTCAGTTAAATAATCTGCTCTTGACAATGTTACAAATGGTGTGGCTTATATGGTAAGAGTGTTTCTTACTTTCTTATTCGAATTTTGAGTACGCGAACATAGAGGCATTTCATTAAATGTTGGAGGCCTCAATTAAAAATATACCAGGTTTTTGGGCGGTGGGGCAAAGTGGTGGGCGGTGGGTCAGGGGGCCCCCTCCATGTACTTTGCAGGGGGGCCCCCTCAGGTTTCGTTACGCCACTGTATTCAACTAGTTACTGATGCCGAAGCACCAGAAAATAGAAATGCACCGCGGGAAGCTTTCATCTGCTCTCTTTATTCTTTGCAGGTACAAGGCCCAACTCCGTTCAATTTATTTCAATTCAAAACTTTATTCGGTCTATAGACATAAAACCATAAAAGTATGCAATAATACATTGTAATCACAGAATCCATACAATAGTGCATTATATCACAAAATAGATTAAGGAAAAGCAGTCACACAATAGAAATCCATTCCACATGGGGACTTCCCCCAGCAATTACAATTTGGCAGCAACCATTGAACGGCATAGGCTTCAAGCGGGATCTGAAGGGTGTCGCTAATCTCGTAACTTCTGGCCCTTCCCCAGTTTCCGGTCGGTGAGACAATGAAGTCATATTATTAAGTAAGACATTAAGGAATAGCTGCTTGCTCTAATTACTCATATGTCAGGGCCTCAAGGTGCGCTAATTGTTTCCCTCTTCCTATTGCCTTTGAAATAAAAGTTGTAACAGACAGGCAGATATCAATTATTTCCAGGGCACAAAGATAATTAAAAGCATCCCGATAAAAAACATATTTACCACTATTAAAAAGAGGGGCTAAAGAACATTTCATGAAGTCTTTATAGAAGCTGCAAATAAAATAAAGTGCATTGTGCAATTAGGAAGGTTTTTAGTCCATGCCCCATTTTTTATGAAGACAAACTGTAGATGAAGTGTCTTTACCCGCAGTCTGGTGAGATAAAATCTTTGCTGCCTGTGTTTGTAGATTTCTTACTCTCATTTAGTTCTCTCTTCGTTTCTCTTTGTCCCTTCAATATAGCCCTGACCCTTTTTTGGAGTCTATAAGAATTTTGGCTGTGTCATTTACTCCTATATCCAGGTCCAGTTTTCTTAGACAAACATCCAGATAGGACAGCCATTTAATTTTCTTCCAGGCATCGCGCTTGAGACAATCTAAAAGTATCTCCTTTGTAAACCGTGTCCTTGTTTTACTCCATATATTGTGCCACAGGATGGAAGGCCTGATATGTTAGTCATCTTCTGAAAAGGGCACAGACAGTTCCTTATGTGACATGTATGATGAGTTAGATTTTGGTATTGCCAGTAAACGTGCCAGAAACAGATTTTCTAACGTCTGCAATTTCGCACAATTTGTATAACCCCATAAGGGAGCTCCATAGCCAGCACTTGGTAAACTTTTACTTTTGTACAACAACAGCATTTCTCTAATCCGTTTTTGTCCTATTTTACTGGAGGATCTAAAAATCGATTCTACCACCCTTAAATTCACACCCCTCAATGACACTGCCATCTTCAGCATTCTCTCAACCCTGAAACCTTCAAATCACTTCAATGACCCCCTCCCCCCCAATTTGTTTAAAGAAATGATAAGATCACTAGTCCCAATATGGTCCAAGATCATCAATGCTTCTCTTCTTCAAGGTGAGATCCCAGACTGCCTGAAGGCTGGACTAGTCCTCCCTATTCTAAAAAAAAACCACAGCAGACCCTGAAGACCTGAATAACTACCGACCAATCACAAACATCCCTACCCTGGCAAAACTCCTTGAGAAATGTGTACATGAACAACTGTGCAAACACATTGAGCAATTCCAACTTCTTGGCCAATTCCAATCGGGCTTCCATGTCGGCCAAAGCACTGAAACGGCCATCACTCATATAGTGGATGACGCCCTCACTCTGCTTGACCAGAATGAATCTTGCCTACTAATGCTACTCAGTCTCTCATCTGCATTTGAAACGGTCAAACATGACAATCTACTTAAACTTTTGGAATGTAGGATGGGGCTCTCAGGCACTGTACTAAAATGGTTTCTCAACAACAGAACTCAGAGAGTCAATTTCAATCAAACTCTAGTCTATCCAAACCCAGTCCTTGCACACTGGGTCTTCAACCTTTTCATTGAACAACTGACTGTAATCCTCAAAGCTTCAAACATCCAATATCATATGTAGGCAGATAACACCCAACTGTACATGAAAATCTCTTCTGAAGATATCGAGTCACTCGACGGAACCCTGCACAAAACACTAAATTGGCTAACCTCTAACCACCTCAAACTAAACGCCCTTAAAACTGAATTCCTCCTCATCTCACTCTCTAGGCAAACTCCCATTGTTGAGAAATATCTAACACAACTCTCAGCTCTCAACTGCACCCCACAAATCATTGATTCCATGAAATCAGTAGGAATTGTGCTCGATAAGAGACTAACCATGCAGGATCACAGCAGAGCATCCACCAAAGGAGCGAACTATCAACTGAGCATCCTAAGAAAACTCAAACCCTACCTTCCCCAAGATGACTTCAAATCTGCAGTGCAAGCACTAGTCATCTCAAGAATAGAATACGGCAGTGCTACTCTATGCGGGCTTCCGAAACTCAGTTTAGCCTCAAAACCAACCACATCTCTCTGGACCTGAAATCGCTCAATTGGCTTCCGTTTGAATCAAGGATCCAGTTAAAATTTGCATGTATGACTCATAGAGCACTACACTTCAACACTCCCCTTTACCTGGAAAATAAGGTTGAACTATCGGGAGGCTCCCGGCCCTCTAGGAGCACCAGCACACTGCTGCTCAAGCCGAAGAAATAAAAAAAAAAGGAAACCTACAATCGTACATTCTCTGGTATTGCTACAAGAATCTGGAACTCCCTACCTGTGGAAACAAGACTGATTCCTTCAACATTTGCCTTCAAAAGGGAAGTGAAATCCCTTCTGATGAACACTGGTTTGAACTAGAAGTTTTTTCTCCTTTTCTCTCCTATCTTGTCTAGCCGATTAATCTGCTACCTAGCATTTGCTATGGCCTCAAGTGTCGCCCACTAATGTCAGTATGTTGCTGATGTATATTTTGCTACTTTGTCTCCCACAGCTATCTAACTATGTCTTCCACAACTCGTATGTAAGGTGCTCTGATATCCGCTTGGGTCATGTTCGCGCTATACAAAACTTTAAAAATAAAATAAAGTACATTAAAAATGTCATTTTTGATATATCTAATTGACTTTCCCAGGAGCCCGATGCAGTAAATTGGATACCCAAATATGTAAAGGTTTACATCTCCCCTAACCTTTCCCCTTTGATGTGATGTATCCTCTTCTTTGCTCTACCTTTTCCTGTTACCATGGTGAAAGTTTTCTTCAAATTAACTTTCATATTTTTATCATCCATACATTTTACAAATGTATCTATCAACAGCTGCAGCCCATTTGCAGTTCTTGAAAGGAGGACGGCACCATCTGCAGATCATAAGATAGGAACATGGCGAGTGCCAACCGCGGGGACACCAGCTTTAGATTCTTGTAGGCACGCATCCACCCCATTTACATAAAGTGAGGAGAGCAGGAACTCAACCCTGTCTAATACCTTGGGTAATCTTAAAACTATCCGTGCACTCCCCATTTGAGCTGTATCGTACCTTTACTGTAAGGTGGGAATACCATTGGAATAAGTAGTTAAAGATTCCTGGTGGGGATCCGAAGTCCACAAGTGTTTCCCAGAGTTTATTATGGTTTACCAAATCGAACGCACTGCTCAGATAAGTAAAACATAGGTGGATTTGTCCTGTCCTGGCTACCGTTTATTTATTAATTATCAGATGTAAATTTACACATTGTTCTTTTGTGCCAATATCTGGTCTGAATACATATTGTGTGTCAGAAAGTATATGTTTTGCCTCCGCTTATTCTTTTAGCCTGCCCAGAAGAATTCTGCCCATTAATTTGGCACTGGAGTCAAGGAGAAATATTGGGCGGTAACATTTTGGATCGCCTCAATTTCCTTTTTTAATGATAGGGATTATTGTGCTTTTTGTCAACGAGGTTGGGAGGAAACCTTTAACTGTAGAATTGCGTACTTGGGTCAGCATCGGCGCCCATAAAGTGACATGTGCTTTAAAAATATATTTTGGGATCCCATCGGGGCCAGAAGCTTTTCCACTGGATGCTTTGTTTAGAGCTTTAATTACTTCTTCTAAGGCTATTTTGGGAATATTCGCTGGTTCAATTTGATAAAAATATGTAAGAGTCAAGTTAAAAGTACTCCCCTCTGGATTACAAATTGTGGTAAAATGTTCTATTCAGTCCCCCTGCTGTATAAATGTCTCTATCTTTGGGTCTTCTTTCTCTTTTTAGGAATGGCTGATTTATTTTTCTCCAGAAAAGAGTATTACCATTTAGATCAGCCGCCTGGAGCAGATCTTCCCATATTTTCTCTTTCAGCTTACTTTTCCTTTTGTCGTGTGCATTTTTGTACATAATTCTCAATCTGCTAATTTGTTCTCTGTCTCCTGGTGAATCTCGTAAGGCTTGCCTTAATTTTCTATTTATTACTGAGCACTCTGTGTCAAACCAACCCCTATTTCTATTGTTTTTCCCTCTGGTTCGGCACTTGAGTTTCTCTGCAATTCGAGCCATAATTTTACTGAAAGCTTCCATGATAAGCCTCGGGGTGGGCATAAAATCTGTACTAGAGTAGAAATCATTTAAAGAATCTGTTATGATTGGATCACTGACATAATATCGATTACCAAAATATCGACTACATAAAATATCGTGGGCAAATTATCGACTACAATATTATCGACTCACTATACTTATTAAAGAAAATACTAAAATATCGAGTACACAATATCGTCTTTATCAAATATCGTATATCATTATATCGAACTAATAAATATTGTTAACAAAAATATCGTCTAACCTTAAATTACTATGTAAATGACAAAATTATCGAAACCCAAAATATAGACAACCAAAATATAGAATATTTCACAATATCGACTGTCTAAAAAACTATAAAGAAAATATACTTTTAGCACAAGAAATACATTAGCATTTTAATACATAATAAAACACTTAAATAACATTAAACATTTTTGTTCAAACACATACATTTAAAAATAAACATTCCATAAGCAATATGAATACATTTCACAACATAAAAATTTTATAATTATTATACATTCAGTAAACCACATTTAAACATTTCTTTAAAACATTTAATACTACAAATAAACCATCACTTACTACTAATAAGTTGCTAATTAGTGTTTCCCTTACATGGAAACAAACAGCCAAAAAAGAAAAAAAACATTAAGGTGGACCAATGAAATGCTCACATTTCAAATTAAACCAATGAAATGAAGCAACTAATTAATTTCACACTATAAAAACACTACATTTCAACATCTCTTTCACACTACAAACTGAAAAGAACAAATAAGATGAAACTCTACTCAACTGTTTCCTGAAAGAAGATTTACAGTCCTAAAGAAAATTTTACAACTACAGAAAGTAAGTCAAACTCTATTTAAAATGCAACAAATCTAGAATGCTACAGCTGAAACTATTTCTATAAAGTAATTTACTATACTTTATTTAATTACATTCATATCTCCTCTACAGATACCTTCTAAACAGACAGAAATATTTTGGAAATCCCTACAACTCTAATATTAATCAATGTAAGTATATTTTAATTTTTCCTACCAACCTACAAGTATTAATTAAAAATATAATTCTAATACATATGTATTACTTATTTCTCTCCTCTACAGAAAACCACAAAACCATCCAAAACTACCTTCTACACAATCACCTACTGGACCAAAGAAATAAGTAAGTATATAAACCTCAATCCTTAAACAGCCTAAAATACACAACCAGAATGTTACTTTCCCCTTAAAACAGTATCACATTCCAAAAAATGTATCCAACTATTAGCTAATTTTTTTCTCTTACCAACAGAAAATCTCTCTCCAAGATTAAACTGAAAGCTTGAAATCAGCTAATTAACATCTTTCAACACACCAAATTAAACATTGTAAGTATATTCACTAAAATGTTAATATATTAAAAATATCTATAACATTGTTTATATTTACACAATATTTTTTCATCTCCCCTAGCATAATACAGAACAACATGACTGAAGGTGCTGAATTTATAACGTCTCAAAAAAATAAAATGTTGTTATGTTATATGGGTTATGTATATACACAGGAAAAGCAAAGTGGTCTGAAAATGTTTTGGAAATGTAGCAAATACTACTCAAACAAATGCTATGGGAGAGCTATTACAAAAGAAACCACTGTTCTTTCTGTGAAAGAACATAATCACCCCCCCAATATAACAGAGATAGAAGTTAGAAATGCTCTTGAAAACATTAAAGAAGCAAGTACTAGCACTGATAAACCCACCACCCAAATACTCAAAGAACAATTATTAAAAATACCACACCATGCATCAGCACAATTACCCTCAATTGATTGTTTAAAAAGAACTATTGCTAGACAAAAAAAAAACTACCAAAACTCTACCTACCCCTAAAACATTTGAAACAATAATCATTCCCCCAGAATTAAGCATAACTCACACTAATGAACCATTTATTTTTTTTGATAACACATCTCCTGATAAAAGAATAATTATGTTTGCTACTGCAAACAATTTAGTGAAATTACAACAATCTCACACTTGGATGATGGATGGAACTTTTAAAGTTTGTCCAAAACCATTCTACCAGCTATACACAGTGCATGGATTGTACCAACATTCTAACATTCCATTCATCTATGCCCTCTTACCAAATAAACAGCAAACAACATACATAGAAATGTTAACCAAAATAAAAGAAGAAACCAATAATTATTTCCCACAAAAAATAATTATTGATTTCGAATTAGCCATGATCAATTCAATACTAAAAAATTATCCACACACAGCAATCCAAGGTTGCTATTATCATTTTAACCAGAGTCTATGGAGACATCTGCAAAAGTCCACCCTAAGTGTACAATACGCTACAGATAGTACTTTTGCCTACCAGGTAAAAAAACTAATAGCACTAGCATACGTACCTGTAACAGATGTAGCCGAATACTATAATATTCTAATAGAAAGTCCCTATTACAAAAAGAACGAAGACAAATTAAGCCAACTCCTAGACTACTTTGAGGACACCTAGGTGGGAAGATTACACCGATCAGGACATAGAAGACAACCAAAGTTCCACATTCCTTGGTGGAATGTATACCTGAGTACCTTAAATAAACAATCCAAAACAAACAATAGTGTTGAAGGATGGCATAATGCCTTCCAAGCAACTACAAGCAGAGTGAAACCTACCCTACAAAAACTCCTGGAATCTCTACAAAAAGAACAAAGCTACCAAGAATTACGGATGCAACAATCTGTTACTCAAATAGGTCCTAAATTAACTAAACAAACCAAACAAATGTTTGATCTACTACAAAGTCAAGTAAACCTATACCCATCAACAAGTGGCCTAGACTACCTATCACTAATAGCCAAAAGCATTTTATAATGAACATACCCACAGCTAATAAATGAAATTGGTCAATACAATAAACAATAGCTATCATATATTAATACTATATTTTCCTAAATAATATATAATTGTCATATACATTACGTTTTCATATAGGAAATATATATGTACAATTAAATATTATTTATCTAAATATAATATATATAACAATAAACTATAACAACATTTCCCACCCAAATTATTTAAAAATATAACTTACCATTGATGTAGCCATAGAAGATGAATTCCACCAAGTAAGACTCCTTCCATTTGTATATCAATCCATAGTAATAATAAAAATTTAGCCCCCCAAAAAAAGCTAAAAATCAACACATCCAATGTAAATCCATCCTCGACAAATCCAAAAACGTGAAACACTCAAAAACCCGAAAAATAGGTCAAAATAGTAACAAACGCTCCTGGAAATCCAGGTGAAAAAAAAAGTGTGATAACTTTATTAGTTTCATTAACTAAAACACACTTGTGTTTAAAAAAAAAATAACGTCTCTCTTTCCAGCATAATATCCAAACCCTAAAAAACCCGAAAATATGTGAAAAATCCAAATAAACGCTCCATGAAATCCGGTAAAAAGTTTAAAAGTGTGTTAACAATATTACTTAAATCAAGTTACATACACTTAAAAAAAAACAAAAACGCGTCTTGGTCTTCGAGAAAACATCGATCACAATTTACCTGAAAAAATAACAAAACATACCCACCCACACAATCACACCCAAATACATAAATTAAATACAATCACATCATTTCAAAACAACACATATTTAATCACAATATTTACTTCAAAAGCTACGTCACAACCAGTAAACAACCACACGTAACTAAAACATTACTAACACCTCCAAAACACCCAAAACAATGGAAATTATCAATAAATACATTATAAACATCCTAACTACCCTCAACATAAGTATTTAATAACATTTAATACTTAAAACACCCCTTACCTTGCTCAACACGACGCAGCTTCCAACCGCGAGCTTCCTCAGTCCAAAATGACCCAAAATAACATGAAGCGGTTACAAAATAATCCCATTCAAATTAAAATGCCTACTTAAATCACTGTAAATACATTAAAACAATACAAAACATCATTATAATCATATATAAATATAACATTAATTTATCTTAATTTTTAAAAAGGAATTTCTAATAAACAATACCTTTAAAAATTATATTCCTAATAATTATAAATACATTATTATTATGATTATAAAACATTTTTTTTTCACAACTGTACAAACTATAAAAACTTTTATTTTATTATTAAATATTTGTTTACAAAACTTACATGTTAAAAATATTTTTTTTTCATATAATTAAAAAATAGAAAAATTAATATTATTAATATTTCCTCCAATAATATTATTAATCATCATTAAAAATACGTAGCATAAGAATATACTTTTTGTCATGTAGTAATTATGTACAACAACAACATAAAAATGACACAATATTCTTCAGAATTTAAATATACAATGATTTTTTTATGTATATATCCAACAAAAACATTATTATATCAATACTGTAAGAATACGTTTATTTGCAAACAATGTAAAAAAGTGATAAATGTTATGTATGTTTATTTTTAATTATCAATACTTGTGTTATAAAATGTGATGATATCAATAAATTTTATTTTCCTTAAAACATAGCAAAAATACATAAATGTATGGATATTTGCTGTATCTCTACTAATGTATACTCCATTCTGTAAATAAAAAAAAGCAATCATCTCTCTACTTTCTTTAACAAAAATAAAGCTTATTTACAAATATAAAATGTGTTATTTAATTTCATAATTTATTACTATCAAATATATAATTTAGCTCATTTAATTATTTAAAAATGTTAATAATCACATTTGTTCCAACATTAAATCCAAAAACATAGTTCATTAACACAATACATATACATTCTGCACACTAACCCTATACAAATTACTATTCCCATTTCACCTACATTAAAGTCAGGAAAAGTGCTGGACACTAAGGTGCCGATCACGATCCGGTAAAAAATTACCCCGTGCGACTCGTATCGGGTCTTTTTATCGTACGAATCGTACAAGTGCCGTACGAACTGGCAATCACGATTCGCATGGTAAAAAGTCCATACGAACCGCACTGGGAATCATTCCCCACACGTCCTCGGGTCGGAAAATGTGTCCGACACGTCCTCGGACGATTTACCTTACAAACGTGAAAAGCCAAGTCCGACCGAGGAATCACGATCCATCCCGTGCGTCCGAGCGTACAACCGTATGGAAAAAACACCGTCCGCACCGAACACCTATAGCAACCCATGGAGACATGTGCCCACATACGCGCCCAACACTCCCCCCAGCCCCCGTACGTCCGACACGTACCCCCCGTGTATGTATACCCCCACCCGTCTAGGTACACCCCAGTACGTTCCAGTCGTACCCCCACCCCAGTACGTGTCGTACCACCGTGAACCTACACCCCAGTACGTTCGAGCCCCACCCCCACCCCAGTACGTGTCATACCCCCCGTGTACCTACACCCCAGTACGTTCCAGTCGTACCCCCACCCCAGTACGTGTCATATCCCCCGTGTACCTACACCCCAGTACGTTCCAGTCGTACCCCCACCCCAGTACGTGTCGTACCACCGTGAACCTACACCCCAGTACGTTCGAGCCCCACCCCCACCCCAGTACGTGTCATACCCCCGTGTACCTACACCCCAGTACGTTCCAGTCGTACCCCCACCCCAGTACGTGTCATACCCCCGTGTACCTACACCCCAGTACGTTCCAGTCGTACCCCCACCCCAGTACATGTCATACCCCCCGTGTACCTACACCCCAGTACGTTCCAGTCGTACCCCCACCCCAGTACGTGTCGTACCACCGTGAACCTACACCCCAGTACGTTCGAGCCCCACCCCAGTACGTGTCATACCCCCCGTGTACCTACACCCCAGTACGTTCCAGTCGTACCCCCACCCCAGTACGTGTCGTACCACCGTGAACCTACACCCCAGTACGTTCGAGCCCCACCCCCACCCCAGTACGTGTCATACCCCCGTGTACCTACACCCCAGTACGTTCCAGTCGTACCCCCACCCCAGTACATGTCATACCCCCCGTGTACCTACACCCCAGTACGTTCCAGTCGTACCCCCACCCCAGTACGTGTCGTACCACCGTGAACCTACACCCCAGTACGTTCGAGCCCCACCCCCACCCCAGTACGTGTCATACCCCCCGTGTACCTACACCCCAGTACGTTCCAGTCGTACCCCCACCCCAGTACGTGTCATACCCCCCGTGTACCTACACCCCAGTACGTTCCAGTCGTACCCCCACCCCAGTACGTGTCGTACCACCGTGAACCTACACCCCAGTACGTTCGAGCCCCACCCCCACCCCAGTACGTGTCATACCCCCCGTGTACCTACACCCCAGTACGTTCCAGTCGTACCCCCACCCCAGTACGTGTCATACCCCCGTGTACCTACACCCCAGTACGTTCCAGTCGTACCCCCACCCCAGTACATGTCATACCCCCCATGTACCTACACCCCAGTACGTTCCAGTCGTACCCCCACCCCAGTACGTGTCGTACCACCGTGAACCTACACCCCAGTACGTTCCAGTCGTACCCCCACCCCAGTACGTGTCATACCCCCCGTGTACCTACACCCCAGTACGTTCCAGTCGTACCCCCACCCCAGTACGTGTCGTACCACCGTGAACCTACACCCCAGTACGTTCGAGCCCCACCCCCACCCCAGTACGTGTCATACCCCCCGTGTACCTACACCCCAGTACGTTCCAGTCGTACCCCCACCCCAGTACGTGTCATACCCCCGTGTACCTACACCCCAGTACGTTCCAGTCGTACCCCCACCCCAGTACATGTCATACCCCCCATGTACCTACACCCCAGTACGTTCCAGTCGTACCCCCACCCCAGTACGTGTCGTACCACCGTGAACCTACACCCCAGTACGTTTGAGCCCCACCCCCACCCCAGTACGTGTCATACCCCCCGTGTACCTACACCCCAGTACCTTCCAGTCGTACCCCCACCCCAGTACGTGTCGTACCACCGTGAACCTACACCCCAGTACGTTCGAGCCCCACCCCCACCCCAGTACGTGTCATACCCCCCGTGTACCTACACCCCAGTACGTTCCAGCCGTACCCCCACCCCAGTACGTGTCATACCCCCCGTGTACCTACACCCCAGTACGTTCCAGTCGTACCCCCACCCCAGTACGTGTCGTACCACCGTGAACCTACACCCCAGTACGTTCGAGCCCCACCCCCACCCCAGTACGTGTCATACCCCCCGTGTACCTACACCCCAGTACGTTCCAGTCGTACCCCCACCCCAGTACGTGTCATACCCCCTGTGTACCTACACCCCAGTACGTTCCAGTCGTACCCCCACCCCAGTACGTGTCGTACCACCGTGAACCTACACCCCAGTACGTTCGAGCCCCACCCCAGTACGTGTCATACCCCCGTGTACCTACACCCCAGTACGTTCCAGTCGTACCCCCACCCCAGTACGTGTCATACCCCCGTGTACCTACACCCCAGTACGTTCCAGTCGTACCCCCACCCCAGTACGTGTCATACCCCCCGTGTACCTACACCCCAGTGCGTTCCAGTCGTACCCCCACCCCAGTACGTGTCGTACCACCGTGAACCTACACCCCAGTACGTTCGAGCCCCACCCCCACCCCAGTACGTGTCATACCCCCCGTGTACCTACACCCCAGTACGTTCCAGTCGTACCCCCACCCCAGTACGTGTCATACCCCCCGTGTACCTACACCCCAGTACGTTCCAGTCGTACCCCCACCCCAGTACGTGTCGTACCACCGTCAATGTACACCCCCCCACCCCTGTACGTGTCGTACCACCGTGTACCTACACCCCAGTACGTTCGAGCCCCACCCCCACCCCAGTACGTGTCATACCCCCCGTGTACCTACACCCCAGTTCGTTCCAGTCATACCCCCACCCCAGTACGTGTCGTACCACCGTGAACCTACACCCCAGTACGTTCGAGCCCCACCCCCACCCCAGTACGTGTCATAGCCCCGTGTACCTACACCCCAGTACGTTCCAGTCGTACCCCCACCCCAGTACGTGTCGTACCACCATCAATGTACACCCCCCCACCCCTGTACGTGTCGTACCACCGTCTATGTACACCCCAGTAGTTCCTGGCGCACCCCCAACACAACCTCCTAAGTACGGAGCGCACCCCATGCCCCAACATCACAACCACATGTACGAGTCGTACAAAGCCACACACAAGGACATCACCGTACAACCAAATGGCCCATGTACACACCGTACACACGCTCAAAACGCACGTACACAACCAGGACAAAACAAAACAACACAAGAATACACCATTCGAAAGGCACAAAGCCACTAAACATGGCCAACAACCACTAAAATAACACAATCACTGACCTGCAACTGCCAAAAACAAACAGAGGCCCAATACACCACCACTCCTTATAACACACCCACCCAAACTTCAAACACTGCCACACCCACCCATGGACCAATAAAAAGGGCCCACACACACAAACCATGAGCCTTTGCAACAGACTCACTGCTGCCAGACACCACAGAACCAGACTACAAGCTACACCACACCTTACACTTGCACACCTTCACACGACCACCCTCACAAACACCCTCTCATCACATTCACACACACACACAACCATCCACACCCCCCCCAACATCCACACACCCCCCACACTCACACCATCCCCACCCACACCCCTCACCATGCCCACTACCAAGAATCCAAAGTTCAGTCACCGAGAGTTGGAGGTCCTTGTTGATCAAATCCTCAGAGTCGAGCCACAGATCTTTGGAACATTGGTCAGAAGCACCAGCCTGGCAGCCAAAACACCCATGTGGCAGACCATCGTCGATGCTGTGAATGCCGTTGCGGACACCAGGAGGACCAAGCAGGAATGCCAGAACAGGTGGTACGATCTGCGGAGGAGGGTCAGAGCCAAGAGGCAGGAGGAACACGACCAGGCCAACGCCACCGGAGGAGGGCCCTCCCGCAGACCCGTACAGTACCATCCCTGGGAGGAGAGGGTGATGGCCATACTGCCGGTGGA
Organism: Triturus cristatus; assembly: GCF_964204655.1. Lineage (NCBI taxonomy): Eukaryota > Metazoa > Chordata > Amphibia > Caudata > Salamandridae > Triturus > Triturus cristatus. Next base: position 1,870,335,146 of record NC_140590.1, read on the forward strand.
GGCAGTTGAAGGATTAGAAGGACTCCGAGACGCACCTCACATGGGGGGAACTGCAACCACAACCAAAATTACTAACAGGCACGCAACCACCACAAGCCATCGCATGACTCAACCACACTCCATGAGCAGGCACATGCCACTGCTGCCACCATGCCCCATGCACCCAGCTGGACAATGTCAAGTCACAGGCCACAGAAGACAACAACACATGACACGGTAACCCGGATGGCGGGAGGCTGGGCACCAAAAATCACATAGTGCGACTCCAAAGCAGACAACAATTCCCTCTGCCCATATGGCCTAGGTCACAGCCAGACAAACAGTGTGTCCCAACACAGGAATGACTTGCCAGCAAATGCCGGACGCCTTGCAACAACACATGGGGGTGAAGGCACTGGTTTGCACATGACAGCAGCTAATGAACAGCCAACATTGTGAAAGAGTGGCAGCACACACCACCACAGCAGCAGCGCACAGACACACATCACACCAAATGGGTGCCTGGAGATCAGAAACAAACTCACATCAACAAGCCAACGGCCACTCAAAGATCTGCTAACAGTCTGTGCCCAGGAAGCTGGGCCGAGGTGACAGAGGGGGACACACGGAGGGAGGGAGAGGGGGACACAGAGGGAGGGAGAGGGGGACAGAGAGGGAGGGAGAGGGGGACAGATATGGAGGGAGAGGGGGACAGAGATGGAGGGAGACGGACAGAGGGAGGAGGCTGACACACGGAGGGAGGGAGAGGGGGACACAGAGGGAGGGAGAGGGGGACTGAGAGGGAGGGAGAGGGGGACAGAGATGGAGGGAGACACAGGGAGAGCAAATCAGCCGTGTGGCGTGTGCGAATGGCTGCTCGTCAGCAGGTAGACTGCGTGCATGTAGACAAGGGTGGCCAGTGCCAGAACCCCCCCTCTTCACCATGGCAAAACGCAGGGCCATGTCACAACCTGTACATGAGCACAAGGACAGCTACCTGCATCATATAAGTGTCTGGATCCACTCCATGTGCACATGTACAGTGCTACAAGGAAGGCGCAAATGCATGGCTCGCCACACCTGCACACTCCACTGCTGACTGCAGTCACACTTGACGCAGCAAGTAAGAATGTGCCACACATAGTTAAAGGGGCCAAATTGGTGCCCAAGGGACACACCCATGCACAAGTGCACTGTGAGTGGAATGCAAGACAGATCCTAATTCCAAGAGGAAATGTGCCATCTTTGAAACGGATGAAACATGGATGTTGCATGGGCCAAATTTAACATTGTCTCTCTCACACACAGGTCAACGTCGTGGTGCACCCCCCGTGTTGGGGGGGAACACTCACAAGACCCGGATCTGCAGGAGACCGATCCCACCGGCAGCGACCACTCTCACCACTCTGCGGACGACACCGACCGACCTGGCCCCTCTGGTGTCCAACCACCTGCAGCACCTGCGTCAGGTACAACTGTGCCAACCACCACCCCCACTCCTGCCACATCCCAGGAGACACCCAGGATCCCTGCCCCAACACCACAATGCAGCCAGGCTCGCCAGGAGGGACACGGTGTCCCGGGCACCCAGGAGGAGGCAGGCGACAACGCCAATGCCACCCCTCAGGGGTCCCGGAGACCCGATGTGCCCACAAGTGCAGGCCAGGCGCGAGCCTGACCAGTTGGCTGGGGATCCGGTATTTTCCCATGTCCGTAACATCCTGGACTCATACCGGCAGGACACCACGGGCATGGCCCAGGTTGTGTCCACCCTCACTGAGATCAAGGGGAGCCTCGATGAGATTAAGACCCAGCAGGCCCAGCAACATGCGGAGCTACATGCCTGTCTACTGGTACACCAACGGAGGATGGAGGACAGACAGGCTGAGCAAGTGACGGCGTTCCAGGGGATTCACGCTACACTCCGTCGGATGGCCGACACCATGGCCGACCCTCCCTGTGCCAGAAGGCGGAGAACATCACCACCCACAGGGAGGGATCAGGAGGAGGAGGAGGAAACATCCGATGGAGCATCCCAGACGTCGTCACGGCCTGCTGGTGAGGTTCCCCGCAGGAGGCCGGGTCGTCCACGGAAAGGACCGTGAGGGTGGCTACTACATCACCATCTCCCAGGACACCTGGCCTGGCACCTGGCCCACTGGAGCAACAGCATCACAGCATCAAGAGACATTCTCTGCCACATGGCCCTGCTGGTCACTGGCTGACCAATGTTGACAAAGACTGTGGCATGGACTCTGAGGATTTCCAATGGCAAGGACACCAACTCCCCTACTGAACTTTGGATTCCCTAATCCCGGAAAGCCCCTCACTTTGTCCCCCCCCCCCCCAATAATAAATCACACTATTAAGAGTAGATGCCTGCTGGTAGCATTATTACCTAACATGTGTCTTGTAAAGTCTAAACATGCCTGAGTCATCTGTTCTCTTCAACCATCCACACCCTGGGGCCTGAGTCTGGCACAGGACACATGGGTCACAGTTTATTAGGCAAGACAGACATGGAGCACCATACACACCCGTGATGGGCACAACCAGCTGAGGGGGTGGCCGAACAACCGTGTTGACAGACACATTGAGTACAGCAACAGTCATGCGCAGAGGTCAGGGATCCTGTCCAGTGTCCTGGGGGGCACCCAGGTATGTGTAGACAGGTGGCAGAACAATGTCCTGCAAACTTGAGTCCGGTGGATGCAGAGAATGGGGTCATGGACAACGTTGGATGCATGGGGATGGCACATGTCACAATACCCACACAGTCATGGACATCATGCCCAATACACAGTCTCAGCACACACACACAGCTTGCATCTTGCCACTCGACACATTGACACATAGCCACAATCAGGGAATACCATGCCAGACATGCAGGATGCACCGTGCCAACACACCAGCATTGACTGAGAAGAGGCACCTTGGAGGCATAGGGACACCTTTATTAGTCATGTTTTCGGGATTGCAGAGGCAACTTGAAGTACACATGAACACATCATGTGGAGTAACATGTGGGTCCAACACTGGCACCCCCCTTCTGCAGCACAAATGCGTGATAGCCATGGTACTGGCACACAAGCGTCGGCTAACAGCTAAATACCCACAGCTGCACACGGAGAGCCTGCCATACACCATAGATCCGCTGATGTGGAAGTCCCACGCCATGTCAAGCCAATGCTAACCGTATGTGTCCGAGGGCAGTGTCACACACATTGATGCCATCATCACAATCCACTATCCCATCACTGATGACTGACAACCAGGCAGACCATCTATTCAGGTGTACCCAGCTGCATGTCGTGTCCCATGGGGATGCGACATGTCTGCAGAGGAACCAAACCCCGACCGGGGCAGTGTGCACACATCGTGAACAACTGCCACACCCAATACACCCCAGATGCATCCCTTACCCCATGGAGACTTCCAAACGTGTCCGTGCCTGTAACGCTGAGTCAGCCCACGATGCCATGTCCATGAGGAATAGCAGTGCCACAACAATGCAACCAGCAGATGGCATGCGCAGGTACCTGGGGAAGAGAGACACACAAGAAGTCAGCCACAAAAAGCACAGCCACTTGCATGTGCATTAACTCGACACATGTATGGATGACAACATGCTAGGTCACAATTATGACTGGGGAAATACTACCATCACTGCCACCATCACTCCAGTGACACACCCACACACACCTCTGACTCACGTGCCATACATGCAGGTGGAGACACACATCACAACACATGCCACACGGGGACCAAGGCGTGCACACTCAGACACTGGTACTCACCACTAAGCAAAGAAGTCGCGTATGAGCCGAGTCCGGATGTCCTCTTGCGGCTCCACATCCTCCACATCACTAGCCCCATTGCCAAGCCCTTCGTCCTCCACGGGTGGATGGTCCTCGTCATGTTGATTCAGGATGAGTGGCACAGCTCTTTCAACTGCCATGTTGTGCAGCATGCAGCAGACCATGAAGATCTTGCAAACCTTCGCCGGGGCATATGGGAGTGCGCCGCCGGTCTTGTGGAGGCACCGGAATCGGCTCTTCAGCATGCCAAACGTCCTCTCTATCACTCGCCTTGTCCGGCCATGTGCGGTGTTGTAGCGGAGCTGGGCCGGCGTGATGGGGTTGCGGAGAGGTGTGAGCAGCCAAGGCATGTTGGGATAGCCAGCGTCCCCTACATGGAAAGCACATGGATATCGTTAGAACTGGCGAAGCGGTCGTGCTGGTAGGCTATACAGAATACAGGACAGACAGACTGTACCCACCAACAACACATGCCCGTTCGTTGCGCAGCTGCATCATCATATCAGGCATCCCGCTACGCCTCATGATGTAGGCATCGTGTGCTGATCCTGGGAAACGAGCACAGACATGTGAAATCACCATGTTGGACAGACACACCACAAGGGCATTGATGGAGTGGTAGTGCTTCCGATTGCGGTACGCCACCTCCCGTGCGTGTGGTGGTACCAAAGCTACATGTGTCCCATCTATGGACCCAATGACATGGGGCATCCCTCCCAGGGCATAGAATCCACGCTTGACCTCTGTCATCTGTTCAGGGGTTGGGAACTTGATGAAGTCATCCAGGTGAATCAACATGGCCTCTAAGAAATCATGCAGCACACCGCTGAACATGCTCTGGGACATGCCACCAACATGAGCTATGGTATATTGAAAGGTACCCGTGGCAAGGAAATGTAGGGCAGCCATTACCTTCAGCTGGGGTGTCAGTGCCGTGGGATACCTGTGCAGCGGTTGCAGGTGTGGTGCCAGTCTCGCCGTCAACTCCAGAATCAACGGTTGGGTGAAGCGGTAGAGCCGGATGCTGTCATTCTCCTGCATGGCAGCCAAGTCTGGAATTATCCGGGCAAGAGGCGGTGCTCTGCAGTAATGAGGAAGTGACAAGGAAGAGTGAGTGCACTACGACAACATTTCATATGTACTGAGCACATGTTAATCTGTCAATACACATATGCTACATAGGGAGTCAGGTATGTGCTACATGCCCAGGACACGTATGGATGCAAGGTGACACTCCTTCCAAGACCCAGCTACACACGGTGATTGAGAACCTCCCCATGCCACGCCATGGGAATAGCTGTGTCCCAGTGCAAGTGAACAGCCCGACGCAAGACAGGAGTGACATACACCCACACATCAGCAGAAGTGGGATGCCGATTGCAGAGACTGGTAGCGGAACACTGGAGCCACAGGTCACATGACATTACACTAGTCCAGCCCACACACCTTGCCATGAAGGTGCACATGTCATGACTCACCACACATTCCTTGTGAGGATGCAGACATGGCCTTGTCACGCTACTCCGTGTCCCATGCATACATGTGCACCTCACATCCGATGACACATGTGGCATGGTGTGCGGAACAGTGTGCAATGACAATCTACACACAGACACATGTTGGTTGCTGCAACGGCTGCAGCTTTTGAGGGTGCTACAACATCAACCTGATGTAAATCCCGGACACATAAATTACATAGTCACATTGTGCACTGTGGGTAGTGACAAGTCATGTGTCATGACCCCTGTACCGGGCATCATGGGACACTTCCGTGTGTTGGTGTCCGTGCCATGCCAGTGACGCTCACCCCAAGTGCGCAGTCCGACATGCACACATGTCAAAGGAGTCAAGGGCATGCCTGGCACACATTGCACTGTCACACAGTACACCTATACACATCTCACCATACAGCTGGTGCCTTCTCCACTCAGGAGGCATGTTCCACATCACAGCCTGTCACACCTGTGCCCCACACATGTAGTAATGCACAGACGATGCCTTGATGTCCATTCCTGGACAAGTATGTCCATCCATGGACAAGTATGTCCATCCATGGACAAGTATGTCCGCCCTATTCCTACCTGTGTGTCGCCTATCACCACTGTGAAGTGTAAAAACCGCCGTACTGCTGCTAAGAGGGCCTGTGTATGTTCCCAAATCACTGTGGGAGTGCTGCCGTATGTGTACCCATCGTGATGGCGAGCGTACAGGCATTTGTACGGTCCGTACCACTACTTGTACGCATACGCGTGCAGACCCATAGTGATAGGGCCGTACACACGCATCTACGCTCACTATCACTATGGGTCTGCACGCGTATGCGTACCCGTAGTGGTACGGACCGTACACACGCATCTACGCTCAATATCACTATGGGTCTGCACGCGTATGCGTACCCGTAGTGGTACGGACCGTACAAATGCCTGTACGCTCACTATCACTATGGGTCTGCACGCGTATGCGTACTCGTAGTGATAGTGAGCGTACATGCGAGTGTACCGCCCGTACCACTACTTGTACGCATACGCGTGCAGACCCATAGTGATAGTGAGCGTACATGCGAGTGTTCGGCCCGTACCACTACTTGTACGCATACGCGTGCAGACCCATAGTGATAGTGAGCGTAGATGCGTGTGTACGGTCCGTACCACTACGGGTACGCATACGCGTGCAGACCCATAGTGATAGTGAGCGTACATGCGAGTGTACGGCCCGTACCACTACTTGTACGCATACGCGTGCAGACCCATAGTGATAGTGAGCGTAGCTGCGTGTGTACGGTCCGTACCACTACGGGTACGCATACGCGTGCAGACCCATAGTGATAGTGAACGTAGGCATGCATGTACGGGCCGTTGCCATGCATTTGGGGTGCCCTAGGGCCCCGAAACGCACCGTACCTGTGTGTGATGCTCCAAATTACATAGGGGACAAGTATTAGGGCCTACATGCATGCTGGTTGTCATGGAGACCAAGTTCAAATTTCGAAATTGTTCTGGAAGGTGCACAGCAGAAGTCAGTTGGAATTCTTCTACTTTGTTGCAATGTGTTTGTGGGGCTGACATCATGCAGGAGAATGAAACCGATAGAGAACCCACAGACTGCTAGGTTTGAAGGGATTGGTGGAAACATAGGATGCAAATGTGAGTGACCAATCACTCTGTACTCCTGTGCATGAGACTGAGCAGAAGGGCACATATAAGGCAGCCAGGTCCCATGAGGGAGTACTTGCCTGCACATCTTTGCATTCGTCGACCCAGCTGCTGCTACTGATTCCCTGGAACCATGTCAAGGGCTGTGGAGAGGACACAGCCATTCACCCTGGAGGAGAACATGGCTCTGCTGGATGTGATCCTCCCACAGTACTCCATGCTGTATGGGCGACCAGGGTATCAGGTGAGTGCATAGGCCACTGCCACAGACTGTCCCTATGTTGTGACTGTGACTTCAGGCATTGTGTCCTGGTGTGACACACATGCCATGTACTGTCGGGGGGTCCCGGGGGGGGGGGGTGCCTGATGTCTCCCAGCAGTGCCCTGAGACAGGAGGGGTGGGAGCCTATCACTCCCAGCAGTGCCCTGAGACAGGAGGGGTGGGGGCCTATCACTCACAGCAGTGCCCTGAGACAGGAGGGGTGGGGGCCTATCACTCACAGCAGTGCCCTGAGACAGGAGGGGTGGGGGCCTATCACTCCCAGCAGTGCCCTGAGACAGGAGGGGTGGGGGCCTATCACTCCCAGCAGTGCCCTGAGACAGGAGGGGTGGGGGCCTATCACTCCCAGCAGTGCCCTGAGACAGGAGGGGTGGGGGCCTATCACTCACAGCAGTGCCCTGAGACAGGAGGGGTGGGGGCCTATCACTCACAGCAGTGCCCTGAGACAGGAGGGGTGGGGGCCTATCACTCCCAGCAGTGCCCTGAGACAGGAGGGGTGGGGGCCTATCACTCCCAGCAGTGCCCTGAGACAGGAGGGATGGGGGCCTATCACTCACAGCAGTGCCCTGAGACAGGAGGGGTGGGGTCCTATCACTCACAGCAGTGCCCTGAGACAGGAGGGGTGGGGGCCTATCACTCCCAGCAGTGCCCTGAGACAGGAGGGGTGGGGGCCTATCACTCCCAGCAGTGCCCTGAGACAGGAGGGGTGGGGGCCTATCACTCCCAGCAGTGCCCTGAGACAGGAGGGGTGGGTGTGATGCACAGTGTGAGCCTTGATCATTGATTGTGACATTGCCATCATTCCACCTGTGTACCCACTGTGGCACGTACTGCTTTTTCCCTCACCAGGGGATGATGTCCCTATGACAAAGGTGCAATGCGTTGACTGCATGACATGCCTTGTTGTAACCAGCTAATTTGTACCCATATGTCTCTCTGTGACATGTGGCTGGTGTATTGATGTGGTGTCACTTGTTCCTCCTCACAGGTAGGCGCCACTGCCAAGGAGCAGATCTGGCTGACCGCCGTCAATGCCGTGAGGGGTGTGGATGGTCGGAGGCGGAGCCTGCCCCAGGTGAGGAAACGCTGGCAGGACATCCGGTGCTGGACGCGGAGGATTGCACGGCTCCTGCTGGGGGACTCACCTGAGGGCCACAAGAACCGCGGCCGCCGCCGTCTGAGCCACCTCCACAGGCGTGTGCTGCCGGTGGTCTTTCCAGACCTGGAGAGGCGCTTACAGGCGATGCAGCAGCCGGAAGGGGGTAGGTACATGTGTGTTTATTGTGTGTCACCGGCATTTGTAAGGGCACAGTAGCATGAATTTTCAGGCTATGCAATGTTACCTATGTCGATTGGACTCATGTGACTGATGTGTACAGCTGTCTGATTAATTTATGTCTCTCCACCCTGCCCACAGCATCGTCGGGGGACACAGAGGGAGACATGGACACAGGCAAGGCGGAGGGACCGAGCACCAGTGCCAGCCGTGACATCGGGGCTGGTACATCGAGTGGGACAGAGGTGGAGGATAGTGCTGCCGAGGACCTGTCGACTGGCACGTCAGAATACGAAGCTGACAGGTCCGAGGAGGAGTTCTCCGAGTGGGCGGTGGCTGCACCAGCAGCTGACAGCGGAACAACACCTTGCACGGCCCCCTCAGTTCCCATCAGCCGCCTCCCACTTGCTCGTGTCCCTTCCCAGCGTGCCCGGTCACCGCATGTCTCCTTCCGGCCAGGCACCGCACCCCCTGCCCCTGTCTCCACTGCTGCCGCCAATGCTGAGTCTGTGGACATCCAGCGGCAACTGCAGGTTGGTCAGGCTGCGATCCTTAATGTCCTCCATGCCCATGGGAAAACCCTCACCAACATCGAGGCATTCTTGGAGGGCATTCATTCTTCGCAGGCTGACCAACGCAACTTGCTGAGGTCCATAGACTCCACACTGACTGCAGCAGTGGGTCTCCTGCAGCGCGACCTCCCCCCACCTACCCCTGCCCCATCCACACTTCCCACTTCCATGCCTGTCCCACGTACACCCAGACGTCGGCATGCACCCACCACAACAGACTCAGGCACCACTCCAGCAGGGAAGGTCCACCGCACTCCTCCTGACACGCACACACAGGGTGAGGTAGGCACACCCACTGGGTCGGGGGGCAAACGTGTGACACGCAGCCAGAGTGGGAGTCCGCATTCCACACAATCCACTCCCTCCAAATCCCCTCCCCTCAGCTCTCCTGGCCACATCTCCCCCAAGGACTCCTTCATGGCCGCTCTGTCCCTGAGCCCCACAGTTCCACCACCACGCAAGCGGTCAAGGAAGTCCTCAGTCAGGGTGGTTGAGTCTCCACCCCTGTCTCCACCCTCCCCCGGTGGCGCTGCAACCCATCCCTCTGACCCCCCCCCTCCTTGGGGCCTGAGGTCACTTCGGGTGCAGGGGACTCCCTGGAGGACCTTGCTAAGGTGTGTAGTGCCATCCTGGCCTCCGCCTTTGGCCATGACACACCCCCTGTGGTTGAGTCCTCCATCCCTGCACCCACAACGCCGCCCCTTTGCCCTGATGTCCCTGCGGTGCCTGTTGCTTCCCCCCCCCCTGATGCCCTCACCAGTATGGAAGACGATGCCATTTGACTGTGCAGGCAAGGTAGGGGACACACATCCCACTGTGTCCCCCATCCAGCTGGGAATCATTGACTGCCCTATGGGCTTTGTTAAAATTGAACTGCCTGCGATCCACGGACATTGTGCTCATGCTGAATAAAGCTTAATTTTGTTTTCATTATCACACTCCTGCTATGGTGGTATTGGTGTTGGTGGGGCTGCTACATGGTTTTGGGTGGTGTTTAAGGCTTTGGGTGTGTGGGATTTGTAGTAGTGTTCTGCTCATTGGGGCGACCCTGGGATCTGTGTGCCATCACAAGGTGTTGGCTAACTTCCTTAGGTCATGTCAGCAGTTACTGCATGGTTCAATTGTCCCAGGGTGTATTCCTTCCTCTGTGTACCCAGATTTCTTCCCTGCAGTGTGTTCCCAATGTTTAGCGCAGATCAGTGTCTACATGAGCTGTGTGTGTGACGGAGCCCTTCTACTTTGGCCATGCATGCATGGCCATGTCTCCACCTGCAACAATCGTGGCATCCTTGGTGATTACTGTACTTGTGTGTGGAGTCTGTTGACATGAGTTCATGGGGACATGTTCCCTTGTAGGCAGTATGGATGTGGGTAATTCCGGCCTCACACACATGTGTTACACCCTTCCTGTCTCTGGGCACTGCTGGGAGGACTCTGCACCCACCCCTCCTGTCTCAGGGCACTGCTGGGAGGACTCCACACCCACCCCTCCTGTCTCTGGGCACTGCTGTTAGTGATAGGCCCCCACCCCTCCTGTCTCAGGGCACTGCTGTGAGTGATAGGGCCCCACCCCTCCTGTCTCAGGGCACTGCTGGGAGGACTCCACACCCACCCCTCCTGTCTCAGGGCACTGCTGGGAGGACTCCACACCCACCCCTCCTGTCTCAGGGCACTGCTGTTAGTGATGGGCCCCACCCCTCCTGTCTCAGGGCACTGCTGTGAGTGATAGGGCCCCACCCCTCCTGTCTCAGGGCACTGCTGGGAGGACTCTGCACACACCCCTCCTGTCTCAGGGCACTGCTGTTAGTGATGGGCCCCACCCCTCCTGTCTCAGGGCACTGCTGTGAGTGATAGGGCCCCACCCCTCCTGTCTCAGGGCACTGCTGGGAGGACTCCACACCCACCCCTCCTGTCTCAGGGCACTGCTGGGAGGACTCCACACCCACCCCTCCTGTCTCAGGGCACTGCTGTTAGTGATAGGGCCCCACCCCTCCTGTCTCTGGGCACTGCTGTTAGTGATAGGCCCCCACCCCTCCTGTCTCAGGGCACTGCTGGGAGGACTCTGCACCCACCCCTCCTGTCTCAGGGCACTGCTGTTAGTGATGGGCCCCACCCCTCCTGTCTCAGGGCACTGCTGTGAGTGATAGGGCCCCACCCCTCCTGTCTCAGGGCACTGCTGGGAGGACTCTGCACACACCCCTGCTGTCTCAGGGCACTGCTGTTAGTGTTGGGCCCCACCCCTCCTGTCTCAGGGCACTGCTGTGAGTGATAGGGCCCCACCCCTCCTGTCTCAGGGCACTGCTGGGAGGACTCTGCACACACCCCTCCTGTCTCAGGGCACTGCTGGGTGGACTCTGCACACACACCTCCTATTTCTGGATATGTACGCTTGGAACATACACGGTGTGGGTGCGCTCCATGTATTCGAGGTGAGGGTACGGGTCTAGTTACACTGGTGTGGTGGGGGTACGGTGCGTGAGTCCGCGGTTGGGGGTACGGGTCGTACTTACACTGTTGGGGTGGGGGGTACGCTCCTTGCATACGCGGGTGGGGGTACGGGTCGTACTTACACTGTTGGGGTGGGGGGTACGCTCCTTGCATACGCGGGTGAGGGTACGGGTCATACTTACACTGTTGGGGTGGGGGTATGGTCCGTGAGTCCGCGGGTGGGGGTACGGGTCGTACATACATGGTTGGGGTGGAGGTACGCTCCATACATACGCGGGTGGGGGTACGGGTCGTACTTACACTGTTGGGGTGGGGGGTGTAGGAAGGTGGATATCTGACTATGGTTACCCCCAACTTTTTGCCTAGTGTCTAGCTGGTTTTTCGACTTAGTTGGCCTGAGATCCTGCCATTCAGGGTCTCAGGCTGTCTGCTCTCTCTGTAAAATGGACACTATGTACTTTAGGTGCATAACCCAAGTGGATAGGATCACCTTATTGGCCCCTGTACAGTGTACCCTAGGTACCCAGGGCATAGGTGTACCCTAGGCCTACCAGGGGCTGCAGCATGTATTATGCCACCCCTGGCCTGGCCTTCCATTTTGACACAACTGGCTGATCACTCAGCTGGGGCAAGGTCGTGTAATCACCCCTTGCTTAGGTGTAGTATTCCTATACCTACCTTATATATAGACACATGTGTACCTATCAGTCACTCCTATGGCAGGCCTTAACAATCCTGGAGGCAGAGTGCTTGGTAACATGTGAGATGGTGCTCTAGCATGAGCTGAGCCTGTCTGCAGCTTTCGGAACCATGTCCTTATAGCTGTTCTATGATATAGCCTACCATATACTCTTAAAGTGCCTTATAATCTTAGACGGTTATGGTGACTATGGTTTGGCTTTATCGAAACATGTCGTGTAAGGTGTCTAACACTGTGGAATAATACCCCCATACCATTTCTGGACATGAGGATATTATTCCCCCCTTCTAGAGGGAAAGACATGTTAAAATCATACTTCACTGTTAGCCTCTGACCAAAGCCTCAGCATCACAAAATGGATGCTGCTGCCACGACACAAGTCTGACCTCCTGCAGCTGGGAGTGATCCCAGCCAGGGAGGCCTGGACAACAGGTTTCCTGCTTGGGGAGGTGCCAGCACCTCCCCAGACAGCCTTTAGTGTATTGGGGCAGGGTGGGCTGAAAGGAATGAGACATGCCTGGGGCACACAAGGTGTTCCTTGCATAGTCCAGTTCAAACCGGCGCTGGGGCACTCCAGCCCCAGCTCTGGCGCGAAACTGGACAAAGGGAAGTGGGTGTAACCACCCCCTCCCAGGTCCCACCCATAAGGCGTGACCTAGCAGGTATCCCAGCCCCCCAGATTAGTATAAGAGTGGGAGTTGGGCCTCAAGACTTTAGATTATCCTGAACCTGCAAACTTGAACAGAAACTCTGGACCTTCGACATTCGACGAAAGAAGAAGACTGAAGAATCTCCCTTGTGGCCAAGGAGTGGCTACCCTGTGCAAACAGGCACCATCAAGAGACTACCCTTTGCTTTGTGAACGTTCTACGAGGAACCGACTGCAGAGCCCGACCAGAGCCTTGACTTCCAGACTTCTCCGACCCTGATCCACATCTGCAGCAGAGCTGAGATCCGTGGAGGCGACGAGCGACGTGGGACCGGCTACCTGGGAAAAGTGGCTAGTATCTTCAAGCGCAGCTTCTGAGGCACCCTCGAAGTTGTGCACCGGGGATTGAGAAGCCCCACCCCCAAGCACCATCTGCACCGAAGACCAGCCCCCCCACACTCAACGAGTCCTGCGTGGGGCCCTTCAGCATTTTCCTGCTTGCCGCGTCTGTCCGGTTGCTTGCCCGCTGGCTAGTGGCCTTTGTGACGACGCATCCTGAAATCTTCTGCGCTGGTTTGGCTCCTCCAGACTGGCTCCTGCTTCCCTGCAAAGAAGAAGCACCCCAGACCTTCCTGGTCTGATCCTGAAGCAAGTCCTCAGATCCTCGTGGGTTCCGCTTGCCAAGGCCTGGTGAGTCCTAGCCCAGCTTCGACGCCGCCGACAGCAAGAGCCTTCGTGGGACAGCTCGCCTCCTGGTCGTCCTCGACGCTTCCTGGTCCTCCTGGCTGCAGCGACAAGCTTCACCTTCACCTGCAACTCTTCACGACATCGTCTGGTTCCTTCCTGGTTCCACGTGATCACTGGCTAGTGATCTTGACTCTGTCCCCTCTGCTTGCAGGTCTCTTCTCTTCTTGATCCCAGCCTTGGGATCCACCGGACACTCTTCACTGACTGCCTGTCAGCATCTTTCTTCAGGCATCCATAGGAGTCGACGACGAAACCCGACGCAACTTCAACCCTATGCACCCGCAGCCTGTGGGCTAGGTAACTTGGGTACTCCGGTACTCATCAGGATAGTGACTATCCTAGTGTCTAAGTTTCAAGTGTCGACTTCCTAGCTACTCCGGAAGTGTCCTAAATCTATCTATTTCCAAACTGTACTATTGCTAGTGACTTTTACGCATTACGCGTGAGTGTTTCCACTCTGCACACGAATCCCGTGGGCCTCCCACTTCCTATCCCTTGGTAGTCTAGTGTAGCCCCAGCGATTCCCTAGGCCTAGGCCTACTCTATTTCCGTGACAGTGGTTCTTATACCACTTACTTAGTATATGGTTTGCGTGGCCCCTAGGGCCTAACTGTATTACTTACCTGTGTGACTTACTGTATGCATTAATAAGACTGTGTTGTACTTACCTCTAATCTCATAAAGAGTGCTGAGGGTTTGCTTAGAATAAATACACTTTATTTTATATATATATCTGTTGTGGTGTCCTTTCATTTGGTATTCAAGGGATTATATATGGTATCACAGCTGGCTTCACATGCCATTCAGAGTTTAGCCTAAGACTGCTCTTGTCCATGCTACCACTAGGATAGCTGGTCTATAAGGTTGACTTTACAACCAATCACCATAAGGGTATTTGGACTGATATAAGGTGTACACTATAACTAGTGACATCATACATCAGGCCAACTTCTCACATTGGTGAGCAGCGGTTGGGATCTGAGCTTGCTGTTGTAATACCATTGTAATCTTGAGATACTAAAATGAAAGATCACACAGATATTGTCTAGGTACATATAACATAGTTTATAATACTTAAGTCCTACTGGACTTAGTGGTTGTAGGTTGAAGGGAGTAACACACCCTGACTACAACTACTAGAGAGGTTTAGTAGAAACAACTAGTGTAGGTAGGTGCACACACCACACCCTCACTAGATCATGCCTCTGGGAGGAGATCAAGTAGATGCTCTCTCAGGAGGGGCAGGTCTGCAGAAGACCCCCTCTAGGTATGATACCTTAACATTCCAGGAGATGAGACAATTGTGTACCTCCAGAGGAATAAAACAGGGTGCAAACCCTACCCCCCTTCAGTTAAGAGAGCTCCTAGAGGAGTATGATACTATTAGGGCCTCTCAGGCAGGTACCCTAGGTACAGAGGAGGGTCTACCCACCACAGAGGAGTCAGATGGGGCTTCAGATGGGGAGGTAGACAGCCAGGGCCAAGTAAGGAGACTTAGCCAGGCTAACCTAAGTTTGCATGGGAGTTTGCATGGGGTCCCCCCATACAGACCCCCAAGTAGGCTTTCACAGAGAAGCAGGAGGGACAGATCCCCTTCAAGGGAATCCATCCACTCCCATGTTTCTAGCATCTCTAATGCTTCCTCTCACAGGGGAATGACTTCACCGGAGAGAAAGGAGCATGACGCCAGAATGAGGGAAGCTAATCTGAGGATTCAGAGGGAAGAACTTGCCCTTGCCAAGGAGAAGCTTGCTCTGGCTAGAGAGCAAAAATTGTGTGGGTCAGAACCCACTGGTGGCAGCAACATTCCTAGAGATAGGGATAGGTCTTATGACCATAGAAACCTAAGCAAGATAGTCCCCCCATATCAGAATGGGGATGACATCCACAAATGGATGACTGCTTTGGAGAGGGCCTGCAAAGTACAGCAGGTACCCCAAAGTCAGTGGGCAGCTATCTTGTGGCTCTCCTTTTCTGACAAAGGTAGAGACAAGCTCCTCACAGTCAGTGATGAGGATGCAAACAATTACAAAGTCCTGAAGAGTGCTCTGATAGATGGGTTTGGCTTAACCACTGAGCAATATAGGTTGTTGTTCAGAGACACCCAGAAGACACAGACACAGGACTGGTCTGATTTTGTGGATTGTGCCACTAAGGCTTTGGAAGGATGGTTAAATGGCAGCAAGGTGCAGGACTATACAGGATTGTACAACTTGATTATGAGGGAGCAGACCCTTAGTAATTGTCAGAACCAGCTTCTCCATCAACACCTGGTAGACTCAGATTTGACCTCTCCACAAGAATTGGGAAAGAGGGCAGATAAATGGGTCAGGACCAGGATTAGGCCTAAAAATCAGGGTGGTGAGCAAAAGAAAGATACCACCAAGCCTCAAGAAAAGGGTGGGGATAAAGCAAAAGAGAAATCTTCCTCAGGGCCCCAAAACTCCACACAGGGTGGTGGGTCCCAAGCTCCCTCCTCTACCACAGTTAAAAAGCCTTACTGCCATGTGTGTAAAACACCTGGGCATTGGAAAACTGACAGCAGTTGTCCACAGGCTAAAAACAAAACTGTTCCTCCAACTACTCCTGTCACACCACCTGTTACTGTCAGCAGTAATCCCCCAGGTGGTGGGAGTGCCCCCAAAAATTTGGTTGGGTTTTCTTGGGGAACACAGGGGGATCCTGGCTTAGCCAATTCCCCTGCAGCAGCTACTCTTGTCTGTGATGGTGGCATGGGGTTTGCCAACTTCACTGCCTGTCCCAACACTTTGGGTAGGTACAGACAGGAACCCTACATCAATGGTAGAAAAGCTGAGGCCTACAGAGACACTGGAGCTAGCATCACTATGGTGGCCCATAGGCTAGTTCCCTCTGAGCAGCTTTTGCCTGGTTTCTCATACCAGGTAACTAACATTGATGGCAAACAGACCAGTCATCCCATGGCAGAGGTATGTCTCAGCTGGGGAGGGGTCACTGGCCCTAAAAGGGTGGCAGTGTCTCCAACCTTGCCTGTGGACTGCTTGCTGGGGAATGACTTAGAACTCTCAGCTTGGGCTGGAGTTGAACAAGACACCCATTCCAAAATGGTAGGCCTTTCCAAAAAGGGTAGTGGGGTTGTGCCAGTCACAACCCCTGTCCAAGTAGCTTTCCTCCCTGAAAAGGTTGGAAGGGCAGTGGTAGCCACAGCCCAGGCACAGACAGACTTCCCTGTAGGGACTGGCAGAGCTGTGACAGTCACAGCTCAAACACAAACTGAGTGCCTTCCTGAAAAGGTTGGCAAGGCTGTAATGGTCTCAGCCCACACACAGACTGATATAGGTGTAGTGAAGCCTGAAACTATGGATCACTCCACACAGACAGAGAGTAGTGGGGAGGAAGAAAAGTCTCCCTCCCCCCAGACATTAGGAAAAGGTCAGCCTCCTCAGGGATCTGACCTCACCCCTTGTGAAGGAACTGCCCCAGAGGTAGCCAGGCCTGGCCTGGCAGAGCCTCTGATGTCAGTGGCCCCTTCCAAGGTGGGACCCAGTCTGGCGCAGGTAGCCTGCCTCTCTCTACCCTGCCTCAGTCAGGTCAGGGCTGCAGAGGTCAGGGAGGCCAGTGGACCCCAAGAGGGCCCCTGTCCACAAGAACCCCCCCTTCAAAAGAATGAGGATTGCCTGGTTAGTTGCCCTAGCCAGGTGATGGGTAAAAACATTCCTGAGGGATCCCCTTCACAGGCAGTTAGGGACCTCCCCCAGAGGGATTCTGTTGGGCACAGGCAAACATGGGACCTTAGGGCCCCAAACCTGACCTGTCCCTCCAGTAAGCCCACAAAAGGGACCCAGCCTCCAGCTTTAGGTAGCCAGAGGCTGACCCTGAGAGCACAGTGCAACTCAGTTAGAGAAAGAAAGGCATCCATGGTGGAGGATGATTGGAGGAAGCTGAGGCCTCACTTTGAGGACACTCACTTCAGTACTCCATCTCCACACCAGCCTTTTACTTTGCAAAGACACACCCAAGGTAGAGATTCCCTATGGTGGAGACCCTATGATATCTTTAGGATGAGGGATTGCTTAGTGGACCATGAGACAGGGGGTAACCATGCCAGTGCTGGTTCTTCCTTATATGGCCACTCAGGCAATAGAGGCTTACCTTGTCAAGGCCAGCCTTATCTCCTTTCGTTTGGGGGGGGGGGGGTTGTGTAGGAAGGTGGATATCTGACTATGGTTACCCCCAACTTTTTGCCTAGTGTCTAGCTGGTTTTTCGACTTAGTTGGCCTGAGATCCTGCCATTCAGGGTCTCAGGCTGTCTGCTCTCTCTGTAAAATGGACACTATGTACTTTAGGTGCATAACCCAAGTGGATAGGATCACCTTATTGGCCCCTGTACAGTGTACCCTAGGTACCCAGGGCATAGGTGTACCCTAGGCCTACCAGGGGCTGCAGCATGTATTATGCCACCCCTGGCCTGGCCTTCCATTTTGACACAACTGGCTGATCACTCAGCTGGGGCAAGGTCGTGTAATCACCCCTTGCTTAGGTGTAGTATTCCTATACCTACCTTATATATAGACACATGTGTACCTATCAGTCACTCCTATGGCAGGCCTTAACAATCCTGGAGGCAGAGTGCTTGGTAACATGTGAGATGGTGCTCTAGCATGAGCTGAGCCTGTCTGCAGCTTTCGGAACCATGTCCTTATAGCTGTTCTATGATATAGCCTACCATATACTCTTAAAGTGCCTTATAATCTTAGACGGTTATGGTAACTATGGTTTGGCTTTATCGATACATGTCGTGTAAGGTGTCTAACACTGTGGAATAATACCCCCATACCATTTCTGGACATGAGGATATTATTCCCCCCTTCTAGAGGGAAAGACATGTTAAAATCATACTTCACTGTTAGCCTCTGACCAAAGCCTCAGCATCACAAAATGGATGCTGCTGCCACGACACAAGTCTGACCTCCTGCAGCTGGGAGTGATCCCAGCCAGGGAGGCCTGGACAACAGGTTTCCTGCTTGGGGAGGTGCCAGCACCTCCCCAGACAGCCTTTAGTGTATTGGGGCAGGGTGGGCTGAAAGGAATGAGACATGCCTGGGGCACACAAGGTGTTCCTTGCATAGTCCAGTTCAAACCGGCGCTGGGGCACTCCAGCCCCAGCTCTGGCGCGAAACTGGACAAAGGGAAGTGGGTGTAACCACCCCCTCCCAGGTCCCACCCATAAGGCGTGACCTAGCAGGTATCCCAGCCCCCCAGATTAGTATAAGAGTGGGAGTTGGGCCTCAAGACTTTAGATTATCCTGAACCTGCAAACTTGAACAGAAACTCTGGACCTTCGACATTCGACGAAAGAAGAAGACTGAAGAATCTCCCTTGTGGCCAAGGAGTGGCTACCCTGTGCAAACAGGCACCATCAAGAGACTACCCTTTGCTTTGTGAACGTTCTACGAGGAACCGACTGCAGAGCCCGACCAGAGCCTTGACTTCCAGACTTTTCCGACCCTGATCCACATCTGCAGCAGAGCTGAGATCCGTGGAGGCGACGAGCGACGTGGGACCGGCTACCTGGGAAAAGTGGCTAGTATATTCAAGCGCAGCTTCTGAGGCACCCTCGAAGTTGTGCACCGGGGATTGAGAAGCCCCACCCCCAAGCACCATCTGCACCGAAGACCAGCCCCCCCACACTCAACGAGTCCTGCGTGGGGCCCTTCAGCATTTTCCTGCTTGCCGCGTCTGTCCGGTTGCTTGCCCGCTGGCTAGTGGCCTTTGTGACGACGCATCCTGAAATCTTCTGCGCTGGTTTGGCTCCTCCAGACTGGCTCCTGCTTCCCTGCAAAGAAGAAGCACCCCAGACCTTCCTGGTCTGATCCTGAAGCAAGTCCTCAG
Organism: Triturus cristatus; assembly: GCF_964204655.1. Taxonomy (NCBI): domain Eukaryota; kingdom Metazoa; phylum Chordata; class Amphibia; order Caudata; family Salamandridae; genus Triturus; species Triturus cristatus. The sequence goes on from NC_140590.1 coordinate 1,870,354,638, forward strand.
ATCCTCGTGGGTTCCGCTTGCCAAGGCCTGGTGAGTCCTAGCCCAGCTTCGATGCCGCCGACAGCAAGAGCCTTCGTGGGACAGCTCGCCTCCTGGTCCTGGTCGTCCTCGACGCTTCCTGGTCCTCCTGGCTGCAGCGACAAGCTTCACCTTCACCTGCAACTCTTCACGACATCGTCTGGTTCCTTCCTGGTTCCACGTGATCACTGGCTAGTGATCTTGACTCTGTCCCCTCTGCTTGCAGGTCTCTTCTCTTCTTGATCCCAGCCTTGGGATCCACCGGACACTCTTCACTGACTGCCTGTCAGCATCTTTCTTCAGGCATCCATAGGAGTCGACGACGAAACCCGACGCAACTTCAACCCTATGCACCCGCAGCCTGTGGGCTAGGTAACTTGGGTACTCCGGTACTCATCAGGATAGTGACTATCCTAGTGTCTAAGTTTCAAGTGTCGACTTCCTAGCTACTCCGGAAGTGTCCTAAATCTATCTATTTCCAAACTGTACTATTGCTAGTGACTTTTACGCATTACGCGTGAGTGTTTCCACTCTGCACACGAATCCCGTGGGCCTCCCACTTCCTATCCCTTGGTAGTCTAGTGTAGCCCCAGCGATTCCCTAGGCCTAGGCCTACTCTATTTCCGTGACAGTGGTTCTTATACCACTTACTTAGTATATGGTTTGCGTGGCCCCTAGGGCCTAACTGTATTACTTACCTGTGTGACTTACTGTATGCATTAATAAGACTGTGTTGTACTTACCTCTAATCTCATAAAGAGTGCTGAGGGTTTGCTTAGAATAAATACACTTTATTTTATATATATATCTGTTGTGGTGTCCTTTCATTTGGTATTCAAGGGATTATATATGGTATCACAGCTGGCTTCACATGCCATTCAGAGTTTAGCCTAAGACTGCTCTTGTCCATGCTACCACTAGGATAGCTGGTCTATAAGGTTGACTTTACAACCAATCACCATAAGGGTATTTGGACTGATATAAGGTGTACACTATAACTAGTGACATCATACATCAGGCCAACTTCTCACAGGGGGTACGCTCCTTGCATACGCGGGTGAGGGTACGGGTCGTACTTACACTGTTGGGGTGGGGGTACGGTCCGTGAGTCCGCGGGTGGGGGTACGGGTCGTAGATACATGGTTGGGGTGGAGGTACGCTCCATACATACGCGGGTGGGGGTACGGGTCGTACTTACACTGTTGGGGTGGGGGTACGGTCCGTGAGTCCGCGGGTGGGGGTACGGGTCGTACTTACACTGTTGGGGTGGGGGTACGCTCCATGCATACGGGGTGGGCGTAGGGTCCGTACATATCCGTCGCCACGCTATGTGATGCTTGTGCGGGCCGTACCCAGGCCTTTGCCACGTGGGTACGATCCGTCCCGCCATTGTTGGGGTGACGTGTGTGTGGGCGTGGTACGACTCGTACCCACGCTCTTCAGGCGTGGGTACGGGACGTACCTGTCTGATTGTGTTGCCGGTTCGCGTGGTGACGGACTTCCGTTGTGGCGGTCGCTGGCTTATCAGGTCACGCCCCCACCCCCTCGTGGTGACCAGGGCATGGGAGTCAGGTATGTCCAGGCCATGTGTGGTGTGTGACTTATGTGGTTGTTTTGTGGCCTGCCCTGGTCGTGCCACCCCCACCCCACCCCACTTTCCCCCCTCCCTTAGTTATTCTGACCTTCTGCGGCGTCTGCGTCGTAACCTGTAGAGGAGGTGTACTGCTATGAGGGCAGGGATGACTCGTAGGTTCGGGTCCATGTCTGTCCGTCGCGTACTGGTACTCCTTGATCGCGTCGTCCTGTCGCGTACGGGTCCTCCTTGATCGCGTCGTCCTGTCGCGTACGGGTCCTCCTTGGTCGCGTCGTCCTGTCGCGTACGGGTCCTCCTTGGTCGCGTCGTACTGTGTGTCCGTCACGTACTGGTCCTCCTTGTTCGCGTCGTCGTCTGTCCGTCGCGTACTGGTGGTCCTTGTTCGCGTCGTCCTGATTTCCCGGCAGTTTTTGGCTGCCGCAAAATATTCACCGTGCGGGGTGACGTCGGTGCGAATCGTGATTCCTGGGTCGTGAATGGCTGGCTGCGAGCGTCCCGACGTCAGGTCGGCGCTTTCCCGGATCGCATTGGTAGGTGTTTTTTTGTTCGGTCGGGCTTTTTTAGGAATCGTACGGTAATGGTGTACCCGTGCGAATCGTAATTCCTTGTTTGTAAAAATTGACGACCGGGTACGCGTCGGGCGGAGATTATGCTCCGTCCGACGGTTCGTACCCGGTTTTTGCCGGATCGTGATCGGCACCTAAACCTATATAATTTACTATTCCCACTCCAGTTAACATTAATTCAGAGAAGGTGCTGGACAGTAACCCTATATAATTTACTATTCCCACTCCAGTGAACATAAAGTCAATGAAAGTCCTGGACACTAACCCTATATAATTTACTATTCCCACTCCAGTTAACATAAAGTCAGGAAAGGTGCTGGACACTACCCCTATATAATTTACTATTCCCACTCCAGTTAACATAAAGTCAAGGAAGATGCTGGACACTAACCCTATATAATTTACTATTCCCACTCCAGTTAACATAAAGTCAGGAAAGCTGCTGGACAGTAACCCTATATAATTTACTATTCCCACTCTAGTTAACATAAAGTCAATGAAGGTGCTGGACACTAACCCTATATAATTTACTATTCCCACTCCAGTTAACATAAAGTCAGGAAAGGTGCTGGACACTACCCCCATATAATTTACTATTCCCACTCCAGTTAACATAAAGTCAGGAAAGGTGCTGGACAGTAACCCTATATAATTTACTATTCCCACTCCAGTTAACATAAAGTCAAGAAAGGTGCTGGACAGTAACCCTATATAATTTACTATTCCCACTCCAGTTAACATAAAGTCAATGAAGGTGCTGGACACTAACCCTACATAATTTACTATTCCCACTCCAGTTAACATAAAGTCAGGAAAGCTGCTGGACAGTAACCCTATATAATTTACTATTCCCACTCTAGTTAACATAAAGTCAATGAAGGTGCTGGACACCAACCCTATAAAATTTACTATTCCCACTCCAGTTAACATAAAGTCAGGAAAGGTGCTGGACACTAACCCTATATAATTTACTATTCCCACTCCAGTTAACATAAAGTCAATGAAGGTGCTGGACACTAACCCTATATAATTTACTATTCCCACTCCAGTTAACATAAAGTCAGGAAAGGTGCTGGACACTAACCCTATATAATTTACTATTCCCACTCCAGTTAACATAAAGTCAAGAAAGCTGCTGGACAGTAACCCTATATAATTTACTATTCCCACTCCAGTTAACATAAAGTCAATGAAGGTGCTGGACACTTAGGTGCTGATCACAATCCGGTAAAAACCGGGTACGAACCGTCGGACGGAGCATATTCTCCGTCCGACGCGTACCCGGTCGTCAAAATATACAAACATGGAATTACGATTCGCACGGGTACACCATTACCGTACGAATCGTAAAAAAGACCGACCGAACAAAAAACACCTACCAATGCGATCCGGGAAAGCGCCGACCTGACGTCGGGACGCACGCAGCCAGCCATTCACGACCCAGGAATCACGATTCGCACCGACGTCACCCCGCACGGTGAATATTTTGCGGCAGCCAAAAACTGCCGGGAAATCAGGACGACGCGAACAAGGACCACCAGTACGCGACGGACAGACGGCGACGCGAACAAGGAGGACCAGTACGTGACGGACACACAGGACGACGCCACCAAGGAGGACCCGTACGCGACAGGACGACGCGATCAAGGAGGACCCGTACGCGACAGGACGACGCGAGCAAGGAGTACCAGTACGCGACGGACAGACATGGACCCGAACCTACGAGTCATCCCTGCCCTCATAGCAGTACACCTCCTCTACAGGTTACGACGCAGACGCCGCAGAAGGTCAGAATAACTAAGGGAGGGGGGAAAGTGGGGTGGGGTGGGGGTGGCACGACCAGGGCAGGCCACAAAACAACCACATGAGTGACACACTACACATGGCCTGGACATACCTGACTCCCATGCCCTGGTCACCACGAGGGGGTGGGGGCGTGTCCTGATAATCCAGCGACCGCCACAACGGAAGTCCGTCACCACGCGAACCGGCAACACAACCAGACAGGTACGTCCCGTACCCACGCCTGAAGAGCGTGGGTACGAGTCGGACCACGCCCACACACGTCACCCCAACAATGGCGGGACGGATCGCACCCACGTGGCAAAGGCCTGGGTACGGGCCGCACAAACATCACATAGCGTGGGGACGGATATGTACGGACCCTACCCCCACCCCGTATGCAAGGAGCGTACCCCCCAGCCCAACAGTGCAAGTACGACCCGTACCCCCACCCGCGGACGTACGGAGCGTACCCCCAGCCCAACAGTGTAAGTACGACCCGTACCCCCACCCGCGGACGTACGGAGCGTACCCCCAGCCCAACAGTGTAAGTACGACCCGTACCCCCACCCGCGGACGTACGGAGCGTACCCCCAGCCCAACAGTGTAAGTACGACCCGTACCCCCACCCGCGGACGCACGGAGCGTACCCCCAGCCCAACAGTGTAAGTACGACCCGTACCCCCACCCGCGGACGTACGGAGCGTACCCCCAGCCCAACAGTGTAAGTACGACCCGTACCCCCACCCGCGGACGCACGGAGCGTACCCCCAGCCCAACAGTGTAAGTACGACCCGTACCCCCACCCGCGGACGTACGGAGCGTACCCCCAGCCCAACAGTGTAAGTACGACCCGTACCCCCACCCGCGAATGCAAGGAGCGTACCCCCCTGCCCAACAGTGTAAGTACGACCCGTACCCACACCCGCGGACGTACGGAGCGTACCCCCACCACACCAGTGTCAGTAGACTCGTACCCTCACCTCTAATGCAGTGTGCGTAACCCCACCGTGTATGTGCCAAGCGCACATATCCAGAAATCGGAGGTGTGTGTGCAGAGTCCACCCAGCAGTGCCCTGAGACAGGAGTGGTGGGTGTGGAGTCCTCCCAGCAGTGCCCTGAGACAGGAGGGGTGGGTGCCCATCACTCCCAGCAGTGCCCAGAGACAGGAGGGGTGTGTGCAGAGTCCTCCCAGCAGTGCCCTGAGACAGGAGGGGTGGGTGCAGAGTCCTCCCAGCAGTGCCCTGAGACAGGAGGGGTGGGTGTGGAGTCCTCCCAGCAGTGCCCTGACACAGGAGGGGTGGGTGCAGAGTCCTCCCAGCAGTGCCCTGACACAGGAGGGGTGGGTGCAGAGTCCTCCCAGCAGTGCCCTGACACAGGAGGGGTGGGTGCAGAGTCCTCCCAGCAGTGCCCAGACACAGGAGGGGTGGGTGTGGAGTCCTCCCAGCAGTGCCCTGAGACAGGAGGGGTGGGTGCAGAGACCTCCCAGCAGTGCCCTGAGACAGGAGGGGTGGGTGGTGAGTCCTCCCAGCAGTGCCCAGAGACAGGAGGGGTGGGTGCAGAGTCCTCCCAGCAGTGTCCAGACCCAGGAGGGGTGGGTGGTGAGTCCTCCCAGCAGTGCCCAGAGACAGGAGGGGTGTGTGCAGAGTCCTCCCAGCAGTGTCCAGACCCAGGAGGGGTGGGTGCAGAGACCTCCCAGCAGTGCCCTGAGACAGGAGGGGTGGGTGGTGAGTCCTCCCAGCAGTGCCCAGAGACAGGAGGGGTGGGTGCAGAGACCTCCCAGCAGTGCCCTGAGACAGGAGGGGTGTGTGCAGAGTCCTCCCAGCAGTGCCCTGACACAGGAGGGGTGGGTGTGGAGTCCTCCCAGCAGTGCCCTGACACAGGAGGGGTGGGTGCAGAGTCCTCCCAGCAGTGCCCTGACACAGGAGGGGTGGGTGCAGAGTCCTCCCAGCAGTGCCCTGACACAGGAGGGGTGGGTGCAGAGTCCTCCCAGCAGTGCCCAGACACAGGAGGGGTGGGTGTGGAGTCCTCCCAGCAGTGCCCTGAGACAGGAGGGGTGGGTGCAGAGACCTCCCAGCAGTGCCCTGAGACAGGAGGGGTGGGTGGTGAGTCCTCCCAGCAGTGCCCAGAGACAGGAGGGGTGGGTGCAGAGTCCTCCCAGCAGTGTCCAGACCCAGGAGGGGTGGGTGGTGAGTCCTCCCAGCAGTGCCCAGAGACAGGAGGGGTGTGTGCAGAGTCCTCCCAGCAGTGTCCAGACCCAGGAGGGGTGGGTGCAGAGACCTCCCAGCAGTGCCCTGAGACAGGAGGGGTGGGTGGTGAGTCCTCCCAGCAGTGCCCAGAGACAGGAGGGGTGGGTGCAGAGACCTCCCAGCAGTGCCCTGAGACAGGAGGGGTGTGTGCAGAGTCCTCCCAGCAGTGTCCAGACCCAGGAGGGGTGTGTGCAGAGTCCTCCCAGCAGTGTCCAGACCCAGGAGGGGTGGGTGCAGAGTCCTCCCAGCAGTGCCCAGAGACAGGAGGGGTGTGTGCAGAGTCCTCCCAGCAGTGTCCAGACCCAGGAGGGGTGGGTGCAGAGTCCTCCCAGCAGTGTCCACACCCAGGAGGGGTGTAACACATGTGTGTGATGCCACAATTACCCACATCCATACTGCCTACAAGGGAACATGTCCCCATGAACTCATGTCAACTGACTCCACACACAAGTACAGTGATCACCAAGGATGCCACGATTGTTGCAGGTGGAGACATGGCCATGCATGCATGGCCAAAGTAGAAGGGCTCCGTCACACACACAGCTCATGTACACACAGCTCTGCGCTAAACATTGGGAACACCCTGCAGGGAAGAAACTGGGTACACAGAGGAAGGAATACACCCTGGGACAATTGAACCATGCAGTAACTGCTGACATGACCTAAGGAAGTTAGCCAACACCTTGTGATGGCACACAGATCCTAGGGTGGCCCCAAAGAGCAGAACACTACTACAAATCCCACACACCCAAAGCCTTAAACACCACCCAAAACAATGTAGCAGCCCCACCAACACCAATACCACCATAGCAGGAGTGTGATAATGAAAAAAAAATATAAGCTTTATTCAGCATGAGCACAATGTCCGTGGATCAAAGGCAGTTCAAAGTCAACAAAGGCCATAGGGCAGTCAATGATTCCCAGCTGCATGGGGGACACAGTGGGATGTGTGTCCCCTACCTTGCCTGCACAGTCAAATGCCATCGTCTTCCATACTGGTGAGGGCATCAGGGGGGGGGAAGCAACAGGCACCGCAGGGACATCAGGGCAAAGGGGCGGCGTTGTGGGTGCAGGGATGGAGGACTCAACCACAGGGGGTGTGTCATGGCCAAAGGCGGAGGCCAGGATGGCACTACACACCTTAGCAAGGTCCTCCAGGGAGTCCCCTGCACCCGAAGTGACCTCAGGCCCCAAGGAGGGGGGGGGTTCAGAGGGATGGGTTGCAGCGCCACCGGGGGAGGGTGGAGACAGGGGGGGAGACTCAACCACCCTGACCGAGGACTTCCTTGACCGCTTGCGTGGTGGCGTAACTGTGGGGCTCAGGGACAGAGCGGCCATGAAGGAGTCCTTGGGGGAGATGTGGCCAGGAGAGCTGAGGGGAGGGGATTTGGAGGGAGTGGATTGTGTGGAATGCGGACTCCCACTCTGGCTGCGTGTCACACGTTTGCCCCCCGACCCAGTGGGTGTGCCTATCTCACCCTGTGTGTGCGTGTCAGGAGGAGTGCGGTGGACCTTCCCTGCTGGTGTGGTGCCTGTGTCTGTTGTGGTGGGTGCATGCCGACGTCTGGGTGTACGTGGGACAGGCATGGAAGTGGGAAGTGTGGATGGGGCAGGGGTAGGTGGGGGGAGGTCGCGCTGCAGGAGACCCACTGCTGCAGTCAGTGTGGAGTCTAGGGACCTCAGCAAGTTGCGTTGGTCAGCCTGCAAAGAATGAATGCCCTCCAAGAATGCCTCGATGTTGGTGAGGGTTTTCCCGTGGGAATGGAGGACATTCAGGATCGCAGCCTGACCAACCTGCATTTGCCGCTGGATGTCCATAGACTCAGCATTGGCGGCAGCAGTGGAGACAGGGGCAGGGGGTGCGGTGCCTGGCAGGAAGGAGACATGCGGTGACCGGGCACGCTGGGAAGGGACACGAGCAAGTGGGAGGCGGTTGGTGGGAACTGAGGGGGCGGTGGCAGGTGTTGTTCCACTGTCAGCTGCTGGTGCAGCCTCCGCCAACTCTGAGACATCCTCCTCGGACCTGTCAGCTTCGTAGTCTGATGTGCCAGTCGACAGGTCCTCGGCCACACTATCCTCCGCCTCTGTCCCACTCGATGTGCCAGCCCCGATGTCACGGCTGCCACTGGTGCTCGGTCCCTCCGCCTGGTCCGTGTCCATGTCTCCCTCTGTGTCCCCCGACGATGCTGTGGGCAGGGTGGAGAGACAGAAATTAATCAGACACCTGTACACATCTGTCACATGAGTCCAATCTACATAGTCAACATTGCATAGCCTGAAGAGGCAGATCCCTAACATCTGCAAAACAAGGTACCGATGTAGGGCATGAAACACAGTTGGTTGAGCCACCATGCCACTGAAATACCATGGAGAGCATGAGACAATAGCTGATGACAGGAAACGGAGTCTGACATAGCACCCAGGCCCTGGGGACAATCCTGCACTGCCTCTGCACCACACAGCGTTTGTGAAAATACCTATGACCAGGGACAATATCCATGAACTTGAGACACATGCTGCATAGGTAATGCTGCAAACATGCCCAACATAACTCGGTCACTGCACCTTGCGTGTGTGTCCAGTAACATCACACACTGTCCAGACCCAGCAATTAGGAATCAGGATTTGACACATAGGCATTGCCCGCCCCAAGCAACCCCCACACGATGCTAATTGCTGAGACACAGGTGGCACCAACATCTCATAGTCTGGGTGATAAACACAGTGGCAGGCAAAAGGCAAGATTGGACGCAAAACAGCAAAGGTGCGCCTGTACAAATAATGAGGTACCAGTGCCCATCCTCAGATGAGTATAACAAGACACACAGGCACTGGCAACTGTGAGTATGAAGAGGGACAATCAGGTCAGGCTGCACAGTGGACACCTGTACATAATAGCACGTCTATATACATGGTGACAGGGGACAATGGCACAGAGCACAACCTACGCTGTAGACAGTGAGAGTGTCCACGTTGATGATGACACAAACAACACTGAGGATAAGGTGCCCCAGGGGACAGTATTGGGCACGCAACTACATGCTACTGAATGGGAATGACTGCTACACACGTCACCATCCCTGCACTATGCGTAGCGCACACTCATGCACATCATGTCACAGGCCACTACATAGGACATGCGCGCTGTAAGGCATGACACATGAGAGACCAACTCCCATGTCTGGAGCCAGCATCAGTGCCAACTGACATGGAACCCACATGCAGTGAACTTGACAGTTCACAGGCAAGGTCCCACAACCTGTTACCCACCACCACCACCCATGATGCTACAGTCATTGTTCTCGTGGACAAAGCGCCAGCCTACATTACCTTGTGAAGGAGTGACTACACACAGACCAGGGAACACATTGCAAGGAGGGGAAGGGTGGCAGGGGCGCAGCGCTACACTTGGGCAAACTGGATGGGCACAGCACCTTTAAACCCTGCCAGTGAATTAATGCCACTGTGCCCTTACAAATGCCGGTGACACACAACAAACGCACATGTACCTACCCCCTTCCGCCTGCTGCATCGCCTGTAAGCGCCTCTCCAGGTCTGGAAAGACCACCGGCAGCACACGCCTGTGGAGGTGGGTCAGACGGCGGCGGCCGCGGTTCTTGTGGCTCTCAGGTGAGTCCCCCAGCAGGAGCCGTGCAATCCTCCGCGTCCAGCACCGGATATCCTGCCAGCGTTTCCTCACCTGGGACAGGCTCCGCCTCCGACCATCCACACGCCTCACGGCACTGACGGCGGTCAGCCAGATCTGCTCCTTGGCAGTGGCGCCTACCTGTGAGGAAGTACAAGTGACACCACATCAATACACCAGCCACATGTCACAGAGAGACATATGTGAACATAATAGCTGGTTACTACATGGCATGTAATGCAGCCAACGCATTGCACCTCTGTCATAGGGACATCATCCTCTGGTGAGGGAAAAGGCAGTACGTGCCATAGTGGGTACTCAGGTGGAATGATGGCAATGTCACAATCAATGATCAAGGCTCACACTGTGCATCACACCCACACCTCCTGTCTCAGGGCACTGCTGGGAGGACTCTGCACACACACCTCCTGTCTCAGGGCACTGCTGGGAGGACTCTGCACACACCCCTCCTGTCTCAGGGCACTGCTGGGAGACATCAGGCACCCCCCCCTGGTACCCCCCCGACAGTACATGGCATGTGTGTCACACCGGGTCACAATGCCTGAAGACACAGTCACAACATAGGGACAGTCTGTGGCAGTGGCCTATGCACTCACCTGATACCCTGGTCGCCCATACAGCATGGGGTACTGTGGGAGGATCACATCCAGCAGAGCCATGTTCTCCTCCAGGGTGAATGGCTGTGTCCTCTCCACAGCCCTTGACATGGTTCCAGGGAATCAGTAGCAGCAGCTTGGTCGACAAATGCAAAGATGTGCAGGCAAGTAATCCCTCATGGGACCTGGCTGCCTTATATGTGGCCTTCTGCCCAGTCTCATGCACAGGAGTACAGAGTGATTGGTCACTCACATTTGCATCCTATGTTTCCACCAATCCCTTCAAACCTAGCAGTCTGTGGGTTCTCTATCGGTTTCATTCTCCTGCATGATGTCAGCCCCACAAACACATTGCAACAAAGTAGAAGAATTCCAACTGACTTCTGCTGTGCACCTTCCAGAACAAAATCGAAATTTGAACCTGGTCGCCATGACAACCAGCATGCATGTAGGCCTTAATACTTGTCCCCTATGTAATTAGGAGAATCACACACAGGTACGGTGCGTTTCCGGGCCCTAGGGCACCCCAAATGCATGGCAACGGCCCGTACATGCATGCCTACGTTCAAAATCACTATGGGTCTGCACGCGTATGCGTACACGTAGTGGTACGGACCGTACACACGCATGTACGCTCACTATCACTATGGGTCTGCACGCGTATGCGTACACGTAGTGGTACGGACCGTACAAATGCCTGTACGCTCACTATCACTATGGTTCTGCACGCGTATGCGTACTCGTTGTGGTACGGACCGTACAAATGCCTGTACGCTCACTATCACTATGGGTCTGTGTACCCGTAGTGATAGTGAGCGTACATGCGAGTGTACGGTCCGTACCACTACGTGTACGCATACGCGTGCAGAACCATAGTGATAGTGAGCGTAGATGCGAGTGTACGGTCCGTACCACTACGTGTACGCATACGCGTGCAGAACCATAGTGATAGTGAGCGTACAGGCATTTGTACGGTCCGTACCACAACGAGTACGCATACGCGTGCAGAACCATAGTGATAGTGAGCGTACAGGCATTTGTACGGTCCGTACCACAACGAGTACGCATACGCGTGCAGACCCATAGTGAGAGGGCCGTACACTCGCATGTACGCTCACTATCACTATGGGTCTGCACGCGTATGCGTACTCGTTGTGGTACGGACCGTACAAATGCCTGTACGCTCACTATCACTATGTGTCTGTGTACCCGTAGTGATAGTGAGCGTACATGCGAGTGTACGGTCCGTACCACTACGTGTACGCATACGCGTGCAGAACCATAGTGATAGTGAGCGTACATGCGAGTGTACGGTCCGTACCACTACGTGTACGCATACGCGTGCAGACCCATAGTGATAGTGAGCGTACATGCGAGTGTACGGCCCTCTCACTATGGGTCTGCACGCGTATGCGTACTCGTTGTGGTACGGACCGTACAAATGCCTGTACGCTCGCCATCACGATGGGTACACATACGGCAGCACTCCCACAGTGATTGGGGAACATACACAGGCCCTCTTAGCAGCAGTACGCCGGTTTGTACACATCACTGTGGTGATAGTCGACACACAGGTAGGAATAGGGCGGACATACTTGTCCATGGATGGACATACTTGTCCAGGAATGGACATCAAGGCATCGTCTGTGCATTACTACATGTGTGGGGCACAGGTGTGACAGGCTGTGATGTGGAACATGCCTCCTGAGTGGAGGAGGCACCAGATGTATGATGAGATGTGTACAGGTGTACTGTGTGAGGGTGCAATGTGTGCCAGGCATGCCCTTGACTCCTTTGACATGTGTGCATGTCGTACTGCGCACTTGGGGTGAGCGTCACTGGCATGGCACGGACACCAACACACGGAAGTGTCCCATGATGCCCGGTACAGGGGTCATGACACCTGACTTGTCACTACCCACAGTGCACAATGTGACTATGTCATTTATGTGTCCGGGATTTACATCAGGTTGATGTTGTAGCACCCTCAAAAGCTGCAGCCGTTGCAGCAACCAACATGTGTCTGTGTGTAGATTGTCATTGCACACTGTTCCGCACACCATGCCACATGTGGTATCTGATGTGAGGTGCACATGTATGCATGGGACACGGAGTAGCGTGACAAGGCCATGTCAGCATCCTCACAAGGAATGTGTGGTGAGTCATGACATGTGCACCTTCATGGCAAGGTGTGTGGGCAGGCCTAGTGTAATGTCATGTGACCTGTGGCTCCGGTGTTCCGCTACCAGTCTCTACAATCGGCATCCTACTTCTGCTGATGTGTGGGTGTATGTCACTTCTGTCTTGCGTCGGGCTGTTCACTTGCACTGGGACACAGCTATTCCCATGGTGTGGCATGGGGAGGTTCTCAATCTCCGTGTGTAGCTGGGTCTTGGAAGGAGTGTCACCTTGCATCCATACGTGTCCTGGGCATGTAGCACATATGTGACTCCCTATGTAGCATGTGTGTATTGCCAGATTTACATGTGCTCAGTAGACATGAGTTGTTGTCGTAGTGCACTCACTCTTCCTTGTCACTTCCAAATTACTGCAGAGCGCCGCCTGTTGCCCGAATAATTCCAGACTTGGCTGCCATGCAGGAGAATGACAGGATCCGGCTCTACCGCTTCACCCAACCGTTGATTCTGGAGCTGACAGCGAGACTGGCACCACACCTGCAACCGCAGCACAGGTATCCTACGGCACTGACACCCCAGCTGAAGGTAATGGCTGCCCTACATTTTCTAGCCACGGGTACCTTCCAAAATACCATAGCTCATGTTGGTGGCATGTCCCAGAGCATGTTCAGCGGTGTGCTGCATGATTTCTTGGAGGCCATGTTGATTCACCTGGATGACTTCATAAAGTTCCCAACCCCTGAACAGATGACGGAGGTCAAGCGTGGATTCTATGCCCTGGGAGGGATGCCCCATGTCATTGGGTCCATAGATGGGACACATGTAGGTTTGGTACCACCACACGCACGGGAGGTGGCGTACCGGAATCGGAAGCACTACCACTCCATCAATGCCCTTGTGGTGTGTCTGTCCAACATGGTGATTTCACATGTCTGTGCACGTTTTCCAGGATCAGCACACGATGCCTACATCATGAGGCGTAGCGGGATGCCTGATATGATGATGCAGCTGCGCAACGAACGTGCATGTGTTGTTGGTGGGTACAGTCTGTCTGTCCTGTATTCTGTTTGGCCGAGCAGCACTACCGCTTCGCCTGTTCTAACGATATCCATGTGCTTTCCATTTAGGGGACGCTGGCTATCCCAACATGCCTTGGCTGCTGACACCTCTCCGCAACCCCATCACGCCGGCCCAGCTCCGCTACAACACCGCCCATGGCCGGACAAGGCGAGTGATAGAGAGGACGTTTGGCATGCTGAAGAGCCGATTCCGGTGCCTCCACAAGACCGGCGGCGCACTCCCATATGCCCCGGCGAAGGTCTGCAAGATCTTCATGGTCTGCTGCATGCTGCACAACATGGCAGTTGAAAGAGCTGTGCCCCTCATCCTGGATCAAGATGACGAGGACCATCCACCCGTGGAGGACGAAGGGCTTGGCAATGGGGCTAGTGATGTGGAGGATGTGGAGCCGCAAGAGGACATCCGGACTCGGCTCATACGCGACTTCTTTGCTTAGTGGTGAGTACCAGGGTCTGAGTGTGCACGCATTGGTCCCCGTGTGGCATGCGTTGTGATGTGTGTCTCCACCTGCATGTATGGCACGTGGGTCAGAGGTGTGTGTGGGTGTGTCACTGGAGTGATGGTGGCAGTGATGGTAGTATTTCCCCAGGCATAATTGTGACCTAGCATGTTGTCATACATACATGTGTCGAGTACATGCACATGCAAGTGGCTGTGCTTCTTGTGGCTGACTTCTTGTGTGTCTCTCTTCCCCAGGTACCTGCGCATGCCGTTTGCTGGTTGCATTGTTGTGGCACTGCTATTCCTCATGGACATGGCATCATGGGCTGACTCAGCGTTACAGGCACGGACACGTTTGGAAGTCTCCATGGGGTAAGGGATGCATCTGGGATGTATTGGGTGTGGCAGTTGTTCACGATGTGTGCACACTGCCCCGGTCGGGGTTTGGGTCCTCTGCAGACATGTGGCATCCCCATGGGACACGACATGCAGCTGGGTACACCTGAATAGATGGGCTGCCTGGTTGTCAGTCATCAGTGATGGGATGGTGGATTGTGATGAAGGCATCAATGTGTGTGACACTGCCCTCGGACACATACGGTTAACATTGTCTTGACATGGCGTGGGACTTCCACATCAGCGGATGTATGGTGTATGGCAGGCTCTCCGTGAGCAGCTGTGGGTATTTAGCTATTATCCGACACTTGTGTGCCAGTTCCATGGCTATCACGCATTTGTGCTGCAGAAGGGGGGTGCCAGTGTTGGAGCCACATGTTACTCCACATGATGTGTTCATGTGTACTTCAAGTTGCCTCTGCAATCCCAAACACATGACTATTAAAGGTGTCCCTATGCCTCCAAGGTGCCTCTTCTCAGTCAATGCTGGTGTGTTGGCACGGTGCATCCTGCATGTCTGGCATGGTATTCCCTGATTGTGGCTATGTGTCAATGTGTCGAGTGGCAAGATGCAAGCTGTGTGTGTGTGCTGAGACTGTGTAATGGGCATGATGTCCATGACTGTGTGGGTATTGTGACATGTGCCATCCCCATGCATCCAACGTTGTCCATGACCCCATTCTCTGCATCCACCGGACTCAAGCTTGCAGGACATGGTTCTGCCACCTGTCTACACGTACCTGGGTGACCCCCAGGACACGGGCCAGGATCCCTGACCTCTGCGCATGACTGTTGCTGTACTCAATGTGTCTGTCAGCACGGTTGTTCGGCCACCCCCTCAGCTGGTTCTGACCATCACGGGTGTGTATGGTGCTCCATGTCTGTCTTGCCTAGAAAACTGTGACCCATGTGTCCTGTGCCAGACTCAGGCCCCAGGGTGTGGATGGTTGAAGTGAACAGATGACTCAGGCATGTTTAGACTGTACAAGACACATGTTAGGTAATAATGCTACCAGCAGGCATCTACTCTTAATAGTGTGATTTATTATTGGGGGGGGGGGGCCAAGTGAGGGCCTTTCCGGGATTAGGGAATCCAAAGTTCAGTAGGGGAGTTGGTGTCCTTGCCATTGGAAATCCTCAGAGTCCATGCCACAGTCTTTGTCAACATTGGTCAGCCAGTGACCAGCAGGGCCATGTGGCAGAGAATGTCTCTTGATGCTGTGATGCTGTTGCTCCAGTGGGCCAGGTGCCAGGCCAGGTGTCCTGGGAGATGGTGATGTAGCAGCCACCCTCACGGTCCTTTCCGTGGACGACCCGGCTTCCTGCGGGGAACCTCAGCAGCAGGCCGTGACGACGTCTGGGATGCTCCGTCGGATGTTTCCTCCTCCTCCTCATGATCCCTCCCTGTGGGTGGTGATGTTCTCCGCCTTCTGGCACAGGGAGGGTCGGCCATGGTGTCGGCCATCCGACGGAGTTCAGCGTGAATCCCCTGGGACGCCGTCACTTGCTCAGCCTGTCTGTCCTCCATCCTCCGTTGGTGTAGCTGTAGACAGGCTATTAGCTCCGCATGTTGCTGGGCCTGCTGGACCTTGATCCCCTCGAGGACGGACACAACCTGGGCCATGCCCGTGGTGTCCTGCCGGTATGAGTCCAGGATGTTACGGACATGGGAAAATACCGGATCCCCAGCCAACTGGTCAGGCTCGCGCCTCCGCCGCTCTCCACTCCCACCACCCCTGCCCACTTGCGTCTGGCCTGCACTTGTGGGCACATGGGGTCTCCGGGACCCCTGAGGGGTGGCATTGGCGTTGTCACCTGCCTCCTCCTGGGTGCCCGGGAAACCGTGTCCCTCCTGGCGAGCCTGGCTGCATTGTGGTGTTGGGGCAGGGATCCTGGGTGTCTCCTGGGATGTGGCAGGAGTGGGGGTGGTGGTTGGCACGGTTGTACCTGACGCAGGTGCTGCAGGTGGTTGGACACCAGAGGGGCCAGGTCGCTCGGGGTCGTCCGCAGAGTGGTGAGAGTGGTCGCTGCCGGTGGGATCGGTCTCCTGCAGATCCGGGTCCTGTGAGTGTTCCCCCCCAGTGTTGGGGGGTGCAGCACGACGTTGACCTGTGTGTGAGAGAGACAATGTTACTTTTGATCCATGCAACATCCATGTTGCATCCGTTACAAAGTTGGCACATTTCCTCTTGGAATTAGGATCTGTCTTGCATTCCACTCACAGTGCACTTGTGCATGTGTGTGTCCCTTGGGCACCAATTTGGCCCCTTTAACTATGTGTGGCACAGTCTTACTTGCTGCGTCAAGTGTGACTGCAGTCAGCAGTGGAGTGTGCATGTGTGCCGAGCTATGCGTTTGCGCCTTCCTTGTAGCACTGTACATGTGCACATGGAGTGGATCCACACACTCATATGATGCAGGTGGCTGTCCTTGTGCTCGTGTACAGGTTGTAACATGGCCCTGCGTTTTGCCATGATGAAGAGGGGGGGTTCTGGCACTGGGCACCCTTGTCTACATGCACGCAGTCCACCTGCTGACGAGCAGACATTCCCACACACCAAAGGACTGATTTGCTCTCCCTGTGTCTCCCTCCTTCTCTGTCCCCCTCTCCCTCCCTCTCTGTCCCCCTCTCCCTCCCTCTGTGTCCCCCTCTCCCTCCCTCTGTGTCCCCCTCTCCCTCCCTCTGTGTCCCCCTCTCCCTCCCTCTGTGTGTCAGCCTCCTCCCTCTGTCCATCTTCCTGTGTCTCCCTCCCTCTGTGTCCCCCTCTCCCTCCCTCTGTGTGTCAGCCTCCTCCCTCTGTCCATCTTCCTGTGTCTCCCTCCCTCTGTGTCCCCCTCTCCCTCCCTCTGTGTGTCAGCCTCCTCCCTCTGTCCATCTTCCTGTGTCTCCCTCCCTCTCTGTCCCCCTCTCCCTCCCTCTCTGTCCCCCTCTCCCTCCCTCTCTGTCCCCCTCTCCCTCCCTCTGTGTGTCAGCCTCCTCCCTCTGTCCATCTTCCTGTGTCCCCCTCCCTCTCTGTCCCCCTCTCCCTCCCTCTCTGTCCCCCTCTCCCTCCCTCTGTGTGTCAGCCTCCTCCCTCTGTCCATCTTCCTGTGTCTCCCTCCCTCTCAGTCCCCCTCTCCCTCCCTCTGTGTCCCCCTCTCCCTCCCTCCGTGTGTCACCCTCTGTCACCTTGGCCCAGCTTCCTGGGCACACACTGTTAGCAGATCTTTGAGTGGCCCTTGGCCTGTTGATGTGAGTTTGTTTCTGATCTCCAGGCACCCATTTTGTCTGCTGTGTGTCTGTGCGCTGCTGCTGTGGTGGTGTGTGCTGCCACTCTTTCACACTGTTGGCTGTTCATTAGCTGCTGGCATGTGCAAAACAGTGCCTTCACCCCCATGTGTTGATGCAAGGCATCCGCCATTTGCTGGCAAGTCATTCCTGTGTTGGGACACAGTGTTTGTCTGGCTGTGACCTAGGCCATATGGGCAGAGGGCATTGTTGTCTGCTTTGGAGTCGCACTATGTGATTCTTGGTGCCCAAACTCCCGCCATCCGGGTTACCGTGTCATGTGTTGTTGTCTTCTGTGGCCTGTGACTTGACATTGTCCAGCTGGGTGCATGGGGCATGGTGGCAGCAGTGGCATGTGCCTGCTCATGGAGTGTGGTTGAGTAATGCGATGGCTTGTGGTGTTTGCGTGCCTGTTATTAATTTTGGTTGTGGTTGCAGTTCCCCCCATGTGAGGTGCGTTGTTTGTGTACTCACCCGGGTCTCGGAGTCCTTCTACTCCTTCAACTGCCTCCACCGGCAGTATGGCCATCACCCTCTCCTCCCAGGGATGGTACTGTACGGGTCTGCGGGAGGGCCCTCCTCCGGTGGCGTTGGCCTGGTCGTGTTCCTCCTGCCTCTTGGCTCTGACCCTCCTCCGCAGATCGTACCACCTGTTCTGGCAATCCTGCTTGGTCCTCCTGGTGTCCGCAACAGCATTCACAGCATCGACGATGGTCTGCCACATGGCTGTTTTGGCTGCCTGGCTGGTGCTTCTGACCAATGTTCCAAAGATCTGTGGCTCGACTCTGAGGATTTGATCAACAAGGACCTCCAACTCTCGGTGACTGAACTTTGGATTCTTGGTAGTGGGCATGGTGAGGGGTGTGGGTGGGGATGGTGTGGGTGTGGGGGGTGTGTGGATGTTGGGGGGGGGGTGTGGATGGTTGTGTGTGTGTGTGAATGTGATGAGAGGGTGTTTGTGAGGGTGGTCGTGTGAAGGTGTGCAAGTGTAAGATGTGGTGTCGCTTGTAGTCTGGTTCTGTGGTGTCTGGCAGCAGTGGGTCTGTTGCAAAGGCTCATGGTTTGTGTGTGTGGGCCCTTTTTATTGGTCCATGGGTGGGTGTGGCAGTGTTTGAATTTTGGGTGGGTGTGTTATAAGGAGTGGTGGTGTATTGGGCCTCTGTTTGTTTTTGACAGTTGCAGGTCAGTGATTGTGTTATTTTAGTGGTTGTTGGCCATGTTTAGTGGCTGTGTGCCTTTCGAATGGTGTATTGTTGAGTTGTTTTGTTTTGTCCTTGTTGTGTACGTGCGTTTTGAGCGTGTGTACGGTGTGTACATGGGCCATTTGGTTGTACGATTTGGTCCTTGTGTGTGGATTTGTACGACTCGTACATGCGGTTGTGATGTTGGGGCATGGGGTGCGCTCCGTACTTAGGAGGTTGTGTTGGGGGTGCGCCAGGAACGTACTGGGGTGGGGGTACGACTGGAACGTACTGGGGTGTACATAGACGGTGGTACGACACGTACAGGGGTGGGGGGGTGTACATTGACGGTGGTACGACACGTACAGGGGTGGGGGGGTGTACATTGACGGTGGTACGACACGTACTGGGGTGGGGGTACGACTGGAACGTACTGGGGTGTACATAGACGGTGGTACGACACGTACAGGGGTGGGGGGGTGTACATAGACGGTGGTACGACACGTACAGGGGTGGGGGGTGTACATTGACGGTGGTACGACACGTACAGGGGTGGGGGGTGTACATTGACGGTGGTACGACACGTACAGGGGTGGGGGGTGTACATTGACGGTGGTACGACACGTACAGGGGTGGGGGGGTGTACATAGACGGTGGTACGACACGTACTGGGGTGGGGGTACGACTGGAACATACTGGGGTGTACATAGACGGTGGTACGACACGTACAGGGGTGGGGGGGTGTACATTGACGGTGGTACGACACGTACAGGGGTGGGGGGTGTACATTGACGGTGGTACGACACGTACTGGGGTGGGGGTACGACTGGAACGTACTGGGGTGTAGGTAGACGGGGCTGTGACACGTACTGGGGTGGGGGTGTGGCTCGAACGTACTGGGGTGTAGGTACACGGGGGGTACGACACGTACTGGGGTGGGGGTGCGACTGGAACGTACTGGGGTGTACATAGACGGTGGTACGACACGTACAGGGGTGGGGGGGTTTACATTGACGGTGGTACGACACGTACTGGGGTGGGGGTACGACTGGAACGTACTGGGGTGTACATAGACGGGTGGGGGTATACATATACGGGGGGTACGTGTCGGACGTACGGGGGCTGGGGGGAGTGTTGGGCGCGTATGCGGGCACATGTCTCCATGGTTGCTATTGGTGTTCGGTGCGGACGGTGTTTTTTCCATACGGTTGTAGGCTCGGACGCACGGGATGGATCGTGATTCCTCGGTCGGACTTGGATTTTTACGTTTGTAAGGTAAATCGTCCGAGGACGTGTCGGACACATTTTCCGACCCGAGGACGTGTGGGGAATGATTCCCGGTGCGGGTCGTATGGACTTTTTACCATGCGAATCGTGATTGCCAGTTCGTACGGCACTTGTACGATTCGTACGGTAAAAAGACCCGATACGAGTCGCACGGGGGAATTTTTTACCGGATCGTGATCGGCACCTTACCCTATATAATTTACTATTCCCACTCCAGTTATTATAAAGTCAGGAAAGGTGCTGGACACTAACCCTATATAATTTACTATTCCCACTCCAGTTCATATAAAGTCAGGGAAGATGCTGGACACTAACCCTATATAATTTACTATTCCCACTCCAGTTAACATCAAGGTGCCGATTACGATCCGGTAAAAACCGGGTACGAACCGTCGGTCGGAGCGTTTTCCCCGTCCGACTCGTAGCCAGTCGTAAAACTTTACAAACATGGAATTACGATTCGCACGGAAACACCATTTCCGTACGAATCGTAAAAAACACCGACCGACGAAAATATACATACGAATGTGATCCGGGAATGCTGCGACGTGACGTCGGGACGCTTTCAGGCAGCGTTTCACGACCCAGGAATTACGATTCGAACCGACAGCAGTCCGGACGGCAATATTTTCACGGCACCCAAAAAGTGCCGCAAAAGCGAAGTATGGCGCGAATCGACCAGAGTAGGTGGCCCGGTACGTGCCGACCCCCCCCCAGCCCCCGTACGTACGCGCCGACCCCCCCCAGCCCCCGTAGGTACGCGCCGACCCCCCCCAGCCCCCGTAGGTACGCGCCGAACCCCCCTGTATGTACACCCGTGTACGTGTCGAACCCCCCGTGTACGTTCGAGTCGAACCCCCCCGTGTACGTTCGAGTCGTACCCCCACCCATGTACGTTCGAGTCGAACCCCCCCGTGTACGTTCAAGTCGAACCCCCCATGTACGTTCGAGTCGTACCCCCACCCGTGTACGTGTCGAACCCCCCGTGTACGTTCGAGTCGAACCCCCCCGTGTACGTCCGAGTCGAACCCCCCCGTGTACGTTCGAGTCGAACCCCCCGTGTACGTTCGAGTCGTACCCCCACCCGTGTACGTTCGAGTCGAACCCCCCGTGTACGTTCGAGTCGAACCCCCCCGTGTACGTTCGAGTCGAACCCCCCCGTGTACGTTCGAGTCGAACCCCCCATGTACGTTCGAGTCGTACCCCCACCCGTGTACGTTCGAGTCGAACCCCCCGTGTACGTTCGAGTCGAACCCCCCCGTGTACGTTCGAGTCGAACCCCCCCGTGTACGTTCGAGTCGAACCCCCCGTGTATGTTCGAGTCGAACCCCCCCGTGTACGTTCGAGTCGAACACCCCCGTGTACGTTCGAGTCGAACCCCCGTGTACGTTCGAGTCGTACCCCCACCCGTGTACGTTCGAGTCGAACCCCCCCATGTACGTTCGAGTCGAACCCCCCCGTGTACGTTCGAGTCGAACCCCCCGTGTACACGGGGGGGTTCGACTTGAACGTACACGGGGGGGTTCGACACGTACATGGGTGTACATACAGGGGGTTCGGCGCGTACCTACTGGGGCTGGGGGGGGTTCGGCGCGTACCTACGGGGGCTGGGGGGGTTCGGCATGTACCTACGGGGGCTGGGGGGGGGTCGGCGCGTACCTACGGGGGCTGGGGGGGGGGTCGGCGCGTATGCGGGCACGTCTTCATGGTTGCTATGGGAGTTCGGTGCGGACGGTGATTTTTCCATCCGGTTGTAACCTCGGACGCACGGGATGGATCGTGATTCCTCGGTCGGACTTCACCTTTCACGTTTGTACGGTAAATCGTACGAGGACGTGTCGGACACATTTTCCGACCCGAGGACGTGTGGGGGATGATTCCCAATGCGGTTCGTATGGACTTTTTACCATGCGAATCGTGATTGCCAGTTCGTACGGCACTTGCACGATTCGTACGGTAAAAAGACCGGATACGAGTCGCACGGGGATATTTTTTACCGGATCGTGATCGGCACCAAAGTCAGGGAAGGTGCTGGACAGTAACCCTATATAATTTACTATTCCCACTCCAGTTAACATTAATTCAGAGAAGGTGCTGGACACTAACCCAATAAAATTTACTATTCCCACTCCAGAAAGATCAAAGTCAGAGAAGTTGCTGGTTATAACATCACTTAAAATATTAAATATATAAATTTATTAACTATGAAAAATATTTTTTAAAGTATCAAATTTTACAATAATATGGTTACAACACTACCCACCCCTATCCCATATTAACCCTAATTCCATATAAAAAATGTACAATCTTGTTTCCCTACAAATTGGAAATATACAATTATTTAATTATAATTGTTCTTTAAAATTTTAAATTTCACAATATTTACTAATAAATTTAATTGTTTTAATATCTATTTTTATACTATTATTTTTGATAATTACTCCCCACCCTTCTCCCCTAATATCCCCACATCCCACCCATAAATAAAAAATATAAATAGAAATTAAAATTTCATATTAAAAATTTTATAATTAGGATTTTACATAAAATTTTGACTAATTTAAATTATTTCCAATTAAAAATTTTGTTAATAATCTCTAATTTTTTGATAATAATTTAAATACACTGCACACCCTTACACCCTAATAACCCAACTTCCCAACCATGAAACAAAAATATAATTTCGAAATTATTTTACATTTTTTAAAAATGTTTTATCAAAATTACATTAAAATGTATACATTTCTAATTCTTTAATATTACATTTTATAAATTATTATCTGATTTTACAGTAATATTTTCTAAACACTCCCCACCCTTATACACTAATAACCCTACATCCCAGCCATAAAACCAAAATAAAATTTCATATTAATTTTCTATTTTTAA
Source organism: Triturus cristatus (assembly GCF_964204655.1). Lineage (NCBI taxonomy): Eukaryota > Metazoa > Chordata > Amphibia > Caudata > Salamandridae > Triturus > Triturus cristatus. Next base: position 1,870,377,790 of record NC_140590.1, read on the forward strand.
ATTATATAATTTCGAATTTACATTTAAATTTAGAAATTTCAAATTCTTCTATATTAAATTTTTTAACATTATTTTCTGATTTTAAAGTAATATTTTTAAAACACTCCCACCCATATCCCCTAATAACCCAACATCCCGCACCTAAAATATAAATCTTATTTCGATTTTTTTTTCTAAATTATAAATATTTAATTTCGAAATTTAATTACAATTTAAAAATCATAATTATTTAATATTTAATATTTTTCAATTATTATCTGATTTTACACTAATATTTTTAAAACACTCCCCACCCTTATCCCCTAATAACCCAACATCCCGCTCCTAAAACACATCATACAATAAATTACTTAACACTATTAATAAAAATAATAAAGTAATTTTACATATAATTAAACAATTTACTCATTCAATATACACTAAATAGACATTTTATACATTATATATATTAAATTTCGATATTTCTAACAAAACTAATCAATCGATATTATCTACAAACGATATTACTACATCGATATTTCATACTTCGATATTTTACTAAACACAAAAAAAACGATATTACTTACCTCGATATTCTACACTTCGATATTAATGTTATATCGATATTTTAACTTCGATATTATTGTTATTCGATATTAAATTTTCGATATTATGTCTATTTACCGTTATGATTTCCTGAGTTTTTGCTATGCCATCTATATTTGTCCATCTTAGGGTGAGACCATTTTTACTCTGCATTCCAAGTTGCTTCAGGCTTGGTAAAGTATTAGACCTTGTAATATTTATGTTAAGAACCAATGTCAGGGCAGCATGACCACTAAGAGCATTCGGGATAGCAGTGAGGGAATCTATTATTCGTTCACCATTTTCTGTCACCAGTACATGGTCAATAACAGAGCTTTTACCGTTCCCAAAATATGTAGGTACTTCTTGAGCGGAAGGACCTTAGGGGAGCATTAGTGTAGGTAATTAAAGACACGCCTGGTGGGGGCGGGGGAATGGTGGGAAAGGGGCGGCCTCTTTGTAGGAAGTGTACAGAGGCATTGCATGCCACATGTGTCATTGTATTACATCCTAACCGCTGAAAAAATTGAAAGAAAGTCGGCATGAACACAAAGACTGGTCATATAATGTATTGGACTGTGAAATCAAGTGTTGAACCCTCAGTCAGAAAGGGGAGAGGTCGGTGAAATGACGGTTGGCACAGATAAACCTGCCGGATGAGACATGGGTATGATTATCTGTTTCATGGCACATATTACTGTCGGTATGCTTTCATGAACAAATGCTCAATCAAGTTTGTTTGAAAAAAAATATCTAGGTACTTCTAATTTGCTTTCACTAACACATTGTGCCATAAGAAGCAAATTGTACCTGTAAATCATTTCATGTAAGATTTCTCCATATGGATTATGCATAAAATGTAAAATACCGTCACCATTAGTTTTAACATTTCCACAACTTTCAGGACCTTGTCTATAAAATTTTCCTGATACTAAAATCTCCTACCCATAGTAAAACATATGGCTGAAGACGGCTGAAATGCCAGAAACCGGTCCTAGGAAGCTTGTTTCCGGTCCAGGGAAGACATGGCTTGGCAGTTCGGGCTGGACTGTTCCCATGAGGCACAGGGTCAGACTGATTTGCATATGGCCATGTCTGAGCTGGGGTGGCAGAGTGGGCTAAAGAACGGTGATGGATCAAGCCCAGATCTGTTGACTGGGTGTGAGTGTTTGATTGGTTCTGATGCTCCGTCCATCACCACCCCCTTTTGTACCGCTTTGTTCGCCATAAGTTGGCAGGGTATGCTCAGACGTGAGTCCCTTGCTCACTTTGCCACTGGATTCAAGCAAGCCTGGCTGAAGACGGCTGAAATGCCAGAAACCGGTCCTAGGAAGCTTGTTTCCGGTCCAGGGAAGACATGGCTTGGCAGTTCGGGCTGGACTGTTCCCATGAGGCACAGGGTCAGACTGATTTGCATATGGCCATGTCTGAGCTGGGGTGGCAGAGTGGGCTAAAGAACGGTGATGGATCAAGCCCAGATCTGTTGACTGGGTGTGAGTGTTTGATTGGTTCTGATGCTCCGTCCATCACCACCCCCTTTTGTACCGCTTTGTTCGCCATAAGTTGGCAGGGTATGCTCAGACGTGAGTCCCTTGCTCACTTTGCCACTGGATACAAGCAAGCCTGGCTGAAGACGGCTGAAATGCCAGAAACCGGTCCTAGGAAGCTTGTTTCCGGTCCAGGGAAGACATGGCTTGGCAGTTCGGGCTGGACTGTTCCCATGAGGCACAGGGTCAGACTGATTTGCATATGGCCATGTCTGAGCTGGGGTGGCAGAGTGGGCTAAAGAACGGTGATGGATCAAGCCCAGATCTGTTGACTGGGTGTGAGTGTTTGATTGGTTCTGATGCTCCGTCCATCACCACCCCCTTTTGTACCGCTTTGTTCGCCATAAGTTGGCAGGGTATGCTCAGACGTGAGTCCCTTGCTCACTTTGCCACTGGATTCAAGCAAGCCTGGCTGAAGACGGCTGAAATGCCAGAAACCGGTCTTAGGAAGCTTGTTTCCGGTCCAGGGAAGACATGGCTTGGCAGTTCGGGCTGGACTGTTCCCATGAGGCACAGGGTCAGACTGATTTGCATATGGCCATGTCTGAGCTGGGGTGGCAGAGTGGGCTAAAGAACGGTGATGGATCAAGCCCAGATCTGTTGACTGGGTGTGAGTGTTTGATTGGTTCTGATGCTCCGTCCATCACCACCCCCTTTTGTACCGCTTTGTTCGCCATAAGTTGGCAGGGTATGCTCAGACGTGAGTCCCTTGCTCACTTTGCCACTGGATTCAAGCAAGCCTGGCTGAAGACGGCTGAAATGCCAGAAATCGGTCCTAGGAAGCTTGTTTCCGGTCCAGGGAAGACATGGCTTGGCAGTTCGGGCTGGACTGTTCCCATGAGGCACAGGGTCAGACTGATTTGCATATGGCCATGTCTGAGCTGGGGTGGCAGAGTGGGCTAAAGAACGGTGATGGATCAAGCCCAGATCTGTTGACTGGGTGTGATTGTTTGATTGGTTCTGATGCTCCGTCCATCACCACCCCCTTTTGTACCGCTTTGTTCGCCATAAGTTGGCAGGGTATGCTCAGACGTGAGTCCCTTGCTCACTTTGCCACTGGATTCAAGCAAGCCTGGCTGAAGACGGCTGAAACGCCAGAAACCGGTCCTAGGAAACTTGTTTCCGGTCCAGGAAAGACATGGCTTGGCAGTTCGGGCTGGACTGTTCCCATGAGGCACAGGGTCAGACTGATTTGCATATGGCCATGTCTGAGCTGGGGTGGCAGAGTGGGCTAAAGAACGGTGATGGATCAAGCCCAGATCTGTTGACTGGGTGTGAGTGTTTGATTGGTTCTGATGCTCCGTCCATCACCACCCCCTTTTGTACCGCTTTGTTCGCCATAAGTTGGCAGGGTATGCTCAGACGTGAGTCCCTTGCTCACTTTGCCACTGGATTCAAGCAAGCCTGGCTGAAGACGGCTGAAATGCCAGAAACCGGTCCTAGGAAGCTTGTTTCCGGTCCAGGGAAGACATGGCTTGGCAGTTCGGGCTGGACTGTTCCCATGAGGCACAGGGTCAGACTGATTTGCATATGGCCATGTCTGAGCTGGGGTGGCAGAGTGGGCTAAAGAACGGTGATGGATCAAGCCCAGATCTGTTGACTGGGTGTGAGTGTTTGATTGGTTCTGATGCTCCGTCCATCACCACCCCCTTTTGTACCGCTTTGTTCGCCATAAGTTGGCAGGGTATGCTCAGACGTGAGTCCCTTGCTCACTTTGCCACTGGATTCAAGCAAGCCTGGCTGAAGACGGCTGAAATGCCACAAACCGGTCCTAGGAAGCTTGTTTCCGGTCCAGGGAAGACATGGCTTGGCAGTTCGGGCTGGACTGTTCCCATGAGGCACAGGGTCAGACTGATTTGCATATGGCCATGTCTGAGCTGGGGTGGCAGAGTGGGCTAAAGAACGGTGATGGATCAAGCCCAGATCTGTTGACTGGGTGTGAGTGTTTGATTGGTTCTGATGCTCCGTCCATCACCACCCCCTTTTGTACCGCATAGTAAAACATAGTCGTCCTTAATTTGGGCTGAAATAAATCAACTTCTTTACTTAAATCCATTATTACTGTAACTTTTGTTGAATTAAAAATGTTGTCATAAAAGTTAATTATAACCAAATTAACCCTTTCATCTGTGATTATATGGATAAGCTGGATATAGGGGGTGGATAGGTAAGTCCTTAAAACTTTAATTGTGGAGGATATTGATATTAAAACAGCCAAGCCTCCCTTCGCCCATCCCGCTCTGATGGAGTTGCTGGGGTTAGAAATGACATGAAACCCTCCAAAAAGAATTAATCTTTTAACCGTGTCTCTTGAATACAAGCTATTTAAGCTCGACAGTCTCTAACCATGCTGGATTTGTTAGTTTATTTCTTATTCCAGCAACGTTCCAGGACCTCAATATAGTTTTGATATTTTTCGTATTTTGGCAGTTTGGAGGACTTGGCTCCTTAAACTGTGAGTTTCTTGATTCATCCTGTGTAGCGACTGGCAGATTTGGGGCTCGGTCATTGGGAAGGGTGATAATTCAAGTTCCAGTTCTGAGTTCCTTATGACATAATTCGCCCCTTAAGGTGCTGTTTTTCCAGTTTTGTTGTCACCAGTTATTGACAATATACAGGGCCATACTGCAGTTCATTGGGGACAATCCATTGTGACATTTGTGTGACTCTTGTGCTGTCATCAGAGCGTGTGGCACCCCTACTATTTGTGTACTGAATCCCTTGTATCACTGGTCTCTGGGCTCTGAGAGATGGGGAAGAGAAAATCAATAGAGGGCTTAGGTGGAGGTGCTGGCAACCAAGTAGAAAAAGGGAAAAAGGCCAGGAAGTTGTCAAAACCTCCAGGCAATAATTGTGTCCATGATCGCATTGACACTCTCATCAGCGAGTGTGAAGGCATCCTAGGGGGAAGATCAAACTGCACATGTCACCCTAGGTAGCCCCCCCAGCCAATCTCCCCCGAGCCCCCAGCCCATGCCCTAGCTCTAGCCCAAGTCGCATTCCTATCATCTCAATAATGTTTCAAAGACCATCTTCTAAGAAGACGCACACAGAGACGCAGAGTATAATGCTAGATACTGTGGAGCTATGCCAACCTTCTACCACTCCCCTCAACTCCTCAACTCCCCTGATATTAACACCCAGCAGCTTGAGCCCACAATTCATTGCGCAAGGAGATTCTTGCCTCTCCAGGACCTAACCTACTATTACAATGGTGATACATCCTAGCCTCCCTGTTACCCACAGTTATGACCAGCTCAGTACACAAACCAGAGAACACGCACTATCTTTTAAATATGCTCAGAACTGAGATAGGCTCTATGAGATCCATGATACAAGGCCTAACCACCTTAGTTAAAACGTTATTGCAGACTGATCCATCTGGCTTACAGTATGGCACTCACCCCGCATTAAGTCGCTATTTGCAACCTCCTTACAATATTTGTGTGACTCAAGAGCCAATTCTAGGAATGTCTCACCTGACCCCATAGAAAAGCGAACTAACAATCCTACTAATATTCCTCACAGTAAATTCCAGAACCCAGTGGCTGTACAAGATTCTTTAAATGTTATCAGGGCCATACCTCCACTGGATGTTCAGCATCTTTCTCATAGTTGCCAAAATCAGTCGGCCCCTTTAGCCACCATACCTCCGTTACATATAAGAAAATCTACATGACTAACGTTCCTAAAGTCAATACAAAGAATGGCTACGAGAGCAAAGAATCTCTCACTACTAAAGTGATCCACTGGATCCGCCACGTCAGGGGATGTCGCTCAGTAATCAGAGACGACATTTCCAGGGCTCGGAGGTGTACTTCTTCTATCTATCCACTTGACTATATTTACCTTACCCTCAAGGGTGGCGAGCTGGCGGAAAACCTCCTTGCCCTGGAATTTCGAATCTGTCCCCCTGAAGGATCCCCTATCCAGTTTAGGCACTCTCCAATTTACGATCAGACCAAGCCATCGTCCCTCCAACTATCAACTTGTCTAGCATATATCTCTGGTTTAACCACTATTAGTTCCAACTGTATAGTTAGCTCCCCTGGAATTATAGCTCTGCAGACCATGCCTTACCATAAAGAAGTTAGCCCTCAGGGGGAGGCAGGATTAAGCAACTACAACATTACCACCCAGGAAGAGGAGGGCAACGAACAGCTCAATGCTCAACTCTGCAAACACTAGCTTATCCTCTAATTAGCAACTCCACCCTTATACAAAGTGTTGCACCTGGTACGGCACATCATCAGCAGCTGAGGATTTTGTCATGGAATGTGGCCGGGCTAAGTAGCAAAATGCCAATCCCCCATTGGAATAAATTAGTGAAAGGTTTTGATGTTTGTATCTTTCAAGAGACCTGGAGCCTGGTTCCGCTACACAAATCTGGTTATGCTTGTTTTCATTCACCTGCAATTTCCTCAGGGAGAGGGCACCCGTCAAGGGGACTGATTATTTGCGTGAATATTGCTCTTGACTGTTGAATCATCCATCAAACAAGCTTGCGCCCAGATACCTTAGGGCTGAGCTTTAGGGGGACAAGGGGGGGAGCCACAATTGAACTGGTCAAAGTTTATGTGAGGGGGACAAAAGGGGGTATACCTTCACCCACAATCTCAGCACTGGAGGAATGTCTAGCCAACTGCTCACCCCATGCCAGTGTGGTGGTTGTGGGAGACTTTAACTGCACCTTTGAATCCCTGGCTAATGAAGACCTAATGGGAACTGAAGAACATGACAACAGATGGGCAGTCCCCCAACTAGACCTACCTCCAGTTAAGAGATTAACGCAGCAGGCACTCAATTTGAATGCTATCACTATAAAGTATGGTCTGAGGGCAGTTAATGATAGGTCACCATCAGACAAACACGGTGCTAATACCTATAATAGAGCCAGTTGCCTGTCCCGGGTTGACTACATCCTTCTTCATGTGAAACTGTGGGGGGATATCGTCGACATGATCATGGGTACCACCACAGAGAGCGACCATAACCCTCTCTATTTAACTTTAAAACCCATGTGGGAGGCACCCTACTACCAAAGCGAGCAACTCACTATTCACTTCTACCAGAGAGATAATTCCCTCAAACTGTAAAAAGTTCTTGAAACGGCGGCAGGTTATCTTGCATGATACTAAGATCGCTGGCATACAACAAGATTTAGTCGTAGGCATATCAGAGCTCCAGGCTGCGGCCTATAGTGTGACTGGACTAACGTATGCCATCTGCGCACCGTCAACCGAATTAGTGCACATTTCCAAGTCCCTAACCTGGGCAAAAAACCTAGTACGCCCACAAAAGGGTCATACTCGTGGTACACAAAAAATTGCAGGAAAAAGGTTGATTCCAGCAGTAGCAATTAAAGATAAGCACCAGCCTCTCATAAACACTGCCAGGAAGTCCTATAGTGCAGCCATACAGGAGGCAAAGTTAGCATGGGATGAATTGTGCTGACAGGAACTTAAGGAAGCATGTACAGCCAAGGATGCCAACCTGTTTTGGAATCTAATCACCTGGTGGAACAAGTCAGGTGCATGCCCACCTACGAACCACATCAAGGGGCAGGTATGGCATAATCACTTTAGAAAACTCTACTCAACATCGGAGGCCACCCCACCTGTGGAGTCAGGCGATTTAAATGGGTCCCTTGTAGATGATGAGTGCTTTGACCTAGCAGAGGTAGAGGCTGCAATAAACAAAATAGTGCCCTCCGAGGCAGCAGAACCAGATGGCCTGCCAGGCGATCTCTTCCTCTCCGACCCCTCTAATTGGGCACGCTATATTCTACTCCTAGCAAATGCTATCGCCAGTGGCGCCCCTGTCCCTAGATCTTGGAGGGGCACCGAGTTGGTCCCAAGCTGCAAAAAGGGAGCCAGAGACGATCCTTCCAATTACAGACCCATTGGTTTGATTGATGCTCTGCAGAAGGTCTTCGGCCGAGTCCTCCTGCAAAGGATTCAGTCATGGACCAAGGACGAAGCCATCCTTTCCCAGTACCAGGCCGGTTTCAGGCCAAAGACTGGAACGATGGACTAGGTGTTCAGACTCCTCCTTATCCATTGGAAGGTAGTGGTGATTGACAAGGGCAGTCTTTGTCTCGCATTTATCGATCTAAAGACTGCCTTTGACCTGGTCCCTAGTGAGATGGGCATTCCCCCTTTTATCCTTAAACTGTTGATCCGGCTACACCAGGGCAACTTTGCCCAGGTTAGATTGGGGGCGCAAGGACAACTAACAGATCGCATCCCCGTCAACAAAGGAGTTCGACAGGGTTGTGTTCTGGCCCCCACCCTATTCTCTCTTTACATGAATGGGGTGGTGAGCTTTCTGCAAGAAGATCCAGCAGACACACCAACTCTGGGGGGCGAAAAGGTACCAACATTGTGCGGCTGACACTCTAGGGATATCTGAGACCCCAGCAGGGCTGCAGTGCCTACTAAACAGGTTCCACATTTTTTGTGACAATCGGGGGCTGGTCATAAATACCTCAAAGACCAAATTCATGGCCTTTAACTGTCATAAGTCGTACAAGAGCAGCCCTTCGCTGGGTGGGACATCCCTAGAAAGGGTAGACACCTTCGACTATCTAGGTGTCAGACTCTCTGACAAAATGTCATGGAGGCCCCACTTAGCAAAGATGCTGTTAGGGAGTGGTCGGAGCACGGGGAAAAGAACATCGCTCCTCACATTCTAGGCCAGTAGCCCCTGCCCTTCAAGATTACGATGCCAAAGCAGTCAGCTCAGCCCTTTCCAGAGAAGAGGTCTAAGGATTTGATAAGGCTGATGATCTCTGCAGATCTGAGTACACGTTTCTCAGAGGTCTGGTGATGCTACCCCAAAACGTTCCCCTCACCCCTTTATTGCTGGTTATGGGCAGGCGGTCGATTGGAGATATTGCCAGGTTGCGCCCACTGCTCTTGTGGGCTCGTATTAGGCGAACCCCAGAGCTTCTCCCCTATGCTGAAGCTCTTACTGAGATCATTAGGTTAGATACTGGCAGTAAAGTAGGTTGGATCCCAAATGTCTGAAAAATGCTGACAGCTTTGGGACTTCAAGCTTAAAAAGACTTAAAAAGACGAGCTCAAACATTTGTACTGGGAATGGGTGGACCAACGGTAAAGCTGCAAAACCAATCTGGGCAGATTAACAGCAGAATTTTATCTACATAAACAAACCAGACATTTAGAGCCTTTTAAAGATACAATCCAGGTCCCTAGGGCCAGGATACTGTATATACACTTTAGGTTTGGAACTCTCCCTGTCTGTGAGATGACTGCTAAATGGCACTCATGTAATGAGACATCAAAAGATTGCCCGTGTTGCAGAGCCCCGCTAGAAAGTGTTGCCCATGTTATGTTCGCCTGCCCGGCATATAACATCTCAAGGGCAAAGTGGCTAAAACCGATCTGTCAGCAACTGGGCACACTGGACTACCAGGCAGCCCGGCGTATCCTTAGGTCTGAACCCAGACCGCTTTTTGATTGTTGCATGGCAAAATTCCTCGGCCTGGCATGGCTTATTAGATGGAAAGTCCTCATAAGAGCGGCACAGCACCAATTTCACTAGGCTGTGATGAAATCGTTGTACGACATTAAGGTTGTTTGGGCAAGTCACAAAATTAGACCTCATGCACAAGCACTTTGGGCCAGATGTTCAGCGTTTGCGATCGCAATTTAGCTGTGTGCAATGTAGGAAAGAAAAACCTACTTGCAAAATAAGGAATCACAAAATTTGCGATTCCCTATTTTGCGCATGCATTTAGAGAATCGCAATTTGCGATTCCCTAAATGCTATTCTAGTAGCCATCGCAAATTGCGATATTGCTGTAAGGAATCGCAAATTACCACCAACTTCAAGTTGGTGGTAATTTGCAATTTCCTAGAAAAAAAACTTTTTTGCTTTTTTCAAAGTGGCATGTGGCACCCATGTGCATACATGCAAATTTCAGGGGAGCAACAGGGGTTCCTTTTGGAACCCTTGCACCCTTGAAATTGCATGTGCAATTTGCGAGTACCTATTGGGTACTCGCAAATTGCACATGGAATTCCTATTCATTCCTATGGGCCTATTGGCCCATAGGAATGAATGGGAAGGGATTCCTTAATTGCGAATCGCAATTTGCGCTGAGCAATTAAGGAATATTTAGGAATTGCTAAAATTATTGCGATTACTACCTACATAGCATTTTGCGAGTCCTTCATAGTGATTCTCTAAAAATCGCAATTAAGTACTCGCAAACTGTTTCAATGATACATATGCCCCTTTATCTGTTAATTTCTGCTGCTATTCCAGGGTAGCCTAGACCCTTAAAGCAAAAGTAATGGGGCCTCTTGCCAGAGCCCACTATAAAGATTATTACTAAGATGAAATATTGCACAATTTGTATTCTATTTTTATTATATATAATGTATATTTTTATCGATATGAGGTGTATCAATTTTTAACTGATTGAATATGGCAATTGTGTTATGTGTCGTGAGTCTGATAGCCTATCCTATTGTACTGTCTGCGTATATAAGTTTTTAGGTTGTTGTATGTCACATTTATTCTGTTTGTATTTTTTAAAATGTTTTTCTATAGCTTTTATGACATTCTGTTGAAATGAAGCTTATACAATCAATCAATCAATTATCTTGCTGGTGTACCCTTGAGATTATTTGTTGTGGGCCCAACTACGGAATACCTATTTCAGGATTTTCATCATATACATCAAAATGATTATGGCCTTTTTCTACAGCCTTCTCTTGTTGTCAATCCTGGTCATCAAGGTAAGAGAGGGGGAGGGGAGAAACCTCTCCGTTGTTGGCATTACAGGCTGGGGATTGTATGTACATATCGAATTATATTGACAATCATTTTGTCCCTCTTGAAACGGTTTATTGGTGCTTTTTTGCATACAATTTGTGTGAAGTTGTCAGATTTATCCATAAAGATTTCAGGCCGATAATAATATCCCAGAGGTTCAGCTCTAATGTTCCTAGGAGTATTACTATCATCAGGCTTGTTTGCCAGATGAGAAAGAAGGGTTTTTACCACAAAAGGGGTGTGGAAATTCACTACAGTGCAGTAATCTTTGCCAGTTTGCCTCGAGGGTCCTATCTACCATATATATATATATTTTTTATTTTTTTCACTGAAAAAAACAAAGATTACTGAAACGTTATAGTTAGGTTCACATTTTACTTGTACATAATCATAGAAATTCAGCATTTATAGTTACCTGAGCTAACTATAACTTATGCCCCTGCAATGCACTGCTTATGACCTCACATATTACATTACTGATGACATCTCAAATGATATAACTGATGTCATCATCCAGTGAGTGGGACTGTTTTCTAAAAGTTTTTGAGACTACAGCAGAAGTTAAAGTATTATTCTTTCTGCACTAGCAATTAGTCACACTCTTTCTAACATGTCTCATCTGAATGGCTGTGTGACTCTCTGCATCAGTGTGTTAGTGGATTTCTGAGTGGCTGTATTGATGTGTGAATGGATGTATGGATGTGTTAGCGGGTATGTGAGTAGCTGTATGGGTGAGTGACTGCCTATGTGAGTGGCTGTATTGGAGAGTGAGTGGGTGTGTGAATGCTTGTAAGTGTGAGTTAGTGGCTGTGTGAGTGGCTGCATAGGTGTGTGAGTGGCTGTATGGGTGACTGGGTGGCTGTGTGAGTGGCTGCATGGGTAGGGAGTGAGTGTGTTAGTGGAGGCATGAGTGGGGAAGTAGCTGTTTGAGTGTACATGTAGGTAAGTGAGTGGGTGTGAATGGCAGCATTGGAGAGTGAATATCTGTGAGTGTGGCTGTAAGGATAGATGAGTGGATGTGTTAGTGGATGTATGTGTAAATGGGTATGTAAGTGGTTCAATGGGTGTGTGAGTGGTTGCATGGGTGAGTAAGAGGCTGTGTCAGTGGCTGTATGGGTAAGTTAGCAGCTGTGTGAGTGACTGTATGGGTAAATAAGTATGAGTGTGAGTAGCTGTATTGGTGAGTGGCAGTGTGAGTGGTTTTGGTGAGCATGTGAATGTGTGAGTACCTGTGTGGGTGAGTGAATAGCTGTGTGGGTTTCTGTATGGGTGATTGAGTGGGTATGTGAGTGGCTATAAGGGTATATGAGTGGATGTGTAAGTATCTGTATGACTGGATATGTGAGTGGCTGTATTGGTCAGTGAGTGGGAACAGAAGTGGCTGTATGAGGTAGTTAGCGGGTGTGTGAGTAGCTATATGAATGAGTGGATGTGTGAGTGGCTCTATGGATGAGCAATTGGTTGTGTAAGTACTGATATGGGTCTGTGAATGGATATGGATGGGGTTGTGTGGGAGTGGGGATGGGTGTATGCGAGGTTCTATGGGGGTGTGACTAGTTTTGTGGATGATGCCACCAGTTATGCAATTTGAGATGTCATCAGTGATGTCACTGACCATTTCATTAGTGATATAATAAGTGAGGTCATAAGCAGTGCATTGCAGGGACATATGTTATAGATATCTGAGATGACTATAACTGCTGAATTTCTATGTTTTGTACAAGTGAAATGTGAGCTTAACTATAACATCCCTGTAACCTTTGTATTTTCTGTGAATTTCTAAGTTTTAAAAATTCTATTTACTAATAATTTCATCCCTGTAACCTTTGTTTTTTCAGTGAATTTTGAAGGTTTTTGAAATTTTATTTTCTAACTGTAACTTGTAATCTTTGAGAGTGCACCTGTGAGTGAGTGCATGCGAGTCTGAGTGGGTGTATGTCTCTGAGTAGGTATGTAAATGGGTGCACAAGTCTCTGAGTGGTTCCAGGAGCGAGTGTAGCAGTCTTTGAGTGGATCTTTGTGTAGGTGCATTAGACTCTGATTGGGTCTGTGAGTCTGAGTAGATGTGCGAGTGGGTGTGTAAGTCCCTGAATGGGTCTGTGACTGTATGTGTGAGTCTCTGAGTGGGTCTGTGAGTAGGCGTGTGAGATTCTGAGTGGGTCTGTGAGTGGGTACATGAATGCCTGAGTGGGTCTGTGAATGGGTGTGCGAGATTCTGAGTGGGACTGTGTGTGGGTGCATGACTCTCTGAGTCGGTCTGGAGTGGCCGCATAAGTCTCTAAGTGAGTCTGTGTGTGTCTGAGTGAGTGTGTGAGTGAGTGAATGCATGAGGGTCCGATGGAGTCTGTGAATGCATGCATGAGTCTCTGATGGGTCTGCGAGTGGGTGTGAGTCTCTGAGTTGGTGTGTGACTGGGTGCATGTTATATACCTTCTCAATATTTTGTTAATCGATATTCTGGATCTGATATATTTGTAGCACAATATTCCTGTAATCAATGTTTTTTATACACCCTTTGTGTTATGTACACTACATGCACACTACACCAGTTTCAGAATACCCCTGACAGAATAGTACTACACTTTCAAAAACATGACTGCTACATCCTTGCCTTTGAGGCTGTCCTTAGGATCCCATGAACATGGCATATCTTGTTCACGGGTCTTGGAATTGTGCATTGACTCATTCATGATCCTGGGCTGGGGCTCCTACAACACAACTTCTATAATCACAATGAGAAAAACACCCTCAGATCAAGATCATCACTACTTCTGACAATCGCAAGGTTCATAAAGTCCTGCATAGATGGGAACTCCTTTGAGATGCAGACTGGAAAGTCCTAGAAGTCTCTGCCAGCAAGAATCACAAATGTCCTAATCAGTACAAGTAGAATGGATGTGCCCCATTTGTATTTACATTAATAGCTAGTTGTTCGTTTTGTGCTGACTCAGAAAAGCAGATTACAGGTCATAAGAGTACAACTGTGGTACTGCTTCCCGCCCCAATAAATGCTTTTGTGAATCAGCCCATAAAAAGGGGATTATTCAGGAACTATTTATGCACAATTATTACAAATAGAAAGAGCTGTGCCCTCATTGCATATTTTTGTAACAGGGAGCTGGGTGCTTTGCACTTGATTCACAAACACTTTAAGGTGCACCCTATGACCTCCAGAGAAGAAACTGCAAGCAGTGCACACACCTCAAAAGACGCAACACTTTGAGGTGCTTCCCACGCCCTCCAGAGAAGTAACCTGCGAGCACTGAACACACCTCAAGAGAAACAACACTTCGAGGTGCTTCCCACGCCCTCCAAAGAAGTAACCTGCAAGCAGTGCACACACCTCAAGAGAAACAACACTTTGAGGTGCTTCCCACGCCCTCCAGAGAAGTAACCTGCAAGCAGTGCACACACCTCAAGAGAAACAACACTTTGAGGTGCTTCCCACGCCCTCCAAAGAAGTAACCTGCAAGCAGTGCACACACCTCAAGAGAAACAACACTTTGAGGTGCTTCCCACGCCCTCCAGAGAAGTAACCTGCGAGCCTTGCACACACCTCAAGAGAAACAACACTTCGAGGTGCTTCCCACGCCCTCCAGAGAAATAACCTGCCAGCAGTGCACACACCTCAAGAGAAACAACACTTTAAGGTGCTTCCCACGCCCTCCAGAGAAGTAACCTGCAAGCAGTGCACACACCTCAAGAGAAACAACACTTCGAGGTGCTTCCCAATCCCTCCAAAGAAGTAACCTGCGTGCTGTGCACACACCTCAAGAGCAACAACACTTTAAGGTGCTTCCCACGCCCTCCAGAGAAGTAACCTGCGAGCAGGGCACACACCTCACAGGAAACAACACTTTAAGGTGCTTCCCAATCCCTCCAAAGAAGTAACCTGCAAGCAGTGCACACACCTCAAGAGAAACAACACTTTAAGGTGCTTCCCAATCCCTCCAAAGAAGTAACCTGCAAGCAGTGCACACACCTCACAGGAAACAACACTTTAAGGTGCTTCCCACGCCCTCCAGAGAAGTAACCTGCAAGCAGTGCACACACCTCAAGAGAAACAACACTTCGAGGTGCTTCCCACGCCCTCTAGAGAAGTAACCTGCGAGCACTGAACACGCCTCAAGAGAAACAACACTATAAGGTGCTTCCCACGCCCTCCAAAGAAGTAACCTGCGAGCAGTGCACACACCTCAAGAGAAACAACACTTTGAGGTGCTTCCCAATCCCTCCAAAGAAGTAACCTGCGAGCAGTGCACACAGCTCAAGAGAAACAGCACTTTAAGGTGCACCCCATGACCTCCAGAGAAACAAACTCTGAGTAGGTCACGCAGCACTTCAAGAGACACAACTTTCAGAGAAGCAGCTTCTGAACATACATCCCTTGTTAGAGAAACAACCGAAATAGTCAATACTGTACACACAACAGATAATATTTGAGGAAATGTAAACTCTCAGCAGGGCGCTCGTGAATGTTTATAAAAACAACCTCCGAACAGTGGACAGCACTATTTCAAGGAACTCACACTCTGAAACATGCACCACATTTATAAAAACACCACCTCTGCACGCTTACCATCTCTTCTAGAGATGTCACCTCTGCCAATTGCATCTTACTACTCGCTACAGCGCATGCAACCACCAGAGACACACTTTAAGGATCCCTGAGATATCAAACCCATCAAGAGTTGACTACACTCCACTGTCCTGATGTAACGTAACTGGTGCAATGTAAAGTGCTCTGATACCCGATTCGGGTCAAGTTCGCGCTATAGTAGAACACTCTGCAAAAAATAAAAAATACACCCAGGCAAGTGACTGCTCTGCAGGAGGCAACTAAAGTTACAGGCAGGCAGCATTAATGCAGGTGAAGGCAGAGGTACAAGCCTGTGGCTTTGTTGTGACAGAAAGGGAAACATTAGGCTCATCAACTGCAGGGATGTGGCCCTGAGGCGTCAGCCCCGTGCCGCAGCATTACAATAAATTCACCTTTGTACATGTAAGAACTGTCTCTCATGAGTGGCAGTATGGAAGGTCTGCAAGGGAAGAGTAGGTATCTCTTTACTGTACCTTAGTCCAGAGAGACTGTTCAAACTTAAAAGTACCATCATTAAAATGCAATAGTGAAAGCATACCTGAGCAATGTTTTGCATCTAACAGCAATTAATAAAGTGCTCTTATGCGTTGACTTACGTCTAGAAGCAATATTTAAAGTGCACTTGTGCAATTTCTTACATTCAGCAGCAAAAAAACCAATATATTCTACCTGTTTAAAACAGGCCCACACTAAGCAAATAATTGATTCAATAATGGGATTTAACCAGTTGCTGCTAGCAATTATATATTTTTTGAAACATCTGTTTCAAAGCCATGCGCAAACCTCAAGAACAATTTATGGGATTACGTTTTTTGTCTAGCAGTTTTTATAACCAATAGAATCGAACATTACAATTTTAGTTTCGTATTTTTTAAATCTGACAAAATGATCCTGTAAAACTAAACATTAATTGTCTAGGCAAGCATCTAATGTCAGGTCTCACACTCTGGGAATAGCTTTTTTTCTGCCACAAGGATGAACTTTACAAACTGTGTAGTCAGGCGAGACGAGTTCCCAGGGAGACAAGTTATGATGGCTTGACAACATATTCTCCCCACTAATTCATTAAAGATAGACTTTAATAAAGTTTTTCTCTCTTCTAACAGTTGTGGACAAGTGGATACAATATGCATAAGAGATTCATTATAAAAACCACATATCTGACAACTGTTTGTGGGCCAATGTTGTTCCCATTTAGGGATTCCAACCTTTGTGGGGTATCTCATAACATAAATCTGTCCTGATTAATGAGCAACCGGACTCCGTGTTTCTAACTGAAACATGGCTGCATACGAGTTCTGGCCCTGATATTGCAGCCGCCCTACCATTTAACTACGCCATAGTCAGGAAAGATAGGGGGCCTAAGCCCGGTGGGGGTATTGCCATTATTTATAAGAAATCATTTCTGTGTAAATTTGAAGAACTGCCATTTGCGAACTGTGAGGCAGCGTTATTTCAGCTTACCTTGTATCACAAGTTCACTTTCTCAGGCTTATTATTGTATCGTCCACTTGGGCCGTCTTGCCCATGGGTTTCATCGTTTGCGGATTCAATAACACCTTTTCTTTTAAATACCGCAAATTTTTCGATTCTGGGCGACCTTCATTTGCTCTTGGATGATCCTGCAAGTGGGAATAGCACTGCATTGATCTCTGATCTGGCGGCATTGAATATTACACTCTGCAACTCTGGTCCCACTCACGGTGCTGGCCATCTACTGGACCCTATCTTTTCCAGTTTGTCCAATATTCAATGCTCATCAGCTCTTCCCTTATGCTGGTCTGACCATTTTGCAGTCAACTTCCGCTTTGAGATTTTAGCTAATTTACCTACAGTTGCCCCTAATATCAGCCAACCTACCAGGAATTGGGGAAGACTAGATAAGCTTTTATCTTCCAAGGTTCCTACAACCAAACAAACGCTGACTACTCTTTCGGGTACTGTTCAAGAGTGGCTTTTAAAAGCCATTGATACCTGTCTTCCCCCCTCTATCAAGAAGGCGAACAACCATCGTCCACCTGCACCTTGGTTCACTGAGAACTTGAAATTGGAAAAATCAAAATGCAAAGTGCTGGAAAGACACTGGAGGAGGGACTATGTGCCTGACACCAAACTCGCATTCAAAAAGGCTAAAAAGGACTACCATCTTCTCTGCAAATCGGCTCGTGACGAATATGTCACTTTGACTATTTCTAGTGCACTGAATTGTTCTAACACCCTTTTTAAAATGGTTAAAGAGCTTTCGGGCTCTGAAACCCAAGCCATGCCTCCTGCACTAAATAATCTACAATGTGAAGACTTGGCCAAATATTTTCTCCATAAAGTAGAAAAAATATATTCTAAAATGAAGGACAGGACACCGGACAACAGCCTTCAACAAACATCCGCATTTCTTCCTTTAGCCAGGACTATCCTTTACCAAGACAATGAGGCATCAGAATCTAGGGCTACACTTGAATCCTGGTCCCCACTAGACATGAACTCCTTCAAATGGATTTTAGATAGCATTAAATCTGATTCACCTCGTGAACCTCTTCCAATCTCGGTGCTTCAACAGCTTGAGTCGCTGTTATCACAGTGGACGCGACCGAGGCGTTTGATCGCGTAAACTGGAGTTATCTGCAGGAAATTTTGAGTTTGTCTAACTTGGGGGAAAAGTTTTGCAGAGCAATAAAGCAGTTATATAAAGTCCCCACAGCAAAAATATTAATAAACGGGAATTTATCTAAGACCTTCAATATCTGCAGGGGGACAAGACATGGGCGTCCACTATCCCCACTACTTTTCATTCTTTATATTTAACCCTTAGCGGAGAAAATCAGGAAGCATGAGAAGATAATTCCCTTTCAATCTAGAGGCTGGCAAAATAAAGTGGGACTATATGGGGATGATATGGTGGTGTATACATCAAATCTTAGTCTTGCATTACCAATAGTCTACGAGATGGCTGCGTGTTTTGGGAAGGTCTCAGACTATGGTTTAAATAAAGGCAAAACTGTCATAATGGTTTGGAATACGCTACACAAGCTAGTTGTGTTAAAAAGGAAATGAGGTATCTGGGTATGAGAATTGTTCAGAAAGTAGAACAAATTCCTGAAACCAACTTTCAGAAGACTAACAAGGAAATTGGGAAACTTTTGCTGGAGTGGTCTCACCTGCCATTATCCATCTACGGAAGAGTTAATATTATCAAAATGATAATCCTCCCAAAAATTACTTTCCTATTTCAGAACATCCCTATGGCATTCAAGGAAGAGTGACTTAAAAAGTCCCAGTCAAAAATCACCAGTTTCATTTGGGCCTCTAAAGGAGTGCGAATCTCATGGAAAAAACTAAGACGACAATATGAGAAAGGGGGTTTGAGGTTGCCAGATTTATCTTGCTATGCCTGAGTTTTCCTATTAAAAGGAGGGAAAGGTCTGTTTAAGGTACCAGATGGTTCGGAAATCGGTAAGATGTTTTTTGCAATGTTAAGAGATGTAAAAGGGGGAGAATATGGTTTTACTCATAAATACGGAGATCCGCGCTATTTCAAAAAGATACGTCTGAAAACCCTACAGGGATTTGCAATAACATGGTACAAAGTCAGGAGAGAACTAAAAATCTATTATTATAGTGGGATGGTGCCTATCTTTGATTCTCCGGGATCTCCAGAGTGGTCGAAGGACTGTTTGGCGCGTCCATTAAAAGACGCAGGAATAACTACATGGAGCCAATTGATGAAGAATGGAGCCTTAATATCGTGGGATGAGGGTCAAGTATTAGTTAACGGTCGATTATCAAGATTCAAGTATCTTCAAAAGACGAGTTGGAGTCTTACAGATGGTCTTGGAGCAGGACTGCCTAATCAATTGGAAACAAGCCTGGTAGCTGGTGTAACTCAGAAAAAAGAGGTGGCGAACGGGTACTGGCTGTTGACGGAGCTAGCAGATGGTGATTTCAACTGGCCAACGGTGCTGTGGGAGAAGAGCTTGCCAGGAGAACAGATCGAAAGCTTATGGCAAATATCTTGTGACATGTTATACTCCACAGTACGGCCCGCAAATTTAAGGCGGAACCACCTATTTTGTCTCCACAGGGTCTATTGGACGCCATATAAACTATCTAAATTGGGGAATGGAGTTGTGCCAAGAAGATGCCCTAAATGTTGCAAAGAGAAAGGTGATGACATCCATATGTTTATAGAATGTCCGGCGATTCAAAGCTTCTGGCTGGATGTGAGTAACACAATTCTTTTAATTCTTGGTGAAACGCTCCAGGTAAGAAAATCTCTGGGGTTTTTTTGGGCTTCCCAATAATTACGAATCTTTGATAAAAAATACCAAAAAATTTATATTTTATTTAATATTACTCGCTCGTAGGGAAATATGCAAAAATTGGGTCAAAGCAACTCCTCCTAATAAAATAGAATGGTGGGCTTCAATAAAATACACTAACAAGTTGGATAGAGTCCATAAATGTAAGCGCAATGATTTCTGGCTCCCTTATGAGAACTAGGAACAATCATTTATATAATAGTCCAATGATTAGGCCTCTATACTATATTGCTGAAATACTCTGGTGGTGGCTTACAGACGACTGGGCGAAATAGTCACCAATGGTTGAGTAAAGAAGGCAAGGTGTAGATCACTGAGTGGCGCCATCTCGGAGGTGATCAAGGAGTAAAACTCTTGTATACCTGGGCAATGAGGACAAAAAAAAAAAAACAGCATGAGTCGCCTTCACTCCTGATGGAACTTCTGAACGCCTCCCTGGAGGAAGCAACAGTTTCTTCAGAGTGAAAGCACGCAATGGTGCTTCCTCTCTTAAAGAAGGTCAACGCTGATCCGGACAAGACGTCCAACTAAAGGCCTATTTCACTGCTTCCGTCCTTTTAAAAAATTCTTGAAAAGCACATAAACTCTCAACTAGCCCTACTTGTTGAATCACAACCATTTTTACATCCATCTCAGTCAGGATTTAGAGCCATTTTTTTGACCGAAATGACACTCCTTGGAGTCACGGAAAGGCTGCAATACCATTTAGATGCAGGAACTACGGCAGCTCTCATCCTGCTGGACCTAAGCGCAGTGTTTGACACAGTCTCTCATACCGTGCTAGTGGAGGCTTTACGATCCTTGGGTATAACTGGAACAGCACTTTATTGGCTCATTTCTTTTCTCACGGACCATATGTGCCAGGTCTTCTCTCCTGCTGCCTGTTCCAATAAGCAAGTCTCCCCCTATGGGGTTCCTCAGGGCTCTATTTTAAACCCTTTATTGTTCAACGTGTATGTCAGACCTTTAGCCAACATTGCAGAAGAGGCTGAATTGTCCTTATTCTCCTATGCAGATGACACCCAGATTACCTTCTCCCTCTCTGCTGAGAAAGCATCTGTAACATCTGCTTTGCAGCTAGGTCTGCGTAATATTGCATCTTGTTTGCAGGCTAATTTTCTTAAACTTAATGGGGAGAAAACGGCGGTCTTGATCCTGGGGAAGCAAAATGATCTTTGGGGCCCCCAACATTGGCCCATTGAAATGGGTGCTGTCCCTGAACCTTCTGGCCATATTCTCAATCTAGGCTTCATCATAGAAGACTCACTATCTATGACAAACCAAGCAGTAAAGGTGGCTGCAACTTGTTTTACTGAAATGGCTCAAAAAGATTAGCTGGATGCTGCCCAGCTTGACCCAGAGAACGGTGGTCCAAGCTCATGTCACCTCAAGACTGGATTATGACAACATCCTCTATTTGGGGGCAAATAAGGAGGTAACCCGCAAGCTGCAGGTAGTCCAGAACTCTGCAACCAGACTGATTTGTCAGGTTCCCAGAACTGCCTCTATCTAAGGCCCTCTGCGTGGCATTCATTGGCTCAGGGTGGGGAGCAGAATTAAGTTCAAAGCCCTGAGCTACATGTTCAAAATCAAATCTGGGGCGGCCCCACAATACCTGCAGGCTCTGGTTCACCCCTACTTGCCATTACGAGCGCTCCGCTCTGCCACTCAGGTGAAGTTCTCTGTACCTACAATTAGACTGTTACGTATGGGCGGTCAATCAATTGCCTATTTAGGCCCCACTTTCTGCCCCCACTTTCTGCCACAAGGATGAACTTTACAAACTGTGTAGTCAGTTGAGACGAGTTCCCAGGGAGACAAGTTATGATGGCTTGACGACAAATTCTCACCGGTCGATCAATTGCCTATTTAGGCCCCACTTTATGGAACTCTCTCCCTGCGCCACTTCGCAATGAAACTGCATATGTGAATTTTTGTAAAAGCCTAAAAACTTGGCTGTTTAATCAATAAGTGTCCCCTTCTTCTTTGCCCTTCCTAGCTGGCGCCGGAAAACCCTTTTTGGGAAGCTGTTGCGTCTTACAAATTAAAAATACAATACAATACAATACAAAGATGATTTTAAATGGGCTGTGAGGTACGATTGTGGTTCTAATCAAGTAAATAAGTTGATAACTGACCAGGAGTGACTATTTTTGGTGAACTCATAGTTGGTGAAGACATAGTGCCAAGACACAACTCTGTTTACAACCACTACTAGTTTCAAATCGACGAATTATATATCTACTGTCTCCTACCTTAAACTGGACCCACGTGTTAGTGTACAACAATTTATTCATGTCAAGCAGATGATTCGGAATACCCCATGCAGTTACCTTGGCCCATAGTAAATTACGGGGGACAGAATCAAATCGGCCTTAAGTTCAACAAAACAAATGTATAACTTTTGCTTTTTATATTTTGCTCCCTAAGCCAGTAGAGTCAATACGGTCAAGTTCGTAGATGTCGAAACCCGGTTTGAAATGTTGGAATTAGATCTTCTTTTGCGGCCCATTCTTCCAAATCATTCTACAGACAGCTAGAGAAGACTTTTGCCTCCACATTTGGTAAGGCAATCAGCCTATAATTTGCTGGATTTTCTTGAGGACCTCTTTTATAGATTGGCTATATTATGCTTCCCTGCCATGACTCAGGTCCTTTTTAGTTTTGACAACATCATTAAACAAAGTTGTTAAAATCTCTGTCCAAAAATCTATCTTTGCTTTAAAAATTGAATTCGGAAGCCCGTTGGGGCCTGGCGCACCATTCGATCTTATCCTACTTCTTGCCAGTCTTACTTGTTCTATTTGCCATATCTCATTGACTTGTGACTCAACTTTGATATGATGTTGCTCATTCCAGAGTATTCTATCTTCATTAATGTTCAACAGGCTTTTCTTTTGAAAAACAATGTTATTGATAAAAGTTGTATCTGAAGAGTCCCCAAATAGGTTAAAAATATAAGACGCCTAGCACTATTTGCTCTTTTATTACCATTTTCAAGATTATTTATTATGCCCCACAATTCTTTCACATTTTTTGTTTTGCAGGCAAAGTGCAACTTAGTCCATATTCCCTCATAGTATGTATGTTTGGCTTTCCATATTACATTTTTATATGAACTTCTCAGACATTTTAATTTATGAAATTCAAAAGTTTTTAGTACTACATTTGTTTTTCTGTAGGTGGCTCTTATTGCTTTTTAAGTTGTCTCTTTTTTTGGAGTAACCATTTGTGTAGCATTCTGATCTTTTAGGCCTCGTAATGGACCCTCTTGATGTAGTTCCAAGAGGAAAGCGATCCAAAAGGGAAGCACAAAGACAAGGCCAAATATCCGCCATTGACTTGCCTTGACCTTTTTCAGTTAGCGCCTTAGCAATGGCAGGTTCTAAAAATTCCCATATTTCCATTTGATTTCTCAAGTCCCACACTAGACTTTTCAGGCTGGATGCCGTTGGCCCTGTTACCATTGATCTTGCATCGGACAGGTGGGCAACTGATAAGACCAGAGAAATTGTTTGTAGGTCTAGCCTGGGGATCACGTGGTAATCGTGAAAAGAGGACGCCAGCTCCTTTGAAATGATGGAATAATCAATAATGGAGAGTTGGCCTAACTTTTTTAATGTAGGCACACTCTTATTGGAATTTTGCGCATCTTCATGTAGTAACATAAGATTATATTTGTTGAGCTGGGTACAGCACGTCTGTATTAGCGCTCTACTCGGTTTATTAGCGCGGTTTTTGGCAAGCAGGTGCATAATAGGCCTTGGTGGTGAACTTCGCTCCGTTCGTGGAGTTTTCTGCACTTCGCATTCCGCGGAGTTCGCGGAGTGCAGAAAACTCTGCTTCACGATGTGCAGCAGAGTTTTTTCCACGATCGCGAACGGTAAGTTTGCGCGCTGTCGCTCGGGTAGAATTTCTACCCAAGCAGCAGGAATACCAGCACAAACTGCAGTTTGCACTGATATTCCGCCACTTGCGGAACTTCACTGAGGTTTTTTGTCACTTTGCGGAGTTTCGCATAGAAAAACTCAGTGAACTACGCCCAGGCTAAGTGCATATTAAATTCTCCTGAGATAGTTAGCATAGTCGCTGGATATTCATGGTACAAGATTTTTACCACTTTCCAATGTAACGTAAACTGGGTTGTTTTAACCCTGGTTTTTGTACTTAGATAAATATTTATAAAAATTATTGTTTGTTTAAAATCTATTTTAATACACTGAAGCCATGCTAGCTGAAATTCGATTTCATAGTGTTTAATATCCAAAGTTAATGACACATAGGTAGATAAGCCACCACTTGCACAACCAAAAGCAGATGTGCAGGATGCGAAATTTGAATACTCAAAATATCCAATGAGAGGTTCTTTGTTCACATTCCATGTTTCTTGAAACATTAAAACTTTAAAATCCCTAAAAAATCTTACTGTATTTTGGTCCTCTATTAGGGATATAAGGTTGTTGGTCTTGCAAGAGCAAATAGAAAAAGTGTTTAACTCTGGAAATTCTCCTCGCCTGACTATATAGTTTGTAAAGTTCATCTTTATCACAGAAAAAACTATTCTCAGAGCGTGACATCGGACATTTGAAGCTTACCTAGATAATCAACGTTTGGTTTTATAGGATAATGCTGCTAGTCTTGAAAAAAAAAATGCAAAACTAAAATTGTAAAGATGGGTCTTTTCGGATATCAAGAAAATGCAAAACGAAAAATGTAATCCCATAAATTGTTTTTGAAGTTTTGTGCAAGGCTATGAAACAGCAGTTCTAAATATTTCAATTGCTAGCAGTGATTGGGTAAATCCCAATTATTGCTACTAGATGGAAACCATTGGATAAGTGCACTTTAGTAATTGCTTCTAGAAATAAAACATTGCACAGGTACCTTTTAACAATAGCACTTTAATTGTGGTGTATTTGAATTTTAAATTGGGGTAGATGTGTTATTAGATAGATTGGATTGGTATAATCAAGTGGACTGGTTACTGTTGCTGCTAGATGAAAGACACTCTACAAGTAACTATTGCACTTTAATTATGCTATGTATTTTAAAATTTGGGGAAGTGTAGATTGTTTTAACAAGATCATTTTTTATTACTAATTTGAAAATGATGTCTTATGTAACCGGCCCGAAATAGGGAACTGTAATATAATGTACCTTGATATCATTTTTAACCTAATGTATTATACATGCTATGACATTTAAAGACATGATATTAGTTAGAACAAATTGGTATAGTTAAGCTTTTGCAGCGACCCAAAGGATTGTTTTTATTTATTATTGTTTGTAATGATTTGTACTAATCAACAATAAAGAATTTTCCTCTGACTGTACCTTATTCTGGGTTGCTGCAGTCTTTCCTACCTCTCAGATGGCAGGAAGTAACTAACAAAGCAGGGGTCTAGTGCAGCGTCCCAGATCCTAAGACACGGGAGGTGTAAGGGGTTGGAGGAGGGAGTGAGAGCAGGCGCGATCTATCTGTACCCGCCTGCTATTCACACTGCCCCGGCTCACTGTATCAAGGACCCGAGATGCACCAGTCTCTCCTGTACTCTCTGCCCTTAGTGAGGAATGAAGCTTAGAGATGGGGACTCCACACAGACCCGCGGGCACACACCAACCAGCTACTCTCCCACCATAGTGGGCACCTACAGCGACCCTGGAGCAACCAGTGCACACGGCATCTTCATCAACCCTCCAGTACCTGATAGTCTCAGCTCCATGGTGAGCAAAAGAATGATGGATTTAACCCAGATCTCTTGACTGGGGGTAAATGTTTTGATTTGTTCTGCATTCCGTCCATCAATTGTGTGTCTTTTGCTTTCTCGCCCTAAGTGCGCCAGGTATGCCCAGACGTGGGCCCTGGGCTCATTGTGCCACTGGAATCAAGCTATCCTGGCTGAAGAGGGGTGAAACCCCGAAACCGGTCCTAGGATGCTTGTTTCCAGTCTAGGGAGGTCCTGGCTTGGCAGTTCGGGCTGGACTGTTCCCATGAGGCACAGGGTCAAGACTGATTTGCATATGGCCATGTCTAAACTGGGGTGGCATGGTGAGCAAAAGAATGATGGATTTAACCCAGATCTCTTGCCTGGGGGTGAATGTTTTGATTTGTTCTGCATTGCGTCCATCAATTATGTGTCTGTGGGAGAGTCTTTATATGTCTGTGGGAGGGTCATAAGAGGATGACAGGTGTCAGAGTTTATACAGCACAAGCATCATCTCAGCAAACCGACACAGATCACAGTGCTGCGAGTATACATGTGCAATACTTATGGTTTCCATTCTGATCATGTGATAGGAATGAACCCGTGGTTCCAGTCTGTGGATTCGTGATAATTGCAAATAATTTTGAATGCATATAGTGGGCTCTGCTTTTATATTTACCAGAAGGATAGACATATTTCGAAGGTCAAAATACATCCTGTATATTTGGTTTTATTTTTTTAAAAAAAGCTCCTTTACGATTTACCTGGACCTGCCAAACTGAGGATCCGTATCTGGGGTGCCGCTCGATATGAAAAGGAAACTGCCATTCTATTGGCTAATATTAGACCACACCTATTTTTAACAAGTACCACTCCCAAAATCTGTTATTCTTCTTCTGACTGTTTTGGGGGAAACATCTCTTGCTTGAGCTTCCCTGCAATACATATTTCAACAATGCCTGAAGGAACTGCTGCACCTCCACCAGCAGAACCTGTCATCATTGGAGGAGGTGAAGAGGAGGTGCAAACATCAGCATCTTTCAGAAAAGAAAGTGATGTGTTGCATGTTTTTTCAATTGCCAGTGCCAAACAGAGTTGTCTTTGTGGATTGTACAATGCACACTGTGCAGCAAGGAGCTCTCCAGTGGCACCAAGAAGAAATACAGCCATGGAACTTTCAGTATGTGGAAGCAACTCTGCGCTATTCACGATGCACGTATGTGGGAATGATGCTATATCTAGAGATGCCATGCCTGGAGCATCAGGTCCTGCGAAAATCATTATTCCATCAACATGCCAAGAATTGGGGGGGGCATGGAAAATCACTGCGCCACCTGCCACAAACTTGTTTCTGCAAAGGTGAAGGATGCCACTGACTTTTTTGTTCACTTGAAGAAACACCATTGTTCATTTACAAAACCAAATATTTTCATAAATCCAGTTCTACAACACTGTTGTGTTTTGAAAATGCAAACTTCCTACATTTCGTTTTTTATAACATTTTTGAAGCATAAAAAGGCCTATTACTTGCTCAAATAAGTTCTAAAAATCGAATAAAGACCCATGAACTACATGCCCTTGAGGGAAAGATTTCTACTCTGGAGGCTGAAAGGAGGGAGGCTATCACAGGAGACGTGGGGGAATTAGGGTCGATAGATAGTAAATTGGAGGAGGCCAGACAAAATCTTAGGTCTTTTTTAGACCAGAAATGTAAGGCGCAGTGGCAGGTCAGAAATATAGAGATCTTTGAATATGGAGAGAAAGCAGGGGCAATTCTGGCCTGGAAGGCTAGGTTAGACCGGGCAAAGAACGACATCAATGAGTTAATTATTGATAGCAATGGGAACAAATCAAGAAATTTGGAAGAAATACAGAAGTGCCTGCTATCACTCTTTTCAGATTTATATAAGGAGGATCTTGAACCCACCCAGGCCCAGATATGCGACTGGCTAAAAGACAAGTCTCTTCCCATTCGAATGGAGGCCTCCAAGTAGGCACTTGATGCTCCCATAACAATAGAGGAGATATCGAATCAAATAAAGCGAGCAAAGAACAAAAAAGCTGCTGGGTTTGACGCTCTCCCCAATGAAATATACAAACTACTCCAAGACGACCTCCTACCAGTACGCCATAGGTTATTTAATTCAATCTACTGTTCTAATGGGGTAATGCCAAGATCTTGGAGTGAGGCCACGTTAATGTTAATTCTAAAACCATGGAAGGATCCCCTAGTGGCAGATTCCTATCGTCCAATCTCCCTGCTGAACGCAGATTATAAAATCTTTATGGGCATATTAGCAGGGAGATTGGCGAAATTGGCACCCAATTTAATCAACCCCGATCAGAAGGGCTTTATGCTGGGGAGGGTAATTCAAGAACAAACCCAATTATTGATGGGCAACATCGACCTAGCAGAGGCAAGAACAGATCCATTGGCAGTGGTGGCAATCGACGCCGCCAAAGCCTTCGACAGTGTGTGTTGGAGGTATCTTTGGGGCGCATTAGAGGCCATAGGTATCGGTCCAGTGTTCGTGTGGACTGTTAAGCACTGTTATACAGGTGCCTCGGCTAAAATCCTTCTGAATGGCTCCCTTACTCCAAGTTTCCCAATTCAGAGAGGGACCAGGCAGGGATGTCCCCTGTCTCCCCTTTTATTTAATCCTTACATAGAGCCTCTAGCTCAAACTATTAGACTAGACTATGCCATTATTCCATTCAAATCATCAAGTTATGAATGCAAATTGGCACTCTATGCCGATGATGTGATAGTCTACATCAGTGATCCAGAGTATGCAATTCCACAACTGGAACACACGTTAAGGGAATTTGGTAAGGTCTCAGGGTATCTTGTTAACTCGGATAAGACCGAAGTAATGTGTTGGAACACTACATATAGAGGATGCACTGTAAGTAAAGAATTTAGATATCTTGGAATTAAAATAGTCAAAATAAAATTCCATCGATAAATCTTGGGAAAATAGAAAAGGACATAGATTATCTGTTTGCTAAATGGAAGAACCTTCCTTTGACTATCTATGGGAGGGTCAATTTGGTAAAAATATCTGTGCTCCCTAAATTGACAATGCAATCCCGCTAACCTTCCCCAGTAAAAATATAAGTAGGATACAGGGGAAAATAGGCAGTTTCATATGGGTCCCAAAAAATGCTAGGATGTCGTGGAAAAAGCTTAGGAGGAAGCTCCTCAAAGGAGGGCTAGCTCTACCTGACATCAACTGGTATCTGATGGTCTTTTAGTTTAAAGGTGTCAGGATGCTACTAACTTATCCTGAATCAACTGCCTGGGGGAGAGTACTTGGGGAAATGGTTTTAGTCAAGGATGGTAGCTGTCAAGGTGGGTTTTTGTGTAAATTTGGTGCACCAAGGTTTTTTAAAAGGGTTCGGCTAAAGGTTTTGAAATCAGCCCCATCAAACTGGTATAAAATCAGGCGGATATGGGGCATAGGGCACTTCTCTGACTTTTCCCCAATCTGGGATTCTCCCGGGACCCCGCCTTGTATGTGTGATAGTTTGATCAAAAGCTCAGGGATGGTGAGATGGTCGATCTGGTAGATTCAGTGGGCATTTTTTCCTGGGAAATCCTATCAGTTAAGATAGGCCCTCTTTTTCAAGGTTTAAATATCTTTAATTGAAATGTTGGTATGAGTCAGAAATAAGTGACATCTCTGGGAATTGGGAACTAGAGCAATTACTGCAAGATCCGCCACCGAGGAAGAAGGAGATAGCTCTATGGTATGCACGAATTCAAGAAGCAGAGGAAGCCAAGATCCCCTCCCCAACATTAGTTTGGAATCAAACACCATTAACCATGCACATTGAAGAATTATGCGACTCAGCATTGAAGATATTATACAAATATATAAACGCTCCCTCCCTGAAGAAAAATCACTTTTTCGTGATAAATAGGCTATATTATACTCCAGACAAAATTGCAAAATTTGCACCTATCCCGCCTCCAAGCTGCCCAAGATGTAGCCTTGTTAATGCCAATGATATGCATATCTTTTTTCAATGCCCGGAATTAATTACATACTGGAAAGGAGTGGGTGATACATTAACATCCATATTTGAAATAGATATAGTAGTAGATCTACTCCTGGTGTTTTTTGGTAAGAATGACTCGATTAGCGGTGTGCTCTCACAGGAACAAATGGCCCTTGTATTATATCTAATTCTTCTGGCAAGAAGAGAAATTTGTATCAAGTGGAATGACACCTCCCCTCCGGGTAAGGAGGAATGGCTGAGAGCCGCTCTCAACATGGCACTGTTAGATCAAGACACCAGGGAGGACAGCCCACCCAGCACCTGGCGGCCCCTGATAGGATGGGCACGACAGAGGTATTTGATCAACCAACAAATTAAGATCTAAATGTGCTCTATCCCCTAAGGTCTCATGATTACACCAGTCCTCAAATACGTGAGGAAGGCCGTGGGGCCTAGACGGAAACAGTGAGCCAAAGGGGCCCCCAGAAACAAAAAAAAATTCTTGTTAAATCTGTTAAAGTCTTTGGTGAGATGAGGACAAAAAAAAAAAAAATAGATGTAACACATATTCAAATTTCGGACTCCATTTTGAAGACATCTCCCCTGCTTGGCCGATTACATCTTACACACTGATTATCCATAAAAACAATCACCATATACCGTTCTTTAAATTCTAATCTTCCTTAAAACTTTGGTTAAAGGAAGAAGAGATATGAATTTGGAAGTTTGAAAGGTAGTTTTTGTTTGAAAATAAGCCGGCTGCAATTGCATTCTGTCCATCCAGTTAGTTTATTAAATACACAGGGGCTTATTTATGAGCCCTTGCGTCACTTTTGTGACGCACCAGGGGTGTAAAAAATGAGCCTTGTTGCCTCATATTTACAAAGTGACGCATCTAGGTAGATGTGTCACTTTGTAAACCCCTGCACCACATTATACCTGCACCGGGTATAATGTATGCAGGGGGGGCGTTCCGATGCAAGAAAGGGTCATAGAAGGGACGCAGTGAAATCTATAAGATTTCACTGCGCCACTTTAGGATGCAAATGCGTCAATATCTTACGCCTGCCTCATGACAGGCGTAAGACTGACTCAGGCACATTTAACATGGGACTTGCCCATGTGTAATGACCCATTGCTGGAGTTGCGTCACCTTTGTGGCACAATCCAGCAATGCATCATTTTTGTGCCTACAGATACGTCAGACATGCTGACGTATCTGTAACTCCTTGCGACATGATGCATCATACTGTAAATATGACGCATCATTGGTGTCGCAAAGAGGGCGCAATGAAAAGTGACGCATCGCTGTTTTCTCGCAGCGATGCATCACTTTTCATAAATGAGGCCCACAGTGTAGTGTCCTGAACTTCTACAAAGTCAGAAACTTAAACCTAACCTGCCACAGGATGAGCTCAAGCATGCAGTTTAAGCTCTTGTGGTGCCCACCATGCAGCCTACCTAGATACAAGTTGGCCCCTCTAAGGGCCTTTCTTAAAGTGATTGCTAGACTTGCCTCAGGAAGAAAAAGAAATAATCACATTTCCCCCGCTCTAAAATCCCTGAACTGACACCCTTATAAGGCAATAATTCAACAAAAGATTGCGCGTATGACTCATAAAGCCCTAATATTTTAACACCCCCAGATATTTGACTCAAAAGCTAGAAAAACTGGGGGGTTACAGACCTTTACGAAGCGTAAGCTCCCTGCTTCTGAAATCCCAATGTTTCCATAAAAAAGAAAACGTTCTCAGGTGTCGCACCTAAGATATAGAACTCTCTGCCACCGGATGTTCGCCTAATCTCATCCACCACCTCCTTAAAAGAAGAAGCAAAATATTTTCTGATGAACTCGTTTTTGCCCAAACATAACACCTTTGTTTTTAGTGATTGTCTACATACCTGCTAGTCTTTTATGATGCCTGACATCTTCATCGCTGACTACCTGTAGAGATCAGGCTTAGCATTCTGTTTATTCTCAATATTGTGTCCGTCGTTAATATATGTGACTAGTTGTATTAGCTCAATTATGTAAAGCGCTCTGATACCCACTAGGGTTATGTTCGCTCTATACAAAACTTTATAATTGAAAATCCTTCCTCAGAATTTAAATTACGCCACAAAATTACTCTACAGTTTTTACACACACGTAAATACTTCTATAATCCAGTAGTCTTAGAGACAGATTTCTCTAATGAATCCAGTTTCTCTTGACGTTTTTCATTTAGCACTATTGTTACTCCCTGATGTTCTATTTTGTCAATAGCTGTCATTTCCCAAATTTCTTACTTGTCCAGTTTCAGCTATTCTTCTTTAAAATTGGCACACTCTTGAAGTTTAGGCATTGAACATGCTATTGATTTCCCTTCTTCAGTAAATTGACCATTAGCTGTGATGCTGTTTTCTTACACGTAAATTGTTTTTTGATAAGTTGAGTTTCTAAGGTACTCTTACCTTCCTTTGCCAAAAGTCCAACTCTAATATCCTTCAGAATATTACCATGTATCTCATCAGACGCTTGACGCATACTCTTCAGTAGTTCCTTGTATTGGAAATTCAGCAAAATGTTTACATTTCCAATACTCTCTAAAGAATTATGAGTTTGTTGATGCAGAAGTGGCTTGAAAACAGGCTCTCCTTTCCCAGGGGATAGTTGCAGTAAGTGATCAAAGACAATTAAATGCTTTCCTTAAAACCTGTTGCCTTCTTAAGTGAACAAAGGCAAGCATTACATTTGAAACCATGCTTACCTCATCGATGATTAAAAGCTTCATTTTCTTCAAAACCCTTGCTACCTCATGACATGCTTCACCAGATAGCTTCTGGTATTCTAGTTTATTATCATGATCTATAGGTAGTATAAATAGTTGATGTGGAGTAATTCCTTTTATAATGTATGCAGATAATCCAGATGGTGCTGTTAATACACACAGCAAATTTGATTGTGCTGTCCTCTGGAAGTAATCAGTGAGAATTTTTATTAAAAAGCTTTTCACAATGCCAGCTTCACCACTGATATATAACAGAATTGGTTTACAGGATGAACAATTGCATTATTTCTTCTTGTGGAGAAATTCATGTTCTATTTTCTCTTTTATATATTTGTCCTTCTGTTCATTGCTGAGTTGTGCATCTAGGGGTTCAGTTTTTTGTATAGCTTGTTCCATTGCACTTTTCACCTCATGCACAGCTATTGCAGCTTCATTTTCAATTATAGATGGTCAAAGAGGATCTTGACTGAGTGGTGCAGAACTTTGACTGCTTTGTGAACTGTCCTTACCTATCTCTGCAGCAATTCCTCTCTTTGCTGAATCTCATCACTTAACATTTGCATATAACACCAAATACTGTCATTCACAGCATTAAATGAATCTTCATAACAGTAATAGCCTCCAAGTAATACCGATTCAGCACAACAAGGCTTGAACAGTTGGGGAAGTGTCAAAAAAGAAAAATGATCTTTTTTCTGAAGTTTGACAACTATATTGTCTGTGGTTTATTAAATTTCCTTGCGCATGACTAAACAACCATTGCATCCAAGTTCTGCAAAATTGCCTTCTTCTATGTTTTCCATTACATTACTTTTGTACTTGTAGTGTTGAAGGAACTTTAAATAAGCACACATTTTCTAGATGAACACTTCTCCCTGGGTATTATGAACCCAACGTGTTGGATTTTACAATGTCAGTACTTTCTGAGTCGAACTCTGCTAGTGTCAAGAACGGTAATTTGTGTGCTTCCATGGTTCCCCCTTTGTCAGACCGCAAAAGGAAACTACTTAGTTACCCCTGGAGTCGGCTGCTTTACTTCCCTTCTTTCAGACGTTCTAAAGGAAGGTTAGTCTGCAAAAAAACCACTACCAACAGGGCGCCCGTTCGCGGAGCGATCTAGTTGGTTAGCGGTCTAGTGTTTTGTAAATAGCTTTCAAGAACGTGCGCGCGTTCCCTGACCGCGACGCACTTCAACTGTCGTTATCTGTGAGGAGGCTGTGTCGTTTTGATTCTCTCACAGAATTTCTGAAAGACTCGTTAGGGGCGAGAGATTTAGTGGAATCTTCGCTGCCTAATTATATCAGGTAGTGGTGTTTTGTCTGCTGTTGCCGGAGAAACCTTGAAAATTCCTGATATTTCCAGTGAGTGGAAATTCGCCAGTGGAACCACAAGCAGAGACAGT
Source organism: Triturus cristatus (assembly GCF_964204655.1). NCBI lineage: Eukaryota > Metazoa > Chordata > Amphibia > Caudata > Salamandridae > Triturus > Triturus cristatus. The sequence continues at coordinate 1,870,411,502 of NC_140590.1, forward strand.
CTTGGATATCTATCGAGGTAGAACTATTCAGTCAGAGCAAGTCAACTGATATTTCCTGGTGAGTGGTAAAAGTACAAACGCGCTTGGGACAGAAGCAGTAGTGCGTATTAAGCATGCAGCAAGTTAGAGACTTACAAGGCTATTAGAACATTAATTGCAGCGCTCAATAAGAGTAGGAAAAAGAATCATTTGCTGTCTTCAGTCGCTATTGACTTAATTCAATTCTTGGATTTGGTGACTGACAGTATCTACAAAGAGCACCGTGCAGTCTTCTATTACTACAAGTTGCTGCGCAGAAATCCTTCTAAATACTGCAGGCAGATAAGGAGCAACTTCTTCAAGTACTGTATGTAGAAATATATATATATATATTATGCTTACCTTCAATTTGCCGCAACAGCTGATCATCAATTTGCAGTGCTCCAGCTCAGCAAGGTCTAATAATATAACTGCAACATAAATAGAGAGAGGCAAATCCACAGTAAGATCCAGGTAAAGGAGTGGTAGCGAGGGAGAGGGTAGCTAGGGTATTTTGGAGGGAACATTCAATTAGTCATTTGTTAATTGTATTTACAGACGCCGAGCAACCCACATAGTGTCCAGGAGAAGCAGGCGTAGCTGTGGAGTCTCTCTTGTTATCCCAATTCCCCTTTCCCCCGTCTTGCTGGAAGTGAATTTATTTCGCTGTAGCGAGGCAGGGGAGCTGGGAAGATAGTCGTCGCGTTTGAGTCCAGGCCATCTTGTTCAGCTGCTCCTGTGGTGGTATAGAAATTCAGGTGCGTGGTACCTTCTTTCGCTTGTTCGTGACAGCTAGATACTGAATTTATGGGAAAGACTTCAACTCTCTATTTCGTGTATTTGCTAGGCCTATACTTACCCAAACAATTCCCCTGGACTTCGAGAATAACCTGTCCGAGTTCCCCCAGTCACATCATTCATTAGCATTTTGAAACTAAAGCTCTACAACGTTTTTAATGAACTAATTTCTGCAGAAATCTCCACCCACATCTCTTTCATTTCAGTTTTCCCTGATTTTGTAATGTAGGATGTCGCATATTGAGCATCAGCAATGGAGTTGTCAGTAAGAAATTGAATGCCCACACTAGCATTCCACATTTTAAGAATGATAGCATTATAATCATTAATGAACTTGGAAGCCGTTGTTCTTTTTAGGATGTACATATTGTTTGGTGATTTCCATGTTACTGTGTGACTCACTGCAGACAAGAAGCTTTTGACTCTTCCTTGTGAAATAACTGCTCGTGGAAGGCCAAAACAACATCTTGTGTAAAATCTTCTGTATTTTTGCCGACAGTACTTTCCACGTCTATGTTTTTGGAAACGCAGAACTTGTTCTTACAGACCTTTGTCAGTAGTTTCTTTTGGGATGGCGCATGTCGCATACTGTTCTATGAAAGACAGCACACACACTGTTTGTTCTAAATTTTGGTCCATCTTTTATCCATAACAGCATGCGAATATAAGGAGCAACTCTTGCTTGGTACTCTTTACAACAAAAGAAATCAGTTACTTGGCCTAGAGGAGAATTCGTTTGTCATAGATAAAAGATAGCATGGCTTGGAACCTGTGGTTAAAATATCTGCAAACATTAGCAGGATTTATGAGCAAAGTTCTTCTGTTGTCTTCACTTTGATGTCCTCAGTGTTTGAGTTTGCAACACATGCATACTCAGCACAACTGAGGGTCACAAACCAAAGATGGGCACCCACGTTTCTCAGCATGCATTTGAGTTTTCCATGATGACAATACCAATACTTGTTGGTGCCACATTGGTACATCATCAAATGTATTAAGTTGTATTCTAAGTTTTCATCTTTTTCTTGAACTTTGTCAACACATTCCCATGCAGAGAGATTTTGAAGATTAACACCTGTCTTCAGGATATGATTCACAACATATGAAAGTCCAGATAAGTCCCTCTCAAACAGAAGATGGAATTTATACATAATGCACTGACGACAACTTGGATCCTCTGAATATAGTCGTATTGAGCAGTATTCAGCTTCTGGTGTCTGTGCTGGATGGTCATCATAGCGGGATCCTGCTTCAGTGGATAACAGCTGGGGGAACAGAGAGCCTCTAAACCTTTTTCCCATAAAGTCAAGTGATCTCTTTTTGCTTGTTTCATTTGAAACGGCTCAGCAGCATCACTGATGATTTCTTTGGAATGAAAGGGATGGATGCTGTAGTGTTCATAAACTTTTTCTGATCTGGATTGATTCTCTTTTTCACTCTGCCTGCTTGAGACCAATGCCTCGTCCTCTAAGTTACATTTTCAGCAACTTCAACATTTGAATAGTAAGCATTCTTTTTTGATAAGTAAAAAGTTGCTATTTTGGCTTTATTAAAATCCACTAACTCTTGACATATTGTTCTACACTTTGTTGAACCACCATTTACTAAACTGATAAGTGGTTCTTCGATATCTTTATCTGCCCATATATTTTCAGTATTCTGTTTCAAATCTATAGGTAAATACACAACTCTTCCTTTAAGTCCTTATTGGAGCTCAGTTGGAGGTAATTATCTTGTCTTTGGCTCCATAAGAATTACAGCTTGAAATAGATATATACACTGTATTAGAATCGATTAATTAATATTTAATTCTTTAAGCTCTTCTGGAACAGGCATCAATTCTTTATTATTATATATGGCTCTAGCTGGCATTTTATTATTCTCTAACTTATCAAAGCAGTGCTTACATAGATTCTTCTGTGTGGACAAATCAAATCTTTCCTCAACAAATAAATATGCACCAAATTCTTGCCACTTATCGTTGTTCTCTTTTTCAGCTTTAGAGTATACAACTTCATTGTGAGTTTGCATTTTGTAGTGAGTGTGTCGACAACAAATACAAACACAGTTAGGTTTCTATGAGTAGACTGTGTTAAACTTTGCCATCTGTTGTGCAAAGTTTTCAGTACTAATTTCTGTATCCTGTCCTTCTACACCTCCAGTAACCAACTCTCCATTTTCCCTAGACCCATCTTCTGGACCAAACAACCGAAACTGAATATTTCCACAATCTTTGCCTACCTCTGCTAGTGTACCATACAATAAAACTCTATTCATCTCTCCTAAGCATAAGGCAGGAGTTTTTACATAGTAAAGTCTTCTGACCAAATTTTGTATTTTGGAGTGGTGAACAGCTAGCTTCCTGAAATGAAGGCAAGGTGCTACAGCAAAAGATGTGCCAATGAATGTCCCCGTGAATCATTATATTTTCTCACTTTGCATAGATCTATTCCTTTTTTGTTTGAGATCTCTGGATGGAAAGTCACATGTAACATATTTTAATAAATGATTTGACTTGCGACATACTGGCAGCATGCAACAACCCAATCATCAGCATGTATCAGACGAACGGTAACACACCCGGGAGACGGGTAAAGGACAGAGGGTCACTTCTCGCTTTATTGGTATAGAGGTACTGATGGGCAAGCGATCACTACTACCAATAATCTCATTGCCAGTCTCTGCCCACAGCTACCACGCATGCTTTAGGCCCCACATCGGGAATTATATGAGCCAGCACCTTGTAAATCCTATACTTCTGGACATCATAAGTGCTTCTACGTGTGTTCATTGCGGCACTTGTCAACCACACACTGGATGTACTTTGCATAATTTTTCTAACTAACACATGTTCTTTCTCATGCAATAATAATGTTTGTTTGGTGAATATTTATATTGAAATGTCAAATCCATGTTATGCTTATGTACTTAAAAAAATAATAATAAAACAGATGAAAAATAAAACATTTAAAATCAATCCAAAGACGATCATACCGGAGACGGCAACTGACTTTGCATTTTGGAGATGGCACTTCGATAATATACACATCAATGACACATGAGATGCTGCCGGTGTAAAGGGATTGTGGGGGTCCTGGTCCCCCAGTGACATGCCCTGCCTTAGGTCTCTGGCTCAACTACGATAGCCAGATCAATGTTGTTTTTTTCTCCCGGCCACCTCCGGTCACCTGGAGGAGTGCTGGGAATCCTGCAACCCAGCAGAGGGAACACCCTATATTCTACCTATGTGTGCTAACTTGTTGAATGAGCTGACAGAGATTTTCTGCAAACAGTGAGCCTGGATGCACTGGTCTGCAACTGGTTGGTTATCGCAGGGAAATCCAGAATGCAAGTGCTTGCAGTTATGGGGACAGTAGACCGAACACAAACACCCCTAACCTTCGACTCCAAGCTCTCTACCAGTCCCCTGCCAGAGACAATGTAGGAGCAGGAGGTGGTATCACAGGATGCCTCTGCCCTGGAGGCCACTCTGGTGGCCATACAGAAAAACCACAAAACCATAGATGGTAGGATAGACTCGTTAAACCTGCACCTTGATCACATTTCTACAAAGCGAGACAAGCAAATCCACCCTAACTTCCTCATCATGCTGGCACTGTTACATCAGCCGAATTCATCGCTGCAGCCACAGTACTGCTTGACACGGCCAAAGCCTTCGATTCGATAGAATAGGACTACATTTTCGAGATTCTGGCACATATGGGGGGGCCAGTGGCATTCCTGTGGTGGATTCGACTGCCGTACACTAATCCAGTGGCCCGCGTAAGTGTGAATGGTAAAACGTTTGACAGGTTCCCAGTCCATGATTTTCATTTTGTTTGTTTGTGGGACTGTCTTTGGCTTGGTTGGGATGCTGAAGCGGGTGCTGGAGGGTTAGTGCTGTCTGCCATTCCTCTGTTTCTGTGCATTGAACACGCAGCACCCTGATCTACAATACATTGCGAGCCCAAGAGTTAGCACGATGGATCCAGCACAGGGACAGGAAGCCTTCATAACTTAGAACGTCTGGGGGCTCAATACTCCTCGGAAAACTCAACAGGTGCTTTCTCACCTAGACAGACATAATATCCAGCGTGCGTTCTTGCAAGAAACGCATCTCACATGACATACCCAGCGGGCTGTTGGGTCCCGATGAGCAGATTGCAAATTGGCTTCTTCCTCTTTCTCATACTCCAGTGGAGCCATGATCTTGGTAAAAGAGGGGTACCCTTCATGGAACAGATCTCTGTAGTGGATGAACAGGCCCGCCATGCAATAGCGCAGGGCACTCTCTGTGGTACTTTTGTCTCTCTGGTCAATACATATGGCCCCAAAGTAGACAACGCTGGGTTATATATGATAATTTGGTGCCACATTCATGCCCTGCAATGACCGTCATATAGGGGGTTATCTCAACACATACTTAGACCCCGTTTTTGACCGGCCGGCTGTGGTGCACTGGCATGATAGGCACGCTGCTGAGATTGTAAGAGATGTTATGGCAGAATATGGTACTGTGGATATATGGAGACTCCGCCACACGACACAATGAGAGGGCACATTCGTGTCATCTGTCCACGGATCGTGGTCTGATTTACACCATTGATTAGTCACACATGAGGGTAGTGTCTGGGAAAGAGAGGTTCTTCATGTCCCCAAGACATTACCTGATCAGGCACCCGTAAAACTTGTACTCTCAATTCCTACTCACACCCACCCCAATTTTTGTGGCAGTTTCAGGTGACAGCCTTCCTCTACCCCTATGTTCCGAGACTGGCTCCGCTCTGCTATAATTGAGTACTTTGATAAAAATGTTGGCTCTGTGGAGAGTATGGACATGGTATGGGAAGCTTTTAAAGTCACAATCAGGGGGGTATGCATAGGCACACAGGCTGGAGTGTTAAGGTCAACACGCAGCCAATTAGAAAGCACTGAGACCCAGATGCAGTCCCTAGAGCGAGAATACGAGGTCAATCCCAGTCTTAACCGAGAACACATAACCACCTTTCATGAGTTGGCCGCCGAGTAAATGACCTTTTAATCCAAGAGACAATGGGCAACCGGCCGAAGTTTAGCTACCAAGTTGAGATCGCCACAGGCGCATGCGCACGTTGTACAGAGCACCACCCCGGAGGGTACTGACATTATGACACCCCTTCCATACTCACTGATTTTACGACTTTCTGTACGGCACTCGCCATTCTGCCACAGAGCCTACATTGGGCAGCTATCTTGGGCATAGCACCGGGGTGGCGGCCTCTAGGACAGCGGGAATTTCTGACACAACCTATTACACCTGAGGAGATTAAATACGCCATACACTCACTCCCAATGGTAAGATTTCCGCCTTAGATGGCTTAACTGGCAAATTCTATAAGGAGTTTTCTGATTTACACTTGCCACATCTTCGCACCCTCTATGAAGAGGCATATACCAGACAGACATTAACCCCCTCACTTCGGGGGGCTCTTATTGTTGCGTTGTTGAAGCAGGACAAGGCCCCGGAACACTGTGAGTCGTATCGGCCACTATCGATGATAAATATTGACGCTATGATATTGGCCAAGGTCTTGGCCACCCGGCTGCAACCATTGCTTTCCAGCCTGGTATTGCCAGATCAGCCAAGCTTCATACTGGCACGCTCCACCACCCATAACTCGTGCACCCTGTTGGCACTGTTCCTTCAGCTGAACCCATCACTGCAGGCAGCCGCAGTCCAACTTTACGCAGCCAAATCCTTTGATTCAATCGAATAGGACTACATGTTCAACATTCTGGGATGCATGGGGAAGCCAGCAGCTTTCCTGCAGTGGATTTGACTACTATGCACTAACCTAGTGGCCTGTGCTCATATAAATGGTAACACGTCTGCGGGGTTCCCAGTTCACAGGAGCCTGTGACAAGCGTGTCCTGTAGCACCATTATTATGTGCCACTTTTCTGGAGCCCCTGACTTATGTGATCTGGCAGCAGTACTGGGTATCTCCATATATGCAGACATGGTGCTATGTATTAGGGACCCTGTCACATGTCTAGTGCCAGTAATCCATTAATATATAAGATTCTGGCCTGAGCATTAACTGGTCAAAATCGGTGGTGTTTCCCCTCAGGCAAACACCCTAGATTTCCCCTTGCAATAGAGTATTGAACTTGTTAAATACTTAGGAATTCCGATTCATAGTGGTCCTGAACTGGTAATCCGCTACAATTATGGTGGGGACGTATCGCACTTGGAGGATCGACTTCAAAGGTGGTCCAGGCTGCTGCTATCTTTAGCAGATAGGATAGTGTAAGACCTGGGGTCACCAATTCCTAAGGGGGTAACGTGACTCGAGCGGCTGGGCACCCAAAGGCTTTTGTGTAAAGCGACCATACGACACACACCCCCTCTGAAGCAGGGAACGCTCACGATAAGGGACGCCACACTGTAGGGTTTATGTAAACAACTCAAGTTTATCTATGCAGCTATACGTCAATACAGTTCATTCTATGTAAATGCAATTCATTAGATGTAAACGCAGTTCACTAGATGTAAATGCAATTCATTAGATGTAAATGCAGTTCACTAGATGTAAATGCAGTTCACTAGATGTAAATGCAGTTCATTACATAGGTTAGCATCTGTTGCACCACTCATACATTACGGTGCTGCAGGCAGTACCTGGCGACTTCAGGGCTATTTCCCCAGCAATTCCCTCTGAGGCGCTAGGCCACACTCGTGTACCTTAACATCCGCTGTACGGACTGGGGATCGTAGCGCCACACCTGGGGTCTAGTAGGGACTCCAGGCAGCCTTCGAGGGCTTACCGCCACCCCTGGTACCCTTAGCGCCTCAGTGGGCGATTACCGTGCTACACGCACCAATCAGGCCTGGTACACCTTTGAACAGAGCTTAAGAACACAGCGCTACTCGTGATAACTAAGCCTTCAACACTTCTGAGTAGAGCCTATGAACATACCGTTACTCGTACTAATTAAGCCTTGAATCCTTGTGAGCAGAGCCTATGAATATAGCGCTACTCGTAATAACTAAGCATTGAACACTTCGGAGCAGAGCCTGCAAACATAGCGCTACTCGTAATATCTAGCATTGAACACTTCGGAGCAGAGCCTGCAAACATAGCGCTACTCGTAATATCTAGCATTGAACACTTTGGAGCAGAGCCTGCAAACATAGCGCTACTTGTAATAACTAGCATTGAACACTTCGGAGCAGAGCCTGCAAACATAGCGCTACTCGTAATAAGCCAGCATGAAGCACTTCTGAACAGAGCCTACAAACACAGCGCCACTCGTAATAGGCAAGCATCCGGCACTTTTGTGCGGTTCGTGGGTGTCAGAGGCTGTGCTGTCACGAGGCACGGGAGCAGAATGTCGCTTTTTCCCAATGCCCCTCAAGATTTCCAGCAATATGCAAGCGGAATACACAATGCGATGAAACCTCAGGGGGGAAAGGGGATGGGACAGAGAAGAGACAGGCACACTCGTCTGGTTCTTCTTCTTCTTTCAGACGTCTTCCTTTGGCTATTCTATTCGCTAAGAAGGGAAAAAGGTTAACACTTAATTTCCTAATATATTCTCGCTCTCCCCTCTAGCCCCAATTGATCCAAAACCTACCCTAAGGATGTGTGACCCTGGCTCCTCTTCTGTCTGTGTGATTCTTGCGAGTTAAATGCTGCAACTAAACAAAATGTGCGTTAATATTCTTCTTCTAATTTGTTATCTTCTTTTTAACCTCCTCTCAATCTCACTCTCTCTTTTTCTTTTAGATTTCTCACCTCGAGTTATCACTACAGACGTTGTGTGGATTCTCAGGTAAGTGTTCTTTCTTTAAATGTGACTTTTATTTGTACTGCCATTGAGGTGTCTCCGTTGTCGCCGGATTGTTCTCTGTAGTCTTTGCCTATATCTTTACAATGCCTCGCCTGGTCCTACGCCTTATTTACTAGGCTATTCCATCTATGGACCTCGGTAATTTTGTCTCTATTTATTAAACCCTTTAATAGGAGAAAACGGATAGCTAAGAATAGTTCTAACTGCTGGTACTGACTCTTAAACCTCCCTCACGACGATAGTGTTCTCACTTGTAGCGCATGCTCCCCTCAACATTGAGCTCACTAGCGCTAATCACTTATTACACTGTGACTCTCTCTGCGCATGTTCTATTACGGAACAGTCTTACTTCCAGGAACTCTAACTTCCTCCAGACGCACTGATAATATTTTTCCTCACGTCGAGTCTTTGCTCGCCGACTTCACAGGAACCAAGGTTAACGTCCGTTACTCTCTCTCTAGTCAGGTGAAGTGCGCCACAGCGCGGGCTCAGCTCCTGGATATTCCAGGGTCCAGCCGTACACTAGAGCGCGAACCTTTATTCCAAATGTCTGTTGCTGGCCGCCATCTTAGGGACGATGCTCACTCGTCTCCTCAAACCTTTGGGAACCAACCAGCCTTTACAACTTGGTTTGCGGAAGATTACACCCACCACTTGCCTCTCCTTCTGCGAGGATTTAGCGATCCTGACAGTACCCTCCTTCAAAGTGGAATCTTCCGGCTTGGGCTTGTTCGGGAATTTCTTGTGAAAGTCTTTTACTAGTCTGGAAGCGTGAACATCAGTTGACAACTCCCAAGACCTTTCCTCAGGTCCATAACCCTTCCAATCTAGCAAGTAATATAAATGCCCCTTGCGTATCTTAGCATCTAGCACCTGTTTTACTTCAAATTCAACACCTTGCTCGGACTGGATTGGTTTAGGTGATTTAATTCTTCGCAAGTCTTTTGACGCTTTCTTCAATAAAGAGATGTGAAAGACAGGATGAACTGACAAACTTTTGGGTAATTTTAGCTGGTAATTTAAGGTACTTATCTTCTTTTCAATTAAATAGGGCCCTACAAATCGTGGTTGTAGCTTCCTATTTCCTTTAAGCCTTAATTTTTTTGTGTTTAACCAAACTCTATCTCCCGCTTGTAATTCAGGTCCCTGTCTTCTCTTTTTGTCTGCAAAATGCTTATAATTTGCTTTAGCCTTAGTCAAATTTTCCACTGCTAAACTATGTACTCTTGTCATATGCTCCACTAAATTTGTAACTGCTGGGACATCTGGTTCTTGAAAATTCAGGGATTGATTAGGATGCCTACCAGTGTTCAAATAAAAGGGGGAGTATCCTGTGGACACATTTTTTGCATTGTTATGAGCAAACTCTGCTGCCCACAGATAATCTGGCCAGTCACCTTCTTGATCCAACAAACACAATCGAAGGTACTGGTCCAGTTCCTGATTTGCCCTTTCTGTTTGACCATCGGTTTCTGGATGATAACTAGTTGAGTATCTAGACTCTATATTCAACCTCTCTGTGAAAGACCTCCAAAAATGAGAAAGAAACTGGGAGCCCCTGTCAGATATTAAGACCTTGGGTATTCCATGAGCTCGGACGATGTTTTGGCTAAAAACGTGTGCTAATGTCTAGGCAGTGGGTGTCCCTTTTAAAGGAATAAAATGGGCCATCTTAGTGAATGCATCCACACAAACTAGAATCGTGTCAAACCCTTGACTAGATGGAAAATCGACAATTAAATCTAGGGTGACTGTATGCCATGGATAGGGTGGGGTGGGCAGAGGCTGTAATAGACCATTGATAGCTTGTCTCTCAGTCTTTCCTCTTGCGCAAATCTCACATGTGGCTACGTATTGTTGTATATCCTTTATCATATTTGGCCACCAAAATCGTCGCCTAATCAGATCTTCCGTCTTTAAGATTCCTTTATGGCCTGCCAGTATGTTGTCGTGACATTCTTTTAAAGCCTTTTGTTGCATCTCAAGCGTGGGTAAATAAAGGGCTTCATTATGATACAATAAACCTTCACGTACTTCTCGTTTGGGATCTTCCTTCAACCAAGCCTCAATTTCATCCTGAGTCAAGATTGTCTGATCTTTTCCTTCCACAGATTCTTTTAAAACAACTCCAATCACTTTATCTGTAGGTATGATTTCCTGTTCTTTGACATCATCAGAAATTCCTTCTGTACCCAATCGGGATAAGGCATCTGCTTTACCATTCTGAGAGCCTGGTCGATAGGTTATCACAAAATCGAAATCGGCAAAATATAACGACCCACGCAATTGCCTTGGAGTTAAGGTCTTTGCAGATCTTAAAAATTTTAAATTTCGATGATCCGTGTAGACAGTGACCACATGTTTTGCGCCCATCAGATAGTGCCTCCATTCTTTAAACGCATCCTTTATGGCCAATAGCTCCTTTTCAGTTATAGTATAGTTTGCTTCTGCTGAAGTTAATTTCCGAGATCGAAAAGCCACTGGATGCAATTGCCCTGTAGTTTTATGTCTTTGAGACAATACTCCTCCTAAAGCCAAATTTGAAGCATCTGTTTCAACATAAAATGGCTCTGAAGGATCTGGGTGAAGCAAAATTGGAGCTGTAGTGAAATCCTTCTTCAACTGAGTGAAGGCCTCCTCGGCCTCCTTTGTCCATTCAAAACTGACTCCCTTTTTTAGTAAGTTAGTTAAGGGAATCAATTTTTTAGAAAAGTCTTGAATAAATCTCCGGTAAAAGTTTGCAAAACCAATGAAACTTTGAATCTCCTTCACTGATTTTGGAGATTCCCACTCAACCACAGCTTTGATCTTACTTTCATCCATTGTGATTCCATTGGGCGAGAGCACAAACCCAAGAAATTCCACTGTGGAGACATTGAATGTGCATTTCTCCAATTTGACAAATAGACTGTTTTCTTGTAGTCTTTGTAACACTCTTTTTACATGTAGTTGATGCTCATCCATGGAGTTCGAATAGATCAGTATATCGTCGATATACACAATTGCATTCCGATCAATGAACTCCTTCAACACATCATTTATAAAATGCTGAAATGCTGCTGGAGCATTGCACAGACCATATGGCATCACTTGATACTCAAAGAGCCCATGCTTGGTACGAAAGGCCGTCTTCCATTCATCACCCTCTCGAATTCTCACAAGGTGATATGCTCCTCGTAAATCCAATTTGGTGTAAACTTGTGCTCCTTTCACTTGATCTAAAAGGGCCGAAATCAAGGGCAGAGGATATCTATTCTTAATTGTAATTCGATTTATTGCCCTATAAACGATGCAAGTTCTTAACTCCCCATTTTTCGTCGGGATAAAAAATAGTGGCGAGGAGACAGGAGACTGTGATAAATCAATTTTCAAGATACTTTTGCAGGAGGAGCCTAGCGCGCAACCAAGATGGCCGCGTAGGTGCGAGGCTCCCGAGGACCTCCGCGACCTCCTACGTTTATCCTGTCTTCATCCTGCATCGGTTGAGGGGACTGTGTCGGTGAGCCTGAGCCGAGGTGGTACCAGTTTCCCGTTTTCGAATCGGACCTCGGGTGCCGGAGTGAGCACCGATTGAAGTTTGCGGCCTGCTTCGCTCCTGACCCCGGACTCGCGTTTGGGGGCGACCCGGTGGCAAAGTGAACAACAACGGCGGGCTGGGCCTGGCGAGTCGCGTACCCCGCACTTTCACTTTCACTTTCGCGCCCCCTTGCCGTCTTTGCAAGTGGGATCGCGGCGCTCTTTGTGTTGGGGTGGACTCGCTGGCTGACCCAGCCTGCCTGCCTGCTGTGGCCCGCTCCGCCGTCCTGGGGTGACCCCCCGGAGCCCGTGGCCTTGATTGCTTGCCTTTTACTGCGTGGCTGGTGAGGGTGTGAGACCCGCGACGATGGCCACGAAACAAGATGGCGATCAGTTAAAGGCCAAGTCGACCCGGCGTGGCGCCGTACATCAGGCCAACATCATGGACCGCTACACCCTCCCGAAGGGATCTCCCGGTGGATCGCGCAAGTCCCCTGAGTGCCCCCCGGATGCCCCGGATTTGCCCACAGAGCTGACTCTGCAAGACGTCATGGGCGCCATTGCTGAGATGAAGGCCTCGGTGGGCCAGCGGTTTGACACCTTAGCCCATAAAATCGACGCGGTCCTAGTTGACGTCAACCTGGTGAGGGCTGATCTCTCCAAGACCAACGACCGGGTCGATTCTTTGGCCCACACCGTGTCGGGCCTCACGACTGAGGTGGCGGCCCTACAAACGGAGGTGCACCGACTTCGTCAGGCGAGTGCGCTTATGGATCGGCGCCTGGAGGACTCCGAGAGTCGGGCCCGGAGGAATAACATCCGCATCATCGGAGTACCCGAGGGACGGGAGGAAGCGGCGGCGGATCTCTTTGTGGAGGACCTGATCACTACCCATCTCCAGCCTCGGGGACTGAGTAAATTCTTTGCCGTGGAGAGGGCTCATAGAGTTCCCGGGGGAAAGCCGAAGGTCGGAGCCCCTCCGCGGCCTCTCATTGCCCGTATTTTTAACTTTCGGGACAGAGACGCGATTCTGCAAGCCTCCAGATGGCAAGGGCCGATTAAGCTGGAGAACATGGAGGTGAACTTTTATCCTGACTTCACCCAAGCGGTCCAGAAGCAGAGAATGAGTTTCCTGGGCGTCAAGCGGCGGCTTCGGGACATGAACTTAAAATACGCCATGCTCTTCCCGGCCAGGCTGCGGATAGAGGTGGATGGTCACACGCACTTTTTTGATCGTCCTGAAATGGCCGGGGACTGGCTGGATACTCTGTCTGGGGGTCGGGATCGGGATGGCGGGGGGGGGGCGGCGGGAGGAGGCGGCCCACTGGACCGGGACTGAGGTGTTGATACTGGGCATCACTCTGGACGGATATGATGCCACTTTCGGCCAAGCTTAGGGTTTTTCGTTCTTCTGTATTCGTTTTTTCCCTCCTTTGGAGGTGGTGCGGGGTCTCGAAGGGGTACTCTTTCCTCCTCTAGGGGGTCTAGCTAGTTTCATTATATAGGGGCGACAGGCACACTGCAAGTTGGGGGGGCTGTCTGGCCTCATGCAGGGGTGCAGGGAGGGGGGAGTTTTGTTGGGGCGGTTGGGTTGGGGTGGGGTGTTGTTCGTTTACACCACAAGGCAAAAGTATTGGTGTGCTATTTCTAAAGTGCTCTCTGGGGGACGAGTGATTGCTTTCGTTTATGATGGGGGGTAGGGGACTGAGTCTTTTGTCCTGGAATGTTAATGGACTGGGGGACAGGATAAAACGAGGTGTGGTCCTGCAGTTCCTGAAAAGAATTTCACCCGAGATAGTTTTTCTGCATTAGACACACCTCATTGGCAACTCCTTTCGTGCTATGAATCGACGGGGCTACCGCCTTGTGGCCCATTCGGGCTTCACGTCTGGTTCAAGGGGTGTGGGCATCATGGTCAAGAACTCGCTCCCGTTGGAAATTGATGAGGTGCTCCATGATGACAGGGGACGTTACACGGTTCTGGTGGGTTGAATGGAGGGCAGAGTGGTCGTTTTTGTGTCTGTCTATGTCCGCCAGGGTTGCAGACGACCACCTTTGCGGATCTGGGGTGCCTCCTCCTTGGCCTTCCGGAGGGGATTTTAGTGGTTGGGGGGATTTTAACGCTGTGGTTTCCGGAACGGAGGATCGTCACCCCCCTAGGGATCTCCCCCGTGCTCAAGCGTGGTTGTCTGTCCTCTTGGATACCTTGGGGCTGGTGGATTGTTGGCGTTTGAAACATCCCACGCAGCTACAGTACACCTTTCACTCTGGGGCCCATGGTAGTCTCTCAAGGCTAGATTATGTCCTGGTGCCGGCGGCGCATGCCGGGAGGATAGGGGAGGTGCGCCATTTGGCACGGGGTATTTCGGACCACTCCCCGCTCTTGTTGCACTTTGATATTCTCCCGAGGGGAGAGGGTAGGGTGGTCCCGATTAATCCTTGGTACCTGCGTGACCCCACCATTCGCGCAGAGTTGGTTAAATCCCTTAAGCGATATTTTGACGACAATGTGGGGTCTGTGTCATCGGCGGTCTCTCTGTGGGAGGCGTTCAAGACGGTTCTCCGGGGGGAGGCCCTGTCCCTTATTTCCCATTCCCGGAGGCGTGAGCGGGAGGAGGTGACCCGTATTGAAACTGAGATAACCGAGTTGGAGGGTGATCTAGAATGTGGGGTGACGGATGACAAATTACATGTTCTCCGACTCAAGCAAGCGGCCTATAAGGCCCTCGTCACGGAGGCGGCCAGGGGCCTCAGTAGAGAGCAACAGGGGAGACTGTATGATGTGGGTGATAAGGCTGGTAAATTGATTGCGTGGCTGGACAAAAAGGAGAGAGCGAGTCGAGTTGTCCCAACGATTGAGAAACAGGATGGTGTGTGTGTCACTGACCCGGAAGAAATTGTCGATTGCTTTGCAGAATATTTCCGTGGGGTATATTCCCCGGTGTCCTCCCGCTCGGAGGAGGATTCCCATGCCCTGCTCAGAGATATCGCGCTGCCTTCCCTTTCGGAGGAGGACAGAGTGTCGTTGGACGCCGCCCCAACATCTGAGGAAATTGCCCTCGCCATACGTTCGGTCGCTTCTGGCAAGGCCATGGGCCCTAATGGTCTTCCCATCGAGTTGTACAAGCTGCGACCGGACACGCTGGCGCCGCATCTCCGTGCTATGTTCCTCGCGGCCCACTCGGCGGGTTCCCTCCCGCTAGACCAGCGTCTGGCTACTATTGTGGTTATTCATAAGGAGGGGAGGCCGCGGGACCGGGTCACATCCTATAGGCCTATCTCGCTGTTGAATGCGGAGCCCAAAATTCTCGCCAAGGTGTTGGCTACT
This sequence comes from Triturus cristatus, assembly GCF_964204655.1. NCBI lineage: Eukaryota > Metazoa > Chordata > Amphibia > Caudata > Salamandridae > Triturus > Triturus cristatus. The sequence continues at coordinate 1,870,426,994 of NC_140590.1, forward strand.
CGGCTGGCTGGCGTGGTGTGCGACTTGATTCACCAGGATCAGTCCGGCTTCATCCCTCACCGCAACACTGCGCTTAACCTGCGGCGCTTGCATGGGGTGCTCGCACGTGTCCCGTTCATACGGGAGCCGGCCATTTTGGCGTCCTTGGACGCCACTATGGCGTTTGACACACTTGAGTGGCCATATATTTGGGCGACACTTGCGAAGTTTGGGTTTGGCCCAGGATTCATCGGTTGGGTAAAATTATTGTACTCGGGACCGCTGGCACAGGTGGTTGTGAACGGTAGAGTGTCGGCTCCGTTCGAGCTGGGCAGGGGCACGCGGCAGGGCTGCCCGTTATCACCGCTCCTTTTCGCGCTTGCCTTGGAGCCCCTGGCGGAGTGGCTGCGGTGGCATCCTTCTATCCGTGGTCTCCGTTGGACCCCTGAGTATGAGGACAGCGTATCTCTTTACGCTGATGATATTCTTCTGTACCTGGCTTCCCCACGTAAATCACTGATAGTCCTGGTTGATGTATTGCGCTCATTTGGCCTCAACTCCGGCCTTGTCATCAACTGGGCTAAATCGTGTGTGTATGTTCTCTCTGGGGAGGATCCTATCCTTCCGCGGGGTTGTCCTATCCAGATCGCCCCACGGGGATTTAAGTACCTGGGTGTCTTCATTACCCTGGACGCGGAGGCCCGGTATAGTCAGAATTTGCTTCCCCCCCTCCAGCGCCTGAAGGAGGACGTCGCGCGTTGGAGGCGCTTGCCACTCTCGCCGCTCGGCCGGGCGGCATTGTTTAAGATGATGTCGCTGCCACGTTTCCTGTACGCTTTACAGAACACAATGGACGTCGTCCCGGCGCGCTACTTTCGCGAGGTGGAGAGTCTACAGCGCCGACTGTTTTGGGAGGGTAGACCGCGTGTCGCCCTGGCGAAGCTGACGCTCCCGTGGTACGACGGGGGGGTCGCCTTCCCGGATATCAAGCGATATTATTGGGCCTCCCAGCTGGCTGCGATCAATCACGGCCTGTACGGGCCCGCTTTAAACCCTGCCTTTGAAATGGATAAGATGTTACTGCCGGGTGGTGATTATAATCGGGCGCTTTATTCTAGCTCGCTCGACACACGTCTGACGGGCCCCACGCGGGTCATGGTACGAGTGTGGCATGCGGCTAACGTGGCGATGGGGTGGAGGGACCGCTTGACCCGGGCGACGCCACTATACGCATCTGAGCGACTGGGCTCCCTCTGGACCTCAAAGGGCTTTGAGAAGTGGGACATGATAGGCATCAGCAGGGTGGGCGATCTCTGGATGAGGGGGGGATTCAAGACGTTCGATGTGCTGCAGACAGAATTCCAGCTGCAGGACAGGGAATATTTTCGATATCTGCAGATTCGTCATGCGTTGTGCTCCGTCTTTCCGGACGTCGCCTCCATCCCGGAGTGCTCCCCGCTGGAAGATAGAGTGCTGGATGGGCATGTACCAGACGGTACGATTTCATTAATTTATAAAAAACTTATCAATGACCGTTCGGGACTGCTGACTAGCCTTCGTGAGGCATGGGTTGCCGATGGACTGGAGCTGGATGACGAGGACTGGGTGTCTGCGGTGGCCTCCCCGAAAGAGGTGGCCATACCGGCCCGCCTTCGCTTCATCCAGCTCAAGATACTCCATAGGGTCTATGTTACGGGGCCGAGGCTGATGCGTATGAGCTATGCTGTGGACGGGTTGTGTAAGCGTGGGTGTGGCTCTTTGGGGACCTTTCTCCATATTTTGTGGGAATGCCCGGATGTGGCGCGATTCTGGTGTGGTGTGCATGAGGTTTGCGGGTGGTTACGCGTGTGCCGCTGCTGCCCGAGGCGAGGAGATGTTTGCTGAATGTGTGGGAGCCAACCGACTACTCGGTGCCGCAGACGTGGTGGGTGACTCTGGGATATATGGTGGCCAAACGTGACATTGCTCAACTGTGGGGTTCCCAGAGGTCGCCGACTGTCTCGGCGTGGAAGGATAACATGGATTGGTGCATGTTTCGGGAAAAGGTGGTGTATGTTGCCAGAGGTAAGCCTGGGACATGGGTGAAAGTATGGGGCCCCTGGAACGCCTACCGTGGGGGAATCTGTACCCCGCCGTTATTGCCCGATCCGTCACCGGCCCCGTCTCCTTAGCCAGTTTGTCTTCCCGGTTCTGGGCGATGAGTCTACTTAGTCCCCGTCCTGACCTTTTTCCCCCCTCGATATTTCTATGGATTAGTGGGGTCCCCCTCCTCGGGGAGCACATGCTGCTGTTTCCGATTGTGGGTTGCCTTGTGGATTTGTTTTTTGTTGTTATTTATTTTAAAAAGAAACCGTTATGTGGGGTTCGGATGGTGTGGCTGCCAACGCTTCTTCCAACTCCTGTGACTTTCCCTCTGTCGTGGCATGCGTGCTATTGTCTGTATCACATGCTCCTTCTGTTTGCTAGCGGCCGGCCTGAAGGTTGTAGGCCCATCTTTGTATATTTTTTGGATTCTGTAATAAACGGTTTCAAAAAAAAAAAAAAAAAGATACTTTTGCAGATATTCTTTCAGATGTGCATCTTCTCGTACGGTTAAAGCATATATTCGACTACAAGGGAGATTGGAAACGGGTTTCAATTCTATTTTACAGTCGAAGACCCTATGGGGCGGTAGTCTTTCGGCCTCCTTCTCATTAAATACATCTCGAAACTCAGAGTACTCCTCTGGCAATTCTGCTGTGGTTATCGCACAAATTGTAGCTCCTCTTTCGCACAAATGAAACGCTGATGACTTAGTCTGCTCACTCTGTCGTTTACTGTAACAATTTTCTGTACAATATTTTGATGTCAGGGCAATTGTTCGAGCTTCCCAATTCATAACGGGATTGTGTTCCGTCAGCCATGGCAAACCCAATATCAGTTGAAACTGAGGAGCATCAATTAAATTGAATTGCAATGTTTCACTGTGTCCTTCCTCCGATTCCAACTCCACCGGTTCAGTGTGGCTCACAATAGGCCCGGAAGAAAGATTTGTGCCATCGACAGCTCGAACTGCTTCACTTCGATCCTTTTTTAAGGCCCTCAAACCAATCTTTTCTGCAAACTTCAAATCGCAAAAATTGCTCGTAGCTCCCGAATCGATCATCACTGTAATTTGAGTCAATTTTCTCTCCCTAAATCGTAGGGTCATCATCATTACAAGATGTGGGGAAGCCGACTGTAAGGTATTCGCCAAAGTATGCATTTCTGGAGTTGTTTCAGCTTTTGCAACCACCAGTCCAACTCCGTTCACTGGTGGTGCTGAGCGTTTTCCGCCGGCGTTTGCCGTGGTTTTTTCAGACAATTGCGAACAAAATGTCCACTGCCACCACAGTAAAGACATAATTTGTTTGCCCTCCGTTTCTCCTTTTCCTCTTTTGTAAGGGGGCCTCGAATTGTTCCAATTTGCATTGGTTCTCCCCCTCGGGCTGTCTCATTTTCTTTGACTCCTTCAGCTCTGGCTCGATCAAATCTTGGAACACTAGAACGAAACTCTTTTTTCTTCTCACCTCTTCTCTCGCACTGTCGGAAATCAATCTCAAGTACCAAGTCGACTAAAGCTGAAATCTCCGAAGGTCTATTTGGAACTTGCGCCAACGCGTCCTTTAATTCATCTTTTAATCCACGATAAAACACTGCCGCCCTTTTATTCTCTGGCCACTCTGTTTCCACCACTAGTTTGTTGAACTGGGCCAAATAAGATATTAAGTCACGATTGCCCTGTCTAATCTCCAATAGTTCGTTGTCTGTGGCTTGCGTAGCTCTTCGCCTGTCGAAGATTCGTAGAAACTCTTTTTTGAATTCGTCTAGGTCATATAAAATAGGATCATTTCTTGTCACAAGGGGCATTGACCACGAAGCTGCATCTCCACTCAAATATGATAGGATAAAAGCCACTCGAGACTGCGCATCGGGAAAGACTGCTGGACGACACATAAAATGTAAAGTACATTGTGTCAGAAAAACCTGCGCCTTGTGGGTCTCCATTAAAGCGCTCGGGTGGGGCCAAGGGAATCACAGGTGATAAGGAATGAATTACCCGAGTAGTAATCTTAGGTTGAGAAACAGATGCATCGCTGATACTTCCTTCCTGAGAGGCTGAATATTTAAAACTAGGTCCTGACTCAAGACTGACCATCTTAACTGCCAAATCTGCAGTCTCTTTCTTAAGCTCTCTATTTTCCTCTCTAACTAAGACTAATTCTCTTTGAATACTTTCTAGTACTTCTCCTAGCTTTTTTAAATCTAGACCCTCCGCCATTCTGCTCAGGTGCTAGTCTTCACGTGGGCACTTCACTCTGTCAGAGGCTGTGCTGTCACGAGGCACGGGAGCAGAATGTCGCTTTTTCCCAATGCCCCTCCAAGATTTCCAGCAATATGCAAGCAGAATACACAATGCGATGAAACCTCAGGGGGGAAAGGGGATGGGACAGAGAAGAGACAGGCACACTCGTCTGGTTCTTCTTCTTCTTTCAGACGTCTTCCTTTGGCTATTCTATTCGCTAAGAAGGGAAAAAGGTTAACACTTAATTTCCTAATATATTCTCGCTCTCCCCTCTAGCCCCAATTGATCCAAAACCTACCCTAAGGATGTGTGACCCTGGCTCCTCTTCTGTCTGTGTGATTCTTGCGAGTTAAATGCTGCAACTAAACAAAATGTGCAATAATATTCTTCTTCTAATTTGTTATCTTCTTTTTACCTCCTCTCAATCTCACTCTCTCTTTTTCTTTTAGATTTCTCACCTCGTGTTATCACTACAGATGTTGTGTGGATTCTCAGGTAAATGTTCTTTCTTTAAATGTGACTTTTATTTGTACTGCCATTGAGGTGTCTCCGTTGTCGCCGGATTATTCTCTGTAGTCTTTGCCTATATCTTTACAATGCCTCGCCTGGTCCTACGCCTTATTTACTAGGCTATTCCATCTATGGACCTCGGTAATATTGTCTCTATTTATTAAACCCTTTAATAGGAGAAAACGGGATAGCTAAGAATAGTTCTAACTGCTGGTACTGACTCTTAAACCTCCCTCACGACGATAGTGTTCTCACTTGTAGCGCATGCTCCCCTCAACATTGAGCTCACTAGCGCTAATCACTTATTACACTGTGACTCTCTCTACGCATGTTCTATTACGGAACAGTCTTACTTCCAGGAACTCTAACTTCCTCCAGACGCACTGATAATATTTTTCCTCACGTCGAGTCTTTGCTCGCCGACTTCACAGGAACCAAGGTTAACGTCCGTTACTCTCTCTCTAGTCAGGTGAAGTGCGCCACAGCGCGGGCTCAGCTCCTGGATATTCCAGGGTCCAGCCGTACACTAGAGCGCGAACCTTTATTCCAAATGTCTGTTGCTGGCCGCCATCTTAGGGACGATGCTCACACGTCTCCTCAAACCTTTGGGAACCAACCAGCCTTTACAACTTGGTTTGCGGAAGATTACACCCACCACTTGCCTCTCCTTCTGCGAGGATTTAGCGATCCTGACAGTGGGGCACAACGCTACTCACGATAAGCAAGCCTCAAGTACTTCTGTGCAGTTCGTGGGGCACAACGCTACTCGTAATAAGCGAGCCTCAAGTACTTCTGTGCAGTTCGTGGGGCACAACGCTACTCGTAATAAGCAAGCCTCAAGTAGACGGTCCACTGCTACGCGATAGTCTTGGATGAAGGGGGCAATCCCTCAGAAGGGTGTCAAAGTCTTGGGTGCACGGGGGGAACTCCCAAGGAGGGGAACCAGGGTCTCAGGGTGCGGTGCTGCTCCCGGTCTGTAGGGGGTGCACCAGGTCCGTCCCAAGCCTCCCGGGCTTACCTTGATCTCGACGTCTGGAGGCGTCAGACCCAGCTCCGGACTCCGCAGTCAGTCCTTCCGCGACGGGGGCAGGCCACGGACTCACACACCTCTGCCAGCAGCTGCAACGGCAGCGACGGGGCCCCGAGCTTCTCCGCGGGCCTCGATGCGATGAGGGGGCACACTTCAGGCTTCCGGGCCGAGGCGGTGAGCGCGCTCTGGTCCCCACGCCCAAGGGAGGGGTCAAATTAAGCGGGAGAGTTCCGCGCTCAACGGGGATTGATGCAGGGGATCTCAGGCCAGGTCAGGGAGCGCAGGGGTCTCAGCGCTAGTACCTGGTTGATCCCCAGCAGTTCCGCAATCAGCTTTGGCATAAAGTTTCAGTGTTCAGGTTTGACATGAAGTCTCAGCATTCAGTTTCAGCATGCAGTTAGGACATGAGGTTTCAGCATTCTGTCCTGATGGCGCAGATGTATCTGGCGCCCTTGGGGGGTTCTGTTCCTGGGGGGTAGGGATTGAGTTGGCGACTAGGTCCTTCCTAGTCAGGCTGGGCAGAGGTTCCCTGGGTCCTCCTACTGCTGGGCAAGATCAGTGGGCTTTACACGATCCCTCACTCACTTAAGAGGCAGCACCTAAATCCTGTCACTCTCAGAGGCATAAGTCCCTGGCTAGGCCCTACCGCCTAAATCTCCTGCTTGGATTCTCCAGCTCTGCTTTACCCCACTGGCCAACTGACTGGAAAATGTTCCCTCCCTCTGTTAAGTATCCCTAGGTCAGGTGACCTCTATCCAAGGCGGCAAAAGTAAAAACCACACCTCCCTTCTAGAAGGTTCCAGCACATTCCAGGAGCTTCCCCATTCTACCTATGGGACAAAAAAGGCGGGCTGGTGTCGCGACATTGTTGTGGGGTCCCAGGCAGCTCCTGGCAGCTAAAGTGCTACTAAAGAAGACCACTCTGCAGTAGCAGGGGCCTGTGGCAGCCATCTTGGGAGAGGGGAACACCTGCACCTAAACACTGGTTATTTGATCTAACATGCATTAAAAAACGAAAAAATTCAAGGAAACAGGGCCAAGTCCAACACAACCCCCCTCCAGCCAAAAGCTAGGGTAGACCGATCAATGCCTTGATGGGCTTCCCTGCTTGGGGCGAGAAAAGGTGGACGCAGGCCCGCAACTGCAGGAGCACCCGCCGGTTCTCCTCCACTCCCTGGACCAACGAAGCCACCCCACTGGGGCTCCCTAGCGGGGTGTGGCCAGGACCGGCCCCTGGGCCATCCAGATGTCTCTGGCCCGTGTGGTCTCGCAGAGTGGGGGGCAGTAGCCCCAGGCCTGTAGTGCCCGGTGACCACTCCTCTCCTCCTCCTTGCAGTCCCAAACTGCCACTGGTCCTACCACCTGGGGTCCGCACCCTCAGGCCGACCAGCCATCAGGGGCGAGGCTCTCCTCCCCCTACCTCTCCTTCTGGGGTTCCTCACCCTAGTCCCATGCGAGGCACCCTCAGACCACCACTCTCTCCCCAGTCCAGGGCCTTGACCCCTCAACTGGTTCCCCAGCCTAGGGTCCAAACCCTTAGGCTGCACCGGTGACAGGGGCGAGTCTTCCCTCCCCCTGCACCCCCTCCCAGAGTTCCACACCCTCCCAACAGGAGAAGTACCCCTGGAAGACACTTCCGGGGGGACACTGGTAACAGATGCCCCACCCGCCAGGTCAGGCAACCCCTGAACCTGGCATCCCAGCCCAGGATCTAAACCCTGCGACTGGGCCAACCCCAAAACCTCAGGAGCTCGGATTACAGTTGCCCCGGGTCCTCCTGACACTAGGGGCTCCCCCTCACCGGGCGGAACATCAGGACAGCCTAGGCTCCCAACCTGGGGCTCCCTTATGGAACTCTCCAGGCCCTGAGACTGCGGTTGGGGCACCTCGGGACACCTCCCCGTCTCACTCCTTCCTATGGATAGGACGTGAGGCCCTACAACCCTCTCTCTTCCCGGGGACCTAGCTGGGCTATTCGCCACCTCTCCCACCTCGCTGGGTTGGAAGATCCCTGCACCACCCCCTTCAGGGTCACTCCCCAATGCCTCCTCAGACACCCTGGCGATATCATCCTTGGATAAATAGAATTTTGACTCTTGGGGATCTTTTGGTACGCTGCCACCATTGTCCTTATTGGATGTCTTTAACTGGATAACGCGCAGCTCCAACTCCTTTAGCTGAAGCTCGTGCGCCATCTTCTTTTCCTCCATTGCCCATCTCTTGTTTTCTCTTTCTCCCTCTCTCTCATGTTCCAATTTCGCTCGCTCCCACTTTAACTGCCTCTCCTCCCTCCTGTCCTCATACTCCTCTGGAGACGCGCTCCTCCTAGACCCTGTCCTACTACTGGCCCCAGAACGTCTCCCTGGGGGCACATTTTCAGACACATCTACATTTAGTATGTCTAGTACTTCCTGGGCGCTCTCCTCCTGAGGTGCATCTGGCGCCTCCTGTCCCTCATCCTCTCTCCCCTCTGGGTGGGCCTCTACCCATGCCCTTAAGGCGGTACGGAGTTCCGGTCCTTTGGCCCTCCGCACCCCAGGCACCCCCATCCCCTGCCCAAATTCCCTCAGTTGCCTTACAGTGTACCCCTCGAGGTCAGCTAACCGGAACTCCATCGTGACAGGTGGGGACCTAGATACTAAGGAAGAAAACTCTAGGATATGGGTGACAGTTACCAGCTAACCAGGATTTTTACACTCTCAGTCTGGACAGTGGAATGTAATCAGTGCAGCAATAACAGTTGCAGAGCTTAAATACAATAGGCGTTTATTTGTGGCGCCCTCCGCTTCCCGTAAGGGTGCTGTATGGTCACAGGTCCTAATCCCACCGCTCGCCAACAATGTAAGACCTGGGGTCACCAAGCCCTAAGGGGGTAATGTGACTCGAGCGGCTGGGCACCCAAAGGCTTTTGTGTAAAGCGACCATACAACACACACCCCCTCTGAAGCAGGGAACGCTCACGATAAGGGACGCCACACTGTAGGGTTTATGTAAACAACTCAAGTTTATCTATGCAGTTATACGTCAATACAGTTCATTAGATGTAAATGCAGTTCATTAGATGTAAACACAGTTCATTAGATGTAAATGCAGTTCACTAGATGTAAATGCAGTTCATTACATAGGTTAGCATCTGTTGCACCACTCATACATAACGGTGCTGCAGGCAGTACCTGGCGACTTCAGGGCTATTTCCCCAGCAATTCCTTTGAGGCCCTAGGCCACACTCGTGTACCTTAACATCCGCTGTACGGACTGGGGATCGTAGCGCCACACCTGGGGTCTAGTAGGGACTCCAGGCAGCCTTCGAGGGCTTACCGCCACCCCTGGTACCCTTAGCGCCTCAGTGGGCGATTACCGTGCTACACGCACCAATCAGGCCTGGTACACCTTTGAAGAGAGCTTAAGAACACAGCGCTACTCGTGATAACTAAGCCTTCAACACTTCTGAGTAGAGCCTATGAACATAGCGTTACTCGTACTAATTAAGCCTTGAATCCTTGTGAGCAGAGCCTATGAATATAGCGCTACTCGTAATAACTAAGCATTGAACACTTCGGAGCAGAGCCTGCAAACATAGCGCTACTCGTAATATCTAGCATTGAACACTTCGGAGCAGAGCCTGCAAACATAGCGCTACTCGTAATATCTAGCATGAAGCACTTCTGATCAGAGCCTACAAACACAGCGCCACTCGTAAAAGGCAAGCATCCGGCACTTCTGTGCGGTTCGTGGGGCACAGCGCTACTCGCGATAAGCAAGCCTCAAGTACTTCTGTGCAGTTCGTGGGGCACAATGCCACTCGTAATAAACGAGCCTCAAGTACTTCTGTGAAGTTCGTGGGGCACAACGCTACTCGTAATAAGCAAGCCTCAAGTAGGCGGTCCACTGCTACGCGATAGTCTTGAATGAAGGGGGCAATCCCTCAGAGGGGTGTCAAAGTCTTGGGTGCACAGGGGGAGCTCCCACGGAGGGGAACCAGGGTGTCAGGGTGCGGTGCTGCTCCCGGTCTGTAGGGGGCACACCAGTTCTGTCCCAAGCCTCCCGGGCTTACCTTGATCTCGACGTCTGGAGGCGTCCGACCCAGCTCCGGACTCCGCAGTCAGTCCTTCCGCGACGGGGGCAGGCCACGGCCTCACACACCTCCGCCAGCAGCTGCGACGGCACGACGGGGCCCCGGGCTTCTCCGCGGGCCTCGACGCGATGAGGGGGCACACTTCAGGCTTCCGGGCCGAGGCGGTGAGCGCGCTCTGGTCCCCGTGCCCAAGGGGGGGGGGGTCAAATTAAGCGGGAGAGTTCCGCGCTCAATGGGGATGATGCAGGGGATCTCAGGCCAGGTCAGGGAGCGCAGGGGTCTCAGCGCTAGTACCTGGTTGATCCCCAGCAGTTCCGCAATCAGCTTTGGCATAAAGTTTCAGTGTTCAGGTTTGACATGAAGTCTCAGCATTCAGATTCAGCATGCAGTCAGGACATGAGGTTTCAGCATTCAGTCCTGATGGCGCAGATGTCTCTGGCGCCCTTGGGGGGTTCTGTTCCTGGGGGGTAGGGATTGAGTTGGCGACTAGGTCCTTCCTAGTCAGGCTGGGCAGAGGTTCCCTGGGTCCTCCTACTGCTGGGCAAGATCAGTGGGCTTTACAGGATCCCTCACTCACTTAAGAGGCAGCACCTAAATCCTGTCACTCTCAGAGGCATAAGTCCCTGGCTAGGCCCTACCGCCTAAAACTCCTGCGTGGATTCTCCAGCTCTGCTTTACCCCACTGGCCAACTGACTGGAAAATGTTCCCTCCCTCTGTTAAGTATCCCTAGGTCAGGTAACCTCTTTCCAAGGCGGCAAAAGTAAAAAACACACCTCCCTTCTAGAAGGTTTCAGCACATTCCAGGAGCTTCCCCATTCTACCTATGGGACAAAAAAGGCGGGCTGGTGTCGCAACATTGTTGTGGGGTCCCAGCCAGCTCCTGGCAGCTAGGGTGCTACTAAAGAAGACCACTCTGCAGTAGCAGGGGCCTGTGGCAGCCATCTTGGGAGAGGGGAACTCCTGCACCTAAACACTGGTTATTTGATCTAACATGCATTAAAAAACGAAAAAATTCAGGGAAACAGGGCCAAGTCCAACAGATAGTCATTATGGAAATGATAGTACTGCCTACATTTTTATGCCTCTTTACCAACATTCTCATTGTACTGCCACAGCATTTTTATAAAACACTTTAGGCGCACATGAATACACTGGCGTGGGCAGACAAACAGCCATGCATTGGCTGGGAAGTGCTCACCTTACTGTGTACACTATGAGGATTTAATGCACCAGACTATCTGTGGGCACAGTCACATGTCACCTACTACTGGTACGCTCCACATGACTATGTCCCACATCTGGCGGTAGAACATGATGATGCGTTTCCATCCTGCTGCAAGATATATTACTGCATATGCACTAGGGTTTGTTACGTACTGGAATAAGTACGATACACTCCATGTGCATGGTGAACTCTGGGAGTGCGTGTGGGTAAGATCCCTTTATATGCTCCAGAACTCCAGCTAAAATTTCATCTCACACTGTCGGTCACGCAGAATAATAAGGCATTGGGATTGCTTGGACAGGCCGGTTTTCAGGCAGTGGGCGACACCTACCCAAATGACACATTTATAGACTTGACCGACTTTTTACACACTCAGAGACACACCCCACTATTGACTTTCATATACCATCGCCTCAGGGTGGCTATGCGCAAGTACTAGCCTCAATTTCCTAATGCACCCATGCTTAACCCCTTCGCTGCTAGGCCTTTTCCCCTCCTGTGCTAAGCCCTTTTTGGGCTATTTGAGGTAGTGCGCGCTTAGGCCCCTGTAACTTTTTGACCACATTAGGTATCCACGCCAAATTTGCGTCCTTTTCTTCCAACATCTTGGGGATTCTAAAGGTACCCAGGGTTTGTGGATTCTCCTAGAGGGGTCACAGAAATTAGTCAAAATACAGCAATTTTTTTTTTTTTTTGTGAAAAATGTGAAAAACGGGCTGCAAATGAAAGCTTCTGGGTTTTTCTCTGCAAATGGTATCAAAAAAGGGTTTGTGGGGCTGAAATCACAATTTCTCCAGCTTTTAGGGAATGACAGACTTTTGTTAGAAAACCAACATTTTTTACACAGTTTTGGCATTTTTCTGGGACATACCCTATTTTTGCTATTTTTTGTGCTTTCAACCTCCTTCCAGTTAACGGTAGAAAAGGGTAACAAAACAATAATGGATCCTGGAAAGCTATACATTTTTGAAAAGTAGACAAAATTCTGAATTCAGCAAGGGGTCATTTGCGTAGATCCATCAAGGTTTCTTTATAGAAATTTACAGGCAAATATAGGAGAAATTAAAAATTTGTTGAAAAAAGCAGCCTCTTGAGTCAACGTTTTTACCTGTAACTTCTTCGAATTATGACATCTCTTTGAAAGCAATGTACCGTTACATCCGGTAGACCTTCCTGGTTGTGGGGACATATAGGACTTGTAGGTTCATCAAGAGCCCAACGAACCCAGAGTAGAAAAATGAGCAGCATTTTGTAATGTTTTTTTTTTTTGGTCCGGGTATATAGCAATTATTGTGGGAAAATGTATACTTGGAAAAATCGGTATGAAAGTCACCTATGTATTTCTGAAATGGGAACAAATTACAGAGTTCAGAAACAGTGCATATTTGCACATTTTCGAAATTGGGAATACTCATATTTGCATGACAATTATTGGTCATTTTTCAAAATGACTTTTTTTTTACACAATGTCTTTCATTTGGAAGGGAGAAATGCATCAAAAATCAACAGGTAATAACAGTTGCTTTACAAATTTGAACTACCCTAAGTCTCCCGAGAAAAATGGTACCTCACTTGTGTGGGTAGGCATAGTGCCCACGACAGGAAGTGGCTCAAAACCTAAGGTGAACACACCACATTTTCACACTGAAAATTTACACTTTTTTTGCAAAGAGTCTAGCTGTAGTTTTTGAACCCTAGCCCTGCCGGCACCTAGGGAAACCTAGCAAACCTATACATTTTTGAAAACTAGACACCCAGGGGAATCCAGGATGGGGTGACTTGACTGCCTCCCACCATGGTCTGTTACCCAGAATCCCTTGCAAACGTAAAAAATTGACAAAAAAAACACATTTTCCCCACATTTCTGTGATGGAAAGTTCTGGAATCTGCGTGGATCCACAAATTTCCACCCACCCCGCGTTCCCCAAAGTCCTACGAGAAAAATGGTACCTCACTTGTGCGGGTCGGCCTAGTGCCCGCGACAGGAAACGGCGCAAAACGCAACGTGGTTTTGGAGTGAAAAATGACCCTTTTTTTGGCAAAGTGACTAGCTGTAGATTTTGTACCCTAGCCCTGCCGGCACCTAGGGAAACCTAGCAAACCTATACATTTCTGAAAACTAGACACCCAGGGGAATCCAGGATGGGGTGACTTGACTGCCTCCCACCATGGTCTGTTACCCAGAATCCCTTGCAAACGTAAAAAATTGAAAAAAAACCCCACATTTTCCCCACATTTCTGTGATGGAAAGTTCTGGAATCTGCGTGGATCCACAAATTTCCACCCACCCCGCGTTCCCCAAAGTCCTACGAGAAAAATGGTACCTCACTTGTGCGGGTCGGCCTAGTGCCCGCGACAGGAAACGGCGCAAAACGCAACGTGGTTTTGGAGTGAAAAATGACCCTTTTTTTGCCAAAGTGACTAGCTGTAGATTTTGTACCCTAGCCCTGCCGGCACCTAGGGAAACCTAGCAAACCTATACATTTCTGAAAACTAGACACCCAGGGGAATCCAGGATGGGGTGACTTGACTGCCTCCCACCATGGTCTGTTACCCAGAATCCTTTGTAAACGTAAAAAATTGAAAAAAAAAACACATTTTCCCCACATTTCTGTGATGGAAAGTTCTGGAACCTGCGTGGATCCACAAATTTCCACCCACCCCGCGATCCCCAAAGTCCTACGAGAAAAATGGTACCTCACTTGTGCGGGTCGGCCTAGTGCCCGCGACAGGAAACGGCGCAAAACGCAACGTGGTTTTGGAGTGAAAAATGACCCTTTTTTTGGCAAAGTGACTAGCTGTAGATTTTGTACCCTAGCCCTGCCGGCACCTAGGGAAACCTAGCAAACCTATACATTTCTGAAAACTAGACACCCAGGGGAATCCAGGATGGGGTGACTTGACTGCCTCCCACCATGGTCTGTTACCCAGAATCCCTAGCAAACGTAAAAAATTTACAAAAAAAACACATTTTCCCCACATTTCTGTGATGGAAAGTTCTGGAATCTGCGTGGATCCACAAATTTCCACCCACCCCGCGTTCCCCAAAGTCCTACGAGAAAAATGGTACCTCACTTGTGCGGGTCGGCCTAGTGCCCGCGACAGGAAACGGCGCAAAACGCAACGTGGTTTTGGAGTGAAAAATGACCCTTTTTTTGGCAAAGTGATTAGCTGTAGATTTTGTACCCTAGCCCTGCCGGCACCTAGGGAAACCTAGCAAACCTATACATTTTTGAAAACTAGACACCCAGGGGAATCCAGGATGGGGTGACTTGACTGCCTCCCACCATGGTCTGATACCCAGAATCCCTCGCAAACGTAAATAATTGACAAAAAAAACACATTTTCCCCACATTTCTGTGATGGAAAGTTCTGGAATCTGCGTGGATCCACAAATTTCCACCCACCCCGCGTTCCCCAAAGTCCTACGAGAAAAATGGTACCTCACTTGTGCGGGTCGGCCTAGTGCCCGCGACAGGAAACGGCGCAAAACGCAACGTGGTTTTGGAGTGAAAAATGACCCTTTTTTTGCCAAAGTGACTAGCTGTAGATTTTGTACCCTAGCCCTGCCGGCACCTAGGGAAACCTAGCAAACCTATACATTTCTGAAAACTAGACACCCAGGGGAATCCAGGATGGGGTGACTTGACTGCCTCCCACCATGGTCTGTTACCCAGAATCCCTTGCAAACGTAAAAAATTGAAAAAAAAAACACATTTTCCCCACATTTCTGTGATGGAAAGTTCTGGAATCTGCGTGGATCCACAAATTTCCACCCACCCCGCGTTCCCCAAAGTCCTACGAGAAAAATGGTACCTCACTTGTGCGGGTCGGCCTAGTGCCCGCGACAGGAAACGGCGCAAAACGCAACGTGGTTTTGGAGTGAAAAATGACCCTTTTTTTGGCAAAGTGACTAGCTGTAGATTTTGTACCCTAGCCCTGCCGGCACCTAGGGAAACCTAGCAAACCTATACATTTCTGAAAACTAGACACCCAGGGGAATCCAGGATGGGGTGACTTGACTGCCTCCCACCATGGTCTGTTACCCAGAATCCCTTGCAAACGTAAAAAATTGACAAAAAAAACACATTTTCCCCACATTTCTGTGATGGAAAGTTCTGGAATCTGCGTGGATCCACAAATTTCCACCCACCCCGCGTTCCCCAAAGTCCTACGAGAAAAATGGTACCTCACTTGTGCGGGTCGGCCTAGTGCCCGCGACAGG
The DNA here is from genome assembly GCF_964204655.1 of Triturus cristatus. Classification (NCBI taxonomy): domain Eukaryota; kingdom Metazoa; phylum Chordata; class Amphibia; order Caudata; family Salamandridae; genus Triturus; species Triturus cristatus. The sequence goes on from NC_140590.1 coordinate 1,870,442,363, forward strand.
AAACGGCGCAAAACGCAACGTGGTTTTGGAGTGAAAAATGACCCTTTTTTTGGCAAAGTGACTAGCTGTAGATTTTGTACCCTAGCCCTGCCGGCACCTAGGGAAACCTAGCAAACCTATACATTTCTGAAAACTAGACACCCAGGGGAATCCAGGATGGGGTGACTTGACTGCCTCCCACCATGGTCTGTTACCCAGAATCCCTTGCAAACGTAAAAAATTGACAAAAAAAACACATTTTCCCCACATTTCTGTGATGGAAAGTTCTGGAATCTGCGTGGATCCACAAATTTCCACCCACCCCGCGTTCCCCAAAGTCCTACGAGAAAAATGGTACCTCACTTGTGCGGGTTGGCCTAGTGCCCGCGACAGGAAATGGCACAAAACGCAACGTGGTTTTGGAGTGAAAAATGACCCTTTTTTTGGCAAAGTGACTAGCTGTAGATTTTGTACCCTAGCCCTGCCGGCACCTAGGGAAACCTAGCAAACCTATACATTTTTGAAAACTAGACACCCAGGGGAATCCAGGATGGGGTGACTTGACTGCCTCCCACCATGGTCTGATACCCAGAATCCCTCGCAAACGTAAATAATTGACAAAAAAAACACATTTTCCCCACATTTCTGTGATGGAAAGTTCTGGAATCTGCGTGGATCCACAAATTTCCACCCACCCCGCGTTCCCCAAAGTCCTACGAGAAAAATGGTACCTCACTTGTGCGGGTCGGCCTAGTGCCCGCGACAGGAAACGGCGCAAAACGCAACGTGGTTTTGGAGTGAAAAATGACCCTTTTTTTGCCAAAGTGACTAGCTGTAGATTTTGTACCCTAGCCCTGCCGGCACCTAGGGAAACCTAGCAAACCTATACATTTCTGAAAACTAGACACCCAGGGGAATCCAGGATGGGGTGACTTGACTGCCTCCCACCATGGTCTGTTACCCAGAATCCCTTGCAAACGTAAAAAATTGAAAAAAAAAACACATTTTCCCCACATTTCTGTGATGGAAAGTTCTGGAATCTGCGTGGATCCACAAATTTCCACCCACCCCGCGTTCCCCAAAGTCCTACGAGAAAAATGGTACCTCACTTGTGCGGGTCGGCCTAGTGCCCGCGACAGGAAACGGCGCAAAACGCAACGTGGTTTTGGAGTGAAAAATGACCCTTTTTTTGGCAAAGTGACTAGCTGTAGATTTTGTACCCTAGCCCTGCCGGCACCTAGGGAAACCTAGCAAACCTATACATTTCTGAAAACTAGACACCCAGGGGAATCCAGGATGGGGTGACTTGACTGCCTCCCACCATGGTCTGTTACCCAGAATCCCTTGCAAACGTAAAAAATTGACAAAAAAAACACATTTTCCCCACATTTCTGTGATGGAAAGTTCTGGAATCTGCGTGGATCCACAAATTTCCACCCACCCCGCGTTCCCCAAAGTCCTACGAGAAAAATGGTACCTCACTTGTGCGGGTCGGCCTAGTGCCCGCGACAGGAAACGGCGCAAAACGCAACGTGGTTTTGGAGTGAAAAATGACCCTTTTTTTGGCAAAGTGACTAGCTGTAGATTTTGTACCCTAGCCCTGCCGGCACCTAGGGAAACCTAGCAAACCTATACATTTCTGAAAACTAGACACCCAGGGGAATCCAGGATGGGGTGACTTGACTGCCTCCCACCATGGTCTGTTACCCAGAATCCCTTGCAAACGTAAAAAATTGACAAAAAAAACACATTTTCCCCACATTTCTGTGATGGAAAGTTCTGGAATCTGCGTGGATCCACAAATTTCCACCCACCCCGCGTTCCCCAAAGTCCTACGAGAAAAATGGTACCTCACTTGTGCGGGTCGGCCTAGTGCCCGCGACAGGAAACGGCGCAAAACGCAACGTGGTTTTGGAGTGAAAAATGACCCTTTTTTTGGCAAAGTGACTAGCTGTAGATTTTGTACCCTAGCCCTGCCGGCACCTAGGGAAACCTAGCAAACCTATACATTTCTGAAAACTAGACACCCAGGGGAATCCAGGATGGGGTGACTTGACTGCCTCCCACCATGGTCTGTTACCCAGAATCCCTTGCAAACGTAAAAAATTGACAAAAAAAACACATTTTCCCCACATTTCTGTGATGGAAAGTTCTGGAATCTGCGTGGATCCACAAATTTCCAACCACCCCGCGTTCCCCAAAGTCCTACGAGAAAAATGGTACCTCACTTGTGCGGGTCGGCCTAGTGCCCGCGACAGGAAACGGCGCAAAACGCAACGTGGTTTTGGAGTGAAAAATGACCCTTTTTTTGGCAAAGTGACTAGCTGTAGATTTTGTACCCTAGCCCTGCCGGCACCTAGGGAAACCTAGCAAACCTATACATTTTTGAAAAGTAGACACCCAGGGGAATCCAGGATGGGGTGACTTGACTGTCTCCCACCATGGTCTGTTACCCAGAATCCCTTGCAAACGTAAAAAATTGACAAAAAAAACACATTTTCCCCACATTTCTGTGATGGAAAGTTCTGGAATCTGCGTGGATCCACAAATTTCCACCCACCCCGCGTTCCCCAAAGTCCTACGAGAAAAATGGTACCTCACTTGTGTGGGTCGGCCTAGTGCCCGCGACAGGAAACGGCGCAAAACGCAACGTGGTTTTGGAGTGAAAAATGACCCTTTTTTTGCCAAAGTGACTAGCTGTAGATTTTGTACCTTAGCCCTGCCGGCACCTAGGGAAACCTAGCAAACCTATACATTTCTGAAAACTAGACAGCCAGGGGAATCCAGGATGGGGTGACTTGACTGCCTCCCACCATGGTCTGTTACCCAGAATCCCTTGCAAACGTAAAAAATTGACAAAAAAAACACATTTTCCCCACATTTCTGTGATGGAAAGTTCTGGAATCTGCGTGGATCCACAAATTTCCACCCACCCCGCGTTCCCCAAAGTCCTACGAGAAAAATGGTACCTCACTTGTGCGGGTCGGCCTAGTGCCCGCGACAGGAAACGGCGCAAAACGCAACGTGGTTTTGGAGTGAAAAATGACCCTTTTTTTGGCAAAGTGACTAGCTGTAGATTTTGTACCCTAGCCCTGCCGGCACCTAGGGAAACCTAGCAAACCTATACATTTCTGAAAACTAGACACCCGGCGGTTTCCAGGGAGGTATGGCTTGCGTGGATCCCCCAACGTTTCCTTACCCAGAATCCCCTGCAAATCTCAATTTTTGCCCAAAAAATCACTTTTTTCACACATTTTGGGGTGGGAAAGTAGTGGCATCACCGGGCTCACACAAATTTACCACCACCCAGCGTTCCCCCAGGTCTCCCGGTAAAAATGGTGCCTCACTTGTGTGGGAGGCCCAAGTACCCGCGGCAGGCAAGGGCCCCAAACGTAGTGAGGCGACCTCAAGATGGCCTATCGCCAAACCACCTGGTTTTGCAAGGGGGGTCACTTTGGTTTTTGGCCCGGTGCGCGGCGGCCATCTAGGGAAACCTACCAAACCCAGGCATTTTTGAAAACTAGACACCCGGCGGCTTCCAGGGAGGTATGGCTTGCGTGGATCCCCCAACGTTTCCTTACCCAGAATCCCCTGCAAACCTCAATTTTTGCTCAAAAAATCACTTTTTTCACACATTTTGGGGTGGGAAAGTAGTGGCATCACCGGGCTCACACAAATTTACCACCACCCAGCATTCCCCCAGGTCTCCCGGTAAAAATGGTGCCTCACTTGTGTGGGAGGCCCAAGTACCCGCGGCAGGCAAGGGCCCCAAACGTAGTGAGGCGACCTCAAGATGGCCTATCGCCAAACCACCTGGTTTTGCAAGGGGGGTCACTTTGGTTTTTGGCCCGGTGCGCAGCGGCCATCTAGGGAAACCTACCAAACCCAGGCATTTTTGAAAACTAGACACCCGGCGGCTTCCAGGGAGGTATGGCTTGTGTAGATCCCCCAACGTTTCCTTACCCAGAATCCCCTGCAAACCTCAATTTTTGCTCAAAAAATCACTTTTTTCACACATTTTGGGGTGGGAAAGTAGTGGCATCACCGGGCTCACACAAATTTACCACCACCCAGCGTTCCCCCAGGTCTCCCGGTAAAAATGGTGCCTCACTTGTGTGGGAGGCCCAAGTACCCGCGGCAGGCAAGGGCCCCAAACGTAGTGAGGCGACCTCAAGATGGCCTATCGCCAAACCACCTGGTTTTGCAAGGGGGGTCACTTTGGTTTTTGGCCCGGTGCGCGGCGGCCATCTAGGGAAACCTACCAAACCCAGGCATTTTTGAAAACTAGACATCCGGCGGCTTCCAGGGAGGTATGGCTTGCGTGGATCCCCCAACGTTTCCTTACCCAGAATCCCCTGCAAACCTCAATTTTTGCTCAAAAAATCACTTTTTTCACACATTTTGGGGTGGGAAAGTAGTGGCATCACCGGGCTCACACAAATTTACCACCACCCAGCGTTCCCCCAGGTCTCCCGGTAAAAATGGTGCCTCACTTGTGTGGGAGGCCCAAGTACCCCCGGCAGGCAAGGGCCCCAAACGTAGTGAGGCGACCTCAAGATGGCCTATCGCCAAACCACCTGGTTTTGCAAGGGGGGTCACTTTGGTTTTTGGCCCGGTGCGCGGCGGCCATCTAGGGAAACCTACCAAACCCAGGCATTTTTGAAAACTAGACACCCGGCGGCTTCCAGGGAGGTATGGCTTGCGTGGATCCCCCAACGTTTCCTTACCCAGAATCCCCTGCAAACCTCAATTTTTGCTCAAAAAATCACTTTTTTCACACATTTTGGGGTGGGAAAGTAGTGGCATCACCGGGCTCACACAAATTTACCACCACCCAGCGTTCCCCCAGGTCTCCCGGTAAAAATGGTGCCTCACTTGTGTGGGAGGCCCAAGTACCCGCGGCAGGCAAGGGCCCCAAACGTAGTGAGGCGACCTCAAGATGGCCTATCGCCAAACCACCTGGTTTTGCAAGGGGGGTCACTTTGGTTTTTGGCCCGGTGCGCGGCGGCCATCTAGGGAAACCTACCAAACCCAGGCATTTTTGAAAACTAGACATCCGGCGGCTTCCAGGGAGGTATGGCTTGCGTGGATCCCCCAACGTTTCCTTACCCAGAATCCCCTGCAAACCTCAATTCTTGCTCAAAAAATCACTTTTTTCACACATTTTGGGGTGGGAAAGTAGTGGCATCACCGGGCTCACACAAATTTACCACCACCCAGCGTTCCCCCAGGTCTCCCGGTAAAAATGGTGCCTCACTTGTGTGGGAGGCCCAAGTACCCGCGGCAGGCAAGGGCCCCAAACGTAGTGAGGCGACCTCAAGATGGCCTATCGCCAAACCACCTGGTTTTGCAAGGGGGGTCACTTTGGTTTTTGGCCCGGTGCGCGGCGGCCATCTAGGGAAACCTACCAAACCCAGGCATTTTTGAAAACTAGACACCCGGCGGCTTCCAGGGAGGTATGGCTTGCGTGGATCCCCCAACGTTTCCTTACCCAGAATCCCCTGCAAACCTCAATTTTTGCTCAAAAAATCACTTTTTTCACACATTTTGGGGTGGGAAAGTAGTGGCATCACCGGGCTCACACAAATTTACCACCACCCAGCGTTCCCCCAGGTCTCCCGGTAAAAATGGTGCCTCACTTGTGTGGGAGGCCCAAGTACCCGCGGCAGGCAAGGGCCCCAAACGTAGTGAGGCGACCTCAAGATGGCCTATCGCCAAACCACCTGGTTTTGCAAGGGGGGTCACTTTGGTTTTTGGCCCGGTGCGCGGCGGCCATCTAGGGAAACCTACCAAACCCAGGCATTTTTGAAAACTAGACACCCGGCGGCTTCCAGGGAGGTATGGCTTGCGTGGATCCCCCAACGTTTCCTTACCCAGAATCCCATGCAAACCTCAATTTTTGCTCAAAAAATCACTTTTTTCACTCATTTTGGGGTGGGAAAGTAGTGGCATCACCGGGCTCACACAAATTTACCACCACCCAGCGTTCCCCCAGGTCTCCCGGTAAAAATGGTGCCTCACTTGTGTGGGAGGCTCAAGTACCCGCGGCAGGCAAGGGCCCCAAACGTAGTGAGGCGACCTCAAGATGGCCTATCGCCAAACCACCTGGTTTTGCAAGGAGGGTCACTTTGGTTTTTGGCCCGGTGCGCAGCGGCCATCTAGGGAAACCTACCAAACTCAGGCATTTTTGAAAACTAGACACCCGGCGGCTTCCAGGGAGGTATGGCTTGCGTGGATCCCCCAACGTTTCCTTACCCAGAATCCCCTGCAAACCTCAATTTTTGCTCAAAAAATCACTTTTTTCACACATTTTGGGGTGGGAAAGTAGTGGCATCACCGGGCTCACACAAATTACCACCACCCAGCGTTCCCCCAGGTCTCCCGGTAAAAATGGTGCCTCACTTGTGTGGGAGGCCCAAGTACCCGCGGCAGGCAAGGGCCCCAAACGTAGTGAGGCGACCTCAAGATGGCCTATCGCCAAACCACCTGGTTTTGCAAGGGAGGTCACTTTGGTTTTTGGCCCGGTGCGCGGCGGCCATCTAGGGAAACCTACCAAACCCAGGCATTTTTGAAAACTAGACACCCGGCGGCTTCCAGGGAGGTATGGCTTGCGTGGATCCCCCAACGTTTCCTTACCCAGAATCCCCTGCAAACCTCAATTTTTGCTCAAAAAATCACTTTTTTCACACATTTTGGGGTGGGAAAGTAGTGGCATCACCGGGCTCACACAAATTTACCACCACCCAGCGTTCCCCCAGGTCTCCCGGTAAAAATGGTGCCTCACTTGTGTGGGAGGCCCAAGTACCCGCGGAAGGCAAGGGCCCCAAACGTAGTGAGGCGACCTCAAGATGGCCTATCGCCAAACCACCTGGTTTTGCAAGGGGGGTCACTTTGGTTTTTGGCCCGGTGCGCGGCGGCCATCTAGGGAAACCTACCAAACCCAGGCATTTTTGAAAACTAGACACCCGGCGGCTTCCAGGGAGGTATGGCTTGCGTGGATCCCCCAACGTTTCCTTACCCAGAATCCCCTGCAAACCTCAAATTTTGCCCAAAAAATCACTTTTTTCACACATTTTGGGGTGGGAAAGTAGTGGCATCACCGGGCTCATACAAATTTACCACCACCCAGCGTTCCCCCAGGTCTCCCGGTAAAAATGGTGCCTCACTTGTGTGGGAGGCCCAAGTACCCGCGGCAGGCAAGGGCCCCAAACGTAGTGAGGCGACCTCAAGATGGCCTATCGCCAAACCACCTGGTTTTGCAAGGGGGGTCACTTTGGTTTTTGGCCCGGTGCGCGGCGGCCATCTAGGGAAACCTACCAAACCCAGGCATTTTTGAAAACTAGACACCCGGCGGCTTCCAGGGAGGTATGGCTTGCGTGGATCCCCCAACGTTTCCTTACCCAGAATCCCCTGCAAACCTCAATTTTTGCTCAAAAAATCACTTTTTTCACACATTTTGGGGTGGGAAAGTAGTGGCATCACCGGGCTCACACAAATTTACCACCACCCAGCGTTCCCCCAGGTCTCCCGGTAAAAATGGTGCCTCACTTGTGTGGGAGGCCCAAGTACCCGCGGCAGGCAAGGGCCCCAAACGTAGTGAGGCGACCTCAAGATGGCCTATCGCCAAACCACCTGGTTTTGCAAGGGGGGTCACTTTGGTTTTTGGCCCGGTGCGCAGTGGCCATCTAGGGAAACCTACCAAACTCAGGCATTTTTGAAAACTAGACACCCGGCGGCTTCCAGGGAGGTATGGCTTGCGTGGATCCCCCAACGTTTCCTTACCCAGAATCCCCTGCAAACCTCAATTTTTGCTCAAAAAATCACTTTTTTCACACATTTTGGGGTGGGAAAGTAGTGGCATCACCGGGCTCACACAAATTTACCACCACCCAGCGTTCCCCCAGGTCTCCCGGTAAAAATGGTGCCTCACTTGTGTGGGAGGCCCAAGTACCCGCGGAAGGCAAGGGCCCCAAACGTAGTGAGGCGACCTCAAGATGGCCTATCGCCAAACCACCTGGTTTTGCAAGGGGGGTCACTTTGGTTTTTGGCCCGGTGCGCGGCGGCCATCTAGGGAAACCTACCAAACCCAGGCATTTTTGAAAACTAGACACCCGGCGGCTTCCAGGGAGGTATGGCTTGCGTGGATCCCCCAACGTTTCCTTACCCAGAATCCCCTGCAAACCTCAAATTTTGCCCAAAAAATCACTTTTTTCACACATTTTGGGGTGGGAAAGTAGTGGCATCACCGGGCTCATACAAATTTACCACCACCCAGCGTTCCCCCAGGTCTCCCGGTAAAAATGGTGCCTCACTTGTGTGGGAGGCCCAAGTACCCGCGGCAGGCAAGGGCCCCAAACGTAGTGAGGCGACCTCAAGATGGCCTATCGCCAAACCACCTGGTTTTGCAAGGGGGGTCACTTTGGTTTTTGGCCCGGTGCGCGGCGGCCATCTAGGGAAACCTACCAAACCCAGGCATTTTTGAAAACTAGACACCCGGCGGCTTCCAGGGAGGTATGGCTTGCGTGGATCCCCCAACGTTTCCTTACCCAGAATCCCCTGCAAACCTCAATTTTTGCTCAAAAAATCACTTTTTTCACACATTTTGGGGTGGGAAAGTAGTGGCATCACCGGGCTCACACAAATTTACCACCACCCAGCGTTCCCCCAGGTCTCCCGGTAAAAATGGTGCCTCACTTGTGTGGGAGGCCCAAGTACCCGCGGCAGGCAAGGGACCCAAACGTAGTGAGGCGACCTCAAGATGGCCTATCGCCAAACCACCTGGTTTTGCAAGGGGGGTCACTTTGGTTTTTGGCCCGGTGCGCGGCGGCCATCTAGGGAAACCTACCAAACCCAGGCATTTTTGAAAACTAGACACCCGGCGGCTTCCAGGGAGGTATGGCTTGCGTGGATCCCCCAACGTTTCCTTACCCAGAATCCCCTGCAAACCTCAATTTTTGCTCAAAAAATCACTTTTTTCACACATTTTGGGGTGGGAAAGTAGTGGCATCACCGGGCTCACACAAATTTACCACCACCCAGCGTTCCCCCAGGTCTCCCGGTAAAAATGGTGCCTCACTTGTGTGGGAGGCCCAAGTACCCGCGGCAGGCAAGGGCCCCAAACTTAGTGATGCGACCTCAAGATGGCCTATCGCCAAACCACCTGGTTTTGCAAGGGGGGTCACTTTGGTTTTTGGCCCGGTGCGCGGCGGCCATCTAGGGAAACCTACCAAACCCAGGCATTTTTGAAAACTAGACATCCGGCGGCTTCCAGGGAGGTATGGCTTGCGTGGATCCCCCAACGTTTCCTTACCCAGAATCCCCTGCAAACCTCAATTTTTGCTCAAAAAATCACTTTTTTCACACATTTTGGGGTGGGAAAGTAGTGGCATCACCGGGCTCACACAAATTTACCACCACCCAGCGTTCCCCCAGGTCTCCCGGTAAAAATGGTGCCTCACTTGTGTGGGAGGCCCAAGTACCCGCGGCAGGCAAGGGCCCCAAACGTAGTGAGGCGACCTCAAGATGGCCTATCGCCAAACCACCTGGTTTTGCAAGGGGGGTCACTTTGGTTTTTGGCCCGGTGCGCGGCGGCCATCTAGGGAAACCTACCAAACCCAGGCATTTTTGAAAACTAGACATCCGGCGGCTTCCAGGGAGGTATGGCTTGCGTGGATCCCCCAACGTTTCCTTACCCAGAATCCCCTGCAAACCTCAATTTTTGCTCAAAAAAATCACTTTTTTCACACATTTTGGGGTGGGAAAGTAGTGGCATCACCGGGCTCACACAAATTTACCACCACCCAGCGTTCCCCCAGGTCTCCCGGTAAAAATGGTGCCTGACTTGTGTGGGAGGCCCAAGTACCCGCGGCAGGCAAGGACAACAAACGTAGTGAGGCAACATCAACATTGCCTATCCCAAATGTCGCCTCACTACGTTTGGGGCCCTTGCCTGCCGCGGGTACTTGGGCCTCCCACACAAGTGAGGCACCATTTTTACCGGGAGACCTGGGGGAACGCTGGGTGGTGGTAAATTTGTGTGAGCCCGGTGATGCCACTACTTTCCCACCCCAAAATGTGTGAAAAAAGTGATTTTTTTGAGCAAAAATTGAGGTTTGCAGGGGATTCTGGGTAAGGAAACATTGGGGGATCCACGCAAGCCATACCTCCCTGGAAGCCGCCGGATGTCTAGTTTTCAAAAATGCCTGGGTTTGGTAGGTTTCCCTAGATGGCCGCCGCGCACCGGGCCAAAAACCAAAGTGACCCCCCTTGCAAAACCAGGTGGTTTGGCGATAGGCCATCTTGAGGTCGCCTCACTACGTTTGGGGCCCTTGCCTGCCGCGGGTACTTGGGCCTCCCACACAAGTGAGGCACCATTTTTACCGGGAGACCTGGGGGAACGCTGGGTGGTGGTAAATTTGTGTGAGCCCGGTGATGCCACTACTTTCCCACCCCAAAATGTGTGAAAAAAGTGATTTTTTGAGCAAAAATTGAGGTTTGCAGGGGATTCTGGGTAAGGAAACGTTGGGGGATCCACGCAAGCCATACCTCCCTGGAAGCCGCCGGATGTCTAGTTTTCAAAAATGCCTGGGTTTGGTAGGTTTCCCTAGATGGCCGCCGCGCACCGGGCCAAAAACCAAAGTGACCCCCCTTGCAAAACCAGGTGGTTTGGCGATAGGCCATCTTGAGGTCGCATCACTACGTTTGGGGCCCTTGCCTGCCGCGGGTACTTGGGCCTCCCACACAAGTGAGGCACCATTTTTACCGGGAGACCTGGGGGAACGCTGGGTGGTGGTAAATTTGTGTGAGCCCGGTGATGCCACTACTTTCCCACCCCAAAATGTGTGAAAAAAGTGATTTTTTGAGCAAAAATTGAGGTTTGCAGGGGATTCTGGGTAAGGAAACGTTGGGGGATCCACGCAAGCCATACCTCCCTGGAAGCCGCCGGGTATCTAGTTTTCAAAAATGCCTGGGTTTGGTAGGTTTCCCTAGATGGCCGCCGCGCACCGGGCCAAAAACCAAAGTGACCCCCCTTGCAAAACCAGGTGGTTTGGCGATAGGCCATCTTGAGGTCGCCTCACTACGTTTGGGGCCCTTGCCTGCCGCGGGTACTTGGGCCTCCCACACAAGTGAGGCACCATTTTTACCGGGAGACCTGGGGGAACGCTGGGTGGTGGTAAATTTGTGTGAGCCCGGTGATGCCACTACTTTCCCACCCCAAAATGTGTGAAAAAAGTGATTTTTTGAGCAAAAATTGAGGTTTGCAGGGGATTCTGGGTAAGGAAACGTTGGGGGATCCACGCAAGCCATACCTCCCTGGAAGCCGCCGGGTGTCTAGTTTTCAAAAATGCCTGGGTTTGGTAGGTTTCCCTAGATGGCCGCCGCGCACCGGGCCAAAAACCAAAGTGACCCCCCTTGCAAAACCAGGTGGTTTGGCGATAGGCCATCTTGAGGTCGCCTCACTACGTTTGGGGCCCTTGCCTGCCGCGGGTACTTGGGCCTCCCACACAAGTGAGGCACCATTTTTACCGGGAGACCTGGGGGAACGCTGGGTGGTGGTAAATTTGTGTGAGCCCGGTGATGCCACTACTTTCCCACCCCAAAATGTGTGAAAAAAGTGATTTTTTGAGCAAAAATTGAGGTTTGCAGGGGATTCTGGGTAAGGAAACGTTGGGGGATCCACGCAAGCCATACCTCCCTGGAAGCCGCCGGGTGTCTAGTTTTCAAAAATGCCTGGGTTTGGTAGGTTTCCCTAGATGGCTGCCGCGCACCGGGCCAAAAACCAAAGTGACCCCCTTGCAAAACCAGGTGGTTTGGCGATAGGCCATCTTGAGGTCGCCTCACTACGTTTATGGCCCTTGCCTGCCGCGGGTACTTGGGCCTCCCACACAAGTGAGGCACCATTTTTACCGGGAGACCTGGGGGAACGCTGGGTGGTGGTAAATTTGTGTGAGCCCGGTGATGCCACTACTTTCCCACCCCAAAATGTGTGAAAAAAGTGATTTTTTGAGCAAAAATTGAGGTTTGCAGGGGATTCTGGGTAAGGAAACGTTGGGGGATCCACGCAAGCCATACCTCCCTGGAAGCCGCCGGATGTCTAGTTTTCAAAAATGCCTGGGTTTGGTAGGTTTCCCTAGATGGCCGCCGCGCACCGGGCCAAAAATCAAAGTGACCCCCCTTGCAAAACCAGGTGGTTTGGCGATAGGCCATCTTGAGGTCGCATCACTACGTTTGGGGCCCTTGCCTGCCGCGGGTACTTGGGCCTCCCACACAAGTGAGGCACCATTTTTACCGGGAGACCTGGGGGAACGCTGGGTGGTGGTAAATTTGTGTGAGCCCGGTGATGCCACTACTTTCCCACCCCAAAATGTGTGAAAAAAGTGATTTTTTGAGCAAAAATTGAGGTTTGCAGGGGATTCTGGGTAAGGAAACGTTGGGGGATCCACGCAAGCCATACCTCCCTGGAAGCCGCCGGGTGTCTAGTTTTCAAAAATGCCTGGGTTTGGTAGGTTTCCCTAGATGGCCGCCGCGCACCGGGCCAAAAACCAAAGTGACCCCCCTTGCAAAACCAGGTGGTTTGGCGATAGGCCATCTTGAGGTCGCCTCACTACGTTTGGGGCCCTTGCCTGCCGCGGGTACTTGGGCCTCCCACACAAGTGAGGCACCATTTTTACCGGGAGACCTGGGGGAACGCTGGGTGGTGGTAAATTTGTGTGAGCCCGGTGATGCCACTACTTTCCCACCCCAAAATGTGTGAAAAAAGTGATTTTTTGAGCAAAAATTGAGGTTTGCAGGGGATTCTGGGTAAGGAAACGTTGGGGGATCCACGCAAGCCATACCTCCCTGGAAGCCGCCGGGTGTCTAGTTTTCAAAAATGCCTGGGTTTGGTAGGTTTCCCTAGATGGCCGCCGCGCACCGGGCCAAAAACCAAAGTGACCCCCCTTGCAAAACCAGGTGGTTTGGCGATAGGCCATCTTGAGGTCGCCTCACTACGTTTGGGGCCCTTGCCTGCCGCGGGTACTTGGGCCTCCCACACAAGTGAGGCACCATTTTTACCGGGAGACCTGGGGGAACGCTGGGTGGTGGTAAATTTGTATGAGCCCGGTGATGCCACTACTTTCCCACCCCAAAATGTGTGAAAAAAGTGATTTTTTGGGCAAAATTTGAGGTTTGCAGGGGATTCTGGGTAAGGAAACTTTGGGGGATCCACGCAAGCCATACCTCCCTGGAAGCCGCCGGATGTCTAGTTTTCAAAAATGCCTGGGTTTGGTAGGTTTCCCTAGATGGCCGCCGCGCACCGGGCCAAAAACCAAAGTGACCCCCCTTGCAAAACCAGGTGGTTTGGCGATAGGCCATCTTGAGGTCGCATCACTACGTTTGGGGCCCTTGCCTGCCGCGGGTACTTGGGCCTCCCACACAAGTGAGGCACCATTTTTACCGGGAGACCTGGGGGAACGCTGGGTGGTGGTAAATTTGTGTGAGCCCGGTGATGCCACTACTTTCCCACCCCAAAATGTGTGAAAAAAGTGATTTTTTGAGCAAAAATTGAGGTTTGCAGGGGATTCTGGGTAAGGAAACGTTGGGGGATCCACGCAAGCCATACCTCCCTGGAAGCCGCCGGGTGTCTAGTTTTCAAAAATGCCTGGGTTTGGTAGGTTTCCCTAGATGGCCGCCGCGCACCGGGCCAAAAACCAAAGTGACCCCCCTTGCAAAACCAGGTGGTTTGGCGATAGGCCATCTTGAGGTCGCCTCACTACGTTTGGGGCCCTTGCCTGCCGCGGGTACTTGGGCCTCCCACACAAGTGAGGCACCATTTTTACCGGGAGACCTGGGGGAACGCTGGGTGGTGGTAAATTTGTGTGAGCCCGGTGATGCCACTACTTTCCCACCCCAAAATGTGTGAAAAAAGTGATTTTTTGGGCAAAAATTGAGGTTTGCAGGGGATTCTGGGTAAGGAAACGTTGGGGGATCCACGCAAGCCATACCTCCCTGGAAGCCGCCGGGTGTCTAGTTTTAAAAAATGCCTGGGTTTGGTAGGTTTCCCTAGATGGCCGCCGCGCACCGGGCCAAAAACCAAAGTGACCCCCCTTGCAAAACCAGGTGGTTTGGCGATAGGCCATCTTGAGGTCGCCTCACTACGTTTGGGGCCCTTGCCTGCCGCGGGTACTTGGGCCTCCCACACAAGTGAGGCACCATTTTTACCGGGAGACCTGGGGGAACGCTGGGTGGTGGTAAATTTGTATGAGCCCGGTGATACCACTACTTTCCCACCCCAAAATGTGTGAAAAAAGTGATTTTTTGGGCAAAATTTGAGGTTTGCAGGGGATTCTGGGTAAGGAAACGTTGGGGGATCCACGCAAGCCATACCTCCCTGGAAGCCGCCGGGTGTCTAGTTTTCAAAAATGCCTGGGTTTGGTAGGTTTCCCTAGATGGCCGCCGCGCACCGGGCCAAAAACCAAAGTGACCCCCCTTGCAAAACCAGGTGGTTTGGCGATAGGCCATCTTGAGGTCGCCTCACTACGTTTGGGGCCCTTGCCTTCCGCGGGTACTTGGGCCTCCCACACAAGTGAGGCACCATTTTTACCGGGAGACCTGGGGGAACGCTGGGTGGTGGTAAATTTGTGTGAGCCCAGTGATGCCACTACTTTCCCACCCCAAAATGTGTGAAAAAAGTGATTTTTTGAGCAAAAATTGAGGTTTGCAGGGGATTCTGGGTAAGGAAACGTTGGGGGATCCACGCAAGCCATACCTCCCTGGAAGCCGCCGGGTGTCTAGTTTTTAAAAATGCCTGGGTTTGGTAGGTTTCCCTAGATGGCCGCCGCACACCGGGCCAAAAACCAAAGTGACCCCCCTTGCAAAACCAGGTGGTTTGGCGATAGGCCATCTTGAGGTCGCCTCACTACGTTTGGGGCCCTTGCCTGCCGCGGGTACTTGTGCCTCCCACACAAGTGAGGCACCATTTTTACCGGGAGACCTGGGGGAACGCTGGGTGGTGGTAAATTTGTGTGAGCCCGGTGATGCCACTACTTTCCCACCCCAAAATGTGTGAAAAAAGTGATTTTTTGAGCAAAAATTGAGGTTTGCAGGGGATTCTGGGTAAGGAAACGTTGGGGGATCCACGCAAGCCATACCTCCCTGGAAGCCGCCGGGTGTCTAGTTTTCAAAAATGCCTAGGTTTGGTAGGTTTCCCTAGATGGCCGCCGCGCACCGGGCCAAAAACCAAAGTGACCCCCCTTGCAAAACCAGGTGGTTTGGCGATAGGCCATCTTGAGGTCGCCTCACTACGTTTGGGGCCCTTGCCTGCCGCGGGTACTTGGGCCTCCCACACAAGTGAGGCACCATTTTTACCGGGAGACCTGGGGGAACGCTGGGTGGTGGTAAATTTGTGTGAGCCCGGTGATGCCACTACTTTCCCACCCCAAAATGTGTGAAAAAAGTGATTTTTTGAGCAAAAATTGAGGTTTGCAGGGGATTCTGGGTAAGGAAACGTTGGGGGATCCACGCAAGCCATACCTCCCTGGAAGCCGCCGGGTGTCTAGTTTTCAAAAATGCCTGGGTTTGGTAGGTTTCCCTAGATGGCCGCCGCGCACCGGGCCAAAAACCAAAGTGACCCCCCTTGCAAAACCAGGTGGTTTGGCGATAGGCCATCTTGAGGTCGCCTCACTACGTTTGGGGCCCTTGCCTGCCGCGGGTACTTGGGCCTCCCACACAAGTGAGGCACCATTTTTACCGGGAGACCTGGGGGAACGCTGGGTGGTGGTAAATTTGTGTGAGCCCGGTGATGCCACTACTTTCCCACCCCAAAATGTGTGAAAAAAGTGATTTTTTGAGCAAAAATTGAGGTTTGCAGGGGATTCTGGGTAAGGAAACGTTGGGGGATCCACGCAAGCCATACCTCCCTGGAAGCCGCCGGGTGTCTAGTTTTAAAAAATGCCTGGGTTTGGTAGGTTTCCCTAGATGGCCGCCGCGCACCGGGCCAAAAACCAAAGTGACCCCCCTTGCAAAACCAGGTGGTTTGGCGATAGGCCATCTTGAGGTCGCCTCACTACGTTTGGGGCCCTTGCCTGCCGCGGGTACTTGGTCCTCCCACACAAGTGAGGCACCATTTTTACCGGGAGACCTGGGGGAACGCTGGGTGGTGGTAAATTTGTGTGAGCCCGGTGATGCCACTACTTTCCCACCCCAAAATGTGTGAAAAAAGTGATTTTTTGAGCAAAAATTGAGGTTTGCAGGGGATTCTGGGTAAGGAAACGTTGGGGGATCCACGCAAGCCATACCTCCCTGGAAGCCGCCGGGTGTCTACTTTTCAGAAATGCATGGGTTGGAAAGGTTTCCCTAGATGGCCGCCGAGCCCTGGGCAAAAAACCAAAGTAACCCCCCTTGCAAAACCAGATTACCTATTGTTACTACAGCGTGAGAATTTAGGAATAATGCTGCAAAGAAAATGTGGCAGACAATTTGAGGTTTACAGGACAATGGGGATAAAAAATATTTCTCAAATCACTAGAGAGACATCACCATGAACTCCCAAAGGTTTTCGACAATATCTACAGTTGGTGGGTTATTCTTACATGGAAAGTGTACCTTGGCAGAGAAACAAAAAACAAAGATTCCTGCACAACCATCTATTCCTCAAACACACACACATACTGGTTGGATTTGGCACGAGGGCAAGTCATGGTTCAGTGTATTAAATTTTATTAACAAGAGATTTCACAAAAATGAAATGCATTGTCAATAATTAAATTCACAAAAAACCAAACCAATGACTTGCAGCTCGTGAGCTGTAAAGCCACGTCAAGGCACCAACCGCTTTACAGGCCATTCACACACCTTTCATACGTGATACAAACAAGACCATTCGCACCACCAGGTACAAAAGCAACACAGTACAAAAATCACCAAAAAGGGACAAGGTACACCCTGCTTCAGAAAGACAAATATTACTGCACAGTCATCTAACCCGCAAGCACACACACATACTGGTTGGATTTGGCACGAGGGTGAGTGATGGTTCAGTAGATAAAATTGTATTACCAAGTGATTTCACAAAACATGAAATGCACTGGTAATAATTGAAAGGGCAAGAAACTGAACCATTGACTCACAGCTCGTGAGCTGTAAAGCCACGACAAGGCACCAACCTCTTTACAGGCCATTCATACACCTTTCATACGTGTGAGACATACAAAACCATTCACACCGCCAGCCGCGGGCCCATCACATAACAAAACTCACACCAGCACACAGCGCCATTCAAGGGCCCATCACTTTCACACGCCCACAATCCAGACACAGCAACTACACAGGCTGAAGGATTGCGTGGAGTGGCACTCAGCTAGCAGTGTGTGTAGTGACCAGCAGAAAGTCACTACTCCCACACAGCCAGCCAAGCACCAATCGACACACACCGCTAGCCAAACGCCAGTCCACGCACACCGCTAGCCAAGCGCCAGTCCAGGCACACCGCCATCCAATCGCCAGTCCAGGCACACCGGCAGCCAATCGCCAATCCACCTACACCGCCAGCCAAGCTCCAGTCCACGGACACCACCAGACAAGCACCATTCCACGCACACCGCCAGCCAAGCTCCAGTCCACACACACCACCAGACAAGCTCCAGTCCACGGACACCACCAGCCAAGCTCCAGTCCACGGACACCACCAGCCAAACACCAGTCCGCACACACCACCAGTCCACACACACTGCCAGCCAAGTACCAGTCCACGCACAGCGCCAGCCAAGCACCATTCCACGCACACCACCAGCCAAGCACCATTCCACGCACACCGCCAGCCAAGCACCATTCCACGCACACCACCAGCCACGCACCAGTCCACGCACACCGCCAGCCAAGCACCATTCCACGCACACCACCAGCCACGCACCAGTCCACGCACACCGCCAGTCCATGCACACCGCCAGTCCACGCACACCGTCAGCCAAGCACCATTCCACGCACACCACCAACCAAGTGCCAGTCCACACACACCAACAGCCAAGCGCAAGCCTACACACACCGCCATCACATTTTGGATTTTTTTAGAAAAAAATAAAAACACAAACAAATTGCAAATAGATACAAATCTTCTAACAGAAAATCAGCAACTAAATACATTGCACTAACACCAACATTGAAACAGAATCAAATTATCCAAAGAATACAGACCAGGCAGTTCACTTTACCACTCAAGAATCCTCCCAAAAATTCTTTCGCGTGTGGTACGCTCTAAAACAAGCAGAGAGACACAGTGCAGGATGAGAGGGACAATCGGGGCAGTACATACGACTCTCCTTCCGCAAACCTCTTCGCCAACAGACTCTACATCTCCTACTGGGAAAATCTTTTGCGGGTGTGGGAGGAATGTGATCTGGAAAGTGGCGTTCTTTCAATCTAGCAACATCCTCCACCAGTCCAACTCTAGGAACACTTGCCTGTTCCACTACAACAAGGCTGCCTATTACAGACTCCTGAAACTTAACAAAAGTCATCTTTGACTCAGGGCAAGAATCCTGGAACACAACAAAAGCATTAAACATTGCCAAGTGGAAAAGATGGATAGCCAACTTCTTGTACCAAATGTAAGCCTTACGAAGAGCAGTGTAAGGTTCCAACCTCTGATCTACTCTGTCAACACCACCCATGTACCTATTATAGTCTAAAACACATACAGGTTTGCGCGCTTCAGCGACCTGACCCCAAACAGTCACAGGTGCAGTGCTTTCATCATGGATGGAAGTCAGCATGTAGACATCTCTCCTGTCTGTAAACTTCACAGCAAGAAGCTCCTGGCAACGCAACGCACTGCACTGTCCCCGCACAAGCTTTTGACAAACAAGTTCTTTCGGAAAACCTTTACGGTTACAGCGGACTGTGCCACAAGCAAAAGTGTCCACTTTGGCCAATTCCCTGAACAACCGTACACCAGTGTAGAAGTTATCTACATATAAATGGTGGCCTTTGTTAAAAAATCCTCTTCCAAGTTCCCAAACAATTTTCTCAGTCACTCCAAAAGTGGACGGACAACCAGGGAGGTTAAACCTAGATTCCTTACCGGTGTACACCCTGAAATTAGAGACATATCCAGTCCTACTGTCACACAGCATATACAGCTTTATTCCATAGCGTGCCCTCTTACTAGGAATGTATTGCCTAAAAACCAAGCGGCCCTTGAACAACACCAAAGACTCATCCACTGCAATTTCTCTACCAGGGGCATAAATCTCAGAAAATCGATCAACAAAGTGATCAAGGACAGGCCTAATCTTAAAAAGACGGTCACAATCAGGGTGATCTCGTGGCAACGCTAAACCATTATCTACAAAGTGCATCATCCGAAGCAGAAGCAAATACCTGTCACGAGTCATGACTGCCGGAAAAATAGACGTTGCCATCAAGAGACTGCTAGACCAATATGAAGCCAATGATGGCTTCCTTAGCAAGCCCATCAAAAAAGTTAAACCCAAGAACTTCTTCATCTCTTCAACATTTGTGGGAGTCCACCGGGTAGCTCTAGAGTGTGGCTTAAGACTGGCACTGTTGTCCCTCAAAAACTGTTCGGCATACAAATTAGTCTGCTCAACAATCTCTGCCAAAAACACATCGTCCATAAACAACTGAAAAAAATTTACAGGCAAAAAGTTCTCGGTATTCACTCTAGACCCTGGAACACCAGTAAACTCAGGAAATTCCGGCTGCACCATGCCAGGGGCAACCCAGAGGTCATCACTTTCAACGGGAAGACTTGCAGCCCCAGCCTGCAGCCCAGATGTCTCTTGCCGCACTACACCAACGGAAAGGCTTGCAGCCCCAGCCTGCAGCCCAGATGCCTCTTGCCGCACTACACCAACGGGAAGCCTTGCAGTCCCAGCCTGCAGCCCAGATGTCTCTTGCCGCACTACACCAACGGGAAGCCTTGCAGCCGCAGGCTGCAGCCCAGATGCCTCTTGCCGCACTATCGGCACATCAGTCTCCTCCTCTAACACAGGCACTTCATCCGCACTAAGAGTATCTTCATCATCCGATGACCCCATACGGAGAGAAAACTCACTGCCAGAATCGTCCCCTGCCCCCTCTCCCTCAGAAGCAGAGTCAGTCTCTGACCCAATATCAGAGGAAGACTCAAACAGCAAACCAACAACCTGCTGAGCAGTCATCCTGCGGCTAGCCATTATACCTACTAAGATGGAAGACTGCACAAACAAGTCAACAACAACCAACAATGTGCAAACCAAGTAAGTAAAGAAATGTGTACCTTATATCAATAAGATCAATGTACTCAAAAACTATACAATCCAAAATCAAAAGAGACAGCTACACTCACCAGAAACAAACTCTGCAGTGACACAGCAAAGACCAACGATATCAAACTAGAAAGAAGAAAAAAAAACAAATTACTCACAAGACAACAAAATACACATCGTGCACCAATGCAAAAAGTTTTTGAAACTCAAAAACCAAACATACTGCTATTATTACACCATTTGCAAAAAAAAACAGGCAGAGAAATCAAACACATTTGCATTGTACAAAAAAACAGTCTCTTACCAAACTACACAAACAGCAAAACCACCAGAACCAAAACGTCACCGTGAACAGAAGAAAAGCCTTCACCTAGAACAAAAAAGTAAACAAAAAAAACATTACAATTGGAAATCTCAAAAAATATAACAATAAACATTATAACATGCCATGTCACTACCCAAATGGTCAATCGGTTTGTGTGCCAGGTCAGGCAGAAAACAGCAGGAAAAAAAAGGCTATTCAGTCCCGGGGCAGGTGAGCCAAATACATATAACAAATTGCACCCTGGAAGCGAGGGGTCACTTCTATTTCTAATTGAACTAATTCCCTGGTGTCTAGTGGGCTTTTCTGCCTCCAATGGGAGCAGAAACGGCAAAAAAATAAAACCGATCTGCCCACAGAGGGGGCAGAAAAGTCTTCAAAACATTTAGGGGCCCAAGGAAGCGACCCTTGCCCAAGGGGTCGCTTCCTACAATAATATTTATATCCCTGGTGTCTAGTGGGCTTTTCTGCCCCCCCCCAAGGAGCAGAAACGGACAGAAAGACAACCAATCTGCCCCCAGGGGGGGGCAGAAAAGTATTCTAAAAAATTAGGCCGCAAAGGAAGCGACCCTTGCCCAAGGGGTCGCTTCCTACATAAAGAAAAAGACATCCCTGGTGTCTAGTGGGCTTTTCTGCCCCCCCTGGGGGCAGAAACGGGCAGAAAGACGACCGATCTGCCCCCAGGGGGGGCAGAAAAGTCTCCTAATCACTTTACCACCCTAGGAAGCGACCCTTGCCCAAGGGGTCGCTTCCTACATAACGAAATAGACATCCCTGGTGTCTAGTGGGCTTTTCTGCCCCCCCTAGGGGCAGAAACGGGCAGAAAGAAGACCGATCTGCCCCCAGGGGGGGCAGAAAAGTCTTCAAATTATTTGGCCCCCCAAGGAAGCGACCCTTGCCTAAGGGGTCGCTTCCTACATAGCATAAACAATATCCCTGGTGTCTAGTGGGCTTTTCTGCCCCCCCCTGGGGGCAGAAACGCGCAGAAAGCGGACCGATCTGCCCCCAGGGGGGGCAGAAAAGACTTCCACAAATTTTGCCCCCAAGGAAGCGACCCTTGCCCAAGGGGTCGCTTCCTACATAGTAAAAACAACATCCCTGGTGTCTAGTGGGCTTTTCTGCCCCCCCTGGGGGCAGAAACGCGCCGAAAGCGGGCCGATCTGCCCCCAGGGGGGGCAGAAAAGACTTTGCCAAATTTTCGTCCCCAAGGAAGCGACCCTTGCCTAAGGGGTCGCTTCCCAAACTCAAAATACAAAATCCCTGGTGTCTAGTGGGGCATCCCTACTCCACGATCGCGACGCTGTGCGCGATCGTGGAGCAGGAATGCCCTGTATTGAGACATCGGGGGAGAGGAAATACTCTTTCCTCTCCCCCGATGCCTCAATACTAGAGATTTCACCGCCGCGGCCCCCACCAGACGCCAAACACCTACCTCTGTTCCCCTTGGACGCGCTGGAAGAAATGGATTCCAGCGCGTCCAACGCTTCCTGATGACGCCGGCGCGCGCAGTGCGCGCTGACGTCATCAGAAAGCGTGGGGGGGCTCGGGGGGGGGGTCGGGGGTGGCAGCGGAAGCTCTTCCGCTGCCACCCCCGTAAAGGGGGGCAAGATCGAGGCACAAGGGGGGGAGCGCCAGCGCTTCCCCCGGGGGCTGTCCTCATGACGGAACGGTTCCGTCATGAGCACAGCCCAACCGATGCTCATGACGGAACCGTTCCGTCATGAGCATCGAAGGGGTTAATGCCTTGCAGACCTTGCTGACTAGTGACACACGCAGAAATCTAATAACTACATTATATAATTCAGTGTAGGCAGACAGACCAGTGGTCCCGGATATGGCACTGGAGAGGTGGAATGCGGTGTTGGACCAACCACTGGAGCCAGTGGGCTGGGCTTTCAGCTGTGCACAACTGAGTGTACTAACATCTCACTGTAATTTGCATATCATTCAATTTTAAGTATCTACACCAAATGTACAACGAAGGGCGAGTATACATCAACAAACTCATAACCTTCCACCAATCGACCAGACACCAACGATCCGCCTCCCTCTTCCTCGCAAACATCCCCGGATCCGCCGAAGCAACAGCGGAGGACGCTCCTCCTTACATCTGGCAACCAAAGCCTGGAACGACCTTCCCATGCACCTCATGACCACCTCATCACTTCGGGAATTCAGGAAGGGAATCAAGACCCGGCTGTTCAAATGAACAGATCACCACTAAGCAGTTAGCAACCCCAGCGCCTTGAGACCCACACGGGTGATTTGCCACGCTCTATAATTGATTGACTATACACCTGTCAAATTGTGCAGATGTGGTTTGAGGGAAGATGCGAAATGTGATCAGTGTGGAGTGCTGGATGCAGATTTTCTGCATCTCGCCTGGTTGTGTCCTTCGGTCCAGAACTTCTGTTCTCATGTTACAGAGGCCCTGACCACTATGGTGCTGGAGACGGAGGACCGTATAAGGCCCTGACCACTATGTTGCTGGAGACAGTGGACTGTATAAGGCCTTGACCACTATGGGGCTGGAGATGGTGGACTGTATACGGCCCTGACCACTATGGTGCTGGAGATAGAGGACTGTATAAGGCCCTGACCACTATGGTGCTGGAGACTGTGGACTGTACCCCCAGAATGTGTTTGCTGGGACTAGTCAAAGACTAACAGCCGACCAATAGACGCTTTGTGGCTGTGGATTTACTGTTTGCAAAGTGGAGAGTTGCCCTGCATTGGGACACATGGGCCATACCCACCAAATGGCAGTGGCTCTCGGACCTCGCATACTGCAGGGAACAGTTCGAAGCGAATGCGGAAGAGCTACCAGGGCCACCGTGGCTGAAAGACATTTGGCGCCCCCTAACGGCCTATTTGTTCTCTGCTCCAGAGGGACTGTAAGAGGGGATACCACTGTGGTGGTAGCCTTCAATATCGTTTTTTTGCTTTCCATTAATAATTATTACAATTGTGGAAGTGATGCTGTACAGGGAATGCTTCTATATTTCATGATCAGTGGCAGTGATGGTCACTATGTTCTATTCGACAGGATGAGAGGCAACACACTTCTAAAAAGTATAATTAACGTATCAATTCAATATCAGAATGATATACAATTCAATCCAATATTCTCATTGTTGATAAACAAATTTGTTATTTTATTATTCCTTTTTTCTCTTCTTATCACACTTGATTATATGATGCAGCCAACGCGTTTAGCCCTTCAAACACCGGCTTGAAGAGAGTCCTTTCACAAACCATTGGTTTCAGGTGTGATAGCCCTGTTGGTTCAGCAGTAATGGACCAAGACTACAACTCGCAGAATGCATTATATTGTTGAACGAAAGCCCAGGAGTTGCAAACGGTGTCACTGATGGCATGGAGTTATCAGGTATGCGTAGTGTTATGTAAGTACATAGTATTTGCTGTGAGGTTTACATGCTGTGTGCAGTGTCTGGATTGGACATTGTCCTGCAGGTTGGTATTTGCATGTATTTGACAGAAGGTCGTGGGCAGTGTTTGTAATGTGAAGCTTTTTGTGGTCTGTGTTACTGAAGTCCTGCCAGGGCACGTTGTCCTTTCCTTGTACCCACAGCCCACAATCACTACCCTGTGATAGCCCTTCTTCTATGTCTGAGCCTGGCCCCAGAGTATGGTTTTACATGTCTGGTCCCCATGGGCTTGTGATGGTAGAAAGGCCTCAGGGTGAGATGAAGGGTCTGGTCTGTCAGATAGGGCCGAAGAGGGGGTCCCCAATATTAACTTTATATTCCAATCAATTACAAGTGCGGATCCAATCTCCACGCCCTGGACTCCTTCCGGTGAATGGATCTTAGATTCCTGTATCAGGGTTGGAGACATTTCATCCACATAACACGTCATTTCAATTCCACTCCAAGTCCAGCCAATACCGAGAGCTTTGAATTGTTTCAAGGGAGTTTATCATCTCAGTTGGATTTAGTAAAATTTCTTTAATCAATTAGTTTGTCAAATCAGTTCACAGACATGATCAAAGGGGTTTGGTTAACATGAATAAAATAGCAGATGATGAGCGTGTTCCATAAAGGAGTTTGTTGTAAAATCTCTTGTACAGCCCCTCGTCCTTTTCCCCTCTCTCCCTCCCAATTGTTCAGTTGGTACCACCCACATTTAGAACCTTTGTGGCGAAGCCTCTCTGAGAATGTTGGTACTCTGCCTGTCAGTTGGTGCTAGAGGATCAGAAGAATAAACGCTTATTCTCACATCTCCTGTGTCATTATACTTCTAACATTTTGGCGACGAGGATGGGATTTCTACGCTGTGTAGGGGGCAGTTACTGATCCTCTCCCCTCTTTCTGCGTCACCAACCAATATCCTGGAAGATTTTCCCTGACTGCTCTTCACTCTCACGCAAGTAAATAAATTGTTTACCTCTTCAGTCATCTTGCGGTGAGTTGATATCTTCTGTCTTCGCATGCTGTTTAAGGATTATTGCTGTGCTTCACGATGACCTTGCAGGGAAGCTGTGAAGCTATTCCACTACTCCATAGTGTTTTCCTGTCACCAATCTCCTTTGTGGCTCCTCTCTGATGGTCAAGCTTGCCTGCCATACCTGTCTTCTTTTTCTGCTTGTCTCTTCTTTTACTATGGTCTCTTTCACAATGTCTAAACCTCCTTCTTTCCTTAATGATTAAAGTGAACCACTTATTCCCTGGAAATAATGGGTTAATTATTATGAATCATAGTTGATAGCGATAGGAGGTGATAGATTCTCAAATGTACGGAAACAACCTATTCTGCTACATACCTTAGGCAAACATGCCAGGGAAATTTATGATGACTTACCTGATCTTGCTGAGGAAGTTCAAAGTACAAATGAGGATGCAATGGGTGATACCCAACTAGATGTCTATCATAATACCCTTAAGAAATTGGAGCTTCAGTTTGGGGAAAAGTTAAATATAGTACTTGAATGACACAAGTTTTTTTCTAGATGTCAACGGAAGGATGAAAAAGTAGTTAATTACATAGCAGTCTTAAGAGGTTTAGCCGCTACATGACTGAATCTTTAATTAGAGACCAATTGGTGAGGTGCACCAGTAATAAACAAATCCAAGAGAGGTTATTGGCAGATGCACCTGATTTTAAACTAGCTATAGACATTGCAAAGAGCATTGAACATACTGCCTTTTGTATGAGTGAAATGAGGGAAACAGTTGATGTTAAGCAAGTTGTTGATAAAGAAGTGTGCAAAGTAGTAAGAAATGAGGATAAAAACAAACCTGTTACCACGGGAAATTTTAAGCAAAAGAACGATTCTTCAAAATTCAAGTGCTTCAGGTGTGGGGATCCTAACCATTTAGCCGAATAACATCAAGTGCCCAGCCAGCAGCGTGGCATTCAGGAAGTGCAACAAAAGAGGGCATTTTTCGAAAGTTTGCAGAGATACGAAAAGTGATGTCACTCATTTAGTCAATTGTGAAGACAATCAAAGGGAAGATATAAGATATAATTTTCCACATTGCAGATAATTTAGGGGTTTACAACAATAATTATCCTACATGCAATATATCCTTAGATGATGTTCCTTTTACAGTCTTTGCAGATTCATGTTCCCCTTTACCTTGATAAACGAAACATATTTTGTGGAAAATTATAAGAACAAGAGTTATACCTTTCTTCCACCTGATGCAAACCCTGGAGGTTACAATGACCCTATACCATTGGTTGGAATGCTAATTATGCAGATTGGTTTTAAGAACAGGACCATTATTGGAAATGTGTACACAACAAAAAATGGTTCGAACTTAAAGAGTTGGGGATCAAGCTAGATCCCAATGCCACAGAACCAGTCTATCTTGTAGGTTAATCTTTGACTGGTACTGACATATGTGAGAAATTTCCAGAAGTTTTTTCCAGCAATATAGGTTTACTCAAGAGTTACCTCCATAAGATTAAATTGAAAGATCATTACAAACCTGTTGTACATAAATCCAGGTCTGTTCCTGTACTAGAATGTGATCCTTTAAAAAATGAATTGGATAAATTAGAAAGCAATGGAATTATTGAAAAAATAGAAAGTTCTGAATGGTTTACCCACATTGTCGTAGCTTCTAAGGAAGGGGGTAAGAGCATTAGGTTGTGTGTCGACTTGAGAGATCTAAACGACAATGTTTGGGTGGACAGACATCCGCTCCCCAACATCAATGAAATGCTAAGCGTCATTCAGGGAGTGAAATACTTCAGCGTTCTAGATCTTTCGTCGGCATACCACCAGGTAGCTCTTCATCCCGATTCCAGAGCTCTTATGTCCTTTTTAACTCCATTCGGTGCATACCAATATTGCAGAATGCTCTTCGGGTTAGCATCCGCTGCTGCAGTATTTCAACGTATCATGCAACATATTTTGCAAGGCACTGATAAATTCGTATGTTTTCAGTACGACATCCTCATGTACGGCGAGTCTGAAGATGAACATAACAGAGCCCTTAAAGAAGTCTTGAAGAAATTAAGCAAAGCAGGATCTACCACACAGATTGTCAAATGCAAAATTGGGGTAAAATCTGTGGTGTACCTGGGTTATACCATTACCAGTGAAGGTATAAGTCCCAAATCCAGTCTGGTAGATGCAGTTAAATTAGCACCAGCACCTTCCAACAATGAGGAACTCTAATAATTCTTAGGTCTGATTGAATACATGTCCAAATATGTAAAAAAACTTTGCTGATTGTGTACATTCCCTCAGATCCTTGCTGAAGAAGGGTACCCCTTTTGAATGGAATATTGAGTGTCAGAAAGAATTCTCGCATATTAAGCAAGCCATCACAGATGCACCCCTTCTGAGCACATTTAATCCTAATGCTAAAACCACCTTAACCACAGATGCCAGCATGAAGGGATTAGGTGCGTCTCTTACACTAATTGTTGGTGGGGAGGAGAAAATAATAGCCTTCGCATCCAGAACTCTCAATGTCCCTGAGCGCAACTACTCCACCATAGAAAAAGAGGCTCTTGCCTGTTTTTGAGCGGTAAATCACTTTAAATTTTTTCTTTGAGGAATTCCATTCACCATAAGAACAGATCACAAACCTCTTCTACCTTCATTCTCCACCAAATGTATAGAGAAGGCCACCCCGTATCTCTAAGTGGATGTTGGGTTTACAAGGTTTTAATTACTGCATGATATTTGTACCGGATGTGATGAATCAAGTTGCAGATTGTTTGTCTAGGCTTCCAATTGATGTGAAAGATTCTTACACTAAACCCTCTGATTATACTATTCTTTCAATTGACATCCCTGCCATCAGTAAGGAGGAGTGGGACAACTGTGCACAAGATGATGACACACTTTTGGCTCTCAAAGGATTCATTAGTAATGGATGGCCCAAAGACCTCAAAGACGTTCCAGAGAACCTTAAACCTTTTTGGATTTTCAAAGATGAATTGTCCATTATCGACAACCACATACATAGGTGCAACAAAATCATACAACCTAAAGGCATTTATGAGCGTATCATTCAGATTGCTCATGAGGGTCACCCCGACAGGAGTTTGACTAAAAGTAAGATTAGAAATGATTACTTGTTTCCCAATATGGACTCTAAAAGTAGTTAAAGATTGTTTAGCGTGTGGTTCCAGTGACAAGACAAAAAGTTCCTCTTCTTCCCGTCCCTGTTCCCTCCAAACCCTGGGACAAGTTAGGACTTGACATTATAGGTCCTCTCAATTTACTTAATCTCTCTCAGAGGTTCATGTTCATGTTAATTAACGATCATTCTCACTGGATATGCACTAAATCTGTCACTAATATCACCACCTCGACACTCATTGACTTTCTTAAAGACACGTTTTCCAAAGAAGGCATTCCTAACACCATCATCACTGACAACGGAGTTCAGTTTACTTCAGAAGAAATGAGTTCTTGGAAACCTTATCAATCACTTACGTAAAATCTCCCCTTTATTGTCCCATGGCCAATGGATAGGTTGAGAGGATCATAAAGGATACCATCCAGTTCTGCTTGTGCCTCCAAAGATTCTGTGGATGATGCCATAAGAAAGATGTTGTGGTAGTACCACACAACCCCCAATTGTGTTTCAGGTGTTTCGCCCTTCACTTCTCTTAAGGGAAGAAATCCAGGCTCTAAATTGACTCGCAACTGGCTCAATGGATGATGTCCTGTTTGGGTTGATAGATCAATTGTCTCAGACAGAGTTAAGAGTCATCAAGCCGTGTACAAATCCAAATATGATCAGAAATGGGGAACGAGCAACAGAGAGTGGCACATTTGTCAGTGGGTTGTTATCAAAAGACCAAATGTTAACCGATATAAAGTTTCTGTCTTCTCTAAACCTTTGAGAATTTAAAAGTGATAACAACAATTTTGTGTTATTGGAAGATGGTAGTACTTGGAGCATGGACAATATTGCAGCTTGCACTAAAGTGTGCAGCCCTGAGTTTAAACAACTAGAAGGATCAGAAGAGTTTCTTCCAAGCGCCAGATCATCCAAGGATGTTAGGAGCCGTCATCCTCCTAGTTGGCAAGCGGACTATGAAATGTAATTTTCATTGACAATTTCTCGCTCTCTGCTTTGGTAGCAACCTTGTTGTATTTGCTCTTTTTCCTTTCTTTGTTTTCCATTGCAAAGGAAATGTGTTGTGAAATCCCTTGTACAACCCCTCGTCCTTTCCCCTCTCCCCCTCTCAATTGTTCAGTTGGTACCACCCACATTTAGAACCTTGGTGGTGAAGCCTCTCAGAATGTCGGTACTCTGCCTGTCAGTTGGTGCTAGAGGATCAGAAGATTAAATGCTTATTCTCACATCTCCTGTGTCATCACACTTCTAACAGAGTTTAAATCCCTTTTCTAAAGAGTCTGAGAATCAGGGTTTCGCGAAGTAGAACTCATGAAAAGTTCAGGAAAGGAAGGAAACAAGTCACATTTTATGCATAAAACAAAACAAACAGCCGTGGGATCAAAAGTAAAGGGATCAGGTAAAGATCAGAGTTGGAAATACAGCAGAAGCAATCTGTGTAAATAAAGCGCAGAGAGGGGGAGACACAACAGGAGCTATTCTGTCAGGAAAGTCTCACCTGGGAGCAGTTCCAGTCTGCATCGTGTCCGTCCTCTTCTGATATCTGGATCTGGTATCTGAAGCGCTATCTATCTAAGGACAGCATTATTATTAACCAGGAGAAGCAAGATATCACCGGTGATGCAGGTGACATCCCCCCTCATTCAATGGGATCGCAGCTTCCCATGAGGGGCCGGTTTCCATCCCTTCCTTGCCCACAGAAACAGACCATCTCAAGAGAGTGGTATAAAAGCAGCAAATAAACCTACAAGTGAAACTTTCAGGAGTCCAGGCCTCGGTCCCGTGAGCCCAGGAGGTCTGCTCGGTTCAGGGGTCCAGGCCTCGGTCCCGTGAGTCCAGGGGGGTCTGCTCAGTTCAGGGTCCAGGCCTCGGTCCCGTGAGCCCAGGAGCTCTGCTCGGTTCAGGGGTCCAGGCCTCGGTCCCGTGAGCCCAGGAGCTCTGCTCGGTTCAGGGGTCCAGGCCTCGGTCCCGTGAGCCCAGGAGCTCTGCTCGGTTCAGGGGTCCAGGCCTCGGTCCCGTGAGCCCAGGAGGTCTGCTCGGTTCAGGGGTCCAGGCCTCGGTCCCGTGAGTCCAGGGGGGTCTGCTCAGTTCAGGGTCCAGGCCTCGGTCCCGTGAGCCCAGGAGCTCTGCTCGGTTCAGGGGTCCAGGCCTCGGTCCCGTGAGCCCAGGAGCTCTGCTCGGTTCAGGGGTCCAGGCCTCGGTCCCGTGAGCCCAGGAGGTCTGCTCGGTTCAGGGGTCCAGGCCTCGGTCCCGTGAGCCCAGGAGCTCTGCTCAGTTCAGGGTCCAGGCCTCGGTCCCGTGAGCCCAGGAGCTCTGCTCGGTTCAGGGGTCCGGGCCTCGGTCCCGTGAGCCCAGGAGGTCTGCTCGGTTCAGGGGTCCAGGCCTCGGTCCCGTGAGCCCAGGAGGTCTGCTCGGTTCAGGGGTCCAGGCCTCGGTCCCGTGAGTCCAGGGGGGTCTGCTCGGTTCAGGGGTCCAGGCCTCGGTCCCGTGAGCCCAGGAGCTCTGCTCGGTTCAGGGGTCCAGGCCTCGGTCCCGTGAGCCCAGGAGCTCTGCTCGGTTCAGGGGTCCAGGCCTCGGTCCCGTGAGTCCAGGAGCTCTGCTCGGTTCAGGGTCCAGGCCTCAGTCCCGTGAGTCCAGGGGGGTCTGCTCGGTTCAGGGGTCCAGGCCTCGGTCCCGTGAGCCCAGGAGGTCTGCTCGGTTCAGGGTCCAGGCCTCGGTACCGTGAGTCCAGGGGGGTCTGCTCGGTTCAGGGGTCCAGGCCTCGGTCCCGTGAGCCCAGCGGGTCTTCTCGGTTCAGAGTCCAGGCCTCGGTCCTGTGAGCCCAGGAGGTCTGCTCGGTTCAGGGGTCCAGGCCTCGGTCCCGTGAGTCCAGGGGGGTCTGCTCAGTTCAGGGTCCAGGCTTGGCCCCATGAGTCCAGGAGGGTCTGCTCGGTTCAGAGGTTCACTGGGAACCCCATGGACTTAGACTAATAAACAGAAACTTGTAGCACGAGATGCTGCTGATTGACTCTAAATGACCGGAAATCATTAATAGTTCTATCAGTTCTCTATTCATTCTCCCTGAGGTCAGGGGTAAAAAGAAAATGCATGTTTAACGAGAATATGAGGCAAAGAAGAAAGTTCTTTTATTCAGTAAATACCTTCTGCGGTGGTGACACATTTCTGAAAGCCTTGTCCAGAGCTCAGAATTAGAGCAAGGCTTCGTTTTACAAAAGTCTCTATTTGCTAAGGTTTCAGCTCCAGCTGTGAAATCCTGGTTAAGTTCCTAGCAGTCTACAATAAGGAGCTGAAGGGGCAGAGAACAGGTCATCCCCCACTCAATACACTGTATACAACAAGGACCTGGCTATTGGGGAACCGCTGCAATTATAGACCTCTAGCGCGGGATCCAACCAATGACTTGCAAGCGACTATTATCCAACTGGTAACCGAGGCTAAAGAAAAGAAATGGGTCACATATAGGGAAGCCGAATTCCTGATTAACACTAAACCGAGAATGCCGGCGTTCTATATTGTACCCAAAATTCATAAAAAACAACAGCCCCCGCCCGGACGACCTATCGTCTCCGGTATCCAGTCGTTATTAGAACCACTATCCCAGTTTGCGGACTTTTTCCTAAGGGAATGTGTCATCACCCAACCCTCATATGTCCAGGACACCACGGACGTGCTAAGAATTTTGGAGACTGTCTCATATAATCCAGCAAACCAATTCCTTGTAACCATCGACATAGAGTCGCTGTACACCAGCATCCCTCAGGAGGCAACGCTGGTGGCAGCAGCGCGTGCCCTGAGAGACTCTGAATGGTTTTATGACTGCTCCCAAACCTTCGTCCTTCAATGCATAGAGATCGCATTGACCCAAAACTTCTTCTCTTGCAAGGATCAGATATATCTCCAAGTGTCGGGGACTTCGATGGGGGCTACATTCGCCCCTAGTCTGGCCTGCATTTATGTGGGCCAGTTCGAGGCATACCACATCCATACAGACACTAATCTCTTCCAGAGGAACATTGTCCTCTGGAAGAGATACATTGATGATATACTCTGTATATGGGAAGGGACCGAGGAAGGACTAAACGAATTCCTTGCTTGGCTCAATAGCTTGGACGCTTGTTTAAGGTTCACCTGGGAAATGAGCAAAACTAGAGCAGTCTATCTGGATCTGGACATCCAAGCATAGGATGAGAGGTTGGTGACCAGGGTTCATCACAAACCAACGGATAAAAACTCTCTTTTACATTATAGCTCCTACCATCCCAGGGCCCTTCGTGACAACTTGCCCGTAGGACAGTTTCTAAGGTATCGTCGAAATTGCTCTACCATACAGGAATATTCAGCACAATCGAATGTCCTGGCCACCAAGTTACAGGATCGAGCTTACCCGAGGAAGGTCATAAGACAGGCAAAAAAACGAGCATATAACACCCCTCGTGCAGCTCTGTTGGAAAAGACCCCCAGGGAAAAAGGTGAATGTATCCCAGTGGTGACCACCTTTGGACCACTCTCTACAAAAATCAGGCAAACCATTCGGAGGCATTGGCATCTGCTAAGTACCACCAATATGCAAATGCCTCCCCCTCGTTTTGCATTCAAAAGGTCTGCGAACATTCGGGACCGGCTGGTCCACACCAGACCCAAACCAAGTCCACGTGAAACCAACATCCCCCCGGGGCATTACCCATGTGGAAACTGCTCCGTGTGCGCATTTACATCGCCAACTAAAAAGGTTACTCTTGCAAATAATAAAACCTGGTTTCTAAATAAATTTAGCAACTGCAACACCTCGCATGTGATTTATAGACTGACATGCCCCTGTGAGCTTCACTACATCGGCCTTACCACCACGACGGTAAAAACAAGAATACAAGAACACCTTAGCACACTCCGTGCAGGTAAATTGAGCACCAAATTGGTCCAACACTTTCAAACACAACGACATACTGCCCAAGAAGTGCGCTGGGTAGTGCTTGAAAGAGTCACGGGGGATCAGTTCAATATTGAATCCAGACTGAGTAGCAGGGAAGCACGATGGATTTATCAAGAGGGAGCGGACCAGAGTGGATTAAATGACCTTATTGAATGGAGTAAGGTGAATACATGATTCATGATAGCCTACCATTGAGAACTACTAGTATGTAGTCCAAGGCCTTGAACAATATATCAGTAGCGTAACGAGTCAACACTCAGCGTGTGGCATGAATGAATCATAATTGCCATTAACGCATCCTCAGTACATAACCTTAATTGCTGGGCCACCATCATTGTTGCTGTTACTAGACATCGTAGGTTCACCACAATTTATCTTTGGCCAATTGCATTTGGATGCATACCTGTGGGAGTATCCTAGGTAATATTTTGCTTTGAATACTCCGATAGGCCGTAAAATATGCAATTATCAGGATCATAAACCGGGCTTTAGCCGTTCCTGTGTATCATAGGAATACCCCACGAAATACATCAGGTCGGGGGGGCTCAGTAGGCTATAAATAGGTAGATGCACACTTAGTGAGTATCATTTTACATACACATGCGGCAATATATGCACGTCTACAAACGGAGATATGTATAATTAGGCAATCCCCATTGCAAAATGGCGACCCCTCTTTTACTCCACATTGAGCCGTGTGTTTTAGCGGGACTTGCGTAGATTGATTATATGATACACGTAATAATGTTCAAAAAATTGCGCAATGGAATGGCCTAGTTGGTGTGAAACTGAGTAATTGCCAGTTCCGAACATCTTTCACGGCGAGTCTATCTCCCATACCCCATTCCAAAATGGTGCCCCCGTTTTTCATTATATTGAGCTCTCAGACAGCGTAGACCGACCACGTGGTACACGCCATGACGCTCTTAAACCGCGCCATGGAAGGGCCGGGTTGTTCCTGGGCTGAGTAAACGCCAGTTACGAATAGTTTCACGGTGAGTGTTGACAGAGAGCGTTAACTTGGGGAATCGTACTCGAAAATAGTTAAGGAGATGTGATTTAGATACATCGAGGCCGGAACGGGAGTCGACGAACTTTGTAAAGGGCTCACCACTTTGAGGGTAACATTACCTCAATGGGACGCTAAAAATGAGGCACGCATGAATGAAATCCCTAGATGCAGGGGCACCACCTGAGACGGGAGGGAGACACATCCGCACTAACTATGAATGAGACATTAAACGTTATCAAGTATACAATGCTCACGATGTATTATACATTACAGACTCACGTTTGGAGTGGAATAAGTGGAGCCTTGAATGTGCATACAGAGCCGCAAGGACTCACGGGTAAAGGTATGCCCACGGTGGGCGACATCCTGGTAAATATATGTTACAGGGGGTTTCGAAATACTATACATAGGGCATTTGTCCTACAATAACAGGGTACCAACCCAGTATGTTCTGATTTGTTCTGTCTGTGTATATTTTCTTTTGTCTCCTACAGAATTGCTTTTAACTGACAAATAGAGGTGCAGGGTGAAACGAACAGACCCCACGCCCTGAAGAAGTTGCCGTGAGTGTTATCCAATGGTAACGAAACATGTCGGCATTTTAACATACGAGCTATCACGCAGCTTAGAATAAAGTATGCAAGCCAGTGTGATTTAGCTCAATTTTTGATATTAGTATATATCACTTAGGGGTTTGAGAAGGTGCACACATCATTGCACAGTTCTTTGTTTATTCTTTCTTCCTTTAACTACACACCTCAGCACTCGTACAGTTAATTTCTCGCACTACACACAATTTTCTTGCTTTTGGAGTGTTGGTAGCTGATGATGAGAATTTGAGGTAGCAGGCGAGTACCATCCTGCTTAATCCTCCTTGGTGGCGCTACCGTGAGGCACCAACACTCCTTTTCACTCTTTTTCTTACCACATTTGGGTGGCGGAGACAGAAGGTTATTACACATTGAGAGTCATTCTGACCTACCTCGTACGCAAAATTTCTTTTTCTTCCTTTCTTTGTAGTGAACTACACCGTTGGATAGCTTAGACGATAGAATCGCAAGCTGTGAATAGTGTCTAAAGTCTATGACAACCGATACGGATGTATGAAATAAGTTCCTAGCAGGCCTCGATAAACAAGTGTGGCAGACTGCTGCATTTTATATTTTAAGAGTGCGTGGGTAAACTACACTGTTTTTCATGTTTCGCATCGTATTCTAATGGCTGTAATAATTAAAGTCTGCAATTGATACATCTCCTCCATCAGTCTGTCCCCATGTGGGTCTGTCCTGTGACTGTACCCGGGGGAGCCAGCAGAGGGCGCAGCTCAATATGAAGAACTTTACTTTATTAACTGTTGTATTTACTGTAGCCTGTGTAGCCTTTCCTTTATGTCTTTTGTTCCGTCTCCCTTTAGAATACTTCACTGACATTCTGGATTTGTCCCTGCGTGGACATTCCAGTTTAGTCAGTTGATACCTGGTCAGTCGTGGAAGTGTCGTTATGCTGCTGGACTGAAAAAACCGGTTGTTTCCTCACCTTCACTGAAGCGTCCGGCTCTACTTATTTACTACAGTTTTAGCGACGATCTTACCTGCGTCGGGCTAGCCATTAGAGTTGTCGCAGAGTTTCCTGATATCCCTCCTGCACTCATCTTCTGCATCTGCGGAGCCCAGCAGCGGATACATCGATCTAGCTGTATTAGTTCCCTCCATGGTGGTGGTGGCCTCATCCTTGGCCCAGTCTTCAAAGTTTTCCGAAGCAAGAAAATTTCTCCGATGAGCCTCCTTCAATCCGGTGACGTTACACCCGTCAGCCTGCCTCCATTCATTTCATCACATGACCGCACATCTCAGCTATCTTGAGCACCTACAACAGGCAAGTCAGCTGTTCAGATTTCTACGCATGACGTTGCTGTATGGTATGTAAAGCGGCCATTTTGAACCGGTTTCCTCAGGCAAGTGTGGTGCAGTTTCTCATGCACGCACCACATAGCCCGTAAAGCGGCCATCTTATTTCCACCTGTTTTCTTCAAGCAAGTCTTCGGTGCAGCTTCTCACGCACCCACCATGTTGCACATATGGTGGCCATCTTACTTCAATTTCGGCACTCTTCAGCCTCATTTACTGACTGCATCTTGGCGTGCGCTCCCTACAGTGACACGTAAACCGCTAAAGATTCACTATTTGATTTGACAACATCGTAGCGTGTTGTAACGGTGACACGCACACCTCTTTTCATAGATCTCACTTTCTGGTATGCTTGTTATTTTCTTTTCTTAAGCTTTTACTGGGCACGCTCTTTGGGGACATGCACACCATTACTTCAGTTGCGTCTCACTCCAGTGTTTCTGCTCTATTTTCGGTGACATACTCACCTAATTGAATATTACTCACTGTGATGTGCACACCTATTGTACAATTACTGTAGAAGCTCATTTGTGACGTTGACTAGTATGATTGTTCCACAAGTTTCTGTGCTGTCACCGCCTCAATTTCTGCAACAACATGGCATTCTCCCCATACTTTGGGAAGATTGGATCATTATTGTTTAGAACTATTTAGATGCACTAGACAGTCAGGACTTCAGTGCCAATAAGAAAAAGGCACTTTTACTCAGCACCTTAGGTAAAGAGGGCCAGTGTATTTTTAGATATCTCCCTCAAGCCTTACAAGAAATTGGAGAACCTGTACCAGGTGAGTATAAGGAAGCTGTGAGTAGGCTCGAAGCCAGGTATGCCAAGAGGAAAATGTAGTCATGAATCGTTTTGAATTTTACACCCACCACCAAAAGAACAAATAATCTATAGATGAGTTTGTCGGTAGGGTGAGGGAACTCTCAATAAAATGCAAATTCGGCACAATGTCCGATGAATTGATAAGGGACCAATTGATGGTCCGATGTAACAATAAAAGGTTTCAGGAAAGACTATGGGCAGCAACAAATCCTACCCTTAAAGTGGCTATCAACTTAGCAAAAGTAGTTGAACAATCTGAGTCCTGTATGAAAGAACTCCAAAAGCGAAATCCTAGTCATGATATTACCGAAATGTACGATAGTGTTACATGTGAAGGTGGTTTTCAAGTGGACGTCGATCCCAGTTATGTAGCACTTCTTAGGAACAAAAACAAGGTGATGTACAAAAAAGGTATTTCTAACAAACCACTTTCTAAGTCTTGTTCTAGATGCGGTAGCAGTGGGTATACTTGTTCTGATTCAAAATTCTGTTTTGCCACTAATAACGAATGTCTCAAGTGCGGTCGCCTAGGGCATTTCGCAAGGATGTGCAGAACTAGACCACAACCTAGAGTAGCCCTTGTTCAAGAAGGTAAGGTTTGGCAAAGGGACCACAATGACAGAATTCGTAGTATTGATGATGATGACAGATCTGACATTGACAGAAGGAGGAACAGACCAAAAGCTCTGTTCACTATTGACGGCCAAAATGTCTCCTTAATGGTTGACACTGGCTCTAGGTATACTATCATTCCCAAATCTATGTTTGAACGAAAATGGGCGAACAAATCCTTGCTGCCCAGATACATATCACCTGTTCCTTACCAGAGGGAATCTATAGATTTGTTAGGTTATTTTCAGGCTGAAATAATTTTTTTCAAATAGGTCCACTAGAGGCAAATTCGATATACTCAAAGAAGCGGGTGTAGTTGTTAGAGAAGATTTAGGACATCTCAAAGGATATGTCCACAAGATTATACTGAGGAAGGATGCCATACCTGTACAACACAAATAGAGGAGAGTACCCTTAGTGGTTAGGGACGTGGTCAAGTCTCTAATAAACAAGATGTTGCAGGGGGGGGTGATTGAACCAGTCGAGGCCTCCAGTTGGGTTTCTCCGGTGGTTATCACCAAAAAAGCTGAAGGCAAACTTAGGTTCTGTGTGGACTTGAGGACCCTAAACAAATGTGTAGTTGCAGATACCTTTCCTTTGCCCAACATAGGTGAACTGATCTCCACTTTAAAAGAAGCAACGTTTTTCTCCAAGCTCGACCTAAAGAGTGCGTAACATCAGATGAAGTTACATCAGGACTCCAAACATTTGACAGCCTTCATTACCACCGAAGGAACATTTCAGTTTACGCGTCTGCTTTTCGGGCTGTCATCAGCAGCCAGTGTATTTCAGCGCATGGTCACCGAAATTTTCAAAGGCATCGACAAAGCTGTTTACTTCCAAAATTACATTATTGTGTTTGGCAAGACTGCTGGTGAGGCAAACGCTGTGGAGAGGAGTTGGCCTAATGGCTAGGGCGGTCGACCTCGTATCATGGGAACTGGGTTCTAGTCTCAGTAATGACGCTGAACAGCCTGTGATTCTGGGCAAATCACTTAATCTCCCCGTGTCTAACAAAAATGAATGTGTCCTCATGTAATGCAACTGGTGCGATGTAAAGCGCTCTGATACCCGATTCGGGTCAAGTTCGCGGCATATAAAACTCTTTAAAATAAAAAAATAAAAACAAGTTTTAAAGTCTGTGCTGCATAGAATTGCAGAGGTTGGTCTCACTTTAGGCAAGGAGATATGCACTTTCTTAGTAGAACAGATTGAGTGTTTGGGTCATGAGATCTCTGCACTAGGAATAAAACCACAGAAAAACGTTCTCAGTGCCATTGAACTAGCCCCAGCACCTTCAGACAAGGATCAGTTAAGGTCCTTCATGGGCCTCATAGAGTATAACTCTAAGTTTGAACAACATTTTTCTGACAAATCTTTGTGTTTAAGACAACTGTTAAAAAAGGTGCTAAATTTGTGTGGGGTGAACAACAACTTGTGTGTTTTAACAACATTAAGAATGAAATTTGTGGGGGGGCGTCACTAGCAGCCGTCGAGAATGACCGCTGTCTAATCGAGCTCCTACCTTCCCGATGCCTATCCTGACATATCCTCTGCCATCCATGACGAAATACATGCTCTGATGCAAGTTTGATAACTCTTCAACCCCCCCTGGGGACT
Source organism: Triturus cristatus (assembly GCF_964204655.1). NCBI lineage: Eukaryota > Metazoa > Chordata > Amphibia > Caudata > Salamandridae > Triturus > Triturus cristatus. Next base: position 1,870,481,386 of record NC_140590.1, read on the forward strand.
TTGGATCGGTGGACGGAGGAACAGCTGCCCTGTGTCGTCTGTGTCCTACGACGGGGCTTCAAACACTAATGGCGGCGCCCAGGAGACACCCGAAGTGAGGGATGGTCCCGAGGCGTGACGGGGATCGGACCCGGATCGGTGGCTGCCTGTAAGGTATTCCTCAGCACAGCGGCGGATGCCGGGTGCGGGCGGCCCATAAACCGACATGCGGAAGTGGGGTGCCTGAGGAGGCTGGAACACAGCCCGGCACTACGTTCAGCGGCGAGGAGCACCCGGGGAGCGCCGGAACTACTGGAGGTACTGGAGGCCCCGGCTTCGAGGCCTGGGTGGCGAGACGCGCTGTCGCAGGCCCTGAGAAGAACGTACGGTGGTGCGGAGACCCAACGAAGGGGTGAGAAGAGTTGGGCTGTGGTGGGTGCCCAGTCGGGGTAACCTGCGCGATCCCTTCCCCCGCGGCTGGACTCAGAGACCTGGCCGCAGAGGGTAAATTGAGGCCCCGGCGTGCGGCCGTTACGGGAGGGTGACATGGAGCGGATGCTGCTAAGGGGCTGCTTTTGTGCTACTGGATGAGAGGTGCTACGAGCCCACTGTAAAGGGCTGTGACCGGGTGAAGAGGCTTGAACTGTGTGGAAATGTGGATTTTCCTGATCAGTTATGTCCCCTATCTTGGACCCCAACGGTTCTATATGCATGTTACAAATGCATGTGTGTTCCCTCCAGTTCCAGTTTCCAAGACGCAAACATATGTGTGTCTACCGTCGACATGTTCTCTGTCAGATCCGCCATCACTGGGCTGGATATTCAATTCCTAAGTATGAAAAGCCACCGACTTTATATGGCTAAGTTACTCCATTTTTACCGTTCAGGCAAGTAGGCCCGATTCTTTCCTCAAAGCCTTTCCCTGCTCTCTGTCTCTGACAGTTTCAGCTTGAGCTCGCATCTGTATCCATGAACTTTGTCCTACTCCCTGTGCAGCTAACGGTGCCCGCCTCGGCCAGTTTTCGCCTGCCTGCCAAGAAGCTGTATTTCACCTTCGAATTATCTATTTTGCTCTTCAGCCGATGCATTCCTGTCTAGTGATTTAGGTAAACATTTCCTTTTGCTCACAAGCAAAGGACTCAGCCTTTCCGTCCTCCTGCAAGTGATTCATAGCCCTGTTGCCATGGAAAGTTTTCTGCCCCTCGCATCTCATATAGGCACTTAGACGCTTGTACACGCACACACAGTCAGTATAGAATAGATTCTGTCCGAGAGTCCTTCCTTGTGGATAACATCGTTCTCTAAACATAGGATGTTAGATATGATTTGGGATTAGGTTGACTTTACCCCCCAGACTTCTCGTCTCCACATGTAGAGCTAAATGTCAAGTCCCCTTCACCCCCTAGTTGCACGTCAATCACACGTCATGCTGCTGCGCGCGCATCTATGTTAAGGATTATCTTATAGATCCACCTATGTAAGATAATCAGAGCCAATCATGTTTCTTTTTGCTCCTTATTACGCCTAGTTTCGATTACGTATTACCATGTCATTTATCTTATCAATTGTTACGCCTTTTGCATTCGTTTCATTGTAATGTATGACCTATAAAAGTTACTTCTTGTCAATAAAGTATTGTACTTCACTTCCTGAACCCTCGTGGTGACGGAACCTGAAGGCCGCGACTCGAGTCGGCCATTTTGGAATAAAGCCCATTTAGAAAACCTCTTATACCACGGATTCTGCCTCTTGTTATTCTGAGCTATTTTACTTTATTTTAAGATTCCGTATGAAATTCAGTTTAGGTGAAAAGAATATTTACCACATAATGGCGCCCGAACAGGGACACTTTCTCATCTCACGCGCCGGCGGTGCGTTGCAGGCCCGGTCTCCTGCCACAGCTGGACGGACCATAAACGCGTACCAGCAGGATTTCCTGTAAGCTCCCTCCGGTTAAGCGGGGGCGACTGAGGCTGCGATCAACCCAGACGAGGCGGTGAGAAGTGCGAAGTATCCCGACCAGAGCCTAGCTGAGAGAGCAAGATCCGAGGTATACAGAGGCCCACCAGGTTTTTTCGAAATCCCGATGTCCAGAGGGTCCGCTGTCCGCAGTCATCGAGTCCTGTCCATTCTCTGAGGCCTTCCGTTTCAAGGAGCTACTCGGTGAGTACCATCGCCGGGGAGGCGTGTTGACGCGCACATAGGTTGTGCCGGTCAAGACGGATTTGGGTACACAAATCCGGTCTGCACTGTTTAGCAGTGTATATGTACTGTTTAGCAGTATATCAAGTATTCCGAAGTATTCAGTTATTGTCAAGAATTCAGCGTGGTGATTAGTTAGGCAGACTGTCATCATTGTCGGTCATTGTTAAAATGTTTAATGTTTAATGTTTAAAGTGTTCAAATATTGTGGTATGAATGATTGTTCATTGTTCACTGTTCATTATTGTGTTTTTCGTATTAAGTGAATTCAAGAGTAAGTATCAGATCAGTTGTCAAGATGCCGCTCTTCTCGAAGTTAAGACAGATTACTACCAGAAAAGGGGTGCTTGAAGAAGCAGTTCCTATTCCTCCTAGGGACACTCCAGGGCATTTTATGTATCACAAGCATGGCTTAGATGCCATATTGTTTCTTGATCTATGGGTAGATTATACCAAGGGATTGCCGGAAAGTCAAAGGTGGCCCGCAGCGGGAACCTGGGATGCAGAGTGCATCATGAAAGTGGAGGAAGAGTTATGGAAAAGAAAGGTCAGACAGTCACAGAAAGACGCTGTTGAGTTATGGCGTAAAGAATCTCATAGACGCACAGAAAAAGCACGTAGACAAGAAGAGAGGAGCAAAGAAAGTTCAAAGGAAGTTCAAGAAAATCTATTAATTGAGGAAGGTATCCGAGTGAAATCAGAACAAGTAAATAGACAAAGAAATGCTCTTACGAATGGTATGTACCCCCTTCTAGCCGAAGGACTACCTAAGGCTGTTCCAGAGATGCCAAAAGACTTGCCACCCCCATTATTTCCAATTAAGGTACATCCAGAAGGGCATCCCAGAACCGCAGAAGATGTTTTTCTTTCCTCATATCTAGACGACGCAGCTCCCGAGTATGCTAACGCCACACCACATAGACCGTCTGGCGGAGGGGTTCAACGTCAGGATCAGGTATCCGTCCCCGTGCAACAGCAAGTCCCGATACAAGCTTCGGCAAGCACATCTGTTTCCGCATCTGTCCCCGCAGTCGATTCTACAGTGGTATCGACACCCATAGTTGCTGTGTCACGTTCAACGAACCCATTCACACCCGACGCCCCAGATGGGGCCACGGGAGGTGCTAGCAATACCTTTACACCACCTAGAATAAATAAACTTGTCTTTCAAGAGTCAGCGCATTCACGTACACCCAAATTCGTAAGTGAACGTACGCTTAAGGAACTCCTTGTAAATTGTAGATATGACCCGGTGGTTGGTAAAGAGGACGAAATGGTCCTGGCATCATTACGTATCAGACGAGCCGCAGAGTATTTAGCGAGGTTACCAGGAATGACTACGCATCTAGACGAAATATATCATTTTGTTCAAACAGGGCGAGATCCAGAATGTATTAACAGAGCTATGGAATTCCAGAAAGTAGAGATACAGGGGGAACTGTTACGTTTCCTCATAAACTGTGTGATCAGAAATCAAGACCGTCCGGGGGTAGACCCGAATGCAATGCTTATTCTTACAAGATGGAGCCAGAATATATCAGAAGGGAGACACGATAAGAAAAACTGTATAATAGCCATGTGCCGAAAAATCCGTAGAGAGATAGAGCGTATTCATGAAGAAAGATTGGAAACAGACGAGTTCGAGCAAGATGAAGTGTCCGAATCAGGGAATTCCGCAAGACAGTCAGAGACCATAGCCTATGTAGGCAGAGGAAGATCCTGTGATAATACTAGATGTTTTTCTGATCCCATACACTCTGTATGCCCAAATAACAGCAGAACGTACCCGACGCCTGTAATAAATCTGAAGTCTCCTGAACATTTGTTTCAAGCCGCAGATAAAATACTACGAGAACGAAGGGGTTACCACCTCCTCGATTCCATGGATGAGCAAGAATTAGCCAGATCAGCCGTTCACTGGATTGACAGTCCTGAAAAATACGGTGATGAGACCGTAGCACACACGTTTTTTAATCTCAGTGCAGATGAACAACGTTTAGCTGGAATCTATATGATTCAGCAACTCCTTATATTATATAAGAGCCAACATGCTGACCCTGGTCCTTTACCTGATATATTAACGGAACTACTCACGAACAGATGGAGAGGTTCTAGTAACAAGTTAATTAAAGAGATATTAGTGTCACGTAAACAGTATGTCCTTTTTGTAAGTCCGGATTCTCTCTCGCTGCCCCGCAGAGAAAGAACGCCGTACTATATGGATAGACAAAATCCCTTACGAGAAGTGCACCCAATAAAAGGCGAAGACAATCAGTTTCACCGTGTATTTGTATACACACCCATATCAAAAATTGAATTGTTAGAAATGAAGAAAGTAGTACCAAGTCATGACAAAGACCCAGCGGGTTTCCACCGAGAAATTAAGGACATGTTACTGATGGGAGAGTATACCTATCCTGATATTATGACGATATTAAAGGTGCTCTTACCTGCTGGCATTTATGAAAAACTGAAAGAAAAAGAGTGGGAAGTGGGCGACCAAAAGATAGATTGGACAGCATTAGAAACGGAGGAAAAGGCCCGAACTGCAGGTTCAGGACTCGGGGATAAAGTCAAAGCATTACCAGGTTTACTAGTACAAGTACTGCCACGTTTATTAACTACGAAAAAGGAAGATTGGGGTGCAATCACGGCCTGTAAACAAAAGCATGATGAAGACACAAGTGATTATTATGCCCGATTTGAAAAATGTTTTGGAATAAATAGTGGGATAAAAACAAGTAGTGAATCGTATCCACACTTATTTGTGACAAAATTAGTAGAAAATGCATTACCTCAAGTAAAGAATAGAATATTGAAATTCGAGAGTACCTGGCAAAGTAACACTCCGTCACAAATGCTACAAATGTTACAGTATCATCACAATAGAATTAGAGATGAACAAGAACACGAACAAAGACGTATGAAAGATACAAAAATGAAAATGCTAGTGTCTCAGACAGTACCGGCTGAAGGACATAAAAAGGGTATGACACAGTCCGATTCAGCAGGACCGGTAAAAGGAACATGCAATTATTGCAAAAAGCCAGGTCATTACGTACATGATTGTCCAGTTTTAAAACATAATATCGCCATAGGTAAAACACAAGAAAGATCGCGGCCACTCAGACAAGATCAGAATGAACAAGGAGCTATGCCGCATCCCCAGGCCATGCCAGCCGCACAACAGCCAATACAGTTTGTGCCAGCTGCACCACCGTTGCCTGCTACTGCCACACAAACCACAACACGACAAATGTATCAGACTGCACAGTATGAATATCCTGAGTATCAGCGTTACGCATGAACAAGCCTAGAGAGGGAAGTTGACTTACCGCTTATCGAGATTCCTGTAGATCAAGAAGGACCTTATGTACATAGTGAATTATTAGGTCAAGATAGAAAATTCTTACTCGATACAGGGGCAAGTCGAACCACTATAAAACGTAGTGAAGTTCCAGGGGCACCCCTCTCAGGCTCACAAAATGTTTCCCTTGGTTTTTCAGGAAAACCTATTGTTAATGAAGTATCACAGCCTCTCCCACTTACGATAGGACCTTTGACACGAACTACAGATTTATTGCTTACTAAATCATGCCCAGAAAATCTGTTAGGAATTAAAACTCTGAAAGCACTAGGAGCCATAATATGTTGTTCTCCGGAAGGAGTAAGGTTGTTTTTACGTGATTTTAAAGGTCACTATGTGTCTAGAGACATGGATCCCCGACTACAGACTTTACCAGTACATCTATGGGCACAAGGCCCTACGGATGTCGGCTGCATGAACATTACACCATACCGAGTCACATTGAAAGCAGGAGTGGTACTGCCACGAATGCGACAATACAAGTTACCGCATGATGCTGTAGTGGCTTTGTTGAAAATCATTGATGAGCTAATTGCCCAGGGAGTAGTTGTAGAAACAGACTCCAATGTATGTAATTCACCGATAATTCCGATTCTTAAACGAACTGATCCTACTGCCCCACCAGTATACCGATTGGTTATTGATTTGCGTGAACTAAACAAGTGCATTGTACCACAATTTCCTGTGGTCCCTGATATATCATCATTATTGACAGCAATTGATTCCGAAGCAACATTCTTTACTGTAATTGATCTCAAGAATGCCTTTTTCAGCGTCCCAATAGATCCGGAAAGCCAATACTTGTTCGGATTCAGTTTAAATGGGCGCAGCTTTAAATTCTCACGCGCTCCCCAAGGATTCACAGAAAGCCCCAGCATCTACAGCCAAGCACTGAAACGAGAACTTGACAGTATCCACATGCCAGTCAATACTGCACTGCTTCAATATGTCGATGATCTGCTGATCACCGCGAGAAGCGAACCTGAATGTGAAAAGGCTTCTCTGACAGTTTTACATTTTCTAGCCGACAAGGGGCACAAGGTGTCTCCTTCTAAGCTGCAATTCTGTGTCCAGCGAGTTATTTATCTTGGTCACTCGCTGTCCAAGGAGGGAAGGCAGCTTACACCAGATCGCATCCAGTTAATTGCTAACATGTCAATACCCCAGACACAAAAGGAGGTGCGGGCTTTCATAGGCCTCACTTCATATTGTAGGCAGTGGATCCCTCAGTACGCATTTCTAGCAAAACCACTCATTCAGTTAACCACACAGGAGGCAGCCACATCGACTGTTCTCCCTTGGACTCAGGAACATACACAAGCTTTTGAAAGCCTAAAGGAAGCCTTATGTCAAGCACCTGTTTTAGCAACACCATGTTATAGCAAACATTTTACACTCTTTGTTACAGAACGTGAAGGTACGGCCTTGTCAGTACTCACTCAGGATCAAGCAGGATCACGCAAGCCATGTGCTTATTTTTCCAGTACATTAGATCCCGTAGCTCAGGCTTTGCCTGCATGCCTGAAATCAGTGGCAGCGACAGCTTTAGCAATCAGACAAAGCGATGCCATAGTGTTAGGACATCCATTGACAGTACAAGTACCGCATGCAGTAGAGGTTCTTGTGAACCGAACACAAACACAACACTTGACCATAGCAAGACTTACCGGTTATGAACTAACATTGTTTCAGCCACACATAGAGATCCGACGGTGTAATACATTGAATCCTGCTACACTATTACCTGTAATTGGAACAGACCCACTAGCTCATGATTGTGTTGAAATCATTGAAATAAAGACGAAACCTAGACAAGACTTGACAGACGTTCCATTGTTAGATCCAGACCTGACGCTGTATGTAGACGGATCGTGCATGAGAACAAGTACAGGAGATTTAGTGGCCGCGTATGCAGTCACAACAGACACTGAAGTTATTGAGACAAATTGTATAGACACTTTGTCAGCCCAAGCAGCAGAACTTATTGCTCTAACACAAGCCTGTATTCAAGCCACAAATAAGAAAGTTAATGTATATACTGACTCACGTTATGCATTCGGAGTTGTACACGACTTCGGCGTGCTGTGGCGAGAGAGAGGTTATTTAACCTCCCACGGTGCCCACATTCAGCACGGACCCCTCATTCATGCCTTGTTAGACGCAATACATCTGCCCACTGCTATATCGATTATGAAATGTAAAGCACACACGAAGGTTACTGATATCATTTCTCAAGGCAATGATTTAGCTGACAGAACAGCTAAACAGACTGCTCAGAACCGCACATTAGACATGACAAAGCCAATAGTTCAGACACCAACACAGTGTATGACAATTAAGGATCCCGCACTTGACGTAATTGACATACAGACACATGCTACTGCAGAAGAATTAAAGAAATGGACTGAACTAGGAGGGATCCAGACAGATCAGGGATGGATGACGAAGGAGAAATCTGTATGGTTTCTTCCTGACTCTATGGTCCAAGCCATTATAGCTACAATTCACAGCCCGGCGCATTTAGGAGAAAAAGCTATGTTAGATAGCATTCAACACATTTGGTTCAATAAACATTTACGAGCAGCAGCTAAACAAAAGGTCCGTACCTGTATGATATGTTGTCAGTTCAACCCAGGAAAAAGTGTTCCCGTAGAACAGGGTGGATTCCAGACTCCTGATCATCCTTTTGAAGTGCTCCAAATGGATTATATCCAGATGGAACGATGTCGAGGATTCAAATATGTTCTTGTAGTTGTCTGCGCTCTCTCCCGATGGACTGAGGCGTACCCAGTATCAGATTACACGGCCCCGACTACTGCCAAACAGTTAGTTCGAGAATTCTTCCCACGGTACGGGCTACCACGTGTTGTATATTCAGATAACGGCCAGCCTTTCTCATCCGAATTAATGAAACATGTCTCACTTTTGTTGGGATATCAGTGGAAATTCCACTGTGTCCGACACCCCGAGGCAGCAGGTCTCGTGGAACGACATAATCAAATTTTGAAAATCAGATTGTCTAAAATATGTAAGGAGAAAGGTGTTGACTGGATAGTAGCCTTACCAGTTGCACTATTTTACATAAGAATGGTAGCACACTCTCGAACAGGGCTATCCCCGTATGAGGTGATCTTCGGAAGGCCACCAAATATGTGGGGGACGCCTATACCACGTAAAATAACTGATGTTAATTGTAATATGCTGACAGATTACTTGGCTTCCTTGATGTCTGCACTACAATCTTGTCGTTCACAGGTAGCTGCAGCTTTTCCTGACAACACTGAGGTGAAACCCCATGACGTCGCTCCGGGGGATCTAGTGTTTGTGAGGAATTTCGATCGGAAAACTCAATTGGAGCCCAGGTGGAAAACACCGAAGCTAGTCCTGCTGACCACAAGAACAGCCGTGAAAGTGGAGGGCCGCAAAGGATGGATACATTCCAGCCACGTTAAGAAATTTCATGGACTATCCTCGGATATAGACACTGTGCCCTGCACTCCCTCACAGACTGATTCAAAACTTCCCTTTGTTGAAAAGAATGACTCTCAGTGCTATAAATTAAAACTTAGGCCCAAACAGTCGAGCAATTTGATTGTTTAAGTCCTCTCCAAGGTGAAGCGGTTGAATTGTCTCTGACATGTATCCCTTGGACCTGAGTAGAGAAAATACCAGAGAAATGTTGAAACGACAGGCGTATTGTAAATCACTGCGTAGCTACTGTGTGAGGACATTATTAATTCTGTTTTTATTGAGTGTTTTAATAATTATTACGAGTGTGATTTTGCATATATATCATCCTATTTCTAGACATGTTTATAATGTTGCTGCTGAACATTCTTTTAGTGACCTACCGCCACATGAATTATCTTATAGACTTGCGCTGCGCAATAACACTTTCATTAGTATGTTACATCATTCCCATCAGACTAGTAATGCCACCAATTGTTGGGTGTGTGGCCGACTCCCTCCCTATCAGAATAACCAAGGAGTTCTGCCTTTCTTTCCACATCCGTTCACACACAATGGCTCCTGTGGAGCATGGTTTAGTTTACTAAATTCCATAGACCCAGACACAGCAGTTTATCAACAACATTGGATATGGGGAAATTTGAATCTAGTTTTATTCAAAGTCTGTCACCCTAATAAGGAGGGTCACCCCAGTAGAACAGGAACTGATTTAGAAAACGAAGTGTATAAATTAGGTAATTTTACGCCTAATCTTATGATTCTGAATGTCAAATCCGAAGTTGAACTAATTCTGCCCACTATGTCAGTATTTCCAGTTAAGGGTGAATTATGTGTAAGAAAAGTTGGTTCCATACATATGGGCCATAGCCAATGCGTTACTACAATAGAATATAGGGATCAAGGTAAATCTTCATTTAGAGCTTCTCGTCATTCTTACTTTATATGTGGTCAGACGGCATATATGCGTCTGCCTCTAGATTGGGATGGTACCTGTTACATAGCATTCCTTTTACCACCTGTTTTCCTAGCCCCCCCTGATTATTATCGAAATGTTCATTTAGTACACAAAAGAGAGCGAAGAGATCTCCCAGTTGTCGATTATACTGAGACGGCATGGGACAAGTATGTAGATTTCAATAAAGGTATCTTTCCCTATATAGGTACAATATCAAATAGTAAGCTGATACGCAGACTAACCAAGACTCTTGAAGCTGTAGTAAACGAGACTATAGCCGCCCTAGGCAATCTGACAGAGGAACAATCAGTGATGAGAATTGTTGTTCTCCAGAATCGTCTTGTCCTTGACGTCATCCTGGCCGATAGGGGCGGAGCTTGCAGGGTCATCGGATCCAGCTGCTGCATATTCATACCAGAAAATTCGCCATCTGTATATAAAGCTATAACACGCCTTCATAAGATTGTAAGCCAGATACACGAGAATCCAGGCACTTGGACGTGGTCCGGGTGGTTTTGGAGTGTGATATCAGCCTGGGGATGGAGAGTTCTATCCTTCCTAGGTATTGGCCTTCTTATGCTCTTCAGTTGTTGTTTATGCCTACAATGTGGACCAGCGATTTGTGGTCTGTGTGCCACATCATGCATTCCATATCAAAGTTCTCGTTCAAAATGCCGGAAAAAGAAGGAAGAAGAAATGATGCTCCATGAGCAAATCGATGGAATAATGAAGATTGATATCTCTTGAAGGGCAAGTAGGGGACAAGGAGGGAATGTGGAAATGTGGATTTTCCTGATCAGTTATGTCCCCTATCTTGGACCCCAACGGTTCTATATGCATGTTACAAATGCATGTGTGTTCCCTCCAGTTCCAGTTTCCAAGACGCAAACATATGTGTGTCTACCGTCGACATGTTCTCTGTCAGATCCGCCATCACTGGGCTGGATATTCAATTCCTAAGTATGAAAAGCCACCGACTTTATATGGCTAAGTTACTCCATTTTTACCGTTCAGGCAAGTAGGCCCGATTCTTTCCTCAAAGCCTTTCCCTGCTCTCTGTCTCTGACAGTTTCAGCTTGAGCTCGCATCTGTATCCATGAACTTTGTCCTACTCCCTGTGCAGCTAACGGTGCCCGCCTCGGCCAGTTTTCGCCTGCCTGCCAAGAAGCTGTATTTCACCTTCGAATTATCTATTTTGCTCTTCAGCCGATGCATTCCTGTCTAGTGATTTAGGTAAACATTTCCTTTTGCTCACAAGCAAAGGACTCAGCCTTTCCGTCCTCCTGCAAGTGATTCATAGCCCTGTTGCCATGGAAAGTTTTCTGCCCCTCGCATCTCATATAGGCACTTAGACGCTTGTACACACACACACAGTCAGTATAGAATAGATTCTGTCCGAGAGTCCTTCCTTGTGGATAACATCGTTCTCTAAACATAGGATGTTAGATATGATTTGGGATTAGGTTGACTTGACCCCCCAGACTTCTCGTCTCCACATGTAGAGCTAAATGTCAAGTCCCCTTCACCCCCTAGTTGCACGTCAATCACACGTCATGCTGCTGCGCGCGCATCTATGTTAAGGATTATCTTATAGATCCACCTATGTAAGATAATCAGAGCCAATCATGTTTCTTTTTGCTCCTTATTACGCCTAGTTTCGATTACGTATTACCATGTCATTTATCTTATCAATTGTTACGCCTTTTGCATTCGTTTCATTGTAATGTATGACCTATAAAAGTTACTTCTTGTCAATAAAGTATTGTACTTCACTTCCTGAACCCTCGTGGTGACGGAACCTGAAGGCCGCGACTCGAGTCGGCCATTTTGGAATAAAGCCCATTTAGAAAACCTCTTATACCACGGATTCTGCCTCTTGTTATTCTGAGCTATTTTACTTTATTTTAAGATTCCGTATGAAATTCAGTTTAGGTGAAAAGAATATTTACCACAACTGAACTGGAGAGAACCCAGTGAGAGGCGAGTCTACTGGGGGCCCCGGCTTCAGGGCCTGGGCTGAGGGCCGCGCTGCTGAAGGTGATATGGGACAGTGATGCGGAGCGGAGGCTGCCGTGGGGGGCTGTCTGCGACTGCTTCTGCGTTAATTGGCAAGAGGTGCCCGGAGCTTCGACTAAAGGGCTGGAGCCTGGTGGAGAGGGTTAGACTGCAGGCCTTCGGTGAGTGGAGTTCGATGGACTACCTGCACAGGAGGTAGGAAGAGTGAGTGGATGATGGAGGCGTCTGGGATAATCTGTGCAGGAGTGACCAATGCCGAAGGTGCATAGAGGAGGCCGGGGAGAAGAGACCTGCAGGAGAGACGGGGCTGGCTGGGTTTGCAGGAATAAGCCCTGAGGCCCGCACTCTGACAGCGCTCAGGGGGTATGGTAGATGGACTGGACTTGGAGGGCGAGGCCTTGACTCCTGATCCTTTGGAAGCAAGTGCAGACAGGATAAGTCGGCGACAGCTGAAGTCTGAGCCATAGGAGCTTTCGAGGCCTGGACCCTATTGTCGAAGAGTGGGGCAGGTGATCTGGTACCCTTGAGATTACTGCTGTTGAACGGTGCAAATAGAGGACAGAGACACTTCGCACAAGAAGTTGGGGAGGCTAACCACGCCACCTCGATGAACATCGCGGCGAGTTGAGCTACCCAACCGGTTATACCCAGCGCTTGAAAGTAGGGACAACGGGGCAGCGGCTCCGGAAGTAGGAAACAAACTCATTCACTCCTGCCGTTGATGGTCCCCACCTAGTGGTCCGCCTGCTGCTGCGTAATCATGGCGACGGGAGGGAAGGGTTCCAAGAACAGTGCCCAAAAGCAGCTGGCAAAATTTGCTTGGTCCAAAACGGTGGGCACGGGGGACTCACCGCAATCGGAGACGGGTGGAGGGGCAGCGGCGGGGGCAGCTGCGCCTGGATAAGACCCGGAGCCAACTCTACATGATGTCATGGCGGCTATTAATGGGGGGCGTACCTCAGTGGACTCTGTTACAGTGGAAGTCTCTCTAGTGCGAGCCGATCTCCGGAAGATGGACGAGAAGGTCAAAGAGCTAAAGATGGTCACTAGTGCCTTGCAGTCAGATACGTCGGAACTCCAAACGCAAATGCTCGAGATGCAGAAGAGGCAAGAGAGGATGTCGCAGCAGCTTGATGACTATGAAGGACGGGTCCGACGCAATAACATCCACATTTTATGGGTTCCGGAGAGAACGGAGGGACCGGCAGCAGACCTATATGTGGAAGATCTTATCACGAAGCACCTGAAGCCTAAGACGTCCAGCTATTTTTCTATTGAAAGAGCCCATAGGGTACCAGGAGGAAGGCCAAAACCGGGAGACCCCCCCGAGGCCCCTTATTGCTCGAGTGTTCAACTATCGAGATAAGGACACTATCCTGCAGACCGCACGTTCTAATCCCCCCTTGCACATAGACAATTACGAAGTGGCTTTCTTTCCGGACTTCACGGCGAAGGTTCAGGCCCAACGTCGAAGCTTCCAGGCAGTAAAGAGGGAACTACGAGATCGAGAAGTAAAGTATGCAATGCTCTTTCCTGCAAGGTTGAGAGTGGCATCAGAGGGCAAGTCGTGGTTTTTTGACTCTCGAGAATGGATGGAAGACTGGAGCAAGGTGGGAAGCCAAAGAAGAGACAGACCGGGTAGACCCGGTCGGCAGAGGGGTATCAGTAAAGAGACGGGTGATAAAGGCTCGGCAGAGGAAGGAAGTCAGATGAAGGAATGGGACTGATGGACCTGGGCGGTGAGGAGAGTGAACGCAAGCCCAACTGCAAGCGCAAGTAGAGGGGATGGGCGGGGGGGAAATTCACCACTACGAGACTTCCTTAGAGTGATGACCCTTGGCCTCACATGGTGGGTAGTCAGTGTCCGACTGGAAAGCGCAAGTAGGGGGGGATGGTGGGAGGAGTTGCTAAACCCAGTAAAGCGAGACTTACCAATGAGGACCTAGTGAGCGATTACAGGCCGATGGGTTTTAAGTGTTGTGAGCTGAATGGGACCATATAAAACAAACTGGGGATGGAAAAATATTAGTTAATTGTGATATGAACAGGTGGGGAGGGGAGCTGATCACCCCGTGCACATCTAGCATTTTGGGGAGGGAGAGAGGCACTCTGCCATGTTTGGGGGTGGGTAGTTCTGAATCCACGGGCAGGGGTGCAGGGAGGGGGGAGGAGGTTGAGGGATGGGGGAAGAGGGATGTTTGAAGTTACATTGTTTTGCGGGCGAGGGAGTGGGGAGGGGGGAGGGTACCAGTAGGTCTGGACATTGGGTATGTTTCTTATCTGTTGGTTTTATTGGTAAACACTGCTATACTGTGATTCGGAAGCGTAAAGTAGCCATGCTGCACACGGGGCGACAACTGCTTGGTAGGCGGTTTCAAGCTTTTTCTCTGTTTGCGTTAATCCAGGTGTTGGGAAATTGTGTGATGCAAAGCTATGGGGGGGGATAGGGACCGAACGCTTTCCATAATGACCTGGAATGTTAATGGGGTTGGCGATCAGATTAAGAGAGGGATTGTGCAACAGTACTTAAAAAGCCACTCACCGGATGTATTCCTGCTGCAAGAAACGCATCTGGTGGGCCACAAGTCCAAGGCCCTCACTAGGTGGGGATACAAACTTCTAGTACATTCGGACCACACCGCGGCCTCAAGGGGGACGGCCATATTGGTTAAAAAAAGTACATCCCTTATTGTTCACAAGACATGGGCGGATGCGGGAGGCCGGTTCGCAGGGGCAGAGGCCCAATGGGATGGAAGACACATCAACATCCTCTCAGTGTATTTACCGCCCGCTCTGGGCAAGGCAGCGCTAGAGGACCTGGGAGGTAAGCTAATAGGACTCAGAGAGGGCACACTAATCATGGGGGGAGACTACAACATTACATTAGACGATACGGTTGATCGCCAACCACCGAAGTCTAAAGAGAAAGCTAACGCCCTAATGGCTGACTTCACGATGGCAATGGGGCTGACGGATGTGGGTCGTGCGCTTCACCCACTTGGCAAATTATTTACATACTTCACTAATGTCCATAGTAGCTTATCACGTATAGACTATTTTCTCACACGTCTGTCCTCAATAGGTGATTTCCCCAGTATCCCAGTATAAAGTTTTACCAAGAGGCATATCAGACCACTCTCCAGTCTGGCTAGAATACACACACTGGGAACGACAACCACGCACTACCATTGTTCTTAACCCATGGCTTCTACAAGTACCGTATATAAGGGATGAACTCCGCAGACAATCCGAGAACTACTTTACTGAAAATGTGGGTTCGGTAGATTCCACGCAAACACTCTGGGAAGCATACAAGGTAGTACTCAAGGGGCAAGCTTTGTCCCTGAAGACTGGATATGTCTCAAAAAAGCGTGAACTTCTGGTTCAGGTGGAGTCCGACCTCCTGGCACTGGAGCGGGAACACTTACAAAATCCCTCCCCAGATGCGAGCCACAGACTTCTACTGAAACAAGAGGAATATAGGATAAAAACCAGGGAACATATGGTGACTAAGCACCGTGCCACCCAACACAGACTTTATGAACTTGGTGAGAGGGCTGGCAAGACATTGGCATGGTTGGAAAGAAGAGAGCAGGGATCTAGATGGGTACATAAACTGACGACACCGGGAGGTGACACGGTGCTGCATCCACGAGAAATAGCGGAGCAATTCGCTGATCATTTTGAAAGGGTATACACCCCCTCTACGCATTATATGGCTGAAGACTCTCGTCTGCTCCTTCGGGACAGTGATGTGCCAAGTCTCTCGGATGGGGAAAGGGAGACCTTAGAGGCGGACCTCTCGAACTAGGAAATACGGAAAGCCCTGGGACAGATCAAGTCTAGAAAGGCAATGGGTCCAAATGGCATTCCAGCAGAGTTTCTGTAAGCAACTGCCTCCCTGACTGTACCACACCTGAAAGCCATGTATGAAGAGAGCCTGGAAGTAGGTAGTTTACCAGAGGATCAGCGACTAGCCACCATAGTGGTCATCCACAAGCAAGGTAAACCGGCAAACCAATGTGGCTCCTACAGGCCAATCTCGCTGACTAACGAGGATACAAAGGTGCTAGCCAAAGTCTTGGTGAATAGATTGGTGACAGTTATCACATCGCTGGTCCACCCGGATCAATCTGGCTTTATGACAGGAAGGAATACAGCCCTTAATATCCGGCGCCTACACAATGTGATGGCTCGTCGGAAATATATTGAGGAGGATGTGGCAGTGCTATCTCTTGATGCCTCAATGGCATTTGATTCTATCGAACGTCCGTATATGTTTGCGGTACTTAAAAAGGTGGGACTGGGCCCTAAATTCGCAGCCTGGGTAAGGCTCCTTTATACCGGTGTGCTGGGACAGGTGAGGGTCAACAACTATGCCTCCCGGAAGTTCGAGCTACGAAGGGGTACTAGGCAGGGATGCCCGCTCTCTCCGCTGATATTCTCTCTTATCCTGGAGCCTCTTGCGGCCTGGGTGCACAGGGATGTGATGGTGTGAGGGCTGGGGTGGGCGGTAGAAGTGGAGGACCGCATATCCTTATACGCGGATGATATACTGTTAAACCTAGCATCCCCGCACAAATCGATCTTAGCGGTATTGGACATTTTCACGAGTTTCGGTAAATATTCAGGATATGCTATTAACTGGCACAAATCCACATTATATATGTTGAGAGGCCCAGCCCCCGACTCCCGTCGCATTGCAATATAGCAGTGGCGACGGAGGGGTTTCGCTATCTGGGAATCTTTGTTACACCAGACCCAGATTGTTTTTATAGCTCCAACCTGGCTCCCCCTCTGGCTAGACTGCGAGCCGACGTGAAGCACTGGAGGTCGTTGCCTTTAACACTGTTGGGGAGGGCTGCACTCTTCAAGATGCTGGCCCTTCCTCGTTTCCTTTATATACTACATAACTGCCCGCACAGAGTCCCGGATTCGTACTTTAGAGCAGTGGAAGGTGAGATTCGTACGCTGCTGTGGGATGGAAAGGCCTCCAGGATTGCACTGAAAAAACTGATGAAAGGTTGGTACGATGGAGGCATTGCACTCCCTGACCTACAGCGTTACTACTGGGCTGCGCAACTGGTAGCTGTCCAAGATATACCAGAAACGTCGCCACTAGAGGACCGTCTATTAGATGGGCCTCTTATTTCAAAGGCAATATCCCTAACTTACAAAAAGTTGAGCAATAACTTACCAGACACATTTCCAAAGCTTAGAGAGCGGTGGCAGGACGACTTAGGCCCTATAGATGATGAAGACTGGCAAACGGCTCTCATGTCCCCTTGAGAAGCGGCCATCACACAAAGATTCAGGCTGATTCAGCTTCGCATATTGCACCGATCATACATCACAGGGAAAGTTCTGGCGAGAATAGGAGCTTGACCTGACGACTTATGTATGAAGGGTGAGGAACTTCGATTTTCGATCACGATCGAATCGACCCGCCATTTTGTAACCCGCTGCCATTTTGTGTTGCCATCACTCAGGAAGCACAGCAAACGAAGTCTATTCTGCCTTTCCCGTAGCTTGGTGTCAAAAAACGTCCTCGGCCTTGTTTGCGAGGCTGGTGTTTGGACTAGCCGAGTACACTAATCCGTGTCTGGCTCTCCTAATCCCTGTTTCAACTATCTGTAGGCTCACACCATTCTTCCCTGATCATATCTTATCGACTGGCCTTCACTGTCTCCCGCTAGCATTCTCTTGTGTCATGCCCGTCCTCCAATAAACACAAACGTATCTCACCACCTGCAAGTCAGTTGTATTCTGTTAATGAATCGGTTCGGGGTGGGATAACAAACTTAGTTGGAGGAGCGGACTCTTCGAGACATCTGATCTTTTTGTTTTCGAACCTTTCTTACTGGTTCCGCTTTGTTTTCCACTTACCCTATTGGCTCTTTTCTTCTTTGCTTGGGGCGTGTGTTTCGTTAATAATTCTGTATTGTATAGTATTTAATCTGATGCGCCACAGAGTGAAGTGGCAGTCTCCTGAGAACCTATTTTGTGTACTTCTAGGATAACTGTACTAGCTTCAGCTAAATAAATCCAACCTTCTAACGCCGACAGAGTGTCCCGTGTCTCTGTGTAACGAAGCAGGTGAACCCAGAAGACGGAGGGCGTACCCTGCGCCGCCAGGTCGAAAAGGTTCTGGTTCTTCAATTGGCGCCCAACGTGGGGGGCTTCAGTGGTACCGGTTCTGCTCGAAGGTCGTGAGGAACCTCGCAAGAAAATTCCGGAGGGTTCGCGAACCACACTATGCGACCCCTGTATGTCGAAAGTGGTCCGAAGGTCTTTTTCAGCACGGTTACTCCTTCCTGACGGCTACTGGCGACCGCTGCCCTGACTGCTGCCCTGCTTTAGCCCATTCCTTTGGTGATGTATGGTAAAGCAAGATGATAGACGGGCCTCTGTTGGTGGAAGAAGACGTCCTTAGTTAAGTTAAGTATTTTCGTGGGTCGCGCCCACAAATCTTGGTTCTTTGTTTGATGTCCTTAGGTTACTTAGATTTAGTTTTTGCAAAGACTAAAGCCGAGGGTAAGTGCATTTGTGCTGCATAAACTGAGTTTACTCCCTTGAAGTTTGTGAACAGTCCAGAGACATTGTGAAATGCCTGGTCTGACTAAGTTTGGAAGAATTTGTTGTCTTGGTTGTAATAGGGACTCCCGACTTGAGGATTCTTGTCCGATTCCTTCGGTTGTAACTCCCACATATGAGCTCTACTCGAAACATGGTATCGGCCCCATTGCCTTTAACGAAACATGGACTCGATACACGAAGAAAGATGGTGTTCTTAAATGGCCAGAAAACGGTAGTTTTGATCCCGATGTGCTAGATAATTTAGAAACAGTTTTGTTCAAAAGAAAAGCCCGGCCGGCAATGTTTGACTCTCTCCGCCTTTGGCGTAAGGAAGCCAAACAGAAAGAAATTAAACAAGCAAAACGAGATAGGAAAACCCAGGGTATGACGATTATACAGGCTGCTCAACAGTTCAAAAATGATGAAATTGACAATGCGACTGAAATCTCAGAAAGACAACATTGTATGGCGATAGATAAATGCTATCCGGTGTTGCCTGTTTCTCCTTCTGATAATAAGAAAGATATAGAAGAAGATCCCCTAAGGTCTCATTTATTAAGATTGCCTCCGCCTTATGCGCAAAATGCTAATGTGCCTCAGCCGTTACAGCCTGCTCAGATGTTGGTAGTACCTCTGCCGGTCCCGGCTCTTCAGCATTTGCCTGCTTCAGTACTACCGCCCTTGCCGGTTTCACCATTAGTCTCAGCTTCTCATCCTTCATCTCCTGATCTTAGCTCTACTTTGCCTTCTGCTCCTCCTGTAATTTCTAGTTCTTCTCTTGATAATTCTCCTAATATTCTGTCTCCAGTTCTGATGTCTAATTCACCATCTATGCGTATGCGTCTCACAGATTCCGTTACTAGTATTTTATCTCCTTTCTTTGGAGCTCTTAATGCGTCTCCGGCTTTTGCTCGAAGACAATCACGTAGTCATTTTCCAGATTTCGAGGAACGAGAGAAGCTAGATTCTCTTGCACGAAGATGGATCAAGAAGGGTCCACAATATAGTGCGTCAGATATTATGCCTACCTTTTTGCAGTGGAATGCACCTACACAAAGGTATGTTTTTAATGTAATGTGCGATATTCTCATTAAAGAATGGGAAGATGTGAGTTCGAGTCCGAACTCACAAGATTTATTAGATGTCCAAGCCAATTTTGAAAAAGGATTTATTGTAGGTTCCAAAGTTGAGGAATCTGTAAGGACACTCATCTCTTATAGAACCTTATTGTTCTCTCAGATTTTTCTTGACTCTGATCCGTCGGTTAAACTGACATCGAAAAATTACCCCTTGAGAGAAGTTCCTCCAGTTTGGAAAGAGGAAGTTGCAGCCGCAGGTGCTAATCTAGCTATTCCAGCTCATTTCCAGCATATATGGGTACATGTACCATGGAAAAGATCTGAAGTTTTGGCCCTTAAACAGACTCTACCAGATCCTCGTAAGAACCCTGCAGGTTATTACAAAGAATTATCGCAGACAATCGATGCTTGTATAATGAATCTGGCAGATATTGATATGCTAATGGGTAATGTAGTTCCACAGACAATATGGGCTAAAATTCGTAGAGAGGATCACGCACAGGAATTGGGTGCTACTTGGGATGTCATAGCCGATACAGATAGAGACCAAGTGGGTGGTGCAAAGCCTGACGCCTTGATCTCAGAACTTCCTGGTAGAATCATTACGTTAATGAAAACTATGATGCCTGCTTTGAGAGTGAATTGGGATAAGCTAGCAGCATGTAAACAAAAGAAAGATGAAAGTGTCTCTGATTTCTTTACTCGCTTCGAGGAGACATTTATTGATCATAGTGGTCAAGACATGGCTACCGAAGGTGGACAGCGATTATTCGTGGACAAATTTGTATTCAATTTGCTTCCCGAGCTGTCACACAAATTTAAGGATTCAGAAAGTTCTTGGGCTGTTTCTTCTTCTGCCCAAATATTGGCTACTGCACAATATTACGAGAACAGAGATAAAGAAGAAAAAGAAAAGCAAGAAAAGAAAACGAAAGATTTAAAAACAAAGGTTCTCTTGCAGCAAGCTTATCCGCCACGTTATGTTCAGCCTCAAACTCAACAGGCACCGCAGTTTCAGAGATTGTATCAGAAACCTGAGCCATACATTCCGCGACCTTTGTTAGGTCCTAATCAATGTGCTTATTGTAGAGAAGAAGGTCATTTTAAGAGCAGTTGTCCGATTTTATTGCAGCGCAATGGAGCATCATTTGCTCCACGAGGTCGTGCTGGCCTCCAGTCAGCAAATAGAGGTAGAGGTCGAGGCATGTTGACTCAAGAACAGCGTGCCCTTCCTTCTCCTAATTCCATGAACTATTTTGATCAACAGAATGTGAGATCCACTCAATATTATAATGAGGACCATTATGTTGAAGGCGAGAATGAGAGTCTTCATGCCAACTAGGGCAGCCATGGACAAAGTAGAGGAGTTGTGCCAATCCCAGTAGATCAAAATGGCCCTTATGTCAACGTCACTACAATGGGTGTATCAGAGCCATTCCTTCTAGATACTGGAGCAATGAGAAGTTCTATCATTCATTCTAAACTCCCTGGCGCACCTTTGTCTGGCTTAACGAATGTTTCTGTAGGATTTTCTGGCGCCCCTGTTTGCAATCCGGTTTCTTGTCCTTTGCCTATTTCAGTTGGTCCTTATGATTTGGAAGCTTCACTTTTGTTAACGAATGGTTGTGGTGAGAATCTGTTGGGTCTAGACCTATTGAAAAGAATGCATGCTACAATATATTGTTCTCCTTCAGGCGTACATCTCACCCTAGGTCAGAAGTTGATCTCCCCAATGTATCTGTCTAAAGATCAGTTTCCTCCTGAGTTGCTTTCTCTTCCGACAGCACTTTGGGCCACGGGTCCGAACGATGTGGGTTGTCTTGAGATACCGCCTTATGTTGTTACTCTTAAGCCCAATGTTGAATTACCACGCATCCTACAATACCGAATCTCTGCAGAGGGTGAAATTGCGCTTTTGGAAATCATTCATGATCTTATTCAGAAGGATGTGGTCGAAGAAACGAGAGGTAACATATGCAATAGTCCTATTCTCCCTATTCTTAAACGTACTGATCCTTCTCAGCCTCCTGTGTACCGATTTGTGATTGATCTGCGAGAAGTAAACAAAATTGTGATTCCACAATTTCCTGTTGTTCCAGATATCACTGCCTTGTTGACTATGATTCCTTCCACAGCAACTTGGTTTTCTGTTATTGATCTAAAGAATGCCTTCTTTAGTATTCCAATTGCAGAAGAGAGTAGGGACATTTTAGTTTTTTCTCTTGGAGGCTGAAGCTTCCGATTTAAGCGCGCACCCCAAGGGTACTGTGAAAGTCCCTCCATTTACAGCCAAGCTTTGAAATGTCATCTTGATACTTTTCATTTGCCGACTGGTGCTGCCCTTATCCAATACATGGATGACTTGTTAGTCACCGCCGATTCAGAAGATATCTGTAAGGATGTCACTGTAGCACTGTTGCGTCATTTGTTCAAGCTGAATCACAAGGTTTCACCTTCCAAACTACAGTATGTTTGTCGAGAGGTTACCTACTTGGGTCATCTCCTATCAAAGGAGGGACGACAATTGACACAAGAACGAATTCATGCGGTTGCTCGAATGTCTGTGCCATCCATACAAAGGGAAGTACATGCTTTTCTGGGAATCACTTCTTATTGTAGACAGTGGATCCCTAACTTCTCTTTGATCGCCAAACCTCTGTTGGCACTCCCTTTAAAAGATACACCTCAGCCCCTTCCTTGGACTGATGAGTGCCAAAAGAGTTTCACTGATTTACGCACTGCTCTGTGTCCTGCTCCTGTACTAGGTACCCCAGATTACACTAAGCCTTTTACGCTGTATGTTCACGAGAAAGAAGGTTGTGCATTATCAGTCTTAACACAGCAATTTGGAGATAGACAGCGACCATGTGCTTATTTTTCGGCTACGCTAGATCCCGTAGCTAAAGCATTGCCTAGTTGTCTCAAAGCCACAGCAGCCGCAGCGATTTCTATTCGACAGTCCGCTGGGATAGTGTTAGATAACACTCTCATTGTCATGGTGCCACATGCAGTAGATACCTTACTGAATAGGACAAAGACACAACATCTCACTAGTGCACGTTTAACTGGTTACGAGCTGACGCTATTGGCTAGTCACGTACACATCAAACGATGCAATACTCTGAATCCAGCTACCTTGTTGCCCCTTCCAAATGAGGAGAGTGTTGAAGATCAACATGACTGTTTCTTCCATACTGAGGAAGAGACAAAAGGAAGGATTGATTTGAGGGACACACCGTTAGAGAATCCAAATGGGACTCTATGGGTGGATGGTTCTTGTTTTAAGATGCCTAATGGAGATACGGTTTCAGCCTATGCTGTAACTACCTTACATACGATTGTGGAAACTGCGCGTGTTAGACACAATTCAGTGCAAGCAGCAGAGTTGATAGCACTGACGAGAGCTTGTGTATTATCAAAAGGGAAAAGAGTGAACGTGTACACTGACAGTCAGTATGCCTTTGGTGTCGCGTTCAATTTTGGGCGTCTCTAGAAAGAGAGGGGTTACCTAACTTCACATGGCACTAAGATACAGCATGGCCAGTTGGTGACTGATCTCCTTGAGTCACTTGCTTTACCTGTCCAAATAGCGATAGTGAAGTGTAGTGCTCACAAGAGGATAATGGATGATATTGGACGAGGAAATGCATATGCTGATGAAACAGCAAAGAAAACAGCGAAAGATTCAATGAGTCGAATGTACATGGCAGGTCCTGCAAATTGGGTCAGAGAGAGAGGAATGTGTGAGAATACAGTGGAAAGCGTGAAAACGATTCAGAAAGAGGCTACAGAAAGAGAGCTGAGCATGTGGAAAGAAAGTACGGGAATGTTAGATGAGATGGGTTGTTGGGTAGAATTGTCCGAACATCAACGATGGTTGTTACCAGATGCTTATGTACTCCCAGTGGTTACCATGGCTCAGAGACTGCCTAATAGAAGTAAAAAACTGGATGTCCTCATCGTCCCTTAAACTGAATGGGGACAAAACGGAACTGATGCTCCTGGGCCCCTCCGACCCCCTCCTCTTCAATTCCCTCTGGCCCCCCGTCCTAGGCCCCCCCCAGAACCTCATTTAAGACTCAAGCCACTAAGCTCTCGGCATCCTGCTTCAGCCTCCTCAAAATGCTGAGGAAAATCCTGCCTCTCCTCCCTATGGAAGCCAAGCAGGTAGTCACACAGGGTCTGATACAGTCCCGCTTGGATTTTAACAATGTGTTATACCTCGGCGCCCCAGACTACACCCTACGCAGACTTCAGATAGTGCAGAACTGCGCGGCCCGACTACTACTCGAACTCCCTCGCAGTCAATCTGTGAGAGCCGGGTTGGTTAAACTGCACTGGCTGCCAGTTCGTCAAAGAATTTGTTTTAAAGCCATGTGCATTGCTCACCAGTCCTTTTGGGACACAGGCCCCTTGATCACCCGCGACCTAGTCACCCATTACATACCTACCAGAAACCTCCGTTCTAGCCAAACTTTCCTGGCGACACCTCTTAGAATAAAAAAGATCAGGTCAGGCGGCAGGACGTTCACATATAACGACGCTAAGTCCTGGAATGCTCTCCCTCTGCATCTCAGAGCCAACTCCAACCACTCGTCATTCCGTAAGGAGTTAAAAACTTTCCTTTTTAACCTTCCCTACTAGTCCCTCTCAGCCACCTTATTAGGTTTCTCTCCAGTATCTATTAGCGCTTGGACGCCTCTGGGCAGCAATTCGCGCTCTATAAATATACTTCCATTCCATTCCATTCCATTCCATGGTCAAGCTCACCTTAGTGCAAAAGGCATTTGTAAACTTTTAGCTCCAGTTTGGCAGAATGAGAACATCCCTAAATGTGCAGACAACGTAGTAAAGCATTATATTGTTTGTCTGATGTATAATCCAGGAAAGGGAACCCCCACTCCAGCAGGTCACTTTGCTCCTCCGACATACCCATTTGAAGTGTTGCAAATCGATTACATTCACATGGATCGATGCAACAACCTCAAATATGTTCTGGTGGTAGTATGTGCCTTTTCGAGATGGATAGAAGCATACCCTTTGAAAGACAACACAGCTTTGTCCACAGCCAAAATCCTTCTAAAAGAGTTCTTTCCCAGATTTGGATTGCCGCGCATTGTCTGGAGTGACAATGGGAGCGAATTTGTTGGCCAAGTCATGCAGAAAGTTTGTGCAGGTCTTGGAATCAAGCAAAAGTTCCATGCGGCAAATCATCCCCAATCAGCAGGTTTAGTAGAATGCTACAATGGGACCTTGAAATTGAAGTTAGCGAAAATTCAAGCAAGTACGGGACTTAATTGGCCTGATGCTTTGCCGTTAGCGTTGCTATCCACCAGAACTGCAATACACTCTCGTCTGGGACTTAGCCCCTACGAAGGGGTGTTTGGCCGTCCGGCCAACATATGGGGAATACCTCGTCCTAAAAAGTTCTCAGATTTGCCCTACCCAGTGTTGATTGACTATTTTCATGACCTTACAACTAAATTGCATGTCCTTCATCGACAGGTTCGGAGTGCTTTGCCGGAGGCTTCCACAGATCCAGGTCACTCCATCCGTCCAGGTGACTGGGTCTGCATCCGCAATTTTCAGAGGAAGAAGAATTTGGAGCCCAGATGGCGGAAGCCCCGAATGGTTCTTCTTACAACAAGGACAGCAGTTAAAGTTGAAGGAAAGAAAAATTGGATTCACGGTGTGCACTGCAAGAAAGTACCTTTGCCCTTGCCTTTCGATCAGTGGGTTCGTAAAGGGATTGGTGACTGTGAAGGCGAACCAGTTCCACGATTCATACCCTTTAGCGATGCACACCTGAATGGGACATTGTCTGAGAAAGAGGACGACGACATTTTACAGAAAGCGATTCCACTGCACCGTCGCTTGAACACGACTGAACCAAGAACATTGTTTCAAGATCAGAGTGTTCCTGGGAAGGATCACTACAATCTTAGGCCCCGACAAAAGAACATTTGAAGACTTTTTTTTCCCTTCTCCCTTGTGTAGTGTTCTGTTTAGGTTGCAGGGTCACGGTAGGAGTCTAGGTCACGACCTGAGTAGTGACAATAGGTCTGCAGGATCTTTCAGTGTCATAGGACGGTTGAGCATCGTGACTTTAGTGATTGAGGAAGATTGCCGTGAGCATCCACTAGTGAAAATGGAAACTACACCAAGTATTGAAGAGAGAAGAAATGAAATAAAAACAGCATCTTGTCAAATAATGTATAGTCGTTACAGTATAACCCTATGTATTTTGATATCATTATGTATTGCTCTGGCGATTATTGGTCGGGTTGTTTATGTTTTGCAGCCAAGAAACACCTCCCCTTCCTCCTCTTTGCCTTCTTCTACTATCTCTCCACACCTCGTTCATACTTTTCCTTCACATGAACTTGTCAGAAGAACCGAATATTACAACAATTCTTTTGTCCAGCTATTACACCAGCATCAATTAGTGGTTAACACAACTGATTGTTGGGTATGTGGTCTTATGCCGCATACTACTGAGAAAGGAATACCATATTTAGTTCTCCCTTTCTCCCATGAGGGTTCCGCTTGGGCATTCTTTGTTATTTTCTCAAATGCGTATCAAAGTAAATTCAGACGGTCTGTTGCTTCGCAAATTAATTATCCGGATTTTAGTCATAGTTCTTTAGTTAAAGGTATGGTAATTATGGCCAAAATCATGGAGAATAGCAAGATTTCTATCGATGAGAGAAAAGCCTACACCAATTGGAACGTCACCCAATACATGTCAAGTCTTAATAATAAAATGAGAAAGGAGAAATCCTCACCAATCTGGACTATACCGCACCAAGGTAATTTCTGTTTAAAAATAAACGATCGTTCTTCTGACTCTGCACCAAAGAGTAACTGCTCCTATACATACATTCATTCCTTTCTGAACTCGCCTCTCTAGTACCGTCCCAAGGCACCTATTTCATTTGCTATGATAGAGCTTATACCTGGTTGCCAACGGGTTTCTCTGGTACCTGCTACATAGCTTTCCTTCTTCCTCCTACTTACACTGCTTCTGCCAATTATCACCGAACCCGTCTCAGCCGAGGAATTATTGACTCCAAAGACACCGCGGGACAAGAAGGAGGAGATTTCCTTAAAGGTTTTCTTCCTTTCTCGGGTCCAATGCCCAACAGCAGAAATATAAGGCAACTGGTCCGTGTTGTAGAGACTACAATAGACATCACTGTAGGAGCCTTGAGTAATATCACGGCGGAACTACAGGCGGATCGTCTTATGACCTTACAAAATCGAGTTGCCTTAGACTTTATTCTTGCAGATCGTGGTGGAGTGTGTAAATTGATCGGGTCAAGCTGTTTTATTTTCATTCCTAATGACGCTCCAACAGTATACCAAGCGATTTCCAAGTTGCATATAATCTCCGAGTCTATTCATCAGGACGAAGGAGATTGGTCCTTAACGGAATGGTTTTGGGGACTACTGTCCAAATGGGGTTGGAAAGTATTGACATTCCTTGGAGTAATTTTGACAATCATATTTTCTTGTTTTGATCTTTGTGCCACTATGTGCATTTCAAGACCCAAACCTCAAGTAGCAGAAAACATAAGGATGATGCTACAACAACAGCTTGATGATCTCATGGCCATCGATGTGGACTCAGATTAACGTAAGTCTATCTTGGGGAACAACCTTTACAACGCAACTTTTACAACGCACTACCATTACAACGAAACTGTTACAACGCGATTGCATTGACAACGCAGGACATTACAACGCAAGTCTTTACATCGACTTGCACTAGATGGCGTGCTAACATTAAAAATAGTGTAGTTTACTATCCCAACACCTTCCCTACTGTTACGTGGACTGGAGTTGGAATAGTAAATTACACTTTTTTAATGTTAGCACACCATCTAGTGCAAGTCGATGTAAAGACTTGCGTTGTAATGTCCTGCGTTGTCAATGCACTCGCGTTGTAAAACTTTCGTTGTAACAGCATGCGTTGTAACAGCATGCGTTGTAACGTCATACATCCGTCTATCTTGCCTGAGTTCTGGCAAAAGGAGGGTCTGAGGAACTTCGATTTTCGATCACGATCGAATCGACCCGCCATTTTGTAACCCGCCGCCATTTTGTGTTGCCATCACTCAGGCAGCACAGCGAGCGAAGTCTATTCTGCCTTTCCCGTAGCTTAGTGTCAAAAAACGTCCTTGGCCTTGTTTGCGAGGCTGGTGTTTGGACTAGCCGAGTACACTAATCCGTGTCTGGCTCTCCTAATCCCTGTTTCAACTATCTGTAGGCTCACACCATTCTTCCCTGATCATATCTTATCGACTGGCCTTCACTGTCTCCTGCTAGCATTCTCTTGTGTCATGCCCGTCCTCCAATACACACAAACGTATCTCACCACCTGCAAGTCAGTTGTATTCTGTTAATGAATCAGTTCGGGGTGGGATAACAAACTTAGTTGGAGGAGCGGACTCTTCGAGACATCTGATCTTTTTGTTTTCGAACCTTTCTTACTGGTTCCGCTTTGTTTTCTACTTACCCTATTGGATCTTTTCTTCTTTGCTTGGGGCGTGTGTTTCGTTAATAATTCTGTATTGTATAGTATTTAATCTGATGCGCCACAGAGTGAAGTGGCAGTCTCCTGAGAACCTACTTTGTGTACTTCTAGGATAACTGTACTAGCTGCAGCTAAATAAATCCAACCTTCTAACGCCAACAGAGTGTCCCGTGTCTCTGTGTAACGAAGCAGGAGAACCCAGAAGACGGAGGGCGTACCCTGCGCCTCCAGGTCCAAAAGGTTCTGGTTCTTCAAGGGATGTGGACAACAGGCCACATTTTATCATACGTTGTGGAGTTGCCCAAAGATACGTGCACTTTGGGAAGGGGCCTCAGAGCACATGCAAACCTCGCTGGGGAAAGACATAGTACTGAAACCGCAACTGGGACTGTTGAACATATGGAAGGCAACTGACCTCACATCACTGGGATATACGTTGGTGAAGCGAGAATTGGCCAGAGGCTGGGGGGGAGTAAACCCACCACGCGTCACCTTGTGGGCTAACGAAATGGATAGATGCATGCTAGCAAAGACCGCAGTTTTTAAGGCTCGGGGGTGCCCCAAGAAATGGGATAAAAAGTGGTCGCATTGGAATGCATATCGAGGGAATCTCTGTGTATTGCCTACTGTCGAAATGGAGATGAATAAGCAAGTAGGATGTGAGGGGAGGGTATAATATGCATTGAGAACTAATGGCTGTTCCTCACTATGTTGAACGTCTTGGATATGTCGTCCAATCATGTATGTATGGCTGTAATTGAAACCAATAAACAAATTTAAAAAAAAAAGAATGAAATTTGTAAATCCAATATTCTTGCACCATTTGATATTAAACTGAAGTCCATAGTTTTGGTTGATGCTAGGGCCACAGGTCTAGGCGTTGTTCTCTCCCAAAAACATCCTGATGGTGAAAATACTGTCGCTTTTGCTTCTAGGACGTTAACGAGTTCTGAGTCGAATTATTCTGTTATAGAAAGGCACACTCTGGCTGCAGCATGGGGAGTTGAATACTTTCGCACGTATCTCTGGGGTACAAGATTCTTACTCAAGACTGACCATAAACCTTTGGTGAGGATTTTGTCCCCTGGTGGTGCGGGCAAAGGTTCTGCTAGGTTAGTAAGACTCGCGACAAGGCTGCCAGAGTACCAATATGAGATCACACACATTCAGGGTTGTGTCTGAAGTGGGAGACAGTGGACTGTCCTCACATTTCTCTCGCCACCGACGATGGTGCGGTTGCCTCTGTTCAAGATATGGTGTTAGTTGGTGAGTGTATGTTCGCCTCAGAGGAGTGGTCTAAGGAGATGGAGTTAGATCATGTTCTTAAATCTGTCATGGATCTCATTAAGTTAGGAACCAGACGTGAAAGTTGTGTACAAATCTCGCTGTGACCTTTTAGCAAAATCTTGGAGAAATTATCGATGTGTGGTGCCTTTGTCTTCATGATGGGAGACAAGTTTATTCCACCTTTTAGCCTGAGGTCCACCGTTTTGGCTCTTGCTCATGAGGGACTTTTGGGGCAAACCTTGACCCAACGTCATCTCAAATGGTCCAGCAGGTTACCTCCTGGGTTGAGAACTGTGCAGTCTGCAAGGAGGGGGAGAAAAGACTTAAAGTGGGCTCCAAGGCGAACATGGGTCATATCACTGATCCAGGCAAGCCTTGGCACAAAGGCCATTCCCCTGTGGCTTGTAAAGTGAAGTGCGATGATGAGACACACCACACTTGGCAAGAAAAGCCTGCATTTCACGTGGAATGGGCTGCGTGCCATTATCGGTGATGATTCCTTCTGCATGGGACAAGCTATTCAAAAACACAATAGTGCTCTCAGTAGTGATGTCTTTAACAAATGTGAAATCTAACCATTTGGCACAGTGTCTGTTTAGCTTTCATCGGACCCATGGACGAGTTACCTGCTCGTGATAGATTTGCCATTGTGGTTGTTGATGTCTTCACCAAATGGTTAGATGTCAAATTTGTTAAAGACATCCCTACTGCGAGCACTATTGTGTTTTTGAATAGCTTGTTCCATGCAGAACGTTTCACCTCTGTCATCATCACCGATAATGGCACGCAACTCATTCCACGTGAAATGCAGGCTTTTCTTGCCAAGTGTAGTGTGTCTCATCATCGCACTTAACTTTACAAGCCACAGGGGAATGGCCTTTGTGCCAAGGCTTGCCTGGATCAGTGATATGACCCATGTTCGCCTTGGAGCCCACTTTAAATCTTTTCTCCCCCTCCTTGCAGACTGCACAGTTCTCAACCCAGGAGGTAACCTGCTGGACCATTTGAGATGACGTTGGGTCAAGGTTTGCCCCAAAAGTCCCTCATGAGCAAGAGCCAAAACGGTGGACCTCAGGCTAAAAGGTGGAATAAACTTGTCTCCCATCATGAAGACAAAGGCACCACACATCGGTGAGACGCAGCAACACAGCGCTAAGAAGGTGAGGCGCAGCAACACAGCGCTAAGAAGGTGAGGCGCAGCAACACAGCGCTATGAAGGTGAGGCGCAGCAACACAGCGCTAAGCAAAATATCAACAAGACCTAAGACTTGGGCTTGCGCTGAGCCTGTATTATTGGTGAAAGGCACTACAGCATTAACGGCCTCTTGGCTCTATACATAGTGTTGATATAGGCAACCCTCTCCACGCATGATGAACATAGCATGCACTCCAATAAATAATCACACAAAACAGGTTTGTTAGAAAACAGTTTGCTGCAGGTTTATTTCATACAAGAAGTATGCCAATGTGGTGGGTTAACTTACGTGCGAACCAAGAGACGGCAGCGGTGACTGACCTAAGCTACCCTGCCTGCCTGATGAGCTAATCCAATTGGTGCTATGATTTATGTGGAAATGATCCCCTTTAAACACAGTGGAACACCAGTCAATGACTTTACTCATGCCCTTTTAGGGGCAGAGCGTTGCAAGCAAGCACCCGGTTGCTCAGGCTTACAACTGCCTGAAGGACTAGCGGGGTGATGACATTTTCATCCAGGGTCTTGCCGTAAAGACTCCTGTGGTTTGGCATAGGGCACCCCTATTGAGCTCCTGAAGAGGGTACTCCTATGTACGAATCAGCCTTCAGATCGCCCTGTAACTCCTCCAGTGCTCTGGATATGGCAGCTGTCACATCCAGAGCCCCCACCACCAAGGCAGGCAACTTTCTTCACTTACAACCCGCTGATACCAGAGCCTCACCCAGGTCCAACAGCAACAAGTCTGTGCCCACCTTTGACAGGTGAACCCCGTCCTCATCAAAATACCCCTTGGTGTTGGCATGTATCAGTCCATGTCTAATGAAGCCAAAAGCCCTCTGCTCCGTGAACTTGTGCATGGCGCTGTTTACCCTTCTAAGGGAATGTTCAATGGCCTCCCGCGACCGGGCCCCGTGCCAGACCCTCCACGGGGTGATCTCTGACCACCATAACTCACATTGCCCCAAGACGATTGCTAATTTTGCACATCGTAGCTTTCATTGCCTGTACTCTCCCCATAGACGCAAGGTCGTTGCCTCCGAGGTGAATGACCAAAATGTTAGGGGGGCCCCCCCAGCTAGTCTCCACTGCAGCCTGTTGAGCAAGCTGTGCATCGCATGCCAGGGAACCCAAACCAGGCTATCTGTGTGCGAAAGAACCCATGCCTCCAAGTCCTGGTCTCTGCCCATTGAGCCACGCTTGCGATGCATGAGTGGCTAATTTAATTTTACATACACAATACACTATTGTGAATTCTGAGCATACACAATTTACCACTTCAAACCAACAATGTAGGCAAACAATAAACAGTGCAAGCTGATAACACACTTCTACAAACCACACTAGTTTACATTGTTCACCCCCTTATTCTCTTCGAACCTTAATGGGCGAATATAGCGCTTATAGCATTGGGAATCCCACTGGCCGAGGTGGCCGCTACAATCCGGCCCAGAGTTTCCTGACAACTCAAGGCAAGACCTCATAACCTGCTCAGCTTGGTGGATGAGATCCACATATATTAACAGGTAGCCCCCTGTGTTGTCCCTGAGACAATACTGGGGGGGCTGGGGCTAGCACGCGGTAACGCAAAGCGCCCATTCATTGGAAATAACTCCCCCCCCAGTCATGACCACAACTAACCAGGGAATCTACTCCCTGGAATGAAGCCCGTGGAGGTGGTTTTAAAGAGGGGCATACCTGTTCAGCCACCCGGAGGACTTAGTGGCTGTCTGGTATGCCAGCAGAGTGCAGATGCCAGACCTGACCAGGACGAGTCAAAGGCCTCCCCCCCAATCCCCACAGACCTCATGCGCAGCAGCAGCTAATGTGACCGAGGAGGGGGGTTGCTATTTGAAGAGGGAGTCCCCCACAGGGACAATGGCATCTCAAAGGTGGGACCCGGAGGGAGAGGGGCATGGGCCGAACTCACCGCAGCATGACCAGGAGGAAGAAAGATCAAGGCCAGAGGGCGGGGGCAGGTATAAGTACCTCGCCCCAACCCTCCGAGCACCGGAGGCGCGTGGCATCAGTGCCGGATCTTGGGGGATTCCCTGGGGGTCCCCACACCTGGAGTGTGGTGATGTGCCTAATGTCGCACTAAGGTGGCCGCCCTTTTGAATGGGCACAGTGTGTGCACCACGGGTGGCCACACACACACACATACTTAGTGGAGACATCACATTTTTTTGCATTTTGGCCTCTTTGTGATGGGTTTCCCAGTACCCCTACCCCATTCACCGCCCTCATGTAAGCACTTCACAACTCCCTGCAGAAATGAAAGTGTTAACTTTCCAAGCCCCAGATCACGTGATGCAGCTGAGCTGCTCCTCAACCCATCCAGCATGCCCCCCACTCAAGTAAATCCACTGCCCACCCACCCCTCCATGCCAAGAACAGTTTGGGGTCTCCCTTATGCTGAACTAAGGGGGTGCAGCCTGTATGGGGGGCTGGGGCTGCAGCTTCCACCTGTAGAATGCACGTGAGACAGCAATAAAGAGACGACACAGTGAGTTCAATGAATAATTCAACTTCATGGTGTCTTTTTATTCACAGACTGATGCCCCCAAGGACATCTCCCGGCCCCTCACTCAGGACATCTAACCCCCCTGGGGACATCTCCCTCCTCCCTCCCTCCTTCCTTGGGAACGTCTTCCACTCTCCCCTCCCTTGGGTACATCTCCCGCTCCCCTCTCTTATAGGTACATCTCCCGCTTCCCCTTCCCCTCCCTCGGGGACATGTCCCCCCTCCCTCTGGAACATCTCCCGCTCCCACTCCCTCAGGGACATCTCCCTTGCCCCTCCTTGGAGAACATCCCCCCATCCTCAGGGACATCTCCCCCTCCCCCTCCCAGGGGGACATCTCCCGCTTCCCCCTCCCTTGGGGACATCTCCAGCTCCCCCTCCCTAGGGGACATCTCCCACCCCCCCATTGCTCTGGGACATCTCCCGCTCCATCCTCCTTCAGGGACAGCTCCGTCTCCCCTCTCCCTTGTGGACATCTCCTGCTCCTCCTCCCTCTTGGATAGCTCCCACTTCCCCCTCCCTTGGGGACATCTCCTACCCCCTCCTCCATAGGGAACATCTATTACTCCCCCTCCTCTGGGGTTATCTCCTGCCCCACTGTGAGAAGTTGGCCTGATATATGCTGTCCACTAGTTATAGTGGGCACCCTGTACCAGTCCAAACAACCCCTTATTGATGATAGGTTAAAGACAACCTTTATGAAAGCTATCCTAGTGGTAGCTGTGGAGAGCAGCCTTCAGGCTAAGTCTTGAAGGAATGTAAAGCACCTTGTTTTACCAGTCTCTAATCTCCTGAGTGCCTAAATGAAAGATATCCACACCAGGTATATATATATGAAATATATGTATTTATTACTAAACACACCCTCCTAGTCTCTTTATGAGACTAGAGGTCAAAACACATAAGGTACACTTCAAATATCACAGTAAAATAGCATAAATACATGTCAGGCCCTAGGGGCGAGCCAAACCATATACTAAAATAGTGGTGTAAGAACCTTGACTTAACTAGACACAAGGCCTAGAGTCTGTAGAATCACTGGGACCCCAAGGAACCACCCAAGCTAGTGACACAGGGGACCCACGGGGGCCGTGTGCTGTGTGAGAACACAGCCGCGAGCTCCTGTTAGCTTCTACGGGGAAAGACGCGGTTAGATTTTTAAAAATTAGGGACACTTAGAATTGAGTCAGGACCAAACCCTTTGGGACCTAGGAAGTTCTAGGGCCAACACCCACAGGAGCACCGGAGTACTCGTGTTACCTCACCCACGGAAGCCGGGTGCATAGGTGTCAAATGGTGTTGGGTCGCGTCGTCGATTTGAATGGAAGCTGGCGAAGAAGTACTGCTGTCGTGAAGATGCGAAGTGTCCGAAGACATCCAAGCCTGGATCAGAGATGAGAAGAACCTGAAAGCAGAGGGGACAGAGTCTGGGTCACTAGCCAGTGACCAGGAAGGCGATAGGCAGATGCCCACCGATGTCGGGTGATTTCAGGTGAAAGAGGTGAAGCTTGACTCTTCAGCCACTCCAACCAGGAGGCATCGAGGATGAGCAGGAGCTGGATTCGAGCTGTCCCACGAAGGATGTCGAGTGCTGCAGCATCTGTGCCCGGATTGGACACAACAAGCATTGGCAACAGCAACCCATGCAGAAAGTGAAGAAATGCTTCGGTTCAGACCAGCAAGGTCTGGGGACTCACCACTTGGTTGGGAGTCAGGGCACGTCTGTAGCAACCAGGGAAGCCCAAGTAAAATCAAAGTTACCCCCTCAGCGACCCACCAGTCAACGGACCATGGATCGCGAAGGGATCTCAAGACGAAACACAAAATGGCGGCTCACTGGTCACTCGGGGTGACTAGGCCAACAATCTTCAGTGGCTTAACTGCTCGAGGTAGGGGCTACAAATGAGCCCAAGCATGACTTCAAGAGATGTCGAGAAGTCAATGCACTTGCAGAAATGCACGGTGACCAGGAGTTCCGGTTCCACGCTACTCACAAGGGCTGCGGGTCTCAGCTTTGCTGGGGACTCGGGTCGGCCTGTGATGTCTGGAAATCCTCTTCCTGGGCTGCAAATACTTCGGAGTCCAGCGGGAGCTTCGATAATGCAGACCGGCAAATTGCTTCTTTGGTGCCTGCCAAGCAGGGGAGTCACTCCTTGACCCCAAGGGTGATTTCTTCAGTCCTCTGGTCTTGAGCAAAGCGTTGAAGGTCCAGGATTTAGCTTCAGAGTTTCTTCCAGGGTAATCTAAAGATCTGGTTAGAGAGGTTTCTTACTTATACCTAAGGAAGGGGTTGGACTAGCTCTAGGGACCCATTTATGGGAGGGTTTGGAAAGAGTGGTGGCTACAACCATTTCCTTTGTCTAGTTTCATGCCAGAGCCGGTGGACTGGAAGCCCCTGAACCGGTTTGAGCTGGACTATGCACAGGGACACCAAATGTGCCCCCAGTGCAGGACTTCAAAGCACTCAATACACATCATCCTGTCTGGGAGGTTGTTACACCTCCCTGTGACAGGAAACCTATTATCCAGGCCTCCCCTGCCGGAGTTTCGGTCAGCAGCAGGAGGTCAGACTCGTGTCTGTGGCTGCAGCATCCATTTTGTGATGCCAGGGCTCTGTTAAGCTCGTACCGGGTATACCTGTGCTGTCATGTCTCTCCCTCTAGAATGGTGGGATCAAACTCCCACTGTGGGGGTATGATTCCAAGGTGTTTGACACCAAACACAACATGTTTCCGTGCAGCCAGTCCAAAGTTAGCATTTACCATTTGGTTATAATGTACTTAAGAGTATATGGGTAGGCTGCACTACTGACACCCCGGTGGATTGATTCCGAAGGCCTCAGAGGGGCTCAGCTCATGCCTGGGCACCCTCTCACATATACCCAAGCACCCTGCCTTCAGGATTGATAAGGCTTGCCATAGGGGTAACTGAAAGGTTTCTATGTGCAGTATATGGTGAGATATAGTGAACTTATATCTTAGTAAGGGGTGCTTGCACCCCTTGGTGAGATATAGTGAACCTATATCTTAGTAAGGGGTGCTTGCACCACCTTACCCAGGCTGCAGTAGCAGACCTGTGGTGTCACTTTGGGTGGCCTTCCAGGGGTGGCATAATACATGCTTCAGCCCCTCGTAGGCCTCTGGGGTACCTATGCCCTGAGTACATAGTATACCATATACTAGGGACTTATAAGGGCACTCCAGATCCAATCTGTAATGTACCTAAAGTACATGCAATCAATTTAGAGAGAAAGCAGCTAGGCTGGGGCCCTGAATAGCAGGGTCCCAGCCACACTAAAGTCGAAAAACAGTGTTACAGCAGCAAAAAGTGGGGGTAACCATAAGAGGCAGATCCTACTCTCCTACACCCACCTTCCTGGGAGACATCTCCTGCTTCCCTCTTCCTCAGGGACAACTCCTGCTCACCCATCGCTCAGGGGCATCTCCTGCACCCCCTCCCTCTTCAGGGACATCTCCTGGTCCATTCTTAGGGGACATCTCCCTCTCCCCACTCCCTTTGGTGACATCTCCAGCTCATTCTCCGTCCCCGCTCCCCCTACCCTATGGACATCTGTTGCTCCCCCTCCCTTGGGGACATCTCCCACCCCCCCACATCCCTAGGGGGCATATCCTACTCCCCCTCACTCGGCAGTCCACAGGGTATTGCCGAATTACAGGTCAACACTACACCATAGTGGAGGTCTATCAGTGGATGAAAGGAGTTGTGGAGCTGTGGGGGGTATGGGGGGGCTAGCCTGGCCTGTGAAAGAAATAGGGATGCAGCCCCCAGTTCAGGGGGGGTTGATACCAGGAGATGCAGGAAAACAAAGAGTGAGGGTATGAAAGGGGCTCGGGAGGTGCGGCGTCTTTCTGTCTCTTTCAACCCTGTTATTGACCTGTGGGGGTGGTATGGTGGGCTTCCGGGGAGGCTCTGTTACATCAGGCGTAGGTCTGTGTGTGTCACGAGCCAGAAGTAGGGGTGCAGCTCCCCCGTGAAGGTGTCATTAAAGGTACAGAGTTGCTTCAAGGTGTCTGCGTTGTATAAGGACAGTCGCCCCCCCTCATAGTCCAGGTAAAAACCCAGCTTCAGGGGGCGCTGGCGGGGGGCCAGAGAAGTGGGATAGAAGGAGAGAGCCCAAAACTGACCATTTTCCAACCGCAGCACACCCCAGGAACTGCCCTCAGGGACCACTCTCTTGTATGGCTCCCCTCTCAGAGTCTCTCGTATTATCCCCACATGCCACGACCCTACCTGCAGCACCTGCACCTCCCAGTAACACCTCCCCGAGGTGAACCCCTCTCTCCCTTGCACAGCAGGAATGTCAGTGAATCTCTTCGGATTTTTCGGCCGGCGCTCCCGACTGCCTGTCTGTGTCACACGTCTCCCATCCTCTGACAGGATCAAGCCTTCATGAGCTGTGTCTGGATCCAGAGTCAGCAGCACTGCAGAGAGAGGAGAGAGAGTTACTGACACACTGTGTGACCTAAGACAAGTCACTGTCCCACCCAGAGACCCCAGCACTGCAGAGAGGAGAGGGTTAATGACACATTGTGTGAGCTCAGTCAAGTCACCATTGTGAGAAGGTGGCCTGATATATGCTGTCCACTAGTTCTAGTGGGCACCTTGTATCAGTCCAAACAACCCCTTATGGTGATAGTTAAAGACAACCTTATGTAAAAGCTATCCTAGTGGTAGCTATGGAGAGCAGCCTTCAGGCTAAGTCTTGAAGGAATGTAAAGCAGCTTGTTTTACCAGTCTATAATCTCTTGCATTACCAAATGAAAGGACAACCACACCTGGTATATATTCAAAATATGTGTATTTAAGATAAAACACACACCCCTAGTCTCTTTATGAGGCTAGAGTGCGAAGTACTTTGTTTACAAGTTAGTAAGCTTCAATAATAGCACAAATACACGTTTGGGTCCTAGGGGCGTACCAAACCATATACCAAAAAAGTGGTATAAGAACCACGACTGGGATAGACACTAGGCCTATAGCCTCTAGAATCGCTGGGACCCCAAGGAACCACCCAAGGTAGTGACAAAGGGGACCCACGGGAGCTGTATGCAGTGTGAAAGCACAACCGCGGGATCCTATTATCTTCTATGGGCAATGCCGCGGTTGGAAATTTAAAGATTAGGGACACTTCTAATCGAGTCAGGACCAAACTCTTTTGGACTTAAGCAGTTCTAGGCTAGCACCCACGAGAGCACCAGAATTGAGTTACCTCACCCAGGGAAGCCGGGTGCATATGTGTCTTTTGGTGTCGGATCGCGTTGTTGATTTCAATGGAAGCCTGCAAAGAACTGCTGCTGCCGTGAAGAGGAGAAGTGTCCGAAGAGATCCAAGCCTGCATCTAGGGTGGGGGGAACCTGAAAGCAGAGGGGACAGAGTCTGGGTCACTAGCCAGTGACCGAGGGCAGGATGGACCAATGCACACAGATGTCGGGTGCTTCAGGTGAGTTGATGGGTGTCTTGACTCTTCAGCCACGAGGTCCAGGAGGCGTCGACGAAGTCCACGAGCCGTATTCGAGCTGTCCCACAAAGTCTGTCGAGTGCTGCAGTGTCGGCGACCAGATTGGACCCAACAAGCCTTGGCAATGGCAAGTTACAGGAATGCAGAGAAAGGACTGCGGTGCAGACCAGCAAGGTCTGAGAGACTCACCCAGCAAGGGTAAGTCAGGGCACGTCTGGAGCAACCAGGAAAGCCCAAGAAGAAGAGGAGTTGCCTTCATGGGGACCTGCTAGCCAACGGGCTAGTGATCGCGAAGGAGCCTCTAGCGGTCACACTTGAAACGGGCCAATGGGTCACTCGTGGAGTGGAGGCCCACAAACTTCAGTGCAGGAGATGCTCAAGACTGGGGCTACTCGGAACCCAAAGTACAATTTCGAGGAGGACCAGGAAGATAGTGTTGCTGCAAAAGTTCACGGTGTCCAGGGGTCACGGTTCCACGTCACCCACGATAGCCACAGGCCTCAGCTTTACTGTAGACTCAGGGTAGCCTCGGGATGTCTGGAAATCTTCCTCTGGTGATGCAAAGACTTCGGCGTCCGGCCGGAGCTTCAGCGATGCAGACTGGTCAGTTGCGTCTTTGGTGCCTGCCAAGCAGGGGATTCACTCCTTGACCACAAGGGAGATTTCTTCAGTCTTCTAGTCAGGATAGAATGTCGAAGGTCCAGAATTTATATTGCAGAGTTTCGTCCAGGGTAATCTAAAGTCCTAGGGACTGGGTTCCTATACTTATACTAAGTTTAGGGGATGGACTAACTCTAAGGCCCCACCTATGGGTGGGCCAGGAAAGAGGGTTGGTTTCATCCATTTCCTTAGTCCAGTTTCGCGCCAGAGCAGGGGCAGGTAGCCCCTGCAACCGGTTTGAACTGGGCTATGCACAGGGACACCAAATGTGCCCCCAGTGCAGGACTTCAAAGCACCAGAGAGTGCTCCCGCCCAGCCCCAATGCACATCAGCCTGTCTGGGGAGGTGGGGACACCTCCCCTTGACAGGAAACCTATTGTCCAGGCCGCCCCTGCCGGAGATTCGGTCAGCACAGGAGGCCAGACCTGTGTCTGTGGCAGAGGCATCCATTTTGTGATGCCAGGGCTCAGGAAAGTCCTACCGGGTTTAGCCAGTGTGAACATGTCTCACCCTCTAGAAGGGTGGAATGCTACCCCCGCCGCCAGGACTGGCGGGGGGGGGGGGGGGGGGGGATGGTAGTATTCCAAGATGTTTGACACCAAACACGACATGTTTTGATGCAGCCATTCCAAAGTTAGCATTTACCGCAAGGTTATAATGCACTTAAGAGTATATGGTATACCTGTATCATTTCGATGATGGCTCGTTTCTTTTTCAACCTATTAATAGAATCTTCATTATATTTTTCAAATATAATAGCAAGTGATTGTTCTACTAAGATTGTCGTGCTAGATAAATCATGAAAAGTTATGTTTATTAATGTTTTATTTTCAACAATTCCCCTGAAGAAGGGTTCTTGTATCGCGAAATGCATTGGGACAAAGCAACAAATGAATTACAAGAAGGCCACACAATGTTTCTAATTATTGTAATTTGTTGATGTGGAAAAAATCACATTTTATATTGGTTTCAACATATATCATTTGTTGAAGTTCAAAATTGGTTGTGAGAGATTATTTTTTGAGACAAATTTTGTTGCAAAATCAAATGAATTAAAGTGATGTGTATTTGTATAAATTTTGTTGGTATACATTTGGCATATTTTGTTTGCCACACGCAGTGCGGGCAGGGCCAAGTTTTAAGCTACACTTGAAACACAAATCAGATTAATTAATTAGAGGGAGGATAGCTACCTCCATCTTTTCCCCCAGCACGCCCACATTAAACACAGGTCAAAAGTAGATCTAGATTACAGGGTATAATCTAGGTGTGTGCTGCACATTCACACTTTTTTGTATCACAGAACAGCCATAAGGAAGTATTTCTGAAAGCTGCAGAGGGGCCCAGCTCATGCTTGGGCACCCTCTTACACAAAACCAAGCACTCTGCCTTCAGGATTGTCAAGGCCTGCCATAGGAGTGGCTTATAGGTTTATATGTGTCTGTATAAGGTAGTGATATAGGTAGCCTATATTACGGTAAGGGGTGCAAGCACACCCTTACCCAGGCTGTAGTAGCAGACCTGTGGTGTCATTTTCGGTGGCTTCCCAGGGGTGGCATAATACATGCATCAGCCCCTGGTCGGCCTCTGAGGTACCTATGCCCTAGGTACATAACATACCATATACTAGGGGCTTATAAGGCACTCCAGAATCCAATTAGATATGTACCTAATGTACATGGAAACCATTTTAGAGAGGAAGCAGCTAGGCTGTGGTCCTGATTAGCAGGGCCACAGCCAGACTAAGGTCGAAAAACAGTGAAACACCAGCAAAAAGTGGGGGTCCCCATGTGAAGCAGATCCTACTCTCCTACAAACATACCAGCCTGAGCCTCCAGCACTGAAGAGAGAGGAGTGAGCATTACTGACACACTGAGTGACCTCAGACAAGTCACTGTCCCACCCAGAGACCCCAGCACTGCAGAGAGAAGAGAGTTAATGACACTGTGTGACATCAGAAAAGTCACTGTTCCGCTCAGAGACCACAGCACGTCAGAGAGAGGAAAATAGAGTGTTACTGACATACAGTGTGACCTTAGACAAGTCACTGACCCAGCCAGATACCCCAGCACTGCCGAAAGAGGAGAGAGCATTACTGACACACTGTGTGACCTTAGACAAGTCACTGTCCAGCCCAGAGACCCCAGCAAAGTAGAGAGCGGAGAGAGTTAATGAAACACTGTGTGACCTCAGACAAGTCACTGTGCATCCCAGAGGCCCCAGCACTGCAGAGAGAGGAGAGAGAGTTAATGACACACTGTGTGCCCTCAGATCAGTCACAGTCCGACCCAGAGACCCCAACACTGCAGAGAGAGGAGAGAGAGTTAATGACACACTGTGTAACCTCAGATAAGTCACAGTCCCACCCAGAGACCCCAGCACTGCAGTGATTGGAGAGAGTTACTGACACACTGTTTGATCTACGACAAGCCACTGTCCAGCCAAGAGACCCCAGCACTGCAGAGAGGATAGGGGTAGTGGCACACTGTGTGACCTCAGACAAGTCACTGTCCATCCCAGAGACCCCAGCACTGTAGGGAGAGGAGAGAGAGTTAAGGTCACACTGTGTGACCTCAGACAAGTCACTGTCAAGGCAAGAGTCCCAAGCACTGAAGAGAGAGTAGAGAGAGTTACTGATACACTGTGTGACCTCAGACAAGCCCCTGTCTATTCCAGAGACCCCAGCACTGTATGGAGAGGAGAGAGAGTTAATGACAAATTGTGTGACCTCAGAGAAGCCACTGTCCAGCTCAGAGATCTCAGCACTGCAGGGAGATAGAGGTAATGGCACACTGAGTGACCTCACACAAGGTACTGTCCCACCCAGAGACCCCAGCACTGCAGGAAAGGAGAGTGTTAAGGACACAGTGTGACCTCAAACAAGTCACAGTCCTACCCAGAGATCCCAGCACAGCAGAGAGAGGAAAATAGAGTGTTACTGACACACGGTGTGACCTTAGACAAGTCACTGACCCTCCCAGATACCCCAGCACTGTAGAAAGAGGAGAGAACATTACTGACACATAGTGTGACTTCAGACAAGTCACTGTCCCACCCAGACTCCCCAGCACTGTAGAGAGGAGAGAGTTAATGACACACTGTGTGACCTCATGTAGGAAGGTGGAATCTGACGGCTGCCCCCACTTTTTCCCTGGTGTTTTGCTGGTTTTCGACTAAGTTTGGCTGGGATCCTGCTATTATGGATCCCTGCCTATCTGCTTTCCCCTTAAAATTGATTATCAGTACTTTAGGTACACTCCATATTGGATTCTGGGGTACCCTTAAAAGTCCCTAGTATATGGCATGCTATTTACCCTGTGCATAGGTACCCCAGAGGCCTACCAGGGGCTGCAGCATGTATTATGCCACCCCTGGAAAACCTTCCAAAATGACACAACAGGACTGCTACAGCAGCCTGTGTAAGGTGGTGAGATATAGGTTCACCATATCTCTCCATATCACTGCACATATAAACCTATCAGTCACCCCTAAGGCAGGCCGTACCAATTCTGAAGGCAGGGTGCTTGGTTTTATGTGAGAGGGTGCCCATGCATGA
Source organism: Triturus cristatus (assembly GCF_964204655.1). Classification (NCBI taxonomy): domain Eukaryota; kingdom Metazoa; phylum Chordata; class Amphibia; order Caudata; family Salamandridae; genus Triturus; species Triturus cristatus. The sequence continues at coordinate 1,870,524,264 of NC_140590.1, forward strand.
GTAGAGCCCCTCTGCAGCCTTCGGAACCATTATTCTGGGGTTTTTGTGATGCAGCCAAAATCATATACTCTTAAGTGCATTTTAACCAAACTGTTAATGCTAACTTTGGGATGGCTGCACGGACACATGTCGTGTTTGGTGTCAAACATCTTGGAATCATACCCCCACAGCAGTAACTGGTATGGGAGTATGCCACCACCCTTCTAGAGGGAGAGACATGATTGCACCGGTATACTGATGAGGGTTATGAACCCGAAACCGGTCCTAGGAAGCTTGTTTCCTGTCCAGGGAAGACATGGCTTGGCAGTTTGGGCTGGACTGTTCCCATGAGGCACAGGGTCAGACTGATTTGCATATGGCCATGTCTGAACTGGGGTGGTGGAGTGAGCTAAAGAATGATGATAGATTATACCCAGATCAGTTGACTGGAGGTGAGTGTTTGATTTGCTCAAACGCTCCGTCCATCATCCCCTTTGGTATCGCTTTGTTCACCCTAAGTTGGCGGGGTATGCCCAGACGTGGGTCCCTTGCTCACTTTGCCACTGGATTCACGATAGTCTGGCTGAAGAGGGTTATGAACCCGAAACCGGTCCTAGGATGCTTGTTTCCGGCCCAGGAAAGACATGGCTCGGCAGTTCGGGCTGGACTGTTCCCATGAGGCACAGGGTCAAGACTGATTTGCATATGGCCATGTCTGAACTGGGGTGGTGGAGTGGGCTAAAGAACGGTGATGGATTAAACCCGGATCAGTTGACTGGAGGTGAGTGTTTGATTTGCTCAAATGCTCCATCCATCATCCCCTTTGGTATAACTTTGGGATGGCTGCACGGAAACATGTCGTGTTTGGTGTCAAACATCTTGGAATCATACCCCCACACCAGTAACTGGTATGGGAGAATGATCCCACCCTTCTAGAGGGAGAAACATGATTGCACCGGTATACCCGGTGTGAGAAGTTGCCCTGGCATATGCTGTCCACTAGTTATAGTGGTCACCTTGCACCAGTCCAAACAACCCTTATTGATGATAGGTTTAAAGACAAACTTTATTGAAAGCTATCCTAGTGGTAGCTATGGAGAGCAGCCTTCAGGCTAAGTCTTGAAGGAGTGTAAAGCAACTTGGTTTACCAGATTATATCCTCAAGAATCACTAAATGAAAAGAGAACCACACAATGTATATATATAAAATATATGTATTTATTTCTAAACATTCCCTACTAATCTCTTTATGAGATTAGAGTCCAAGATACACAATAATAAAGTTCTAAAACGACAGTAAATAGCACAATATACAATGGGCCCTAGGGGCGGACCAAACCATATATTAAGAAAGTGGTATAACAACCACGACTTGACTAGACACAGTGCCTAGAGCACGTAGAATCACTGGGACCCCAAGGAACCACCCAAGGTAGTGACACAGGAGACCCATGGGGGACATGTGCAGTGTGAGAACACAGCCGCGAGCCCCGTTCTATTCTATGGGAAAGTCGCGGTTAGAATTTTAGAAGTTAAGGACACTTAGGAGAGAACTTTGAGCAAACCCCTTTAGACTTAGGGGGTTCTAGGGCCAGCACCCATGGCAGCACTGTACTACTCGAGTTACCTCACCCAGGGAAGCCGGGTGCATAGGTGTCAAATGGTGTCGGGAATTGTCGTTCATTTCAATGGCGATCTGCTGCAAAGTGCTGCTGCCGGGAAGGAGAACAGTGTCCAGTGTGATCTAAACCTGAATCGAAGTTCAGAAGAACCTGAAAGCAGAGGGGACAGAGTCTGGGTCACTTGCCAGTGACCATGGGCACAGTAGACGAATGCCCACCGATGTCGGGTGATTCAGGTGTGAAGATGTGAAGCTTGACTCTGCAGCCACGAGGACCAGGAGATGTTGATGATGACCAGGAGCTGGATTCCAGCTGTCTCATGAAGGATGTCGAGTGCTGCGGTGTCAGTGCCCGATTGGACCCAACAAGCCTTGGTAGCAGCTACCCATGCAAGAAGAGAAAAGATGCTTTGATGCGGACCAGCAAGATCCTGGGGGCTCCTAAAGTGAAGGAGAGGCAGGTCACGTCTGGAGCAACCAGGTAAGCCCAATTATAATTAAAGTTGCCTTCACAGGGACCCACCAGTCGACAGACCAGGGATCGCGAAGGGACCTCGAGAGAAAACACAAAGGGCCAGCTCATGGAACACTCGTGGAGTGTAGGCGGGCAATCTTTAGTGCAAATGCTGCTCCGGGTCAGGGCTACAAGTAACCCAAAGCTCAGCTGCAGGAGTCGTTGGAAAGGTAATGCTTCTGCAAAGTGACGCGGTGTCCATGGGTTTGGGTTGCACGGTCGCCACGAGGGATACGGGCCTCAGACTTGCTGTGGGCACTGATCAACCTCTAAAACCATGGAAACCCACCTCCTGTGTTGCAAAATTCTTTGGAGTCCGGCGGGAGCTTCGGAGATGCAAACTGGTCAGATGCGTCTTTGGTGCCTGCCTTGCAGGGGAGTAACTCCTTTACTCCAAGGGAGATTCTTCAGTCATCTATCGCCTTGTAGATCGTCGAAGTTCCAGGATTATGTGTCAGAGTTTCATCCAAGTGTAATTTAAAGTCCTGTTTCCATGGGTTTCTATCTTATACCCAAGGAAGGGGTGGGACAAACTTTAGGGACCCAACTATGGGAGGGTCAGGAAAGAGGGATGGCTACACCCATTTCCTTTATCCAGTTTTGTGCCAGAGCAGGGGCTGGTAGCCTCTGCAAACGGTTTGAGCTGGACTATGCACAGGGACACCAAATGTGCCCCCAGTGCTGACTTCAAAGCACTCTTGGAGTGCACCCACCCAGCCCCAATACACTAAAGTCTGTCTGGGAGGTGGTGACACCTCCCTGTGATGGGAAACCTATTGTCCAGGCCTCCCCTGCCTGAGTTTCGTCCAGCAGCGGGAGGGCAGACTCGTGTCTGTGGCTGGCAGCATCCATTTTGTGATGCCAGGGCTCTGTGAGCTGGTACCGGGTATACCGGTGCTGTCATGTCTCTCCCTCTAGAAGGGTGGGATCATACTCCCACACCAGGTACTGCTGTGGGGGTATGATTCCAAGGTGTTTGACACCACACACAACATGTTTCCGTGCAGCCATCCCAAAGTAGCATTTACCGTTTGGTTATAATGCACTTAAGAGTATATGGTTTGGCTGCATCACAAACAACCCTGGAATAAATGTACCGAAGGCTACAGAGGGGCTCTGCTCATGCATGGGCACCCTCTCACATAAAACCCAGCACCCTGCCTTCAAGATTAGTAAGGCCTGCCATAGGGGTGACTGATAGGTTTATATGTGCAATGATATGGAGAGATATAGTGTACCTATATCTCAGTAAGGGGTGCATGAACCACATTACCCAGCCTGCAGTAGCAGTCTGTGGTGTTATTTTGGAAGGCTTCCCAGAGGTGGCATAATACATGCTGCAGCCCCTGGTAGGCCTCTGGGGTGCCTATGCACTGGGTACATAGTACACCATATACTAGGGACTTATAAGGGTACCCCAGAATCCAATTTGGAGTGTACCTAAAGTACTGATAATCAATTTAGAGAGGAAGCAGCTAGACTGGGGTCCGGGGTAGCAGGGCCCCAGTCGAAAAACAGTGAAACATCAGCAAAAAGTGGGGGTAACTATAAGAAGCAGATCCTACTCTCCTACACCCGGTACCAACTTAACAGAGCCCTGGCATCACAACATGGATGCTGCAGCCACAGACACGAGTCTGCCCTCTTGTTGCTGAACGAAACTCCAGCAGGGGAGGCCTGGACAATAGGTTTCCTGTCACAGGGAGGTGTGACCACCTCCCAGACAGACTTTAGTGTATTGGGGCTGGTTGGGTGCACTCCAAGAGTGCTTTGAAGTCAGCACTGGGGGCACATTTGGTGTCCCTGTGCATAGTCCAGCTTAAACTGGTTGCAGGGGCACGGAACTGGACGAAGGAAATGGGTGTAGCCACCCCTCTTTCCTGACCCTCCCATAGGTGGGTCCCTAGAGTTGTCCAACTCCTTCCCCTGTTATAATATAGGAACCCCTGGCAACAGGACTTTAGACTACAACTGGACGAAACTCTGATACTGAATCCTGGAACTTCGACAATCTACATTGAACTAGATGACCGAAGAATCTCCCTTGGAGTAAGGGAGTTACTCCCCTGCAAGGCAGGCACCAATGATGCATCTGACCAGTTTGCATCTCCGAAGCTCCCGTCAGACTCTGAAGAATTTTGCAACACAGGAGGCGGGTTTCCATGGTCTAAGAGGTCTATCAATGCCCACAGCAAGTCTGAAGCCCGTATCCCTCGTGGTGACCCCTGGACACCGTGTCTCTTTGCAGAAACATCAGCTCTCCAACGACTCCTGCAGCTGAGCTTTGGGTTACTTGTAGCCCTGATCCAGAGCAGCATTTGCACTGAAGATTGCCCGCCTACACTCCACGAGTGTTCCGTGAGCTGGCACTTTGTGTTTTCTCTCAAGGTCCCTTCGTGATCCCTGGTCCGTCGACTGGTGGGTCGCTGTGAAGGCAACTTTTACTTTAATTGGGCTTACCTGGTTGCTCCGAACGTGCCCTGACTCTCCATCGCTTGTGGAGTCGCCAGGACCTTGCTGGTCAGCACCGAAGCATCTTTTCTCTTCCTGCGTGGGTTGCTGCTGCCAAGGCTTGTTGGGTCCAATCCAGACACCAACACCGCAGCACTTGACATCCTTCGCGAGACAGCTCGAACCCAGCTCCTGGTTGTCATCAACGCCTCCTGTTCCTTGTGGCTGCATAGTCAAGCTTCACCTCTTTGAACCTGAATCACCCAACATCAGTGGTGTGAGAAGTTGGTCTGGTATATGCTGGTCACTAGTTAAAGTGGACACCTTGCAGCAGTACAATTCGACTCTTATGGTAGATAGGTTTAAGACAACCTTTAAAGAAAGCTATCCTAGTGGTAGCTGTGGAGAGCAGCCTTCAGGCTAAGTCTTGGAGGAATGTAAAGCAGCTTGTTTTACCACATAATCTCTTGAATTACCAAATGAAAGGACACCACACAGGTATATATAACAAATATATATGTATTTATTACTAAACAACTCTCTACTAATCTCTTTATGAGATAAGAAGTCAGGAACATAGGCACAAATCAACGTTTCACAATAAATTAAGCACAAATATGGCTGGGGCCCTAAGGGCGTACCAGACCATATACTAAAAAAGAGACTTACAGATAACGACTTGCAATGGGACAAGGCCTAGGGCCTTCAGAAGCGTTGGAGCCTCACGAAACCACCCAAGGTAGGTAAGGAAAGGACCCACTGGGGACGCATGCAGTGTGTTAACCCATCCACGAATCCCCGTTGACTTCAATGGTGCAAGTCGCAATTGGAAATTTAGAGTTTAAGGGCACTTCGAAGGAGACTACAAGCAAGTCACTTACAGGGTAAGTAGTTCTAGAGCCAACACCCACAGGAGCACCATAGTGCTGGAGTTACTTCACTCAGGGAAGCCGGGTGCATAGGTGTCTTTTGGTGTCGGGTCGCGGCATCGTTTTCAATTAGAGCCAATGAAGACTTGCTGCTTGTGAAGACAGAAGAAGTGTCCGGTGGAATCCAAGCCTGGATTCAGAAGAAGGAAGACCTGAAAGCAGAGGAGACAGTGTTCAAAGTCACTTGGCAGTGACCCGGGGCAAGGAAGATGGATACCCACAGTTGTCGGGTGTTTTCAGGTGGTTCACGGGTGTCTTGACTCTTCAGCCAAGAGGTCCAGGAGGCTTCGATGACAACCAGGAGCTGGATTCGGCGTGTCCCACAAAGTCTGCAGCTTACTGCGGTATCGGTGACCAGATTGGAGCCAACAAGCCTTGATAACAGCAAGTCTTGTGGAAAGGACAAAAAGTCAGCGGTGCAGACCGGCAAGGTCTGGGGGACTCACCCAGCTAGGGTAAGTCAGGGCAGGCCTGGAGCAACCAGGGGGGCCCTTTGGAATGGTAGGAAAGTCTTCAGGGGACGCACAAGCCAGCCAGCAAGGAATCACAAAGACGCCTCAGGAGGATCCACTGAACAGGGGCCCACGGTCACCCTGGACGGGGTAGGCCTCTGATCTTTGGAGGGATTCCTGCTAGAGGCTTGGACCACACGTAGCCCAAAGCACAGGTTCGTAGAATGTTGTGAAGGGGTTGCTCTCGAAAATAGTGCACGGTACCCAGGGACTGCGGTTCCTCGTCACTCGTGGGGTCCACTTGCCTCAGCGTCGCTGGGGACCCACGGTGGCCTTGGAGAAGTCAGGAAATCCTCTTCCTGGGCTGCAGGGACTACGGGCTCCGGCGGGAGCAGTGGAGTTTGCGACCGTAGTTTGTAGTTTTTGATGCCTGCCAAGCAGGGGAGTCACTGCTTGACTCCAAGGGAGATTCTTCGATCTTCCAGAGGTAGTGGAACGTCGAAGGTCCGGGATTCTTCTTCAGAGCATCGTCCAGGGGTATCTAGTTTGCAATGGCAAGGATTCCCTAACTTGTACTAGAAGGAAGGGAGGGGCTAGCTCTATGACCCCACCTATGGGAGGGTCAGGGGAGTGGGTGACTACACCCACTTCCCTTTGCCAGTTTCACGCCAGAGCAGGGGCAGGTAGCCCCTGAGCCGGTTTGAATTGGTGTATGCACAGAGAAGCCTACTGCTCCCCCAGTGCAGGACTTCAAAGCACTCGAGGAGTGCACCCACCCAGCCCCAATACACTAAACCCTCTCTGAGAGGTGGTCACACCTCCCTGTGACAGGATACCTATTATTGGGCTTCCTCCACTGCGAGTTTTGGTCATCAGCAGGAGGGCATCCCAGTGTCTGTGACTGGTGGCATCCATTTTGTGATGCCAGGGCTTTTCAGTATTCTACTGCGTTTCCACAGTAGGTACATGCCTATCCCTCTAGAAGGGTGGGATCATACTCCCACACCAGTTACTGGTGTGAGGGTATGATTTCAAAGCGTTTGACACCAACCACGACATGTTTTGATGCAGCCATTCCAAAGTTAGCATTTACCTCGAGGTTATAATGCACTTAAGAGTATATGGTTTGACCGCATTCACAAACAGCCCCAGACAATGGACTCTTAGAGCTTCAGAGGGGCCCTGCTCAGGCAGAGCCACCCCCTCACAGGGAAACCAAGCACCCTGCACTCAGGATTGATAGGGCCTGCCTTAGGGGTGACTGATAGGTTTAAATGTGTGTGCAGGGGAGACATAGGAAACCTATATCTCAGTGAGGGGTGCTAGCACCACCTCACCCAGGCTGCAGTAGCAGGCCTGGGGTGTCAGATTTAGTCTGCTTCCCAGGGGTGGCATAATACATGCTTCAGCCCCTGGTAGGTCTGTGAAGTACCTATGCCCTTGGTACCTAAGGTACCATATACTAGGGACTCATAAGGTACCACAGTATCCAATCACTAGTGCACCTAATACGCACACCATGTCGTTTAGAGAGAACAGAGAGGCTGGGTCCCTGATTAGCAGGGTTCCAGCTAGACTATAGCCAGAAACCAGTGTAAACATCAGAAAAAAAGTGGGGGCAACATAAGAGGTAGAACCTACTCTCCTACACAACCCCCCCAAACGCAGGGACACTAAACTAACCTTGACCAGTTGAGTCTTCGTGTTCTAAGTGGAAATACCTTGAGAGTCCATCTGCATTGGCATGTTGAGTCCCAGGTCTATGTTCCACTGTATTGTCCATCCCCTGTAGGGAAATGGACCACCTCAAAAGTTTTGGGATTTCACCTTTCATCTGTTTGAGCCATAGGAGGGGCTTGTGGTCAGTCTGAACTATGAAGTGAGTGCCAAACAAGTATGGCCTCAGCTTCTTCAGGGCCCACACCACAGAAAAGGCCTCCCTCTCTATAACTGACCAACGTTTCTCTCTAGGGGTCAGCCTTCTGCTAATAAAAGCTATTGGCTGGTCTTGACCTTCATCATTCATTTGAGGCAGTACAGCTCCCACACCCAGCTGAGAAGCATCTGTTCGGACAATGAACTTTTTGGTGTAGTCTGGACTCTGTAAGATGGGAGCAGTGCACATGGCCTGCTTTAGGTCTTCAAATGCCTTTTGACAGCTAGCTGTCCACTGAAACTTTTTTGGCATTTTCTTTGAGGTAAGATCATTCAAGGGGGTCACTATAGATCCATATCCCTTCACAAACCTCCTATAGTACCCAGTCAGGCCTAAGAAGGCTCTCACCTGTGTCTGGGTGGTTGGAGCAACCCATTCCATTATGGTTTGGATTTTGCTCTGTAAAGGCTGATCCTGCCCCCCCCCCACAAAGTGGCCCATTTTCACAACCTTTTGGTCATGCCAAGCTTTTTGTAATTCTTGGCTGGCCTCCAGGTTTTTGGTTGCCTTCTTCATGTATTCGGCCATCATGGAGCAGAGACCAAGTACATAGTCCATCACATCCTGTTTGGGGGGTTTGAGAGGTAACTCCCAGCCCTCCTTTACCAAACATAATGGACCTCTTACAGGATGCCCAAACAGAAGCTCAAATGGGCTGTACCCAACCCCCTTCTGGGGAACCTCTCTGTATGCAAACAAAAGGCAGGGAAGAAGAAGGTCCCATTTTCGCCTAAGCTTTTCTGGGAGTCCTTTAATCATACCCTTTAGGGTTTGGTTGAAACGCTCAACCAACCCATTGCATTGTGGGTGATAGGGGATGGTGAACTTATAAGTTACACCACACTCCTTCCACATTGCTTTCAAATATCCTGACATGAAGTTAGTATCTCTGTCAGAGATGACCTCCTTTGGGAAACTCACGCTGGAGAAAACTCCAATGAGGGCTCTTGTCACCACAGGGGCTGTGGTGGTCCTCAGGGGAATTGCCTCTGGTTACCTGGTGGCATTATCCACTACCACCAGGATGAATCTGTGCCCAGATGCAGTTTGAGGGTCAAGGGGACTAACAATGTCAATCCCTACCCTTTCAAAGGGTACCCCCACTACAGGTAGTGGTATCAGGGGGGCCTTTGTTGTGCCACCTGCTTTGCCACTGGCTTGACAGGTGACACAGGAGCGACAGAACTCCTTTGTGTCTTCTGACATATGTGGCCAATGAAAATGTGGAACAAGCCTGTCCCAGGTCTTGTTTTGGCCCAAGTGACCTGCCAAAGTGATATCATGTGCTAGGGTATTACCAACCTCCTGGTGGCTCCAGGGGTGGGAACTCTACCCTCAGAATATAGGAGTCCCTCATCCCAATAAACTTTATGGAATCCACTAGCACTCCCAGCAGCCTAAGCAGCAGCCTGCTGTCTGAGGGGTTCAAGAGAGGGGCAGTACTGTTGCTCCTTACTCAGATCTTCCCTAGAAGGGCCCCCTGCCCCCAATAACTCAACCTGATCAGGCTCAAGTCCCTCTAGGGCAGTTCCTTCTTCAGGATCTGCTTCTCCTCCCTTAAGAGGTGAATCTGTGATCTGAGATAGGGGAGAAGGCACTGCCTTAACTCTACAGCTCCTCTTCTTGGGAAGCATCTGGTCCATTGTTCCAGGATCCAGAGCTGGTTCAGTGTTATGCATTCTGATGGATACATCTGCCAGTGGATTCCTCACCTTGTGAATATCCCTGCGCCAGCAACATTCGGAAACTTTTGTAGCAGTCCACGCTGATGAGGTCGCAGACGACGTCACAGAGGAACGGCACCGCTCGCGACTCCGGCTCCATAAGAAGACCTCGTCGGTGTGATGACGTCAGTTCCCTTTTTTCCGCGCCGTCGAAGCCAACGGATTTCGGGAATCGCTGTTGTTAGCGTCGTTGATACTTTGTGTATTCTGAGTATTATTCCTGTTCTCTGTCGAAGATGTCGACAAAAAAGTCTGGTTTTAAGCCTTGCAGGGAGTGTGGCAAGCATATGTCCATCACAGATCCTCATGAGGACTGTGTGTGGTGTTTATCGTCGGACCACGATGTGGATGACTGTACCAGCTGCCGGAAGATGAGTACGAAGGCTCTTAAGGAACGGGAGGCAAAACTCTTCATCGCAAAAATGAAGAAGGAGAAGAGAGGGAGAAGAAGATCGAGAACGAGGTCGAGGTCTAGATCGAAGTCGAGGTCGGCGTCGAAGTCGACTTCGGGACATGCTTCTCATGCCAAGAAGCATAAGAAAAAAAGAAGGCACTCGTCTCGACGCCATTCTGATAAGAGCTCGGCGCCGAAGCCGAAGTCACCTGCTCGGCGTCGGAAGGACTCTGTTTCTCCCTCTCCTGTGCCGGATTCGCCTGCTGGTCCTTCATCTCCGGTGGTCTCCTTGTCTCCGGCTTCACCGGTTCCAGCACGGACTCCGACGCCGGTTCCATCTCTGGCTCCGTCTCCGGCCCCGGAAGAACTTCAAGCCCCGGGTGAGCCAGCGACGCCGCTGATTCCACCGTCGGCGCCGGTTGGCCCGAGTCCGGTGAGGCCTGACCAGTACCCTGCCTTCCCTGGTCCAGGTCAGGACCCCTCGCATTACTTAAATGCGATGTATGGGGTGTTTGCTCGAGCCATGTACACCACTGGTGCACCTGCGGGTCCGATGGGTCCCATGGCATTTAATTTGGGGGTGCCGCAAGTATATCCGCAGGCCCCTTTCATACCCTTCTTCCCAACTACGCCATCTTGGAATCCTCCAGCTCCGAGGACGTCGACGCTGCTTCCATCCTCGCCGGCTCCGGCTCGACCTCAATCGACGCCGATGGCTCCAGCAGATCCACGCTCGACGCCGGCACCGGCGCCATCGGATTCGAATACGGCGCCGCCGACGCCAATGATTCGGATTCATTCCAGGAGGGATACTCAGAGGATAATGGAAGAGCAGAGGTACCTTCAGGAGGAAGCGGAAGAGGGGGAATTGGTGGAGTCGGATGAAATATTCGAAGAGCTTAAAGAAGCTAGTGGTTTGGATCGGTCTCCTGAGTGGGAGATTACTCCACCGTCGGATGAGCCCTCTAAGGACGTTGCTCCCTACCATTCAGTTATTAGGAAGGCTGCGGAGCTGCTTGATCTCCAGCTACCATCTACGGAGTTTAAGTCGAACATTTTAACTGAGGTACTACATTCTCCCACGGCAGTATCTGAGCCTTTACTTTCCTTTAATGAGGCCATTGTGGAACCTGTATTAGAGGTGTGGCGCAAGCCCTTTTCTGCTCCTGCTGTCTCCAAGACAATTGCTAGGAGATATAGAGCAGCCCCAGGGGATCCGGAATTTTTGACGTCACATCCTTCACCGGAGAGCCTGGTGATTCAGGCAGCTTGTTCGGGAAAGTCTAAGGGGGCTTTCCCTCAGGTTCCTGGGGACAGAGAGGCTAAAAGGCTGGACCAGTCTTCAAAAAAGTATTTTCATCGGCCAGCATGGCTTTGAAATCAACAAACGCCACTTGTCTTTTGGGACGCTATGTGCACGCACTGATGGATTCGGCTAAAAGACTGGTGCCAAAACTGCCTGAGGAGGAGAGGACTGAGTTCAGTGACATCTTGACTGATGCTCAGGCGGCAGCACGTCAGGTGATCCAGAGTGGGCTGGACACTGCAGATTCTGTTGCAAGGATCATGGGGTCTTCTGTCGCAACCAGAAGGAGTGCCTGGTTAAAATCTTCTGAGTTCTCACAGGATGTGCAGTCGACTCTATTGGACCTGCCATTTGACGGATCTGGTCTGTTTGGCAAGAAGGCAGATGCTGCTCTGGAGCGATTCAAGGACAGCAAGGCGACAGCTAAATCTCTGGGCCTGCAGTCTCAGTCGAGGGGGTCGTTTAAGAGGTATAGAGGGTTCGGAAGGACATCTTTTCGAACCTATAGGCAGACCCAGGAGCAGCAGCAGCAAAGTTCCTCGTCCAGAGGTTTCAGGGGAAGAATCAGGGGCCGCACTCGTGGTCGGCAACTCTCCTCCTCCTCTTCTTCTTCTTCCTCAGCTCCTCCCACCACCGCAAAGCAGCCCTAGATTCGCCATTCCGGATCATGCTGGTCCTGTGGGGGGCCGGCTTACCCATTTTCTACAAGATTGGAAATCTGTAACTACAGATCTCTGGGTTCTGGATCTTGTAGAAAATGGGTACGCCCTTCCCTTTTGGGAATTCCCTCCAAATTACCCTCCTTGTCAAGGGTCTTGCTCGGAGGACCACCGTCTTCTCCTGCAGGAGGAAGTCCTGAAGTTGTTTCAGAAAGGTGCGATAGAGGTAGTGCCAGAGCGGGAGAGGAGTCAGGGATGCTACTCCCGGTATTTTCTGATTCCGAAAAAGGACGGCAGATTGCGTCCGATATTGGACCTCAGAATTTTGAATCTTTTTCTAAAACAAGAAAAGTTCAAGATGCTCACCCTTGCTCAGGTTCTTCAAGCGCTGAATCAGGAGGACTGGATGGTGTCGATCGACTTGCAGGATGCGTATTTTCACATCCCAATCCTGAAGTCGCACAGAAAGTATCTCAGTTTCACGGTAGGGTCGCAACATTATCAGTTTGCGGGCCTACCGTTTGGTCTTACTTCTGCACCCCGAGTCTTCACGAAGGTGATGGCAGTGGTGGCAGCCCATCTCAGAAGGTCGGGGATTTCAGTTTTCCCCTATCTGGACGACTGGCTGATCAAAGCGGAGTCACCAGAGAAGGTGCTGCACCATCTGCAGGATACAACTCAGTTGTTGTTCAAATTGGGTTTCTCGATAAACGTGCCCAAATCTCACCTGGTGTCCTCTCAGCGCAACCTGTTCATAGGTGCGGTACTGGACACTACTGTGTGTCGAGCATTCCCTCCTCCTCAAAGGATTCTCGACATACAGGAAATGATTCCTTTATTTTACAACGGAGCGGTCGTTCCAGTTCTGAAGGTCCTTCGCCTGCTCGGTCTGTTCGCCTCCTGCATTCTGTTGGTCAACCATGCACGCTGGCACATGAGGGCGCTCCAATGGTACCTCCGCAAGCAGTGGTAACAGCACAAAGGGGATCTCAGGGAGTCTGTGAGGATCTCCAGAGAAGCTGCAGCGGATCTATCTTGGTGGAGCGTGGAGGGCAATCTGTCCCAAGGAAAGTCCTTCCATCTGCCTCCATCAAGAGTCTTTGGTCTCCAGAGGAAAGGTTGCTTCACATCAACCTTCTGGAGTTACGGGCGATAAGTTTGGCGCTCAAGGCCTTCCTCCCTTCCCTTCGCGGTCAGTCTGTTCAAGTCCTGACGGACAACACGACCGCGATGTGGTATATAAACAAACAGGGAGGAGTGGGGTCTCTTTGTCTCTGCAGAGAGGCCCTGCGTCTATGGTCCTGGGCTCAGGACCATCAGATTTGTCTGATGGCAAATCATCTGGCCGGGGTTCTGAACGTACGTGCGGACAGTCTCAGTCGGCAGTTCTCCGCCGACCACGAGTGGAGGCTTCATCCAGAGGTGGTTCGTCACGTCTTCCGGATGTGGGGAACTCCTCGGGTGGACCTGTTCGCCACTCACGAGAATGCTCACTGCCCGTCATTCTGCAGTCTCCAGTATCCGATGCAGGGAGCGTTGGGGGATGCGTTTCAGTTGAGGTGGAGCTCACAACTCCTTTACGCGTTTCCTCCCATACCCTTGATTCCTCGGGTTCTGAGGAAGATTCGCAAGACCGGGCCCAAGTTATTTTGGTCGCCCCGGATTGGCCAAGAAGGGTGTGGTATACATATCTTCTCCACCTCTCCTCGTGCCCTCCGCTTCGTCTCCCTCTGAGGGCAGATCTCCTCTCGCAGTCGGAGGGGCAGGTTCTACACCCCCACCTCCAGAGCTTACACCTTCATGCCTGGAGATTGAACGGGGCAACCTGAATTCTTTCTCTCTCCCGCCAGATGTGGTGGATGTTATTTTATCGGCCAGGCGACACTCCACCAAATTTATATATTCATATAGGTGGTCTAAATTTGTACTCTGGTGTGGAGAGAGGTCCATTGATCCTTTGAAGGCTCGTCTGTCTAACATCCTTCAGTTTGCTCTTTCTCTTGCTCAGCAAGGCTTTGCTGTGGCTACAGCAAAAGGGTACTTATCGGCTTTGTCGGCTTTCCTTTGCCTGCCGGAACAGACGTCATTATTCAAATCACCTATTGTGCTTAGATTTCTCAAGGGCCTCACAAACAAATTTCCTCCAACTCCCTTTATTGTAGCTCAATGGGACTTAAACCTGGTATTGACTTATCTTATGGGTTCTCCCTTCGAGCCCTTACATAAGTGTCCCTTGAGACTGTTGTCTTTCAAGACGGTTTTCCTCATTGCAATCACCTCGGCAAGGAGGGTAAGTGAGCTTCAAGCTCTTAGCTCAAAACCCCCATTTTTGAACATTCATGCTGAACGAATGGTACTCCGGACCAGGGCTGCATTTTTGCCTAAGGTGGTAACTCCCTTCCATCTGGGGCAATCCATTACCCTTCCTACCTTCTATCCTCCCCCTCACCCTTCCAAGGAGGAGGAGAGACTTCACCGTTTGGACCCTAGGAGGGCGGTGAGATTTTACCTGGACAGGACAAAGGATTTCAGAATTGATGACCAGCTCTTTGTGGGCTTTATTGGCTGCAGGAAGGGTCGAGCGGTGCACAAGCGCACCCTTTCCAGGTGGATTGTCTTGTGCATCAAGATTTGCTACTCTTTGGCTGGTAAGGAACCTCCGGAAGGTTTAAGAGCTCATTCCACTAGAGCAAAGTCTTCCACTTCTGCTTTGTCTAGGGGTGTTCCTGTGGAGGACATTTGGAGGGCGGCAACTTGGGCCTCCCTCCACACCTTCGCAAAACATTATTGCTTGGATAACGAGGTGAGGAGGGACGGACACTTTGCTCGTTCCGTCCTTCAGGACTTTTTGGTATAGAAGGGTGGACACCCTCCTCCGGGAGTGGGGACTGCTGTGGAATCTATTCACAAGGTGAGGAATCCACTGGCAGATGTATCCATCAAAAGAACAAGTTACTTACCTTCGGCAACGCTTTTTCTGGTGGATACAGTATCTGCCTGTGGATTCCTCACTGACCCACCCGCCTCGCCGTTGTCCATCCCTCTATACCTAAGGTTCTATTAATAATGTTTCAATCTACTATTCTAATGATGGTATTTCAAAAAGTATATGTTACTGTCAAAGGCTTTATGTCTTTCTTTGGTTTTTCTATTCATTCTCCACACTATGTGTGTTGATCTGCATATTGTGTACTGTGTATACTGTGTATATATTGCTGTCAGTCCATCCGTGTGCCTCGAAGGCACGGAAAAAAGGGGCGGAACTGACGTCATCACGCCGACGAGGTTTTCTTATGGAGCCGGTGACGTCAGCGGAGTCGCGAGCAGTGCCGTTCCTCTGTGACGTTGTCTGCGACCTCATCGGCGTGGACTGCTACAAAAGTTTCCGAATGTTGCTGGCGCAGGGATATTCACAAGGTGAGGAATCCACAGGCAGATACTGTATCCACCAGAAAAAG
Source organism: Triturus cristatus (assembly GCF_964204655.1). Lineage (NCBI taxonomy): Eukaryota > Metazoa > Chordata > Amphibia > Caudata > Salamandridae > Triturus > Triturus cristatus. The sequence goes on from NC_140590.1 coordinate 1,870,539,687, forward strand.
CATTACCAAAGGTAAGTAACTTTTTCTATTGGCTTGTGACCTGGTCACAGCAAATACCTCTGCAGGGATGCCCAACATCTCAGCATGAGTCCATAACTCTACTTCAGACCAGGCTGAAGTCTCAAGATCATTGCCCAATAGACATTCTACAAGGAGGTCTACACTGACTACAACCTTCTTGAGGCCAGCTACCCCTCCACAGGAGAAATTCACAACTGCCAGACTATGGTTGGTCCTGACATTGCTTGCATTGGTCACCTGGTACATTTCGCCCAGGATGATCTGTCCAGGGTCCACAAGATCCTCTGCCACCATGGTGACACTAGCACCTGTGTCCCTAAACGCCAAAGCCTGTTTGCCATTTATTACAGGCTGCTGTTTGTATTTGCCCAGTTTACTGGGGCTCACTAGGAAGGATATATCAATGTCTCTCATCACAAACCAGCAGTGCCTGAGTGGGTACTCTGACTAGGCCAGAGTCCACTTCAGAACCAAGGGCAAACCCTACTACACCCTTATTCTGTGTACCACCCCCACCGGTAGCTGAACTAGGGGGAACCGTTGACCTAGGGGCAGGAGTGGTGGTGGTTTGGTCTTTGGACTTGTTACAATCAGAAGTCCAATGCCCTTTCTGTTTGCAGAATTTGCACCAGGGCTTTTTTTGGCCTTTCCCTTGTTGGATTGTGACTCCCCACCAGATGCAGATTTTTGGGGACCTTGTGAAGACTTCTGGTCTTTTGACTTATCCCCACCTTCCTCAGAGCCCTTAGAATCCTGCTTCTTTGTGTCACCCCCTTGGTTCTGGGTTTTCTGCCTCACCCTGGTTCTGACCCACTTGTCTGCCTTCTTTCCCAATTTTTGGGGGGGGAGTCAGATCTGAGTTCACCAGGTATTGATGCAACAACTGGTTCTGGCAATTATTAAGGATCTGTTCTCCCATCATTAGATTATACAATCCCTTGAAATCGGCAACCCTACTGCCAACCAGCCAACCCTCCAGAGCCTTGGTTGCACAATCTACAAAGTCAGTCCAGTTCTGAGACTGTGCCTTTTGGGTGTCTCTGAACTTCAACCTGTACTGCTCAGGGTTTAAGCCAAACCCATCTATCAGTGCACTCTTCAGGACTTCATAGTCATCAGCATCCTCTTCTCTAACAGTAAGGAGCTTGTCTCTACCTTTATCTGAAAAGGAGAGCCACAAGATTGATGCCCACTGCTTTTGGGGGACCTGTTGTACTCTACAGGCCCTTTCCATAGCAGTTATCCACTTGTGGATATCATCCCCACTCTGGTAGGGAGGAACAACCTTGCTCAGGTTCCTATGGTCTGGAATATATTCCCTGCCTCTAGGGACACTGTTGCTGCCACCAGGGGGTTCTAACCCCTCTCTTCTAGAAGCTCTCTGGAGCTCAAAGGCTTCTCTGTCTAATGCCAACTGCTTGGTTTTGAGGGCAAATCTTGCTTCCTCATACTGCAGCAGTTTGTACATTCTGTCAGAGGAGGTTTCCCTTCTAGGAAGGTATAAGTTCCTCGGCTGGACAGATTCTCTGCCAGAGTGATATGAGTGGTCAGACTCCCTAGAAAGGGACCTAGGCCTCTCCTCCACTCTGTCAGTTCTCTTAGGGAGAATTCCTCTGTCCTTTTCAGACCCTTCAACCACAGAGTCTTGGTCACCTTGATGTTCATCATCTGACCCAGACACTATGATTGACCCACCCCCTGATTCAGACCCCTTAGCTCCTAGAGCTAATCTAAGATCATCTGCTGTCAGCAGATCTATCAGGTGTAGTGTGGAGGGACTCTGTCCTATCCTCAGGTGCCTTGCAGCACACATGGCTTTCAAGTCAAAGAAGGTCATGTCCTTATACTGAGGCTGGGTGGACCCATTGGTTCCAACCCTTAAGGACATTCTAGTGTTGCACAGTGATGTACTACCTACACTAGTTTGTGGCCTACTGATCCTAGCTTGAGCTGTAGCAAGGGTGTGCTATCCCTTGACACACAGCTCTAAGTTCAGTAGAACTTATTGATACTAAGCTTGACTTTATATGTACCTTGAGTACCTTAAGTGGTTTTCAGTTAGTAATTCAAATAGAGATTTTCTGGTAAAACAATGGCAAGCTGGAATCCCACACTCTGCCCATCAATGTGAGAAGTTGGCCTGGTAAATGCTGTTCACTAGTTAAAGTGGACACCTTGCACCAGTACAATTCGACTGTTATGGTAGATAGGTTTAAGACAACCTTTAAAGAAAGCTATCCTAGTGGTAGCTGTGGAGAGCAGCCTTCAGGCTAAGTCTTGGAGGAATGTAAAGCAGCTTGTTTTACCACATAATCTCTTGAATTACCAAATGAAAGGACACCACACAGGTATATATATCAAATGTATATGTATTTATTACTAGACAACTCTCTACTAATCTCTTTATGAGATTAGAAGTCAGGAACATAGGCACAAATCAACGTTTCACAATAAATTAAGCACAAATATGGCTGGGGCCCTAGGAGCGTACCAGACCATATACTAAAAAAGAGACTTACAGATAACGACTTGCAATGGGACAAGGCCTAGGGCCTTCAGAAGCGTTGGGGCCTCATAAAACCACCCAAGGTAGGTAAGGAAAGGACCCATGGGGGACGCATGCAGTGTGTTAACCCAGCCGTGAATCCCCGTTGCCTTCAATGGTGCAAGTCGCAATTGGAAATTTAGGGTTTGAGGGCACTTCGAAGGAGACTACAAGCAAGTCACTTACAGGGTAAGTAGTTCTAGAGCCAACACCCACAGGAGCACCGTAGTGCTGGAGTTTCCTCACCCAGGGAAGCCGGGTGCATAGGTGTCTTTTGGTGTCGGGTCGCGGCATCGTTTTCAATGGGAGCCAATGAAGACTTGCTGCTTGTGAAGACAGAAGAAGTGTCTGGTGGAATCCAAGCCTGGATTCAGAAGAAGGAAGACCTGCCAGCAGAGCAGACAATGTTCAAAGTCACTTGGCAGTGACCCGGGGCAAGGAAGATGGATGCCCACAGTCGTGGGGTGTTTTCAGGTAGTTCACGGGTGTCTTGACTCTTCAGCCACGAGGTCCAGGAGGTGTCGACAACAACCAGGAGCTGGATTCGGCGTGTCCCACAACGTCTGCAGCTTACTGCGTTGTTGGTGACCAGATTGGAGCCAACAAGCCTTGGTAAGAGCAAGTCTTGTGGAAAGGACAAAAAGTCAGCGGTGCAGACCAGCAAGGTCTGGGGGACTCACCCAGCGAAGGTAAATCAGAGCAGGCCTGGAGCAACCAGGGGAGCCCTTTGGAATGGTAGGAAAGTCTTCAGGGGACGCACAAGCCAGCCGGCAAATGGTCGCAAAGATGCCTCAGGAGGATTCACTCAACAGGGGCCCACTGTCACTCGGGATGGGGTAGGCCTCTGATCTTTGGAGGGATCCCTGCTAGAGGCTTGGACCACACATGGCCCGCATCACAGGTTCGTAGAACATTGTGAAGGGGTTGCACTCGAAAATAGTGCACGGTACCCAGGGATTGCGGTTCCTCGTCACTCGTGGGGTCCACTTGCCTCAGCGTCGCTGGGTACTCATGATGGCCTTGGAGAAGTCAGGAAATCCTCTTCCAGGGCTGCATGGACTTCGGGCTCCGGCGGGATCGGTGGAGATTGCGACCGTAGTTTGTAGTTTTTGGTGCCTGCCAAGCAGGGGAGTCACTCCGTGACTCCAAGGGAGATTCTTCAGTCTTCCAGAGGTAGTGGAACATCGAAGGTCCGGGATTCTTCTTCAGAGCGTCGTCTAGGGGTATCTAGTTTGCAATGGCAAGGGTTCCCTAACTTATACTAGAAGTAAGGGAGGGACTAGCTCTATGACCACACCTATGGGAGGGTAAGGGAAGTGGGTGGCAACACCCACTTCCCTTTGTCCAGTTTCACGCCAGAGCAGGGGCAGGTAGCCCCTGAGGCGGTTTGAACTGGTGTATGCACAGAGGAGCCTACTGCTCCCCCAGTGCAGGACTTCAAAGCACTCTAGGAGTGCCCCCACCCAGCCCCAATACACTAAACCCTCGCTGGGAGGTGGTCACACCTCCCTGTGACAGGATACCTATTGTTGGGCTTCCTCCACTGCGAGTTTTAATCATCAGCAGGAGGGCAGCCCAGTGTCTGTGACTGGTGGCATCCATTTTGTGATGCCAGGGCTCTTCAGGATTCTACCGCGTTTCCACAGTAGGTACATGCCTATCCCTCTAGAAGGGTGGGATCATACTCCCACACCAGTTACTGGTGTGGGGGTATGATTTCAAAGCGTTTGACACCAAACACGACATGTTTTGATGCAGCCATTCCAAAGTTAGCATTTACCGCGAGGTTATAATGCACTTAAGAGTATATGGTTTGACCGCATTCACAAACAGCCCCAGAGAATGGACTCTTAGAGCTTCAGAGGGGCCCTTCTCAGGCAGAGGCACCCCCTCACAGGGAAACCAAGCACCCTGCACTCAGGATTGATAGGGCCTGCCTTAGGGGTGACTGATAGGTTTAAATGTGTGTGCAGGGGAGACATAGGGAACCTATATCTCAGTGAGGGGTGCTAGCACCACCTCACCCAGGCTGCAGTAGCAGGCCTGGGGTGTCAGATTTAGTCTGCTTCCCAGGGGTGGCATAATACATGCTTCAGCCCCTGGTAGGCCTGTGAAGTACCTATGCCCTTGGTACCTAAGGTACCATATACTAGGGACTCATAAGGTACCACAGTATCCAATCACTAGTGCACCTAATACGCACACCATGTCGTTTAGAGAGAACAGAGAGGCTGGGGCCCTGATTAGCAGGGTTCCAGCCAGACTATAGCCAGAAACCAGTGTAAACATCAGAAGAAAAGTGGGGGCAACATAAGAGGCAGATCCTACTCTCCTACAGGTGGGCATTCGCCTATCGTGCCCCTGGTCACTGGCAAGTGACCCAGACTCTGTCCCTTCTGCTTTCAGGTTCTTCTGATCTTCGATTCAGGTGTAGATCACACTGGACACTTTTCTCCTTCCTGGCAGCAGCACTTTGCTGCAGATCGCCATTGAAATCAACGACTATTCCCGACCCCATTTGACACCTATGCACCGGCTTCCCTGGGTGAGGTAACTCGAGAACTATGGTGCTCCCATGGCTGCTTGCCCTAGAACCCCCTAAGTCTAAAGGGGTTTGCTCAAAGTCCTCTCCTAAGTGTCCTTAACTTCCAAAATTCCAACCACGACTTTCCCATAGAATAGTACGGGCCTCGCGCCTGTGTTCTCACACTGCATGCGTCCCCCGTGGGTCTCCTGTGTCACTACCTTGGGTGGTTATTTGGGGTCCCAGCGATTCTACGTGCTCTAGACACTGTGTCTAGTCAAGTCGTGGTTCTTATACCACTTTCAAAATATATGGTTTGGTCTCCCCCTGGGGCCCATTGTATATTGTGCTATTTACTGTCATTTTAGAACTGTATTATTGTGTATCTTGGAATCTAATCTCATAAAGAGATTAGTAGTGAGTGTTTAGAAATAAATACATATATTTTATATATACCTTGTGTGGTTCTCCTTTCAGTTACTAATTCAGGAGGTTATAATCTGATAAATCAAGCTGCTTTACACTCCTTCAAGACTTAGCCTGAAGACTGCTCTCCATAGCTACCACTAGGATAGCTTTCATTAAAGGTTGTCTTTAACCTATCACCATAAGGGGTTGTTTGGACTGATACAAGGTGCCCACTAGAAGTAGTGGACAGCATATGCCAGGCCACCTTCTCACTCTGCCTCTCCTGTCCTAGTGATGATGTATCCTCAGTCCCACATATGCTCTCCTCCCCCACCTGCTGATGTACCCTCAGTCCCAGGTGTGCTCTCCTCCCCAGGTGCTGATGTCCCCTCAGTCCCAGGTGTGCTCTCCTCCCTAGGTGCTGATGTACCCTCAGCCCCAGGTGTGCTCTCCCCCCAGGTGCTGATGTACCCCAAGTCCCAGGTGTGCTCTCCTCTCCAGGTGCTGATGCACCCTCAGGCCCAATAGTGCTCTCCTCCCTGGTTGCTGATGTTCCCTCAGTCCCAGGTGTGCTCTCCTCCCCAGGTGCTGATGTACCTTCAGTCCCAGGTGTGCTTTCTGCCCCAGGTTCTGATGTACCCTCAGTCCCAGGTGTACTCTCCTCCCCAGGTGATGATGTACTCTCAGTCCCAGGTGTGCTCTCCTCCCCATGTGCTGATCCACCCTCAGGCCCAGGTGTGCTCTCCTCCATAGGTGCTGATGTGTTGGACTTGGCCCTTCTGGCAGGTTCACCCCTAAACTTTTTGGTTTTACTGGTGACCTGGTGGTAGTGATTTTTGGTTTCTGCGCACTTTCCCCTTGTCCCAGAGTAAAGTGCGCACTCTTGAGTGCATGTGGTGAGGTTGACCTGCCCTCCCATCGGAATGCATGAGGGAATGTATGTGTCCCTGGTAGTTCCTGATGCGTGGGGAATGCAGGTGCGAGTTTGGTATGTACGGACTCGTGTGATGAAATGCTGCGCGATGATGTGTTCGGCGTGCATGTACCTAGAGTGGAAGTGCCACTTCTAGAAGTGGGCACTTCTGTGTGCAGTGTGAAATGTGTGCCTTGTCTGGCGATTGGCTGGCTGAGGTCATGTGACGGGCTAGGGAATCCCCAGAGTCAGGAGGAGTCACCCAGTGGTGAATAGGGAGATCAGCAGCTAGATGGGTGGGAGGAGTACACCTGGGTCCTGAATAGGTCTGGGTTTTCCCCACACAATGCTGGCTCCGCGCCCTGTGGTGCGACTGATGACCCTGGCCTGCTCTCTGAATAGGGAGAGGGGCTGAGCAAAACAAAGTGCTCAGGAACCAGTTGTAACTGGTTCACCCCTTCCCTGCACCTTGAGACAAAGGTGTTCTGTGTATAAGAAGGGGCTGCGACCCCATGTAAAAGGTTCTCTTCCAGGATCCTGCCTGAGGGGGCTGCTGCTGTTGCTGGGCCAGAGGACCGCCACTTGGACTACCTCCCTGCCTGGAGGCCCAGTGAGCTGGCTCTGGGCCCAGCCTTGCCCCCCCCTGCCTTGCTGCATACAGAGGAGAACTTTGCTGGACTTTCTTTTTTTATTCTCTCTTAACCTCTTCGGTGCCCGTGACGAGCTGGACTCGTCATGGGCCGCGGTGGCGCTGTGCCCATGACGAGTCCAGCTCGTCACAAACCCCGCCCGCTAATGTTACGGCCGGCACAGGGCGGGGAAAGGGGCGGGCACCGAAGGGATTAAGCGTTTGGAAGCGCTTGTATTTGACTTATAGCGCTAGGAGCACTTTATTTTGGACCCCAGCATCGAGAAGCGCTTTCTCTGAAGAGCGCCGTCATTGTTGCCAGCAGCGCTACGATAATTCACGAGGGGAACCCCGACGTAGGGATTACCCCGTTTTGGCCGAGATCTAACGCGGGTGCCCACCCCGCCTATCGCCTCGTTTTAATTGAGGGAGCCCACCCCTCATTGCCACCGGTTCGCAATCACCGCCGCGGCCGGGTGGAAAGGAAGCCAGGCAGCATCGGGGAAGACGTGGGCGTGGCTTACACAGGAAGCGGACGGGAGCCCACCCCACGCTCCTGTGACGGAGACCCGGAAGAGAGGAGGACTGCTGAGACTGAGGAGCCCCGAGGCACATTGTCGGTGCCTGCCCCGCCGCGAGAAAGCCGTCCTGCCACCTGAGCCTCCCCAGCGGAGGGGAAGCCCCAAAGGAGAAGAGCCCGTCGACCGCAGGAGTCCCCAGAGAGCAGCCCGGTAAGTGGTGAAGGGCTGGGGGACTAGGTGTCGGTCCCAGACCTGTCTATTTCCTAGAGTCTAAGAGGCTCCAACGACGGGGCCTTGGTTGCTTTAGAGCCTGTAAGGCTCCAACATCGGGGGCAGCGTCCTTGAGCCCCCGAGAGGCTCCAACGCGGGCAGAGCATTGTTTGCACAGAGCGCGAGTGCGCTCCAACAGAGAGGGGCATCTGTTTTCTGATCAGAGCGGCCCCGGAAGGCAGCGGGCCGCTCCAACGTTGGTCCCCACATTTATTCAGAGCCCACGAGGCTCCCACGCTTTTGGGGGCACATTTGTTTGAGAGCCCCAAAGGCCCCCCGTTAAGTGGGCATACTTCCTGGCCCATTGTGTAAGAGCCTAGAGAGGCTCCAATGAGAAGTGCAATCTCTGTCTTAGAGCGCCAGGCCGCTCCACGTTACGGGGGCAGATTGTTTGCTTAGAGCCTGTGAGGCTCCCACGTTGGCCCTATCATATTTGTTTCGGAGCCTAGAAGGCTCCAACGGCTGACATACTTGTGTTCAAGGCACAGTGGTGCCCAAGTTCAGTTCCCCAGCTGCCCAGCACTTCGTGGGCAGCTGCAACGTTTAGGTTGTGGCCTTTACGCTTTGGCTTGCGCAGCCTGCGCAGCCTTGCCCTGACTCTGCTGGACAAAGGGCGTTTGAGCCCCTGATAGGCCAGGTTGGCCTGGGGACAGTTTTGCTGTGTTGTGCCCTCCCCTAGGGTACCTGGTGATTTTTACACATGTACTTTTGCGCCTGCGCAATGCCTTTGTGCTGTGTTTATTTCTAGCTGTGCCTATGCGTAGGAGAGGGTTTTTCCTGGTATAGGTTATGCTGATGTGTTCATGATTCCCTGCGTAATATTCTCCTAAGGTGGTTAGGGTTGCGTAGCTGGTACTTACCTGTTACCAGTGGTTACTGGTTGTGCGCTACATGCTCTAATTGGTGCTTCAGTGATTGTATGTGCTATGTCCTAGAAGTGTTATTCCTGTGGTCTAAGTACTAAGTTCTAAAAGTGCTAATTCCTGACAGTGGTCCATGTGCCCCTGTCCCCTGTACATATAATCCCTTGTAAATTCTGCCCAGTGCCAGTTGGCACAGTGTAAATTGTGTGAATAGTATCTAATGTGTTTATTATAATACAAAGGCTATTTTTATATAATACCTTGTGGGGAGTTCCTTTTGTGGTGGGCCTTGGGTGTTGTTGCTGGGTGCGCACGCAAACGCTTTACACATTGCCTCCGAGATAAGCCTGACTGCTCGTGCCAAGCTACCAAGGGGGTGAGCAGGGGTTATCTTTGGCGTGTAACTCCCCAGCCCTGACTAGAGTGGTGGTTTCTGCCTGACTTTGGCGCAAGCCCTAGCCAACCAGAAATCCCATTTCTAACATTGGTGATCAGCGGTGGGATTTGGACTTGCGTTTGCGCTGTACCGCAGCAGCAACTGGCTGCAGCACAAAACTCTAAATTTAGATAGTAACATGGTATAGAGATTATTGTTCTAAGTTTGTTCTTAAGTGTCATTTCTGTGGAAATGTGTTTCTGGATTCACCAGTAAGGGTGGGATCCAGTGGTGGCAGCATAATAGTGTCCAGTACATTTGTTCCCCGCCCTGCGCCCAGAGTTGGTACCTGTGTCACTTGTGGTCAGGTTGAGGAATCAGGGGTGGTAGAAACTGCCTTACCAGTCCGAGGGGAGGGTTGTGCGTGGATGAATGGTGTGTGGCACTAGACAAGTGAGTGTGAGTTCTCTGGGATAGAGAGCTTGCTGAATCCTTTGTGAATTGTGTACTCCTGTGTTAAGCTCAGACCCCTAGGTTCCCAGTGTAATCTTTTCACCAGAACGTCGGCCAAAATGGAGCCTGCTTTTGATCTCAGTGATCTAGCTTGGTACAGTATGCAGGAGTTGGAAAGGTTCTGTAGAGAGAGAGACATAGGGGTGAGAGAGTCAGACACTCTGTGTGAACTTAGGGGCCACCTGATCCAGTGGGTTAAGAATCAAAGGGATCTTGAGCACAGTAGGGAAAGGGCCCGGGCCTCACACCTGGAGGGTGGTGGGTCTGTGGGGAACCCTGAAGATTCAGAAGAGGAGGAAGAAGATGACAGTACCTGGACGCCAGTAGAGAGTGAAGACCCCATAGGTAGGGAGTCCCTTGCTGGGTCCAGTGTAGGAGGCAGCGCCTCATCCCTTTCCCTGTCCCCAGAGGAGTGGGAAGATAGGAGGATAGAAAGGGAGCACCAGCTGGCGTTAGAAAAGCTCAGGTTAGAGCATGCCCAGGCTAGGGCGCAGCTGGAGGTCAAAAAGCAACAGCTAGAGACTGAGAGGGTCTTGGCGCAGGAGAGGATAGAGGAGGCTGAGAGGGCCTCCACCAGAGGCAAAGTAGCTCTGGAGGGTAGACTATCACCTGCGCGCAGTTTTAATTTTCTGGGCTTCCCAGGGAGGGTTGAGTCCAGTGGTGGCAGTTATATAGAGTCCCGTGCGAGAAGTCCCACTCCCAGTTCCCCGAGTATGGTACCTGTTTCCCAAGAGGAGGAGTTAAGGTTGAAATTCAGGGGCAGTAGGAAACTGTCTCACCAATCTTGGGAGGAGTTTGTGGATGAATGTGAGGATGCACTGTTTGATTGGATAGGAGTTTCCGCAGAATCTGATTTTGATAAACTGTGTAATCTGGTTCTCAAAGAACACCTGCTCAGTTGTTGTGTGCCGGGGTTGCGCCAACACCTGTTGGGGTGTGGATTGTGAGCCATTTGAGCTTGGGGATGAAGCAGAGCGCTGGGAAAGTGCTAGAGGTTCTCTAGAGTCATTAGGGAGTGACTCCAAAAGTAGTGGTTCAGGTATCTTCCAGCCCAGCGTGGTGGAAGAGGCTCAGTGTAGCCCAGCTAGGTCCCAGGATAGCGAGGAGGGTGTAGGGGCTTACTGCCTGGCTCAGTGGAGCGGGAGTAAGTGGGTGACCGAGGATCCCCAGACATACTAAACCCTGCCTCAGGACTTGGATGGTACCATAAGGGAACACCAAGTTGGGGACCTAGGCTGTCCTGTTACTCCACTTGAGGAAGATCTCTTAGTGAGTAGAGGACCTGGAGCACCTGTAAACAGGGCTCCTGTGGTTCTAGAGTCTGGCAGTGCCGCTCCGGTAGGGAGGGTACAGGAGTCCAGCGTGAGGAGTGATTGGGGGATGAGTTCCCCAGTGGAAGAGCCAGTGGGTCAGGGACTACCCAGTTGGGCTAGGATCCCGTGTAGTGACCATGGTGACACCACTTCTGTTCTGGGGGATTTCTGCGCACTGTCAGGTGGACAGGGGACGGGAGATCCGCGCCAGACAGACAGTCACACGACGTATGTGTCGTTTGTTAGCCTCAGGGGGATGGAGTGTAAATCCCCAGAAGTCCTGGAGTGCCAGGCGATTATTCCACCAAAGGTTCTAGACCGGAGGTTGGAAGGCCAGGTTCAGGATCAGCCTGACCTGAAGGGTAGGACGACTGTAACCAGGGTCCTGACCGGTTCTTCTTCCAGAGGTACCGCCCCAGTTGGTAGGGAGCAGGGCTCTGGAAGGGGGTGCAGAGGGTGGGAGAGCCAACCTCTGATCCCGGTGCAACCTGAGGGGTTAAACCCTGGGTTGGAATGGCGTTCTAGGTTTACCCCTCGCCAGAGGAGGAGGAACCCTAGGAGAAGAGGTAGGGGGAGGAGAGCCTTCCCTGAGACTCCTGGTCCGCCTGAGGTTGTAGACCCTAGGCTGGAGAACCAGTGGCAGTCTAGTCCTGTCTTGCAGACAGGAAGAGTGGAGAATGGCCGCTATGTGCCAGGGGTTACTACCCCCCACTCTGTGATTAGGCAAGGACCGGTGGCACCTGGGTGGCCTAGGGCCTGGTCTTGGCCGCGGACAGCTTGGGAGTACCAGTGGGGTAGCCCAGTTGGTCCGGACAGTGATTTTAGAAGGAATCAAATGGGTTCACCGTGGCGTAGAACAGGAGGGTGTCCCTGCAGTTGCGGGCCCGCGTCCGTGTTCTATCGCCCAAAGCAGGAAGTCCATCACGGTGGTGATTGGTCTGCCCTGCATTTTTGGCTGGAAGGGGGTTGTGTTGGACTTGGCCCTTCTGGCAGGTTCACCCCTAAACTTTTTGCTTTTACTGGTGACCAGGTGGTAGTGATTTTTGGTTTCTGCGCACTTTCCCTGTGTCCCAGAGTAAAGTGCGTGTGCACTCTTGAGTGCATGTGGTGAGGTTGGCCTGCCCTCCCATCGGAATGCATGAGGGAATGTATGTGTCCCTGGTAGTTCCTGATGCGTGGGGAGTGCAGGTGCGAGTTTGGTATGTACGGACTCGTGTGATGAAATGCTGCGCGATGATGTGTTCGGCGTGCATGTACCTAGAGTGGAAGTGCCACTTCTAGAAGTGGGCACTTCTGTGTGCAGTGTGAAATGTGTGCCTTGTCTGGCGATTGGCTGGCTGAGGTCATGTGACGGGCTAGGGAATCCTCCGAGTCAGGAGGAGTCACCCAGTGGTGAATGGGGAGATCAGCAGCTAGATGGGTGGGAGGAGTACACCTGGGTCCTGAATAGGTCTGGGTTTTCCCCACACAATGCTGGCTCCGCGCCCTGTGGTGCGACTGATGACCCTGGCCTGCTCTCTGAATAGGGAGAGGGGCTGAGCAAAACAAAGTGCTCAGGAACCAGTTGTAACTGGTTCACCCCTTCCCTGCACCTTGAGACAAAGGTGTTCTGTGTATAAGAAGGGGCTGTGACCCCATGAAAAATGTTCTCTTCCAGGATCCTGCCTGAGGGGGCTGCTGCTGTTGCTGGGCCAGAGGACCGCCACTTGGACTACCTCCCTGCCTGGAGGCCCAGTGAGCTGGCTCTGGGCCCAGCCTTGCCCCCCCCTGCCTTGCTGCATACAGAGGAGAACTTTGCTGGACTTTCTTTTTTTATTCTCTCTTAAGCGTTTGGAAGCGCTTGTATTTGACTTATAGCGCTAGGAGTGCTTTATTTTGGACCCCAGCATCGAGAAGCGCTTTCTCTGAAGAGCGCCGTCATTGTGGCCAGCAGCGCTACGATAATTCACGAGGGGAACCCCGACGTAGGGATTCCCCCGTTTTGGCCGAGATCTAACGCGGGTGCCCACCCCGCCTATCGCCTCATTTTAATTGAGGGAGCCCACCCCTCATTGCCACCGGTTCGCAATCACCGCCGCGGCCGGGTGGAAAGGAAGCCAGGCAGCATCGGGGAAGACGTGGGCGTGGCTTACACAGGAAGCGGACGGGAGCCCACCCCGCGCTCCTGTGACGGAGACCCGGAAGAGAGGAGGACTGCTGAGACGGCGGAGCCCCAAGGCACATTGTGTGTGCCTGCCCCGCCGCGAGAAAGCCGTCCTGCCACCTGAGCCTCCCCAGCGGAGGGGAAGCCCCAAAGGAGAAGAGCCCGTCGACCGCAGGAGTCCCCAGAGAGCAGCCCGGTAAGTGGTGAAGGGCTGGGGGACTAGGTGTCGGTCCCAGACCTGTCTATTTCCTAGAGTCTAAGAGGCTCCAACGACGGGCCCTGGTTGCTTTAGAGCCTGTAAGGCTCCAACATCGGGAGCAGTGTCCTTGAGCCCCCGAGAGGCTCCAACGCGGGCAGAGCATTGTTTGCACAGAGCGCGAGTGCGCTCCAACAGAGAGGGGCATCTGTTTTCTGATCAGAGCGGCCCCGGAAGGCAGCGGGCCGCTCCAACGTTGGTCCCCACATTTATTCAGAGCCCACGAGGCTCCCACGCTTTTGGGGGCACATTTGTTTGAGAGCCCCAAAGGCCCCCCGTTAAGTGGGCATACTTCCTGGCCCATTGTGTAAGAGCCTAGAGAGGCTCCAATGAGAAGTGCAATCTCTGTCTTAGAGCGCTAGGCCGCTCCACGTTACGGGGGCAGATTGTTTGCTTAGAGCCTGTGAGGCTCCCACGTTGGCCCTATCATATTTGTTTCGGAGCCTAGAAGGCTCCAACGGCTGACATACTTGTGTTCAAGGCACAGTGGTGCCCAAGTTCAGTTCCCCAGCTGCCCAGCACTTCGTGGGCAGCTGCAACATTTAGGTTGTGGCCTTTACGCTTTGGCTTGCGCAGCCTGCGCACCCTTGCCCTGACTCTGCTGGACAAAGGGCGTTTGAGCCCCTGATAGGCCAGGTTGGCCTGGGGACAGTTTTGCTGTGTTGTGCCCTCCCCTAGGGTACCTGGTGATTTTTACACATGTACTTTTGCGCCTGCGCAATGCCTTTGTGCTGTGTTTATTTCTAGCTGTGCCTATGCGTAGGAGAGGGTTTTTCCTGGTGTAGGTTATGCTGATGTGTTCAGGATTCCCTGCGTAATATTCTCCTAAGGTGGTTAGGGTTGCGTAGCTGGTACTTACCTGTTACCAGTGGTTACTGGTTGTGCGCTACATGCTCTAATTGGTGCTACAGTGATTGTATGCGCTATGTCCTAGAAGTGTTATTCCTATGGTCTAAGTACTAAGTTCTAAAAGTGCTAATTCCTGACAGTGGTCCATGTGGCCCTGTCCCCTGTACATATAATCCCTTGTAAATTCTGCCCGTGCCAGTGGCACAGTGTAAATTGTGTGAATAGTATCTAATGTGTTTTGGTGTAATACAAAGGCTATTTTTATATAATACCTTGTGGGGAGTTCCTTTTGTGGTGGGCCTTGGGTGTTGTTGCTGGGTGCGTGCGCAAACGCTTTACACATTGCCTCCGAGATAAGCCTGACTGCTCGTGCCAAGCTACCAAGGGGGTGAGCAGGGGTTATCTTTGGCGTGTAACTCCCCAGCCCTGACTAGAGTGGTGGTTTCTGCCTGGCTTTGGCGCAAGCCAACCAGAAATCCCATCTCTAACATGATGTAAGCTTAATCCCATGTGTGCTCTCCTCACCAGGTGCTGATGTACCCTCAGTCCTAGGGGATCTCTCCTCCCCGGGTGCTGATGTACCCTCAGACACAGGTGTGTTGTCCTCTCTGGGTGCTGATGTTTCCTCAGTCCCATGTTTGCTCATCTCCCCAGGTGCTGATGTACCCTCAGTCCCATGTGTACTCTCCTCCCCAGGTGCTGATGTACCCTCAGTCTCAGGTGTTGTGTCCTTACTGGGTGGTGATGTGCACACAGTTCCAGGTGTGCTCTCCTCCCCAGGTGCTGATGTACCCTCAGTCCCAGGTGTGCTCTCCTCCCCAGGTGCTGATGTACCCTCAGTCCCAGGTGTGCTCTCATCCCCAGGTGCTGATGCACCCTCAGTCCCAGGTGTGCTCTCCTCCATAGGTGCTGATGTACCCTCAGTCGCCGGTGTGCTCTCCTCCATAGGTGCTGATGTAGCCTCAGTTCCAGGTGTGCTCTCCTGCCCAAGTGCTGATGTATCCTCAGTCCCAGGTGTGCTCTCCTCACCAGGTGCTGATGTACCCTCAGTCCCAGGTGTGCTCAGTCCCAGGGGTGCTCTCTTTCATTGGTGCTGATGTACCCTCAGTCCCAGGTGTGCTCTCCTCCCCAGGTGCTGATTTACCCTCAGTCCCAGGTGTGCTCTCCTCCCCAGGTGCTGATGTACCCTCAGTCCCAGGTGTGCTCTCCTCCCCAGGTGCTGATGTACCCTCAGTCCCAGGTGTGCTCTCCTCCCGAGGTGAAGATGTACCCTCAGTCCCAGGTGTGCTCTCGTCCCCAGGTGCTGATGTATCCTCAGTCCCAGGTGTGCTCTCCCCCCAGGTGCTGGTGTATCTATGCAGTTGAGCACTTAACAGAACAAAAGAGCAATTCTAAAACGTTAAAGAGGATGAAATCCCATCAGCCACCGAGATGACATGTTTCATCGTTTGGGATCTACTCACAGTTGCAAACCCTAATGCAACAAAAGGATGCAACCTTCCTAACCAAGGAAGGGAGCTCACAGATGTTTCACAAGAGTAGTTAATACAAGAAATTCATTAAGATCCCTTAAATGTGAAACTGCAGTTGTTTATAGTGGTGATGGTTGCAGTGCATGTGATTTAGTGTGTGCAAAGATAAAATTGGGTACCGGGACACTAAGTAATTTTAATAAACGTTGTTCAGGTGTCAAAATTAAAACCAGTGCAAATGCAGTTTTAAATAATAACTGCCTTAGTCCAAAAAGAGAGTTCTACATGTTTCAGCCTTTATATCCATTCCGATCCAGGCTTTCGTCAGGACCTAAGATACTATTGCTACTGCAAACAGTGTGATGGTATAAAAACAATGGCAGTGATTGGTACTGTAGGAGAGTAGGATCTGCTTCACATGGGTACCCCCACTTTTTGCTGGTGTTTCACTGTTTTACCGACCTTAGTCTGGCTGTGGCCCTGCTAATCAGGATCACAGCCTAGCTGCTTCCTCTCTAAAATGGTTTCCATGTACATTAGGTACATATCTAATTGGATTCTGGAGTGCCTTATAAGCCCCTAGTATATGGTATACTATGTACCTAGGGCATAGGTACCTCAGAGTCCTACCAGGGGCTGCAGCATGTATTATGCCACCCCTGGGAAGCACTCCAAAATGACACCACAGCTCTGATACTGCAACCTGGGTAAGGGTGTGCTTACACCCCTTACTGTGGTATAGGCTACCAATATCACTACCTTAAACAGACACATATAAACCTATAAGCCACTCCTATGGCAGGCCTTGACAATCCTAAAGGCAGAGTGGTTGGTTTTGAGTGAGAGGGTGCCCAAGCATGAGCTGAGCCCCTCTGCAGCTTTCGGAAATAGTTCCTTATGGCTGTTCTGTGATACAGCCATACCATATACTCTTAAGTGCATTATAACCTCGCGGTAAATGCTAACTTTGGAATGGCTGCATTAAAACATGTCGTGTTTGGTGTCAAACATCTTGGAATACTACCATCCCCCCACCCATCCCCCCGCCAGTCCTGGCGGCGGGGGTAGCATTCCACCCTTCTAGAGGGAGAGACATGTTCACGCTGGCTAAACCCGGTAGGACTTTCCTGAGCCCTGGCATCACAAAATGGATGCCTCTGCCACAGACACGGGTCTGGCCTCCTGCAGCTGACCGAAACTCCGGTAGTGGAGGCCTGGACAATAGGCTGATGTGTATTGGGGCTGGACGGGAGCACTCTCTGGTGTATGAAGTCCTGTCTGGGGGCACGTTTGGTGTCCCTGTGCATGGTCCAGTTCAAACCGGTTGTAGGGGCTACCTGCCCCTGCTCAGGCGTGAAACTGGACAAAGGAAATGGGTGTAACCACCCCTCTTTCCAAGCCCACCCATAGGTGGGGCCTTAGAGTTAGCCGATCCCCTAAACTTAGTATAAGTATAGGAATCCAGTCCCTAGGACTTTAGATTACCCTGGACGAAACTCTGCAACATATATCCTTGGCCTTCAACGTTCTACCTTAACTAGAAGACTGAAGAAATCTCCCTTGGGGTCAATGAGTGACTCCCCTGCTTGGCAGACACCAAAGAAGCAACTGACCGGTCTGCATCGCTGAAGCTCCCGCCGGACGCCGAAGTCTTTGCATCACCAGAGGTAGATTTCCAGACTTCCCCGAGGCTACCCTGAGTCCAAAGCAAAGCTGAGGCCCGTGGCTATCGTGGGTGACGTGGAACCGTGACCCCTGGACACCATGAACTTTTGCAGCAACACTATCTTCCTGGTCCTCCTCGAAGTTGTGCTTTGGGCTTCGAGTAGCCCCAGCCTTGAGCACCTCCTGCACCGAAGATTGTGTGCCTCCACTCCACGAGTGACCCGTGGGCCCGTTTCAAGTGCGACCGCTTGAGGCTCCTTCGCAATCACTAGCCCGTTGGCTAGCAGGTCTCCATGAAGGCAACTTCTCTTCTTCTTGGGCTTTCCTGGTTGCTCCAGACGTGCCCTAACTTACCCTCGCTGGATGAGTCCCTCAGACCTTGCTGGTCTGTACCGCAGTCCTTTCTCTAAATTCCAGTGACTTGCCGTTGCCAAGGCTTGTTGGGTCCAATCTGGTCGCCAACACCACAGCACTCGACAGACTTCGTGGGACAGCTCCTGGACCTCGTGGCTGAAGAGTCAAGACACCCATCAACTCACCTGAAGCACCCGACATCTATGGGCATTGGTCCATCCTGCCCTCGGTCACTGGCTAGTGACCCAGACTCTGTCCCCTCTGCTTTCAGGTTCCTTACATCCTAGATCCAGGCTTGGATCTCTTCGGACACTTCTCCTCTTCACGACAGCAGCAGTTCCTTGCAGGCTTCCATTGAAATCGACGACGCGACCCGACACCAAAAGACACCTATGCACCCGGCTTCCCTGGGTGAGGTAACTCGAGTACTCCAGTGCTCTCGTGGGTGCTAGCCCTAGAACTGCTTAAGTCCAAAAGAGTTTGGTCCTGACTCGATTAGAAGTGTCCCTAATCTTTAAATTTCCAACCGCGACATTGCCCATAGAAGATAATAGGATCCTGCGGTTGTGTTTTCACAATGCATACAGCTCCCATGGGTCCCCTTTGTCACTACCTTGGGTGGTTCCTTGGGGTTCCAGCGATTCTAGAGGCAATAGGCCTAGTGCCTGTTCCAGTCGTGGTTCTTATACCACTTTTTTGGTATATGGTTTGGTACGCCCCTAGGGCCCAAACGTGTATTTGTGCTATTATTGAAGCTTGTTCACTTGTAAACTAAGTACTTCGAACTCTAGCCTCATAAAGAGACTAGAGGGGTGTGTTTTATCTTAAATACATATATTTTGAATATATACATGGTGTGGTTGTCTTTACATTTGATCATTCAAGAGATTATAGACTGGTAAAACAAGCTGCTTTACATTCCTTCAAGACTTAGCCTGAAGGCTGCTCTCCACAGCTACCACTAGGATAGCTTTTACATAAGGTTGTCTTTAATCTATCACCATAAGGGGTTGTTTGGACTGATACAAGGTGCCCACTAGAACTAGTGGACAGCAAATATCAGGCCACTTTCTCACACTGATGTACCCTCAGTCCCAGGTGTCCTCTCCTCCCCAGGTGCTGATGTACCCTCAGTCCCAGGTGTGCTCTCATCCCCTACTCACATATATGTAAATATATGTCTTTACAAACATCTGTAGTGCTGCCCCCACACCTTCTGTACCTACACGTGATGTGAGTGGTGTAAAGTGTGGGAACATTTTTCACAATGTCATTGATGCGTCCCTGTAGTGAGAGGTGGTCCTCTAGAATAATTTACAGGAATTTGGCTTTATGAAGACTACTTGGTTTTACTCCTAGTGGGGTTAACATCCAAGATAAGGTGCAAATCATTAACCACAATCTGCTCCTGTACAAACTAATGTCCATGGCAGAGAGGACCAGATTTCTGTTCCAGGATGTGCACCATCTGGGAGTGAGCAGGCCTCTGCTTCTGATCCCAGATACCCCGGCTGGGCAGAGTGGAGGGCTTTGAGAGTTGTTCTGCCCTCAGGGCAGGGGGAGGGGGCAGGGCATTTCTTTTCATAGAGGGGGGAGTGGCCGCCGCAGAGAGGAGGACAGTGAGAGGCGAGAGGGTGGACTTGGGAACTCCCAGGAGTGCAGCATTCACATCAATAACAGGGGAGCTAAGAGGCCTTGTAAAGAAGGGGCATTGTGATATGCAAATGACTCTGCTAGGCCCAGTGTTTATACTGTAGCTCCTTGTGAACCGGAATGATGACGGGGAACTCTCCGCCATACAAACTGCTATTGTAACCCTTTCATTACACCAAAGTTGGAAAGGGACTGACGTTAGATTCACCAAATGGAAGGACTCAGTATTTGTGTTCTGTTGCATATAGCGCTATTTCTTAGCGCAAAATGCTTCCTCACGTCCATTTTATGCGCAAAGAAATAACACAGCATTTATGCGTTAAGAAATGGCGCTAAATGCAGAATTAGACTTCTGGCATAATTCAAGCATAATGTCACAGAATTCTTAGGTAATTCGACATGGTTACACTACACGGAATTATGTGAGTTACGCCCACCCCTAGATTCACTCTAACCTCAAGAATAACCCATGCCTACAAACGACTCCTCATAAAGTAAGAAAAAATACAATTCACAGAGGATAAAAAACGTAAACAATATTAACAATAAGATAGAGGCATCCATAACAAATATCTTTTAATAGTAATCTGAGTCAATGCATCTGACAGATCATGCAGCGATAAAATTAGAGATTTCACTAGATAATTCCCCCTCTCAGGTTAGATGGACCTTGGATAGAACTCTTTTAGGGGATATTAATAGTATAAATGCTTTGAAGGCCGACACCGTTGATTTCTTCAATTTAAATGAGTTCTCAACCCGAGACATATTGTATGGGAAGCTTATAAAGCCTTCATTTGTGGCAGATTAATTAGCGTGGCAGTGTTAGAATCCGGGGTCTCTGGTTGGCGCAGGTATGCACTTGCGACAAGCAGGGACCCTTTTCATCTAAGTCAGGGCATAGGATCACCTCTTTAAAAATAACCCCTGCTCACCCTCTAGGTAACGTGGCGCGAGCAGTCAGGCTAGATTCCAGAGGGCATCAGGTTAAGCGTTCAAGATGTACCACACAATAACCACCAACCCACCACACAGAGACACAAGACTGTATTTTGTGTAAAAATAAACTCTTTATATAAAAGGTTTCTTTAAGCAGGCTGGTTAAAATACAGTTCTTACTTCAAAATGGGGTTCCAGTTACTTTCAATGCTTTGTATAGATCCCACAGTTCTTAAAATGCACTTTTCTACTAAAAATATGCTTCCTTTGGTGTCTGTGTGCTTCGTAGCGCCTTCGGTATGCTTCGTACCGGGTTTTGAGCGCGTCGTGCCGTTTCTCACGCTTCTCACGTGAGCACGCGTATGCTGGACTGGAGCCGTACGGACCGTACCCTCGTAGGTACGCGTCGTACACGTCCGGTACGCCTCTTGCTGAACCTCACGCTTCCCGCGTGAGCAACGGTCTAGATATTCAATGCGGTACGGGCCGTACCTTCACCGAGACGCTTCGCACAGCTGGTACGAACCGTACCAGAGCTCACGCTTCACGCGTGAGCACGTAGCACAACGCTAGCCCCGTACAAAGCACAGGAAGCTTCGTACAGGGGCGCTTCCACACACAGTACCTGGATCTTTGGGGGAAAGGTTCGTAGAGGATTCAGGAGTCCACAGAGGAGTGTCCCACGTCGCGTTGTCGTCCCTTGTGGTCAGTGGGCGGCGATGCTTCGTGGGGAGCTTCAGGACGTTCCCAGGCACACAACGAGGTTGGAAGAAGGAGGGGCAGGCCGGGGGTGATTTCTAGAGCGTCGCAGCGCTGTCGGCTTCGCTCAGGTGACGAACAGTGCGTCGCAGGTCCTTACAGGGATCTCCACGGCCAGGGGTCGCAGAGGTTCGGTGCTTGGAGCCTGGTCAGTCTCTTTCCTACTTTGCGAGCTACGGCTCGGGGGGCAGTTGCTTGCTGTGCTCGGGCCAGGCAGGCAGGCCTTTACTGTGCTCACAGCAGCCCCGGTGGCAGAAGTCGCGGTGCTCAGATGAGGGGCACACAGGTTCTCTGGGGTCAGCGTTGGCAGAATCACCTCCAGCAGCTTCTCTTCTTCCAGGGGAAAGGTAGCGCCCACTGTTCCTGGGGCGCAGTTCAGGGGGCAAGTTCACAAGCAAGCCCTTGGAGATTGTTTGATAAGCACAAGTTGAATAAAAGTTTCTTCTTCAGTCTTTTCCTCTCCTTCCAGCAGCAAGGCACCCACCACAGGCCAGTCTGCAATGCGCAAGAAGCGTGAAGTTACGTCAAGTGTACCGCGCTTAAGGATGGGGAGTAAATAATTACTAGCTGAAACATTGCACCTGCATGAGGCTTCGCTGGTGCCTTGGCCTGGAGTGTGATTACAAAGGGGGTGAACGTGACGTGCAGAGCTCCACGCCCTCCAGCTCTGAAGGAGCATACACCCCAGCAGGGATGGCTGAGTGCAGGGGCTTCACACGGGTCTGGCACAAACACAGGAGCAGGTAACTCCACCCGCTCGTGGAACTCTACCGAATATGGCAGAATTGTGGGGTAACTCCAGGGAATTTCACGGAGTGAAAATCCGCGAGCTCCGCCCAGGCCTAGGAGTAACCCATCCGGCAAAATCTAAACCAGGCCTCAAGTGTTTGTTCTTGTTTGGCAGGAGATTTAACAAGCATTTTCAATGCAATAGGTTTCGCATTTGCGAGAGTTTAAGCTATTGGCATTGTAAATGACAATGCCTTTTATTTACCTGTTTTGATAATTAACACATAAATAAAAGACATTGTCATTTACAATGCCAATAGCTCAAACCCTTGTAAATACGAGACCTATTGCTTGGAAAGTGAAAGCGTGCATGGCGCCTCAATGCTGCAGGACAGCATGTCGGGCCAGCAGAAGGAGAAACTCATTAAAGAAAATAGTGCTTACAGACCAGGTGCTTTCACGTTCTTTGTTAAGATAAAGCTATATAAAGGTTTATATGATCAGCCACAGATCAGGTAAGTATGAGTCATTACCAGCCTGTGTTCAGTTTTGTGTTAAATGCCAGGTGGGTTATTGGTGACTGAGGGCCAGACAGAAAAGTGGGGAGAACTCCACCCTCAAATGCCATGCGTGAGTAAATTCAACGTAAATGGGTTGGACGTTGGTCCAGGGTTAGGGGGTATACATGAATTGGCGGCATAAACAATTGTCTCTCAGTCCCTCCCGGGCTCTGCCTCCATCTTACTTTGTCTTTTTAGAGCCACAGGTGCAAGTTTTCCACAAGCGGTGCAGGCTCTGGCAAACCTGAACTACTTTCAGAGTTTGTTCTGGTCTGTCCTAGAGCAGAGGTGAATTTGAATATATGGAAGGTGGGGGCCTGCAAAAAACACATTCAAAACAAACACTGCTCTGTGCAAGTCTTGTAATTGACATGTAAATGTCCAGAACAATATGTATTTGTATTCAAAAATCAAAAGTGTGTGTAGAAAGGTAAAAAGTTAAATAGTCCCACCTCTGTGGAGACACAGAGTCTCTCTCAGATGAGGCTGCAAATCTCTCCATGGAGAGGAATCTTCTGTTCCAGGCTCATCCCTCACCCTGGGGCAGCTCTGTCCACGGAGACGTCCTTGTCTGTCATGAAGGTTGCACTGGGAAACTGGTACAGAGGAGGGAGAGACAGGTACAGAGAGATGGAGGGACGGAGGGAGACAGAGAGAGAGAGAGAGACATGTCAGAGAGGAGCCAGGGAGGAGGGATAGACAGGTACAGAGAGATGAAGGGAGGGAGGGAAAGAGAGACAGGTACAGAGAGATGGAGGGAGGGAAACGTACAGAGAAATGGAGGGGGAGAGAGAGAGAGAGACAGAGAGAGGGAGAGAGAGACAGGCCAGAGTGTAGCCAGGGAGGAGGGTTACACAGGTACAGAGAGACGGAGGGAGAGAGAGGCAGGTACAGAGAGATGGAGGGAGAGACAGGTACAGAGAGATGCAGGGAGGGAGGAGGGAGAGACAGGTCAGAGAGGAGCCAGGGAGGAGGGAGAGACAGGTACAGAGAGACAGAGAGATAGAGGGAGGGAGAGACAGGTACAGAGAGATGGAAGAAGGGAGGAGGGAGGGAGGGACAGGTACAAAGAGAGAGAGGGAGAGAAAGGTACAGAGAGATGGAGGGAGGGAGGAGGGAGAGACAGGTCAGAGAAGAGCCAGGGAGGATAGAGAGACAGAGACAGAGAGATAGAGGGAGGGAGGGAGAGACAGGTACAGAGAGATGGGGGGCGGGAGTGGGGGGCAGGTACAGAGAGATAGAGGGAGGGAGAGACAGTTACAGAGAGACAGAGAGAGGGAGGGAGAGACAAGTACAGAGAGATAGAGGGAGAGACAGGTACAGAGAGATAGAGGGAGAAACAGGTACAGAGAGACAGAGAGAGGGAGGGAGAGACAGGCACAGAGAGATGGATGGAGAGACAGGTACAGAGAGATGGAGGGAGGGAGAGAGACAGGTACAGAGAGATAGAGGAAGGGAGGGAGAGAGAGACAGGTACAAAGAGATGGAGGGAGGGAGAAGAGAAGAGAGAGACAAGTACAGAGAGATAGAGGGAAGGAGGAGGGAAAGACAGGTACAGAGAGATTGAAGGAGGGAGGAGGGAGAGAGAGAGAGAGAGACAGGTCAGGCAGGAGCCAGGGAAGAGGGATAGACAGGTACAGAGAGATAGAGGGAGGGAGAGACAGGTACAGAGAGATGGAGGGAGGGAGAAGAAAGAGACAGGTACAGAGAGATAGCGGAAAGGAGAGACAGGTACAGAATGATGGAGGGAGAGGCAGGTACAGAGAGCTAGAAGGAGGGAGGGAGAGAGAGAGATACGGGTACAGAGAGATGGAGGGAGGGGGAGAGAGACAGGTACAGGGAGATTGAGGGAGAATGGGAGTCAGAGAGGAAGAGAAAGAGAAAACGAGAGGAGTCCAGATCAAAATGATAGAGTGGTTCATGCAACAAAGTGTTGCAATCTTTGAAGGGATCTGAGAGCGACTCCTCTTTGTGGGTCTGGCGGCAGAATATTGTGGAATAAATATTGTCTGACAAAGAGATTGTGCTATAAGTATCCACATTAGAGTCAGAAAATCTACACCCGAAGAGATTAACATTTTGTAAAAGATACTTTAGACACTATATTAAAGTCAGGCATTATTTTTGTCAATGACACTGACACACATCCCTCGTTGTGTTTGTGTGTCTTTGCACAGCTGGAGATAGAAGTGCTGTCCACAGTCACACAAGAGCATCAGCAGTGGTGGAGGTACCACAGACCAGGGGATGAAGGACTGTGAGGGATGTGAGCCTGAACAGTCTAGTAAAGTACAACACGACATGTTAGGAACATACTTACATGTGAGAGCGTGAGGTGGAAGGGTGTGAAGCAGGGGCGTACCCACCAAGTGTGCAGCAGGTGTAGTGGCACCAGGGCTGTGAGTGATGTGAGATTGAACCGTCTAGTACAACACAACATGACATGCTAGGAACATATTCAAATGTGTGAGTGTGAGGTGGGAGGGGTTGAGGCAGGGGCGTACCCACCAAGCGTGCAGCAGGTGCAGTAGCACCGGGGCCCAGGTCTGTGCGGGATGTGTGCTTGAAGAGTCTAGTGCTGTACAACATGACATGTTAGGAAGATATTTACAGAT